>NW_028317950.1:4187500-6887500 GCF_062004578.1 Staurois parvus | reverse complement strand
AGTACAGAATTGGGGAGTGGAGAATAGGAAAAGGAAATATAGCATTAGATAAAGACCTGGAGGGCAGAGTGTCAGCTAAAGGCGATGAGGGCAGAGTGTCAGCTAAAGGCGGCGAGGGCAGAGTGTGGGGTAAAGGCAGCGAGGGCAGAGTGTGGGGTAAAGGCGGCGAGTGCAGAGTGTGGGGTAAAGGCGTCGAGGGCAGAGTGTGGGGTAAAGGCAGCGAGGGCAGAGTGTGGGGTAAAGGCGGCGAGGGCAGAGTGTCGGGTAAAGGCGGCGAGGGAAGAATGTGGGGTAAAGGCAGCGAGGGCAGAGTGTCGGGTAAAGGCGGCGAGGGCAGAGTGTCGGGTAAAGGCGGCGAGGGAAGAATGTGGGGTAAAGGCGAGGGCAGAGTGAGGAGTTAGGATATTTGGGAGAAAGTGTGGATTAAGGAAATGAAGAATGAGAGATACGATCAAGCAGAATAGAATGTGGATAGGTAGGGGCATATGTATCAAAATGTGAGTTATCGTCAGAAGGTGGACAGGTAAGGTCAGGGATAGAGCAGAATGTAGAGGGAGGATTGAAAAAGATGATAGAAGCAGCAGTAAAAATAGGACAATTTTGAAGGATAGGACTGAATTAGTAAAATGATGGGAGAAATATAAGGAGTATCAGGATAACTTTAAGAGCTGTAACATAGTAGTGCATTATCAGCTAACCAGAACAATGGTCATTACAAAAGGATTGCAATGCACACTGACAGACTGCTACACTCAGCTCCCTCTCCTGCAGTTTAATCCGCAGCTGGTTTTGATATCTGCTGGTTTTGACGCTGCTCGTGGAGACCCACTTGGAGGCTGCCGTGTCTCTCCGGAAGGCTACGCTCACATGACACACCTCCTGATGGGTCTGGCAGGTGGCAAAGTAGTGGTCGTTCTGGAGGCAAGTGTTTTATTTCTTACCTTTAGGTTTCTGATAATTTATATGTATGTATGCTCAAAATAAAAACCAATGTTTGGAAACTACCATATTCCACATATAGCGATGCTCAATGTGCTCTGGTAGTTCTGGTGTCTCACAGCAATGGAAATGTAAGGGTGTAAGCTGTCTTATGCTTAATGCGGGAAGTATGAGAGGATGAGAGACGCGGCACACCACTAGCTCAACAGGTGAAAAGAAATATGAACGGCCTCTGCCTTGAGTTCCTGCTGAGCCCCATCTCTGATGGATTAGGCCCCTTCCAGGTCTAATCATAGAGAACGAAATGCATCAGGGACGTGGCTCAGGAGGAGCTCAAGGCTGAGGCCATTCATATTTCTATTCACCTGTTGAGCTAGTGGTGTGCAGCGTCTTATCCTTTCACAGCTACCAATCATTATCAGCTTTTGTCTACGATCTGTGTGACTAATAATCTAACAGATTTGCTGACAACAAAATCTATATACTCTAAAATCATTTCCATTTGTCTCAAATCAGGGTGGCTATAATCTGACCTCCATCTCAGAATCCATGTCTATGTGTACTCGGACACTTCTCGGAGATCCCCTTCCTCACTTGTCTGACTTGCATCCTCCCCGTCCATCAGCACTGCGTACAATCTCCAATGTCCTAAGTGTCCATCACAAATACTGGCGCAGCCTCAGGTTGAAAGGTGAGAAAATGCTTTGGAAAATGCTTTCAATAGCAGTTTTATATATTATGTTAATTTTTTTTTTTTAACTAAAACAGTTGTACCCAGATATAGAGATACAGGAAAATAGAAAAATAATAATCAGTATGCAGAATCATCTGGAACAGATATAAAGCATATTAAAAAACAACTGGTTTCACGTGAGTTATTGTTGCATATATGTGTTGTGTGGCATAATACAGCGATAAACATACATTAGCAATGGTAGTTGCAGCGTTTGGACCAGCATAGGTCATCTCAAGCTTAGCGTAAGAGCAGAGTTACACATAGGTCATAAATTTTATGAAATTTAGGGGAACAGTTTTTCTTCCCATACATAACTTTTTTTTCATATGGGATGATCTGATTAATTAATAGTTTCCAGTGAGATACGATGGGAGAAATAGACTCATCCATTTAATAGCAATGGCTTTACAGGCCATAAACAGTGGTTCTCTGAAAAATATTTTAGTGTAATGGGACAACACTCTTCATCTAGTATATCAAAAAGCAAAAAGGTGTGCAGTGGAGAGGGTATTGCAGTAGATTAATAAGAAGTGTGACTACCTACTTCCAAAACTCAGATATCACCCAACAACCACAGATCAGGTGCATAAAATCTGCTTTGGGTTGAGTACATTGCATGCAATGGTAGGTGGCCATGAATCCCAGTTTATGCATTAAACGGGATAAGTAGGTTGTATGAATAGTAAATAATTTAATTAGCCTGTTGTTAACCACAGGCGATACTAACATATAGGGGAGCAAATGTCATCCAAGTACTCTGTAGACATAGACAACATAAGGTTTTGCCATTTAGCTATAAAGCCCAACTCCATGAAAGTAAAAAAAAAAATCCACCCTTGCAGTGGGCCCCCTCCCCCATGTACTGTAAGGATTAATTGCTTATTATATCTGGGGGCTGAGGATTAAGGATAAAATACCTTATTCTTTGCTACAGAAGGGTCTCCCCAGTGCTGCGGCAGGTTCCCCCTAATGTACTGTGGAAACTGCAACCACCACTGGTCACACTCCACCCTCCAAAATGTTAAATACAGGGGTAATGCCCTGTATTATGTGTGACGACACTAAGGCTCTGCCCACAGACTGGAGCTACAGATGGAGGAGGTGAGCGCATAAGTGGGGTATAAGGTAAGTGAATCACCTGTTCTGAAATCCCTTATATATAGCAAGCAATTAATCCTTTACGGTGTGGGGGGGGGGGCCCCACTGCAACTTTTTTTTTTTTTGTTTTTATGGAGTCGGGCTTTAACAGCCAGTGGATTATTACCTAGCTTAGTGTGTGGCAAATGCAAGTAGAGAGTTCCCTTTGAGACCTTGTGATTTTAGGAACTCTTAGGGGTTAGTTAGTGATGGGATTGCTAGAATCTCTAAATTGTGTCTTCAAACCATGGAAAAGGTATTTACTTATATTTGCCATTTCTCCAAACAGTTGAGCCACCTCCACCCTCAGAGGTATCAAAGAAGGTGCGTTGGACACCACAGAAGGAACATCCAAGCAAAGTCGTACCTACGGTTGAGTCTTCATCCTCCCCACAACTCAAGACCCCTTCCCCTGGAAGGAATATTGAAGAAACACAGAGTCCCCAGAAATTAGATTTGACTGGTTTCAAAGCTGATGATGATATTCTGAACCCCAGGTCTGAAATTGTGGAGGTGAAAGGTTCGCCGCCTGTAGCCTTCAGGAATGAGTCCAATGACAGTGTCTCCAGCATAGACAATTTTTCTGTAACCTATTCTACAGAAGAAAGTATGGAAACACCATCGTTGGAGAACAGTCAGACCTTGGGTAGTGTTGTGGAGCCTTCACCTCAAAAATCAGACAGTACTGAAATAGCTAAACACAAACTCAAAGAGACCTCAAATAATAAGGATGAAGTCTTCAATCCTCTCTTAGCTAACTTAGCTGAAGTAGAGACTAAAGAAGAGTTGACGGTTGAGGTGGAGGCTCTTGGCCAAGATTCAGTGCACATAGGTTCTAATGAAGGCGAGTCACTGGGGACAGTCATTGAAATACAGGTTTTAGAAACAACGCAAGATATTTTGATGTCTGATGACCGGCCTGAAAGCTCTGTGGAGGAACTGCTTAGAGACTTGAAACTGGATGATAGTAAAAACACATCAGCCGCAAGTATTAGTGACAGTGAACCTGCTGGTGGGGCGAGAAAGAAGATATTTGCTGTAGTACAGCAAGTGGCTAATAGTTCAGAAGAAGCCTCTGTGAGTGTTGGAACTGAACACAGCTGTTGTCTTGTGTATTCTTTTTTCCACTGTTTCTTTTTTCACCCTTTTCTCTCTCTCTTCTTTATCATTTCTCACTCTTTTTCTATCTTCCTGATCCTCTGTCTCACTCTTTTTTTCCCTCATTTTTTCCTCTCTTTTTATCTTCTTTTTTCTGGCTTCTCCTTCCCCCTTTCCTCTTCCATACGCCACCTCTCACTCACGCCTTTCCTCACTCATTCCTTTTCTCTCTTTCTCCTCCCGTCCTCTCACTCCTCCTCCACTCACACCTTCCCTCATTCACTCTGTCTCTCACTCCTCTCTTCACTCACTCCCCTCTCTCATTCCTCCTCTTACTCATCCCTATTCTCTCTCTCTCCTTCCCTTTCTCTTTCATTCCTCCCCTCACTCACTCCCTCATCTCTTTTACTTTTCTGCTTACTCCCTTCCTCTCTCACCCCTCCACTCACACCTCATTTTTCTTTTTCTTCTCTGTTTTTGTAGTCTCAAGATACTAATCTGCAGGAGAACCTACTCTCGGAAGCTGCTGGTGGCTGCCCAGTTTCATGTCACCAGCTAGATGTGGAGTCTGTGGAATACTCTGTAAATTTTGACACTTTTAGGCTTCATTTGGATGCAAGGTTGGGGGGTGGAAAAAATTCACATTTTTGCTGCCTGCCAACTACCCCCCCTTGAGCTGCAATGGGCAGTGGACTAGGGTGCTTACATGCCACAGTTGCGATGCTTCGCGCCTGCAGCAAAGTTTATCCGATGTCTTGAGATTGGCTGGTGACAAGCCTGGTGAATGTTACACACTAATGGGGGAGCACTGCAAACGGCCAACAACAGCAAGCAATGCACGTGGTTGCGGTGCATTTTTAGTAAAAAAAAATAGGGTTAAAACAGGTGCTGAGGAGGCCTCACATCGCCTGTCAATAGCCTCTGAAACGTGATCCCAATGGGCTCCAGAGGAAAGCAAAGCAAGATTTAGACACACATCTAAACCTACCCTTATTGCACCTGTTCTAACAAATCCAGCCAAATTATGCCAGTTTCTGGATGATTGTAACTTTTTGGCAGGGGCGTTTTCTGGCTGGAAAAAAACCCCCAGAACTAGTGGATTTCAATAGGAGTTTTTTTTAGCTGTAACAATGCTCTAACGCTGGAAAACACGGCTAAACGCTCATGCTAAAACACTTTTATTTTTAACACGACTTTATATAGCTAACACTACTGGTGTGCGTGAGGCCTACAAGTTCACAAACTGGTTTCATGGTTTGGGGGTGTGGTTTCTGTATTACGCCAACTAGAAAAGGGTGCAGGAAGTCCACCACACGTGGATGAATTTTTGGATCACCAGTTTAGCTCTTCTAGAGTGTGAAATCAAAAGTGCAGCTATCACACTTTCACTTTCTAAAAACCCACTGTGCTTCCTTCATTAAACCTACTGGATATAGTTGCTTAACATAGATTAAAATTAAAAAAGTGAAGAGTTGCTTAGGTAACATCCAGTAAAATTAATTGAGCCTAAGCAGTACCTTGAAATATTTCCTCCTGAAATATAGAAGCGCACTTCCTAGTTTGTGTAGGTGCCTAGGCACTTTTGTACCTTGTACCTACAAGCTCATAGCTGTATATCTGCAGCGTGAGACCTAAGGCATTCTGCCTCTCACTGCTAGTCTGAGGAGATTTGGTGATGCCACTATTAGGCCTCGTGTACACTGCTGCTTCTATACGTGAGTTTAGGAGCTTTTGGCATTTTTTCCCCCCCTGAACTCAACTCAGGAAAAGCCTATGCGTCCATGCACACGTAGGCTTTTATCAGATATTAGCAGCAGCAGATTTTAGGGGTCAGTTAAACGTCCCTCTCCTGAATGCAGAAGAATTGTGTTCGGCAGAGGAAAGTTTTGGCCAAAAAATGCTAATTGTGATGTAAACATGAAAACAAAAACCTTTTGCGCTAGATGCATGATAACCAATAAAAATTAAACAATGCAAATAAATTAAATATAAATTACAAAAAACAATGCTGCCAATTCATACAAATTCAATTAAACCAATTCAAAAGAACCCTCAAGTGATTCAGTAGCACAAACAAAAAAAAAAATCTATCTATCTTCTATCTATCTATCTATCTATCTATCTATCTAACTATACATATATATATATATATCTATGTCTAAATATATCTCTCTCTATATCTATCTATCAATATATATATATATATATATATATATATATATATATATATGTAAATAAATAGGTTATCACTCAACATAAGTGAAAATGAAAAAGTCCATAAAAGTCTCTTCCACCAAACAATTCTAATTCCCAAAAAGAAATCATCACGTGCTCATAAAGATGGCGTTCCCCCTTTCAGGTATGCACTCACCGAATAACCATGCATCCCATTCTCATGGTTGGCTGGAATCGCTTATTTTATTAATCCAGGTGGGAGGGAAGTCGACCAGTATCAATATTGTTTCACTCCTCTCTGTTTATCCTCAAATCTCCATGCCTCTCATTCCCATGATCAGCTCACACCACTTCACTTGAAGACAGATACATAAGGGCTGACTAAGATTCAGGAGAAGGAGAGTGTTATCTATAATGGCATAGCTCCTGATCATTAGGAATCTGTTAATTTGTGAAGTGGTGTGAGCTGATCATGGGAATGAGAGGCATGGAGATTTGAGGATAAACAGAGAGGAGTGAAACAATATTGATACTGATCGACTTCCTTCCCACTTGGATTAACAAAATAAGCGATTCCAGCCAACCATGAGAATGGGAGGCATGGTTATTCGATGAGTGCATACTCGAAAGGGGGAACGCCATTTTTATGAGCACGTGGTGATTTATTTTTGGGAATTAGGAGAATTGTTTGGTGGAAGAGACTTTTATGGACTTTTTCATTTTCACAAATGCTGAGTGATCACCTATTTACTTATCTATCTATCTATCTATCTATCTATCTATCTATCTATACACACATATCTATCTATCATATATATATATATATATATATATATATATACACATATATATATATATAGATGTACACATATATATCTATATATATAGATCTATATATAGATATATATACATATATCTATATATATACATATATATATAGATATATATATAATTTATTTATTTAATTTTTGCGCTACTGGATCACTTGAGGGTTCTTTTGAATTGGTTTCATTGTAATGTAAACATGCCTAAGTGCTAGCCATTTTTAGCATTTGGGCATGTATTCATTTCAATGGCAAGTACTCAAGCCAATGATAAGGATAAATGTCCAAGTGCTAAACACGGCTAAATGCGGTACCGCGTTTACACACGTGTTTAGCATTTTTCTGCTGCCAGTAGAGTTAACGTCTATTGCAGTTTCAGTGTAAATGTAGCCTTATAGTGCTCACTGTTCTTGCTTGAGGCTGTGACACAACCTTCCTCTACCAAGATGTCTTCCTTCATATAGCGAGTGCAGAGCAAGGCATTGTAAATTAGTGATAGGGAAAGAGCAGCTGCAGAGAGATCACAAAAAATACTGGGGATTAGTACTTTGCCCACGCTTCAATGTAGTGGACTGATAATTGCTGCAAGTCCCACTGTTGGTTTGTGTGTTAAAAAAAGATTCAGAGGCCATAAATCAGTCTGTCCCCCTTATCTGTACTGTACAGCTTAGCACCCGCTGCAATGGTAAAGCCCCGTACACACGATAAGAATATTGGACGAATGATCATCCAGGTTTTTTTTTTGGTTTTTTTTTGCATGCTAGTCTCCATATAGAAAATGAAGTGGGTAGTAAACTTATGAAAATTCTCCTACGAAAGAAAATAATTTTGAAAGTGATGTCATGTATTGTATTATATTTTTGAAAGACTACTGTGCTGATTAAACGAAAATCGTACAATCTGGTATCACACAAAAAAATGTTTGCACTTGTCTTCGGATATTGCCGCATGAATTGTTGTGATCAGCTTTCAAAGCTCTGTACTAATGATCAGATTATCGGACAATCAGACCTCATACGAAAAGTTTAGTACAATTTTCTTATAGTGTATATGGGCCTTAAGACTTGCAGTAATTACCATTTCACGAAGTTCTAAATGTGTTTCAGTTGGGCTTTGATGTAAATAATCATATCCATCCATATTGTTTTCAAAGCTTTGTTTCTCTGTATAAGTTCTTTATGGATAATTTCACCTTTGTAAAAAAAATTATAAATGCAAATCTTTTTGCAGGTAAAAAAATGTGCATTTATTTTGTTTTTTTTTACTTGGAGCCTACAAAGTATTGCACCCGCTATAACCTTTAACCCCCGCCCGTCCGGCCATTGTATATAAACGGCCGGACGTCGGCAGTGCAGGGTCGGGTGGCCGTTTTTTAAACGGCCACCCCGCCCCCTGCTTGTGCACGTCCCTGGGAGCGCGCAGCACCGCGATCCGGTGCCCGCTGTGTCCTCTGGACACAGTGGAACACCGATCGTTGGACGGGACCTCTGTACGAGGTCCCGATCATGTGATCACTGATTGGCCAATCAGTGATCTCATGCAGAGTAGTAAGCAAGATGTCACTTCTGACATCATTGCTTACTACGTGTGAAATCTGTGAATAATCACAGAGGGCACATGGTACAAGGCTATTCACAACAGCCTTGTACCATGTGACAAGCTGTGACCAATCACAGCTCACTCAGTAGTTCTGAATGGCTGCAAGAATGCAGCTAGAGAGAAGGAGAAATGATTGCTTTTACATCCTTTATGGGTGTAAAAGCAATCAGTGTAAAAAAAAAAAAAATCTTCATCACCCCCCACAAGTAGTACAGTGTCACCATGGTGACACTGTACTGCTAGGGTGACAGTATGTAAAAAAAAATAATAATAAAGAAATAATATAAAAACAATTTTAAAAAAAATTTAAAAAATGTTTTTTTAACCACTTCCAGACCGGACACTTTTACCCCCTTCCTGACCAGGGCAATTTTCAGCTTTTAGCGCTATCACACTTTGAATGACAATTGCGCGGTCATGCAACACTGTACTCAAATGAATTTTTTACCATTTTTTTTAGATAGATAAAGCTTTATTTTGGTGGTATTTATTCACCGCTGGGATTTGTATTTTTTTTGCTATGTAAATGAAATGTCCAAAATTTTTTTTAAAAAGTGTTTTTTTTATAAAATTTTGCAAATAAATAATATTTCATCATAAATCTTAGCCAAAATTTATTCCGTTATCTTTTTAGTAAAAAAAAAAAAAAATCCAAATTAGTTTATAAGCAAAAATTATAATTTTTAACATTTTTTTTTACATTTTTATTTTATTTTTTTATATTATTATTTTTTATTTATTTTTTTTTTTTTTACATACTGTCACCCTAGCAGTACAGTGTCACCATGGTGACACTGTACTGCTTGTGAGGGGTGATAAAGATTTTTTTTTTTTTTTTTACACTGATTGCTTTTACACCCATATAGGATGTAAAAGCAATCATTTCTCTTTCTCTCTGTGTGCATTCCTGCACTCATTGAGAAATACAGAGTGAGCTGTGATTGGTCACAGCTTGTCACATGGTACAAGGCTTTTGTGAATAGCCTTGTACCATGTGACCTCTGTGATCATTCACAGATTTCACACATAGTAAGCAATGATGTCACAAGTGACATCTTGCTTACCACTTTGCATGTGATCACTGATTGGCCAATCAGTGATCACATGATCGGGACCTCGTACAGAGGTCCCGTCCGACGATCGGTGTTTCACTGTGTCCGGAGGACACAGCGGGCACCGGATCGCGGTGCTGCGCGCTCCCAGGGAGCGCGCACAAGCAGGGTGCGGGGAGACCGTTTATAGACGGCCACCCGACCCTGCACTGCCACCGTCCGGCCGTTTATATACAACGGCCGGTCGGGAAGTGGTTAAAAATTATAATTTTTTTGTTATAAACTAATTTGGGTTATTTTTGTTTTACTAAAAATATAACGGAATACATTTTGGCCAAGATTTATGATGAAATACTATTTATTTGCAAAATTTTATAAGAAAAACACTTTTTAAAAATTTTTTTTGACTTTTTAATTTACATAGCAAAAAAAATAAAAATCCCAGTGGTGAAAAAATACCACCAAAAAAATGATAAAAAATTCATATGGGTACAGTGTTGCATGACTGCGCAATTGTCATTCAAAGTGTGATAGCGCTGAAAACTGAAAATTGGCCTGGACAGGAAGGGGGTAAAAGTGTCCGCACTGGAAGTGGTTAACCACTTTCTGAGTGCCCGACCGCAACTGCTCACTGCAGACAGGTGGCCACTGTAGGCAAAGTGACATTCTTGTACGTTGATGCCTACTTCGGGATTTCAGGCACGCATGCACAACCCCTGGGCAGCACCCACTGTGGTTGTACATAGCGGGAGCCTGTCAGCAAGCCCCAATCAATGATTCATGGCCAGGAACTACTGACAATCAACACAGAGCTCTGTACAGAGAGAGAATGGTCTCTGTGTTTCTCATCCCTATTAGTAACAGCAGCACATCTTACGCACATTACACAGTTAGGCACAGCAACAGAGTATAATATTATCACTGATTACTGTATTAATGTCACTGGTGATGTCAGTGGCAGTTAGTTCCCCCCAGTGTCAGTCAGTGTCAGATTGCCCAACACAGTATCGCAGTCCCATTATAAGTAGCTGATCAACGCCATTAGTAATATATATATAGATATATCTATATATATATCTATATATATATATAGATATATAGATATATAGATATATAGATATATAAATTCAGTATATACACCGTAGTTCGTTTTCGCTTTAACTTTCACGCAAAGTAATCAACATACCCTTTTTGGAATTTTCTATCAAACACATGTAGTAGAATATATATTTGGCCAAAATTTATGAAGAAATTTATTTTTTTTTTAAATGTATTCGATATGTTTTAGCGCAGAAAATTAAAAACAAATATTTTTTTTTTCTAATTTTCAGTCTTTTTTTATTTAAATTGCAAAACATCACTGGAGAAATATGCAGTCTGTTATTGCGGTCTCCATCAAATCATGTTGCCTGACTGCACATAGACCTCAAACAGCATGTAGCAAATAAAAGTCAGGGAAAAGCCAGAATTCCTTGGGGGAGAGTTACAAAAACTGTAGCACTCAGAATCTGGTGCTGCTGTGCATGGTAGCCAATCAGCTTCTAGCTTCAGCTTGTTCAATTCAGCATTGACAGTAAGGCCCTTTTCACACTGACCGGTCAGGTCCAGTTCTCAGTTTTTAAGGCGTATCCAATCGGACCATCCATAGACCTCTATGGACAGGCGGGTGTCAGTGGACATGTGTCCCCTGACATCTGATCCGATCCTGTCCGCTAAAAACAGACAGATGGGGACCTATTCCCCATATGTCTGGCAGATCGGATTGAATGACAGTCGGTTGGAAACGGATAGGCAGTCCATTTCCATCCGTCAGCCCCATAGAAGACAGCGGGCTGTGTCTGTGTTTGCTGTGCAGTAGCGAAGCAGACACAGACTTGTCCAACACTTGCTCAGCAGGGATCAGTGGAGAGATCACGCATTGAGCAAGCATATCCGCTGACAGGTCCATCTTCTCTGAAAGGGGCCTTTAACTTGGAAGCTGATAGGTTTCTTTGCAGAGTTGCACCAGATTTTGCATGCTCCAGTTTTAGTAAATAACCCCCCTTATGTTTATTCTTCTTCAGGGGTCTGTGATTCAGAAAGTATTAACGCCAAAGCATGACAGCCAGGCATATAACCTTTTCAGAAGGAGCAGATAGCAATGGCGGCCTATGTGCATCCTAATTGAGAGAGGACTGTCTTTATTATCCTGTTCCCAGACATCAACTAACAATTGCACACAGTGTGGTTCAGTGCATAAGTAAGCTCTCTTAATCAGAAAATGCCTTGATTATAAGACTCAGCTGTGGGGAACTGATTAGTAACTTTCAGTGCAAATGCAATAAAATGCACAAGTTTACTGAAGATTTTACATTGGTGAACGTTTTCTTTCTGCTTTATGTAACTTGGCTATTTCCAATAAGCAGTTTTCTTTTGTTACACTTTCCACTTCTCATTCCCAGGGGGAAATGTTTGCAGTGACACCACTTTCCTGGTGTCCTCATCTGGAGTCACTCTGTGAGCTGCCCCCTTGTGGGCTGGAGGTGACACAGCCGTGTGCTGCTTGTGATACAGACATAGAGAACTGGGTGTGCCTGACATGTTATGTGGTGAGGAAGGTCTCCCTCTCAGCTTTTAAATGGTGGATGTCTCATGCTGTAAACTGATAGTTCATTTCTGTCTTTCAGGTTCTGTGTGGGAGGTATGTCTCTCAGCACATGGTATCTCATGGAGTTTCGTCTGGTCACAACCTTGTACTCAGCTTCTCTGACCTGTCTGTCTGGTGTTATGGCTGTGACGCTTATATTCATAATGAGGTAAGAAGATATATTGTAGATATGACTGCCAGCATTTACAAATTCCCCAAAAGCAACATACAATTGATTTATAGATTTCCTTTATTAAAAACTGCAGTTTTTAAAAAAATATCTGTACATATCAGGTAACTTAAGCATCGTAGGTACACAGTTCATATTTATATATTTAGGAAGAATGTGGAGCTCAATTGTTTTTCACATGTTTACCTTGTTCCTCTAAGCTGCTGTGATGAAAAAAGCATTTAAAAATATCTTTACATGTCAGGTAACTTAAGCATTGTAGGTACACATTTCATATTTATATATTTAGGAAGAATATGGAGCTCAATTGTTTTTCACATGTGTACCTTGTTCTTTTAAGCTGCTATGTTGAAAAAAGCATGTTTTATAGTGCTCAGTAACTCAGACTCAAATTAACAATCAGAACTGAATCTGCCAAGAGTGACTCTTCCCACCTCCTTGTCTCCCTTGGTCTGTTTATAAAGAGAGAGAGTCAGAAGGCAAAAGGCTTCTGCTGTTGCTTTCTTCTATAATGCTTTGTGGCACTAGAATCATGGCTGGTCTTGTGGATGGACTGTGTGTTTTAATTAGGGAATTTCTCTTGACATAATACATTGCTCAAAAAAAATTAAAGGAACACTTTTTAATCAGAGTATAGCATCAAGTCAATTATACTCCTGAGATATTGATCTGGTCAGTTAAGTAGCAGAGGGGGTTGTTCATCAGTTTGTTAATGAAATTAACAACAAGTGCACTAGATGGGCAACAATGAGACGACCCCAAAAACAGGAGGGGTTTTACAGGTGGAGGCCACTAACATTTCTTCCCTACTCATCTTTTCTGACTGTTTTTTTTACTAGTTTTGCATTTGGCTAGGGTCAGTGTCACTACAGGAAGCATGAGGTGATACCTGGACCCTACAGAGGTTGCACAGGCAGTCCAACTCCTCCAGGATGGCACATGAATATGTGCCATTGCCAGAAGGTTTGCTGTGTCTCCCATAACAGTTTCAAGAGCATGGAGGAGATTCCAGGAGACAGGCAGTTACTCTGGGAGAGCTGGACAGGGCCATAGAAGGTCCTTAGCCCATCAACAGTACTGGTATCTTCTCCTTGTGAAAGCAGGAACAGGATGAGGACTGCCAGAGCCCTACATATTTACCTCCAGCAGGCCACTGGTGTGAATGTCTCTGACCAAACATTCAGAAAAGACTTCATGAGAGTGGCCTGAGGGCCCGACATCCTCTAGTGGGCCCTGTGCTCACTGCCCGGAATCATAGAGCTTGATTGGCATTTGCAATTGAGCACCAGAATTGGCAGGTCCACCACTGGCGCCCTGTGCTTTTCACAGATGAGAGCAGGTTCACCCTGAGCACATGTGACAGACGTGAAAGGGTATGGAGAAGCCATGGAGAACGTTATGCTGCCTGTAACATTGTTCAGCATGACCGTTTTGGTGGTGGGTCAGTGATGGTCTGGGAAGGCATATTCATGGAGGGACACACAGACCTCTACAGGCTAGACAATGGAACCCTGACTGCCATTAAGTATCAGGATGAAATCCTTGGACCCATTGTCAGACCCTACGCTGGTGCAGTGGGTCCTGGGTTCCTCCTGGTGCATGACACTGCCCAGCCTCATTTGGCAAGAGTATGCAGGCAGTTCCTGGAGGATGAAGGAATTGATACCATTGAATGGCCCCCAAGCTCGCCTGAGCTAAATCCGATAGAACACCTCTGGGATATCATGTTTCGGTCCATCCGACGCCGCCAGGTTAAACCTCAGACTGTCCAGGAGCTCAGTGATGCCCTGGTCCAGATCTGGGAGGAAAGACACCAGGACACCATCCATCTCATTATGAGCATGCCCCGACATTGTCAGGCATGTATACCAGCACGTGGGGGCCATACAAACTACCATTTTGAGTTGCTGCAATGAAATTTCAGCAAAATGGACTAGCCTACTGCATAATTTTTTCACTTTGATTTTTGGGGTGTCTTCGAATTCAGTCCTCTGTAGGATGTAAATGTTCATTTCCATTAAACAATGGGGCATCCTTACATTCCTAACACATTACCCAGTCCATATCAATATAGATATCAAGCATGATATTTTTCCCCATTGAGATCTGATGTGTATTCAAAGTGTTCCTTTAATTTTTTTGATCAGTGTATATACAATCACAAGTTTTGTAGGCTGGTGCCCTTTTTTCTTTTTATTAAATTCTGATGGCGCCGCTGTTGGCCAGAAACCCATATTACAACACTGCTTCTGAGGAGTATGTGCAGGATGGTAACTTTCCTATAATCTTTTCTCTTGTTTGTATTTTGTCTCTCTCTTGCAGGTTCTGATTCCAGCAAAACAGTCAGCCTACTACTCCAAGTTTGGCGAGGAAATGCCTGGAGCATAAATTATGCTGAATAACCATAGATTCCGCGTTTTTGCCACACATTCACTTTAGCATGGTCTATGATGGACAGCTTGTTAAAGACACAAGGATTGAGCAATGCTGTGTGCCAAACTTTCGTGTTATCTGGTTTTGATAGAGCAGTGGACCTAAATTGTAAGGAGGCCTATAAAAACAAATAAAAAATGGTTAGGTGCTACAGTGTACCTAATGCCAAAGCTTTTTTTTTTTAAAAGTTTTGGATAGAGTGGGAAAGAGTCAGAACCCCAATTAGGTTTTTTTATTGCTGTCTGTGTCCCGGTGGGCAAATTCACCCTCTCTGGTACTAAAATTATGGGAAATCCAAACTTTTGTAGTTGTCACCAGAATAGGAATAGACAGGAAATATTGTAATGGGCACATCCTTTCTGACAACTGTCTCAGGGCAACATAACACTGCCCCACTGCTCCTTTACTAAACGAAGCTAACTTGCAGTTTTCAGGAGGTTAGTAGTGTTTTCCCATAGACTTCTATAAGGTCCTGTGGTTTGGAGAGGTTTCTAAAAGTGCACCAAAACTCCTGAATGCTACTTTGGTGCATTGTCTGAAACCGCAACAAAACCGGGGGACATCATAGAGGTCTATGAAAAAGCACAGAAACCTGTAGATTAGCTGAGTTTTTCCCAAAGCACAGCAGGACTGTACTACGGAAGAGTGAAGCTGCCCTAGCCCCTGGTTCACATATCCACGTTCCTGCTGTCTGCGTGGGCACGAGAGCCCATTCATTTCAATGGACTCCCATGCCCAGGGACACACAGGGAAGTCCCTGCACTGCTTCTGAAAACGCAGCCTGCACAGGAACCTCGGTTCCCAGTACGGTTGCAATTTCTAGTGCGGGTGGCTTGCCATTGGAATTAATGGCACCTGTCCGCGGGTCCACATTTCTCTGTGCGGGTGTTGCGGCTGCATGGATTTTTGTGCGGATCCGCAGCGACACCACCCGCACAGATGTGAACCAAGCTTAAGAGGATTTTTCTTCACTTTGGAGAGCTTTTCTCTCACTACATGGTGTGTTTCCAGGGCAGTAAATGAAGAGAAATTTTCCCAAAGGGACACACCCAGCAAAGAAGAACCTGGGGTTTTAACCATTCCTGCCTCTACTTAAAACTACAAAAAATGCTTTGGCTTTTGATATCTGATTGAAGGTATTTTTCTTTGTTTCTAAGAACTGAAAGTAATAATAATTCTGATGAAGGGGGGAACAATATCCTGTGGAAACAGAATTTCTTTCTGGTATCCAGTGAAAGATATTGTAGTCAGCCTCTGAGCCTCCTTATGCCTAAATCACATATAATCTCCACTTTATAGCTAATATATAAACAGCCAAATTTCTCAAGCGTTTTATTATAGCCATGCAACCTCATACATATTTATAAATGGTGTTAATAGCTTCTTTATGTAAACGTGGCTCATAGTTTTGGATTTCTTGCCCTTTTAAAAATTTTACTTTTTGTAACAACTACCCCTTTTAATGTAGTTCATTTGGATCCCAACCTGATGTCAGGAGAGGGAGGAAGGTAGAGACCAGCAGCAAGGAGGAACTGGTTGTTCTAGAAGAGAGAACGGAGGTTAAAAGATGGATATACCACTGAGATGTGCCTAAATGAACCATGTGGCAGATTCTCAGTGGGAAGGGTTTTGTTTGCAAAAGACAGCTGCATCTATGCCTGTATTTTAATACTACAGCATATACATTGTTATCTTATACTTGTGCCAGCTGTAGAAGTGTCCCTTGTACCCAAAATGTAAATTCTGTTTTTACTGCTATATTTTTTTATTGTCTTTTTCTGTTGTCTGTGAAATGCTTAGACACAAAAAAAAACATATTATCGATGGTTCTGACATGACAGCAAAAGAAATTCATAACATCAAAGCAGAATTATGGCTTGGTTGTTAGCGATGGAGTCTTGAGTTGCATTCTTCCAAGAACACTACCTGCATGGAGTTTTTATGTTTTCTTGTTTGGTGGGTTTCCCTCCCATAATACAAAATAACTGATTACAATGGGTACTTTAAAAGCCTGGGAAAATATAAGAGCACAAAATAGGTAAAGAATGCTTTATAGAGGGTTGGTTGTCTCACTGACCCGATGTATTATATAAATGTGTCAGAAATAGGATGAAAGGTGACACAAGAAGTCTTAACATTCAGGTTATATTGCCACCTACAAGAGAATTGGACCCTAGCAAACAAAAAAAACTGTAGGCCAGCCCAGGTTAAAGCGGTAGTAAACTGTACCAAAAAAAAAAAAAAAATTGTGCCCCCGGTTGGTTTAAGTCATAATGTGCTAGTATGCATCGCATCACATACTAGCACATTATCACAGACTTGCATGAAAACGAAATTCTCCATCAGTGCGCTGTCACAGGTCCCAATGCTTCCATCTGTACCCGGTCTTCCTTCCAGGTTCCCGGGCTTCGTCCTTATGAATGGCCGAGCCATGATAATGCCACTCATACACATGGGAGTCACGGCCGTGGCACAGTCTATTCAGAGCCCAGTGCACATACGCTGATGACATTACCGGCTGCTGTGAAAGTAAATAAATGGTGCATGTTTAGGAGATATTTACTCTACCTACAGGAAAGCCTTATTATAGGCTTATCTATAGGTAAAAATCTTTACTACCACTTTAATCCCTCCTACACCTATTATGCCTCAATTTTAATACGAGTGACCTAGGAGCATGGATATCATTTTTAGCTCTGCTATTTTGAACACTTAACCTGTTTGAACACTTAACCTGTTATTTTTTTTTTTAGCAATTTTTTTCCTCTTCACTTTTTTTCTTTAATCAAGACTCAGGGGTTGCTGGAAGTTTCCACCTCTGACTTTCAGCTATCTGGAGTGATTGTCCTCAGCCTGGCTTTTAGACCTTGCTGTATCCGGACCCTGCTGGACTTGACATTGTAGGTCTAGCCTGGAAATGACCTTCAGGCATGAGTTTCATACGGGAGGCTTTTCAGACTCCGGTTAGGTTAGCTGCATAGTGTCTTTCAGGTTTAGTCACGCTGGCATTGCCTCTGCACATGCCTTGTCTTTGAAGACTCTGTGATTAGGCCAGCCGTTTGCTCAGAGCTATTATTCTCTGTTTCCTACGAGAAAGGGTTAACAATGTGAGACAGAACATTGATGTCATCTGTATACTGCTGTTGCTGTTGCAAAGAGCCACATAGAATGGCAATCTTCAATCCGTTACTGCACCCCACCTGCAGTGGTTTTGGTCAACTCCAGTCTTCTGCACTTTTGGTAGAAAATCCTTACCTGCTACCAGCTGTCTAAATTTTGGGAAAACTTGAGGCCTTGCCTTTAATCCTAAGCCTATACATTGTCCAACCATGTTGTGGCTGCAACATTTTCTGATTCTAGACACAGGACAGGAGGACTGTCCCACTGTATCTTGTGCTCTCAGCTCACATTCTGGTACTAGGTTGGCAGCGTGCCTACTGATGGTGCCAACACCTACAACCTGGAATCATTCTGCATAACTGCCCTCTGCTGTTAGAGTTTCTCATCTCTGTTGGATGTGGCTGGGTCCCCTGCCCTATCAGCTGACGTTTTTGTTATAGCCATGCAGGACTACCCCAAGTACCCATTTATTTTTGGCTCTGATTGCAGAGGCCACAGGTGAGCTCCCATGCCTTCCAGCAGATTTTGTATTTAACTTTTCTGCACCCTTATTGGCTTCTGGGTCATTAGCCTCAAAGACTAAATCCAGCCAAAGATGGAGTGATTTTCTTTCCTGCAACCAGTGCGGGGCCATTGTGTTCTCCCAGGCGGAGGGATGGGGGAGCTGTCAGCAGAACACAGTGATTACTGCTAGCGGCTATAAAAGCTATCAATAGCCTCATATAAAATGAGACAGGCTGGCTATACCCAAGTTAATCAATCAACCAACTTGGGTACATTCAGCCTGCCCATACATGGTTTGAATCTCGACTGGTCTTTTCTGAACCGGCTGAGATTTGAACCATCTATGGCCAGCATTGGTTTAATTCTGAGTTGCTCAAATCATTATCTTGTAAGCTTATCACTAAGGAGTCACAGTCTGCTGTTATTACTTGAATGTTAAAGGAGATTGTCTTAGCTCTAATGAAAATGGTGCATACCACCCTGAAGCTAAAATATCAACCTGTTGCTTCTACCAGTGCTGTTTCCAGTCTAGAGTCATATAGGCCCCCTAAGGCTGTAAACACATTTTCTTTTTGCTCGCTTTTCCGGTTTTTTATGTACAAAGAAGGACCCTTACAGATTGTCAGCTCTTCCTAGGCTCTTGCTGGCTTTTTATCAATTTGGTGCAGATTTTGTTCAGAAGTGGTCCATTTCCTCTGTGGATTTAGCCGTGTCTCACCTAGAAAGGTGACTAATATATCAATGGAAATTACACCTGCCTTTAAGGACCCAGCTGATAACTGTTTGGGGACCCTTTCCAGAACTCTATTGTTGCTGGTGGGTTTTGACCTGCACTCAGTTCTAGCTCTGATTTTGCCTTGTCAAATTATGTCTGATTGGTCAAAGTCCCTTTATTAGGCAAGCAGCCATCTCTGCTGTTGATCCTTTGCTGTGAAAACAGGGAGCAGATAACTGTGACGTTAAATTTCAGTTGTGATGGCTTGCTGGAAGTCTCCTAACTTATTTATTGCATATACATAGAGTTCTTTGCTAAAGTATTAGATTGTAGAGTTGTCTTATAGGAAATGTTTGATCCACATGGCCTTTTACAGACAGATTCTCCTAGGGCCAGCCCCAGCTGTTTTCATCAAGGATGTAATTTGTGGCAAAAGCACCCATCTTCCCTAAAGAAAGAAGCCTCAAATGTCAACTCCCTCGCTGACCATCAAAAAGCATCTTTCATTTCTCCACTCCTTTGATTTCAGCATTGATGCCCTCCAAAATCAGCTCCCCTTCCATGCACAAAGACTGGTATTCCAAATCTGCCAAATCCTCAGATAAGCCTTCCTTGCCACGAAGGTGTTCCCCCACTTTCCAGAGTGGGACATATGTTGACTTTTGTGGATGCTTGGACAGCTTGCATTCCATATATTTGGGTGCAAGAGGTGGTGGTGTCTCAAGTCTGTAAATTAATTTTTGTTCTCTGCCCTCTTCTCATTTCTCACCCCCAATCTTCTTGTGTTTCAGCACAGGTGATGAAGAGGCAACATATCGCCTCCTCACCACCTTGTGAATGAGCCCTTAGTTGCATTTGGCAGAGGCACCCTTGGGGCTCATTCGCACATAAGGTTGGAGGGTGGTAAATTCCTGCCATTACGTCGCAGTTTTACTGTCCCCAATCAGCCAGCCAGCAGCCAAAGGTGTACACATGCCTTGTTGCTTTTAGTGGGTGCTACAGCCTGCCACTCATGACCTATTCAAATAAATGGGGCCACTCTGAAATTGCCCCGCAACTCTGGTGTTGTAATGCACTTTCAGAAAGTGCGCCAAACCCACATGATGTAATAGAAGTCTATGGCTAAGCGCTGCAAACCCACAGGAAAGCTGCAGGTAAACTGCACTACACCTGCAGTGTGGGTAAACCGCTGCACATCAGTGTGAAAGCAGGTTTATACTATTATGCCCAGTGTATTGCTTCACACTGACCTGAAGATCTCTTCTTTCCTGCTGCTGGCACCACTCTGGAGACCTCTAGCCGGAATAAGAGGGGGAGTGCAGTTGGTATCCCTCCCCATGGGACAGGATCCAGCACCACAGAGGGGGCATTGGCTTATGCAACTCTTGCTCCCTAATACAGCTCCAACTTTACAAGCAGTCCCTCAGCATTGCACTCTGTTTGGTTTCCTGGGATGGTAGGTCAGCCAGCCCAAATCGCGATCTACCAGACACCTGGCCGCGATCTACTGGCTGCTGACCCCGCTCAAAGGCCTTCTGGACCAAGGTGTTATGGCCCTGTCCCTGCAGCAGAATGGTTTTAGGGGGTTATACTCCATCTTGTTCATCCAAAGGGGGGGCATTCTCTTCACCTTGGACCACTAAACTATGACCGTTTACATTCAGTCCCAGACATTCCAGATGGAATCAGCTAGACATTGCCCAAAAAAGGTTTATCATTGGACTTTTAAGGCTTAATTCACCCAGGAGTTTCTTAAGGGATGGATCCTCTCCTTACCTTTTTTTCATTCCAGATGGGCCCTGAAAGGGTACCCCATCTTCTTGGTATACAATCCTTTAGGTGACTCAGAGAGACCTTTCATTCAAGCTAATGGTCCCAAGGATTGGGTTCCTGTTAAAGCTCACACCACCAGGACAGTGAGCAACCCTTGGGTCACAGATTTGCAAGACTGGTATTCTGTTTACACGTACTCTTAGTTCTGCCAGGTGGACATTTTGGCCTTAACTGATGCCAGCTTCAGGCATAAGATTCTTCAGGCAGCTCTTAGAGCTGCAGGCAGTTCCCAGTTATCTGTTGTTTATATTGGGCCTTTTAGCATTTGTTTGCTGTGTTGCCTCAGTTGGACGCTTTTGGATATTCCAAAGGTTAATACTTCATGTGTCATTCAAAGAATGAGACAGTACAGTGATTGAGAGTTTTTTACTAGCTGAAAAATACTTTTCTTGTAGTCCATTGAGGAATATAGCTCCCGCCCCTCTGTGGTTTGTATTTATAACCATGCTCTGTTGGTGCTGCTTTGTTACAAAACTGAGGCATACTGGTAGTACTTGTTATGGATGCCAAGAGTACACAAATCCTGTATTAAATAGTCACTGTCTGTGTTGCAAGGACTTGGGTCTACAAAAAGGTTGCAGCTGATTGGATTGCTTTTTTCTATCAAGTTCAGTCTTTCAGCTCTGAGAATTCAATTAGAAAAGTAGCATATTCAACCAGCAGTTATACTCTGAATTATTAAGAAGGAAAGTAAAAAAAAATGTCAATCTTTGCAATATGACTACACATCATTTCCACCCGAAAGCTTGTTGTTTTAAGAGTCACCAATAACTATTTAATAATTTTTTAATTATACACATGTTAAAAAGACTGCGCCTCTGTTTTTTGTCTCTCAAAGCAATTGTGAAGCCCTTTCATGTAGGGACATTTGTGATATTATGGCAATGGTATGTGGCTAGTAGCCTTTATGTGGACTTGTATTAGACTTTGTGCATACTAGAAAGCTAAAAACTGCTTTAGAAACGCTGGACAAACAATGCTAATGTTTTAGCATGTTTTGCTGGCATTTAGCAGTGTTTAGCCTAGTGTATAAGCTATGTTTAGTAGCTTCAGCGTTAAGAAGCAGGGCCTCCAGCATCCTTAACAACCAGTGAATGTTGTTAAGGAGCAGGCTGGGAAGTCGGCCACCGCTTCCTTAACAACTGATGTGTCATCAGCTGACAGCGGGATTCTCAGTAAAAAAAACATTGCCAGCAATAAAAAAAAATGGCGTAGGGGTTCCCCCCAATCCATACCAGGCCCTTTGGGTCTGGTATGGATTTTAAGGGGAACCCCACATTTTTTTTTTTTAAATGGTGTGGGGTTCCTCTCAAAATCCATACCAGACCCTTATCCGAGCATGCAGCCTGGCAGGCCAGAAAAGGTGGGGGACAAGCAAGCCCCCCTCCCCAACCATACCAGTTCACATGCCCTCAACATGTAGGGGTGCTTTGGGACAGGGGTGCTCCCTCCAACCTCAAAGCACCTTGTCGCCATGTTGATAGGGATGATGGCCTCTTTCCCATCACCATGGCCGGTGGTTGTGGGGGTCTGCGGGCTGGGGCTTATCGGTATCTGAAAGTCCCATTTAACAAGGGGGCCCCCAGACCCCCCCATGTGAATGAGTATGGGGTACATAGTACCCCATACTCAGTCACGAAACAAGTGTAAAAAGTAAATAAAAACACAACAGAAAGTTTTTGACAAGTCCTTTATTAAAAATTAAAAAAATTGCATTGCGACTGATGATGGATCTACACCGAGGGACATTTAACATTTTTTTTTTTAAATAAAAATCTGCCGATGCCTTTTTTACACTACACTTATTTATTTTTTTTACAATGTACCCCATAGTCATTCACATAGGAGGGGGTCAGCCAGGGTTGTTGAAAAAAGGCCCTTGTCCCCATCAACATGACACAAGGTGCTGTGGGGCAGTGGGGGCGCCCCCTCCCATCCCAAAGCACCCCTAAGGGTCTGGTATGGATTTGGGGGGACCCCACACCTTTTTTGCATAATTGTTTTATTGCCGGCAATGGTTTTTTTTTTACATTCAACTTCCCAGCCCGCTCCTTAACAACCAGCTATTCAAAAGAAAAAAGGCTGTTGCTCCAGAGCATGTTGGCAGAGGGTTTTTCCTGCCACTAAACTCTCCTGCCAGAAAACGCTACTAAACGCCTATGTGTATAGGACAACATGTAGGGGAGTTTAGATGCAGTTAAAAAGAAAAAAAGTCTGATGCCCAAAACAGCAGCTGTAAAAATGCCCAGTGTGCATGAGGCCTTACTATGAGACTATAATGATAATGATGCACCTTCTCTTGTATAAAGTATGGATATTACTCACAAAAGAGTCTGAAGGCTATAGGAAGTGACCTGAGTTGCTGAAATGTACTGTAAGTGTTCGGATGAATTGCTGTACAGTGCCTGCAGCTACTGTATAAAAGGTCAGTGAATGCATGTTTTAAAGCTAATTTGCTGCTTGTTAAGAATATGTAAAAATTTTAATTTCCATAGCTGGGCTGCAGTTCTACTTTTCATTTTCAAGAGTAACTCCACTTTTGTTGAGAAAAACATTCCCCTCTGGGTGATATCTGTAAATTGCAGGGATTTTAACAAACTTTGTTCCAGATTCCAGACATTTTAAAGAAAATGTCAAGTTGAAGAAAATAGGTCGCAGTGTGTCTGCTATTACCTTTATTATCTAGAAAACTAGTGAAATTAGTTTCTTTGTGACAGCGGCCTGACAACAGGAGTAAGCTCCACTAAATGCCATTTCCTTGCCTAATGAGAATGCCCTTTCTAGTTTTGAGGACAGCTTAGTTGGACAAGGAGGTGGCAATTTGTGAGGTAAAGCCATTAAGTCAAGCAAACCCTATTAACAAACTAGTTAAAAAATAAAAAAAAGCACACCAAGGGGAGCTTTTTTGCTGACAACATAAAAAGTACAAAAAAATATTTACACACACGCTATATTGCCAAAAGTAATGGGACACCCCTCCAAATCATTGGATTCAGGTGTTCCAATCACCTCCATGGCCACAGGTGTATAAAATCAAGCACCTAGGCATGCAGACTGCTTCTACAAACATTTGTGAAAGAATGGGTCGCTCTCAGGAGCTCAGTGAATTCAAGCATGGTACCATGATAGGTTGTCACCTGTGCAATAAGTCCATCTGTGACATTTCTTTGCTACTAAATTTTCCACGGTCAACTGTTAGTGGTATTATAACAAAGTGGAAGCAATTGGGAGCAACAGCAACTCAGCCACAAAGTGGTAGGCCACGTAAAATGACAGAGCGGGGTCAACGCATGCTGAAGCGCACAGTGCACAGAAGTTGCCAACTGTCTGCAGAGACAATAGCTAAAGACCTCCAAATTTCATGTGGCCTTCAGATTAGCACAACAGTGCTTAGAGAGTGCTTCATGGAATGGGTTTCCATGGCCGAGCAGCTGCATCCAAGCCTTACATCACCAAGTGCAATACAAAGCGTCAAGGCCACTGGACTCTAGAACGGTGGAGACGTGTTCTCTGGAGTGATGAATCACGCTTCTCTTCTGGTAATCCGATGGATGTGTCTGGGTTTGGCAGTTGCCAGGAGAACGGTACTTGCCTGGCTGCATTGTGCCAAGTGTAAAGTTTGGTGGAGGGGGATTATGTTGTGGGGTTGTTTTTCAGGGGTTGGGCTTGGCCCCTTAGTTCCATTGAAGGGAACTCTTAAGGTGTCAACATACCAAAACATTTTGGACAATTTCATGCTCCCAACTTTGTGGGAAAAGTTTGGGGAAGGCCCCTTCCTGTTCCAACATGACTGCGCAGCAATGCTCAAAGCAAGGTCCATAAAGACATGAATGAATGAGTTTGGGGTGGAGGAACTTGACTGGCCTGCACAGAGTCATGACCTCAACCTGATAGAACATGCTTAGGATGAATTAGAGCAGAGACTGGCCAGGCCTTCTCTTCCGACATCAGTGCCTGACCTGACAAATGCGCTTCTGCAAGAATGGTCAAGCATTCCCATAAACACACTCCTAAACCTTGTAGACAGCCTTCCCAAAAGAGTTGAAGCTGTTATAGCTGCAAAGGGTGGGCCAACTCAATACTGAACCCTACGTACTAAGACTGGGATGCCATTAAAGTTCATGTGCGGGTAAAGGCAGGCGTCCCAGTGTGTTTGGCAATATAGCATATATAATCATTCATAAAGTATTCAGACTCCCTTAACTTTTTTCAATTTATTATGCTGCAGCCTGATACTACAGTTGTGTAAATTATTTTTTTTACTCCTTAATCTGCACTCCCATAAAGACAACATGAAAACAGAATTTTAGAAGTGTTTGTAAATTTATGAAAAAGGAAAAACTGAAATATCACATTGGCATAAGTATTCAGCCCCTTTGGAACAACACTTGAATTTTAGTGCAGGTGCCTCCTATTTCTCTTCATCGTTTCTACACCTTGATTGGAGTTCACCTGTGGTAAATTAAATTGATTGTACATGATTTGCAAAGGTGCACACCTGTCTATAAAAGACCTCACAGCTGACTATGCTTACTGTATCAGAACAAAAGCCGTGGGGTCAAAGGAACTGCCTGCAGAGCTTGGAGATTATTGTAAGGCACAGATTTGGTAAAGCTACAAAAAATTTCTGCTGCACTAAAGGCTCTCAAAAGCACAGTGGCCTCCACAATTCTCAAATGGAAGAAGTTTGACATACCCAGAACTCTTCCAAAAGTTGGTTGCCTGGCCAAACTGAGTAATCAGGGAAGAAGGACTTTAATAAGAGAGGTGACCAAGAATCCGATGGTCACTCTGACTGAGCTCCAGAGATCCTGTGTGGAGATGGGACAAAGTTCCAGAGAGACAACCATCACTGCAGCCCTCCACCGATCTGGGCTTTATGGCAAAATGGCCCAGGAAAACGTCACGTATGGTCACTAGATGGAGCATATTTCCTATGATCATGAGCTCAATCTAGTGTCCTTTTGACATGGAGAGAAAATAGCCTAATAACATTTGTGTTTGCTGTCATTGGCATAGAATGACTATATTTACAATTTCACAGTATAAATAGCTCTGCAATTTTTTATGAATACACCCCTGGGAGAGCACGCCTGTAAGGGAATTCCTGTATGGCAACTGGCTAATAGAAATGAGTATAGGCTCATGCGTATGCGCAAGAATGCGCGCACACTGGTGCACACACGCAGGAGCATGCCCACTGTTTCTGGTGCCAGACTATTTAAAGGAGGCTCTTACTCTCTGTCAGTGCTGACTGGTCTTCAGCTAACGTCCTGTTTCCTGCTGTATCCTGTGTGTATCAGTTACTGACCTGGCTTGCCATTGACCTGCTCTTGGATTCTGTTTATGCTTCTGCTCATCGGTTTCTGATCTTGGCTACCTCCTGAACTTGTCCCTGTCTGATGTTTCAGTACCTAATTGCCTGCTCATTGCTGACCCTGGCTATTACTCTGACTCCGCTTCCGGCTCCAGTTTTGGCTCCACAGTCCTGCCGAGTGCCTGTCCTGGCTGTCATTATATTAGCTCTGGTTGTCACAGTGTGTTCTGGCCTCCCACTTATCACAAGTTCCGGCAAGCCAAGTACCCATATCTTGCAGTTCCGGTGGAGTGCTTCCTTAACCTGAGCTGGCCGTTCCGGCATCACCTCTATTCAGGACTGTTACATCACCAGCCGCAAGTTCCACAATCAATATCCACAGGCACTTGTGTTCCTTTTGTCCCTCAGCACCATCTGTTCCACCTTCAGTGGGGCCTGGGTTGGAGATACAAGAGAGGCTGACCTCGTCAATTCAGACTTCTATCAGGTACGTGACAATGTCTGATTTCTTTTTGTATTGTATACAGCTGGGTGTTCCCTTATGTGACAGTGGTGCTGCTTCCCTAGGACTTGAGCCTGTTGAGAGACTGGATCCATCTATTTATTAGACAAATTGGAGCCAGGAGAAAAATTCTACCTATACTACCTCCAGCAACAGAGAACATTGGACATGTACTTCTTATTTCTAGATGGCTTAAAGTGATATTACAGACATCTTTTTTTTTTTTTTACATAACAAACACATATTTACCTGCTTTGTAGAGTGGTTTTGCACAAAGCTCCCGATCCTCCTCTTTTTGGGTCCCACGCCTTCGCTCCTGGCCCCTCGCTCCTGCCATGTGCCCCCCAGAGCAAGCAGCTTGTTATTCTGTGTGTCCATTCACACACAGAGCTACAGATTGGTCCTACCCCCTCTCTGTCTTCATTGGCTCACTGGCTGTGATTGAAGCAATATATAAATCAAACCTTGAGTTACTTCAAATGAATATTGGGAGTGCTGCACCTTAAAACCTGAATACTGGATCTAGGAAATTATTGTAAAAGAAAAAAGTGTGCTGTCTCTTTCAGTATCCTCCAATTCTCTTGAAAAAGAAATCCCATATCCATGATGTAAATAAACAATGATAGAAATGTCATATCTAGAGATGAGCGAATTATTCAAAAATTCGATTCGGCTGATTCGCCGAATTTGCGGGAGAAATTCGATTCGATGCGAATTTATTCGCCGCGAATTTAACTTATTTAAAGGGTTTCTAGGCTTCAGAGAGCCTTTATATTAGTGCAGAACACTGTACCTTTAATTTAAATGCCCTTGGAGTCTGCTGGGGAAGAGAAATAATACTGTCAGTCAGTATGACATGCAGATGAGTGCCGTCGATCTTAGAATCACCGCACACTTCACTCATTTGGGCAGTCATGGGGCACGAAGAAGAAGAAGAAGAATGAAAAGAAGAAGAATGAAAAGAAGAAGAATGAAAAGAATGAGAAGAAGAATGAGAAGAATGAAAAGAAGAAGAATGAAAAGAAGAAGAAAAATGAAAAGAAGAATGAACTATATTACTATATCAGTCTCTAATGGATGCTGGAGAGTTAAACCCCCTAACACCTGCTGTGCCCATTATGAGGGGTTCCCACCATCCCTGTGCTGAGGTTCTGGGTATGCACACCTGCTGTGCCCATTATGAGGGGTTCCCACCATCCCTGTGCTGAGGTTCCAGGTCTGCACACCTGCTGCGCCCATTATGAGAAGTTCCCACCATCCCTGTGCTGAGTTCCTGGGTCTGTACACCTGCTCTGCCCATTAGGAGGAGTTCCCACCATCCCTGTGCTAAATTCCTGGGTCTGTACACCTGCTGTTCCCATTATGAGAGGTTTCTACCATCCCTGTGCTGAGGTCCCAGGTCTGCACACCTGCTGCGCCCATTACTAGGGGTTCCCACCATCCCTGTGCTGAGGTTCTGGGTATGCACACCTGCTGTGCCCATTATGAGGGGTTCCCACCATCCCTGTGCTGAATTCCTGGGTCTGTATGTACACCTGCTGTGTCCATTGTGAGGGATTCCCACCATTCCTGCACTGAGTACCTGAGTCTGTACACCTGCCAAAAGAAAGTTTCAGGATTTTGAAGGAGCAAAATACAGTAATACTGGAACAAAAATGAGCTGCGTGGTGGAGTTGCCAGAAGAAGAAAAGAAGAAGAAGAAGAATGAAAAGAAGAAGAAGAATGAAAAGAAGAAAAAGAAGAATGAAAAGAAGAAGAAGAAGAATGAAAAGAAGAAAAAGAAGAATGAAAAGAAGAAGAAGAAGAATGAAAAGAAGAATGAAAAGAAGAAGAAGAAGAATGAAAAGAAGAAGAAGAATGAAAAGAAGAAGAAGAATGAAAAGAAGAAGAAGAAGAATGAAAAGAAGAAGAAGAATGAAAATAAGAAGAGGAAGAATGAAAAGAAGAATGAAAAGAAGAAGAAGAAGAATGAAAAGAAGAAGAAGAATGAAAAGAAGAATGAAAAGAAGAAGAATGAAAAGAAGAAGAAGAAGAATGAAAAGAAGAAGAATGAAAAGAAGAAGAAGAAGAATGAAAAGAAGAAGAATGAAAAGAAGAATGAAAAGAAGAAGAATGAAAAGAAGAATGAAAAGAAGAATGAAAAGAAGAAGAAGAATGAAAAGAAGAATGAAAAGAAGAAGAAGAAGAATGAAAAGAAGAATGAAAAGAAGAAGAAGAATGAAAAGTATTCCAGTACAGCAAAAAGTGTATCTGCAGAGAGCTCCGCTATTTCTGACAGTTCTCTGACAGTTCCTTCACATTTACAGCGGTTGAAACATTGTATCTATTTATTTCCGAATAAAAACATCTGTATCCTAAATGGAAACAAATAGATACAATGTTTCAACCGCTGTAAATGAACTGTCAGAAATAGCGGAGCTCTCTGCAGTGACACTTTTGCCGGCTGATCGGGAAAAATTCGATTCGTGCACCCGAAGTTGGCTAAAATTCGGATTCGATGCGAATCGAATTTTTCCCGATATTCGAAACGAATTCCACTTCGTCTGGTTCGATTCGCTCATCTCTAGTCATATCCTATGCAAAATCAGAATAACGTGCAAAAAAACCAAACGTGATTAATAGTGTGAAGGTACAAATTAATAAAACAACAGTTCAGCTCTTTTCAAATGTATAAAGTCCATCCAAGTGCTTTAGAAAGTTCCCAGTGCTCCTATATAGAAAAGTGCTAAGGTGCTTTCTGTGAAGCCTCTTAACAGACAGGATTGATATCAGGAAACAGATCACTTGTGCTTTGTTTGTCTCATAGTGGAGAGCGGACGCTCTCACCATCGGATCTCTTGACAGCACAGCAAGGTGATCCATCAGCAAGATTCAGCAACGATATCCCCACTTCAGGAATACATGCCTCAGCCTTTACGCCACCTATATGCTCCTTCAAAGTGATGTATCAGATATAAAAAAGGAGAAGCTTCATAATCCTATACTGTTAAAAAACAATTTTAATAAAAATTCATTGCACTTACAATGATAAGAAGTTACAAGCGGTGTACAAACACCACAGCACAGCCACCAGACCCCTCAGCGCACCCGTGCATGATGACGTCAAAGACCTAGCTCCGCCTGATGCGTTTCTCCATAATAGACATCCTCTAGGATTGGAGTCTCCAACAGCTAACTGTTCATTACCCCTAAACAGATCCCCTACAAAAAATACCTGCTCAGAAGATGTTCCCAAGAGAAGAGGAAAAAGTTTCTTGTTTCAAAAACAGCACCCAGAGTGAGTGTATTAGTGTCCTGTTGGACACACCTCCTGTACCTCTTCCATTCATGGCTCCTTATTCCCCCCTCTCCCACATCATGAAATGCCACCAAATGTGGGCAGCCCAAGCCACGCCTTAAAGCCATGCAATGAGAATTAGTGCCAAATGCAAGCCTCATTTGACATGACACAAAAAAGTAATGACGGCACACATGCAGAATGGAAGCCTACGACGCTGATGTGCAATGACGTCATCATGTATTGTCGGAAACTTGTATTGCATAACTTCTGGTTTTGGCCGTCACTTTCCCTGGTCACGGCTGCGAGCATGAAATGGCACCTGAGATATGAAAAGTACAGAAAAGGCAAGCACTAGCTCAGCAGTCACTGCAGAAAGATGAGCAGGTAAGCATTATGTAGGATGCTTCATACTATACACCAATCAAACATCACATTATGACCACGGACAGGTAAAGTGAATAACACTGATTATCCTGTGATGATGGAACCTGAAAGTCAGTTATCCATGAAGTTGCCCCCCCCCCCAAAAAAAAATGGACAAGTGTAAAACATCTCCAAAACTGCAGTTCTATTGGGATGTTCAGTCTGCAGAGGTCGGGACCTACCAAAAGTGTGCCAAGGAAGGAAAGCCAGCAAATGGCAGCCAAAGACTAATTGATGCACAAGGCGGAGTGGGAGAAGCTTCTGTAGCTCAAATTTCTGAAAAAGTTCATGCTGGTTCCTATAAAAAGATGCCAGAACACACAGTGCAGTGCATTGCAGTGTATTGTGCATGGGACTGCATAGCCGCAAAGTGGTCAGGGTGCCCATGCTGACCCGTGTCCACAAGAAGAAGGCAATGCCAATGGTGTCCTCAAAATACGGGCAAATACATTATGCCATACCATCAGGGAGACGTGTGATTGTCCCCAAATTTATTTTGCAGCAGAACAACAACTCCAAACATATAGCCAATGTCATTAAGAACTATCTTCAGCATAAATTAGAAAAAGGAGCCCTGGAAGTGATGATTTGGCCCCGTAGAGCCCTGATCTCAACATCATCTAGTCTGTCTGAGATTACATTAAGAGACAGAAGGATTTGAGGCAGCTGACATCCACATAGGATCTGTGGTTAGTTCTCCAAGATATTTGGAACAACCTACCTGCCGAGTTCCTTCAAAAACTGCAACTGCACATAGAAGAATTGATGCTGTTCATTTACTTTCCATTTTGTTAATTGAAAAAAAAATATTAACACTTCTATTTCTGAAAGTATTCTTAATTTCCAGTTTTGCACAGTAGTGTATACTGGACAGCAACAGGTATTTATAAACTATTAAATATGAAGCTTGCAGATGTTTAGGAATCAAAGCTACAAATCTTCTGACTGGGGGAAATCTCAAGTGTTCCTAACATTGTTGCTGAAAAAAAAAGTCACTAACCTCCCTTTACCCCTGGTTCATGTATATGTGGCTGTGCGTGTCGCGTTTTGTGTGGGCACGAGAGCCTATTCATTTGAATGGGCTCCCGTGCCCCGTGACACCCAGGGAAGAAGTTCCTGCATTTCTTTGGAAAACGCAGTCCGCACAGGAACTTCGGTTCCCAGTACGGTTGCATTTTCCACCCGCGGGTCTGCAGTCCTCTGTGCGGGTGGTGCGGCTGCATGGATTTCTCCTACTGATACCAACGATGGGGCACTATTCCTCCTACTGATATCAACAATGGGGCACTAATCCCCCCACTGATACCAATGATGAGGCACTATTCCTCCTACAGATACAGCGATGATGGGGCTCTTTATTCCACTAATACCAATGATGGGGCACTCTTCCTCCAACTGATACCAATGTTGGGACATTATTTCTCCTACTTATAACAATGATGAGGCACTATTTCTCCTACAGATAAACCAATGATGGGGCTCTATTTATCCTACTAATACCAATGATGGGGCACTCTTCTCCAACTGATACCAATGTTGGGGAATTATTTCTCCTACTTATACCAACGATGAAGCACTGTTTCTCCTATGGATACACCAATGATGGGGCACTATTTATCTTAGTAATTCCAATGATGGGACACTATTCCACCCACAGGAACCAACAATAGGGCGTTATTCCATCCACTGATACCAATGAAGGGGGCACTTTTCCTCCTACTAATACCAATGAAGGGGCACAATTCTTCCCACTGACATGAACTATAGGGAACTATTGCTCCTCCTACTGACCACGTGCACTATGTAATTTTTTTTTTACCCCCACTGACCACCAAGCTGGAGACATTTTCTAATCCCATTGGAGACGGTCTTAGTTCCTGTGGTGGCTGCAGGGGGGAGGAGGGTGCGTTGGCAATGGATGGGTCATAGAACCCTATGGGTGACATCCCTTCTCCAGGCTTTACTAGCTATTGTTGAGCGCTCTCTCCTCTCCCAGACAGCTGCCGCTGGTTGACATAGAGGAGAGCATGTTACTGGACTGGCCATAAAATTGATAAGTATATACATTTTTCTTACACCAGTTAGTCAGCATAGGTGTTATTAGTGGGAAGCGAACATTTTAGGATTAGTTAGGCCGTTAGGGTATAGCCTGGAATTTCAGTTGTACTGCTGCCTACAGGAGGTTTATATGCTGGCAAAGAAAAAAATATATAGGCCACCAGAATACCATGTGTCATCCATATCAAGAAAGCTGGGTTACAGACACTGCACGTCTCATACCAACAACCAATAATCCTAAAGCAGACAGGGCAAAGGCAATAAATGCTTGTCTGGAACAGGATATTTGTTAAACTGTACATAGTCTACTTACCCAGCCCCAATATCTGTAATAGATTATCTACAGTATAGAGATTTGAATAAATCCATTTTTAGAACGTTTTCTTTTTTGACTGGAGCTTTTCCCTAAATTAATATGCAGGTTCACCCCTTAAAGAAATGTGCCTGGTGGTTTATGTAGCACTGCATGAGAGCGCCGGTGGAGGCAACGCAGGACTAGCAGGATGATGTGATGTATATGGCCTAGGGGAGAGCAGACAGAGAACAATTCGAAGAGAAATTGAGAAAGATTGCAGGTTGCGTGTATTCTGTACATGGTAAGGATTTGCAGGGAGAGGTGATGTATATTGGATATATTAGAGCAGGGAGGGGGCTGCTGAACCGCAGAAGAGGGGAGGGGTGACTTTCAGCTCTGAGATGAAGCAAGTGCTGCTACTGAAGGCATAGAAAATGGTGCATTTGTAATGAATACAGCATCTTGGGATCAAGGTAAGATACAGGATGTTATTGTAATATAATAGTGTATTCCTTTAGTCTGCAGGATATGCTCATGATAGAGGACCTGGCTGTAGATAGACAACTTTAGGTTTCACATCTTCATTTAAATAAAATAGAGTTCTGGATCAAATATCTGTACAGAAGGAGGTGGAGATAGGTTCCTAATTATTAGATATCTGAATATAGGGAGGAGATGGTGCAAGAGCTTGATATTCACATACGTTGTAGAAAGAGAAGGACAGATTTCTTGTCAGATATTGTATCTGTATAGTAAAAGGAGGATTTCGATTTTAGAGTCACAGGTCCATGAGAAAGATTCTAGGTATGCATAGAGAGAAAATATATTTGTTTTAGATCAGTGTTTCTCAACCTTTTTTCAGTCAAGGCACCCTTTAAAATTATGGACAGTCTGGAGGCTACCCCTTGAAAATATGGACAGTCTTGAGGCACCCCATGCTAAAATGGGGTGCCGCCAGACTGTCCATAATTTTAAAGGGGCACCGCATTTTAAAATGTGAAAAACTATTCTAATAGTTTTATGTGACGCAGCAACATCCACACCCATAGGACACCCAATATTAGAGGTGATTTATTCTTCCAAAGCAAATACACCTTTGCACACTAAGTAGTATTCCAGTGTTTCTCTTGTCCCTCAGTTTTCTCCATCACTGAGCTAATGTGACCCTGGTGCTGATGTAAAGGGGCAAGGGAGGGTCAAACAAGGATGCTGTGCAGACAACCAACATACTCCTTTTCAATTGATGATGTCATTGGTTGTCAGGATGCCGGTGGCTAGAAGGTCGTAATGGTGCACAATGAAAACCTGTGACTTTATGTAACTAAAAGGCAGGCTTGTTCCACCCCGCTGGCTTGTATACACAATTTGGGCAATTTTTAGACATTTTGCCAAGGCACCCCTGAGTAAACCTTAAGGCACCCTGGTTGAGAAAGGCTGTTCTAGATGTATATAAACCAGGAAAAGATCATTTCTGGGTCAGCTATTCTGCAGATGAGATGATGGGTTGTCCGTGTGTGTCCAAAGAAGAGTATGTCCTAAGAAAATTGTATAAAGATAGATCCAAAATCAAAAATTGTATACAGAGCAAAAAAAATCTGAATTCAACAAGCAGGGCTGCCATCATAAGGGGGACAGCCCACACACATGTAGAGGGCCTGGGTGTCATGAGAGGCCCAGGTCTCGGTAGGCCGCCTGGGCCCCAACCAACAAGACCAAGTTGTTGCTAGGCATAGCTTGAGGGGTTTCAGGGGGGCCTATGTGGCCCCCTTGCCTCATCCAGCCAGCTGTCAAAGCACCCAATGCTATGCATGTCAGTGCCCAACCAACTTAGAGGAAATTGAGTGCCCCACATTTGCCCTATCCTCCCTGCTAAGGAGGTGGAGAGTTTGGAGTGGCCAGCAGTGAGGGTAAGCTTGACTGGGAATTGCTGGACCATGGTTCCCCATGAGGACAGAAAGGGGGTCCATTAGTCTTCCTTGATTGGACAGTGCTGGGAGAAAGTGGAGACCCAGGTCAGGCTGCTCGCCAGTAAGCCCCTACACAGAGTGGAGAAGTCTAAGAAAAGCACCAATCCTGAGGTCTTTTATGATGGGACCAATACTTTCTTCTGGTGAGCCGCCTCACACAAGCTATCCTGACCAGTATCCACCCCAGATATCCCTCTCCCACTGCCTAGAGCAAGGCTGCTGTAGTACTACAAGTCCCAGCATGGGGGCAGGGGAGGAACTGGGGCTTACTAGAAAAAATGCTAAAGCTGCAGTCCCTACCAACAGTAGTTACTGGAACCAATGGTTCCTGGCAACCAGTCAGATGTTTCCTCCACTCAGAGTGGTTGCTAGGGCTTGTTTTGGTTGTCTTTGTTCAGAGTCCGTACATCACCCCAGTGCTGGATTCTACATCCTCTGTATCTGAGAGGACAGATCTCAGACCCTGGAGCACACTGTGGCTGTATGATCAGCCAGTCATTTTTCTGCCGAAAAAAACGGCTGGGTTGGTTCTTCAAGAGAAGACCAGCCCAAGTGATATCTGAGCACATAAATACAGTTGTGTTCAAAATAATAGCAGTGTGTTGAAAAAAGTGAATAAAGCTCAAAATCCTTCTAATAGCTTTTATTTCCATACACACAAATGCATTGGGAACACTACACATTCTATTCCAAATCAAAACATGAAGAAAAATATATCAAATTTGTGTTGTTCCTCTAAAAAAATTGAAGAAAATTGAATATTAGACTGTTCAAAAAAATAGTAGTGTTTGTATTCTTCTTTACAAACTCAAACATTCACTATATAAACTGAAAAATGTTTGAAGATTTTGCTTTCCTTTGAATCACTTAATATTTAGTTGTATAAGCACTGTTTCTGAGAACTGCTGTACATCTGTGTTGCATGGAGTCAACCAACTTCTGGCACCTGTGAACAGGTATTCCAGCCCAATATGTTTTCCCCTCACCAATCAACTTTTTAATCAAGGCACGCTGTTCTTCTGAACAATGTCTGGAACGACCCATTTTCCTCAGAATTTCAGAGAGAAATGCACTGTAACCAGCATGTACAACATTTGCTGCCTTCCTTCCTTAAATAAGGGCAATAATTGCCACCTGTTTTTCAAAGAATGAATGACCTCACTAATAGAACTCCACACTGCTATTATTTTGAACATGCCCCTTTCAATTAGTGATTCAATTACACAGAATCAGCAGCATGCATGTCATGACTGTTGGGTCTGTTGGATTTCTATTACTCTACTACACCTGCTAGTAAATTATTTGGAAATATCATTTCTACCAAAAACAGTGATTGATCAGGTTAGTTATGTCTGACTGCTATTATTTTGAACACAAGTGTATGTACACCTGGTAAATAATATGCATGCTTATTTGGAGGTAGCTGATTACCACATAAACATGCATGCTTTGCCAGTAAGGATGTAATTTTTTTTATGGAGGTATCTGACGAGGGCATAAACATATGCACTTGACCTATAAAGGTATGCATGTTTAGATAGGGGTATCTGATGAGCACATAAACTTGAACACTTGGCTATTTGTGACTGTCTCTTTGTTGGATTGGGTAGTCTCTTTGCTAGATGGATATGTCTCTGAATATATAGGGCTGTCTCTTTGCTAAATATATGGGGATGTCTCTTTGCTGAGTATATGGGAATGTCTCTTTGCTGGATTGGGTGATCTCTTTGCTGAATATATGGGGTGTCTCTGTGCTGGATTGGACCATCTCTTTTCTGATTATATGTGGATGTCTCTTTGCTGGATTGGGCCACCTCTTTGCAGAAGATATGGGGATGTCTCTTTACTGAATTCGGGGGGGAGGGGGGGGCAAAATTTCTAATGGCTGCCCTGTCTACATGTGCCTCTTTCAAAGGGATGATGTGAGTTTTAGGTGTATATATAGTAGATGGGTTCTAGATAAGATATAAAGTACTGAATAATATATATATATATACCATGTAATTATGGAATAAAAGAAACAAGCCATGGGATCCTTATCAGACTCGAGACCATATATCTATGCAATAAAGGAGACGGATCATACGTCAAATATCAGATTGGAGACCGTATGTTTAAGTCCTGTATCAGACCAGAGACAATGGGGGGAAATTACCAAAACTGGAGTAGACAGAATCTGGAGCAGCTGTTTGTAGTAACCAATTGGCTTCTAAATTAGCTTGTTCAGTTGAGCTTTGAAAATGAAAGTTAGAAGCTGATTTGGTCACCTTGCACAACTGCTCCAGATTTACTAAATTCCTCGTAATAAATGTAGGCGCAGAGCCAGGAGTGGCACGAGTGCCGGGTGGATCTGGAGCTGGCGACAGGTAGCCGGAAACCCAGGAGATCCAGATGCAGGTCAGGTGCAGGTGCAGGAACGTAGGTGCAGCAGCAGGCAGGTATGGCGGCAATCAGGATGTGGACTAGGACCGGATACCAGAATGTGGGTGCAGTAGCAGGCAGGTATGGCGGTGACCAGACTGCAGGCCAGGTGCAGGACCGTGGGTGCAGCAGCAGGTAAGTGTGGCAACCGTCAGGATGTAAGCCAGGTACAGGTGCAGGTTAGGGCAGCAGATTCAGACAAGCCGGGTCAGTATCAGGCGGACAGATAAGGTACAAGGGAGCAGGCAAGCGGATGGTCAGGAATAGCCGAGGTCGGTGCAGGCGGAGTTCTTTCTTAGTCAAGCAAATCAGAATACAGGTAACAGGATCAGGAATATGTGCAGGAACGTTACAGATCAGAAGGCATTTGACTTTACTATTCTGCAGGTTTAAATAGCCCGCCTGGCGTGACGTGTACGCGTTCTGCGCATGCACGATTTTTCCGCGCTTCTGAGCATGCGCGCCCGCACGCTCCCGCGCACTGGCACCGCCACGGCTCGAGGGGATTCATCGCACGGCTGCACGGCGACAGGATCCCTGACAGGTGCTGACTGAAGACCATATACAGTATCTACTGAATAAAGGAGGCAAGACCAAGTTTCTGTATCAGATTGCACACCTTATACCTATGACATAAGTCCTAGGTCCTGAATCACACTGGAGACCATGGGGTTTATTTACTAAAGCTGGAGAGTCCAAAATCAGACTCCCTTCTGCATAGAAACCAATCAGCTTCCAAGTTTCATTGCCAAAGCTTCATTGAACAAGCTGAGGTTAGAAGCTGATTGGTTTCTATGCAGAAGGGAGGCTGATTTTGGACTCTCCAGCTTTAGTAAATAAACCCCCATATGTCTATGGAATGAAGTCCTAGGTCCCATATCAGACTAGATACCATATATCTGTTGAATGAAAGAGGCAAGTCATCTTTATCTGCTCATGCAGAAGGAGGTGGAATCTAGGGTGATATCTATTCAGAGTAATGGTGAGATCAATTCTATATCAATTACGGTATCTATATATGAAGAGGGAAAATAGTTTGTTGACCTGGATATATGAGTTCAAAGGGGGAAGACTAATTTGAGATCAGATACTGTATGTGGACCAACTGAGAGGGGCGGAATTCTAGAATCTTTACAAAGAGAACACATATATGAAGAGAAAGATTGGTTCAGTGTTTTCACTGAACGATCAGCTTAAAGGTTTATTCCACCGAAAAACAATATTCTAGTTATAGAAAGGGCCTGGTGAGATGAGTCAACCGCTGGCTTTTTAAATGACTTAAATGTTCCAACAGCAAGATCTCTCTAATACATGGTTGAAAGAGTTGGAAAAAGATGCAGGCCCACCCAGTTTAATGTGTGTCTGTGTGTTTTAGTCACTAATATTGCTCATACCCCTGTATAGAGAATCATATTTAAAAGCTGACACTGTTCTTGTCCACCTGGAAGTTTTTTGTGCTACTGTTCAGCTTTATGTGTTCCAACTCCTTCTGTTACCTTCTCCATAATATAAATAAAACAAATACCAGAAATAATGTAATCCCCTCATAATAGTCAAAAAAGTGTGCACACCCAGGAGGAACTCATCACCGAGATGTTACCAATAATGTTCCTGAGGGATAGAACTAGATATTAGGTGGTTTAACTCTGCAGCATCTACAAATAGCTGAAATTTTAATTCTGAATGGACTAACCTTTTAAGAGCTAGTTGGTAAGTCATTTACTTGAGTCTGCCTCTATTTTATTTTGTATTTGTTTTTGTCATCCAGGTGATTCTCAATGGAACCTCATGGACACGTGCAGCTGTACGACACAGACTTTGTCCAAAATGGCCGGGCAGTCACTGTTCTGTGGGCTTCTTGTACCCTTTTCCTAGGCATCTTGGAGATTGTGGTGCTCCTGCAGCCCGCCTGGGTTTTAGGTGGGGAGGGTAGTGGGCAGTTTGGACTTTACCAGGTGTGTGAGGAATCAGACTGGGGCACTGAATGCAGGGGACCACCAGCTGCTCTGGAGGCTCTCCCTCCTTTCCAGACAGCAGCCGGCTTCATGGTTGGGGCTCTCCTGCTGGTTCTGTTCAGCCTGGCCTGCATTGGACTGCTGTGGTTCTGTCACTCAGGGACGGTTTATAAGCTTTGTGCTTGGCTTCAGATCACTGCAGGTAAGACATGGAATGGACAGTGTTAACATATTTGGGGTTTATTTCTTGAAAGTAAACATTTCCTTATACTGAGGCTGCCATTGCTTCCCACCTTCTGAAAATTCCAGCTGTACGGCTGGTTTGATGAGCCACAATTTTTATTTTTTTCCTCAATGCCTGACTTGGAGCATGTTTGCACATCAGGAAAGTCAGAGTAAAATCAGAAGTCATTATCTTCATAATTGTGCTAGGTTAATGACTCAATTAATTGAAGGCAGAAAGTCAACATGACAGCCAGTCAACTAGAAGTTTCAGGAAGGGGGATCAAAGCTATTGCAATATTTGTAGAAAAGTATATTTGAGGTGACTTCCAAGCTTTCAAACTAATGAATGTGGTAGAGCCAAAATTTAAGTCAGGTCATTTCTGTCCATGATCCCATTAATGAGATTTTTCCTCACTTTCTGTCCTTGTGATGCCCTTAAAGAAATTGGGGGAGCTGTTGTCATCAGGACAGGAAGGTATACACAGCAGTAAAAGCAAAACTTCCAACACTTCCCCACTCTACTAAAAGCATATTGAAGTGATTGTCATCACTTCTAGTCCTGGGATCAGGGGCGGACTGACCATTGGGGAACTCGGGCACTGCCCGGGGTCAGTAGGGGGCCCCATGAGATGTCCCTGGTACCTTTCATAGGCTTTGTGGGGAGTGGTTTGAGTGTGGGTGAGGACACAGGGGCCCCATGATCCCCTATAGCCTGGGGGCCCCATGAGTTGTTAGTCCGCCCCTGCCTGAGATCATAATACTTGTCTGTCAATGCCTTCATCCGCTCTTTTTTCCCCAGAAGAATGGTGTCATCTTTTTCAGCCATTATTTGTGGCCACCATCTATTTCTTGGACTGAGATGCAGGCTCAGAGATGACACACTCACGTAAACCCGGATGTGCAGTGCTTGGCTGTGTTCACAAATGTCATCCCCTTGCTGCAGCCTCATGACCTACAAAGTTACAATGTACCCCGTTGATCACTGGAAGGAGAGATGATTAAGTAAATGCTTCCCCCTGCCTGCAGCTGACTGATGACATCATCTCAGCCTAGGCAAAGTCACTTGACATGAGCTCAAGGACTGTTTGTTAAAGTGTTACTAAACCCATTACCCTGCATTCACTATATCTGGTCTCCCACAGTACACACAACATGGAAATGCAATTATTTTCGTAAAAATAAACTGCTAAATACCTTTTCTCATCAGCAGATAGAGCAGTCTTGTGACTTCTATCAGTGTTCAGCAGAGCACTAGATAAAGCTTGTAGGAGGAGTGTTCTTTCTGCTCTAAGAGGATGCAGAACCCCTGAACTCTGTCTGGACAGTGCTGATTGGCCCTGTGCTGATCACATGCACTCTCCCAAGAAAAAAAAAAACTCTAGCAATACACACTAAACTGAGCATGTGCAGAATGGCTACGGGTTCAGTCTGACTTATCAGGAGATAAGAGGAAGATATTTGAACAAGAGGAGGAGCAGAGAAGTCAGGATCAAACAGCCTTTTTACATAATGCAGATGATTAACCCCTTAGGTTCCACAGTGAGTATAACAAGCAGTATTAAAACATTAAAGCAACATTTTAATGTTAAAAAGTAGAGCTGTTAAGAAATTATTCTCTGGTACCTCCCTTCTCCACTTGGTAGCAGCCCAGGTGCCATCCTCTGTTTCTGGAAAGTGACCTGGCTTGAAGGAACAGTGGTCAGTAGAAGGGGAGGGGATAGTACTACAAGAGTCAGCATTAATTCATTTTTTGTAGAGAGGTCAGGATGCTGTGTTGATATAAGAAAAGGTATGTGCATAGGACATCACACCCACATACACCAAATAAATCTGTAATAAGTAAATGGGAAACTTAAAGTGGTTGTAAACCTCAGATGTGAAATTCAAAAAAGCGCATATTACTATAGTGTTTACTTGCTCTCTAAAGCACTAAGTGTTACTTCACTTTGCTTTCTGCTTCCTCTGTTATCAGCATGATTTACTTCTGACAAGTTTTCCTGACACCAAGAGGTAAAAAGATGATGGGAGGGATCTCCAGCACACAGCTTGTGATTGACAGCCTCAGCTCTGTTCTTGTGTGCTGTATGAAGAAGAGTGGTTTATCTTTTCCCTCCAATCAGCTGTCAGAGCTCTTGTACAGTATGTAACTGTAACTCCACCCTCCTGCTTTATGAATCTGGCTACATTCACACCCAAGCTTCATGTTTTCAAGCATTTCTTCAAGCTTTTTTTGGAGCAGAATTGCAAGTTTTTGCTGTTTTTGTCAAGCCTTTTTTCAGGCGTTTTTCCAATTAAAACGTGGAGTGCTGCTGAAAAAAGGGTGGAGAGCTGCTGTTTGCTCAAAAACTCTCAAAAAATAGCTCATATCGTGCTTTTTAGGTATTTTCATTAAAGTCTATGGGGACAAATACGCTTAGTTCTGCCTGTAAAGTATCTAGCATACTTTTTTGAGCGACAAGCATTTTGCTACAGGTGAGATGCTCAGATGTGAACAAGGGCTATTGAAAACAATAGGTTTTTTGCTTGTTGAGCATTTTTGAGCTACAAAACACTCAAGTGTGAACAGGGCCTCAGTGAAAAAATCCATTTCATTTCTGCATTTTACAAGGATGTTCAGGACAAATGGCTGCAAATAAACAGGTACAACTTATGTAAGTGGATTTGTTTCATTGCTGTGTATCACCTGAAGTCAGTCATGTCACTGGGTATATGTAAGGGTTTACAGCCACTTTAAAGTAACATTAAATGCAATTTTTTGGAAGAAAAACAAGCTTTTCTCCATTTCTCTCAGTCCTCGCTGTAGGCTCCTCCCCTCCTTTGGGTGCCCACTGTAGTAAGCCTAGGTGCTAAGGAGGCACCCGTGGATGCACATTCCCATCAGGTCCCAGAGTAAGCTGTGAGCCTATGGCTCCGCTGCCCTCAGTTTCTCCTGTGAAACTGGGGAGCTGGAAATAGCATTGGAAAGGGGACATGGAGCCTGTAAGGGACAAGTTGAGGTAGGACAGGTAGTGGGGCATTTTTTACCATAATGTAGTACTACTTCAAAGTATAACAAAAGACAATACAACATTTTATAGATTTTCTGACAGGTTTAGAACCACTGAGCAATTTGTATTTCTGTCTGTGTTCCCGCTGAGGAAGTTCACTCTTTCTAGTTATCCGGATCATCACTTTTGCTGGGAATGAAAGAAAGAAAATTCAAAAATGTTGAGTTGCCACCAGAAAAGGAATAAAGAGGAAATCTTTCAAAGGAGACACTTGTTCAGATGAGAACTGTCTATGAGGGCATTATACTCACAATGGAAAGATATCCTCTTATTTCTTGTTGAATCTACAGAACAAAATGAGGAGGAGAATCTCCTTAATGGAAAAGATGGCAAAATACAATCTGGTGGCTATTTCAACCCGACCCTAGTCTATCCAATATTAAAATAAAGATTTTGACTTTGCTCTTGGCAGTTCCTGATCTAAATGCTTTCTCTGGGTCAGTGAATAAATATATTGAGGCCGGAGACAGCCAGAAAACTAGCATTTTCAAGAAAGGTAAGCAATGCCAGTATTGTCATATGCTCCAGTTATCAGAACTATCATGTTATTAATTTTCACTGCTGAAAAACAACACATCAAAAATGCTAGACCTGAGGTCAAAATGACGGTCGAAAACAGTAAGAAACTGTTATTATCAACTATTATTAGTGTAACTGTTAGCTAGTTATTACCAATCATCTACTTGAGTGATCCACTGTTTACTTCTCTCTTAAAAAAACATAACTTTAAATAACCACTCCGACAACATAAATCCTTTTGACTGGGTTAATACTTTAGTATGTATCGGCCACAGCTTGATATATGTAAATAATGAACGATCAAACGATTAACATATGTATAACTAGCTCCAGAATCCTTTTTGCAGGGCTGAGTGGGTGTCTCAAACTCTCTTTCCTTATCAGGAGCCAATTCAGCCCCCAGCCGTCCAGGTTATGTTCGGGGCTTACTGGGGCATCCTGTCACCAATTCACCCAACTCTATCTCCCACCTGCCACCTCAGCCCTCAAAAGGGATAACGGACATCATCAGGCAAGTGACGATTCCCTTGTTGACTCCCTGACTGCCACAGAGAAAGAGCCCATTCATTCCAGTCCTGTAGGAACAGGGTAAACATGTCAAGAACCACATTATTGAGGTGGACACCATTCGCCCCGAAAATCAAAACATCTTCCCTCCATGTCCAGATGAGGAGCGACCAGACCATTCCCTGAAGCAGTAAATTTGGTCATAACCATATTGAATTTAATGCGAGCCTTGTAAATGGCTCTGCAATCCCTGGCCTGTTTTCATAAAAAATGCGGAATGATCTCTGATCAGACCAGAAGAACATTAAAATGCTTGTCCAAAAAGGCTGTCAATCATGATGCATTGCTCCAAGAAGGGCTGTAAAAGGGATGACTCCGAGGTTGTTTCCCCCCAAAATGCAGAAATAAAATGTCCGGAGATCCCTCCAGAGCTACCCGATCATGAAGCAATGGGGGCACTTAGGCCCAAGAAGCCCCTGAATTTCTAGCCATACCAGTTTCACCTCGGCTGACGGAAAACCTTATTGCAGTCCACTGCGCCAAATTTCTGCTCTACGAGCCACCCAAAATATAAAGGAATGACCCACGATCCATACCACCAGCCACTTCTGACCTAAAATTAAATTAAATTCAGTGTAGCAACAGAGCATGATATAGGCTGAACCCACAAGACTAACTGCAAAAGAAAGAAAAAATCCATCAGTCTCGGAGTTTAATGAGCCCTTCAATCTATGAGGCCTCAGGTACGAACAGTAGTGGATTGATTCCCACCTACCTATTCTCTGAACCACTTCCTGGGACATGCTCAGCCTAGCAGCTTCCGTGGCCACCCCAATACGAAAACAGTGCACACCATAGTCTGATGCTGACAAACTCGTAATGTGGAAGCCGGAGAGGAACACGCCATCCTCGTGTATGAGGAGGAGCCCCCCAACCTGATGCTGAATTGCCATAAATTTCGCTAAACAAGTCAGAGGGCATGTCCAACAACCATGCAGTTCGGGTAAGTGGAAAGAAATGCCCTGATGAAGCTGATCTGTTTTTGAAAAGCGAAGGAGAATTTAAAAACTATCGCTCCTCTGTCGTACATCTTAAAACTGGAGCCCCCTGAACAGCCGCTTGGTGGGGCTAACTAGTTCGCTGATGCGGAAGGCCTCGTAAAATGCCAGGGAGAAAGCTAAGGAGTAAAGAGCAACCTCATAAGAAGAGTTACCTCTCCCAAGAAACTCACATTTACGCATCCTCTTCTACCCTTTCAAAGTCTGATGAACTAAGAAGGACTTAGTGAAGTCAGGCCATCCTAGTAGCTTAAAAAGGAAGGCTATCATTACCATCTTTCTGTTTATAGCTGCGGGTGCCTTGTTCAATCAAGTCACCTATGAACCACAGAAACAGATCACACCAATTATGTCCCCATTGCAGCTCACCAGCCAACCGCTCCATCCGAAACCACTGCAGACACACCTTGACATTTGCTGACCAGGTAGATGAGGCCAAAGAACTCCTAATGAACCCCCACATACCTGTTAGATGAGGGTCCAAAACCAGTCCAGACAGAAGCTGCCTGCCTGTCCGGATATCTAGCAAGCCAGAGTCGAAACGCCTCTATGCTCACTGGAGACCTCCCCTTTTCCAGCGCTTTCCCCTTGTTTCTGAAGCAAGACTTTGCCTTTTTTGAGACAGTGACTAACGGAGTGGCCATCCCTGCATCCCGAGCACTCATGTCGGAAATGGCAAGCTAAGCCCCGCTATCACTGGGAATCACTGAAACACCAACAGACGCCCTTGCTGTTGGTTCCATGTGCCCTTGCTCCTGCAGAGGTGGTGTCAGACTGGAAGGGACAATGTGTTGAGACTTGTTGTACAGGCCCCACTTAGAATTCATGACCTGCATTCACATGTCCCTATGATCCCAACTAAGGTCCAGGTGGGCAGACATATGCTGCCTGAACTGTTTGTTATATTGGAGCCAGGCTGTTCTCCTGTAAACCCTGTGGGCTTCCTAAATGGAATCAAGATAATCAAAAAGGGTGCGAACAGAGCTCCGGGTGTTTCTCACCCACAACGCTACCCAGGATCGTAAAGGCCAGTAGCCAATTTCTGAAAGTATGGGGAACCAAACGATAGCGCCGCTTGACGTCGTCCTCCTCCTTGCGATGCTCTTACCTTTTTCCCATTTTTTATTCTTTAACTTTCTGTTATAGATGAGCTCCCAAAGGGCCCTCATAACAGACCTTATGAGTGCCTGTTTGCTAAATTCAAAAATAGGGGTAGGCCGGCCAGGTTGTGTTTTTCCCTGCCTGGCACCAAAGCGACACACTCAGTCACAGCAGGCGTCTCTGCCAAGGCCATAATGACCTGAAAACTAGCAGAGGAGGACAGAGGTCCCGTTGCTGTTGCAGTTGCTGAGGGTAAGGAACCCTGCCTCACAACGCTATTCTGTGTAGATTCCCAAACCTTACTGGGGTTCACGAGCCTACTGTTAGACCCAGACTAGAACCCCTCCAGTAAGGCCCTGATGCCCTGTACAAGTCTGTGAACCCTGCCAACCTGTGTGCTGGCCATATGTGTATGTGAAATGGGGTGCAGTATCTCACCTGACAGCGGCATAGACACTTCAATCAAGTATTGGGCCATCAGTACCTGCTTATCCTGAGGCCCCCACCGTGCTGTTCTGCCATCATTGGAGGTGCAGTTTGGCACTCGCCATTAATCCCACCTGACTCCCCAAATTTAATGGCCCCAGCATCCCCTGTGAAGGGGGGAACCGGGGTGGCAGCATACTATCCAGGGCCTGCAAGGAAGGAAAAACAGGGCTGTGACACGGGGGCAGGAGGGAATTGTCATGGGAAGAAAGTAAAACAGGAGAGGAAGAAATGTGGACACTAGGCAGCTGCAAGGGGGAACCAGGGGTGAGGGACAGTGGAGGAAACAGCAGGAACAGGGAGTACAGGTGTCAGGGATCCCGGCCGCTCAGCGTCGCGCGCATGCGCAGATCGCCGACTCTTCCTGGCCGGCGAATACAGAGATCGCGGCGGCGGCCGCGCATGCGCAGTAGCGATCGCGGCCGCACCAATGGAAACTCAGGGCGCCCTATTTAAATCTGCCCTGTGCATTTCCAAAGTGCCGCAAGGTCTTGTTCCTGTTCCTGTGTTCCTGCTAGTACGTTTCCTTGTTGCCAAACTCTGCCTGTTCTGATTACGCTGACCCTCTCCTGCTCTGACCCCGGCTCATTCCTGACCATCCCTCTGACTGACTCTCTGTACCACGCTGCCCGCTACCTGCTGAACCTGGCTTGTGACCCCGACCATCCTCCGCTTGCTCCCTCTGTACCACGCTGCCCGCACGATACCGACCCGGCTAGTCTGACCTCGCTCACTCCTAGCAGTCGTCCATCCATCCCGCTCGGATCGGGATCTGTCATCCCATCCATCCCGCTCGGATCAGGGTCTGTCATCCCCTTCACAGCAGACTCATCCCGGGCACATACCCTCAGCGGGACCCCTCTGCCACCGCCGGGGGTGCCCAGGGACGCGACCTGGTTCCAGTCTTGCACCAAGTCCATCCCCACCATCAGGGGCTCTGGTGAAAAGGCAGACTGGGACTTAGACTCCGCGTCCTGGGAAACCCCGTGCCGTGGACCACTAGAGATCCCGCTGGGCGGAGCCTGACAGTACCTTGCGGCCGTGACTGAGTCTGGAAGGGGAACCTTCCCCCTGGACGATCTGTGCCAACACATTGCCACCCTCACAGAGGGGGTTAGGCTCCTCCAGGAGGGCTATACAGAATTAGGTGACTGTTTGCAGACCTTAGCCACCCCTACCGGGCAGGTTAAAGAGCGCCCTGGGGAAACACTAGTTCTGACATCTGCACCGGAGCCCCGAGTTCCCTTACCGGAACATTTTTTCGGGGATCGAGGTAGATTCAGGAGGTTTCGTATTTCCTTCCAGTTATACTTCGACCTCCAGCCTCGAACGTTCTCATCAGAAACCATAAGGGTCGGGTTCATTATTTCTTTATTACAAGAGGAACCCCAAGCCTGGGCCCACCGACTACTAGAAAACCGAGACCCTCAGTTGGGTTCAGTAACAGCATTTTTTAAAGCGATGGCGCTCTTATATGACGACCCAGATACGGCCACGACGGCCGAAATGTCCCTACGTACCCTAAGGCAAGGTAATCGGGCAGTGGAGGAATACGCCGCCGAATTCAGGCGTTGGGGTGGTGACACCAAATGGAATGAGGCGGCCCTGTCTCACCAATTTCGCATGGGGTTAACCGAACCACTGAAGGACGAGCTGGCCCGAGTTGACATGCCTGAAACTCTTGAGGGCCTAATAACCTTATCTATCCAGATTGACCGCCGGTTGCGGGAACGTAGGAGGGAAAGGTCCAGCCAAGAGCAGAGATCAGCCAGGCGACTTCCAGTCCAGACCAAGTCTCCACGGGTCAACCAGAACCAGGAATTCACGAATACGTCAAATCTCAGGTCAGCAGGAGGGGTTCGGTCTCCACTAACGTCTGAGGAGCGCCAGAGGCGTCAGGTAAACCGGCTTTGTTTTTATTGTGGGGAGGCGGGCCATATAGTACATACCTGCCCTGCCAAGAGGAGGAGGTTTCCTGCGATATTTTCCACGGTTACTCCTAAGGTTAAGAACGACACCAGTTATCTAGCAGTATCTATCTCCTTGCAGCTGCCAGGGAGAACTGTGGTAACTACCGCAATTATAGACTCTGGAGCATGTAGTTGCTTCATAGATCTGGATTTCGCAGCTCAGCAGCAGATTCCTTTACAGTCAAAGGAGACAGGGTTAAATATCTTCTTAGCTGACGGGTCCCAAATTAGGTCAGGGGTAGTGGACCGTGAAACTCCACCTATTTTTACTACAGTGGCCAACCATCACCAGGAGCTTCTCCGCCTGGATGCCATCGCATCCCCCCTGTTTCCGGTGATCTTGGGCCTCCCTTGGTTACAAGCCCATGACCCGCAGATTAATTGGAAGTCTGGATCAGTTCACTTCACGTCATCCTATTGCCAGCAGCATTGCCTCCCTAGTGCGTCTCCGGCACCGCAGGCTTTGCTCTGTCTGGATATGGAGGCAGAATTGGCTCAAGCCATTCCTTTAGCCTACCATAGTTATTTAGATGTATTCAGTAAGCGGGGGGCAGAGGTCCTGCCCCCGCACCGAACATATGACTGCCCGATTGATTTGCTCCCAGGCTCGGAGATACCATTTGGGCGAATATTTCCGTTAACTGAACGGGAATTAGGGGTTCTAAAGGAGTATATTGACGAAAGTCTCCGCAAGGGGTTTATTCGGCCCTCCACTTCACCAGCTGGGGCTGGTATCTTTTTTGTGGAAAAAAAAGACAAATCCCTATGACCCTGTGTAGACTACCGAGACCTGAACAAAGTAACTGTCAAGAATCGTTACCCGCTACCTCTAGTCCCTGAGCTCTTTCAGAGATTAAAGTCAGCTTCTATCTTTACTAAACTGGACCTGAGGGGAGCATACAATCTAGTCCGCATCAGAGAGGGGGATGAGTGGAAAACAGCATTCCGCACTAGATTCGGGCATTTTGAATACTTGGTCATGCCCTTCGGCCTATGCAACGCGCCCGCCACTTTCCAACACTTCATTAATGATGTATTTAGGGACTATCTGGACATCTTTGTTGTCGTATACCTAGACGACATCTTGATCTTTTCCCCATCCTTAGAGGTCCATAGGGGGCATGTGAGGTACGTGTTGGAACGACTCCGCCAACACGGTCTATATGCTAAGGCAGACAAGTGCTGCTTTGAGCAGCATAGCATTTCCTTTTTGGGTCTGACCATTTCCACTACAGGTATAGCCATGGATCCCCAAAAGGTGTCAGCTATCTTAGATTGGCCTATACCCACTGACAAGAAGGCGGTCCAACGATTCATAGGCTTCGCAAACTTCTATAGAAAGTTCATTAAGAACTTTTAAGGTTTAGTTTCCCCGATTACTCAGTTAACCAGACAGGGGGTCTGTTTCCAGTGGACACCAGAAGCGCAGGAAGCGTTTACCACTTTAAAGAGGTTATTCACTGAGGCCCCTATCCTGAGCCATCCTGACTCATCTATGCCCTATATCCTGGAGGTGGATGCGTCTGAAAACGCAGTGGGGGCGATTTTGTCGCAGAGGAAGGGCGTTAAAGAGCTCATGCACCCAGTGGCCTTTTTCTCTAGAAAACTGACTTCCGCAGAAAGGAATTACGATATTGGGGACCGGGAGCTTCTAGCAATCAAGGTGGCACTAGAGGAATGGAGGTATTTATTAGAAGGGGCAGTACACCCAATATTGATATTCACAGATCACAAAAACCTGGAATATTTGAGGACAGCAAAGCGCTTGAGACCACGTCAGGCTAGGTGGGCACTTTTTTTTCGCGATTTGCTTTTCACATTACCTATAGACCAGGATCAAAGAATACTAAGCCCGACGCGCTTTCCCGTATGTTCGGGGACCCTGAAGAGACGCCCCGACCCGACACAATCTTGTCCTCAGGGAACTTTTTGATCCTACAATCTGAGCTCCGCTCCAGACTGCAGACCGCATCCATAGGCATGCCAGGCACACCCGGTATTTCCTTAGTGAATCGGGAGGGGCTTCTTTGGAAAGAAGGCCAGATTGTAGTTCCCGAGGAGACCCGTACCTTGGTACTTGGATACTGCCACGACCACCCGTTAGCGGGACATTTTGGAATACGCAAGACCCTGGAACTATTGCAACGCACCTTTTGGTGGCCCACTATGGCCAGGGATTGCGAGAAATATGTTAAGACTTGCACCGTGTGCCAGAGGAATAAAACTACCAGAAACAAGGCCTGGGGCCTATTACGCCCACTACCAATACCTGACAGACCTTGGAGCATGATCTCCGTTGACTTTATTGTAGAGCTTCCCCCCTCCCAGGAACACACAGCAATCTTTGTGATTGTAGACCGGTTGTCCAAGATGGCTCATTTTGTACCCTTAAAGGACACACCGACAGCCCATGAGACCGCACAGGTTTTTATCAGGGAGGTGGTAAGACTCCACGGAATCCCCAAGGATATTGTGTCAGATAGGGGGGTTCAGTTTACGTCTAGATTTTGGAAAGCTCTATGTGAGACGCTTGGGATTAAACTGTCATTGTCCTCTGCATATCACCCACAAACAAACGGCCAGACAGAACGAACGAATCAGACACTTGAACAGTACCTCAGATGCTACACTACCTTCCTCCAAGACGACTGGTTGACCCTCCTGCCGCTAGCGGAGTTCACCTATAATAACGCGAGTCATTCTGCTACAGGCCAGGCTCCTTTTTTCGCAAATTATGGGTTCCACCCCACTTTTTTGCCGGATTTGATTCCGGAAGTCACGGTTCCGGCCACGCAGGACATGCTGAGCTTTTTATCCTCTAATAGCAAATTGCTCCAAGAGGCGATGGCAAAGGCCCAGGAGAGCAATAAGAGGGCTTTTGATAAAAAGAGAAGAGGGGAGTTGAGTTTGCGGCCGGAGGACCAGGTTTGGTTGTCCACCACAAATTTAAAGATGTCCTGCCCATCGAAGAAATTGGCTCCCAAATTCCTGGGTCCATTTCGGGTCAAACGCAGGATCAATGAGGTAGCATACGAGCTCGCTCTGCCTGAATCTATGAAGATTCATCCGGTCTTCCACGTATCCCTACTGAAACCAGCAACTCCAGACCCCTTCCCGGACCGAAGGTCTAAACCACCGGAGGCAGTAAACGTGGATGGGGAGGAGGAATTTGAAGTTGAGGCTATCCTGGATTGTAGGAAAAGGGGAGGCCAGACTCAGTTTCTGGTGAAATGGAAAGGGTATGGGGCGGAAGAAAATTCGTGGGAGCCGGCCCAAAATGTGCACGCCCCAAGACTTGTGCAGAGATTTTTTCGGAACCAGGCATTAGGAAGGGGTCGGTTGGGCATCCGGAGGCTGCCCGTAGGAGGGGGGCAATGTCAGGGATCCCGGCCGCTCAGCGTCGCGCGCATGCGCAGATCGCCGACTCTTCCTGGCCGGCGAATACAGAGATCGCGGCGGCGGCCGCGCATGCGCAGTAGCGATCGCGGCCGCACCAATGGAAACTCAGGGCGCCCTATTTAAATCTGCCCTGTGCATTTCCAAAGTGCCGCAAGGTCTTGTTCCTGTTCCTGCTAGTACGTTTCCTTGTTGCCAAACTCTGCCTGTTCTGATTACGCTGACCCTCTCCTGCTCTGACCCTGGCTCGTTCCTGACCATCCCTCTGACTGACTCTCTGTACCACGCTGCCCGCTACCTGCTGAACCTGGCTTGTGACCCCGACCATCCTCCGCTTGCTCCCTCTGTACCACGCTGCCCGCACGATACCGACCCGGCTAGTCTGACCTCGCTCACTCCTAGCAGTCGTCCATCCATCCCGCTCGGATCGGGATCTGTCATCCCATCCATCCCGCTCGGATCAGGGTCTGTCATCCCCTTCACAGCAGACTCATCCCGGGCACATACCCTCAGCGGGACCCCTCTGCCACCGCCGGGGGTGCCCAGGGACGCGACCTGGTTCCAGTCTTGCACCAAGTCCATCCCCACCATCAGGGGCTCTGGTGAAAAGGCAGACTGGGACTTAGACTCCGCGTCCTGGGAAACCCCGTGCCGTGGACCACTAGAGATCCCGCTGGGCGGAGCCTGACAACAGGAGTAGCAGCTGGGGCTGCTATCAGCTCAGATGACACACACAGCATGGAGGATCCTCCTGATTCTGCTGCTTTCCTCCTGTGGCTGGTACCAGGACGGGGGCCCCTGCTGCTCAGCTGCTGCAGAGCCCAAGGTGGAGAGGGTGTGAAGTGGTATGCTGATTGCCATACATGGCTCGGTCGTACCTTAGGAGCCGGGGGGGGGGCGGCGACCCTGTGACCAGACCCTGCGACCAGTCTTCTCTTCGATGTCTTCTCTTCTATTGTCCCTTCCTTCTTATACTCTCTACCAAAAACCTGACACTTAATTCGTGCCATCCCTTTTCCTCCACCATTCGCCCATGCACTAAACCTTTTTGCCACCAATCATTATGCCGAAGGAATTGTCAGTAGTCACGATTCCTGCTGTGTTTATAACTCTCTGGTCTGCTCTGATTGTTTGACATGGGGTGCTACTTTTGAACCATTATCAATGCATTTCTCTGTTGTATTTACCCCTTTCGCTGCCAGCTCCATACGTTGTACAAACCTGACAGCAGGGGGTTGTACACACAATCTGGTTTCTGCAGCCAGGGCCAAAACTAGGGGGGGGGGCATCTGCCCCAGGCTCCAGATATAGAGGGGCGCCACCAGGCTCATCCTATCTTCTCCCCCTCCATCTCCCCCGGTACCCAATCTTCTTCACATTATAGGTGCTAGAGCTGCGTCAAAGATCAGGCACCAGGGGACATTGGAGCCACGTTCTTCCTTCACAGATATGAGGTGCAGATTAATTACTAAAAGCTGGAACAGTGGACTGTCAGCAATTTCCCCAGGCCGCCTCGCTTCACATGAGTCCTGTCCCTTCTAGAACCTAGGGGCGCCGCCGCCATTGGGGAGTCACGTGGCCAAGGAGGCCACGTTGATCCAGTCTCCTTTGCGAGTCAAGTGTGTGAGGAAGACGGGAGCACGACATAGGAGCAGCACAGCACTAGAGGATGGGGTGGTGCCCGAGAGAAGAGGCCGTGTTAGGTAAAGAAATCATAGCTAAGTTGGAGTCGTGGTACCAGGAGGAGCACTGTTGCTGGAGGCTGAACCAAGAGAGGAGGTGGAGAGCAAAAGTGAGTGCCACACACTAAAATCTCACCATTTCTTGATCTTGTCACACTTTCAGTCCATTCTGTGTTCATCAACCTGCACTAGATGTCTATGGAAAATAAACATGGCTCCATTGTTATTAAAGACCTAGCAACCACCTCAGTGTTCTATTACTGACACCATCCTCTGCTACACTGACACCATCCACCGCTCCACTGACACCATCCTCTGTCCTACTGACACCGTCCTCTGCTCTACTGACACATCCACTACCCTACTGACACTGTCCACTGCCACCATCCACTGCTCTACTGACACTGTCCACTGTCACCATCCACTGCTCTACTGACACTGTCCTCTGCCCCACTGTCCACTGCTCTACTGACACCGTCTTCTTCCTCACTTGAACAGTCCACTGCCCCACTGACACCGACCACTACCTTACTGACACCATCCACTGCCCCACTGACACTGTCCTCTGCCTCACTGACACTGTCTACTGCCTCATTGACACCATCCATTGCCTTAATGACACCATCAACTGCTCTACTGACTCCATCCTCTGCCCTACTGACACCATTCACTGGCCCACTGACACCATGCACTGCCCTACTGATACTGTCCACTACTAAAAATGTGTGCAAAAAAAATGCAACCGAGCCCGGGCCAGGTTGATTGATCCAGCTGGTTCACTTGTGGAATGGAATGGCTTGCTGCAGTGTGAATGCAAACTGTACTGGAGCACAGTCCTCTCCATAGAGAAATGTGCAGTAAAACAGATCCCTGGTATGGTTAGCAGGGATGTGTCCCTGGGCACACTTCCTTACAAACCCATGGGGGAGTTGGGAGAATGGAACTCGGGCACAGTTCACTTAAACCAGTGTAGGTGTGAGAATAGCCAGACCTTTGTCTCTGTTAACTTTTTTTTATTTCTATTTATTTTAAGCCTCATGCCAAGCTTTGGGTTGCATCCTCTTCCCAGATGGATGGGATTCTGCCGCCGTCCGCCCATTGTGTGGCTACCGCTCAGACAGATATGAGCTGGGGACGTGCTCCGTGCACTGGGCATATATACTGGCCATACTGGGAATATTCGACTGTCTTGTTCTGTCTGTACTGGGGTTCACCCTCGGCAAACGCCATGACGCCCTGAATCCTAGTGAGTTCAAGTACCCCAAAAAAGGTGAGTGATCCTTTACGGTATGTTCGCAAGACAAATTTTCTTTCTTCTTCTTCTTGATTGTTGGCAATTGGAACATCATTGGTATTAACCACTTGCCCTCCAGAGGATTCACCCCTCCCCCCCTTCCTGACCAGGCCATTTTTTGCAATATGTTAGCTGACAGCGACCATGCAACGCTGTACATAAATTACATTTATGTCTTTTTTTCCCACAAATGGAGCTTTCTTTCGGTGGTATTTGATCACCTCTTTTTTTTTATTTTACTTTTTTTTGCTATAAACAAACTGACAATTTTGAAAAAAAAACCCTATTTTTTTTATTTTTTTTGCGATAAAACATGTCCAATAAAAAAATTTAAAAATCAAATTTTAACATAAACTTAAGCCAAAATGTATTCTGTGACATGTTTTTGCTAAAGAAAATCCCAATATGTGTAAATTAATTGGTTTACGTGAAAGTTATAGCATTTACAAATGGTGGTATATATACTGGAATTTGTATTTTTTTATACTAGTAATGGCGGTGATCAGCGACTTATAGCGGGACTGCAGTAGGCATTCTGACACTGGGGATGCCACTGACATCCCCAACGACACTTATACAGTGATCAGTGCTAATAAAAAGCACTGACACTGTACTAATGACACTGGGCAGGAAGGGGTAAACTGTGTGCTGTTTTACCTTGGAGACAAAGCAGAGAAATACACAGCAGCATGTCCTTGCTGGCAGGAGAGAGACCTGTGTTGTTTACAAACAGGTCTCTCCCCTGTCAGGTTTGCATGGCAATCTCCAGGTGTTGGTGGGGAATCTCTGGTGGGGACCCGGTAATTGACAAGCCTAGCCACTAATGGCGGTACCGGTAGGAAGGCATGCACGCGCGTGCTCCTGATAATGCAGATCACGCATACATACATGATTTTGCACTGCCCTGCTGCCCTATAGCAGAGGTTCTACTATAGGGCGGTGGGGAAGCGGTTAATAGTCTATAAAGATCAGCATTTTCCATATATCCAGCTTGTGCAAAAAGCTCTCTTTGAGCCAGCCAGATCCTCAGGTTAGGTTCACACCTATGCATTTTTCATTGCGTTTTCAGATTTGCAGAAACGTACCACAGTCCATTTAACCTGATTTCCTATGGGTCACGTTCACATCTATGTGTTTTCAAATGGTATGTTTTTTTTTGGTCAGGGACTTTTTTGCCCACAGCAGATTGCGGTTTTGTTATAGGCTTCAATGGAAGTGCATGAAAAAGGCATGTTCATGCGTTTTTGTTGCATTTTCTACATGACAACAGACACCTACCTTTAGCAACATTAAGAGATCCCAAAAACACGAAATGCAAAATATGTGAGAAAAACTGCAAACCGCACTGCAAAATGCGCCATAAAAACGCATGAACTGCAACATGCATAGGTGATAAGTGTGAACCTAGCCTTAGGGCCCATTCACACCAGATGCAGTGAGATGGATTTTTGACTGCACTCCAACTGCATAAATAGTCCACAAACCAGGTTATCCTATGGGAATAGTTCACACTATTGCAGTGCAGTAAAAAAAAGTACAGTATGCTGCATTTTTCTGCACAGAAATGCATGCAAGTGCAATGTAAGGCAGTGCAGTGCACATATAAGCCCAAATAAGAAAGAAAATTAATTGACGGCAAAGGAAATGCAAGCTTAGGAAAGATGCACCCCAAAGACATGGAAACACACGTAAAAAAAGGTGTCAAATGCACGTCACTGTGCATGCAAAAACGCGTAGTAAGTGCATTTGCAGTGCAGAAAAATGCAGCTTGCTGTACTGAACTATGCCCATAGGGTAACCTGGATTTTGGACTGTTTATACAGTTGGAGTGTAATCAAAGAAGCATCCCACTGCAACTGGTGTGAATGGGCCCTCATCGTGCAGTTTCTGGTGTGAATGGGCCCTCATCGTGCAGTTTCTGGTGTGAATGGGCCCTCATTGTGCAGTTTCTGGTGTGAATGGGCCTTCATCGTGCATTTTCTGGTATGAATGGGCCTTCATCGTGCAGTTTCTGTTGTGAATGGCCCTTCATCGTGCATTTTCTGGTATGAATGGGCCTTCTTCGTGCAGTTTCTGTTGTGAATGGCCCTTCATCGTGCAGTTTCTGATGTGAATTGGCATCATCGTGCATTTTCTGGTATGAATGGGCCCTCATCGTGCAGTTTCTGGTGTGAATTGGCATCATCGTGCAGTTTCTGGTGTGAATGGGCCCTCACCGTGCAGTTTCTGGTGTGAATGGGCATTCATTGTGCAGTTTCTGGTATGAATGGGCCCTCATCATGCAGTTTCTGGTGTGAATGGGCCCTCATCGTGCAGTTTCTGGTGTGAATGGGCATTCATCGTGCAGTTTCTGGTGTGAATGGGCCTTCATCGTGCAGTTTCCGGTGTGAATGGGCCTTCATCGTGCAATTTCTGGTGTGAATGGGCCTTCATCGTGCAATTTCTGGTGTGAATGGGCCCTCATTGTGCAGTTTCTGGTGTGAATGGGCCCTCATCGTGCAGTTTCTAGTGTGAATGTGCCTTCATCGTGCAGTTTCTGGTGTGAATGGGCCCTCATCGTGCAGTTTCTGGTGTGAATGGGCCCTTAGGCTAAGTTTACGCTTATGTGGGTGGCTGTGGCTGTGGGAATGGCACTTCTTCCTGCACCAGCAACTTTACAGACTTCCGAGCTGCCATTCAGTCTTAATGGCACCCCCTCACATCTAAAAACGATGTAGGTTTGTGGGAACCACCGGGAAATCGCACCATGTGATTTCCCTGCTGCTGCTTTGTAAAGATGGCGCATGAAACGCAGGCACAGCAGTCCATTCAAATGTGCGTGAGAACGCGTCTCAAAGAACCTTAATAGCATTACCTTGCTAGGACCATTTTACCCAGGCATTGATTGTTTGCTGCTGTTACTGCTTTGTCCAACCCAACTCAGAGAGTTCAGGTCCAGTCTGTGAATGTAGAAATCATAAAGCCCAACTCCAGCCAAAATATTTTAATTAGAGTGGAAGGTGTATTTCTGTCTGTCTCTTCTTTGGGGCAATTTCTCTGCACTTCCAGCCTACATAGCGGGAAAGGCCGTGGATAAGGGGGTACCCCCAGACCAGCGGGGGGGGGGGGCAATTATTGGAACTGATCTCCTGTATGGCGCTCTCTGCAGCAGTTGAAAGCTGTATTCTTCTCCACTGACTTTGACCTGCTGCAGAGACAGGCATACAGGGGATCGGTTCCAGTAATTTACCTACCCCTTCCTTTCCTGAATGAACACAATGAGTGATCGGTACCAATCACTCACTGTGTTCATAACTGCAACATAGTAAACTATTTTTGTGGGGATGGGGGGCCCTGTTAGGTTGGCTGTCTTCGTCATTTGGGGGGGCCCTTTCAGGTTGGCTGTAAAGGGCCCTGTGGCTTCTAACAGCAGGTATCAGACAGAAGAGGGAATAAAATAGCACTTCCTCACATCCTGTCTTTTTCTTTAGCAAAGTCTTTATTGAAGAAAAACAGCATAGCTCATACATACTGTAGATAGGTTCAGGCACATACAGACCCACTGAAATGTGTTACAGCCAAAAGAAAAACACACTTCCTGTCTTTTTAACATTTTTAGACAGATCTGGAAGTAAGTGAAAATCTCTCTAATGGGGACACAGACCACACTAAAAATAAGTTTTGTAACAAAGTGCAAAATGTTTAAGTTGGCCTTTTGCCTAAATATATTTGTACAAAAATGCATCCCACGTTTGCTGCTGTTACTGGCAACTATAAAATTCCCGGTGAGCTTTGGGTCCTGTAATTTAGCACAAGCAGCTGCTGACTTCATGAGTACATTGAGCCCTGGTTCACACTGATGTGGTGCAGAACTCGCAGCATTTTCTGTGCGAATTCCACACCGTATCAAAATTGCAGCCCGTTAATGCGAACCGCTGCAGGTGTGTATGTTAACCACTTCAGGTCCAGACACTTTTACCCCCTTCCAGTCCAGGCCAATTTTCAGCTTTCAGCGCCGTCACACTTTGAATGACAATTGCACGGTCATGCAACACTGTACCCATATGAATTGTTTAGCATTTTTTTGAGAGAGATAAAACTTTATTTTGGAGGTATTTATTCACCACTGGGATTTTCATTTTTTTGGTATATAAATGAAAAAGTCGCAAAATTTTGAGAAAAAGTCTTTTATCTTATAAAATTCTTCATAAATCTTGCCCAAAATGTATTCATGTATCTTTTTAGTAAAAAAAAAAAATAACCAAAATTAGTTTATAAAAATTATAATTTTAAATTTTTTTTTTTAACATACTGTCACCCTAGCAGTATAGTGCCACCATAGTGACACTGTACTACTTGTGAGAGGTAATGAAGATTTATTTTTCTTTTTTTACACTGATTGCTTTTACACCCATAAAGGCTGTAAAAGCAATCAGTTCTCCTTCTCTCTGGCTGCATTCCTGCAGCCACTGAGAAATACTGTGAGAGCTGTGGTTGGTCACAGCTTGTCACATGGTACAAGGCTGTTGTGAATAGCCTTGTACCATGTGACCTCTGTGATCATTCACAGATTTCACAAGTAGTAAGTAATGTCAGGAAGTGACATCCTGTTTACTACTATTTATGTGATCACTGATTGGCCAATCAGGGATCACATGAATCCGGACCTCACACAGAGGTCCTGTACAACAATCTGTGGACACAGCGAGCACCGGCTGTGGTGCCGCACGCTCCCAGGGAGCGCGCACAGGCAGTGGAAGAGGGGGGACGTTTATAAACGCCCCCCTGCTTCGGCAGTGCTCCTGTCCGGCCGTTTATCTACATGGGTCAGACAGGAAGTGGTTAAGTTAACAACACCCCAAAAGCGGTCCACAAAATGCTGTGCAATGTGCAGAATCAGATGACATAGGTGTGAATACCCATGCGATCCGATTCTAGTGCGGACCAAAAAAAGGGTCCTGCACCTTTCTGGTGCGGTGCAATTAGAGCCATACAAAATGTACGGCTCCGATCGCACCGCACACAAATCGCATGTGATATGTACAGGAATGCAGTGAGGTTCCTGTGCAAATCACATGCGATCAGGGGCGGACTGACCATTTGGAAACTCGGGCACTGCCCGAGGGCCCAGGGTCAGTAGGGGGCCCCATGAGATGCCCCTGGTACCTTTTTCATAGGCTTTTTTGAGTTTGGCCAAGGACGCAGGGGCCCCATGATCCCCTATTGCCCGGGGGCCCCATGAGTTGTCAGTCCGCCCCTGCATGCAATATACCGCAACTCATATACATGTGAACCCAGGCTGAAGGTTGTCTGATCTCCTTACTAGCAAGACAATACCATGATTCATTGTTATGTCCTTGTAATGAATCTACGTCCAGCTGGGACTGCGAGTCTCCTCTGCTGACCTTGTTGGGCTGTAGCAGTAACATGATGGCAGGCGGTCGTTAAAGAGCTGACTTAGTGTTCTGGTCAGGTCCAGAGACCACAGAAGTAAAAGCAAAGTATGGTGTTAATATTCCACACAGTGGCGTCCCAAGGCAGGTACGGGGGGTGCGTGCCGCACCGGGTGACACCTACTGAACGGGGTGACACCGGACCCGCTGCACGAAAAGGTAAGTTGTAAAGAAAGCCGATGATCCCCGCAGGATGGATTGGATCTGCGGATTGGGGAGCATAATGGATCGGAGTCCAATCCATTATGCTCAATCCGCAGATCTGATCCATTCTGCGGGGATCGTTAGAGGGGGTGTCACCAAGTGTTATCGCACAGGGTGACACCAACCCTAAGGATGCCCCTGATTCCACACAGGTAAATAGCTGAGACACATAGGAACTGTTTTTTTTTATGGCATAGAATTTGTAAAATAATGCACATACTCTTCTAACCCACCACCTCTGCTGTGCTATATGCCTTCATAAATGATAAAGGGTGACAACACTGTTTAGAGCAGGGGCGGACTGACCATTTGGAAACTCGGGCACTGCCCGAGGGCCCGGGGTCAGTAGGGGTCCCCATGAGATGCCCCTGGTACCTTTTTCATAGGCTTTTTTGAGTTTGGGCAAGGACACAGGGGCCCCATTATCCCCTATTGCCCGGGGGCCCCATGAGTTGTCAGTCCGCCCCTGGTTTGCAATTGAGTCTGCAATTTTGGGGTTCCATGTCTATGCCACACCCCCCTGGCAGCAGATTGGACTATTAATAGCAGAGCCACACTGGTGAAGCCTACCCTGCACTACTGTAAATCTGCTTCATACCTCCCTCTTTCCATGGCTTTAGGACTCATGTACATGGGGTGCTTGAAAAACTTTTCTGAACGCTGGAAACTGACTGCTAGAAAACAAAGGTTAAAAATGTCAGTTTAGCTGCGTTTACCTACCGCATTTATGCTCGTTTTTGCACGTTTGCGTTTATAAGAGTTTTTAAAAGATGCCCAGAATGCACTGGAAAAAAAGTAATGAACTATTTCAAACATTTTGTGAGAAATAGAGAGCAGAAGCAGAGAGAACACTACTTTCTGATGGGTGTTGCAACTGTAGCAAAAGTGGCTCATGAAACATGCTTGGCACTGTGGGAGGAGCTACATAGTGCTGTAATGCCTCCAGATGCATTCTGAAGCTCACACAACACTCCTTGTGCTTTTTTGCTGTGTTTTGATGTGTTCAAGTACAGTTATGTGCAGAAATAATGCAGCACGTTCTACCATTTTTTCCTGCATGCGAAACCTGGACCTGACTGCACCGGTGTACTGCGTCCATTTGAATATATTGAAAACACTGTGTGTGCTTTTTTGATGAAGAAAAAAGGCTCTGGTCAGCATCTGGATATGGACCAGCCCAAAAACGTGTCTAAAGGCAAACGTGCATAAACGTGTTTACAAGCTTTTGGCGTTTGAAACGCCGGTAAACTCTACTCCTGAACGCGATATTTGTGCTTTCAAAAAATGCCTGTAACCTCGACTGCCTGTAAATGACTATGTACATGACACATAGGAAAGCATAAAGGAGAGTTCAGGGGCTGCTGAATAAGCCGCACAACTGCTCCTAAACTTCAGTTTAGCAGCTGCAGTGTACATGAGCCCTTAGAATGGCAGTACACCCACTACAAGCCACTTTCAGCTGTCTTAGCAATCCTTCTTTCAGGTGCCAGTCTGTAGGTAGGCCCCTTCTCACTGGGCCCCCCTCGCAGGCTCCTGCATCTCAGCCTTTCTCATATCTTCCGCCTGAACTCTCCATCCTCTGAGCAGGCTCACCCACTCTTAAGGGCTGTCCTGATACCATGCCAAATCTCCTGCCTGGGGATTGGCCAGAATCCCTGAAGAGTGCAGACTAGCTCCTCCTTACCCCCGCCCACTGAGTTCTAGAGACTTCTCCAAGTCTCTAGATCAGGGGGAGATGTCAGTGAGCTGACCTGCAGAGCCTCTCAGCCCTGACCCAAATATGACCCCTTTAACTATCACCCAGGCTGCTACTCAGCCCTCTATCTATAAATGAATTAGCTAGCTCCCCCTAGCTAACTAGGAAGGTGCTACATCTCTATTCTAGTTTGTAATTATACAGTATATATACACAGTACATGATGCAGCCATATTTGCTACATAAGCAGGCTCTGGCTACTGCTGCACAATAATTGATCCTGACTGGTTCTCCTATCTTACTCTAAGTCAAATGTGACCATGGCTACCTAGACTTTTTGTTACCAGAGCAAGAAGGTGGCACCTACTGTATATACACAGGGTGCCCATGCAGCATTGAGTACAGTAGGTATAAAACTGAAAAGGGAAAGGTTTGCACACTTACCAAGCCCCTTTTGTTGTCAAACTTGCCAACAAAATGTGGACAGAAGTCACGTTACATTTTAACCTATGGTTTATTTATTTCAGGTACTTATATAGCGCCGTCAATTTACGCAGTGCTTTACATATATATTGTACATTCACATCAGTCCCTAACCCTCAAGGAGAGTACAATCTAAGGTCCCTAACTCACATTCATACATAGACAGGAGCCAATTAACCTACCAGCATGTTTTTGGGTGTGGGAGGAAACCAGATAAAACCCACGCAGGCACAGGGAGAACATGCAAACTCCAGGCAGGTGGTGCCATGGTTGGGATTTGAACCCACGACCCTAGTACTGTCAGACAGAAGTGCTAACCATTTAGCCACTGTGCTGCCCATTATGGTTACATTACTGTTCTTTTCAGAATCTGTCAAATCAGGTTTAATCTTGTTTATTTCTAATTAATGTTTTACAGATTTCACACCGGAAACCCTGTGACCGTCAGTGACATCAAGATGCTTTGTTTTCCACTGTGATGGTGTTTTTTTGTTAAACAGCAAAATTATTGATTTATGTATTGTATTCTTTTTTTGTGTAATAAAAATAAATGGAAACCGTGAATTGTATTTCAAAGATAAGTGAGGTTTTTCACCCCAAACATTTAGTATGACACTATTGTCTCCCCACTGCATGCAGGAAAAAGTTTTGGGGCTCTCTGCTACTGTGCTGTGTGTACAGATGTGTGCTAGTATGTCCTTATGGGTTCCATGTTGGCCAGTGTTGGTGATGTGGGCCACTGATCCATCAGGGACTCTTTTCTCACACTGTTAACCAAATTACAGGAAAAACAAATGCACGGTCTGACATATTGAGAGACCATGAAAAGTTATTTTCATCCTAAATCACCAAAGGGACTGTTCAGGAGGTTCTAGGGCTTAGAATTGCTGTGTGTTTAGGTGGTTCTAGGGCTTAGAATTGCTGTGTGTTTAGGTGGTTCTAGGGCTTAGAATTGTGCGTTTAGGTGGTTCTAGGGCTTAGAACTGCTGTGTGTTTAGGTGGTTCTAGGGATTAGAATTGCTCTGTGTTTAGGTGGTTCTAGTGCTTAGAATTTCTGTGTGTTTAGGTGGTTCTAGGGCTTAGAATTGTGCGTTTAGGTGGTTCTAGGGCTTAGAATTGCAGTGTGTTTAGGTGGTTCTAGGGCTTAGAATTGCTGTGTGTTTAGGTGGTTCTAGGGCTTAGAATAGCTGTGTGTTTAGGTGGTTCTAGGGCTTAGAATTGTGCGTTTAGGTGGTTCTAGGGCATAGAATTGCTGTGTGTTTAGGTGGTTCTAGTTCTTAGAATTGCTGTGTGTTTAGGTGATTCTAGGGCTTAGAATTGCTGTGTGTTTAGGTGGTTTTAGAGCTTAGAATTGCTGTGTGTTTAGGTGGTTTTAGAGCTTAGAATTGCTGGGTGTTTAGGTGGTTTTAGAGCTTAGAATTGCTGGGTGTTTAGGTGGTTTTAGAGCTTAGAATTGCTGTGTGTTTAGGTGGTTTTAGAGCTTAGAATTGCTGGGTGTTTAGGTGGTTCTATGGCTTAGAATTGCTGTGTGTTTAAGTGGTTCTAGGGCTTAGAATTGCTCTGTGTTCAGGAGGTTCTAGGGCTTAGAATTGCTGTGTGTTTAGGTGGTTCTAGGGATTAGAATTGCTGTGTTTAGGTGGTTCTAGAGCTTAGAATTGCTGTGTGTTTAAGAGGTTGGAGCCTATAATTGCTGTGTGTTTAGGAGGTTGGAGCCTAGAATTGCTGTGTGTTCAGGACGTTGGAGCCTAGAATTGCTGTGTGTTTAGGAGGTTGGAGCCTAGAATTGCTGTGTGTTCTGGAGGTTGGAGCCTAGAATTGCTGTGTGTTTAGGAGGTTGGAGCCTAGAATTGGTGTGTGTTTAGGAGGTTGGAGCCTAGAATTGGTGTGTGTTTAGGAGGTTGGAGCCTAGAATTGGTGTGTGTTTAGGAGGTTGGAGCCTAGAATTGCTGCGTGTTTAGGAGGTTAGGGCTTAGAATTGCTGTGTGTTCAGGAGGTTGGAGTCTAGAATTGCTGCGTGTTCAGGAGGTTGGAGCCTAGAATTGCTGCATGTTTATGAGGTTAGGGCTTAGAATTGCAGCATGTTTCAGGGTTCTAGAGCTTAGAATTGCTGTGTGCTTCAGCGGTTCTAGCATATAGAATTGCTGGTAAAAATCTGCATGGTCTTGGGCTTCATTCTTTGTCATTGACATCTTCGGCTGGTTTTCTGCTGTGTGCAGCGTCTTTGGCTATCATGATTGACCAACCAGGGATGACGTAGCTACTGTACATTGTGAACAGGAATTCATTCATCCTCGCACCAGAATGTCAACATTATGCACTGAGTGGTGTATGCGCAGGTCATTCTATAATCTTTAGGAAATTGCAAGCAGGTAGCTATTTTTTTTCTGCTGGAGAAACATACAGGGACATTTACTAAAACTGGAGCAGACAGAATCTGGAGCAGCTGTGCACAGTAACCAATCAACTTCTAACTTCAGCTTGTTTAGGTAAACTTTAAAAAGGAAAGAAGCCGATTGGTTGCCATACTTCCCTGTTCCAGAATGCTCCATATTCTGGCTGTTCTATTCTTAGTAAATAAGGCTTACAGAATCTTTTGCACTAAAAGTCTTCTTTCATCCAATGTTTCAATTCAAGGCTATGGTTCCACTTTAAAGCAGAAGTAAAGTCTACTGTGGCAGGTGGCTCAAGTACAGTTCTTAGATGGAGGTGAGGTAGGCTTCCCTGAATAAGTGAGTTTTCAAAGATGCAAAGATCATCTAAAGGTGGACAGGGTAGGGGCTCACTGGACATACTGAGGTAGGGAGTTCCAGAGGATGGGAGAAGTCCTGGAGGCAAGCATGAGAGGAGGTGACAAGGGAGCTAGAGAGCAAGATGTCTTGGGAGGAGAGCAGAGGACAATATCTGCAGATGAGGTTGGTGATGTAGGTAGGGGCAGTGTTGTGGATGGCTTTGTATATTGTGGTTAGTATTTTGAATTTTATATGTTTGGCAAGTGGAAGCCAGTGAAGGGATTGGCAGAGAGAGGCAGCAGTCGCTGATTGGTTGGTAAGGTGTATAACTGTAGCAGCAGCATTCATAATAGACTGAAGGGGGGATAGCCTGTGTAGGCCAGTGAGGAGGGAGTTACAGTAATCAAGGCGGAATACAGGATCATCTTTAAGGAGGGACAAAAGGGGAAGCTGCCCTGGGCCCAGTCATTGTTGTGGGGCCCAAAGTAGCTGTCCTATAATTGCCAACTGTACTGGTTTACATTCCCTTTTCAATGGAGGTCTTTGTCCCAGGCTGTGTCCGATATCTCAGTGTGAAGAGCTGCCACTTATGCTGCCCAGCTCTGTTCTATCGCCATGTACAGATGACTCAAGTGTGCAGACGGTGTCAGCATTCACATGTAACTAACGGCGGTGGTCAATGTAAATTCCACCTTACATTGGTGGCCAGTGTAGAAATGTATCGGTTGTTGGTGTAAAATCCCCCATTACATTGGATGTCAGTATAAATTTTTCATTACATTGGCTGTCAGTGCAAATTCCTCATTACATTGGGCATCAGTTTTGAGTTCGGTGTAGAAATCTCACCTCCAATCCCTATCCAGTACTGCCACTGACCTCATCCACCCCAAGCACTGCCACTGATCCCATCCCCCCCATCAGCACTGTCACTCATCCCATCCCCCCCAGCAGTGCCACTTATCCCATCCTCCCTACCACTGCCACTGATCCCATCAACCCTCCCCACAGCACTGCCACTGATCACATTCTCCCCCCCCAGCATTGCCCATGATCCCAGGAGTCCTAGGAGTTTTCTGTCTATTGGTGGGTCCCCTAACCTTCTCAGTCCACAGCTTGCAGGCAGTGAGGAGATGAGGTGCTGCAACCTTGAGCAACCAATTAGTGAGATGTAATTAAGTGCTGTAACCTCTAGTAACCAATCAGTGAGTGGTAAGGCTGTGCAGTAACCTCTAGCAACCAATCAGTGACCAGTAATGATATGCAGTAACCTCTAGCAACCAATCAATGAGCAGTAAGGATGTGCAGTAACCTCTAGCAACCAATCAGCCAGCAGAAATCATGTGGTGTAGCCTCTACCAACAAATCAGTGAGCCATAATATGTGCTGTAACCTCTATCAACCAGTCATCAGTAATGATATGCTGTAACCCCTGGAAATCATTTGCAATTGCTGCCTAATCTTCTGGAGTAAACTGGTTTTGTGTTTAGCTGCTATGTATTGTATGTCTCAGAGCAGGTAGAGAGCAAAATTTCATGGGGGGGGGGGGGGGGGGCAAGAAAATGTTTGCCCAGGGTCCCATCAGATATTAAAGAAGGCCCTGGTGGGATATAACCATGGCGTGGATAAGTAGTTTTGTGGTGTCACTAGTCAGAAAGGGACAAATTATGGAAATGTTGCAGAGGTTGAGGCAGCAGGATTTAGCCAGTGATTGGATGTGGGGCACAAAGGAGAGGTCAGAGTCTAGGAATACACCTAGCACCTGGTTGTGTTGTTGATCTTAATGGTACAGCAGGGGTGGACTTTCAATTTGGAAACTCGGGCACTGCCCGAGGGCCCGGGGTCAGTAGGGGGCCCCATGAGATGCCTCTGGTACCTTTTTCATAAGCTTTTTTTTAGTTTGGGCAAGGACACAGGGGCCCCATGATCCCTTATTGCCGGGGGCCCCATGAGTTGTCAGTCCACCCCTGTGGTACAGTCATGACTGGGGGATCAAGGACGAGGAAATATTACAAGCTCAGTTTTAGAAAGATTGAGTTTGAGGAAGTGGTGTGACATCCATACTGATACAGTGCCTTGAAAAAGTATTCATACCCCTTGAGATTTTCCACATTTTGTCATGTTTCAACGAAAAACGTAAATGTATTTTATTGGGATTTTATGTGATAGACCAACACAAAGTGGCACATAATTGTGAAGTGGAAGGAAAATAATTAATGGTTTTAATCATTTTTACAAATAAATATCTGAAAAGTGTGGCGTGCATTTGTATTCAGCCCCCTTTACTCTGATACCCCTAACTAAAATCTAGTGAAACCAATTGCCTTGAGAAGTCACCTAATTAGTAAATATTGTCCCCCTGTGTGTAATTTAATCGCAGTATAAATACAGCTGTTCTGTGAAGCCCTCAGAGGTTTGTTAGAGAACATTAGTGAACAAACAGCATAATGAAGGCCAAAGAACACACCATACAGGTCAGTGATAACGTTGTGCATAAGTTTAAAGCAGGGTTAGGCTATAAAAAAATATCCCAAGCTTTGAACATCTCAGGGAGCACTGCTCAATCCATCATCCGAAAATGGAAAGAGTATGGCACAACTGCAAACCTACCAAGACATGGCCGTCCATCTAAACTGACAGGCTGGACAAGGAGAGCATTAATCAGAGAAGCAGCCAAGAGGCCCATGGTAACTCTGGAGGAGCTGCAGAGATCCACAGCTCAGGTGGGAGAATCTGTCCACAGGACAACTATTAGTCGTACACTCCACAAATCTGGCCTTTATGGAAGAGTGGCAAGAAGAAAGCCATTGTTGAAAGAAAGCCATAAGAAGTCCCATTTGCAGCTTGCGAGAAGCCATGTGGGGGACACAGCAAACATGTGGAAGAAGGTGCTCTGGTCAGATGGCCTAAAAGCAAAACGCTATGTGTGACGGAAAACTAACACTGCACATCTCCCTGAACACACCATCCACACCATGAAACATGATGGTGGCAGCATCATGTTGTGGGGATGCTTTTCTTCAGCAGGGACAGAGAAGCTGGTCAGAGTTGATGGGAAGATGGATGGAGCCAAATACAGGGCAATCTTAGAAGAAAACCTGTTGGAGTCTGCAAAAGACTTGAGACTGGGGAGGAGGTTCACCTTCCAGCAGGACAACGACCCTAAACATACAGTCAGAGCTACAATGGAATGGTTTAGATCAAAGCATATTCATGTGTTAGAATGGACCAGTCAAAGTCCAGACCTAAATCCAACTGAGAATCTGTGGCAAGACATGAAAATTGCTGTTCACAGACGCTCTGCATCCAATCTGACAGAGCTTGAGCTATTTTGCAAAGAAGAATGGGCAAAAATGTCCCTCTCTAGATGTGCAAAGCTGGTAGAGACATCCCCAAAAAGACTTGCAGCTGTAATTGCAGCGAAAGGTGATTCTACAAAGTATTGACTCAAGGGGGTGAATACAAATGCATGCCACACTTTTCACATATTTTTTTGTACAAAAGTTTGAAAAACATTTATCATTTTATCCTGTGTGGAAGTGACATCATCAGTGGCTCGGCCATGCAAGCAGACATAGCCTGTGAACCCAGAAGGAAGACCAGGTGAAGATGAAAGCCTTCTACAGTGGTGAGAGCGTGCCACTGGAGGGCTTCGTTCTAAGATAAGTCTTTCATAATGTGCTAGTATGCAATGCATACTAGCTCATTATGATATTTCCTTGCAGCAGGAAACTTTTTTTTTCTTTCAACAAATTTATTACCACTTTAAGTTATTCAAACAGATGGGGTCCAGCAAGGGTTTTTTAAGTATGGGGGTAACTAGTGCATGCTTGAGTGGGGAGGGAAAGGTGCCGATGGAAAGGAGAGGTTGAAAAGGTGGATTAGAGAGTTTAGGATAGAGCAGGAAGAAGGCAGCAATAATTGTGAGGGGACAGGAGAAGAGGTGAAGGAGGAGAGTATCGAGTGTGGTGTTGTGCCTGGTATGCTGGTTGAAGGAGAAAGCTTGACACTTGAGATCTCATCACGAATTGTGTCAATCTTGTTCTTGACATGTTCCCAACTTCATGAGCTAGAGTGTACACTGCAGAGCCCATGCACTGTACAACATACCCAGAAATGTAAATAATGGAAGGAATGTTCTGGCCCCCCTGCAGCGCTGCTGGGTTCCTCCCTCCCTTTGCCTGCGAGCTGCTGCGAGGGATCTATCAGGATGGATATGCGATTTACTGGCCCCTTCCTTATCTGAATGGACAGTCAGTAATCAGTACCGATCACTGACTCTGTCCATTCATAACTGAGGCATAGGAAACTGTGTTTACTATACTTCAGTTTGTATAGAAAGAAACCTCAGTGCAATATGGTGCTAATATGATTATACAGTGATGTGCTGCCCGCATATAATGTGTTCCCACATACAGTAAAATAAATAAAGTGCATATGCAGTGCACAAATAATGTTCTAATATATTCGTGTTATAGGTAGATGTATACCATAAATATATATCATTATGCGTAGTGAACAGATATACTCAAATAAATACCAAATATGCATACAAAAACATGCAATTGCTTGTGTCATAAGTGACAAACACATGTGCCCAAACGTGTTTTGAAATTATCCAAAAATAATCATATGTCCATCAATGAAAATTAAACATATTAAGTGCCAAATTCATCACAAATCACTCCCAGTATCATACATCCACGTGATGAACTTGATGTATGCTGTGTTTGAAATTCACCATATTAAACAAACAGTTTTTGTAGTGAATTTTATAATTTATTTTTTTTTATATTATTTATTTTTTACATACTGTCACCCTAGCAGTACAGTGTCACCATGGTGACACTGTACTACTTGTGGGGGGTTATGAAGATTTTTTTTTTTTTTACACTGATTGCTTTTATACCTATAAAGGCTGTAAAAGTAATCATTTCTCCTTCTCTCTGGCTGCATTCTTGCAGCCACTGAGAAATACCATGTTAGCTGTGATTGGTCACAGCTTGTCACACGGTACTAGGCTGTTCTGAATAGCCTTGTACTATATGATCTCTGTGATCCTTCACAGATTTCACACGTAGTAAGCACTGATGTCCGGAAGTGACATTTTGTTTACTACCAGGGGCGGACTGACAACTCATGGGGCCCCCGGGCAATAGGGGATCATGGGGCCCCTGTGTCCTTGCCCAAACTCAAAAAAGCCTATGAAAAAGGTACCAGGGGCATCTCATGGGGCCCACTACTGACCCCGGGTCCTCGGGCACTGCCCGAGTTTCCAAATGGCCAGTCTGCCCCTGCTTACTACTCTTCATGTGTCCAACTGGGACACTGAAGGATAAACTGTTTTCCTATATCAAGATGGCGGCCCGTGTATTTCCTGATGGGGTACGCTGATGACGTCAAGCCACAATACAGGAAGTACACGGGCCGCCATCTTGGTATAGGAAAACAGCATTCAAACACACAGAGTTTATCATGCAGTGTCCCAGGTGGACACTATTAAATGTGAGTGGAAATTTTTGTATTTTAATGAAGGTGTTTTTATTTATAAATACTACACGATGAGGAGCATCTTTTTCATATGTATGGCGTGGAGTTGGAGGAGATAGTAAGCTGACGGTGCAAGAGCAGTAATACACCTGATAGTAAGCTGACGGTGGAAGAGCAGTAATACACCTGATAGTAAGCTGACGGTGGAAGAGCAGTAATACACCTGATAGTAAGCTGACGGTGGAAGAGCAGTAATACACCTGATAGTAAGCTGACGGAGGAAGAGCAGTAATACACCTGATAGTAAGCTGACGGAGGAAGAGCAGTAATACACCTGATAGTAAGCTGACGGTGGAAGAGCAGTAATACACCTGATAGTAAGCTGACGGAGGAAGAGCAGTAATACACCTGATAGTAAGCTGACGGAGGAAGAGCAGTAATACACCTGATAGTAAGCTGACGGAGGAAGAGCAGTAATACACCTGATAGTAAGCTGACGGAGGAAGAGCAGTAATACACCTGATAGTAAGCTGACGGAGGAAGAGCAGTAATACACCTGATAGTAAGCTGATGGAGGAAGAGCAGTAATACACCTGATAGTAAGCTGACGGAGGAAGAGCAGTAATACACCTGATAGTAAGCTGACGGAGGAAGAGCAGTAATACACCTGATAGTAAGCTGATGGTGGAAGAGCAGTTCCATCAATATACCTACCCAGTTAAAAGGGAAAAGCGCAGTTTGACCTGGGATACAGGTCAGATGTTAAGGTGAGCGCAATAGTGTGTCGGGGGTGTGTAGACACTGAAGAGGGACACTATTGCACTTCGGTTGGATTTGAATATCACATGAAGCATGGCAGTATTAAAGGCACAATTCACTACAAAAACTGTTTGTTTAATATGGTGAATTTCAAACACAGCATACATCAAGTTCATCACGTAGATGAGTGATTTCCGATGAATTTGGCACCTAATATGTTTAATTTTCATTGATGGACATATGATTATTTTTGGATAATTTCAACGCACATTTGGGCACATGCGTTTGTCACTTATGACACAAGGATTTGCATGTTTTTGTATGTATATTTGGTATTTATTTGAGTATATCTGTTCACTACGCACAATGATATATGTTTATGGTATACATCTACCTATAACACTAATATATTAGAGCATTATTTATGTGCTACATATGCACTATACTTCAGTTTGTGAATGAATGGGAAGCTGTGTATAGAGCTATTCCTGTCCAGGGGGGGACTGACCATTGGGGAACTAGGGCACTGCCCGAGGGCCCGGGGTCCGTAGGGAGCCCCATGAGATGTCCCTTGTACCTTTCATAGGCATTTTTGGGTGTGGTTTGAGTATGGGTGAGGACACAGGGGCCCCATGATCCTCTATTGCCCGGGGGCCCCATGAGTGTTCAGTCCGCCCCTGTTCCTGTCCATTCATTCTGTGCTGCTGATGCTGTAGAGATGGAGATTGAGGGCTGTATCCTCAATCTCCTTTCTCTGTCTCATAGGTGAGATGTCTGGGGTCTCTTTAGATCCCTGATATCTCAACAAAGCCCCCCAACAGGGCTCCTAAAAAAATTATCAAAAATATAATTGTAAAAAATAAATAAAATTGTAAAAATTAAAAAAATAAAATAAAAAACTACTGACAGCAGTGTTGCAACTACCAGGGTTAGAAAGGTTGCACTTGCGACATGGCCCTGGTGTTCTGCCACCAGCTTGGGGCTGCTCAGTCTAAAATGCCTGGGTCTATTTTTTGTGCCAGTCCGGGCCTGCCTCCATGTTTCTCTCATGATAGGTTTTCTTAATCAGAGAGAATTTAATGTAGCATATTGGGTGAATTTCTTCATTCATGTGACCTCAAATCATTCATGTGACTGTGACATCCCCCCCACGAAGAACTCGCATGAAGAGTCCATTGATGCACAACTTTATATAACTTTTTTGCAGAGCAATATACAATAAATTACATTTCTTTTCAGATCAAAGTGCACATCTAGGCAAGAAGCAAAGTTTAAAAAAAATAATGCACATACAAAAATTGAAACACTCAGACATGACTCTGTAGAGAGCGCGATGTGAAATAACAAACACATATATAGATGTATTATGGGCCTGTTTATCTGGAGCTGCATTGCTGGTTGTGGTTTTCTGCTCCTAGTGTGGTTGGTGGGTTTTGCTTTGCAACAATGAACTGCCCTGCTGTTAAAACATAGAGAAGTCGTTTCTGCAAACCCTCCATAGTCCCAATTTTGTGAATTGATTCTCCTGCCTTTCTGTGCATCCAAGATGGAACTAATAATAAACAACCACCTTCTACAGAGAACCATTTTCTCTGTGAGGACACTTCCATAGCAGGAGCTTAAATCACAAAAAAGGGTCAGGTGGCTATGGGCATGTGTCGGGCTGCTAGGAAAGCTTAAGCAAGATGGAGTAGATTGCAAATTAGTATAGACAACTGCTTTCAATGAAGAATCATTTTCTCTGTTAAGGACATTTTCATATTTGTGAGCTCTAATTACATGAGTGTCAGATGGCTCTGGGCGGCACTTTGTTTGAAGCTACTGCAAACAAGTCCTGATTTGACACACTTGGGCCTTGGGGAGGGATATGTCATTGGCAGCTCAGGGAACGTAGACATTGTGGGTGTATGAACATGGAGATTGTGGTTGTATAAAGATGGAGACATCCTGAGTGAATATCATGGTTTAAACATTCCTGTTTCAGCACAACTGAAAATAGGTGATAGCCGTAATATCCAGCCATGTAGATTAATGTCCAGCCACGTAGATTAAGCTGACATCATACACTCTATAGTTATTAAAGTGCAAACTCCACCTAACACAGCTTGTTCTGTTTTAGGCAGAATGGAGCAGGCTTGATACCTAGTCAGTTGGTTCCTGATGTCCAAGGGCTTAGAAAGAGGTCTTCCACTCTTTGACTGGGCCATCACTCAGACCGACCAGCTGAGAAGTGAGCTGAACTCTTGTCTCTGCTCACTATATGTCACACTCTGGCCCAGGGTTGCAGGTGATCCCCCTCAACTAGGCTACAAGGCACTGAAGAAAGTCATACAAGAGGTACAACTCTGGCTCACTCCACCTGATACTGAGATCACTGTTTTAGGGGGAGTTGCTGTTTACGAAAGGACTGAGAACACTTCATGAATATGGAGCTATTGTCACTTCAAGAAAGCAGCATGGTACACATGCCAACCATAAGCCTAATTTCATTTCCAGCTGGACAAGAGACTGATGTGTTTCCATAGCAACTGATATGATTCCAAGGGTCACAAAAAAATCATTTCTGCAGGCAATGCAGGCAGTGTTTTCAGACCTTATCAATTCTGGAGCCTACTGAGACTCAACAGGAGTTATATACTAAAAGAGATACAAATGGGCAGTCACCATAGCAATCAATCAGATGTTCACTGCCATTAGCATGGCCAATGCTTGTTGAACTGATTGCTGGTTGGTTGTTTGGCATTTGCCCAATTACAGGATGGCTGCCCCTTTTTTGCTAGTACAGGTTGGAGGTTTACAGCTGGCTTTTGAATTCTTGATGTGGGCAGTTCCTTTTTGCTTTTCCAATACTCTTACTTCATTAAGCACTTCCAATAGAGGTAAGGCCATAGCACTAGTTGCAAAAACAGCTAAGAGCTGTAATCCCATTGGATGACAAGGGATGCATGGATAATGTTCTATATCTAGTTTTAAGTTTCCTGAAGTTTTTTAAGACTTTAACTTACTTTCAAGATTGTACAATAAGGCACAGCAAAGGGCACTAATTGCATGCAAAGTGCAGGGACTCATTTACAACCAATGAAAGTTTATTCTTCAACTGAGATGCCTACAGACAATTATAAAATTACAGTCTGACTGGCTGTTAGGGTTTACAGCTTTTTCCAAATATTAATTACTCTTACTTTAAAAAGGCAGCCATTCTCACAAAGCACTTTGACCTTCCAATGCACGTGAACAGGGAGTCTATCTGGAAGGCCAATGGTGACATTGTTGTCTGTCTGCAACAATTCTGTTTTATATTGCCTGCACAAACCTCAATCTTGTGGAAATTCCGGCACTCTCAGATAGCTTTTGCTGAATAGTCAAATTAATCAAAGCAGGGGCAGCCAGTTACTTTTTTTTGTTAAAGGAAAGCTGGTTGAAATTGTCACAAAACTGCCAAAGCCAGCATGGCCAGTTTGAGCTACAAAGGGCATCCTTTCCTTGAAGAAACCACACTTGTGTGGCTGTTTTTTATGACAACCTGCCAAGAGCCACCCACAACTGAAAATGTAAAATTTTTGTTGGAGTTACCAAAACATGCCTGAGAGAACCTGTAGATGCACCCTGGTATACCATGATTCAAGTGAAACTGTCAGCCATTTTAATCTTTAAAAAGTAGACATTTTGAAAACAAGCTTCCTTTGTATGTCTCGCTGATGGAGTGAGCACTTTGCTAAGGGCTTTGACTTCAGGAAAAGCCTTTCTGCTGTTCAGTGATGGAACCTCAGTAACCAATAAGGAAGTCTCATCCTAAACCGAACTTTCACTTTTTAAGTTTACGCTACAGTTTTGCAGTTGGTCGCATGTGGGCACGTGGTAGGCTTTGATAATGAATGGGAAAGTACCAGCATGTCAACAGCTGGCAGGGCAAATTGGGGCATGTAGTCCCTCAACAAATGATGGCCATAGTAAGACCATCTTGGATCTAAAATGGTGGAATTGAAAAGGGGAGTGTGTGTGGAGCAGACAAAACACTGCATGATTGTGTAATACAGATATATGTACACAGACTGGTGTGATCATGGCATGAAAGATTGTATGTGAAATTTTGTATAGAACTATTCAGGAAAATATTTCAAAAGCTGCTCAGTGACCCTTTGATCTGTGAAATGCTGGGCTCCCCTCTGGTGTTCGAGTTCTCCCTCTGGTCTTTTCCTGTGCAGCACCCCATTGGCGATGTAGTCAGGGTTGTCAGTGTCTAGGCGTTTTACACGTAGGAGGTTGGCTGGGGTGTCTTCACTGTGGTCATCCTCCAGAGAGCGCCGCATGCGTCGCTGTGCCTTTGAGTTTAAGCGTTGAGGCATTTCTGCTTCGCTCATTGCTGACAGAACCCGCGTCACCAGGTACCTGTATTGTAAAAAAAACATATACTTTAAAATTTCCAAATTTTCACATCAATTACTTATTTATCTTTAAAAAAATGCATTTTATGCCTTAGGTGAAAGAACTCCTATCTGATTAAAAGGTCAGGTAGCTGATAATGATTATGAGACACAACCAGCCTGCCCGTAGATGGATCGCATACAGATTTGATCCATCTATGGCCAGCTTTAGTCCTCCTCAGAATACTCTTCTGAAGATCAAGGTTGACACACTGATCCTATTTTTTAAATTCTTTTATGTGTAGATGACTGTTAGATTTCTGAGGGCTCAAAAAAATAAGGATTGTGATTATACAGAGGTGAAAGATCAGCTTTTTTTGGATGACAAAACTGTTTAATTTTCAAGGACATTTGAAGGGCATGAACTGAATTAATGAAGAATGTCAATGTTCGTTAAAGCCCGAGTCTTGTGTCTAGCATTGTTTTGTACATACAATTTACATAAAACACAAGTTACTCCAGCTTACCTTAACATCTCTTCATCCATGGGATACCCATCATCATTGCCCTCTTCTGGCTGCAGCCGTAGAGCAGGGCCTTCAAACCCCCGGTTTTGTCGGTAGTAGCTCTGCAGAGCTTGTGCCATTTGGTTGCGGGATGCCTGTGGTCGTGTCCTGCTGGTCACCACCTCAGTCTCATCATAATCTTGGTATGGTCTCTGGTAATCTACCTCAGGCTGAGCAGGGCCAGAAAATGCTTGCAGCTGGTCAGCGTAGGCCTTGTTCTGGTTGATCTGATTCCAGAGATGCAGAAGGTTGGCCAGATAGATGGTCTCCTTGTCCCTCCTCTGGCCTTCTTCTACCAGCTGTTGTAGAGATGGACCATTCCGAGCAGGGTCCACTCTGCGGGGGGAACCCATTCTTTCCAAGGCTTGAGCAAGAAGTTCTTCTTGAGGGTAGGTGGCAAGTCTTGCGAGCATGGCCTGGTTTAGGTCAGCATATAATGGCTCGTTGCGAAGTGCTTCTGGTGGAACGTAGGACATCATATCAGCTTCATAAGGGATATTAGCTGGGAGGCTTCTTCTGACCCGTAAGGGAGCTCCAAGGTCATCGTGAGTAAGTATCCCCAAGGGCTGGATGTGAAAGACAAAATATTTAATCAATAATTACCTCTAATCTCTTACTGATTATCTAAAATGGAGTATATTTAATCCCTAGCAGAAAGTTTATTTGCTCCCTTTTTGTCCTGTTAACTATATAATTTAAAGTGTTTTATTTTGTCTGGTGGATAATTGCAACAAAAGTATTTGTTGAACCTACTAAAAATTAAGTTAGCTCCTAACTTTCTTTGGACACTGTACTGTTATCTCAAGCAGTCTTACCAGACGTGCATGGATTACCTTCTGAGGACTTCAAAACACCTCTCAACATGTTCTGAAGATGAGGAGACAGGGAGTGTTCTGTAGTCCTAATACATTTCCTATCCTTGGGTGACCATGCCATTCTACCAGAGCTACAACATGGTGAGTATTGTCTCACAAGGAAAAGAAGAGTGTTACTGGTAGGATCACCAAGAGAATATAAAGAAAAAAGCTTGGAACAAGAAAACTAATCTCCACATCTAAGGGCTGGTAGGCTGAAACATAATTAATGTTGATTTAGGTTATTTATAAGCTTCTATTATATGAGTCATTTGTAGCACTACAGAGAAGGTACGAGGTGGTATCATAAAGTTTTGAGACTAGTTTTGTAAAACTCCAACAGATGGCAGCACAAGGAACCACCTACCTTCAAAAGACATCACCCTGTGTACATCGGGAGCTGTGCAACTGGCGCTATTCTGACCACATGCATTACCACTCCTACTAGCAAGTTAGAACAAAAAGCAAATATGAAATTCTGTGTGAAATTGGGCAAATCGCTGGTTCTTCACAATGTTGTCAAAACAACGACCTTTGAGTTGGATCTTCATCTTTAGGAAGAGGGCATTTTTTGGGGTTGAGCTCATTGAAGATCCTCCTGATCTTTCGTCGTCTTCCATTGGTGTTCTTCTGTTCTTGAAGCGCATGGGCCACTCAAAACACCTCAAAAAACTTGTAGCATCGCCACAAACCTGCTGAATCATATCAAACGTCTGTGTAGCAGACTTGCCCAGTTTTGTGCAAAATTTCACATTTGCTCTTTGTTCTAACTTGCTGTCCATGATGAAATAGTAGAGTAACGCACGTGGTCAGAATAGCACCAGTTGCACAGCTCCCGATGTACACAGGACAATGTCTTTTGGCATTGATGATGTCTTATGAAACTGACTGTGCGTGCAGCCTTGTGCTACCATCTGTTGACGTGTTACAAAACGAGTCTCGAAACTTTTTGATACCACCTCGTATATTGATCAGGAGTGTGAAAATTGCTTTGTATATTATTACAAAAATGAAAACATTACACAGCAAATATAAATTATGTTTAATGGGATTCACATTACTTCTCTAACTTAGATTATATTTTAAAGTATTACAACTTCTCCAGATATTTATTATATTTCTACAAATGTGATATCATTAATCACACGTTTTAACGAGAATCAATCTCAAATAATCCTTATGTTAGAACCCCGAACATTCTTTGCGTAGACTTACCCATGAAAGATTTCAGTTGACCCCTTATTTAGCTTTCAATCATTTGCCTGTGTCTTGAGACACGGGGTGTTCACAGCAAGGGTGTAACTAAACAGAATTTTATTGTTTCTGCTATAGGAAAATGCATGGAAAGATAGGTAGATAGAGAGATAGGCAGACAAATCCAGGTTTTTCCATTTATTAAACTATAGTATAAATATATATGTGTACCTCTGTGGACCAAGCATTTGTATGCCCAACTATACATCCAGGAACGATCCTACAGATCTATAAATCCCCTAGAGCTGCCACTTTATTAGCATCCCTCTGTACACTCCTAGCATCTTTCAGGTCTCTGGTTGGTGCACATTCCCTAGTGACTGTTATAGCTCCCAGTGCCTTCCAATTAGCTGCAGGCAGACACTAATCAGTGGTTTATCAGTATCTATGACTAATACCCCAAGCATCTGCAGAGGAAGAAAATGTCATTACAGATAATGAGGCATCGCATGAGATCCTTGGACATTATAGCTTCTATACGCACAGCGGGACACAGGGAGGGGCTGTGTACTGTGTAGGTAATATAACAGGGAGCTTCTAATATGAATCTGAGATGGAGTCTGTAACTGAGGTTCATGGATATACTAAGATAATAATTAGAAACCACAAGTCATAATATAATGAGATTGGAAGGAAGGGGAGTTATCAATGCAGAAAAAATAAAGGATTTATTTTTAGATGGTGCTCAAGCTCTATGGACCTGGGCAGCCTGGGTATGTGTCCCAGGTCTAGTGACACCTCTCTGACAGAGCATGTCACATGAACTGTGAAAGCAATGGATATATGGTCACTAATCACTGAATACCTATCAATCATGGGGCACTGAACACCAATATATAAATAGGCACTGATCCCTGAACACCAAAGTCATGGGGTACAGACCACTGAACATCAGTGTCATGGGGTACAGACCACTGAACATCAATGTCATGGGGTACAGACCACTGATCACCAATGTCATGGGGTACAGATGACTGAACACCAATGTCATGGGGTACAGATGACTGAACACCAATGTCATGGGGTACAGACCACTGAACACCAATGTCATGGGGTACAGACTACTGATCAACAATGTCATGGGGTACAGACCATTGAACACCAATGTCAAGGGGTACAGGCCACTGAACACCAATGTCATGGGGGTACAGACCAACTGAACACCAATGTTATGGGGGTACAGACCACTGAACACCAATGTTTTAAGGGACATTTACCAGCCATCACTAAGGGGGTACTGATCAATGAACGTCAATGTATAATGGGACACTGACCACCTAATACCAGTCAATAAGGGGACACTAATTAGTGAACACCAACATAAAAGGGGGAACTGACCATTGAGCACCAATGTATATTAGTGGCTGACCACTAAACACTAATGTATAATAGGGCACTGACCAATGAACACACGTGTCTGAAGGGGCACTCACTACTGATCACCAACATTTAGGACAATCACCACTGCTTAAGGGGATACTCACTAGTGAACATCAATGAAAAGGGCCCTCTATTCCTTACAGCCGCACTCTATAAACTGTGTTATGCATTGAATAGTCTTAACCAATACAGTCTTTTCACTGTGTTGTGCATTATATAGTCTTGACCCTCACACTGTATAAACTGTGTTGTACTTTTCATATTGCTGATCACTGCACTCTGTATGCTATAATGTAGATTACATAATCCTGACAACTGCTCTGCATATGCTATGCTGTATGTTGCTTAGTCCTGACCTCTGACCCTATACACTATCTTGAACATTACATAGCCCTGACTTCTGCACTCCATATGCTATGTTGTATGTTACATACTCCTTAAGGCTGCAACCCATAAACTCTGTTGTCTGATACATAGTCCTGACCTCTGCACACAACACTATGCTTTATGTTACTTTAATCCTAAATAACATAAAATCCTAAAATGCACCACTTGAACTATGTTGCACACTACATAGCCCTGTGCTCTACACAGTATACTATATTGTATTTCACTTCATCCTAAATGCTACACTCCATGAACTATGTTGTACATTACAAAGCCCGGACCTTTGTACACTATACTATATTGTATATTACATAATCCTAAATGCTGCCCACCATAAACTGTGTTGTACATTACATAGCCCTGACCTCTGCACACTATACTATATTGTATATTACATAATCCTAAACACCGTCCCCCCCACCATAAACTGTGATGTACATTACATAGCCCTGACCTCTGCACACTATACTATATTGTATGTTACATAATCCTAAACACCGTCCCCCCCCCCCATAAACTGTGATGTACATTACATAGCCCTGACCTCTGCACACTATACTATATTGTATATTACATAATCCTTAACACCGCCACCCCCCACCTCATAAACTGTGTTGTTTATTACATAGCCCTGACCTTTGCGCACTATACTATATTGTATATGACATAATCCTTAACACCGCCCCCCCCCCATAAACTATGTTGCACATTACATAGACCTTTGCACACTATGCTATATTGTATATTACATAATCCTAAACACCCCCCCCTATAAACTGTGTTGTACATTACTTAGTCCTGACCTCTGCACACTATACTGTATTGTATATTACATAATCCTAAACTAAACCCCCCCCCCCCCACCCATAAACTGTGTTGCACATTACATAGCCCTGATCTTTGCACACTATACTATATTGTATATTACATAATCCTAAACACCGCCCCTCATAAACTGTGTTGCACATTACATAGCCCTGACCTTTGCACACTATACTATATTGTATATTACATAATCCTAAACACCGCCTCCCATAAACTGTGTTGTACATTACATTGCCCTGATCTTTGCACACTATACTACATTGTATATTACATAATCCTAAACACTGCCCCCCATAAACTGTGTTGTACATTACATAGCCCTGATCTTTGCATACTATACTATATTGTATATTACATAATCCTAAACTAAACACCCCCCCCCATAAACTGTGTTGCACATTACATAGCCCTGATCTTTGCACACTATACTATATTGTATATTACATAATCCTAAACACTGCCTCCCATAAACTGTGTTGTACATTACATTGCCCTGATCTTTGCACACTATACTACATTGTATATTACATAATCCTAAACACCGCCCCCCATAAACTGTGTTGTACATTACATAGCCCTGACCTTTGCACACTATACTATATTGTATATTACATAATCCTAAACACCCCCCCCCCCCATAAACTGTGTTGTACATTACATAGCCCTGACCTTTGCACACTATACTATATTGTATATTACATAATCCTAAACACCCCCCCCCCATAAACTGTGTTGTACATTACATAGCCCTGACCTTTGCACACTATACTATATTGTATATTACATACTCCTAAACACCACCCCCCTATAAACTATGTTGTACATTACATAGCCCTGATCTTTGCATACTATACTATATTATATATTACATAATCCTAAACTAAACACCCCCCCCCCATAAACTGTGTTGCACATTACATAGCCCTGATCTTTGCACACTATACTATATTGTATATTGCATAATCCTAAACACCGCCCCCCATAAACTGTGTTGTACATTACATAGCCCTGACCTCTGCACACTATACTATATTGTATATTACATAATCCTAAACATCGCCCCCCATAAACTGTGTTGTACATTACATAGCCCTGACCTTTGCACACTATACTATATTGTATATTACATAATCCTAAACACCGCCCCCCTATAAACTATGTTGTACATTACATAGCCCTGACCTCTCCACACTATACTACATTGTATATGGCATAATCCTGAACACTGCCCCCTATAAATTTGTTGTACATTACATAGCTCTGACCTTTGCACACTATATGTTATGTTGTATAATAACTTTTTGTATCCTTGTTTGTGAGGTTTATGTGTGTCTCTGAGACTGTCACTGATGACATTGTAATTGAGACACAGTTTGTGCGCAGAAAGACTTAGGCATATGTGTGCCATGTATGCAGCAAGTAGAGAAGGGTTCTAGGTAACCATTCCCCTATAAGCCCCCCCTGTGGCTTGGCACAATCTGGCCTTGCCCACCCTTTGCTGTGCCATGCACAATTTATCTCCTCCCCAGGGTACCCCACGTATTTCCCAATCCTAGCAACAAGATGGGGAAGGATAAATGTTGAGAGAAAACCAGACAGACAGAGAGTGTTATTGGATGGAATGGAAAGACTGAAGGGTGGGGAAGGGAGGGGACTGGGGAGACCAAGACTACCTGGCTGAGCAATAGATGGAAAGAAGAGAGAAAAACAGCAGGTGGAGGAGGAGGGAGAGGAGACCTGAAGGGGGCAGAGGGAGAGAGAGACAAAAGGTAAGAAGGAAGGAAGAGAAGAGATTGGGGGTTAATATAAAGGGGGAGAACAAAGGAGAGGAAAAGAGATAAAGGGAGAGATGGTGAAAGAAAGGAGATGGGGTGGGGAGCGAAAAGGAACAAGAGAAGAAAAGAGAGAGGGAAAGAAAGAGAGGGGCATAGAGGAGGAGAAGGAGACAAAAGACAGAGGGAAGAGAGAAGTTAACGGAGAGTGGAGGAGAGGAATAGAAAGAATGAGTGAGAGAGGGAGATGGGGGGAAGAGAAGAGGACAGGAGGTGGGGGGAGAGGAAGAGAGAGGGATGAAATGAAAAAGAAGAGGAGGTAGGTAAGAGTTTGAGAGAGAGAGAGGGGGGTGAAAGAGAGCAGGAGGTAGGTAAGAGTTTGAGAGAGAGAGAGGGAGAGAGAGAGGGAAAGAGAGAGGGATGAAAGAGAGGAGGAGGTAGGTAAGAGTTTGAGAGAGAGAGAGAGGGAGAGAGAGAGGGATGAAAGAGAGGAGGAGGTAGGTAAGAGTTTGAGAGAGAGAGAGAGAGAGGGGGGGGGGGGGTGGAAGAGGGGAGGTAGGTAAGAGTTTGAGAGAGAGGGATGAAAGAGAGGAGGAGGTAGGTAAGAGTTTGAGAGAGAGAGATGAAAGAGAGGAGGAGATGGGCAAAAGGATGAGAGAGAGAGAGAGAGATGGGGGCAAAGAGTAGAGGAAAAAAAGAAAGAAAGAAAGAAAGAGAAAGAAAGAGGAAAGAAAGAAAGGAAGAAAGAAAGAAAGAAAGAAAGAAAGAAAGAAAGAAAGAGAGAAGGTAACCGGTGCCATGGAAGAGGAAGAGAGAATGAGAGAGAGATGGGGGGAAGAGAAGAGGACAGGAGGTGGGGGAAAGGAAGAGAGACATGAAAAAAGAGAAGCAAGGTAAGAGGATGAGAGAGAGAGATGGGGGTAAAGAGAAGAGGAAAGACAGAAGGTAACAGGAACCAAAGAAGAGGAAGAGTGAAAGAGTGCGAGAGAGAGAGAGAGAGAGAGAGAGAGAGAGAGAGAGAGAGAGGGGGGGGGGGAAGAGGACAGGGGGAAAGGAAGAGTGAGATGAAATAAAAGAGAAGAAAGGTAAGAGAATGAGAGGCAGAGAGAAGGTGACAAAGAGAAGAGGAAATAGGGAAAGAGAGAAGATAACAGGAGCTGGGGGAATGGAAGAGAGAGAAAGAGAGAACTAGAAAACAATGGGGGACAAGAGAAGATGACAGGAGGTGGGGGAGGGGAAGAGAGAGAAAGATGAATGGAAAGAGAAGAGAAGATGAGATAGGGAAGAGGATGGGAGAGAGAGAAATCAGGGGAAAAAGAAGAGGAAAGAGGGAAGGAGAGAAGGTAACAAGAGCTGTGAGAGAGGAAAAGAGAGAGAAGGATATGGGGGGTAAGAAAAGAAGACAAAAGCTTGGGGAGAGGAAGAGAGAGATGAAGGGAGAGATGAGGACAGGAGGTATAGAAGATATGAAGGAGAAAGGGAGAAAAGAAATAAGAGGAGAAAAGGTATGGAAGAGGATCAGTGAAAGAGGGAGAATGGGAAGAAGAGGAGAGGAGGTATGGAAGAGGATCTTTGAGAAAGGGAGAATGGGAAGAAGAGGAGAGGAGGAATGGAAGAGGATCTGTGAGAAAGGGAGAATGGGAAGAAGAGGAGAGGAGGAATGGAAGAGGATCTGTGAGAAAGGGAGAATGGGAAGAAGAGGAGAGGAGGAATGGAAGAGGATCTGTGAGAAAGGGAGAATGGGAAGAAGAGGAGAGGAGGAATGGAAGAGGATCTGTGAGAAAGGGAGAATGGGAAGAAGAGGAGATGAGGTATGGAAGAGGATCAGTGAGATAGGGAGAATGGGGAAAAAAGAAGAGGAGACGGGGAAAGAGAGAAGGTAACAGAAGGTGGAGGAGAGGACACGAGAAGGAGTGGAGAGAAATGTGGACAGGAAAATAAAGAGGAGGACATCAGAAAAATAATGAGAGAGGATGAAGAGAAGAAAAAGAGAGCAATGAGCGAGGAAGCTATAAGGAGAAGAGAGAGGGTGACATAGCAAGGAAAAGCAAGGTGGCTGATGACGATTACTGCCAGAAAGAGATTCCCCCAAAATCAAGCAACAAACCTTGCCAAGGGTGCTGGGGACAGACAAACAGACAGTGACAGCCACCAACACGACACAGGGGCCCATCCTGATACGAAGACGCTGCCCTGATTCGAGAAGCTGTGACTGCTGGAAGAAGAGACTGAGGTCTGGCAAAGAACAGGGGGGAGGGAAATGGAGCACCTCCTCCCCTGCTGCATTGTCACAGCAGCCTGGAGGAGACAGAGCCTGGGTACCACTGATGCTACCTGTCACTTCATCAGAATTCACTGATACAAATACATGCTGACCTTCCACCTCCTCCACATATAGAGAAATCAAGACATTACACCCAGAGTATGGGTGCAGGCAGGAGAGGATGAATGCAGACAATATATTTTAGAATTAGCATTTTCTTGTTTTGTCTAGAAGAGCTTGTGGCCATCTTTGCCAAGCCTGCAATCTTTGCTAGATGTGGTGTTATATCATTTATTTGGAGGGGACATAATGATGTGGGCACTAGGGGTGATTGGTACCATCAAAGAAGCACCAAAGGGGGTGGAATAATGTAGCAATGGAAGTTTAGAAAGTACAATGGACAGGAAGGGTATGGTTACAAACCTGGGCAATTCAAACTAATCATGTGATGGAAAACACTTGTGATAATGTTTTTGTAAACAAAAACCACATATCAACATGGTCAGTAGATTCAAAGATATCAGCAGCTGAACTTACCTATAAATCCCAACTTTCCAGTAAACATAATGCTTTATTCTGCACCTTCCATCTGCCAATTGGTCTTCTAAGGTGATGGGAAGCCCTGAAGACCAAAAGAAAGGCTCCAAAGCTGGGAATTGATGGAGTCAATCTTGACTTTCAAGAATAAAGTTGTGATTTGCTTATGAATTTAGCTGCCCATATCTTTTGTTCTACAAAGATAATATCTGCTTATCTATTTTTTATCATATGCTCAGTTTGTCGGCATGGCGGTAGTGATGTAGATGTAGACAGCTGTGCTGTCTGTCACTTCCCTGACAGCTTGAGGACGAGCTGATCGAGAAAGAAGAGTTTCTCTCTCTCGATCAGCCTTGTCCCGTCCAGCACACACCCCCACCCCCTAGTAAAACACTCCCCCTCACTCAAATAACCCTTCCCTGCAAAATAAAGTTAACCCCTTCCTCCCCATTGCCATTAGTATAGTGTCAGTGTTTTTTTTTTTTGCACTGATCACTGTATTAGTGTTTTTGGGGATGTCAGTGACCCCAAGTCAGTACCCCCCAATGTCAGAATGTCCGCCGCAGTCCCGCAGTCCTGCCATAAGTCGCTGGTCGCTGCCATAAGTCACTGATCGCTGCCTTAAGTCACTGATCGCTGCCATAATTTGCTGATCGCCGCCATTATTAGTATAAAAAATAAATAAAAATCCCAGTATCTTTCCCGCCATTTGTAAACGCTATAACTTTCACGTAAACCAATTAATTTACACGTATTGGGTTTTTTTTTTTAGCAAAGACATGTCGCAGAATGCATTTTGGCAGAAATTTATGACTAAATTTGATTTTTGCATTTTTTTTTACTGGAAATGTTTTATAGCAAAAAGTCCAAAATATTGTTTTTTTTCCTCAAAATTGTCAGCCTTTTTTTTATAGCACAAAAAATAAAAACCGCACAGGCAATCAAATACCACCAAAAGAAAGCTCAATTTGTGGGGAAAAAAAGGATGTAAATTTCATTTATGTACCGTATTGCATGATTGCGCAATTGTCCGTTAAACTAGTGCAGCGCTGTATAGCAGAAAAATGTGACAACTCATGAGGCCCCCGGGCAATAGAGGATTATGGGGCCCCTGTGTCCTTGCCCAAACTCAAAAAAGCCTATGAAAAAGGTACCAGGGGCATCTCATGGGGCTCCCTACTGACCCTGGGCCCTCGGGCAGTGCCCGAGTTTCCAAATGGTCAGTCTGCCCCTGGCGCCAAGTCTGGGAAACATGAGGAGCCTACAGCCAGGATGTGTTCTTCTGAGCTATGCTAGGCACCTTGCGCAGGGTCACTCTCCCCACTTCACACAGATGGGGTACCTTTGCTTTATTGCCGTTTTTATCAGTTAACTCATTGGGCGCCAAGTCTGGGAAACATGAGGAGCCCACAGCCAGGATGGGTTCTTCTGGGCTATGCTAGGCACGTTGTACAGGGTCACTCTCTCCACTGCACACTCATGGGGTACCTTTGCGTCAGTGCCGTATTCATTAATGCCCTGGGACAAGGCTGAGGTTGCCCCTAGGGAATACCTGCCCTTAAGGCAGACCTCTGCTCTTAGAGATGAATGTACACCATGTACAGTTGTGGCCAAAATTATTCAACCCCCAATGCTGTAAAGGGGTTTAGGGACTATAGTGTACATTTGGAATTGTATTCAGAATCAAATCCTACAAGGACGTTGTAACTACCCAAATGCAACTAAAATGACATCAATTGTTTATGTAATACAGTAGTAAATGGTTCTTATGTGGTTTCTTCATTGCCACAATTATTCAACCCCTTAAAGACTACCACTCTGAAGAACAGAGGTTCATACAGGTGCTTTCCATCAGGTATTGAAAACACCTGTGGATGTCACCGAGCAGCAATCAAGCATAATAAGCACCAATTAGGCAGCTTTAAAATGACTGTGATACTCAGCTCCTTCTAGACATTTACTGGTGTGGTTACAAACATGGTGAAGGCAAGAGAATGGTCCAGGAAGACAAGAGAAGAGGTGATTTCTCTTCACAGGAAGGGCAATGGCTATAAGAAGATTGCAAAGATGTTAAACATACCAAGAGACACCTTAGGAAGCATCATTCGCAAATTCAAGGCAAAGGGCACTGTTGAAACGCTACCTGGTCGTGGCAGAAAGAAGATGCTGACTTCGACTGCTGTGCGCTACCTGAAGCGTAGAGTGGAGAGAAGTCCCCGTGTGACTGCTGAGGAACTGAGAAAAGATTTGTCAGATGTGGGTACAGAAGTTTCAGCCCAGACAATAAGACGCACACTGCGTAATGAAGGCCTCCGTGCCAGAACTCCCAGGCGTACCCCCTTGCTGTCTCCAAAGAATAAGAAGAGTCGACTGCAGTATGCCAAAAGCCATGTGGACAAACCACAAAAGTTGTGGGATAGTGTTCTGTGGACTGATGAAACAAAATTAGAACTGTTTGGGCCCATGGATCAACGCTATGTTTGGAGGAGGAAGAACAAGGCCTATGATGAAAAGAACACCTTGCCTACTGTGAAGCATGGTGGAGGGTCAATCATGCTTTGGGGCTGTTTTGCTTCTGCAGGTACAGGGAAGCTTCAGCGTGTGCAAGGTACCATGAATTCTCTTCAGTACCAGGAGATATTGGATGGAAACGTGATGCAGTCCGTCACACACCTGAGGCTTGGGAGACGTTGGACCTTTCAACAGGACAATGATCCCAAGCATACCTCCAAGTCCACTAGAGCATGGTTGCAGAGGAAAGGCTGGAACATTTTGGAGTGGCCATCGCAGTCACCAGACTTAAATCCGATTGAGAACCTCTGGTGGGACTTAAAGAAAGCAGTTGCAGTGCGCAAGCCTAAGAATGTGACTGAACTGGAGGCCTTTGCCCATGAAGAATGGGCGAAGATACCCGTAGATCGCTGCAAGACACTTGTGTCAAGCTATGCTTCACGTTTAAAAGCTGTTATAACTGTAAAAGGATGCTGTACTAAGTACTAAGATTGAATGTCACTTGGGGGTTGAATAAAACTGATAATGCTGTGAGCACAGAAAAGACATTTGTGGTTATTTCATTATAACTGTTATGTTATATTTGTCTGACCTACAAGTGCCTCTTTAATGTAAATGTAAGCAAGATGACTGAATGATCAAAAGCAATGTCAAACTGGCCAAAACACTCAATTTCAGTGGGGGTTGAATAATTTTGGCCACAACTGTACATTTGCATAACAGATGTTCTCCAGTTAACTCTCAGGTCCCCGTGTAAATTTACATCTTCCCTCTGTAGCTTGCAATTAGATGAGCCTTGCTGAACAGCCATCCATCCAGGCTTTCCCACTACCGGTCCAGATAGCAGCCTGGAACCCCGCCATGTAAATAACGAAGCTCAATTGTGCACTTGCCTTCAACTCTTTTTCTTCTTAAGGTGGACCTCTACTCTTAAAGATGAATGTACACCATGTACATTTGCATAACAACTGTTCTCCAGCTAACTCTCAGATCTCCCGTGATGGTGCTGACCAGTCAAAAGCCATCTAGCCCGTACTGTTGTCCCTGCTGCACTGAGAAGAGAGAAAGCTGCGTGGATTTAAAATCCCCAGATTTTCCTACTGTGACATTATGGAATCGGTGCAGCAAGGATTCATGCACCACTCCTATGTGAACTCAGGCAATGACAAGCCTGGGTTCACACACGAGAAGTGGAGAAACTGCATGTCATTTGGATAGGAATCCCACCGCATTCCTGTTCAAATCGTATGCTATTTTTTGTGGTCAAATTTTTTGTATAGATGCAAATCACGCCGCAAAGTATCGGTTTCAGGTATCAGGAGCATTTTCACAAGTACGAATGAAAATACTTGGTATTGGCACCGATATCAGTGCATCGCTAACTTCTACCATTTTTTGAATGGTAAATTATCATAATTTTGAATTATTATTTAATGATATTTGTCAAATCATTAAACGTATTGAGAATTTTTGTTTGAATGGTTGTTAGAACTCCGTTCGAAAATCTACTAGTGTGCCTCCCCCTTTTCTTTCTGAGCTCTAAGTCATTGCTACAAAAACTAACACAAATTAAAAAAAGTTAGCAGAGTGGAACGAAGAAGTAAAATAAATAATAATTAAGGTTAAATAAAATTTTAAACAACACATTTTAGGATTAAAAAATGGCAATTACCTATGAATTGATTAATTTTGTTCGCTGATGGGCCTTTTATAAAGGTACTAGAATCATGTTTCTGATACAAAGCAGGAAAGAAAAATGAATGCATGAGTTAATACAAACTAACTAGAGCTCACTAAAACTTAAAGCAGAACTTTATTTTGTTGATAAATCACTCTGAAAAATAACCCCCTAACATTTCTAGCTGTGGATATCTTGGGTAAGGGCAGATGTTCATGAAGCATTTACTTCCTGGAATCCATCTATCTTTAGCTCAGGCATGCAAGCAGGAGGGTATGCTTAGCTTAGTCCAGAAACCAGGAAGCAATTGAAGAAATGTAAAAAAAAAGTTTAAATCACGTAACTATAATACACATATTTATTTACTAAGGCTAGTAGCATAAGGATTAAAAATAGTTAATGTCGATTGAGAGTTCAGTTCCACTTTAATAAGGGGCTAAAATTCTGTTGAAAATTTTCTCTGTCTCTTCTCCACTCCTTCTGCACATAGCAGTACTTTACGAATAAAGGTATATTAGTAGATTTCAGGAATACATGAATGCAGGGCAGGACCCATGCTGTCAAACTAATAGTCCAGTTCCTAGTTTATATCTGTAATCAGAGGAACTCCATGACAGCTGTGCTATGAGAGAGCTCTTGATACAGACTAGGTGGCTTTCAGACTTAGGTCCCCTTCACACAGGTGGACTCCGCCAGTGGATCTCCCTGCTTAGCATGGGATCTGTCTGCTGATCCCTGCTGAGTAGGCAGATGACAGGTCCATGTCCGTTCTGCTTATGCAGAGCGGACAGGGACACCGCCTGCTGTCTTCTATGGGTGTTTACACCCGACTGTCATCCAATCTGCCTAGACGGACAGGGAATGGATTCCCATTAGTCTGTTTTTAGTAGATATGATTGAATTGGGTGCAGGCAGATGTAAATGGACCGCCGTTTCATAGATGGCATTAGATTGTCCGATTGGGTCTGCCAGAAAAACGAACAGGCGGACCTGATCGGTCTGTCCATGTGAAAGGGGCCTTACAGCAGAGTGCTACTGGTTACACAGGGAAAACTGCACTTTCCCAGTGTATTCTGCAGGACTGAGCTATCAGTTTGAACGCTTAGACCTACACTGTATGTAGAAGATGGTCATGCAATGCAGAGGCAAGGGAGACTTCCACCTCAGCTATGTCCCCCCACAGAACAGTGCTCAAGGAAGGTGCCATTCACATACCAATAACACAGTCTAGGGCAGCAATGGGCAAACTACGGCCCGCGGGCCGTATACGGCCCGGCGGACCTTTTAATCCGGCCCGCGGAGCGTGATACTGTCAGGATGGCTGTCAGGATGTGTGTAGGCGGGGCAGCGTGACGAACGTGAGGGGAGCTAGGCTCCTCTCACAGTCCGCCCTGAAGACCGGAACGGCGCGGGAACACGGCGAGAGGAACGCGCAGAGCAAAGGTAAGTGAATTGACACAGGGGGGACTTGGCTTACTACTTGGGGGGGAATAGTACTATGGGGGATGAAATACTATATGAGGGATGAATTAATATGGGGGATGAATTAATATGGGGAATGAATTACTATAGGGGGGATGAATTACTATATGGGGGATGAATTACTATGGGGGATGAATTACTATGGGGGATGAATTACTATATGGGGGATTAATTACTATGGGGGATGAATTACTATGGGGGATTAATTACTATGGGGGATGAATTACTATGGGGGATGAATTACTATGGGGGATGAATTACTATATGGGGGATTAATTACTATGGGGGGTGAATTACTATATGGGGGATTAATTACTATGCTTACTATGGGGGAATATTACTATACTTACTATGGATGACACATACACATCATTCATCTACTCTTGGTCCGGCCCCCGGGTCCAATATATGAACCCATTGCGGCCCTCAAGTCAAAAAGTTTGCCCACCCCTGGTCTAGGGGATGAATTTTTAAGATTTATTGCTTGTAGAAACCTTTAACAAGAGAAGGGTTAGGACATGGGATACTCCAAAATGCTTAGCACTTAGTGATTAGAGGACATTTTTCTCCTTGAGTAATTGTGATGTTGGGACAGTTTAATGCCTCACAGCAGGGGACCATGAGGCAGGTCTCCAAGCAGTCCAAAGATTTACAGCTGAAGACCATGTGGCAAGTCTCTTTGGCATCTTTTTATTTTGCTTAACTGTTGGTATCCAGTGCAGTCTCCAGAACACTACACAGTCACAAGGGTCTGTTTAGGTTCTTTACTCACAAGTCCCCAGGACAGCTTGCATGGTCCAGTGAGTGAGATGGCATCTCTCCAGACCAGATTCCTTGTGGTGAGCTCCTGCAATCAGTTTTCTAGCAAAGTCCATCCAGACCCTCAGCCCCAACACCACTGATGCCTCTAGAACAGCTGTACAGCCCACGGCCTACCTGAAGGAAGCAGCCCCTCAGGCTCTGCAACTCTCCTGGGGAGAAGGAATCCAGCTCTCCAGTACTTCAGACTATTTATAACCATTCCTGCCCCCCTCTGGACACTTTCCTCCAGGTTTTGCCTGGCACCCGATAAATATTCAAGCTGGTTCTGCTAATCTTCTGCCCAAAGCTCTGGAAGCTTCTCCCAGAGGTGGATGAAGCAATAAAACTCCCAGCCTGTGAAACCCTGTACAGACCAGGACAAACAATTACTGCTCCCTTGATCACAGAAGGAGACAAAAACTAAATTTATGTAGCATCCTATGTTAGGAGGGTGCTACACAGCATAATATATCACATTAACATTTTGATTCACTGCCTTGGCTCTCCATCGCTTCCAATTAGAGAACATTTTACATTCATTGACCTGATATGATCAATCCCTGCACAAAGGAGATTTGGAGAAGGGTCAAAATGTGGGTCCTACACAATCCAGAACTGTTGTAAGGTACGCTTGTATCTCTTTACCATAATACCGGCTGTGGAAATTAAAAATCCACTCAAATCTGGTGCAGCTGTGCATCATAACCAATCAACTTCTATGTTTTATTATCAAACCTCAATTTAACAAGCTGAAGTTAAAGCTGATTGGTTACTATAGCTGCACAAGATTCTGTGCTCACAGTTTTAGTAAATCCCCCCTCAATGTGACTCTGCTGGAGAGAAGATAACACACTTCATTAGTTTGGTGTCTAGTGTCAGAGGAGATCACAATGGAATCTCTCCAGGAAAATGGCTGCCAGCCCTTTTTTCGAACGTACACTCAGTTTGAAGCACAACAGGTTCAATCTCCAAAAACATGTTCTTTTAAAAAGCTTAATCATTATTGCCTCCTGACTATGTAGGTGTATACATCATCACTTTCCTCAAACCTCACTCTAGAACTCACTTTAAAGTATATCTAAAGGCAAAATGTTTTTCCTTGTAATTAGAGAAGGGAAAGGGTAGAACCCCTCTGTTGATTTTAATACTTTCTGTGTCCCGATAGAGAGACACCCTCTATATTTGTTCTCTTGTTCCTGAAAGTTAGGGAACATTCAAACTGAGTTTCCATCAGAATTGCAATAAAGCAGAAATCTTTCATTGGGGGCACTGGTGACAGCTGTCTGAAAGGGAAATCTCAACTGGGACACAGATAATGATCCAAAAATCCACACAGAACAGAGCTAAATTTACCTTTCCATCAATGGTTCCTGTCCCTGGCTGGCATCTTCTTTTCCTAACAAAATATCTTACCAAAAAACTAAGTAGAGCATCCCACTAAAAGAGGGAGGGGAAATGGGAGGTTAATAATTAACAAATGACCTGTGGTATTCCACATATAGGCAATAATCAAGGTGCAATATAAAAAAAGCAGCATAGATTTGTAAACTTACACAATATTTACACAGCCTAACTGGAAGAGCCCCACCACAATATAGGCATTAGAAAATGCACCCCTGCCAAAAATAAGGAGAGGTGGGGAGACTTAGTAATAGGTTTTAAACAAAATATAACTATATATATCCACTTACGTATATAGTAACCTTACACTAATATTTACAGCTTATCCTATCTATTATTATCTAAGCACACAAATGTTATATGCATTAGTACTTCAGCGGAAGGATCACTGTTTTCATCTGGATAAGAAAATAGTTAGCATTTACATCCTATAAAACTAATATTTACAATCTACTTAACAGTATAATGATTGAAGCACTATTCCCGTAGGGATAATCCTCCAAAAGGTCACTAAGGTAAACATAACATTCCCTGATCACAAATGTTCTATATAAACAGATCACTGATGTAGCGGTGCACAACTTATACTAAAGCACATAAATTACTATTTTGAGCATTCAATTCTACTTACTAAGCTACCATATTCTACTCTATATTAGGCTATAAGGCCCCTAATTGGCAAATGAGAGCACACTTAAATATTTACAGTGACTAACCGCAATATGCAAGTAGCTTGCCGTGAATAGTCCTCCAGAGCCCTGGAAAACAAAGTAGATTGTAAGCTCCAAGGAGCAGGGCCCTCCTATCCCTCTTGTATCGAACTGTATTGTTGCTGTATTGTTTCCCGTTATATTGTAAAGTGCTAAACAAACTGTTGGCGCTATATAAATCCTGTATAATAATAATAATAATAATAAAAGAAGATGCATCCTAGCTAACGATACTTATTTTTTGTACATATATACAAATTTAGGCTAACACATTTAAGTCCTTAGCCAGAGATAGTCACATCATGGAACAATGTGTAGAGTCTAGTGTGTAGAGTCCAGTAAGTTGAGTCTTGGCTCTGCTAGTCAGAGTCCATAGACCAAGGGAAAGAATATGAAGCTCAGCTCAACTGATTTTAGCAGGTGACCCTTTCCTGGTTCACCAGGAGCACAAACACTTTTTTGATATTTTCCGAGTTTTTGTAAAGTGTGATATAAGAACTTGCTGGAGGTCTTCTCCTCTACAGTGCTGCCCCTTTCCACAAAGGTAGCAACGTGGGCAGCATGTTGGTAGAAGACTTTTTTTTCTTGAAGGAATAAAGATTGCCCCCTATGTTGTGCAACAGTTCAGTTCTCACGCACATTGCAAGATGAAAATTCACAAGGTTACTGCTCCCCTTACAGACATCTTCTTGTAAGGCTACGTTCACACTAGCATTGTGTGCAGGCGGCAGAGAGGCATTTGGGAAGCGGTAAAAACGCTTCCCAAACGCCTCTGCCAATTCTGCACATTACAGCATATGGTGCTGTTCTAACGGGAGCGTTAGCGTCGCATCACGGCAAAACGGACGCCTCTAGTCGAGTCAGGAGGCGTTGAAGCCTCCTATTCTAGTCTATGGTGCCGCTCCGCAAACGCCCGGCCGGCGTTTGCGGTGCGGTTGCGATGCGGTTGCGGGGCGTTTGCGGAGCGGTAACACCATTTAAACTTCCTTATAGGCGTTTGTGGGGCGTTTTTAACGCTCGGCAAACACCTAGCAACCGCCACTAAACCGTGCATGCGGCGTTTGCCGAGCGTTAAAAAACGCTCTGCAAACGCCAGACCAACACTTGCCAAACGCTATAGGGCGTTTGGCAAGCATTGGTAAAACAGTCCAGTGTGAACAAGCCCTAAAAGTGGTAATGATTTTTCCCTTGTGTTAAGCACAGTTCAGTCAACAAACAACTTGTAGCAAAGTTCACAAGGGTTTCCTTCCCTTGGGTGCACTTCTTTCAATGGCAGCCACTGTCTCGTCATAACAATGGCTCACTCAAATTTACCTTTAACAGATTCCTGGGCAGAAGCTGAAGTACCCTCTCCATAAATTGCAAGGATAGTAAGGGGATGGCTCCTTGTTGGTTGCTTTTCAATTCCACACAAACTCAAACTTGTTCCTTAGAACTTGAAGTTGGAACACAGTAGAAAGAGGTCTCCTTTTTTTTCATCTGGGGTAGACATTAGTGGGTTGCTGTCCTCCGCCACAACAACAACCCACTTTACTTGGCAACTTCATCAAATGGACATGATCTGTAGATTCTTCCCAACTGCTATGCAGAGCCATACAAAGCAGTGTGGTGGAGCTGACAGGGTAGAGAACATTATTGTTTACATACAGTTCTTCCCCCCCCCCCCGTCGGTAATACTCGGCGATCACTGGGTGCTGGCGGTGCCGGCGAGCAGGAACCCGGTGATTGACAGCCAAGGCCGCGAATAGCGGTGCAGGTAGGGCGCGCATGGCTTTCGCGCGTCCCCTACCTGGAAATGTAAACTCACTTATATATACATTATTTTATGCACCCCTGCTGCTCTGTACCAGTATTTCAGCTAGTGACTAAATAAACAATGCCTACCCCAGATGAAAAATGTAATGAAGTAAATCAATTAAATATAAACTGTTTTCAAACCAGTAAATAAATAAACAAACCAATAAGATGTTTGGTGCTGTCTAAATCCCTTAATATAAAACCAGGCAAGTTTACTCAAAATGTGGCAGATGGCAAATAAACATAAATATAAATATATATAGGTGAAATAAAAACTAAAGACACAATCAAAAATCAACACTAAGCAATAAAATAAGTTCAAATAGAAAAAAACATATTCCAAAGTAAAAATCTGTGATAATAGTCTATTTTATGCACTGTAATCCATATAGGTGTTTCACTGTACTGAATGTGAAAGAACTCCAAATGCACCAAGCGCTCAGGATATAAATCTTTGTGCTCGAAACAACTGTGCTCTTATGTGGCCTCTCACCTCAAGATCAGACCACACAGGTCCAATAACGCTTTCAATTATTTGTTATTTACAGGTACTTATATGGCGCCATCAATATACACAGTGCTTTACATATATATTTTACAATCACATCAGTCCCTAACCCTAAAGTCCTTAACTTACATTCATACATACACATAATAGGTCCAATTTAGACAGGATCCAATTAACCTACCAACATGTCTTTGGAGTGTGGGAGGAAACCGGAGTACCCAGAGGAAACACAGGCAGGGACAGGGAGAACATGCAAACTCCAGGCAGGTGGTGCTGTGGTTGGGATTCAAACCAATGATTTAATCGTCAGACTTTCAGCCCCAGCTGCTCTATCTGTTCACCTTTCCGATCCAGATATATATGTCAGCCACAGATCTAGATGCTCTGAATCAAATAATACTGACCATAGTGTAGTAAGAATGAAATATATATGCCTTTATTAAAATATCTAAATGCACTCACATTTGACCGGCAGTAAATCACGCTGATAGCAATAATAATAGAGGTCCGTTAGCATTCCCTCCGCCGGCATCTGACATCAATAATTGACTATTTTTAGTCCTTATGATGCTAGCATTAGTAGATAGATAGGAAATCATATCATATTTACTTGTTTTAAACTGATTTTTTTTACGTTTCTACAATTACATAATGGCTTTTTGCCTAGGCACATGTAGCACTGCCCCCTTAGGGGTCGCTGAAGTTTTGGTTCCCCCTATAGTCCTGCACAGCCATGCAACACACATGTTTACAACTACTTGTATCCAGGAGACAGTAACCAGTCCTTGAGCTTTGTTTGGAGTTTTATTAGGGGATTTGAACTGGGATGGGGTTAGGGGGATGCCCAATGGAACCAGCGAAACTGAGGAAAACGTCCTGGAACTATATACAATTTTTCCTATGGCAGAAAATTCTCTTCTTGGAGAGCTAGCCAGCATCTTTGGTTGTACCACCCCAGACCCTAGATTCTCCTATTTCAGCCGATCTGGGTGAGTCCCTGAGCAGGAGCCTGTCACTTTAAAGTAAAACAGTCTCGGGTAGTAATACGGTGGTAATCTGATTTCCCACCAGAGTGCTCCTTCTCCTATTTGTCCCAGGGGGTGCAGGTCTACTCACTTAGTCCTTCTCCGGGGTTGCTGGTGGGTCAGTGACTGCTACCAGACCTTCTAGTTGGGCCACTCCTTCTCTGCCATACAGGTAGTCCTCTCTCAAGGGGCCGGTGAAGCTTTCCTCCTTTCAAGATCCTCCTGCCTGGAGTAGAGCCCCTCTTCTATATGGCCCCCTCCCAGGCTCCTGCTCTTCAGCCTCACTTCCTCATCTTCCACCTGAACTCTCCTCCAACTCTCCTGCTGATGAGCAGGCTCAGTTACTCTTAAAGGCTGTCCTGGCCCATTGCCAAGCCTCCTGTTGAGGATTGAACAGGATCTTCTAGCAGTACAGACCAGCCACTCCACAGCTTTCTCCAAAGTTCTAGAGCAGGGGTAAGTCCCAGAGAGCTGTTCTGCAGAACCTCCCAGATCTGACCTAAATTTGACCCACCTGGCTATCACACCCAGGCTGCTACTCTATCTGACAATTAAAGCCAAAGCTCCCCCTAACTAACTAGGAGGGTGTTACACAAATGATGTCATACATTTCAGGAGTCTTCTGGAGGGAAGGAGGGGTTTTCTCAGCTAAGCACGCCCTCCTGTGTGCATGCCTGAACTAAGAGCAGATAGATTCCAGAAAGTCAATGCTACATGAATCATCTGCCCTTATTCAAGATGGCCACAGCCAGAAAAGCTATGGGGTGGTTTTGTCTCAGCAAAATAAAGCATAAAGACATGGATGGGGAAGTTTGTTTTGAGTATTAAAAATGGATGAAATAGCATTTTTGCTTTGTGGTGCTCAGATGCAGTGTAGTTCCACTTTATGTTCTCGGCATCGCCTGCCTCAAACGCAACCTGCATAGGTGTAAACCTAGACAAACTTTTTGGTTCTATAGACTTCAATACAAACCCGGCAGAAAAGCATGTAGTGTGTTTTTGATGTGTTTTGCGTTTAAAATCTGCCCAGCGGCAAAAAAAATTAAAAACTCAAAACGTATCAAAAACGCAATGCAGAAACGGCTCAAACGCAACCTGCATTGGTGTGAACCTAGACTTAAACTTTTTGGTTCTATAGACTTCAATGGAAACAAAGCAGAAAAGCATGTTTTTGCTGTGTTTTGGTGCATTTTTGCTGCGTTTTGTTATGTGTTTTGCGTTTTAAATCTGCCTAGCAGCAAGACAAATGTAAAAATATTTAAAAACGCAATGCAGAAACAGCTCAATGCAACCTGCATAGGTGTGAACCTAGTCTGATGCAGGCCATAGACGGGGAGAAAAACGGCCAATTTTTCTTTTAAAAAACAAAAAATCGGTCATTCAAGCGGCCGACGTTACCAGCAATGGTAAAAAAAATCGGCCGATTTTCATCCCGTCTACAGCTGGCAAAAAGTGTCCCTGCAGAGAGCTCTGCTATTTCTTTGACAGTTCCTTGACATTTACAGCGGTTGCAACAATGTATCTATTTGTATCCATTTAGGATACAGATGTTTTTATTTGGAAACAAATAGATACATTGTTGCAACCGCTGTAAATGTCAAAGAACTGTCAAAGAAATAGCAGAGCTCTCTGCAGGGACACTTTTTGCCGTACTGGAATTCCTCTTATTTTTTATCCTTCTTCTTCTTCTTCTTCATCATCATCCTCATCTTCTTCTTCTTCTTCTTCATCATCATCCTCTTCTTCTTCTTCATCATCATCCTCTTCTTCTTCTTTTTTTTCTTCATCATCATCCTCTTCTTCTTCTTCATCATCATCCTCTTCTTCTTCTTCATCATCATCCTCTTCTTCTTCTTCATCATCATCATCATCATCATCCTCTTCTTCTTCTTCATCATCATAATCCTCTTCTTCTTCATCATCATCATCCTCTTCTTCTTCATCATCATCCCCTTCTTCTTCTTCTTCTTCTTCTTCATCCTCTTCTTCTTCCTCTTCTTCTTTTTCTTCTTTTTGTCTTCCTCTTGCAGGTCACTGCTCATGCGCAGATTTTTTATCGGTAAAAAATCGGCCGATTTGCCCATCATTGCCGCGAAAATCGACCAATCGGCAAAATCGGCCGATTTTTTTCCAACTTTACCGATAAAAAAATCTGCCAAAATACCGAAAAACGGCCGAACAAATAGCCCACTAACGATCCGAAAATCGGCCGATTTTATTTTCGGCCGAAAAATCGGCCGATTTTCGACCCATCTATGGCCTGCATTAGTGGAAGTGAGACACCAGGCTGCCTTGGGAGGATAGGAAGCATGTGACTCCCAGATGTTCATGGTCCTGTTTCCTGGCCCACAATTAAAGAAGAGGTAACCTTCTGGGCTCTTCTACATGGGCACTAGCAGGAAGCCGTGTTTTCTTCAGGGACAGGTGGCCACCTTTTTGGAGTACCCAGTTGGGATGCTGAAGCCTATACATGGACGTTGATACAAGGACTCTTCCTTGCTTAGAGGTATGACATGGGCAGCCTTAATCAGCTTTGGTAGTGAGAACTGAACTGTGTCTACAATGAACTGTGCAGGACTGTGATTTATTAACTCTCTATGTGCCAGAACCTTCAGTAAAAGTTACAAAGTGCCTGGTCTAAAGTCTCCCAAATGGGTGCATGTATGGCAGGTGTATCCAAAGAACAAGGCTTACAATGGGGTGTGTGCCACCAAGGTCTACAAGTGCGAAGGGCCGTATGTGAACATCTTAGGCTCCATTGCATTTTTTAGTGCTTTTTGCAGAAGCACACTACAGTCCATTCAACATGGTTTCCTATGGAACATTTTCAAATCTCTGCTTCTTTAAGCTGCTGCGTTTTTGGAAAGGGTCAGGGACTTTTTTTTTACCCTAGGTTCACACCTAAGCGTTTTCTGCCGCATTTTTCAGAAACGCAGTACAGTCCATTTAACATGATTTCCTTTAGAACAGGTTCACATCTCCGCGTTTTCACCTTTTTTGGAAAGGGTCAGGGACTTTTTTTTTTTACCCTAGGCTCACACCTAAGCGTTTCTACCGCGGTTTGCAGAAACGCAGTACAGTCCATTTAACATGATTTCCTATGGGACAGGCTCACATCTCCGTGTTTTCACCCGGTGCATTTTTGGAAAGGGTCAGGGACTTTTTTGAACGCAAAACATTGCGTTTTTGGTTCTATAGATTTCAATGGGAATGCTGCAGAAAACCATGTATTGCATTTTTGCCGTGTTTTTGCTGCGTTTAAAATTTGCCTAGCAGCAAGAAAAATGAAAAAAAAAAAGAAAACAAAAATACCTCAAAAGCACAAATGCAAAAACGCAATGCAGATACACCTCAAACGCAACCTGCATAGGTGTGAATCAAGACTTACACTTTTTGGTTCTAAAGACTTCAATGGAAACCTGGCAGAAAAGCATGTAATGCGTTTTTGCTGTGTTTTGGTGCGGTTTTGATGCGTTTAGCATTTTAAATCTGCCTAGCAGCAAGAAAAATTTAATCAGTGCTTGCAGTGCTAGTGCGTTCCGGTTGCATTTTTTTTGTGCACAGAACTGGATTGGAACGTGGTAAAACGCACTGGAATGCACCAAAAATGAATCGGAATGCACATGTCCCTATTTAAATTGAAGAAAAAGATAGGGGAAAAAATTAACTGGAATGCATTAAAAACGCACCGGAACGTGCCAAAAATGCATCAAAAACGTGCATGCAAGAACGCATCTGGGACACATCCGGACTGTGTTTCTTTAGTATGAACCGGCCCTTAATAGGGACATGTGCGTTCCAGTGCGGTTTTGGTGCATTCCAGTGCATTTTTGATGCGTTTTACCGTGTTCCAGTACAGTTCTGTGCAGGAAAAATGCAGCCTGTTTTACTTTTATTTCTGCAACCGGATTGCACTGGAACTGCAAACACTGATGTGAACTATGACACTGACAACCATATAACCTACTTTCTGGGCATTTTGGATGGAGAAAAAAAGCAACTGAAACACATGTAGTGTGAACTGGCCCTTAGGGCCGGTTCACACTATAAAAACGCAGTCCAGATGCGTTCCAGCATGCGCGTTTTTGATGCGTTCCAGTGCGTTTTTTATGCATCCCAGTAAATTTTTCCCCCTTCTATTTTTGTTCAATTGAAATAGGGATATATGCATTCTGGTGCGTTTTTGATATGTTTTACCGCGTTCCAGTACAGTTCTGTGCAGAAAAAAATGCAGCTTTTTCTACTTTTTTTTTTCTCTGCAACTGGAACGCACTGGAACTGAAAGCGCTGATGTGAACTATGACATTGACAACCATATAACCTACTTTCTGTGTGTTTTGTATGCAGAAAAAAAAGCAACGGAAACGCATGTAGTGTGAACTGGCCTTAAGAGTATTAAAGTCCTAAACAAACAACTTGGTAAAGGGTGAGTTTTAAATCAGTGCAGTTCTACTTCTCATCAGTAGAGGGGGAAGTTCTCCATCTCCTCTTATACATCCCTTTCAAATATGCCGCCACTATAGTTCAGCAATAAAGTGAACGCATGCATCTGGTCCAGGGGTGGACTGACAACTCATGGGGCCCCCGGGCAATAGGGGATCATGGGGCCCCTGTGTCCTTGCCCAAACTCAAAAAAGCCTATAAAAAGTTACAGATGTTATCCCATGCAGATCTGGTCACATGATCTGCATGGGATAACAAACTATCCAAAGTCCACCTTCTTTGCAATTTATATGTGCAGATGAAGTCTATTGTTTTGTGTAACAAATGGTATCAACCAGTTTTTTATTTTTCTTGCGTCTAAGATTTTGCATGTTCTCCCTGTGCCTGTGTGGGTTTCCTCTGGGTACTCGGGTTTCCTCCCACACTTCAAAGACATGTTGGGAGGTTAATTGGATCCTGTCTAAATTGGCCCTAGTTTGTGTATGTATGAATGTAATGTTAGGGACCTCAGATTGTACACCCTTTGAGGGTTAGGGACTGATATGAATGTACAATATATATGTAAAGTGCTGTGTAAATTGACGGCGCTATATAAGTACCTGAAATAAATAAATAAGATAAATGGCTAAACCTGTTTACACACCGATCAGCCATAACTTTTTGACCAATGACAGGCTAACACTGATTTTCTCATTACAATGGCATCTGAACATCAGCAAGTAAACATGTTGTCCCTGAAGTGGAGGTGTTGAAAGCAGAGAAAATAGGCATGGTAGTTTGTTGTGTATGAGGCTGTGTAGCTGTCGGGGGTTGCCAATTTCTGTAAATTTACAGTTTGCAATAATTAGTGGATTCAATTACAGATACCAGCTACTCATAAAATATATAATATAGCCGCGAGCCAGCTTCACAACTGTGCATGCGCAGTTCCAAAGCTGGCCAGGCAGGGGAGGCCCAGAACACGTGGTGAGTGATGTCATGGCTCCCACTTGGTACTGAGAGTGGGACTCTGGGATGTGGTAGGACCGTCCAAATGGAGAGGAAGAATCATGGAAGAAGATTCAGTGGCAGGAGTGGGAGCGTCGAAATGGGGAGGAGTCAAGTAGGGGAGGACTGTGGCCTGAATGAGGTCAGTGACAGCCACCCTGACCACCCAAAGTCTGGGGGGGGGGGGTCACTGATGTAAGGGCTGACTCAGAGTGAATACACTAATGTAAGGTGGGAGACATTGATCTAAAGGTTCCCCCTTATATCATCAGTGCCCTGATTATCAGTGCAGCCCCATCAGTGCTTATTAGTGTCTCCTCATCAGCGCAAATCAAAATGTTCTTTTTTTATTTAGCAAAAAAAAAAAAACACACACACACACAATGGTGATTAAATACCACAAAAGAAAATGTAAAAAATTTCGTATGGGTACAGTGTTGCATGACTGCGCAATTGTCAAAGTGCCACAGCGCTGAAAGAGCCTGGGCAGGAAGGGAGTGAAAGTACCCAGTTTTGAAGTGGGTTAAATTAATGAAAAATAAATAAAAGTACATCAAAATTGTTTGTTACACAGTCTGTAATAAAAACCACAATAAACAATGATGTACAAGTCTAGTAAAAATGACAACAAACATCAGCAACATCTTTTATTTTTTAGTATATACCTGCCCTCTAGTGGCCATTTTTTAGAACAACACATTTCAGGGAAAACAAATGCAAGAAATCTAGTTTACAGTTCAACCCCTTTCCCTGCCAAGTTCTGATTGTATTTTATCATAACTGTGTCGGAGTTAGTCATTTTGCCTTTGTGTTAACTGTAGCATGATGACCAACATCTGAATTAGTTTTAACATTTGAGAGAAGACCACATTTTGCACCAGTTCTAGGTGCATTCCCTTCAAAGTGCCACGTAAAACGAGGTGCTCTCCTCCTTCTTCTTGGTCCCTGTTTAAATTTGTTAGGAACTGAAAGGGTTCCCCCATAGCACAGAGTATTTCACGAGAGGAGAGTTAGGTAGTGGGTAAAGCAGAGAGGAGAGATGGACAGCAGAAGCAGCACAGTCCTTCAGCAGTACAGAGTGTTTCAGGAGAGGAGAGATAGCAGAAGCAGCAGAATCCTACAACAGAAGAGTATTTCAGGAGAAAAGAAAAGCAGAAGCAGCAGAGTCCTTCAGCAGCTTGGGGTATTTCAGGAGAAGAGAAGAGAAAAGCAGAAGCAGCACAGTCCTCCAGCAGCTTGGAGTATTTCAGGAGAAGAGAAAAGCAGAAGCAGCAGAGTCCTTTAGCAGCTTTGAGTATTTCAGGAGAAGAGAAGAGAAAAGCAGAAGCAGCAGAGTCTTCCAGCAGCTTGGTGTATTTCAGGAGAAGAGAAAAGCAGAAGCAGCAGAGTCTTCCAGCAGCTTGGAGTATTTCAGGAGAAGAGAAAAGCAGAAGCAGCAGAGTCTTCCAGCAGCTTGGAGTATTTCTGGAGAAGAGAAAAGCAGAAGCAGCAGAGTCCTCCGGCAACTTGGAGTATTTCAAAAGAGTAGAATCGCGTAAGAGAAGGAGCAGAGTCCTCTCACAGCACACAGGACATTTCAGGAGAGCACAGTCCTTCCTCAGCACAGAGTGTTTTAGGAGAGAAGAGTCAGGTAGTAGAAGAAGCAGAATCCTCCAGCAGCACAAAGTATTTCAGCAGAGGAGAGTTTGATACTGGAAGAAACGGACTCCTCCCACAGCACAGAGTATTTCAGGAGGCAGAAGTTAGATGATGGAAGCAACGGTCCTCCAGCAGCCCAGAATATTTCAGGAGAGGAAAGACAGAAGAAGGAACAGAGTCCTCCAGCACAACAATGTCTCTTAGGACAAAAGAGTTAGCTGGTGAAAGGAACAGCATCCTATAGCAGCACAGAGTATTTTTAGAAGAGTAAGATAGAGGACAGAGCAGAGCCCTAAAGCAGCATGGAGTATTTTTTGGAGAGAAGAGTCAGGTATTGAAAGGAACAGAGTCCTCCAGCAGCACAGAGCATTTCAGGACAGAAGAAGTGCTAAAGCAGTACACAGTATCTTGAGACAAGAGAGGTAAACAGTGAAAGGTGTTGACTTGGCCTCCAAATTCCCCAGATCCAGTGAAAGGAAGAGAGTCCTATAGCACAACAGAGTATTTTAGGAGGGAAGAATCAGAGAATAGAGCAGAGTCCTCCAGCAGCACAGAGTATTTTTAGGAGAGGAGAGATAGGAGCAGAGTCTTCAGCAGTGCAGAGTATCATAGTGCAGGAGAGTTAGATAGTGAAATGAACAAAGTGCTATAGCAGCACAGAGAGTGCAATAAGGTAAAGGAAGGAGCAGAGTCCTCCAACAGCTCATAGTATTTCAGGAGAGGAGAAGTAGAAGAAGCAGAGTCCTGCAGCAGCACAGAGTATTTCAGAAGACCTCACTAAGGTAGAGGAAGGAGCAGAGTCCTCCAACAGCTCAGAATTTCAGGTGAGGAAAAGTAGAAGAAGGAGCAGAGTCCTGCAACAGCACAGAGTATTTTAGGTGAGCAGACTCTGCAGAAGGGGCAGAATCCTCCAAATGCTCAGAGTATTTCAAGAGAGGAGAGTTAAATAGAGGAAGGGGCATAGTCCTCTGGCAGCACAGAGTATCTCAGGACAGGAGAATTACAGAAGAACTAGAAGGATTGGAGCCCTTCGGCAGCTCTCTTCTATAATGCTTTGTGGCACTAGAATCATAGATGGTCTTGTGGATGGACTGTGTGTTTTTTAATCAGGGAATGTCTCTTGGCATAATACATTGCTCAAACAATTAAAGGAACACTTTTTAATCAGAGTCTAGAATCAAGTCAATTAAACTCCTGAGATACTGATCTGGTCAGTTAAGTAGCAGAGGGGGTTGTTAATCAGTTTCAACTGCTTTGGTGTTAATGAAATTAACAACAGGTGCACTAGATGGGCAACAATGAGACGACTCCCAAAACAGGAATGGTTTTACAGGTGGAGGCCACTGACATTTTTTTTCACTACTCATCTTTTCTGACACTAGTTTTTGCATTTGGCTAGGCTCAGTGTCACTACTGGTAGCATGAGGCGATACCTGGACCCTACAGAGGTTGCACAGGCAGTCCAGCTCCTCCAGGATGGCACATCAATACGTGCCATTGCCAGAAGGTTTGCTGTGTCTCCCAGCACAGTCTCAAGAGCATGGAGGAGATTCCAGGAGACAGGTAGTTACTCTAGGAGAGCTGTACAGGGCCATAGAAGGACCTTAACCCATCAGCAGGGCCGGTATCTGCTCCTTTGTGCAAGGAGGAACAGGATGAGCACTGCCAGAACCCTACAAAATGACCTCCAGCAGGCCACCGGTGTGAGTGTCTTTGACCAAACAATTAGAAACAGACTTCATGAGGGTGGCCTGAGGACCCAACATCCTCTAGTGGGCCCTGTTCTCACTGCCCGGCACCATAGAACTTGATTGGCATTTGCCATTGAACACCAGAATTGGCAGGTCCACCACTGGCACCCTGTGCTTTTCACAGATGAGAGCAGGTTCACCCTGAGCACATGTGACAGACGTGAAAGAGTCTGGAGAAGCCATGGAGAACATTATGCTGCCTGTAACATTGTTCAGCATGACCGTTGGGGAGGCATATCCATGGAGCGATGCACAGACCTCTACAGGCTAGACAATGGAACCCTGACTGCCATTAGGTATCGGGATGAAATCCTTGGACCCATTGTCAGACCCTACGCTGGTGCAGTGGGTCCTGGGTCCCTCCTGATGCACGACAATGCCAGGCCTCATGTGGCGAGAGTATGCAGGCAGTTCCTGGAGGATGAAGGAATTGATACCATTGAATGGCCTCCACGCTTGCCTGACCTAAATCCAATTGAACACCTCTGGGATATCATGTTTCAGTTCATCCAACGCCGCCAAGTTGTACCTCAGACTGTCCAGGAGCTCAGTGATGCCCTGGTCCAGATCTGGGAAGAAATACCCCAGAACACCATCCATCGTCTCATTAGGAGCATCCCCTGACGTTGTCAGACATACATACAAGCACGTTGGGGCCATACAAACTACTGAGGACCATTTTGAGTTGCTGCAATGACATTTCAGCAAAATGGACTAGCCTGTTGCGTCATTTTTTCACTTTGATTTTCGGGGTGTCTTTGAATTCAGTCCTCTGTATGTTGATAATTTTCATTTCCATCAAACGATGGGGCATCCTTACATTCCTAACACATTACCCAGTCCATATCAGGATAGATATCCAGCAGGAGATATTTTCCCAATGAGATCTGATGTGTTTTCAAAGAGAGAAGAGTCCTGCTGTAAGTCTTAGGGATGACCATAGGGTCAAAGGTTTATATAAAACAAAGTTCGAATACATGTGTTCTTCCATAAGGTTTTATTTATTTTCGAAGACTTCATTGGAAATGCAATTTCTCTGTGGCATTTGACAGGTTAATTTTTTTTCCCACAGTGTCACTCTGCTGTTACATGTAGCAGGTTGTTGCGAGGGCCATCCTATGTCACCTGGGATGGGGAGTCCGTCCTGTCAGTCTGTCTGACTTTTCTGCCAATGTCAACTCCACTCTGCAAGGGAATGTAAGGAAGAATCCCGACACCGTAACCCAATTCCACTGTGACGTCTCAGGACAGACCATTTGCAAGGCTCGTGGGTCTTTGAATGGGAACAGTTCCAGGAGGTCACAGGCAACATAAGTCTACATCTTTGACCAGCACTGAGCAGGACGTTATGATGGCCATAGATTATACAATTTTCTCATGATATTTCCTTTAGATTTACCATCAACTATATACTGCAAGGGCCTTCCTGATTGCATGCAAGTTGAAAGTGTTTAGGTTTGATCTTATATTATATAGTTTTGGTAAATCTAAAGAAAAATTGAACAAGAAAATTGTATAATGTATGGCCAGCATTAGTCATGTGACATTATAATATCAAAGTAATCAACCACCAGTGGCTCGGTCTACACATGTTGTTCTAAGCTGACTTTCATGTGGCTCCCGACAGCTTCCTCACACCAATCTACATTGTATCAATACCCACGGCATAGAATCATACCTAAATTTCCAGACGGTTGTCTCATAGTTGCGGCACATTTGTGCCAGCTTAAATTGACCTTTGACATAAAAATAAAGAAAAAAAATAGAAATGATGACGGACTTCGGCTGCTTAGCTGCACTCTGAAAAACAATCCACAACAAATTGTGGCGGTGGCTTTATATTGCCTCCTCACCATCTGTTTTAACCCCCCAAAAGCCACACTGTCACCCTGCGACAATGCATTGCATGTGGCTGTGGCTTAGCCCAATTTACTTGCTGGCAGTACTGTCTGCCGAATGTGACAAGTGCCGCAGCCAAGAACCAATGCATAGTGGCCGCAGCTTGTGTACATCTGTCAGCTTAAAGTGTTACTGAACCCACAACCGTAAAATCAGTCTGTATATGCAGTAAATCATGCTTGTTATACTCACTGTGGAACCTAAGATGTTAATATTCTACATTGTGTAAAAAGGCTGTTTAATCCTGTCATCTCTGATCCTCCCCTTCTACTGTCCCCAATCCATCTGTTGATAGAACAGAGCCTTGGGGGTAAGCTGCACATGCTCGGTTTGGCGTGTATTGCTAGAGAGGTTTTTCTTTTCTTTGGGAGTGTGTATGATCAGCACAGGGCCAATCAGCACTGTCCAGACAGAGGATCAGAGGTCATACAGCCTCATAGGACAGTCAGGGGAGAATGAAAACTCCTCCTACAAGCTTTAACCAGTGCTCAGCTGAAGTTACAAGATTGCTCTAACTGCTGATGAGAAAAGATATTTAGCAATTTTTATTTACTAAAATAATTAAATGTACTGTGGGAGACTGGATATAGTGAATGCAGGGGAGAAAGAAAACTCCTCTTACAAGCTTTAACCAGTGCTTAACTGGACACTGATTAAAGTTACATGACTGCTGATTATAAAAGGTATTTAGCAGTATATATTTACTAAAATAATTGCATTTCCATGTTATGTGTACTGCGGGAGACCATTATGGTGAATGCAGGGACCTAGGTTTAGTAACATTTTAAGGGGTGCGCTTGGAGGGGGGCAGTAAAAACACAGCTCAACTGGGTGTTTTTACCACCTCCCAACCACAAGTATAAACGAGCCCTAACACTGCAGAGCCTTTAAAATTAAAATAAACCCTCAAGATAAATTACTGACCGACTCTTCTTTTCGTTCACGTTTTTGGAAGTCCGTTCCTTTACACCAGTGTATACATCTGAAGGTCACCTCTCAACAAAACAAGGCTGATGGCAAACATGGCCAAAAAAAAGGCTCTGTCAACACAAGTCCTTAAATACGGGCTGTTTGTAGAAGCCTTGTGATCTTTCCATGCTAATTAACTATTCCCGTCTTAATGCGTTCCCTCTAACGAAGCTGAGATTTTTCACTGCTGGCCTGGCAACTCTGAGGCTCAGTTCTTTAAACCTGTTCCAGCAGCTATTTTCCGAATGCCATAAGTTTGCCGTCACAATGGTCGGAATGCGTAGGCCAGGCATTGCAGGACACAGGAGAATTATTGGTCTTGTAGCTGTTGGCTACAGCGGCTGGTGTTAAGTACCGTCTAATTGTTCCCATTCAATATCGTATACACATTGACTGCCCCGTCTTGTGTTTGCTTAGAGAATTCAATGGAAGTAGGCAAAGGTTATCAAGCTTTTCTCCCAAGGCTGCCTTGTGCCCTGGCTGGTGATATATGACCCGGTGACGCACAAAAGTCCCCAACTGATGGACTCCAGTTTGTGCGATTTTGAGTTGAAAGTCCACATGGCTATGATAGGGTCTTGAATGATTGTTAATGCAAGAGATCTTTTTTTTTTTTACCATGGCTGGAAAAATCTGTTAAGCTAGAATTTTTTTTTTCTTTTGGTTTTGATGGGCAACCCCACTGCAAGTGTTAACTGCTTGTTTAGTCTAGGGGAGAGAAGAGGCACTTTAACTTGCCTGATCCTCTGTACCCCTGGGAGATGGTGCTACCCCATGCCCAGCAGAGGACTGTCTCTTGGAATCATTACATCCAGTGCAAAGCTATGGACCTTGCATTTGTCTTGATGACATCAGGACCTTAGACCACTGGAGCATGGGGGGAGAAGACTCTGTGAAGACTGGCCTAGCAGCATGGAGGAATGCAGGATCGGTTAAAGCGATTCTTTTTTACCTACAGGTAAACTTACAGTAAAGCTTACCTGTAGGTAAAATTTAATATCTCCTAAATGTGCACCATTTACAGTTGTGACCAAAATTATTCAACCCCCACTGAAATTGAGTGTTTTGGCCAGTTTGACATTGCTTTTGATCATTCAGTCATCTTGCTTACATTTACATTAAAGAGGCACTTGTAGGTCAGACAAATATAACATAACAGTTATAATGAAATAACCACAAATGTCTTTTCTGTGCTCACAGCATTATCAGTTTTATTCAACCCCCAAGTGACATTCAATCTTAGTACTTAGTACAGCATCCTTTTACAGTTATAACAGCTTTTAAACGTGAAGCATAGCTTGACACAAGTGTCTTGCAGCGATCTACGGGTATCTTCGCCCATTCTTCATGGGCAAAGGCCTCCAGTTCAGTCACATTCTTAGGCTTGCGCACTGCAACTGCTTTCTTTAAGTCCCACCAGAGGTTCTCAATCGGATTTAAGTCTGGTGACTGCGATGGCCACTCCAAAATGTTCCAGCCTTTCCTCTGCAACCATGCTCTAGTGGACTTGGAGGTATGCTTGGGATCATTGTCCTGTTGAAAGGTCCAACGTCTCCCAAGCCTCAGGTGTGTGACGGACTGCATCACGTTTCCATCCAATATCTCCTGGTACTGAAGAGAATTCATGGTACCTTGCACACGCTGAAGCTTCCCTGTACCTGCAGAAGCAAAACAGCCCCAAAGCATGATTGACCCTCCACCATGCTTCACAGTAGGCAAGGTGTTCTTTTCATCATAGGCCTTGTTCTTCCTCCTCCAAACATAGCGTTGATCCATGGGCCCAAACAGTTCTAATTTTGTTTCATCAGTCCACAGAACACTATCCCACAACTTTTGTGGTTTGTCCACATGGCTTTTGGCATACTGCAGTCGACTCTTCTTATTCTTTGGAGACAGCAAGGGGGTACGCCTGGGAGTTCTGGCACGGAGGCCTTCATTACGCAGTGTGCGTCTTATTGTCTGGGCTGAAACTTCTGTACCCACATCTGACAAATCTTTTCTCAGTTCCTCAGCAGTCACACGGGGACTTCTCTCCACTCTACGCTTCAGGTAGCGCACAGCAGTCGAAGTCAGCATCTTCTTTCTGCCACGACCAGGTAGCGTTTCAACAGTGCCCTTTGCCTTGAATTTGCGAATGATGCTTCCTAAGGTGTCTCTTGGTATGTTTAACATCTTTGCAATCTTCTTATAGCCATTGCCCTTCCTGTGAAGAGAAATCACCTCTTCTCTTGTCTTCCTGGACCATTCTCTTGCCTTCACCATGTTTGTAACCACACCAGTAAATGTCTAGAAGGAGCTGAGTATCACAGTCATTTTAAAGCTGCCTAATTGGTGCTTATTATGCTTGATTGCTGCTCGGTGACATCCACAGGTGTTTTCAATACCTGATGGAAAGCACCTGTATGAACCTCTGTTCTTCAGAGTGGTAGTCTTTAAGGGGTTGAATAATTGTGGCAATGAAGAAACCACATAAGAACCATTTACTACTGTATTACATAAACAATTGATGTCATTTTAGTTGCATTTGGGTAGTTACAACGTCCTTGTAGGATTTGATTCTGAATACAATTCCAAATGTACACTATAGTCCCTAAACCCCTTTACAGCATTGGGGGTTGAATAATTTTGGTCACAACTGTAGGAGATGTTCTAGCATGTGGCAGCCGGTGATCTCAACATCATAATGTGCTAGTGTGCGGTGCATACTAGCACATTATGAAAGACTTATCTGAAAACGAAGCCCCCACCAGCGGCGCACTTCCATTTTCACCTGGTCCTTCTTCCAGGTTTGCGGACTGTGGCTGCTTGAATGGTCGAGTTATGATGATGTCGTGCATGCTCGTGGGAGTCCCGGCTGCTGCACGCAACTCTGAAGGAACGGCATACCCGTATTAGTAGTAGTATGAAGAGCTAAAAACATGCTCACAAACATAACTAATACAGTATATGGCAAGTGAAACCAACATTCATGGCACAAATGATGTAAAGACCCAAGTGGACCCAACGCCAGCAGAAGTGTCGTCCAGGATCCAAGACAGCTTACCCGTTTCGAGGGTACCCCCTCTTCATCAGAGCTCTCTTCTCAGTAAGGAGCAGACCCCAAAAATGTAGCATCCAGCAAGTGACCTGGGAACCCCATGTCATATGGGCCTCAGGTGTTTGACGAAATATCCAAGCCCTATCCTCCCATATGGAAGAAAAATTGATTTGAAATATATTTAAAAAATATTCTTCCAAAATATATTGACATATATTTGAAATGCTACAATTTTGGCCATATTCAATATATACATATACTGCATGTTGAAATGCATTTTTATTACAAAATATATGAAAAATATATTTAAAAATACATTTCAAATATACTGTGTATCTTTAAAAATACAAATCTACAAATCACCAACAGGGACTGCCAGAAGAGGAGGTAAGTGAAATATCATTACACAGAGCAGACAGGTATAACCTCCTTTTATTTTAAAAATGCCTTTAGTATGACTTTTTGTGTCTTTTATATCTGCCTGGAGTTGACTTTTCAGAAATATTCTCTGAGCCTCCATCATGTGTGTGGCCGGCCTAAGGAAGGGCAGGGGGGAAAGCTTGCTTGTCCTGATTGCAATACCTCGGTCTGTTTTGCATACCAGCACCAAATGCGCTCACCCCCATGCAGTGCTGTTTGTTTACTTTTTTATTAGGGCTGAGCTGCTTGCAGGCATCCTCTATAAGCCCTGGTTCACATATATGCAGCCATGTGGGCCACGTTTTGCACAGGCACGAGAGCCCATTCATTTGAATGGACTCCCGTGCCCCAGGACACGTAGGGAAGAAATCGCTGCACATCTTCCGAAAACGCAGCCGCACAGGAACTTTGGTTCCCAGTACAGTTGCGTTTTCCATTAGAATTAACGGCACCCACCCACGGGTCCACATTTCTCTGTGCGGGTGGTGCGGTTGCCTGGATTTTCATGTGGATCCGCAGCGGCACCACCCGCACATATGTGAACATAGCCTCAGAGAATGGGTACATATCAGCTGTATGGAATTATTGCCTATTAACCGCATGCCGTCTGCCCTATAGAACGAATACTGCTACAGAGCAGCACAGGTGTGCAAAATCTGGTGTGTGTGTGTATATATGTGTATATATATATATATATATATAATATATACACGTGATTTTTCAGTTCCGGGTAGGGGGCACACGTGAGCCCTACCTGCGCCGCAATTCGCGGCCTCGGCTGTCAATCACCGGGTCCTGTCTGGTGTTTACTTGCTAGCACCTGGTGATTGCTGAGTATTACCAACGGGGAGAGAAAACTGTATGTAAACAATACAGTTCTCTCCCATCAGCTCCTGCACACTGCTTTGTATGGCTCTGCATAGCAGAGCCATACAAAGCAGTGTGCTTACAGTTGAAAGCACACAGACACAGCACATACTGTAATGTGAAACAACACACAGTTAACCCTTTGATCGCCCCACATGTTAACCCCTTTCTGCCCAGTGCCATTAGTACAGTGTCAGTGCCTTTTTTATTAGCACTGATCACTGTATTGGTGTCACTAGGGGTGTCAAAGACACCATCAGTTCCCCCCAGTGTCAGAATGCCCGCCGCAGTCCCGCTATAAGTCGCTGATTGCTGCTATTACTAGTATAACAAAAGAAAAAATAAATTCCAGTATCTATACCGCCATTTGTAGACCCTATAACTTTCACGTAAAACAATTAATTTACACGTATTGGGATTTTTTTTAGCAGACATGTCACAGAATACATTTTGGCCTAAATTTATGACGAAATTAGATTTTTAAAAATGTTTTTACTGGTCATGTTTAATAGCAAAAAGTCAAAAGTATTGTTTTTTTTTCTCAAAATTGTCAGACTTTTTTTGTTTATAGCAAAAAAAAATTAAAAAGCACAGACGATCAAATATCACCGAAAAGAAAGCTCCATCTGTGGGAAAAAAAAGACACCCGTCCCGCGCCGCCATTCGTGGCCACGGATATCAGTGACCGGGTCCCGGCCGGTGATTACCCACCAGCTCCCAGTGATTACCAAGCATCTCCGACGGGAAGGAAGATTGTTTTGTTTACAAACAGTCTTCCTCCCTGTCAGCTCGAGCACACTGCTCTGGATGGCTGTGCACAGTACAGCCATCCCGATCAGTATGGTTACAGTGAAGAACCAGTCCCCCCCCCCTAGTAAAACACTCCCTGTACACAGTTACCCCTTTGATCGCCCCTCACATTAACCCCTACCTGCCCAGTGTCATTAGTACAGTGTCAGTGCTTTTTTTTTTTAGCACTGATCACTGTATTGGTGTCAGTGACACCAAGTTAGTTTCCCCCCACCCAGTGTCAGAATGTCCGCCGCAGTCCCGCTAAAAGTCACTGATCACCGCCATTACTAGTAGAAAAAAAAATATCATTATCTATACCGCCATTTGTAAACACTATAACTTTCACGTAAACAATCAATTTACACGTATTGGGATTTTTTTTTAGCAAAGACATGTAGCAGAATACATTTTGGCCTAAATTTATGACAACATTTTTTTATTTTTTTTTATTTTTTTACTGGCCATGTTTAATAGCAAAAAGTCAAAAGTATTGTTTTTTTCTCAAAATTGTTGATCTTTTTTTTTTAATAGCATAAAAAAAGCACAGGCGATCAAATACCACCGAAATAAGCTCAATTTGTAGGAAAAAAGGACGTAAATTTCATTTGGATGCAGTGTTGCATGACCGCGTAATTGTCAGTTAAAGTAATGCATTGCCGTATTGTAAAAAATGGCCTGGTCAGGAAGGGGGGTAAATCCTCTAGAGGGAAAGTGGTTAAAGTAAAACTCCAGCTAAACCTTTTTTTTTTTTTTTTTACCCTTGGATAGAGCAATGAAATAAAATATCCAGACTCCAAAATGTGAATGCAGAAATTCAGAGAGACTTTGGAAAACGGTGAAAATATTTGCAGTGCTCACCGAGGATTCTTTGGCCTGTGAAGGCTTATTGGCTCTCATGGACTGTGGTCAAGGGGCGGCTGGGCCTGCTGAAAGTTTAACCGCCATCACTCTGCCCTCCTCCGCCCCCCCACCCCATTATGAGCTCTCTTGTATTGTTTGCAGACAACGCGGCTTCAGCGTTGCTAAGCGTAGATTGAGATGTTTGCATTACGGATGGTTAACATGCTTGTAGTTTCCTATGTCACATTCCTTTCAAGACAAAACTTTTTAGCCGTGGCTATTTTTGTCCCTCGGAGTGGTACTTTACATGTTGACAATTTTCCCACTGCCGCCGCTTTTTTTTTTTCACATCATCATTCATTCTCTCCAAATCCTCTTTCATTCTGAGAAGACCGCACTGCATTCCGAGTGTTGCATGCCAGAACTGCATGATATTGTAACAGTGTGCTATCAAAAGGGAAATTCTAGTCCTTCTATCATTTTCCCGTTTTGTTGCTGGAAAGGAGTGAAAATCTCCCTAAAGGGGTTACAAACGGCATACAGAGGATTGAACCCCCTCCTCCATATCCTGTTCAAGGCTATAGAGCTTTGAAGCTGCAGAATGAAATGAAAACGAGAAGCGCACCAACCTTGCGCATTACCTCAGTAACCAAAATTTATTATTTGTAAAAAATATACTCACAAACAGCGAATAAAATCAGGCATGTAAGTCCTCACAGGGACTTGAAGATAACATGAGTCCCATCAGGGGAATGGGTGTTCAGTATAGCTGACGCGTTTCAAATGGGGTCCCTTCTTCATCAGAGCTAACTGAACTGTGAGTGCTCTCTCCTATATATACTCCTGGACTGAACCTAGGCCCTCCCCACTGGGTTGGGCAGTCTCAGGTTAGTAGGAGGGGCCAAGATATCGTCAACAGACAATCACTATTTGTAATGCCATCAGAGAGAAATAATATAGACAAACGTAAAATATAAAATATATAAAACCACATTTTGCATACACCACTTAGTATGCATGTAATATATCAACTTAGCGATGACACCAATGAAGATGATGATGATAGATAATACATGATGAAACATAATAGATAATAAATAGTTAGTCTTATTCCATGATTCATTAGTGAGCGATGTATCAAATGGACAATTCATCCAGAGGGCTTGTCATGATGCTGGATGAGTATATAGCATATAATGTAAAAATAAACATAAATTGTTAGTCAATGGATGTCTTAATGGATAGGTGTTGTCTTGGAAATTCGCTTTAACGAATTTCTCCTTACCGTGAGTACTCGCAGTTGGATGCGCAGAAATCCCCCATAAAGCTGTGTGAATCTCGCTTACCACGACTGCAGTTAAACTACACGATTCCTGCCCATCCAACTACTTTAGCTTCTGTTGAAATGTGGGTGTTTGGAGCTCCCTATACCTGGAAATGATCACACGACACCTTCAGGTTGATGGTTGAATTCACATAAGGGCAGTTTTCATTCTCCCCTCTGGTTTTATTACAAATACACACACGCCCCCCCCACATGAATAAGGTCAAACCCCTCCCACAGAACAATGCAATGGGGAGTGCCTATACACAGGATGTACATTCCGATTGGAGCATAGCCTTTTCTATTATCTGTCACTGGTCTTCTCCCATGAGCCTTCTGAGGTCAGCAGACTTCCTCCCCTTCCCATGAGCCCTCTGTGGAGAGCATATCTCCTCCCCTTCCCATGAGCCCTCTGTGGAGAGCATATCTCCTCCCCTTCCCATGAGCCCTCTGTGGAGTGCATATTTTCCAGCTCCTAGCAGTATGTCCATTCTCCGTACAAGCATTCCCTAGAAATATCAGTCTGTACCTGGATGGGCCCGATACGATCTTTATTAAAACACATCCATCCGGATACAGTTCAGATTGGTAATGGGTTGTAAGATATGCATAAGCCTACACGTGGAGTTCACACCGCTTGGCGCCTTGCGTTATGAAGCCCATGTGGTACTATGCTGCTGATATGTGGATACAGGCCCGCGGTCTACTGACAGCGGCATTCGCATCGAATGCCGTGGTGGTATACACGGCGGTCTATAAGCGCAGATCTGCCATCTCATCCATTACCAAGCTGAGTACTGTAATACATACATTGTACATGCGCATGGCCCAATTGCAGCCTTCAGAGCTTTAAATAAGCCACACGAGAGACATATGAATAACAAGAATATATGACACATTTAAAGTTCGACCAACAATACAAAATTTCCATGACATTCCCTCCTGTTTTATCATATTCTCCTCGTGTCCCTTCTTGATCTTCTTCAGCTTGATGGGTGTAGTCTCAAAACCTCAAAGAGTTCCTGTAGTTGTCCCTGAGAATAAAGCTCCATGGGGTACCTGAAACAACAAGACCCGACGCAGACTCGACGCAAACAAGCTTGATTGAAGCAATGATCCTCAAGAGCGTTGGAACCTTCACTACAGGAAGGCTCTTGTAAAAACCACAAACAGACTTGTGGTATGAATAAGGCTTGTGATCCCACGGTGGTCTGGGGAGATCCAGCAGCAGATTCTCAAATTGCCCCTGCAGACGGGGCCACACAAGGCTGGTCTCGACCCAGACAGTTTTCCAAATCGCAGACACAAACCATGATGAGGCTTGAAGCTTGCTTGGAGGTCTTGGAGAATGTGGTCTTCAGGGAGATAAATTAGAGGGAAGCCAGGACGTAATCTGCAGAGAAGGTGGTTGGTTGGTGAGGTCTTCCTCCGATCAGTGGTTGGAGTGGGATTCCAGGAGCGGGCACGGAGATGTGGTCGTCTGCCCGAGCTTGGCTTACACGGTCGATGAGGCAACAGGAACATCTCACCGCGGCATATAAAAGGCAGATGAAAAAGAGAAGCATCAGGATATACACTCCCACTTCCTTCAACCAAGATCCGATGGAGAACAGGAAATCTCCCAATCCTCCCAAACCCTTGAACGGATTCCAACCCTCACTAGCTATAGCTCTAGCTTTTCCCTGTAGTTCACTAACTTTGTCCATATGGGCCTGGACCTTGTCATCGGTGTCTTCTATCCAAGTACAACAATCCTCTCCGATGAACTCACAGAACCCCCCTTTGGCGGCTAAAAGATAATCAAGGGCCATCTTCTCCTGAAGCACTAAAATTCCCATCTGCCGTTGTTCTTGGGCAATTTCTCTGACAGCCTCTATGGTCTCTTTAAACATACTATCCACGATGACAGAAAAATTGTTCAGGCGCTTCATAAGTTCTATTCCCCATCCTGTCCATGAGGGGAACCAAGCCCATGCCTGGTCGCCCTCAGAGAACAGCTCCCTGCGAACTCTCCCTGCCATCCTTACCTTCTTGTGGACCATCAACTCTTCATGATCCATCACTACATAGGATGCTGGGACTAGCTTTATGAGGGCACACGAACCTTTCGCGTTCTGGGGAAATGTTCTATAGGCTGCCGAACCACACAGAAAATAGTATGGACCTGTCAGAGCAGAGCAGGAGGAGTTCCTCGTTCGGCCTCTGGCACTGAGCAACAGTTGCACAGACTGGGAGATTGCTCCCTCAGTCTGCACATCACATCCGTCCTTCCAACACACGTGGTCTGGTCGGTCAGTGTGGTTACTCAGAAGGGAAGTCTGGTTAGTCAGATTGACAGTTATACCTCCCTCGCAGGAGGTAGTCCCAACAAACTTGTTACCTGTGCCAAAGCTGATGTTAAAGCACACCTGGCTGCCTAGCTGTCCAGTTACCCATAATGGACTGACGAGGGTCCTACAGGAGCTAGAGCTAATATTGGTGCTAAAACTGATGTTACCTGCTAAAAATGTGTCATTAAGTTCTACCGACAAATGTCTACGTGGGGGCTGACCAGGGGTCCCTTGCTTTTTCATCCCGACGCGGATGTCATATAGGGCATGAACAGCGGCCATTGCGGACATGTGATGACTGGGTGGGGGCTTGGAGCATACCCAACAGTTGGTTTTGTTGGCGGTTCTGGCTAAACGCAGATGCATTTTAAATAAAAGGTTGAGGTATCTGCCGTCTTTTCCTCCGTTCACACACATGTAAGACATACAAACAAAAAGGAAAAGGAAAATGACACCCCTCATTCTCTGGTGTAGCTGAAAAGCTTCTTGCAGTGGCTTGCGTGCACCCAGTTGTCTCGTCCCTCGAGCTTGAGTGAGGTAGGTGTCGTCAGCTGGACTTGGTATGGTCCGGTGAACCGTAGCTCGAGTCCGGTTCTTTGATGTTTCTTTAGGACGACCCAATCACCTGGCTCAATAGAAAGAACACCTGTTATTGCATTTGGATCGGGGAGCGATTCGCGAACCCGATGGTGTATCCTCTGCAGCTCCCGTTGCAGAGATTGCACATAACCTGTAAGCTGTGAATGCAAAGACGACAACTGTTGAGGAAAGTACAACCCTGTTTTGGGAGGTCCCCCAAACAACACCTCGTAGGGTGACAGCCCATGTGGTTGCCGAGGGGCATTCCGGATGGAATAGGGGGCCATGGGGGGACACTCAGGCCAAGGTTTTTGGGTATCGGCCATGATGTTGGAGATCCTGTTTTTAAGGATTCCGTTAAGACGTTCAACCTTACCGCTACTCTCGGGGTGATATGGGGTGTGTCGCCGCTGACTCCAGTTCCACCAAAGAAATGCAGTCGTGTCCTCTGGAAGAGAGGTTAGTAGTGGACAAAGAAGACATGTTAGCAGAAGAGGTGTTAGTATTGTTAGTCGTGTTGCAAAATTCAGCACTGTCATTGCTGTCCTCCCCCCCCTTCTCATCTTCCAACACAGGAAGAAGAGAAGCTGGGTTAAGAATAGTGCATCGTTTGATAGTGAGGTTAGTAGGGGTTAGGAGGGCTTTCCCCTGAGAGGGGTACCTTGCCTTGGATGTCCTGTTTTCGCAAGACCGTTCTTGCTGCACTGGTGTCGGTGAGGCAAGGGAGGGGATATTTTAATTCCTCTAGAAAAAGATGGATCTAGGCCGACACCGATTTGTCAACTTCCTATGAGAATTCATAGGAGTTACTTACCATGGTGGTCACAGGGGCGGAGGACTCATCAGGAATGAACTGCCACCGACCTTTAGGTAATTGGGGACAGCTCCTCCTCATGTGCCCCGTTTGGTGGCACTGGAAGCACCTGGGTGAGGGCCTATCCTTCCTGTGACCCAGATCCCTTGGTTTTTCGTGTGGGGTCTGGGACATAAGAACTTTGGCCTTGTCCTGTTTTCTTCTATCCATTTCCCTCTCTATTGCCGCAAGAGTGGAAAGGATAGCAGGGATAGACATCTCATTATATTCGGGTCGGGCCAGAACCAGCCTTTCCCGAATTTTAGTATCGATGCCTTCCAAAAATTTGGCCCGCAACAGAATGTGCGTCGCGGTCACCTTTACCCCTTCAGTTGGAGCATCAGGTCCAACTTCCAGATCCGCATCCAGTGCCGTCTGCTTGAGACGGCACCAGAAGCAGGCGCTTTCCTCATTAGGACCTGGGTGAGCTTCATCATGTCCGTAGTAGAGGTAGCACCATACATTTCTGGAAGCTTTGCCTTTAGCTGTGTACAGAACTCTTTGCCCCCTGAAGTCATCTCCTCATGAGTGGTTATAGAGCACCCTGCAATCACTGTACTGGCCACTTCCATGCCCACCTTTGCCCTCAGGATCTGCGCACAATCTGACCCGCTCATACCATAGCTGAACTGGTTTTGTCCAAACATTCGAGCAAATCCTCTCGGATTGACTCGATAGTCCGGGAGCTCAGCCAGAATAATGCGGATCTCTGCCGGGGTGAAGGGGACATGCCAAACTACCCGTTCCCCTAAAGTCCGTTCCCCCTGTGCATTGGGAGGACCTTCAAATTGCTGCACCCTGACTGGATAGGCCTCGGTCCGGGAAGAGTGCAAGGGCTGGCCCAGCTTCATCGGTGGGCTTAGATTAACCACCTCGCTTACTGCACCTTCAGGTTTGAGGTCCCTCAGATCAGGGTATAGCTGGGGGGCAGGGGTCTGATCAGTGGTTCGTAGCGCTTTGATGCAATCCGCCCTGTTTCTTAACCGGGTGTCTATTCCCCTTGATTCACAGATAGTCTGCAAATCGGTTGTTGAGAAGGCTTCATAGTTGGAAACAGAAGGAGCTGGGGTGAAGCAGGGAGAAGGGAGAGGTAGAGGTAGAGGCTGAGGCATAGATACAGAAGACACGAAAGGTACGTCAAGAGTGACGCCACTAACAGAAGAGACAGGTGCAGTTATACTTATCTCAGCCACTGTTGGTTGTTCGGGAACCCCAGCAGACCCTGACCCTGCCTGCCTTAGTAGAGTCAGCCCTGAAAGAGCTTCCTCCACCTCTGACACTGGATCCTCCTGTTTTATTCCCTCTGGAGGCCAGGTATACATCACCTGGTTCTTCCGGACAGACACCAGTTTATGTATGCCCTGCTTCCCTAATTGGATTGACCTGTAAAGCCATAGCTGTGCGATCTCTAGTTCTGACGCCTGCATCCGTGGATCAAATTCAGAGATGAATTTTTCACACCTCCATGCGTCAAATGTACCTTCCCGGGGAATTTCCCATCTGGTACCCTTCGAACATTTATTCCACCTTTTGAGGGGTTCTGTAGACTTCCCCCCCAAACTCACCTTCATCAGTTGTGCAGCTGTCCTTACCCTGAAGAGGGCTGGTTCCCCCTCTCTCTTCATGGACTGACTACTGCCCATCGTGACTAGTCACTGGTATATATCCCGCGTCCGGGTACCTGTTTACCCCCTGGAGCACTCGGTGGGATCCTACCGCGAGGCCTGATTCCACCACTTTCCCAGCACAGCGTAATTTATGTGATACTTATCGATCACCCGAAGCGCATCAAGTGGCGGTCAGACTGAGAGCACACCTCCCACTCCCACAGCGCAATTTATGTGATCCTGACCACCCGAAGTGTTTGTGGTAACCAGGCTAAGCGTTACATTTCCCTGGACTGCCCACTCGCACAGCGTAATTTATGTGGTTCTCATCACCCACTGTGTTTGGCAGGCCACACCGCACAATGATGAAAGTGGCTTTTCTCTCCCTGCACACAGTAGCTAACACAAGTCAAAACAAAAAGAGGGGTTCTTGGATGTTACTTAGGGGTCACTGGTTGGCCGGAAACCTGCTAACTGACCTTTAGGAAATTTGTGTAAAGAAAAAACTTTCCTAATACACACAGAAAAACCCCTTTTCAACCTGAAAAACCGTTAAAAAGGACAAAGTGGATCCTTATGAAAAACACGGGACATTTCACAGTAAAACAATTATACAGAGGTAAACCGAAAAACTGCGCCAAAAGTAACCTTGTTGCTGACGCAAAAATCACTCATACCAGCACCGCTAAACGATCTGCGCTACACACGCAATCTTCGCTGCAACCACCTAAAACCGTCTGCTGGATGCGAAACACGCAACGCAGCAGCTTTAAAACAAACCCGCTTTACAATAAGGAACTACTTTTAACAAGAAAAACACAAGAAAAACATAATCACTATACAAGAAATCTATGTGCAAAAACCCAGACTTCACCGCGCTCACTAAATGTGGAACACGTGAGGGAAAAACTCGCTTAACACACTTTAAATTGGCTGGCAATACGCAAATTTAAAGCTAAAAGCAAACAACTTAAACTGTAAAAATTTGGATTAAAAACACAAAATGGGTCAAATGCATATAGGAAACTTCATGCACATTGCATAGAGATTACTGCACATGTGGTACTCAACAAAATGGCCACCAAACAAAAGGAGCACATGTGGTTAGTCAAGAAAATGACCCCCCACGGAGGAGCACATGGTAGACACTAGAATGGCCCCCCACAGAGGAGCACATGGTAGACACTAGAATGGCCCCCCACAGGGAAGCACATGGTAGAAACTAGCCTCAAAATTGCCTCTAACCTCTTACATAAAACAGACGTTTGGACAGAACATACACTGGACAATTGCACAACAATATGAAGTACACATACAACACAATTTGGCACAATCACAGAACAGACATAAAACACCAACATATCACACTAACATGCACATGTAACAGAAAGGACCCCCTGCTGCATGCTTGCTGGGAGCAGTAGTACCACAAAACATTGCACAGACTACATACACACAAAAGGTCTTACAACAGTTAACGATTAATCTAAGCCTTTCAGCACTGTAATAATTACCTCACGTGGAGGGGGGTAAAGCAATTACCACAGTACCTACAACCCATTATATATTACAAATATTTACCTAACACTATGCAACAACTTTTACCCGCTAAAACATATACCCGTTTAATTTTTGGTTGGAAGATTTTTAAACTTGACCAAATCCAGCCAACCAAACCCACCCCTCTGCTGCTCTCGTCTTTCACCCACAGATCAAGATTTTAGGACAAAAAGGTCCTTGCTAAGCGGTAATTCTTGTTAGCTAACAGAGAGCGAAATCAGCCACACGAACACGCAAAAAGCGATCCTCTTAATGGCAGAGAGACCTGAAATGTGCCGGCATACTTTTTGCTAGTTCATGATGGCTCATTCCCCCTCGTACTCGGTTAGCTATGCAAGAATACGCGTTAGTATCCACCAGGCTCGCCAAACTGTCTTGGAAATTCGCTTTAACGAATTTCTCCTTACCGTGAGTACTCACAGTTGGATGCGCAGAAATCCCCCATAAAGCTGTGTGAATCTCGCTTACCACGACTGCAGTTAAACTACACGATTCCTGCCCATCCAACTACTTTAGCTTCTGTTGAAATGTGGGTGTTTGGAGCTCCCTATACCTGGAAATGATCACACGACACCTTCAGGTTGATGGTTGAATTCACATAAGGGCAGTTTTCATTCTCCCCTCTGGTTTTATTACAAATACACACATGCCCCCCCCACATGAATAAGGTCAAACCCCTCCCACAGAACAATGCAATGGGGAGTGCCTATACACAGGATGTACATTCCGATTGGAGCATAGCCTTTTCTATTATCTGTCACTGGTCTTCTCCCATGAGCCTTCTGAGGTCAGCAGACTTCCTCCCCTTCCCATGAGCCCTCTGTGGAGAGCATATCTCCTCCCCTTCCTATGAGCCCTCTGTGGAGAGCATATCTCCTCCCCTTCCCATGAGCTCTCTATGGAGAGCATATCTCCTCCCCTTCCCATGAGCCCTCTGTGGAGTGCATATTTTCCAGCTCCTAGCAGTATGTCCATTCTCCGTACAAGCATTCCCTAGAAATATCAGTCTGTACCTGGATGGGCCCGATACGATCTTTATTAAAACACATCCATCCGGATACAGTTCAGATTGGTAATGGGTTGTAAGATATGCATAAGCCTACACGTGGAGTTCACACCACTTGGCGCCTTGCGTTATGAAGCCCATGTGGTACTATGCTGCTGATATGTGGATACAGGCCCGCGGTCTACTGACAGCGGCATTCGCATCGAATGCCGTGGTGGTATACACGGCGGTCTATAAGCGCAGATCTGCCATCTCATCCATTACCAAGCTGAGTACTGTAATACATACATTGTACATGCGCATGGCCCAATTGCAGCCTTCAGAGCTTTAATTAAGCCACACGAGAGACATATGAATAACAAGAATATATGACACATTTAAAGTTCGACCAACAATACAAAATTTCCATGACAGTGTCCATAGTGACACAAGCACATATATATATATATGTAGACATATACACCCACACACAAACCTTCAACCAGAAGCTGTGTGATGTGTGCTACCAGGCAGCTGCATGTGCTTCATGATCGGATGATGGAGAATCCATGTCTCTGGTGGATAGGATTGGATCAGTAATCTTGGATCCGTAATATTGTATAGTCAGCAGCAGAGGGAGATCTTATGCTTCCCTCTATTGCTGCAGGCTCACCCTGTGTGTGGAACGCATGCTAGTATGGCATGGTCATGACTGCGCATGCGTGGACCAACATGCACATGCGCAGTATGAGGAGGACAGGTCCGTCGGCGCGATCACGTGAGCGCGCATCACGCGCATCTGACGGCCACTGTATGCGCGTACAACAACACCGTTCTATTGGGCAAGATACCAGACCTGCCACCCCGCCCCCATCCTCTGACGAGGCTCTAGTTGGGGGAACTGTCTGGGGATTCCCCTCTGACGAACTTGCTGTTGAGTCCACGTCATGTCCAATCAAATCAAATGGGGTGGTCAGAAGGCCCTGGCTGCCTCAATACAGAGGTGTAATAGTGAAAGACATCAGCAAGAGCATATGTATACATGTGTATACACTACATACACATGCGTGTATCACCTTAGGTGGATTTGACAGTGGTGTTGCCAGTGGAAACGCGTCAGCTATACTGAACACCCATTCCCCTGATGGGACTCATGTTATCTTCAAGTCCCTGTGAGGTCTTACATGCCTGATTTTATTCGCTGTTTGTGAGTATATTTTTTACAAATAATAAATTTTGGTTACTGAGGTAATGCGCAAGGTTGGTGCGCTTCTCGTTTTCATTTCATTCTGCAGTGTTGATTGGGCTTCCCCAGCCTTGTTTTGGAGCCGCACAGCCCTTTATGCATTGGTGGACGATCCCTCCAGGCCTGGTTCCATCTATTCGCCACCTGTCTGAGTCCTAGAGCGCAGGAGAATTCGTCTTTGATTTACTGTGGTGTGTTTGTTGGGGCTCTTGCCGCCTGGACTCTGAATACCTCTGACCTAATAGACTTCTATTTCAGCATTTTCAACTGTTACAAGACACACTAGACTGTACTATTTTAAAGACTCACCTAGACTGATTTATCATGGTCTTATCGATTGAAGAAAGGGAAGTCAGGAGAACTTCTCTAGCGAAAGGTTTTATATGCAGTATTAATGCATTTGAACATCAGCCAAAAGGTTCTAACAATGAAGAAGCTAGTGTAAATACTAAGTCAGACATTGCTATGAGGGAAGACAAAATGGTATCACTCTTTTACAATCTGAAACATGCCTTAGAGAGAGAAATTGTCCAATGGTGGGACATACTATTGTTGCAAAAATATCTAGAAACCCACAGGACCCCTAGAGGCCTTAGAATCACTAAACTATGTAGCTTCTTAGATGAAGATCTAGATAGCAGTTGGAAGGAGGAACTCCGCAAATGTAACAGAATTTGGATGAATCTTATAATCCAACAAAGAGAAAGGAATCTAATAAACATTAAATCAGACATAGCCGGTTTACAAGAAGAACTGGCTGCATACACTGATATCCCTACCTTCAATGAATGGGACACCAAGGTCAACGATCAGATTATGCACTTTGAAACTAACACTATTAGTAATAAATCAGACAAATTTGAAAGGGATAGACTAGATTACTCACATGGGTGTGAGTTCAATTGGAAACAGAAGTCTTCCAGTGCACCTGCTCCACAGTCCAATACCCTATGGAACAATACATACCCACCCAGACCACAAACCTCAAATAATGTATCAGGTCACAATTCACAAGGGCCCTCTAAATTGAATTTTTATAAGGGCTCCAAACCTACCTATAATCAGTCTAAGACTCATCATCATAACTCCTACACACATAATAGAAATCAACATGCTACAAACAAGGGACATCATTCTACCAAGCAGTCATATAAATCCATGCACCACAAAACTCATTCATTACACACTAATCACCCCAATGGCCCAGCATCATCATCCACTAGGAACCACACGGGCACCCATTATAAGGGGTCACTAGCCCATGAAAATATACCATTGGAACCACCATCTCCTTACAATTATAGAACAGCTCAGAACTGTCCCAGTTTTCACCAAGATTCCAACTATGTGTCCAGTCACCTAAACTATATGGGCCCAAAGGGACCATTGGATACTGATGGTCATGGTCATATACATTCAGACCAAAATCAATTTAATTTTTTAAGGGAAGCGGCTGCGAACCATTCATTGTCCGCAGCCCCATTAGATCAAACATTACCATCAATTCCCCCAAGGAAAAAGAGAGAAAGCGGACGAGACGAGGAAAGAGAGGGGGAAAGAGACACCAAAAGAGGAAGGAGATAAATATTAAAGTTCCCCTCCCTACTATTAAAATCTATAACCTATCAAAATCGATCTTTTCTGACTCAGAACTTGAACTCCTGAAAAAGGGTCTCAATTTTGCACCTCCCAACCCACCTAACTTGTTTGAACTGTTTGTGAACTTAAACAAGTTCATTCGGAATCTGACAGTTAAGAGATTTTTTCTCCTCAAAAATGATATTACCACGGACAGTGCCAACAGTGTACATCTTCCACCTAATTCTCCCGTGTTAGACGTTTCACTTGAAAAGCCTATTATAAACATCTTAGAAAACCTTTATACGGAAGGTGCATCTATGGACAGTGATTTAGAATATCTCACCCTCACAGAGATGGCGACTGCCTCCCAGGGAGAAATCATACATACGGGGTTCAAACCCAAATCCACGTTCTATCCGCATTGGGTTAAAGGTCACTTTCTACCTACCTTCTATGAGACAGTACTAACGGAATTTAAGAAAATCTGTAACACGAACGCATTCACACGGAGACATTACCTACAACAGGACCCACTAAAAACCTCACTTAAGATTCTCAAAGAGAACAAAGATGTAGTAATTAGGCAAGCTGATAAAGGAGGAGGTCTGGTCATTCAAGACCGGGATACTTACATTACCGAAGCCCTGAGACTCCTTAATGACCGTCAAACCTATGAAGTCCTACCTAATGACCCCACAGTCCAATATCAATCCAAATACAAATCACTTTTAGAAACAGCACTAACAGCAGAAATACTAACCAAAGAATAATTTCTCTTTCTATTTGTTAAACATCCTACCACCCCATTCTTTTATCACATTCCCAAAATACATAAGAATAAAGACAATCCCCCTGGTAGACCCATTGTCTCTGGCATAGGTAGCCTGACAAGCAATCTAGGCAGCTATATCTATCACTTCCTTAAAGATATAGTGTCAAATCTTTCATCCTATGTCAAAGATTCCAGTCACATACTGGATATACTGGCAGGTTATAAGTGGGAAGAGGGGTACAGATGGCTTTCCTTGGATGTGGTATCATTATACACGTCCATTAAACATGATCATGGTCTCTGAGCCATTCAGCATTTTCTAGCCAAAAATTCACCACTCCATCACACACAAATCCAATTTCTATACAACTGCATTGAATTTGCCCTAGAGCACAATCATTTTTCCTTTCTGGACAAAAATTATCGCCAGATCCAGGGCACCGCCATGGGTGCAAGATTTGCTCCTAGCTATGCAAATATCTTTATGGGATACTGGGAAAACAACTATATCTGGACCAATAATCCCTACAGTGCAAACCTTATCCTATATGGAAGGTATATAGATGATATCATCATCATCTGGAATGGTACAGATTCCCAGCTGGATGGGTTCCTCAAACACTGTGGAAACAATCCGTATGATATCTCATTCACTCATGTGATTGACGATGACAATCTAGTGTTTTTAGACCTAGAACTAAGACATGATATCAATGGGCAGATATGTTCAAAAACACATTTCAAACCTACAGCGGGTAACTCATACTTACACGCCAAGAGCAACCACCATCCCCAATGGATCCGTAATGTTCCCTTTGGACAGTTTTGTAGGCTACAACGCACATGTACTATGGAAAAAGACTATATAGAACAAAGTCTGATCCTTAAAAAGAAATTTGAGGATAAAGGGTATGATGTACATCACATTGAAACAGCTTTTAATAAATATCTAGCCCTTTATGATTGCAATCCCACAGACTCTATTGATTCGGAAACTGGCCCTAACTCTAAGACCACCACTGGCACTTACAATAAGAACGACGTACGTTTTGTACTAGATTTAGCAACAAAGCCTGGGACATCAAACACATTCTGTCCAAAAATTGGAACATTTTAAAAAACGATCCAACTCTAGGAAACGCACTCCCTGATAAACCTACACTAATCTTCAGGAAACCTAGAGACCTTAGGAGCATAATAGCGCCAAGTAGAGTACGCAAAACTAATTACCAGTCGACATCCAACCCGAGTCCGTGGTCAGTGTTATTTGATCAAAAGGGTAGCTACAGATGCAGTGTTCCCAACTGTGGTACATGTGGAGTCATATGGCATCGAAAAAGAGATTTCCTGAGCACAGACGGCAAAAAATATCCCATTAAACAGTTTATAAACTGTGGGACGTCTTTTGTCATCTATGGCCTAATCTGCCCTTGTGGCCTACTATATGTAGGCCGGACCTCGCGGTGCCTAAGGACACGCATCAGCGAGCATAAAAGCAACATAAAATTGGTAAAAGATAAATACTCAGTCCCCCGCCATTTTAAAGAAAAACATCAGAGTAATCACGATGGATTGCAAGTCTTCGGAATTGAGGCAATTACAAAGGACCTAGATAGTGGGAGGAGATACCAAGTGCTCTGCAGAAGAGAAAGTTTTTGGATCTTTACATTGGGTACCTTGTCTCCTAGAGGTTTAAACGATGACCTTGAAATCCATACTCTCATCTAGCCACTAGGTGGTGCAAATACAATTAGTTCATCTACACTTTTTTCACACTATTTTCATTCTGCGATTTATTATATTAATCATATCTACTAATACATATACTGTTGGTATCAGTAATGTGTTGAGTGTAAGGAATGTGATCACCTATTACTAGCCCTGACAATAATAATCTCTCATCCTACTATACCATACTACAAGTACACATATGGTCCCTTCAGTAGTTTGGTGCTAACTAGTGACTCCCTAAGACTGTTAATATACTGCAAGCCCACGGTTCATCGATCTTCATAAGTGTATAGATATGAATTCTATCATATCTTTATATATTTTGTTGTGTATATATATTATTTTATATTGTTACACCTAATATATATATCCTCTATACAGGTTCTCGATACATATGCAGTTGTATTAGTATTCACCCTATCAACAAACAAAACCAAAAACCAAAAAATAATAGATTGCTTTAGGTTTGAGGTGTAAGTGGTGGCCTTGTATGCTAGATCATAGTATCCTAATATTAGGCTTTCTCACTATCAGTAGTATTATCATTATATCATTTTAATGTCTTTTATCAGTACTAGGGTGCTAAAGCGCTTAATATCGTGTTTTTTACCTCTATATCCAATGTGCAATTATGTGTATAGAGTCTTAGTTGTATCTTATATCATATTACTATTTTATCTTATTGTATTTATCACATTATATATTGTTTTTATCATCATGTATTATATATGTTTTACACATGATGCATGGATGGCGTTCATGTGGACACATGCTTATATGTCTCATATCTTATATCCACCGGCAACACCACTGTCAAATCCACCTAAGGTGATACACGCATGTGTATGTAGTGTATACACATGTATACATATGCTCTTGCTGATGTCTTTCACTATTACACCTCTGTATTGCGGCAGCCAGGGCCTTCTGACCACCCCATTTGATTTGATTGGACATGACGTGGACTCAACAGCAAGTTCGTCAGAGGGGAATCCCCAGACAGTTCCCCCAACTAGAGCCTCGTCAGAGGATGGGGGCGGGGTGGCAGGTCTGGTATCTTGCCCAATAGAACGGTGTTGTTGTACGCGCACACAGTGGCCGTCAGATGCGCGTGATGCGCGCTCACGTGATCGCGCCGACGGACCTGTCCTCCTCATACTGCGCATGTGCATGTTGGTCCACGCATGCGCAGTCATGACCATGCCATACTAGCGTGCGTTCCACACACAGGGTGAGCCTGCAGCAATAGAGGGAAGCATAAGATCTCCCTCTGCTGCTGACTATACAATATTACGGATCCAATATTACTGATCCAATACTATCCACCAGAGACATGGATTCTCCATCATCCGATCATGAAGCACATGCAGCTGCCTGGTAGCACACATCACACAGCTTCTGGTTGAAGGTTTGTGTGTGGGTGTATATGTCTACATATATATATATATATGTGCTTGTGTCACTATGGACACCTATCCATTAAGACATCCATTGACTAACAATTTATGTTTATTTTTACATTATATGCTATATACTCATCCAGCATCATGACAAGCCCTCTGGATGAATTGTCCATTTGATACATCGCTCACTAATGAATCATGGAATAAGACTAACTATTTATTATCTATTATGTTTCATCATGTATTATCTATCATCATCATCTTCATTGGTGTCATCGCTAAGTTGATATATTACATGCATACTAAGTGGTGTATGCAAAATGTGGTTTTATATATTTTATATTTTACGTTTGTCTATATTATTTCTCTCTGATGGCATTACAAATAGTGATTGTCTGTTGATGATATCTTGGCCCCTCCTACTAACCTGAGACTGCCCAACCCAGTGGGGAGGGCCTAGGTTCAGTCCAGGAGTATATATAGGAGAGAGCACTCACAGTTCAGTTAGCTCTGATGAAGAAGGGACCCCCTTCGAAACGCGTCAGCTATACTGAACACCCATTCCCCTGATGGGACTCATGTTATCTTCAAGTCCCTGTGAGGACTTACATGCCTGATTTTATTCGCTGTTTGTGAGTATATTTTTTACAAATAATAAATTTTGGTTACTGAGGTAATGCGCAAGGTTGGTGCGCTTCTCGTTTTCATTTCATTCTGCAGTGTTGATTGGGCTTCCCCAGCCTTGTTTTGGAGCCGCACAGCCCTTTATGCATTGGTGGACGATCCCTCCAGGCCTGGTTCCATCTATTCGCCACCTGTCTGAGTCCTAGAGCGCAGGAGAATTCGTCTTTGATTTACTATAGAGCTTTGAAGACCAAGCCTTTTCTGGCACTTTTTGTTTACATGTAACAAATTTCTTAGAACCCCCAAACATTATATAATTTTTTAACCACTTGCCCTCCAGAGGATTTACCCCCCTTCCTGATCAGGCCACTTTTTGCGTTACAGCTCTGTGTTACTTAACTGATAATTGTGCGGTCATGCGGCTGCACCCAGATGAAATTTACGTCCTTTTTTCCCCAGGAATAGAGCTTTCTTTCTGTGGCATTTGATTGCCTGTGCGCTTTTTTTTTCCACTATTAAAAAAAAAAAGACAGACAATTTTGAGAAAAAAACAATATTTTTCACTTTTTTCGCTATTAAACACGGCCAGTAAAAAAAATGTAAAAATCAAATTTCGACTTAAGTTTAGGCCAAAATGTATTCTGCTACATGTCTTTGCTAAAACAAATCCCAATACCTGTAAATTAATTGGTTTACATGAAAGTTATAGCGTTTACAAATGGCGGTATATACTGGGATTTTTTTTTCTTTATTTTTTTACTAGTAATGCTGGCGATCAGTGACTTCTAGCAGAACTGCGGCAGATATTCTGACACTGGGGGGAACTGACTTGGTATCACTGACATCCCAGTGACACCAATACAGTGATCGGTGCTAATAAAAAGCACTGACACTGTACTAATGACACTGGGCAGGAAGGGGTTAACATGAGGGGCGATCAAAGGGTTAACTGTGTGCTGTTGTACTTGTGTCTGTGTCCATGTGCTTCACTGTAAGCACACTGCTGTGCATGGCCATCCAAAGCAGTGTGCACGAGCCGACAGGGAGAACTGTTTTGTTTACAAGTGTTTAACTGTGTGCTGGGAGTATTTTACACAGGGGCCGTGCTTACAGTGACGCACACTGCTCTGGATGGCTGTGCTGTGCACAGCTATCCACAGCAGTGTGCCCGAGCCAACAGGGAGGAGAACTGTTAGTAAACAAAACAGTTCTCCTCCCTGTCGGAGATGCTTGGCAATCGAGTATCACCGGCCAGGACCCAGTGATTAACAGCCACGGCCGCGAATGGCAGCGCAGGTAGGTTGCACGCGTGCCCCCTACCCGGAAATGCAAGATTATGTATATATATGAGGGCGTGCCGCCCTGTAGCAGTATAAAGCAGAGGAACTAGAGAACAAATTGATGGGTTTTGCAATTTTGTATGTCACATGTGATTTGCTCAGCAGTTTTTCAAATGCATTTTTTTGGGAAAAACTACACTGTTTCCAATATTAATGCAAAAAACCCCCACCATACATAAGCCAATATTTTTTTTAAATATAAAACATGATGTTACACTGAGTAAATGGATAACAAACATGTCATACAATTTGTGCACGCCAGTGCAACGGCGACAAACAACGTACATTTTACTATCCATAGGCCTATAAAAGGCTTTACAGGTAACCACTTTAGATTTACAGAGGAAGTCTGGTGTCCATGATATGACATTCGCAGTGATACCTCACATGGGTGGGACAATCACTGTTTGCTTGCATGTGGGACCAATGCGTGCGTTCACCTTTGCATGCAAGCACAGGGGGACAGAGGCACTATAATTCATTTTTTTTACACTGTTGCTTTCAAAAAAAATATATTTTTGATCACTTTTTTACCATCACAAGGAATGTAAACATCCCTTGTGACAGCAATAGGCATTTGACAGGTACTCTTTATGGAGAGATCTGGCATCAAAAAGACCCCAAATCCCTCCTATGCCCTTAAAGGCATTTAATCACACCCAGATCAGTGTGATTAAATGCTTTTTCTGTTTTAAAAATGGCACCATTTAGCTCTGACTAAACTGGAAGCGATGTCCGGTCACTGCTTCTGGGTTACTATATCACAATGCCGAACAAAGCTGGTCTGGTCTTTGTTTAGCTCTGTGGTCAGCCGTTGGTGGTGTCAACTGGTTGATTGGGATTCCCATTGGGATGGGAGATCCCATTAAAGTCGCAGAAGGTGGAGGGGGGGGGGTATCCTCTCCTGCTTCTTGATATAGCAATCAAGTGGCTAGTTAGCTGCTCCAATTACTATTACAAGAAAGCCGACCGTCGGCTCTAAAAAAACGGTACCGGGATGAAGCCTGCAGCTTCAGGCATGCTCCCGGTACAACCATTTGAAGTCCAGTGATGTACCAAGTATGTGACAAGTGATTTTCAGTACATGAGGGTACCTACAAATATTAAAGCAGAACTAAAGGCAAAACCTTTTTTTCAATTTGAATAGAATAAGGCAAGGTTAACCCCCTGTCACTTTTTGTTTGCCTTTTTTGTGTAATTTTTCCCTCCATCTCTGTTAATGTAACAACTCAAAATTTGGGATTTTCTTTCTCTTTCACTCTTGATAAACCGTAAACAAGACAAATAGAGAGGGTGAATCTATCTCAACAGGGGCACAGAAAGTAATAAAAACCTGACAGGTGTTCTAATACCTCTACATAGGATCGAAAACTAAAAAAAAAATTTTTACCTTAAGTTATACTTTAACCTGTTTCTGCCCGGCCTGTAGCAAAATGACGACTGAGCAGGACTCTTGTCAACCTGGGTGGGCATCATATGACGTCTTGCCGGATCGCTCATGCTCATGTAGTGAGATCGGACCGACTGTGTACCTCAGACTCCGCCAATGACAGATCTGTGTACCGACCCATGGCCAGTACCATGTGACTGCTAGGACTAATCCTAGCAGGTCACATGACAATTGCAAACAATGGAAGGCTTCCTTTCATTCCATCCATTGTAAACAATTGTGTCACTAGCTGTGATTGATCACAGTGATCAAATGAACAGAGTGGGCCAATCACAGCCCACCTGTGTCATGTGATTAGCTGTGGTCAATCACAGCTAATCACAACAAAAAAACCCTGAATGAATTAATTTCATTCAGTTAAATGCTTGCTTATAGCAAAGAAATTCTTTGCTATAACAATCACAATGTGTAAAAAAAAAAAAATACTGATCACTTCCCCAGAGTAGTACAATGTTACTATGGTAACATTATACTACTCTGGTCACAGTGTGTTATGAAAAAAAAATAATAAAAGAAAAGTATAAAATTTAAAATATTTTTTTTTCTCCGTACTGTCACCAGTCAGTTTCCCTGATTACCACCACAGTTATATGATAATGCTGTACTGCTTTTTAGGAGGAGCCATGCATCTTAATTGCGTAGAGTCCCCTTTACAATCTGTACTAGGGCCCAAGGGTATGGACTTCCTATGGGACCTCAGGTTTTGTTTTGTTTTTTTGTGAAGTATCCCCTTAAACTCCAAACCAAAATCTTTCTTGCTGTAGGACATGCTACAGCAAATGCAACATTTACAAGGAATGAAAAACCACACACCGAAACCTCCAAAGGTCTCTCAAAATACATAGCAGACCCTTGGTGCGTCTATGTGCTGTTATTTCTTTGTATACAGTCAGGTCCATAAATATTGGGACATCGACACAATTCTAAAATGTTTGGCTCTATACACCACCACAAAGGATTTGAAATGAAACAAACAAGATGTGCTGTAACTGCAGACTGTCCGCTTTAATTTCAGGGTATTTACATCCAAATCAGGTGAACGGTGTAGGAATTACAGCAGTTTGCATATGTGCCTCCCACTTGTTAAGGGACCAAAAGTAATGGGACAATTGGCTTCTCAGCTGTTCCATGGCCAGGTGTGTGTTATTCCCTCATTATCCCAATTACAATGAGCAGATAAAAGGTCCAGAGTTCATTTCAAGTGTGCTATTTGCATTTGGAATCTGTTGCTGTCAACTCTCAAGATGAGATCCAAAGAGCTGTCACTATCAGTGAAGCAAGCCATCATTAGGCTGAAAAAACAAAACAAACTCATCAGAGAGATGGTAAAAACATTAGGCGTGGCCAAAACAACTGTTTGGAACATTCTTAAAAAGAAGGAATGCACCGGTGAGCTCAGCAACACCAAAAGACCCGGAAGACCACGGAAAACAACTGTGGTGGATGACTGAAGAATTCTTTCCCTGGTGAAGAAAACACCCTTCAAAACAGTTGGCCAGATCAAGAACACTCTCCAGGAGGTAGGTGTATGTGTGTCAAAGTCAACAATCAAGAGAAGACTTCACCAGAGTGAATACAGAGGGTTCACCACAAGATGTAAACCATTGGAGAGCCTCAAAAACAGGAAGGCCAGATTAGAGTTTGCCAAACGACATCTAAAAAAGCCTTCACAGTTCTGGAACAACATCCTATGGACAGATGAGACCAAGATCAACTTGTACCAGAGTGATGGGAAGAGAAGAGTGTGGAGAAGGAAAGGAACTGCTCATGATCCTAAGAATACCACCTCATCAGTGAAGCATGGTGGTGGTAGTGTCATGGCGTGGGCATGTATGGCTGCCAATGGAACTGGTTCTCTTGTATTTATTGATGATGTGACTGCTGACAAAAGCAGCAGGATGAATTCTGAAGTGTTTCAGGCAATATTATCTGCTCATATTCAGCCAAATGCTTCAGAACTCATTGGATGCTGCTTCACAGTGCAGATGGACAATGACCCAAAGCATACTGCAAAAGCAACCAAAGAGTTTTTTAAGGGAAAGAAGTGGAATGTTATGCAATGGCCAAGTCAATCACCTGACTTGAATCCGATTGAGCATGCATTTCACTTGCTGAAGACAAAACTGAAGGGAAAATGCCCCAAGAACAAGCAGGAACTGAAGACAGTTACAGTAGAGGCCTGGCAGAGCATCACCAGGGATGAAACCCAGCGTCTGGTGATGTCTATGCGTTCCAGACTTCAGGCTGAAATTGACTGCAAAGGATTTACAACCAAGTATTAAACAGTGAAAGTTTGATTTATGATTATTATTCTGTCCCATTACTTTTGGTCCCTTAACAAGTGGGAGGCACATACGCAAACTGTTCTAATTCCTACACCGTTCACCTGATTTGGATGTAAATACCCTCAAATTAAAGCTGACAGTCTGCAGTTAAAGCACATCTTGTTCATTTTATTTCAAATCCATTGTGGTGGTGTATAGAGCCACAAATGTTAGAATTGTGTCGATGTCCCAATATTTATGGAACTGACTGTATGTTAGTGCTGTTGCAGCACTTTTCATGTACATCACAGAGATGCTCCTCTTCACAATAATTATGCATTTTTCATGTTTTACTCTTTAAGTTTTTAAAAAATCACTGCTCTCAGCTGAAAGGAATTTTTTTTTTTTTTTTGCATTCTTAAAAATATTTTTTTGCAGTAGTTCCTATTCTCTAGATCAGTGACCACTGTCCTCCCCTGCTATTTATGTGAAGCTCTCTGAACCCTGCTTGAACCAAACCTTGGGTAGTTTAGTTCATCCCTACTGACCATTTCCTGCTGTATGTCTCCAATCTCACACCATCTCTAGCTGTATCTCTGCAATCTCTGAACATCTCCACCTGTATTTCTTTAGTCTCTGATCAGCTCCTGCTGTATGTGTCCAGTCTCTGATCATCTATTCCTCTATCTTCATTTTCTGTCCATCTTCTGCTGTGTGTCTCCAGTCTCCTATCATCTCCAGCTGTGTGCCTCCAGTCTGCGATCATCTCCAGCTGTGTGCCTCCAGTCTGCGATCATCTCCAGCTGTGTGTCTCCAGTCTGCGATCATCTCCAGCTGTGTGCCTCCAGTCTGCGATCATCTCCAGCTGTGTGTCTCCAGTCTGCGATCATCTCCAGCTGTGTGTCTCCAGTCTGCGATCATCTCCAGCTGTGTGTCTCCAGTCTGTGATCATCTCCAGCTATGTGTCTCCAGTCTTCGATCATCTCCAGCTGTATGTCTCCAGTCTCCGATCATCTCCAGCTGTGTGTCTCCAGTCTGCGATCATCTCCAGCTGTGTGTCTCCAGTCTGTGATCATCTCCAGCTATGTGTCTCCAGTCTCCGATCATCTCCAGCTGTGTGTCTCCAGTCTCCGATCATCTCCAGCTGTGTGTCTCCAGTCTCCGATCATCTTCAGCTGTGTGCCTCCAGTCTGCGATCATCTCCAGCTGTGTGCCTCCAGTCTGCGATCATCTCCAGCTGTGTGCCTCCAGTCTGCGATCATCTCCAGCTGTGTGCCTCCAGTCTGCGATCATCTCCAGCTGTGTGTCTCCAGTCTGCGATCATCTCCAGCTGTGTGTCTCCAGTCTGCGATCATCTCCAGCTGTGTGTCTCCAGTCTGCGATCATCTCCTGCTGTGTGTCTCCAGTCTCCGATCATCTCCTGCTGTGTGTCTCCAGTCTTCGATCATCTCCTGCTGTGTGTCTCCGGTCTCTGATCTTATCTTCCTCCTATCTTCATTTTTTTGTCCATCTTCTGCTGAAGGTCTCCAGTCTCCGATCATCTCCCGCTGTACGTCTCCAGTCTCCGATCATCTCCCGCTGTACGTCTCCAGTCTCCGATCATCTCCCGCTGTACGTCTCCAGTCTCCGATCATCTCCCGCTGTTTGTCTCCAGTCTCCGATCATCTCCTGCTCCTGCTGTACGTTTCCATTATCCGATCATCTCCCGCTGTACGTCTCCAGTCTCCGATCATCTCCCGCTGTACGTCTCCAGTCTCCGATCATCTCCCGCTGTACGTCTCCAGTCTCCGATCATCTCCCGCTGTACGTCTCCAGTCTCCGATCATCTCCCGCTGTACGTCTCCAGTCTCCGATCATCTCCCGCTGTACGTCTCCAGTCTCCGATCATCTCCCGCTGTACGTCTCCAGTCTCCGATCATCTCCCGCTGTACGTCTCCAGTCTCCGATCATCTCCCGCTGTACGTCTCCAGTCTCCGATCATCTCCTGCTCCTGCTGTACGTTTCCATTATCCGATCATCTCCCGCTGTACGTCTCCAGTCTCCGATCATCTCCCGCTGTACGTCTCCAGTCTCCGATCATCTCCCGCTGTACGTCTCCAGTCTCCGATCATCTCCCGCTGTACGTCTCCAGTCTCCGATCATCTCCTGCTCCTGCTGTACGTTTCCATTATCAGATCATCTCTTGCTGTACGTCTCTAGTCTCCGATCATCTCCTGCTGTACGTCTCCAGTCTCCGATCAGGTTGTAAACCTTTGTTTCAGGGATGAAACAAATACATATGTTGCTCCTGATTATCTATTCACTACATCCGTTCAAAGTGCTAACTTTACAGCTTGTCTGAGAGTTCAGAAAAAGGGGGCGGAGAGCTGAGGTTACAATTCTCAGAGCTCAGTGAGGAGAGCTCTGGGTGCTGATTGGAGGGAAGGGACACACCCCCTCCACACATGAGACAGGAACAGAGCTGAAGTCATCACTCTGCTGCATCTCCCTCCCCTGTCACCTTTTTTTCCTCTTGGTGTCAGGAAAACTTGTCAAAAGTGATTCATGCTGATAGTAGAGGAACAAAGTAGCAGGCAGAAATGACAGTGCTCTAAATTGAAATAAGTATACACTATAGAGGGAAATGCTTTGTTCATATTTCATGCCTGAGGTTTACAGCCACTTTAAATTTCTACCTCATTGACCCTGCCATGTCCCCCAATTAATCATAACTTGTCTTAATAATTTACTGTGGCTACTGACTCAGTGGTCGGAGAAGGAAATATTCCAATGCATTCTTTCCTTAGGCGGCTTTCATTTCGCACTCACACATCTATAATTATATTATCCTTACTATTATTGAGACATCAGGAGGTGAATCGATCTTTCCAAAGTGCCTTTGGTTTAGATGTACTTAGATAATCAGGTTTGTACGTTGTATAGCCGCACGTGTTCCTTTGCGTGGGTTCCATGCTAGGCTCAGTCAATGGAAATGACATCATTATGGAAATGTACCTTTCTTACAAGTTATTACAGGGAGAAGCATGTACATGTAATGTAATATGCTTTGATATCAGGAACGTACCTCCCACGATTCTGTGATGATGAAGAGGGACACCTTTTTAGTGTCAACATTTTATAGGCACACCTTGTAAGTGAGGTAACTAACCTTTTTTCTATGCTTGTTTATGAACATCAGTACCATAGTCTCTGACGACAGAGAAAAATCATGTCAGCCGAATAATACACATATTCTTGATCAGGGCTTTTTTTTCTCAAAAAATAGGTGCAGGAACTCCCCACCTTTTCAGTCGCCCCTTGTCTCTTTCCCCTACCCACCTCCAAGCACTGTCACTTTTACAGTAGATCCCCTGCAGTCAGCAACAATAGGTGCTGCGCACAACAATGGACCCCCACACAAAAAAATACCACCCCAGCAGCAATAGACCCACCCCAGAAACCACAGACCCCCAGCAGCAATAACAGATCTCCCAGAAACAATAGATCCCAATGCAAAAATAGAGTCCTACAAGTGACAACAGATCCCCCAGCATCAATAGGCCCTCCAGCAGCCAGCAACAATAGACTCCTCCCTCAACAGGAGATCCCTCCCAGCAACAACTAACCCCCCTAGCAACATAAGACCATCCCAGCAACAATAGACCCCAATGCAAAAATAGATTCACACCAGTGACAACAGATCCCCCAGCAGCCAGCATCAATAGGCCCTCCAGCAGCCAGCAACAATAGACTCCTCCCTCAACAGGAGATCCCTCCCAGCAACAACTGACCCCCCTAGCAACATAAGACCCTCCCAGCAACAATAGACCCCAATGCAAAAATAGATTCCCACCAGTGACAACAGATCCCCAGCAGCCAGCATCAATAGTCCTTCCAGCACACCCCAGTAGCCCTTGTCATTACATACATTCAGTACTGGAACAGCGTTCCCATTGAAAAAAAAAGCCCTGTTCTTGGGTATTCATAAAGCGTGTTCACAATGAACCTTAGATCCCATCATGGCACTGCATGACAAATGTCTGTGTTTGCCCCAAGTTTGTGTACTTCTTGGAAATAGGTACATGAATTCGGGGCGAGCACCAACATTTATCGTCTGGAGGCCAGAATATCTACACAGACAGCACAGTGCCCTATGAGTTTTGTAGCTGGGTGTGTGGATCATGATGGAGATTCAGAGAAACTAGTTCCCCATCAGGTTTGCTCCCTTTGTGAGTGACAGCAAGAAGTGGGTGAATATTCTAGCCTTTGGCTATGAAATCCATTCATGTCAATCACAAGTGAACCTGACGAGGAACCAATGCTGCAGCAGGCAGGTAAGTATATGTTTGTTTTGTTATATTTCTGCACTTCTTTAACCACTTGAATACTGGGCACTTTCACTGTCCAGAACAATTTCCAACTTTCCCCACTATCAATTTAGACAATTGCACATGCAACCCAGTAACCAAATTACATTTTTATCATTTTTTTGAGACCGATAGAGCTTTCTTTTGGTGGTATTAAATCACCTCTGGGTTTTTAATTTTTTGCTCAACAAACGAAAAATACTTTTCGAACGAAAAAACATTTTGACAAAAATAAAATGTTTTTTCTTTGTTTCTGTTATAACATTTTGCAAATAAGTAATTTTTCTTCATTGATGAGGCTGCACTGATGAAGCTGCACTGATAAGCGGTGCTGATTGGCTGCATTGATGGGCACCAGGGGCGGACTGACCATTTGGAAACTCGGGCACTGCCCGAGGGCCCGGGGTCAGTAGGGGGCCCCTTGAGATGTCCCTGGTACCTTTTTCATAGGCTTTTTGGAGTTTGGGCAAGGACACAGGGGCCCCATGATCCCCCTATTGCCCGGAGGCCCCATGAGTTGTCAGTCCGCCCCTGATGGGCACTGATGAGCTGCACTGATGGGCACTGCTGGGCGCACACTGATAATCAGTGCTCTGATTATCAGTGCAAACAAATCGCTGACAGCCTTGCTAGGTAAGGAAAATGTTCCCTGGGCGTCCCCTGTAACTTTACATAACCGTATAAAGTGTGGACCTTTTCGACATTCACCTGAGGGTGACCCTGTATGTAGACAGTTGTCATTCTGACAGGCAATTAGTCAGTTCTAGGGTCTGTGTCATTGCTCCCTACAGGGGAACTCCATTTTAAAACAAACTTTTTGATAGTTTCTATGACTGTTCAGATGTAAATGCAATCAGTTGTTATTATTATTATTATTTAATATATATGTGCACAAGAATAGATCAGATAGATTACAGATAAATAGTAGCTTGACATTAGACGTGCGATTCGTTTAATTACAAATCGAAATTCGGACAAAATTTTCATTATTCAGAGATTCGGATGAATACGAATCCCCAAATCACAATCATAACGAATTTCAATGAATCTGAAATAAATTATAAAAAATGATGAATGAATTAGTTTAATTTGGATGACATGAGGCGATAGTTTGGACCTTTTTGTTAATGATTGAAGCATTTGAAATAATGTGACAACATAACAAATGATACAAATTGATTTGGATCCATTTCAGTTTTATTTTGCATTACCATTTTTCTAAAAAAAAAAAAATGGAAGCATATTGCAATAAATACAGAAAGGTATAAAATGTAATTATTGTGTTTGGGTTGGATGACGGTGGATCCATCAAAATCTCTGAATTGCAGCACAACAAATTAATTTTGTTCCATTCGTTATTCCAGTCCAGGGCCGTGGATAAGAGGGTACCACCAGTCCATCTGTATGAGGCCCAGGCCAGTAGCGGGGCCCAGGCAGCTGGGGGGGAATATTGGAACCGATCCTCTGTATGGCTCTCTCTGCAGTAGTTGAAAGCTGGATTCTTCTCCTCCTCTTCCCCTCTCCACTGGCTTTCAACTGCTGCAGAGAGAGATATACAAGGGATCGGTTCCAGTAATTTACCAGTCTCTTCCTTTCCTGAATGAACACAATGAGTGATCAGTACCAATCACTCACTGTGTTTATAACTGAAGCATAGTAAACTTTGTTTTGTGGGGATGGGGGGCCCTGTTAGGTTGGCTGCCCTCATCATTTGGGGGGCCTTGTCAGGTTGGCCCTGTTCCAGTCAATTTCGTCCAATCAGCTCATAACATTTCTTTTTGTGGGTTGAATTAGCAAGGCTGACTCTGGGTGCATAAATCAGGGGTGGTCAACCTGCGGTCCTCGAAGCCCTCTGATGCCGTTGCCCTCAAACTAGGGACGCGCACGCCTGGGGTCGGCAACCCATTGATCCCCATTTGGGCTTGCCGACCCGCCATCCCAGAGCATCAGAGCGCATTGAGCCAACGTTGGCAGTGAAGGGAGCAGGGGCTGCATAAGCCGATCCTTTCTCTGTAGTGTCGGCTCCTGTCCCAGGCAGAGTGATACCAAGTGGACCTTTCTAGCAGAATGGAGACGGAGAGTGATGCCAGCAGAAGCTGGAACACATAAGTAAAAATAATTCAAAGTGCAGCGCAACAATCTTAACAACTTAAATAAAATGTGCAAAATAACAAAGATTATTACACCATAAATGAAAGAAACATCAAAAAATTGGTACCACAAACCAAAAATGCTATATAATTCATATTCAAAACAAACCCCTCTATCCATGCATGTGTCCGTGCTTTATTGTGCTGAGAAACAATTTTGAAAAACACCTCCTGGCATTTCTGGCAGTGGCCATTTTGAGTAAGGGCAGATGATTTATGTAGTAGTTACTTCCTGGAATCAATCTGTCCTCAACTTGGGCATTGGGAGAACCCTCCCCTCCTGAAGACTCCTGAGAAGTATGACATCATTTGCATAGGCATGGAAACCAGGAAGTAAATGAAGGAATGCAAAAAAGGTTAAAACAAGTAAATCTGATACACTTTCCTATCTATTTACTAATGTTAGCAGCATAAGGATTATAAATAGTCCATGTTGATTTAGAGAGTGAAGTTCCGCTTTACGGTAAACCATGATTTCATCAAATGTGTTTTCATGTTTCTGACTCCTTGCTATTAATAAAACTTTCATTTGTGATCCACAATATATAGAAGTCTGTGTTCCACCGCAGTGCCCACCACCTGTCACTTCAGCCTCTTACCCCACAGTTTGACCCACACTCAGGTAAAGTCAGAAGCGCTTTCCCAGCCACACTGGGTTGGAAATCTGCAGCAATTCTTCAAACAGCCTCAGGTATCGCATTCATTTATGGTCGGATGCAAGATATAGCACATCAAGCCTGGAAGAAAAAACAAACTCTCATTGTGTAGTAAATAAACACCCAATCCTCAACCACTTGCCCTCCTGAAGATTTACTCCCCCCTTCCTGACCAAGCCATTTTTTGCGATACGGTGCTACGTTACTTTAACTGACAATTGCGCGGTCATACAACACTGCACACAAATGAAATTTATGTCCTTTTTCCCCCCACAAATAGAACTTTTCTTTTGGTGGTATTTAATCGCCTGTGTGTTTTTTATTTTTTGTGCTATAAACAAAAAATTACTGACAATTTTGACAAAAAAACTATATTTTTTACTTTTTGCAAGTTAAACATGTCCAGTAAAAAAAATTAAAAAAATCAAATTTTTACAAATGGCGGTAAATATAATATGTTTTTTTTACTAGTAAAGGCGGCGATCAGCAACTTACAGCGGGACTGCGGCAGGCATTCTGACACTGGGGGGAACTGATTTGGTGTCACTGATCTCCCCAGTGACACCAATACAGTGATCAGTGCTAATAAAAGCATTGACACTGTACTAATGGCACTGGGCAGGAAGGGGTTAACATGTGGGGTGATCAAAGGGTTAACTGTGTGCTGTTTCACTACTTGGGCTGTGTGTGTGCTTCACTGTAAGCACACTGCTTTGTATGGCTGTGCTATGCACAGCCATACAAAGCAGTGTGCAGGAGCTGACAGGGGAGAGACCTGTGTTGTTTATACACAGTTCTCTCCCCCGTCGGAGATACTCAGCAATCATCGGGTGCTGGCGATTAATCACCGGCCGGGACCCGGTGATTGACAGCCGAGGCTGTGAATGGCGGTGCGGGTAGGGTGCGATCACCCCTTACCCGGAACTGCAAAATCACTTATATATACGTGATTTTGCGCACCCATGCCGCCCTGTAGCAGTATTTCTGCTATAGGGCGTCGTGGAAGAGGTTAATAAACCCAAAAGATTAAAACTGCTCATAAAGCAAGTGCACTGAAAGATCCAGTGCACAAGATGAATTGCCTATTTAAATGTTACAAACAGATTGCCTCCTTGAAGGATAAACGTCTGTTAATACCACATGTAAAGATGGCTGCTCCTGGCATGGCATGACTAAGCCTCCTTCCACTGTGCTTATGCAATTAACATATTAGCACCTATAAAAGGGTTAACGATTAGGCTGCTTTCACACTGATCCGCGGGTGCAGAGCCATGCACCTGCGGGTTAGCTGCACAGAACCATAGACTTCCATTATATCCTGAGGGTTTGGTGCACTTTCTGAAAGTGCACCAAAACTCCTGAAAGGGAGATGACAATAAAATATTACTGTATATTAAACCCTATCCCCAATCCTAATCCTAACTCTAATCCCAACCCCTAATCCTAACTCTATTGCTAACTCTAATCCCAACCCTAACTCTAACCTCAACCCCTAATCCCAACTCTAACCACTAGCCCCAACCCCTAATCCTAACTCTATTGCTAACTCTAATCCTAACTCTAACCCCAACTCTAACCCCAACCCCTAATCCTAACTCTATTGCTAACTCTAATCCTAACTCTAACCCCAACTCTAACCCCAACCCCTAATCCTAACTCTATTGCTAACTCTAATCCTAACTCTAACCCCAACTCTAACCCCAACCCCTAATCCTAACTCTATTGCTAACTCTAATCCTAACTCTAACCCCAACTCTAACCCCAACCCCTAATCCTAACTCTATTGCTAACTCTAATCCTAACTCTAACCCCAACTCTAACCCCAACCCCCAATCCTAACTCTATTGCGAACTCTAAACCCAACCCTAACTATAACCCCTAATCCTAAACTTAACTCTAACCCCTTACCCTAGCAAAAAAATTAGTAATAATAAAAAATAAAAGCTGATGGAAAAACTAAAAACAGCTGAAAAACCTAGTAACATATGATGAAACGGATGACATTTTTCTCTATTGGCTATTAGGAAAACACCAAAGCTCGATTTTAAAATGTTGTACAAAACCATGTGAAAAAACGACTGAAAAAACACTCAAAAACTCAACGCTCAGGTGTAAATGCAGCCAAAAGCACAGGGTGCACAATGGGTAAATGTAGAATATGAAATGAACTGCACAGCGTACAGAATGAGGAAGTGTAAAATGAGATTTATAACATGCTTTGTAAAGTATACAGTGCGGAAAAGGGAAAGAACAGCAGGGAATGTACAGCATGATATGCAAAATAAGGCGCTGTGGACAAGGAAATGTACAGAATGGTTTATAGAATGAGGAGGTCTGGACTAGGGAACATATAGCATGGTATACGAAATGAGATTTTGTGGGATAGGGAAAGTATAGCATGTTATATGACATGAGGTGGTCTGGAATAGGGAACACCTAGCATGGTAGACGAAGTGAGGTAGCGTGGAATAGGAAACATAACATGGTAAACCAAAATTAGGTGGTGTAGAACAGAGTGTACAGAGTATGGTTTACAACATGAGGTGGTGTGGACTAGGGAACATACAGCATGGCATGCAGAATGAGGTGGTGTGGACAAGGGAACATATATCATGGCATACAGAATGAGGTGGTGTGGACTAGGGAACATATAGCATGGCATGCAGAATGAGGTGGTGTGGACTAGGGAACATATAGCTTGGCACTCAGAATGAGGTGGTGTGGACAAGGGAACATATAGCTTGGCACTCAGAATGAGGTGGTGTGGACAAGGGAACATATAGCATGGCAGGCAGAATGAGGTGGTGTGGACTAGGGAACATATAGCTTGGCACTCAGAATGAGGTGGTGTGGACAAGGGAACATATAGCATGGCAGGCAGAATGAGGTGGTGTGGACTAGGGAACATATAGCACGGCATGCAGAATGAGGTGGTGTGGACTAGGGAACATATAGCTTGGCACTCAGAATGAGGTGGTGTAGACTAAGGAACATATAGCATGGCATGCAGAATGAGGTGGGTGGACTAAGGAACATACAGCATGGCATGCAGAATGAGGTGGTGTGGAATAGGGAGCATATAGCATGGCATGCAGAATGAGGTGGTGTGGACTAGGGAACATATAGCATGGCATGCAGAATGAGGTGGTGTGGACTAGGGAACATATAGCATGGCATGCAGAATGAGGTGGTGTGGACTAGGGAACATATAACATGGCATACAGAATGAGGTGGTGTGGACTAGGGAACATACAGCATGGCATGCAGAATGAGGTGGTGTGGACTAAGGAACATATAGCATGGCATGCAGAATGAGATGGTGTGGACTAGGGAACATATAACATGGCATGCAGAATGAGGTGGTGTGGACTAGGGAACATATAGCATGGCATGCAGAATGAGGTGGTGTGGACTAAGGAACATACAGCATGCATGCAGAATGAGGTGGTGTGGACTAGGGAACATATAGCATGACATGCAGAATGAGGTGGTGTGGACTACGGAACATGTAACATGGCATACAGAATGAGGTGGTGAGGACTTGGAAGCATATAGCATGGCATGCAGAATGAGGTGGTGTGGACTAGGGAACATATAACATGGCATGCAGAATGAGGTGGTGTGGACTAGGGAACATATAGCATGGCATGCAGAATGAGGTGGTGTGGACTAGGGAACATATAGCATGGCATGCAGAATGAGGTGGTGTGGACTAGGGAACATATAACATGGCATGCAGAATGAGGTGGTGAGGACTAGGGAACATATAGCATGGCATGCAGAATGAGGTGGTGTGGACTAGGGAACATATAGCATGGCATGCAGAATGAGGTGGTGTGGACTAAGGAACATACAGCATGCATGCAGAATGAGGTGGTGTGGACTAGGGAACATATAGCATGACATGCAGAATGAGGTGGTGTGGACTACGGAACATGTAACATGGCATATAGAATGAGGTGGTGAGGACTTGGAAGCATATAGCATGACATGCAGAATGAGGTGGTGTGGACTAGGGAACATATAGCATGGCATGCAGAATGAGGTGGTGTGGACTAGGGAACATATAACATGGCATACAGAATGAGGTGGTGTGGACTACGGAGCATACAGCATGGCATGCAGAATGAGGTGGTGTGGACTAGGGAGCATACAGCACGGCATCCAGAATGAGGTGGTGTGGACTAGGGAGCATACAGCATGGCATGCAAAATGAGGTGGTGTGGACTAAGGAACATATAGCATGGCATGCAGAATGAGGTGGTGTGGACTAGGGAACATATAGCATGGCATGCAGAATGAGGTGGTGTGGACTAGGGAGCATATAGCATGGCATGCAGAATGAGGTGGTGTGGACTAGGGAACATACAGCATGGCATGCAGAATGAGGTGGTGAGGACTAGGGAACATACAGCATGACATGCAGAATGAGGTGGTGTGGACTAGGGAACATACAGCATGGCATGCAGAATGAGGTGGTGTGGACTAGGGAACATACAGCATGGCATGCAGAATGAGGTGGTGAGGACTAGGGAACATACAGCATGACATGCAGAATGAGGTGGTGTGGACTAGGGAACATACAGCATGACATGCAGAATGAGGTGGTGTGGACTAGGGAACATACAGCATGGCATGCAGAATGAGGTGGTGTGGACTAGGGAACATATAGCATGGCATGCAGAATGAGGTGGTGTGGACTAGGGAACATATAGCATGGCATGCAGAATGAGGTGGTGTGGACTAGGGAACATATAGCATGGCATGCAGAATGAGGTGGTGTGGACTAGGGAACATATAACATGGCATGCAGAATGAGGTGGTGTGGACTAGGGAACATATAGCATGGCATGCAGAATGAGGTGGTGTGGACTAGGGAACATGTAACATGGCATACAGAATGAGGTGGTGTGGACTAGGGAGCATACAGCATGGCATGCAGAATGAGGTGGTGAGGACTTGGAAGCATATAGCATGACATACAGAATGAGGTGGTGTGGACTAGGGAACATATAACATGGCATGCAGAATGAGGTGGTGTGGACTAGGGAACATACAGCATGGCATGCAGAATGAGGTGGTGTGGACTAGGGAGCATACAGCATGGCATGCAGAATGAGGTGGTGAGGACTTGGAAGCATATAGCATGACATACAGAATGAGGTGGTGTGGACTAGGGAACATATAACATGGCATGCAGAATGAGGTGGTGTGGACTAGGGAACATACAGCATGGCATGCAGAATGAGGTGGTGTGGACTAGGGAACATATAGCATGGCATGAAGAATGAGGTGGTGTGGAATAGGGAATGTTTAGCTTGATCTATGATATGAAGCCTTGCTGATGAGCAGTAAGGAATGTACAGTATGGCATATGAATTCATACATTGTGGAATAGAGAATGAATACCGATGCATATGGTATGAGGCATTTGAAAGCACAGAAGCTGGCAGGAATTATCCCCTGCTCACTTCTGTGTCATTTCCTATGAGGGTCCTGCACTTATAGAACTCTAGATGGGATTTAATGGCCCAGGCTAACTGGTTAATGATTTTCAACCTTCATGCCCAATCTGGACCCCCTCCAGTTCAGGCCCATAGCAGCTGTGTGGACTACTATGGCAATAGTTCAGCTGATAGATACAGTTGGATAATCTCATGGTTTAAGTGAGTGTGGCTTTGTCTGTGGCTTGCTGGTTTAAGCTGAGGACAATGTGCAGCTCCGGATTTTGTAATGGTTCTTTCTTGCTCTGAAAATGTAGCAATTCCTCTGAAATGACAATGTGGTGTTGTGATTAGTCTAAGCAGTTTACTATTTGCAGTCACAGAAATGGCTTTAGTGGGTCTGGGCTGTGGGTGAGTAAGAAGAGCCTAAATATTTGGGAGTCACTCTTCAAGTGCATTACCCATACAGTATTTTTAGCCTCTGCAATCATTTACACACCCTGTATTACACTTTGCTGGGCGCACACGTTATCCCGAGTCACTCGCTGGGAATCCCACTAATCATATCACTTAATAATGTCATCGGCTGTCTAATTAACACTTACCTAAGGGGGAATTCCAGCACACAATGCAAAATGTCTCCTAGGCAGTTCTAAATGATGCTGGTTACTGTAACTGTATTGTGTGCTTGTTCTTTTTTGTATAAGTACTGTTTATTATTCTGCTACTTTGACCTTAATGTGAACACAATTTCCAAGTTTACTATTGCTTCCAGACAGGGCTGTGGATAAGTAGGTACCACCAGTCCTCCTGTATGGGGCCCAGGCCAGCACGGGGGCCCAGATAGCTTGGTGAATGAGGTGTGGGCAGGAAGGGTGATCGGCACAGGGGGAGGAGCAATTACTGGAATTGATCCTCTGTATGGCTCTCTCTGCAGCAGCTGAAAGCTGGCTTCTTCTCTTCTCCCTCTTGCTGGCTTTCAGCTGCTGCAGAGGGAGACATACAGGGGATCGGTTCCAGTAATTTCCCCCCTGCTGCACCCTTTACCTTCACTGTGCACCATATGTTTCCCCTTGCCGCCCAGGCCCCCCTTAGTGCCCTACCTCCACAGTGCTGACGGTCTCTCATTGGCAGCTGCAAGCAGACAATGGGATCCTTCAGGATGGAGAGTGGGGGAAGGGTCCAGTAAATATGTCACATTTACCAGCCCTTCCTTTCCTGAATGAACACAATGAGTGATCGGTATCAATCAATCACTATGTTAATTCGTAACTGAAGCATAGTAAACTGGGTTTTTTTTTTGGTGGGGGGGGGGCCCTGTCAAGTTGACTGTTAGGGGTCCCCGTGTTTTCTAACAGCAGTCCTGCTTCCGGGTGTGTATCCTGGCCTCCTCTAAATTTTCCTGAGCACTGTGTCACACAGATTTCCATCTGGTCTTATGGATACTAAGGTCAGATCCAGTACAAAAAAATAACTTTCTATTTCTGATGACTATAAAACTAATGTTTAAAGCTGATTCCAAACGAAAGACAATAGATATGCGGGTACATCTTGGTTTTAGAAAAGGTAGCAGTATACGGTATAACTAAAAAAATTGTATTTTGATATAGATTTGGGCCAAAAAAAGTAACTGTGTCAGGTTTAAAAAAAAAATTCTCCTAAATTTCGAGTAAATCTAATAAGTCAGAACAAAATAAGAGAAGATGCAATAACAGTTGAAGTCAATCACTCCCACTCTCTTACCTTCTCTTACAATGCAGACACTAGTTGAGGCACTTCTTCTGTTGGCCTGATCTGTAGCTTCATCTGGTTTGCAAGAGAAGATGGGTGCTCTCACAGGAGGTTCAATGGTGTCCACGCACATGAAACATGGTACTGAACCCTACTGAAGTCTATAGGAGGCAAATCTTATATTTTCGAATCATTTTTAAAGCTAATAGGCATGCTATTGTTGAAAAAAGGCATGGGTAGCTGGGCACTGTCATGGGGGCATGTAGCATGGCATAAAATGTTTAAAAAAATATTGTTCAGTGAGGGGTCTTTAAAGGGCAAATTTGAACAGAGCTCATTCCTGTACTAAATCAGGTTACATATCAGGTTTCAACACTGAGGGGGAAGGTTCCTTGCAAAGAAGGGGTAGCAAAACCTCCCCCTTCCCCTTGCAAGGCACCCTTGTCCAAATTTTGAGATAAGGGTCCCTTTCCCACCTCCAATGCCCAAAGAAGGAGGTGTGAATAATATAGGGGGACGTAAAGTAGAATCTGGAAGTCCCCATTGTATTACCTGCTACTAGGGGGATGAGTACAAGGAACAATGATACTCATTACCTATTCCCAAAAGCTATATGTAAATAAACTCACACCTTAACCACATGCCCTCCTGAGGATTTACCCCCCTTCCTGACCAGGCCATTTTTTGCGTTATGCTGCTGTGTTACTTTAACTGACGATTGCTCGGTCATGCAACGCTGCACCCAAATTAAATTTACATCCTTTTTTCTCATCAAATAGAGCATTCTTTTGGTGGTATTTTTCCCCTACAAATTGAACTTTCTTTCCGAGGTATTTGATTGCCTGTGTGGGTTTAATTTTTTGGCACTATAAAAAAAAAGATCAACAATTTTGAGAAAAAAAACTACATTTTTGACATTCTTGCTATTAAACATGTCCAGTAAAAAAATCAAATTTCGTCATAAATTTAGGCCAAAATTTATTCTTTGCTAAAAAAAAAAAAAATCCCAATCATGTAAATTAATTGGTTTACGTTAAAGTTATAGCGTTTACAAATGGCGGTATAGATACTGGAATTTTTACTAGTAATGGTGGTGATCAGCGACTTATAGTGGGACTGCAGGACTGCGGTGGACATTCTGACACTGGGGGAAACTGACTTGGTGTTACTGACATCCCCAGTGACACCAATACAGTTATCCGTGCTAAAAAAAAGCACTGACACTGTACTAATGGCACTGGGCAGGAAGGGGTTAACATGAGGGGCGATCAAAGAGATAACTGTGAGCAGGGATTGTTTTACATAGGGGCCGTGTCAGTGTGCTTCACTGTAACCACACTGCTTTGTATGGCTGTGCTGTGCACAGCTATCCACAGCAATGTGCCGGAGCCGACAGGGAGGAGAACTGTTAGTAAACAAAACAGTCCTCCTCCCCATCGGAGATCCTCGGTAATCATCGGGCCTGGACCTGATGACTGACAGCTGTGGCTGCGAATGGTGGGTAGGACTTGAGCGCACCCCCTACCTGGAAATGCAAAATCATGTATATATGCGCGATTTTGTGCACCCGTGCTGCCCTGTAGAAGTATTTCTGCTATAGGGCGGTCGGGAAGCGGTTAAAATATTTAATTGCATTACAAAAAATACATTTAAAAAGTTTAAAAATTTTCCTGGCATCCAGTGATGTCAACCCATTGTCAATCACAATGACCTGACACCTACAGATGTGTACACATCACACTTCCATGGGTAATTGACAGATTCCCAAAACTGTGGTAAACACAGAGCCAGGGATCCTGGTTGAAAAATGTTTCCCTGTGATCTGTTTACATCACAGCATCCAGTGGTTCAGTTGAGCGAACAGCCATATTAGTTATCCAGGTCTGCAAATCGCAATCAAGATTGGTTCGCCTCAAACACGTCTGACTCTAATCTCATCCCTACTATGACCATAGGAGTCCTCTTCAATAAAGAATCTGTGGTTGAAGCAGTGAGGTCAGGAATCTGGATGTTTATCATATTGGATTTCTTTCTATCCATACCTTTTGCTCTAGACATCCCAAGTCTTGTTTACACTCAGTAGGGTCTGCAGACTGATAGCCTAGTCAGCAATGTCACAGGAAAAATGACCTTCTCTTGACTTTCCCCAGTGTTGGCATTCTATATGGAATACCATATGGTGGCCAATAGCTGCACTCTTTGGTGCTGGCCACACTGACTGACCACTGCTAAACACAAGAAGGGTGAAGGTCAGAGGCTGGGATGCTGAAGTAAATGTTGAACAGAACACCCCCTGCATTCCACTTCTGCCTCTCCATCATGTGTACATAAAAATTAGGGTATACATTTCTCTATGTCTAGTTTAGAACAAACGTCACAACCTTTCTGAGATGGGAATGAGGGATATCTTTTACTAGGAAGCTAGCCTGTGCTGAATGCTAACTAAACAGTTCAGCACCTACTCTCCCACATAGAAGAAAAATAGATTTGAAATATATTTTAAAAATATACTCCCCAAATATATTGACATATATTTTAAATACTACAATTTTGGCCGTATTCAATATATTTCAACATATACAGTATTTCAATAAATAAATAAATTTTAGTTTTTTACATACGCTTTTAATACTAGCATTTCTTTTTAATTACTATATACACTCACTGGCTATTTTGTTAGGTGCACCTTGCTAGTGCCAAGAAAATATCCCCCACACCATTACATCACCACCAGCCTGAACCGTTGATACAAGGCAGGATGGATCCATGCTCTCAAGTTGTTTATGCCAAATTCTGACCGTACCATCTGAATGTCGCAGCCAGCAGTCTGCCCATTCTCCTCTGACCTCAACAAGGCATTTTTGTCCACACAACTGCCACTCCCTGTATATTTTCTCTTTTTCTGACCATTCTCTGTAAACCCTAGAGCAGGGGCGGACTGACCATTTGGAAACTCAGACACTGCCCGAGGGCCTGGGGTCAGTAGGGGGCCCCATGAGCTGCCCCTGGTACCTTTTTTCATAGGCTTTTTTGAGTTTGGGCAAGGACACAGGGGCCCCATGATCCCCTATTGCACGGGGGCCCCATGAGTTGTCAGTCCGCCCCTGCCCTAGAGATGGTTGTGTGTGAAAATTCCAGTAGATCATCAGTTTTTGAAATACTCAGACCAGCCCACCTGGCAACAACAACCATGCCATGTTCAAAGTCATTTAAATCCTTAAATCCTTTCTTCCCCATTCTGATGCTCAGGTTGAACTTCAGCAAGTCGTCTTCACCATGTCTAGATGCCTAAATGCATTGAGTTGTTGCTCTTTGATTAGCTGATTAGTATTTTTTGTTACCAAGCAATTGAACAGGTTTACCTAATAAAGAGGCTGGTGAGTGTACAGTATGGGTGGACCTCATGGAACTAACCTGATCTGAAGTTATTTTAGCACTCCATATAATGGGTAGGGACAATATTTATAATTGGCAATAAAGGTCTGCACAACACTACACCATTCAACAACCAACAATATATGATTATTTAGGGTGCTTAAACATCTCAACTGTGTATCAATCAGTTAGTACAATAGTTTTTAATGTATAGAGTACGCACCTCACAAAGCCAAACTGCTAGGGTAGGAGGTTCTTGAGAAAGGAGTTTTTTGGATCCCTGAAACGTTGGTTTCTTCTTCCTCCTCTCTTTTCACCAGGGTCTGGCTCAGCTTTCCTTTTTTACTCTATTCTGGGTATTGTACCCCTGTATGTATTTCTGAACATCAGCTCTTTTATGTTTTAAGTGTAGCTCATTGCACCTATATGCATGCATGTTCTTTGCTGTTATTCAACAATGGAATGTACATCTTTGTTGTATTATGCTTGATGTTAGATGACATACTTGGTTATCTGTACATGCTAGGTGATTGTATGTACTGTACAGGTGAAAGTCGAAAAATTAGAATATTGTGCAAAAGTTCATTTATTTTACTGAAATAAATTAACTTTTGCATGATATTCTAATTTTTTGAGTTTCACCTGTATATGCCTAATACTATACTAGTATTGCTAAAGCAGTTTGGCTATGTGGTGTGCTTACTATATACATTAAAAACTAGGGACAATATTTTATGCAACCTTTTTTTAGATGGCATTTTTATCCTCCCGCCTCACCATAATCACCAATGTCGTAAAGGAAGGCATCGGAAAATGTCATTGTGTCAACAAGGCTTTCCTCCCACGCTGACATATGGTTGCCCTTTAAATACATGACACGCGCACCTTGGAAATATCTATATATTGTTTGAATGAGGTATTCAGACTCCAGGACATTCATAGGTGATTACTAAAATAAACAAGGGTAAATGAGATGTAGCTTTACAGGGGCACAGTTTGAGATATCTATATATACAAAGTATCTTATTACGAACATTGATTTGGAATTCATGTGTGTAGTATGTTATAATAATACAAATGCACAACTTTGTAATTTCTAGAGAACACTGTTTAATACTCTTAAAGCAAACCTGGTCACTAACAAAAAATAAGCCTATCTCTGTATGGAAGAAACCATACAGAACAACAGTATACTTTTGCCTGTGAAATCCCAATGAAAGACCCAAACATCTGGGTATGAGCACTCGTATAGGTTCCCTCTGGTCCCCCACAATGCAGTGCTTGGTGCCCAGTATGACATTATGCCAACTGATTGGTGTAGAGCAAATGTGGAACCAATTTACAAAAAAGACAGACAAATCAGCCTAACCGCATTAGTATGGATAATATTTGAGGGAATGGAAAGGGACTCCACAGAGAAATTTGTCTGCAACAAAGTTGTTATAAGTGACAACTAGCATGGATTTACTGTATGAAAGACTGGTCTTCTCAGACCAACCTGTTATCATTCTTTTCAGGGATTGAATTGTGGAAGTCCTGAGGACGTAGTTTATCCAGATTTTGCTAAGGCATTTGTTACTTTACCTCCTATAGCACCCTTCTAGTTAGGATGCTAATTAGGCTAGGCAAATTTAGTTCTTTGGCTCTATTGTAATCATTTGAGCTGCTTGTGCTTGTTTGGGCTGTTCTGCAGCTTACTGGTTCCCCCTGCCTCCTGGAAGGTTTTGCAAAGTAGTGAGCTGGAAAATTCATATCCACATCCTGAATATTTAGCCATGTACATCCAATCCCTGGAGCAGGGTGTCTAGATGGTGGCTGGGAGAGAGCATAAATAGTTTGGAGCCTGGAATTGAGGGGTTCTTCTTGTGGAGGAGATCCTATCCTGAGGGGCTACTGCCCTTCTAGGGAGGTCTATAGCTGTGCTTCTTCATCTGTTCGAGGTCCCAGCTGGCTAGCTGAGGGGGGTCTATGCTGCTTAACTCTGCTGGAGCTGACTGAGGGACTTTTTGGGGATCTGGTCTGAGGAATTCACAGATGTGTCTTACAGATATTGGAAGGAGGCATCCAATAGCCTAAGGCCATTAGGGAGTAAAGACCGGTGTGTGAGATCTCAGTGACTGTGTGCTGATGCTGTCCTTGCATGTGCTTATAAGTGGACATTGTTCATGGTGTCTCTGTGTAGCTCAACCTATTATTTGTGCGGCAAGAACTATACTCAAAATCTTTAGGTGGAAGATAGGTGTTCTCAAGTTACTACTTAACATTTGTGGACTATCCCACAGTTACTCTGAACCCATCCAAGTACAAGTTCAAGTTTTTTTTTCCAATAAAGCATAAAAAATAATACCCCTAGACTGATCATTGAGATGAAGGAGTGACTAAGACTGTGCACCTGTCTACTAGTGCACCTACTGGGGGAAGAACCGGGGGACCAAATCAGTGGGCCCTCTAGGGAGTGAGCACTACATTTAATCTATAAAATGCAGTCTGTTGGAGTTGATGAGATTATATGCACAGGGATTGGAAACTGGTAACATGAACGGGTCCAGGAAGTAGTGATAAATGGCTCATTTTCTGAATGGACTAAAGATGAGAGTGGTGTGTCCCAGAGTTCTATCTTGTGGCCAATGCTGTTAAATTTGTTCATTAATGATATAGTCTGGATTAGCAGCAAGTCATTTTATCTCTGGAGGACATTCATCATTATTTAGCATTTTCTCCCCAGCCTGACTGTCTCTGGACCACTCCCTTCATTTTATTAAATTTCAGTTCTTTTAGTCAGGGAGGTCCAGCATCAGATGTGGGTGTTACCTAAGGCAATCTGACTAAGAATACCCACTCTTCCAGACTGATATTCACCCATCATTTGATTTTTGCATAACTTCACCCAGCCCATTGTTTTAATCATATCTGATGGCATATTGAGGCAGGGTGATGTGATATTTTTAGGAGGTTCAGAACCCTGCAGGCCCCTCTCCCCAGCCACAATCTGTCTTTATGGTTGGTGCATAGAAAAACACAGAGTCCCAGTGCTTATCTCACTAGGTCCAAATCAAAGTAAGTTATGAGAATGAAAAAATCTTATTTAAAAATGTCATTATCCTGTTGATGGGGGTGGGGTGCAGAAGAAGGAATCAGGGAAAGTTCACCTTTTCATAAAAAAGCAATGGTGAACGAACACCCTATACTCCCCACTTCGTTACCCTTATGAGGGTTTTAGTTTCTCCAGTTCTGGGGTTTGAAAACTGTGCTGTTCTTCCTCTTCTTTTCTAAAGACACCAAGATGGATTAGAGCAGTTCTGATTGGTTAGCATCAGCTTGCTACCAAGCTTAAAGAAACAGAACTGCTCTGATCCATCCCAGCATCCCTTGGTGAAGAAGAACCATGGTTTTCAAACCCCGGGACTGCTGCATTGGGCTGCATGTATGATGAAACTGTATCACCCATGGTAAATGCACCGGGGGCGAGGAGTTGAAGAGGGTGAAGAGTTGGGTATTCATTAGGGATGCACCGAAATTTCGGTGGCCGAAACATTTCGGCCGAAAACACCCCTTTCAGCCGTCGGCTGAAATGAAAATAAGCACCGATACAGGTGCACCGAGACCATCGAGCGGTCCTGGCACTGGGCATAGAGATGAGTGAAGGAAAGATGGCCTCCACTCATCTCTATGCCCTTGGAGGACCTGAGCGATGTCACTTCTGGTTCCAGACATTTTTTATTTTTTTTTAAAGCACTAGATCAATGCTTTTTTTTTTTTGTTTTTTTTTGTTTTTGTTTTTTTTATCTAATGCTTTCCATTGCAGAGGAGAGATGTGGGGTCTTATTGACTCCATATCTCTCCATAAAGAAGACCTGTCGCTAATTATTTCTATCACAAGGGATGCATGCATTTCTTGTGATGAGAATAAAAGTGATTACATTTTTTTTTTAAAGGGACATTGCAAAAACAAAAAAGAAATAAGTGTAATAATAAAAGATTAAAGTGTCCCCGTCTCCCCGTGCTTGTACATATATATATAAATGATGTTCAAACCACACACGTGAGGTATCGCCACGAACATCAGAGCAAGATCATTAATTCTCGCACTAGACCTCCTCTGTAACTTTACACTGCTAACCTGTAGACATTTTTAAAGCATCACCCATGGAGATTTTTCAGTACTGCAATTTCATGCCATTCCACAAGCGTGGCCAATTTGAAAGCGTGACATTGGGTATCTATTTACTCGCCGTAACATCCACTTTTATATTTTAGAAAATTGGTGTGTATATGTGTGTATATATATATATATATATATAAAATTAATATTTTTTTATTTTTTTTAATCAAAGTGTATTTTTTTACAAAAATATATATTCATTTTTAAAAATTGCGCATTTCAGGTTTTTGGTTTTGGCCAAGTGCATGTTGAATTTTTGTTTTCGGTTTCGGCACCAGAATTTTAATTTCGGTGCAACACTAGTATTCATGTATGCTTGCATGCTATATATGTTCCAAATATTTTGGTGTGTGTGTGTACCACTGTCATGTATGCAGGGATCTTTGCATACATGTATACCATGATTAAGTTCACGTTAAAGTGGAGCTTCAGCCAAAAAGGGAAGTTCTACTTTAAGGATTTTGACAGGTACCTGCTCCGACCACCTAGGCGATCAGAAGCAGAAGTTCTCTTCCTCCCCCGCAGTCTTATCGGACACGTGACAAGTCTCAGAAGACTGGGACCATTCACAATGTGCAGCGTGGCTCGCACATGCTCAGTGTGCACTCAACTGTGAAGTCACAAGCTGTCCCAGCCAGCTTCCCACAGGTGAGATACTGGCACTGGGGACAGAAGATGGAGGGAAGGGACGGTTTGGGTGAGCACAACCTAGAACAAATGAGTGTCATAGTTAGTCTGGCTGAAAAAAGACAAAAGTCCATCCAGTTCAACCATAAAACAAAGTTATACTCCTATATCCACAGTTGATCTAGAGGAAGGCAAAAAAATCCAGCAAAGCATGATCCAATTTGCTCCTGCAGGGGAAAAAAAAACCTTCCTGATCCCCCGAGAGGCAATTGGATATTCCCTGAATCAACTTTACCTATAAATGTTAGTAACCAGTTATATTCTGTGTATCTAAGAAACAATCCAGGCTTTCTTTAAAGCAATTCACTGAGCTGTCCAGAACCAACTCTTGAGGAGTCTATTAGACATTTTCACAGCTCTTACTGTGAAGAAACCTTTCTGTATTTGGAGATTAAATTTCTTTTCCTCCAGATGTAAAGAGTGCCCCCTTGTCCTCTGTGATGACCTCAGGGTGAATAGCTCTACACCGAGTTCACTATATGAACCACTGATGTATTTATACATGTTGATCATATCCCCCCTTAATCTCCTCTTCTCAAAAGAGAATAAATTCCGTTCCTCTAATCTTTCCTCATAGCTGAGCTCCTCCATGCCTCTTATCAGTTTGGTTGCCCTTCTCTGTACTTTCTCCAGTTCCCCAATGTTCTTTTTGTGAATTGGTGCCAAAAACTGAACTGCATATTCCAGATGAGGTCTTACTAATGATTTGTACAGGGGTAATATGATATCTCTCTCTCTGGACTCTTTTAATACAAGAGAGGATTTTGCTCGCTTTAGCTTGCCATTTACCAGAACCCCCAGATCCCTCTCCACCATTGATTCTCCCAGTTGTACCCCCCCTAGTATATATGATGCATGCATATTCTTAGTCCCCAAGTGCAGAACCTTACATTTATCAACATTAAACCTCATTTGCCACATAGTTGCCCAATTAAAGAGTGCATTGAGGTTGGCTCGTAAGTTGGAGACATCCTGTAAGGACGTTATTCCACTGCACAGCTTGGTGTCATATTTTTTTGGTGTCTTTATTTTTTTAAAGTCAGCAGCTACAGTTTTTGTAGCTGCTGACTTTTAATAAACACAAAATGGCTGGAGCTCCTCTTCAAGTTTCTCTGAAAAGGGGGACTAACCCTTTAAAGAGCTTTCTGCAGGCCCAGAGGAACTACAAGCCCCACTTGAAGCTACCACCTTCTTCCATCAGTACAAGATCCAGCTGAGATTTGCATGGTGAGATATTACATCCTCTATTTTATTACCATTTATTTTAGTTGCCACAGAACTCATCTGTGTTGCTGTTGATCACAAAAACAAACTTATTTCAAAAGCAAAAAAAAAAAAAAAAAAGACTGCAGCGCTTTCACAGGAAAGGCCATATCTTATACTGATCATCGAACACATTTTATTGCTCAGGCTAGCAAAGGGTCATTGTGATTGTAAAATTATGATGGATAGATCATTAAACTGAATTAGGCTTCATTCCCGTTGCAGGTTCCTTTCCTCGTAAACTCAGATCATGAAAAAATTTCCCACACATTAAAAGTTTGTCCTAAAGATTGCTGAGTCAGTTGCTTGGCCAGCTGCAGGTACCTCCCAGTGAAGTGCGAGCCCACGGCAAACATCTCGCCTCGCTCCGAAATTCTGGGCATACCAAGCCACAGTCCTGACTGCCATTTCTCAAGCTGGCTTGGAAGTGCGTCAAGGCCGAGAGCAGCCCCAGACTTCGAGATACTGGCTTTCACAACAAACCCAGATCCGTCTAGGGCCTGGATGGGCGACTCTGGGGAAAATGTTTCCATGTACGTAGCAAATGTCTGCGGCACCATTCTGGGTGAAAACTCACAGGGGTCTGGAAGAGACAAATATGGTGCCAGACACACCAGCAACAGTTTAAGATACACAATGGCACATGGCAGCTATCAAGTGCTCCTCTTACTTCCATAATCTCCAAATCAAAGATCTGAAAAAATTAAATATACCAAAAGTATTACTATTGCCTTTAAAGTAAAGCTATTCTGTACTTTTGGTGCATCTAAACTATTGTAATACATGTACTTTTCTATCTCAATAGTAATGTAGACTGATTTGACAGATTTGCGTAGTCAACTCTAGTCTAGTGGCTGGCTATGTGCCAATCAGGCAATCTATTTAACACCCCATTTAAAGTAGTAATAAACCCTAAGCATTTTTTTTTTTAGCTTAACACATGGATCACAGTAAAATAAACCCCCGGTAAACTAATTTGTTAACCTCTTCCCCTGCCAGGCAAGACTGCTCTGTGTAAATCTCAGGCATGCACAGCCAAATACATATGCATATGAGAGCTATTTATCTGCCAAAATGATGTCATCTGTTTTTAGCCATTTTCCTGGAGTTTAGCTTTACATTTTGCATGAAGGCAGGGATTAAAGAAGTATACAACCCAAAAGCAAACATTTATCATATTGCGGATTACCAGTTTTTAGATGCGATGGCTGCATTAGTTTTTCTTTTTTAGTCTTTCATTCTATTTTTACATAGTCTGGCTGAAAAAAGGCAAAAGTCCATCCAGTTCAACCATAGAAAAAAAAAAGTTATAATCCTACACCCACATTTGATCCAGAGGAAGGCAAAAAAAAAAACCCTGCAGTAAAGCACGATCCAATTTGCTCCTGCTGGGAAAAAAATTCCTTCCTGATCCCCCAAGAGGCAATTGGATACTCCCTGGATAAACTTTACCTATAAATGTTATATCCAGTTATATTCTGTGTATGATGTATTTGTGATGACCTATCCAGTAAGTCTGTTGTTTTTCAAAAGAACAAGCTATCCTGAAGATGAAGCAGTTACAGGGATGAGCCAAACAGTTACCACTGAGAGAGGCACTTACAATGCTCAGCTTTTATTTATGTAAAACCGTCATCCCAAAAGAGAAAAAAAAACTGTTACTACCTATAAAGTATCAGCTTAAATTTGTTAGGTGTATAAGCAGCTTTAGATATACTAACACATCTGACAATGCTGTTGTCTAATGCCCCTGTGCTCCTTCATCCAGAGTGGGGGCTCTCCAATCTCCAATGCAGGAGATGTGTTAATGGCCAGACTACCAGGTGAAAATAAAGTGTGTGTGTGTGTGTGTGCGTGGGGTGGGGGGGGGGGGGGGGGGGGAGAAGAGACCTGACCAAAAAAAAAAAAAAAAAAAAAACAAACACACACAACACTACTAATGCAGCCACCACATCGAAGGATTGGTAAACTGCAATATATTGCATTTTTTTGTTTGGGGTTTAATACCACTTTAAGACATTTTGGGGTTTATTCACTAAAGCTGGTGAGTGCATAATCAGGCTCCTTCTGTATAGAAACCAATCAGCTTCTGACCTCAGCTTGTTCAGTTAAGCTTTGGCAATACAACCTGGGAGCTGATTGGTTCCTATACAGAAGTGAGCCTGATTTTGCACCAATTAGCTTTAGTAAATAAACCCCATTGCTAGAAACATCATAATAAGGCTTGACTGATTTGTAAGGCACTAAATTCAGAAATCTCTGTATTGTATCTGACATTTTAAAGTCAGAATTTTGAGCTGAAATACTAATTTGGCTTGCAGTCAAAAGGGAGAAGAAAACAAAAACAAAAACAAAAACCCCGATGGTCACGAATGTGGTGTGATAGGATTGCAATGCATCATGCCCTTCCAGATGGTCACAGGAAACATGTATAACCAGCAATGCCTATAATACAGCAGAAGCATGCATCCTCTGGGATGGGTCTCCGTTCCGCATCGTGTTGTGGAATTTGATAATGTTCCGAGAATGACAGGGGAGCGGAAGGCTCATTTATAGACCATGTAGGGCACTGGGTCTGGTACGTGACAACCTCGCATTGTTGTTGGAAAAAAGGATTTCTTTATGAAAATAATCTTTTGGCATATTTACCAAGACTGTCCTACTGTCCATCTTTTATCCAGTGCATCAAAATCCAGCCATATTTATGTGCAACACATTTCTGGTCAAATATGAATGTGGAGATGGAACATTATCACCTTCTCAAGGATCAGTGGTCTTGATTCTTAATGTTTTCAGTCCTAATTTGCCCATAAGATCTTTATTTAAGACAGATGCAAACATATTAAACCATTTTTCATAAAATTTCATTTTTGCACATATCACTTTTTAAAAAAATTCCCATAGAGTAAGGAATGAGTAGTCAGAATTGGCGTCTGCCATTGAAAGAGTTATTCTTAATAGAGCCCCTATTGAAAGATTCATTCAGCCTTTTTTTCCCCCCCAAATCATTTTTTGTGACCATGGTCACCAGGGCAAGTAGCGAAGGTCAATGTTCCAAGTGGGGACAGGCAGCTATAAAAACCTAACAGGAGGTTCTAACCCTTCTCACAACCTTTTTGAAGGAACTTTCAGGTTTCAGGGAATCCTTGCCAAAAACTACTATAGTTTCAGCTTGCAGATCCCAGTATTTTAGCCTGGTGCTCATTGTGAAGAATTATTCTTTTGTTGGTGATTAGTGAGATGAATGTGACCCTTACAGATAGCTAAAAAGATCATTGGTGTCAGTGCTTACATATCCAAGAGGCACATAATATTTTGCAACCTCTGGAGGATCCCTTGTTGAAAAAGGCTATTCTAACCCTTCCATACTATCCAAAAACTAAATATTTTAGCTTTAAAAAGTAAAAACTTCAGCTTTGATAATAAAACCTGGAAGCTTATTGGTTTCTCTACAGAACTGCACCAGATTTTGCACTCTCGAGTTTTAGTAAATAACCCCCTTTGTGAATAGCAAAGATTGGATGTGTTGTAAATAGGAACCTACAACCCTTGCTTGGTCTGCACTTTATATGCATTTTAGAATGCAGAAAAACAAATCTCATCTACATAATCCTCTAAAATGCTAAACTACATATGCTTTTGCCAACAAGCCCCTACCAAATCCATCAAGTAGTCCCTTCCCCTGGGTACACATACCACCATATAAGAAATGCGTTTATAGGATGGGTGACGTACAGTGATGACCTCATCAGTGATGCCCATTCATAATCCAGTATAGTCTGGAGCTACACTGGCATCACCTCCTGGCTATATAATGTGGTAGATATAGAAATCATAAAAATGGCCAAACTAAACGGCAAATCTGTAAAATCATTCCATCTGTATTTGACCATTTTCCTGGAGTTCAGCCATTGCTCATTGACTTTCAGTGATCCACCCCACCTTCCATCCTATAAGGTCAGATCACCAACAGAATTGATAGGATACTACATGCTTGGCTCTTTAGAAGATCCTTATAAAGGCTGCATATCTTTATAATGATTCACAGAAACAAAAATTTGAATTTTTTTTTTATTTCATTTTACATATAAAAGCTTGTAATACTGCTGAACATACAGGTTTAATGTATTAAAATCACAGTAATAAAGGCCTTAAAAAGGAATTGTATGCCTTTGTACAGCTGGTGCTAGTCCAGCTCATCTATCTCATCCTTTAAGGTGTGCCTCTTGCATGCAAGCTTAAAAAAAAAAAAAAAAAAAAAAAAAAAAAACTTTAAAGGCCAACAAGGTACCAGATTTTCCTTTTATATTGTAACATGTTAAAATAGGAAACAAAAAAAGGAGACAGACTCCTACTATGGAACCATTTTTTTAGTCCATCTAGGACACAAGGCCATTTAATCCAAGCTCAGCCTAAAATTTACCAGGGCACAACCATGTTGATGGCATCAACAGCCTCTAGTGGTTAACAATTGGGACAGCACCTTAAAAAACAGGACTATTGCAGGGAAGTGATTTTTCCACTATGGTCCCGTTTTTCTGCTTTTAAGTGGTATGTCCCCATCTTTACCAACAGACCTGATTTTAGGAAACGAGAGGATTGCAAATGGGTTCTGTTTTACACAGTTATGGCCAAATTGATGTGGGGGAAGGGATAGTTGTGTTTGTGGGGGCTACAATCTATTGCCCAATTACACAGCTCCTATCAGAAAATTACAGTCTGGGCTTAATGGTATAGGCAAGGTTGCATTTACAATTGTGGGCCAGTGCCTAGGGGACTAGGGTGAGATGGCATCAAGCCTCAGATTGTACGAGTGAGTAATTTTTCATAAGCAATTTCCTGGTTCTGTTCACCTCTGAATATGAAGTATGATAACTATAAGGAATGTAGAGAAGTTTGAAGGCACTTTAAATTACCATTTTTTTTTAAATTCAATGGACTGTATATTTGAGAAGGTATCTGCATATAAAGCATACGCCATGTTGCCTTATACAGTAGCATTAATAAATCACATGACCAGGAAGAGAGCTTGCCCAAATACTTTACACACTTGGGCAGAAAGATGTTCAAAAAAAGGATAGAGATGTGCCCAACTAGCACTTGAGTACCAACACATAAAATCTCTTTACATATAAAATACATCAGCCTATGTATCCTAGCACGTGAAAACAAGAACCTTCTGGCCCAAAGCAAGCAACTTTCCCTTTCTCCCATAGTGCACTGGGAAAACTATTGGATGCTGCAGGCAAAAAGCACATTTTTTCCTTCAATTTGATAAGAGGCTTTTTTTAAAACCCTACAGAACACAATTTAAATGCAAAAAAATAAAATATGATCCATTACAAACATTTTACACATGAACACCGGAAAAGAAAATCTAATATTAAACAGTACAAAAGAGTAGACACAAATATTGCTTAGTGACAGTGTGACATAACAAAGATAGTGACAAACACAGATATAGATCTTTTTATAGGACACAAAATGAGCAGTACAGACCTCACAGCTGCTATCCTGCTCCCATTTTACAGTATATTATGCATTTTACGTGCAGACCCTCCAATGTGACAACGTCCATACAGAAAAAAAATATGCTTCAGAACTTTCAACATTTGGTTACATTCCCCTGGCAGAGTTGACATTTATCTGGAACAGGCCATATGTTTGTATCATTTTTAGTTCTGTATGACATCTATTGGACGGAAGAAGAGTCAGGATAGTGTACCTTCTCCAAGTTCTATTGTTCCTTTCTGTGATAAGCCAATGCAGCAGCCCCCCAAATAGGTAGACCAAAAATATTTGGCCGTGCATTCATGTTAAGGGGGGATGCCACATAAGAGCCCCTGAGGATTGGCAGATCAATAACCAAGGGGGTCCAAAGCTTTTAGAGGGCAAAGTATTAACTAATTTTGCCTCTGCATGGTAAGATAGGTTCCCTTTAATGCCAGCCCTGCTTACATGTTGCTTTCACTACATTTTGGTTCCATTCATTAGCTGGAGGAAAGAGAAGCCCTGCACAAGAACCAACTTTAAACCTACTCAGGGGTTGAGGACTCTCCCACTGCCTATGTGACAGGAATGGGCACCGGAGTATTCAATTGCCAATCCTCAGTCCTGCATTGTGGAAGGCAGATGAGCAAATCCTGCACATCCTTAAACAACTGGGTAGGTCACGTCACTTTTTCAAAGGAAACTAGTAAGGAATGAAGGGAAATTTAAGAAGCAGCTGTGGATGTCAGTGAAAGTACTGGGAAAAAAAAATGGAGCAGCTAAAAAAGCCAATAGGAGGGGTTTCAAGGAAAACATCCCAGCAAATAAATAGTTTGTTGAGGGAAGGGGGAGCAAATGTAGGATATCAATATGTTCCACAGCTCATATGATAGAAGTTGGAGAGCATACAATTTTGTGCCTTTTGGAAAGTCACCTTGAAGGGTCTGTGTGGGGATCCATTAAACAGTACATACTTATAGGCACTTTTTCAGGTTCATATAGTCTACCATACTTAATATATCAACTCCAAAATACAGAAGACACCCAATGAAAGTGCTTGGAGTATAATCATTCTGACCTTTTGCAAACACACTGGAAGCCATTTTTTAGTTGAAGCATACCGCCCCCTAGAAACCAACAGTGCCCTTTTACTTGTCACAGTGTGCCATTTATAATAAAACTGGAGAAAGAGGAAAAAAAAAGTACAAATGACAAATCAGATTTTAGATTTTCTTCTAAGAACTTGCAAGGTGGTCACTATGCAAATATTTCACTTCTGCTTCATTTCCCTTTGTAATTAGCTCTCAGTTTGGTTAGATTGATAGACTGCCTTCTCTGTAACAGAAAATCTCAAGGCATTCACAAGTTTCTATAAGAGGGTTATATTTTCTTACAAAATGGTGGCCTAGGATCCACCCTATAAGCTTCAGTAAGGTGGAACAAAACTTTCTTCAAACACCAACCCATGGAAAAAAAACTGATTTTGGCTACCCCCTCCTCCCCAGTTCATTTCTAATTCTTAAAGTGCAACTCCACTTTTGTTGAGGGGATGTAGGGATTTTTAACACATTTTGTTGCAGATTCCTACCTTTTTCTGCTCTGTAGAAAAAGCTGTTTATTTCAATGCCTTTTAGACATCAATTATGAATATATAATCAGCTGATGCAATTTCTGTGTTCAGATGTAAAAAATTACTGCATCTTCATCCCTTCAGAAGTGCTTAACCCCTAGGGAGTGTCTCACCAAATATGACTTCTTAACCTCTTAAAATGACTTCTTAACCAAGAAAGAAATGGTGTGTCAGGAATGCCTCCAGGTTGCCATATTGCTTTGAATATTAAAGAAAATTACAGAGCTGCAATTTGAAAACTGGTACTTTTTAATAACATTTAATTACAATAACTTCTGTAGCAATTATATATGCATTTTTTTTTCTTTTGCACATTTTCTTTCCCCACAAAAATGGAGTTACTCTTAAGTACACTAACCTATAGTACCCAATTAAAATTCATCCTGTACTGGCCATACGTCAGGATAGTAAATTCTAATTGGTTCTGCACTCAAGAAAAGATTCTTTAAACCGAATACTAGTTTTGTTTTTTGCCACAATGGTGCAGTAGTCGCATTATGCAATTGTTGCCCAAAACTTTGCCAGGCCAGAAGCTTTATTGAAATTCTCTACTTCAATTTTAAGGAGATATTTTTGTTTTATATATCTTTATTGCTAAAGATACTGTAGTCACTTCTTTGGAGGGAAGGTCTGCTTTTGTTTCAGCAAGGTGCCAACTTATGGTTGACAACTACTGCTGAGGTCATTGGGGTAACTGACAAATCAAAGGTTCTCTGATGCAAAAATATGCATTTTTAAAGTGCTTTTGCATGAAAACAAAAAGTGAATCTTAAAAATTCCCTTGTTTAATTCTACAAAAAAAAATAAAATATATATATAAAAAAAAAGGGCAATGGGTAAGGCTGTCTCCACCAATCACAGCCCAATCCGAGCACCAACTAGGTGCCAAATTTATTCGGAATGAACTATTCAGCCCATGATTTAGGTCAAGACAAAGTTGTCCACCATAATTCTTAGGAAAACCAAACTATTGGTAACTAACAACTTGTACAGTGGGACAAAAAAGTATTTAGTCAGCCACCAATTGTGCAAGTTCTAGCACTTAAAAAGATGAGAGAGGCCTGTAATTGGCATCATAGGTAGACCTCAACTATGAGAGACAAAATAAGGAAAAAAAATCCAGACAATCACATTGGCTGATTTGGAAAGAATTTATTTGCAAATTATGGTGGAAAATAAGTATTTGGTCACCTACAAACAAGCAAGATTTCTGGCTCTCACAGACCTGTACCTTCTTCTTTTAGAGGCTCCCCTGTCCTGCACTCATTACCTGTATCAATGGCACCTGTTTGAACTTGTTATCAGTATAAAAGACACCTGTCCACAACCTCAAACAGTCACACTCCAAACTCCACTATGGTGAAGACCAAAGAGCTGTCGAAGAACACCAGAAACAAAATTGTAGACCTGCACCAGGCTGGGAAGACTGAATCTGCAATAGGCAAGCAGCTTGGTGTGAACAAATCAACTGTGGGAGCAATAGTTAGAAAATGGAAGACATACAAGACCACTGATAATCTCCCTCGATCTGGGGCTCCACGCAAGATCTCACCCCGTGGTGTCAAAATGATCACAAGAACGGTGAGCAAAAATCCCAGGACCACACGGGAGGACCTATTGAATGACCTGCAGAGAGCTGGGACCAACGTAACAAAGGCTACCATCAATAATACACTACGCCGCCAGGGACTCAGATCCTGCAGTGCCAGACATGTCCCCCTGCTTAAGCCAGTACATGTCTGGGCCCGTCTGAAGTTTGCTAGAGAGCATTTGGACGATCCAGAAGAGGATTGGGAGAATGTCATATGGTCAGATGAAACCATAATAGAACTGTTTGGTAGAAACACAACTCGTCGTGTTTGGAGGAGAGAGCATGCTGAGTTGCATCCAAAGAACACCATACCTACTGTGAAGCATGGGGGTGGCAACATCATGCTTTGGGGCTGTTTCTCCGCAAAGGGACCAGGACGACTGATCCATGTACAGGACAGAATGAATGGCGCCATGTATCGTGAGATTTTGAGTGCAAACCTCCTTCCATCAGCAAGGGCATTGAAGATGAAACGTGGCTGGGTCTTCCAACATGACAATGATCCCAAACATACCGCCCGGGCAACGAAGGAGTGGCTTCGTAAGAAGCATTTCAAGGTCCTGGAGTGGCCTAGCCAGTCTCCAGATCTCAAGCCCATAGAAAACCTTTGGAGGGAGTTGAAAGTCCGTGTTGCCCAGCGACAGCCCCAAAACATCACTGCTCTAGAGGAGATCTGCATGGAGGAATGGGCCAACATACCAGCAACAGTGTGTGCCAACCTTGTGAAGACGTACAGGAAACATCTGACCTCTGTCATTGCCAACAAAGGATATATAACAAAGTATTGAGATGAACTTTTGATATTGACCAAATACTTATTTTCCACCATAATTTGCAAATAAATTCTTTCCAAATCAGCCAATGTGATTGTCTGGATTTTTTTTCTCATTTTGTCTCTTAGTTGAGGTCTACCTATGATGCCAATTACAGGCCTCTCTCAACTTTTTAAGTGGGAGAACTTGCACAATTGGTGGCTGACTAAATACTTTTTTGCCCCACTGTATCTGGTGGCACATAAAACTTATCGTTGTCTCATCTAATCAGCCATCCTTTTAACTACATAATGAGCATTTAATCAAGCAAACTAGACATTATATCCGCTATAGTCCACTTTCAGTTTCATAGTTTCGTCAGGATGCTTTTTCTACAGTTCAAGATCATATAAGGTTATCACATATCTGATCTGTTTTGGGTCAAGTTGTAGGGTTCTTACTTTGGAAGGCTAAGAGCCTCTGGTCTATTCTTTAGAGTCACACAGTTTTAAGGTGGTGGTGGTGTTTCTTCACCACTAGTCCTGGCCTCAGAAGATCATGAAGTCTTCCAGTGACTGTACTAACTACACTGTTTTGCTAGCCAATGCTAAAATTAACTTAACTTAGGTACTCCGTTAGAACCTTAGTCATAGGGACTTTAGATTAGATCCAAACATATAATGATCTACGTTGGTATGAAAGGCAATTTGACAAGTAGTGCTATCTTTATATCCTCCATTGATCACCACACCTCCAGGAAACAAGAACTGGTCAACCCAGCACCAACTTGGTGGGACATTTCCAACTTATTCTTCTATAATACCGTTCTTACAACCTTACAGCAAAGGTATACTGAATTTTCCCTTAATTGTGAATCATGTGCATTACCCCAGATGCAAAATATCAATTCATACAGCATTTTGACTAATCAGCTGTGTTTTCTTCACCCATGTTGTAATAAGTCAGCAATGCTGCCTTGCTACCATGACTAAGCTGAGGGTCATGCATCCCACACTTCCACATTGGTGAGCTTATAAGAAGGTGAATGGAAAGTCACAGGTCTCTAGACCACATTTGGGTATAGACGCACCATTCCTGCTTCACCACCAAGTTCCTGGTGATCAGGCCCTGTAAGTTGGAAACGGTTTGAAAGTTGGGGAGCCATAGTTTATGGCCACCGCCCCATAAGTCCAAAGGGTATATCATGTCCCCACTCAATCCGTGAACTTATGGATGTCGTTGTGTAACCGATAATGTGGGTAAGACAGCTCACTGTGATAGGGGCAGTTTTGGTGACAGCGACACTTTTCCACCCACATCATACTTTTCTGGAAGGTGTCTCCATCATCACAGCGAAAGCGAACACGCATTGTTCGGGTCTTTGATGGGGTGCAGCACCGTCCATCTGAGCAAGAGCCGCAGTATTGTGGCCTGTACCGTCGTACACTGGTGCAGCCGGCATAGGCGAAGTACACAGCTTGCTTGGCCTTCTTTATTCTGGTACATTTCTTGCCATTCTGGTTGAAGAAAAAAAGTTGAATCATAAATTAAACAAGCTAGGCTGCCATTTGAGACAAACCAAAAGGTTAAAGTAATCATAATCCTAAATTTCATAATCATTTGCCACTAACTACTAGCTAAAATTATCATAAGAAACACATTTTGAAGAGCAAAAAACAAGAATTCACATCAGGTTCTGCCCCAGTGGTCTTATATTTTAAAACCGTAGTGGAAACACCATCAAGTTTAAGGAAACCACATAGATATCATCCCCAGCTAGTATGCATTTTTTTCTTTTAAAGACTAAAGTTTTATTGAGTTTTAGGTATACAAGTAGAAATCTTACAGGAATAGAAGCCCCAGTGAGGCATCACCAAGGAATCAGAAATTCAAAGATCAATTTTGAAATTAAATCCAGAATCGCTTAAATGTTATTAGAACAGAAGGATATACACAGTGTATCCCCATTTTCAAGTAGTGTCTCTAAGAAAAAAACAAAAACACACAAATGGAAATAAGGCACATCTGTCAATTAAACTCCAATATAGGCAAGGAATGTAAGAGTAAAAAAATAAAACAAAAAAGCCAGTTTCCTTCAGCAGATCGGTCGCAAAGGTCTCTGTGAAAGTCTTGGATGGTAAGCAGATACCTAATGTGTAAACCGTAGGGCAGTTGTCACTCAGGAGCAAGGAAATGGCTTTGGAATGGAAAATCCATAGGTGACCAATCAGGGGCGGACTGACAACTCATGGGGCCCCCGGGCAATAGGGGATCATGGGGCCCGTGTCCTTGCCCAAACTCAAAAAATCCTATGAAAAAAAAAAAAAAAAAAGTGTACCAGGGGCATCTCATGGGGCCCCCCTACTGACCCCATGCCCTCGGGCAGTGCCTGAGTTTCCAAATGGTCAGTCCGCCCCTGTGACCAATGCAGCCCAAGAGAAAAGCCAAATAAAAGTGTGTGGGGGTGGGCCGAGCACAACATTTGTGCCTATCCTTATGTTAGGGAGGGAAGGACAAAAACAGGAAGGGAGAGGAGAGAGGAAAAGCAGTGAGTATTTTTTTTAATGAGGGAAGAAACTGAGAACTTGGATAAGCAGCATAATTTCCACCTTCACTTTGGGTTCATATTTCTGGTGAATACTACATTTGTACATTGTTCTTCAATTATATTTTTACAGGCGCTCTATTTGTAATCTATAAATGGCTACATAAATAGGTCACCAGTATATAAAGAAAATGGGGCCCATATAAACCTGTAGAGAAAAGCCACTTCCGTGTCGGCTTTCTCTATAGGACATTGGACACGTGACTCCAAAGCACAAGGGTAAATTAATGCTGTCTAAACTGCAAGCTTGGAATCCCATTGGTATCCATTTGTCGTCTTGTATTAAGGTATATAAATATATCCTAGCACAAAACGGTCAGCTGATCAGTTATTCAACAGATCAATTATATGCAGCCTAGAAACAGTATAGTCAGATTGTCACTTGGATGATACTTTGCACTTTAATCATAATTCATTAACTGTATAAGAATAGTCATTGTAGAGCAGCAATGCTTTCATTAGCAGAAAAGCCATACCTTGGGTTTTGTAGGCAAGGGGTCCTTACAGGGTCGAATTTGGCACAGACGCGTTTCCTTCATTAGTTTGCATTGTGGGTTGTCATTGGTTATCCTGGTAGACATGCCCATGCCACAGGATTTTGAGCACTGGGACCATTCTGTGGTCTGAATAGCACAGCTAGAACGATCAGGTTGCGGATGAGGGCCAAGACCTGTAACAAGAGGGGTAGACAATGAAACCCCTATACATTAAAGAGGAAACAAAGGCAGCAATGTTGCCGTTATTCTCCCAAATACGTGACATTCATTTAATTGTCTGTTTACCTGGGTCCACTTTAAACCCATTGCGGACCAAAGTTATGAGTTCATTGCTGGAGACTGGCTCAACGTCTTCTTGCTCTACCATCTCTTCAGAGGACTTCAAGGAGTCATCTACGTCTCCGTTAGTTTGGTCTCCTGAGTCTTCGGAGATGTGGTTGCTGTCACACATCCATTCTTCACAGCACTGGCCAGGGACCTTCACTAGCCTGGGATTGATGCAGTCTACGCTAGGCAAAGCCATTTCCTGCGGACACAGGGGCATGCATCCGACCACTCCATCCATGCAGGTGCACTGGTGCTTGCAATTGGGTTGGAAGTTCTCCCCATTTTGGTAGATCTGGCCAAAAAATTCACAGGGTCGGCCTTCAGACTTTGCTGGAAAGAAAGTAAAGGATGCATTTGTGCTGTATTAAATACAGAGATGTCAAGCAAATATATGCTCTACATTAATTGCATGAATGCAAACTGCCCTTGTGCTAACTTTGCAGGAAGCATTTCTGAGACGCAATCGGAGCTCTAAATATATTCCATGTTTTGGGATGCTAGCCTTAAAAGATTTGGCTAGAGCAGTGAGGGGATAAAACCATTGTCTGTTTTTATTGCTCTCTCTCCCCCCCCCCCCCCCATTTAGGGAGATTCATGCTCTCTCTATCACCAATGTCACCAGGAATGAAAGAAAGGGTAAATCCAAAAGTTTTGAGCTGTGAACAGAACAGGAATAATCTTTAAAAATCGGGATCCTTGTTCCCATGAAAACAACTTCTAACAACCCAAAAACCTACAAACTCATAGTGGTTGTAAGCCTCATGTACTCCATTCAAAACTGAAAAAAGTGTTTGCCTTTAGATATGCTTTAACTTCACATGGAGAAAATCTGACTTGCATAAGCTAACATTTATACTCCACCCCTTCCCTGTCTGTTTTTTTACAACTCCACCACCTCACACCCCACAGAATCTAAAAAGCAAAAACACTTTGGCTTTCCTCTTTTTAGATCTCTGTAGAGCACAAAAACTAGTTTTTTGGGTGCATCATGTAGATGTTTATAAAACCATTTAATCCTCTCAGTTAAAAAAGGGCAGTAGTACTTTTAGGTAAGTTCTACTGTGAAGGCCTGCCCCCTTCAAACTCAATCCAGAGATCTTTACTGTGAGGCCACACTTGCAAGTAAACAGCCCTGGTGGGTATCCACTGCACAAGCACACCACGCAACCTTATGTACAGCCATCTAGAGGAATGAATTGGGCACGATGTGTGTGCAGCCTGGCTGGGACTATTTATATTGAAGGCCAAGTGACACCATGCATTCAAGGCTGAAGGCAAGTGTTTTACAGTAGTAGCTACACTAGGTGGACTTTACATTAAACATGAAGTAGTTAAGGTTAAACAATTTGCTTGTGAATTACACCCTGATAGCTAGACTTTGGAAATATACTACACCAAAATGCTTCTGTCAGATCAATAACCCTACTCCCTACTCGATAGAGGAAAGATAAAATTATGAGAGTGCCAACAATTCAGTCATAAAAGTCTTGGGCAATTAAGTTCAGCATGTTTACTGTTCCATGTTTGAGGATAAATAATCTCCAGACATGTAGATGGCTGCCATAACATCTCACCAGGTGTGGAGTTGACTTGAATTATATCTGCTCTAAAAAAAACCCCTCTGCCAATGTTAGAAGTGGCGCCAAGTACAGGCCTTTGCCCAGCGGATATATGCAGCTCATCTTTCACTAATGACTTGTGATAGGTAGGAGAGAGGTGCAAGTTTAAATGTAATTACACCCAGATCTGGGTCATGCAGAGTAATTAATCTTAATTATTCCTCTCCGTTTGGTCTGTACATGAAGTGCTATTGCCAGTTTTTACCAAGAACAAACATCTTCAAGATGGTATTTGTATATTATCTAGTTAGATGTTGAGTGCCATGTTAGCATGTAGTTTTTATTAGCAGTAAGAAATACGAAATGGGCAAAAACATGAATGTGAACTGCCCTATCTTCTGGATATTTGAATTTTTGTCTAACCACTTTTGTGATTTTATATACCACAGCTCAGAGGGCAATACCACTTTCTCTGTTAGAATAAAGGAATGGTAGTGTCAACTCCTCATATCCAAGTTGCTGACTGGACAGTAAAAGAGCAGCTACCTACTGATGGACCATCTTTGTCACTTTCCTGGTAGCACATGCACCAGTGCTTGTGGGGCTCCTAGTGTGGCCAATCCCTCTCCCAGCCTTAGTGCTGCTGTGCAGGGGATGACAGATGTCTCTGCCCTCTTGAAAAAGGATTCAGGTTCACTGCAGGCCCATTTTGAAATCTCAAGGTGTGCAGGAGATGGGAATTTTTTATAGAGGAGAATAGCTGGTATTGACACACAACAGCTGAGAGGACATTTTACATCCAATGAGTTAATGGTTTTGAAAGAGTGGATACTCTGTAGTGTTTACCTCGGCAGATGCCTGCAGTAGATGAGGGATCAGCTCCAAAATCACAGTGCAGCCCCTTGATGTGGTCACATGGGTGTCTCAGATCACAATCCTGGTTGTACTGGCGGGCACAAACCTTACAGCACCCACAGGAGTCTGTCACAAGGCTGATGCCAGGGGCACAGGATGGTGCTTCTTTGGGGCACACACAGTTTGTTGGGCAAGATTCCACCTGGAAGAAAGAGAACTAAATTATACACTTGCAATTTATACCTTCAGCAAAAAAACAAAGTGGTTTAAAGTAAAATTCCCTATTTTCTCAAGAATATCAGTCTCTCATGCCAAATATAAGTGCAGGCATAGTTTGCCATAATCATGTGATCAACCCTAGTGTTCTCCCTTTAATTTTTCCACTTAAGCTGGATGATTTTACCTAGTTTAGGTCTTCATTAGAAAAAACATCTCAAAACAGTTTTTTAAAGGGAGAGTCATTTGGTGAAAATCCCCTATTGCACTGTAGTATTTCAGCAAAGTGTTGGTAGACCATTGTTTCCCAATAATCTGTTATAGTAACGCAAAGTTTACCACGGTCCTCCAAAAAATAGACAAAACATGCTAGTCCAAACCAGCTGCATAGAGATCCGTCTGGCTGTATACCATGGAGAATTAGAGCATACATGTTTATGTGAATGAAAATGGGAGCAATCAAATTATTTTTTTTTAACTTGTGTTATCAAGTCATAGCTATAGGTGACCATAGCTAGAGATAGCAAGAACAAAGAGCAGGGCCATGCAAACAAGAAAATTAGTGACTGGGTTATTCAGATTGTAGAAACCCTGCTGGTATCCCTCAGGGAGGCCTCTCTATGCCCCAATCCTCATCAAAATGTCATATCAGAGGCTGGATCATGTAGTTTATGCCACATACTTGAAATATTCTGAGATGCAGTCATGACCAGATCTAACTGCACTCACAAAGTGAAGATGAAGATTCTTCACATCACCAGAACATAAAGGCCTTCAAAGTAAATGGATACATCAAACCACTTGAAAATGGTTTAGCAAGTTTTTAAACTACAAGCTGGTCTGCAGACGGGCAGCAGATTAGAAAATAGTTTTGCCAGGTTATTTGTAACTAGAGGGTTTGAATCTGTTCCAATATTTGAGGAACCCCCAAGACTAAGGATCCTAATATTCCACACCTTAGCAAGCCTTAAAGTAGACCTTTCAATATATTTACAAGTCTGCATTAATAAATTCCTGACTTGTCACAATATACAGCAACAGTCATTTTCTATTCAAGTTACATTTCCATTAAAAGTAGTGTAAAGAAAAAAAAAAAAATCTGTGAGAATTTAGGGTGCGTGCAGTTCAAGGAAAAGATATGCCTGACGTGGTGACCCCTTTTAAGACTCCTCACCACATCTAGTTTAAAAGATACAAAAACCTTGCACATGCCAATACTGTTGTGAGGTTTTAGGAAAGAAAAGCAATCTGGAGAATAAAAAAAATTGTTTCAAAAGCCGATACAGCTCACATTCACAAATCTCGAGAAGCTACAATGTCAAGGTCTATGCAACATGCCATAACCATGCAACAGTTAAGAGTGCTCAAAGACAGTGCCTGATTTTATCTAGGGCCCCTTACCTGAAAAAGCTACTGCGACAGCATAGCCCAATATTATATGTTGAGTTTGAACAAGATGATAGAAACCTTACTGAAAAGAGCCACCACCACTATGAAGTAGGGGAACTGAGCTTAAATTGGTCCATGGACTAGAATGCTTTTATACTGCTTTCACCCTGATGTTTTAGTAGAGCAGCACTAAAAACACAGTTTGTTTTACCCGACTGAAGATCTGTAACATCATGCATGTACTCATCTCTCCAGTCCTGCTGTTCTATGTGGCTACATAATGGAGGGAGACTGTACTCTTCAGATCTTTATAAACTCTTTACCTTCCAACCTGTAGTCGTCTAAGAGCAGACACTCAAATGTCAAGCCCAAATTCTGCTGGTTTTGTCAAAGCCACAGAACAGATTTCAGGTAATTACACCATCTAAAATTGAAAAGTATCCTTGTGATGTCTAAAGGAATAAGTAAATTAAATGGTTCACTTTAATATTTGGGTTAGAGTGCTTTAAGAAGCCAAGGAAGCAACACATACTGAAAAGCCAACAAATCTTCCAACAAATTACTGCCGCTACAGATGTCACAAGTCCATCTAAAGTGACATTTGTAAACTATAAAAGCCTTACACATTAATCCCTGAATTACAGATAATTCCTGGATGTGCCGCCAAGAACTGGCATAAACAATGACCATGTGACCTGATGACTCAAGCTATCTCCCACCTCCAAGCTGGCAGCGCTTGCACAAATTGGACAGGGCACAGGCTGAACTCAAAGGAACAGAGCCCTGTTTCACTTCGCGTGTTGTGATAACCAGTTCACGTCTGGAAAAAAGTTACGACGCAAGAACGGAGAGGAAAATATATTTTCTTAAACCACATGGTTCTATTCATTTAAAAATAGAACACCGTGTGGTTTCCAGAAAATGCCAGAGTTATATATAAACACCCAGGTATGGAATCTTTTCAGTGGAATGCTCAGGACTGCCAGGATTCAAAAACCTCCAGTAAATTATTATAAAGTCAGGTTATGTGCACAGGGTGTCTTTATACAACAGCAGCTCTTGTGGTGAAGGTTATAGATCACTTCCCATGACCCCCAAGTAAGATATTAAACAAAGAAGTGTGGTTGGGAGAGGCCACCAATCACACTGAGCTGTAATGTGTGCAATTTGTAGTTGATATTTCAAAGCAGGATTTTGTCGGGGGGTCAAATTCCAACTACAGGCCCTAATCTTTTAAAACATTTTAATAGGAACCTGTCACAAAGCACATGATTGATGTTCCTGTCCTTTAATTCCCAAAATGGTCCAAGGGGGGCACGTGTGCAAAGAAATACATCACCTTCAAATTAAAGCCACTTCAAGAAGCTGGGTAGTGGTGGCCTCCCAATGTTCCTTATATGACATTAAACAAGTCACAAGTCAATTATTTGTAACTGCCTATACAGAATCCTTACTGAATTCAGGAGGTGTTCACCCCAAATTGAACTTGTCAAGGGCAGTTCAGCATACTGGCTAGACTCAAACACTAATAAAAAGTGTATTCCATTAGTTGATGGGATTGGGTGCAGAAAACCATCCATATACTGGTTGGGGCTCCTGAGGAGCCCTGGAAATCGGCTAAAGATCTGTAAAGGACCTGTCAACCTTCACACCATAGGTACAACTTTAGGCAATAATGCTCTACAAACTGAGCACTTCCGATTTGGAAGTCAATAATTTATTTGTATTTGCCTATATAGAATTCTTACCGAATTCAGGAGCTGTTCACTCCAAATTGAATGTGCCAAAGGCAGGTCAGCATATTGACTAGACTCAAACACTAGTAAAAAGTGTGTTCCCATCAGTTGATGGAAAAACAGTTACCCAACTGGTCAGTTGGCCAACTGGGATTGGGAGCAGAACAACCATTCATATTCAGATTGGTGCTCCAGTGGCGCTCTGGAAATCAGCTAAAGGTCTGTAAAGGAGCTGTCAACCCTAACATGGCATAGGTAAACCTTAAAGGGATAATGCTCTGCAAATTTTTACCAAATCCTTTTAATCAATGATAAATGCAGAAACCGGTTTAGAAAATGGTATTGATCGTCAATTTAGGAAAGAATTTAAATGTCGCCCAGGAAACACTGCAATTGTGACATATCAGAATAAATTTTTAAAATCTCAAGTGTATAATCTTTGACAACCAGAGATTACATATGATTTATTGATGCTATGGAGTAGACATCCCCCACTCCAAGGACTACAATGTGTAATGCGGAAGCCAGCAACACACTAGTCTGTATTTTCCCAGCCATTCCAATAACTATACCTTTACTACAGGGAATACCCGAGTGGGAAAATTGTTGCAGAAGAAAAATGCTACTCAGCAAATGGTCTGCATCTTATAAAGAATAGTTAGTGCCTAAAGGGACACAATAAACAATATTATTTTTCTCCAGAAATAATCTATACCCATCCACTACTTAATAACCTTGTAATCTATTTTTCATAAAATGGTTTCTTGTTGTGTTTTTTCTGCCATCTTGTAATATCCTCCATGAGCAAGAGAAGGCACTTTGAGTTCAGAACACAGACTTGAATAGATTTGTATTCTTTACACCCAAAGTATACTTCCAAAACACAATGGGGTTTACTAAAACTGGAGCGTGCAAAATCTGATGCAACTCTGCAAAGAAACCAATCAGCTTCCAGGCTTTATTGCCGAGGTTTAACTGAACAAGCTGAAGTTAGAAAAGAAAAAAATTTTAGTAAATCTCCCCCAATCTCTGTATAATTTGGATTGCTATCGATCAGAAGCCAGCACTTGCTAATCAAAGGCTATAAAAATGTCCCATTCTATAGTATGAGACAAGGCAAAGTTGAGCTAAAGCACTGAGGTTGAAAAGTGTTATACATAAAAGTGAAGTTCCTTAGAGCATGGAACGACAAGCCTGGAAGTAGTTAGATTTTATTTTTTGGAAAAAGGATGCCAGAAGCTCAAAAAGTTTGTAAGGATTAGTAATATCTGATAAAATGTTATCGTCAGAAGTAGTTACAGCTCTGAACTCCCACAGTGAACACCAAGAGACACCCAATACTTTGACTAGAGGACTCCTGGACAAGAGCCAAGCAATGCTGGAATGGAGTACATAAGGTCACCGTGTCGCTCACAGAGCACCCCTGAAAAAGTTTTGAAGTGTTAGAATTAAAGAAAAGCTCCAAGAAAATGTGTTCACTCATTTTAATCTACCAAAATATTCCTTTGTCAGTTATGCCAACTTTCCATTCTCACAAACATACTTACCTAAAAAGATCTTTCAGCGTAAGCCGAGATGGGGTTTGCAGTGGCAGTGCCTGGGTGGGAAGGAAGGTTCTTAAGTAGGCTTTCAGGAGCCAGGGAGCTCAGGTTGGGGGTCCTGAATGCAGTGATGTTTTCCAATAAACCAAACGGTTAAACAGAAGCTGAAGCAGTGGTCGAAGTCATCACAACAGCAGTTTTTAAAGGTGGCGTCACCCTCATTATGCTATGCAGTCATGTACCACAGCAGGAGTAGGGGATATAAGAGACTGGCAAGTCTTCTTGGATATAACCGTTCCTACACATGTGCCTCAACTGGCATCTTAGTTGGCGACACTAGCAATTAGAAGTTCTGCCATATCATATTATCACAGCAAAAATAGACACCCAGTGATAGTGCTGAACAGGGACGTGTGCCAGTTTGCATCAACATAAGCACACATCAGTGAAAGATAAGCACTAAGCAGAAACTTTTTAGAGCTCTAACTGGGCAGAACCACCAGCCTCCTGTTTTTAGAATGTGGAGTCTGCATATCGGATGTGGGCTCCCTCTGAACCAAAAGACCTAAAAGCTAGAATGAAGCAAACCCGGAGCCTTGAAATGCGATCCCGGCACGCAAGAGGACGCTGAACATAAACAGCCAGAGCCTAGAAGTGCGAGTGTGGCACACGAGGTTTACAACTTCCAGCAACACTTAAAGGAACATCCCAAATGTCTGCTATGTGGCCATGTCTCCTTTCTTCTGGTGTGCCCCAAAAGTGTCTGCACTGTGATAGATTTTATTGGATGATTGGGCTGTATTTAGCATACATGCTGACGTATGAATGGAGAACTAGAAAAACCCCTTCAATGAGGATGCGTTTATATTGCTTAAACGTATTGTCAGCCAAAATGTTTAATTTTTAGCTATATCAGGAAGAGGTAGAGCATCTGTCAAGTTTTCTGCCCTGTGGCCCATTGGCCATCTCTATTCCCATACTAGTGGCAGTGTCACAAGTTAGTTGAGATTTTAATGAAAGTGCATGAAAACCTGAACAAGGGTCTAAACAGCTCCCACTCTACCTCAGACTAACATTATACTAAAGAGAACCCTCCATGGCAGAGTCCCATCATCACATCAGCGCTTCCCCTGGATCACAGAGCCCTGTCTTCCATCTCTGATTCAGTGCAAACTGGGTTTCGCGCCCACGACATCTCAGGGGAACCCAAAGGATACTCTGGTTGAGGAAATCTGATGTAGATGTAGATGACACACAAAATATTTAACTACAATATTCTACTACAAAAACTTCTAACATAGGCCAAAGAATATCTACATACCCCTGCTTAAAGGAATGTTTCCATGAGAAATGTGGAGCCTGCCATTAGAATTATTTTTTTCAACATGCTACTTGCTGACTGTCATGCCAACGCTCGGGCTTCAAAATTTGAGTTGCTGACCAAAACAATGAACATAAGGACTTCTGATTTGCCTGATCCATACTTTAATTAGCATAATGGCCACACACTTGGAATACTCAATAGTTCAGCATTGGGTGCCCCTATTTTTTCCCTCTGTTGGGTTTACTTTAAGAGTGAAAAGTGTCCTCAAAGAGCATTTCCAGCTACAGGCTCAATTAACAGGCGGCTTTGCCATTGCAGGACTAGACTTCTCTAATTTTCTGCCAGCCTCTAATTGTTTTATGCAAATTTTACATCGAATTTAACATCAGGCACGTGAAGCAGGAACGCTTATAAAGAGAAGGACTGCGCAAATAGCCAGTGAATTATTCAGGACTTTGTTCCCTAGAAATGAATTCTGATTGGTTGCTACACATCCCCCAACTTTAGTAAATAAACTCACATGGTCCACAGACATGGAATCAGAGATTGGCATTCCAGCGGCCCTTTCTGAATTGCGATCCTCCACGCCAGTCACATGACCAAATACCAGCGGGACCCTAGATTGTGGCAATTTCAAATTTACATATTTGCATCTCCCAACCACATGAGCTACTGATCTGTCAGCAGAGGTCTTCCAAGCTCAAAGCCCAGTTGGGTGGCCACCAAAGAACTATAGTTGCCAGCAAACCCCCTTGGGTCTCTAGTCCTCATAAGTCACAAGAGTGTAAAAGAGCCAGACAAAACAGGATACTACAACTATGCCTATTCACCCCGACCATGGAGAGTCAACTGACACAAATTTTTTACACCCCCCACCCCCTTCTCACAAGTCTCCAGCCGTCTCTGGGCCAATCTGAGCCACCAACAACCAGACTTTGATCTCATCACAGCACACTCATTGATTGATTAACATGGAACAGTAGCGAACTTTCTAATGGCGCTATAGAAGGAAACGTTTTATCTGCTGCCAGACACGTGGGTGGCAGTGGAGTGTGTAAGGGGGTCAACTACTCATCATCACCCAACTTATATCAAGGGGAAGCTTTCAGCACAGCAATAAAATGGACCATTTCATTAAAAGCTTGTCATTGCATCACGCTGCTCTCAGCGCACCTTACAAAAAAAAAAAAAATAATAAATTGTGTTGGTCATTGTTTTCAGGCATACTAGTCCTGCTTGGCACATCTAAAGTTTTTTGACTACATGCAAAAAATAGTGATCTGACCAATTTTAAGTCATCTACCTTTACTTGAATCCCCCTAAACTAACAAAGGTTGACTTTCGATTGGCAGCTGAGGGATGCAGCAGAGCATGGTCTTCAGACTCATGAAGCAGGTCAATGGCTGCATCCATGTGCAGTTTTTCATAGCAACCAATGAACTAGTTGCTAAGGGTTATGGAGATTTGTTTTGTGATTTTTACACCATTTACGTGATGTGCCATACAGTAGCTTCTTTGGATCAGGATGGTGTGTTTTTAGCCCCGTAGACTTATGGAAGCACCTGAAAAACCCTTGTAACATGCATTTTCAGGTGCTCTTACTGAAGTCAATGGGGCCAAAAATGCCCAAATCTACCAAAGAAGCTCCTGGGCTTTTTTTGCATTATGGACATCCAGAATTTTTTGTGTTTTGAGTGTTTTGTAGCTTCAAGCAACAGAATGCACAGGTGTGAATAGGGCCCAATTCTAGTCTCTATTCTCCATTTTCGGATCAAACCTCACAAGTGTTAGGACGCCGACAAATGTACCGTGACCGACAGCCAACCCCGATTTTAATGGCCAATCAGAACAAAGCGAAAGGGTAAACACACAAATCTTTGCACATGAAAACCTAGAGATGGCAGATCTTCCAGAAAACTGTGCAAAGGAATCTTAAACCGGCCATCTATTATACAATCTGGTTGTATGCAAAGGTCTAGCTGATTGGATACGAATTCAATGGAAAGTTTAAGGTTTGTCTTTCTATTAGATAATTTTTGTAAAGCTATAGATTACATCAGTTTGGTAAATCAAAAGATTTGCACAATCTTTATAAATCAAGGACAAACCGCAAACCATCTGGTCAAATCATATCCAATCAGGCAGGTCCTTGCATTACAGGAGATCTGCTTGTATAGTGTATGGTCAGCTTTTGACAACAAACCGCTAACACCTAGACTGCTAGCAAGGCTGCAATTATGTGATGGGGCCCCACTGCAACACCATTAAGGGGCCCCTTATCTTTTAGTTTCCTTCACAATGGCAATCCTAGGGATACCAAATATCAAACTAAATTACACATTTTATCCAGGATGTATTTGCCAAACATTCTTTCTATCATATACAATGTAAGCAGAGTACAGGACCCATTAAGGTTCTTTGACAGGTGCATGGTCTGTCTTAAGCAGTTACTTCCCTGATTGCAAGCTCTGCAGACAAGGACAGCCTCCCCAGCAGCTTGCTGATACTAGTTCAGTATGGCCAGCTTGGTCAAGAGACATGGGCATCAAACTAGCCATTGTTAGACTGCAAGTTAAAGGGTTAAATCTAAATGTCCAACAAGAGCTGCAAGCCTGATCTGCAGAATGGAACCCCTGACTGCGAACAAGTCACTTACCAGCTTCCCATGGCAGCCAGCAGCCAGGAGGGTGAAGAGGAGAAGGAGTCCTGGGTACATGTCAGTGAACAGAGGTCCACACTTGGTTAGCGGTGCTGCAGAGGAGGAGGAGGAGGAGGAGGAGGAGGAGGATGGGGCAGGCAGTGGAGCGGTGATTGGGGTGCACAGGACCGGAGATCCTCAGTCACACTAGGACAAGTCAGCTCCACCGCTGCCTGCTCAGCCACCTGAGACTCTCAGCTGTCCATTGACAAGAACGAGCAGCTGCTCCACTACTTATACGGGCATGTGCCAGCCACGCCTCCCCCAGTCCGGGCCACGCCTCCTACCGCTCTGATGTCAGTTAGCACTAGCCGGGAGAATGGCCCGGAGCTCGGGAGCTCTCGGCACTTCCCCCTACAGGCCGCTCGGGGCGCTGCGGCTGCATTCCTGGGAATCAGAATTTAGGAAAGTTCTTTCCCCGGAATTTTTTTTTTCCTTTTCCTCTTTTTCCTTGTACGGGATCTGAGGCTCCGCTGAAGGTGTGAATAACTCGGGGTGCTTTGTCCTGGGTTTCATGGAACCTACAACTTTCTACATTGTTTGAAATATTTGTAAAATATTACTATATATATGATGTTGCAATTTAAATATAATTATTATATTAACACAAATATAAATTTATATAAAGGGAAAAAAATAAATAAATATATATATATATATGTGTATATATGTATATGTGTGTATATATATATATATGTGTGTGTGTATATATATATATGTGTGTGTGTATATATATATATATATATATATATGTATGTATATATGTATGTATATGTGTATATATATGTATATATATGTATATGTGTATATATGTTGATATGAATGTACAATATACTGTATGTAAAGCACTGTGTAAATTAACAGTGCTATAGAAGTACCTGTCATTTATGTATTCCAGGTAATTCTATAGTGCTGTCAATTTATGCAGCGCTTTACATATATATTCTACATTCACATCAGTCCCTGACCCTCAAGGTGCATACAATATAAGGTTCCTAACTTACATTCATACATACACATACTAGGGCCAATTTAGACTGCAGCCAATTAACCTCCCAGCATGTCTTTGGAGTGTGGGAGGAAACCCATACAGGCACAGGGAGAACATGCAAACTCCAGGCAGGTGGTGCCGTGCTTGGGATTTGAACCAATAACCCTTGTACTGCCAGGTGGAAGTGCTAACTATTTAGCCACTGTGCTGTCCTCTATATATTATACACTGGTAAAAATAAAATGAAAGGAACACTTTGAAAACACATCAGATCTCAATGGGGAAAAAATCTCCTGCTGGATATCTATACTGATATGGACTGGGTAATGTGTTAGGAATGTAAGGATGCCCCATCGTTTGATGGAAATGAAAAATGATCAACATACAGAGGACTGAAAATCAAAGTGAAAAAATGATGCAGCAAGCTAGTCCATTTTGCTGAAATTTCATTGCAGTAACTCAAAATGGTCCTCAGTAATTTGTATGGCCCCCACATGCTTGTATGCATGTCTGACAACATCGGGGCATGCTCCCAATGAGACGACGGATGGTGTCGTGGGGTATTTCCTCCCAGATCTGGAGAGGGGCATCAATGAGCTCCTGGACAGTCTGAGGTGTAACCTGGTGGCATCGGATGGACCAAAACATGATATCCCAGAGGTGTTCTGTTGGATTTAGGTCAGGTGAGAGTGGGGGCCATTCAATAGTATCAATTCCTTCATTCTCCAGGAACTGCCTGTATACTCTTCCCACATGAGGCTGGGCATTGTCGTGCATCAGGAGGAATCCAGGACCCACTGCACCAGCGTAGGGTCTGACAATGGGTCCAAGGATTTCATCCCGATACCTAATGGCAGTCAGGGTTCCATTGTCTAGCCTGTAGAGGTCTGTGCGTCCCTCCATGGTTATGCCTCCCCAGACCATCACTGACCACCACTAAAATGTTCATGCTGAACGATGTTACAGGCAGCCTAATGTTCTCCACGGCTTCTCCAGACCCTTTCACATCTGTCACATGTGCTCAGGGTGAACCTGCTCTCATCTGTGAAAAGCACAGGGTGCCAGTGATGGACCTGCCAATTCTGGTGTTCAATGGCAAATGCCAATCAAGCTCTATGGTGCCACGCAGTGAGCACAGGGCCCACTAGAGGACGTTGGGCCCTCAGGCCACCCTCATGAAGTCTGTTTCTGATTGGTCAGAGACATTCACACCAGTGGCCTGCTGGAGGTCATTTTGTAGGGCTCTGACCATGTTCATCCTGTTCCTCCTTGCACAAAGGAGTAGATATTAGTCCTGCTGATGGGTTAAGGACCTTCTACAGCCCTGTCCAGCTTTCCTAGAGTAACTGCCTGTCTCCTGGAATCTCCTCCATGCTCTTGAGACTGTGCTGGGAGACACAGCAAACCTTCTGGCAATGGCACATATTGATGTGCCATCCTGGAGGAGTTGGGCTGCCTGTGCAACCTCTGTAGGGTCCAGGTATGGCCTCATGCTACCAGTAGTGACACTGACCCTAGCCAAATGCAAAACTAGTGAAAAACAGAATAGATGAGTAGGGAACAAAATTCCAGTGGCCTCCACCTGTAAAACCATTCCTGTTTTGGGGGTCATCTCATTGTTGCCCATCTAGCGCACCTGTTGTTAATTTCATTAACACCAAAGCAGCTGAAACCAATTAACAACCCCTTCTGCTACTTAACTGACCAGATCAATATCCCAGGAGTTTAATTAACTTGATGCTATACTCTGATTAAAATTGTTCTTTTAATTTTTTTTAGCAGTGTAGCAGTGACTCTACTCTGGATGGAGGGGCAATGGAGACATCTTTGGACAGCAGCATTGTCAACCTGGGGTGAGGGGAGTATTAGATGTAATAGAAGATTTAGATGGTGAATAAATTAAACCTAACTCCAACTAATACTTAATAGGCAGTTCCAGCAACATTTTTGTTTCCTTTTTGGGATGGAGCTTTTACATAAATAAATACAAGCTGATGATTGTAAGCACTCCTGTCAGTGGCAAATGGTTTGTCCCAGCCCTCTAACTGACAATTTTATTGGACAGCTTGGTCTGTTAAAGGAAGTTGAAAAATAAGACTTACTGTCTGAAACACCAGGTGAAAATAAAAGAAAAAAACACCTAAAAAAGAAAACTAAAGCAACCACTACATCTAAGGAATGGAAAGCCCTAATAAGCAGTTACAGCAACAGTTTTATTTTCCTTTTGGGCTAGAGGTTTTGCATAAATAAATACAAGCTGATGATTGTAAACACCCCTGTCAGTGGTAAATGGTTTCTAACTGCGATTTTTTGCTGGACAGCTTGGTCTCTTAAAGGATGTTGAAAAATATGCCTTACTGGCTGGATCACCAGGTGAAAATAAAGGGGGAAAAAACACCTAAAAAAGAAAACTAAAACAACCACCATATCTAAGGATTGGTGAGCCCCAATCTATTACATTTTTATTTTGGGATTTAATACTGCTTTATATCTAAACCCAAAACTTTCATTGTGGATAAAGTGTAGGAGAGGTTAAAACCGCTGTCAGTTTTGATTTTTGCCATCAGTTGGGAGATTTTTCTTCACTTTCTGTCCCGTAAACTTAACAGGAAGTGGGAAGATATGTTTCCAATGTGAGGGAGATCCCCTCTTAAAGCGGAGTTCCACCTGAAAAAAAAAAAAGTCAGCAGTTACAAAAACTTGAGCTGCTGACTTTTAAAATACAGCCACTTACCTGTCCCTTGGTCCAGCGGTGTCCTCACCATAGCTGGTTTCACCGGCTAACTTCTCTCCCTGGCACCGGCATCTTCACTGTGGGCACCCAGCTGTGACAGCTTGCGGCTTCCAAACCGGGTGCCTACTGTGCATGCGTGAGAAGCGCTGCGCTTTGTGAATGGCCCTGTAGTCTTCTGGGACCTGTCACGTATCCCAGAAGACTACGGGGAGGGAGGGAAGGGGGGACAACATACTCTTTCGATAGCCTAGGCCATCGCAGCGGAAGTGGAGGCAGGTACCTGTCAAATTCAGGTACCCGCTCCCCAAAGGTGTCAATCCTTAATGGGGAGTGGGGGGAAAAGGCTTAAAGCGGAACTTCCCCTTTTGGGTGGAGCTCCGCTTAAAGCCCACCACACATGACACAATCTGATTGTTCATTCTCATCGAGATCACTAACAACTTTGTAGTGCATGACTGATTGGATACAAATTGATTGGATGGTTTAGGTGTTGCTTCATATTACATCATTATGGCAAATGTAAAGTTTATTGTACAAAGATTGTATGGTTAGATCACAATGTGTATGGTGACGGGAATAAGTGTCCCCTTTGGAAGATTTCACTTCTGTTCCTGTTCTGGTGGAAGCTCGAAATTTTGGATTGCCAGTCACTATCATTCCCGGTGATCAGGACGCTCAGGAAGAGTGTCTCCCTAGTGAGGACACAGACCGCAATAAAAACTGACTGTGGTTCTAATCCCTCTCCAATCTATCCAAATCCAAAGGGAAGTGTTGCCTTTAGCTATACATTGCAGTGTGCATTTCTTATCAGTGCCCTGTACTTGTGTTTCCTTTCCAAAGAATCCTTTGTGCTCTACTGCTTCTCAGACATAATTCTATCACTTATTTATATAGAGATTACTTGTTTGGAAAGCTGAGCGGTGGGCAAACCTTTCAATGCATGGGCGATATACATGTGAGCCGTTTTATTTGCCAAAGGATTTGTAACTTTGCCTTTTTCCCATTTACTTAATACGCTTCTGCCAGACAGCACAGCCAGGATTGCTGCACCCCTTTCTTCTCCAAGGAAGGAATACAGTGATGTCCCCTTCTCATCCCAAGCCTTTGACTGGGCAGTGAAGGAAAAACAGTACGGCTTTCTCCCTCTGCTTTTTCCTCCTGTCAGCACGTGTGCATGCAGCAGAGCTGGATTGACTCCTAATGCTGCCCTCCCTTCTCTCAGTGGCTACACAATGATTTTAGCTCTGTTTGTAGATTCTCAAAAATAGACATTGATCCATGCCCCCTTGACCCTCCTCTGACTCAAGCAGACCAGGTGCTGACTCCAAGGGAGCCCATCTCCACTCTTTCCCACCATCAATAACTAGATACTGGGTCGTACGCCGATGATGGTTAATCAGCCAGCACAAACACACAGAATGTCCTCACCTACAAGCTGCCCCACCCAAACGCGTTTCACCCTTACAGGCATAATTGTAGAGATAATGGTGAAACGTATTAGAGCATGGTGGCCTGTAAGTGGGGACACTGTGTGTTTGTGCTAGCTGACTAAACTTCATTACATGTGGCATCATCGGTGTACGACAAAGTATATAGGTAATGATTTGGACTGTGCTTTCATTTTTTTGATGGATAATTCCACAGTGACACTGCACTTGCTCTGTGAGTTGAGTGCAATTCTTGTTATCTTTTCTTATTCTGTATGTGTGGATTCTTCACAGTCGCTATTCTCTACATCTGTATGCTGGGTCTAATTCTCAGTATCTGTTCTTATTCTATATCAATGGACAATACACAGTATCACTTCTTTCCTTCTATTTGTTAGGTCTGATTCTCAGTATCTGTTCATATTCTAGATCTATGGACAATACACAGAATCACTTCTCTCCTTCTATATGTTAGGTCTGATTCTCAGTATCTGTTCATATTCTATATCTATGGGCAATACACAGAATCACTTCTCTCCTTCTATATGTTGGGTGTGATTCTCAATATCTGTTCTTATTACACATCTACAGACATTGCACAGTATCACTTCTCTCCTATATGTTGGGTGTAACTCTCAGTATCTGTTCTTATTCTTTATCTATAGACACTGCAGAGTATTACTTCTTTTCTTCTATATGTTGGGTGCGATTCTCACTATCTGTTCTTATTCTGCATCTATAGACATTGCACAGTATCCCTTCTCTCCTTCTATATGTTGGGTGTGATTCTCAGTATCTGTTCTTATTCTACATTTATAGACATTGCACGGTATCCCTTCTCTCCTTCAATATGTTGGGTGTGATTCTCAGTCAATTCTTATTCTATATCTATAGACATTGCACAGTATACCTTATCTCCTTCTATATATTGGGTGTGATTCTCAGTATCTGTTCTTATTCTACATTTATAGACATTGCACAGTGTCCCTTCTCTGCTTCTACATGTTGGGTGTAATTCTCAGTATCTGTTCTTATTCTACATTTATAGACATTGCACAGTGTCCCTTCTCTCCTTCTAGATGTTGGGTGTAATTCTCAGTATCTGTTCTTATTCTACATCTATAGACATTGCACAGTGTCCCTTCTCTCCTTCTATATGTTGGGTGTAATTCTCAGTATCTGTTCTTATTCTACATTTATAGACATTGCACAGTGTCCCTTCTCTCCTATATGTTAGATGTGATTCTCGGTATCTGTTCTTATTCAATGTTCAGTAATGCTGCACAATAGCAATTCTCTTGACCTGTATGTTGGGTGTAATTTTCAGTATCTGTCCATATTCTGTATGTATGGAAATTGCACAGTAGGACTTCTATTACTGCATTGCTAGTTAGTATGGCCATTTGCAGAGGACATTATTTTATTTATTTACCTATCTTGTAAATGGCAATACTTATTATCGTTGTGCTATTGAAATATGTAAGCTGACATTGTGGCCCTCTCCTGAAAATGCTTGTGGCCTGGCTGTCTCACTGTTCAGTACTCTCTGAATCAGCAGTCATGCAGCCAGTGAAGTCAGAACTCTCAGTCCTATACAGTCAAAGATCCTGTATACATATTCTATCTGATTTGAAGGACCCTGAATCCAGATTGAGGGCTTGGTCTGGATGTAGGGCTTTGTGCGCCAGGTGAAGCAGCCAGCCTGGTGGACAGGAAAAGCAAACGCTTTAAATAAACAGCATGTGTGCAAGTCCCGTCTATTTCTGTGTCGTGCACTGTGATGGCACGGGTGGCCATTTGCTGAGTTAGTGCTATTTGTATCATGGATGGCAACAGACACAAACATTGGACGTTATGCTGCAATACAAATGCAGAGGTGACATTTAAATGCCATGGAAGGAAATCCTAAATGTTCGCAGCAGCACAAAGTAGTTTATAATGAGGCACTGACCTCTATTCTGTGTTCATGAGGACAGGGCCACGTGTGATGGGACAAGACCATGGTCTGAGGATGGAATGGTGGTCAGCAGGGAACCACAAGCCAACACACATCACATTTTTATTAGTTTTTATTCAAACCCAGTCAGAGTGTGTAGTTGGGTCTGGAAATCCTCCATTTTGATTGGCCACGTGTCCACGTTTCCTTGGTTATATGTTTTGCTTGACGTTTCCAGATAATCCTGAGGAAGTCATGTGACCCACGAGCTCTCCAGTTTTATGAGACGTCGACAGCACTTGGCGAAAATGAATAGACTTATTTGACAGGATATCCAGTGCAGGTCACAGGGATTTTAAAGACGCAGCAGGCTGGGATATTACCGGGGTGAATGTTGTACTGCACCGTGGTAAACAGTCCTAGATTGTAAACAACATTTTTGGGCTAACTGTCATTTTTACCTCCTTAGAAATTGGCAAGATCTCCCTCATACAAACAGTAAACAAACAGGCAAATGTGTCTCAGGCTGAAAGATTTACGTCAGACTATTAATAAGGTACAGTAGCTGCCTGTTTAATATCCAGTTACTCCGAGGTCTATTCCTGAATTGTGTAGGAATATCACACTTTTTTCCTAGGGAGCGAAAGCCTGAGGAGAGATAAAAAAGAGAGAAATGGGGAGAGTGAAAGGGAGAGATAGGAAAGATGAGAGAGAGAGATGGACTGAGAGAGAGGGAAGACAGAAGAGCGAGAGAGAGACCGAGAAATGGAGAGTAAAAGAGAGAGAGGGTGAGAGGAGAGATGAAAAAAATGGGGGGAGAGAGATAGGAAAGATGAGAGAGAAGAGAGATGAAAGAGAGAGATGGACAGAGGGAGAGGAGGGACAGAAGAGAGAATGACTGAGAAATGGAGAGAGTAAAAGAGAGAGAGGGTGAGAGGAGAAAAAAACAAGAGAAATGGGGAGAGTGAAAGAGAGAGATAGGAGAGATGGAAGAGGGAGAGATGGAAGAGGGAGAGATGGAAAAGAGAGAGGAGGGATGAAAGAGGGAGAGATGGAAAAGAGAGAGGAGAGATGGAAGAGAGAAAGACTGAGAAATGGAGAGAGGAAAAGAGAGAGAGGGTGAGAGGAGAGATGAAAAAGAGAAATGGGGAGAATGAAAGGGATAGGAGAGATGAGAGAGAGAGATGGAATAGAGAGAGGCAGAGAAAAATAGACCATAAGAGCGGGAGAGGAGAGCGTAGAGATGAAATAAATAGATGGAGAAAGACAAAAAAAAGAGATGAAAGAGGGAGAAATGGGGAGAGCTAAGGAAGAGTAGAGATGAAAGAGAGAAACCAAGAATTAGAGAGGGTGAGAGGTGTGAGATGAAAGAGAGATGAAAAAGAGAGAGAAATGGGGAGCGTAAGATTAAGTGAGATGAAAAAGAGAAATGGGGAGAGTGTCACAAGTTAGCCTCTCGTTGTTTATTCTTACCTCCTTGCTGCTCCTGATTCCTTTCACATGTGTGGTTTGTCTGTGCTCACCTATGGGCGTCGTCTGCTATCCTCTGGGTTTTATGTCCTTCCCTTCCATCACTTCCTGGCCCGCCTCCTAGTTTGCTTGTCTATATAAGACATGCTCAGTCTAGCGCACTTTGCCTGAGCAACTTCCTAGTTGTGTGAGCTCCCATGTGTTACTGCTGTCTGAATCCTACATTGTCTACGCGTGTGCTGACCCTGGCTTCATTCTCTGACCTTGCTTGTTTTCCGCCTGTCCTGGCCTAGGCTAGCCTATTGGATTTTGTTTGTCTCCTCCCTTTTATACTCTGCTCCTGCGAGCGGTCTCTTCAACCTCAGCTGGACGTACCTGGGGGCCGTGACCTGGTCCCAGCTTGCTGCAAGTCCATCCCCACCATCAGGGGCTCTGATGAAAAAGCAGGCTGGGGCTTAGACTCCGCGCCCTGGGGAACCCCAAGTTGAGGATCAACAAGAGCTCACTACCACATGTGCTGACAGAGTAAAAAAGAGAGAGAAAGAAGAGGTGAAAGAGAGAAAACTAGAGTAAGAGAGGGAGAGGAGGGATGAAAGCGAGAGATGGAAAGAAAGAAAGGAGAAATGAGTGAGGAGAGAGAGAGAGAGAGAAATGGAGAGAGTAAGAGACGGAGAGAAATGCGGAGGGTTAAAGAAAGAGACAGGGGAGATGAAAGAGAGAGGGATGGACAGAGGGAGAGGAGAGACGAAAGAGAAAGATGCAAAAAATAGACTGTAAGAGTGGGACAGAAGAGAGGAGAGATGAAAGAGATAGATGGAGAAAATGGGAAAAAAAGAGATGAAAGACAGGGAGAAATGGGGAGAGATAGAGAAAGAGATAGGGAGGATGAAACAGATAAACCGAGAAATAGAGAGCTTGAGAGAGGTGGGAGATGAAAGAGAGAGATGGAGAGAGGAAGTGGAAAGATGAAAGAGAGCAAGAAGTGGGGACAGTATGATTGAGTGAGGGGACATGAAAAAGAGAGAACTGGGGAGAGTAAAAAATAGAGAGAGAGAGGAGAGGTGAAAGAGATAGATGGAGAAAGGGAAAAAAGAGATGAAAGAGAGGAAGAAATGGGGAGAGCTAAGAAATAGGGGAGATGAAAGAGAGAGAAACAGAGAGGGTGAGAGATGGAGAGAGGGAGCAGAGAGATGAAAGAGAGCAAGAAATGGGGAGAGTAAGATTGAGTGAGAGTGGAGAAGAAAAAGAGAGAACTGGGGAGAGTAAAAAAGAGAGATAGAAGAGGTGAAAGTGGGAGAGATGGACAGAGAGGAAGGAGAGATGAAAGAGAGAAATAGAGTAAGAGAGGGAGAGGCGGGATGAAAGAGAGAGATGGAGAGATGAAAGCGAGAGAGTAAGATTGAGTAAGAGTAAGATTGAGTGAGGGGGTGAGAGGAGAGATGAAAAATAGAGAAATGGGGAGAATGAAAGAGAGATAGGAGAGCTGGAAGAGAGAGAGACTGAGCGGGAGAGGAGAGCGGAGAGATGAAAGAAATAGATGGAGAAAGGGAAGAAAGAGAGGGAGAAATGGGGAGAGCTAAGAAAAAGATAGGGGAGATAAAAGATAAAGGAACAGAGAAACACAAAGGGTGAGAGATGAAAGAGAGAGATGGAGAGAGGGAGTGGAGAGATGAAAGAGAGCGAATAATGGGGAGGGTAAGATTGAGTGAGGGGTGAGAGGGGAGATGAAAAAGAGAGAAATGGGGAGAGTAAAATAGAGAGATAGGAGAGGTGAAAGAGGGAGAGATGGACAGAGAGGGAGGATAGATGAAAGTGAGAGAAATGGAGAGAGTAAGACTGAGTGAGGGGGTGAGAGGAGAGATGAAAAAAGAGAAATTGGGAGAGTGAAAGAGAGAGGAGAGGAGAGGAGAGAGAGGGAGAGAGAATGCAGAGATAGAAACATAGAGTGAAATGGGGAGAATAAGAGAGAGAGGAGAGAGAGAGAGAGAAAGAAATGGAAGGAGTAAAAGAGAGAAAGGGAAAGGGGCAGATGAAAGAGAGAGAGAAAGACTGAGAAATGGAGAGTGGGGGGTGGTAGTCAGAAAAATGCAGAAAGAGCAAGAGAAGGGAGAGAGATGATAGAGAGAGCGTGAGAAAGGAAGAGAAAAAGTACAAAAGAAAAGAAAATGGGGAGAGTAAGTGATTGAGATAAAAAAAAGTGTTTGAGAGAAAAAGAGAGAGTGGGGACACAGAAATGGAGGGGTATAAATGAAAGAGACAGAAAATGAGAGATTACAAGAGAGAGAGAGACAGAAAAGGAGAAAGAATGGGAGGGCAGATGATAGAGAGAGAGAGAGAGAGACCGTAGAAAGTGATAAAGAGCCAGAGAGTAGGGAAAAACAGAGAGAAAGGGAGAGATAGTCAGAGAGAAGGTGAGAGGGAGTACTAAGGTAAATTAGAAGAGGAAAGCTACAAGTGAGAGACGGAGAAAGGAGAGAGAAAAAAATGAAGAGATGACAGGAATGAAAAGAGAGAGCGTGCAACTGAGGGCTGCAACAGAAAGAGAGGAAGGGATAGAGAGCAAAGAAGAGAGGAGAGAAATAACAGCGAAAGAGAGAGCGTGCAACAAGAAAAGTGAAATAGAAACAGAGGGAGATATGAAAGGGAAGGGAGAGCAAAGGTGAGAGAAATGAAAGAGAATAGGAGGGAAAGAAAGAGAGAGAAAAAAGAGATGGGATAGATCTATAGATAGATAGATACAGTAGATAGTTCAGTACACAAATTCCATTGTACAGTTTATTTTTATCTCTGTGTATTTTTTCTGCAACGCCATTTAAAAATGAGAATCTTCTGCCAACATGGGCAAAATCACTGAAATGGGAACCAAGCCTAATAAAATAATTTTAAAGTGCAATAACTTTCCAGCTAGGTCTGCTTCAACCATGGCGAAACTTTACTATAAACAAAATGAAAGGATTTTTTTTTCCTATATACAGATCATTTGTCATATATAAAGATGTTCTAAAATGAAGTGCGTGGATTGTTGCGAAATGTAAAAGCAGTTTGTGCAGACGTGTATTCATAGGTTGAGGCACACCTAGGAAAATACTGTGGCACTGAGACTGAGCTAGCATTTGATCCATTCATTGAACGGTATATAATGTGGAGTTGTACATAAGAGAACAAAAGACCCACTTTTATTTTATTTAAAGTAAAACTGCCACTTTACCTTACCACCCTTCACTGCTACTTACCTTGCTTGCTATCCTGCTGCATTGTTGTTAGTGGAAGGAAAAATTGCGACTGCATCAGTGTTAGTGAGAGAAAAAAATTCTGCTGCATCAGTCCAAAAAGGTCTGCCTTGGTATTGTTGTCAGTAGAATGAAGTAGGGGAACTGGGGGGCTGTTTGTGGCGCACTGAAAAAAGGGGACCCAGTGTGGCTGTAGGAGTGGAGGGGGAGCTTATGAGCTCTGAGGTAGGTAGGGAGGCCAATGGACTTTTTGGGGTTTTCAGGGGTAGGGGGAGCCCTGGGCAGAGTTTTGCCTCCCACCTTAGGTTCAGTACTTATCTTTCCAATTAAAAACGCAGATTACCAGTGCTGCTGGAAATACATAATAATTGAAAGGATAACATTGAATACCAGGCTAGAGGAACAAGGAAATCCTTACCATTGATCACTAGATAGGCCATCTCTGAAGTTCAAAAGAGTTCTGAAGAGTGGGGTATGAGCATTACAGGCTGGGGCACAACCCTTTCTTACCACCCCAGTTTCTTAGTTGCCATGCACTTCTTATATGGTCCCTCCTTTGTGTACATGCCTGTCCCAAGCTTGCATCCTCCTCCATATTACTGCAATTTCTACAGCAAAAGGTGCCTGATAGTAGTGTCATCCTGCAAGTTCCATGATGGTGGAACGGAGAGTGGAGGTGGACCTCTTGGCAGCTCACCCTCACTCCCCAGCGGGTACCCTCTGTTCCTGCTCTCTTTCACCCACAGTAGGCTGTTACTGGAGACAGTAGAATCCTCCTTCCAACAGCTATCTTCCTCTCAATTTCCAGAAGGCCAGAGAACTGAGGTTGATGACTGGAAAATTGGTAATATAAGCAAAAAGCGTGCAGGTTCGCCGTTGGTCCCAGGTACAGTATGTGTATGGATGCAGAGTGGGAAACCCTCCTCTTTAAGACTCAGAACTCCCAGTCTCCATGTGCCTTGGCATACAATATTGTTAGCTTCATTCTAAAACTGGGGTTGGAAGTGATCAGAAAAGTGTCCCAGGGCAGGAGGAGGTATAAATCCAGCCCTGGTCATAACCATGATACTGTACAGTACACAAAGTCAATTTTTTTCTACAGCCATACTTTGATGAATATGATACAATGTATTGTTCTGCCAGGTTCCTCCTGTAAAATACAATGCAGTCTTCTATCCTGTTGAAGAATAATAAGGCCTCATGCACACTGGGTGTCAAATGCCAATTTTAAGAGCACTTGATTTTTTTTTCTGCCTCAAATGCCTCTCTTAGTTTGCCCATGTGTCCATGCATACATAGACGTTTACAGACAGAAGCAGGACGTTTAGAGAAAGGAAAAAAGGATTACTTGCTTGTTCAGGAGAGGAGTGTTCTGGCAGAAAAAATGAATGCCCAAACGCCTGATGCGCCTAAATGCATTTGAAAAATGCAACTTTAGGTGCGTTTTCATACTGCTTTTCTTTTGCCAGGGGAAAAGTTGTTCAGAAGAGCTGAACAAAGGCTAACTGTTCATGAGGCCTAACACTTTTTGGTACTGATTGTTCGATCTTTAAGCCCTATCAAACATTAATCAGTGCAGTTCTATAATCATTAATACAGGCCAGGCAACACGCATTTTCTGCCACACCTGCACGCTGAAGTCAGTAAACAGTCCCTAAGCTTGGTTTTGATGTTTTATTAAGGGGTTTTGAACTTGGATGGAGTTGAGGGATGCATTGGATGCCCAAAGGAACTGCAAACTTGAGGACAAACTGCTTAGCAAATATGCACAAAGATGTAGACAAAATAGTCTCTCCTCTGAGAGCATTCCAGCTCTCTCCTCAGACTCCAGATGAATACTCCTCTTCACCCAGGTGCCTGAGGATATCCCTGGGTAAGGGGACCCAGAAACTGCCGCCTAGCAAAACAGTCCCAGATGAGAAGCTAGTTAGGTTTTCCACTTGACTGCCCTCTCCCCTTATCCGACCCAGGGAGTGTAGGATTACGGACTCTGTCTCTCCTGTGAGCTTGGTGAGTTGGTGATTGCCTTTAGGCCTTACCCTGGGCTAGCTCCTTCCCTGCTCCACTGGCTGTCCTCTCTCTTGGGGCGATGAGGCAGAGAATTTTTCCTTTTACTTCTTGCCTGTAGGAAGGCCCTTCTCCCTGTGGCCCCTCCCAGGTTCCACTCTCCAGCCTTCACTCCATCTTCCACCCAACACGCTACTCCCCTGCTGATCAGGCTCTCTCACACTCAAGGTCCACCCTGACCGCATGCCAAGCCTCTTGTTGAGTCTTTTGAGCATGCAGATCAATCCCTCCTCATCGCTACCCACTGCCTTCCAGAAACTTTTCAAGCTTCCAGAGCAGGGGCAGGTATCAGGGAACTGACCTGCAGAACCTTCATCCCTGAGCTAGAATAACCTGGCTGACTCATCTCAGGCTGCTACTACCTCTGCAAAAAAAACTAACTAGCGCTCCCTAGCTAAACTTGAGGGGCAATACAACATCATTACATATATTTGTTTAATGCACAATCTGTATAAGTACCTGAATTGCAGTCTACATACATCAGGACCCAGTGTGGAAGAGTAGAAAGCAAAACAAGGATTCAGTCAAGTGTGCTGTATTGCTCATGTGCTTAAAAGGAATATGTGGATAGGAGAAGAGAGCAGGGAGCTGAGCTCATCAGTCTGTTGTCTCTCCTCCCACTGTCCAGCTGGCTGGGGAAGGACCAGACCTGCAAGTGTTACTTAAAATCAGTAAAGAAAAATAAGGTCTTCTGTGCTACCAGATGGGGTACTGGATGGTAGAACTGTGTAAATCTCCGACCTCGATGGACAGAAATACAATACAATGTACAATACAGTAACTGTTTGCCTATAATTTAGCTCTGATTGTGTTGGTTGAAAGCTATGTTTTCTTTAACACTTTTCTGAGCCATTCATTTTCTTTGTATGTGTTTTCCTTTGACCCTTTAAGCCTCATGCATACAGATGTTGGGCCCATCAGCATCAAATCCTGGAATTTTCAGGCACCCAGGAATCACAGGTGTAGTGTCCAAACCTGCTGCCAGCAGCCTGTCAAAGTCTGACAGCTGATATATGCAACAGCTTGATGCAGGTGGATGCAATACTGATCAGTACAACCCTTTAGGGCCATATGTGTTCAGGGACCTATGCTCCGAATGCAGGAATTCTGCATTTGGGGCTTACATTCCTGAATGCGAGTACCACTTAGTACAGTGTCCGGCCACTGTGCATTGCAGCCTGACAGGCCACTGGCTTGGTACTGCACATGTGCTTATCGGGCACCTGAAAACTTCAACATTTGACACTGATGGGCAAAACCGCCAATGTAGCCCTAATGATTTTGTAGAGAAGAGTATTAAATGTGGCACCAGGTGCTAAAGGAAGCACAGATTTGTAAGGAGCTCAGATTTGTAAAGAGAATGTAATGGCAGTGATCTCTAACAGTCTCATGTAACATGTTCTCTGACCATCTCTGACATGGCCCCTGACTTCAAGCACTCCTGTAGCATGTCTTCAGTCTCTGATCACCTCCTGAAGCCACTGAATATTATATAGGGTGTTTGGTGATGTTTGGGGTTGCACTTATCAAGACTGAATCAACCTATATTCTTGTGTATTGTAAATAACACAAAGCTTTGTCTAGGTAAGACCCCATGCTATTAAATAGTATATAACATAAAGGCAGTCACATTCTTTTAGCAGTATACAATACAGCATTTTCCTTAGAGACACTACTCCACCTTGATGTGTAAAGCTGGCCATAGGAGATTCTTTTTTTTTTTTTCTTTCAACCAGTGGGTTGGATGGGGGAAATGCTCTCATTGAGCTATTGTGTTCTAACAATGGAGAGACTTCTCCATCATCAGAATACACTGGTCAGTGTTACTGGCTATAGCCTGCAGTGCTGATCGAGTGGCATTTATTCAGCAACCTGGTTGTACAGAAGTTGATTGGTCCCTGCTGAACTGACTAAATTTTGCTTGAAGAATGACTGGCTTAAAGGCCAATTCTAGGCAATTTTTTTCCCCATACAGTCAGGCTGTGCTCACAAAGTTTATACTCACCTGATCCTCCGGAAAATTGTTCTCCCCATGGCCCAGGGGAGGTCAGGAACAGTCCATTTGCAAATCCGCTGGAACGCAGTGGTGCCAGACCAGTCTTACGTGGGGAGGATCGGTGGATCAGGTAAGTATATCTAAGCTGTCCTCTACCCTAAAATAAAGTGAGCAGTTAAGTGGGGGAGAAACAAAAATTGTCTGGAGTTCATTTTTAAGCAATGCAGAACACTATCTTGATCAATTATTCTCATCTGAAATTCCATGGAGCCCTAGGGTTTTGATAGGGGTTCCTTAAGCAGAGGCTGTTTGGCCTCCCATTAAATGGTGCCTGCTTAATTCTGAATGCAACACCACCTGGCAGAGCCAGTGGCATGATAGCAGTGATCTTCTTAGCTGTCTTTAAGGGTGACATTCTGACCACCACTGTAAGGGGGACATTCTTCCCATTGACCCTACAGTAGTTAATCAATTGTAGAAGGCGTTCCCTGAGACCTGAAAAATATTTCATGGGTTTCCCTGAGCTATAAAGATTGGATAAGGTGATCCAAAGACAAATGTTAAGCAGGCCATAAACTGATCAAAACTCAGCCAGTTTAGCAGAATTTTGATCAGTGTGTGGTCTTCTCTGTTTACTGCTGCAGAAATGCCAGCACTAAAGGTTACAAAGTATTATCCAGCAGCTGATTATGATTTGCCATTGATTGATTGATTGAATGATTACTAATGAATGTACATTGTAAATGGAGCAGTGGCATTTGGATAAAACTGCATTGTGCAATGGCTGGTGTCGTCCAGAAGACACAGGAGCAGGGTGTCATTGGAGAGAGGCCTCGTTTTGTCCTGCAGACCATAAAATCCTTGAAGATTGTTTCTCTCACCATCTAAACAAAAAATTGACACACATAAAGAGGGGCTTGCAATCGGGACTATATTTTGTGTTTAAACTAGAGGCCATCCTGAAATCTCATGCTCGTTGACACACTTATAAATAAATTAATTTAATTTAATCCCTTCCACTTGTCAGCAGCTGTCCAAATTTTTCCCTGTCATCAGTTCGTCATCATCATCCCCTGATCGTTTCTCTGATGGCACGTATCCAATTCAACTCAATAAATACTACCCATGCCAATTCTACTTTTCCAGAATCCGTGGTGAACGGATGATGTTGATGGATCTTTAGCTATCTCACTCATCAGGTTGGTTAAGATTGAGCGTAACCTTGTGGATGCTGCGACGTGACTAGCCTGTCATTTCAATGCCAGCTCTGACCCCTCACTATATATAAATTATATGTGTGTTAATTAATATCATGCAATCAAACTCTTCTACAAATATTAATAATTAGTACTCCACAGTGTGTACAAACACAATAAAACAATGAAAGTTTACTATTTACTTCATTTTGGTCTGTCAAATATAAGGTACTGCAGATGTAACAAAAGCTTTGGTATAAGTAAGAAAATACTTGATCCTGCAAGAAATCTGGTGAGCTGATAACTTCATGTGCCCGCTACCTGCCCAGACTGTTATTAGTTACACTTTTCACAGCTCTCTCGGAGAACTACAAAACAGAAGGGGAAAAGGTTTTGCAGTCCTGTCCTAGTTTGGTGTCACCCTATGACAGGAAGTGTATTGCTAGCAGGATCATTAACTGAAAATAAAGGTGTAGCACTACCCTTTTAAGGGCTGCTGGATTTGGTTTGGGTCCCCCTATGCTCTGCACAACCAGGCAACATTTTCTACACTTGTACCCTCAGAGTCAGTAAACAGTCCTTGAGCTGTTTTTTTTTTATTTAGGGGTTAAAAACTTGGACGGGGTCCAGGGTTATATGGGATGCCCAAGGAACTGTAGAACCTGAGGATGAACTTTTTAGCAAATATGTACAAAAATGTGGACTAGCAAAAATATAGCACTGTCCCTTTATGGAGCACTGTAGTCCCTTTTTGGTGTACCTTCTCAGACCCTGGATGAATCCTCCTCTCCAAACAGCTGTACTGAGGGTATCCCTGAGCAAGAGGTCCCAGAAGCTTGGAGTTAAGCAGTCCCGGATGAGGACTAGTTGGGTATTGCACCTGACCACCTCCCCTTATCTGGTCTATGGGGTGTAGGAGTACTCACACTGTCCTGTCCTGTCAGTATGGTGAATTGGTAGCTGCTTTCAGGCCTTTCACTGGGCTGGCTCCTTCCCTGCTGCTCTGAATGTCCTCTCTTGGAGACTTTGGACAGTGAAGATCCTCCTGATTAGTATCCAGCCTGTATGTAGGCCCCCTTCTTGGGGCCCTCTCCCAGGCTCCACACTCCAGCTCCTTCCTTCAGTTCATCTTCCACCCAACTCCCCTTGCATGAATGAAGGTGCATCTTTACTGGGTGAGACAAAGTAGCAAATATAATAAAATATGACCAGCCTGAAGTGAATAGTGTGACTCCAACGGACGGCCCGTCCGCTCTGAAGGGAGCTGAGATTGGAGAACACTCCTGTCGGCTTCAAATCACGTGGTGTCAGCGTACCAGCATCCCGGGTCTTGACAAAGTGCAACACATGAAACGTGTCATCTTGGTAACCCTACATACGCTCCCAGCTGAAGCCGACGCCGGACACTGCCTTCGCTTGCCGTGATGACGCCACCCAGGACGCCGGTGCGCTGACACCATGTGATTTGAAGCCGACAGGAGCGTTCTCCGATCTCAGCTGCCTTTAGAGCAGACGGGCCATCCATTGGAGTCACACTGTTCACTTTAGACTGGTCATATTTTAATATATTTGCTACTTTGTCGCACCTAATAAAGATGCACCTTCATTAAGGTCCTTGATTGAGACCATTTTCCACAGCGCATATTCTTTCCAGTTCTCTTCATTATGTAAATTATTAACAAGGCAGCAGTGGTGAGCTTATGATTAACTGTTCACATGTTTCCACCTGGAGTGGCCTCTCTGCGCTCATTTGTATGAGTTTCCCTGGTCACCATGCCCAGCCTCCGGCTAGGGGATTGGCCAATGTCCCTCAAACATGCAGATCTGGGCCTCCCCTCCTCTACCCATTTCCAGAAAGTTCTACAGTTTCTGGAAAGGTGGGAGGGCTTCAGAAGCCCTGACCTGTAGAACCTCCCAGCCTGTATTGAGGTGAACTCCTGCCTTACTCCCAGGCTGACTCATCCCAGGCTGCTACTCAGCCTCTATCTAAAAAACAGAAAGCCTTGCTAACCTAGAAGGCGTTATAAAGGGAAAAAGTCTAAAAAAAGAAAACAAATTTGGCCACTACATCTAAGGACTATCAGGCTGCAATATAATAGATTGTTGTTCTTGGGTTTAGATACACTTTATGGGAGTGTATTTAACAAGTTACGGAGCAGCCACTCCCTTGAAAGCCTTATTTTGGCTTTTAGCTGATGTATGAAAACTCATTATAAAGAATGATTTCATGACTTTTTAAAAAAATCAAGGAATGTTTTTTTTAAAATACAATTGGCTAGATGATTTATAGAATAAAACCTGCTTATTAATGCTCATTTACATTGGATAAATCCTTTAAGCTGAAGTTTAATTATTTTTGGGGGAGAGGGATATAGCACCAGACACATTAGTAATGTGTATTGGTGTGTATACCATTACCTGCAGGTGGCCGCTTCTCATAAAAAATACTCCTGCAGTATCATCTTCATAGTCACCAGACACCGTACTGTATGTCTGTCTCCCATTGTCGTAAAGGTTGACAGAAACTGCTGCTACTGAGAAAAGTTGCGTCGCTCGCCCCATTCGTTATTCACAGAATTCGTTTTATTACTATCACACAATGCATTCTGTGAATCGGTAGAGAAGATCCTGTCATTCAACTCCACTTCTATCCACAGAACACGATGCATTGTGGTAGGGAAGTAAGACGAGTTCTACTGTATAAATGAAGGAAAAGTTGGCTGGGTGGTGCAACCTTTCTCAGTAGCAGCAGCTTCTGTTAACCTTCACAGTGCTGGAAGACAGCCTCTTAGGGCAGTATCTGGTGGCTGTGAAGGTGACACTGCAGGAACATTTTTTATCAGAAGCAGCTGCCTGCAGGTAATGGGCTGCACATCAATACACATATCTAATGTATATGGTGCTGTATCCCACAAAAAAACAAAAAACAAAAAAAATCTAGACTTCAGCTCTAAAAAAAAACTTTTGGAAACATTAGTGTTGTCATCTTGCATCAATAATTTTATTCACGGGCCTGGAACAAGTATGGAAATAAGGCCCATTTTCGTTTCTTTGACTCTACAGATCTGTATAAGTGTTTCAAATAATTTTCTTTCATGACAAGGTTATTTTAAGGTGTGATTTTTCCCACCCAGTGTGTCTATGCGTCATTTCTCTCAATATCTGACTCACGTAACAATCATTTTCTATAGTTTTTCTGCATTAAGGACCATAAATTGCTTTATAAACAATATGTATCTCACACATTCCTCCTCTGTATTTGGAGAGATACAGAACTCTCTTCATGGTGGTGAATCACAGGTTTCACCAACACCTCTCTCTATTCCCCCTTTGTGGCTTCTCCAGAATATGAATCACACTATACAAACTCCTGGGCTGAATCACATCAAAGGGGCCCGTCACTGTACCATCCTGAAACAGTCTTGTCACACCCAGCATGTGTCAAACTGTGAGTGATCCCAATACATGTGTGTCAGCCACCATGCTGGATCATTTTGGGCCTTTTTTAACACTGGGTATGTGCTGCTCGTTAACTTTTGCTCTTCAAAGCATCACTGTACTGACACCCCATGAATTAAAATGTTCATTTGTTCATAATATTTTTTTTTCATTTAGTATGCTTTTGCCATACTTTTATCATTTTATTTCCTTACATATTTTTGCATATACAATTTCCTGTTACTTTTCCATGATCAATTTACTAACCTGCTGATTGCATTTCTTATTTTGTGACATGAATTTTACATTAAGATATTTAGTACACAACAACGATGATTGTATAGGTGAGGAAATGTTATTTTATTTAATATCAAAATGTATCTATGGGCATTGGCTCGATGGACATGTGTCTTTTTTCATCCTAACATTGTAACAAGAGGAAATGATAGTAAATTTCTGAAAAGGAAAACTCCCCGTTTTGATAGTTACCCCATGGAATAGGTTGTCCCCTATAGTAAGATGTCTTCTCATCTCCTGTTCTGGTGACAAATGTAAAAACTTGGAATTCCTTAATTTTTTGTCCTGGAACCATTGATTACCTTGACAAATATGGAGGGTGAAACTGCCCAGCAGGGACACAGAGGGCAATGCAAACCTGGTAGAGGGCAGGGCCCCACCAGAGGGGATAATTTTTTATTTGCCTGTTGGTAGTTGGGCTTTTTAAGGAGTGGTAGGCCATTAAGTAACCACAATCTGTGATGTGGGCAGGGTTGAAGGCACCTACAGGTGCTGAAAATCCAGCTTCCGACTCTAAATGATCATTGTATTCTAAGATTGCAGCACTAACAGGCATGTTTTACTCGTCTGCCTCATTCAGCTATATGTATAAATTGGAGCTTGAGCTGTTGAGCACTGTAAACAACAGACTTTTTTTTTTAACAAGCCAATCTATATTTAGTCATGTCTATAATAAAGAAAGACATTTTCAAAAACCCTAAACTTTCCCATTAAAGCTCAACAATGGAAGAGGATTCCAGTGCATCAACTACTGGCGGAAATGTAGATAAGACACAATAATGTGCAATATTTCAAATCAAAATTCAAAATTATATATATACATTCACTGGCCACTTTACTAGGTACACCTTGCTAGTGCCAAGAAAATATTCCTCAAACCATTACACCACCAGCCTAAACTGTTGATACAAGATGGGATGGATCCATGCTTTCATGTTGTTTATGCCAAATTCCTTCCCTACAATCTGAATGTCGCAGCTGAAATCAACACTCATCAGACCAGATAACATTTTTCCAATTTTCTATTATCCAATTTTGGTGAGCCTGTGCGAATTGTAGCCTCCGTTTCCTGATCTTAGCTGACAAATGCAGCATGGCACCTGGTGTGATCTTCTGCCTGCTGCTGTAGCACATCTGCGTCAAGGATCGATGTGTTGTGCATTCAGAGATGGTATTCTTCATACCTTGTTTGTAACGAGTGGTTTTCTGGGTTCCTGTTGCCTTTCTATCATCTCGAACCAGTCTGCCCATTCTCCTCTGACCTCTGATATCAACAAGGCATTTTCATCCACACAACTCACTGGATATTTTCTCTTTTTTGGACCATTCTCTGTAAATCCTGGAGATGGTTGTGCATGAAAATCCCAGCAAATCAGCAGTTTTTGAAATACTCAGGCCAGCCTGCCTGGCACCAACAACAACCATGTCACGTTCAAAGTCGTGTAATCCCCTTCCTTCCCCATTCTGATGCTCGGTTTCAATTTCAGCAAGTCGTCTTCACCATGTCTACGTGCCTAAATGCATTGAGTTTCTGCCATGTGATTGGCTGATTAGCAATTTGTATTACCAAGCAATTGAACAGGTGTACCTAATAAAGTGAGTGCGTATATATATATATATATATATATATATATATATATATATTAAGGTCTAATGAGCAGGGCCCTCTGTTTCCTCTTGTACCAAATTGTATTGTAACTGTAATGTCTACCTTCATTTTGTAAAGTGCTGTGCAAACTGTTGGCGCTATATAAATCCTGTATAATAATAATAATTATTTATTTTTATATATATATATATATATATATATATATATATATATATATAATTTTTTTTTTAATTTCATAGCCATAATAATGAAATAATTATATACATAGACACTAAACATGGCTAAACGTAATCATTGCCACAATGGAGTCGCTCTTTATCACAAAGCCATGAGCACAAGATTTGACAGTGAGCACCAGGGGCGGACTGACAACTCATGGGGCCCCCGGGCAATAGGGGATCATGGGGCCCCTGTGTCCTCGCCCAAACTCAAAAAAGCCTATGAAAAAGGTACCAGGGGCATGTCATGGCGCCCCCTACTGACCCCGGACCCTCGGGCAGTGCCCGAGTTTCCAAATGGTCAGTCCGCCCCTGGTGAGCACCGAATGTGACGAACCAGTACTGGTACTGTAAAGTACACCCTAGCCTTTTCTGAGAATAAGTATTTACATGTCATTTCTTCCTTCACAAATCCAAAAATGGTCAACTTGTCTTAGTAAAATGAAGTGACACAGCAGTTAATGAAGGGGATTTTTGCAGAATGAAGATTGTAATGTCTCATGCACCTCTTTGAGCTAGATGTTATCAGCAGGAAGAGTTTCATATTCCAGCCACTAGGAGTCACCGTGACTAGATCCAACAAGAATGTACATGTATTATTGTATTACGAATATATTAAAGTATAATGGAGAAGAATATTAAAATTGACTTTACACCTTAAATAATACCTTCTTCTCTTTCTCCATTTCAGTAACCTGTTTTCCTGACTTTACTGTATTCACAAACACTAATACAGCTAAGAAATGGGAATTCAGAACACTGGCACACTATTTTGGGGTCTCAAAACAATTATTACTATTACGCCCCTTTCACAGGGGCATTCTGATCAGGTCCCCTGTCAGTTTTTCAGGCAGACCTGAACAGAAGATCTACTCATCCCTATAGACAGGCGATTGTAAATAGACTTGTGTCCGTTTACACCTGCGAATCTCCAGATCCAATTGGGTCCACTAAAAAAACGTAAGGGGACTCCGTCGTCTTCCATCTAGGTAAAGCGGATTGGAGGTAGTCTGGAGTAAAAGGAAAGTGGAGTCCGTTTACCCCCCTGCTACCCATACAGCAGAGTGGGCTGTCTCCGTGTCCACGCTGCAGAAACTGAGTGGACATGGATGTGTCATCTGCAGGGGCAGACTGACCATTTGAGCACTTGGGCACTGCCAAAAGGCCCGGGGTCAGTAGGGGCCCCATGAGATGCCCCTGGTACCTTTCATAGGCTTTTTTGGTGTGGTTTGAGTGTGGGTAAGGACACAGGGGCCCCCATGATCCCCTGGTCAACTGCCTACATTGCTCCAATCAGCAGGGGATCAGTGATCTGCCCCATGTGAAAGGGGCCTTATACAGAATTTATATAGCACTAACAGTTTGCGCAATGCTTTACAAAACAAGGGACATGGTATAGTTACAATACTACCAAAGAAAAATTGAAGGTATGGCATTTTGTTTACATAGTTAGTTACATTGGTCCAGCTTGGACTATGCATATACCATACCTGTGAGTTCTCTCTAGAAGCTGGAAATCACTGTAGTAGCCACCGCTGCTCCAGTGATCTCCACTTGCTTCTGAGTCCAGAGCCAAGCAGCTGCCATGTTGCACTGTGAATATAAGAGGTAGGCTGCTCAGCACAGGCACCATTCAGAGATTGTTTTGTATTTTCTGAATGAATACAAAGCATTTGCTGGTTGGATAAGGTGGGGCAGTGATGTCATGCTCTCCACATTGTCCAACCAAAGAATGCTTTGCATTCATTGAAAAAATGCAAAGCATTCTCTGAATTGTGCCCATTCCGATCGGCATGGGACCCAGAGGCAAGTGGAGATCACAGGAATAGCGGTGGCTACTACAGTGATTTCTAGCTTGTAGGAGGATCCAACAGGTATGGTATATGCATAGTTACATAGGTTGATGGAAAAAGTAAAAGTACTGTTTTTAAGTGGAGGTGGGATAGGCTTCCCTGAAAAGATGCATTTTCAAGGTTCATCAGAAGGCAGACAGAGTAAGAGATAGATGGACAGATTGGAGAAGGAGTTCCAGAGGATGAGAGAGGCTCTGGAGAATTCCTGAAGGCAAATATGGGAGGAGATTACAAGGGAGCTAGAGAACAGGAGGTCTTGTGAGAGGTGAAGGAGAGGACAGCTTGGGTGATATTGTGAAACGAGGCTAATGATGTAGCTCAAGGCAGAGCTGTGGATGGCTTTTAATGTTGTGGTTAGTATTTGATTTTTAAGTTTTATACTTATTAATTGGGTGAGCAGAAACCAAGAGATCGGCCGAGAGGGGTAACAGACACTGAGCGCTTGGTAAGGTGGATGAGTCTGGCAACAGCATTCATGATGGAATGAAGGGGGGATAGCCTGTGTAAAGGTTAGCCAATGCGGAGGGAATTGCAGTAGTAGAGGTGAGAGGAAACAGGGAAGTGAATTAGTAGCTTTTTGGTGTCATATGTTAAAGCCCAACTCCAATACTTAGAAAAAAATTCTACCCTTGTAGTACCCCCTGGGACAGACTGCTAGGGTTAAAGGCTCATTGAGTTTGGTTTACTAAAGGCAAATAGAGTGCAGTTGCACTCTGCAATAACAGTACAGTGGCTTAGTGGTTTGCACGTCTGCCTTGCTGTAAATGGGTCATGGGTTCAATTCCTGACCATTGCGCTTCCTGCATGGAGTTTGCATGTTCTCCCTGTGCTTGCGTGGGTTTCCTCTGGGTGCTCCAGTTTCCTCCCACACTCCAAAGACATGCTGGTAGGTTAATTGGATCCTGTCTAAATTGGCCCTAATATGTGTATGTATGAATGTAAGTTAGGGACCTTAGATTGTATGCCCCTTGAGGGTTAGGGACTGATGTGAATGTTCAATATATATATATATGTGTAATATATGTGTAAAGCGCTGTGTAAACTGATAGCGCTATATAAGTACCTGAAATAAATAAACAGTTGCTCCAGAGCTTAGTAATGGAGGTAAAGTTTCACTTTGCAAAGAATACCCAATCACGTGCAAATGGAAGCCAGCAAAGCTTCTTCTCTGGAGCAACTGCTCTTGCAGAGTGCAACTGCATTTTGCAAAGTGCACAGTCTATTTGCCTTTAGTAAATCAACCCCATTATGTCTAGGGGTAGAGGAACAGGTATTATTAATTACCCTATAGACTCTTCTCCCCGAAGCTCTGGTCTGTGGGTGGTCCCATGGCATAATTATGTACAATGCAAGGCTAATGACTTTGCAATGTATGTGGAGGGGCAAGCGTCCAACTGTGGCGAGGGGGGCTGGAATAAGGTAAGTAAAATGATATACTGACACTATGGGGCTTAGAACAGACATAGTAACACTGTAGGGATCCAAAACAGTTGCATACTGACGGTATGAATAGGGGCGTACTTACCACAAGGCAAAAAAGGCACTTGCCTAGGGCGACATTTTTCAAGGGGGCAGCACCTTCCCCCAGAAGCAGGGATGGGAGAAGGGACACACACACCAAGGGAACCAGGTAGGATCCGAGAGAGGCTGCGGGCTGCTTGATGGTGTATGTAGAGCCTGACTCTCATTCCCGAGGATGTCTGGAGCTGTGAAGATGAGTGTTTCTCTATCGCTGGGGGGGGGGGTTAGTGGAAGGCTCTCCCAGGTGAGCGGCAAGGGTGGTGTTGGTCAATGTCAGGCTCTCTCCGCGGGAGGGGGAAGGGGGGGTAGTGTTGGTTCGTGTCTGTGAGGGCAGACAATCTTTGTGTTGCCTAGGGCAGCACAAAACTTAAATACACCACTGGGTATGATAGGGACCCGAGACAATGACATGTTGACATTATAATAATACAATAACATATTGCACTTGCTTTACTAAAACAGTGATACACCGATGCTATGCAGTCACAGAAAATTGGCGGACTAACATTTGGGGAAATGAGCAGACTTACATTTGCTTTACTTTAGGCCCATCAGTGGATAATTACATGAATACAGAACGATTTCATATTGACACTTGAGTTTCCAGAATGTGATACTTGGGGTCCCTCTACAATAATATACTGACAGTTGCATAATGGTACACGTACAGTCTGGATCGAGGACAATGGCACATTGTCACTTGGGAATGGATCCCAGAACCAGATGTAGCCAGTTGCTGGCTATATGATTGTCATTCAGGGACATTTACTGATAAGACTATGATTACTCCTTTTCCCCCTAGTGCCTAGTACTGGGACTACTCCATCACTTCCTGTTAGCAGAGTGGATTCAGTTTTTCTGACAGCAGGGGATCATGGGATCTGTAGTCCTATAGCCATTACATCCTGTATTCTCGAGTGCTGATTGAATTACAACTACCAGAGGGCTGGCAAGCAAGAAGGATGCTGGGAAAGCAGATATATTCAACAGCAAGGGCCTGGCTAGCTCTTTTGACATGGGATCCATAGCTGAACACAGGGGGACTTCTGTTCTCCAGAGACAGATTGTTGGCCTACTGCTGTGGGACTCTACATACCAGTTCAGCGCAGCGGTGACGGCGATCACCACACCAGGATTGCATTAGCTTCTCTGCATCAGAACTGTCACTGTCCGGTCTTCACATAGACATCTTTGCTCTTGCACTGACAGACCAGCAGGTGGTAACTCTGCACATCCCTGCAAGCAGCCAAGAGCCTAGGCAAGAACTGTTGTTCCTAAGAGGCTGTGCTATTCATAGGATTTGTCAGTAGGCGGATGCCCAACCTCTTTCTGTCATCACTATAGAGACACAGACACCTTTACACTTTAGTTACCTTTGCTTTGAGCAGTACCACAGCCTATCTGTTTAACTTAAATTAACAGTATACACTAATGGGCCCCACCATTGCTAGCAGAAGACAGGAAATACCACCTTATCAGGAACTTTAAACATCACAGGGCTCAAGTTGCAATCTCTACTTAAAGGGACCTTTTCTCTCCTAAGGCCATTGTTATTCAAATTAGGGTACTTATATCTATTTATGCTAGAGTATACATTTAGATAATTCTCTAAATGCCCCGTTGTGGCACCGGTGGAGCAGAGGGAGCTGATAAGTCAGCAAGTCTTTTCTTCCTCTTCTTGCTGATGGTGTTGCAATTAAATAGTTGAAGCTTACTACTCATGACTGTATAACCTGTTAAACATAGCTACCTGATTATTCCTATTTTACCAGTGTTCTGCTTTTTTGTGTTAACTTGGGTTGTATATAGTTACATAGTTACATAGTTGGTCTGGCTGAAAAAAGACAAACATCCATCCAGTTCAACCATTAAAATAAAAAAAAGTTATAATCCTAAACCCATTATTATTGTGGTCTACTGTTTTGAACAAGACTAATATAGAGGTGTTACTAAAGAATTATGTCTCTTGCATTATTATTCTATTTTGTTCAAATATGTCTGGACCCAGAAAAATGACACGGCAAGGTACGAGAACCCAGAAAAAAGTTACAATGACACTTGGGGACTGAGAACAATAACACATGGACACATGGGGGCTCATAACAAAGGCACACTTTCAGAATGGAACTTTAGAACAATAACACACTGACACTTTGGGGTGACAGAACAATGACATTTGGGGACCCAGAAAAATGACACATTTTCTTTTCTCTAGGACCATCATAGTAGAAGCAGAGGATACTGACAAGGGTTGACAACAGATGAGATCACACATTCGTATGGCCCTGAAGATTGCATTTTGCTGACACAGGGCAGGTCCATTCCTGACAGGCGACCTCATTTGGTGTCACCAGCTTACAATTCACTGTCCTCATTTTTAACCCCTGACAACCTCTCCTGTTTTTAGGGGATGCGTGAGTCTCCGTGGAACTCAGAACATATTCAGCATATTTACTCCTGTCATTGCTTTGATCATGTCACTCTACTGAAATCATAACCTGTAGCCTGTCCTGCCTTCCACCTGTCTCTGGGAATAGCTTTCAGTGCTGGGATGGTGACGGTGTGACTAACCATGTCATCTGAGCCGCAGCCACTGACGGCTACACAGAGGCAGCCGACAGAAATTCTGCAATGTCTTTTTTTTTCCGGTAAAGGAGCGAGCAAGAGGAAGAAAGGAGCTGTCCTTTAATAGATGTATACCAATAGCTTCGGCTATTTTTGGCAATAAGATATACACTCCATTCACACATGGACATTTTCCGATAATAAACATACACCATTTAGTCATGTTATGGATCCATTAATAATATACAATTTAATTCAGTTATGTATCCTTCAAAATTGATTAATGTGAATCTAGTTAGAAAGAGCAGGAAATGGTTAAAACGCCTGCTATCTGTCTGTAGGTTTGAGGAGGAATCTTAGTTGCCACCAGGAGGGTGTCCACATTGGAAATTTTCCCTGACCTCCTGTTCTGGTGACAGCTGTAAAATTGTCGATTTGCTGTCATCTCTTGTCCCAGTGACAATGGTTATCAGGATATCCAGAGATAGATGGGTGCAGGGCCGTGGATAGGGGAGTACCACGTGCCCTCCTGTACGGGGCCCAGGCCAGCAGGGGGGCCCAAGCAACTAGGTGAGTGGGATTTGGGCAGGTAGGGTGATTAGCACAGCATGGGGGGCAATTACTGGAACCGATCCCCTGTATGGCTCCTTCTGCAGCAACTTCAAGCTGGCTTCTCCTCTCTCTCCCCTTGGCTTTCAGCTGCTGTAGAGAGAGCCATACAGGGGATCAATTCCAGTAACTGCCCCTCTGCCACATCCATCTCCCTCCCTGTGCACCATATGTTTCCAGAATAGAGAAAGACAAACAGAGGGCGCACCGGCCTAGTGCATTACCTTTAAAAAATGTATTTATTAAATGATAAAAGTAGGTATTGTACTCACAATATGACAATACAGTCAAAGGCACATCAGGAAGGAACAGCTTTGTCCAATCTGCACTACATGTCTGTCTGTAATGGGAACTCTGGACCTCCAACACACTGACGCGTTTCGAGGACTTGCCTCTTCCTCAGAGTCAACTCAGAGTGTACAGAGCTGTTCTTTCACAATGTGCCTTTGACTGTATTGTCATATTGTGAGAACAATACCTATTGTACTGCTGATGAATTGAACAGAGCCTTGGGGGCAATCTGCACATGCTCAGTTTGGTGTGTATTGCTAGAGTGTTTTTTTTTTCTTGGGAGGGTGCATGTGATCAGCACAGGACCAGTCCATACACAGGGTTAGGGATCCTGCAGCCTCATAGGCAGGGGCGGACTGACCATTTGGAAACTCGGGCACTGCCCGAGGGCCCGGGGTCAGTAGGGGGCCCCATGAGATGCCCCTGGTACCTTTTTCATAGGCTTTTTTTGAGTTTGGGCAAGGACACAGGGGCCCCATGATCCCCTATTGCCCGGGGGCCCCATGAGTTGTCAGTCCGCCCCTGCTCATAGGACAATCAGGGGAAAATGAAAACTCTTCCTACAAGCTTTAATCAATGCTCAGCTGGACACCGATAGGAGTCACAAGACTGCTCTATACTGCTGATGAGAAAAGGTATTTAACAGTTTATATTTACTAAAATAATTACATTTCCATGTTCTGTGTACTGTGGGAAACCAAATAGAGTGAATGCAGAGTCCTGGGTTTAGTAACACTTTAAACGTACCTTGTATATTCATAGCTCCTTTCAGACTACATTAAACCAATGACATCCTTTGCTGCCACAGGAGAGCTTACAGTCTAATGTGCATCCTACTCTCATATGCACATATTGGTCTGATTGGAATGAGGACACCCATCTGCAAGGAGGCAGATTGTCATCAAACCTCTAGCCTTTCTCTATAGCTGAGATATCAACCTGAAGTGGATTAAAGCTGAAAGGATTTTTCTTTTTTAGACAATAAACAGGTTTATACTTACCTGCTTTGTGCAATGGTATTGCACAGAATGGCTCAATCCTCCTTTTATCAGATCCCCGCCATGGCACCCTAGGCTCTTCTTTTACGCGTGCCATCATAGGAATCCGCTTCCTATCGTTGCACATGTGCATGCTCCTAAGCCCTGCTGTGTGCATCCATAGACACACACAGCATGGCTTGGCCCCGACCCCCCACTCTTTGCTCACAGGATTTGATGGACAGCAGCAAGAGCCAATGGCTCCCACTTCTGCCTCTCTCTCCTATGAGACGGGAGAGTGGGGAGATCCTCTGCCGATGGGCATAGCTCTGGATTGAGTGAGGGGGGTGATGGGGGTGATACAAATACTGGAACATTTTTTACCTTAATGCAGGGAAAACATTAAGGTCAAAAATATTTCCCTTTGGAACTGCTTGAAGTTTAGGTGCAGCAATTTTCACACAATAACACTGGTCCACCGTGGACCAATGTAAACATGTATGTGCTATACCTGTGGGGTCCCAGTGGAAGCTGCAAATCACTGTACTGGACACCACCCCCACAGTGATCTCCACTAGCTTCCAGGTCCTGCGCCGAGTGGCTGCCCTGCTTCATTGTGAACACAGGAGGTCAAACGATCAGCACAGACGCCAATTAGAGAACACTGCACATTCCCAATGAATACAAGGAGTTCTTTAATTGGACAAGGTGGAGAGTGACCTCAAAATCTCCACCACGTCCAATCAAAGAATGCTTTGCATTCAGTGTGAAAATGTAAAGGGGTTGATTTCCTAAAGGTAAATAGACTGTGCACTCTGCAAATCCAGTTGCTCTGGAGCTTAGTAAATGAGGTAAAGATTCACTTTGCAAACAATACCCAGTCACGTGCAAGGAAAATAAAAAAAAAAACAAATGTCATTGTTGCTTGCACATGATTGGATGATGGAAGTCAGCAGAGTTTCTGTTCATTTAGTTAGCTCTGGCTCAACTGGTCTTGCAAAGTGCACAGTCTATTTACCATTAGTAAACCAACCCCTTTGCATTTTCACACTGAATGCAAAGCATTCTTTGATTGGATGTGCTGGAGATTGTGAGGTCACCCCCACCTCTCCACCTTGTCCAATTAAAGAACTCCTTGTATTCATTGGGAATGTGCAGTGTTCTCTAAATGGTGTCTAAATGTTCTCTGAATGGAGCATATGACCTCCTGTGTTCAGTATGCATCAGGGCAATCGCTTAGCACTTGACCTGGAAGTTGGCAGGAACTGCTACATTGCTACTACAATGATTTCTAGCTTCCATGAAGATCCCACAGGTATGGCACATAAATACATTGGACCAAGGTAACTATGTAAAAATTGCCTAAACTTCAGCTTTACAGTTCAGACGTTTAGTAGAGTCTTCTACGATGTTCACAGGACTGGTTCCCTTTAACAGCTGACTTTTCAGCTTCGCTATGCCAACTATTTGGCACGGATGACGTGATGGCCTCACTTGATTCAGGTACTCTCCACATACGTGCCTGTGTCATGTCACCCTGTCTACTTCCTCTGTTCACCAGAACAGGAAGTCTGAATCAGATAAGTTAGCGGATACCAGCCGTAATCTGCCACAAGTTTGATCCTGACATATTTCCCTTTATGGTGGGGGGGATATCAAACATTCCTCTGAGTTAGATGAATGCATGGAATTCCGCGAGAACAGAATGAATGGAGAATGTGTTTATCTGAGTCAGTTTATTCAATGATTCTATAGGAACAACAGTGTGTCGAGAATTCCAGCTGGAGCAATGTGGGGACATTGTCATCGTTCACTACATAGCTTTCCTCCTGGATCATTGCCTTATCGAGCACCCTGTGTTCATTGATCCAATGATGTCACCATTCCTTAGTACTGTTCTTAAAGCCTAGGATTCGGTAGAAAAAATATTTTTTAAAAATCAGCACGTTGCTTACAGTAATCTGAAGTGTCCCTTTTGCAGGAGCCAGCCATCATAGTGCAAATCTTCTGTCATCTAGGGCAGCACAGTGGCTAAATGGTTAGCACTTCCGCCTGGCAGTCCTAGGCAGGGGCGGACTGACCATTTGGAAACTCGGGCACTGCCCGAAGGCCCGGGGTCAGTAGGGGGCCCTATGAGATGCCCCTGGTACCTTTTTCATAGGCTTTTTTGAGTTTGGGCAAGGACATAGGGGCCCCATGATCCCCTATTGCCCGGGGGCCCCATGAGTTGTCAGTCCTCCCCTGGTCCTAGGGTCATTGGTTCAAATCCCAACCATGGCACCACCTGCCTGGAGTTTGCATGTTCTCCCTGTGCCTGCGTGGGTGTACTCCAGTTTCCTCCCACACTCCAAAGACATGCTGGTAGCTTAATTGGATCCTGTCTAAATTGGCCCTAGTATATGAATGAGATTAGGGACCTTAGATTGTACACCCCTTGAGGGTTAGGGACTGATGTGAATGTACTATATATATAGGGCGGCACAGTGGCTTAGTGGTTAGCACGTCTGCCTTGCAGTAAATGGGTTATGGGTTCGATTCCTGACCATGGCACCTCCTGCATGGAGTTTGCATGTTCTCCCTGTGCTTGTGTGGGTTTCCTCCCACACTCCAAAGACATGCTGGTAGGTTAATTGGCTCCTGTCTAAATTGTCCTAGTTTCTATGTGTATGTATGAATGTGAGTTAGGGACCTTACATTGTACACCCCTTGAGGGTTAGGGACTGATGTGAATGTACAATATATATATGTAAAAGTGCTGCATAAATTGACATTGCTATATAAATACCTGTAATAAATAACTAATAAATCTGCCCCTCTCCCATACCCTAACACCAGCACTGGACTTATGAAAGGCACTCGAGCACTGACCATGCCTGCCCTAGCTTCCATAAATGAAAATATTCTATGAATGGAGAAGGCAAACCCTTCATTCATCCACATGTCCTCCATTCATAGATTGATTCTGCCCCCCTTCACATTACCATTGTAATGTTCTGCCCCTCCCCACTGTAGTAGTAGTGTCTGCTGCCCCTTTGCCCCCCCCCCCCATAGCAGTGTCCATTCATAGATTGCTTCTGCCCCCCTTGACATCACCATCCCACCATTGTAATGTTCTGCCCCTCCCCACTGTAGTAGTAGTGTCCACTGCCCCTCCCATTGCATTGTTCTCTGCCCCCTCCACATCAACCCCTTCCCCTCACTGTAGTGGCCCATGGTGGGAGCAGGAGGCAGCACAGTACTGGATGGAGGGCGGGAGCTGACTGTTTTTTTTTAAATTATATCTTTTATTAGATTTTTTTCATTTAAAAAAAAGTAGTAAATAGATATAAATCTGGGAAGAGAAAACAAAAAAAACAAAATGGTAACAGACATCTCCCCAGGAACTGACAGTGTTAACTTTTGATATCAACAAGCTGGTGTTTGGTTACAAGGACCGCCAGCTTCCTAACAACCAATCACCTGCTGGTTAACTGCAGCAGCTCCCGATCCTGCCCTCCGTCCACTATGCAGCCTCAAGCTCTCCACTCTGCTGTGAACTTTGAGTGGCAGAGGCTGAGGCGAAGGACCGACTAAGCCGTCGTTGAGATCTACCTGTCAGCTGTCCGCTATCGACAGGTAGATCACGATTGACGAGTTGCCGTCCTCTGGACTAGATGATCCAGCGGAGACACACAGGAGCAGCGCTAGTTTCAAATATGAACAGATGACCACAGGGAGAAGCACCCCTTGATTCAGATAAGTGGAGGGGCAGTTTGATGGTGGGGTTTGGGTAACGTGAGCCCTAAATCTGGGTGTAACCCAAAAATGGTTGCAAAAAAAGTATGCCTAAAGGATATTGTATTTGTGATAATACTGTATCATGAGCCTGAAGCTTTTATGTTTTTAAAGTTTCTTAACCCCTTCCACCCAACCCTGGGTCTTGGGGGCAGTAAGAACTTCCCGATCATGTGACAACTGTGATTGGCTGTCACAGTGGTCACATGATCAGGAGCCCATCCCACCTGCTTCCTGTCATGACTACAGAGCAAGAGCTGTCTATGACAGCTCGGTCACTGTGCAGGGAGTGTTCAGTGAATGTACTCTCAGAAACCTCAGCTGCCCCAGATGTGTGGGCAATAAAGCCCACTCTCTTTTCCACTGACATATGCATTATGTGGGCAGCAAGAGATTTCTGACTGGCAAGAGATAGTTTTCAGATGAGGAAAATTCATCTGCCCTTAAAGTGGTTGTTAAGGCTAACTGTAACCATTCTTAAAAACATTCAATCATACCCTCTTGTGACTCCACCAACCCATCCTGGATTATAAAACTGAATGGGTTAACACTAACTCACCTTCACCAACCAGGGGCAGAAAGAGCTCAGAAGACTTTAATGCTGGCAGCAGTGAACTATGGGAGAAAATAATTCTGCTATGACAGTTAATGGACTGGGGAACTACAATTCCCAGAGGGACAGTGAACATTCTCTCTCTCGGCGGTGAGAAGACCTAGGTGTGCACATTGTTACCTCTTTGTGCACATCAACACGCCACAAGCCTACAGCATGAAATTGGAGCACTGTTAACCATGAAGCTGAAGACTGGAGTTGCCCCAGGCAAACCAGGAAGCAAGCTTAGCATATAGGTGCTGGCCAACTGACTAGCAGCATTAAACTGCTTGCAGACATTACTGGAACTGTATTCATGTGCACCACCGTAAAGATTGGGCCCTAACCCTAGCTGGCTGAAGAACTAGGGCAAAGGTCTGTTCCCTTAGATGGCTGCCCTAAAAGCTTGCTTGCTGTCTACAGTAAGAGGTTCCTCTGTAGGGAGTTTCTAACACTAGCATAGCTATTCATGCAGAATGCAGAAACAACAAGAAACTCAATACAGAGGATAATCAGTGCAAAGAGCAATCACCCAGCTTCTATATAAATTATAAAGCATTAAATCCAAAAGTCCAATAAAGGGCTGAAAAGTCCGTATAGCACTAGGGCAAGCTTCATGCAGTAGTAGCAAGCTCTTCTTTCATTCATACAGAATGTACTCTAAGCAATTACAGTCTATTGATTGCAGAAAAGTTATCAGAGCGCTGAGTGTCATTGCCATTACTGTTTATCTTCATTGTCTAGAGACTTATTTTAGACCCATTCACTACTTGTTCATTTATGGTCATACTGTCATCTACTTTAACTCATAACAATATATTGTAGTCCTTGTTCACAAACCAGTCTGGTGTTTGCTTCCTTATACCAAACCATAGTGAGCAGTATATTCATCTTAATAGTAGTGCATCCTCATTGCTTAACCTGTCAGAGGGGCTGAGGTCATTCTTAGAGTTGAAGCAAAAGAATAGAAAATCCAATCTGCTAAGCAGCTCTTGCAAGGTTAGCGCTACATGTTTATACCTGTATCTCTGATAGAATCTAGGGGGCTGGAAAGAATGATGGTCCCATGAAACATTGCATGGGATGACTGCAGGTGGATAGTTTAAATTGGTCTATTTTGCAAATAAAAACATGTTGTTAGGCCTCGTTCACACATACACACATGGAGGGCCTGTGTTGCTATGGCTAATGGTGATTTTTGATGACATAAATATAAAATTAAGACCAGGTGTTGTTTTAGAAGCTAGGCCTCTCCCATTGATATGCTAATGAACTGGTTGGGCTAGTTTGTGAAGCTCCTTAGAGGAAAGTGGGGGAAGCAACAAAGACTTTGGATAGGCCATGTACTTAGACAAAGACAGACTTGTTCTGAAGCCAAAGGAGCAACATTTGTGCTGGAAGACTTCTGGGTAGGGAAAGTGGTTAATAGACATCAAGCAAAAAAGGGCCTTATTTGCCTACAAAGGGATACACAAGCGTTCAGTGCTTTCCTGCACAGGCAGCTCCATTTATGTAATTTGGGACACTTGGCTACATGGATACAGTTTCTGCTTCCAATTTGACATCTGTATGGATGTGGATGTGTGCAGGCAGGGCTGCTGTTAGAAACCACAGGACCCCCCATATGATGAGGACAGACAACCTAACAGGGCCCCCAATCCCCACAAAAAAAGTTTACTATGCTTCAGTTATGAACACAGTGAGCGATTGGTACTGATCACTCATTGTGTTAATTCAGGAAAGGAAGGGGTCGGTAAATTACTGGAACTGATCCCCTGTATGTCTGCAGTTGAAAGCAAGTGGAGAGGGGGAGAGCAGGAGAAGAATCCAGCTTTCAACTGCTGCAGAGAGAGCCATACAGGGTATTGGTTCCAATAACTGCCCCCCCAGCTGCCAGGGCCCCATACAGGAGGACTGGTGGTACCCCCTTATCCACGGCCCTGTGTGCAGGTCTGTGTTCTCAAGCACGCTGTGTGAGTTCGCACCCATGTGGATGTCAGATTGGGAGTAGTGACTGTGTCTGTAGCTGCTGTGTCCCAACTGACATCAAGAGGACTGCCTCCACAGGGATGCATGGAACACCTGTTCATTCTTTTGTGGGTAAACTGCCCTCCATGGGTGTACATAGGGGCCGTGGATAAACTGGTACCACCAGTCTTCCTGTACAGGGCCCAGTCAGCTGGCTGATCGGCATGGGGGGAGGAATTACTGGAACAGATCCCCTGTATGGCTCCCTCTGCGGCAGCTGAAAGCTGGCATATTCTCCTCTCTCTCCCATTGGCTTTTGGCTGCTGAAGAGAGAGTCATACAGGTGATCAGGAGGTAATTGCCCCCCTGCCTTACCAATCACTGTCCCTGTGCACCATACATTTCCCTCTACTGCCCAGGGCCCCTATGTACCCTCGTTACCCCCATAGTGCTGCCGGATTTCCTCCTCTCCTTCCCACCAGCATCTGCAAGCACACAATAGGGTCCTTCAGGATGGAGAGTGGGGGAAGGGTGCAGTAAATATGTCACATTTACCAGCCTCTTCCTTTTCCTGAATGAACACAATGAGTGATTGGTACTGATCATTTACTGTGTTCATTCATAACTGAAGCATAGTAAACTGTGTTTATTTGAGGGGGCTCTGTCAGGATGGCTGTATGGGGCCCCGTGGTTTCTAACAGCAGCCCTGGGTGTACCCTCTGAACGAGGCCTTATATTAAGTCGTTAGCTGTAGATAACTGCACAGTTCCAAGTTGAAAGTTTTGTAATGCACTCTTTTCCTTTCATTGCCTCTTCCAGAGATGGTGGATAGTGTAAGGTATCCTCAGCTCCGGACACAAAAGTCGTGAGGCCTCCTTCACTCTGAACGTTGGTCTTTGGAATGACATCATGACCATCAGGAACATAAGGTTTTTATGGCCTTGTTAGGAGCCTTTGTAGCCCTTCCATGCAGTTATACAATCCCTGGCTGACCTCCTCCTTCTGAAGGACAAGAACAGTGCCATAAATCTCTGCATTTATTAGCATTCTTGGCTACAAATCACTACGGGGTTAAAGAAGGACTCCACTAAAACAAACTATTTGTATTAGATACGGTCACATAACATGACCCCTATTATTAGTTTTGCAAAAATAAAGACTACATCATTTTCGGAGGGAAAAAAAGAAAAGCTTTAGAAGTCTGCATGAATACATTACTGACATGTCACATCTACAGTAACTGTATCACTTAAAAAGCTTAATACAAAGTAGTCCAGTGACTTTGCCTAGGTTGAGATGATGTTAATAGTCTGCTGCAGGTAAGAGGAGGCATTTCCCCAGTCTCTTTTCCCCTAGTGTTCAGTCTGTACGTTTAGTCTGTGTGTTTCCACGGGACACAACCGATGACATATCACTACACGTTGCCAGTGTCATGTGACCACCAGGGGCGGACTGACCATTTGGAAACTCGGGCACTGCCCGAAGGCCCGGGGTCAGTAGGGGGCCCCATGAGATGCCCTTGGTACCTTTTTCATAGGCTTTTTTGAGTTTGGGCAAGGACACAGGGGCCCCATGATCCCCTATTGCCCGGGGGCCCCATGAGTTGTCAGTCCGCCCCTGGTGACCAATCACAGCAGATCACATTGCAAATATATACAATGGATGGCTTCCTGTCAAGCAATCCATTGTATACAATTATATTGTTAGCTGTGACTGGTCAAGGCAGTCACATGATACAGACAGGGCCAATCACAGCCCATCTGTATCATGTGATCAGCTTTGCCCAATCACAGCTAATCACAAAAAAAGACTGAATGAATCTGTTGAATGAATATTGTAAATATCAATGAAATACATTAATATTAGCAATCATAATGTGTTAAAAAAAAAATCCTGATCACTTGCCCAGAGTAGTTCAATGTTACTATGGTAACATTGTATTGCTTTGGTTACAGTGTACTGAAAAATAAAATAGTAAAAAAAAAATAATGTAATAATAAATAATAAAATAATAGAAACATTTGGAAAAAAGTACAAATTCAATTATTAATATTATTTTCGCCAAATAAATGTAGCAGAATACATTTTGACCTAACTTCATAAAGAAATGTTATTCATGCAAAATTTTATAACAGAAACGAAGAAAAGTGCATTTTTTTCAAAAGTTTCAGGTGTTTTTTGTTTTATTTAGCAAAAATAAAAAAATTAGTGGTGATTAAATAACACCAAAAGAAAGCTCTATTTGTGTGAAAATGTGTGTAAATGATAAAAATGTCATATGGGTACAGTGTTGCATGACCGCACAATTGTCATTTACAGTGTGACAGCGCTGAAAGCTGAAAATTGGCCTGGGCAGGAACGGGGTATAAGTGCCCGGTATTGAAGTGGTTAAGATCACAAAGTAATTCATAAGGACAAGAAAGGCTTTTCTTTTTGCATTAAAGAACTCGCTTTAATGCAAATTCTTAGACAAAAAGTAAAGAAACTGAAAATATGCACCTTTTTAATTTCTTGACTAGTGTTTGAAAAATGACAGCCTATAGTGGGTGGAGCTTGCAGAGCCCCTCCCACAATCCTGCTCTCTGCATAACATGTACAGCACAGTGATAATGTTATTGCTTCTTTTCAAGGTAATAACTGGGTTTGCAGAAGCATCTGGTGCACACAAAGTGGATTTATACTGTATCATTTTTGGTTAGTGAGGAATATATTTAAATTTAATTTTTTTGTGCCTGGAGTTCATCTCTAAGCAGTTATAGACACAGTTTTTTTCCCTTTTGGTAAAAAGATTTTACCTACAGTATATGAATTGTAAGTACCTCTGCCAGTATTAAACAGTTTGTCTCAGCCCTCTAACTTCAACTGTTGCTGGACAGCTTGGTCTGGTAATAGACTTACTGGCAGGATCAACAAATGAAAAAAATGTTACGGGGGGACTCAGGAAAACAAAGACTGCTGTGATAGCAGACTGCATCATATAAGTAATTTTTTATTTTGCCCATAGTTCCACCTTAATGATAAATTAATGTAACTGGGCTGCTGTTAGAAACCTTGGGACCCTACACAGCCAGCCTAAAAGACCCCCCCCCCCGCAAAAAAAAAACACATGCTGTACTATGCTTCATTTATAAGTGAACAGAGTGAGTGATTAGTACTGATCGCTCATTGTGTTCATTCAGAAAAGGAAGGGCTGGTAAATGTGGCATATTTACTGGACCCATCCCCTGCTCTCCATTCTAAAGGATCCTATTGTGTGCTTGCAGCTGGCGGTGGGAAGGAGAGAAGGGAAGCCGGCAGCACTGTGGGGATGTGAACACACAAGGGGAAAGTCCCTGAAACACATCAGCAGGCCAACTGCACCGCCAGTCGAACACTTTGCCTTCATTGTGGGCTATCATTGTGGTGTTATAGGCTTTTGCATGTACTTCATTTTGTGAGTATGTTTTTTGTCTTTTTCATTTGTAATAAACCTTAGATAATGCACTAGGTGTTTGCGCCATCTGTGTGCACACAAGGGGGCCTCCCTGGGCAGTGGGCAGGGGGGGGGGATGTATGTTGCACAGGGAGGGTGATGGGTACGGCAGGGGCAATTACTGGAACCGATCCCCTGTATGGCTCTCTCTGCAGCAGCTCAAAGCCAACAGGAGGGAGAGGAGAAGAAGCTTTCAGCTACTCCAGAGAGCCATACGGGGGATTGGTTCCAATAATTGCTGCCCTGCCGTACCGATTACCATCTCTGCCCACAACCAATTTATCCAGCTGCCTGTCCGTCCCCCCCCCCCCCTGTTGGCCTGGGCCCTATACAAGAGGGCTAGTGGTACCCTCTTATCCATGGCCCTGTATGCAGATACAATAAAGTGTCCATGAGTCATATTTGAAAAGCAACAAATGGTTACATTTCTGTCTACTCACTGCTTTTTTTTTTTACCATGGATGCCCTTTAGAAGATTTGCCACATTTGTAAAACATTCATTTTTTCACATTGCTGATGTGCAAAAATGTAACCGTTTCATAAATATGCTCTGAACAATAGTCTTCTCTGAAGGTCTTTTAAAACTTTATGGCATGTCCTGCCACCCAAGACCTTGTAATTGTGAAACAACGGGCTCTCAGGTTTCCATAAGAAACTCAGTTGACCGTAGGGGACCTGCACCTATAAAACCCATTAATAATAAGCACAAGCAGATGAGCTCATGAAATCTTTAGCTAAGCTTGTCAAGACTCACACATTCAACCCTACCCCCCTCCCTTCCCTTAGTAAAGGTGTGAGAGGGATGGCGGTCTACCGTTTCCTCTGAGGGATACTTGAGAGTGGAACTACGTGGCTGTCCACTGCAAATGACCACTGACATACCTGCATTGGGGAATGCTTGGCATGTTCATGGTCTGCCAATGACCTCTGCCATCTGGACACCCACATTGCAGGTACTATAAAGGGAAATTGTAGCATTTTTTTTTAAATCAACAAACACAGAACTTGATTTTTTACTAAGGTTTGTGTTAAAATCCTTTTCATTAGTAATGCTACACTTCTACCTGTTTGCTGCACCATATTTCCATATAATCATTAGCAGAATTTTCTTCAAGTGGCTACTAAAGAATGAGGATTCGAGGATAATGCCAGGTACTCACAATAAGTTCTTCTTCGTTCAACTCAACAGGCTGAGCAAAAAAATAACCTGTAAAGTCACTGTTCTAAGTAAGCAATGTTAGTGTGATGATCTTCCCCGCTGTGCTATTGTGTTGTGATTGGGGGATGTCCCACCCCTCTCCAGAACACATTGATCAGCCCATTGGCTGTGAGCGCTGATCGGATGCTGGTTTTCCAACATGCCCATTTGACAGAAAAAATTGGGTCCTGCCAAGCACCTGCACGGACCTCTTCATTAACTCCTAACTCTCTCCCATACCATGTACTTGGCTTGGGCATGGATAAGGGGGTACACCCAGTCCTCCTGTATGGGGCCCGGGCCAGCAGGGGGGCCCAGGCAGCTTGGTGAATCAGATTTGGGCAGGGAGATGATTGGCATGGCAGGGGGGCAATTACAGGAACAGACCCTCTGTATGTCTTTCGGCAGCAGCTCAAAGCTGACTTCTCATCTCCTCTCCTTCCGGCTAGCTTTCAGCTGCTGCATAGAGAGCAATACAGGGGGTCGGTTCCACTAATTGCCCCCCACACCCATTACCTTCCCTCTACACCATATGTTTCCCCCTGCTGCCCAGGCCCCCCGTGTGCCCCCACCCCTGCAAAGCTGCCGCCTTCCCTCCTCTCCTTCCCATCGGCAGCTGCAGGCACACAGTAGGATCCTTCAGCATGGAGAATGTGGGAAGGGTCTGGTAAATATGTCACATTTATCAGCCCCTTTCCTCCCTGAATGAATACAATGAGTGATAGGTACTGATCACTCACTGTGTTCATTCACAACTGAAGCATAGTAACCTGTGTCTTTTTGTGGGGAGGGGGCTCTGTCAGGTTGTTTGTATGGAGCCCCGTGGTTTCTAACAGCAGCCCTGGGTCTCCGTAATGCAGGTTAGGTCCCGGTTGCTGTGGGAAACCTACGGCTGGGGAGGGAGCCAGCACATCAACTCCCTCGCTACCGGAGGACACCTCACCTTACCCTAGTACCACACTTCCTGACAGGCTACTGAAACACCTTACACCAGTCCTTGGTTACCCATTACAGCTACTCTCTCTTCCTCCACTCTTGATGCCGAGTTAATTCCTTGCAACAGGCTCACTTCATACCCCGTATGTGCTTTAACTACCACCTGAATTGGACTATGGAACACCTCGCTACAACCTTCCTCCTCATCTATATAGCATAGGAGAATAGTGCTCTGTAGTTCACAGAGGAGAATGGGAGAGGGCTGGTAAAGCTCAATGGAATTTCAGTGCAGCAGAAGCATTGGGGGGGGGGGGGATACTTAAACTGGCGCACTCAGAATCTGGTGCAACTATGCATCGTAGCCAATCAGCTTCTAACTTCAGCTTGTTCTGTTATGCTTTGGCAATAAAACCCGGAAGCTGATTGGTTTCTATGCACAGCTGCACCATATTTTGCACTCTCCAGTTGTAGCAAATAACCCCCACTGTGTTGTCTGTTTATACAGAAAACTACAATCCCACTGACTTTCAGGCAGGATCAACAGATTATTTAATAGATGTATGCTTTGCATGATATAAAACGGAGCAAATAAGAGAAGTTCAGTCATTGGTTTTAAAATGTACGTAAGCCCTTTCAGTGGTGGTGAATGTAACATTCATTGTGGTATAAACATGACAGTTGTTTCTTGGATCTGCATTTAGCATAGAGGATTTGGAATGTTTGGCAAACAGGTCAAATACAACTAGTGTGCTAATCCATCCATTAAATGTGTAATGCCCTCCAGGTTAGTCAGAGAGGTTTTTTTTTCGACAGATGCTGAGCTGCAGCCTGGGGATGAGTCAGCCTGGGGAGTGAGGTAGTGAGGTTACCTCAGGAGAGGCTGGGAGGCTCTAACAGGTCAGGGCTTCTGGAGCCCTCCAACCTCTCCAGAAACCTGAGAGCTTTCTGGAGGAGGGGAGGAAGCCCAGATCTGCATGCTTAAGGGTCCCTTGCCAACCCCCTGGCAGGAGGCTGGGCATGGTGACCAGGGCATCCCTCAAATGGGGCAGAGCCGGAGGGAAGGGAGCAGTGTCAGGTGGAAGATGAAGTGAGGAGGGCTGGAGTGTGGAGCCAGGGAGGGGGGCCTACCTACAGGCCGTTGCAAGAGAAGATGATCTCCACTGTGCCACTGTCTCCTGGGGAGGACATCCTGAGTGGCAGGGAAGCAGCCAGCCCAGCAAAAGGCCTGAAGGCAGCCACCAACCCACTAAGCTGACAGAAATGGACAGTGTGAGTACTCCTACACCTCCTGGGCTGGATAAGGGGAGAGGACAGTCAGGTGAAAGTCCCAACTAGCTCCTCATCCAGGACTGCTTGTGCTTTTCTGGCAGCTTATTGGGCCCCTTGCTCAGGGAATACCCTCGGAACAGCTGGTTGAAGATCAGTAATCATCTGGGGCCTGGGGAGGTACACTAGGAAGAATCTTTGGAGCCCTTGAAGGAAAGAGACTGTTGCTATCCACCTTTTTGTACATAGTTGCTAAGGAGTTCCTCGGGCATCCCATATACCCCTAGACCCAATCCAAGTTCTTAACCTCTTAATAAAGTCACAAAATCTTGGGGACTGTTCTTTGACTCCAGTGTCCAAGGTGTGGAAAATGTATGTTGCCTGGCCATGCAGAGCATAGGGGACCCAAAACTCAGCAACTCCTAAGGGGGTAGTTCTACAAATGTGCTATATAATGAGACAAAACGTTTAATAAATGCATTTTAAAATTCTATATAGGCAGCAAACAGTTGTTAGGATGAATGAATGCAAACTCTGACATTATTCCTATAAGGAAGAGTGATCATTGACTATGTTAAAGGTGTACTGCCCAACCACATAGACCAGGTCAATGGTGGCATTTATTTTAATTGCACACAACAAACCCCCAGCTTCGCAATACTTCATGGCATGGCTAAAAGAAACTTGCCACTCCATCCATGCCCCTCCAATTCATTCTGCAGCTGGGCCAATTAGACTATAGCTGTCATTTTCCAGTGCAGGGTAGCAAATAAAAAAAGAGCAGCGCAGTGGCTAAATGGTTAGCACTTCCGCCTGGCAGTACTAGTGTTGTTGGTTCGAATCCCAATCACAGCACCACCTGCCTGGAGTTTGCATGTTCTCCCTGTGCCTGCGTGGGTTTCCTCCGGGTACTCCAGTTTCCTCCCACACTCCAAAGACATGCTGGTAGGTTAACTGGAGCCTGTCTAAATTGGCCCTAGTATGTGTATGTATGAATGTGAGTTAGGGACTTTAGATTATATGCCCCTACAGCACAGGTGTCAAACTGGCAGCCCTCCAGCTGTTGACAAACTACAAGTCCCATGAGGCATTATAAGATTGACAGTTATAAGCATGACTCCCAGAGGCATGATGGGACTTGTAGTTTGGCAACAGCTGGAGGGCTGCCAGTTTGACACCCCTGCCCTAGAGGGTTAGGGACTGATGTGAATGTACAATATATATGTACAGCGCTGTGTAAAATTGACAGCACTATATAAGTACCTGTAATAAATAAATAAGAATTTGATTGGCTTCTGTATATTGCATGCATTTCGCCACAACAGTTCATATAAAAGAGCCGCATTATTCCGTAGCCCTGAATTACCCCCCCCATGTTCTTGCTTGGCTAATTGAGAAACAGCGGGATTTGAAGCTAGTGTCCTTCAGGTTTCCTGCAGAACAGGATCCTGCATTGCCTTTCTGGCACTCATGATTTCTCAGTGCGAACGATCTTCAGGCGTCTCTGGATAATGTTTGCATACTTCCTCTCTGGCCTTTGCGGTTTCTTGAAATGAATGCTATGTTTTGCCTTTGCTAGAATCTCTCTTGCTGGCATTTTTGAGGAAGGGGAGAAGATTTTTTTGGCAAGGGCACTTGTGACTTTAACTGTTGCCGGACAAGAACTCTGAAATCGCAGGCCATTTCCCTGACGGAAGTGGCTTATATACTTGTACATTATTGGTCTTCTGCAGTAAAGATGGAGCAACAGATCATAAATCACCTTTCCATATCCTGACAGCACATTGATTAGGCTGAATAATGATAGGTTTGTACTGTAGGTGTTCTATATAAGTCGCCAAAGGCCCTGTGTTGTTTTTAACTGCTACTAGAGCCTGTTAAAGTAGAACACTAGCTAAAACTTTTTTCTATGTTTTGGAAAAAGGGCAAAGTGGTTAAGTCTTGTTATCCTGATGGCTGATGGAGCCCACCGGGTGGCTTAAGACAGGTGGTAACCAAGGAATGGAGGACACTGACTTCCCATACAGATGCTGCATTCATGTGGAGAATTTGTTTCTATCATGGTTATTGGTGATGGTATCTCACAAGTGGTGTTATCAAAAGTTACAGTTCTGTGCACTTGGATGGGATTGATTTAATATATATGGAAGCTGAGAAGGACTTTTACATATGAGGATTTTATCATTGTGGATGCAGCGATGTCCCGAATTCACATTGCTTATTGACACACATATGAGGACTATATTATTAATATGTTTGTAGCGCTGTCCCGGACTTTGTGTTGGGTGTTTTTTTTAGGTTTGTGGCCCTGTTGTTTCTTCTCATTTACTGCATCACTGATAACCTTGCCCCTGTGCAATGTAGTTGCTCTCTGTTGGTAAGTCCGTAATAGCAAAAAGGATAAGCTGCAGGAAGTCTACAGGCAATACTGGTGACTAGTCCTCTGAAATCATTTTTGTTTTTGTGCTGTTATGTGTCAAATTACGTGTCTAAAAAGTTTGGTGAATGGTCTGATATCTCAGCGGCAACATGGGCCAGGTTCATGCATGCACATGGCCAGGGGCGGACTGACAACTCATGGAGCCCCCGGGCAATAGGGGATCATGGGGCCCCTGTGTCCTTGCCCACACTCAAAGCACACCCAAAAAAGCCTATAAAAAGGTACCAGGGGCATTTCATGGGTCCCCCTACTGACCCCAGGCCCTCGGGCAGTGCCCGAGTGCTTGAATGGTCAGTCCGCCCCTGCACATGGCTATCCAAACACACGTCAAGAAGCACCACCTAGCGTGGAGTATACATGACCATCAGGGTAAACCCACTGCAGGCATTCAAAAGTAGTCAGTGTTAGAAGTAGGGTCACAGTGCAATGGAGCGACAAGCAAACAGCAAGTTCTGCTGCAAATTGGGGAAAATGGTGATGGAGACACATGAAATGTTGATGCAAGTGTACGGGACAGAAGCCGTGAGCAGAAAATGTGTTTACAACTGGTTCAAACCTTTTCGCAATGGGAAGGAAACAAGGATAAGGATGAGCCACATTCGGGTTGACCGTCGACAAGCAGAACCCCAGACATGATCAAGTGAGTGTGACAAATGCTGGTACGAGATCAGCAACTGACTCTACGAATGATGGTGGAGGAATTGGGCATTAGCAAGGACACTGCGCACCATCATCCACAAAGATTTGGGTAAGCGGAAGATCTGTTCCCGGTTTGTGCCGCACAAGCTGACAGATGAACAGAACACAAAATGGATGGAGACCTCTTCAGATTTCATTACCATGTGTGACCAGGATCCATCCTTTCTGTGAACCATCATCACAAGGGATGAGACCTGGTGCTAGCAACCCAAGTGGCAATCGGTGGAATGGCGTTCACTTTCTTCCCCGTGACCCAAGAAGAGTCACCTGCAAAAGTCAAAGGCCAAGACAATGTTGATCGCCTTCTTCAACAACGATGGTCACATCCATAAGGAATTCATTCCTGTGGGTCAAACCGTGAACGTCACATTCTAAGTTTTGAAATGCTTGCTACGAGTTGCACAGGACTGGACAGAAGATGTTGCTGTACGATAATGTGCCTTTGCACTGTGCGATCCGTGTGAGCCAATTCCTGGCTCAGCGTGGTGTACCTGTTCTCTATCATCCACCATACTCCCCTGAACTGGAGCCTGCAGAAGAGGCCTTCTTGACAGTTCCAAGAAGATTTTTAAACATTGTCAAAAGTGTGTTGTCAAGGATGGCCATTATTTTGAAGGCCAATAAAGGTAATTTGTTTGCATCTTCTCTTTTGTTTGTTTTCTTATACCATTCACTAAACCTTTTAGACACACCTCATATATATTAACTGAACAGCAGCTTTATAAGTAGGGACCCTGCCTAATGTGGTTTCAAGTACCCACATGTTAATTCTGTTTTGTACTGCAAAGGATTAATTTATGATGCATGTCACTTGAAGTTTAGGAAGGGATATATGTAGGAGATGGTCAGGTCCCAAGGTCTTCTAGGAAAGTAGAAGAGTGACAATACATGTAATCAATACACCAAGAGTTCGGTTGCCCCTAGTGGGAGCCTGATATAGGAGGAAGGACCGAGTCTTTATTATTCACCTTATGGGAGACCATTACAACCACAAAGGCACGAGCACCACAGCCACAGCATCTGAGAAAGAGGAGGATGGATAAGGTCATATTTATGGATGCTGCACTATTCGATGTTCTGATGGAAAAAACTGAATACTGTGTGTACAAGGGCTTTTATTCAAATAAGAGACATTCTGGATAATCAACAATGTCTGCTCTATTTCTTGTAATGAAAGATTGTGCTCCTACAGTGAACATATTTGGGTAACAAAGATAACAATCTGGGTGGTGAAAAGTGCAAAGTAAAGGAAAGAAAGAGCAGCAAACTCAGGAAATGGGAGCAGTGGTGATAATACAGGTCCTGTAGGTAGGGTGGGACAACCTTTCAAACCGTTGGGTCCCTATTTTAGGGCCCACTGTGGACCTGAATCATCTTATGGACCTGGCCTGGAGCCATGGTGTGCGAGGCCTTGCAATGTATGTGCAGGTAGAGCTGGTGGAGAGAATCAGTACTAAATGCTGTATCTCTCAAAATGACTCTGCAGTCAGTTCCGGGACAGGTGTCATTAGCAGGTGAAAGGTGAAAGGACGTTATCCTTCCAAATGTGGGGCCTGGTAAAGTGATAAGATCTCTGGCCATGGAAGGTTGTTGATTTTACATGTTAAAGAAAGGCCATCAAATTCCTTTTGGGTTCAAGGTTTTACATAAATTAATCAAATCTGAGCATTGTAAGCACCCCTATCAGTGGTAAATGGTTGTCTCAAATCTCTAACTGCTACTTTTGTCTGGACAGCTTGGTCTGTTAAAAGAAGTTGAAGAATAATAGACTTTCTGGCAGGCTCACCATATGAAAATAAAGGGAAGAAGCCGAAAAAAGAAAACGAATGCAACCATCACAACAAGGAATTGGTTAGTTGCAAACAAGGGCGGACTGACCATTTGGAAACTCGGGCACTGCCCGAGGGCTCAGGGTCACTAGGGGGCCCCATGAGATGCCCCTGGTACCTTTTTCATAGGCTTTTTTGAGTTTGGGCTAGGACACAGGGGCCCCATGATCCCCTATTGCCCGCAGCCCCATGAGTTGTCAGTCCGCCCCCGGTTGCAAATTAATAAAATTTTGGTTTGGGTTTAATGTCACTTTAAGCTACATTTAATGGGCTTCCCTAGGTTCAAACTGTTGTTTGCTTCTGCCTGTTTTTATAGCGTGTCCCTGGCAGTTTGGGCAAGAAGGAGCAATATTATTGAGTTACAAATACTTTGCATTTGCATACTTTGTTTATGCATATGCACAAGGAGGTGGGGCATAAAGTTGAAGGATGTAAATATTTCAGGTGACATTGGAGAAAGACTTTTGCCTCCTGTGAGTATGGCCTGGAGAGGAGGCAGTGTTGGAGATCTTTCGCTCCCCAGGCCTACTGCCTATTGAAGGTCTTTGTTAACAGAGGGGCCAGAGCCTGGGCCTACGAACAGTATGTTGCCTTGCTGGAGGGTACATCCAGAAGGAATGGAGCAGGAAGATAATTGTCTGTATGGAGTATCTTGAGACATGGCTTCTGTGCTAAGGAGTGCCCTGGAGAGCTGGGTATAAGCTGCTTGATATTGCAGTGGGTGCTTGCTGCTCATCCTAATAGGTACCTGTGTTACCTGGTTGTGCTTAACAGTCCACAAATACAGATTGCAGAACTTGGCTTAAAGGCCTAAAACCTATGTTGAATTCTGGGGCCATGTTCGCCTATATTTTGGTTATCCTGTGCTCTGAGGCCCCATGTACACGGGACACTTCTGAATGATGGAAATTGACTGCTGGAAAACGTAGGTTAAAATATGTCTGTTTAGCCGTGTTTGCATAACGCATTTATGAGCGTTTGTGTTTAAAAGCGTTTTTTCAAGCTAAGCACAGGAGAACCTCCCAAATGCCCAGAATGCACTGAAAAGTGGTAAATTATTAACTATTTCAGACTGTTTCAGAGAAATACAAAGAGTAGAAGCAGAGAGAGCAGTAGGTGTTGAGATAATTAGGTGTTGCTCATTAACATTTCTTCTGTTTCCAAGGGTGGGAAAGGTATATGGTGGAGTGAGTCATTAAGGCCACCTGGCAGGGGGTCTTCACCAGGAGGTGTGAATGGTCATTAACATATCTTTGTTTCCAAGGGTGGGAGAGGTCTGAGGTGTGACAAGCTTGGTAGGAACATCCTGTGTTCAGTGTTTTGTCCATCTGAGTACCTTAAAAACACTTTGCATGCATTTTTCATGATGAAAAAAGGCTCTGGACAGCATTGGGAACTGGAAGAGTTAAAAACATTTTTCAAATGCAAACGCTTATAAATGTGATTTGCTGTGTTTATAAGCGTTTTGCGTTTGAAACGCTGATAAAATCAACTGCTGAACGCAAGTTTGGTGCATTAAAAAAACGACTGTAAACTCAAATGCCTGTAAAAAACTGTAAACGAAGATGTCATGGACACATAGGAAAACATTAGGGAGAGTTCAGAGGCTGCTGAAAACAAAACGCTGAACAGCTCCTGAACGTGAGTTTATCAGCTGCAGTGTACATGAGCCTTACTCCCTATCCTTGAGTTTATTGTGTTTAATTAGTTCTTTTAAACATACTAAAGTGACTGGTGCCCAATTCCTTTCACCCTGCAAAAATTCTAGGATTCCACCTGTATGTTTTAAATGCTACCCCACTGAGCTACATGAGGGCTCTCCTCATCTGCCCAGAGATATATTTACTGTTGGTACAAGAAATGTTTGGCCTAATGATTCTATACTAAATCTTGGAGATACTCAGGAGTATTGTTCAACCCGCACACCTCTGAAACCACTGAAGGATGATTGTACTTCTGTTACAGAGAACTGCTTTACAAATGAAAAAACCCTCCCTGTACAGCTTACTGAATGACTTTCATTTAAAAAAAAATGGTAGTTCATAGGAATAGGTTTCTTTTATTTTTGTATTGTCCCCTGAAAAAAAGGGAAGTTAGGATTCTTCAATACATTTCATAAATCACAGGCTCTTTTTTTATGTTTAAAATAAAGCTTCATCTTCATTTTAGTGGTAGACTTTAGCTACCCTTTAACTGATCTGTAGTGGTGATGTCACCGCTGAAGATCATTAAAACCAACTTTGGAGCTTATTAACGCCAAGGCAGTTAGCTTCCAGCACCATGACTTCCTCGCTTGCAAATAGACATATGTAAGACCTAAGAATTGGACATTCCACACGTACATAAATATACATGCTGTACATCAACATTCTGACCGCCTCAGAACGTTCTAATATATTTTAGGCCTCATGAACCCTAAGGAGACGGTTTGGTACAAGCTGCCGAGAAATGGTTATTTTTCTTCCTGTGCATCAAAGCTCCTCGGAAATAAAGCTTCATTTTCTTGCACCGTCTCTGCAGCAGCCTGGAAGTCAACGTTTGATGTATACTTAACGGCTACGCCAGCTCCTGGATTTTTCCTGCTGCCAGAAACCATTTCAGGTATGCCAGGAATTCAGGTCTACCCTGTTACACTAAAACCTTGTTCTCTTGACTTATTTTTGTCCATAAGAATCCACCGTTTTGGGGAACTCTAGCCAAAAATGTAAACCATTTTTGTAGAGGTACACTCTAGTCCAACATAAAAATATTGCATTTAAAATTACCCAGGCAGGTGCCTCCTCCCTAGCTGTGTGGTGTACATTTTTCTTTTTCCACAATTAATTTTTTTTGTAATTGTGTATATATATACAGTACTGCCAAACTTTACAAGTATTTTTGGTATACAAAACATACAAAAACATTATACCTTACAGTAAAGGTATTTGTGAATAATTGAATAATATTTCAATGGGAGATCCAGTCATGGGGGGAGTCTGGTACCTGGTGTCATATTCAGTAGGTAAATATACATATTCCAAAGAGAGGTGTTCATTTTTATCCCGACAGTCATCGCGTGGAGATGGCTGAATTTCTAGTCAGTTGCCTGTGATCGCCAGTATTATCCTCTCGTAGATCGTGCCTTATATTAGCATTTTAAAAATGCAGTCCTAGTGTTTCCAGGTTGCCAGCACCACTCCATAAAGTTGTAAAGTACTAGAAATTCAGTCTAAACTTTTTTTTTTCTGCTTTAGATTGTGTAGGGAAAGCTGATCAGCTACAGTATCTCACAGAAATGAGTACACCCCTCACATTTTTGTAAATATTTTATTGTATCTTTTCATGTGACAACACTGAAGAAATGACACTTTGCTACAATGTGACGTAGTGAGTGTACAGCTTGTATAACAGTGTAAATTTGCTGTCCCCTCAAAATAACTCAACACACAGCCATTAATATCTAAACTGCTGGCAAGAAAATTGAGTACACACCTAAGTGAAAATGTCCAAATTGGGCCCAAAATGTCAATATTTTGTGTGGCCACCATTATTTTCCAGCACTGCCTTAACCTCTTGGGCATGGAGTTCACCAGAGCTTCACAGGTTGCCACTGGAGTCCTCTTTCACTCCTCCATGACGAAAACACGGAGCTGGTGGATGTTAGAGACCTTGCGCTCCTCCACCTTCCGGTTGAGGATGCCCCACAGATGCTCAATAAGGTTTAGGTCTGGAGACACGTATATTCAGTCCATCACCTTTACCCTCAGCTTCTTTAGCAAGGCAGTGGTTGTCTTGAAGGTGTGTTTGGGGTCGTTATCATGTTGGAATACTGCCCTGCGGCTTAGTCTCTGAAGGGAGGGGATCATGCTCTGCTTCAGTATGTCACAGTACGTGTGGCATTCATGGTTCCCTCAATGAACTGTAGCTCCCCAGTGTCGGCAGCACTCATGTAGCCCCAGACCATGACACTCCCACCATCATGCTTGACTGTAGGCAAGACACACTTGTCTTTGTACGCCTCACCTGGTTGCCACCACACACGCTTGACACCATCTGAACCAAATAAGTTTATCTTGGGCTCATCAGACCACAGGACATGGTTCCAGTAATCCATGTCCTTAGTCTGCTTGTCTTCAGCAAACTGTTTGCAGGCTTTCTTGTGCGTCATCTTTAGAAGAGGCTTCCTTCTGGGACAGTAGCCATGCAGACCAATTTGATGCAGTGAGCGGTGTATGGTCTGAGCACTGACAGGCTGACCCCCCCCCTTCAACCTCTGCAGCAATGCCGGCAGCACACATACGTCTATTTCCCAAAGACAACCTCTGGATATGACGCTGAGCATGTGCACTCAACGTCTTTGGTCGACCATGGCGAGGCCTGTTCTGAGTGGAACCTGTCCGGTTAAACCTCTGTATGGTCTTGACCACCGTGCTGCAGCTCAGTTTCAGGGTATTGGTAATCTTCTTATAGCCTAGGCCATCTTTAATGTAGAGCAACAATTCTTTTTTTTTAGATCTTCAGAGTTCTTTGCCATGAGGTGCCATGTTGAACTTCCAGTGACCAGTGTGAGAGAGTGAGAGTGATAAAAGCAAATTTAACACACCTGCTCCCCATTCACACCTGAGACCTTGTAACACTAACGAGTCACATGACACTGGGGAGGGAAAATGGCTAATTGGCCCCAATTTGGAAATTTTCACTTGGGGTGTACGCACTTTTGTTGCCAGCGGTTTAGACATTAATGGCTGTGTGTTGAGTTATTTTGAGGGGACAGCAAATTTACACTGTTATACAAGCTGTACACTCACTACTTTACATTGTAGTAAAGTGTCATTTCTTCAGTGTTGTCAAATGAAAAGATATAATAAAATATTTACAAAAATGTGAGGGGTGTACTCACTTCTATGAGATACTGTATTTATTGCTGTCTGTGTCCATGCTTTAATAATTCAATCTCATGTCCGGTTGCGTCATGGGACAGGAATTGGGGGGGACCTTTGCAGTGGTTACAGACAGTGTAAACCTGACAGAAGTTCTAACTCTTACCCAGTCTATACACAACTAAAAAAAAAGACAACAAAAAGCTAGACTTTTTGAGGTTAGGGGTAGGTGTTAATTTGGTGGGAAGGAGGGGCAAACTTTTTTTTCTAATTTGTTTTGGGTGCTGAAAACTCCCATCTAAAGAACTCCTATGGTTGGGTTCCTAATGCCAAAAGACAACTTACCTTTCTGTGGATGGTTGTGGATAACTCTGGGAGACTTGATAGTCAATATGCCTAAAAGATTCTAACCGGATATATTTACTGCCGAGTAAACACTGCCAATGACCACAGTGGGCATTCATTGCCTATAATTATGACCCCACCCCCCAAATAGTATGCTCAAAACGAATCACGGTTCCTGTAGGGCATACTTAGTAGTGCAGCATGACAGGTCCTCTTGTCGAAGCTTGTTTACCCAAAGGGGGACTTCCGTACCTCTCCACTCTCAGCCACACTCTCAAGAGTTGACAAGCAGTATGTCAGATCTGGCACTAAGCGGGCACAAATATGTCTGGTCTTTGAAAGGAGGACAGATAACAAACCAGTCCTGCTTCTAGAACAAATATTGGAATACAGTGGCACTACAGTGGCCCCCAACATGGGAGAGGAACTCATACAGCATGTGTGAAGACTGATTTCAACGGTGTTTGTACTGGGAAAAAAAGTCTGGGGCTTTGAAGCCAGCTGCAGATGTGGCTTGTATATTTCTTCCCTATCTCATTCACATTACATTACAGTGTGCTTTTACTTGTTTTACTGAGAACAGTTGGTTTACATAGCCAATCCAAACAAAATTGATATTTTAAGTTTGGGTGGATCCCAAAGTTCCCTCTGGATTTTCTTTTTTTATACTGCTTTCAGTGGCAAGATCCAGAAACCTGAGTTCCAATGTCCATGTCAGGGGGTCTTATGTCTGTTTTGGAGCTTTAATTTACTTAACAATATGGAGAGTGCAGCAGGAAAAATGAGACTTGACTGAGGGACATGAAGAATATTGAGGCTAATCACTTACTAGCCACCTAATAAAGAAAACCACCCCTCAACCTTCCCCCACCTGAAATAACCACACAACTCTCCTTCTATGGTGTCCCCAAAACGCGTCAGCCATTTGACAGCACTGACAGTTGGAACACCTTGCTTGCCGTTGTGGCCATCTTCTTAATGCTAAAGCTTTTTATATACAGTTGTGTTCAAAATAATAGCAGTGTGTTGAAAAAAGTGAATAAAGTTCAAAATCCTTCTAGTAGCTTTTATTTCCATACACACAAATGCATTGGGAACACTACACATTCTATTCCAAATCAAAACATGAAGAAAAATATATCAAATTTGTGTTGTTCCTCTAAAAAAATTGAAGAAAAGTGAATATTAGACTGTTCAAAAAAAATAGCAGTGTTTGTATTCTTCTTTACAAACTCAAACATTCACTATATAAAGTGAAAAATGTTTGAAGATTTTGCTTTCCTTTGAATCACTTAATGAATATTTAGTTGTATAAGCACTGTTTCTGAGAACTGCTGTACATCTGTGTTGCATGGAGTCAACCAACTTCTGGCACCTGTGAACAGGTATTCCAGCCCAGGATGATTGGACTACATTCCACAGTTCTTTATTTCTTGGTTTTGCCTCAGAAACTGCATTTTTGATGTCACCCCACAGGTTTTCTATTGGATTAAGATCCAGGGATTGGGCTGGCCACTCCATAATGTCAATCTTGTTGGTCTGGAACCAAGATGTTGCACGTTTACTGGTGTGTTTGGGGTCGTTGTCTTGTTGGAACACCCATTTCAAGGGCATTTCCTCTTCAGCATAAGGCAGCATGACCTCTTCAAGTATTCTGATGTATTCAAACTGATCCATGATCCCTGGTATGCGATAAATAGGCCCAACACCGTAGTATGAGAAACATCCCCATATCATGATGCTTGCCCAACCATGCTTCACTGTCTTCACAGTGTACTGTGGCTTGAATTCAGTGTTTGGGGGTCGTCTGATAAACTGTCTCCGGCCACTAGACCCAAAAAGAACAATCTTACTTTCATCAGTCCACAAAATGTTGCACCATTTCTCTTTAGGCCAGTCAATGTGCTCTTTGGCAAATTGTAACCTCTTCAGCACATGTCTTTTTCTCAACAGTGGGACTTTGCGGGGGCTTCTTGCAGATAGCTTGGCTTCACATAGGCATCTTCTAATTGTAACAGTACTCACAGGTAACTTTACACCTTCTTTGATCTTCCTGGAGCTGATTGTTGGCTGAGTCCTTGCCATTTTGGCTATTCTTCTATCCATTCGAATGGTAGTTTTTAGCTTTCTTCCACGTCTTTCAGGTTTTGGTTGCCATTTTAAAGCATTTGCAATCATTTTAGCTGAGCAGCCTATCATTTTCTGCACTTCTTTATATGTTTTCCCCTCTCCAATCAACTTTTTAATCAAGGTACGCTGTTCTTCTGAACAATGTCCGGAATGACCCATTTTCCTCAGAATTTCAGAGAGAAATGCACTGTAACCAACAAGTACAACATTTGCTGCCTTCCTTCCTTAAATAAGGGCAATAATTGCCACCTGTTTTTCAAAGAATGAATGACCTCACTAATAGAACTCCACACTGCTATTATTTTGAACATGCCCCTTTCAATTAGTGATTCAATTACGCAGGATCAGCAGCACGCATGTCATGACTGTTGGGTCTGTTGGATTTCTATTACTCTACTACACCTGCTAGTAAATTATTTGCCATGTAGAAATATCATTTCTACCAAAAACAGTGATTGATCAGGTTAGCGATGTCTGACTGCTATTATTGTGAACACAACTGTACATGCTTCGTCTGTGAGTATGTTTTTATCTTTTATACCTTTGAATAAACCTTGGATAATGCACTAGGTGTGGGGTCCACCTGTTTATTCTTTATCTAGTGGCTGATCTCCCCATCTGTGGAGGGCTGCACCCCTGAAGCATCTTTGTTTGGTTATCTCTGTCCTGGTTCCCTTGGCTTCCCTTTGGCTGTCCATTTCCTGAAGCTCTGGAGAGTACATTCGATATCTGGTTCGGTTATTTAATTTTGTCCTTGTTGAATTTCTCCAACGGCAACAAAGAAAAGATCTCTACATACTCACCCTTCCAAATGCACTCTATCACCTCCAGTTTCAGATGAGCTCCCAAGGGCCCCTCAAAGCAAACATAAACCTCGCATTTGGTTGCATCCGCCAATTGTACCCCATCAATCCCAGATACCACCTTGTCCCCGCCGTTGGCCCCAGAACCACCAACATCCTTTTCCCTCACAGCGGTCTCAGAGCCAGAGCTGGGGCCACCGCTTGCATGGTAGCAGAAGATGCCTCAGAGGCCTGACACGGCAACACTTGAGGGGAACAACAGCCTTACCGACACTACTACCCATCGGCAATGCACTTCCTCTGGACGCCGCGGCCTGCACAGCTGACCACACAGCCAAAGGTGGTACTGGAGCCCTAGCCACAACTTCCGCTTCACAACGTATCAACACATCCTTATAACCAGCCAGCAGCATGCTGAGAACCCCTTCATTGCCTAACGATCCCCCCCAAAGATGACGCCGAGGTAACCCCCTCACTAACAGCCCCGCCTGCCACCATAAGCCCAGAAGCGCCAGACCCCAAGCCCCCGAGTCTTGAGACCCCCCCAGCATAGAAGGAGAGGAAGACAAAGAAAGAGCACCTGGAGAGGAAAATTCACGCCACCTGGACTCCTGGTCCAGATCCCTGCATAGACCCTGGCACTTCACCATCTTTGGAGCTGTTGAGCTCCCCTTCCGACCTGCTCCCAGCAGCATCCGGCTCCCTGTCAGCACTGCCCAGCTCCTGATGGTCGGTCCTGGAGATGATGTCATCAGCTGCCACCACTGCACCGGAGCTCAGAGACTCTGCGCTGTCCCTCCCTTGTTGGGCTCGCTGGGAGGCAGAGGAAACGCCAGCAGCCGAAGACCGAACTTGCAGTGCGGCGGTACCCGCCCGGACATGCCACGAAGCCGGAGAAGTCCTTGGTCCTCTTCTCCAAGGGGGTGGGGTCCTGGCCACCCCTGGAGGCCGACTGGCACCCGACATCTCTCTCCTGCGTTGGGCCGCCACTGCCGCAGGTGAGGAACGCGCAGAGCCAGCCGCATGGTCCCGTATAAGCGGTGAATCAGCAGGGGGGCGGGTGGCAGAGGAGGTGCCCCTGCCGGGGTTTCGCCGATGACGGGGGTTCCTCCCAGCCCCCCATCAGGGAAAGCAGGCCGTTGCTTCACTGGCGGGGCTGGATAGTCCCTGAAGGGGCTCCCAGAGCAGCGCCAAACCCGTGCTGTCTCATCCGGGCTGAAGCGCACAAGAGGCACAGACCTCCGAGCACGTGGGTGCCCGGGAGGGGGGTCAGGAAACATATGCTTGGGCTCTTGCAGCAGATCTGACAGTCTCTCATGAAACCACCCAGGGCCTGGGAAATCATGCTGTTTAAGTCACCCATAGCCTATTTCGTTGCAGGTATGGGACTAGTGGGTGAAGAAACCTCAGCACTGCTGCCACAAGCTCTGACTGACTCCTGACAAGTCCAGTCTCCTCTCTTCATTCTGGAGACCCTCCCTCTTTACTCCATCTTCCAATCAGGTATGCCACTGCCCTTATCTCCGCCTCGTCTGCAAGCCCAAACCTGTTAGCTTTGCTCAGTTCTAGGCCATGTACTTTCTCCTTGGAAAGGAGGGAAGCCATGGACATTAAATATTGTCCATTTTGGGTGCCAGTGTTTCAGGTAGGCCACTGTCTGAGGTGGACAATCTAACATGCATATTAGAAAACCTACCCCAGTCTCCTATTCCACCTGCCATTGTATGTAGCGCCAACATCTTCTGTTAGTGCTATTCTGTGCTTACGAACATGAACAGGGACATTTGCCCAATGGGCATTTTGTAGAAGGCAGAGCAAGGAACTGCATGTTGGTCATACTGACATCTTATAATGTCATAAGTTATCAGTGGATGATTCATCTTGCCATCAGCATCTACTCATAATTACAATATTATTTTTTGATGGGCAGACCTTTCAATGGTCACCTATTGTCCTATGATATAAAATATAACTCTTTACCAAATCAATTCAAAGACAAGTGCTAAAAGCTGGACACAAAATAAGCATTTAAAAAATACACCTCTTCCCTTTGAATACATTGAATTGAACGAAGGTCTTTTGAGGTCTTCATGTTTGTGACAGTACTACAGAGATTCTCAGTCATGTCCTCTTCCAGTGACACTGCAGCAGGAGGTGAGCAGAAATCTATCCAACATGGTCACGGAAATCAATAAAAACTTAACAGATGTTTTAATATTTTCCTACCCTATTTAAAACTTTTAAAAAAATAGCTTGGCCTGGAGTGGGCCTGTCAAACTGAACCCGAAGCAGATAAAAAAAAACAAATAAAAAAAAAAAACACAACTGCAGCTCTGTATTCATTAATATGTCAATAACTCCTTCCCCCAATCTCCCAGCGACCCTTTAATTGGACTTTAATGTCAAGAGGTGGACCAGCTTCCCAACCACATATAACACACTGCCCGCAAACTGCAGCAAAAACGCAAACTGCAGCAAAATCGTGGTACCGCGGTTACTCCATTTTGCCACGATTTGCATTTTCCCGTGGCCCGCGGTCAGGGTAGGCTGTTGTACATGGATCCTTAAAGTGCACGGGGTTCCCCCTAAATGCCATACCAGACCCTTTAGGGCTGGTAGGACTTTTAAGGGGAACCCCACCCCTCAAAAATGGGGGGAAAAAGCATGGGGTCCCCTCTAAATTCTTACTAGACCCTTGAACTGAGCACAGGCCTAGGGGCCCCCTCCCTGGAACTTACCAGGCCACGTGCCCTCAGCATTGGGACGATGTCCCCATGCCGATGAGGACAGGGGGCCTCTTCCCCTCAACCCTGGCCAGTGGTTGTGGGGGTCTGCGGGTGGGGGACCCAGATCCTGCCCCCCCATATGAATGACTATGCAGTACATGGTACCACTACCCATTCACAAAATAAATGTGTAGTGTATAAAAAGACAGGAGACCAGGGGCGGACTGACAACTCATGGGGCCCCCGGGCAATAGGGGATCATGGGGCCCCTGTGTCCTTGCCCAAACTCATAAAAGCCTATGAAATAGGTACCAGGGGCATCTCATGGGGCCCCCTACTGACCCTGGGCCCTCGGGCAGTGCCCGAGTTTCCAAATGGTTAGTCTGCCCCTGCAGGAGACAGTCTTTGACAAGTCCTTTGTTAAAAAATAAAAATTAAAAAAATGTCCCCATTCAACTCTAGACCATCACTAGACCCTAGCAAGATTGAAGTTGTGTCTACTTGGCCTCGACCCCACAATGTTGCTGAACTGAGGTCGTTCCTGGGTTTCTGTTCGTATTATTGTTGGTTTGTGGAGGGAGTCGCAAAGACAGCTCCACCCCTCACTGCTGAACTGCAATGCTGAAGTGGTGAGAGGCCGGAGTGCCTGCATCCCAACATATTATTGCAATGTGTCCCAGCTGAAAGGCGAAGAAGAATTACCACATCTCACCACTAAGGATATGCAGGAGGCTCAGGATCAAGATCTCCTCTGTCAGTTTACAAAAAGAGCCTTTATGAGGGAGCAACCAGACCTACTTTGGGTGGAAGACCCCCCATTAGCTAAGATTGGAGCTGAGGGATGGGGTGGTCTACCAAAGGGAAGATTTATGGCAGCTCTTCTTGCCCACCAAATTCAAGAAAATAGTGTTGAAGTCACTGCACGACAAGCATGGGCATTTAGGGTAGGAAAGAACCTACTTGCTGGTAAGAGACCGGTTCTGTTGGCCATGTATGAAATCCGAAGTGGAGGAGTACTGCCACACCTTCCTAAGCTGTTTACAAAGGAAGACATTACCTAAACTAGCTGCTCCTTTGGACCACCTCCAGAGCCAAGGACCAATGGAGCTGGTGTATATTGATTTCTTATGTCTGGAACCCGATTCTAGTGGACGGGGGAATGTCTTAGTAGTGACAGAACATTTCACTAGATATGCCCAGGCATTCCCCACAAAGAACCAGCAAGCATCCACTGTGGCTAAAGTGTTAGTAGAGCAGTTCTTTGTACACTATGGGTTTCCACAGAGAATCCACTCATATCAGGGTAGAGACTTTGAAAGCAGAGTGATTAAGGAACTGCTGACCTTGTTAGGAATCCAGAAGTTCAGAACTAAACCTTAACACCCTCAAGGTGATCCACACCCAGAACAATTCAACAGAACACTTCTGGACATGTTGGGCACCCTGCTGTTGGAAAAGAAGAAAGAGTGGAGCCAACACATTGCCGCACGTTTACAATAGCACTGAGAATGATGCCACAGGTTTTTCCCCCTATTGTCTGATGTTTGGACAGGAGGCTAAGTTGCCAATGGACTTGGCCTTTGGCACCGTACCTGATCACTTGACTCCCTCATCACATCAGGGGTATGTAGATAGACTGAAATATCGGTTGGAGGCCACTTATAAGAAAGCCAGTTGAGCCTCCTAACTTGCAGAGCAGATGAACAAACAATGTTATGATTCCAAGGTGAAACCACAGGATTTGCAACCAGGAGACCGAGTACTATTAAGAAACCTTGGGATCCCAGGGAAACGTAAAATTGCAGCTCTCTGGAAATATCAACCATTTACCATTTGTCAGAAGTTACCAGATCTACCTGTCTATCAGATTCACCTGGAGGGGAAGAAAGGTCCTGTTAAATCTTGGCACCGTAATCATCTCTTGCCTTTATCTGATGCTGTGTGGGTCCCAATACCGACAATTGATCCTCCTGCTGTGCTCGGCCATACAGACTTCCCCCATCCTCTTCTCAGCCTATCCCAGCTCAAAAAGAGGAGATCGAAGAGAGGGTAGAAATTGAAATAGAATGGTGGTCTCTTCTAACTGCCATAAAAGACAGTATCTTGATGCTCACTCCTGCTTCAGATTCACCTGCTACTTCAACAAATTTCCAACCAGAGATTTCTTCCACTACAGAGACAGGCCCTGCAAGTCTGCTTGAGCCTACCTCTTTGCCAGACCCCACATTTGAAGATCTCTTCCTTCCTGAACCTGATATTGATTCCCCAAAGGGTCCTCAAGCAGAGTATGCAATACAAGAAGGAGAAGATGTCACCCCTCAGGAGGAGTCTATGGAAAGAAGGGAGATAAGAGCACCAAAAGACTGTTTATGATGTGTTAGGAGAGAGCTCTGAAGTAGCCTTACTTTCCAGCCAAATAATTCTAGAAGCTCCCACTTACAGCTTATTGGAGCAAATCCGAGAACCTGTAAGCCCCTCTGCTGACACCATCCCTGAGGAAGTTTCTGCAGCTATTGCTTTACATCTTGGATAATCAGAGTCTCTTAACCCTGGGTGGGAGTCATTATTACAGCAGTTGATTAACAATGCATACTTGCCAATTGTTTCTCCTGATTAATGTGGTTAATTTCTTTATCAAATGTAAATATGTGATGCCAATTGTCAGTTTGTTTCCCTCATTCTTTGGGGCACCAAAGACATTGTGGGGGGAGTGTGTAACACTCTGCTATAAATGTCTAATGCAGGATGTTGAAGCCAACACAAGGTGGAAGTGTCCTGCAGAACAGTAGCAGCCACATGTTGAAGAACAGCCATATGGATGTGCATGCTGAATTGCAGGACTTTACTACAGAGCAGTGCAACTGGAAACTACATTTCCCAGAGAAGCTTGTGTGTGGGCGGGGGCATATAAGTCTCAAAGCCCAGGAAACTGAGCAGGAAGTAAGAGGGGAGAGATCGAGAGAGGAGGAAGTTTGCTGATTGCTGGAGTATAGGACACGACCGTGAAGCCACAGTCAGAGAGAAAGGAGGAGCGGAAAGAGTCTGCTGATCCTCAGTCTTGCCACGCTGCCCAGTGAGCCAATCTGTAAGCAGGAGACCAGACGGGACACCGAATCAGGACTGGAGAGTCTTTTGGGGCCTCCATCTGCAGAAAAACATGGACCACTAAGACCTGCCAGACACCATCAAATGAGTGGGAGAGTCCCATACACTCACTAAGTGAACACTGATAATTTTGTCACATCTGCTATCTACCTGCACATAACTGCAGATATTACACATAGTTACCCCAGTTTGTGGCCTAGTTCTCCCAGCCACCATTGTTGGAACACGTTTGCATGACTAGTGCACCCGAAATAGGTTCATCCAGACCCCACTACACCACCGTTACCCTTTACCCTTCCATACCAATCCCCTTTACTTACTATACTTACAGAAAACACAACACCAATTTTGGAGTAAAATGGCCAGCACGGCCTTTTATTAACAAATCAAGTTTAAACACATCAACCATTCCTTATAACAGAAAACATAAAGAGTTGTCGTTGGTCTTTGAAGGCACCCCCAAAACGATCCGAAATGCACCTGCGGACAACCATATTCCACTAGGCCTCCAGCCGCAACCAACCAGCTTGGAGACAACCATACCGTCTGCAGTGCAGCACCACCACCTTCCAGTTAAACCTCGGTTAACTGGGAATGTTCCCGGGCACACCATAGCAACGATGGGTCCCACACCATTTTGTACCTCCAAGATAAGAACCGCCTCCAAAGACCAACCACCACCACAGCACGCTGGGTGAGCACTTACCCATGCGTGCCACACCACAAACAAACCCCTCCGAACTCCATCCTGTAGACCCAGAGACCATAAATCCGATCCATCCGCAGTCAGATGTACCCCAGCACTCCAAAGATACCTCCAAGTATCCACCTCCAGCTCCAAATGCCGGACCACCAGACCTTATTACGGATAAAGAAGCGCCCCACCACCTTGTCGACCTTCAGATCGTTGCCACCCGCAGGAAGCACCAGGACATCCAGTGGGCCATCCCGTCGATTCAAACGCTGCCCCTCCTGCAGCACACGACCCCACAACATACCCGGCACACCCATCCAGCCCCCAGGACAATACATCACCCAGACAGGACCGACATTCCCCCCAGGCCATGACAACAGACCATGAGACCCCACCAGTCCCCCAACAGATGCGGACGAACGCACAGTCGAAATCTCCGTGAATCCCACCTACCAATACGTGTGAACCATATCCAACAAACCCCACCCGGCAGCTTCCGTAGCAGCCCCCATCCAAAGCGAATGCGAAGCACACAAGGACGCATCCAACCAGCCGCCTTTAAACACCGTCCAAAAACTGACACAAAGTGAAAGTGAAATAAGAGGACCCCTCAGCGCGCTGGAAAAAAGGACCCCTGCCCCACCGGACGATAGGATAGAAAATCTGGCACCGCACCCACCGGGCACACATGAGATGCTGGAAGAGCAAAAAACCGCACCCATGCACCACGCCCCAATCGGTCCGTCCCAGACCAATGGACGAGCACCTCCACCCCAGTAAACCCAGCACACGACCTCATCCCCCAATAACCCCCCCAATAACTGATTGAGACGGACTACCGATCTCACCAAAACGCAATGCCCCAAAAAGGCCACCGCAAAGGCCGCCCGAAACAAACACCTCGAAGCCCGAAAGACACACAGACCGCAGGTGCACAAACCAAGACCCTAACAACTCAACGGACGCCGTGAATCCCTTCAGCGATGAGCCCTACGGGAACCCCGAAGGGCCTGTCGAACCCAAAAAGACTTTTGTGAAAACCCCGACACCCCCGCAACTTAAGATGAAGGTCAAACCAGCCAACCGGCAATCCAACGCAGCAACCGACACCCCCCACTCTAATTTCCATGCCAAAATTACAACACAGCGAAACCCAACCCAACTCAGGCCCCCACGGATCAATATTGACCCTTTGCAGTAGGTCCACCACTCCCACCAGTCAAAATGCACCTGCGGACAACCATATTCCACTAGGCCTCCAGCCGCAAACAACCAGCTCGGAGACAACCATACTGTCCGCAGTGCAGCACCACCACCTTCCAGTTAAACCTCGGTTAACTGGAATGTTCCCGGGCACACCATACCAGCAATGGGTCCCACAACATTTAAGTCGAGTATGCAGACCATGTCGCTTCACTCAACGACTACCGGATCCAGCCTGCAACGACCCCAAGGCAAAATCCCACAGCCAATCGGGACAAGGAACCCCGCGGTGCTCCTCCCCCAGCGCCAACCCTCGGAATGTGTCCCACTGAAAATGAGACAAAGCGACAGCCAGAGTGTGCTCAACCCCAGGGAGCCGCACAGCACGAAGAAAAATGGTCAGCTGCAGGCAACGCCACACGAAATGGCGAAGCAGGCCAACCACCGGCCGCGAAGAAGCTGAGACCCGATTGACGACCTGAACCACCCACAAAATGTTACACCGAAAATGAACCTGTCAGGGCTCCCGGGTATGACCAGAGGTGTGTGACTGACGCAGGGAAACGCAGACTTCAGATATTTTATAAACAATGTAATTTATTAACACTAACCATACAAACATAAACGCAGTGCCATACTAAAACATAACACAGTGCAAACAAACCAAACCAACCACCCACAGATAACAGTACATACAATGCAAGCGTCGTCAGGCAGGCCGGGTCAATATCAATCGGGCAGGTAGGTACAGGGGGAGCAAGCGGAGAATGGTCGGGGTCACAAGCCAGGTTCAGCAGGTAGCGGGCAGCGTGGTACAGAGGGTCAGGCAGAGGAGAATGGTCAGACAAGCCAGGGATCAGGAGCAGGAGAATGGTCAGACAAGCCAGGGATCAGAGCAGGGTCAGCAGAGAATCAGACAGGAACAGGGAGCAGGAACAGGATACAGGGCCCAGGAGAAACACACACCAAGGCAGAGTCTGCAAGTCTGAATGTCCCTTAAATACACCAGTATAATTAGTTCCAGGTGTTTGACTGGCTGCAAGGTTGAGTCTCTGATTGCTGGGAGCACCCGCTGGCCAGCCCTGGTACTGCAGCTCATAAGGCAGGTGAGTCCTACTATTGCTGGCCAGTCCATTCCTGACAGTACCCCCCCCTCAAGGAGCGGCCTCAGGACGCTCCAAACAGTCCTAGCTGGGCAAAATGTTCCACCGCCCGGGTCTGGTAACTGGCGGGATATCAAAGACTGGCACACCGGGCAGGACTCCAGGCAGCGGCACACCGGGCAGGACTCCGGGCAGCGGCACACCGGGCAGGGGCACACCGGGCAGGGGCACACCGGGCGGCTGGACTCCGGGCAGAGGCACATCGGGCTGGACTCCGGGCAGAGGCACATCGGGCTGGACTCCGGGCAGAGGCACATCGGGCTGGACTCCGGGCAGAGGCACATCGGGCTGGACTCCGGGCAGAGGCACTCCGGGCAGCGGCACACCAGGCAGAGGCACATTGGGCTGGACTCCGGGCAGAGGCACATTGGGTTGGACTCCGGGCAGAGGCACTCCGGGCAGCGGCACACCAGGCAGAGGCACATTGGGCTGGACTCCGGGCAGAGGCACATTGGGTTGGACTCCGGGCAGAGGCACATCGGGCTGGACTCCGGGCAGAGGCACATCGGATTACCAGGCGAAGCAGCAGGCACCGGGCCACCGGGTGGAGCAGCAGGCACCGGGCCCCCAAGCGGAGCGGCGGGCGCCGGGCTCCCAGGAGGGGCGACAGGCATCGGGCCCCCAGGTGGGGCGACAGGCATCGGGCCCTCAGGCGGGGCGACAGGCATCAGGCCCCCAGGAGGGGTGACAGGCATCGGGCCCCCAGGAGGGGCGACAGGCATCGGGCCCCCAGGCGGGGCGACAGGCATCGGGCCCCCAGGCGGGGCGACAGGCATCGGGCCTCCAGGCGGAGCGGCGGGCGCCGGACCCCCAGGCAGAGCGACAGATCTCGGGCCCCCAGGCGGAGCGGCGGGCGCCGGACCCCCAGGCGGAGCGACAGGTCTCAGGCCCCCAGGCGGAGCGGCGGGCGCCGGACCCCCAGGCGGAGCGACAGGTCTTGGGCCCCCAGGCGGAGCGGCGGGCGCCGGACCCCCAGGCGGAGCGACAGGTCTCAGGCCCCCAGGCGGAGCGACAAGTCTCAGGCCCCCAGGCGGAGCGACAGGTCTCAGGCCCCCAGGCGGAGCGACAGGTCTCAGGCCCCCAGGCGGAGCGGCGGGCGCCGGACCCCCAGGCGGAGCGGCGGGCGCCGGACCCCCAGGCGGAGCGGCGGGCGCCGGACCCCCAGGCGAAGCGACAGGTCTCGGGCCCCCAGGCGGAGTGGCGGGCACCGAGTCACCAGGCACGACAGTGGGCTCCGAGTCAACTGGCAAGACTGCGGGCACCGAGTCAACTGGCAAGACTGCGGGCACCGAGCCAACTGGCGGAACAGCGGGCTTCCAGTCGTCTGGCAAGACTGCGGGCTTCGAGTCGTCTGGCAAGACTGCGGGCACCGAGTCGTCTGGCAAGACTGCGGGCACCGAGTCCTCTGGCAAGACTGCGGGCACCGAGTCAACTGGCGGAACAGCGGGCATCGAGTCAATTGGCGGAACAGCGGGCTTCGAGTCGTCTGGCAAGACTGCGGGCACCGAGTCGTCTGGCAAGACTGCGGGCACCGAGTCGTCTGGCAAGACTGCGGGCACCGAGTCACCTGGTGGAACAGCGGGCATCGAGTCAACTGGCGGAACAGCGGGCACCGAGTCGTCTGGCAAGACTGCGGGCACCGAATCACCAGGCACGACAGTGGGCTCTGACTCAATTGGCACGACAGCTGGCACCGGGTCATCAGGTACCGGATTGTCTGGCTCGACAGCGGGCATCGGGTCACCAGGTATGACAGCGGGCACTGGTTTACCAGGCATCAGGTCATTTGGCTTGCCAGCGGGCACCGCGTCATCTGGCAAGGCAGTGGGCACCGGGTCACCAGGCATTGGATCGTCTGGCTCGACAGCGGGCATCGGGTCACCAGATATGACAGCGGGCACTGGGTCACCAGGCATCAGGTCATTTAGCTCGCCAGCGGGCACCGCGTCATCTGGTAAGGCAGTGGGCACTGAGTCACCATGCACGACAGCGGGCTCTGAGTCAACTGGCATGACAGCGGGCACCGGGTCATCAGGTACCGGATTGTCTGGCTCGACAGCGGGCATCGGGTCACCAGGTATGACAGCGGGCTCTGAGTCAATTGGCACGACAGCGGGCACCGGATCAGGTACCGGATCATCTGGATCAACAGCGGGCATCGAGTCAACTGGCCTAATAGGATCGTCAGGCTGGATCCGTTCATGATGGTGGGTAGAGGCATCAGGCTGAATGCAGGCATCCGGCTGAGTAAAGGCATCCGGCTGAGTAGAGGCATCCGGCTGAGTAGAGGCATCAGGCTGAGTAGAGGCTTCAGGCTGAGTAGAGGCTTAAGGCTGAATAGAGGCATCAGGCTGAGTAGAGGCATCAGGCTGAGTAGAGGCATCAGGCTGAGTAGAGGCATCAGGCTGAAGAGAGGCATCAGGCTGAGTAGAGGATTCAGGCTGAGTAGAGGATTCAGGCTGAGTAGAGGCTTCAGGCTGAACCACGGAAGGCAGGTTCACCGGTTTGGATACTGGCAGGATGGTATTGGTTGGAAAGAATTTTCGCTTTTTTCTGGTTTTAACTACTGGAGCACTGCAAGTAAACGCAGGTCTGCAAACGAATGGAGCAGCTGGAGACAGAGAAGAGCTGGAGGATGGAACAGAGGAGGGAGCAGTTGCTACAGAGGGCTTTTTTACAGGGTTAAAGGCAGGATAGGTGCAGCGAGTGGGAACAGGGTACTGACATGCGGTAGATAGCAGGGCAGGAGGAGCTGTTGGGAATGCAGGAATAGAGCTTTGAGGAAATAGATTAGAAACAGGACTGGGCTTTTGCAAGCTGACTGAGGCTGGGTGCAACAAATCTGTCCATGTCTGCAGTATGGGTTGAACAAAGCTCAGCTTACACAAAGCCTGTCTGACCAAAGACTGCACTGCGTTTATACAATCTCTTAGTACCTGTGGTGAACAGGCAGAATAACGCTCCAGAAAGTAATCCACATCATCCTCTAATAACCATACCAGGGACTCTACCTGGTCGGCACTAAATGGTGGCAAAAATTCATCCCTGCATTTGGGGGTACCAGATGAAACCAACTCCGCACAATCCTGAATCAATGGCTGCACCTCAGAGAATTCTGTGTCCTGATCTACTAGAACATGAGCGAGCCGTATACATTCTAGCAGTTCATCCTGGGGATACTCCTTCAGAGTCTGATAAGCATACTCTCTGTCATCAAACACTAGCAGATATAAATACACAACCTCATCAAGATCCATCCTTCCCAGCAACAAGCCAAGATGGCTTCCCTGTGCAGCCACTTCTGGTCAGGATTGGCCTTGGTGTAATGTCAGGGCTCCCGGGTATGACCAGAGGTGTGTGACTGACGCAGGGAAACGCAGACTTCAGATATGTTATAAACAATGTAATTTATTAACACTAACCATACAAACATAAACGCAGTGCCATACTAAAACATAACACAGTGCAAACAAACCAAACCAACCACCCACAGATAACAGTACATACAATGCAAGCGTCGTCAGGCAGGCCGGGTCAATATCAATCGGGCAGGTAGGTACAGGGGGAGCAAGCGGAGAATGGTCGGGGTCACAAGCCAGGTTCAGCAGGTAGCGGGCAGCGTGGTACAGAGGGTCAGGCAGAGGAGAATGGTCAGACAAGCCAGGGATCAGGAGCAGGAGAATGGTCAGACAAGCCAGGGATCAGAGCAGGGTCAGCAGAGAATCAGACAGGAACAGGGAGCAGGAACAGGATACAGGGCCCAGGAGAAACACACACCAAGGCAGAGTCTGCAGGTCTGAATGTCCCTTAAATACACCAGTATAATTAGTTCCAGGTGTTTGACTGGCTGCAAGGTTGAGTCTCTGATTGCTGGGAGCACCCGCTGGCCAGCCCTGGTACTGCAGCTCATAAGGCAGGTGAGTCCTACTATTGCTGGCCAGTCCATTCCTGACAGAACCCTTACTTCCGAAAATCCTCCCCACACACTGCAACCACCAGCACCACCGGAAAAAATACCAACAGCACCAAGATACAAAGAAAACCCCCCCCCCCGCCTCCCGCCAGGAAGCAGGCCACGGAGCCGCACACCACCGACCCCGGCAAAAGGCCCCATATCCCATGGAAGCCGCCGCATCCGGGAACAAATCCAGGTCAAAATGGCTCCCAGGGCCAGACATCCACAGAGCTCGCCTGTTGAAGGAATCCAAAAAGGTGAGCCAAATCTGCAAGTCCGCCCGATGCTCCCAAGTCAAGCGAATAAAATGTAAAAGGGGAGGTACCCCCACCGTCGGCAATCGGCAGCAGAACACCCAACCCATCGGCAGTATACGGTAAGCGAAGGTAAGCTATGCCCAACAACGACTGCCAGGCCCGCAGCTGAAACGTACGCTTGCCCAGCACCCCACGAATCTCAACTTGTAAGGCAAACAGCTTGTCCTCAGGCAGCCGGCACTCCACAGCTCCTGAATCCAAACAATGCCCAGGAAAGTAATCACCGAAGCCGGGCCCTCCGTCTTGTCCAACGCCAGCGGAATAACGAAACGTTGTGCAATGTGTTGCAAAGTGGCCAGCAAAAACTGCACATACCCCGGAAGCTGGCGGACCCACACAAAGAAAATCATCTAAATAACGGATGACCGCATTCACCCCCGAGACATCCCGCACCACCCACTCCATGCACGAACTGAACTTCTCGAACAAAGCGCAGGATATAAAACACCCCATGGGAAGGCACTTCACAACGGAAAACGAGCCCTCCCAACGACAACCCAAGACACGAAGACCGTCCGGATGTACCCACCACAGCCGAAACGCTGACTCAACATCCCATTACGCCAGGAGCGCACCGCGCCCATACCGACGAACCCAGAAAACTGCCGCCTTGAGTGACGCATAATACACCGCACATGACTCTGTATCGATGGCGTCGGTCACCGACCCCACTGTCAGGAAGAACAGGTGAGGAATTAACCGAAACGCATGAGGCTCCTTTTTGGGCACAACCCCCCAAGGGAGAAAAAGAAAACGGGCCGCCCATGCGGTCTAACCCCACTTCCTTACGCAACTTAGCCAAAACCACCTCTGCATACTGCAAGGCCAACCGTGAGTTCCGCGCTAAGAGGAGGAATCGAAGTCAAAGTACACGGGATGCGGAAACCCTCCGAACAAACCTTGCCGCCAGCAGCACGGCGGGTGCCTGATCAGGGTATCTATTTAGGAACGGCCGCATCCTGTTCACCCTCCCTGGCGTCGTCATTTATACCCGCACGCTCTTCGGAAAGGCCTCTACCCCGCTTGAAACAGCGCCACAAAGAATGGGTGTCACCGCACCCGGAACATTCGTGCTTAAAACGGCCGGACCCTCCGAAACGACAAGCACCCCAATGGAACCGCCAGCAGAACCCCTACGCTTTGAGGCCAATTGTCCCGGGGAGAACGAACCACCGGCCCACCCCAAAAACAGACCAGAGGGCCTCGCGGAGTCATAAGCCGCATCCAAAGGCCACGGACCTTACGGTCCCAGCGCCACGACGGGTGAACCGCCCTACGCTGCCGAAACTGTTCATCGCACTGTAGCCCTGCCATCCCCTCTAAACCCAGTGAGCCTTGCTAATAGCGTCAAGGGAACAGAAAAGCGCCGAGCAATGCTCAGGGGCCGTTTCCCCAATGACACTGGCCACAATCGCGAAAGCCTGCAACCAATTAGCAAAAGCACGCAGGATAAAACGAAAAGAACGCCACTTCTCTGCGTCCTCCCGCCTGCCCTCGTCAACCCTCGACCCATTGACAGGCACGCTCCAAGATCAAGAGCGTGAAGATCTCGACATACACACCTCACCCAATCTACTCTCGTACATCCGAATGTCAATGCGCACCAACAGGCCCTCGAACCATACGCACACTGCGAAACCGCCCAGCCCTGGCACCCCCCGCACCCTCACCCAAAACCGTGGATGGGGCACCAGAGCACCGGACACCGCCGTAACCACCCCTGACCCTAACCCGGAGAAGCAGAAACACCAGGCCCCGGGCGTCCCCATTATCCTGCCCTAGGCCCCCGCAAACATCCCCACCTGCAGGCGGGAATCACACAGAAGCAGGCCCAGCGCCCCCACTACCGCCCAGTGCAAAGTCCCCAGCCGGGCCGTAAATCGCAGACCCCCGCACCAATACCCAACGAGATGACGCCGCCCCCCGACACCGCAGAAGCCCGCCCCCCAACAGGTCCCGGAGAGCAGCTGAAAAGAAGAGAGCAGACCCAAAAAAAAACGGTAACTCACCAGGCTGCCCAGGAGACGTCCCAGCAGCCGTGCGTCCAAAATTCATCGGCGCCGAGCGGCCAGCTGTCGCCCCCGGATCGGGTTCCGACAGCTCGCCCTCCGATTGGTCCTCCCCCGCTCGATGACTGGATGGCCTCCCAGTCCCAGGAGCCACGGGTCCCGCAGGTCTGTGCCGCTCCGGCCGCCCAGCACCAGCCACGCTCCCGGACGACCCTGGGCACTTGCCAGCCCTCCGCCTAGCGCTGCACCTGACGAAAATTTATTTATTTTTTTTTGTTAATGGAGCCGCTGCTCCATGCTGCCAGGGGGCAGCACCAGACAGCCCGGCAGCCGCAGCAGGACATCTCCCCCCGCCGGGCACCCTCCCTGACAGGTGCCTTGTCAGCGGAGGAGCCGCTGTCATCCGGTCCTCACTGCCGTGCGGGCGGGGGGCGGGGCTTTGTCCATGAGTGACCCCGCCCCCGAACTCCGCCGAAGACAAGGATTCCTCCCAGCCTCCCCGGGAGCAGAGGCAGGAGAGCGCCCTGCCAGCGGGGGGCCGGAGGGTCCCGAGTGGGGCTCCCATCGTAAAGCCGAGCCCTGGGGCTTGTGGGGAGACCGGGGGAAAGCTCTCCGGAGGCGCAGACCTCCCAGCACATGGGCGCTCCCGCCGAACTAACTCTGATGAGCCCGGGTCCTGCAGAAAAGCAGAGACCCGGCTCTGCAGCCAGGCCCTCCCCCTGGAGGCAGCAGGCCCACCCGTCCCTCGCATGGCCCTGCCATGCAAAGCCATGCATAACATTGCAGGAGGCAGGGGCGGACCGACAACCCATGGGGCCCCCGGGCAATAAGGGATCATGGGTCCCCTGTGTCCCTGCCCAAAATCAAAAAGCCTACAAAAAAGGGTACCCGGGGGATCCCATGGGGCCCCCTACTGACCTCGGGCAGTGCCTGACTCTCCTAAGCTCTCTCTCCCACGTCCAGCTCCCAACTGACGCCCCTCCCCAGAACACCCCACCCTAAAGTGCAGGAGACCCCACCTACACTCTCCTCTACCAACCAGATCCCCCAGCTATCCTTTACCAACTCTAAACAATCATTAACCCTCACACGTCTTCCTTCCCACTCTGGGCCTAGTCATGCCTGCCCTTCGCTAATTCTTTTCTTCTTTTATCGCTGCGGGTATTTCTTTACAGTCTCATCATTCAAGCTGATCGCAGGACACACAGCTACAGGCCAGAATACAGCAGTGCCATCCGAAACAACAATATACCCTTTTAAACTGAATGGAATTTCTACTACTGTTGCCTTTGGCCCTCGTCACCAAGGGAGAGTTGTTCTTGCTCACAGAAATCTATGTCAATTGCTACACTTCGCTAATTCAAATCTGTCCTTGTTTTGTGCCTTAAAGGAGACTTTACATCAGTTCGCTACCATTAAGAGGAGAAATACTTGTTAACTATCCTCTACACCTTAAATAATTTTCACAGCAATTGGGCCCCAACTAGCATGCAGAAGATTCCATATTGTTCTTAACTAGTTCAAGTCCGGACACTTTCACCCTCTTCCAGTCCAGGCTAATTTTGAGCTTTCAGCGCTGTCACACTTAGAATAACAATTGCGCGGTCATGCACCACTGTACCCATATCAAATTTTTAGCATTTTTTTGAGACAGATAACTGGGATTTTTATTTTTTCCTATATAAATGAAAAAGACCAAACATTTTGAAAAAGAAGTGTTTTCTTTTAACATTTTGCAAATAAATAATCTTTCTTCATAAATCTTGGCCAAAATGTATTAATATATCTTTTGGTAAATATATCATTTTTCAAAAATGTTTTTACATTTTTTTTTATTTTTGTTATATTATTTGTTTTTTTTTACATATTGTCACCATAGTGACACTGTACTACTTGTGGGGGGTGATGAAGATTTTTTTTTTCTTTACCATAAAGGCTGTAAAACAATCTTTTCGCTTTCTCCGTGGCTGCATTCCTGCAGCCATTGAGAAATACTATAAGAGCTGTGATTGGTCACAGCTTCTCACATGGTACAAGGCTCTTGTGAATAGCCTTGTACCATGTGACCTCTGTGATCATTCACAGATTTCACAAGTAGTAAACAATAATGTCAGGATGTGACATCTTGTTTACTACTGTTCATGTGATCACTGATTGGTTAATCACTGATCAAATGAATCGGGACCTCACACAGTGTGGACACAGTGGGCACAGATCACAGCGCTGCATGCTCCCAGGAAGCGCACACAGGCAATGGATGCCGGGGACGTTTAGAAACGGCAGCTCTCCCTTCCGGCCGTTTATCGGCATGTGCCAGACGGGAAGAGGTTAAAGGGACATTGGTTGATTATAGACAAGAGCTCTCTCTCTTTTCAAATCTAATCCTTGCTATCAGGTTCTGAGGACCCACAGTGAGTTTACCTGTTTATTGATAGTTGTTCTCGCTTGCTGGAGATTCAACAGTCCCCTCAGATTGGAGGCGCTGGATTATTTCTAAAAGCAGGCCTGCTAACAGTTATTGGTACTTTACTGTGGATGCTGTTACTTTTACTAAAAGTTGACAAGAGTGATTATATTTGTTGCATATGTCAATGTTATTTTTTGTTTTTTGATCAAGCTACGTTCAGGTTCAATATAAACTTCATATTGATTTACACTAACTTGTGTGTGAGTCCATTTTACAGTGGTGAATTATTCTGGTAACAAGATTACAGTGGTGTCAGCAGAGGCTGGGCTTTCAGAAAGATTGGCAGGGAACCCGAAAATTACTAAACAACCCTTAAGGGTTACGCTACACACATGATCCCTGTGACTGGCTCTCACAGGGGTCACATGATGGGGAGCCCATTCCTGGCTTGCAGACAGCTCAGTCAGTGTTCTGGGAGTGCAGAACCTCAGACTGCCATGGATGCATATGTGTGGTGGCTGGGTGTTAAGGTCCATATTTTCTAACTTATCTTGTTCTCTTGGTCAGGGCTACCATCTTTTATCGGACTGATATTATGCATTTCTTAGAATGTTACAGCTATGAGGTAACTACATACTTGTCCTGGAACGTTTAGGGTTTGAAAGATCCCAATAAGAGATATGCTTTGTTTCAAACCTTTGTTTCAAAACAAATTGCAATATGGCTTGCTATTGGTCTGTTCGCAGGAAACTCAACTAACTGAGGGAGATACAGGCCTGTATAGGAAATTATAGGATATATTATCTCGAGAGTAGGTACACTTTTCTTGCAGTCAGGCCATAGCGGACCCACAGGGTAGGTATATTTTTTTCTTATGTGCATTGGAGCTTGTACGCTGCATCATGGGAAATGTATATATCCCACTTCAGTATAACAATGAGGTGCTTTTAATGTTGTCTAATTTTCTTTTTGCACATCCTGGGGTCCTGTTTCTGGTACTGGGTGATTTCAATAATGTTTTAGATCTCAGCATGGATCATTTTACTGCCACAGTTGCCGCTGTCAAAGCAGACCCCTTTCTTCATGCCAAATGCGGGAGTTGGGTCTGTAGGATGTGTGGAGCTCGCAAGACCCTACTGATTGTCAATTCTCGCACTGTTTCAGTACCTACTAATCACTGTCCAAGATAAATCTGGAAACTATGCTACAATATATTATCAGGTCCACTTGTCATGATCAGGGCCTCTCTGACCATCCCCTGGAACTTTGTTTTTGCAGTCACCGTGCTTACCAGATGCCCTCAGTGGAGGGTCTATCCACTTTAGCTTAAACTCTTTCCAAAAGATGATTGGGTTGGGAAGTTAGTGATTGACTTATTTTGCCAAACAAAGGGTCTACCTCCCCGCAAATAGTTTGGGATGCCATGAAGGTGTTCCTACAGCAGGTTATAATTAAGGAAATTAGTAGTATTAAACAGTCCTCCAGGGCTTGGCAACAATCCCTAATGGTAGAGGTGCAAAAAGCAAAGAAACAGTACTTGGCTGATCCCACCCAGTCTCACCTGCAAATATGGAAAGATGCCCAACTATATAAAGAAGTCTCTCTTACAGAAGCAGAACAAAAAAAAATGTTGTGCAACATCAATGGTTTGAAGAAAGGGAACACATGGGACATTTTCTGCAGATCATTGCCAGATCCCACAGGCCATTATGTTTTATTGGGGCTATAATTACTTTGAAAGATGCTCCAACCAACTCCGAAGTGATGGTGGATACCTTTAAGGGGTTCTCTACTACTCTGTACAAATCAAAGATTGCTTATCCCCCAGAGCAACTGATTGGGCTCAACTGAATGCTCCACTGTCTCTGGAAGAGCTTACTGAGCAGCCTCAAGTCATAAAGCAGCAGCCTCAAGTCATAAAGCACATGGCGCGGATGGCTTGCAAGTGGAAATATATAATTCTTATGATCACATTCTGCTACCTGAGCTCCTGGACGTGCTCAATGAAGCTTTCACTGAGCAAACATGTTGCCCAAGGAAGTTAGGGACCCTCTTTTTCCATATTCTTATTGCCCAATTTCTCTTCATAGTTCAGTATAAAAATTTTAGCTAGAGTATTAGTAAGTAGGTTGAGCAGGGTCATGGGCACTCTGATACACACTGATCAATTGGGGTTCATCCCTTCTTGAGCCAAAGCCACCAATCTGAAAAAACTATTTCTAAACGTATAAACCCCTACAGATTATGAGGGACATAGATCTGTTTTGTCACTGGATACTGCTAAAGCATTCAACAGCTTTGAATGAATATCTGTAAGAGGTGTTGCGCCTTTAAGGCTTGGGCGATAACTTGTTGGGTGCAGATCCTCAATTCAGCCTAAAGGTTCTGGTGTACAGGTTAATGGTTCATATTTCCTGTTGCTAAAGGAGGTGCAAGACCTTTAAGTGTCTAATTGAAATCTTAGTTTTAATCATCTAAGTTCATCAAAACAAAGATGTGCAATGTCTACAACAGGAGTATTGAAGTATAATTTAAGGAGGTCAGGACAATAACATTTTCTTCCAGTAGAGGTCCGAATCTCATGTTTGTGGTGCTATGATTCATATATGTGTAGTAATTGTATTTCTAAAAATAGACCCCCAACACAGTGCTCCCTTACATCAGGTGTCTGCATCACAGTACCCCTGTTCCTTTTAGTGCCAGGCAGGCAAAGGCAAGTGACGTCTTTGGTTGATAGGATGGCCAGCTGTCAGAGCCTGTGTTTGAACCTGGGCCTTCTGCGGTGAGAGACAATGTTTCTTCTTGCTGAGCCACCTGGAATACTGGACAGCTCCCTTGACAATTAGTTGGATGATCCTACCTTGACCTTGTTTATCTTGAACCTGGAACCCCTTGCTCCTCCCATGAACTTCCTGATAAAAGCCATGTCTCTGCATTACCTGTTTGTCAGATTATTGTGCCTTCTCCAGCCAATATCCTGCTTGTCTCTCCTGCTGCCGTCTATACCTTCGCTACCAACCTTTGGCTTTTTCCTGGACTACGATTCTGCCTCATCCTCATCTACTACCATTTGTGACCGACCATTGGCTTGTTGACTGACTCTGCTTCTGCTTGATCCCTAACCTGTTTGATCTGCTATGGGAATCCGGCTTGCTCATTCCCTGGTGGGGTGATCCTGAGATCTGCGACCTGGTACTAACACGCAGCCAATTCCATCTCCACCATTAGGAGCTCTGGTGAAAACCGGTTAGTGCTTAGACCCCGCATCTCAGGTGAGCCTGCATCATATCCCAGGGTGACCTGCCTGTGTACCTATCCTGCTAGTTTCAGGTAAGCCTTAACACTGCTGTAGCAACTGGTCTCTGAACCTGACCCAGACCGTAACAGCAGCAGTCTTAGCAACCAATAACTGCAGATGAGGAGTAGAAAGTGCTGGTGACTGACTGACTGGTTATCTAGATAGGACTTTAATTCAGTCTGGGTCTTGATTTTGGTCCACAATTTAGTGATGCTGGTGTATAGTTTTGTTTTCTAAAGCAGCTTTTTCTTTAGTATAAATGCCTGTCCCCTGCAAGCCTGGTGCAGAGAAGGACCCTTGTTCTCTGTCGAGAAGTAGTGATCTCTCTGTAGAGGTTTAACACACCACCTTCTGAGTCAGAGCCAGAGCTCTCCAATCAGCAGGGAGCATGAGCTATAGATTGGGTGCCGTAGGAAGTGTGTTGGACCTCTGCAGATGGACCACTGCATCCCCACAAGGGTCTCACTCTGCAGTATACTGGTTTTCTTCTATACTAGGCACCTTCAGGTGCCTACATGGCTCACTGTTGAGCACCTCATTAACAACATTTGCAAGAGGTCCAGTTTTAACCAGCCAGGTGGGTAAAATACCCTGCTAGGTTCACTAGGGAGTGTTATTCACAAGGCAGTGGGAAAGTTCAGACCAAAGCCAGAACTGATTGCTAATGCACAACAGAGGGGTTTGGGGGGTCCTTGTGCATTCAACAGGGGTACAAAGGCACCGCAGAGGCACCTTGTGGTATCTACTATTTCTGGTAAGTAGCATTTTACAACTCCCGCCCCATGGGTTGTAAAAAAAGAGCGCATTGCACATCAATTACCAGCACTAAATGTTATAAATATGAGAAATGAGCAGTATTCCTTTTTCCTATTCAGCTTGGTGCCCCATGTAATCTTATAATTTTGATAGTGGCCACATCAAACACGTTTTTATACAAATACCAGACACTGGCCCCCAAAACCCCCTAAGGAACACTCTCCTGTAAGATAAGTCTAATCCATTCCTCGTAATGCAGCATTCTTGCAGATGTGGGACTGTTATGGCAACGCACAGCGGGATGGCCGGGTCTCACAACACACCATATCACCTCCTCACAATCGCGGGCTGCAGATAGCAGCTGAAAAATATTCACTCCATGGAAACTTTTACTCATGTTTTCAAAAAAAGACTCTTGTTACAGGATGCCTAATTAGGATGGAATCTCGATGGGCAAGCATTAATAAAGTAGAGTTTATAGTGGGTGACATGTGATTACAGGCAATGCCACAAGGTTTCATGACTTCATCGCTCCACTCACAATGGCAATGATAAACCTCATTAAGAAAAACATTCTAGATCAAAGCATTTTGGGAAAGTATTGATGAGCATTCCCACATGTTCTCATAATCGTCAGCCCCTGGATTAAACCTGCACTACATGAAAAGACATATGTTTGAAGGTCTTTAAGGTACAAAGAGTAATGGAAAAGACAAATGCACTAGATTACATCAAAGTAACCAAAAATTTAAAGTGGTCCTCTGCTTGGACAGAAATGTGAAAGAGGACATTGGGGATCTTTGTCTTTGCTTGGATGAGGATGGCAGCCCTGGACATAATGTATATTAGTTATTACTGAAGTATCCTTTACACTTTTTTTATATACCTTTCAATGTTTTACATGCGTGCTCCTCCATATTTTTATTATTATATTACTTGATAATTTTTTTAGATTAGTCACTAGAGGGAGCAGACACTCAATTGGTAGTCATTCATTCTCCTTGCTTATGTCCAAACTCCAGCCAAAGGTGTTTTTTTTTTTCTTTTTTTTTTTAGCTTTGAACAGTGTGGGAAATGCATAGAACGTTTTAGGTTTTTTTTATTGCTGTCTGTATACTCTTTGGAAAGATTTTCCCTGATATCTGTTCAAGACAAAAAACATTATGGGAAATATTGTATATGGGGCACAGGTCTCAGAAATCACATTTTCATTCAGTGAAGTGGGATAGGGTTAGACCCTCTGTCAGGTTATTTTTACTGTCTATGGCTTCCTGCCCCAGTGATGGCCATTCTCTTTATTTTCTTGTCCTACTGCCATAGGCTGTCAGAAGGACGGGAAGCAAACAGGGCCACAGGGCACAATAAAAAATTGACAGGTGTATTTACTTTTTCTATGTCTATACAAAACAACGTTTTATGGGAATTAGACTTCAGCAGCTGCTGAGATAAAATGTAAGCCCCATAGAGAATGCATTGTGGTCAGTAAGTCGACTGGCTCAGAGACCTGCATTGTGAGAAGGAGCAGTAAGGTACAACCCCTGTGTAGCGCTGCAAAATATGTAATGAGAAAATATGGCTGTCCCAATGTACTGTATGAATAGTAATGCGCAAACCAAGCAATATTCGGATCTCTGGACTTCACTGAACATTTTAAACATTTTTCATACCTCGAACATAGTGCCCAAGCTCAATTGCAGTCTATGGGAGTTGAATGCTGTCATTTTTTTTCTGGCCTTGTTAAAGGCCAGTTTGCAGGCTTTTGGTAACAAATGGAATGGGTAACTGGGCATTGTCATGGGTGGCATGTACCAATGCAAAACATTTTTAAAAAATACTGTTCATCAGGGAGCTGGTTATTTTATAAAGCTCAAAGGTCCACATTAAAAATACAAAATTTATTTTTGTTTTCAATATTTGGTTTCAAGGAGTATTACAACATAGTGGTTCTTTCACTTTAAAAAAATACATAGTGACGTAAGAAATTAAGTTTTCTGTAAAAACAGAAGGCATATTCCACTATATTTCACAATATTGATAATTTGCAGTGGGCGTGAAGGGAGCCCCAAACACATGTTCAATACTCAATATTGCAATCTTAGTAACTCTAGGTAAGCTACTGCCTTAGGGCAATAGCTCCTCAGTGAGGTAAATGACGCTATAGGACTGTAATATTTATACGGCAGCACAGTGGATAAATGGTTAGAACTTCCACCTGGAAGTACTAGGGTTGTTGGTTCAAATCCCAGCCACAGCACCACCTGCTTGGAGTTTGCATGTTCTCCCTGTGCCTGCGTGGGTTTCCTCCCACACTCCAAAGACATGCTGGTAGGTTAATTGGCTCCTGTCTGAAATTGGCCCTAGTATATGTATGAATGTGAGTTTGCACGCTCCTTGATGGTTAGGGACTGATGTGTATGTACAGTCTGTAAAGCATTGCATAAATTGACAGTACCTGTAATAAATAAATAGTATTGTAAAAGAAAAAAAAAACAACCATGTAGGCACAATGTGCACCATACATTCCTTTCAATTAGGGCCACCTACCCCTAAAGGGGAAGTCACACCATAAGTTGTGCAGTTATAAACTTTATCCCTGAGTTTGTTGTGATACCACCATATTAGAGAATAAAAGGCTAGAGTTCCCACTCCCTCTTTGGGGTTTCTCAATCCGGTACAGTCCAAGGATCACTCGTTAGATATTTACCCATGGATCCGACACCTTTTCAATGACTTTCATTTTGTCATTTAGGATCGCTGACAAACGCTCATTTATCATTATCCAGAAAAGTCTGAGCTGGTCAAAAGGTATAATAGCTGACTTCCAATTCTTGGCAATAGTAATTTTTGCCGAAACAAATATGTAATAAGCCATCTTTGATTTTTTTTGATGCTTCCTAAAAAATACACAATTCTTTTAAATAACCTGCATGAGTTACACCTTAAATCTTCAGGTGACGTGTCCCACCACTACGATGTGTACAGTAGAAAAAACTAAATGCTGCTAAATGCAAGTTCCTTCCCTTGCCTTGCCCAGTTTGCAAACAGGGTGACCAGAGGAATCCTAAGTGATGTCATTGACCACATATGGTCATGTCTATATGTGGTCAATGACATTAGCCAGCATCACCTACCAGTTTGTTGACATTCAGTAGCCAGCCAAATAGTGGTCATTTATGAGAGTCCACTAGGAGAGGATCATCAGCAAGGGGCATGTTATTTGTCTCAGCAGGGCATTGTGCATCATGTTTGAACATGCATCTAGATTAGTGGACAAAACAGACTTTGGATTTACATCATGGGGTGTGTGTATGTGTGTAGTATATGTATGTGTGTGTGTGTGTATGTGTATGTATATATTTAAATATATATATATATATATATATATATTAGTGCCTTGAAAAAGTATTCATACCACTTGAAATTTTCCACATTTTGTCATGTTACAGACAAAAATTATGTTGGTCTATCACATAAATTAGATAAACACATTTACGTTTTTGGTTGTAACAGGACAAAATGTGGAAAATTTCAAGGGGTATGAATACTTTTACAAGAAACTGTATATGTGTGTGTGTGTGTGTGTATATATATATATATATATACAGATACAGTGGGGATCGAAAGTTTGGGCACCCCAGCTAAAAATTTGTATTAATGTGCATAAAGAAGCCAAGGAAAGATGGAAAAATCTCCAAAAGGCATCAAATTACAGATTAGACATTCTTATAATATGTCAACAAAAGTTAGATTTTATTTCCATCATTTACACTTTCAAAATAACAGAAAACAAAAAAATGGCGTCTGCAAAAGTTTGGGCACCCTGCAGAGTTAATATCTTGTACTGCTCCCTTTGGCAAGTATCACAGCTTGTAAACGCTTTTTGTAGCCAGCCAAGAGTCTTTTCAATTCTTGTTTGAGGTATCTTTGCCCATTCTTCCTTACAAAAGTCTTCCAGTTCTTTGAGATTTCTGGGCTGTCTGTCACGCACTGCTCTTTTAAGGTCTATCCATAGATTTTCAATTATGTTGAGGTCAGGAGATTGTGAAGGCCATGGCAAAACCTTCAGTTTATGCCTCTTGATGTAATCCTCCGTGGATTTCGAGGTGTGTTTAGGATCATTATCCATTTGTAGAAGCCATCCTCTCTTTAACTTCAGCTTTTTCACAGATGGCATCAAGTTACCATCCAAAATTTGCTGAAATTTTATTGAATCCATTTTTCCTTCTACTTGTGAGATGTTCCCTGTGCCACTGGCTGCAACACAACCCCAAAGCATGATTGATCCAACCCCATGCTTAACAGTTGGACAGAGGTTCTTAATTTCTGTGCCCCTTCTTCTCTAAACGTACCTTTGCTCATTCCGGCCAAAAAGTTCAATTTGAACCTCATCGGTCCACAGAACTTGTTTCCAAAATGCATCAGGCTTGTCTATATGTTCATTTGCAAAGTTCAAACGATGATTTTTGTGGTGAGGACGTAGAAGAGGTTTTCTTCTGATGACTCTTCCATGAAGACCATATTTGTACAAGTATCTCTTTATAGTGGAATAGTGTACAACAACTCCAGTGTCTGCCAGATCTTTCTGGAGGGATCGTGCAGTCAAACGTGGGTTTTGAATTGTTTTTCTCACAATCCTGCGAGCTGTTCTGTCTGATATTTTTCTTGGTCTTACAGATCTTGCTTTAATTTCCACTGTTCCTGATGACTGCCATTTCTTAATTACATTCTGAACAGAGGATATTGACATCTGAAAACGCTTTGCTATCTTCTTATAGCCTTCTTCAGCTTTGTGAGCGTCAACTATTTTCAGTTTCAGTTTTCTAGACAACTGCTTAGAAGAACCCATGGTGCTGATTGTTGGGGCAAGGTCAGATGAGTCTGGGCATTTAAAACCTTTGAGATTGACATCACCTGGTCTTCCCAGACGATGATTGAGAACAATCCATGACACTGACAGGTCTCAGCTTTGCAAAGGGGGCAGTGCATGCTATAAATTCTGCAGGATGCCCAAACTTTTGCAGACGCCATTTTTTTGTTTTCTGTTATTTTGAAAGTGTAAATGATGGAAAAAAAATCTAACTTTTGTTGACATATTATAAGAATGTCTAATCTGTAATTTGATGCCTATTTGGAGATTTTTCCATCTTTCCTTGGCTTCTTTATGCACATTAATACAAATTTTTAGCTGGGGTGCCCAAACTTTCGATCCCCACTGTATATGTATGTGTGTGTGTGTATATATATATTATACACAGTTGTGCTCAAAAGTTTGCATGCCCTGGCAGAAATCGTGACATTTTGGCATTGATAATGAAAATATGATTGATCATGCAAAAAAAAGTCTTTTATTTAAGGATAGTGATCACATGAAACCATTTATCATCTAATAAAGTGACCGGTGAGTGTAAGTAGTCAATGTTAGCTCTCATATGGATGCACTGAGTAGGCTAGATACTGAGCCATTGTAAGCACAAAAAAACTGTCAAAAGACCTGCGTAACAAGGTAATGGAAGATGAAAAAGCATATAAAAAGATATTCCAAGCCTTAAATATGCCAGTCAGTATTGTTCAATCACTTATTAAGAAGTGGAAAATTCGGGAATCTCTTGATGCCAAGCCAAGGTCAGGTAGACCAAGAAATATTGTAGCCACAACTTCCATAAGAATTGTTCAGGATACAAAGAAGACCCCACAGGTAACCACAGGAAAAATACAGGCTGCTCTGGAAAAAGATGGCGTGGTTGTTTTCAAGGCGCACAATACGATACCTGAACAAAAATGAGCTGTATGGTCGAGTTGCCAGAATGAAGCCTTTACTATGCCAATGCCACAAAAAAATCCCAGTTACAATATGCCCGACAACACCTTGAGACGCCTCACAGCTTATGACACAATGTAATCTGGAACGATGAGACCAAAATAGATCTCTATGGTCACAACCATAAGTGCTATGTTTGAAGAGATGTTAACAAGGCCTATACTTACAAGAATGCCATCCCCACTGTGAAGCATGGTGGTGGCTCACTGATGTTTTTGGGGGGTGAGCTCTAAAGGCACAGAGAATCTTGTGAAAATTGATGGTAAGATGAATGCAGCATGTTATCAGAACATTCTGGCAGACAATTTGCATTCTTCTGCACAAAAGCTGGGCATTGGAGGCTCTTGGACTTTCCAGTACTACAATGACCCTGAGCACAAGGCCAAGCTGATCCTCAAGTGCTTACAGCAGAAAAAAGTGAAGGTTCTGGATTGGCCATCAGTCTCCTGACCTTAATATCATCAAGCCTTTCTGGGAAGATCTCAAGCGAGCGGTTCATGCAAGACGACCATAGAGTTTGCATGACCTGGAGGCATTTTGCAAAGACAAATGGACAGCTATATTACCTGAAAATATTCAGGGCCTCATAGACAACTATGCAGACTTTTGAACAGGGGTCATTTTAATTTTTTTTACTTGTTGCCATGTTTTGTTTTATAACTGTGCCAATCTGTTATGACCTACAGTTGAATATGAATCCCATAAGAAATAAAAGAAATGTGCTTTGCCTGCTCACTCATATATAAATTTTTTTTTTTTTTAAATCTTACTGTATATTACCAATACTCCAAGGGTATGCAAACTTTTGAGATTTTGGGATTTTGTTTTTTACTTTTTCATCTGTGTTTTATTTACTGTTTACTTTTTTTTCTTATGAATGAGTAACAAGATGTCAGGATCTGACTCCAGCACCTCTGTTGCATCTGGTAGTGGCTCTTCCTACTGTGCCACCTAAGATGCTGGACAGCTCCCTGCCTGATCCCTTGGACAACCTTACTTTTGTATCATGTTTCTGGTGAACCTTGAATGCTTTACTCCTCCCATGAATTTTCTCATTTAAGTCATGTCTCTGCACGTCCTGTTTGCCAGATTATTGTGCTCCTCTTCAGCCAATACCTTGCTCCTTGTGCGCCTACTGCCTTCCGTACCTTCACTACCATTCATTACCAATCTTTGTCTTGTTCAACGACTATGCTTACGCTTGATCTCAACCTGCAACCACTTGTTACCAACCTTTGGCTTGCTTAATGACTATGTTTCTGCTTGATTCCAACCTGCTACATCTGCTACTGGACCCCAGCTTGCTCACCTCCTGGTGGGGCAATCCTGATATCCGTGACCTGGCACTAGCATGCAGCAAAACTGATCTCCATCATCAGGAGCTCTGATGATGACCAGTTAGTGCTTAGACCTAGTGCATAAGGTGAGCCCTCTCCACTGCTATATCTACAGGCTTCCAAGCCTGACCCCTGACTATGACACAAGGGCTACTATGTGCCATGTACTCATTTTATGTAGGGGGAGTTTGGGGGCGGATGCATGGGGGGCCTATTTTAAAAGGGCTTCCAGATCCTGATAAGATGCTCCCCACCCACCCCTGCAGACACCACATCCACTGGTCCATGTTATGTGGAAGAAGCCATTGCCCCAATCAAAATCTAGAAGATGCTTTGCCGGGAACCTGTTTGAGTTTGGGAGGGGAGGAGACACACACTCACTGTCCTTCCTTTTCCTGGCCAGCCTGGCTGCATGACTGGATAAGGGTTTGGTGTTGATTTTAAGAAGGGCTGTATGCCATTTTCCTTCTGCAGGGTATGTGACTTGGTATGTTTGAAGAGGGGACAGACACATGCTCACTGCAGCCTCCATTCCAGGCCAACAAGGCTGCATACCTGGATTAAGAGTCTGCTATGGATTTTCAAGATAGACTCCGAGAATGGTGTTGACCCCCCCCCCCCAACCCCTTTGCATTAATTCATAGATAGGGGTCTGGTATGGATTTTAAAGGAGGACCTCATGCAAGAAACAATAGCATGGAGTCTCCCCAAATCCTGAAGCACCCTTTAAAATAAGTGGGCCCCCAGATATCTGTCTTTCCACATGAAACCGTAAGGGGTACACACGAAATTGAAAGTGTTTTATATTAACAAAAAAAAATCTTTTTCCCTGATGTAAATCCATCATTAATCAAGTCATCCAGTGATGCAGTTTCACCATTAATGATAAATGATGCCCCACCAAACACAACAACTTGCACCAGAGATCTTCTTCCACTGCACTGCCACAAAAGAGAGCTCCCAGTTATCTACTGAATGTCATGGAACCCTCTGGTAATGCTGGCTGATGTCATTGACCAAATATGCTCATGACCACAAATGGTCAGTTGTGTCACCTAGGATACCCTCTGGCTTGTATACAATTTGAAACAAGATGGAGTTGGCAGACATAAGCTGTCATTTAGTGGCCAGCTGCAGTAGCTGGAGTTTCAATTAGGTGGGTGAACTGGCCATAGTTCGACTAAGCGAACTACAATGGTTCGGGTTGAACTCATGGTCAGCCGGAAACCAGATTCCCATCCTTAAGGACATATTGATTCAAGGTTCTTACAACATTAATGCACAAATAAGCATTATTTGCATCAAGCTGATGTTTTTAATACCTATATCTAAGAAAACATTCCTTTAAAAATAGACAAATTAAAATAGTTTTGGTCTTTTTTTCCCCTTTACAACACAAGTACACTTTAATACCGCCTATATGGACAGGACTAGATGTTCTTGGAATATTTTGCTTATTTTTTACGATTTCCACGAGAAGGCCCGAGCCTCATTCTCCATTCCTTGAATTACTAAGTCGTTGATATTAGCTTTGGGGGAAATGGGTCATTTCACTAGGAAGTGAATGTCCCCAGCACATGGACTCCAAGCAGCTGTGCTAACACCGCAGTATCAGAATATTCTGCCTGGCAGACTTTCTATTATGTGAAATTGAGTCAATAATTCAGCTCTTCAGTGCAACATAATAAAAACACATTTCACATTAATTGCAGCAGATGTCCTTGTTTTGCTCATGAAATGATTGTGGAACACCTGACGTGGAGCAGCAATGAAGGATCAGTAACCATTGCCTCGTCAGGGGCTTGAATAGGGAAAGACAAGCACATGACAAACAAAGCTGAACTCCAGGCAGTGACCCAAACCAAAAAATGTAATAGATTGCAGCTTACAATCATTAGATGTGGTGGCTGCATTAGTTTTCTTTTTTGTGGCTTTTTCCTCCTCCTCCTCTTTACACCTGGTGATCTGGCCCCTAGCACACTTCCTGTATTAGAGTGCCCCCACTCTGACCGAAGGAGCACAGGGGACACCTTTTGAACAGCAGTATTATTAATCTGGGGGGGAGGGGAGTGTTAGATGTACTAGCAGATTTAAAAACACTAACAAATTGAAGCCAAACTCCAGATAATACTTTATAAAAAGTTACAGCAGTTTTGTTCCTTTTGGGATAAAGGTTTTGCATAAATTAATAAAAGCTGATCATTGTAAGCCCCCCTGCTAGTGTTAAATGGTTTGTCTCATTTATGTAATGGATACATTCTGCTGGGGGGGCTTGTTCGTGTTGTGTTTTTTTTTTTTTTTTTTTTAACAATAGACTTACTGGCAGGATCACCAGATGAAAATGAAACAAAGAAAAGCTAAAAAAGAAAACTAACGCAGCCATCACATCTAAGAATTGGTAAGCTGCAATATAATGAATATTTGCTTTTGGGTTTAATACTGCTTTAAGTCGGACAGGAGATGAGAGGTGAGGCAGTGGCACAGTCTACAGGGTCTGAGCATTGTTGTCACTCACGTGAACCCATATAACATGGCAAGGGTGAAGCATCACAGAAGTATGTCCAATAAAAATGATTTGGTGTATGTGTGTCCTCTGTGTTAGATGTTTGATTGGAGGTCACCATCTCCCTTTACAGCAGACCTACAGTAGTAAATAAATGTATTTTATTTCAGGTGATTGTATAGTGCTGTCAATTTATGCACATATATTGTTCATTCACATCAGTCCCTAACCCTCAAGGGGTGTACAGTCTATGGTCCCTAACTCACATTCATACACATGCTAAGGCCAAATTGGACAAGAGCCAATTAACCTACCAACATGTCTTTGGAGTGTGGGAGGAAACTGGAATTCCCAGAGGAAACCCACACAGACACAGGTAGAACATGCAAGCTCCAGGCAGGTGGTGCTGTGGTTGGGATTTGAACTGGTGACCCATGTACTGCCAGGTAGAAGTGCTAACCATTAAGCCACTGTGCTGCCCATAAATAGGCTATATAGCGCTTGGGTCTGTTTAAATTCGGTAGGTATACCACACACAAGCAGCTAGCACAATATTGCAGGTTACAAAACATAAGGAAATTTAGATAGAGGGTGCATGCAGTGCTAAAAGCTAATTTTAAATGTGCTTTTCCATATATCAGGAAGTCCAATTCAAAGCACATATATACAGTGGGGATCGAAAGTTTGGTTACCCCAGCTAAAAATTTGTATTAATGTGCATAAAGAAGCCAAGGAAAGATGGAAAAATCTCCAAAAGGCATCAAATTACAGATTAGACATTTTTATAATATGTCAACAAAAGTTAGATTTTATTTCCATCATTTACACTTTCAAAATAACAGAAAACAAAAAAATGGCGTCTGCAAAAGTTTGGGCACCCTGCAACGTTAATATCTTGTACTGCCCCCTTTGGCAAGCTGAGACCTGTCAGTGTCAAGGATTGTTCTCAATCATCGTCTGGGAAGACCAGGTGATGTCAATCTCAAAGGTTTTAAATGCCCAGACTCATCTGACCTTGCCCCAACAATCAGCACCATGGGTTCTTCTAAGCAGTTGTCTAGAAAACTGAAACTGAAAATAGTTGACGCTCACAAAGCTGGAGAAGGCTATAAGAAGATAGCAAAGCGTTTTCAGATGTCAATATCCTCTGTTCGGAATGTAATTAAGAAATGGCAGTCATCAGGAACAGTGGAAGTTAAAGCAAGATCTGGAAGACCAAGAAAAATATCAGACAGAACAGCTCGCAGGATTGTGAGAAAAACAATTCAAAACCCACGTTTGACTGCACGATCCCTCCAGAAAGATCCGGCAGACAGTGGAGTTGTGGCTTCTTCATGCACATTAATACAAATTTTTAGCTGGGGTGCCCAAACTTTCGATCCCCACTGTGTGTGTGTGTATATATATATATATATATATATATATATATATATATATATAGTAAAGAGTCAATCAGCCAAGACCCAACAGATATCCAATAGGTGCCCAGGAAACCATCAAAGGGAGAAATCCTTCACCAACACCAACCACACTGTCCCTTACCAGAAGGTTTTGACCCCCAAAGGAAAGGTCAATATGCGCCATATGCTTCTTGGAAGTGACCACTGGACTAAATGTATTCCTTGAGGATCTTGATCTTCAATATGAAGCTGATAATGGTGCAGGGTGGTGGGGAGCTGGGCTTTCACGGCTGTAGAAGAGAACAGGCCTGTTTGTGGACAGCATGTGAAGACAACATAACCCAGCATGTGATGGTAATACTTAGGTGCAGGGGCGGACTGACCATTTGGAAACTCGGGCACTGCTCGAGGGCCTGGGGTCAGTAGGGGGCCCCATGAGATGTCCCTGGTACCTTTTTCATAGGCTTTTTTGAGTTTGGGCAAGGACACGGGGGCCCCATGATCCCTTATTGCCCGGGGGCCCCATGAGTTGTCAGTCCGCCCCTGGTTAGGTGTATCCGTTATAAGCTTCATATTGAAGATCAAGATCCTTAAGTAATACTTAGTCCAGTGGTCGCTTCCAGGAAGCATACAGCGCATATTGACATTTCCTTTGGGGGTCACAATCTTCTGGTAAGGGACAGTGTGGTTGGTGTTGGTGAAAGAGTTCACCCTTTGATGGTTTCCTGGGCAGCTATTTGGATATCTGTTGGGTCTTGGCTGTTAGACCTAATGTAGTATCAGCTATCTTTTTACATGTTAAGCATATGTATTCAAAGTAATGTAGCATACCCAGTATTTTACAGGTGTTTAACTTGCGTTACTTTACTGACAGTTGCTCGGTCGTGCAATTCTGCACCCAAAGTAAATGTATGTCCTTCTTTCCTACAAATTGAGCTTTCTTTTGGTGGTATTTGTTCGCCTGTGCGTTTTTTTTTTTTTTTTGTGTTTTTTTTGTTTTGTTTTTTTTTGCGCTATAAAAAAACCCCAACAATTTTGAAAAAAGAATATTATTTTAAAAAATCAAATTTAGTAATAAATTCAGGCCAAAATGTATTCTGCTACATGTCTTTGCTAAACAATCCCAATACGTGTAAATTAATTGGTTTATGTGAAAGTTACAAATGGCGGTATAGATACTGGGATTTTTTTTTTTTCCTAGTAATATCAGCGACTTTTAGCAGGACTGCGGCAAACATTCTGACACTGGGGGGGAGGAACTGAAATCCCCAGTGACACCAATACAGTGATCAGTACTAAAAAAAGAACTGACACTGTACTAATGGCACTGTGCAGGAATGGGTTAATATGAGGAGCGATCAAAGGGTTATGTGTAGGGAGTGTTTTACTAGGAAGTAGGGGGTGTGTGCTTCACTGTAAGCACACTGATCTCGATAGCTGTGCCGTGCCCTAGCTGACAGGGAGGAAGACTGTTAGTAAACAAAAGTCTTCCTCCCCTTCGGAGATGCTCGGTAATCACAGGGCGCCAGCGGGTAATTACCAGCCGGGACCCAGTGATTGACAGCCGCGGCCGCGAATGGTGGTGTGGCTCGTGCGAGCCCCTACCCGGAAATGCAAAATCACGTGTGTGTGTATATATACGTGATTTTGCGCACCCGTGCCACCTTGTAGCAGTATTTCTGCTATAGGGTGGTTGGGAAGCGGGTAATACCTCTCACAGAGTTCACAGTACTCCCTGGCTTCATCTGCTTTTCTCTACAGAAAGACTGAGCTGTCTTTAATCAGGCATCATCCAGGGTCACCATCTACATCCAGGACTGAGATGCTGCCTCAGAAATAACATTCATGTTCAGTCTTCGGTCACACCAGATCTGACTTTGATATTGTGCGACTTCACTTGAATTCGCACCATTTCAAAATCAGATGTCAGTGCGAATTCAGGTGCAACTTGGAAGACATCTGTGCGACATCATGCACAGATGTCTATGTAAATCGCACCTAAACTTGCAAAAAGTAGTGCATGAGCTATATGATCTTGCTTGCAGACATAGATGAGTCCCTGCTCTAGCGTTTCTTCTTGTGACTTTCCACGTTGTTTCAATGAATAGTTTTAGGGATCACATGGGGAGCGGAGACTGCTGCATACACAGACTAGTGACACCATCTCAGACTAGCTGTGCAGGAACTCAAGGACATCAGGAGTTTATTTTCTATTGAAGGGTCCACTCAGTATTTAAAGTTGTAATATATTATTGTAGTATTCTATTTCTAACGAGGAACATGTTAAGTTGTCTGACATATCATATATTTTTTAAAGTTACCAATTTCCTGCAGATTTATTTATTTCAGGTACATATATAGTGCTATCAATTTATGCAGTGCTTTTACATATTGTACATTTACATCAGTCCCTAACCCTCAAGGGGCATACAATCTAAGGTCCCTAATTCACATTCATACATACACCTACTAAGGCCAATTTCGACAGGATCCAATTAATCTACCAGCATGTCTTTGGACTGTGGGAGGAAACTAGAGTACCTGTAGGAAACCCACACAGGCACAGGGAGAACATGCAAACTCCAGGCAGGTGATGCTAAGGCTGGGATTCAAACCAATAACCCTAGTACTGCCAGGCAGAAATGCTAACCATTTAGCCACTGTGCTGCTCAGCAGATGAACTAGTATACAGCTGGTGTGTCAATGGCGATTTGCACGAGGTGCTTACACGTGCGCACAGGGTTTACGATATGGCAAATCAGCAATCCATGACCAGGAGACATTTCCATCTTATGACGAACGAGGTCCAAGCAGCTGACATTCCCATTTAATGGGGATGCCAGACTATATAGGCGGCAGGATCTTATGCCAAGGATACATAATATCTGCTTTTTAGAGAAACAAACAAGGAAGCAACAAAGCCATCATTTAAAAAGTGACATCTATAGCAGACGGCCTGCGTTCTGGGCATTCGTCCTTGTGCCCATACTATCCTAAACGTAAGTACTGCTAGATGCACCATCCAGTCATGTCCAGCTACAGAAACAGAATTTTTTTGTAATTCCTTTATTTATAAATTTTTTTTTCAAAGTAGCCAAAATACATACAATGTGCAGTACAGAAAAATTACATAGCAAATGTCAGTATATGGGTCAAACATAACCAATAATCAAGTAAACAAACAGCAGCATGGTAAAAACCGAGATAGACATGAACAAGATAAAATCAAGTGCTTGGTACTGTGTGGCCCCAACCGGCTGGTATGTCAGTGGTCCAAATATAGGTACCAACAACACAGACCACACGGACAGCCGGCCATCCAAAGATCTCAGACATGCGGAATAGAGAACCCACCAGGGATCTCACGTAACCAACTGGGAGAATTATTTCAACAAGGGGTTCCCCGTTGATTGTGAAATCAACAAAAAAAACTAATGGTTACACAGGAGAGTCACAAAGAAAAAGGGAAAAAACAGGGCACAGAGGGAAGAGGAAAGGGGCAAAAGAGGGTGGATGCAGTGGCGTCCCGAGGCAGATGCGGGGGGTGCGGCCCCTAGTGGGTGACACTGACCTCATGGGGTGACATCGGACCCGATCCACGAAAAGGTAAGTTGTAAAGCAAACCTATCATCGGATTCATTCTGCGGGGATCGTCAGCTTTCTTTACAACTTACCTTTTCGTGGAGCAGGTCCGGTGTCACCCCGTATAGGTTGCATGCCGACGATCCCCGCAGGATCGATCGGATCTGCGGATTGGGGAGCATAATGGATCAGAGTCCAAGACGGCCGTCTTTCCTGCTGGGAGCACAGAAGACTTCTATTAAGGTTGTGGTGGGTTTCCCTTGAGGGGGGACATTCCATGGTTTGCTCAAATTGCATATATGTCACTGTATATATTTTTGTGTTTGCCATTAGCTGCAGAGAGGTGGCTGGGCTGTAAATATGTACATTTGTATATCAAAATCTATATTTTTCTACTGACTAACTTATTTGTATATACTTTATCCCTCTTTTCCCAGTTTTGTACCCTTTTTTTCTCTCCCATTTTTCTGTACAGGATGGCCTGTTCCTGGGCTCAGAAGCCATTTTGTTCTTTTTGCCCCCTGCCAATAAGGACATGGCTGTTTTTCAGTGGAGGGTGAATATACCTCCTAGGTAGCTAGGGGGAGCTAGACTCCAATGGGTAGACAGAGGCTGAGTAGCAGCCTGGGTGTAATAGCCAGAGAGGGGTCAAATTGTGGTCATGGCTGAGATGCTGTGCAGGCCAGCCCCTCTGAAATTTCGCCCTGCTCTAGGGCTTTTGGAAAAAAGGCCCTGAAGGCAGTGGGTGGATCTGAGGAGTGGCTGGTTGCACTTTTGAGAGATCCTAGCCAATCCCCAAAAAGAGGTTGACAAGGAGCTGGGGCACCCTTAAAAGTGTTGGAGCCTGCTCAGTAGCAGGACAGTTCAGGTGGAGGACAGAGAGGAGGATGTGAGGCTGAAGGTAGGAGGCAAAGTGGGATGGAGCCTACCTGCAGGCCTGAAGCTGGAAAGGAGGAAATCTCAGAACTCACCAGCCTCCTGAGAGAGGACCACCTGTATGGCAGAGAAGGAGAAGCCCAGCTGATAGGCCTGGTAGCAGCCACCAACCCTTGAGCAGTACAGGAGAGGATCTAAGGGAGTACACCTACACCCCCTGGGAAGATAGGGGAAGGAGCACAGTGACTGTTCATCTATTAAAGTGACAGGAACCATATCCCCTGTTCAGGGATACCTCCAGATTGCTGGGTGAAGAGAAGTTCAGTCTAGGGTCTGAGGTGATACACCAAGGAGACCCTGGCTAGCTCTCCAACTGAGACTGTGTTGCTGAGAAAACGTGTAAATAGTTCTAGAAAGTTGTCCTTAGTTCATCAGTACCCTTGGGCATCCTTTACACCACTAACCCTATCCCAGTTCAAAATCCTCTAAATAAAACAACAGAACCAAAGCTCAAGGACTGATTTCTGTGTCTGGAAGCAAGCTTTTTTGAAGATGTGTGATGCCTGGCTGTGCAGGACTATAAAGGGACCCAAATCTTCTAGCGACTCCTAAGGGGGTAGTGCTACAATGAAAAACACACAAGACAGTTTATTTTGACACCGTGTTTTCCCGTTAAAGTTTGCATCTACTTTAAGGCTGGGTGAATTTATTTAGAAAAATAAAGTGCTATTTTGGGATGGTATCATGAGGCTGTGTAGAGGGGAACTTGTAACATCTATGACTGTTTTTTGTTTTTTTGTTTTTTTTCTTCTGTGCTCATAGGTAGAGATGAGCGAATCGAACCAGGCGAACCGGAATTCGAGTCGAATTTCAGGAAATATTCGATTCGCGTCGAATCCGAAATTTTGCCTACTTCGGGTGCGCGAATCGAACATTTCCCGATCAGCCGGCAAAAGTGTCCCTGCAGTGAGCTCCGCTATTTCTGACAGTTCTCTGACAGAAGGAACACATGTTTAGCGGTTGAAACATTGTATCTATTAGTTTCCATTTAGGATACAGATGTTTCAACCGCTGTACATGTGAAGAAGCTGTCAGAGAACTGTCAGAAATAGAGGAACTCTGCACATACACTTTTTGCCGGCTTGGAATTATTCTTCTTTTCATCCTACTTCTTCTTCTTCTTCTTCTTCTTCTTCATCCTCATCCTCATCCTCTTCTTCTGAGGATGAGGATGAAGAAGAAGAAGAAGAAGTAGGATGAAAAGAAGAATAATTCCAAGCCGGCAAAAAGTGTATGTGCAGAGTTCCTCTATTCTGCAGATACACTTAGAGGAGCTCTGCAGATACACTTAGAGGAGCTCTGCACATACACTTTTTGCCGGCTTGGAATTAATCTTATTTTCATCCTACTTCTTCTTCTTCTTCATCCTCATCCTCAGAAGAAGAAGAAGAGGATGAGGATGAAGAAGAAGAAGAAGAAGTAGGATGAAAATAAGAATAATTCCAAGCCGGCAAAAAGTGTATGTGCAGAGCTCCTCTAAGTGTATCTGCAGAGCTCCTCTAAGTGTATCTGCAGAATAGAGGAACTCTGCACATACACTTTTTGCCGGAAACCGCTGTATGGAGGGAATGTCCCATAACTGTCAGAAATAGACTATTTCTGACAGTTCTGGGACATTCACTCCATACAGCGGTTTCAACCGCTGTATGGAGGGAATGTCATAGAACTGTCAGAAATAGACTATTTCTGACAGTTCTGGGACATTCACTCCATACAGCGGTTTCAACCGCTGTATGGAGGGAATGTCATAGAACTGTCAGAAATAGACTATTTATGACAGTTCTGGGACATTCACTCCATACAGCGGTTGAAACATTGTATCTATTTTTTTCCATAAATGACATTCTGCAAATACACTTAGAGGAGCGCTGCAGATACACTTTTTGCCGGCTTGGAATTAATCTTATTTTCATCCTACTTCTTCTTCATCCTCATCCTCATAAGAAGAAGAAGAAGAAGTAGGATGAAAATAAGAATAATTCCAAGCCGGCAAAAAGTGTATCTGCAGCGCTCCTCTAAGTGTATCTGCAGAATGTCATTTATGGAAAAGAATAGATACAATGTTTCAACCGCTGTATGGAGTGAATGTCCCAGAACTGTCAGAAATAGACTATTTATGACAGTTCTGGGACATTCACTCCATACAGCGGTTTCAACCGCTGTATGGAGGGAATGTCATAGAACTGTCAGAAATAGACTATTAATGACAGTTCTGGGACTGTCCTTCTATACAGCGGTTGAAACATTGTATCTATTTGTTTCCATAAATGACATTCTGCAGATACACTTAGAGGAGCGCTGCAGATACACTTTTTGCCTACTTCTTCTTCTTCTTCATCCTCATCCTCTTCTTCTTCTTATAAGGATGAGGATGAAGAAGAAGAAGAAGTAGGATGAAAATAAGATTAATTCCAAGCCGGCAAAATATGTATCTGCAGCGCTCCTCTAAGTGTATTTGCAGAATGTAATTTATGGAAACAAATAGATACAATGTTTCAACCGCTGTATGGAAGGAATGTCCCAGAACTTTCATAAATAGTCTATTTCTGACAGTTCTATGACATTCCCTCCATACAGCGGTTTCAACCGCTGTATGGAGTGAATGTCCCAGAACTGTCAGAAATAGTGTATTTCTGACAGTTATGGGACATTCACTCCATACAGCGGTTGAAACATTGTATCTATTTTTTTCCATAAATGACATTCTGCAGATACACTTAGAGGAGCGCTGCAGATACACTTTTTGCCTACTTCTTCTTCTTCTTCTTCATCCTCATCCTCTTCTTCTTCTTATAAGGATGAGGATGAAGAAGGAGAAGAAGCAGAAGTAGGATGAAAATAAGATTAATTCCAAGCCGGCAAAATGTGTATCTGCAGCGCTCCTCTAAGTGTATTTGCAGAATGTCATTTATGGAAAAAAATAGATACAATGTTTCAACCGCTGTATGGAGTGAATGTCCCATAACTGTCAGAAATAGACTATTTCTGACAGTTCTGGGACATTCACTCCATACAGCGGTTGAAACCGCTGTATGGAGGGAATGTCATAGAACTGTCAGAAATAGACTATTTCTAACAGTTCTGTGACATTCCTTCCATACAGCGGTTGAAACATTGTATCTATTTGTTTCCATAAATGGATCCATTTATGGAAACAAATAGATACAATGTTTCAACCGCTGTATGGAAGGAATGTCCCAGAACTGTCATAAATAGTCTATTTCTGACAGTTCTGGGACATTCACTCCATACAGCGGTTTGAACAGCGGTTGAAACCGCTGTATGGAGGGAATGTCCCAGAACTGTCAGAAATAGACTATTTATGACAGTTCTGGGACATTCCTTCCATACAGCGGTTGAAACATTGTATCTATTTGTTTCCATAAATGGATCCATTTATGGAAACAAATAGATACAATGTTTCAACCGCTGTATGGAAGGAATGTCCCAGAACTGTTAGAAATAGTCTATTTCTGACAGTTCTATGACATTCCCTCCATACAGCGGTTGAAACCGCTGTATGGAGTGAATGTCCCAGAACTGTCAGAAATAGTCTATTTCTGACATTTCTGGGACATTCCCTCCATACAGCGGTTGAAACCGCTGTATGGACTGAATGTCCCAGAACTGTCAGAAATAGACAGAAACTGTCACAGAACTGTCCTTCTTCTCATCCTTCTCCTTCTTCTCATCCTTCTCCTTCTTCTCATCCTTCTCCTTCTTCTCATCCTTCTTCTCATCCTTCTCCTTCTTCTCATCCTTCTCCTTCTCCTTCTTCTCATCCTTCTCCTTCTCCTTCTTCTCATCCTTCTCCTTCTCCTTCTTCTCATCCTTCTCCTTCTCCTTCTTCTCATCCTTCTCCTTCTCCATCTTCTCATCCTTCTCCTTTTCCTTCTTCTCATCCTTCTGCTTCTCCTTCTCCTTCTCCTTCTTCTCATCCTTCTCCTTCTTCTCATCCTTCTCCTTCTTCTCATCCTTCTCCTTCTTCTCATCCTTCTCCTTCTCTTTCTTCTCATCCTTCTCCTTCTCTTTCTTCTCATCCTTCTCCTTCTTCTCATCCTTCTCCTTCTTCTCATCCTTCTCCTCATCTTTCTCCTTCTTCTCATCCTTCTCCTTCTCCATCTTCTCATCCTTCTCCTTCTCCTTCTTCTCATCCTTCTCCTTCTGCTTCTCCTTCTCCTTCTCCTGCTTCTCCTTCTCCTTCTTCTCATCCTTCTCCTTCTTCTCATCCTTCTCCTTCTTCTCATCCTTCTCCTTCTCCTTCTTCTCATCCTTCTCCTTCTCCTTCTTCTCATCCTTCTCCTTCTTCTCATCCTTCTCCTTCTTCTCATCCTTCTCCTTCTTCTCATCCTTCTCCTTCTTCTCATCCTTCTCCTTCTCCTTCTTCTCATCCTTCTCCTTCTTCTCATCCTTCTCCTTCTCCTCATCCTTCTCCTTCTCCTTCTTCTCATCCTTCTCCTTCTCCTTCTCCTTCTTCTCATCCTTCTCCTTCTCCATCTTCTCATCTTTCTCATCCTTCTCCTTCTTCTCATCCTTCTCCTTCTTCTCATCCTTCTCCTTCTTCTCATCCTTCTCCTTCTTCTCATCCTTCTCCTTCTCCTTCTTCTCATCCTTCTCCTTCTCCTTCTTCTCATCCTTCTCCTTCTCCATCTTCTCATCCTTCTCCTTCTCCTTCTTCTCATCCTTCTCCTTCTCCTTCTTCTCATCCTTCTCCTTCTCCTTCTTCTCATCCTTCTCCTTCTCCTTCTCCTTCCTGATCTCCAAGGGCATTTAAATTAAAGGTACAGTGTTCTGCACTAATTTAAAGGCTCTCTGAAGCCTAGAAACCCTTTTTATAAGCCATCTTCGTAGCGAAGAAATTCGCATCGAATCGAATTTCATACTGGAATTCGCCGAATCAGCCGAATCGAATTTTTCAATACTTCGCTCATCTCTACTCATAGGATTAAATGCTTGAATGAGGCTGACCTCCAAAAATGGCATTTTTCACAGGAAGAGTCCTTATTAAAACTACCTTGGGGTTGCTTTATGTGGTTAGTAAACTGAGCTTCTTTACCAGGATCCTGTGATGGCACTATTACCAGCAAATTTTCTCCACACTGGAAAATTTCAGTAATTGCTGGCAAGTTTATTTAAGATTATGTCAGTTGCAGCTCTGGGGTCATTGTGGAGGGTGAGAAGAGTTTGAGATACAGTATGTCCCTAATGATTAGGACTAAGAAGGACCCTGATCATTAGGAATGATCTCAGACGTCTTTGGATCCTAGGTACAAAGAAAACAAACAGAGGGCGCACCGGCCTAGTGCATTACCTTAAATATCATTTATTATTGCCTCTTCCTCAGGGCTCTGAGGAAGAGGCCAGTCCTCGAAACGTGTTAGCCTGTTGGAGGTCCAATGTTCCTATGCGTATAGCCACACCTTGCAGACTGGACAGTGCTGTTCTTTGATGAGCTTTTACATTTTTATCTTTTGTGAGTATATTACCTATCATCTTTTTCAATAAATGGTATTTAAGGTAATGCACGAGGCCGGTGCGCCCTCTGTTTGTTTTCTTTGTACCCAGTGTTTTGGACTGCCCCAGTCCCTTGAAGGCAGCAAGGCGTGCACCATCCAGGATCTCCAGGATGGATCCATAACCTTATTGAGTTCACCCCCAAATGCAGGAGTATTTGTATTAGTCATCTTGGGTCTTTGGATCCTACCAAACCCAACTGAGTGATCCTGCCAGGAAGCTGTCCCTGTACTTGGCCAATCAATAAATGTTCCCCACCACCCCCAAGCTCAAGTGAGATCAGACTAGGATTTTAACTCACCTGACTTCATCCTTACCGATCATTATCTGACCATGGCAGACTGTTAGATTCTGTATATATTTCTACAGAACAGACACAGTCCACATGTGTTTATCTGCTGCATCTCTACAAACAGGAAACCGGGACTTTATTATGGAGAAAAGACATAGAGTACAACCAAACTTATAAACACTGCCATCTACTGGTTGAAGAATGTATAGTTGTATGTAGTATGAAGTTGTTGCACAAAAAGTACATGAACACTGTCTTCCAACACAGACTTGGCTGCACATCATCGGGGGGGCCATCTGTAGAAACCAGAAGAGACAGCCAACTCCAAATGATGCCAGAGGAGAAGATGGTGGCATGGGACCCAGGCTGTGGCAGCATATTGACAGATCCCAGCAAGACAATGCTGGTTTGACTGGGCAGGTGAGTATATTTTTGGTGACAACTCATTATAATAGGTAAGATGGGATAGGAGATAAAAGTAGAGAGTGAAGGTGTGCATGCTTTTAGGTTTTTAGAATTAGGTGCAGGGAAGGGTGAAGGTGGGGGTGGGGTAAAACTGGAGATGGACTAATAGATTATTTAAAGTTAATGTTTCAGCCTGCAGCTCTTCAGTGTGCGCACTTTGCACTGAGCTGGAACAATAAGACAGGAAGGAGCCGGGAAAATCTGCGAGATGCCGCTTGTCAAGTAGTCCATCAACACTTAGAGAAAAATACCCCGGTCAACAGAGGACACTTTCAACCACAAACATTGCTTGCAATTTCTTTTGCTATGACCTGTTTAGCTTCTAGGACAGCTATGACCTGTTTAGCTTCTAGGACAGCTGATCCTGACTACAATACCATGTGTGCTGCTGATATGCAATAAGGAACGGGACAACAAACTCTTTGGCTGCATGATTGTTCCAATTTAGTGACTTACTAGGTAGTGGAGCCAGGACTGGATACCGTCACCTTTAAGTCCCAAGCCCATTTTAAATTGTTTATTTAGATTCATGCCTGCGTGATAGGCCACACCTGTTGTAGGGTTCAGGGACTAGAATGATCACACTGAAATTGGGACATGATGAGTAGCCTCCCTAGCGGTCTGATTATGTCAGTATTTCTGTGCTCAAAGCGGTACATTTTTTTTACATGGAAATATGTAGTTTTTTTATTGTAGGCCTGTAATTTTTAGGAATAACTCACTGAAATGTGTCCGAACAAGAGTCTAGTAAACATCCAGGGTATGTTAAAATTTGAAAAACAAAATCATAAATTATAATTTTAATAAATAATCATAAAAAAAATAATATAATAATAAATTTTAATTCAATAATATAATTAAACCAAAAACACTGAAATTTGAAATATAGCACCAAGTTTGCACATCGCTGAGCAAAGTCGCAAAATCGTTTTCAGTGTCTGATGATGAATTTCCCCACAAATCATTATCACTCAATTCTGCAAGTAGTTCTAATTTACTATCGCTGTTCTCTAGCTGGTCTAAAACCGATTTTGACCTAAAGGGACGCTTTTTGGACGCCATAAACATTTCTCAGTTTCCAGGCAGAAAGAACGGTAAAAATGCAGGCAGGGCACAGGACAAAGCACTCGGGACAAAATGTATGTGAAATGGTTTGATACAGTAATGTTTTACTATGTGATTTTAGTGTATTCAGTGAATGTCACTTTTTCACATTTTTAAATTTCCTGCCGTTCCGTCCCCGTACGTCCTGACGTCGCAGGGAACGGAACCCAGAAGATGGATGCCGTCATCGGCCGGAGGACATTGCCAGATACACTGCAGGAGGGACATCGCGGGAGCAAAGGACAAGGTAAGTGAAGAACAGATCCCGGAGCAGCGCTGCAAGGTATTCCCGAGTGTAGCTCGGGGTTACCGCTTGTGGTGCTGAAACTTTACCCCGAGCTACACTCGAGAATACCGCCAGGGAGGCTAATATATACATTTCCCTATAAGGGCTCTTTCACATGGGTGGCTGGGGGTGGTAAAACCACAGTTCAGCAACTCTGAGCTATATGTAAACTCTGATTTAAAATTGTAAAAGTTTTAAAATGTCCAAACATTGCAATTGTGCTCCAAATTTTTTTATAAATCTGTTTGGTTCACAGTAGATGGGATTCTCCCACTTCTTCTGAGGACTTAAGTATTTTGTCAAAAGATTTTGTTTTGTGCAAACCCTTTATGCTCCAGCCTGCATAGGTGGGACTTCAGTGGAATTGGGTGGAGAGGTGAGATCGAGGGCTGGGCTTGAACCAGTGAACAAAAGTAGTCTGAATTTTTACAGACTCACTTTAGAGCCAATCATAACTGTATATTATAGATTTACCAAGCCAAAAAAAGAAGGTAAAGGGCAGGATAACATTTAGAGACATTCAACATGTAAGCAGGTGCTGTCTAGTTTCTTCTCTGTAGGTGGAACTCGACTGTAGCGGTACTGCAGCTGCAGAGAAAGTCAAAAGAAACTTTGTTTTTCTATGGTTTCCTTGGTCCCCTGAGGCAGCATTTTGGTTGGCTACAATGCATCCAGGTGACCCTGGTGGCCATCTTGGGTCATCAGAGCCTTTTTTTAAATTCATGCCCCAAGTGATCAGTGGCAGGGAAAGTGATTAATGGCAGGGAAAGGTTCAGGACGAGAAGGTACAGGCTAGGGACACTTCTTCCCGCATCGGAATCCTCCCCATTGGGCTCGGACTGGCCAGGCCACATTCAGCCCTCGGAGACAGATGCTGTTGGTGCATCAGAACCCGCTCCACCTTTTACTGCCACCGCCCCACGTTGCACCCACGCACAAACAGATAGCTCAATGCATTTTTACTCTAAATGAACATTGTTCATGTCAGGATGGAGAAAACTTTTACTTTTCCAAGAAACTTCTTTTCCCTTGGGTTTGGCGGTATGACATTACGCATGATATTTTATTCAATGTTTAAAAATGCAGACACCTTCCTGATGCAGATTGAATTGTAATGGTCATAGCATTTGTCAGTAAACATCCTATAATTCCTATTGTGGACTTCCATTGTGAGCATCCCCCCAGACGTAAAACAACAAGCTGCTGGCGGCAAATCTGGAAAACTGGGCTCTCAATAGCGAATTCTCATGACCGATATGTTCAAAACACTTACCATGAATCATCATTTCCTGCTATTGTAAACAACGCCAACCTGAGATTCCACATATACAAGGGAAAAGTGTGCTTCTGCACTTGATCTTCTGCTACCTTCCTCTGACTGCTATGTGAAAAACTCTCTACCCTCTGACCTCTAGATTCCAGCGTTGTTCTTGTTTATCGTGCTGACAGAAGAGAGATGACATTTGGAATAATAAAGGACAAACACTCACATTATTGAAGGTCCTGTGCCCCTTAAACTGAATTTTCTACAACTAGACGCACAATTCATGTCTACCTGTCCTCAGCAGGGCCGACACCACTTGAAATGATATCTCAGGTCTGTATAGTTGCTGGAAATTTTAATCACATGCAACATATTTGATATCTTTCATTGAATCCAGTGGTGTGATATCCCAACCAGAATTCCCAATTGCTCCTGACTATGACAGTTATTACAAAGCCACAAGTCAGTGCCATGGTCCTTCAATGGATTTTTCATACTGCCAAAGGTATGATCAGGGAAATTCAGTTTCAAGGGTGAAATCTTCATTATGGCCTTGAGGGAGGGCTCTTCAAAACTTATATAACTATCTGAGTGACAGCAAGGAGCATCCAAGGGATGGAGTTGAGAACACCAGGCCTGCACCATCAAAGGCTCAGGAGCAGGCATGAGCTCTGGTGGGCTTGGACATGACTCCAAACCCTTCTGAGCTATCCCGCCAGGAAGCTGTCACTGCAGATAGCCAGGTGACAGTGGCATTCCCCGACTTGCAGGGCAGGGGTTGCCTCCACCACTTATGATTGGCTGTTTGCAGTAACAGTGGTGGGAAAGCTCAGGCAAATATGCCCAAGCTCATCCCTCCTCAGGAGATCGTCTTCCCAGGACAGCAGGTTACTCTTAGCAAGACAATTTAAAATGTAGCTAAATCTAAAACAATTTTTGGATGGGGTGCAGAAAGGGTAGAACCTTTTGTCAGGCTTTTGAGCATTGTTTTTGTTCCTACAGGGGAGATTCACCTTCTCTATTTGTCTGCTGCCCATTGTAATTGGGATACAAAGTGATGGGAAACCAACATTTTACAGTTAAACAGGGGTTGGAAATCAATCTTCCAATGGGGACACCTGTAACAGACAACAGAAAGGCCTTCAACAGCCTTGAAAGTCAAGGCAATCATGATTTACACACAGGTCAGGGGCTGGAAGAAAAAAAAAAAACCTTGTAATGTGATTGCATGGTCTAAGGAGAAATGAAAAGGCTGCATTGCTTACTTTAGCCCTGCTCTAGTGCTCTCATCTCCTCCCTCCGGCACTCTGAGCTGTGACCAATCCCTTGGTATCACCATGTACAATGTAGGGCTATTAATCCTGCATTGTATGTGGAACAGGCAAGAGTGCAACTGCGTCTGGGAGTCCCTTAAAGAGGTGGCTGCATGGAATTGGTCACACAGCTGGAGGAACCCTTCTGGAACGCGTAATAAGGTATTATACCTTTATCTTCTACCAATTTGTAGACAAGTGGTAGAGCAGGTCTCCTTTAATATGCCTTTTCCCCCTGGGAGAATGGTGGCAGCACAGCCAGGAGTGTGGATTGGGGGTCGGTTTCCACCCGCCACGCACACATCGGGGAGAGCAGTGGGCAAAGGTATCGTATTGCCCTGAAGGTCAGTTCTTCGTTGAAGATCAGCTCAGCTGCTCACTATGTCCATGCATGAGGCAACCCACCAACCACTAGACAAAATTTAAAGTAGAACTATAAGAAACCATTTTTCATTTTGGATAGAGTAAGGGAGGGTTATAACCCGTCAGATTTTTTTTTTTGTCACCTGTGTCCTCTTGTAGCAGAGTGTGTCAAAGGGATCCTGGAAAAGTCCTTTGTGGGGTTTAGACATCTACCAGGCTCCTCTTGTACACTTTAAGAGACCTCTGATTCTCTGTCCATTTCAGGTTTTGCTTCTCTCCCTAGGATCACCTGGAACTCAGATTCAGTACTCTTGAGCCTGGGAACAGATAAGTCATGTCCGTGAGAGTTGCAAGGTTGGTGGAAGTTGTAAAATTGTATGTCAAGACTGACAACCAATAGGCTTGCTCATCCTAATAGTTACTGTACAGCAACTGTAAATAGACTTGTAAATAGCACCAACTTTGTACCTTTTACCTATCCTCAGCTCCACCACATCTCCCTAACAGGGCCACAGACAGCAATACAAAGGTAAAAAAAGTTTTGCCTTTTAATTATACTTTTACCCATACTACAAAAGTAGTTTTTTCTTTTGTAGGTTGAAATATTAAAATAAGAAAGCGCAGCGCTAAAAAACTATATAAATATAATAAAATAATGAGATGATATATGATCAATAAAATATATGGGTCAAGTAAAACCCATAAATGAACATCATCGTATAGTTGTTAAACCATGAAATAAAAGTCCATAAATAGATTCAAAATCATGGGTCATGTGTGGGCCCCTAGGTGACGTGGTTAATCCCAGTGGTAGATCAATCATCCAACATAAAGATGGGTGGCAACAAGTAGATAAAGTGCGCACTCACCTGATGTGCAAGGGAATTCTTGATCATATTATATCAACTCATTATTTTATTATATTTTTATATAGTTTTTTTAGCGCTGCACTTTCTTATCTTAGTTACTCTGAAGGGTTCTATGGTTTCCTTTTTAGTGCATAGTGCTCGCTGATATTTCTTCTTTATCCAGGCTTGAAATATTGCTCATGGAGGAGCTTTTCTTACAACTGCCAAGCTTTTACCCCCGGTTCACATCTATGCGGCATGCGGGCCACGTTTTGCATGGGCACAAGAGCCCATTCATTTGAATGGACTCCCGTGCCTGTGACACGTAGGGAAAGAAGTCCCTGCACTTCTTTGGAAAACGCAGCCCGCACGGGAACCTCGGTTCCCAGTACGGTAGTGTTTTCCAGTGCGGGTGGCGTGCCATTAGAATTAATGGCACCCGCCCGCGGGTCCGCAATTCTCTGTGTGGGTGGTGCCGCTGTACGGATTTTCGTGCGGATCTGCAGCGGCACCACCTGCACAGATGTGAACCTAGGGTAAATGATAGACCCGTGTGCGAATCAGAATTTTCTGAACTTTCTGTGACGGCTCCTGGATGTTGTAAGGGGTGATGCACCAGCCACATTTGATGTCCCTAGGATCCTATTGGAAGAATTACATCACTCTCTGCAATATGGAGGTGGGGGAAAGGTAAGTGTATTACCCAATTTTTTTGTCTATACAGGTTTTTTTTTTTTTTCTCAGCCTACGTAAGTGGCCCTTCTTACAATAGTGTTAGGGCTACTTTAATGAAACACAACACATCCACATATATGGTATGTGCAAATTTAGGCAACTGAGACTTTTGTTTTTATTAAAAATTAGGAAACAGGTTTGTTGGCGACAAGGGCTAAGTGCTGTACTATGTGCACTGTCTTAGTGCATCAGCCCTTCCACTGTGCACCTTCCTGCTAGTATTAAAGCAGAACTAAAAGGAAAAACTTTTTTTTTTTCCATTTTGAAGAGAGGGTAATAAGTCAGGTCAGTGTTTTTGTGTTTTGTTTTTTCCTTTTGCCATGCCATTGGAGAAATTTCTCTTCGCTTCCTGTCCCATAGCCAAAACAAGAAGTGAGAAGATATCTCTCCAAAGTGAGGGAATCCTTGATTGTCACCAGAACTACTGTCCTCATTGGAAGGTTTCCGCTCTATTCCTGTTCTAGTTACAACCTAAAACTTGGGATTTTCTTTCACTTTCAGTGATAATGGTCAACAGGACAGAGAGGGTAAATCTCAGTACGGGGACACAGACAGCAATAAAACCTTACTAGCGTTCTTATTCCTATACACTCTATCCAAAACTAGAAAAAAATGTTTGTCATTAATTGAGCAGCTGCCATTATATTTTTTGCAGGGGATCCTCCCCACTTACCCCCGGTTTATATCTATGTGGCCGTGCAGGCCGCGTTTTGCACGGGCACAAGAGCCCATTCATTTGAATGGACTCCCGTGCCCGTGACACACAGGGAAGAAGTCCCTGCACTTCTTTGGAAAACACAGCCTGCACGGGAACCTCTGTTCCCAGTACGGTTGTGGTTCCCAGTGCGGGCAACGTGCCATTAGAACCCGCCCACATGTCTGTATTTCTCTGTGCGGGTGGTGCATCCGGCTGCAGGGATTTTCGTGCAGATCCACAGCAGCACCACCCGCACAGATGTGAACCTAGGGTTATAGCATGTAAATCTAGCAGCCAATGATTACTACAAAGAAAAGGAGTTTTATGTTTGAATCATTTTGTTGGGGACAATTAGATGCACACAAGTTTTGCCTTTACGTACACACGCCATAAATAGCTCTGGTATTGACACAAGGCATTTCAACGCCTGCTCCTTCAAAATTCATAGAGATTGAACATAAAGCACTGCGTAGGATCTACACAGGGGTATTCAGGGAATGGAAACAGTGCCGTATTGTTCTGTTATTGATCCACGTGCCAGGTGGGCGATCCTTTTCATCCTGACAATCTCACCTTGTGTCAGGCCACGTGTGTCTTCATGATGTCACAAAGGACGTGCAGATGGTGGGACAGGTGAAGACAGGTCTCCTTCTGTCTGTCAGTGAAGATGCTTAAGCTGTGTCACGGGACAAGAGATTCCTATCACTGCACAGGTGCTGCGGGTACAAAAGGCTGGCTTGTTGGTCTTTCCGCTGATAACCGGCTTGGGGGGAGGACAATATGTACAGTATGTATAGGGGCATAGGTGATCAGGTGGTCCTTAGATTAGATCATTCATTCAAGCAACTCATTGCTGTAAAATCAGTCAATATAATGGAGCTGTGCATGAGACAGTAAAGCTGGACTCCAGGCAGATATAAAAGTAAATGCCGTTCTCTATTAATTAATACAATATTAAGTTCTCATGCACACTGGACGTTTCTGTTTTTAGTGGCGCCTGTAGTTTTTTTTTTTTTTTTTTTTCTACTAAACACCCCTGAATGTTAGCCTATGTGTCCATGCATACAGGGCATACGTGGCAGCACAGCGGTAAATGGTTAGCACTTCTGCCTGGCAGCACTAGAGTCGTTGGTTCGATTCCCAGCCATGGCACCTCTTGCCTGGAGTTTGCATGTTCTCCCTGTGCCTGCGTGGGTTTTCTCTGGGTGCTCCTCGGTTTCCTCCCAAACCAAAGACATGCTGGTAGGTTATTTGGATTCTGTCTAAATTGTCCCTAGTACATGTATGTATGAATGTGAGTTAGGGACCTTAGATTGTACGCCCCTTGAGGGTTAGGGACTGATGTGAATGTACAATATATATGTAAAGCGCTGCGTAAATTGATGGTGCGATATAAGTACCTGAAATAAATACATAAGCATTTAGAGGCAGAAAAAACCTCACTGTCAGTGCATCCAGGAGCAACAGAATTTTGGCAGAAAAAACAGTTGACACACACACAAGGTGTGTGAGGTACTTGAGCAATAATTAATTTCAATGGCCAGAATAAATTCTCATTCTGGCCAATTAATTTAATGCCCAAGCGCTTGATGGGTCTAAATGGGGCAGCACAGTGGCTAAATGGTTAGCACTTCCACCTGGCAGCACTAGGGTTGCTGGCTCAAATCCCAACCACAGCACCACCTGCCTGGAGTTTACATGTTCTCCCTGTGCCTGTATGGGTTTCCTCCCAGGTACTCCAGTTTCCTCCCACACTCCAAAGACATGCTGGTAGGTTAATTGGCTCCTGTCTAAATTGTCCCTAGTATGTGTATGTATGAATGTAAGTTAGGGGCTTAGATTGTACCCCCCTTGAGGGTCAGGGACTGATGTGAATGTACAATATATATGTAAATTGACAGCACTATATAAGTACCTGTAATAAATAAATGCATCTAGATGTGTATACAAGCATCAGGTATTTTTTCTGCCAAAACACTGCTGCCAGGAGGAAAGACGCCTAGGAGGTATGGGCAAATTCCCTATGTGCATTAGGCCTAAATGTGCTTTTTATTTTTTATTTTTTTTACTGCAGGCAGCGTAAGTACCTGCATTTGACCTGATATCAGCCTCGTGCAACAGTTGCACAACAGACCTCTGATCGGGAGAAAAGCTACACGAGGAGCCAGTCAGCTGTCCTGCAGTGTGCATGTGCTAACTATGGGCATGCCAATAGGAGGAGAGAGCAGTGTGACAGAGGGATGAACTGCTTTCTCTCCAGTGGCGTAACTAGAACCTTCAACATCCCAGTGCAAGAAACCATGAAGGGCCCCTCTGACCCCAAGCGTGGGCCTTCCCTCTGAGCCTAGTGGCAGAATGCCAGGACCCGATGCAAGTGCGACCTTTTGTGATCCTGGTAGTTCCACCACTGGTGTCAGTAGCTTTTTTTTGTTGTTGTTTTTTTTTTGTTTTTTTACAAAACTATTTTTTTTTAATAATTGTTATGATTTTTTTTTTTTCTAGGAGTCCCATTGGGGGATTTAGGTTAGATTTCAGGGGTCTTAACATACCTAAGTTGGGAAAAGTGGAAGGAAGGAAAGAAAGAAGTCCACAGATACCCCGTTGCCTCACTGGGAGGCAGAATTGAGAAGTGAAGGGGGAGACATCACCCACAGTGAATAGATAGATGGGCAGGCTGCCCCTTTCCGCTTCTCCTCTTCTGGGCTTCAAAAATCCTACCCATATATCTCCTTCTCTGGGGCACAAGATTGCCAGGGAGTGTGTGCGGGGCAGACACAGGAGGAGGGGGGCAGGAGAAGAAGGAGCAGAACCAGCTCTCCTCTCTTCTCCCATCCATGGGAAGACAGGCGGAACTGTCAGCACTGGCTACGTGATTTTGCAGTTAAGGGTAGGTGCGTGTGCGGGCCACACGCATGCCCTACTTATGCCGCCATTCACAGCCTCGACTGTCTATCACTGGGTCCCAGACAGTGATTACTCACTGGCACCCGGTGATCACCGAGGATTGCAGAAAGGGGAGAGACCTGTATGTAAACAATACAGATCTCTCCCGTCAGATCCTGCACAAAAGCAGTGAAACGCACACACCGCACACTGTGAAACCGCACACGATTAACCCTTTGATTGCCCCAGATGTTAACCCCTTCCTGCCCAGTGCCATTAGCACAGTGTCAGTGCTTTTTATTAGCATTGATCAGTGTATTGCTGTCACTGGGGATCCCCCCCCCCCCCCAGTGTCAGAATGCCTGCCGCAGTCCCACAGTCTCGCTGTAAGTCGTCGATCTCTGCCATTACTAGTAAAAAATAAATAAATGCCTGTGTATATATACCACCATTTTGTAAACCCTATAAGTTTCATGTAAACCAATTAATTTACACATATTGGGATTTTTTTTAGTAAAGACATTTAGCAGAATAACTTTTGTCCTAAATTTATGATGAAATTTGATTTTTTTCATTTTTTTTTTTATTGGACATGTTTAATAGCAAAAAGTCAAAAATATTATTTATTTTCTCAATTGTCTGTCTTTTTTTTTTTTTTTTTGTTTATAGCGCAAAAAATTTAAAAAACTCAAATACCCAAAAGAAAGCTCTATTTGTGGAGGAAAAAAAGGAGGTAAATTTAATTTGGGTTCAGTGTTGCATGATTGCGCAATTGTCAGTTAAAGTAATGTAGCGCCGTAATGCAAAACATGACCTGGTCAGGAAGGGGGGTACATTTTCGGAGGACAAGTGGTTAAGACTATGCCCCAAGTGTGTTTGTGCTCCTCCCTGCTTGAATTATGTGTGTGCTGACTCACCCGAAATCACTGCAGGAGGTCTCTACCTAAAAGGGGTCTAGCACCTGATGACACTCTCTTCTGTAACCAGGCACTATTCTGGTACAGAGCCACCTAAGGGGCAAAGCAGCGAACTGCACCTGCCTATAGAGTCTGTGTCCCCGTTAGGGAGATTTCCCCTCACTTTCTTTCCAAGTGATAAGATGTCACTAGGACAGGAAGTAATTGGATTTTGTTTTGATAGGGACAGCGAGCAACATTTATTTTTTATTACAGGCACTTATATAGCGCTGTCAATTTATGCAGCACTTCACATCAGGGGCGGACTGACAACTCAGGGGGCCCCTGGGCAATAGGGGATCATGGGGCCCCTGTGTCCTTGCCCAAACTCGAAAAAGGTACCTGGGGCATCTTATGGGGCCCCCTACTGACCCCAGGCCCTCGGGCAGTGCCCGAGTTTCCAAATGGTCAGTCCGCCCCTGCTTCACATATATATTGTACATTCACATCAGTCCCTAACCCTCAAGGGGTGTACAATCTAAGGTCCCTAACTTACATTCATACATACACATACTAGGGCCAATTTAGACAGGAGCCAATTAACCTACCAGCATGTGTTTGGAGCGTGGGAGGAAACCAGAGTACCCAGAGGAAACCCACGCAGGCACAGGGAGAACATGCAAACTCAAGGCAGGTGGTGCTGTGGTTGGGATTCAAACCAATTACCTTAGTACTGCCAAGCGGAAGTGCTAACCATTTAGCCACTGTGCTGCCCCAGAAGCATGTTTATTTAGCAGAGCAGGGAGAAGCTAGTGAAACATATGTAAGGTTTTGAATGATTTATGCGTCTTCCTCTCCCTGTGACACTTACACCTTCTAATTTCTTCTCCTGGATCAGGAAGCAAGGACACATTTCCCTTAATGTAGACAGGGGAATAAAATTTGGACAGTGGTTCTGACTTTCGGCTTTTGTTGAGATTGCAATCATTGACTCATCTGACCCTAATTAGTCAGCCACAGACAATTTAGCAAGATGTGTGCAGCTTATAAGAAATGGGGGATTACACTGTTAAAAAAGGGTACAAATGCACAGCCATTAAACTTCAACCCCAGACAGTTAAAATTGTGTTTCCTAAATATACAATTGACATTTTGGCTTAGGCCTGGTTCACACTAGTGCGATTTCAGAAGCCGCTTGAGTCGCACAGAATTGCATGACAAGGGAAATCACATTATGATCAGTGGTGCCCGTTAACATCAATGCGACTCGACACAGAACAATTTTGGAAAAGGTTCCTGAACTACTTTGGTGTGACTCCAATGTGATTTTGGACCCTTAGACTCCAATGTGATTTTGGACTCTTAGACTCCAATGTGATTTTGGACCCTTAGACTCCAATGTGATTTTGGACCCTTAGACTCCAATGTGATTTTGGACCCTTAGACTCCAATGTGATTTTGGACCCTTAGACTCCAATGTGATTTTGGACCCTTAGACTCCAATGTGATTTTGGACCCTTAGACTTCAATGTAAGCTCACAGAAACTGCACCCACATGCAATTTTATGTGATTCTGATGTGATTTTTGAAAGCGATTTCAGTGGTTTTCTAACTCTTCTCCCAGGGCCATCCTTGCTCCCTCAATCCAGAGACGTGAATTCCACATCTAAGTCTCTTCAAAATCGCATCAAATCACACTACAAAAATGCACATGAAATTGGGTCAAAATAGTATTGCATTAGTGTGAACCAACCTGTGACTGATTTGCACAGAGTTTGTATAAAAATCCATTGCATTGATGATGCCAAATTATGTGTATTAGTTTGAAATTATTCCAGTTCCACAAAATCTCGTAAATTATATTTTCTTAGAGAGAAGAACTGATTTAAAATAGCATCCCACATGGAAGAAAAATATATTTGAAATATATTTTAAAAATATTCTTCCAAAATATATTGACATAAATTTGAAATACTACAATTTTGGCCGTATTCAAAATATCTGAAAAATATTTTTTTTAAATATATTCTTCAGATTTATTTTTTATTTTTTAACATATAAAGTCATTTTAACATATTTTTACATATGTTTGTAAATGCATTTCAAAAATGTAGATTAAATGTATATTTAAAGACATACCGTGTATTTGAAAATGTATTTTTAAAAATATTTTTCATATATCTTGTAATAAACACATTTCAACATTTTAATATAAATATATATTTATTGAAATATATTGAATATGGCCAAAATTGTAGTATTTCAAATATATGTCAATATATTTGGGAAGAATATATTTTTCTTCCATGTGGGATGTTTTGTTAACCTCCTTAGCGGTTTTCCCGAGTGTAGCTCGGGGTAAAATTTGAGTACCTAGAGCGGTAACCCCGAGCTACACTCGGGCTTACCATGCGGCGTTGCTCAGGGGGTCCCTGCAGCACTTACCTTGTCCTTCGCTCCCGCAATGTGTCCCCTGCAGCATCCCCGGCCATCTCCTCTGGCCGATGCCGGCATCCGGCTTCTGTGTTCCGGTCCCTGTGACGTCAGGACGTACGGGCGGGAAATTTGAAATTTTTTAAAAATGTCATTTTTGCTGTCATTGCTGTTTTCAATGCATTTCACATATATTTTGTCCCTACTGTTTTGTCCTGTGCCCTGCCTGCATTTTGACTGTTCTTTCTGCCTGGAAACTTAGAAAAGTCCATGGCGTCCAAAAAGCGTCCCTTTACATCAAAAATGGTTTTAGAACAGCGATATTAAATCAGAACCACTTGCAGAATTGAGTGATAATGATTCGTGGGGAAATTCGTCATCAGACACTGAAAACGATTTTGCGACTTTGCTCAGCGATGTGCGAATTTGCCTCTGTATTTCAAATTTCAGTGTTTTTGGTTTGATTATATTATTGAATTAAATTTATTATTATTATATTATTTTTTATGATTATTTATTAAATTATAATTTATGATTTCGTGTTTCAAATTTTATCATACCCGGGATGTTTAATAGACTCTTGTTCGGACAGATTTCAGTGAGTTATTCCTAAAAATTACAGCCTACAATAAAAAACTACATATTTCCATGCAAAAAAATGGTACCGCTTTCAGCACAAAAAATCTGAAAGAATCATACCGCCGAGGAGGTTAAATAGAACTGTTAGTAGTATGGAGCAGGAAGGGCTGAAACCACAATTGAGTTTTTATTGCTGTCTACGTCTACATGTTGACATAAAAATAAGAGGAAAATGGAGACATAGACAGTATTGGAAATCTCACCCTTTGCCACTCAATTCAAAACTGGCTGGATTTCTACTCTAACCCCTTGATGCCGACTTAACACAAATATGCGGCCTCACAGAACTGGGCTTTTTTCTGTGGGACCACATATTTGCGTATTTGTCTTTGACCCAAAGCTCGCCCAGGACTCCCAATTCCGGGTCACATGATCGCTGTGATAGCCTCTGATTGGCTATCAAAGAGATCATTCACTGTACAGCCCAGCCCCTTTGTTTTTGTCTCTCTCTGAATGGAGGAGAGAGATACATTGTATCTCTCTAACTCCTGGGATAGAGGGGAAAAAAAATGTTTGTTTAAAAAAATAAATAAATATTAAAAAATAAAGAAAAAAATACCTAGATCAAGGTTTGATCTAGTTCAGTGCCAGGGTTAGTGTTTGGGTCAAAAGGTCAGGGTCAAAGGTCAGGATTTAAACAACAAATTGGTATTAGTGTCAGTGTGTTTTCAGGTTAAAAAAAAACAAAAACAAAATGTGCACTATTGTTTCTGGGCTGTACTACGGGTACAAACAACAAATAACATACACATATATGGTATCGCTGCGATCGTCAAGAGCTGGAGAATTTATTTTGGGTTGTTCTTTGGTGGTAGGTTATGGTAGTAACAAGAAACACACAGCTAAATAAATAAAAAATATTTTTTTTACTATTTTGGGCTAGTTTTCCTTTGATAATAACAAAAAAAAATCAGGAGATATCCATTACCATTTACCACCAAATGAAAGCCCAATTTGTCCTGAAATTCACCTGAATGTACAAAGTAGTTGTGATGATATGTACGGTTTTACTAACACATGTCAATGTTGCAAAATTGTGCTTAGGCATTTTGATTTGTTTTACCCTTTGGCGTGAAAGGGTTAAGAAATAAACAGTTTTAAGAAAAAAATCATGTCATTTTCGTTCTACTTTATAAAGCATGCCGATTTAAGGGAAAAATCATATAATTTACAGTTTTTGGAGATCTACTCAAAGACCACAATTCCATGTCTATGAATCGCTTTCCTGGAGACAGTGCAGTCACCAGCAGGGCTCTCCAGCTGTGCCCTATCTGTTGGTCCTGGCCGCTCTCAGCTCTTCTGGAATCCCCACACTGAATTCTGCACAATGTTATCTTGATTACACAGTTCTGCCCTTTGCACGATATTGGCAGACACATGACACTGCTTTGTAAGAATGTGTTGTGGTGACACTTTTTATTAGAGAATGATTTGATAGGCAAGTCATAAAATGTCCACAAACAATGCAGAACAGTTAAAAAGAAATCCTTAGAGACTTTACTTTAACAATTCACCCAAACATAGAGGTATGTACTGTGTCCCACTGGTGGGAGTGAGTCCATTAAGACTTTGTTCTGGGATTTCTTAGTCATCCTACAGTAATGGACTCCTAAGAATTGGAGGTGGATATCAATCAGTTCAGTGATGTTCTGGTGAAAGGATAGTTTCAATGCCTGTTGAGAACAATAGGCGTAACAGACTAATAATAATACTAACAAATATATCTTGCCATTAACCACCCAATATACACAATGAGCTGTTTTAGTTGGAAGGGTAAGGCCGTAGCTTTATTAATATAGAAAGCATACTTGTTCAAACAATAATGGTGAACAAACTGAAAAAGTACAGATGACAACAACAAACCAGTGCCAGCCACAGATGAATTGTGAGCACCCAGCATAACATAGCTTAAAGCAGGGGTGAAGAAATCTTTTGAATTTCCTGGGCCACATTGAAAGAAGAGGAATTGTCTTGGGATATATATATGTAATGCACTGCATTAATACTGGTTGCAGGATGTTAAGTGAACACAAGATGGCAGTGTTCTGCGGTTTAGCTATGCAGACTCCATTGAAGAAAAGCCTTGTTGAACTGGTATGCTGTAGCAGGATCTTTGTGCTCAGACAAGGAGTAAACAGACTACATTTCCCAGAAGAGCTGGCAAATGGGAGGGAGTGTATATATTCAGGAGCCTGGGAATCTTACAGGAATGAATTGCTTGGTGAAGAACAGAGGACGGGTGTGTGGAGAAGGCTGTGCGGGATGCTGGAAATCCAGGCCGGGACAAGTGAAGAGGGACTGCAGACCACTGGTTGCACTGACAAGCAGGACAGACAATCCTGCGGGCAGGCGGATCGTGGTGCTGCCATCGGCATTACTCCTTAACCCTCCTGGCGGTATTCCTGAGTGTAGCTCGGAGTTAACTTTCAGTACCAGAAGCGGTAACCCCGAGCTACACTCAGGATTACTCTGCAGCGTTGCTCTGGGATCCCTCCAGCACTTACCTTGTCCTGCACTCCCGCTATGTCCACCCTGCAGTGTCCCTAGCCATGTCCTCTGGCCGATTCCGGGTTCCGTTCCCTGCGAGCGTCGGGACGTACGGGGGACGAAATCAGCGGGAAATTCAAAAATGTAAAAATGTGACATTCACCCAATACACTAAAATTGCATAGTAAAACATTACTGTATCAAAGCATTTCACATACATTTTGTCCCTAGTGCTTTGTCCTGTGCCCTGCCTGCATTTTTACTGTTCTTTCTGCCTGGAAACTGAGAAATGTCCATGGCGTCCAAAAAGAGTCCCTTTAGGTCAAAAGCAGTTTTAGACCAGCTATAGAACAGCGATAGTAAATTAGAACCACTTGCAGAATTGAGTGATAATGATTCGTGGGGAAATTCATCATCAGACACTGAAAACGATTCTGCGACTGAGCTCAGCGATGTGCAAACTTGGCGCTCTATTTCAAATTTCAGTGTTTTTGGTTTGATTACATTATTGAATTAAATTTATTATTATTACATTATTTTTTATTTAATTATTTATTATAATTTATGGTTTTGTGTTTCAAATTTTATCATACCCGGGATGTTTACTAGACTCTTGTTCGGACAGATTTCAGTGAATTATTCCTACGAACTAAAGGCCTACAAAAAAAAAAACATATTTCCATGCAAAAAAATGTAGTGCATTGAGCACAGAAATACTGACATAATCAGACCGCTAGGGACGTTAAAGAGATTCCACTTGAATTCAACATTGCTCCAAGGAGGAGTTTTCTTTTTACTGAGATCACACCATTTTGAGGGAAACTTGCTTTCACACAAGGAAAGATCTGAACCTTGATGTGCACTACCTAGGGCCCCATCAAGTACACAGAAGATTGGACACTTTTGCTAAAACAGATACCAAAAAAGGACATTGTTGCTTTTCATCAAAGAATTCATCTCCAGAGTTAAACCCAGTCACCAGTAACTGAGAGCCCAAAAGTGAGTTAGTCTGACAGTGTGATAGTTCTTCCCAGCTCACTAGGGTAGAGATATCTCAGAGGCTGGTACTGATGCTAAATTCTGATCGTGTAGGACATTTGGGAGTTGCTTACCCACATGGAAGAAAAATATATTTGAAATATATTTTAAAAATATTCTTCCCAAATATATTTCCATATATTTGAAATACTACAATTTTGGCCATATTTTATTTATATATATATATATATATATATATATATATATATATATATATATATATACACTGCATGTTGAAATGCATTTTTATTGCAAAATTATATAAAATATAATATAAATATTTTTTAAAAATACATTTCAAATATACTGTATCTTTAATAATACAAATGTACATTTTTGGAATGCATTTATAAATATATGTTAAAATATATGCTAAAATGACTTTTTAAAAATATTATTTTTTTAAAATATAGTCTTCAGAATTTTTTTTAACATATAAAAAAGTCATTTTAACGTATATTTTTACATATATTTGTAAATGCACTCCAAAAATGTAGATTTGTATTTTTAAAGACATTAGAGTATATTTGAAATGTATTTTTAAAAATATTTTTCATATATTTTGTAATAAAAACATATGTATGTGTGTGTGTGTATGTAGATATATATGTATGTAGAGATATAGTGTATGTATGTGTGTATATATATATATATATTGTGGGAACTCGCTTCAAAGTGGTAGAGCTTTTAAACGCACACAGCTACTCGCTTTCTTTTCAGGGCCTTTTTAGCCCGCTTTTATTTAAACGAAAGTTCAAAACAGAAGTTTTCCCACACAGGGGTATCCACCAAACAAAACAATGATTCAGCCTCCTGGCTTACCCTCAGCTTGATGTCTGTCTCCTGCAGACTTCTTCAAGAATTATGGCCACTAGCACACCGCTGGCCTCTAGCACACAGATAGTCTCTAGCAGCCCCTTGCTGCTTTTGGCTTCCACCTCTCCTAGGTGAAGCCCATCTGACTTCCAGGCAGTGACCTCCTGTCTTCCAAGTGGAGCCCTCCTGACTCCTATCTGCCAGAGTGGAGCCCAGAACCCTGGTCCTGACTCTATGAAGAGGCCTGCACACATCTGTGCAATCAGTCTCCTGGCCATTCCCAAAACCTGGTCCCAGGATTGGAGATTTCATCCCTCCCAGATCTCTTTGAAATCTCCAGGCTCCAGATCCCAAAACAGACCTTACAAACAAAGGAGGAAAGTGAAAAGCCACTTTCCTCCGTATCAAACACTTAGCCTGGAGCCCCTCAACCTGCCTTGTTGAGAATCCTGGGTGACAGATTGCCACACTGTCACTATATATATATATATATGTGTGTATGTATGCGTATATATATATATATATATATATATATGTGTGTATATATATACAGTTGCAAGAAAAAGTATGTGAACCCCTTGAGATTACGTGGAGTTTTGCATGAATTGGGCATAAAATGTGCTCTGAACGTCATGATGTTGCCATGGTTTAATTGCACATAACATGTAAACATTCACAGTGCAGGGAGGAAAAAGTATGTGAGGCCCTAGCTTATTGACTTCTCCCAGAGCTAATTGGAGCCAGGAGTGAGCCAACCTTGACTCAGATCAGTGTGATGATATTGGATGTGTTGCTGACAGCTGTCCTGCCCTTAAAAAACTCACACCTGTTTTGGGTTTACTGGTTTCAAGAAGCACTGTCTGATGTGAACCATGCCTTGCAGAAAAGAGTTCTCAGAAGACCTACGATCAAGAATTGTTGACTTGCATGAAGCTGGAAAGGGTTACAAAAGTATCTCCAAAAGCCTTGATGTTGATGTGTCCACGGTAAGACAGACTGTCTACAAATGGAGAAAGTTTAGCACTGTTGCTACTCTCCCTAGGCGTGGTCGTCCTGTAAAAATGACTGCAAGAGCACAGCGCAGAATGCTGCATGAGGTAAAGAAGAATTCCAGAGTGTCAGCTAAAGACCTACACAAATCTCTGGTACATGCTAACATTTTTGTTGACACATCTCCAATAAGGAAAACATTAAACAAGAATGGAGTACATGGGAGGACACCACGGAGGAAGCCATTGCTGTCCAAAAAGAATATTGCAGCACATTTGAAGTTTGCAAAAGAGCACCTGGATGTTCCACAGCACTACTGGCAAAATATACTGTGGACAGATGAAACCAAGATTGAGTTGTTTGGGAAGAACACACAACACTATGTGTGGAGAAAAAAAGGCACAGCACACCAACATCAAAACCTCATCCCCACTGTAAAACATGGCGGAGGGAGCATCCTGGTTTGGGGCTGCTTTGCTGCCTCAGGGCCTGGACGGATTGTTGTCATTGATGGGAAAATGAATCCAGAGTTTATCAAGACATTTTGTAGGAAAACGTACGACCATCTGTCTGCCAACTGAAGCTCCGCAGAGGATGGGTGATGCAACAGGACAATGACCCAAAACATACAAGTAATTCAACAAAACAATGGCTGCAACAGCACAGAATACGCCTTCTGGAGTGGCCCAGTCAGAGTCCTTACCTCAACCCGATTGAAATACTGTGGCATGACCTTAAGAGAGCGATTCACACCAGACATCCCAAGAATATTGCTACACTGAAACAGTTTTGTGAAGAGGAGTGGTCCAAAATTACTCCAGATCGTTGTGCAGGTCTGATCTGCAACTACAGGAAATGTTTGGTTGAGGTTATTGCTGCCAAAGGAGGGTCAACCAGTTATTAAGTCCAAAGGTTCACATACTTTTTCCTCCCTGCACTGTGAATGTTTACATGTTATGTGCAATTAAACCATGGCAACATCTAATGTTTGTGTAGTATTATGTTCAGCAGACTGTGTTCTTCTATTGTTGTGACTTAGATGACGTTCAGAGCACATTTTATGCCCAATTCATGCAAAACTCCACGTAATCCCAAGGGGTTCACATACTTTTTCTTGCAACTGTATATATATGTGTGTGTATGTATATATATGTGTGTATATATATATATATATATATATATATACTATATATATACAGTATCTCACAGAGGTGAGTACACCCCTCACATTTTTGTAAAGTTTTCCAACATAACGACCCCAAACACACCTCAAACATGACCACATCCTTGCTAAAGAAGCAGACAGTAAAGGTGATGGACTGGCCAAGCATGTCTCCAGACCTAAACCCTATTGAGCATCTGTGGGGCATCCTCAAACAGAAGGTGGAGGATGGCAAGGTCTCTAACATCCATCAGCTCCGTGATGTCCTCATGGAGGAGTGGAAGAGGACTCCAGTGGCAACCTGTGAAGCTCTGGTGAACTCCATGCCCAAGAGGGTTAAGGCAGTGCTGGAAAATAATGGTGGCCACACAAAACATGGACACTCTGGGCCCAATTTGGACATTTCCATTTAGGGGTGTACTCGCTTTTGTTGCCAGCAGTTTAGACATTAATGGCTGTGTTGAGTGATGTTGAGGGGACAGCACATTTACACTGGCCATCTTTATGTAGAACAACAATTCTTTTTTTCAGATCCTCAGAGAGTTCTTTGCCATGAGGTGCCATGTTGAACTTCCAGTGACCAGTATGAGAGAGTGAGAGCGAAAACACCAAATTTAACACACCTGCTCCCCATTCACACGTGAGATCTTGTAACACTAACGTGTCACATGACACCGGGCCCAATTTGGACATTTTCAACTAGGGGTGTACTCACTTTTGTTGCCAGCGGTTTAGACATTAATGGCTGTGTTGAGTTATTTTGAGGGGACAGCAAATGTACACTGTTATACCAGCTGTACACTCACTACGTCACATTGTAGCAAAGTGTAATTTCTTCAGTGTTGTCACATGAAAAGATATGATAAAGTATTTACAAAAATGTGAGGGGTGTACTCACTTCTGTGAGATACTGTGTGTATGTACAGTGGGGCAAAAAAGTATTTAATCAGCCACCAATTGTGCAAGTTCTCCCACTTATAAAGATGAGAGAGGCCTGTAATTGGCATCATAGGTAGACCTCAACTATGGGAGACAAAATGAGAAAAAAAATCCAGACAATCACATTGGCTGATTTGGAAAGAATTTGTTTGCAAATTATGGTGGAAAATAAGTATTTGGTCAATATCAAAAGTTCATCTCAATACTTTGTTATATATCCTTTGTTGGCAATGACAGAGGTCAAACGTTTCCTGTAAGTCTTCACAAGGTTGGCACACACTGTTGCTGGTATGTTGGCCCATTCCTCCATGCAGATCTCCTCTAGAGCAGTGATGTTTTGGGGCTGTCGCTGGGCAACACGGACTTTCAACTCCCTCCAAAGGTTTTCTATGGGGTTGAGATCTGGAGACTGGCTAGGCCACTCCAGGACCTTGAAATGCTTCTTACGAAGTCACTCCTTTGTTGCCCGGGCGGTATGTTTGGGATCATTGTCATGTTGGAAGACCCAGCCACGTTTCATCTTCAATGCCCTTGCTGATGGAAGGAGGTTTGCACTCAAAATCTCACGATACATGGCCCCATTCATTCTGTCCTGTACATGGATCAGTCGTCCTGGTCCCTTTGCGGAGAAACAGCCCCAAAGCATGATGTTGCCACCCCCATGCTTCACAGTAGGTATGGTGTTCTCTGGATGCAACTCAGCATTCTCTCTCCTCCAAACACGACGAGTTGTGTTTCTACCAAACAGTTTGGTAGAAACACAACTCGTCGTGTTGTTCTATTTTGGTTTCATTTGACCATATGACATTCTCCCAATCCTCTTCTGGATCATCCAAATGCTCTCTAGCAAACTTCAGATGGACCCGGACATGTACTGGCTTAAGCAGGGGGACACGTCTGGCACTGCAGGATCTGAGTCCCTGGTGGCGTAGTGTGTTACTGATGGTAGCCTTTGTTACGTTGGTCCCAGCTCTCTGCAGGTCATTCACTAGGTCCCCCCGTGTGGTCCTGGGATGTTTGCTCACCGTTCTTGTGATCATTTTGACCCCACGGGGTGAGATCTTGTGTGGAGCCCCAGATCGAGGGAGATTATCAGTGGTCTTGTATGTCTTCCATTTTCTAATTATTGCTCCCACAGTTGATTTGTTCACACCAAGCTGCTTGCCTATTGCAGATTCAGTCTTCCCAGCCTGGTGCAGGTCTACAATTTTGTTTCTGGTGTCCTTCGACAGCTCTTTGGTCTTCACCATAGTGGAGTTTGGAGTGTGACTGTTTGAGGTTGTGGGCAGGTGTCTTTTATACTGATAACAAGTTCAAACAGGTGCCATTGATACAGGTAATGAGTGCAGGACAGAGGAGTCTCTTAAAGAAGAAGGTACAGGTCTGTGAGAGCCAGAAATCTTGCTTGTTTGTAGGTGACCAAATACTTATTTTCCACCATAATTTGCAAACAAATTCTTTCCAAATCAGCCAATGTGATTGTCTGGATTTTTTTTTCTCATTTTGTCTCTCATAGTTGAGGTCTACCTTTGATGCCAATTACAGGCCTCTCTCATCTTTCTATGTGGGAGAACTTGCACAATTGGTGGCTGACTAAATACTTTTTTGCAACACTGTATGTGTGTGTGTGTGTATAATGTGTATGAATGTATGTGTGTGTATGTATTTCAGATATATTTTTCTTCCATATGGGTAACGTGATACTGTGTTACAACACTTTTGAACCTTCTAGAGCATTTAATTTTTTTTTCATGCTCATCTGCTGGTATCTTTTTGTTGTGCTTGCACTCTTTATTATTCTGACCTCAGTATAACCAGAATGCTTGTTCCCCCTAAACTGTTTGTGATTATTTTATGGTTCCAAGCCAAGGGGTTCTCCTGGTCAGAGGTTCACATTGGTGTCAGCAGGGGTTGAGCTTTCAAAGCAGGCTTGGGACAAGACAGGGAACCCAAAAATACTCAGCGGCCCATAAAGGGGTAGCACTACACATGAAATACACTAATAATTATAGAAAATGTCAGGCAGATCACAAGTTAATGATCACTGATATAGATAATGTACCTATCTGAGTAATAAAGCTTAATTTTTTGTAATTTTTTTTTAATTATAAAAACAAAACAGGAATTTCTTTCCATCCTAGATCTGAATGCTTGGGCATCCAAGGGTATTAAGTATCTCAACCAGATCTGCGAAAATGGTACCTTTTAAAACCTTTGACAGTCTAAAACATTATATGCTCTTCCCAATTCCCATCTATCTCAATATCTACATTTACGCCATACAGTCAGTGTTACATTCAGTCCTCCTCCCCTATATCTTGCATCCCCTGGGCTAGAAAGCTTTCTTTGGGATGAGTCTTTAACCAAAACAATGTTTACAATACATAAAGCCTTATTGCCCTCTATACATAAAGGATTACTTATAAGTGGCGGGAAGAGGTCCCAGAGCTCAATAGTGAGGATTGGGAGGATGTATGGTAGTATCCCATGTCACAGCTAGTGTCAGCTAGAGACTGTTTAATTCAGTTTAAACTTCTGCATAGGGTTTACTTTACCCATCAGTGACTGCATAAAATCTACCCCTCTATTACATCGAGATGTTGGAGATGTACAGCCAATCCAACTGATTTCTCTCATGTGTTTTGTACTTGATTATGACATTTTGGAGCGACCTGGATTCACACACTTAGTACTAGAGTTCCACATGGGTTGAATAATAGGATGGATGTCAATCTATTTTTGAGGTAATGATATATGTATGATAGTATTTATAGATTGACATAGTGTGTGCCAGGCAATGAGCATTTTTTTGAAGAGGTGAAGTACATCCTTCTGTTTAACCATCCTATCATGTTGTCTTCAGCTTAGGTTGATTCTGCACATGAGCTTAATTAAGTAATTGTTTTAATTAGGTCAACACCGTCCCCACTTTTATTGGATGGACTTAGATACTATATATGTTGTTTAATTAAATTTTTTTTGTATGCTACAAATAAGGCGTTAGTACTTACAGATCTTGTACTAATATTTTGTAACCAATAAAGAAACTGGATTAAGAAGCAGTCGAGTTGCTGGCTGATATTTTGGAAGATATTCGCCGACTATGGCTCCACAAGAGGGATTTCCCCAACAACAATGACTATGTTTATGAGGGGAAATTGAGTGATTTTCTTCCCTGCAACCCATGGCTGACTTAAGCTATACCTGGTAATCTGCAAATTAGCCCTAAACAATGGCACAGATAACCTAAATGGCAATGGTAACCAGTGCTGTGATTACTTTTCTGCTACCAGTGTACTATATTGCTAAAGTACACTCCAGGGATGACTATGCTAAGATCCAAGTCTACTGCAGTGGTACTTCTGCCTATAGGCATTAAATGAAGTCCATGTAGAGTATCTTATCTAAATACCCAGTCCTTTGCCCTGGTACTTCAGACAGCTAGTGTTGGGGCCCTTTTTTTCAGTGGTGCACATAAACACAGTCCCAGTAAAGTCTGCATGCAGTGGTATAGGCTACTAGTCAACTGTCCAGTTCCGATATGCTCAGCTATCAGCAAACAAGTTAATGGCTGCATGGCCTTCTCACCAGACCCAGCGATAAAGCCACAACAGTAGAAGCCTCTGTATGCAGTGCTTTTTCCGGGACTTTATTTCCCATGGTTCTCTGCGGCTGCCATGTTCTAGCCCCCTTGACCCTCACAAACAACCCAGAAGAGGGACGGGGAAAGAGCAGGGTTGGATTCACTCACAGCCACTCCCGTTAGCAGCTCAGCCCACAGCACAGATGCTCTGTGCACACAAAGCCCTGCGGTGGGGTGGGAGAGGAGAGTAGGCACAGGTAACACCCAGCTACACTTTCAATACTCCAAAATTAAGATCTGCCACAATTCTTCACTCCTCATGTTACATTCTCCATAATAAAAAAACTTTCACGCAGATCAGTCAATAGAGATACTACAAGTCCCATCAGGCACTGTGGCATAGGGACTCTTCAAAGCGTGCCAGCAGGAGGGTAGTGACATCAGTGCAATTGTAGTCAGCGCTCAATTTTCTCCAGCCCTTTAAAAGTCCATACCTCTTCACAGACCCAGGGCTAGATGTAAACAATGCAAGAGCCTGTGCGTTGAACCCGCAACATAATAATTACAGTAGCAATGCTTTGCAGGCCTGAAAAAAAAACATAACAAGTACATATTTTTCATTTTAGCATTCTTTGTAAATTTATTATATTTTTTTTTTTCAGATGGTGAGCTGTTGCAAACAGTTCATCATAAAAGTGCACCTAGTATATACCTGCAACAGTTCTACCAGGAAATGAACAAATAAGAAAAATTATCCAAAAAAATCAGGACACTTATACCCCATTCCTGCCCAGGCAAATTTTCGGCGTTCAGCACTGTTGCACTTTGAATGACAATCGCGCGGTCATGCAACACTGTACCCATATGATATTTTTATCATCTTTTTGAGACAGAGCTTTCTTTTGGTGGTACTTAATCACCTCTGGGTTTTTTATTTTTTTGCAAAACAAACCAAAAACAGAAAATTTTGAAAAAAAAAAAAGTTTTTTTCTTAGTTTCTGTTATACAATTTTGTAAATAATTGATTTTTCTCCTTCACTGATGTGCACTAATGCGGCTGCAGTGATGAGCTGCACTGATGAAGAGGCATTGACAGGCATCTCTGATGAGCACTGAAAGGCAGCACTTGTGGCATTGACTGGTACTGATAGGTGGCACTGAAAGGCAACTCAGATGGGCACTGATATGTGGCATTGATGTGCACTGGTAGGCACTGATATGTGGCACTGATGGACACTGGCAGGTGGTATTAATGGACACTGACAGGTGGCATTGATGGACACTGACAAGTGGCACTGATGGGACTACACTGATCATCAGGGCACACTGATCATCAGTGCCTTGATGATCAGTGTACATGTCCCTTCTGAGTAATTCCGATTACCTGTCAGAATCACAGCTGGTGAGGGGAGAAATGCCGATAACCAGCATTTCCTTATTTACATGCGATCAGCTGTGATTGGACACAGCTGATCACATGACAGAGCTGACGTCTTTGGCTCTTTCCATTGATCGGTGATCCGCTGTGTCCCAGGGGCGCTGTGCACCCCCGGGGTGCGCACATGCGGTTAGAGTGGGAGGACATCATATGACGTCCTCCCAGAACAAGAGAACCACCTTGCGCCCGTCATTTCCTTATATGGTGGGTGGGAAGCGGTTAAAGAGCCCCTGTCACCAGACCATTTATTTCAACAAAAATCTTCCCATAAGATTATGTGCATTAAATATATTCTACGTATGTTATTTATCTGTAAATTAATTTTGGAAGCAGGCATTTGAAAGCCCTGAGACTGCTGCTAGGTGCTGCCATCTTGTATGAGATGTCAGCAGAATCAGAGCTGTCTCTCAAATGACACTCAATAGTGTTCTCCTTCTTTTCCGGCCTAGCAGGTACATAAATGGTTATGTAGAGATGGAAGGGGAGAGAAAGAGGAGCTGGGTCAGCATAGGGAGTCATAAGACATTCCCATAAAGAGTGGACTAGGATGTGCAAGGCTGGAGGGGGCTGTGCTAGAGAACTGACTCTTCCTGGAGTGGTCAAATTTTTAGAAAGCTCAAAGACACACTGCAAGTCAGTAAAAAAATAATTTGGTGAAAGTAAAAACACTGCAAATAAGCATTACAAATAATTGATTTTTCTGAGCTTTTACCTGCAATATTTTTAAGTTGGTGACAGGGCCTCTTTAAGCTGGTGCTGTGAATGCGCAGTTCAGTTCTGTTAATCAGGAGCAGTTATGCAATTCTGCAGTGTAAGAGGTAAATAAAATTCAATGTAAACACTTCAAGTGACGGACATCAATTCCATCCTCAGCCGGGGTCGATATTTCCACTTCTCACCCAACAATGAGAAACATTCATGGCAGGAAAATTTTTTCGCCCCCGGGGGAACCCAGTAAAATGTAAATTTAGGATTTTTTTTCTCTATTTTTGAGTTCATTTTCCATTTACGCCATATAGAAGACAGTGAGCCTGATGAGCCTAGAGCGGTCAGCTTAAACTGCCTGTGTGTTAGTCTTTCCAGTGACGAGAGCTCCGTTCTTTTGGCTATTTGGGGGCAAGAGAGAGAGAAATGTTGTATTTGCTCAGCTTGGTGGAAAAAAAAGACAAACAAGCTATTGGGAGGAATTTGGGCGAGGTTATGTTCCCCCCCCCCTCCCATTCTCATAGCTGAAGAAATTTCTGTAGGTCTCCTATATACCTCTCCTGCCAGGGATGTCCTGTCCTCACACAAGGTTTTGGTAATATTTTGCAATAATTTATGCTGCCTTTTTATAAAAGGCGCACTGTATGTGAGCACATGTGTAGCGGAGGGCCGACGTCAGTCTCAGAACATTATATGGCTGTGAAATGCTGCCTTGCTATTTTTGCAGACACTTGTTATTTTTGCGCGTCCTCATGTAGAACCTTTGTCAGCACGTGGAAGATTCGTTACGGAACAGAAAATTTCTGTAGTTCATGGCAAGATTGAAGAGAATCTTTGTACATATTTTCTTTATTTTTCAAGGCCAACTTAAAAAATATGTATGTATAATATATAATATATATCGTGCTACCCCTGTGAGGGCCACTGTGTTTCTTGGTACCCCTAAGCTCTGCACAGCCAGGCAATATTTCCACACTTCCATCCAGTCAATCCATGAGCTTGGTTTTTGTTAAATTATTAGGGGAATATAACTTGGATAGGGTAGTAGGGATTATGGGATGCCCAACTTAATTGAATCAAAGCACAGGGTCAACTTCCTTCCTATTTACAGAAACAGATCCTGGACTGTTCTTTTCCTTGAAAGCCATCAGTTATTACGGATCAGTAACAGCCCCTTGCGGGCGAGGAACTTGCAGCCCCTCTGAAATCAACTTGGCTTCTTGTAAACTACATGCAGAGATGTCTCCTCTCCCCTGTAGAACTGCTCCCAGCTCCACAGCCTGCAGACACTACCAGCCCTCTTGGCTGCTCTGAAGATCTCCCAGGACAAGGATTAAGCATAGCGCTGTCTGTAGAAAGCTTGATACATGTGACAGACTCTCCCCTTGTGAATCCCAGGGTATGCTGATGTACTCACTGTGTCTTGTTTGCTCCCACTGCCATACTGCTGAATAAATCCTCCTGAGCCCAGCCTGGAGGTCAGCCCCCCCCCCCCCCCCCCCAGACCTAGGGGATCCCTCCCAGGCCACTGCCAGTCTCCGCAGCACTCCATCTTTCACCTTTCACCTGACTCTCTCAGCTAGCCTGACTATCCCATATTTATGGGCTGGCCCATCACTCTACCAGGGCCTCCAAACTTGGGTTTGGTTAGACTCCCACAAACATGCAGATTAGGGTCTGCAACTCTTCCACCTATTGGCTTCTGGAAGTTTCCCATTGTCCTCCAGAACCAGGTGGAAGTGATAGAGTCCCAACCTGTTAAGTCACCCAGCTTGACCTGCAGTAACCCAACCTTAATCACAGACTCACACAGTTATCATGAGTCATACACAATAGATTTGCCTACACTATTCTATTAGCACACTACAGGGTGCTACATATATATATGTAGCACCGTCCTAGTCAGCTAGGGGGAGCTAAACTCTCAGTTGTTAGACAGAGGCTCAGTAGTAGCCTGTGCAATAGCCAGAGGGAGGTCAAATTTTTTGTCAGGGCTGAGAGGCTCTGCAGACCAGCTCTTTGTGGCTTCCCCTTGCTCTGGAACTTTGGAGAACATTCTAGAAGCAGAGGGTATAGGTGAGAATTGGCTGATCTGCACTTTTGAGGGATTCTGGCCAATTACCAACAAGAGGCATGGCATGGGGCCAGGTCAGCCCTTAAAAGTGCTAGAGCCTGCTCATCATGGGGGAGAGATCAGGTGAAAGATGGAGTGAGGCTGGAGAGCAGGGGCCTGGGAGGGGGTCCACACTGAAAGGGGCTCAACTACATTCATAAGATCTTTGAGGGAGGAAAGCTCAGGATTTCCCTGGAGAAGGACTGATGGGGCAGACCTGCACCCCCTGGGCCAGTAAGGGGAAAGAGGCACTCTAGTGGGAAACTGGATTGGCTATCTTACCTGGGACTTTTTCACACTGCAGTGGTAAGTACTGGATCCCTTGCCCAGGGATTCACCCAGTACAGCTGGATGAGGAGAGGGTTCATCTGGGGTCGGGGGCGGTACTATAGGAGATGCTAGCTAGCTCTTCAAAAGAACTTTTGCTGTAGAGACTTGCACATAGTTCAGGGAGACTGTCCTCTGCCATTTCCTTGGACATCCCATACAATCCGTACCCCATCCAAGTTCAATCCCCTAAGAAGACTTCAAAACAAAGCTCAAGGACTGGTTACGGTTTCCTGATGCAAGTTCGAGTGAAGGAAATGCATGTTGCCTGGCTGTGCAGGATTTTAGGGGGACCCAAACTTCAGCGACTCCTAAGGGGGTAGTGTGTGTATATATATTTTTTCCACGTTTTATGTTTTCTAGTTTGTTTTAACCCTTGTGAATTGTCTGTTATTGCATGGTAATGATCTGAAAACCGTAACTGATCCCTTTTTTATTTTTACAGTGTATGGCATTTGTGTTGTTGCGCACTACAGTATGGATGTGTTATCTGTTACTGTAACAGTGCATTGGGGTGCCATTCAGAATGAACATAGCCTGTTTTATTGTGCATTACCCTAACAAATGTAAATTGGCACTGTAATGACTGCTGGTATTAGCAGTTGCAAACCGTAAACAAGACAGGGACACCAAGGAACAGTCTGAGCAGGTTTGTCCTGCAGTTTTATTCAAAGCAGCAAAGAAACACAGTTTCAATTAAGGAGGGCTTTGCAGAGCTAGTCTGTAGAATAAATTAAACAGAACATCTGCTATTTCAATCCACTAACTCTTGTCAGTTCCTGACATGGTGCCTCCTAATGGGTTTCCCAAAACAAATGGGAGGCTTTTCTACCATTTTCATTCTTCTGTCAGCATTCAGCCTTTTCACCCAGCAGCAGGCTCTCACAGCAGAGAACGTAAGAGAGAGGAGAGAGCATCAGTCAGCTCACATATAAAAAGGCCAATACAACAGACTAATAAATGAGGTCTGGCTACCAAGTAAGATGTTGATGTTGACCTAGGAATGGAAGCTTTTCCCCACTCAAAGCTCAATGAAGCACCCAGGCTCCAAGACCCAGGAGAAGATATACTAAGACTATGAGAAAACAAAAAGATTGTTTTCTCCATATCAGCTTTATGGGTCACATTCCATAGTCTCATGTAGTATGGAGAAATTGACAGCACATGTTCCAGTCCTTGGCACCATCAGCACCCAATATGCAGTCTCTCACTCAAACAAGAGACGCCTTTTGGGCCAGGAGGCCATCCATATCCGGAATCCCTCCTCCTTAGAAGCCTGTTTATCTCTTGGATAAAAATGAACAGTCTTACCCAATGTCAACATTTTCCTTTGTCTATGGGTTATGGGCTTGGGCTATGTCACTCCACATGAGACACCAGCTCATCTACTCTTTTGGGATCTATATGCCTAATGCATCGCTACCTCTTGACCAGCAAGGCTCTGATGTAACTGTTGCAGACCACTTATTCCACAATCTTAGCAGGGTTTACCACCTCCATTTGCAACCACATGCTTGTAAGGTGGAATAAATCATACATCTGGGACCTTGTGGGCTTTACAGAGTCATATTCCATGTGAACACGGATGAGTTTGGATGACTATGGTAACCCTGAGCCTGGCTAGGGATTCTTATTTGAGTTTGGGATACTTTTTGGCATCTTGAGGTTGCAAGTTTAGTAGGCCTTTTGGGACTACCCCTTAAAACAAATGTAGACCCCTCTAGTGAAGATAGTTTATTTAATATAGCTAGAGGCTTGCTAGAAGCCTGGGTGTGAGACAGAGGGTTGTGTGTCAGTCGCCCGTGGCAGCCCTTGTGAATCCAGGGATCAAATGCAGACACTGTGGGGAACTGCTGATGAAGCTGACACCCAGCGATCTGACACCCATCACCTACAGTGTGGATCTGCAGTCAAGCCTGTGCATGAAACAGCCAGTGAAGAAGTCCCAGAAAACCGGAAAAAGTTGGGAGACTGATGTTGAGAGCAGGGCTGAGTCACAGGACTGATGTTTCCCAGTGAAGATCAAAGACACAGCGGAGGATGGAAGCATGCCGCCATTTACAGTTCACCCAGAGATACTGCTGAAGTGTCAGTATTGACCTGTAGGAACCAGCCAGTGCCCTGCAGAAGCCAGCTGCAGATTGGGAGTCACCCAGACTGCAGGCAGACTTTGGGCTCCTGGAGGCAGACTGTGATCAGTGGTCCCCGGATAGTGAGCCAGGAACAAGAGTGAGATTGGGGAGACACTCAAGAAGAGTCCAGATCAGTGACAGGACTGTCAAAAAGATCCACCACATCAGAGATAGCTGGAAGAGTAGAGGAAGTGGAGCAACTGTTTGGTGCTGAGGAACTCCAGCTGGACCTAGCTGATATCCAGCAATGGACCAAGGCCCAAAATGCTGCTTATAAGCGGTGGATCGTCTGGTCCCCTAAATCCTGCGTACTCCCTGGGCAAGGCTGAATGCGGGAACTTCCACCAGACTGCCTAGTCCCAGGATGTACTGTTAGAGGGTCTGACACAGGATACCAGCCCAAAGATAGTAGGAGGAAAGCTGTTGCTTGAGATGGAAGGGAATTTAGTACCGTTGCCGGGGAATTTAGTACTCTTGCCTTTTTCCTTTGTTCTTTTGCAGGCTAGGCTGGACTAGCACCACTCACCTTTTCTTGCCAGATGTGTGCTTGCTGGAGAAGACATGGGGTGAGGTCTAGAACTCTGTTCTGTTCTCCTTTAGCAAATGGAGGGGCTCCCCCTTAATTTCTTTTACTGAAAAACCGATGCAATGCTGAAGTGCCTTTGTTCTGCCCACAGGATCATAACACCCTGCTAGGCAGAAATATTTATTGTAGATAGTTATCGTAGTTTAGTTAGGCATGTTTTCTTATTTTTGAGGGCTCTGAAAAGGACTGCCTGGCTATTCTTGACCACTTAGTCGTCCAACACCAAAAAAAAAATGGACTCTATTTTTTTTTTTTTTTTGTAGGATACTGTTTGTACCACCCTGTTAGTCTCCAACAGATATGAGTTTAGTTAGTGGCTCGGAGAAGCAGATGTTTTGTTTGTTTTAAGCAATAGACTTGATTGAAGAATAACAAATGAGGACAGTTTCCTTCTCTACTACACTGCAAAATGACAGATATTTGACTGTTTCAGCTGAAACCACAATACTGTCTTTAGAAAATGAATTGCCTCCTAGGAATTCAGTGTCCTCTGAGTGGATGTTCAGCAAAGTGACAACTAATATGAGCTCTTGGTCTCTTTAGTGAACAAAACACCAGTCCACATGTGCTTTTCTGCTTCCTTGTAACAAAGAAAACAGGAAATGTTATTCAGAGAAAGGATATAGGGTATATCATAGATGCAGCTACAAACTTATAAACACTGCCATCTACTTGTTGAAGAATATATCTCTACTAAATACTGATGTAGTTGCTGCACAAAATAGATGAACATTGTATTCCAACACCCCCACTCAACAACTAATCCTATTTCAGATCTTAGTTCTATAAATCTGTTTCTTATCAAATCATCTGCAGTCATGTTATTAGTGTCACAATACATAAGCACAATTACATTTTGTTTCTCATGGGTTGGAATCTCATCCCATGAATCTGGCTCTAGTTTTAATGCTTCGTGAGCAACATAGAGACTTTTGGCTGGGATGCCTTTTATTGTTTCTGGTGGATTTCCTGATAGAAGCCTCTTGTGGTACTTTTTTTTCCCTTTCCTTTTACAGTATTTGGACTATCTGGTTTAATTTCTGTAGCACTAGCCCCTCGGTGGGGCCCCCACTCTGGAAGCTCAGCCCCTGCTGACAACACCATAAATCTATGGCCAGAAGAATCCTCTGGCTGCAACAATAAAATATATTCACACACTGTTTAGCGTGAACTGATATTCTGGTTGTACTGAAATAAAAATATACTGTAAGCACAGTAAAGCAACAGGAAAATATGTGCATAAAATAGCTGTCACTCTAATAACTTCAAGAAAAGGTCACAACACAGCACAATCTGAATCGGTTCTAGAGGTCCTGAAATTCAGAATTTAAACAATAGTCCCAGTCCTGAAATGTTTTTTCCCAGTTAGTCACAAAAAAACTGTCAAGCAAAGAGGATAACTCACTTCTCAGTGGCTGAGGGCTGAGCCAATTCTGAGGGAAAAAAGACAACTCTTCAATTGAATAGACTAATGTCCCTTTAACTGCAGTGTTTGATCTTCTGCACGCTTCATGGGACCCTAGTTGGTGTACGTGAGGGCTTTAAATCCTCCTTTAAGCAGAGGGATAGGAGCTCCTTTAATAGAGTGTAAACACAAGGGCAAGGAGCTGCCCCCTTATGTGATGTTGCATTCAAATAGTATCCCTTTTGGCACACTCATAATGAAAAGTAAAATTTGACAATGGGTAGAAATGGACAAGTGGAGTTCTTCCTTAGGTCACAATGGGAATGCGAGGGGCTCCCTGGTGAAAGGGCAGAATATAATAGAAGCAATAATACAGCTGGGCCTGCAGATGGTACAGTAGGCCTCTGTGATTCGATATGCTGGAACTTTAATAACTATAACTAGTATGCCGAACAACTTAACACTTGTAACTGGAGAAACAATAATAGTAATCAAGCTGAGAAGATAATAACTGAACTGGGTAATGTCATGTGCAATGTGGATGGCTTGAATATGATATTCTCTCACCCAGTCTATGGTCTTGGTCAGATGTTGGAAAGTCGTTCTGTAGATGGGGGTCCCTGTTTCCTTGTGGTTCCTCCTCCAGAGATCCTCTGGACAGCAGCACTCCAGCCTGCCTGCTCACAGGACTATCCATCAGTGGTGTTGATGCTTAGCAGCTCCTTCTCTCGTTCCCTCTCTCTGCGGTCTGGTCTGACTTGGACCTTCGGCATCCCCCAAGGTTTTCTCCTTACACCTGCTCCCCAGCTCTCTGTCCACTTCCTGTCCTCTGGTTCCCGGGCTTCTGTATTTATCTATCCCTGCCCATCCACCGTCTCCTCTGGGAAATGTAGTGCACCAGCTCCATGTCAGACAGTGAAGTTCTGTTAATTAGCCTACAAATCCCACAAAGCTTTTTAACAGAGTCTGTGTAACTGGGCTGCAGAACACTGCCATATTGTGTCCATTCAACATCCTGCAAACAGTATTTCTGCAGGGTGTTACAGTTCTATTTCTGTGTCATTTTGTTGCTTATCTTCATGTGACACTGATGTGGAATTTCCCTAAGTTTGAAGCATTTGTGTTAGTTCATGAAATTTTGAACACACTGAAGTTTCATTGACATACATTTCTACTGATGGTTAACTGGTTTGTGCCTTGGTGTATAATTCTGTATCCCTTTTGAAATTCACTGTACCCCACAAGTACACCTTCCTTGGCGTGAGCATACCATTTTGTAGGTTTTTTTCTTTTAGGATATGTACATTTGATTCCAAAATGTTTTAGATGGTTCAAAGTCATGGCCTTTTCATTCCACGGTTTATATGGAGTTTTCAGCTGATTTTCTGTGGTAGTGGAATTTTTCAATGGACCGCAAATATCTGAATGAATTAGGTTCAGAGGTTTTTAGTTCTGTTGTTACTCTGCTTTGGAAAGGCCTTTTATGTCATTTTTCCTTTTATACAGCTGGAGCACTTCATTGTTTGATTACACGAAGTATTTTATATTCCACTTGCATAGTCATTTTCAATTAATTTCTTTATTATGTCAGGACTTCAGTACCATGTGTGAATGCAGAATGTTTTTCCTCCTTGGCAATATTAACCACCTCATTGCTGTTCAGCTGATACAATTCATCTGTAATGTTAGTCTTTGCAAGTAAGATATCCCCTTTTGTGATTACACAACAGTCCCCGTGGAAGGTCACTACATATACTGTACATATACATCTGTATATAGTCCTACAGAACAGACAGTGCCCAGTCCACATGTGCTTTTCTGCCATAGATGCTGCTACAAATTTATAAACACTGTCATCTACTGATTGAAGAATATCTCTCTACTGAATACTGTAGTAGTTGTCGCACAAAATACATGAACACTGTAATCCAACAAACCCTGAACCCTTGTGTAGGTTGAAACTTTGATGACGGATATACACTATTCACAAGCCCGCCGGCCAGTGCCCTACAGCCCAAAAAGACCACCGACAGCAGTAATCAGTCTGAACAGTGTTCAGACTATAAAGCCTAGTACACACGATAAGAAAAACACCTTTTTCAAAGCGATTGTACAATAATCTGATCATTCATACACGGCTTTCATCTGAAATTTGAGAGGACAAGCATGAAAAGTTTTCTCGTATAATAGCAGATCGTACAATTTTCGTTTAATCAGTACAGTTTTCATCCAAAAATATAATAGAAATACGTTACATCACTTTGGAATTTTTATTCTGTTGTACAAGAATTTTCATGTGATACCAGATCGTACAATGTTTGTTTAATCAGTACAGTTTTTGTCCAAAAATACAATACAAATACATTAATCCCTTCAGAATTTTGTATTCTGTTTTTACAGGAATTTTCATAAATTTAGTAACCTTTTCTCTTTCGATATGAGATTAGCATTCAAAATTTAAAAAAAAATGGATGATCATTCGTCGAATATTCTCATCATGTGTATGCGGTTTACAGTTATACTCATGCATACGTGTTTGAATGAGCTCTTTGAGACCACGTGGCCTTTCTTCCTGTATCTTAAACTGGCATCACAGTATAACTCAATTTCCAAGCTAAACTTTCCAGAATAAATTATAATTTTTGCAAAAACGCAATTGTTATAAAGACTTAAATCAACTGCTGCATTTACATTGTACAGTCAAAATGCCCCCTAAAGTCAGAATTTTTTTTCCTGTCAAAATCCCCTGCCTGTTTTCTACTCTTGTTATTCCAATAGGAAACAGGAAAGGAGCGTGAAAATACCCAGCATCACCTTCAGTGAAGCCCTAATGCCATAAAAAAATGTCTACAGGAGCTGAACAGGCGCCAACCTTTAAAGGAAGCCATTCTTTCCTGTTTGACTGGCATTCTGTCTGGCTGAGAAACAACACAGCCCTTGGTCTTATGCATTGTGAAGAATGTCATTTCAGGCAAACCAACTATAGCTTATAGGCAATAACCTCATCCCAGGTATTGTGTATGGGGCACCTTCCTTGGTTACAACCTCAGTTTGGATAAAGGCTGCTTGTTGCAGTTGCATGAAATAGAGCAGTCTAACTTGACTGCTTTAACTGGGTGTGCACATGATAGATATGAATAGGCAGAATTTCAAGCCTGAAAATAAGAAATTTCAGTAAGAATTATGAAATGATCTAGAATTATGAAATTATCTAAAGAAATGGGCTGCTACTTATCAAAGGTATAATAATATATATTGAAAGATCATTGTTGTAAATGCCTGTCAGGGGTAAACGTTCAAGCTAGAACTGCTCAGATGGGCTCAAGCTTCTCCCATGTAAAGGGCAAAGGGGGCAAGGAGGACATGTGAAGGGCAAGGCCATGTGAAGTTGAGGGAGAAGAAACATTTAAACATCCTGTAGACCTAAATCAAATTTGTTCTACAATGGTAAAATTTCATTGTGCTCCTTTTGTGGCCAGGCCAGTGGATATAAAGGATATGTGCTATATAAAAAGGACTGAAATTTAATACATATAGGGTTTTTTTCTCAGATAATAGGTGCAGGTACTCCCCCTTGTTTCTGCCCCATACCCTCTTCTGAACACCCTTGGATCCATCCCCTACCCACCTCCCAATACTACTGCTTTTAGAGAATACAGAACCATTCATTTTGGGTTGCTAATAGAGATGAGCGAATCGAACCAGGCGAAGTGGAATTCGTTTCGAATTTCAGGAAAAATTCGATTCGTGCCGAATCCGAATATTAGCCAACTTCGGGTGCGCGAATCGGATTTTTCCCGATCAGCCGGCAAAAAGTGTCCCTGCAGAGAGCTCCGCTATTTCTGACAGTTCTCTGACAGTTCCTTCACATTTACAGCGGTTGAAACATTGTATCTATTTGTTTCCATTTAGGATACAGATGTTTTTATTTGGAAACAGATACAATGTTTCAACCGCTGTAAATGTGAAGGAACTGTCAGAGAACTGTCAGAAATAGTGGAGCTCTCTGCAGATACACTTTTTGCTGTACTGGAATACTTCTTCTTTTCATTCTTCTTTTCATTCTTCTCATTCTTCTTTTCATTCTTCTTTTCATTCTTCTTCTTCTTCTTTTCATTCTTCTTTTCATTCTTCTCATTCTTCTTTTCATTCTTCTTTTCATTCTTATTCTTCTTCTTTTCATTCTTCTTCTTCTTCTTTTCATTCTTCTTTTCATTCTTCTTCTTCTTCTTTTCATTCTTCTTCTTCTTCTTTTCATTCTTCTTTTCATTCTTCTTCTTCTTCTTTTCATTCTTCTCATTCTTCTTTTCATTCTTCTTCTTTTCATTCTTCTTCTTTTCATTCTTCTTCTTCTTCTTTTCAGTCTTCTTCTTCTTCTTTTCATTCTTCTTTTCATTCTTCTTCTTCTTCTTCTTCTTTTCATTATTCTTCTTCTTTTCATTCTTCTCGTTCTTCTTTTCATTCTTCTTTTCATTCTTCTTCTTCTTCTTCTTCTTTTCATTCTTCTTCTTCTTCTTTTCATTCTTCTTTTCATTCTTCTTCTTCTTTTCATTCTTCTTCTTCTTTTCATTCTTCTTTTCATTCTTCTCATTCTTCTTCTCATTCTTCTTTTCATTCTTCTTCTCATTCTTCTTTTCATTCTTCTTCTTCTTTTCATTCTTCTCATTCTTCTTTTCATTCTTCTTTTCATTCTTCTTCTTCTTTTCATTCTTCTTCTTCTTCTTTTCATTCTTCTTTTCATTCTTCTCATTCTTCTTTTCATTCTTCTTCTCATTCTTCTTTTCATTCTTCTTCTCATTCTTCTTTTCATTCTTCTTCTTCTTTTCATTCTTCTCATTCTTCTTTTCATTCTTCTTCTTTTTCTTTTCATTCTTCTTCTTCTTCTTTTCATTCTTCTTTTCATTCTTCTTCTTCTTTTCATTCTTCTTCTTTTCATTCTTCTCATTCTTCTTTTCATTCTTCTTTTCATTCTTCTTCTTCTTCTTTTCATTCTTCTTCTTCTTCTTCTTTTCATTCTTCTTTTCATTCTTCTCATTCTTCTTTTCATTCTTCTCATTCTTCTTTTCATTCTTCTTCTCATTCTTCTTTTCATTCTTCTTCTTCTTTTCATTCTTCTTTTCATTCTTCTCATTCTTCTTTTCATTCTTCTTCTTCTTCTTTTCATTCTTCTTCTTCTTTTCATTCTTCTTTTCATTCTTCTTCTTCTTCTTCTTTTCATTCTTCTCATTCTTCTTTTCATTCTTCTTCTTCTTCTTTTCATTCTTCTTTTCATTCTTCTTCTTCTTCTTTTCATTCTTCTCATTCTTCTTTTCATTCTTCTTTTCAGTCTTCTTCTTCTTCTTTTCATTCTTCTTTTCATTCTTCTTCTTCTTCTTCTTCTTCTTTTCATTCTTCTTTTCATTCTTCTCATTCTTCTTTTCATTCTTCTTCTCATTCTTCTTTTCATTCTTCTTCTTCTTTTCATTTTTCTTTTCATTCTTCTCATTCTTCTTTTCATTCTTCTTCTTCTTCTTTTCATTCTTCTGCTTCTTCTTTTCATTCTTCTTTTCATTCTTCTCATTCTTCTTTTCATTCTTCTCATTCTTCTTCTCATTCTTCTTTTCATTCTTCTTCTCATTCTTCTTTTCATTCTTCTTCTTCTTTTCATCCTTCTTTTCATTCTTCTCATTCTTCTTTTCATTCTTCTTTTCATTCTTCTTCTTCTTCTTTTCATTCTTCTTCTTCTTTTCATTCTTCTTTTCATTCTTCTTCTTCTTCTTTTCATTCTTCTCATTCTTCTTTTCATTCTTCTTCTTCTTTTCATTCTTCTTCTTCTTCTTTTCATTCTTCTTTTCATTCTTCTTCTTCTTCTTCTTTTCATTCTTCTCATTCTTCTTTTCTTTCTTCTTTTCATTCTTCTTCTTCTTCTTTTCATTCTTCTTCTTCTTCTTTTCATTCTTCTTTTCATTCTTCTTCTTCTTCTTTTCATTCTTCTTTTCATTCTTCTCATTCTTCTTTTCATTCTTCTCATTCTTCTTCACATTCTTCTTTTCATTCTTCTTCTCATTCTTCTTTTCATTCTTCTTCTTCTTTTCATTCTTCTTTTCATTCTTCTCATTCTTCTTTTCATTCTTCTTTTCATTCTTCTTCTTTTCATTCTTCTTCTTCTTCTTTTCATTCTTCTTTTCATTCTTCTCATTCTTCTTTTCATTCTTCTCATTCTTCTTCTCATTCTTCTTTTCATTCTTCTTCTCATTCTTCTTTTCATTCTTCTCCTTCTTTTCATTCTTCTCATTCTTCTTTTTATTCTTCTCATTCTTCTTCTCATTCTTCTTTTCATTCTTCTCATTCTTCTTCTCATTCTTCTTCTTTTCATTCTTCTTCTTCTTCTTTTCATTCTTCTCATTCTTCTTTTCATTCTTCTTTTCATTCTTCTTCTTCTTTTCATTCTTCTCATTCTTCTTTTCATTCTTCTTTTCATTCTTCTTCTTCTTCTTTTCATTCTTCTTCTTCTTCTTTTCATTCTTCTTTTCATTCTTCTTCTTTTCATTCTTCTTCTTCTTTTCATTCTTCTTTTCATTCTTCTCATTCTTCTCATTCTTCTTCTCATTCTTCTTTTCATTCTTCTTCTCATTCTTATTTTCATTCTTCTTCTTCGTTTCATTCTTCTTTTCATTCTTCTCATTCTTCTTTTCATTCTTCTTTTCATTCTTCTTCTTCTTCTTTTCATTCTTCTTCTTCTTTTCATTCTTCTTTTCATTCTTCTTCTTCTTCTTTTCATTCTTCTCATTCTTCTTTTCATTCTTCTTCTTTTCATTCTTCTTCTTCTTCTTTTCATTCTTCTTTTCATTCTTCTTCTCCTTCTTTTCATTCTTCTTCTTCTTTTCATTCTTCTTTTCATTCCTCTTCTTCTTCTTCTTTTCTTCTTCTTCTGGCAACTCCACCACGCAGCTCATTTTTGTTCCAGTATTACTGTATTTTGCTCCTTCAAAATCCTGAAACTTTCTTTTGGCAGGTGTACAGACTCAGGTACTCAGTGCAGGAATGGTGGGAATCCCTCACAATGGACACAGCAGGTGTACATACAGACCCAGGAATTCAACACAGGGACAGTGGGAACCCCTAATAATGGGTAAAGCAGGTGGGCAGACCCGGAATCTCAGCACATGGATGGTAGGAACCCCTCATAATGGGCACAGCAGGTGTGCATACCCAGAACCTCAGCACAGGGATGGTGGGAACCCCTAGTAATGGGCGCAGCAGGTGTGCAGACCTGGGACCTCAGCACAGGGATGGTAGAAACCCCTCATAATGGAAACAGCAGGTGTACAGACCCAGGAATTTAGCACAGGGATGGTGGGAACTCCTCCTAATGGGCAGAGCAGGTGTACAGACCCAGGAACTCAGCACAGGGATGGTGGGAACTTCTCATAATGGGCGCAGCAGGTGTGCATACCCAGAACCTCAGCACAGGGATGGTGGGAACCCCTAGTAATGGGCGCAGCAGGTGTGCAGACCTGGGACCTCAGCACAGGGATGGTAGAAACCCCTCATAATGGGAACAGCAGGTGTACAGACCCAGGAATTTAGCACAGGGATGGTGGGAACTCCTCCTAATGGGCAGAGCAGGTGTACAGACCCAGGAACTCAGCACAGGGATGGTGGGAACTTCTCATAATGGGCGCAGCAGGTGTGCAGACCTGGAACCTCAGCACAGGGATGGTGGGAACCCCTCATAATGGGCACAGCAGGTGTGCATACCCAGAACCTCAGCACAGGGATGGTGGGAACCCCTCATAATGGGCACAGCAGGTGTTAGGGGGTTTAACTCTCCAGCATCCATTAGAGACTGATATAGTAATATAGTTCATTCTTCTTTTCATTCTTTTTCTTTTCATTCTTCTTCTTCTTTTCATTCTTCTTTTCATTCTTATTCTTCTTTTCATTCTTCTTCTTCTTCTTTTCATTCTTCTTCTTCTTTTCATTCTTCTTCTTCTTCTTTTCATTCTTCTCATTCTTCTTTTCATTCTTCTCATTCTTCTTCTCATTCTTCTTTTCATTCTTCTTCTCATTCTTCTTTTCATTCTTCTTCTTCTTTTCATTCTTCTTTTCATTCTTCTCATTCTTTTTTTCATTCTTCTTTTCATTCTTCTTCTTCTTCTTTTCATTCTTCTTTTCATGCTTCTTCTTCTTTTCATTCTTCTCATTCTTCTTTTCATTCTTCTTTTCATTCTTCTTCTTCTTCTTTTCATTCTTCTTCTTCTTCTTTTCATTCTTCTTTTCATTCTTCTTCTTCTTCTTTTCATTCTTCTTCTTCTTCTTTTCATTCTTCTTTTCATTCTTCTTCTTTTCATTCTTCTTCTTCTTCTTTTCATTCTTCTTCTTCTTCTTCTTTTCATTCTTCTTCTTCTTCTTCGTCGTGCCCCGTGACTGCCCAAATGAGTGAAGTGTGCGGTGATTCTAAGATCGACGGCACTCATCTGCATGTCATACTGACTGACAGTATTATTTCTCTTCCCCAGCAGACTCCAAGGGCATTTAAATTAAAGGTACAGTGTTCTGCACTAATATAAAGGCTCTCTGAAGCCTAGAAACCCTTTTAATTAGTTAAATTCGCAGCGAATAAATTCGCATCGGAACGAATTTCTCCCGCAAATTCGGCGAATCAGCCGAATCTAATTTTTGAATAATTTGCTCATCTCTAGTTGCTAAGTAATCTGTATTAATTGTAATTTGTGTAGCACACTCCTAGTCAGCTAGGGGGAACTAGACTTCAGTTGTTAGCAAGGAGGGCTGAGTAACAGCTTGGGTGTGATAGCTATCAGGGGTCAAATTATGGTCAGAGCTGAGAAACTCTACAGACCAACCCTCTGGAATTTCCCCCTGCTCTAGAACTTTGGAGAAAGGTCTAGAAGCAGTAGGGGGATCTGAGTAGTGGCTAGTCTGTACTCTTGGAGGATCATGGCCAATCCCCAACAGGAGGCTTGGCAAGGGGCTAGGACAACCTTTAAGAATAAGGGAGCCTACTCAGTGGCAGGAGAGGATGTGAGGTTAGAGAGAGGAGCCTGGGAGGGGGCCCAGATGGAGAGGAGCTAACCTGCAGGCAGTAGAGCTTGAATATGTTTAACACAGTAAGAAAAGTGGCAGCTAGTTAATTACGCAATTTGGTTAGCTTCATTTGGCACAATTTAGTGATCATATAACTATCTATTCAATTGGTCACTCAACAAAATAATATCCTCCGCTTTGCCTCAAGACGGAGGTGTTGGAGGCATCATTTGACATCAGACAATGCACTTGCACTTAAGTTTGTGGTCTACTCCAAAGTTGAACTCCTTGAGAGAAAGGAACCATTTCTTCACCCTGGCATTGGCATAGTTGTTTTGTCTCATCCAGGTCAATGGGGCATGGTCTGACACCAGGCGAAACCTCCTGCCTAGCAGAACGTATCGCAAAAAGTCCAGAGTCCATTTGATGGCGAGACTCTCTCTCTCCACTACAGCATAGTTTTTCTCTGCTGCTGTCAGTTTCCTACTGAGAAAAACTACTGAGTGCTCTTCCCCACTGACCACTTGAGACAAGCCCACTCCTAAGCCCTCATTTGAGGCATCTGTCTGCACCATAAACTCTTTAGAAAAATCAGGGACTACAAGCACCGGATACTGTTACAATGCAGTCTTAAGTTTCCTCTACATCTGCATTCCACTTTACCATTACTGACTTCCTGCCTTTTGTTAAGTCTGTTAATGGTACAGCAATGGTGGAAAAGTTGGGGATGAACCTCCAGTAGTAGCCAACAATGTCCAAAAATGCTCTAACCTGTTTTTTTGGTTAGGGGATGGGGCCAGTTCTGTATAGCTTCCACCTTTTATTCATTTGAGTTTTCACTAGATCCCTACCCACAATGTACCCTAGGTACTTGGCCTCCTTCATCCCATTTTTGGGATTAATTGTGAACCCTGCTTTTTTTGGAGTCTATCACTGCCTGAACCCGGGGAAGATGCATCTCCCAATCAGTACTGAAAATGATATCATCCAGGTAGATATTGCCGATGCGGGCGTAATGCCCTTTGGCATGTAAGCCAAAAGGCATTCTTTTATATTGAAAAGTGGCCTTCTGGGGTGGAAAAAGCTGGCTTCCTTGGTGAGGGGAATCTGCCAGTAGCCTTTGGTGAGGTCCAACGTGGTTATATACTGGCGAGGCCCAACCTCTCAATTAACTCGTCTACCTGAGGCATCAGATAGGCATCAAATTTGGAAACTTCATTAAGTTTCTTAAACTCATTGCAGAAGCACAGGGTGCTATTAGGTTTTGGTACCAACACGATGGGACTCAACCAGTCCTTCTGCAACTTTTCAATGACATCACGCTCAAGCATTCTTTTCACTTCTTCGAACATTGCCATTCTATGGGCTTTTGGGATACGATAGGGCTTTAAACAGGTCTTTACATTGGGCTCTGTTACAATGTCATGATCAATGATGTTGTTGCGAACAGGCAATCCTGAAAAAAATTCTCTCTTTTTCTGCAAAAACTTTTGCTTGTTGGGTTTGTGACCTAGACAGTATTCTAGCCACCTGCAATACGTCAAGCAACCCCCGGGGTCTTCACCCATACACTAGCTTGAACAGTGAGAAGCCTGTGGACGCTTGTGGAACCTCCCATATGGCAAACCTCCAAAATTTCGGGTTCTCGAATACGTCTATGGTAATACAGAGAGAACTGCAAGTCATTCCTCTCCTTTACGTGATTAACCCAAGACAGCTGAGACCCCTGAGTACACACACCTTTTTTTCCCATAAAGAGACCATAATCCAAATATCGGCGCCACATAGCACCCATCCAGGTCCCATTCCTGGCATCCTGTACAGTGGTTAAACACAGTTGCAATGTTTAGATTACATTGTGGTATTAGTAGATTTAGGTGCATTGAATCTTGAATAAATGTTAACATTAACGTAAAAGAGAACTCTTTAGAAAACAAAAAGAATAGGATCTAGGAAAAAATAATTTTATAGTATATATGGTGTCTACTTCTGAGAGCACTAAGGCAAGCTGTGTTTGTTTTTGTTTTTTTTTTTACTTTTGGATAGAATGGGGGTGAGGTTGTTTATTGCTGTCTGTGCCCTCATTAATCTAGGTTCACACCTAAACGAATTGTGGTACATTTTTGCAGAAATGCACTACAGTCCATTTAACATGATTTCCTATGGGACACATTCACGTCTCTGCGTTTTCACCCGTTTTTTTTTTTTTGGAAAGGGTTAGGGACTTATTTTAAAACTGTGTTTTTTGGTTCAATAGACTTCAATGGAGATGCTGCAGAAATGCATGTAGTGCCGTTTTAATGCATTTTTTAAGTGTTTTGCATTTTAATTTACTCAGCAATAAGTTGGAAAAAAACGCGTAAAAAATGCATGTGCAAAAATGCACTGCAAAAAGCACTGCAGAAACAGATCAAATGCAAACTGCATAGGTGTGAACCTAGCCAGGAGATTTGTCCTCTCTATTTGTTCTTTTTACTGTTGTCATCGAAAGTGAGAGTAAAAGAAAATCCCAAATTTTGGGTCGCCCCAGAAAAGTAATAGAGGGGAATTCTTCCAATGGGGACACAAGTTCTGGTGACCTGTTTTGGCTATGGGACAGGAAGTGAAGGTAAATCTCCCCAATGGCACACATTTCAAAATAAACATGACAGGGGTTATAACCTTCAATTACTGCATCCGAAATGAAAAAAAACACGTCTACTTTAAAAACTACTGTTATCATACAAATATATAATATATATTTGTATAATAGTGAAAGGAATGATTTTCTTTCCCCCTCAGAGACCCCCGGTCTGTGGAGAGATTCCTGGTTTATCAGCAGAATTCTGGGAACACCCCTTGAACACGGAAATCACGACAGCTTATGTTCAGAGATGTTCAAAGTTTATTAGACAATAATAAGATTATATAGACTACAGATAATAATAAGGGAGGGGGGAGCGAGTTTCAAAACTGTAACTTGTAACTTTCCATCATGAGCTAACTACATGAAACATAACATATACATTTCTTGGTACAAATTGTTTTGGCTAACTTTCTGGAAAACAGCCAGACAAAGACATTGTCAGGGTCATGTTAGCTTCTGTTGATACATCCTTGAACAACCAAAAACAGTTTCATTAAACTTCTAATATCTCTAAAAAGCTAACTTAATACTTAATACTTAAAATGGCGTACATAATACAAAATGGAAGTTATCTAGATCCTTTCAATCCCCTCTGAGATCATGAACATGATCTCAATTCTTTACATAGCCAGATAACCTTCATTTGTATTTTGCAGCTTTGTAGCTCTAGCAATGCAATATAATGAGCATTTAAAACATAGATATAAAGATAAAACAAAAAACAATATCATGACTATGCTTACAGTGATACCTTTCATCCATGAAAAGATGGAACCAAATCCTGATCCTAACCAATCAAAAGGAGTCCATCCATCTTTCCCTATAGCTCTAGCTTCTTCCATCAAACCATCTACCTGTTCCCTGTGTTGCTTTATTATTTCATAATAATCTAGAACAGTCATTGTGCTATTATATATCCAAGTACAACATTCATAATCCTCTGTCATCTCACACAAACCTGTCAGAGCAGCACTCATACTTTCAATAGCTAATTCTTGCATCTCCAGCTGTTTTCTAATAGCTCTGGTCTCAGTATTTAGCAACCCTATGTCCTTAGAGTTCCTCTCCAGTATGTCATCAATAATGTTTGTGTATTATTAATTTTGTTCATAAGTGTTATTCCCCATCCAGTGTAAGTAGGAAACCATGACCAAACCTTATCCCCTGTAGAGAATAGATCTACCTTTTCTTGTTTGGTTTCCCTTCTCTGTCTCAGAGTTAGTTGGTATTTTGGGTATGTACTGGCTTTTACCTGGTGTTCCTTTTGGTCTATAGCTGCCATAATTGGCACTAATTGGGCTACATAGCACCAGCCCTGGACATTACTCGGTATCCAAGGGTAACAGATCTTACCACAACAGATATAGGTATTGTTTCCCAAGGAGATCGGCAATTTTTGTATTGCAGAATGAAATTCAGGGGTGACAACAAGTGTAAAATAAAAAAGAAGTTTTCCAAACATAGTTTTCCCCACATTATCTTGTATCCCTTCTAAACTTTCATTCAGGGTTTTACCATTTACTTGCCAGAGTTTCACAGAAGAAGTTCCATCCCTCCTTCCAGGATCAGATATATTTAATATGGACTGAGAGCACATTCCCCTTTCCCTTGTGGGAAGTATTCCCCAGTCCAGAACACCAATCGGGGAGTTGAGTGACTCCCAGAGTTGGAAAAGATATGGTGGCATTAGAAGTAATATTGGTCAAACCAATACTTACATTCCCTTTTATTAACAAAAATATTTTGACTGGAGCGGCCAGAAGAGGAATTTCATATGTGCTAGGATGTAACTTACTACATATCCAACAGTTATCAGAACCTGACTTTTGAGCATAAGCATATTTAAACTGCATCATCAACATTTTTCCTGAAAAAGATTGTTCTCTTCAAAACTTTCTTTTTGACTTTCTTTCACTTTTGGTTATCTGGGTCTCATTTAAAACTAGTCCTTGACCACAGATACCTTTTATTAGGCCCAAGTCCTCAGGGTGATAAATACAGTTAGTTAGGATCCATACTGGCAGGAAAAAGAGCACAGTCAGTGTGCCCAATAGGACCCAGAGTTTCAAAGCACCATGAGGGGCAGTAAAAAATTTCATCTTCAGGGCCTTTTTCACTTACTTCACCCACTCTTCGAGGATTTTTCTCTCATACTTCACCTCCTTTTTCCATCTCATGTTTCTCAGGTGTTTGGTTCACCTTCTTCACTCGACTAGCATGGATCCAGGACTGGGAATTCTCCACCAGAACAGCCGTTCTGGTAACCGCTATCACCGTAGTAGTTGGTCCAAAGGGGTAGCCTTGCTTCTTGTCTTTAGCGAGTTGGCGGACCACTACAACATCTCCCACTTGGAAAAGGTGTGTTGGTTCCTGAAAAGATAAAGGAGAGGTGCGAGCAACATTTCTTTCAATCTGATCTAAAGTTTGAATCAATTTTCTCACATATTCTTGTTGTACCAGGTCAAGGTCCCCTCTTTCTAACATAAGTGGCTGTCTAGCCCAAGGAGTGGGGAACGGTCTTCCCATTAATATTTCAAAAGGAGATAACCCTGTAGTCTTATTAGGTGTCATTCTTACCTCTGCTAGAATTGCAGGTAACATCTTCTTCCAGTGGGTATAGGTTCCTCCAGTGGCCTTCCTCAACTTATCCTTAATCGTCCTGTTTATCCTTTCTACTATACCCGAACTTTGAGGATGATAGGGAATATGAAACTTCCAATCTATCTTAAGTACTTTTACCAAATCTTGACATACCTTGACCACAAAAGCTGGTCCGTTATCAGAATTTATCTGCAGCGGACATCCCCATCTGGGTATTATCTCCTGTGTGAGAATTCTGACTACAGTTTGTGCATCTTCTTTATTAGTGACAAATGCTTCCACCCATCTGCTGAACATATCCACCATTACCAACAAAAACTCTTGCCTCTGTCCTGTTTTTGGCATGTGGGTAAAATCTATTTGTAAATGGGTGAAAGGTGTAGTTGGGTACACTAGATGCTGGTGTTGTGATTTCTTTGGGTTCTGTGGATTGTTCCTTATACATGTAATGCACCTAGAAACATATTCTTTCACCAACCTAGATAAACCTGTAATGTAAAAATCCATCAATAATGTTTCACATGTCGTTTTCCATCCTCTATGTCCTAGACCGTGGTACTGTGCAATGAACAATGGGGCACGTGACATGGGAATGCATGGTTTCCCCTCTAAGCACACTAGACCAGAAGCTGGATCTAGTTGTGCTCCAGAACCATCCCAGTCTGCTAAATCGATTTTTGTAGCAAATTTTTGTAAATCTGCATACATCTGGTCATGTGGGGTAGTTGTGATGCCTGAAGTGAGCAAAGGCATCTGCTCACTGGCCACCTGTTGTAATGCGGCTTCCTTTGCTACCTTATCTGCTAATGCATTTCCTTTGGCAATATGATCTCTGTGATTTGTATGTGCCCTGCAATGAAGAATGGCTAATGTTTTTGGTAACTGTATGGCTTTGAGTAGATCAGATATCAAAGAAGAGTGAGATATGGTTTTGCCATCAGCAACAATGAATCCTCTTCTCTCCCAAATGACCCCAAAATCATGTACAGCACCATGGGCGTACTTGGAGTCTGTGTAAATGTTGACATCCTGTCCTGCAAATAATTGACATGCTCTTGTAAGGGCAATCAGTTCAGCTGCTTGGGCTGACTGATATGGAATTGGCTTTGCCTCGAGTATTTTGTCAGGAAGTTGCACAATGCCGTATCCTGCATGGTAAGTACTATCATTTGGCCTAGAACATGAGCCATCTACAAACACATCTGGGGCCCCATCAAGAGCCACAGCTGACATGTCGGACCTAGGGGAAGTGTCTTGCTGTATGTGGGTTATACAATTGTGTTCTGGTGCCACTTCATCCTGTTCCCCCTTTAGCCCCAGTAGGGCATTCAAAATTAGAGCAGGGCCTGAATTTGCTGAAGAATATTTAATAATCAAGTTGGGATCAGATAGAAGAATCACTTCATATCCGCTCAACCTTTGTGCTGACATGTGTTGAGTGTGTATGTTTTTCAGTAGTAAGGACACTTGATGTGTGGTGTGTAGGGTAGTTTCATGTCCCAATGTGAAAGAAATAACCATTCCCACCAGAATTGCGCACGATGCAACAGCTCTCAGACAAGCAGGCATGCCCTGAACCTGAGTTGGCACTACTTTGGAAAAAAAAGCTACAGGGCGGAGCTTGCCTCCATGTTCCTGAGCCAGGACCCCCGCCATGGTTGTACAATTTTCCCTAGCATACAGATGAAACATTTTCTTATAATCAGGTAGTCCAAGACCAGGGGCCATTACCATAGCATTCTTCAGGTACACAAAGGCATCAACAATTTCATTTGACCATGTGAGAATGTCAGGTGATTCTGAAAGTGTGGCAGACCTCAGAGTGTGATCATAGAATGAAAAATCAGGTATCCATTGGCGGCAGTAACCAATCATACCAAGAAAAGTTAGCATGTCCTTTTTTGTTTGTGGGCGGGGCAGACCCACGAGAGCCGCAGCTCTTTTGTGACTGACATTCCTCTCACCATGACTTAGAATAAAACCAAGGTATTCAACCTGTTTTTGGCCCCATTGCAGTTTCTTTTTAGATGCTTTGTGACCATTCCCTGACAACCATTCTAACAGAGACCAACTATCCTCCTGACTGGCCTCCTGACTTGAACTACAAATCAATAGGTCATCCACATATATAATGAGGACCAAACCATTGGGAGGGGTCCAGGACCTCAGTGTGGTCTGGAGGGCAAGTGAGTAGACTGCAGGCGAATCTACATAGCCCTAGGCATTCTACACCAGCTCATCTGGCAATTTTTGTAATATAAATACAAATAGCGCCCTTGTCTGGTGGTCCACAGGAACCGAAAAAATGCATTTGTTAAATCAATCACTGTAAAATATTCTGCATCGGACGGAATGGAGGTGAGGAGTGATGGCACGTCAGGCACTATTGGGGCTAATGGAACCACCAAATTATTTATGGCCCTCAAATCTTGTACAAACCTGTAAGAGCCATCCGGCTTCTTAACAGGATTGATAGGTGTGTTGTAAGGAGAAACAGTTTCCTCTACCCTCTGTTTACATGCTGTAGCAATAGGGAGGGAAGCCTTATTCTTGAAAACCCTTTTTAATTCTGTGTCAAGCTCCTCCCACATAGTTTCTCTCCCTTCTGTGGTATTTAGTTTATAGGCAGTAGCCTGTGTATTACTTGGTTCTATGTGACTAATGCTTTTTACATTTATCCAATCCCAAGCTGGATTATTTCCCAGAATACCATCAATGATCAATCTCATATCTTCCTGCGTGTAATTTCTTCCTAAACATGCCTTTTTTAAATAAGCAAGTGTATCTCCAGGAGATACTGTAGGCTTGGGACAATGTTTAACAATCTTATTAATATCTTCTAATTCTATGGGTTTTTTTAGAATTAGTTCTCCTGCTGTGAGAAAAGGTAGTGTCAATATAGCCAACTCCTTTCCTCCTACGACCCCCTCATCTTCTCTTTTTCCCTCTTGTTTCTTATCCATGGATCTAAGCTGCATTCTAAATTCCTCCACATCTCTCTGCCCTTTCTATGACTGGTGTCACTTCTTCTCCATTGACCATCCTTTTCTGTAATTTTATTATATTTACCTGTCCCTGTTCTTCGTATTCCAACTCTCCTTCGTTGTCATTATTCTCTGTAAGGATGCCTTGAACTTGGCTACCCTCCTCTGGTGATTTTATACTAATAATCTGTTTGGGTCTAGTGGAGGGGCCTGGCTGTATTGGTTGTAGATCCGGGACGGGAAGTGGCGCAGGGACAGGGACAGGGGCTGGAGGGGCAGGGGCAGGAGCAGGGGCTGGAGCTGCAGAGACAGGAGCAGGGGCTGGAGGGGCATTAGGCTGGGGAGTAATCATCCCCAAACTAATCAAAAAATCATCATCAGCAGCATTTTTAAAACCACTTAATGAAGGATATATATTATACGGGGGGGGGGGTGGGATTGGTGTCTGAACTGTTTTCAGTCCAATCTTGGGTCTGCATGTCTTTTCAGATTGATGCTTTTCCTGGCATATTTTTAATGTATCCAATTTCAACTTCCTCTTTTGTTTTAAAGAGAAAATCAAATTGAACTTTCCCTTGCTATTATCAACCCAATACGGTGACCATTTTAACCAGTTTTCTCCCCCTTTCTTCATATAAACTTGGTCCCATTGTGGGTCCCCCTCATACCAAGGAAAGGCTTGTTTGTCCCCCAAACATAATCCCTTAATCATGTCTGTATGAAAAGGATCATTTGCCCCCTTTCTTGGGAATGGGTCTGTACTCCCTATAGCTTCTGTCCAGCCTGCCATACAATCCACCCAGGGATTTATTAAATAATAGTCCGTTCCACAAACTCTAGCAACATAATCCTTACAATTTTCTCCCTTTTCTGGGGGACCTGGTGGGTAACTACCTCCTTGACCCATATTTAGACAGTGGATAAAACAATTTTAGCTTAAAATCTTATTTTGTTCCACACAACAAATTATCTTATTTTTCTACGCAACAGAAAGAAAAAGCAAAAGACAGATAAACCAGAATCTGCTCCACAGACTTATTAACCTCTTGATAACTTTCCAAAAGTTATCTCTTCACTGTTTTACCAAAAACAGTGTGTTCTACCAGAGAACTGTGTTTACCAAAAACACCTTTTTTTATAGTGCACTATTTTGTAACTCTACCAAAGAGTTAAGTCTGCTTTACCAAAAGCAGCTACAGGTTATCACGGGTCTATATAGACAATACAGAATGATTCAAGACCTTCCCTCAACACAGGGCAAGAAAGAGCTTTTAGTCATAAAAAGACAAAAGGTTTACTTACCAAGTGAGGTGGGTGGTCATCCCGGACGAGCCCCCAGCTGAAAGGAATGATTTTCTTTCCCCTCAGAGACCCCCGGTCTGTGGAGAGATTCCTGGTTTATCAGCAGAATTCTGGGAACACCCCTTGAACACGGAAATCACGACAGCTTATGTTCAGAGATGTTCAAAGTTTATTAGACATTAATAAGATTATATAGACTACATATAATAATAAGGGAGGGGGGAGCGAGTTTCAAAACTGTAACTTGTAACTTTCCATCATGAGCTAACTACATGAAACATAACATATACATTTCTTGGTACAAATTGTTCTGGCTAACTTTCTGGAAAACAGCCAGACAAAGACATTGTCAGGGTCATGTTAGCTTCTGTTGATACATCCTTGAACAACCAAAAACAGTTTCATTAAACTTCTAATATCTCTACAAAATGCTAACTTAATACTTAATACTTAAAATGGCGTACATAATACAAAATGGAAGTTATCTAGATCCTTTCAAATAGTAGGTTTTATATATAAATATACAATATATTATGAATATTGCATACAGGATGTAAGGGATGGATCCTGAAAGACAGGTACAGTATATATCAGCATTGTTTGGGTTTTGCTTCCTTTCATGGGAGATGACAAGAGACAATCGTGGTACTCAGAGATTCTCGCTGATGCAGCCTTATGGCAGTACTCAGCGCTAGCCACCCCAAACTTTTCTAAGGAATTTATTGTTCAAAAAGATGCATGCAGTAAAGGTTTAGGAGCCCTTCTGTCCCACGTGGTCAATGGGGAGGAACACCCCATAGTCTTTCTAAGTAGGAAGTTAGCAAGAGAAATTATACCGCAGTGGAGCAAGAGTTTTTAGCCATCAAATATGCTTTGGACTCCCTACTCTATTTTCTCCTTGGCAGGAAATTTTGTCTGGTGTCTGACCATGCCCTACTGACCTGGATGCAAGGGTAACCAGGCAGTTCTTGTCGCTACAAGAGTTGTATACTCACTGGCTTCATTATTAGGTACACCTGGTCAATTGCATGGTAACACAAATTGCTAATCAGCCAATCACATGGCAGCAACTCAATGCATTTAGGCATCTAGACGTGGTGAAGACGACTTGCTAAAGTTCAAACCGAGCATCAGAATAGGGAAGTAAATCGATTTAAGTAACTTTGAACATGGCATGGTTATTGGTGCCAGACGGGCTGGTCTGAGTATTTAAAAAAAACTGCTGCTCTACTGGGATTTTCATGGACATTCATTTCCAGGGTTTACAGAGAATGGTCCGTAAAAGCAGAAAATATCCAGTGAGCAGCAGTTGTGTGGACGAAAATGTCTTATTGATGTCAGAAGTCAGAGGAGAATGGGCAGACTGATTCAAGATGATAGAAAGGCAACATTAACTCAAATAACGACTCATTACAACCAAGGTATACAGAATGCCATCTCTAAACGCACAACACATCAAACGTTGAAGCAGATGGGCTACAGCTCTAGAAGACCACATTGGGTGCCACTCGTGTCAACTAAGAACAGGAAACGGATGCTACAATTTGCATAGGCTCACCAGAACTGGACAATAGAAGATTGGAAAAACAATGCCTGGTCTGATGAGTTTCGATTTCAGCTGCAACATTCAGATGGTAGAGTCAGAAATTGGTGCAAACATGAAAGCATGGATCCATCCTGCCTTATATCAACGGTTCAGGCTGGTGGTGGTGGTTTTATGGTATGGGGATTATTTTCTTTGCACACATTGGACCCCCTTAGTAACAATTGAGCATTTAAGCCAATTGAGCATTTAAATGCTATGGCCTACCTGAGTATTGTTGCTGACCAGGTCCATCGTTTTATGACTACAGTGTACCCATCTTATGATGGCTATTTCCAGCAGGATAATGCACCATGCTTCAAAGCTCAAATCATCTCTAACTGGTTTATTGAACATCACATTGAGTTCACTGTACTACAATGGCTTCTACAGTCACCAGATCTCAATCCAACAGAGCACCTTTGGGATGTGGTGGAACAGGAAATTTGCATCATGGATATGCAGCTGATAAATCTGCAGCAACTGGGGGATGCTATCATGTCAATATGGACCAAAATCTCTGAGGAATGTTTCCAACACCATGTTGAATCTATACCACAAACTAAGGCAGTTCTGAAGGCAAAAGGGGGTCCAACCCGGTACTAGCAAGGTGTACCTAGTAAAGTGGCCAATGATTGTATATACCATATATCACCATTGGGTGATGGTTGGGGATGGGTGTACCTGAATTCCACTGGTTTCCACCAGTTCTGTGCTGATGGCACTGCTTTACATCTTCTAATGTTGAAGGGAAGTAAGCATGATGTGTCTTTCATCTGCTGCATTAGGTTTCCTTGGCCAACCACTGCATCTATAGTCCTCAGCATTGCCCGTTTCTTTGTGCTTCTTCAAAAGAACTTGATGAATTGAACTGATGCTGGTTTAAAGCCAAAGGATGGTCACACCAAATATTGATTTGATGTAGATTTTTCTTCTGTTCGCTCACTTTGCATTTTGTAAATTGCTAAAAATAAACTATTAAAATATACGTATATTTTTGGAAGCATTCTTACTTTATAGCATTTCTTCACACCAGCCTATAACCTTCACACAGTACTAATTTTGATTTGCTGCCCCCTTCTGAATGCCAAAAAATGCCTACTTCTGATTAGTAGTATGTCAGACATACAGGGGTGGGTGAGCACTCACAAACACAAACTGTCTGCATTCGAAGCTACCATCCTGCTCCTGCATGCTTGTCACATTAAAATGATCAGATATGTCTTTTCAGCCCTCGTGTCCCCATAGAGTAGCATAGGCTGCCTGCATGCAGCTCTAGGGGACTCCAGCTGAATAAACAAATGGCCCAGTCATGCTTTTGGGTTCAGCGCTGCCATTCCCTGACCTCCATGGCCAGAGATTAAGCTAATCATGCATGATTTGTGCTTGATCAGCTTCATTGGTGTCCATAGGTGATATTAGACCCATGGGGGGGGATTTACTAAAACTGGTCAACTCAGAATCTGGTGCAGCTGTACATGGTAGCCAATCAGTTTCCAAGCTCAGCTTGTTCAATTAAGCTTGCACAATAAGACCTGGAAGCTGATTGGTTTCTATGCAGAAGTGAGCCTGATTTTGCACTCTCCAGCTTTAGTGAATAAACCCCATGATGTTTCCTTAGAGGACCTGCCATGTCCATCATGCTTTCACATAGGGGACAATTGATAAGGTTAAGTAAAAAAAAAGTTAAAAATTGAACACCTAAAAAATGTTATTGCCATAATTCACTACAAACTCTAAACTGTTAAACTGTAAATGTTTTTAAAATGTAGGCTATGAACCATTTTGGGTACTGATGTTTGTCACAGTGTCATGGGCATTCACAATTTTAAGGCTTGGTCTGCTGAGCATCTGTTCACTTAATGCAATTTATATTTTACCAAAAACTGGGCAATATATTGTGCTGGTATGCGCTAAAATTAACTTTGGTGTATTTTTTTTACTGAAAATATCACTTCAGTGACAACTCTGAGTCTAAAACAGAGAGCAAAAAAGTGAGCGCTTTCGATAGACAAGCAGCTGAAGCACACAGGATAACCAAAAAAATCCTCACATGAAAATAAAATATAAAGTGCAGCGCTAAAAATATAAATGTGACACAAAAATATATATTCATAAGAAAGTCCCAATAAAGGTGACCTAGGGTAACAATGCACACTGACCAGAAGTGCACATAAATAGTGCAATGTAGCAAAGATGGAGTTCAGAAAGTAGTCATCAGCATGGAGAGGGTAGATGTATTCCCTTGATCAATGAAGGTCCGCACGATGAAAACAGAGCTGGGCAGAATAAATCCACTGGATGGCAGAAAAGGAATCACGGCTCCACCAAAGAAAGCACCACTCCTCCACTGCACATCAACGATATCTAAGAAAAAATGCTCCCCACAAGGGATCAAGAAAAAATGCCCATAGTGAAGTATAGTTAAAACTTGTTTATTGGGATAAAGCAGGATGCATCCAGTAAAATGGCAAAAAAGCTAGCACACATAAACAGCTAGCACATGTAAAACGGACAGGACTAACCGTCCTGTCAGATGTAGTGGCCGCCGGAGCTCCACAATGCTCCGACGGCGTGACGTCAAGGCGTGCGTAGGCTCCTCCTTACGCGTTACGTGCCGAGCACATCTTCAGAGAAAGAACCGGTGAACGCCGTGACGTGCAAGTCGGAGCTAAATAGACCGAAAGGCGTATGCGCGATAGCCAGGCGCCATTTTGTCATAGCTCAAAAAGAGTCTGCATGTCCGTCATAAATTATCAGAAGGACAGCAGACAATACCTCAATTGGGATCGAGCAAATCTCTCTATACCAAAAGGGTCATACATAAAGGAGAGAAATTACTAAAATCTAAACATTAGAGATATGTATAACTATAAACATAGTCCATATCATAATTATTTAAAAAACAACCTAACTGCCAAATTTAAAAAATGAGTCAATGAATACATATATGTAAAAAAACTCAACAAATAATAATCATAAAATAATAATGACACCAACAAAAATTTAAAATTAGCGCAAAAAAATAACTCAAAATACAAAAATATATATATGAATAAAAGAAACAAAGATATATATATAAAATAAACAAAAAAAATATATAAAATAAAAAAATTAAAGTGCGGGAAACTGTTAATTTCAGCTATTGTCTATAAAACAATTTACGTCAAGATCGACGTTAAGGCCCCGTGGATATAAAGTTTCTAATTGACAAATATATCTAGTTTCTAACTGTGAAACAGCCCGAATTTTTTAAGTGCCTCTCCAATGTGGAACAATAGTATCAATTCCAATAAATCTCAAAAGGGAGGGATCTCTCCCATGATGGCGTCTAAAATGTAATGAGAGAGAATGATCTTTAAAACCCTTCCTAATATTATTTATATGCTCCCTGAGCCGATCATATAAATAATATTAGGAAGGGTTTTAAAGATCATTCTCTCTCATTACATTTTAGACGCCATCATGGGAGAGATCCCTCCCTTTTGAGATTTATTGGAATTGATACTATTGTTCCACATTGGAGAGGCACTTAAAAAATTCGGGCTGTTTCACAGTTAGAAACTAGATATATTTGTCAATTAGAAACTTTATATCCATGGGGCCTTAACGTCGATCTTGACGTAAATTGTTTTATAGACAATAGCTGAAATTAACAGTTTCCCGCACTTTCATTTTTTATTTTTTTTATATATATTTTTTTTGTTTATATTATATATATATCTTTGTTTCTTTTATTCATATATATATTTTTGTATTTTGAGTTATTTTTTTGCACTAATTTTAAATTTTTGTTGGTGTCATTATTATTTTATGATTATTATTTGTTGAGTTTTTTTACATATATGTATTCATTGACTCATTTTTTAAATTTGGCAGTTAGGTTGTTTTTTAAATAATAATGATATGGACTATGTTTATAGTTATACATATCTCTAATGTTTAGATTTTAGTAATTTCTCTCCTTTATGTATGACCCTTTTGGTATAGAGAGATTTGCTCGATCCCAACTGAGGTATTGTCTGCTGTCCTTCTGATAATTTATGACGGACATGCAGACTCTTTTTGAGCTATGGCAAAATGGCGCCTGGCTATCGCTCATGCGCCTTTCGGTCTATTTAGCTCCGACTTGCACATCACGGCGTTCACCGGTTCTTTCTCTGAAGATGTGCTCGGCACGTAACGCGTAAGGAGGAGCCTACGCACGCCTTGACGTCACGCCGTCGGAGCATTGTGGAGCTCCGGCGGCCACTACATCTGACAGGACGGTTAGTCCTGTCCGTTTTACATGTGCTAGCTGTTTATGTGTGCTAGCTTTTTTGCCATTTTACTGGATGCATCCTGCTTTATCCCAATAAACAAGTTTTAACTATACTTCACTATGGGCATTTTTTCTTGATCCCTTGTGGGGAGCATTTTTTCTTAGATATCGTTGATGTGCAGTGGAGGAGTGGTGCTTTCTTTGGTGGAGCCGTGATTCCTTTTCTGCCATCCAATGGATTTATTCTGCCCAGCTCTGTTTTCATCGTGCGGACCTTCATTGATCAAGGGAATACATCTACCCTCTCCATGCTGATGACTACTTTCTGAACTCCATCTTTGCTACATTGCACTATTTATGTGCACTTCTGGTCAGTGTGCATTGTTACCCTAGGTCACCTTTATTGGGACTTTCTTATGAATATATATTTTTGTGTCACATTTATATTTTTAACTCTGAGTCTGCTCGGACTTCTGGCATCTCATTCAAGATAGTGGTGCCCAACAGCAGATTCAGGTCTTTCAATGTCTACACCAGGGACGCTTTTACAGGTAAAAAAACAAGAAATACATTACATGCATGTAGGCAGGTGCAGTCGCCTTTCTCCAATGCAGATGGTACTCAACCACAGCGGCATTGCTGGAAGGGAGGAAGTCAAGAGGAACCTGTTCCTCTATGGTTTACTGGGTCACTAGGAAAGAAATCTGGTTGGGTGTTTCCACCCCATGTGACTATGTTGGGTCAAGCAGAGTCTATTTAAGACCCTGGCTCCTAAGTTTGGTGCACATTTTTGCGAGTGGGCAGCATATGGTCAAGTTTCACATTTGACAGGGAAAGTGAATAGCTGCAGGGAAAGGTTCCAGATGAGAAGAGACAGACTATGGACATGATACCTTCCTGGAATCCTCCCATTTGGGCAAAGCCAGGCCGCATTAAGCCCCCTAAGACAGATGTCTGCACATCTGAGACATGTTCTGCTCAACATTGCTGGTGAAATCCGCTAGTGTTCCCAGTCGGGTGCCTTCCTGCTTGGCCATTATATCACTGAATTTTGCCTTCCTGTATATTGCATGTAGAGATGAGCGAAGTATTCAAAAATTTGATTCGGCTGATTCGGCGAATTCGAGGAATAAATTCGATTCGATGCGAATATATTCGCTGCGAATTTAACTTATAAAAAGGGTGTTTCTAGGCTTCAGAGAGCCTTTATATTAGTGCAGAACACTGTACCCTTAATTTAAATGCCCTTGGAGTCTGCTGGGGAAGAGAAATAATACTGTCAGTCAGTATGACATGCAGATGAGTGCCGTCGATCTTAGAATCACCGCACACTTCACTCATTTGGGCAGTCACGGGGCCAAAACCAGAGTGTGGAGCCACAGTGTGGCGGTGGAGGCAGCAGCAATGGGAGGCCATACAGCACCCTATGACAAAATGGAACCCACCAGCAGTGTGAGGAGACCTGAAAGTGGCACATGGCAGAGTGTGGCGATGGAGACAGCAGCAATGGGAGGCCGTACAGGGACCCATGACACACTCTGGACCTGGCAGCAGCATGAGGAGGCGGTACAGGGGCCCATGACAGATTACGGGCCTGGCAGCAGCATGAGGAGTCGGTACGGGGGCCCATGGCAGATTACGGGCCTGGCAGCAGCAATGGGAGGCCCGTAATCTGCCAGCACCCTATGACAAAATGGAACCCACCAGCAGTGTGAGGAGACCTGAAAGTGGCACATGGCAGAGTGTGGCGATGGAGACAGCAGCAATGGGAGGCCGTACAGGGACCCATGAGAGACTCTGGACCTGGCAGCAGCATGAGGAGGCGGTACAGGGGCCCATGACAGATTACGGGCCTGGCAGCAGCAAAGGGAGGCCGTAATCTGCCAGCACCCTATGACAAAATGGAACCCACCAGCAGTGTGAGGAGACCTGAAAGTGGCACATGGCAGAGTGTGGCGATGGAGACAGCAGCAATGGTTGGCCGTACAGGGACCCATGAGAGACTCTGGACCTGGCAGCAGCATGAGGAGGCGGTACAGGGGCCCATGACAGATTACGGGCCTGGCAGCAGCAATGGGAGGCCCGTAATCTGCCAGTACCCTATGACAAAATGGAACACACCAGCAGTGTGAGGAGACCTGAAAGTGGCACATGGCAGAGTGTGGCGATGGAGACAGCAGCAATGGGAGGCCGTACAGGGACCCATGACAGATTACGGGCCTGGCAGCAGCATGAGGAGGCGGTACAGGGGCCCATGACAGATTACGGGCCTGGCAGCAGCAATGGGAGGCCCGTAATCTGCCAGCACCCTATGACAAAATGGAACCCACCAGCAGTGTGAGGAGACCTGAAAGTGGCACATGGCAGAGTGTGGCGATGGAGACAGCAGCAATGGGAGGCCGTACAGGGAGCCATGACAGATTACGGGCCTGGCAGCAGCATGAGGAGGCGGTACAGGGGCCCATGACAGATTACGGGCCTGGCAGCAGCAATGGGAGGCCCGTAATCTGCCAGCACCCTATGACAAAATGGAACCCACCAGCAGTGTGAGGAGACCTGAAAGTGGCACATGGCAGAGTGTGGCGATGGAGACAGCAGCAATGGGAGGCCGTACAGGGACCCATGAGAGACTCTGGACCTGGCAGCAGCATGAGGAGGCGGTACGGGGGCCCATGGCAGACTACGGGCCTGGCAGCAGCAATGGGAGGCCCGTAATCTGCCAGCACCCTATGACAAAATGGAACCCACCAGCAGTGTGAGGAGACCTGAAAGTGGCACATGGCAGAGTGTGGCGATGGAGACAGCAGCAATGGGAGGCCGTACAGGGACCCATGAGAGACTCTGGACCTGGCAGCAGCATGAGGAGGCGGTACGGGGGCCCATGGCAGATTACGGGCCTGGCAGCAGCAATGGGAGGCCCGTAATCTGCCAGCACCCTATGACAAAATGGAACCCACCAGCAGTGTGAGGAGACCTGAAAGTGGCACATGGCAGAGTGTGGAGATGGAGACAGCAGCAATGGGAGGCCGTACAGGGACCCATGACAGATTACGGGCCTGGCAGCAGCATGAGGAGGCGGTACAGGGGCCCATGACAGATTACGGGCCTGGCAGCAGCAATGGGAGGCCCGTAATCTGCCAGCACCCTATGACAAAATGGAACCCACCAGCAGTGTGAGGAGACCTGAAAGTGGCACATGGCAGAGTGTGGCGATGGAGACAGCAGCAATGGGAGGCCGTACAGGGACCCATGAGAGACTCTGGACCTGGCAGCAGCATGAGGAGGCGGTACGGGGGCCCATGGCAGATTTCGGGCCTGGCAGCAGCAATGGGAGGCCCGTAATCTGCCAGCACCCTATGACAAAATGGAACCCACCAGCAGTGTGAGGAGACCTGAAAGTGGCACATGGCAGAGTGTGGCGATGGAGACAGCAGCAATGGGAGGCCGTACAGGGACCCATGACAGATTACGGGCCTGGCAGCAGCATGAGGAGGCGGTACAGGGGCCCATGACAGATTACGGGCCTGGCAGCAGCAATGGGAGGCCCGTAATCTGCCAGCACCCTATGACAAAATGGAACCCACCAGCAGTGTGAGGAGACCTGAAAGTGGCACATGGCAGAGTGTGGCGATGGAGACAGCAGCAATGGGAGGCCGTACAGGGACCCATGAGAGACTCTGGACCTGGCAGCAGCATGAGGAGGCGGTATGGGGGCCCATGGCAGATTACGGGCCTGGCATCAGCAATGGGAGGCCCGTAATCTGCCAGCACCCTATGACAAAATGGAACCCACCAGCAGTGTGAGGAGACCTGAAAGTGGCACATGGCAGAGTGTGGCGATGGAGACAGCAGCAATGGGAGGCCGTACAGGGACCCATGAGAGACTCTGGACCTGGCAGCAGCATGAGGAGGCGGTACGGGGGCCCATGGCAGATTACGGGCCTGGCAGCAGCAATGGGAGGCCCGTAATCTGCCAGCACCCTATGACAAAATGGAACCCACCAGCAGTGTGAGGAGACCTGAAAGTGGCACATGGCAGAGTGTAGCGATGGAGACAGCAGCAATGGGAGGCCGTACAGGGACCCATGAGAGACTCTGGACCTGGCAGCAGCAATGGGAGGCCCGTAATCTGCCAGCACCCTATGACAAAATGGAACCCACTAGCAGTGTGAGGAGACCTGAAAGTGGCACATGGCAGAGTGTGGCGATGGAGACAGCAGCAATGGGAGGCCGTACAGGGACCCATGAGAGACTCTGGACCTGGCAGCAGCATGAGGAGGCGGTACGGGGGCCCATGGCAGATTACGGGCCTGGCAGCAGCAATGGGAGGCCCGTAATCTGCCAGCACCCTATGACAAAATGGAACCCACCAGCAGTGTGAGGAGACCTGAAAGTGGCACATGGCAGAGTGTGGCAATAGAGACAGCAGCAATGGGAGGCCGTACAGGGACCCATGAGAGACTCTGGACCTGGCAGCAGCATGAGGAGGCGGTACGGGGGCCCATGGCAGATTACGGGCCTGGCAGCAGCAATGGGAGGCCCGTAATCTGCCAGCACCCTATGACAAAATGGAACCCACCAGCAGTGTGAGGAGACCTGAAAGTGGCACATGGCAGAGTGTGGCGATGGAGACAGATGCAATGGGAGGCCGTACAGGGACCCATGAGAGACTCTGGACCTGGCAGCAGCATGAGGAGGCGGTACGGGGGCCCATGGCAGATTACGGGCCTGGCAGGAGCAATGGGAGGCCCGTAATCTGCCAGCACCCTATGACAAAATGGAACCCACCAGCAGTGTGAGGAGACTTGAAAGTGGCACATGGCAGAGTTAAAATGTTTGGGGCATGATTCATGGCGGATTTAGTCAGTTGTGTCAGGAACTGGTGTTTTGAAATCCAGACTAATCCACGCCTGATTCATTTTCACAAACGTGAGTCTCTCCACACTTTGGGTGGACAGTCGTGTCCTCCGCGGAGTTACAATACCTCCTGCCGCACTAAACACGCGCTCCGATGCCACGCTACTGGCCAGGCATGACAGCCTTTCAAGGGCAAATTCAGCTAGTTGGGGCCAAAGGTCAAGTTTCGTTGCCCAGTAGTCAAGGGGATTGTCTACCTCGGTTGGCAGGGTGCTGTCCAAGTAGGCCCAAGCCTGTTGTTTGAGGTCCTGCTCCAGGTCCACCTGATGCTGCTGCTGCTGCTGCGGCTGGTTAGTAGTTTCCTCACTGCGCTGGTGAAGAAAGCTACTCATCATCGACTGCAGACTGAGGCAGCCGCTGCTGGTGGAGCTGCCACTGCTCCTACCACCCCACCCCTCCCCTGCTGCCATGGCAGCGGAACGCGAGCGCACAGGGCCCACAGTGTCTGAGGATGGACGTTGGCGCAGAAAGACAGAGACCAACTGACTACATAGGTGGTTTTTATAGTACGCTATTTTGGCCTCCCTCTCAGCAGGTGTGAAAAAGGCCACCATTTTTGAACGGTAGCGAGGGTCCAACAAGGTGGACAGCCAAAAGTCATCCCTCTGTCTGATGGTTATTATTCGGCTGTCGCTATGCAAGCAACCGAGCATGCTATGGGCCATTTGTGCCAAGGAATGCGAGAGACTCCCTGCCTCCATCTCCGCAGCATACTGCCACGGTGCGTCTGGGTCCTCTGTCTCCTCCTCCTCCTCCTCTACCAGATGCTCCTGCTCCTCCACTCCTGTCCGCTGAGTGGAAAAACCACCCATTTCACTCAATAATTCCTGAGCACCAATGTCCTCCTCTACCTCCTCCTCTTCTTCCTGTCCTGCCCCCACAGGGGTCATGTGGCGTTGAGATCTGTGCGCCACATCTACCGCACCCTGACCAGCCATTGTTAACAGCATTTGTTCCAGGACGTGCAACAGAGGAATGACGTCGTTCATCCCATAGTCCTGCCGACTCACGAATAGCGTGGCCTCCTCAAAGGGCCTGAGCAAACGGCAGGTGTCACGCATGAGCTGCCAATGGCTGACATCTAAGTTACACAGGGGAGTACCTTTATCCGCTTGTAACATCAGGAAATCGGTGATGGCCTTTCGCTGTTCGTAAAGGCGGTTAACATATGTAGGGTTGAATTCCACCTTGTTGCAACGTCACAGCATGAGGAGTCGGTACGGGGGCCCATGACAGATTACGGGTCTGGCAGCAGCAATGGGAGGCCCGTAATCTGCCAGCACCCTATGACAAAATGGAACCCACCCGCAGTGTGAGGAGACCTGAAAGTGGCACATGGCAGAGTGTGGCGATGGAGACAGCAGCAATGGGAGGCCGTACAGGGACCCATGAGACACTCTGGACCTGGCAGCAGCATGAGGAGGCGGTACAGGGGCCCATGGCAGATTACGGGCCTGGCAGCAGCAATGGGAGGCCCGTAATCTGCCAGCACCCTATGACAAAATGGAACCCACCAGCAGTGTCAGGAGACCTGAAAGTGGCACATGGCAGAGTGTGGCGATGGAGACAGCAGCAATGGGAGGCCGTACAGGGACCCATGAGAGACTCTGGACCTGGCAGCAGCATGAGTAGGCGGTACAGGGGCCCATGGCAGATTACGGGCCTGGCAGCAGCAATGGGAGGCCCGTAATCTGCCAGCACCCTATGACAAAATGGAACCCACCAGCAGTGTGAGGAGACCTGAAAGTGGCACATGGCAGAGTGTGGCGATGGAGACAGCAGCAATGGGAGGCCGTACAGGGACCCATGAGAGACTCTGGACCTGGCAGCAGCATGAGGAGGCGGTACAGGGACCCATGACAGATTACGGGCCTGGCAGCAGCATGAGGAGGCGGTACAGGGGCCCATGACAGATTACGGGCCTGGCAGCAGCAATGGGAGGCCCGTAATCTGCCAGCACCCTATGACAAAATGGAACACACCAGCAGTGTGAGGAGACCTGAAAGTGGCACATGGCAGAGTGTGGCGATGGAGACAGCAGCAATGGGAGGCCGTACAGGGACCCATGAGAGACTCTGGACCTGGCAGCAGCATGAGGAGGCGGTACAGGGGCCCATGACAGATTACGGGTCTGGCAGCAGCAATGGGAGGCCCGTAATCTGCCAGCACCCTATGACAAAATGGAACACACCAGCAGTGTGAGGAGACCTGAAAGTGGCACATGGCAGAGTGTGGCGATGGAGACAGCAGCAATGGGAGGCCGTACAGGGACCCATGAGAGACTCTGGACCTGGCAGCAGCATGAGGAGGCGGTACAGGGGCCCATGACAGATTATGGGTCTGGCAGCAGCAATGGGAGGCCCGTAATCTGCCAGCACCCTATGACAAAATGGAACACACCAGCAGTGTGAGGAGACCTGAAAGTGGCACATGGCAGAGTGTGGCGATGGAGACAGCAGCAATGGGAGGCCGTACAGGGACCCATGAGAGACTCTGGACCTGGCAGCAGCATGAGGAGGCGGTACGGGGGCCCATGACAGATTACGGGTCTGGCAGCAGCAATGGGAGGCCCGTAATCTGCCAGCACCCTATGACAAAATGGAACCCACCAGCAGTGTGAGGAGACCTGAAAGTGGCACATGGCAGAGTGTGGCGATGGAGACAGCAGCAATGGGAGGCCGTACAGGGACCCATGAGAGACTCTGGACCTGGCAGCAGCATGAGGAGGCGGTACAGGGGCCCATGACAGATTACGGGTCTGGCAGCAGCAATGGGAGGCCCGTAATCTGCCAGCACCCTATGACAAAATGGAACACACCAGCAGTGTGAGGAGACCTGAAAGTGGCACATGGCAGAGTGTGGCGATGGAGACAGCAGCAATGGGAGGCCGTACAGGGACCCATGAGAGACTCTGGACCTGGCAGCAGCATGAGGAGGCGGTACGGGGGCCCATGACAGATTACGGGTCTGGCAGCAGCAATGGGAGGCCCGTAATCTGCCAGCACCCTATGACAAAATGGAACCCACCAGCAGTGTGAGGAGACCTGAAAGTGGCACATGGCAGAGTGTGGCGATGGAGACAGCAGCAATGGGAGGCCTTACAGGGACCCATGAGAGACTCTGGACCTGGCAGCAGCATGAGGAGGCGGTACAGGGGCCCATGACAGATTACGGGTCGGGCAGCAGCAATGGGAGGCCCGTAATCTGCCAGCACCCTATGACAAAATGGAACCCACCAGCAGTGTGAGGAGACCTGAAAGTGGCACATGGCAGAGTGTGGCGATGGAGACAGCAGCAATGGGAGGCCGTACAGGGACCCATGAGAGACTCTGGACCTGGCAGCAGCATGAGGAGGCGGTACAGGGACCCATGACAGATTACGGGCCTGGCAGCAGCATGAGGAGGCGGTACAGGGGCCCATGGCAGATTACGGGCCTGGCAGCAGCAATGGGAGGCCCGTAATCTGCCAGCACCCTATGACAAAATGGAACCCACCAGCAGTGTGAGGAGACCTGAAAGTGGCACATGGCAGAGTGTGGCGATGGAGACAGCAGCAATGGGAGGCCGTACAGGGACCCATGACAGATTACGGGCCTGGCAGCAGCATGAGGAGGCGGTACAGGGGCCCATGACAGATTACGGGCCTGGCAGCAGCAATGGGAGGCCCGTAATCTGCCAGCACCCTATGACAAAATGGAACCCACCAGCAGTGTGAGGAGACCTGAAAGTGGCACATGGCAGAGTGTGGCGATGGAGACAGCAGCAATGGGAGGCCGTACAGGGACCCATGAGAGACTCTGGACCTGGCAGCAGCATGAGGAGGCGGTACGGGGGCCCATGGCAGATTACGGGCCTGGCAGCAGCAATGGGAGGCCCGTACTCTGCCAGCACCCTATGACACAATGGAACCCACCAGCAGTGTGAGGAGACCTGAAAGTGGCACATGGCAGAGTGTGGCGATGGAGACATGGGCCCCCTGGCCACGCTTGACTTTCTGGCCACATAGTCAACATACGGCTACGTTTACTTCCTCGGGCGGCTTGACGAAAAATTGCCACACCGCCGAGTAGGAAACATTGCCCCCGCTACTCCTCACTGGCTGACTGCTACTTCCTCCGTGCACACCGGCACCACTACTGGCCGTGGTGGTAGGCTGCAGTGGAGCTGGTGCTCTACTCCGTGGCCGTTTGCCTCCACTGACACTGCTGCGACCCTGCTGCCTCCTGGGCAACCCACCGACTGTTTTGCTCGCTGCCAAGCTTGCACCCTCTTCTCCTGATGATGCGGAAGCAATAGCCTGATGACGACGAGGCTGCCAAGTGCGATCAGCCTCATCATCATCAATTAGGGTCTCCGCCTCACTACTAGCCCCCTCGGCTGCGTGTGGGTCAGGAGACAGACCTGTCTCTAGACCGGCTACCGAGCCACTCTCCTCGCCAGTACTTCTTCGCCTGGCTGCTGAAGAGGCGGATGTCTCCCCCCGTTCCTGACCACCCTCTGTTAGCTCTTCCTCACTGTAGAGTGGGGCTGAGCCCACAGCATGCGATACTTCGCTTGGTGAGGGAACACCAAAGGACAGGGGCAGGTCGAGGACACGTGATTTCAGTGGGCTTGCTCCCGGGCCATGCCAACTAACGGTTGTGTCTGACGTACCCACCGACCGTTGGCTGTAGGTGTCAGAGGTGACCTGGGAAGAGGAAGACGACCGAGCCAACCAATCGATGACGGCAGGGTTGTTGGTGGAGACACGACCGCTGGATGACACCGGGAGCACTGGCCTCTGGCTGCGACTAGTGCTGCCTCGACCCCTTCCTCTGCTGCCACGTCTGCTCGCTCTTAAAACATGGCCTCCTCTGACACTCCTCCTTGTGTTGTCTGACATACTCTTTAATTCAACGATTCTGTGTCCCTGAGTAACGATTCTGTGTCCCTGAGTAACAGTTCTGTGTCCCTCAGTAACAATTCTGTGTCCCTCAGTAACAATTCTGTGTCTGTCCCTGAGTAACAATTCTGTGTCCCTGAGTAACAATTTTGTGTCCCTTAGTAACAATTCTGTGTCTGTCCCTGAGTAACAATTCTGTGTCCCTCAGTAACAATTCTGTGTCCCTCAGTAACAATTCTGTGTCTGTCCCTGAGTAACAATTCTGTGTCCCTCAGTAACAATTCTGTGTCCCTCAGTAACAATTCTGTGTCCCTCAGTAACAATTCTGTGTCTGTCCCTGAGTAACAATTCTGTGTCCCTCAGTAACAATTCTGTGTCCCTCAGTAACAATTCTGTGTCCCTCAGTAACAATTCTGTGTCTCTCCCTGAGTAACAGTTCTGTGTCCCTGAGTAACAGTTCTGTGTCCCTGAGTAACAGTTCTGTGTCCCTGAGTATCAATTCTGTGTCCCTCAGTAACATTTCTGTGTCCCTCAGTAACAATTCTGTGTCCCTCAGTAACAATTCTGTGTCCCTCAGTAACAATTCTGTGTCTGTCCCTGAGTAACAGTTCTGTGTCCCTGAGTAACAGTTCTGTGTCCCTGAGTAACAATTCTGTGTCCCTAAGTAACGATTCTGTGTCCCTAAAGTATCTGTGGCCCTAACTCTGTCCCTAATACAGAGAGGTCTGTCTCTCTTGAATGACCGGAGGCAAATGGAGAATTGTAAGATGGCCGCAATTTATAGCTCCACCATTACACAGTGCTGGCTGGCTGGCTGCTGATTGGCTAATGCGATCACATGTCATGAATGAATGCATTATGGGTCAGCGCGCCTTGTCTGCGCGCCTTCCCAGAGATCCCCGCTCCGTCGCCACACATGTCGCCGCCATTTTTGGAAAAATTTCGATTCGCGCATCAGAAGTCTGCTAATTTTCGGATTCGGCGCGAATTTTTTCTAATATTCGAAACGAATTCCACTTCGCCAAGTTCGATTTGCTCATCTCTAATTGCATGTATCAGGACTTGCATGTGTAGTTACTGCCGATTTACAGCGCTGCACCCACCCACATGCACATTGTTCTGTCTCTCCAATCTAAGCATTGAAAGTGTGATCTCTGTAACTTACAGTTGTGATGAGATAGTCTGAGAGAATCTTACAACAATGAACATCTGATAGGTCAAAAGATCATAATGTGCTCTGCTTCATGAGACATGAGGCTTTCGGAAGTGCATTACTGGGAAGGGGGTGGGCTATCTATACAGCATTAACTAAACCAAAAGAAAGAGAGGAGCAGAGACAAAATATAGAGAACACTTAGGCATATGACAGTCATGTGAAACATGACACACATATAATCGTACGGGAAATACAGAAAATGGGCTGGCTGCAAGGTCTCTGCATAGATATATTATTATTATTATTATACAGGATTTATATAGCGCCAACAGTTTGCTCAGCGCTTTACAATATAATGGGAGACAATACAGTTCAATACAAGAGGGTTAGGAGGGCCCTGCTCCATACATCACCCACAAAGGGAATGTACTGATTTTAATGAGTCACCGAACTCAAAGATTGCTTTGAAAGCAGAAAATGCACAACCCTTGTGTAACCATACAAAGCAGGACTGAACACTTGTATATTGATCAAATATGGCTACACCTATGTACCTACATAATTTCAAACTATATTTACAAACAAGATGTAGGCAGGTGCAGTCTACATTCTCCACTGCAGGTGGCGGACATCCAGAAAAAAATGAGTTTCTCCATGATTCCCTTGGTCCCCTGGGATAGTGCTATGCTGATTCCAGGTTACCCTGGTGGCCATCTTGGTTCACACAGAGTCTTATTTAAGTCCCCACCCCCAGGTTTGGAGCTCTTTTTGCGAGTGGGTAGTGCAGGGACAGGATACCCATCTGTCAGGGACAGCACCAGTGGTAAGGAGTGGTTCCAGAGGAGTAGGGAAACCATGGGGCCTTTGTCTGAAACTCAGCAAGCTCCACTTTGCGTTGGACTGGTCAGGCTGCACTCCACTTTCTTAACCACTTCCAGTCCGGACACTTTTACCCCCTTCCAGTCCAGGCCAATTTTCAGCTTTCAGCGCTGTCGCACTTTGAATGACAATTGCGCGGTCATGCAACACTGTGCCCATATGAATTTTTTAGAATTTTTTTGAGACAGATAAAACTTCATTTTGGTGCTATTTATTCACCACTGGGATTTTTATTTTTTCTGCTATATAAATGAAAGTCCAAAAATTATTTTGTTTTTCTTATAAAGTTTTGCAAATAAATAATCTTTCTTCATAAATCTTGGCCAAAATGTATTCCGCTATCTTTTTAGTAAAAAAAAAAAACAAATTAGTTTATAACCAAAAATTTATAATTTTTCAAAAAAGTTTTACCTTTTTATTTTATTTTTTATATTAGTATTTGGGGTTTTGTTTTTTTTTTTAAAACATACTGTCACCATAGTGAAACTATTACTTGTGGGGGGGGGGGTGATGAAGATTATTATTATTTTTTTTTCTTTACACTGATTGCTTTTACATCCATAAAGGCTGCATTCTTGCAGCCATTCCAGCCATTGAGAAATACTGATTGGTCACAGCTTGTCACATGGTACAAGACTGTTGTGAATAGCCTTGTACCATGTGATCTCTGTGATCATTCACAGATATCATGTAGTAAGCAATGATGTCAGAAGTGACATCTTGGTTATTACTATTCATGTGATCACTGATTGGCCAATTAGTGATCACATGATCGGAACCTCACACAGAGGTCCCATACAGCGATCGGTGTTCCGCTGTGTCCGGTGGATACAGCGGGCACAGATCACGGTGCTGTGCGCTCCCAGGGAGCGTACACAGGCAATGGATGCTGGGGGATGTTTAGAAACGTCCTCCAGACACAGCAGGCACCGGATCGCAGTGCTGCGCGCTCCCAGACTAAAATGGTGGGCGCCGTTCGCGAACGGCAACCCGCCCCTGCACTGCTCCCGTCTGGCCGTTTTATGGGATGGAGGAGAAGTGGTTAACAGGCACTGTCTCCAGCTTGGGCCTACTCTCCACCATACCTGTGAGTTCCCTGGTTGGATGTGCTTCACCTCTGGGCTGTTGTACTGTTTGTACAATACATTGTTTTCTGCAAGCAGGGACTGTGTGTTTTCTGCCTCCACATCACGCTGCACCTACCCAACAAAGGTTTTTGATAGATTAGAATAGATACATATCTAAGAAAGGATTGAAGAACCTATACATTCCCACATGAGCGTTGGCCTTGTGCAGGACTCCGTTGTGTCCTGTGGTGCATGGACTGACACCACCGCAGCTCTTGCTTCACAAAGTTAACATTCGTGCATTTCAGACTTATTTAGCTGTATTTATCCAGTAGGCTAATCCGGCACAGAGGAGGAATTATAGAGCTCAGAGCCAGGTGTGGAAAATATGTGAGATTGTTATATCATGGCTTAGCTGCTCCGATGAAAAGAACATGAGGAAAACCACACAAAGGTAGAATGAAAACGAGCCAGAGGAAGTCCCATTTCCCCGTCTAATAGGGCTCAGGAATTCACTTCTAGGGGGAGTGCCAGCCGAACATTGCAAGGCATTAAATCTGAAGTTGAAGAAAAGCAGACAGCAGATTCTAAGGGGTGGGGGGGACTGTATATTGAATTTTACATTTGGCAAAGAGCAGATCCAAGGCAGATTATATTAGGATGTATACTGTATATTAACCAGAAAGGGTTTTCCGCTCCTGAACTTGATGGAACGAAAACACTCCGTATCTGTACTTAAAGCGCATCTCTGGCCCAAACTTTGTTTTTATTTATATGCTATGAGGTTTCTTTCTTTCTGTGTGACACAGATGGTGGCATTTCATTTCACTTTCTGTCCTGGAGGAACAGTAGAAAGTAAGAGGAAATCTTTCCGAAATAAAGGGGAATCCCTTCTTAGCTGAAGCCAAAACAGCTGTCTGCCCCACCTATATATATGGGTTTTTTTCTCTGTTGTACTGTATAAGGTTGCCTGTGTTTGATTTATGAATCTATTGGCAGTTTAGGGCCATTGCAACTTATTTATGTGATTTTAATATCTCCCTCTGTCCTTCCCTGAGATTTAGAGCTAGTCAGTTTGGGAAAGACATTGCCCTCTTACATTTCAAAAGACTTGAAAATTATCCTCTGTACTCAAGGGGTGGACTGACCATTTGGAAACTTGGGCACTGCCCGAGGCCCGGGGTCAGTAGGGGGCCCCATGAGATGCCCCTGGTACCTTTTTCATAGTCTTTTTGTAAACACAGGGGCCCCATGATCCCCTATTGCCCGGGGGCCCCATGAGTTGTCAGTCTGCCCCTGTCTGTACTACAATTAAAATGTGTTGGATTCAACTTCTGTGTGTCATTGAAGAGTTAAGCTGTCTGTGGATGCTGCCAAGTCAGCAGGTGACCCTACTGTCTAGACAGGTTGGGTTTAAGGAGGTTTATCAATGCATACAGCTGCATTTAAATCAAAACAGTGCCCATTTAAAAGATTTAAGCTACACAGCTGAAGATACATTTTTTTTGTTGTTCAGCCAGCAGGCTGAATGAAACAAAACAGATTCCTCCATCCTTACAAACAAGGTAGATGGAGGAATCCCACCCCAACCCCAGGCTAGCACATTTTATCCTGAAAGTAGGAATATTTGTACGTAATTTTTAAACATACAGAAAGTAACCAGGACACTGCATGTATGAAAAGATCTATAGGTATTTCCTGTACTTGCTGAAAATGTTCTTAGCCTGAAAAGTAAAAACTAATGCAACCGCCACACCCAAATACTGGTAGCTGCAATATAATAATAAATTTTGCTTTTTAGCCTCAGAAATACTTTGTGTTACCAAACCCATGACCCTGTATCCACTATGTCTGGTCTCCCACAGTACACAGTACACAGAAATGCAATTATTTTAGTAAATATACATTGCTAAATACCTTTTCTCATCAGAAGTTAGAGACATTTTGTAAATTCTATCAGTGTCCAGCCCAGCACTAGATAAAGCTTGTAGGAGGAGTTTTCTTTCTGCTCTAGGAGGATGCAAAACCGCTGACCTCTGTCTGGAGAGTGCTGATTGGCCCTGTGCTGATCACATGCACTCTCCCAAGGAAAAAAAAAACCTCTCTAGCAATACACACCAAACTGAGCATGTGCAAAATGCCTACAATTCAGTCTGTGTTATCAGGATATAAGAGGAGGTCGCTTGAAAAAAGGGGAGGAACAGAGAAGAAAGGATCAAACAGCCTTTTTACACAATGCAGAGGATTAACCCCTTAGGTTCCACAGTGAGTATAACAAGTATGCTTTACTGCATATACAGACTGATTTTACTGTTGTGGGTTTAGTAACACTTTAAAACACATGTGAGCTGTGTTATCTGATAAGCAGCCTTGTGATCCAGGCACCCTGTCAGATAGCCCACCCGGGTCCCTGGTCTTAGCCCTGTAGTATACAAAGGCACATGCCTTTCCAGAGTGGTTTTTCCACCAGTGCACTCAATTTTAGAGCTAATGTATGTGGCATGCATTGCTTACAATAAAGGAGCCACCAAAAATGCATGCATTACTAACTCAAAAAGCACCCTCTTTTGCTCTCCAGCTCCTCCAAATCTCCAAAATCTGGCTTTCTGATAGAGGGTGGCTATGTTTATTCTCCATGGTCCCACTGTATGTAGCTACATAGCTACCATCTTTTGGTTGCTTCTGAGATGGACTATGGGGTAGAGCAGTGCACATGATTGCAAATAACTTGCACTTCTTGTTACAAACCCATATGGAAGAAAAATATATTTAAAATATATTTTAAAAAATATTCTTCCCAAATATTTTGCTATATATTTGAAATACTACAATTTTTTTGGCCATATTCAATATATTTCAATAAATATATATACAGCACATGTTGAAATGCGTTTTTATTACAAAATATATGAAAAATATTTTTAAAAATACATTTCAAATGTACTGTTTTTTATTTTAAATATATCTCTTCAGATTTTTTTTTACATATAAAAAAGTAATTTTAACAAATATTTTTACATATATTTGTAAATTCATTCTAAAAATGTAGATTTGTATTTTTAAAGACATACAGTATATTTGAAATGTATTTTTAAAAATATTTTTCATATACTTTGTAATAAAAACACATTTCAACATGCAGTGTATGTGTATATTTGTACGTGTGTGTATATGTATGTGTGTGTATATATATATATATATACACACACGCATACACTGCATGTTGAGATGTGTTTTTATTATCTATATATATACTTGTGTGTGTGTATATATATATATATATATATATATACAGTATATATACTTGTGTGTGTGTGTGTATATATATATATATATATATATATGTGTATGTGTAAAAAGAGGAGATTTTGGAGTTCATGGAGGACATTACAAGAGGAAGAAAAACACACTGAGGCTCCATGTCCACTGACATAAAACAAACGCTGCTTCTACAGGAGTTTCGTGTTTTGCCTATAGAAGCAGCTCAATGTTGTCCTATGTGTCCATGCACATTAGGATGTTTAGAGGCATATTTTACGCTTAGCATTTAGAGGCGGGAAAAAAAATAGCCCATCTGGTTTACGTTTTTTAGTTTTCTGGCAGAAAAAAAACTCTAAACACTCCTAATTGCGCCTAAACATGTGTACGAAAATGCTCTATATGATTGGGGTTTTTTTTCTGCCAAGGAACCTGACGTATTTTTAAGCCCAGTGTGCATGGAGTCTAAGAAACCATTGAATGAATTGATTACAAGGCTATGAAGCAGTGGATATGTATGGAATATTTTGGGAGAATAAGAATATTTTTTAGCGTCACTTTAAAGTGGAATTCTGGTCACGTGATCTGCCCGGTGGCTGGCTGCATGGAAGATGAGAGCTCCCACGATGGATGGAATGCCTAGCCAGTGATGTCTCCCATAGGTTTGTTATGGGGCATATGTTGTCCACTGTCCCTCCTCGCCCCTGAAGCCGCTGAGAGCCAACCTCATGACTGGACTCTAGAGTCCGGAAAATAGGTAAGTATAGGCATCTTTTTCCTAAAGTTAGAAGGGGGATGGGAGCAGTTTTAGGTTTAGCTAGATATAGACTGGAATTCCACTTCGAGGAATCCTTTCTAAACTTTGATTTCACGTATATTGTGTATGATGGGCAATCCAACCCAAACCCCTACTATATCAATACAATCTACAAACTGTAAATAAGGATACAAATTGGAGCCCAATAAAATACAAGCTATATTAAGTATTATGCAAGATGTTACACAATATGGTACCCCAACATTTTATAAAACTGATGTGTCTTTGTTACCATATACTTATATTAAACACTATCCTGTTCTCTATGCATTGCTTCTTTTGTGTGAAATACCTGCGATCCTTCCAGTCTGATAAAAAGCAATATGTAGTGAGCGCTCTCAAATGTGTACAGCAGCTAGAACACTTCAGGTAACCACAATACCTTTAAAATATACGTATATCAATGTAACAAAGAACAGTGCAGCGCTCAAGAATTAATAAATGGATGAAAACAAAATATATATACATATACAAAGTCTATGCAATATCCGCAGTATTGTCTGATAAGGTGAATATACTTCCGAAGTATGTACTGCCTCGAAATAACAGCAATGCGCACTCACCAGAAACGCATGGATTATGCGCATATAGGAATAATCATCCCAGGTATCCGATCCATCGAAGGCCGAGTGGTGGGCGTCCTATTCACGGTTGGTCATCAGAAACAACACGACAGATCCAGAGGTCCCCTTAAGGCTAGTCACACTGATAGTGTTGATCCCTCTTCTGGCTGGTGAGGGCACCCTTTCTGTGGGAGTAGCAGCTCCAAGAAGGAGCCCCAAAAAACAGGTGCCAGAGATAGTGTAGTATGTTCTTAAGGTGATTTTATTAGTCAAACATAGCAATAGGGCAGTATGCACATCACAGCATATGTGTAAAGGTAGAAGACAGCATTACTGACCCCAGTAAAGATGGCCGCCGGGCCTCCTCGTGGCTCCGGCGGTAGGAAATGACGTCACGCTCTGCACAGCTCCTCCTTAGGCCTTTCGTGCTATAGGCACATCATCAGAGGGGAGGCTGTACAGAGGCGTGACCTACGTCAGTGTAATATATAGGGGAAGACGGCGCATGCGCGGTTACCCGCGGCCATCTTCCCGTGGAGTCTGCAGTGCGCATGCGCGCAAACGGAAGCGCCATTTTGCCGTGGGTCCGCAGTGAAAAACATATGAAGAAAGGGGGTTGGGAGATTCCTCCGCTTATCCGTCCCAGCAGCTGCAGGATATTCAGCCGCAGACCCCAGGGAATCGATGGAGCAGTATACTTCTGTCTATTAAAGTGACAGTGCTCCATAAATAGAAAACTTCAAATATAACTGTGAGAAGCCAATTTCTATATTTTGAGGGCATTATCAATGGCCCCAATGTGAGTGGTGTATACCTATAGTAAACGGACCACGGCAAAGTGGATGCTCTGCATTACATAGAACACGCATATAATCAATAAAATCCCTAATTCTTGTTAAAATGAAATAAAAACATCAGCAAAACAGTCTAAAGATAAATATAACTGCTGTAACCATATACTTGTATATGAAAGTCTCTGTTCTCGCACATAAACACTTTATTATTAAAATATTACTCCTCATTACTCTATTCTTGTGATAAGAAATAGGTAAATAGAATATAAATAAAAATAGAATAAAAATCAATATAGAATAAAACTAAAAACGTTAATATTATCTCAAAAAATAAAATGCTCATTAAAGTTAAAGCTAAAATCATAGTAAAAAACCCCAATCATAAACGCACAAGTGTGAATGTATCATATATAGGAAGAAAAATACAATAAAATACACAGGCACAGAATAAACGGTGTTAGAAAGAACGTCCCAATTAGCCATTGGCTATAAAGCAGTTTAGGTCTACTTCTATATTATGCCCTAGGGGGTGCAATGTATTGAGCTCAAACACCCACTTCGTTTCTGCTTGGGAGACCGCTCTAGTTTTGTTAATTCCTCTCCAATGGTTACCAATCACATCAATGCCAACAAATTTCAAAGACGATGGGTCCATATTATGGTAAATGCGATAGTGATTAGACAATGAATGTTCCCTGAATCCTTTTTTAATATTCGATACGTGTTCACGCAACCGGTCGCATAAACGTCTTGTTGTCCTGCCCACGTATTGTTTCTGGCAAGGGCAATGTAATAGATATACTACGTATTTACTATAACAAGATATGAATCGTTTTATCTTATATCTTTTACCAGTAACAGACGATTCAAATGTGTCAATTCTATTTTTTCTCGTGTTGTTACACTTACAAATCACACACCTGTTGCAAGGGTGGAACCCTTTTAAATCATCGAATAGAGATACATTCTTTGGGGGATCCACCACATTGGGTGCAATCATATGTCTAATAGCAGTCGCCTTCCGATAAACTATTTCAGGTCTATCCGGCAAGATTGTTGATAAAATTGGGTCCATTTTCAAAATGCCCCAGTTATTATTAATAATTTTGTTTATCGTCTTGTACTGTGTTGAAAAAGACGTAACAAAGGGGCATACTTTCTTTATAATTTGATCCTTTTTAGGTTTGTTGGACAACATGGTGTTTCTATCCATCTGTGCCACAGTTTGGATTGTGTAATCTAAGACCGCTTCGTTATATCCTTTCTCCAGGAATCTATTCTTCAAGACTTTTGCTTGGACTTGAAAAATATCTTTATCCGTGCAATTCCTTCTAACTCTCATCATTTGTCTCTTTGGTATATTCGCCAACCACTTAGGGTGATGACAACTAGCAAGAGAGATAAAGCTGTTGCGGTCTGTAGGTTTAAAATAGGATTTGGTAGTAATTCTTCCCATAAAATTAACTAATGTCAATTCTAAAAAGTTAATCTCCAATCGACTATAAGTATATGAAAGATTAATGTTGAGACTATTATTGTTGAGTGTGGTAAAAAAGTTTAAAAGAGATTCTTCCTCGCCATTCCATAACAGCAAGATATCATCTATATACCTTTTATAAAATGTCAATTCGGGCCAATCTCTTGCAAAAATAAGGTCCTCCTCCCAGCGGGCTATGAACAAATTTGCCAGGCTGGGGGCAAACTTTGCCCCCATCGCCACGCCCTTGATTTGCAAGTAATATTCCTTGTTAAACCAGAAGTAATTTCTGTGCATGGCGAATTCGAGTAAGTCTAAAATGAAAGTCTGCTGGGGTATAGGTATAGTGCTGTAGTGTTTCAGATAGAAGTCAGCCGCTTCCATACCGTCGTTATGACCAATATTGGTATATAGGGAGGCGACATCCGCCGTCACCAGATATGTATTAGGAGATGTGGTTATGGCGCTAACTTCATTCAAAACCTGCTTCGTGTCTTTTAGATAGGCTGGAGTTTGTGAAACCAGTGGTTGGAGAAAACAATCCACATACTCTCCAATCCTGGAGCACAGGGATCCGATACCGCTTACTATTGGTCTTCCCGGTGGTTTGATAGGGTATTTATGGACCTTAGGTAGTATGTATAGAACCGGTAATCTTGGTGCTGTTGGACATAAGAAAGCCTTCTCTTTTTTATTCAGAATACCCTCTTCGTAGCCTCTATTAATAATATTCTTAAGAGAACATTTATATCCTATCATTGGGTCCTTGGGCAGAGAAGTATAAGTAGTCTTATCACTTAGAATGTTATTCACTTCACTTATGTAGTCTTCCTTATCAAGAACCACTACAGCACCCCCTTTATCAGCTGGTCTCACAACCAAATTTTTTCTCTCAAATAACAACTTAATAGTTTTCAAATCTCCTGATCTGTCAAAAAGTTTTTTAGACGGCACTTCTTTCAAATCTTTCAGGACCTTATCCCTAAAAAGATTCACATACGAATGAGTCTGGGGAGGAGGATTAAAAGTAGATGCGTTGTGCAAATGGGAATGACTAAATATATCCGTGGAAATATTTCTTGAAATAGGATTAGTCGCAAAGTATCTCTTAAGGGATAGCTGTCGTGCAAATTTGTGTACATCTATGTATGTGTCAAATTTATTCATACTTTTAGACGGGGCATATTTTAATCCCTTATCCAAAAGCTGTAATTCTTTTGTTGTGAGATTCGTCTTGCTAAGATTAAAAATTCCTTGTGCGTTTATATTCTCCTTTTCTTTGGGGTGTCTATTCATTCTCTTTCCTCCTCTCTTTCCCCTCCTGTGTCTCTTCTCTTTCGTGTCGTGCTTACCCCTAAAAAAGGCTGAGTGGGGTGATTCATAGTCTGTTGGTTATAATTATAATTGGGATTTGGAAAAGGTACCCTATGGTTACTGTTATTATAGGGCTGTTTATTGTTTTTTGATTTTTGTCCATAATCCCTCTGGTTTGGATGATAATAATTCCCTCTATTCTGGTTGTTAGGCCCTTTGTTAGTCCGTGGCGATGGGTAGTAGGGTTTATTATGTTGTCCCCTGGATTGTGAAGTCTGATATTGATTATTATAATAAGGGTATGGAGTTTGATATTGATTATTGTAGTGAGGGTATGGAGGGTAATTATTTACATATGGATTATTCTGTTTATTACGTGAGGAGGTATGTCTATTCCTAGGTGGAGTAGTGGCATTGTTAGGATGCCAACGGTGATCACGTGATCCTATATTGTCATCATATAGGTCTTGTAAAGGCTCAAATCTATTTGAAGTGGCTATGTCATAATGTTGGTAGTTATGACCTTTCATATTTGATTTATTCTCATGAGGATTCCTATTGACCTTAGGTCCTGTGACAGGAGGTATACCGTTAGAGCCTGATGGATTATTGGAATCTTTTTGTATCTGCCAATCAAATACCACTTTATCAGAGTAATCCTTATAATCCCTGTTATATTTTTTCCTCTTTTTGATTTTTTGTTCTCTTTCTACTCCTTCCATATGTGTTTTTAGCTTATCAGATTCACTCATATATTTATCATTACCCTTAAAAGGGGTTAATTGTTCCCGTACCAGATTAATTTCCTTATCCAAATAGGCAAGCTTCTTCCTCTTGCGCACAATGAGAAATTTTAGCAAGTCTAACCCGGTATTATTAAAGAATTGGTACCATTCCAGGTGACTACTTGGATCCTCCGAATCAGGGCGAATATCCCAGTGGAGTGATCTAGGGACCATTTGTTCCTTTATATATTTTTCCAAAAATGATATATCCCAAAGGGTTTTAATCTCAGTTGTCGTTAAATTTTTCAGATGTACAAACAGTCCCTTTAGATCATCGTTCTCGTTATCTAAAGTAAATAGATCCTCAGAGATAGCACTCCTAGAGGATCTAAGATCAAAAATATCTCCCATATTAAAGGTGAGTAACAATTGTCAAAAGAAATCTATTTAACTAAGAGCAGCTGCAAACTAATGATGGTAATGTCAAACAGATAAAAAGCAATATGTAGTGAGCGCTCTCAAATGTATACAGCAGCTAGAACACTTCAGGTAACCACAATACCTTTAAAATATACGTATATCAATGTAACAAAGAACAGTGCAGCGCTCAAGAATTAATAAATGGATGAAAACAAAATATATATATACATATACAAAGTCTATGCAATATCCGCGGTATTGTCTGATAAGGTGAATATACTTCCGAAGTATGTACTGCCTCGAAATAACAGCAATGCGCACTCACCAGAAACGCATGGATTATGCGCATATAGGAATAATCATCCCAGGTATCCGATCCATCGAAGGCCGAGTGGTGGGCGTCCTATTCACGGTGGGTCATCAGAAACAACACGACAGATCCAGAGGTCCCCTTAAGGCTAGTCACACTGATAGTGTTGATCCCTCTTCTGGCTGGTGAGGGCACCCTTTCTGTGGGAGTAGCAGCTCCAAGAAGGAGCCCCAAAAAACAGGTGCCAGAGATAGTGTAGTATGTTCTTAAGGTGATTTTATTAGTCAAACATAGCAATAGGGCAGTATGCACATCACAGCATATGTAATGCAGTGTAATGCGTGTTCTATGTAATGCAGAGCATCCACTTTGCCGTGGTCCGTTTACTATAGGTATACACCACTCACATTGGGGCCATTGATAATGCCCTCAAAATATAGAAATTGGCTTCTCACAGTTATATTTGAAGTTTTCTATTTAAGGAGCACTGTCACTTTAATAGACAGAAGTATACTGCTCCATCGATTCCCTGGGGTCTGCGGCTGAATATCCTGCAGCTGCTGGGACGGATAAGCGGAGGAATCTCCCAACCCCCTTTCTTCATATGTTTTTCACTGCGGACCCACGGCAAAATGGCGCTTCCGTTTGCGCGCATGCGCACTGCGGACTCCACGGGAAGATGGCCGCGGGTAACCGCGCATGCGCCGTCTTCCCCTATATATTACACTGACGTCGGTCACGCCTCTGTACAGCCTCCCCCTATAGCACGAAAGGCCTAAGGAGGAGCTGTGCAGAGCGTGACGTCATTTCCTACCGCCGGAGCCACGAGGAGGCCCGGCGGCCATCTTTACTGGGGTCAGTAATGCTGTCTTCTACCTTTACACATATGCTGTGATGTGCATACTGCCCTATTGCTATGTTTGACTAATAAAATCACCTTAAGAACATACTACACTATCTCTGGCACCTGTTTTTTGGGGCTCCTTCTTGGAGCTGCTACTCCCACAGAAAGGGTGCCCTCACCAGCCAGAAGAGGGATCAACACTATCAGTGTGACTAGCCTTAAGGGGACCTCTGGATCTGTCGTGTTGTTTCTGATGACCCACCGTGAATAGGACGCCCACCACTCGGCCTTCGATGGATCGGATACCTGGGATGATTATTCCTATATGCGCATAATCCATGCGTTTCTGGTGAGTGCGCATTGCTGTTATTTCGAGGCAGTACATACTTCGGAAGTATATTCACCTTATCAGACAATACTGCGGATATTGCATAGACTTTGTATATGTATATATATATTTTGTTTTGATCCTTCCAGTCTGTTTTTTCTCACTTCAAACTGACCACACTAGGTATGTAAGCACATCCTTCCCAGTGTGGTTAGTTTTCTTTGCATTCTACTTGGGAGCACAGCCTGCCTTTCCTTCAATGGTAAGACTTCTATTGACACCCCCCCCCCCCCCACATCCAGCATAGCTCATCATTAAGAAGATCAGGGTACTGCTGTTTCTCTTCCTCATGTTGTTTCTCTGCCCCCTGCTGACACGCCTCCTGCCTGGGCTGTAGATAAGGGGGTACCTGTACGGGGTCCTGGACAGCAGGGGTCCCAGGCAGCTGGGTGAATCGAACGTGGGCAGGGAGGGTGATCGGCACAGTGGGGCAGCAATTACTGAAACTGATCCCCCTGTTTGGCTCTTTCTGCAGCATCTGCAAGCTGGTTTCTTCTCCTCTTCCTCCCACTGGTATTCAGCTGCAGCAGAGACAGCCATACAGGGGATTGGTTACAGTATATGCCCCCCCTGCCCACTATGCCGATCACCCTCCCTGTGCACACCTGATTCACCCAGCTGCCTGGGCCCCCACAGTGCCGGCTTTCCTCCTCTCCTTCCCACAGGCAGTTGCAAGCACACAATAGAATCCTCCAGGATAGAGAGTGGGGGAAGAGTCTGATAATTTATGTCAAAATAACCAGTCCCTTTCCTGAATGAACACAATGTGTGATCAGTACTGATCACTCAGTGTGTTCATTCATAACTGAAGCATTGTAAACTGTTTTTTGTTTTTTGAAGGGGGCCCTTTCAGGTTGGCTGTATGGGGCCCTGTGGTTTTTAACAGCAGCCCTGCCCCCTGTATTCTACACCCCCACTTCTCTACATTCTTAATGCAGCTGAGGCATACAATTAATACAATTCTTGTGAAAGCTACATTACTCAAGCCTGTGCTTATGTGATTGAGAGATCCCTTTAAATCAAAATGAAATAATGAGGTGTATTAATGCTTTACTTCAAATGTATTTAGAGCAACAGGTGTCTGAGCGTTCCAGATGGACTCGGGCGATGTCGGTGTACAAGAAACAAGGTGTCGGCTGAGGAGGTGTTAAGTTGTTGAGTAATTTATGTTGTGAGACACAACTGCCGGTCTGCGGGTGAGAGAAGTGGCTGTGACAGGATCTGGCAGATTTACTGCCCATTCTCGTGTAGAACTGAGGAAAGGGTGCTGCGAAATAGTACGTCATTTTATTCATGATGTAATCAAGTTTATTCAGTAGGGCAGTGCTTTGGACTGTAATAACAGAGATAGGTCGAGTTTCATTGCCTATTCCAACAAGATTTTGGTTGATATGAGCTCCTTTTACAAATGTCACCAAAGCTTTTAATGAAAGGAAAAAATTATAGGTATATCCTGCAGGAAGATAAAGCTACCAAGCCAACATGGCTGTGTCAAAGATTTAAGGGGTTATGTACATTTAAAGTAGTTGTAAACTCACACATATTTAGTGAAGTGACTGGTCTCAGGTAATACACAAAGATGAAACAATTCCTCCTAAACAAGTTGTACCTGTTTATCTATAGCCATATATCCCCTACATCCATTCAAAGAGCAGAATTTACACAGGATCTCACAGCTCTGAAAATCAGGGGTGGAGAGCTGATGTTATACTCAGTGAGGAGAGCTCTGAGAGCTGGTTGGAGGGAAGAGATACACCCACCTTCAGACATCTTGCAGGAACTGAGCTGAGGCTGTCAATCAGCTGTAGCTCCCTCCCCTGTCACCATTTATCTCTTGGTGTCAGGAAAACTCATCAGAAGTGACTAATGCTGATAGCAGAGGAATGAGGCAGAAGAGAAAAATGACACTCACACAACACGCATTTCAGTATGCCCTTTTTTTGCATCCAAAACACACAGAAACTAGGTCATATGGTGGTCAATGTCATAGTTCACATCAGTGATTGCAGTTCCTAAGCGTTCCAGTAGAAAAAGTAGAACAGGCTGCAATTTTCCTGCACAGAACTGTACTGAAAACAAATGGTCAAATGCATTAAAAATGCACTGAACGCACATGTCCCTATTTAAATTAAAGAAAAAAAAGGGGAAAAATGAACCGGAATGCATCACAAACGCACCAGAATGTACCAAAAACGCACATGCAGAAACACATCCAGAACGCATCTGAACTGTGTTTCTATGGTGTGAACTGGCCCTTAGGGGGAGATTTACTAAAAGTGGTGCACACAGAATCTGATTGGTGGATTGGTTACTATGCACAGCTGCAACAGATTCTGTGTGCACCACTTTTAGTAAATCTCCCCTTTTAGTGCTCTGGATTGGGACAAGCGCACATTATAGAGCAGGGGTCTCCAAACTTTCTAAACAAAAGTCCAGTTTACTGTCCTTTAGACTTCAGAGGGGGCCAGACTGTGGCCATGGGGAGTAGAAAAGACCCAGACGTCAGTGGGAATAAACCATGCCCCTTCTTTGGTGTCATTGGGAGGAATTGTGCCCCATCATTGATGTCATTGGGCCCCAATGTTGGTGTCATTGTGAGTAATTGTGCATCATAATTGGTGTCAGTGGAAGGAGTTATGCCCCATTGTTGGTATCAGTGGATGAAACAGTGCCCCAAGGGCAGGATAAAAGCAATCAAACGGTCACATCCAGGCTGCAGTTTGGAGATCACTGCTATAGAGTGATATGATTTGTGCATATTTAATGTATGAGGATTACATCCACTTCAATCTACATTTATAAGCCCAGCTCCAGTTAAAACATTTTTAGGATAGATTTTATTCTAAAATTTTGTTTAGGATAGAGTGGAGGAAGGTTAGAGCTTCTACTAACTTTTTACTACTGTTTGTCTCTGCATTTGGAAAATGTCTCCCTATTTCTTCTCTACTTAATGAGTGTCACATAGAACTGAAAGTGAGGTCAAAATCTCCTGTCTAATGAGCACCAGAACAGGAAGCAAGGGGAAATTCCACCACTGGGGGCATAGGAATAAAAACACATTTTCTGACAGGCAGCTTTAGAACATTTTGCAGGATTTTAAAGGCTCTTTGTGTCCCTTTAAGGGAGAGATCCCCTTACTTCATGTCAAGGTAATTGGTGTCAGACAGAACAAGAAGATACAGTATGTCTCTCCTATGGGAACACAAACTACATTTAATATACCAGAGTAATACCTCTTTAGCAGGGACACAAGCATCATTTAAACTCTACCCCTTTCCCACTCTATCCAAAACAAAAAATAAGGTTTGGCTGGAACTGGGATTCATATTCATACATGAGCGTTTTCGATAATTTCTCTATGCCCGACTGCACCTGACTACACTCAACATGCAGAACCCCTTTCTTTCTAATGATCCCTGTTCACATTTGTACGTTCAGTAATCCTACACTTTACGCCCTACGCTCAAAACTGTACATGAGATTTTTATGGCATATACAGGGATATTTGGCTCCATAGACTTTATTAGGAGTGTAAGCAGGTGCAGTCTATTTTCTCCACTGCAGGTGGCGCTCATCTGCAGCAGCAATGCAGGTGGAGAAGGAAGTCGAGAGGAACCTAGTTTCTCTATGGTTTCCTTGGTCACAGGGAGGCAGCTATCTGATTGGTGACTTTGGTGGCCATCTTGGATCATGGCTTCCTAAATCCCTTTGGAAAGCCTCTAAGCCTGCCCCCCCCCCCCTTCCCACGGCACAGCAACCAAAGGAAATGCCCTATATGAGTCCCTCAAACAGCTGTTACATTGGATTACCTGAAAATTCTGAGATAATGGCAATGTGGGTTTCCATGACCACTCAGATTTGAAAAATAGTCAGCCACAACTAATGTCACTCGTGGTACAATAGCACAGTACATTAATGTCTTTGTTCTGCATCTGCCAAGGTATCACCACTGTGAAAGACTGCACATACATCTACACCATCCCCAAGTTTAGTAGGTTAGTTCCTATTTTCAGATCCTAGAATTACTGTAATAAAGTTAAATGTTAGCATGACAAAGCCAGTCTAGTAAAACTTGGGCAAATTAAGAAATCTCAGTGTATATGTTGTTAAAGTTGGTGGCAAAGGCTCCTCACTGAATCTACTCAAGAATTATATTGCATGTATATATCACAGTCACACTATCACAGGAACTTGTAAGAGTTTGTTGTGTTACCATGGTGGCTTTTTGTTAAGGGACTTCAGCAGATTGCCATATAATGATGTAATAAATTTTTTGTCTCTAATGACCAAATGATGATGAATAATTTTCTACCACATTAACTGATGGATTCTGTAAATTACAAAGAAAATTGTAATCAGGGCTCATTTCCTTTTACTTTTACAAGAACCCGCTATACAAACCTTGGACTGTCCAAGGTGACCTGAAAAGTGCAACATTCATTATCGCATTAATGGCCAACAATAAAGTATTGTATAGTTAAAGTCTAAGTAAAGAAGCAAATTCGGGCAGCTGTAAAAATCATTGTTAAGTCCGTAGATGAGGGGAATCTAAAGGTTTAATTAGAGCAGAACTAGTTTTGGAAAATATAGGAAAGGGTTCGAAACCCTGTTGGCCATTCTTAATGTTTGTTATGGAGACCATTGTCTAAATCTAAAATCAACATTTTTCGGTTATCACTAAAAGAGGAGTAGAAGGGTATCTTGTAATGGCATTAGAAAATGTGGGATTTCTTTCCTGTACTGGAAATTTCATCTCATGTCCTGTCACATCTCAGTGACACAAAGTGAAAAGGAATCTCCATGATAGGGAGACAGACAACAGAAATTCCTGACAAGGGTTCAAAACCTCCGTGTTTCGAACCTGAAAAAGTATTAGCTGGGGTTCTACTTACATTATGAATACTAACACATTTTTCTGAGAATCTTTACTCAACTGTTTGTTTATCAACCTTTAAAAACTGATAAGAGGCATGGAGGAGCTCAGCTATGAGGAAAGATTAGAGGAACTGAATTTATTATCTCTTGAGAAGAGGAGATTAAGGGGGGATATGATCAACATGTATAAATACATCAGTGGTTCATATAGTGAACTCGGTGTAGAGTTCTTCACCCTGAGGTCATCACAGAGGACAAGGGCGCACTCTTTACGTCTGGAAAAAAAGAAATTTAATCTCCAAACACGGAAAGGTTTCTTCACAGTGAGAGCTGTGAAAATCTGGAATAGACTCCCTCAAGAGTTGGTTCTGACCAGTTCAGTGGATTGCTTCAAAAAAGTCCTGGATTCTTTCTTAGATACACAGAATATAACTGGATACTAACATTTATAGGTAACGTTGATCCAGGGAATATCCGATTGCCTCTTGGGGGATCAGGAAGGAATTTTTTTCCCTGCAGGAGCAAATTGGATCATGCTTTGCTGTTTTTGTTTGTCTTCCTCTGGATCAACTGTGGGCATAGGATTATAACTTTCTTTTTCTATGGTTGAACTGGATGGACTTTTGTCTTTTTTCAGCCAGACTAACTATATAACCTAATATCCATCAGTATTCACAGTATTTATTTGAGCTAGGTTTTCTGTAAGTCATTTCTGAATTCATCACTGGTGCCTCCTCTCATTCATTTGTCTAAACCAGCCATTCTCAATCATTGTTCTGTGGAACCCTAGAGTTTCTCCAGTGGTTTCTAGGAATTCCTTGCGTTTTGGCTGATTGACCAACAATCTGATGGTGCCTTCATAGTTTCAGGGTCAATGCTACTTGGTAGAGACAACAGTACGATGCCAATTGGCATTCTTCCCAATGGCCAACAATGTAAGTGGCATTTTTCCTACTGCCCCAATGAATTTGTTTTTGCAGGGGTTCCCAGAAAACTGAACATGTATTTTAAGGGCTCAAAGGTTATGCAAGGGTGGTCTAAATTATGCTGTTTGTTGTCTGTTTCTGGATTTATTTAGTAAAACCAAACTTCGTCCTCACAAATGATAAATCCATTTTTATTTTGAGAAATTTTTTTTTCCTGAAGAATTTTTCGTATGAGCTCGTATCTCTTCAGACATGAAACTGCAGATGTCATTTGTGTTTTTGTGTAGTCCAGGGGATCATGAAAACTTCTAATATCTTAGTGGTTAAGTTGTTTCTTACAGTCGAGGGTTTGGGTATGCCATCATTTTGGTTCTTCGTGAATACCAGCAAGTCTGTTTAAACAACTAGAGAAAATAGGACTTTTGTGGAGATCATTATTTTCTCTAGTTTGTATCAAGATGCAATCTGGTTGCAGAGGGCAAAAATATTCTTTCCAGCTTTTTAAAGATGCCCCCTAGGGCCATCTGTGCCAATTCTGAGGGAATAATGCTTGAATAATGTCAGTTGTCGAAGACATGCTTGCAATGTCTTACTCCTTTCTTATATAATACCATTTGGAGGCAGATAACCATCACTTCTACTATTTAATTTCCGCCACAACCAAATAGATTTTTTTTATCACTAGATACAATAGTTGAACAACAGACAACACTTCAAACTATGAATGACTCTTAAAAAGACAACTTAAATGAAAGTTCTGGACCCCCCATGCATATTAACTGAACTAATGCTTAGGTTATTTTTAAGCTATGCTATGCATCTTACTTGCCTTTTCTTGACCCCAGACATAGTTATATCTGCATGTCTTTCACTTTAGATCAATGAATCATAGAGAATACTCTAATAATTACAGGGCAGAGGGGTTGCATAACTTTCTTTGTTTAAGAGGATGTGAATTAATAAAATAAGTCAATCTGTTTATGATACCATTTGTCTGCAGATGACATCTGGTTACAAAAAAGTCACAGTTTCATGGCTCCCTACCCTGGAAACAATCCTTTTTTCATTTTCTTTTTCCCTAGTGTAATAATCCCATAATTCCCAGAGGGTGCCAAAGGCCATAGAATACTTTGGAATTTTATTTTTCAAGCTAATTAACTTAATCCACATGAATGATGAATGTGAATTTCTCCAACAGCCCACCCAAGAGGTAATGTCGAAAATTTGCTAAGCAGGTACTCTTATGAGTTAACAGTGAATTTTTAAGGCAGGATATATATCACAAGTAAGCTCACAGAAAAAAAGGCTATGTGTTTTTAGAATCTTTTCAATAATGAGTTATCTTCAGCCCATACTGAAGATTACATATCCACATCAAGCAGCCAGTTGCCAATTTTTCATTAAAGTTTTGTGTTATTAGGAAGTGACAACTGTTGGAAGAAATAGAGGGGGGAATTTACTAAAACTGGAAGAGACAAAATCTGGAGCAGCTATACATAGTATCCAATAACCAATCAGGTTCTAACTTCAGCTTGGTCAGTTAAGCTTTGAAAAAGAAAGCTAGAAGCTGATTGGCTGCCATGCAAAGATGTTCCAGATTCTGTCTGCTCCAGTATTAGTAAATTCTCCTCACCGTGCTCAACAGCAAAGCTGGACACTTTCAGGGGCCAGGACACGAAAAAAAAAAAAACTTGGGCTCTCTTTTTTTGAAGCCTTTACAATCATTCTTAAAGTATACCTAACATAGCTGATATAAACAGCTAAAGCGCCCCCCTAAATTAAAGCCTAAGTTTAGGTAAAACTTTTTTGAACAAATTAGCACGCTTTCAGGGGCATATGCACAAGGCTACACAAGATGGTAGGACAGCTCTGCACACCCCTGGCATTCTTTCTTTCCTTGCTGTGGCTATAAGCTCTTGATTGCTACACCGACAGCACCTCCCTTTACCAGATCGTCTCCTCCGCAGACCCCTTGCCATGGGACCGACCGAACGGGTTAAATTCAAGCCCCATGCTAATCTGAAGTCACAGCGCAAGATACAGCCTAAGATGGCGCCGACCACATCGGAAGTCGAAACCACGCAGCATTCACTGGGGGACTTGGAAGGCTCTGCAGAGAGCTCGCTACAGTTCCCCTCTGCCCTCCAGCCCACTCGAGCTGACCCTAATGCCAAACTCCTGAGCAAAATGCAGGACATAGTCCAAGAGGACCTCTCAGAGGCCTCCTGCAAGATCTCAGCAGAACTCCTAAAAGAAATTAAAGTGTTACTAAACCCACAACAGTAAAAGCAGTCTGTATATGCAGTAAAGCATGCTTGTTATACTCACTGTGGAACCTAATGGGTTAATCCTCTGCATTGTGTAAAAAGGCCATATGATCTTTTTTTTCTCTGCCACTCCTCTTGTTCAGATGTTCACCTGATAAGACAGACTGAACCCATAGCCACGTGCACATTCTCAGTTATTATTTTATTATTATTATACAGTATTTATAAAGCGCCAACAGTTCGCTCAGCACTGTACATTACAATGGGAGACAGAACATGCGACAGTACAATAAAAATACAATGCGATACACGAGGGGTTCGAGGGCCCTGCTCCTTGGAGCTTACAATCTAGGATTTTAGTGTGTATTGTTAGAGAGGTGTTTTTTTTTCTTGGGAGGGTGCATGTGATCAGCACAGGGCCAATCGGCACTGTCCAGACAGAGGGTCAGGGGTTTTACATCCTCCTAGAGCAGAAAGAAAACTCCTCCTACAAGCTTTAACCAGTGCTCTGCTGAAGTCACAAGACTGCTATATACTGCTGATGAGAAAAGGTAATTAGCAGTTTATATTTACTAAAATAAATGCATTGCCGTGTTCTCTGTACTGTGGGAGACCAGATAGAGTGAATGCAGGGTCCTGGGTTTAGTAACACTTTAAGGAGTTGGGAGAACATACAACCCTCTTAGAACACAGGACAGATGATGTTACCATGGTACTTGATGGGCACAAGTCTGACATAGAACAACTTCAGGCTGAGCTTCACAATCTACAAAATAAGCTAAAAGATGCAGAGAACCGAGATCAGCGGAACAACATTCAGATCAGAGGCTTGCCCGAAGCCATCTTAGATCTTCAAGGTTCAGTCCTCTCTCTTCTGCAGCAGCTGTTTCCTGACCTCCCAGTAGATCGCCTAGAGGTGGACAGAGTCCACAGGGCACTGGCACGCCGACAACCTGATGGACCCCCTCGAGACATAGTTCTCAAGTTCCATTTCTACCAAACCAAGGAAAAGGTGTTGAAGGCAGCCAGGGAATCAATGCTCATTCCTACCAAGCCTTCTCCGATCTTTCCTAGATCATGCTGCTCAAAAGACACTCCATAAAACCCTTGCTTCAAGTCTTACCAAGCCATGCTGTTTGCTATAGTTGGGGCTTTCCTTTCAAACTTTCATTCACCCACCAAGGGGTTTCTCATGATACCACTTGACTGGGAGAACTCAAAAAATGCCTAACCAATCTACACCTCCTGCCACCATCAACATCAGACATCAGATATATAACCTAAACTACAGACCTATTTCTCCCTTCTCCCTCCCCTTTTTTTCCCTCCAATATGCTCTTTAAAGGTGGGAGACATTCTGCCCGGGGTGCTACATGCCACCCCCCTTGAACCCTAGTACAAGACTGTACTCTTGTGTATCTGAGGGCTCCTAGTGATGCATGGTGCATCCCCTTTTTTCTATGTACGCTTATCTTTGTAACTCCTTTTCCAGGAAACCAGATTTTCTATAATCCCTTTTTTCTTCTCCTCCCCCCCCCCCCCTTTTTTTCTTTTTTTTCCCTTCTTCCCCATTCCTCTCACCACTCTTTTCCTGCCCTTCTTTCTCTCTCTTTTTTTTTTTTCCTCTCCTTTTCTTTTTCACTACTTAATCATTCTACACCACAGGGGAATACCTGCTTGCCCGACTGAGAGGCTTCTTTATCAGCCTCCTGTTCTTAGCATATCATGGCTTTTAATTGGCTGACGTTGAATGTGCAGGGCCTACACTCGCCCCAAAAGAGAGTGAAAGTCTGCAAGTATATCTGTTCTCGAAAAATAGATATTGCCTGTCTTCAAAAACCTCCCTTAAAGCGGAGCTCCACCCAAAAGGGGAAGTTCCTCATTAAACTTTTGTCCCCCACTCCCCATTAAAGATTGGGGAGTGGGGATACCCAGATTTGAGAGGTACCTGCTCCCACTTCCGCTGCGATCACCTAGGCGATTGGAAGAGGACGTTGTCCTCCACCCCCAACCCTCCCCGTAGTCTTCTGGGACATGTGACAGGTCCCAGAAGACTACAGGGCCATTCACAAATCACAGCGCTTCTTGCACATGTGCATTGGGCGCCTGGCTGTGAAGCCGCAAGCTGTCACAGCCGGGTGCTCACACTGAAGATGCCGAGGGACAGGTAAGTGTCTGTATTTTAAGAGTCAGCAGCTACAGTTTTTGTGGAACTCCGCTTTAACATCCACACATATGCCACGTTTCTTCAATAGCGGCTACACACGTGTCTACAATGCTATGGCCCCCGTTAAGAAAGGTTCTCATCTTACCTTCTCAAGAACATCAAATCATAGCAGACCAACATGGCCATTAACTGATTATCATGGGCACTTTTTATGATTCTGAGGTGATTTTATGCACGTATTATGCCCTCAACCAGAGGCAAACAAACTTTTTCTCCCACCTCCTTTCTGTGTTGCAAACTCATCAGAAGGGCCCCCTTCTTCTTTGCAGTGACTCCAATCTAGTCCTCAACCCTGCCATTGATAAGCCACCGGTGGGTTCATTTGTTTCCTCACCCTCCTCCCCAGCCTTCGCCAACCTGCTGAAGACTCATAACCTGGTTGACGCTTGGCGTGAATTCCACCCACATCTAGAGATTACACTTACGTTTCCCATCCTCATTCTAGCCATTCTCACATTGATCATATTTTGGTGCCATCAGCTTTTCTCCCCAATCTTACTGTGATGATTATACACAGTCCCTTGGTCAGACCACGACCCAGTAATTGGTTATTGCACAGCACATTGGTTGCGCTCATGCACATCCTCATGGAGTCTGAACGATTCTTTTCAGGTGGTGGAAGATATTAAGTTTAATTCTTTAGATTACTTTTGCAATAACACCCATTCTGTTTCCTCCTACACGACACTATGGGAGGCTTATAAAACTGTTATTCGTGGTCACATTATACAACTTGCCTCTAGACATCGCAGGGAATGCCTACAACACAAATCAACCATAGAAAAAGACCCTGAAACTGCATCGCAGCTTTTTAAACAGTCACGCTCTTCTCATAATCAGCAAAAGCTTGAAAAGATCTGCACAGAGTTTAATATCTGCCTTACGGATGAAGCAGAATGTCAACTACGTTGGTCGCGACAAAGATTTTATGCTAATGGTAACAAGATAGACTCTATGCTTGCCAACAAACTTCGTTCATTTACCCCCGGGCAATACTTTTATACCTTTTAAAAACAGAAGATATATGTGCACGTCTAACCCTAAGCATATTGTGGATGAGTTCCACTACCATCTTGCCAAGCTGTACGTGGGAGCCCAAGAGGCACCAGTGGAAGCAATCTCCACCTTCCTAAAAGACACTCCACTCCCAGTCAGTAGTGGCGGGGTCTCTTTATTTACAAGTCCAGATTTGATACAAGACCCATCAGCTAGAAATAAGTTAAGTCCTTGTTTTTTTAGTTGCAGAGGAATGTGTTGCTGGGCTGCAAAAGGCAAGTCGATGAAACGGCTACAAGCCCCGGAATCAATAATTGCAGTCACCGACACAACTCTTCCGGGAAGCTGGAAGGAGATAGGAACAGCCATATGAGTTGAGCTGGAGGGTAATGGTGAATGATTAGCTGAAGAGAGGGAGAAGCACTTACGCAACTTGACTAGGCAGGAACACACATAATGGCCAGTTTCTCCGCAGTGCAGGCAGAGGTTGTTCACTTTGCGGCATTGACGTTCCTCAGGAGTCAGTGATGGGCGAATCAGACCGAGCTGCATGGGTTCAGGTGCGTCTGATGTCTCTGGATCGGGATTCCTAGGTGGTGGACTGGGCTGGACAGGAATTTTGGGTAGCATCCATGTACGCCTTGGTACTTGGGTGGATCTCAGGCAACTTGCCAACTCGGGCACGTTCATCCTTAAGGCCCTCAGAGAGACCCAAGCGGAACTGGTGAGGCAGGGCAGCATTGTTCCAAATAGTGTGTCCACTCCAACGTCTAAAGTCTGTGACATAGTCCTCGGCCGCTCGACCACCCTGTTGGAGTGCATGCAAGGCTGCTTCTGCTGTGGCAGTCCATTGCAGATCATCATACAGCTGGGCCATAGTGTCAAAGAAAGTGGACCTGGTATTCAGATGTGCGTGGTTACTTTATAGTAGATCATGCGCTCAAGCTTGTAGTTCATTCTGGAGCAAAGAAATAATGAATCCCACTTTAACAGTCTCTGTGGAGAAGGTTCGTGGCTGGAGGTTGAAGTAAAGCTTGCATGCATTACGGAAGGCTTGCTTCGGTCTCCGGTTAACTGCTTAGGAGTGGGTACACGAGGTTTAGGAGGTGGCATCATACCAGCAGCATTAGCAAGAATCTCTTTGGGAGCCACGGCTGCAGTTGCAGAAGGAATTGCAGGTGCAGGAGCAGCCAGGGACTGTACACATTCCTTCAGATACATATATCCTTCCTGCAGTGTTTTGACTGCTTGGGTCAGCGCTGCCAGGAGTTGGCAGATTTCATCCAGGGGAGAAGGTCCTCTTGCAGGTTCAGACATGGCTGTTTGGTACTGTCATATACCTGGATAGTGAGCTTGATGTGAAGAGGCAGACCTCCCGTACAACTCCGGCTCAAGGACCGCTGATGGTGGGACAGCGGCCGCAGGGGCACAGTGGTGTATGAGTACCTGTGATCAGTCCAGTAGTAGCTGGTAGGCAGGTGAGCTGCAGCGTAGGCTGAAGGCAGGGAGCAGGATCCAGATGCAGCTGTGCTGGATGGATCACTGGGGGGGGTGTTTTGAGGATGCAGGGTCAGACAAGACGGGTTCAGTAGCGGTGGGCAGATCAGGCATAAATGGCAGGAGGAAGAGTAGTCGGGTCACAGGCCAGGTCAGCAGCAGAAGATCAATCAGACAGGAGCGGAGACAGAAGGGTAATCCAAGGCAAGCCAGAGGTCAGGGCAGGTAGCAGTCAAGCGGAGGTCAGGAACAAGCTGGTCGGTATCAGGAGTCAATCACAGTGTAGCGCTCAGCCCTGCAGGACCCGCTGGAATTAATTGGCACGTCTGTCCTTACTTCAGTGATGAACCATATATATATTGGATCCACAGCACACCAGTACACCTTGTGGGAAGTTTTATAACAATTTGCAGTCTATTTGCAGAGTTTCACCTGTTTTACTAAACCTAACTTGGAAAATAGCAGTTAAATGCACTGAATGCATACAAATTCTAGAATTGGCACAATCACATCAATAAACACAATATTCATCTATATACGTATATACCAGTATAGCTATATCTCAGTATTACCCCCTGCAACTATAGCAGCAATATGTCCCCAGCTAAACTGACATCTCTCTAGGCTCAGTCCCAAATTCACTTGTATACTGTGGGATTGTAACACTGTGTGAGTCTGTATGTTGCACAGGCCTGTGTTAGTGAGTCGGTGGAGCGCTCTTAAGGACTGACATGTCACAGGTTAGCAGTTGTTCATCACATCAAAGAAGAACAGTCTCCAGGGGGGTTAACTCCTTGAAGGGATGATGAATGGGGCTGTCTCTCTGGGGCTAGATTTTCCTGTTGTCAATATCGGTGCTGCACAATCTTTGAGGTGCCTCACATGGGATGGTCACTCGCCTCCTCTGTGATTTCCAACACTCTGACCTCTCTCTGCAGTGAGAGATGTCGTTGCTGTCGGTAACTGCCGTCGCGGGTGACTGGTACCATTGATCACAGTTGCTGACTTCAGCTGTTGTAGATAACCGTTGTCCTTAGCAACCTCTCCTGCTCTGGAAACAGTGTCAGTGTACTTCAACAGTAGGGGCTGCAGACTAGCTCCCACATGTCCTCTGCAAAGGCACACGTGGCTCTCATCCCCCTCCTCCTTGCAAAGCATCCCTGTCCTGTAGTCCTGTGCAGTATAAAGTTACATTGTCTGCCTCTGTGATGAAACTACAACTCCCACAATCACTCCAGTACTGCTGAGAGCTGAGCCAATCAAACCCTTTCTGACAACATGCAGTCTTAAAAGGGAAACTGTTCTTTAAAAGGGAAACAGCAATGGCCCCCCTGCAACAGGAATCGAGGAACACAAGCAGGGGTAAGACCAAACGGCAATGAGACATTTACTGCAGCCAGTTTAAATAGCCCTTTTAGTGCCAGCATTAGTGACAGGCGCGCGCCAGGATGCGCAAGTGCGCGCCTATGCCCAAGCACCCGCACATCTGCCCGGTTCATAATAACTCTGCACATGCGCATATTTGTGTGCCGCGGACTTTTGCCTGCACTATGGGCAGGCTTTTCCTGACAAATGCAATAAATGGAATCAGTGAGTGCTTAATAACGTAGCAGCTATAGCACAAAAAGGTAACCACAATAAAACCTCCTAAAAGGGAGACAATCGTTTGGCTGCCAAATACCCAGAGGGAGGAGAGACCGTTAAGATGGCCCAGCTCATCCATCCCATCCCATGAGGGGGAACTCTGGTTATATTGAATATACGCGTACTGAAAGATACGCATCTGGTGAGTGCGTATTTTTACTATTTATCACCACGTCACCAAAACGTGAAGACACTATCAACTCCTGTATCTATCACCTACCACGAACTGTCACCAATTTTATCATTATAGTATTTTACTGATTATTTTACTATCATTTTATCATTATTATTACTATTTATTACCAGACTGGAGTATATATCTTTTAGTGCTGCACTTTCTACTTATGTATTTTCCTGACAAATGGGTTCCCTATCTGCTACCCCTGCTTTCAGATACAAATGTCCTGCTCACTGCACTCAGGTGGGTTGTGGTCTGTATCAGCCTTCTTCCTTCTTAAAACCGGTAAATCACTACTCAGTAACCAATAACTCTGCACACTCCCAACTATGATACTAACTCTTATCCCAAAAAAAAAAAAAAAAAAAAACTTTCACCCTTGAAAGTAATATATAATCTGTGAACTCTTCTTTATGAATATCATAAAGAAGAGTTCACAGATTATATGGTAAATCACTACTGTCCCTCCCCTTTTATGTCTCTCTTGGGAATTGTAGTTTTCCAGCCAACCTGTAGTAATAGCACAGACTCTCTTTCTAAACTACACTTCCCACAAACATTTGTGATTTTCCTCAGAGTCTCTCTTGTACTCCATGTTCCTTGAATGCCTTCTAGTGGATGGAGACAGAAATAACACTGCCTGTATCTGTGTAGAAGTCTTTTGTGAATACTCACCAGAGCAGCAACAGCACAGTGAGGCTGCAGTCGCTTCTCTCCTGTCAATTAAATACGGGCCAACAGGATGAAAGTAGGGTGGAAAGGGCGAGACTCTTGATGAGAGCCTGTGAGAGGTCCCTTGGCTATATTAACCCCTGCAGCACTGGAACATTACAGCCACGGGGTATGGGATGGGGGAAAAGGACAGAGGTTTCAACTATGACAGCCAGCACCAACACGGAATACTTTGGTTTGTCCCTTGTGCTGATAATTTTTTTCCTAAGTTTAACCCAAACTTGTCTTTAAAGACAGGAGCCTTCAGCCGATACCCCTGTACAGTGCCCTCAGTGTTCCAGAAGCCACAAATTCTTGAAAATTCTAAAGTGAAAATCCTGACATTTAACTAGGAAGTCACAGCCCATCCTGCATCCCACAACCTTTTAGGTGAAGAATTTGTTATTTTAACACCTTCACCTTACACTTCTCACTCTTCATTGAGAGAACGAGAATTAATATACTTCTTCCCACAGCCCCACTCAGCAATAATGGATGGCTCGTGTGAAACCATTGCTTCACATAGTTATTTCTTACTATTCATGTTTGTTTAGTGTGTAACATAAGAATTGTGCCCTCGGCTCCTAGGTGGAGACTGCTCGCTTTTCTTCCCATGCATTTTAATCACTACCCCATATGGTTATACACCTTGTTTTTTTAGGGATACTGTTGGAATACAGTGTTCATGTATTTTGTGCAACAATTACATCAGTTAGTGTAGATTAGGCAGTCCGCTACCTTTTTAAATATCTTTAGCCCCTCTAATAGGCTAGTAGTTGACCACAGGGGTGGACTGACAACTCATGGGGCTCCCGGGCAATAGGGGATCATGGGGCCCCTGTGTCCTTGCCCAAACTCAAAAAAGCCTATGAAAAAGGTACCAGGGGCATCTCATGGGGCCCCCTACTGACCTCGGGCCCTCGGGCAGTGCCCGAGTTTCCAAATGGTCAGTCTGCCCGTGGTTGACCCTTAAGGCAAGACTGAAATTCTGTAGTAGCGGCCCTTTAGGCAGAACACTCTTTTAGTTTCAGTTTTCTTCTCCAGACATCTGGCCTGAAAGCATGAACTAGGCCTTTCTAAAGATATTTCACCCACAGGAGGTTGGCCTAAGAAACCTAAACACTCTTTTCAAATCTCCCCAGGCAGCAGTCCTGAGAGCCTAAGGACCTCCTCTCCTGTCAGGAGTTTAGGAGGCAAAATCAAGGCCTCTCTATATACACATCCTCACAAGATAATGCCTGGGAGGCAAGGACCCTACAAGGTCAGCCTGAATATTTATTTCCTTCACCAGCATGTGTCACTGTCTAGAACTTCTCAGTGATTAACCTAGGCATGATAAATATTCATAACCTCTATATTGCATCTATCCACTCTATCTACTAGTGAACACACCTAGCAGCAGGTACAGGCAACCAATTTCAAGGGCCTAGGGGAAACCCAACAAACATAGCAAAGGTAAAGAAATCAGAGCCCAGGCTAGCTACAGCCTAGTTGCCAATACCCTATAGAATAGAGACACTTTAGTTAAAGGCAGGCTCCTACACAGCTACATTTTTTGCACAGAGCATACTACACCTCACTTACATATTCCACTATCTATCCAAACATTGGGCATGACATGTTGTAGATGTGGGTTGGAAATGGGCACCAATGTACATGTTGCATGAAACACAAAACTATTTATCATCTACTTAAATGTAAGCTCCCTATTTCTCCCACAGTAAATAGCTGAAAATTAGCAGGGTCCTGTGGGGACCATATTAATTGACAGCTAGCAGTTCTAATTCTCCATCAGAACCATGCCAGAATGCTTAGAGTCATTTCCTAGGGCTAGTCAGCATCAGACTTAAATGAAAATTTTGGATTTACGGGGACCATAATGAGGTCTGATGATCCCAAAATGAATGGGGAGGAAGGGACGTCATGATGCAGTTAGTGCCATTCTCATTTCTCCAAAATTCTACAACAAAACATTGTGATTTAAAGTGGTTCTAAAGGCAGATGTGTCAATGGACACACAGAGCGCAGCTCGGGAGTGAACCTACATAAGTGCCCCATACCAAGTGGCTTGGTATTGGGCATTCTACAGGGGAATGAAGCTGAGAGCATCGGTAGGGGACCACAGAAGAGGGGGATCGGGCTGTTCTGTGCAAAACCATTCCACAGAGCAGGTACGTATAACATATTTGTTATTTAAAAACAAAATGACCCTTTACAATCACTTTAAATGTGATATTTGTGATAAAGCATGGGATGACAACTTTAAAAAAAAAGACAATTGACAGCTAGCAGTTCTAATTCTCCATCAGAACCATGCCAGAATGCTTAGAGTCATTTCCTGGGGCCAGTCAGCATCAGACTTAAATGAAGAGTTTGGACTCTGCACAGAGACCAAGGCCAGGCAAACCTAGCGTTGTATCGTTCATTTTTAATCCTGTTTAGTGTACTGTTTTGTTATCTATTTTGTAATATACTTTTCTGTAAATATTTTTTGCACCATGTATTTTCTTTCATTTAAAACAATATTTAGCAATTGCTAAGCAGAATCTCTAAATGCTCTAAACTTGAAATTAAAGAATCCTTGCCGCTGTGAGCGCTACCCTATTTTAAATTTTTTATATTCATGTCTTGGGTGGCAGTGAGTGTCAGACATTTCTTAAAGGCAAGAGTTGCTATAGCAGATAAGAGCACTGAGTGTTTCCATTAAAACACATGGTGGCGGCTATCGTTTGAAAGAGTCAATGGTTGAAAGCCAAAAGGTTTTTTACCTTAATGCATTCCCTGCATTAAGGTAAAAAAGATAAAACACCTTAAAAAAGATAAAACACCTTCCACTAGCTTTTCCTTCCAACCAAAACCCTTACCTGAGTCCTCTTTTGATCTCGCTCAGTCCCCGTCTGCAGCATCTCTGCTCTCTCTTTCTGACCTCACAGGAGACTCTGAGAGCCCTGTTAATGGACAAAAACATAATTCTTCTAATTGCCACAAGCACCCAAAGTCCCAATAGTGTGCATCTGAGAATGGGAACACCCCCCTGGGCAAAACCGTCTTATATACACAAATCAACGTACAACTATCCTTCAAAGATCTTCATATATTCTCACCAGATTCTTCCCCCACGTCTCCTCTTCTTTATCATCTACATCTGCTCCCAATCTCCAAAAAACAAAATAAACTAATATAGTGTAGTAAATTCGGATATACTATAATTCAAGATACACCTGTGTGCCAATTCTGCACAACCAAAACCGTGTAAGACTGAAAAAAATACTCTGTGTATAGTATCCACCACTATGCACACTAACTACTTTACCCTCACAGGGTGAATAATGTGCATATAGTCAGGATATCACTCCCCATCAATATATTTTAACCCCTTGGCGCCAGTGCCTCCCGGCCCTTTAAGGGTTTCATAAGCTGGGAGGCGGGGCGAGGTTTTGGGGTCATGTGACCTCTGTGATTCGCTGTCATGGTGGTCACATGATCAGGAAAGGTCCCGATCGAAAGAGGAAATCGGGACCTTTCTCTCAGCACATATGTTTTTCTTAATTGCACGCAAATGTGCGGCCGCTCGGTGTCATTGCCCAGAGGCCAGGAGGCTGCACGCAAATTTGTGTGCGGTAGGCACCAAGAGGTTAAACTCTTGATTGAAGTATAACCGTGCACCATCCACCTCCAGTGTTCAAACAAATATATGTGCTCTTCCCTTCCCCTATTAGGCATGCACCGTACCCTGCATACATTGTCATGTATCATAGGCCTATGAGGAAGTCAATTTGATGATGAAACGCGTCATCCGGAAGTGACGTCAGATGTAACTGGAGGTGCCGCGGCCGCCATTTTGGTCAGGTTGTTTGCATTTTTCATCCATGTCTATAGGTAAAGTTGATCCAGGGAATATCCATTTGCCTCTCCGGGGATCAGTAAGGATTTTTTTCCCCTGCAGGAGCAAATTGGTTCATACTTTGCTAGGGGTTTTTTTGCCTTCCTTTGGCTCAACTGTGGATATAGGATTATCATTTTTTATTTAATGGTTGAACTGGATTGACTTTTGTCTTTTTTTCAGCCAGACTAACTATGTAAACTGTGTAAGCACAATTTTAATAATAAATGTGTTATTTTACACTAAGGAGAAGAGTGAAGATTGCACTAAGTATTGAAGGCACATATCGATGTATGCAGGGTAAGGTGCATGCCTAAAAGTAGAAGGGAAGAGCAGGTGTATTTGTTTGAACTCTGGAGGTGGATGGTGCACGGTTATTCTTCAATCAAGAGTTATATATTGATGGGGAGTGATATCCTGACTATATGCACATTATTCACCCTGTCACGATTTTGTCTGTGCAGAGTTGGCACATGGGTGTATCACAAATTATAGTATATCCAGATTTACTACACTAGTTTATTTTGGTTTTTGGAGATTGGGAGCAGATGTAGATGATAAAGAAGAGGAGACTGAGGAGATTGTATGCTATACAACGCATGCTTAATGGGAAGAATCTGGTGAGAATAAATGAAGATCTTTGAAGGATAGTTGTGCGCTGATTTGTGTATATGAAAACATCATTCTACCTTCTCTCTTTGCCTGATTATAATTTTCCCTTTTTACATGCTAACTGTATCTCACTGAACATTGCATAAGTGTTTTCATTTGCAACTTTTTATGTGAAGTTTTTTAAAAAAAATCGAACTGTTATGTAGCGCTATACCTTTGGAGCCACTGCATAGGGAGGACCTTTTTCTCTTCTACCCAATTTTGTGTAAGTGGGCTTTATTAAAAAAACAACAAAAAGCCCCATAGAAAGGAAGGTATTTGTTAAAGCAGTAAATGACAAAGAACATGACAACAGCCCCAAGTACAGGTGATGCTAATATAATAAAGGTCTTATCACTCTGACCTACTTGCAGAAAGGAGACCCTATCTATGGCAATGGCTGTGAGAGAACTGAAGCCCTGGTTCTCTGGATGAATCCCTAAAGATAAGTATAGCAAAATGCAGCAAATTCATGTGGCCAAGCCACCATCAACTGGATTTGAGGCCTTCTCCACCTTGCATCAGCAGACTCACTCTCTGAAGCTCTGGGCACTGCTCCACACCTTGGGTCCACATTCTTTTTGGGCAGTGGATGGAACTACAGAACAGCTAGGACTAGAAAACGACATGACTGAGGGACATGCAGAATATGGAGGCTAATACTTACCACCTACACCTTAAAACAACCACCCCTTCAACCACCCCCACATAAATAACCACACAACTCTCCTTTTGGTGTAAAACCAGCCATAGCAGCAATGGCTTCCTCCGTGGTGTCCTCCCATGTACTCCATTCTTGTTTAATGTTTTCCCTTATTGTAGATGTGTCAACAAAAATGTTAGCATGTGCCAGAGATTTCTGTAGGTCTTTAGCTGACACTCTGGGATTCTTCTTTACCCCATGCAGCATTCTGCGCTGTGCTCTTGCAGTCATTTTTACAGGACGACCACACCTAGGGAGAGTAGCAACAGTGCTAAACTTTCTCCATTTGTAGACAGTCTGTCTTACCGTGGACACATCAACATCAAGGCTTTTGGAGATACTTTTGTAACCCTTTCCAGCTTCATGCAAGTCAACAATTCTTGATCGTAGGTCTTCTGAGAGCTCTTTTCTGCGAGGCATGGTTCACATCAGACAGTGCTTCTTGAAACCAGTAAACCCAAAACAGGTGTGTGTTTTTTAAGGGCAGGACAGCTGTCAGCAACACATCCAATATAATCACACTGATTGGAGTCAAGGTTGGCTCACTCCTGGCTCAAATAAGCTCTGGGAGAAGTCATTAAGCTAGGGCCTCACATACTTTTTCCTCCCTGCACTGTGAATGTTTACATGATATGTGAAATTAAACCATGGCAACATCTATTGTTTGTGTAGTATTATGTTCAGCAGACTGTGTTCTTCTATTGTTGTGACTTAGATGACGTTCAGAGCACATTTTATGCCCAATTCATGCAAAACTCTATGTAATCCCAAGGGGTTCACATACTTTTTCTTGCAACTGTAACACTTCTTACAGTACAATCAAATAACTGCCAGTAATGATCCCAACTGGGTCCAAGGTCTTCGAAGGCACTATTACTCACATTAATAACTCGGCTGTATCTGACACCCAATGGAAAGGCCCCCAGGCGCTGTTACACCGCCTTGGGGACATACTAATTGGGAAGCAACACCCATACCTACGATGGACCCAACCCATAATCCACCAAATCACTCCAGCACCGCCTTCAAAGATCCAGTGACCCCTGCCGGCTGCCATGACAAAACAGAAAACCAGACAAACATCACAGGACACCAAATGCTGAGCAAGAAAAGAAAATCAAGGAACCGACACAAAACAAACAACACAACAAAAACAAAAGGACAAACCAATAACCAAAGCAAACAAAAAATACAAAACAGCAAAACAAAACAACAAATAGCTCCAGGGAGGGAGGGCGGGAGAAACCACACCCGTGCTGGTACAAGCTCCGTCTGACCTCCAACAAGTCCCAACCCCTCTCCTCATCCTGGCAAGGCCACCCCTCAAGCTCGCTTACTCCAATCAGGTGAGTAACCACCTCCACCTCCTGCATATACTCCCACCCCAATCCATTCTCCACCTCGTCTGCAAGCCCCAGTCATGCTGGCCCTCCCTTTTAGCTTTGCTCAGTCCATGCCCTGACTTGAATGGCAGTCAATAGCCATCCTCTGTGGTTGCTGAAATTGGTTTAGTCCCAAGATGTACTGCAACCAGTCAATTTCCTCCTTCACTCCCTCTCTCCCTTGTGCTGTCTATGTTTGCATGAAGAGAGTGACAGTCTGTGGAAGGAATAAACTTCCTGCTTAAAGGGCAGGCAATTGTCTACAGCTAAAAAAATATAAATTCTTACATTAGTCCAGTTGTGACTGGTTCTCTTTAATGCAAGGCCTAGGTGCTTATTTCTCGATTTTTGTAAAGTGTGTGATTCAGGACAATTGTTCACGGGTGTCCTGACTCTCACATGTAACGAATCCCCACCAGCGGGAAAAGGTATCATGCAGTCACCTACGCAATCAGCCTCGTTCTTCTGGAAGCGATTCGTGCCAACGTCACTGTGTTAAAAGACACAGAAAGAATTCACATTCATTAAGCAAATATTTCCTCCGGGGACTGTTAACCTCTCCAAAGCCAGAGGCAAAGCTGGGACTAGAGGGTGAAACAGAACATTTTCCTACGAGGAAGGCACTCGTTGGTCAAGTCCTGTGAATTCAAAGAACGAAATGTCCCATTTGTGTGGGACCCCTGGCCATGTGCTGGGCAGATTAAAATGCCTCAAAGTCAGCTACTGACAAATAATTCAGGAACTTTTTCTTTTGCTTAGCTGAGCAATTAAACCATAACTTCATCTTTCCGGCAAGTTCAATTACGTAAGGTACCACAGAGAATAATATCAAACAGATTATGGTGCTATAAAAGAAAAAAATATTGATTCTGCAGCCATAAGAAACCTTGAGATGAAGATATTTTAGGATCAAACCAGCAACCTGTTCATTTTGTGTTTGGTTCTTTTATAATAGCATGTAGAAAAGCTGGTTAAAAATGTTCCTTCTGCTTCTGCCAACACTCACTGCTAGATACAGTCACATTCTATCACCACTCATTCATTGTTAATGAATGTGTATCTAACCAACAAAATGACTGCTTCTTGGTAAAAGGAAATTATGAATAAGAAAAGGCTATATTTAATCTTAACTCCTCCAAGGGAATTATGTGGTTTCAGTGGCTCTCTGTGGCTCACAACTATGCAGTTGTTTAATGTAACAGTCAGTATCTGCTAAAAAAAAATAATAATAAGCAATGAAAATTACTATTGTTGAATTTGTTCTACCCTCTATAAAAGGCATCAGTTAATTCCCATGTACTCAGCTGTGGGTAAATGTTGAGGTTGAGGATCCATGGCCACCTAAAAGAGCTTCCCCACATCCCGTGCCTAAAGGAAACAACAGTATAAGATATGTTCAGTCAGTACATATTTTGGGTTATTTGTGTAAGGCTACCTTCACATATCTCCTTGGTTGCTGTTCCATATTTTGATTTTTGTATTTCTTAAACAAAATAGTTAATGCCCCTTCTAGTGACCATTAACCACTTCTAAGCTGATATATATATATATATATATATATATATATACACAGTTGTGCTCAAAAGTTTACATACCCTGGCAGAAATTGTGAAATTTTTGCATTGATATTGAAAATATGACTGATCATGCCAAACAATGCTCTTTTATTGAAGGATGATGATCATATGAAGCCATTTATTATCAAATAGTTGTTTGGCTCCTTTTTAAATCATAATGATAACAGAAATCCTCCAAATGGCCCGGATCAAAAGTTTACATCCCCTGGAATGTTTGGCCTTGGTACAGACACACAAGGTGACACACACGGGTTAAAATGCCAATTAGAGGTTAATGTCCAGGGGCGGACTGACCATTTGGAAACTCGGGCACTGCCTGAGGGCCCGGGGTCAGTACCTGGTACCTTTTTCATGGGCTTTTTTGAGTTTGGGCAAGGACACAGGGGCCCCATGATCCCCTATTGCCCGGGGGCCCCATGAGTTGTCAGTCCGCCCCTGTTAATGTCCCACATCTGTTGCTTTTTAAATTGCAATTAGTGTCAGTGTATAAATAGTCAATGAGTTTGTTAGCTCTTACGTGGAAGCACAGACTAGGCTAGATTCTGAGCCATGGGGATCAGAAAAAAAATGTCAAAAGTCCTGCGTAACAAGGTAATGGAACTTTATAAAGATGGAAAAGGACATAAAAAGATATCCAAAGCCTTGAATTTGCCAATCAGTACTGTTAAATCACCTATAAAGAAGTGGAAAGTTCAGGGATCTCTTGATACCAAGCCAAGGTCAGGTAGACCAAGAAAGATTGCAGCCATAACTGACAGAAGAATTGTCTGGGATTCAAAGAAAAAAAAACAGGCAACCTCAAAAGAAAAACAGGCTGCTCTGGAAAAAGATGGTGTGGTTGTTTTTAAGGAGTAAAATACGGTGATACTTGAACAAAAATGATCTGTTTGGTCGAGGTGCCAGAAAGAAGCTTTTACTGCACCAATGCCACAAAAAAGCCCGGTTACAATATGCCTGACAACACCTTGACATGCTTTTTTCATCTGCTGGCCAGTTAAGCAGTTCATCTTAGCTGGTTAGCATATGCCCATGTGAGCTGTTTTCACAAGCTTCTTCAATTTTCTCAACAATAGGCGTTTGTCTCTATAAGATGCTCTCTGCATCTGAGCACTAAGTTGTAAGAGGGAAAGGCTCAACTGCTATCGGCAGTCGTAAATGTGCTGCCTTTTGCAGATGAGCGTGGGTGCCATTAATTCTTAATGGCACCCCCACGCATCTAGCGAATGCATGAACGTTTGTGCCTGCTAAAATACTGTATATGGTACTGTAGTACCATGTTTTTGGTGCTCCGCAATTTTAAAAATCATACCGGCACCACTTTGCGCGTTTCACAGACATAGAGCTGCTCATTAAAAAAATGCACTGTGTGGGAATGCACAAAAAAGTACGTGCACTTGTATGCACCTCCTGGTGTGAGCGAGTTCTCAGACCGGTGTGCCCCGGGATTGTGCATGTTCATAAAGGGTGCCGTGACTGAAAAAAGGTTGAAAAACAGCTTTATAAAGTGAACCATAATTTTTGCTGTGAAAAAAAAAATCTCTGGATCAATAACATACTGTATGGTGCAATTACTGAAACGTTTCTTGCCAATTCTTAGCTAACTGACAATTCGCAGTCACTTCCTACAGCCTAAGAGTTTATTGATAGTAGAATTTAGCATATAATGAATGTATTATGCATTGAAGAAGGATCCATAAATACCCAGATAATCCATTTGGAGGTGGACGTCCCCTTTAAGTGCCTCCTTTGCCAACTTGTATTGGGACACACTTTATTCTTCAGGAAACACATGTCCTAATCAAAACAAAATCAGCACTTCTTGCCAACAGCCAGGATGACAATGGAGTCCGATTTGGTCATACGCTTGGAATCCGACCAGCATGTTTCCGTAGGCTGTTTAAACGTCCCCACAGCTTCCTTACACACATGTTTGGCATAAATTCTATCAGCTTCTCCATCTCGTTCCCTGGGCAGCGCCTGTCAATAAAGTGTCAGCTCCACAGATGTCCAAGTATGGGACCTTCCCCATTCATTAATGGTTCGGGGCCTTGAAACTAGGCCTAGGGGTGACTCGAGATAGAAGGAAAACATGCAAGCCAGAGATCATGAATAAAATATTATTAGGAAATGTCATGTTGCGATTCATTGCTCAGAGGGAAGCTACATTCTCCTCCATTTTTCTTCGCTTGCCAAAATCAACAAGGTTCGCTCAGCACTCCTGATTTTTTCCTGAGGACGTTGTCCTCATTTGAATTGCATTGATCTTGGTGGAGGCGATGGAAATCCGCTCACCTTATATGAAAAATGCACAGCCAAGGTCAAAGGAATAACAATAATGACCTAGCTATTGACCTACATACCCAATAGTCGTGGGAACCATCCAGCAGACTGGGAAGCGAGGTAGACTGCATATCCAAACTAGGCTGGTTATTTTATTTAGGGATTTAAAGTAAAACTCCCAGTAGATAGATGAATAGACAGCTGAAATACATAAACGGGGATGTTTTACCTGTCACAAGAGTTGTATTTCTGTCCAGGAAACACTAAGATTTATACAACTCTAGGTTGGTGACCTTACTTTACAGCAATCACTCAATACATCTTAGTCATCCCTGCCACCCACCATTTCCATTTGACTGGATGCTAAAAGAGCCGCAGCAGACTTATGAGGCCATTTCTGTGAACTCCACTCCTATCAGCATGCTCCTTCCAGCACATGCCTGATTCGCTAAATACTACCCCTCCCTGCTGCTGTAAAGGGATTACAAAAGGCTGATCGAGCCAGATTCAGGTGCTTACATCACCTGCATTTACCAACAGATGTAATGATGTTAACAACCCGGTCACATTGCGTGCGACTTGGCATGCGTTTTGCATGACATGCAACTTGCAAATCGTATGCCAAGTCGCACCCTATTGTCTGCAATTAGAGCGGTCAAATCGGTGTGGTTCCGACTTGGTCGGAGCCGCAATGATTTCTAAAGTTGCACATGTACTACTTTTGGTGCGATTTGCAGTGACATCTGTGTCAGATGCCTTGCAAATCGCACCTGAAATCGGCACCTCATCTGACTTTTTTGCTAAACAAACTAAAAAAGACCACAAATTTGTGAAAAAAAAAGTTTTTCTTAGTTTCTGTTATAAAGTTTTGTAAATAAGTAATTTTTCTCCTTCACTGATGGGCACTGATAGGCTGCACTGATGAGGATTCACTGATGGGCACTGATAGGCTGCACTGATGGGCATGTTAGGCGGCACTGATGGACAGCATTGATGGGCACTGATGGGCATTGATAGGCAGCACTGTTAGGCGGAACTGATGGGCACTATCAATGTCCACAGTGCTGCCTATTAGTGCCACCTAACAGTGCCCATCAGTGGCACCTTTTAGGCAGCACTGATGGGCACTGATAGGCGGCACTGATTGCAAGCAGTGATGGGCACTGATTGCCAGCACAGATGTGCACTGATGGGCACAATTGGCTGCAGTGATGGGGCTACACTGATCACCAGGACACTGATGATCAGTGCCCTGATGATCAGTGTAGATGTTCTGTTGCAAAATGCCTCTTACTGGCTCTCCTCTCCTCTGATAACCGACATTTCCTATTTATCCGGTGATCAGCTGTGATTGGACACAGCTGGTAACATGGTAAAAGTGGCTGTGATTGGCCCGTTCCTTAGTCATGTGATCAGCTACATCCAAAGGACACAGCGATCACAGATCATGCGCAGTGCGCGCCCCAGGGGGCATGGTTCTGGGAGGACGTCCATGAATACCCTTCCAGAACTAGCCAACCACGCTGTAGCCGTCTTTTGGCTATAGCGAGGTCAGGAACTGATTAAAGCTCATCTTTGGGAGAATATAAATCTTCTCTTGCAGTGGAAAAGCCCCCTGCACTGCAAGGGTTAAATGATTGTTCAGGTCTAGGGAATAGGAAAAGCAGCTGCTTATCTGATTTTTGTGTTCCCCCAACAGATGGCACTCCCTCATGCTCCAGCAGTGGACTGTTCCTTGGTGTCATCAGGTCCAATGCAGGGCGATGGAACCAGCATTTGCCTTGATGATGTCAGAAAGCAGGGGCATAGGGGAGAAGAGGCTGTGAGGACCAGTAAATAAAAGTGCTTTTTTTATTCCTCTAGACCTAAACAAGCATTTAACCTTATCGGTGTGGGACCCGCCCCAATGCAAGGGAGGATTTTAAAGTTCAGCTTTAAAGAAGAACTATACTCCTCACCTCTACTCCAGTAATGTGGTCCCTTGCTGGCCACTGACATGTTTCTTCCAGTCTTCTTCTGGGTTCCAATCTTCAGGCACCTTGGCTGGATGACATTAATCCAGCTCAGATTCCAAAAATGTACACTAAGCCTCTTCCCAAATTTGAATGTAGTGAGTAAAGTTCCACTCAGGGGCGGACTGACCATTTGGAAACTCGCGCACTGCCCGAGGGCCCAGGGTCAGTAGGGAGCCCCATGAGATGCCCCTGGTACCTTTTTCATAGGCTTTTTTGAGTTTGGGCAAGGACACAGGGGCCCCATGATCCCCTATTGCCTGGGGGCCCCATGAGTTGTCAGTCTGCCCCTGGTTCCACTTTAAGCAGAGAGTCAGACCTTTTTTAGGAACTGCTGCATTCCAGCATGTTCATACAACACAACAAAGAAGGGAAAATTTGCGTGGATTTTTTGCCTTTCTGATGAGAACAGTCATTTGTCAATGTAGGGCATAATTTTGGATAATCAACATATACAATATGAAATAGTTTCATCAAATCAATCATTATATTGAAAATTGGCATTCTTACATGTGTGGCTATTAAAAGTTTATTCAGGACCTAACCAATCACTAAATATTTGACATCCCTTTAACTGTCTTCTTTGCTGGGGACCATTCAAGCTTTCCATACATGCAGTTGCTCCTTCATCCTTGGTGTGTTATTGATGATAATAAAATTCTGCTCCCATGATGCACTAGGAACCAATAACAACAAATACTTTTAGATATTATAGAAAAACACTCAACACCTGAGTTAAAAAAAAAAAACCTCTACATTGGTGTTCAGCATCCAATATACAGTATTTACCAGTTCAAGCATTGCCTTCTCTCAAAGCTCATTGCTACTTCACCTGAACGCATTGATGCTCTGTTCACACCACAATGTTAATGTTTTGTCTGTGCAGACAAAAATATGGACATGACACCACTATTGTGGTGTGAACAGGACTCATAGAAACCAGTTGTTTTCTTTCTGCCATTACAGAAACAGGTGCAAAAAAACACGTCTCTACACACGGTGTAAATAAGGCCTTAGACTGACTTAGACAGACCCCTGAGGACGAAACGCATTGGGCGGAGCTTTTGCATGCTGACATCACACCGCAGCATAGAGCTCATGTGGTGGCCATATTTGTAAGTGACAGATTTTACTTGGTTTGCTCTGGACTGGTATTAATGATAGCTTTATGTTGGATTATATTTGTAGATAATTTAAGAATAAAATACTACACTCTGATGAGTTTGCTTGTTCCAGCTTGTGAGCATTTCCTTTGTGCAGCCATGATACCTGGTTACTACCCTTGATGGTGGAGTCACATACAGTGGTGTCCTACCTGGAGTGTTTTATAAACAATTTTTGCTGCTGCACATAATACTGTCTGGTGAGTGCGGAGTTTTGGTGATGGTTTTGGGCTGTGTATGATCTGGAAGTCACTGAATGATTTATTAAGTTTTTTGCACAATTTATTTCTTGAATTGGTGGAACTTTTTAATTATTTGTATTAGTAATGTATTGATGGACTTCTATTGATTTAGTGATCTATGAATTTTTACTTATTTTTATTGCGTTTGGGTTTATTTGAAGCTCTATGAATTTGTCACTGTATGTACTTTTTATTTATTCACTTTTTGTACATTTTATGTATAATTCCTTTCAGGCAATGTACTTTACACATACAGAAATAATTGACATAGGTCTGCAGTCCTGTCTGCAAGTACTGTGAAAAGCCTGCTAAACGTGTCTGCAGTGGGTTCCATAAAAAGGTAGCACCCTGTAGTTAGGGTTTTGTGTGATGATAGTTTGAGGCTTGTTACAAGCCTGGAATGAGTGAGCCTGGGAGTGAGGCAGTGATGTTACCTCAGTTCAGGCTGAGAGGCTCTACAAGTCAGGGCTTCTGAAGCCCTCCCACCGTTCTAGAAACTAGAGGACCTTTCTAGCAGAGGGGAAGAGGAGGGGAGGAGGCCTAGATTTGCATGTTTAAGGGAACTTGGCCAATCCCCAGGCAGGAGGCCAGGCATGGTGGCTAAAAGCAACCCTTAGGTGTGAGAGAGCCTGTGCAGGGGTAGTGTTGTGTTTGGTTGGAAGATGGACTGAAGGAAGGTGTTGGAGCATGGAGCCTGGGAAGGGGCCCCAGGGAGGGAGGCTACCTACAAGTTGAAGCAGACAGGAGGACCTCCACTGCCCTACAGTCTCTTTGGGAGGGCAGCCTGTCAGCAGTGAAGGAGCCAGCCCAGTGGCAGACCTGAAAGCAGCTGCAACCCACTAAGCTTAAGGACAGTGTAAGTACTCCTATACCCCCTTGGCCACAGAAGGGAGAGGGCAGTCAAGTACAATACCCAACTAGTCCTGATCTGGGATTGCTTTACAGTGGATTCTGGAAACCCTTGCCCAGAGATATCCTCATGACAGCCTGGTGGATGAGGAAAGTTTCATCTGGGGTCTGATGAGGTACACCAAAAGGGCCTCAGTGCTCTTTAAAGAGACTGTTGCTGAATTTTGATCCACATTTTGTACAGTGTTTGCTAAGAAGTTGTTCTCAAGTTTTACAGTTCCTTAGGCATCCCATATACCCCTAGACCCCAACCAAGGTGTTAGCCCCTAATAAACAACAGAAACAAGTTCAAGGACTGTTTTACTTACTTTGGATGACCGTGTGCAAAATATGTGTTGCCTGGCTGTGCTTAGGGGGACCCAAAAATCCAGTGGCCCTCAAGAGAGTAGCACTACAATAGTTTAGTGATAAACTGAATAGATTATGGTAGGAATTTGATCAGTGATTTTAAAATGTATGTATAGTCATTTTTGTAAATGTAGCACTCTCCTAGTATAGTGTAGGTTGCTAGGTAAATTTAGTTGGCTCCTCTATAGCTAGATGAGCAGAGGTTGATTATTTAGGGCTGCTCGGTGTCTCACATGCTGCTGCTCTGTTACTTCCCCCTGTCTTCTAGAGGATTCTAGAATCATAGCGGGAGGGAGAACAGAACATGCAGCCAGAATATTTATTGAACTCTAGCCAAGCTGTGCCAATAGGTACTTGGAGAGCCTTAGCCCAGACTCTGAGGCCTGGGGCAGCAGGTGCAGAGTTCCTGGGACCAGTCCTGCAGGAAGATACCCTTGGGCAGGGAGCTTTGCCCTGGGACAAAAATCTGGAAGGAGCCATAATGAAGACACAGAAGTCTCAGCTAGGCTTAGCTAGGGGGCCTACTGGCAAGTTGGGTCTGGAGAAGCTCACTAAAAAAAGCCAGGAAGAAGTTGGTAGGAAAGAGTCCAGTAGTTCTATGGTCATGTGAGTCTACATCTCCCTCACTAGGAAGAGCCTGGTGAATACTGGCAGGAGGCAACTGATGATCATGTTGCTATGTGAATATGAGACTGCAGTGCTAAAGAGTTGGTGACTGTGAGGGGGATTTTCTAAAACTGGAGAGTACATAATTGACCAAGAGCACCCCTGCCCTCCACCCAAGCCTTCCACTACCACTGCCCCACATACACCAGCCACCATCCCCCATGGTGAGAGAGAGAAAGACACTCACCTTCACAGCTTTGGACATCCCCAGGAATGAGAGTCGTGCTGTGCATACACCGTCATGAAACCCACAGCATCTCTCGAAACCAACCAGGTCCCCATTCAACGTGTGTGCCTTCTTCCATCCCTTATTCCAAGGGGCAGTGCTGACCCCCTGAAAAATTCCACCCTATGTAAATGCCTTGTTTGCCTTGTGGTAAATACACCCCTGTTGGCACCGCTCTGCATAGAAACCAATCAGCTTTCATGTTTTTTTGTCAAAGCTTAATTGAACAAGGTGAAGTTACAAGCTGATTGGCTACCATGTACAGGTGCACCAGATTCCGAGTGTTCCAATTTTAGTAAATCTCCTCCTGTGTGTAGCTTTCAATCTCTAGAAGGAGTACTAGTCACCATCCGCACAGGGAGCATTCCTCTTTGTACAAGTGCAGCCAGAAATTTAAAGAGTCCCAAAGTAAGTCAATACTACAGTTTATTAGGGTATCCCATGCTCCCTCACCCTATCCAAGTTCAACATTCCCAATAAAAATTCAACCCCCCCCCCCCAGACTGCTCTTTGGAGCCAGTGGGAGAGCGAGGGAAAAACTGTGAGCCTGGCTATTTGTGCTCTAAGGGGGAAATAGGACTAAATCCACCAGCAGCTCTTTAAGGGGTATGCTACATTAGTTTTGGATAGAGTAGGGTAGGAGTAGAATTCCTAACAGGCCTTCGTTCCTCTATATTTGTAGAGACTTCCTCTCATTTCCTCTTGTATTTCACTAAGGGAAAAAAAAAAAAATCCCTAATTTATTCAGAACTAAATTTAAAAAAAAGATCAGCTATATGTATACTTTTACTGTTTCCTGGAGGCATTCTTTATAACATACAGTCACATTTTCTTAAGATGCTTATCAATCTGTTTTTTTTCCAATACAGATTCCATTATTTAATACCCAGCAACTTACTCAGAATTCTGTTTATTTTTGGGACAAAACATTTCTGTAATGCGTCTGTACCCACCCTCAGCTTCCAGAGAAAAACCCTCAGCCGGATAATTGGAAGCACATGGCTCCATACTGTTCACGCTGGGAAGAAAATGCTTTGACAAGTGTGAGGTGATGTCATGAAATAGTTCAGGTTTGCTGCAGGGAGATGTACTGGAGAGCTGGAAACCTCAGTGGCCCTTAGCTGCCAGTAAGGCGTGAGGAGTTATGGCCCATTGACAGTTTTATGGGTTTAGGATAGGAGATGTGAAGGCCTAAATAGGGTGTAGGTACTGAGTATCAGGCTGCTTACAGTGATAGAACTCGGAAATGGTCTCAAGGCATCTGTGAAGATGAGGACTTAGTGCCACCAGACTGCTCCATATTCCTCTTTTAACCCTATATTCCATGGTCCCATTGCTACAATTTTTGAAAATCATCACAATAAAATTGATAATTTGCAAAGTAACCTTTCTTCTATATTTTGGCGCAGACCAAGCCACCTTTTGTCTTGTTATATATAAAATCATAAAAATTCATGTGACCCCCAGTGGTAATGGATGGCTCATCCTAAGGGACCTGGGCGGGTGTTTCCACTAACAACTAGTCTGTAGTCAAAAGAAAAGTGAAAAAAGTGCTTCCAGACACCACACAGAGCAACAAGCCAATCTGATTTATTTAGATCACAAAATCTTCAAAAGTTAACAACATACCCTTCCACAGCCAAATTAAAAAAACGAACAATGGTGTTCCCCACTTAGGAGTGTTCCCTTTAGACTGACCACTATTTGAAGGGTAAGCATAACAAAAAAAGAAGGGAGCTCAATGATCTGAGTCACCTTGGTATCTTCTATCTCTTGTGGACATCTGCCACTAGTGTTTGTACACCCAGGGCTGCTGTTAGAAGCCACAGGCCCATACAGCCAACCTGACAGGGCACCTCCCCCCCCAAAAAAAACACAGCTTACTATGCTTCAGTTATGAAAGAACACAGTGAGTGATCGTTACTAATCATTCATTGTGTTCATTCAGGAAAGTACAGGGCTGGCAAATGTGACATATTTACCAGACCCTTCTTCCACTCTCCATCCTGAAGGATCCTATTGTGTGCTTGCAGCTGCTGGTGGGAAGGAGAGGAGGCAAGCCAGCAGCACTGTGGGGCAGGAACACACAGGGGAACTCGGGCAGCATGGGGAACTGTATGGTGTACAGGGAGGGTTATGGGTGTGGGGGCAATTGCTGGAACCGATCCCTTGTATGACATTTTCTACAGTAGCTAAAAGCCAGCGGGAGGGAAAGGAAAAGAAGCCAGCTTCCAGCTGCTGCAGAGAGAGCCATACAGGGGATTGGTTCCAGTAATTGCCCCCCCATGCTGTGCTGATCACCCTCCCTGCCCACATCCTATTCACCTAGTTTCCTGGGCCCCCTGCTGGCCTGGACCCTGTACAGGAGGATTAATGATTCCCCCTTATCCATGGCCCTATGTACACCTCAGAGGCTTGGGTGTTCCTGCCCACATTTTAGTGTTCCAGTCACTCCTTACTTTATCCATTATATAACATAAATATAAAATCCAGCAGGTGAGCGGAAGCCTCTCATAATGGTCACAGCAGGTGTGCAGAGTTGGGAAGCTCAGAGATCTCACTAATAGAGTGCCTGAAAAAAAAGGAAGAAAATGCCTTCTACCAAAGAAGAAAATGTCAGTTTTGGTGGGATTGACCCTTTAAGTAGACCTGCATTTGAGAAAAAAAATGGACTGCTATTGCTAAATCAAAAAAATAGTCAGTTGATTGGCTGGTTGGTTTTACTACTTTCTGAGTCACTTCTCCTGTAAGTGACTCAAAAAAAACACTGAAGCCAGTGGATTAGCATGACAGCCAGTGAAATAGCAATTTAAGATTGAGCTCCAGTACATCAGATGAGTCATACTAGAAATAGTCATAGCTGACTGTATTACATTGACCTACAGATGTCTCTGCGCCCTTTTCTGGTAAGTCTAAAGCAAGTGTTTGCAACATCGTAACCCAATGCTATGAAAAAAAAAAAACACATGCAAAAAAAGGACCCTAAGGGGCGGGGCTGTCAATCATTATATCCATTAGCCAATCACAGATACAGTGTCATTCATAGAAGCTGCAGTATAGCGTCTATGAATGGCATAGTCAGGCTTTCTTAATTAACCCCTGCCACACCATAGGTTAGCAGCAGCAGGGGAGTAGGACAGAAGAAGATTTCTACTGAGAGTAGAAGAATCAACACAAGAGACACACCAAACTATCTGTAGGTTATGTCCCTTGTGCTGATTTTTTTTGTCTTTTGTTTCAGCTAAACTTAAACTTTAAAGACAATGCATTTTTAGGCATACATGTAAAACAAGATCTGCTATATAAAATGTATCAAAGTTATAATTTGTTACTTTACATGTTCATGGGGGAAGCCATACTTGCTACTTACATACACGGGCCCTGCTTCCTGTTTTCCAGTGCTACACAGTGGTTGTGCTTTACTGTTTAATTCCCCAATGCAAGTCTGAGTCAGCTGACCCTCATCCTTGTGTAGCTGATATTTCAACAACCATTACGACAGAGAAAGTGGTAATGCACTGAGCTTCTGAGAGCTCCTTCTAGTGGTCAATCTACAGATTTTAATGTTTACATTGGTAATACAAATGTAGAAGATCAAGAATGTAAAATGTGAGTCATATAAAAATTACTTTATGTTAAAGTAATGCCAGGCTCATCCACCTTACCAACCGTTCAGTGTCTGCTACCCCCCTCTGCCAATCCCTCCACTGGCTTCCACTCACCCAACGAATAGAATTCAAAATACTAACAACAACTTACAAAGCCACCCACAAGTCTGCCCTCGGCTACATCACCAACCTGGTCTCTAAATATCAACCAAACCGCTCTCTTAGATCCTCCAAAGACCTTCTGCTCTCTAGTTCCCATGTCACCTCCTCCCATGCTCACCTCCAGGACTTCTCCCAAGCTTCTCCCATCCTATGGAACTTCCTATCCCAATCTGTCCAGCTATTTCCTAATCTACCTTTAGATGATCCCTGAAAACCCTTCTCTTTAAAGGAGCCTATCCTGCTTCTACCTAGTAAACTTTATTTTATTTCCTCCATCAGCTCATCCACCCACAGCTATTACTTTTTGTATCACTCAACCCTTCCTCCTAGATTGTAAGCTCCAAGGAGCAAGGCCCTCTGTTTCCTCTTTTACCAAACTGTAATGTAACTGTAATGCCTACCTTCATTTTGTAAAGTGCTGCACAAACTGTTGGCCCTATATAAATCCTGTATAATAATAATAATAAAAAAATGTGGCAATAGCCTAAAATATGTGTTAGCTGAAAATGACTGTACACTTTGCCTTTAAATAGTAGAGTTAGATCTGCTTGCTGGATCAATGTGAGCACATTTCAGAAAGTAGTATTTATAAACCTGTACTCATTATACGCCTAAATTTCACTCATTTTGCTGAATGACTTCAGCGTGCTCAGATTGTTTAGAGAACGTCTGAACCTGTACGCCAACCATTGACACAAAACCAGAATTTTTCTTCAGCTTTGAAACTTGAGCTATACCAGTTATTTGTATACAAGCTTCCTGTAGTTATATATTCAAGCGTAATATCAACAGGCGTTTCTGCAATAGCCCTGCCTATGCCTGGAAAAGCGAAGATTTACAAACCCTTAATCAATTGCCAAAAAAGGAGGGACTGGGGGGTTAAATCAAGATGCCTTTACCCTTCTCGCCTTTTACACAACTTTCCAGTAAATTTGTTTTAACCCTCGCTGCGGTTGGAGGCTTCTTACTTCCGCAAAGTGCCGTATAATTGGGTTAGCTAGTAAGTGAACCGTTTTATAGCTAGAATTCCTCAAGTCGAAGGAAATGTAGAAAATCCAACTAGTAAAAAATGTATGGACAGCCGTTTCTGTTACATTTAGTAGTTGTTTTTGCGCACACAAAAGTCCTGTAAAATGTAGCGAACATCTTGTTGTGTACTTGAAGAAGGCTCATGTGGGTAGGAAAGACCACATATGTGCTGCTGCATAATCTGCAGGGTGCACAATAGCCACTTTGGGTGGTAGTAGTTGAAAATACAGGGAGTATATGGCAAGCAGTCCACCATTTTTGTAATAAAACACATAATTACAAATTTTCATGAATTATAAAGGCTTTTCACAGTCCTAATAATATTTTAAGGCGTGTTACCCAATACCCAGCAAGTTAAATCACTGAATTGCTGATATTATCCAGGAAAGCTTGGGTTGAGGTGGGAGGAACAAAGAAAGATGGTGATGGATGAGACTCCCAAACAGGCCGAGGCTTAGCAGGTGCCGCAACAGGCAGTCAGGGAATATACGGCCCAGGTGATGGCCTTACCACAACTCGATCTATGCCACTTGCTCCTGCTTTATGTTGCAACTAACAGAAGTGTCTAACTACTATACTTTCTATAGGTCAACTTGTCTCTGGTCATACTTAACCAACAGGCCTCATGCCAACACTAACTTCCTTGAAAGCACACATTTTTGGTTTAAATATTTTTATAGGAGATTTGACAACTGTGTATCCCACACTGGGGCCAAAGGTCATTGCATACAAAAAAAACATACAAAAACAGCACCAGAGACACTACTGGTAAGAAGCAGCGGCTTAGTACGGCCAGTTTACAGTGTCACTGGTAGATCACCAGTACATTTCAGCCCTGGTAACTACCGTGGTCTTTTACAAGGAGTTCAAGATGAGAACTTGGGAAAGACAGGAAAAAAAAAGAGGTGCGAGAGAGGTGGAGGAGGAGAATATTGCCAAGCTGGTGGGGAGGGGCAAAGGTCGCGCAAGGGGAAACAATGGGTTGGGGCCCAGTGTGGTTCAGATCCAAAACAGAGGGATGCACTACTACAGAGCTAAGGTTAGAGGACGTCAGGGATGGGAGGGCATAAGTAAGCCAGGGTTACCAGGCTTTTAAAAACTAAGTAGTTTGCAGATTGACCCCAGGTTTTTTCCATTCTCACGCCATGGTTAGTTTAGCTGCTAATAAGAGATAGGTGACCAGTTTCTGCTGGGGGGCTGTGAATTCAGGAATGGTGTGGTGTAGAAGGGTCATCTTTCGATAGGTATGTGAACTTGTTTGAGGAAGGCCGAATTTTCCAGCACTCTTTTTCATACTCGCCCATTCTGGACAACTGCTGATCAGGGATATACCTGGATAACTAACTACGTTGCCTAAGTCTGCTTCATATGTCTGAAAAATCAGAGCTACTGCTATCTCAAACAATCCACTTTGTCCACTTAATAAGAACTCCTGAAAGTTTTTATTGCATTCACCCTTTATTGAGGCGATACCTTCTCTTACAGTCCAGTAAAAAAGGATGTCCCCAGGAAGTGAGGGGAAACCTCTCTAACAGAACCTTGGATAGCAGCTAACCCTTCCTCAATCTATTGAAAAGTAGAAAAAACATTTTAGTTATAGATCCACTTTAAACAGAAATTGTAGACCACAAATTAAAGCAATTGGTGGGCTCCTTATGAATACCAGTGAGCATTGCAGCTGTGCTAAAACCAGTAGATTAATTTATTGAAGCCAAAGAGACACACACAGGGTTACTATCAATACTACATATTGGAAGCCTGGAATGTCCTTCCAAGCTTGTTTTGTGAAGCATCCCCTCTCCAAGTCTGTTCCCAACATCACCAATCAAATTAAAAAAAATAAAGGCAGGTTTAATCTAATTGATGGTTGTAAGAAACATATTACTCCTGGAATTTTTTTACATCAGAATTTCTGTACTGTACACAAAGGACAGAAGGCAAGGTGTTCCAGTGCCAGCAGCAAATGTGTTCCAGGATCACTACCTCCCAGTGGTGCAGTACAGCAATGACTGGACAACAAAAATGTATAGGCTAGCTGTGTTTTTGTATATACATATCACAGGGTTTCAGTATCAGTTTTGACTGCTGTACATTAATGAAAGCAATATGCAAATTCTTGATAAATAAATAGTATTTAAGGACTCTGATAAAGTGCAGGAGAGATATAAAACACTGTCTGGGGCTTTACCTCTCCAGCAACTACCAAACACTGAAATGTCAGTATTGGATGGACTGGCCATATAATGATACCCAGGGGCGGACTGACAGCTCATGGGGCCCCGGGCAGTAGGGAATCATGTGGCCCCTGTGTCCTTGCCCAAACTCAAAAAAGCCTATGAAAAAGGTACCAGGGGCATCTCATGGGGCCCCCTACTGACCCCGGGCCCTCGGGCAGTGCCCGATTTTCCAAATGGTCAGTCCGCCCCTGATGATACCTTGTTACAATAATTAATTTCTAGTTATAGAATATTTTCATCCAAGAAAATTTATCCAACTGCCCTTGTTGGGTCTAGTAAGAATATTTTTCCCAGTGATGCAAACTTGGCCGCAGTTTTCCACGGGGGGTTTGTTTCCCTCATTCTCCATGAGTTTTAACCTGATGGACATGTGTCTTTTTTCTACCTAACCATGTAATTAGTTTTGTTTTGAATGTTTTGCAAGAAGTTAATCATAATTTCCATATTTTATGTTGCCTAAGGACGTGCTTGCTGGACAGAAACATGTCACTTGGCTGAAGGGGATACCTGAGTGGTTTATTCCACCCAGGAGCTGTAAAATGATGCTGTGAGGTTTCCACTCTGGCAGAGAGACAGCGTAGAGGGGACCAGTGTGTCATCGGTGTGTACAGGAAGGCCATTATGACATCAGCAGCCATGATGGAATCTGGGCAGGGTGACAAACTGGTCTGGCGCCAAGTGGAAAACTACAATTTGAACATTGAGACTATGATGAATATTGCTCACTGAACAAGTCACTTTCAAGACAGTGACCACTTTAATATATATAAAAGATGTTTTAGTTCATAACTTCCATGTGTCACCTTTTCTGTGTAATAATCTTGGCAGTGAATTTATGGGGTTGATTAACTAAAGGCAAATAGAGTGTGCACTTTGTAAAGTGCAGTTGCACTCGGCAAGTTCAGTTGCTCCAGAGCTTATTAAATGAGGTAAAGCTTCACTTTGCAAAAAATATCCAATCACATACAAGGAAAATAAAAAAACAGCATTTTTGCTTGCCCATGATTGGATGATGAAAGTCAGCAGATCTTCTGCTCATTTACTAAGCTCTGGGTCAACTGCTCTTGGTACACTTTGCAAAGTACAGTTGCATTCTCCATCTCTTTGACTTTAGTAAATCAACCCTTTAGTGTTTGAGCTACACATTGCACAGCAACACCAAACCGCACCCCAATATTTCACCTGCCCTCAAGTGAGTCTTAGGCTCTGTTTTTCACATGGGGTTACCCAATATATACTTGAAAGATGATAGAAAAATGTGATATTAACAATTTACCGTTTCTGACTAATATAAATTGCAATTGACGCATTGGCTGAAGATTATCCTCTAGAAGTGGCAAACTATTTTTAGCAGCAGATTATTTTGGCTGTCACAGTAGTCATGGGGTCTATAAGTGATTCCCTTTTTTAGTCTCTCAGAGATGCAATTGGAGTTTTGGGATTGGGGCCCCACACATCTGCCCAACATTAACCACATCTGCATAGTACAGCACCTTCTTAAACTGTCACTTTTTAACATAGAGCGATCCAAGACAAACATTGCTTCACAGAACCCTCTATCTTTTGCAAGTGGATTTCTAATCTGTAGACTTATTCAGTCACTTATTGTACCTCTTGATAGACCTCCATCCACTTTCTGTCCAAGTGATACCCTTCAGTCACCAAAATTACCTGTCCCTATGCCAAGATCTAATTGCTCAGAGATCATAGCAATGAGTTTAATTGATTAATTGAAAAGTGTGTACACACACCTATAGAACAGGAGAATATTTGAGTTCCTGGCTCTACCAAGCTATTGTGCTATTTTAAGAAAAACCTACTCTCCATACTGGATCTTTGAATTTTCTCATCTTATGGTACATGCAATTGAAATACAGGGGACACCCCAGAGTAGGGGGCAGGAATACTAAAATCTTCATGATGGGCCAGATAGAGCATCAGGAATTATGGCATGGAGGTTTTATTGCTAAAATCCCAAGAAATACAATAATCACAGTAAATGTCAGCCTAACAGGCCAACCCTATGACTAAAATATCGATTTTGTGTAGACTAAACCTTTTTCTTTTCTTCCTGTACCCTGTTAAAATGTTATATATCTTGCAGGTGTGTTGCTTTCAGTAGCAAGTTTCTGCTTTAAAGTATATTTTACTTCTTTAGTTGTATTAATTATTTGTTTTTGCTGTCTGTGTCCTACTTGGGAGATTTTCCTTCACTTCCTGTCACAGGAACACAATAGGAAGTGAGAAGAAATCTCTCCGAAGATAGAGAAATCCCTCAGGAAGCCGAGTAATCTTTCACTTGTGTCTTGGACAGCCTGAACTCTACATTAGGCCCCCTTAGCCTTGAATTAGGATGGTTACTTCAGCATAGTTGTGCTCTAGGATTCCCAAAAGTCTTTTCTCTGCACTATCTTGCTCAGTTCAAAGCTCTGTGTAGCATCACGCAAACAAAGCTCTGTTTTCTCCCCTTTAAACATCAAAGTCATGCTGAGCTCCATTGAAGTAGAGGCAATGGGCGAATGCCAAACAGAGAAATTCTTTATCTGCTCCATTGTCCCTGAGTGGGCAATGGGCCCAGGTCGGTTTTCTCTCTCACTTACTTATTGATGGAATAATTGTGTTTTAGTAAAACAGAGCTATTAGAAGCCCCATCTCCTATTCATGTTGCTGTCACTGTCACTGTCCTGAAATATCCCCAGTTTGAAAGTCGCCAAAAAGATCCCTTTAATCTCCGCGCTGGAGCTGTGCTCCCACACACTGCCAGGCTGGAGGCCCATGGACGTGTGCCGTGGAAAAACTAATTGTCACTTCTAATTGTGTACCTTCTCTAATTGCCCAAAGAATACTAATAAATCAAAGGGGAAACTTGGCAAGAAAGTCTGGATATTGTGCCATCCTGGTCTGGCCCTGCAGCTCCACTTCAAACAGGTTGGGAAGCATGTGACCTTGGCACTCATCAATGAAACTCAAAGGCTCTCAAAATGGTGACCCACACATTCCAGGGCTCCATTTAAATGGCAGAACTTTAAAGGGAATTTCCCGCGTATACCATGTAGCCTTTAATAAAAAGGGTGCAAAACTACTATATAGCAATAGGGAGATTGTTACATAAAGAGCATGTTCAGCTAAATGTTATTTTGTTTTGTAAAGAGAGAGGGGTGAGGGTTAAAGCCACTGTTAAGTTCATAGTTGTCACCAGGACAAGAAGTAAGTGGAATTTCTACATTTGAGAACAGAAATCTAAGAAGTTTTTGCTGTCAGAGACAAAACTTTTTTCCTCTAGTTCTGGAAGGAATGAGGAAGGGTTAAAAACATCTTCCAGTTTTTTATTGTCACCATATTCCCCTAAGTGGAGAGTTGTCATATCACCAAAGCAGAAAGCAGGAGGAGAAGAACTCCCCAATGAGGACACAGATGGCAACAAAAACTTGACAGAGCTAGAAACCCTTCTCCATAAAAATCTTGTCTGGGGTTCCAGTAGCTGTGGTACTTGCTCCAACTTATTTGACCTGTGTCAAGCAGCTTTCAATTTCCTAAAGACAAACAAGTCACTTCTGGTCATCATATTGATAAATAATTGCTTTCTGTGACGGAGTAAAAACGTTCATGTGTCTATGAATTTGGCAGGCTTAAAACCCTTGGAGTCAGTTTGAAGGTTCGCACCCCCATGGCAACGTGAATAAATCATCCACCTGATCTCCATGATACAGTCCTTTCCAAATGTTTATGGCTTTTCCATTTGTCAGAGAACTTGGCCGAGAAGTTGTTGTCTCAACACGTGAAGGCCAGATGTCACGGCCCCTCTGGCGTAATTAGCAGCTGGCCTCTTCCTGCAGAAACGGTGCCAAGATCTCGCACAAGGAGTCATGTCACCGACAGAAAATCAAAGAGAGACCCCTGGTTCTGATGTCATTCGATAATGCCTCCTGCTGGTCCCCTTTTCCTCCAGGAACGGTCTTTGGTGATCAGCACAGCAGATGGATTTTCCTCTATGGACCCTTCGACTTTATATCAAAATCCATTGGGGGAGTTGTTTAGCAAGCCTCCTATAGAGTCCTGCAGCCCAGCTTACAATTATTTGACTCTATTAAATGTCCTGAGCTGTAATGAATGATTACAGCAAGATTTTAAAGCAAGACACCAAAATTAAAGGTCAATTTCAGGGAATAAAAATTAAAGTCAATACTATTTATATCAACCACAAAATATTGAAATCTAGAAAGCTGAATTATTTATTTTTAAATGAATCTGTCATAAAGTAAAACCTGTGAAACTAGGATAACTGCCCCCTGAGCCCATTAGGTGGGGGTACACAATATGCACGTTTTTACTTTTCTCTCTGACTTTAGAAATCTGGCACAAACACCCACGTGTTTTTAAGACATAATGATGCCTTTACGGCTTTGCCATTAAGTCAGGCGTGCAGTAAAGTAAACTAGTATTAAGCCATATATATAGACTGCCACTGCTGACTTCCTTTTAAAATGCTAGTTGGCTGGCTGTCATGCTGATCTAATGGCTTCAGTACTTTGTGGCTGACTGATCTGGAACAAGTGCAGTTGTCTTGTTTATTGCTCGGGTGCTTTTGATGTTCTGATCTAGATGTGCAGAATGAGGTGTGGGATGGTCCATTAAGTTCAAACAATAGAAAATATATGAATTAAATAAACCGAAAACCTGCATATACTGAGCTCTTAAAGCTGAACTCCGGGATCAAAACTTACTGCAACGTTTAAAAGCTTGTTAAGTCTTGGATTAGGGGAATTATTTATTTATTTCAGGTACTTATATAGCGCTGTCAATTTACGCAGCGCTTTACACATATATATATATTGAACATTCACATCAGTCCCTAACCCTCAAGGGGTGAACAATCTAAGGTCCCTAACTCACATTCATACATACACATCTTAGGGCCAATTTAGACAGGATCCAATTAAAATACCAGCATGTCTTTGGAGTGTGGGAGGAAACCGGAGTACCCGGAGGAAACCCACGCAAGCACAGGGAGAACATGCAAACTCCATGCAGGAGGCGCCATGGTTGGGAATCGTACCCATGAATAAGGTTTAATACTTAGCATCCTCTTAGCTTCGGAAAGCTTCCATCACTCACCTCTTCTCTCCAATACTCTGGATCAGCCTTTCTCAACCAGGGTGCCTTCATGATTCTTCAGGGGTGCCTTGGCAAAATGCCCAAAAATTGTATACAAGCCAGCAGGTGGAACAATCCTGCCTTTTATTACACAAAGCCACAAGTTTTCATTGTGCACTTTTATAACCTTCTAGCTGCCAGCATCCTAACAACCAATGACATCATCAGTTGATAAGGAGGATGTCGGGTTGCATGTACATCATCCTTGTTTGGCTCTCCCTTGCTCCTCTCCATCAGCACTGGGGTCACATTAGTAGAGTAAGGGAGAGAAAATGAGAGAGACACACTGGAATACTAGTCGGTACCAGTGTGCAAAGGTGTACTTGCTTTGGAAGAATAAATCACCTCTAACATTGGTTGTACTGGATGCGTGAATAATATAGGTTTTTACACTTCAGATTGGGGTGTCTTGAGATTGTGCAGGATTTTAAAGGGTGCCTTGACTGAAAAAATGTTGAGAAACACTGGTCCGGGTCATGGATGGGCCCTTGCCATCCTCACATACAGTCCAAGACTATTGGTCCTGCATTGTATCAAATGACATTGCATTGCAACCACTGACTAAAGCACCTAAGAGAAGCAAATTAGGGGGACCGAACGTACAGCATGGAGGACTCTTATCAGAGCAAGAAATAGGGTAAATATTGTACCTGTATTCATATACCCCTAGACTTAGCAGGGCTTTAATCCACAGTTGGAATAGAGGAAGGCATATAACCCTTATAAACCAATTTGCTCAAGCGGGAAAAAAGCCTTCTTGACCCTAAAACATATTCCCTGGATCAACAAGCTATGGCGTTATTTCTTATAAATATTGATAGCCAGTTATAACCTTGGAATTTAGAAACACATCCAGTTTTTTAAAACAATCTACTAATCGGGTGACAGCTGGCTCCTGAGGAAATCTATTTCATATTTTCACAGCTATTACTGTAGAGAAGTTTTTCCGTATGCAGAGTTTAAACCTCTTTTTCCTCCAAGAGTGCTCCCTTGTGTTTTGCAAAGACCCTAAAGTGAACAGGTTTGCACCAAGTTTACTATATGAACCATTTATGTATATGCCCCCTTAATCATATTTTCTTAAATTTGAATAAATTCAGTTCACTAATCTTTCCGAATAGCTGAAGTCTTCCTACTAGTTTAGTTGCCCTTCTCTGCAATCTCTCCAGTTCTACAACATCCTTTCTGATAAGTGGTGCCCAAAACTGAACTGCATATTTCACATGAGGTCTTACTAATGATTTGTATGGTTAGGTCTTACTAATGCTTTGTATGTTATGTCTCTCTGCCTAGGGCCTATACCTTATATAATACAGGAAAGCATGTTGTATTCTTGGATATATAAGATATATGCACTGTGAATGCTGCAGAGGCATACATGCAATTCACCACTTCTATTGATATCCAGGCAAATATGCAATGTTTACTATAGATGAGCTCATGATTTTCTCCCATGATGCAGCATTACACTCCTGAGCAGCAAACAACCTACTCCAAGTTCTGTCACATGAAGGATGGTGATTATTAGGGATGAGCTTGGGTTTGGATCGAACTTTGGTTTAGACTGAACCTGGAAGGAAGTTGTCAATCCTGCCCACTGCTGCCCAAAGAACTTCAGCTAGGGGATTCTCCACCCTACACCTGCAAGTATATAAAATGGTGGGGATGTAACATCATTGATCTAATATGGCCATATGGCCATCTTATACCCCCTTTGTAACCTTGGTAGTGGGGTGGGGAATAGGGTGGAGAATACCCCACCCTCAGCTCATTGGACCTAGAATGACAGCTGGCTTCCAAGTTTGGACCTGTCTATGGGTCTAAGTAGTCTTTAGTAAGCTATAAGCTTGGGTGTCCAACAAACTCATCTCCAACCTGAACACCGAACTCCTGCATGCGGGTGCAGGGTGGTTGTGATGCAGCCACATGCAACTGATTGGGTTTCTTTTGGCAGGCAGTACTACCCATCAAACGCAACAGGGAGGAAGTTTTTGCAATGCAATTAATTGTGTTTGTGGCAAGTGTATACCCCCGTACAGCTGCCTTTGCTTCAGAGTAGTTCACGCCATAGGAAGCCATTGTGATTGATCAGTCTGAGACTGATCAGTTGCTACTGAAGATTTTAGAAGCATGACTGACCTGCTAAATTTGTCTTGTGTAGTTGCTAAAAATCAGTCATGTAACTTTAGCCTCCCTAAACCTGAGAGCACACTTATTCAATTTTTACAACTTATGCTCAGGAAAGTAAAGAAACCACAATATTATTTTTACCCAGATAAAGAGCAAAATGTTCTAAACAGCATACAGGCGCTCCTAAGTATGAATTAACCAATAGGGGACCCTGTGAATCCAAGGCGTGTAGTTTCTAAAAATCGCTCTTTGGAATTGTCTTTATTTTTAGCCACATATTGTTTTTGTGGCCGAATTATGTCTTACCGCCTTGAGCTGAACACACAGTAATGACAAAAGCATGCTGAGCTTCCTGTTTTGGGCACTGCCAACTTGTGTGTCTGGAAAGATGTTTTACTGAATGCCATGCTGAAGTTTCTCCTTTTCCCAGGCGAGAAAAACGCGGTGAAATTGAACCAACATTCCTCATTCATCCAAGGAAAACACATTAATTCGATTATTATATAGACATGGTGGGATTTGAAGGTGGTCAGGATAGCACTGTGGTTTAGAATAGGAAGATCGATTGGATATCATCCTTTATTTTCTCCTACCCTTTACTTTCATGCAGAATAAGTCATAAAAGGTAACATTTTGTTCCCCGAATGGTTCCAAAAACAACACAGTAGACTGTTTTCTGAAATGTGTGGTTGATGTTCAGTTGCTACCATTAGAAAACTTTGCATTTTGAGTATTGCTCAAGACAGTGTGGAAAGAAGAATTCCTAAATGCCTGATATGCCGGAGGCAAAGGCAGAACATGACTTTGGAAAGATAGGAAATGACTATTTCTGAAGCTTTTTTTCTGTCGAGTCTATTGGTAGTAATACACGGCTTCAAAAAAATATTATTGTGGGCTATTCAAAGCTAGATTGATGATTATCTCTATATCTCTTATGGGTTCAGAGTAGAATAACTGAACATACTATTAATCCGATCAGCTTGGGCTAATATAGCATATGCAATTTTTGTATAAAGAGGTGTTATAGTTCCTCCTTATACATAAATGTAACACATCCTTAAAGCCCAACTTGGGGCAAACAATTTGGGTGTGTAGTCAGGTGGCCAGAGTATGCTGTACATAGCGGGAGGGTGGGGCCAGCAGTGTGAAGAGGATGGTTTTATTCTAGTTGACAGCTCCCTAGACTAGTAATTACATAGACTGGCCCACATCAGTGAAAGTTGTCAGACCACTGTGCTAGTGAGCCCATGTGCACAAATGCCTGCAATTAGTGATGCAATAAAGCAGCCCTAATGTTTCCATTAACAGAAAAAAAATCTTGATGGTTTTCAGCCTAGGCTCCTCTCAGACCACGCCCACTGGCATGTTTCACATTACCCACAGGGCTTAGCCATAGATGTCTTATATCTGCCTAGTTCATCTTTAAGGGAAAAAACATGGAGGATGCCATTACTGACTGCTCCTTTTAAGGAATACAACTTCCCTGGCTGTCATATTAATCCAGTGGTTTCAGGACATTTCAAGTTACTGGGCTGCAACAAGTAAGCAGATTAGAAGCTCAGCCTTCAAGAACAACCATGGCCAAGCTGTGGGTATTTGTGCATTTACATACCCTTAATAAGTAGTAAGTGTTAAATCAAGCCCTGGCTGACCTCTGTATATGCAGCCACCGTGCAGGCATTTCATACTCAATATTCATAATAGAAGCAGTGAAGACATTCCAAGTCAGGTCTCAGAACTCTTCTCTCTCCCATCTTCCTGAGCAGCAGCTCAGTGTTTATATTAGTCTACATTCACACTTGAGCGGAGCATTTGCCTTGTTTTTTTGGCTTTCCCATTGAGTTCTGTGGGGCCAAAATTACTCAAATCTGACTGAAAAGAAGCTCCTGCACTTTTCCGAGGAACAAACATCTAGCAACAGGCGCCTGAGCGCTCAGGTTTGAACAGGTACTTTGACAACAATAGCATGTTTAATGTTGAACATTTTGTAGTTTCCAGCTACAAAACACAGATATGAAGTTTAGAAATTAGAAAGTTGTTAGGCTGTGTTCGGGGGAGTGGGGAACTGAGCTACAGTGACAAAGTAAAAATGAGAAGCTTCAGGTGTAAATTTGTGAAGGAATTACTCCACAGTGGCTGCAGCTTCAGAGATCATTGGAAGCGTGTTTTATAGTTCCTCTCCTGTTTAATAATAATCTGTAAATGTTTGAATGTCCATAGCCTGGCCATAGTCTTACTTTTACATGCTTCATCCTGGTCAGTGTCTCAAAGTATTGAAGGTAGAGACAAGCCAGACTATTAGCATTTTCAGAAGGTGGTCAGCACTGCCTATACTTTGCTCTCAGTACAGCTTTTCTTTAAGTAGGTGGTAAGGGAGAGTGTGTCTATTCTGTGAACAGTGAAATGCAACAAGAGCTGGGTAATTGGACCAGATGAACAGAAAACTGTGTTATGCTGTTGCTTTGTACTATGCAGTTTATGGCTGTCCTGAGCTTTGAAGCAGCCCATGTAACCAAGATTGTCCTGCCACTAGTATTGGAGCCTGAAGCCTGCAAAGTGTCACAGGAGGTCCATCATCAGCATGGGCAAACACAGGGCAAAATTTCATGTTGTGTTGAGCTCTCACAGCATTGAGGTCTTGGCACCAAAGCTTGTGATCTGTTATTTTGCTTTTACAGAACTAAAACGTTTAAAGGATACGTTCACCTTTGGAACATGCTACATGTTCCACCTATTTTTAGCATGGAACATGTAACATGTTCCCATAGCAGCAGCCGTGCCCGCCGCCCCCATCCCTCTGAGAGATAGTACAGGGAAGCTTCTCCCCGTACTATCTGTCAGATTTGAAAACAGTTTTCTGTGAATGAGTACCTACAAATCCCAACAGCCTTAGTGGCTGTGGGCTTGTAATTTTCAATGAACTACGACAGTGCTGTGGTAGTTCATTGAAGCTTCCTGTCAGTATATCTGCTTGCTCGTACATCCCATACGGCAAGCAGATATTCTGACAGGTCTGCAGGAGCCCTGCATGGCGTCAGTGATCTACTGAACTTTGGTGCAATGCTTTACAGGCCCCTTTGGACAAAAATAATAAATGCACATTTTTTTACCTGCAAAAAATGTGCATTTATTATTTTTGTCCAAAATGTGAACTTATCCTTTAAGGAACATTCCATTTTCTCTGAATGGTGCATTTTCATTAGTTCCTTTTTAGTAAACTATGACAGCAATGTACTTCTACAGCTCAGTTTCAAATACCTTCCAATCTTTGACCTGTCATCTAGTCCAGGTGGCCTCTGAGTGAGTTTCCTGCAGCAAAAACACCTCTCTCTGCACTGACACTACTCCTTTGTTAGTTCCAAGTATATCTCACTTCTTCCTGAAGAAGAGGGACCTGTCTGCTAGAGCGCTGCCAATCAGCCTTTACAAACAGGAAAGTTGGCGCTCACACCGCTGTGTCACTCCGGCTTCGACGTAATCAGCTGTGTTAATGCTACGCCAAGACATGACCCGGAGTCCTCACACCAGCATGAGATTACAGGGCACCTGCGTCACCTTAACCCTTCACTTCTTTCTTCCAATACTAGATAGACAGATAGATAGAAAGATAAAATATAAAGAGACAGAATTATTATTATTATAAAGGATGTATATGGCATCAACAGTTTTCACAGAGCTTTACAATATAAAGGGAGACAGTACAATTACAATACAATTCAAGACAAGAGCGGTAGGAGGGCCCTGCTCATGAGAGCTTTCACTCACCAGCCACTTTATTAGGTACAAAAAGACAGTCAGTCAACTTATATGTAACCCAATTGGAGGGAGTAATAAATAAATAGATAAATAGACAAATAAATTAATCTAAAAGTTCCAATAAGGTGACTTTGGTGAATCTGGATCCAGCAAAGGTGCTAAAGTGGTGTAGGTAATGCGCACTCACTGGACGTGCATTTTAATTGTGCCTTATAAAATAAATCCAGATGTCATCCAATGGGGTCTGGAGATGAATGGTCTTCCCTCTAAGGGATGGGTCATCAGATGGAGGAATAATAAGCCGGTACTGGTGTTTCCTTGTTCTTTCCAGAAGTGGTAATATGTCACCAGATATCCGTTAAAGGGTGGTATCCGTTAAAGGGGGGTCCCCCCCTCTGAGGACGTGTTTGTACACGATACGCGTCAGGAGGAGCCACACCACGCTGTGACGTCACGCGTGGTGTGGCCATCTTTAAATACCAGATGGTTAGTCATATTACTGTCTGCTTTTATACCTTATCTACTTTGATGCATCATTATTAAAGCTACATACAATCTACTACACTATGGGAGTATTCTTGTTCCCACCCCCTGGGGGAGTTCTTTAAACCCACAGACCTACCATCCCAGGATGGGCTACCACCCTTTAATGGATATCTGGTGACATATTACCACTTCTGGAAAGAACAAGAAAACACACCAGTACTGGCTTATTATTCCGCTATCTGATGACCCATCCCTTAGAGGGAAGACTATTCATCTCCAGGCCCCATTGGATGACATCTGGATTTATTTTATAAGGCGCAATTAACATGCGCGTCCGGTGAGTGCGTATTACCTACAACACTTTAGCACCTTTTGCCGGATCCAGATTCACCAAAGTCACCTTATTGGAACTTTTAGATTAATTTATTTATTTGTCTATTTATCTATTTATTTATTACTCCCTCCAATTGGGATACATATAAGTGGACTGACTGTCTTTTTGGACTTTGTATTTGTGTCCTTTTTAACGCTGCACTACCCTATTTTAGTTATTTATATTTTATGGTGTTATTGGTTACCCATTTGTGTGCATAGCAGTTCTTCTTTACATTTTTCAGGCGCTCGCTTCCTTCTTTACTTAGGTACACCTGTTCAATTGTTTGGTAATACAAATTGCTAATAAGCAAATCACTTGGCAGCAACTCAATGCATTTAGGCATGTAGGTGTGAAGAAGACGACTTGCTGAAGTTCAAACCATGTGTCAGAATGGAGAAGAAAGGGGATTTGAACGTGGCATGGTTGTTGGTGCCAGACGGGCTGGTCTGAGTATTTCAAAAACTGCTGATCTACTGGGATTTTAATGCACAACCATCTCTAGGGTTTACAGAAAATAGTCAGAAAAAGAGAAAATATCCAGTGGATGAAAATACATTGTTGATATCAGAAAAGAATGGGCAGACTGGTTGCTGAAAAGTTTGGATGGTAGAGTCAGAGTTTTGGTATAAACAACGTGAAAGCATGGATCCATCCTGCCTTGTATCATCGGTTCAGGCTGGTGGTGGTTGTGGTGTAATGGTGTGGAGGATATTTTCTTGACACTAGCAAGGTGTGCCTAATAAAGTGGCTGGTGGGTCTACATTCTAATAGAGAAGGGCAAGTGGTACAAAATGTTGCAACTGTGAGGAATGCGTTTATGAAGAAAGAAAAGTTGTTGGGTAGAGGCAGGAAAGGCTTCCCTGAAGAGCAGAGTTTTCAGGGATCTCCTAATGGTGGACAGATTAAGAGATAGCTGGAAAGATTGGGGTAAGCAGTTCCAGAGGATGGCTCTGAAGAACTCCTAGAGGTGAGCATGGGAAGAGTATGGTTTTGGTGAGATAGAATAAACAGATAAATGACAGATAAATAGATAGATGGATGAATAGATTGATAGATGTAGCACTCTCCTCTAGTTAGGCTGCTAGGTTAAATTTAGGCTTCAGTGCAGTCAGTGGAGTGGTAATCTATTGTTTTTGACTGGTCAGGGTTTCCTAGCTGGGTGTTTGATTTCTCTCACCTGCTTCTGAGAGAAGCTTCCAGAGTATAGAGTAGGGAGAGTCAAATATTTAGTATGAATATTTAACATGCCTCAACCAATTCCTTGAAGGTAGCTTCCAGAAGGTGGCAGGGGAGGTGATAAATGTTCGGGAGGCCTTTCCAGAGACTTCTTTCCTCTTCAGGGAGGGTTCCAGTTCTCCTTGGGCTGCTGTCCCTGGAAGGCAGCTATACAGTCTGGGCCTCAGCAGGTGCTGAGCTGGCTCTGAGGAAGAGGTACTACCTCAAAATGCATCAGCCACCAGCTATCCAGAGGTCTACAGTCCCCCACCAGACTACCTTTAGGGGTTTTGGACCACATTTCATCCCTTGTGACATGCTTTCCATTTGATTTTATTTCTCTTGTGAGTATTTTACTTTTTTTCAATAAATCTCATTTTTAAAGGTAATGCACTAGGCCCGTGCACCCTCTTTTTTTTTTTCTTTATTTACAGTTCTCTTTGAATTTCCCTGGTGCGTTGAGGGCAGCAAGGCTTGCATTCTTTTTATACACATGTGGGGATATTGACATTGTGGAGTCCATTGTCCAGCGCAGGAGCTCAGGCATTTGGTTTATTTTTCTTCCTAGCAGCTTTACCGAGTCAAGTATTGCAGTCTGGGCCTCAGCAGGTGCTGAGCTGAGAGCCAGGAGAAGACTGCTGATGGATTTTTGCTGGAAGGCACTGTCCTGATATCCTGGTCTGGAGGAGGATCTGTTATCTCCCTCACTGAAGATCTACCTATGCATGCTGGGTGGCAGACAACTCCTGGGACATTGTGAGTAAGACCTGTGCTTGGGACTTTCATGTCCCAACGTGTGCCTGCAGCTGCAAGGATTTGTGCTAAATGTTTATCCTCCTATAGATTGTTTTTGAGAATCCTGAACCCCTCTCCTATTTCATGTTCCTCAGCAATAAATTCGAGAAAAGGCATCCCCTAGACTGAGCCTGCATTGTTGGTGTGCATGGAACTGTGCTTGTGACTGGCAGCCTCTGTACTAGTAATGAAAACGTGGAAATATGAGCTGGGATGAGAGTGATAGGTAGGTAGATAGATATTTTAGTAAAGACATTAGCTGGATACATTGACTATATTAGGTGGATGCATGAAAACAGAGCATGTTCTTAAACCTCTTTAGACCTGTTAGAGACCTAGATTTGGAATCCCTATTTGTAGTAAAATGTGTGCCTAGGCTTAAGCGTTCAGAATGGGACATGCTCTCTAGATCTTGCAGAGCATCTCATCTCCTGCCTATGATTGGGCTGTTTATATTAAGCCTGGCACGCCACAGTCTTAGCCTTGTCATAGGGAAGCATCAGTTACTGCACTATAAACTCTCCCGCTCTAGTAATGCTTAGTAACAAGTTTTCTAAAAGGAGTGTATATGTCAACAAAAAGAGATGTTTCCAGGGACCAGATTCCTGCAATAGCTCCAGGGAATATTTTCAGCATCTTAAGCAAATTATTTATACCGCCATGTACTAGTAACATCCCCAGGCAGTGTGTTTACACTGGCCTTAAAGGGACACTCCTATTCACTTTGCGTACAGGGGCCATGACTGTCAAAGAATGCGCTTCTATACCTGGCACCTCTCTGGGCACAAAAAGGTTAAGAGAGAACTTCCTTTCTCCACGTACCACTAGTAGATGCCACATTTGTAAATCTGAAGAAGGAGGATGATTGATACAATGTAAAGTGGGCTGTGCGTGAATACATCTTTCCGGACCTCTGTTATGTTTTTAAAGCACCTTGACAGCATCACATCTTTTTAAAACAAATGTCAGATTGGGGCAAACATTTAGCTGGCGTACTATTTAGGAAACAGGACTTCATCCATTTATTGTGTAACTGAAGGGAGGTTCGTGACCCTTCCACTTTTAGCAGCTAAATAACATAACACTGATGAAAGGGCAAAAGACATGTACCAACAATTTAGCTGTGAAGTTTCCAGTTCAGATACACTGGAAAAGAATGCTGGCCTGCTATGGGCAAAGATTAACAGATAACTGTCAATGCAGTCTATTAACTCATTAGTACAGAAGAGCCCTGTGGCCATCCTAAAATTTGCTAATCAAAATTTTGAGTTTCAAAGTCAGAATTCAGGGATTAAAAGTCAGAATTCTGAGTTTTAAAGTCCAAAATTCTGAGATTAAAAGTTAGAAGTTTGAGTTTTAAAGTCAGAATTCTGAGAATAACAGTGACAATTCTGAGATTAAAAGTCAGAAACTCAGAATTCTGACTTTAAAACTCAGAATTTTGTTCGATAAATGTTTAGGATGGCTCCTTGGCTCTTTTGTACACTGGAGGCCAGTGGCATCACTGAGATTGCTGCCTATCCAAAAACTAAAGACCAGTGCTCTCAAGAACTGTAATAGTCCAAAATGAACATGCAGCAATGCAGCTCAACACAATGGTCTCTAGCAAATTGTTAGGCTGCATTCAAAGACATCACTGAGAATGCAGCCTATCCATTCACCAGAGACCAGATAAATCACTAAGAATGTAGCCTATCCATTCATCAGAGACCAGTGATATCACTGAGAATGCAGCCTATCCATTAAACAGAGACATCACTGAGAATGCAGCCTATCCATTTATTAGAGACCAGTGATATCACTGAGCATGTAGTCTATCCATTCATCAGAGACTACTGATATCACTGAGAATGTAGCCTATCCATTCATCAGAGACCAGTGATATTACTGAGAATGTAGCCCATCCATTCATCAGAGACCAGTGATATCACTGAGAATGCAGCCTATCCATTTATTAGAGACCGGTAATATCACTGAGCATGTAGTCTATCCATTCATCAGAGACCAGTGATATCACTAAGAATGTAGCCTATCCATTCATCAGAGATCAGTGATATTACTGAGAATGTAGCCTATCCATTCATCAGAGACCAGTGATATAACTGAGAATGCAGTCTATCCATTCATCAGAGACCAGTGATATCACTGAGAATGCAGTCTATCCATTCATCAGGGACCAGAGACATCACTGAGAATGTAGCCTATCCATTCATCAGAGACATCACTGAGAATGCAGCCTATCCATCAGAGACATCCCTGAGAATGCAGCCTATCCATTCATCAGAGACATCACTTAGAATGTAGCCTATCCATTCATCAGAGACATCACTGAGAATGTAGCCTATCCATTCATCAGAGACCAGTGATATCACTGAGAATGCAGCCTATCCATTCCCTAAAGCCCAATGACATAATTGAGAATGCAGCCTTTTAATTCACTGGAGATCAGCGACATCACTGAGAATGCAGCCTATCCATTCACTTGTGACTTGTGATATCACTGAGAATGCAGCATACCCATTTGCTAGAAACCAGTGACGTCACTTAGAATGCAACCTATTCATTAACTAAAGACCAGCAATATCAAGAACTGTATCAGACCAAAATGGACATACAGCAATACATCACGCCACGACGCATGCTATGTGTTTTGTGGTGGTGTGTATTATGAGTTGTCCTCTACTGTAGTGTTATGGTGCCATCAGGGGCGGACTGACCAATTGAGCACTTGGGCACTGCCCGAGGGCCCGGGGTCAGTAGGGGGTCCCATGAGATGCCCCTGGTACTTTTTATAGGCTTTTTTAGGCATGGTTTGAGTGTGGACAAGGACACAGGGGCCCCATGATCCTCTATTGCCCGGGGGCCCCATGAGTTGTCAGTCCACCCCTGGGTGCCATTCACAATTACTGGTGCTGCAATATTAGGCACTTGGAGTAGGTTCATTGCGGTGATGCATGCGCTTTGCCACGTAACTTTACCACATGACTCTACTTTAATTGTGGCCCCCCTTCTAAAAATGCTAATTTTCTGGCCTCAATAATTTCTCAGTCACTGTCCTGTAACAAGCATGCAGATCAGGAAAACCTGAATAAAATATAACTTATGATCTCCTGTTTCTGGTTCAGTAGGGCTAGGTTCATACTAACCTGTGCCCTGAAAGGTGATCCATGGTGACACTGTAAAGCATTCAGAAGGAAATCCCAAATTTTTTTTTTTTTTTCTTCATTTCCTCAACACTTTTTGTTTTAAAATGAGGCCAATGCACCATAATTGGTTGCAGCATGGTCCCATTGACTTGAATGGTGGAGTTTGACAATTTGCTGGCCGAGGCCTGTGTCTGGCTGTATTTTACACTTTTGGTAAAACGTTGCCACCTGTGTAAAAAGAAGCCTAACTCTTTCACAACAGTATCAAAGGTTTTCTGAAAACGCAAGCACTTTAACATGGAATGTATTTAGGATATGGGATCTAATTTATCAATATATGGGGTGGGAGTATAATTCACTATTAATACCACTGGTGGGAACAGACTATTTCCCACTGGGGAAAGATAATATTTCAGGAAAATAGATAAAAAATAGAAATGCACAGTTAAAAGATATTTTGTAAAAAGGGGAAATATGTTCCTTTCAAGATTTAAAAAATAAAAAGGAATTATTTTTATATTAAACGAATGGCCGTATTATCAATTAAGACATTTTGTTCCAGCACTCCCACAGCCATTAAGATCGTTGGAAGACATGCATCCATTTAAACAAATGTACAGTTCAGGTACAATACAAAAACATGCTAATCTAATCTATAAGACTCTTACTACAATATTTGGAACTGTCTTTCCACCATTTTTCAAGAAGTGGGAAAAGGAGATTGGAACAAAATTGAATGGGTAGCAAAAAAATAAAATATTTAAATTCGTACATGGTGCTGTGGATATGAACATAATAGAAATGAATTATAAAAGTTTAGCCAGTTTGGTATATTACACCTAGCGTAGCACATAAGCAACAATGAGAGAATTCACCTTTATGTTCGAGGGGGTGTGGGATGAAGGGAACAGTGGCACATATACGGTGAGATTGCTCCAAGATACGGGTGTTTTGGCAGGAATAATCCAACTAATACAGGAGATATCAGGGACTAGTATTTTGAAAGATCCTTGGGTATGTTTATTCCATAATACCGAATTTTCAGTAAAACAATATAAGAAAATGCTGATATTCCATTTATTAAATGCAGCAAAAGGATTGATTCCTAGATTTTGGCAGATGCAGGAGATTCCTAAAATAAAAGATTGGATATATAGTGTGGAATATATATACAGAATGGAAGAATTATATCACATTGGAGAGGATAAAATTGGAAAATGTAAAAAACATGGGAAAGGTGGTGTGATTTTAAAACCTCAATGAAGGACTCAGAACTGGTAGAAGTTTAAAGTATATATGAAGAGAGACAAATGAAAGGAGCGATGGCTCTATAAAGAAAGGGAGGAGAAGGGAGAAAGAAGATAGAGGAAGTAATAGAGGAACAAGAAGAGAAGGAAAATGGGAGAAGAATGGAGGAGTGAATTGGAGGAGGGGGATTGGAGGGAAATAGGCAAAATATGTTTTGAAAAATTGTTTTTGTATGGATTGTTATAATGTTGGACTTTGCATAATGAAATCAATAAAAATAATATAAAAAAGAAAGAAGCGTAGCTCAAAAATTACTGAAAGATTAGCCATCAGCGTGACTGCCAGGAAGAGTTCAGCTATGGCCGTATCCATATTTTCTCAACACAGGTTTCCTATAAACCATTTAATGATACAGCTATTGCATCAACAGACCTAAAATAAAAATCCCCCATAGGTTCCTGGAAAGCCAGAGATGTGTTTATTTTGGGTGGGCTCTCAGTGTTTTATGACCTCGGGGTACACATTACAATCCTATCTTTGGAAGCAAAGCACCAAACATAGGAGAGGTTGCCATGGCCAAGTGGGCAACGCTCTTGTCTTTTGTTGTGTTGTGTCTCCTGGTAGTGCCGCCAGCTTCACCGTTGCTTACATTTATTGCCCATCTGGTCTGATCTCACCAATCAAATGCTGGCAACAACTTTCTTGATGACCTCACAGGTTTACACACTAATGAATGAGCCTATCTGCTAATGTGCACTCGTTCTAGAGAAAACTAAAGCACACATAATGCTCATCTACAGGCTGGTTTATATTAAACTTCTATTAATAAAGCTTACTGTGTCAAATATGAAAAATGTTGGGACTGAAGTTGCGTTCAGTTCTTCACTTAAAAAGGGAAATTGAATTTAAACTTTTATTTTTTTGTTTTGGATGCAATAGACAATAGTAAAGTTTGTATTGCTGAACAAATGTGTAACTGAGGAGCTGGATTCAACTCATCAATGAATCATGAGTGGAGAAGATCAAACTAATTCATATGGGGAGTAATAAAGACAAACAAGGTGCCCCTATAATTCTCAAGTTTGGAAGCTACCTCCCAGATAGGTTGTTAGGATGGTTAGGTAAATTTAGTTTCAGTCAGTGGAGCAGCTTGTAATTGCTTTGGGCTGTTCTTGGTTTCACTGGCTGCCGGTTTTAATGCTTCCCCCTTCCTTCTGGAGGATTGTAGTTGGCTGGAAAAGGCAAATCAGCAGCCTGAATATTTTCGTGATATCAGCCAATCCCTCGGAGGGGTGTCCAGTAGGTGGCTGGGGAGTAGATAAATAGTCAGTGGCCCAGGACTGCCTGGTTCTTGTCCACGCTGTAGGTAAGTTCCCAGCCTAAAGGGCTGCTGCCCTTCTGGAGGGCTCATCAGAAAAGTCCATGTGCTCAACGAGGTCCCAGCTAGGTTGCAGCTAGGGGGCTTAAGTTCCTGAGGATTTTTGGAACCAATCGAGGAATTTCACTGGGGATCTTGTCTGGAGAGCTCATGGGAGAATGTCTGGCTGATATTGGAAGGAGGCATTCAAGTATCCAGGGACATTGTGAGTACAGACCTGAGTCTAGGCTCCTAGTGGCTGTTTGCTGCTACTATGCCTGTGCATCAGTGCCAGTGCTTGCTTGGACTGGGTCAATCCTTATAGAGTCCCAGTGCTACTCATTCCCTTGGCTTCTATTAGAAGGACTGTATTGACAAAGCGAAGAGTGTCCTCTTACTGTACAGGGTTGCTGGAGTATCCCACAGCTCTCCGAATCTCACCCAAGTTTTTTCAGCAATAAATCTAAAAAAGACAACCCCCTAGACTGACAGACTGATCATTGAGGTGTGAGTGAGTGACTGTTCTGTGCCTGGCTGCCTCTGCACTGATCTGGGAAAAAATACTGTGACAATCATTGGTCCCATATATAAAGTGCAAAAAGATCTTCAGGCAAGAGTCCCATAACTTTTAATGTTGGAGTTTGTTCAGCCAACCAATACAAATCATCCAGACCGTTTCAGGGGTTCATATGTGTTTCCCTTCTTCATGGCTTTCAGGTACTGCTGGTGATATTTTGCCCCTGGGCAAATATCGTGTCGTTTCTTTCATTAAATTGCTATTTTGAGTCCTCCCAGGTTTATACAATATCTAAGTCCTGAAAACAGGGTATACCTTTAAATCTTCAAAATGTGTTTGCCATTTTGTATTGCTTTGCTGAACAAACTCCAGCATTAAAAGATTTTGGACTCTGAGCTCATTGGTCTGGCTCTCTTTTTGGACTTTCTAAAGGTTTGTATTGTTGGGGAGATTCACCTGGTGATTTGTTCTGGTGACCATTATCGCTTGAACAGAAAATGCATTTTGCAGTTGCCACCACAACAGGTGGAGGTATATCTTCTTTTAGTAGGGACAGTTGTTTCAGTGACTACTGTCTAAGAGGAAATTTACCCTCACTTTGGAGAAATTACCTCTCACCTCCACTTGTATCTTGAGGATAGGAAACAAGAACAAATCTCCCCAATAGGTCAGATACAGCAAAAATAAGAAACAACTCTCAGCTGAAGTTTAACAGCTTCCCGACCGCCTTATAGCAGAAATACTGCTACAGGGCAGCACGGGTGCACAAAATCACGTATATAATTTTTTTTCTTTTATTATTTTTTTCACAGTGATTTTGGGGGGGCAGTGGACAGTGTCAGTAGGGCAGTGGGCGGTGTCAGTAGAGTAGTGGATGGTGTCAGTTTTTAATTTGTATTATTTTATTTCTTATTATTTTTTACAATCCAATTTTTTATAATTTACTTTTTTATTATTTTTTCACAATGCTTTGGGGGGTAGGGCAGTGGACGGTGTCAGTAGGCAGTGCATGGTGTCAGTAGTTTTTTGTTTTTATTATTTTATTTTATAGACAGTCACTCAAAAGAAAAAAGCGAACAATCATGGTGCAGTATGTTTTAAAAAGCATCAAATTTTAATAAAGAAATGCACTTACAAGCAAGGTGTCCAGACTGACACCAGTGTAAACAGCATATATAATGAATATAGGCTACTCAGACCCAGCCAAACATGCACAAGCAACATGCAGACAAACCAGGAGTATTCTGAACCTCACATCCAAAGGCACCGCCTTTGTCTGATCATCTCTCAATTTGGATACTAAATCACCTTTTGGAGTCGATTTTCTACTTGGCAGCACATCATCTGTTGGAGTTCATCCCTCATTTCTTCAGTGTTGTTGTCACCATATTATTCATTTCTCCCAGAATAACAAGTACTATATGCTGGTTTTTCAACAATCAGCATATTACTCTGGTGAGTTCTATTTAACCATTTTTGGTGGTGGATTTACTTGGTGATGAATTATTTTGGACATTATTGATTATTTGAACTTTTGGACTTTTTCGTTTTTGCTGGATTTTATTTTGATTTATAATATTGTTTTTTTATTGTTTTGTTATTTATTTTCTTGTTATACTTTTGCATGTATTTTAGTGCAACCTATTTTTTTGAAATCTTTACACTTCAGTTCAGCCCCAATTCCTGTATCATCACCTGTCAGATCAGCTCAATTCTTGCACCTTCCCACCTCAGATCACCCCAATACCTGCACCTTCACACCTCAGATCAGTCTTAGTTCCTGCACCTTCACACCTCAGATCAGTCCTAGTTCCTGTACCTTCACACCTCAGATCACCCTATTTCTTAGACCTTCACCAGATTTGGGGCATCGTCCTAAATCCTGCACCTTCACATGCCAGAACAGTCCCAGTTCCTGCATCTTTACACCTCAGTTCAGCCCCAATTCCTGCATCATCACCTGTCAGATCAGCGCAATTCCTTCACCTTCCCACCCAGGGGCGGACTGACAACTCATGGGGCCCCTGGGCAATAGGGGATCATGGGGCCCCTGTGTCCTTGCCCACACCCAAAAAAGCCTATGAAAAAGCCAAATATAGGTACCAGGGGCATCTCATGGGGCCCCCTACTGACCACGGGCCCTCGGGCAGAGCCCGAGTGCTCGAATGGTCAGTCCGCCCCTGTTCCCACTTCAGATCACCCCAATACCTGCACCTTCACACCTCAGGTCAGTCCCAGCTCCTGCACCTTCACACCTCAGATCAGTCCCCGTTTCTGCACCTTCAAAACTCAGATCAGTTCCAGTTCCTGCACCTTCACATCAGTCCCAATTCCTACAACTGTAAATTAGAGGTTGCCAATAGCTGGTTAATTACTAGTCCAAAATAAGAGCTGGCAGCTTGGGGCTTCAGACTGGACATGAGGACCAAATCTAACCTGTCTGATGTGGGGGTGCAGTAAAAAATGTTGGGGGGCAGAGGATGGGAAGTCAACACGGCAGAGGACAGGGTAGTGTACAGAAGCCAGCAGGGTAGATAATGGGAGGTAGGCATGGGAGTGTACAGGGGTCAAGAAAGAAGAGGACAGGGGTTAGTAGGGTGGAGAACATGGTTCAACAGGGTCAAACAGGGCAGAGGACAGTATGGCAGAGGACAGGGTGTCAGCAGAGCAGTGGACAGGGGTCAGAAGGGCAATGTACTGGGGTAAGCAGTGCAGAGCCATGGGGTCAGCATGGCAGAGGATATAGTCAGCAGGGTATAGGATGGGACAGGGGTCAGTAGGGCAGAAGATGGGGTCACTATGGCAGAGGATATAGTCAGCAGGGTATAGGATGGGACAGAGGAAATAGTCAGTAGGGCAGAGGATGGGGGTCACTGCTGGTAGTGTTTACAGCAGTGCTGCTCCTTCCCACACTGCATACAGCTATGGTTGGATTCTTTTACAGACACAGCCTCAATCTGCACGGTGTGTACCTCGCTGTTTTAGCTCTGCTGCCTTCCGATCTAACGATTTCATAGGTCAGAACTGCAACAGCCAACTACACACTGTGCAGATTGTCTTTAAAAATATCCAATCTCAGCTGTGTGCAGTGCAACTAGGAGCAGAACTGCTGCATGTCCTATGCAAGGCTGAGTGCAGTCCAAGGATGGGGGGGGGGGAGCTTACTGCCCCAGGCACAGTATCCATGGGGGATTGGGGGAAGACGCACCACTCCCAAGATCCAGCCATCCTCAACACTGCTTGCCGAGTGAGGTGAGCAGGAATGGAGGCAGGTGGGACACTCTTGTGTAGCCAGCTGCAACTCCCCACCCAAATTTGTTGATGTATGCAAAGAAACAAATAGAGGGCTCACAGGCCTAGTGCATTACCTTCTAAAAATGAGATTTATTGAATAAAAGTAGTATACTCACAAAAGAATAAAATGAAAGGCACATCACAAAAAAGACAACATGGTCCAATCTCCCCAGATGGTGGCTGTTGGGGGACTGTAGGCCTCCAAATGGCTGATGCGTTTCGAGGCAGAACCTCTTCCTCAGAGCCCTCAGTAGCCATCAGGCTACTTGTACACACACACTGCAGTGCCAGCCACCCCAGTGCCCTAATTTAGTGCCCCATGATCACTGCCCCACAGTGCCCATAATAAATAATACAGCCAGCCCTTGTCACCTGTCCCAGTGCACACAAAACACCCCCATACACCATACCAATGTCCTGATCACCACCATACCAGTGTCCTGATCACTGCCATATGCCATACCAGCACCCTGATCACCGCTGATCACTGCCATATGCCATACCAGCACCCTGATCACCGCCATACCCCATACCAGCACCCTGATCACCACCATACCGCATACCAGCACCCTGATCACCGCCATACCCCATACCAGCACCTTGATCACCGCCATACCTCATACCAGCACTCTGATCACCGCCATACCCCATACCAGCATCCTGATCACCCCGTATGCCATACCAGCGTCCTGATCACCGCCATACCCCATACCAGTGTCCTGATCACTGCCATACCAGCATCCTGATCACCGCCATATGCCATACCAGCATCCTGATCACCCCACATGCCATACCAGCATTCTGATCACTGCCATACTACATACCAGTGTCCTGATCACCATCATACCAGCATCCTGATCACCACCATACCCCATACCAGCATCCTGATCACCCCATATGCCATACCATCATCCTAATCACCCCATATGCCATACCAGCATCCTGATCACCCCCCACCCCATAACAGCATCCTGATCACCCCATATGCCATACCATCATCCTGATCACCCCATATGCCATACCAGCATCCTGATCACCCCCCACCCCATAACAGCATCCTGGCTACTGCAATACCAGCATCCTGATCACCACCATACCTCATGCTAATTGTCATCACCATACCCTATACTGGCATCCTGATCACTGCCATATCCATATGCCATACCAGCGTCTGGCATTATAGAATCTCAACTGATCATTTTTCATATATATATATCCCATAGTTTGTAGACTCTATAGCTTTCACACAGACAAAATAATTTAAACTGTTTTGGGTTATTTTTACCCCAAAAATGTAGCAAAATAAATTTTAGCCCAATTTATGAAGAAAATTATCTATTTGCAAAATTTTATAACAAAAACTAAGCAAATAATTATTTTTTGTCAAAATTTTTGGTATTTTTTCACTTATACAGCAAAAAAATAAAAAACCTAGTGGTGATAAAAAAAACCACCAAAAGAAAGCTCTATCTGTCTCAAAAGAAAGTATAACAATTTCATATGGGTACAGTGTTGCATGACTGAGTAATTGTCACTCAAAGTGTGATAGTGGACTGGAAGGGGGTGAAAGTGTCCGGACTTGAAGTGGCTAAGGCCCTTTACATAATAATCTAGAGTGGGTGACTAGGGACAAAGAGAAGGCAAATTTGTTAAATACCTTCTTCAGCTCTGTGTGTACAAATGAGCATGGGGGAGCTTGTGTCCACAATAGGGATGGTATTGACACAGCTCCAGGTGATCTAAATTGATATGATCCAAAAATATTTAGTCAGTATAAAGGTGAATAAAGCACCTGGACTGGTTGGCATACACCCACGGGTCCTTAAAAAATTGAGCTCTATCATTTCAAAGCCATTGTTTCTACTTTTTAGGGACTCTTTAATGACTGGCATAGTACCACTGGATTGGCGTAAAGCCAATGTGGGGCCTATATAAAATGGGTCAAAATGTTTACCAAGTAACTTCAGACCGGAGCGTTTACTTAACCATTTGACGCCTGGCCAATAGCCGTATGGCGTCCGGAAAAATGTACTACCTTTCCGGGAGGCCGCCATATGGCGTCCTCCCGCACATGCGCAGAGCCGCGCAGCTGCGCGATCTGTCACCGGCCGTGTACCTCAGACACGGCAGATGACAGATCTGAGTACCAGCCCCCGTTGCCGTTACCATGTGACCTGCTGTGACCAATCATAGCCGGTCACATGACAGTTGTATACAATGGATGGCTTCATTCATGCCATCCATTGTATACTAGTCTCTAGCTGTGAATGGTCACAGCTAATCACATGCACATGTCATGTGATTAGCTGTGGCCAAATCACAGCTAAGCATGAAAAAAAAACAAAAACAAACCCTGAATGAATCGATGTCATTCAGGTAAATGCTTGCTAATAAAAAGTATAAAGTAATTCTTTGCTATAAGCAAATTGTGTAAAAAAAAAATACTGATCACTTCCCCAAAGTAGTACAATGTTAGTATGGTAACATTGTACTACTTTGGACATAGTGAAATATGAAAAAAAAATCTTAAAAAAAAGAAATAAAATGTAATAAAAGATTTTAAATAATAAAAAAAATAAAAAAAATTTTCATACTGTCACCAGTCAGTGTCCCTGATCACCGCCATGCCAGTTATATGATAACGCTGTACTGCACTGGTGACAGTATGTAAAAAAAAAATAGTGAAAATAATATTTTTTCATTTTCCGAAAAATTATGACAAAAAAAATACAACTTCAAAAAACTCGCCATGCCTCTTATGAAGTACGTCGGACTGTCTACTTTACAAAAAGGGGTAATTTAGGGGATATCTGTACTATTCTGACATTCTTAGACCTCAAGAAATTAGATTGGTTGTCAGTACTTCAGGATTGATCAATATTCAGATCTATACCATAGTTTGTGAACTCTATAACTTTCCTACAAACTAAAAAATACATCCTAATTTGGGTTATTTTCACCAAAGACATGTAGTAGAATACATCTCGGCCTAAATTTATGAAGAACAATTATTTATTTGCAAACTTTTATAACAGAAACAAAGAAAAAAACGTGTTTTTTTTCAAAATTTTCTGTCTTTTTTTGTTAATTTAGCAAAAAAATAAAAACCCCAGCGATGATTAAATACCACCAAAAGAAAGTTCTAGTTGTGTGAAGAAAATGATAAAATTTTAGTTTGGGTACAATGTTGTATGACCGCGCAATTGTCATTCAAAATGTGAGAGCGCTGAAACCTGAAAAATGGCCTGGGCAGGAAGGTGTAAAATTGCCCGGTATTGAATTGGTTAAAGACCACATAGATGAGTTCTTGCTGGAAAAAAATATTTTAAGCAACATTCAGCATGGATTCATGAAAGACAGAAGTTGTCAAACAAAGATGATTAATGAGGAGGTGAGCAAAACCTTAGACAAAGGAGTGGTGGTAGACGTTGTATACTTGGATTTTGTTTTGCAAACGCGTTTGACACAGTTCCCCACACACAGCTAACGTGTAAGGTAAAGTCTACAGGCTTGGAAAAATCCGTATGTCAATGGATAGAAAACTGGCTAAAAGATCATATTCAGAGAGTAGTGGTTAATGATTCATACTCTGAATGGTCTGGGGTTGTCAGTGGTGTACCCCAAGGTTCAATGTTGGGACCCTTACTTTCTAATATATCTATAAATGATATAGGGTCTGGGATTAAAAGAACCATTTCAGTCTTTGCAGATGACACCAAGCTGTGCAATGGAATAACGTCCTTACAGGATGTCTCCAACTTACAATCAGACCTCAATGCACTGTTTAGTTGGACAACTATGTGGCATTTCTTCTGGGAAATGTAGTCCCCCAATTAGCAGCCTTCTAACAAAGTCCTGCAGTTCAGTCTACAAAATCCATAAAGATTTTCACCAAGATGTGTGCCACTGAGTTGCAGGGCACTGCCATCTTGTGTCTCTTTTAGCATCCTGCAGTCTGAATAATAGCAGGGTGTTACACATGCAATTCCATGCTCCAGTTTCCAAAGTGTGCAAAATCCTTTCTTGTATTAAGAAAGGTATAGACTTCAGAGAGAGAGATATCATTGTACCCCGGTACAAATCATTAGTAAGACCTCATCTAGAATACACAATTCAGTTCTGGGCATCAATTCACAAAAAGGATGTCGGGGAACTCGGGGAACTGGAGAAAGGGCAACCAAACTGACAAGAGGCATGGAGGAGCTCCGCTATGGGGAAAGATTAGAGGAACTGAATTTATTTTCTCTTGAGAAGAGGAGATCAAGGGGATATAATCCACATGTATAAATATGTGGGATGGGTGGTCCATATAGTGAACTCGGTGTAGAGGTATTCACTGTAAAGTCATCACATAGGACAAGGGGGCACTATTTACATCTGGAGGAAAAGAGATTTAATCTCCAAATACAGAAAGGTGATTTTCACACTTAGGCTACGTTCACACTAGCGTTGTGTGCAGGCGGCAGAGAGGCGTTTGGGAAGCGTTTTTACCGCTTCCCAAACGCCTCTGCCAATTCTGCACATTACAGCACATGGTGCTGTTCTAACGGGAGCGTTTGCGTCGCGTCGCGTTGCGTCGCGGCAAAACGGACACCTCTGGTCGAGTCAGGAGGCTTTGAAGCCTCCTATTCTCGTCTATGGTGCCGCTCCGCAAACGCCCGGCCGGCGTTTGCGGTGCGGTTGCGATGCGGTTGCGAGGCGTTTGCGGAGCGGTAACACCACTCAAACTGCATTATAGGCGTTTGTGGGGCATTATTAACGCTCAGCAAACGCCTAGCAACCGCCGCTAAACCGCGCATGCAGCGTTTGCGGAGCGTTTGCCGAGTGTTAAAAAACGCTCAGCAAACGCCGGACCAACGCTTGCCAAACGCTATAGGGGCGTTTGGCAAGCGTTGGTAAAACAGCCAAGTGTGAACGAGCCCTAAGAGCTGTGAAAATGCAGAATAGGATCTCTCAAGAGCTGGTTCTGGGGCCAATAGGAGTAGAAAATGCCCCATCATTAGTTTAACGGGTGGAATTGTGCCCCGTTGTTGGTATCAATGAGAAGAATAATGCCCCATTGATGGTGTCAGTAGGAGGAATGGTGCCCTATCATTGGTGTCATTTGGTGGAATGGTGCCCCAAGGGCCAGATAAAGGCAACCTAAGAGTCATATCTGACCCCCAGGCTGCAGTTTGAAGACCACTGCTTGAAAACATCATAACTGAAAGTGGGTGGAGAACAGGCATGTTTAACTGGTATAAACTGTTCAGGTAGTAATTGAAAAAAAAAAAATAGGGGCAAATTTGAGTTATACAACATAAACTTTTGGATGGAGTTTAGTTTTAAAGTGTTACTAAACCCACAACAGTAAAATCAGTCTGTATATGCAGTAAAGCATGCTTGTTATACTCACTGTAGAACCGAAGGGGATAATCCTCTGCACTGTGTAAAAACGCTGTTTGATCATGTCTTCTCTGATCCTCCCCTTCTTATACTGTCCCCAATTTATCTGCTGATAGAAGAGAGCCTTGGGGGCAAGCTGCACATGTTCAGTTTGGTGTGTATTGCTAGAGAGTTTTTTTCTTCTTGGGAGAGTGCATGTGATCAGCACAGGGCCAATTAGCGCTGTCCAGACAGAGGGTCAGGGGTTATGCAGCCTCATAGGACAATCAGAGGAGAATGTAAACTCCTCCTACAAGCTTTAACCAGTGCTCTGCTGGACACTGATAGAACTCACAAGACTGCTATGTACTGCTGATGAGAAAAGGTATTTAGCAGTTTATATTTACTAAAATAATTGCATTTCCATGTTCTATGTACTGTGGGAGACCAGATATAGTGAATGCAGAGTCCTGGGTTTAGTAACACTTTAAGAACTGATGGCCTTGAATGTACAAAAGGGAGAGAGGAAATGCTTTATCCACAGCAGCCAATCAGATGTTTTATGGGTAAAGTTTGCTTCACACAGACCTTTATTATTCTACACAGTCAGGTCACACTCATTGGCAGAGCTGGGATCCCCATTAGGACTATGGAGGTATAGGAAGTACATGGGTGACCGGGACAATTGCATTGTATGTGTTCACTGTAATGGCTCAGTAAATGACAGGTCACCTCAGTGCAGATATTCTGGTCCCTGCGTGTTGCGACAGAGCTGTTACTATTAATTAGAATGGAAATTTAAATCCTTCCTCAGTGACAGGGAGACCGATATAGATATTTGGCAGGCCCCAGCCCCTAATTTAAAGAGCACCTGTACTGTAATAATAAACATAGCCCTGCTATGGAGGAGAAAGTTTCTAGTTGGTCCTTCCTAGGTTGGAGGGTTTTTTTTCAGGTTATGAAATGCCACATTTACAACCTTCTCCTGGCCTGTATGCCTCTAGGCACTTACCGTAGTAGCGATAGGAGGTTAAGTTGCAGTTGGATAAGGAGCAATAAGCCCAAATTCACCCCAAGGACAACACAGAATGTGACATAAAATCTTTCTTCTTCCTAACCTGCTTATGCCTATCATAATCATAAGGATGGAGATTACTAGTATAGAGGGTTAACTAGTGAGGAGGGCAAGTCTTAGTTGGTTACCCTTCTATAAGTTCAGATAGATAGATAGATATGAATAAGACATAGATAGATACATACATAGATAGATACATAGATCGATGGATACATAGATAGATACATAGAAACATAGATAGATACATAGATACATAGATCGATACAGAGGCGTCCCTAGGGTTGGTGTCACCCGGGGCAGTAACACTTGGTAACACCCCCTCTGACGATCACCGCAGAATGGATTGAATCTGATGATTGAGCATAATGGATCTGACTCTGGTCCATTATGCTCAATCTGCAGATCCGATCCATCCTGCGGGGATCATCGGCTTGCTTTACAACTTACCTTTTTGTGGAGCGGGTCCGGTGTCACCCTGTGAGGTCGGTGTCACCCGGTGCGGACCGCACCCCCCGCACCTGCCTCCGGACGCCACTGGATCGATAGATATGAATAGGACAGATAAATCGATAGATAGATAGATAAATAGATAGATAGATAGATCACTGAAATACATGTATCCAGTTCCCACCAGAAGTACACATATATGCAGCCTCTCAGCAGGTGGGCTTTAATGCCAAGAGCATTTATGTGCCCCTATGTAATAATTTTCCCTTGCTGAAAGCACACTTCCTGCACGCCCCTAGCACAGTTTCCGGCAGGTCAGGGGTGTATTTACCACAAGGCAAACAAGGCATTTGCCTAGGGCGGCATTTTTAGTTAGGGGGGCAGCACTGCCCCCCAGAAGAAGGGGCATATGTGGCATGGGGACCAGGTGGGATCTGAGAAAGGCTGTGGGCTGCTTGATGGTGTATGCAGAGCCCACCTGGAGTTCCTGTGGATGGCCAGATCTGTGAAGGTAAGTGTCTTTCTCTCTGTCGCCGGGGGGGGGGGGGGTGTTAGTGGAAGGCTCTCTTTGGTGGGGGGGATGGGGCAGGGATGTTGTTGGTCACTGTTAGGCTCTCTCCGCGGGGGGGGGGGGGGGGGCTATGTTGGTTGGTGTCAGGTTCTCTCTGTTGAGGAGAGGGGGGGGGGCGTAAAATTTTTGTGTTGCCTAGTGCAGCACAAAACCTAAATACACCACTGCGGCAGGTACTGGAAAGCTTTCCAGTCATGTGACCGCTGTGACTGCCAATCACAGCAGTCACATGATCGGAATACCCGCCTCTGCCTTCAAGCACTTAGAACCTCTTAAAGGGCCACAGCGGTAGGAAGGGGTTAAAGTGGTAGTAAACCGCAATCTTTAAAAAACAAACAAACTGCAAGACAATGTCATATTGTGCTAGTATGCATCTCATACTACCACATTATGTGAAATTACCATAAAACGAAGCCCTCCAGTGTCACGCTGTCACCACGGATAGGGCTTCCATCTTCATCTGGTCATTCTTCCAGGTTGACAGGCTCCGTTGGCTTGAATGGCCGAGCCGCGATGACGTCACTCCTGCGCGTCACTTTTTACGGCACTGAGCTCTGAAGGAACGGCACAGGCATGTCATTCCTTCAGAGCGCATGTGTCGGTGTCTTTTACAAGTAAATATCTCCTAAATGGTGCATGTTTAGGAGGTATTTACAGTACCTACAGGCATGCCTTATTATAGGCCTACCTGTAGGTACAAGTGAAAAAAATTAAAATTATTTTACTACTACTTTAAAGCGGAGTTCCACTCACTCTGTAAAAAAATAAAAGTCCGCAGCCTCAAAAACTGTAGCTGCTGACTTTTAAAAAACAGCCATTCACCTGTCCCACGATCTCGCAGTGCCCCCGCAGCAGCCTATTTCACAGACCGTCCTGTATTCCAGGTGCCGGCATCTTCAGTGTGGGCACCTGGCTGTGACAGCTTGTGGGTGCCCACTGCGCATGCGTGAGTAGCGCTGCACTTCCTGAATGGCCCCGTCATCTTTTAGGACCTGTCATGTGTCCCACAAGACTACGGGGAGGGAGGGTAGGAGGACAACTTCCGATTGCCTAGGTGATCGCAGTGGAAGTGGGAGCACGTGCCTGTCAATTTCGGGTACCCACTCCCCAAAGATGCCAGTCCTTAATGGGGAGCGGGGGACCAATCTTTACAGCGGAAATTCCACTTTTGGATGGAACTTTGCTTTAAGGAAGTTGTTAAAGTATCCTCCAAAGAATATCTATTTTGGCCATTATATGGCAGTGTCTTAGAGGTTAACACTTCTGCCTTGCAGCACTAGGATCATTGGTTCAAATCCCAACCATAAAGCATCCAATGGAGTTTGTGTGTTTTGTGTGTTTCCTCCAGGTACTTTGGTTCCCTTTCACATACCAAAGATGTGCTGGTCAGTTAACTGGCTCCTGTCTAAATTGGCAGTATGTGAGGTAGGGACATAGATTGTAAGCTCCTTGGGAGCAGGGACTGATGTGAACGTACAATATATATGTAAAGTGCTGTGCAATTTGTTTGTGCAATATACAGTGTGTAGCTGTAATAAATAAACAGAAGAGAGATAGATCACTGAAGGACAAAGATGACAGTTGTTGAAATATCCTGCACAGAAAATATATTTTTGTTGCTTGAGAGATAGATGAAAAAAATATGTAAGTAGACATTCTAAGATAGATAGATAGATAGATAGATAGATAGATAGATAGATAGATAGATAGATAGATAGATAGATGGATAGACAGACAGATATGGATAGATAGATAGATATGGATAGAGAGACATGGATAGACAGACAGATATGGATAGATAGACATGGATAGACAGATAGATATGGATAGATAGACATGGATAGACAGATAGATATGGATAGATAGACATGGATAGACAGACAGACATGGATAGACAGACAGACATGGATAGATAGACATGGATAGACAGATAGATATGGATAGATCACTGAAGGACAGAGATGACAGTTGTTGAAATATCCTGCACAGAAAATATATTTTTGTCGCTTGAGAGATAGATGAAAAAAATACATAAATAGACATTCTAAGATGGATAGACAGATAGATATGAATATGACAAACAGACATGGATAGACAGACATGGATAGACAGACAGATAGCTAGATATGGATAGATAGACATGGATAGATAACTGAAGGACAGATAAGACAGTTGGTAGAATCTCCTACACAGAAAAATCTATTTTTGCCATCCACCATCTTTATTTATTTCCTTTTGAAAGTTAAATCCGTCCAGGAATTTGTAGATTATTTTTTTATTCGGTTCCGCCTTGGAGTTTTCCATAACAAACAGCGGCCGTGTGGGGAGACCCTGACCACCCGGGAGGAAATGTAAAGCTGAGGGGGGTGAGTGGAAAATCCCTCCATAGACAGACAGACACATGTAGAAAAATGTGATTTACTTTAGGACAGGCTCAGTTCAGGGAAGCACATTTATCTGTATGAGGATAACTCCACTGATACATGCAATGCTTTGGGTTCACATGTGTGCAATGCAGCAGCACACGTGTGTTGCTACGCGTTTTTATGCACGCTACCATGCATTACAGTAGGGAGCCAATTCATTTGAATTATCTGCCTACCACATCTAAATCCCACTAGAGAAGTACATACCTTTTTTTTAAATCACACTGCTCCAAAAATGCATGGTACGTTATTACTATGGCACACAATTTCTCCTGCACTTTAGCAAGTGTATTGGAGAGGTTCTAGGAGGCATTATGGCTGCAGCTATACTGTGGATGTTTGTGTATCACTACCCTCATGAGGGTCACTGTATTGTGGACCCATAAGCCTCTCTCCACACAGCCAGGCAACAGGTATTTCTCGCACCAACTTGCATCCAAAGACAATGAACATTCCATGGCTTGGTTTTGTTATTTTATTAGGGGAAATCAACTTGGATGGGGAATAGGGATTATAGGATGCCCAGTTTCACTTGAATTAATGGAAGGGGGATGGTTCCCTCCTATGTACAAAGACAGATCCTGGACTGTTCTTTTCCTGAAAGTCGTCAGTTGTCGTGGATCAGTAGCAGCTGCCTTTTACTAGCAGCCCCTCAAAAGTCACTTTATTTCTCATATCAACATGCAGAGACATCTTCTCTCCCCTTATTGAGCTGCTCCCAGCTCCACAGCCTGCAAGCGCTACCAGCGCTCCTGGCTTATCGGAAAGAGCTCCCGAGACAAGGATAAAGAATTGAGCCCAGCGCTGTCCTTAGAAATCTTGCTACCTGTGCCAGTCTTTCCCCTTGTAGATCCCAAAGTGTACTGCTGTACTCACACTGTCCTCCTTGCTCCCTGCTGCTCCAGGCCTTGGTCCCATTCATCCCTGCTGAATATATCCTCCTGAGGCTGCCCAGACCTAGGGGACCCTTCTAGACACCGACAGTCTCCTCAGCACTACATCTTCCACCCGACTCCCCTGTCAGCCTCACTTTCCCATATTTATAGGCCAGTCCACCACTCAACCAGGGCCTCCAAACCTTGGATTGACTGGACCCGCCCATGAACATGCAGATTAGGCCTCCACCCCTTCTTGCTCACTGACTTCTGGAAGGTTCTATGGTCCTCCAGAATCAGGAGGAAGCCACAGAGCCACAACCTGTTGAGTCATCCAGCTGACCTTAATCACATGACTCAGGCAATGATTTTGCCTATAATACACTACACTATTCTGGTAGCACAGTAAAGGGTGCTACATTTGACTAAATGACTTGGAAGAGCAGAGATCAGAATGTGGCTCTCATTCATCTATTTTCTATGAAGGATGGGGAAAGGTGGGCTTCTCTGAGTGGGCACCTTGTCAGTCCATAGATAAGGGGAAGAGCAGGTTTGGAGCAGTGCTGTGAACTGTGAAAGTTTCAACTACAAGTACATTGGGGTGCCATTAGGAATTAAAAGGATGCACACAATTTTGCCGGCATTCTCGCATTGCACAAGTGTGATCAGAGCCCAGATTCATTTACAATGATTAAATATATATCCTTCCATGTCTTTTTGTGGGACACACAAATCAATTTCTCTTCTTGGTAACTATGCATAGTCTTCACTAGGCTCCTGCTCCTTTTTAGGAGACAAGCTTTGTGTGACAATCGCAGCAAAATCACACTGCATTTGGAATAGAAGTAAGAATATTGTCATCCAACCAGGGGCGGACTGACCATTTGGAAAGCCCGGGGTCAGTAGGGGGCCCCATGAGATGCCCCTGGTACCTTTTTCATAGGCTTTTTTGAGTTTGGGCATGGACACAGGGGCCCCATGATCCCCTATTGCCTAGGGGCCCCATGAGTTGTCAGTCCACCCCTGCATCCAACCATGCATTGCACGTTTTGCTGTGATTTGGAATTGGGGCATCAATGCTGATCAACGGAAGGTTGCAACCATGTCATCTCTTTTTTCTTTAACACTCTTATGTGGGCCCATATACATTATTTTATAGTCAGATTGTATTCCATATGTTGAGCTTAGAAGTATCAACAGAATTTTTTTATGTAAAATTATACACTGCTCTAAACAATTAAAGGAACACTTTTTAATCAGAGTATAGCCTCAAGTCAATGAAACTCCTGGGATATTGATCTGGTCTGTTAAATAGCAGAGGAGGTTGTTAATCAGTTTCAGCTGCTTTGGTGTTAATGAAATTAACAACAACTTTGCACTAGATGGGCAACAATGAGACGACCCCCAAATCAGGAATGGTTTTACCCTACTCATTTTTCCTGACTGTTCACTAGTTTTGCATGTGGCTAGGGTCAGTGTCACTACTGGTAGCATGAGGCGATACCTGGACCCTACAGAGGTTGCACAGGCAGTCCCAACTCCTCCAGGATGGGACATCAATATGTGCCATTGCCAGAAGGTTTGCGGTGTCTCTCAGCACAGTCTCAAGAGCATGGAGGAGATTCCAGGAGACAGACAGTTACTCTACGACAGTGGTTCTCAACCTTTCTAACGCCGCGACCCCTTAATACAGTTCCTCATGTTGTGGTGACCCCCAACCATAAAATTATTTTCGTTGCTACTTCAGAACTGTAATTTTGCAGTGGGAGGAATAGTGCCCCATCATTGGTATCAGTGGGAGGACTAGCGCCCCATCATTGGTATCAGTGGGAGCAATAGTGTCCCATCGTTGGTATCAGTGGGAGGAATAGTGCCCCATCACTGATGTCAGTGGGAGGAATAGTGTCCCATCGTTGGTATCAGTGGGAGGAATAGTGTCCCGCCATTGGTGTCAGTGGGAGGAATAGTGCCCCATCATTGGTATCAGTGGGAGGAATAGTGCCCCATCATTGGTATCAGTGGGAGGACTAGCGCCCCATCACTGATGTCAGTGGGAGGAATAGTGTCCCATCGTTGGTATCAGTGGGAGGAATAGCGCCCCATCGTTGGTGTCAGTGGGAGGAATAGTGCCCCATCGTTGGTATCAGTGGGAGGAATAGTGCCCCATCATTGGTGTCAGTGGGAGGAATAGTGCCCCATCATTGGTGTCAGTGGGGGGAATAGTGCTCCATCATTGGTGTCAGTGGGAGGAATAGTGTCCCATCATTGGTGTCAGTGGGAGGAATAGTGCCCCATCATTGGTGTCAGTGGGAGGAATAGTGCCCCATCATTGGTGTCAGTGGGAGGAATAGTGCCCCATCATTGGTGTCAGTGGGAGGAATAGTGCCCCATCATTGGTGTCAGTGGGAGGAATAGTGCCCCATCATTGGTGTCAGTGGGAGGAATAGTGCCCCATCATTGGTATCAGTGGGAGGAATAGTGCCCCATCATTGGTATCAGTGGGAGGAATAGTGCCCCATCATTGGTATCAGTGGGAGGAATAGTGCCTCATCATTGGTATCAGTGGGAGGAATAGTGCCCCATCATTGGTGTCAGTGGGAGGAATAGTGCCTATCATTGGTGTCAGTGGGGGGAGGAATAGTGCCCCATCGTTGGTGTCAGTGGGGGGAGGAATAGTGCCTATCATTGGTGTCAGTGGGGGGAGGAATAGTGCCCCATCGTTGGTGTCAGTGGGGGGAGGAATAGTGCCCCATCGTTGGTGTCAGTGGGGGGAGGAATAGTGCCCCATCGTTGGTGTCAGTGGGGGGAGGAATAGTGCCCCATCGTTGGTGTCAGTGGGGGGAGGAATAGTGCCCCATCGTTGGTGTCAGTGGGAGGAATAGTGCCCCATCGTTGGTGTCAGTGGGAGGAATAGTGCCCCATCGTTGGTGTCAGTGGGGGGAGGAATAGTGCCTATCATTGGTGTCAGTGGGGGGAGGAATAGTGCCCCATCGTTGGTGTCAGTGGGGGGAGGAATAGTGCTCCATCGTTGGTATTAGTGACACAAATGATGGGGCACTATTCCTCCCACTGACACCAATGATACTTACCTTGCTGACCCCTGCTCCAGCCTGGGCTCGCTCTCTCCCTCTCCCATCTACAGCCTGCAGAAGCAAAATTTGCACTTACCTGTCAGCTGTCTTCCTTCTCTGGCCTCTCTCCTCTTCACTCGGTCCTGCAGCTCCCTCGATCTTCTTCGATCTGCGCGCTCTGCCGCTCGGCTCCTCCTCTCCAAGCTCCACCTCCTCGCCGGTGATTGGCCGCCTGTGTGCCTCTCCTGAGCTACAGTTCCGGTGGCCAATCAGCGGCGAGGAGGCGGAGCTGTTGAGTGATCCCGGAGGTGTGGCCAGGTTACAGGGGCAGCATATCATCCCGCCCACAGATCGCGAGACAGAGCAGCGGTGTCTCGGTTCCTAAGACCATCGGAAATATGTTTTCCGATGGTCTTAGGCGACCCCTGGGAAATGGTCGTTCGACCCCCAGGTTGAGAACCGCTGCTCTAGGAGATCTGGACAGGGCCGTAGAAGGTCCTTAACCCATCAGCAGGACAGGTCACCTTTGTGCAAGGAGAAACAGGATGAGCCCTACAAAATGTCCTCCAGCAGGCCACTGGTATGAATGTCTCTGACCAAACAATCAGAAACAGACATTGAGGGTGGCCTGAGGGCCCGACATCCTCTAGTGGGCCCTGTGCTCACTGCCTGGCACCATAGAGCTCAATTGGCATTTGCCATTGAACACCAGAATTGGCAGGTCCACCACTGGCACCCTGTGCTTTTCACAGATGACAGCAAGTTCACCCTGAGCACATGTGACAGACATGAAAGGGTATGGAGAAGCCATGGAGAACATTATGCTGCCTGTAACATCGTTCAGTATGACCGTTTTGGTGGTGGGTCAGTGATGGTCTGGGGAGGCATTTCCATGGAGGAATGCACAGACCTCTACAAGCTAGACAATGGCACCCTGACTGCTATTAGGTATCAGGATGAAATCCTTGGACCCATTGTCAGACCCTATGCTGGTGCAGTGGGTCCTGGGTTCCTCCTGGTGCACGACAATGCCTGGCCTCATGTGTCGACAGTATGCAGGCCGTACCTGGAGGATGAAGGAATTTACCTAAATCCAATAGAACATCTCTGGGATATCATGTTTCGGTCCATCCGATGCTGCCAGGTTGCACCTCAGACTGTCCAGGAGCTCAGTGATGCCCTGGTCCAGATCTGGGAGGAAATACACCAGCACACCATCCATTGTCTCATTACAAGCATGCCCCGACGTTGTCAGGCATGTATACAAGCACGTGGGGGCCATACAAACTATGAGTACCATTTTGAGTTGCTGCAATGAAATTTCAGCAAAATGGACTAGCCTACTGCATAATTTTTGCACTTTGATTTTCGGGGGGTCTTTGAATTCAGTCCTCTGTAGGTAGATAATTTTCATTTCCATCAATCGATGGGGCATCCTTACGTTCCTAACACATTAACCAGTCCATAGCAGTATAGATATCCAGCATGAGATTTTTCCCCATTGGGATCTGATGTGTTTTCAAAGTGTTCCCTTCATTTTGTTGAGCAGTGTACTTTGACGTTTTCTTTTGTTTTTACAATAATGTCCATAGAAAATATATCAATGTTATAATTTAAATACAAGGTCTATGACATGCTTTGGTCCTCCACCACAATACTGAGTGCAACAAATTTATATGCTCTGGGCTGGATGGCAAAATGCCCCTGGAAATGATTTTTTAATATTGGCAGTGATGAAATCCAGCACAGCTGAATGGGATTTAATATGCTGCAGTCATAACATGGAGATGCTGCCCTCTACAGGACACTGTGATCATTTCCAGAGTTGCATGCCAAAGAGAATCATAGTACAGTATATGTAACCCCAAGGCTATGTTCACATCTGTGTGTTGTTCAGCACATGCAATACAGTTCAGTTCATCTTATTTCCTATTGGTCCTGTTCACATCTGTGCAGTTCCCTGCAATAAGTTTTTTTTTTTTGGAAAGGTGCAGGGACCTTTTTACGCCCAGCAAGGTGTGTTTTTCTTTCCATAGAATTTGATGGAATAGCATAAAAAATGTGTGTACATACATTTTAATGCATTTTCCTGCATGACAACAAACCTCCTCCTAGCAAAATCAACACTTCCCAAAAAACACAAAACACATTAAAAACAAACATGAAAAAAAAAGCAAAATGTGTCGGAAAACGCATCACAGAAACGCATCATCAGCACATGCATAGATGTGAACTTAGCCTAATAAGGAATATATATTATATGCCTTTTTTGGTCTGGTAAACAAAGTGTTTTGTTAAATTTGTTCTATAATATTGTATTTGCTGACTTTAAAAAAAACGCTGCGGGTCCCGGTGCCACCATCTTGGATATCAGAGAAAGCTCTGGCTTCCTGAACCACAGCCGGCTCTCACTATGCAAGTGCAAGCTCTTGTGGCACTCTGTGAATAGTCCTGCAGCCTCCTGGGACATGTGACATGTCCCAGAAGGCCATGTAAAGCTGGCCATACACTATACAATTTTCTGTCCAATTTCTGCCCAATTTCCTTTAGATTTACCTTCAACTATGTAGTGCAAGGGCCTGTCTAATTGGATACAATTGAAAGTGTTGTTTAGGTATGTCCTCCTATTATATGGTTTTTGGTAAATCTAAGCCAAAAATCTCAAGAAAATTGTATAATGTATGGCCAGCCTTAGGGGAGTGAGTGGGCCAAGGGACATCATCATTGCCTAGACAAGGATTGAGGAAGTGGGAGCAGGTACTGATAAAAATCAGTATAAATCTCCCCTCTAGGGGAGGACTGACCATTCGGGTACTTGGGCACTGCCCGAGGGCCCAGGATCAGTACGGGGCCCCATGAGATGACCCTGGAACCTTTTTATAGGCTTGTTTGAGTGTGGGAGAGGACACAGGGGCCCCATGATCCCCTATTGCCTGGGGGCCCCATGAGTTGTCTGTCCGCCGCTGCTCCCCTCCCACAAAAAACCTGCAACTCTGTTACAGGCTGATAGAAGGAAGCGAACCAGCAGGAGTTCACTATTTGAGTGAAGATCCGCTTTGATAATTAGTGCCAATGTTGTGGAAAATAGGATAGGGGCAGTAGCAAAAGACAGCTAGGCACGGCTGACACCATGCAGTTCACAACAATGATGTGTGTTGTCAGCACACAACAGGATTTAGGAAAATAGATTACACTGCCATTAAGTAGTGGGTGTGTATAGATATTTTTGTAGAGTAAGGGCTCATGTACACTGCAGCTGATAAACTCATGTTTAGGAGCTGTTCAGCGTTTTTTTCAGCAGCCCCTGAACTCACCCTAATGTTTTCCTATGTGTCCATGTACACTATGTCATTTACAGTTGTTTACAGGCAGTTGAGTTTTTGAACGCACCAAACCTGCGTTCAGGAGTAGATTTTACCGGTGTTTCAAACGACAAACGCTTGTAAACGCAGCTAACCGCGTTTAGAAGCGTTTGCGTTTAGAAGCGTTTTTTAACTGTTCCATATCCAGATGCTGTTCAGAGCCTTTTTTCATCATCAGAATGCATGCAAAGCGTTTTCCATGTATTCAAATGGACCCAGTACACCAGCGCAGTCAGTTCCAGGTTTTGCGTGAAGGAAAAAATGGTAAAAAGTGCCGCATTATGCTCATGATGGGATCCATAGTGAGTACTACCAGAAAAGACAGGTCATCTCAACACATACTGCTCTATCTGCTTCTGCTCTCTCTATTTTTCTCAAAATGTCTGAAATAGTAATATTTTTTTACTATTTTTCAATGCATTCTGGGCATTTTGGAAGGTCTCCTGAGGTTATCTTTAAAAAACGCTTCTAAACATACTTTTTTTGTTTTGTTCCAAAAATACTTTTTTATTATTAGAAGAAACAAGAAAGCATTTAGAACATATACAGCTATAGATCACAGTCAGAACATAGACATGACATGTTGCCTCCCGTTTCGCAGACGGGATGTATTTGTAAACTGTAATACAGGTCGAAATGGGGTAGAACATTACATCAAGCATACAATGCAAACCAGTGGATACAAAGAGGAAAGTAGATAAATGGATGTGGGTATAAGTTGTCTCGTCTTGAATATCAGCAATTTTTTAATGATGAGGTGATGTGCAGATTAGGGTAGGGAAAGCGTTGGATGCTGTGTAGGTCATGGTTTACGTATTTATAACTTGCGTGTATGATATAGTTGAAGTTAGTCATATCTGTGTAAAGGTAAATGCTCTATTTGGTTGGTGAAGAATGAATAACAAGGTATGACAGGTGTGAAAAAAGAGGTCAGAAAGAAGAACAGTAAGAAAGAGAAGTGTAGGATGAAATAGTGGAGGGAATATGGGGGAAGGGAAACCCCCCCCAAAAAAAAATATATATTAAAAAAAGGAGGGGGGAAGTAAGGGGTTAAGTGGCTGTAGAGTGTATAGGTAATAAAAATTTTAAATGGATCACATCCCTATGTATTAGCCAAGCCAGAAAGGTAGTAATAAAGCTTAGAATATGGGACTTGCAAGATCGGTCAGTGGGGCAACACGTGGATCAAAAACCCTGTAAGGCATGTCGTGATGTAGATCTACAGCCCATCCTTATGTGTGATAAAAGTGTCCACGGTGATCAGGGTATTCCCCGATACAGCATTGTATTTGGACATTCAGTTAGGGGGTATAGATTGATTGTGTACTATTAGATGATGGGTAGAGGCAGGGGCGGACTGACCATTTGGAAACTCAGGCACAGCCCGAGGGCCTGGGGTCAGTAGGGGGCCCCATGAGATGCCCCTGGTACCTTTTTCATAGGCTTTTTTGAGTTTGGGCAAGGACACAGGGGCCCCATGAGTTGTCAGTCTGCCCCTGGGTAGAGGTGGATTTGAAATGACTCCAGCATGCCCATGTTTTCCTGAATCTCTCGGGATGTTCCTTAGCTACAGAAATCAGTTCCTCCATTTCCTCAGACGTTTTTTAACCTACTTTTTCCAGCAGTCAGTTTCCATCGTTCAGAAGAGTTTTCCAAATGCCCCGTGTACATGAGCTCTAAGGCAGACCATATAATAACTAATTTTCTTTCCTGCAGCCACTGTTTGTGTTGATGGGGGAAGCCCTCCCTCAGCGTTATTGTGTTCTGCTGGTGGGGAGCCTTCCCTTCCGGCAAGTGTACAATCCAAATGCACACGTTCCTGCATTAAAAATGGCTGTGTGTATAAGTGGGTGCTGCAACGATCGTTGGCTTGAACCGAACAGAATCAGCAAGGGAGAAAGTCACCAGCACACCAAGGATCACCAATATGGGTCCAAAAGTTTTAATGAATGATCACATAGTTACAGCAAGGCAACGTTTCGGAGCCTTGCAGGACCCCTTCATCGGGCATTCCCTGCCGGCAAAACACAATGATCACTGCTGGCAGCTATAGCCACTGGGAGTAATCACGTGAAAAAAAATCCGACAGGCTGGTTGTACTGAAGTCAATTCATGGATCACCCTCAGTACAACCAGCCTGCCCATAGATGGCTTGAATCTTGGCCGGTCCTTGCTAAATCAGCCGAGATTCGATTCCTCTATGGTTGGCTTAAAGATATAATTTTCTGTCACTTCAACCTCCACAACCTGGAATCTGATTGAGACTGGCTTTCCCACATCTTTTAAGTGGTGCTCTCAAGCAGGGACAGACAACTCATGGGGCCCCTGGGCAATAGGTGATCATGGGGTCCCTGTGTCCTTGCCCACATTCAAATAACACCCAAAAAAGCCTATAAAAAGTTATCAAGGGCATTTCATGGGGCCCCCTACTGACCTCGGGCAGTGCCGGAGTGCTCGAATGGTCAGTCCGCCCCTGCTCTCAAGTGAAGTCTGATGGCATTCATGGATGTGAAGCTCATCTCATCTCATCCAGCATATTGTGTCACTGGGTATTCTCCAAACCTTCCTGAAATCAGCTTCTCCTTTGTAACTCCAGGTATCCTAGATACAACAGATGTTGAAAAGCTATCTCCACCCAAAAATGATAAATAACCTTGACACCACAATGGCCGAATTCTCTGCGGTAGCAGTCCTCTACCAACTCGCAACTCTCTGATAAAAGTGTCATTCTCTTCTATTTAGATCCCCCCCACTATTGAATCTACATAAGTGAGGTGTGACACTCATCTGGCTTTCTGGTGGTCACAGGATTTGGGCTGAACTGAGAAATTCTGCTGCTTGGAGATAGAAAAAACTGACGTGATTCAAATTGCCAGTGACTGACCAAAGCTGAAATACTGGATTTGGAGAGCTGAAAAAAAACAAAAGCAAATTCTAGATATACCGCTGAATGAACAGCCTTTACTATAAAATATTTTTTTCCTCTTTAATATCAAATGCTTACAGTTTGGAGCTAGAACAGCAATGGGCAAACTACGGCCCGCGGGCTGTATACGGCCCAGAGGACCTTTTAATCCGGCCCGCGGAGCGTGATGTGAGGCTGTCAGGATGTGTGTAGGTGGGGCAGCGTGACGAACGTGAGGGGAGCTAGGCTCCTCTCACAGTCCGCCCTGAAGACCGGAACGGCGCGGGAACACGGCGAGAGGAACGTGCGGAACAAAGGTAAGTAAATTGACACAGGGGGGACTTACTATAGGGGGGATGAATTACTATGGGGGATGAATTACTATATGGGGGATGAATTACTATATGGGGGATGAATTACTATATGGGGGATGAATTACTATGGGGGATGAATTACTATATGGGGGATTAATTACTATGCTTACTATGGGGGAATATTACTATACTTACTATGGATGACACATACACATCATTCATCTACTCTTGGTCCGGCCCCCGGGTCCAATATATGAACCCATTGCGGCCCTCAAGTCAAAAAGTTTGCCCACCCCTGAGCTAGAACAACAGAGTTACCAGCAGGGGGGGACAGCTCAGACACACGTGGGGGGCCCGGGCATCACGAGGGGCCCAGCTGGCAGAGCCCGGGAGCAGTGTGGCTGTGCTGTCTTTCTCTATACAATCACTACAGAAGAGTCTGCAGTTGTTGCTTTGTCATTGAACTCACATCGAGCTCACCCATATGGAAGGAAAATATATTTGAAATCTTTATATTTATATTTTTATATATATATATATATATATATAAAAATATAAATAATACTGCATGTTGAAATACGTAAAAATATTTAAAAAAATACATTTCAAGTATACTCTATATCTTTAAAAATACAAATTTACATTTTTGGAATGCATTTACAAATATATGTAAATATATATGTTAAAATTACTTTTTTATATGTTTTTTTAAAAAAAAAATTTTTCAATATATTCTTCAGATTTTTTTTTAATGTATAAAAATGTCATTTTAACAGACTTGCTTTTTTAAAGACAGTATATTTGAAATGTATTTTGAAAAATATTTTTCGTATATTTTGTAATAAAAATGCTTTTCAACTTACAGTATACTGTGTTTGTGTGTATATTATATATATATATATATATATATATTGAATATGGCCAAAATTGTAGTATTTCAAATAAATGGCAATATATTTGGGAAGCATATTTAAAAAATATATTTCAAATATATTTTTCTTCCATGTGGGCATTGCTGCCACCTCTGGCTACATCCTGCATATGCACTCCTCATGTGTGCTGCCTGTACTGTAATCTGGACTGTGCTCGGCTCCAGCTGCTCTTTAGCTGGACTAGGAAGACCTCCTCTACAAGTAGGGCCTGTGCAGACGTGAAGGGAAGAGGCTGCTTTTGTACAGGGGGGCCAAAGCCGTCTGTGTGTTTACAAATGTGTGTGTGTGGGGGGGGGTTGAGTGCGTACAGGTGTGAAGGGGCTGAGCGTGTTTAGGTGTGAGGGGGGGGCTGAGTGTGTACAGGTGGTGGGGGACTGAGTGTGTATAGGTGAGAGGGGCTGAGAATGTACAGGTGTATGGGGGCTAAGTGTGTACAGGTGTGGGGCTGAGAGCGTACAGCTATGAGGGGGGCTGAGAGCGTACAGCTATGAGGGGGGCTGAGAGCGTACAGCTATGAGGGGGGCTGAGAGCGTACAGCTATGAGGGGGGCTGAGAGCGTACAGCTATGAGGGGGGCTGAGAGCGTACAGCTATGAGGAGGGATGAGTTTGTATAGGTGTGAGGGTGACCTGAGTGCGTACAGGTGTGGGGGGTTGAAAGTGTATAGGTGAGGGGTGGTTGAGTATGTACAGGTGTGAGGGGGACTGAATGCGTACAGGTGTGAGGAGGGCTGAGTGGATACAGGTGTGAGGAGGGCTGAGTGGATACAGGTGTGTAGGGGGGCTGAGTGCATACAGGTGTGTGGGGAAGCTAAGCATGCACAGTTTTGAGGGGGGGGCTGAGTACGTACAGGTGAAAGGGGGGCTGAACACATACATGTGTGGGAGGCTAAGCGCATACAGATATGAGGGGGGCTGAGTGTGCACAGGTGTGGGGGGGCTAAGCACGTACAGATGTAAGAAGGGCTGAGCCCATACAGGTGTGAGGGGGCTTAGCATGTACAGGTGTGAGGGGGGCTTAGCATGTACGGGTATGGGGGGGGGTTGAATATATATAGGTATGGGAGGGCTGAGTGTGTACAGGTGTGAGGGGGGCTGAGCACGTACAGGTGTGAGGGGGGGTTGAGTGTATATAGGTATGGGAGGGCTGAGTGTGTACAGGTGTGAGGGGGGGCTGAACACATATAGGTGTGAGGGAGCAGAATGCATACAGATGTAAGGGGGTTGAGCGTGGACAGGTGTGGGAGGGGCTGAGCATGTACAAGTTTGAAGAGGGATAAATGCATAGAGGTGTTAGGGTGGACTGAGTGTATATAGGTGAGGGGGCTGAGCATGTACAAGTATGAGGAGGGATAAATGCATAGAGGTGTTAGGGTGGACTGAGTGTATATAGGTGAGGGGGCAGAGCATGTAAAGGTGTGGGGGGAGTTAGTGCGTACAGGTGTGAGGGGGACTGAGTGCATATAGGTGTATGGGGAGGCTGAGTGCATAAAGGTATGAGGGGGGTTGCATGCGTACAGGTGTGGGGCACTGAGCATGTACAGGTATGAGGGGGGCTAAGTGTGAGGGGGGTTGAGTGTGTACAGGTGTGGGGAGACTGAACATGTACAGGTGTAAGGAGGGCTGAGTGCGTGCAGCTGTGGGGGGCTGCGTGCATACAGATGTGAGGGGCTGCCTAGATTACTGCTCATTTCTCACTGTGGACTGGTCTGGAGACAAGCTGTTACACTTCACAATGGTAAATTGATTGACAATGTTGCTGGATGTGGGCCTGTGCTGTGACTGTCTTTGTTGGATTGGGTTGTTTGTAACTGTCTTTGCTGGATTGGGCTGTCTCTTTGCTATATGGGGAGTCTCTTGGTTATATGGGAATGTCTCTTTGCTGGATTGGGATGTCTCTTTGCTGAATATATGGGGATGTCTCTTTGCTGGAAGGGGAATGACTCTTTGCTGAATATATGGGGATGTCTTTTTGCTACACCATGGTGCAGAGCTGTCAGTTTTTCTGTACACGTTCTGCTCGGGCACAAAGAAAACAATTGTTCTCTCTGTGTCCTGTCCACATCAAAACACTAGTATCATGTGCAGATTTTTTCTGCGCAGGAATCTGCAAAGTGTATAAAACTCACTGAAATGCATATGAAAACTGATGTAAACTCTTGTCTCTGCAAGTGAAATCTGTGCATTTTTCCCACCAGTTTTTCTGCATGTATGGTGTGAATGAGGCCTAAATCAGCTAAACTCATTCCAAGTGCATTGTCAGAGCCTGGGTCCAAACCTGGGCCTTCTGCGGTGAGTGGCAATGTTTCTTCTTGCTGAGCCACCTGGAATGCTGGATAGCTCACTTGACAATTATTTCGATGATCCTACCTTGACCTTGTTTGTCATGAACCTTGAACCCCTTGCTCCTCCTATGAACTTCCTGATATAAGCCATGTCTCTGCACTTCCTGTTTGCCAGATTATTGTGCTCTCCAGCCAGTATCTTGCTCCTTGTCATCTCTGTTATTCATATTTTGCTACTACTCGTTATTGATCCTTGGCTTGTTCTCGACTACACTTCAGCCTGATCCCAACCTGCGACTGCTCCTTACTGACCTTGGCTTGTTTACTGACTACGCTTCCGTTTGATCCTTACCTGCTTATACGTTACTGGACCTCCTCTTGCTCACCTCCTGGTGGGGTGATCCTGAGGACTGCGACCTGGTACTAACACGCAGCAAAATCCATCTTCACTATCAGGAGCTCTGGGGAATACCGGTTGGTACTTAGACTCCGCACCTCGGGTGATCCCACTCCTCAGCCACCGTGACCTGCCAGTGTACCTATCCTGCTGGTTTCAGGTGAGCCTTTCCACTGCTATAGCAACTGGTCTTTGAGCCTGACCCCTGATCATGACATGCATCAAAAGAAAAGGAGTGCAAAACCCTACCATTATTTTTTTTAATTTTTTTTTTTTAGAATGCAGCCACAACCCAAGTAGAAAAGCCTTGTCCCTTGCCAGCATTTTGCAGAGAAAGGATCCTTGCTCTCTGTATTGAAGCAGTCTCTACAGAGTTTCAACACACCTCTTGCTATGTCAGACATGAAACTTTCCAATCAGCAGGAATTATGAGCTGTGCTTATTGAAAAGATATAGGTCTGACTCAGCAGAGACTTCCACAAAAAGAATGGGGGATAGGCTTTTTTCAGGCTGTGGCTGCTTTCAAAAGAAACATTTTCTGTAATACTTTTTACCCCTTTTGTTTTGATTCACCTGGAATGTATTTGGCTGATCAAAGTGAAAGTTCAGATGAGCTACCTACCTCTGATCCAGTCCGCTAAAAAAAAAAAGGGGATCTGTCCTCTTCCATCTAGGTGGATTGGATCATAGGGCAGTTGGATGTAAATGGACAGTGGGGACCGTGTACACCCGGCTGCCTATAGAACAGAGCTATCTGTGTCCGTTCTAGACACTAACTGGTCATCTGCCCACTCTGCTCTGATCAGCAGGGGATCAGTGGACAGATCCCCTGCAGATCAAAACCGAGCCCACCCCATGTGAAAGGGGCCTTAAGGTTTACTTTTGAAGCTCTACATAGACTTACTAGGTTGCCCAAAATGACCAACCTTATGCTTTTTTGGGATGACCAAAAACTAAAAAGGGGAATGTGCAGCAGGCCATGACGTTAGCAGATACACTGGGTAAAATTAAAAGTTTTGCTGATTGAATAAATATTATTATTTTAGAACTGAAGAACTGCATTGACAAGCTTTTTAGTATTCTTAAAAGGGACTGTTCACCTTTTGACAACTTCCACACTTCCTTCTGCAACCTTCTCTAAATATACTGCTGTATGAGTGATTCCTTCTGTTGTGTTCCTCTACACCTCTATGGTAGCAGGCAAGGCAGTTTCTGTGCTTTGTACTTTGAGGGTCTGGAAGACATGTACACAGGTACCCTGGCCTGAAGACATCCCAGGGCAACAAATGACAGCACCTCTGCGATGTACGAAGAGCATAGAAGGAAGTCAAAAAGGTGTAGCAAAACTTAGTGTAGTCTAAAATACCCCCAAATCAAATCAAGGAGGTACAGGACATATTTTTTTATAGGAACAAATTCTTAATCAGAGTGATTTAACCCAACAAAAGTCAAGGTTTGGTTTAAGAATTGGTAACATTTATGTCAATAAAAACAAACACAATCTTTAACACATAAAAAATGCATTTGTAAGACAAAGATCCTTCTGTAACAGAGTATAAGTGCAATTTAACCAACGTCAGGGATGTGTCTAATGGAGGTCAGTTAAAGGTTGACTATGGCTGGTCAGTATAAGTAAAAGGAGTAAAATAAACATTTGTGGATAAACATGTAAAACCTTCAGGAGCTCATTTTAACAACTTAAAAGTAAATGTAACTAAAATAAACATAGTAGAAATATTTTCCAAGATGAAGATGACTTCCGGTCTAGTAACCCCATAACACAATACTACCAACTGTCACTTCAACCTGAAACGGCAACTAACTGCACAAAAACTTACATCAGTGTTTACTTTTTGGGTAGTTTTTTTTTTACTTGAATGTTATTAGGCAGCTCTTTCACATAGGGTCACTTGTTTGTGTTAGATGAATTGGTAAAGTGCACTGGGCACCATTCTACGATGCCTTAGCATTGAAATATGAGCTCGTACGGACATGAAATTCATGTTATGTTGACCAATCACCTGTGTTGGCTGATCACCATGGCTTAGTTGCACGTGGTTGGCTGCGTATCTGTTTTATGGGAAGGCATAGAGAAAAGCATGGCTTATCAAACACAAGGCACCTTAAAGGGTGAAGTACCTATGAGAGTTTTTTTTATGTCCTGTATGTTAGGCTGGTTTCACACTGATCCTAGCAAAAAAATGCATATACTTATTTTACCATGGTTTTACAGGACATGTGACTCAAAACCACAGTGTGGATGCGTTTTCAATGAATTTCAATGAGGAGGTGCGTTTTTGGTGCATTTTTTACTACACCAAAAATGCAGCAAACAGGATTTTAAAAAATGCACCTTACCGGCAACAGATCAGTGTGATGAGTTCCATTGGAATAAATGGTCACACATTTTTCTTCTCCTTTTTAACACAAAAACAGAAAAAAATGGATCCGTGTAAAACCAGCCTTACAGGGCAACAAGACCTAAGTGGGCTCAGAAAATCCACCACTCTATTGCATCCTCATCATCTTTGTAAACTACAAGTTAACCGAAACCTGTATTGAGAGAAACATCGCTGCTGCTGGCCTCCCCTGAAAAATGCTAAATGTTTGGCTTTCTGTAACATAAATACTTTCTGAATCACTAACTTGGAACACCAGACCCACATATCTGTTCAGGGTTAGAGACTCAAAAAGCATTGGAGACAGGATTAACATGACAGCCAGGCAACTAGTATTTTGGGATACGGGTCAGAAATCGCAGTATTACGAAGAGTTTTTTTATACACAAAAATGGAAGCGTTATGTGTCTTTAATGATTCAGGATAATAATGGCAGCAGGGAATTAAAATGAAGATGAGTTGGGAGATTAGGATTAAGATGAATGGGAGTTAAACATTATATACTATACATTTCCAAAAGAAACTCTGGTCACAAGGTTGGGGTGAGGGAAGCTTAAAGGGAAGTTCCACCAAAAGGGGAAGTTCCGCTTTAAGCCTTTGTCCCCCGTTCACCATTAAGGATGGCACCTTTGGGGAATGGGTACCCGAATTTGATAGGTACCCACTTCCACTTCGATTGCCTAGGCGATCAGAAGCGAAAGTTGTCCTCACCGTAGTCTTCTGGGAGATGCGACAGGTCCCAGAAGACTACAGGGCCATTCACAAAGCGCAGCGCTTCTCGCGCATATGCAGTGGGCACCCGGCTGCGAAGCCGCAAGCTGTCACATCCGGATGCCAGCGCCAGGGAGAGAAGATTGCCAGTGAAACCAGTGGTGGTGAAGACACCGCTGGACCGAGAGACAGGTACAGTTTTTGTAGCTGCTGACTTTTATTTATTTTTTTTTAGGTGGAAATCTGCTTTAATGATATATTCTTTAGTTCCATGCCTAAGATTCAGAGACCTTTAACTCATAAGCCAGGCCAAGCAACCTTCAGCTTCTTGTGAATGGCTGCAGTATTAGTCCACACATCATTTGGTTTGATATAAAGTTGCTTTGAATTTATGTTCAGCTAGGAAATATGGTGTACCATAACTACCACGGGCACAAGAGGTACTCTTGTTGATGCCTTTTTTAAGTGGCTCAGACCTAATTAGCTATAACACACTAAGGTGTGGACGTACACAGGAGCAGCACAGCAAATTAATACACATGTACAATGGGCAGGTCATAAACAGTAAGGCCATAGTTTTCCCAAATTTAAGATAGAATTATGTTATGTAGCCATATTAGAAAAAAAAAATAAAACAACACTTATGTTCCTTCTTTAAGTGTAGTGGTGCTTAGAAAACATCATTAAGACTTTTTATGATATAAAATCCCTGTCCCTGTATGGCATGGGCACCATATGATATTATCTTGCTCCAGAGAAGTTGAGAATTACATTCATCTGAATCTCTGAATCCAGGAGAAAGCTCACTCTATCACAGAGGAAGCCCCCACTCAGTTCGGATTCCAGAGGGTGTTTGGCATAAGGAAAAGAGATGAAGATTTCTTGGTCCTCAATCACTTCTTCTTGGGCAAGACGTTATCGTCAAAGTATCCCTTATTGGCAATGTTGCCGGCAGGGTCATAGAAGCCAACGGCAATGTACATTCCTTTGTTGTCTGTGCTCAGGCCAAAACCTACTTGATTGGAACTCTTCCAGATCATCTGGGTGAAGTTACCTGGAGACAGAAGAGATCAGTGAACGGACGGAACCAGATAGCAATTTTTAGAGAGTCATCATAGTAACAAAGCTGTACCAGCAAATCAGGAGAGGGTTGAAATTGATGCGCATAAATCTTTTTTTAACCTAAAATAGGGGTCTCCAAGCTATGGCCTGTGGGCCATATCTGGCCCACTACAAGAATTTCTCTGGCCCTCAGCTAGGGTCAGTAGTGTAACTCGATATAACAGATTAGGGATTAAAGTGTTACTAAATCCACAGCAGTAAAGTCAGTCTGTATATGCAGGAAAGCATGTTTGTTATACTCATGTGGAAGGGGTTAATAATTTGCATTGTGTAAAAAGGATGTTTAATCCTGCCTTCTCTGATCCTCCCCTTCTTCTACTGTCCATGACTCATTTCCTGATAGAACAGAGCCTTGGGGGCAAGCTGCACCTGCTCAGTTTTGTGTGTATTGCTAGAGAGTTTTTTAATTCTTTGGAGAGTGCATGTGATCAGCACAGGGCTAATCAGCACTGTCCAGATAGAGGGTCAGAGGTCCTGCAGTCTCAGAGGACAGTGAGAGGAGAATGAAAACTCCTCCTACAAACTTTAACCAGTGCTCAGCTGGACACTTTCAGAAGTCAAAAGACTGCTATATAATGCTGATGTGAAATGGTATTTAGCAGTTTACAGTGGGGAAAATTATTATTTGATCCCCTGCAGATTTTGTAAGTTTGCCCACTTACAAAGAAATGAAGAGTCTATAATTTTTATCATAGGTGTATTTTAAATGATAGAGAGAGACTATCAACCAAAAATACAGAAATAACACATTATACAAATGTTATAAATTGAGTTCTAGTTTGCTGAGTAAAATATTTGATCCCCAAGCAAAACATGACTTAGTACTTGGTGGAGAAACCCTTGTTGGCAAGCACAGAGGTAAGACGTTTCTTGTAGTTGGTTACCAGGTTTGCACACATCTCAGGAGGGATTTTGGTCCACTCTTCTTTACAGATCTTCTCTGAGTCCTTAAGCTTGGCTGTCGCTTGGTAACTTGAAGTTTCTGCTCCCTCCATAAATTTTCTATAGGATTAAGGTCTGGAGTGTGGGTAGGCCACTCCATGACCTTAATGTGCTTCTTCCTGAGCCACACCTTTGTTGCCTTGGCAGTATGTTTTGGGTCATTGTCAGCCTGGAAGACCCATCTTCAGTGTTCTGGCAGAGGGAAGAAGGTTCTCATCCAAGATTTTACAATACATGGCCCTGTCCATTGGCTTCTCAATGCAGCAAAGTTGGCCTGTACCTTTAGCAGAGAAACCACCGCAAAGCATAATGTTCCCACCTCTATGCTTGACTGTAGGGATGGTGTTCTTAGGGACATAGTCAGCATTTTTCTTTCTTCAAATAGAGCAAGTCAAGTTATTGCCAAAGAGCTCAATTTTGGTCTCATCTGACCACAGTACTTTCTCACAATCCTTCTCAGAATCATTTAGATGTTCATTGGCAAGCTTCAGATGTGCCTGTTGAGGAGGGTGACTTTGTGGGTGCTGCAGGATTTCAATCCCTGGTGGCGTATTGTGTTACCAATGGTTTGTTTGGTGACTGTGGTCCCAACTGCCTTGAGGTCATTCACAAGCTCCTCCCATGTAGTTCTGGGCTGATCCCTCACTTTTCCCATGATTATCCTTACCCCATGAGGCGAAATCTTGCATGGAGCTCCAGAACGAGGGCGATTTGATGGTTATTTTGTATTTCTTCCATTTGCGAATAATTGCTCCATCAGTTGTCTCCTTCTCACCAAGCTTCTTGTACCCCATTCCAGCCTTGTGCAGGTCTACAATCTTGTCCCCGACGTCCTTTGACAGCTCTTTGGTCTTGCCCATAGTGGTGAGGTTTGAATAGAAGAAAGGGATTTTGTGGACAGGTGTCTTTTATACACATAACGAGTTATGGTTAGGAGCACCTTCTTAAAATGACAGGACTTATCTGTGTACCACATAGCACATAGCCAGGCTGTGGGAGCCAGAATTATTGTTGGTTGATAGGGAAGCAAATACTTATTTTGATCACTGAACTGAAACTAAATTTATAGCATTTGTATTGTGTTTTTTTTTTAGGATTTTTGGTTGATATTCTGTCTCTATCATTTAAAATACACATATGATAAAAATTATAGATCCTTAATTTCTTTGTAAGTGGGCAAACTTACAAAATCTGTAGGGGATCAAATAATAATTTTCCCCACTGTATATTTACTAGAATAATTACATTTCCATGTTCTGTGTACTGTCGGAGACCAGATATAGTGATGTATAGAGTGAATGCAGGATCCTGGGTTTAGTAACATGTTAAGGTCAGAAGAGGCTGCCTATGGTCTCTGCTTCAACCCCCTCCAAACCGCACCTGGATCCTGTAAGAGGGGACTTCTGATTTAAAAGGGAATCTAATGAGGACCCTTCCATCAGGGAAGCTATAATGGGGACTCCGATGTATGGGGGAACTCTGATGTCAGGGAGACACTAAATGTAAATGGGACTATGATGGGACCCTTATGTACAAGGGGATTTAATAGGGACGCTGATGTTAGAGGGGACTACAACAGGAATCCCAATGTAAGGGGGAACGCTGGTGTAAAAGAGACTATGATGGGGACCCTGATGTTAAAGGGAATCTAATGGGGACCCTGATGTAAGGGAGGTTCTGACTGGGATTATTCCACCCTCAAATATTTGTAAAACATACAATGTGATCCTAATATTGAAAAGTTTGGAAACCTCTGACCTAAAATGTAGTGCCCTCTGGTGTACATAGTTGTTTAGAGTTGTTAGAGGCTTGCTAGAAGCCTGAGTGTAGGTCAGGGCTGGGGAGAGCTCTACTGATTAGTCTTCTGGTACCTCCCTCTGCTCTAGAAACATGGAGAAGTTTCTAGAAGCCAGTAGGTGTTGGTGAGGAGGGGCTGATCTGCATATTTGTAGCAGTCTGGCCGATGCCAGGCAGAAAGCCCTGGCAGTGTGACAGACCAGCCCATAAAAATGACAGAGCCTGGGCAACCAAGTTGGGTGAAAAATGAAGTGTTGAGAGGTGCTTCTGTGTAGCCTGGGAGGGGGCCCCCGGAGAAGGGGGTCCTGCTTCCAGGCTGGAAGCTGGAGGAGGAAAGAAGAGCTGAAAGAGGGAGCTCCACTGCTCTGCAGTCCACCAGGAAGTACAGCCTGAAAGTTTGAAGAGGAACCAGCCCAGCTACAAAGGCCTGAAAGCAGTTCTATCCACAGCTGCAGGATAAGGACCATGTGAGTAACTCTACACCCCCAGAGCCTAGAAGGTAGAAGTTTGTTGGAAGCAAGTTCCTGGTAAGTCTTCAGGGAACAGTGCATAGCTTACCCAATCCCATGTTCTGGGGTCAGATACTGTAACCAGGTGGGCTGGTATTTTATTCACCTAGGGTACTAAGAGCTCCTACAAGCTGGGACTTTGCTAATTCATACAAGGGGGCTCAGAGCTCCTACAAGCTGTACTTTGCTAAAGAGACTGTAATAGTTCTGGCTGGAACACAGTCAGATGTTTGTAGTCTAGAGAAGGAAATTGTCCTCAATTGTTATTCTGCAATCAAGTTGGGCATCCCATAACCCCTTTACCCTATCCAAGTTAAATTCCCTAATGAAACTTAAAAATGTGTGTTGCCCGACTGTGCAGGAAGTTAAGGGGGACCAAAAACCAGCTGCTCTCAAGAGGGTAGCGCTACACAAATAATAAGTACTAAAAATTAAAGCCAGCTTTGGCCAAACAGCCCCGTTTAATTTTTTATGTTTTTTTCTCCTTTGTTTTTTTAAACAACTAGTTCAAAGACATATCTAAACTATTATCTGCCAAACGATTTATGGTTCTACTTGACCAGTCTTGAAATGTACCCCCCTATCATACTACATAGACAGCAGGGTGGCACCACTATTCACTGCTGCTGCTCTACAGCTTCCTATATTTGTAAGAACGAGCCTCATTATTCTTTCCTCTTCTACCAGCTCCCTCCCCAGCTCTAAGTGCCTGAAAACATGTTAGTGACCACATTGTGCAATAGAGCCTGACTAGTGCACGGTATAGGACCTGCCACTCTCTGGCCTCATTTTTGCTCTAAAGCAAATATAGGGAGAGAACATACAAAGTTCAGGCAACTACTTTAGATGAATTTTAAATAATATTTTTTAATGTGGTTGAAGAAATCACAGCCCCAGTGCACCAGCCAGCCAATGCCACAATTTTTTAAAGCCTTCATCACTTACCTGACCCACTCTGGAATCCTGGAGCGTTGAAATTATACTTTGTGATCTCATTGTACCAAGACTCAGCCACTTCCTTTCCTGAAATGCAGAAACACATCAAATTTATTGACCCTCTTACCTTAAAGTGATAATAAAGTCACTTGTTTTTCATTAAAATAAAAAAGATGTAATACTTACCTGCTCTGTCCAATAGTATTGCACAGAGCATTCCCTTACCTCCTCTTTGGGAGTCCCCAGCTGGTGCTCTCTGTCCCTTTTTTATGAGTCCCCCCATGGCATGCTATGGGGGCACCCATGCCAACACGCCCCCAGGCTGAGCTGTGTGTGTTCATAGCCACACACAGCACAGCTCCGCCCTGCTCCCAGCTCCCTTCTCACAGGATTTATCCAAATGTAGAGTATGTTCATCAGCGCTAGCAAGGGGTGATGAAGGTTTGCTATCTTCTGGGGGAAATAATACAATGATTCCCTCACAGAAAGTTTTCTGGAAAAAACACTTTCATTCCTTTCACTGGCCATGTACTAGGGCAGTTCTTTTGCTGCCTTATCTTCTTTGTTTTTTGCTCTCTTATAATTCACTTGTTACTTCTTTTAAAAAAAATGCAACTGCCAAAAAATGGGAAGAGAGAACACAGGGTAGGACTTGTAGGGGGCCACATGGATCTGTGCAGTGATGTGCTCTGTCCTTTATGCAGATATAGGAGCATAATAACATACTGAGAAGGGGGGGAAATCGAAGCCCTCTGTGCTGTTCAGCCAGCGAAACTGAAACCAAGAGGTCATAGAAAATCCCAGGTTCTGTACTGTGAAAGTGTGCGTGCATGCACTATTTTTAGGGGAAGGGTTAAAAACGCCGTCAGGTTTGTTTTTTTGCAAACTCCACCATATTCTGTTTCAGAGACACAGCAGGAAGTGAGAGGAGATCTCTCAAGACAGGTTGGGACAGATGTCCCTATTGGAGTTCTCCTGTCCTGGTGACATCTGTAAAATTTTGGATTTCCGGTCATGGACAACTGAATCTCCCCAGCGGGGACATAGCAATAAAAACCAGCCAGGGATTCTAAACCATCTCTACGCTCTCCAAAATGATAAAGCGGATACACTTTAAGGCTCCATATACACTAACTGTTTTTAAGTTCACTGGGAAAAACACTGGACAAAAGCCGCTGGAATAAAAATGCTAGTAGTAGCGTTTTAGTAGCATTTCGGAGTGTTACAGTTTTATTAGCATTTTTACAGTAAAAAGCTGTTAGGAGTGTTTTAGTATCTTTTTTTTTCTGCTGGAAAAACGCTCCAAAAAAACTATAAAAACTATATTTTTTTCTGCTCCTAGATGCTGAAGCTCAAAGGATGCGAATAGCCTAAAGTAGTATGCATGGATACATAGGATAACACTATATAGCTTCTAGCAGCAGAAATAAAATGCTGATTACAGCTTCTAGGAGCTTAAAAAAACAAACAAACACTAGTGTGCGTGGAGCCTGAAGCTGAAGTTTATTCTGTTTCTATTTTGCCTTCCCTGGTTTCTCCTCTCTTCCCTCATCAATACGCCAGTTATGTCTTCTTCATTTTAAACCCATTGACATTATCAAAGAGAGAATGGGTGTCAGTCTGGAGGAATGAGTGTTCCTAGGCAGGATGTGTTTGAATGCAGTCTGCCCTGGGAAATGCCCACATGTGATGCACAGTCTATGTGATTGTAAAAACTGAAATTCACTGAGTGAAAGGGGCGAGTCACAGTAAGCATGGGGAGGAAATGGCTAAATATTGCTGAGCGTCCTCCAGCCAGAAAATGAGGCGATCTGTATCTGACTTGCTGCAGCATTTAATACAAATGGCATAAAGCTCACATTGTGCGGTTAAAGTGATATTAAACCCAAAGACAAAAATGGAATATATTGCAGATTACCAATCATTAGATGCGGTGGCTGCATTAGTTTTTTTTTTAACCCCTAGACGCCAAGTGCACGCAAATATGCGGCCTCTCGATGTCTGGGTCTCAATGCCGAGCGCCCGCATATTTGCATACCATTTGAAAATACATATGTGCTGAAAGCACATGCCTTGCGTGCTCCCAGCACATATGTCCATGACTTAAGGAAAGGTCCTGATCTCCCCTTGCGATCGGGACCTTAACCGATCATGTGACTGCTGTGACTGCTGTGACTGCGAATCACGGCGGTCACCTAACCCTAAAACCCCGCCCGCCTCTTAGCTTCTGAAACTCTTAAAGGGCTGGGAGGCGCCGGCGCAAAGGGGTTAAGCTTTTTCCCCTCTGTTTATCCCCGAAAATAACACAGCTCCTGTATTAGAGTGCCTCCAGTATAGATAAAGGGCACAGGGGGCACCTTTGGACAGCAACATTGTTAGTCTGGGGGAAGGGTAGTGTTAAATGTAGTAGCAGATTTTGATACACTAAAAATTTAAGCCAAACTCCATCTAACACTTTTAAAACAGTTAACACAACATCTAAAAGAAAAAACACAAAAGAAAACATTTTTATTTCCTTTTGGGATAAAGGTTGTACATAAGTAAATAAATATTGTAAGCACACCTACATCTACGGGACAGCTGGTTCTGCTGGCTTACTGGCAGGAACACCAGCTGACAATGAGAGAGCCTACAAAAAGAAAATTATTGCAGCCATCATATTGAAGTTTTGGTAATCTGCAATATAATAAAATGTTTACTTGTGAGCTTATTACCGCTTTAAATCAGAGTAAGCAGTTTTCAGCACAGGAGAGGAGCCCATTCAACTATGGAAGTCTGAAGGTAAGGCTGGAGATCAGCTTTGAGGTCTGCATAGAGTACAGGTCAGCGTGACATTAAGGAAACAATTATACCGCTGCTCTATACAATGATCATACACTCCTGTACTGACACACTCAAGGGGCAAGTACTTGGTCATGTGGAATCATCAGCTGGACTTTCAGCACCTACCTGTTGGCAGACTTGTGTCCGTGCCCCAGCGGTACCAGAGGTTCTCTCCATGTTCTGAGTCACTGTTCTGAAGAGCGCGTATCCCAACCAAATGGTCAGCCCACTTCTGTGCTTCCTGCGCTAAGGATGTGCCGAGCTGGAGAGCTCCTGAGCCATGCAGGCGACGGTACTTGTTGTGCTCATTCAGTAGGTCTTTCCGGAATGTTTTTAGATCTTTCTCTAGAAAAAAAAAAAAAAAAAAATCAGAGTTTTTAACTTTTACATATATAGTAATTAATAGAAACTGCAATATCTGCCAAAGATTTCTAAAGTTTTACACACACTCCTATTACCGCACCAACCCCATTGTTTGCATAGAATAAAAGGTGTAGAACACGGCAGATAGATTCCACCCAAACGCTTGTCTGGTTGGTGGTGATGATTATACAAATATGAAATTGAAACAATCACAGTATATATGAACTGGTTTACTTAGTAATGCATTTCTATGTCTGCGCAGCCAGTTTTGTGAACCAGGCACCCCTTCCAAACAGCACATCCAGGTCCTACAATCTCTGCAGCCTAGTTAATAGCCTGATATATCCTGAGTATACCGATGAGGTTATCACTCTGCTCCTCCAACCTCATGGTCACAGATAACAAAGCAAGAGTTCTACTTCTTCCTTGCCCAGTGTAGTGCTGCCATGCAGGGAATTAGAGGAGGCTGATATCAAGAAACATTTGATTACTTATGCTTTTTCTATGCAAAAGGGAATTAAATGTTTTTTCTAACACACGGGCAACTGAAATATGTGTTTTTTAATTACTTAAAATTCAGCTTAAAAAAAAAAAAAAAAAATGCCAGGAGTAACAGTACCATTAGTGCTCTGGTCCCTACCTGGAATTGCAACAATGCCATTGACAGCTGAGTCCTTCACAAAGCCATCTTCATCATCATCATCGTCCGTCACCTTTGATCCCCGTGGTAGTACATTGCGAGCGTAGAAGCCAGGGTTGGTGATGTTGCCACATGGGTTGTACTGGGCCACCACGATGAACATTCCCTTCCCACTGGAAGCTACACCAACGCCAACCTCCTTGGAAGTCTTCCATACCATCTGCGTGAAATGTCCTACAACAAAGATAAAGAAAAAGGTGTCCCACACTAAGAATCATCAAATATAAGATGGAAATTTGGGAAGTTCTGGTTAAAGGAGAAGTTTCCTATTTGTGTAATAAAGCAGGCCTGTAGTATTACACAGACAGGCTTCTGGTTCATTTCCTGACTGGAGGACATCCAGCATCATATTGCACTTTTCTCCCCAGATTTACTGTTCTCAGCTTGCCACTTTAAAATGCATTGCACTTCAGTTATTTCAATCGTGGAGGCTCAGCACCACATGTGGGCATTATCTAGGCATTTTGATATTTCCATTACTTTTCCCAAGAGCCAGTCCACTGCTTGGGTGCTCTTGAGAGGAATACTGAATCGGAGTATTGTCATGTTTTCAGAAAGCTATGTACAGCAACTTGCTGGTCTCTCCCAGCAGCCATAATCTGCCTGCATTGCATAGGAGGCACAGAGATCCAATGAAGATGTCTTTGGGTCTAAAATAAGGTATGTATTGAAAATGGAAAAATGTTATTCAAACATTTATATTAGCATGTTAATGAAGGGTTGGGGGAGCGGAGGACACCAGGGAGAGTAAAATATAGGCAGATTAAACTTCACATACACACAGACATTGGGCATGAAGTGGACACATGGACAGGAATGACCTCTGAGTGCTTAATTTAAAGTGTATCTCTAGGTAATTTTTTGTATTGGATAGAATGGGGAAGGGTTAGGCCAACTGACATGTTTTTATTGGTGTCCTAGTCTCCATTAGGAGACTTACTCTCTATTTATACTGGTGTCTATTGTCACCAAGAAAAAGCGACAGTAATCCAAAATTTCAGAATGGCCTCATGAACAAGGAGTAAAGGAAAACCTTCCTATGGAGACATCTGCTCTGAGAACAACCCTTCTCTATCTAAAACAAAACAATTGACTATAGATACAAGCTTAAAACTTTAATTTTGTGCTTTCAGAAGTGAAGTACAAATTATTGTGATATAAAGTACACTGTGCACACTGCAATTGTTTTGTGCTTGTGCCTTCACCAACTGTCTCGGTTTGTCCACTAGGTGGGGATATAGCTCCATTTAGTAAAACAAGTTGCAGCAGGAAGCAAAACTTTTCTATTTATTACCCACTTTCAGGGCATTTTATAAGCAGGGACGCAGTTCCGGAACCTTCAGCACTGAAAGTATGTAATGGCAAGGGGTGCTGGAGGGTCTATTGATGCTGGCTGCTGGGGAATCTATTGTCACTGGACGGGGAACTGTTTTTGCATGGTGGTCTATTGTTGCTGGGAGCTCAATTGTTGCTGGGATCCACTGTTAACCTATTCCTGTCTGGCGCATGCCGATAAACGGCTGGACGGGAGTGCTGCCGATGCGGGGGGGATGTTTCTAAACATCTCCTCACATCCATTGCCTGTGCACGCTCCCTGGGAGCACACAGCGCCGTGTTCTGTGTCCGGTGGACACAGCGGAACACAGATTGCTGTACGGGACCTCTGTGAGGTCTCGATTCATGTGATCACTGATTGGCCAATCAGTGATCACATGAACAGTAGTAAACAAGATGTCACTTGCTGACATCATTGTTTACTACTTGTGAAATCTGTGAATGATCACAGAGGTCACATGGTACAAGGCTATTCACAACAGCCTTGTACCATGTGACAAGCTGTGACCAATCACAGCTCTCACAGTATTTCTCAATGAATGCAGGAATGCAGCCAGGGAGAAAGAGAAATTATTGCTTTTACAGCCTTTATGGGTGTAAAAGCAATCAGTGTAAAAAAAAAATCATTAACACATTCCATACAAAACTATACTTGGTTCTCTATTCTCTAAAAAGGAATGGTACTGGGAGGTGGGTAGGGGGCGGAACCAAGGATGGCGCTTGGAGGTGGGTAGGGGGCAGAAACAAGGGGTGACTCAGAAAAGGGGAGTTCCTGAACTGATTATCTGATAAAAAAAGCCCTGCCCACCTTTTATATTTCTATTTATGAGCTTTACTGGGAGGTAAGGCACTCCATGGTATTGACTGTCTGGCCACTGATTGTATATCACTGTGTAAGTCAATAAATGATCTGGTTCTGCAGCTTACCAGTATCTGGCTGATGTCCTGATTTGGAGAAGTTGTAGTTCTTCTCTTCTTTGTACCAACTATCAGCCACTTCTTGTCCTGTAAAGAGACAGTAAAAAGGTTTGTTATATAAAATATGACCCACATTTGCCCATACTTTCTGATATGGGAGAGGTAACCTATGTAGCGCAACAAGAGACCTCACAACACCAACAAGAGTTCCCCTCAGTAATAGAGGGATACTCCAAAATACACCACTCAATAATTCAGCTTAAAGCCAGACATTTATTGTTATAGGTCATTGTTTCTCAATCAGGTTGCTGTTTGGGTTCCCTGGAGTGCTGCAAGCAAGAACCCACTTTGCCCTGGATCAGCATCATGAGTTGCCATGGTGTAGGCAGGCCAGCCACCAGCACCCTAACAACCAATGACACTCTAGGGCTAGGACGCACGGCCTCATTTGTGGCTATAATTATGGCAACAAATGACTGATCTAGGGCAGGAGGCATGCAGGGCTGCCCCCAGTATTCAGGAGAACACAAGTATGCCTACTCCAGACCTCTTCCACCTCCCACCCTCTGATGTGCTGCTGGAGCCAAAAGGTAGGGCTCTGATGTGAAGAAGGGACTATGTGATTGGAGGGGCTTTGTGATTGGAGACTCTGTACTAAAGGGGACTCTGATGTGATGGCGGGACTCATGTATAGGGGGCATCTGATGTTTAGGGGTTACTTTGATGTAATGGGGACTCTAATGTATAGGGCGGCCTCAGATGTATAGGGGGACTCTGATGTGGTGGGGGCCTCTACTGTGAAGGGGGGATCCTCTGACACAATGAGGGATCTCAGATATGATAGGGGGGTCTCTGATGTGAAAGGGGGGCACCATTAAGTTGGTTGTTTGTGTATTCTCCCAGGCTTGGGTTTTCCTTTGATAAGTAACATTTACATTTTTTATATTTTGGGGTGTCTCAAGATTTTGCATACTTTTAAAGGGTGCTGCAACTGAAAAAAAAAGAGAAACACTTTGATAGGTGGAGACATGTAGGTTAAATAGCTACACTTATTCCTGATCCTCCAGCTGGATTCACTACAATGTAACAGAGAAAGAAGTCTAACAGCTTCAACCTTTCTGTTCATTTTCAACTTCATTTAACAGACTATCTGGCAAAAGTGACAATTTCCTTCCTTCCATCTTTCCCTCCTTCCTTCTTTCCCTCCTTCCCTCTTTCCCTCCTTCCTTCCTTCTTTAACTCTTTCCCTCCTTCCCACCTTTCCTCCTTCCTACCTTCCCTCTTTCCTACCTTCCTTCCCTCTTTCCCTCCTTCCTTCTTTCCCTCCTTCCTTCCTTCCCTCTTTCCCTCCTTCCTTCCTTCTTTCCCTCCTTCCTTCTTACCTTCCCTCTTTCCTTCCTTCCTTCTTTCCTACCTTCCCTCTTTCCTACCTTCCTTCCTTCTTTCCCTCCTTCCTTCCTTCTTTCCCTCCTTCCTTCCTTCTTTCCTTCCTACCTTCCCTCTTTCCTTCCCTCCTTCCTTCCTTCCCTCCTTCCTTCCTCCTTTCCCTCCTTCCCCTCCTTCCTTCCCTCCTTCCTTCCCTCCTTCCTTCCTTCCCTCCTTCCTTCCTTCCTTACCTCCTTCCTCCCTTCCTTACCTCCTTCCTCCCTTCCTTCCTTCTTTCCCTCCTTCCCTCTTTCCATATTTCCCTCCTTCCCTCTTTCCTTCCTTCCTTCCTTCTTTCCCTCCTTCCTTCCTTCTTTCCCTCCTTCCTTCCCTCCTTCCTTCTTTCCCTCTTTTCCTCCTTCCTTCCCTCTTTCCTTCTCTTTATTTCTCTACTACAAAAAATGTAAAAAAGACAAAACTGTAAAAAAATTAATAAAAAATAAAAACCTACTGACACTAGTGGAGGAACTACCAGGGTCACAAAGGTCATTCATGTGACCGGGCCCTAGCTTTCTGCCACCGGGCTCCGATGAAAGGATCCCCGGGCTTGGGGCTGCTCAGCCCAAAATGCCCGGGCCTATTTCTTGTCTCAGTCCAGGTCTGCACATTACATGACCGTTTTTGGGTTTTTATTCCCACTTTAAATTTTGCAGATTAAACAATCTGAAATGGTTTACTATGTGCAGGGAAAGAAGGAGTGTGAACATTGGATTAGGCAGGGCAATAAATGAATCTATTTTCCTTTCTCTCCATCGTGGTTGGAAGGAAAGAAAATCACTTGATTCCCCCATCAACATACTCAGTGTTGATGGGGGAATCCCTGCCACAGAGCTATTATGTTCTGTTGGCGGGGAGCCTTCCCTGCTAGCAGAACACAATGATCAATGCTAGTGGCTATAGCTGCCAGCAGTAATCGCATGTAAAAAATCTGACAGGCTGGCTGTACCCAGTCAATGGATCGACTTCAGTACAACTAGCCTGCCTAGAGATAGACTGAATATTGGCTGGTCCCTACTAAAAACAGTCGAGGTTCAATCCATCCATGGCCAGCTTTAGACAGCTGTGTGGGCCATTTAGGCACAGCCACTGATCACAGTGGTGGGTAGGAAATGATAAGAAGAAGTGCAGCAGGTCAATCATCTTTAGCTAGGACAACTGGATTAGAATTGCTCCCCCCTTTTTCTATCAGTTCTGATGTGTTTTCTTGAGACGTGGTTGGCGATTCATTTAAACGTGGGTAAAGAAAATGAAAGCAAAAATGAAGTTGCTAGCTGTGTGGCATTTGTCCAAATTACATGCCCATCAGACAGTTATGAGTACCTTTTTTTTGTTTTTGTTTTTTTAATTCTGATTGGTGGGCTTTTCGTAAAAGGTTAGTGTAAAATAAAAAGGGAATAATAAAGTAACTGTTCTTTTAGAAATCCATTTGCATGATAGGTCACTGCGTTCAGCACTCCTGTGACCTGTATTCAGCAGATAGCAGGCTAACGTTCACTGTCAGCAGACAACACTGAGCTGGTCCAGGATGTGGAGAGATCCCGTCGTGAATGTCGGGATCCACCCAGATGCCTAGAATGGCAGCTCACTCAGCCTCTCTGCAAACCCCTCAGCCCCACAGCCCAGCGCTCCAGTGAGCACTGGAGGAACAGAGCAGAGAGCCGGAGACTGACATTCACCAGTCTCTGCTCATAGAAAACCAAGAGTTGAGTGTTCAGCGGTCTTTCGTGCTTGCCAACAGTCACGAATTGCCCGCGACAGTCCCAAATATTGGACCAATGTCCCACTGGAAGCTCGTCCTGGGCAAAATCATAAATTTTTCGATCTGTCACGGACAGCTGGCATGGGCCTCATAGACACACCCAGACCACTCGCCTACTCCACCTCTAGGAAGTCAGGTGGTTCTTTCCTCATAACATGATTGCCCAGTATTAGTGAGGGGGCCAACCAAGGGTGACCATGCCAGCCCACCTTAAGCCGATCACTTCCGGGAGCATTTGAAAAGAAAGAGGAGGCAGTGGAGGCAGCAGTATGGTGGAGCATCTGTAATATTTGTGGTGGCGCATACTGTGATATTTGTGGTGGCGCATACTGTGATATTTGTGGTGGCGCATACTGTGATATTTGTGGTGGGCGCATACTGTGATATTTGTGGTGGAGCATACTGTGATATTTGTGGTGGGCGCATACTGTGATATTTGTGATGGAGCATACTGTGATATTTGTGATGGAGCATACTGTACTCTGACCATCCCTGCCATGTCTGCAGTCTCTGACAGTCTCCTGTACTATGTCTGCAGTTTCTGACCCTCTGCTGTACTAACAGCAGTAACCTCTAGCAACCAATCAGTGAGTGTGGACCAGTTCTTTGTTTATATTATTAAAGTTTTTTTTTTTTTAGATAAGTCTATGTGTGTGTTTATTTGTTTTTTGGGCTGTTGGGGTGGAGAGCAAAATTGTATGGGGGAGCCCAAGAAAATCTCAGACTTTGTAACCACACCCCCTTTAAGCCACACCCAACATCCAGAGTAATTTAGGCCACGCCCAATTTTTGACACCATGATTTTTTTTTACTCCAAGCCACACCCACAATTGGTGCCATCACCCCTAATTTACATATCACCCACACTGGCTTTCTGGACATATAATTAAAAAAAAAAAAGGGTTCCTAAACTTTTTTGGAAATGTTGGCAACTATGGTCTTTGATTGCTTAGTTCTCAGTTTAGAGGCTGTGGGGGGACAGATGCGGTATCAGATCAATGCTCCCTCCACCTAGAGGAGTATAAATGTTTGTTTTTTTAATGACACGGCTATACAGGGTGCAGAGCCTGTGTAATGCCTCCCCTGGGATCTGCTGCCACACATCATCGTTATTAAAACCTTTTTTTATACAGTGCACCATAAAGTCTAAATTTGTTATATTTATCATTGATTGTTTTATAATCATTTTTATCACTTACCTGCCACTGTGATGGATGGGCTTCCTGTTTTAGCCCAGATGTTCTCCCCATAGGAAGTGTCGCTGTGCTTCAGGGTCTTCAGTGTCAGAAGATGCTCCGCCCACTTCTGGGCCTCTTGACTAATTCTGGAATTCAGCTGCAAGGGTTTCGCTCCATGCATGGCCCGGTAATTGTTATTTGCCTTCAGGAACTCCTGTGCAAATGCTCTTGTGTCTACTAGATATGAGAACAAGACATCTTATCAGCATGACAACAGGATATTTCTGAGTGTGACATGTGCTGATGCAACAGCTGGAAAATGTAGGGTGATCAGAAATAGCCTGGTCCCATCCCTCAATATAAAACATCATTAATGGCACTGTAGGAGTAATAATGAGTGCCCCCCAACCATCTATAGTGTGTGTTATCGCTCATAAAATTTCATCTTGCTATGTGATCTTGCAGGTTTCTGTACCAACATTTTAAAGTCAGCCATAGATGCCGGTTCAACAGGCAACAGCGAAGAATCGATCCATCTATGGGCTGGCTGGTTGAATTGAAGTCGAGCCACCGATCGACTTCAGTACAACCAGCCTGTTGCTTTTTTTGTATGCAATTTACAATAAAATACCCAAAAAGCTAAATTCACAACTTAAATATCCAACTGGGTAAAACCAACAATAAACAAATAAAATATATAACAAGCTCAAAATAGTGCAAACGTGCAAAAAATATAAAGTGCAAAACAGTAAGATTAAAGAATATAAATAAGGAACGAGGCCTAGACGGGCACGTGTGTAGACGTGTCTCCAGGAGCTCCTGACACTGATCCTTTCATTGATCCTGCTACCTGTACTTTTACCTGCTCTCACCATTCTCAGTGCCTGCCAAGGGGTCCGGGACACTGCTAGCCTGCTAGCATTGCTGACTCCCCACGCTGTGACCCGTAAGAACCGAGCGGAAGGTCAGAGTCCCAAAATGGCGTCCAAACCCACTTTGGGAAATAAGCCCAAGGATGCAGTGAGTAGAACGGGTAAATCCAACCGCCCAGCAGGCAAAGATCCCCCTAGGAACATGCTCTTCTATATGCAAAAACTGACCTGATCCCATGGTCAGGAAGCGCAGGGGAACTTAGATGATGCTCAGGCTGACCCTGAGCTAGACATAGTCATGGCGCAGGAGACTTGGGGTGCAGCTGGGTCAGATGAAGTGGAGGAAGATGCTCCCCAACCCACCCTCAGTAACATACTTAAAGCGGTGCAAAGGTGTACTGGTTCCGTACAGTAAGTGCAGGATCAAGTAGGGGGTGTTTGAGGGTGGAAGTCTCCCTGCTAAGACAAGACTTGCAGAAGACCTGCGAACACACCACAGCCATGGAAAGCCAGGTCAGTGACCTTGAGGACAAACTTCCACCATTAGCCCTGGAGTCCCGTGGCACCTTGCAACTGGCCACAGCTAACAACTTGCGCAATGACAATTTTGAGAATAGCCTATGGTGAAAGAATATGAGAATTGTTGGCCTACCAGCACGCATTGAAGGAAAAGACACGACTGACTTCATTGAGCAATGGCTGATTCAACGGTTTGCCAAAGACTTTTACACCACCTTTTGCTGTTGAAAGGGCCCGCAGAACCCTAGCTCGCCCTCTCCAGCGTGGTCACCCTCTAAGACCCTTTCTAGTTTGGCTTCTAAACTACCGAGACTGTGAAATTATTCTCCTGCTGGCAAGAGAGCGCAAAGACATCCTCTACAATGGGACAAAGGTATCCTTTTACTCTGATTACTCAGCTGAGGTGCATCGCCAAAGTGCCGCTTTCTCAGAAGTCAAAGAATATAAATAGTCTGTAATTTGTAATGACTTATAACAGACTTATAGCAATTTATAATACATAAGTGCAAACAGAAGTGAAAAAAAAGTTAATAAATAATCTGTGATTTAATAGCAATTTATATGTGACAGTTCATACATTCAAATGAAGGTGTCCCCACACTCCTACTTCCTGCAGAAGAAAGTGGGCATCCACCACCATGTGTTACCAATAATGGAACCTGTTACCTGACCATGTGGACCATTAAAGCTGGCCATACATTTAGATTTACCTTCAACTATGTAGTGCAAAGGCCTGCATACAAAGTGTCTAGGTCTGACCTCATATTATAGGGTTTTGGTAAATCTAATAGAAAATTGTACAAGAAATTTGTATAATGTATGGCAATATCCCACATCATACGATATTTTGGCCTGAAATGTGCCTTGCACTTGGATCCTATATGGGGCCCCTGTGGGGGTCCCTGCCTGTCACTCCTGAGAATATTTTCTCTCTGATGCAATTACTGCTGGCAGCTATAGCTGCTAGCAGTGATCAATGTGTTCTGCCAGCCGGGAAGGTTTCCTGCCGGCAGACGACAATAGCTCCGCAGGAGGCATTCTAATACAGACTGGGTTGATGGAGAAATTGATCAATTTTCTTACCTGCCACCCAAGGTGGCAGGAAAGAAAATCATATAATCTATGGTCTGCTTTAGACCCCCTTCACACTTGTGTGACTTGTCATGCAACTTTGGACATCAAAGTTGCACGACAAGTCATACCTCATGTTTCTCAATGATAACCATTCATATATGTGCGACTTAAAGTAGTTCATGCACTACTTTGCCCAACTTTAATACAATTTGAGGTCTATAGACTTCAATGTTAACCCTCAATAATTGCATGAAAGTTGTACCTGTATGTTTTTCATGCAACGGTGGATCTGACTGCAGAAGGATGAGTCACATACAAGTCACACCCATCCAAAGTTGCATCAAAGTTGTACTAAAGTTGCACAACTTTGCAGTAGTACAAACGTGAATGGAGCCTTAGGAAGACATTACCTGTATTTAGTTAGCCTAATCCTGGCCACACAATACAATCTTTTGATACAACAATCATTTGATTAAAGTATGAAATCTTTCAAAAACAAACAATCTAAGTGATTAGATTGACAAACAATTTTTACTCAACAGGTGACAGCTGATCCTGGCAGAAATTTTAATGGCATCCAAATTAGTCACCCTTTTGTCTGGAATGCTCAAACCTTTCATCAATTGTTTATTGTTATGTGTGTATGGCCAGCATAAAAAAGACTGCCCATACACGGATCAATATCTGCTGATCGAACAGTTTTGTGCTTTCCTTGCCATATTCAAGTAACAGAGGTTAAAGAAGAACTCTGAATAACACATTATTTTAGAGAACTAGTAATAAAGAGCATACTGGAACTGTGCTAAATACAAATTAGTATAACTGTTACATCGACCCCACAATCTGTTGCTGGAATCCCAGATAACATCGTCCCCACAATCTGTTGCTGGAATCCCAGATAACAGATATATCTTGGCAGATTAGGCCTTAATGGGCATAATACTGAATGCAAACATTCTGGAAATATTTTAGTTACCGGTAGGTGATGTTCCAGAGTCGCCTCCACGTCCGGAAGGATAAAAAGTGGCTCCTGTTCCCCGGTCACTGGTTCCTCCTGTGCTCTCAGTTACTGGGGTCCCCTTGGGCAGCACATTTTTCTGGAAGTAGCCAGGGTTGGTGATGTTACCCGCAGGACTGTACTGGGCTACTGCGATCACCATTCCTTTACCATCTATAGCCTTGGCAATGCCAACTTCCCTGGAGTCTTTCCAGACCACTTGTGTGAAATGACCTGGAGACAAGATAAAGAATCATGGGAAGAAGCTGTAAAACCTAGGGCAAGGTGGATCAATGAGTGAGAGGAAAAGACTTTTTCATTCACCCTGTATGGTCCAAGTAACCTAATGTAGTACATCGGAGTGAAAGGATGTTTATTGACTGCTACTGACTCAACAGATTGGTTTAAACTACCCTAGAACTGTGTTGCAAGAAGGCTTAAATCCTTCTACTGACCAATCACATGACCTGTGTCAAGGCAATGGTCACATGTTCTCCAGCAGAGACTCAGAGGACCGATTTTCAGAGGAAACAGGCTAGTCCATGCATTTTTCTTTTTTTGTTTACAAACGTTTTTATTTATTAAGGAAAAGGCTGCAAAAATAGCATAACAGCATAAAGTATAATATACAACAGAAAAAAAGGCACATCTGTAATATTCATTCCAATAAGGTACAATCACGTAAAGCCTAAAAGTTAAAGCGGAATTCCACTCTCTGTAAAAAAAAGTCAGTAGCTACAAAAACTGTAGTTACTAACTTTTAAAAAACAGTCACTTACCTGTCCCACGATCCCGCGGTGCCCCCACAGCAGCCAGTTTCACCGGCCGACCTGTATTCCAGGCATCGGCATCTTTAGTGTGGGCACCCGGCTTTGACAGTTTGCAGCTTCACATCCGGGTGCCCACTGTGCATGTGCGAGTAGCGCCGTGCTTCTTGAATGGCCTTGACGTCTTCTGGGACCTGTCACGTGTCCCACAAGACTACAGGGAGGGAGAGTAGGAGGACAACTTCCGCTTCCAATTGCCTAGGCGATCGCAGCGGAAGTGGGAGCGGGTACCTGTCAATTTTGGGTACCCGCTCCCCAAAGGTGCCAATCCTTAATGGGGAGCGGGGGACCAATCTTTAAAGCGGAACTTTCCCTTTTTGGTGGAACTCCGCTTTACAGTAAGTACATGAGCAAGGTAGGCAGAGCAATAAGGCTACCAACAGAGAAACACTATCAATTAAATCATGAGTATTCATTGGTCAGACAGTAAATGTCTGAGTTTTCCCAAACATCCCATTTTCTGTCAAATAAGTGCATCCCATCCAGCAACATATCATGAATACGTTCCATAAGCATCACCGCGTTGTCTCTTCATAGAGCTGAGGCCAATGGTACAGTGGGCGACTTCCAATGAAGAGCAATGGCCCATAGGGTTGAAACACAGATGGTGTGAAATAGCCTCAGTCGGAAATCCCGAGATATGGTCTCCCAGAAGGTAAATTTGTATAGACAAATGCACCGGGGCATCTGCCACAGCAGAGGCCACTTCAGAGATTTTGCGCCATACCAATGAAAGGCTCAGACAGGCCCAAAATATATGCACAAGGGTACCAGCAAGGCCACAGCCCCGGAAGCAAAGCTGGGACATCCCTGGAAACATGATGTGTAGTCTAGAGGGGGTATAATACCAGTCCATGCATTTTTCTGACGTCAGTCCCCTGACCCTAGGTTCACATCTGTGCGGGTGGTGCCGCTGCGGATCCGCATGAAAATCCGTACAGCCGCACCACCAGCACAGAGAAATGCGGACCCGCAGGCGGGTGCCATTAGTTCTAATGATATGCTGCCCGCACTGGAAAACGCAACCGTACTGGGAACCGAGGTTCCCATGCGGGCTGCGTTTTCCAAAGAAGTGCAGGGACTTCTTCCCTGCATGTCACAGGCACGGGAGTCCATTCAAATGAATGGGCTCATCCGCAGCCCATAAACGCGCTCGGGACGCTCTGGCGACCGAATTAGACCTACTTGCCTCTTCGGAGGCGGAACGGGCCTTGCGTTGGACCAAACAAAAATTTTATTCTTGTGCTAATAACCGGGCCCGATGCTGGCCAGGAAGCTCAATTCCGTGGGGAAACCCCATAAACCGATACGACTGCGACTTCCCACAGGTGGATGTACTTCTAATCCCCAGCAGATTGTTTCCCGATTTTCGGACTTCCTTTCACACCTTTACACTACACCTGATCCCTTCCCTGTGGCTCAGGCAGAGGCATTTTTTCAAGATCTTCGTCTTCCGGGATTATCCGAGGCAGCACAGGTGGCCCTCAATGCCTGTGTTACCGTACCGGAAGTGCTCCAAGCTATCAAATCTTTAAGGTCCACCGCGGCCCCAGGTCCTGATGGCTACTCCGGTCTCTATTATAAGAAATTCTCGGTCCTGTTGGCGCCCTTCTTGGCTGACTATTTCAATGAGTTACGACAGGGCTCCTTGCCCTCCCCGGACGCGCTTAGAGCACATATAGCCATGATTCCTAAGACGAACGAGGATGTACAGGAACCGCAAGCCTTCCGGCCCATTTCTCTTCTTAATGAAGACCTGAAGATATTGGGCAAGATTCTTAGCTCTCGCATCAATAATTATTTGCGTAGCCTGGTCCACAGGGACCAAGTGGGGTTTGTCCCTGGGAGGCAGGCGGGTGATAACGCTCGTAAGGTGGTCCATCTTATACATCTTCTGCAACAGCGGAAAATCCCGGGATTCTTACTGTCCTTAGACATATATAAAGCTTTTGACTCTCTATCCTGGGAATATCTGCGGTTTGTGCTGTCTCGTTGGGGTTTTGGGGATTCTATCCTTTCTTGGATTCAAGCCTTGTATTCGTCTCCTTCGTCTTCCGTTAAATATGCTGGGTATTTCTCGAACCCCTTTCCTATTGGGCGAGGGACGAGACAGGGCTGCCCCTTGTCCCCGGCGCTTTTTGTACTGGCGCTTGAGCCGCTGGCTTTAGCGCTCTGGACCGATTGCAATATATCGGGGGTTTCATACGCGGGACAGGAGTTTAAGCTGAATCTTTTTGTGGACGATGCCCTCTTGACTCTTACTAAGCCTCTGACGACGCTTCCTAATCTGCAACGGGTTCTTGAGCGCTTCTCTTTGATTTCGGGTCTCCGTATTAACTTGGATAAGACTGTCGTTCTTAATATTACTTTGGATTCCAATTTGGTTTCACGCCTTCAATCCTACTTCCCTTATAAATGGGCTTCCTCCTCTCTTGAATACTTGGGCATCCGCTTGACCCCCACCTATGACTCCCTCTTTGCTGCGAATTATTACCCATTGCTTAGTTCTTTATCTTCTCTTCTGCATTCCTGGCAATTTCCGCACCTGTCTTGGATAGGGCGGGTTCATTCGGTGAAAATGACCGTCCTGCCAAAATTGTTATATTATTTTCGTACTCTCCCAGTGCGGGTTCCCCCTCATTTCCTTCGGTCGCTTCAGGCGAAGCTTATGCGTTTCATCTGGGCCAATAAGCACCCCAGAGTATCTAGAAATACGCTCTTTGCTCATAGACTCCAGGGTGGCCTTGGGGTGCCCAATGTAACTAAGTATTACCAGGCGAGCCAGATTGCCCCGCTGTCTATGTTGCACGCTTCCTCTGACGTCCCTGTCTGGGTCTTGCTGGAGCTACCTAACTGTGCCCCTATCCAACCGTCGGCGCTTCTATGGCTTCCCCCTGACCTGCGCCCTATGTCGCTGAGCCCGATGTTGCTCCATGGCTTACAAGTCTGGGACTCGGTACGTTATTCCAGTGGCCTGATGTCACCCTTTCTGCCTTTGCTTCCAATTGTTAACAACCCTCTTTTCCCACCGGGTTTAGATCACCCAAGGGCGTTCTCTTGGTGGGTGGCTCATGGGTTTTTGCAGGTGCGACACTTTTTGGTTTCTCGGTCCTTCCCTACCTGGGATCTTCTTCAGGATGTTCCCCCGGCGGAATTTTTTCGATACCTTCAATTGCGGCACTGGCTACTCTCGCTGCGGGGCACTTCTTCTTTTCCATATCAGAAATCGGCCTTTGAACAGCTTTGCCAGCACCGCCCGGGCGCCCCGGGCCTTATCTCCCTTCTTTATGCAGCCTTGAACAGACGCTCGTCGCATACTTCTCTTTCATATGTTGTTCAGTGGGAGCGTGACCTGGGAGTGGATGTGGATCCGGAGGACTGGAATAGGGCCTGGTCACTCATAGCTAAATGCTCATTCAATACCACCACGCTGGAGGCAGCCTATAAGGTATTGTTTCGTTGGTATTGGGTTCCGGCTCGTTTGGCCCAGGCTAATCCCGCTTGTAGTGATCGATGTTTCCGGGTTGTGGCCATCGTGGCGATGTCTTGCATACCTGGTGGTCATGCCCGAGACTGGTCCGTTTTTGGTCTCGTGTATTTGGCCTCCTTTTCACGTTGTTTCATCTGTCCATACGCCGGGATGCTCGGTATGCCTTGCTTCATTGCCCCATACCGGGTCTCTTGGCTCATCAGCAGAAGCTGGCGTCCTATTTGTTTTTGTCGGCCACCAGAACAATTGCTCAGGCCTGGAAGAGTCCGTTTGTCCCTTTTCAGGGGGTGCGGGATCGTATGACCAATATGATGCTTAATGAACAGATGTCGAGCATATGCAACGACTCCCAATGTAAATTCTCAAAAATATGGGAACCATGGTTGCAATATGCCTTTCCCACGCTTCCTTTGGCTAGTATGGGGATGTAATGGCGTTAGGCACTGGCGTTCGATGGTGGCGCTCTTGGATCTCTCCTTTTTTTTTTTTCTCCTCTTATTTCTCTTCTCTTTCTTTCTCTCCATTTCTGTTAGTTTTTTGGGTGATAGTGGACAGCTGCCTTTAATTGCAGTTAGAATTTCATTACCGTCATTGTAACCTATGTGCCATTGATAGCCCCTGCGTGGGCATACCTTCTGCCTTGTTGAAGTTAGAGCACTGTTTTTCCCTTTATTATTATGTTTTTTATCTTATCGGTGCAATTGATAGCCCCTGTGGGGGCATGTTTTGCCGCCTCTGTTTTATACTGATTAAAACTAATAAAAACTATTGAAATACAAATGAATGGGCTCTTGTGTCCATGCAAAACACGGCCCGCATGACCACATACATGTGAACTGGGGGTAAGATCCGCCATGCTGGCAAAGACAGCGTGACTAATATTTCAGCACTAGTTTTATCGTTATGTAAAATATATGCTTTGGGGCTCTATCTAAAGCAGGCATGTCCAAAGTCCGGCCCGCGGGCCATTTACGGCCCGGGGGTCGGTTTAATACGGCCCTCCAACAGCCCTCCCTGCTCTGTGTAATGTGGCCCTCCCTTCTATGGCAGACAGTTTTCTGCTTGAGAGCAGAAGGCAGTGCGCATGCCTGACTGCGGCGCGTTCTCCCTGGTCTGTGTAAATGCGGCTGTCGCACGGCCCTCCTTTCTGTGGCAGACAGTCTTCTGCTTGAGAGCAGTGCGCATGCGTGACTGCGCCACGCTGGGAGCGACAGAGGGCGGTGACACCAGGGCCGGGCTTCCAGCGTGAAGTGCGTTTCTCTTCCCCTCCCGGCTGCCGAGCAGAGACTTCAGCTCCAGCTACCTTTTTCACCCTTCACATTAGTGCAGGTAAGTTTTTTTAAAATTTATTTTCAATACATTGTGAAAACTCAGCTGTCAGTTGATCTTAATGTTATGAAATGAAAAGTATGTCGTTTGCAATTAACTTGGCATAAAATAATTTATTTGCATTTAATTGTAATGGTTCAAAGAATGTTCGGAAAAATGTTCGGCCCTCCACCATGTTCACTTCATCCAATCTGGCACTCTTTGAAAAAAGTTTGGACACCCCTGATCTAAAAGTTTATGTTAGTTGAAAGTTAAAATGAAGATATGACAATGTGTGACTATAAGTGGCTGAGCGGGAGATTTATAAAATGTTCCTGTTTCTTTCATCTTTTCTATATGGGCTTGTATTTTCCTTCCCAACACAACTGTTCACATTCCACCACCATTATTAATGCATCACAAACAGCTGTTATTTATTTCATAAATTATACACAGCAATTAATCAAATTCAAATCCACCCTTAAATATAAAAGTCTGAATGTTTGAGTCTAATCTAAAGCCACATGGAAAGAAATACTCTCTGATGCCAGGGGACCACAGTGAAGTTGCTGAGTGACTTCACCACAACTTTTTATCAGCCTCCTTTTTTTTATAATTGTCCCTAGTAAACCTTTAAATACAAATTTTATTTTAACATTTTCTTTTCAAGCTGGTAAATATGGAATGTTACACAAGAATATTTCATATTAACAAGTTGCAACCAGTAGGTGGCATGCTGCAACCACCAGAATAAGCTTTCTAGACCTTTACTGTAAAAATGACAGGAATATCAGAAGGCAAAGAGAGCTGAATGATTCACAAGAGGCACACAATCCTCCCCAGCTTTCTCAGAAAGTGGTACCAGCTTAATTAACTTGTACAGGCTGCCAGGGGACGGTGGGTTTTCTTATTAGAAAGCATTGCATGCATTTTAAATGGAATTCAATTTCATGAATATTCTTGGTATTACATCGATTTGTAACAAATAACAATTTGAAGAATTTAATTTAAAACATACATAATATAATTTTGAAAATGTGTAAGCAATAAAACCTACGTTTACGAGGACAGGCAGATGATTGAAAGGTCTGTCCCTCTCCATTCACAGATTGTGTATCATTCATACAAGCTGTAATGCAGTTGTGCTCAAACATTTGCATACCCTGGTAGAAATCGTCATATTGTCCTCCTTGAAACAACCACGCCGTCTCTTTCCAGGATAGCATGTATTTCTCCTGAGGTTATCTGTGGATTTTTGTATCCTGAACAGTTCTTCTGGCAGTTGTGGCTGCAATCTTTCTTGGTCTACCTGACCTTGGCTTTGGATATCTTTTTATATTGTTTTTCATCTTTGTAAAGTTCTGTTTCCTTGTTACACAGGTCTTTTGACAGTTCTTTTCTGCTCTCCATGTTTCAGTATCTAGCCTGCTCAGAGCACCACATGAGAGCTAACAAACTCATTGACTATTTATACGCAGACACTAATTGCAATTTAATAATCCACTGATGTGGAAAAGTAACCTTTAATTGCCATTACCTTGTGTGTCTGTACCAAGGCCAAACATTCCAGGGGATGTAAACTTTTGATCAGGGCCATTTGGGTGATTTCTGTTATCATTATGATTTAAAAAGGAGCCAAAACAACTATGTGGTAATAAATGGCTTCATGTAATCACAATCCTTAAAGTGTTATTATACCCACAACAGTAAAGTCAGTCTGTGTATGCAGTAAAGCATGCTTGTTATACTCACTGTGGAACCCAAGGGGTTAATCTTCAGCATTGTGTAAAAAGGCTTATCCTGACTTCTCTGATACTCCCCTTCTTCCAGTGTTCCCCTCTTATCTCCTGATAAGACATATCGTGTGGAGTCACACTGCACATGCTCAGTTTGGTGTGTATTGCTAGAGATTTTTTTTTTTGTTTTTTTCTTGGAAGAGTGCATGTGATCAGCACAGGGCCAACCAGCCCTGTCCAGATGGAGGGCGGGGGTTCTGCATCCTCCTAGAGCAAAATTAAAATGCCTCCTACAATCTTTAACCAGTGCTCTGCTGGACACTGATAGAAGTCACAAGACTGCTCTAACTGCTGATGAGAAAAGGTATTTAGCAGTTTATAGTTACTAAAAATAATTTCACTTCCATGTTCTGTGCACTGTGGGAGACCAGACATAGTGAATGCAGGGTCCTGGGTTTAGTAACACTTTAAATAAAGGACAGTTTTTTGGCATGATCAGTCATATTTTCAACATTGATGCCAAAATTTCATGATTTCTACCAGGATATGCAAACTTGTGGGCACAACTGTTTGGCTTCTATGAGTTGAGGAGCTGGGTGGGAAGGGCAGAGGGGCGGACTGACCATTTGGAAACTCGGGCACTGCCCGAGGGCCCGGGGTCAGTAGGGAGCCCCATGAGATGCCCCTGGTACCTTTTTTCATAGGCTTTTTTGAGCTTGGGCAGGGACACAGGGGCCCCATGATCCCCTATTGCCCGGGGGCCCCATGAGTTGTCAGTCCGCCCCTGGATGGGCATATATATTTGGTACTCATGCCTGTGACAGCTCCTCATCACATCAGAAGAATATGGTAGTAGGGGTTGAGGGGGCATCACAGGAGACAGCTTACTACTGAACTAGAAAACAGAAGCACAAGAGACAAATCATACTGAACAGAAGTAATGTCCCTTATGCTAATCTGTATTTTTTTTTTTAGGCTTTAAAAACAATACAACAAAATTGACCAAAACCACTACACAATCTCTTAAGAAAACAAGGTAAAAAAGGAACCTTACCTGTGTTAGACTGAAAGCCAGGTTTGCTAAAATTGTAATCCTTTATCTCGTTGTACCAGGTATCCACGACTTCCGACCCTGGAATACAACAACAAGTGAGTAAGCATACTTGAGTGATTCTGGTAGTGTTTTTCATAAAGTAGATTTTTATGATTTTTCGCTGATTTAAGTTTTATGTTTCCATATTTTTCTTAGTTTATTAAATATAGAGATTTGTAGAATAGACACTAGAGGGAGCCCTGTATTTATTTAGGTCCATTCATGCTCTCTGCTTGTTGAAATAAAAAACAGGCCATACCATGGGTGGATAGAAAGAAAATAGCTTGATTTCCCCATCAACACAGTCAACGTGGGGGAATCCATCCCACAGCACTATTGTGTTCTGTTAGCAGGCAGCCTTCCCTGTTGGAAGGACACAATGATTAGTTTGTCCAGCTATAGCTGGTGGTACTAATCGTTTGGGAGAAACCTGACAGGCTGGTTGTACACAAGTTGATCAATGGGTCAACTTGTGCACAACCAGGGTGCCCATACATGGGTCGAAGTTTGGTTTGTCCCTGCTGAACCATATACCCCCTTCCTGCCCAGGCCAATTTCCTGCTTTCAGTGCTGTCACACTTTGAATGACAATTGTGTGGTCATGCAACACTGTACCCATATGAAATTTTTATCATTTTTTTGAGACAGATAGAGCTTTCTTTTGGTGGTATTTAATCACTTCTGGGATTTTTATTTTTTCTTAAACAAACCAAAAACCACTGAAAATTTTGAAAAAAAAAAAAAAGTTTCTTAGTTTTTGTTATACAATTTTGTAAATAAGTGATTTTTCTCCTTCACTGATGTGCGCTAATGAGGCTGCAGTGATGGGCACTGATAGGCTGCACTGATGGACACTGATAGGTGGCACTGATGGGCATTGACAGGCATCACTGATGGGCACTGATACATGACACTGATATATGGCGGCACTGACTGGCACTGTTAGGCGGCACTGACTGGCACTGTTAGGCGGCACTGATAGGTGGCACTGAATGGCATTGATAGGTGGCACTGACTGGCGCTGATGGGTGACCTTGAAAGGCAGCTCAGATGGGCACTGATATGTGGCATTGATGTGCACTGATATGTGGCATTGATGTGGCACTGATGAGCACTGACATGTGGCACTTCTGGGGCCACACTGATCATCAGTGCCCTGATGATCAGTGTATATGTCCCCTCCGCGGAAAGCTGATTACCGGCTCTCCTCTCGAGCTGTCAGCGTGACAGCTCGAGAGGAGAGAAATGCCTATAACCAGCATTTCCGAGTTTACATGTGATCAGCTGTGATTGGACACAGCTGATCACATGACCGAACCGACATCTTCGGCTCTTTCCATGATCCGCTGTGTCCGAGGGACACAGAGCACCGGCAAACGCCACGCTGCGCGCTCCTTAAACCGCGCATGCGCTGTGAGAATGGTAGGACGTCCTATGACGTCCTATCAGAACGAGAGAACCACCTTGCGCCCGTCATTGTACTATAGGGCGGGCGGAAGGTGGTTAAGAGATAAGCCACAGGAGTACATTGTTTTCAAAAAGTCAGGTGACTCATAGACTAATAGAGCAACAAATCACTACCATCATATAGTACTGCAAAGAAGGATGCAGAGCCTGCGTATGTTATAAGCAAATACAGCTGATCTCCGATGTACATAATTTCAAATCTTACATAAATTAATCTTTAAATAAGTATTTAACAAAATATACTTCTAAAATTATTTAAATCAAACTGATCTCTTTCACAGGCACATTTCTTAAAACCATTGAAAAATATATAAACTCTCTTTAAACACACACCTTATAAACCCCAAAGACAAAACAGATATCCTTGGGAGATTTTTGTGCCGGGTAAATTTGTAGAAGTTGATAAAGGGAGTTGGCTTTTGCTGCAGTGTATAATTTGAAGCTGTCGCCAAAGGCAGGCAAAAGAATTTTATTCTGATCAAAAAAAATAACTGCCTGGCAGCTGGCTAGATCAAAAGAATTACAGAGTGTGATTATGTAACATTAAAAAGAAACATTACTTTTTTATGTGCAATTGATAGCCCCTGCGTGGGTGTGTTTTGTTGATCCTGTCTTCTTAAAACGATTATAAATTAATTAAAACATTGAAATAAAAAAAATAAAAAAATATTTACTACAAATTTACATTGATGTGGTTTTTTTTGGGGGGGGTTAGACTAAAATATTTTTTATATAATTTTTTTATACCCCTTGACTGCATAGGCTATTTACTGGAAAAGTAACCTTTAACGCTCACTGTCTCACCGACAGTTGCTTTTATTGAAGCAAAGCATTCTTTTGAATAATTCTGGATTGCCTGACACTTAATGACAGAAACGGTAGGTGGATCTGACCAGAATCTAATAATAGTAATAATAATAATTAAAGTACCTAAACAGGAGTATAAATAAAGTTTTCTTTAAGAACCTCCACTGTTTTCCGAGAACTTACCAGATGCGTCCCTGACGCTCGAGTTCCATTTATACCACAGGTTCTCGCCATTGTTGGTGTTGCTGTGCTGGAGAGCATTGATTGAGAGAAGGTGATTGGCCCACTTCTGGCTGGACTCGCTCAACTCCCGACTCATCTGTAAAGGAGGTGCACCGTGTAGGCGGCGGTATTTGTTGTGAGTGTCCAATGCTTCTTGCTCAAAGTTGCTCAATTTTACTAGGGCACAGTTAAGAGACACTCAAAATTAGTGCTTTCAGTACTGCAGATACAGTGCCTAGTAAACGTTAAGTCAAAGACCTGGTATTAATACAGAATGTTCCTGAACCAATATTATTCCTTTATAATGGGTACCATTGTCTACAAATACCAGGCATTCTCAGCCATTATATTTGTCTGCACTCTGGGTGTCCCACAAATCCTGGTGCATTTCTTTCATAGGTTTCAATTTCACTCCCAACTTTGATCTATCTCTTTGCCATTCCACTATCCATTGCAGAAGCCACATTATCCAAAAAGAGCTTATGTTGGTGCAGGTGATGGATAAGGTGGAGAGCAGCAGGACAACAAAACTGAAATTCAAAATGTCTTTCTGAACCTACTCATCTCCCAGCTCCAGAGGCATAAACATGTAGAGTATGCAAAACCAAGCATTCATATTCATGGAAAAATCTTATCAAGAAGTACTTTCAGCAACTGGATCATGTCTACACAGAAAAATGAAACTTTCTTCTAGATATAGGAATTATAAAAACTAAGAAGGGGTCTGCCACCTGCTTGACATTTGCCATATGCCTTCCATAAACCAAGATTAGCAACAGACACATAGGTCACACATGTTGTTGGGATGATCCTAAATGTCTGGAAAGGCAGGCATTTTCTTACCTGTCTGGCCAATGTTAATTATTGGTTTTCGATCACTTGTCTTCTCTACTTCAGGTGACTTATTTTCACTTGATTTCCACCGTGAACCAGACTCGTCACTATCTGGGGATACTGCGGACCCTGATGGCAGTACGTTCCTTTCAAAGTATCCAGGATTGGTGATGTTCCCTGCTGGGTCATACTGTCCCACCACAAAGTAAAGTCCATTGCCATCAGTGGCCAACCCTACGCCAACTTCCTTGGAGTCCTTCCAGACAACTTGGGTGAAATGTCCTTTTAAAAACAAAAAAAAAAAAAAAAATTGCCAAGAAGGTTTAAGGACATGGCAGGAATATGCCAACACTAATTAGATTAACAAGGCTATAACTCAGACCTTGACTATTACCTGTGTTACTTCGGAAACCTGGCCTTCCAAAATCATAGTTCTTGATTTCATCGTACCACGAATCTACGGGTTCTTGACCTACAGACACAAAGCAAATCAGTTTAATACATCCACAATGAAACTTATAGGACTAATGTTATACTATATTCACTATCTTTGTTATATAAGCTCTACTCTAATAATAATACAAAAATGTTGAATATTACGATCTGTATATGAGTACAGAGGTGAGTGGAGGGCAGGAGTGTGTGCTAATAAGGTCAGCTGAATCTACATAACAGGAAGTCATGAACTTTTCTACGGAGAAAGCTGAAGGCTATCCTAGAATACTTAGAAAGCTTGATCTTTTCTGCAATAGAAGTACAATTTGCCAAAATGAAAGTCCTAGGAAAAAAAAACAGATTGAGAAATTCGAAACAATTTGTCAGCCATGGATCAAACACTGTCTTCCCCCTGATTTTATGAGTCGGTGCTCTTACTATGGTGAAACACTCACATACCTGATCTTTGCTTGTGCCACCCTCAGGTAGTGGTGTATTTAGGTTTTGTACTGCCCTAGGCAACACAAAAATCGTGCCCCCCCTCCCCAAGGAGAGAGCCTGACATTGACCAACAACACCTCTGCTCACCTCCCACCTGAGAGAGCCTTCTATTAACATCCCCCCCCAGCTCACCTTCACAGCTCCGGACATCCCTGGGAACGAGAGTCGGGCTCTCCATACACCATCGAGCAGCCCGCAACCTCTCTCCGAGGTGTGCCCCTTCTTCTGTCATTTCTTCCGGAGGGTGGTGCTGCCCCCCTGAAAAATCCCGCCCTAGGCAAATGCCTTGTTTGCCTTGCGGTAAATACGCTCCTGCCCTCAGGGACCCTCTTTTCATTTCTCTCCCTGCTCTCTCCTATTTCTCCTTTTCTTGTGTCTCTCGTCTTCTGAACCTTCGCCACAGCTGGTTCTGAGACTAGATAGTTGGCTCCACTGGGCGCCTCTGCTACACCGACCCTTCCTTTCTGCTACACTCTGTTCTTATTTCTCTGTTCTCCCTAGGCCGTATTTTCAGGTTAGATCTAGTTGGACTATGGCTTGGTACACTTGAATGATCCCTGCCTAATTCATCTTGTCACACCCACAGCGATAGTCTACCTTGTTTTATATGTCAGGTATATTTTTTGTAATGACCACATGGTCCAGTTGCATCTGGACTATTAATTATCTCTTTAGGTCCTGATTTTGCATTAACATTTATACATGTTGTATATTTTGTATATGTATGGCATCAGAATGGTCTGCTTCTTCTATTTGTCTGTTCTAACACTTGTTTTCTAACAAAACTAATTTCAACAAAAAAAGTACAATATTGGTACTGTTCAGTGGTACATAGGGGAGCTGGAATATGAAAAAAAAAAAGAAAAAGGTCAACTTAGCCTTTTAAAGTACACCATGCTGAAAACTGGTAGGTTAGATACAAGAGCTTGTATGCAAATTGATTCTAGCACCAGCTTGAGAAAAACCCCAGTTCCAGCCAAAACATTTCTTTTTAGCTTTGGGTGGAGAGGGGAAGGGTTAGAACCCCTTTCATTTTTTATAGGCCCTGATGCATTTTTGATACATTTTTTTATTTGTTTTGGTGCATTTGCCTGACTCCAATCAGGCACCTGTGAGACATGAACATACGAATCAAACGCTGTGTTGTGTTTTTGATGCGTTTTCAATTCATTTGAATAGGGAGGTTCGTTTTTGGTGCACTTTTTAAGCACGCCCCAAAATGCAGCATGAGGGACTTTTAAAAACACACTGCACCCACAGTGCATTGGTGTGAAGAGTTCCATAGGATTTAAAGGATAAGTTCACCTTTCGTAACATGTTACAGGTTACACCCATAGTCAGGGTGTAATCTGTAACATGTTACAATCAGACCGCCCCCACCCCCAATCCCTGCTTTGACAGCTAGCAAGGGATCCTCTCCCTCCCTTACTAGCGGTCAAATTTTGTAAAAAATGTGGCCGTGCGGGGCTCCGCCCACACAACCGCGTCAATCATTTACAGTCATCTGAATGAGAGACTACAATTCTTGGCAGCCTTAGCGGCTGTCAGCTTATAGTCCTCAATGAACTACCACGGCGCTGCGAGGTTGTCAGTATATCTGTTCGCCCATACATCACGTACGGGCAAGATCTGCATGTACCAACGATCTACTGATCGCTGGTGCAATAGTTCACAGACTCCTGCGACAAAAATAAATGCACATTTGTTTACCTGCAAAAAAAAAATGTGCATTTATTTTTTTTTTCCCTAAAAAGGTGAACTTATCCTTTAAAAAGTAGAACAAAAAGGCATAAAAAAATGTATGCCTTTAAACACCAAAAGTACATAAAAAAACTGATCAGTGTGAAAGGGCCCTATTGTGGTCTGTGTTTACCCTTGTCACAAGGACAGGAAGTGATGACATATCTTTGTGATGTGGACAGAGACAGCAACAAAGCACATTTATTTAGTAGAGTGGTGAGGGATTCAACTATTTGTCATGTTTTTATTGCTCTCTGTTTTTCTGGACACACCTGTACTCTCTCTCTTCTTGTCTTTGTGTTGTTGGAAATTTCCCTAACAAGGACAAAAGATAACAACATAAATTTGAAACATAAAAAGTTTGGTCTGGAGTTGGGCTTGTTTCTTGATGGCTCTTCTGGAGATCCTTGCTCCTGATTTTTGAGCTTCAACCAACTGCTGTAGGTACTGGATGCTGAGAATATTTAATAGGTAAGTGGGCATGGGAAACCTTGAGCAACTAAGTAACTGAGAAATAAAAGAAATCAGTTGGCAATGCAGCACACCAACATCCAGCTCTTCAACCAAACAATATTTTCAGTGGACTGCTTTTTACAGGACTGCCAGACCCAAAAGGCAGGTGCAGACAGCAGGTGGCTAAGAGGCCATCTGAGCCCTGCATGGGTAAAAGCCAGGTCACTCCCCGACTACTTATAGAACTTATTGGACTCTATGAGTAGGGCCCCTGCTGTGTCTACGCACACTTTCCTGTTTTATCAAGTAAGGGCTCTTTCACATGAACATTCCAATCGGGTCCGCCTGCCCGTTTTTCAGTCGGACCCGATCGGAACCTCCATTCTCCTCTGTGGAGCGGCATTTGTAAACGGACATGTGTCCATTTACACCCGCCAACATCCGATCCGCCAAAAAGGGACGGATCGGGATCTAATTTCCCTTCTGTCCGTCACATCAGATCGGATTCATCCGACCGCTCATTGAGGAGAGCAAGCAACTCTGTGTCTGCTCTGCAGCAGCGGAGGGGATACAGAGCTGTCATCCCCTTGCTCAGTAGTGATCATCGGAGAGATCCCCCGCTGAGCAAGTGGATCCGCTAAATGGGTCCGCCCTGTGTGAAAGAGCCCTTAAAGCAAATTATCTCAACGGGAGCATTTCCCACTAACATCCTGTATGCTGTGCTCTGCCAAACTGACAACGGCGGTCCAAAGTGGTGAGAATCAGATGGGCTCACAAGTGACTGCTTACATGTGCCCTAAAGGCCTTATGTGAAGTGCTACTGTAATAACAGACACTTAGTTACCGGTCACACCACTGTGATTTAAAATCGCATGATTTGTGCACAATTTCAGGTGCAATTTCTGAAGATTTTCAACGATTTATTGCGATTTCATTGTGATTTCTATTATTTTCTTTGTAAGTGAAATCGCAATAAACTGCATAAAAGGTAATGCAAGAACTACTTTAGAAATCGCACTGCAGCAAATTGCACATGTTAAGACACTGATATTCACATTAATTCAGGTGAGATTTCAATTCGCAAATTGCACCGGTATAACCGGGCACTTAGGCATATATAATCTTTAAAAGAGAAAGCTGGTACATAAAAGTCCAAGATCTGTTCTACATGTACCGCCAACACTGGCAAAAGGAGGCAACAAAGCGGCAGCCAGTAGTTTCCTTCTATGGAAAAACTGGGCCGAAAGACAGGGGGGGGGGGGGTCTAAAAACAGTGCCCCCCACTGGACAGAAACAGTTCATTTTGTAGATGGAAATTTTAAGCTGACAACCAATTTTTCTCCAAGGATAAAAAGGCCAGGTTGCCCCATATGGAAAAAAAATATATTTGAAATATATTTTAAAAATATTCTTCCCAAACATATTGACATATATTTGAAATACTACAATTTTGGCCATATTCAATATATTTCAAAATATTCTTCCCAAATATATTGACATATATTTGAAATACTGCAATTTTGATCAAATTCAATATATTTCAAAATATTCTTCCCAAATCTATTGACATATATTTGAAATAGTACAATTTTGGCCATATTCAATATATATATATACATACATACACACACACACACACACTGTATGTGGAGATGTGTTTTTATTACAAAATATATAAAAAATATTTTTAAAAATACATTTCAAATATACTGTATGTCTTTAAAAATACAAATATATGTAAAAATGTGTTAAAATGGCTTTTTTATATGTTAAAAAAATCTAAAGAATACATATTTTTTAAAAATATTTTTCATATATTTTGTAATAAAAACGCATTTCAACATGCATGTGTATGTATGTATGTATGTATGTATGTATGTATATGTATATATGTGTGTGTGTGTGTATGTATGTATATATATATATATATATATATATATATATAATTGAATATGGCCATAATTGTAGTATTTCAAATATATATGTCAATATATTTGGGAAAAATATTTTTAAAATATATTTCAAATATATTTTTCTTCCAGGTGGGATTTGTCAGTGTTAAAGTCCACTTCTGCAGCAAAATTCAGTGATTCTTCTCTGCTATACCAACTCTCAGAATTCTGTATATTCTGAATTAATAAATTGCTATTATATTATGTAACACTCTTATGAATGCATGGGCTATTGAAGTTTGATCTGAGTTATGTTTTGCCTCAATGGCCTTGGATGAATTTTTCGACACTGGAATATGGAAGGCAAAATGGCTTCTTTCCAGCTAATAATCTGCCATTTGCTGAAGGCTAATCAGTGTTTTACAATAAACTGCACATCTGTCATAAATCAGTTTAGTTCAAATGTTAATCTTGTAGGTATCACTGCCCAGACATTTGTATGAAATATGTTCAGTCAGCAGTGCGGAATGATAACAAGCAGCACGCCCTAACCTGTACACAGCACAGACACACAATATTACAAACAAGAACAAAACTGGAGCATATGCAGGCTTAAAGGGTCAGTCCGTCCAAAAGTGATATTTTAGGTGCACTGGACCCTGTAAGATCCACTTACAGTAACATATCCCTCCTCTAATTCCTGTCTCTGTCCCTGTCCTCATGAGAAATTTGGATGTCCCTTGCCAACTTTTGTGAGTTTCAGCTCCTCCTGTAATATCCTCCATATTGTAAAATAAATAGTTAGGGAAAGTGGGTGCTTTTCATAATGGTCACAACAGATGTCAGACCAGAGATCTCACCAATAGGGTTGCTTAAAGTGTTACTAAGCTCAGCACTCTGCGTTCACTATATCTGGTCTCTCACAGTACACAGAACATGGAAATGCAATTATTTTAGTAAATATAAACTGCTAAACAACCTTTTCACATTAGCAGTATATAGAATTCTTGTGACTTCTATCAGTGGCTGGCTGAGCATTGGTTAAAGCTTGGAGGATTTTTATTCTCCCATGATTGTCCTATGAGGCTGCATAACCCCTGACCCTCTGTCTGATTGGCCCTGTGCTGATCACATGCACTCTCTCAAGAAAAAAACAAAAACTCTCTAGCAATACACACCAAACTGAGCATGTACAGCTTGCCCCAAGGTACTGTACTATCAGCAGATGGATTGGGGACAGTAGACAAAGGGGAGGATCAGAGAAGACAGGATCAAACAGCCTTTTTACACAATGCAGAGGATTAACCCCCTTAGGTTCCACAGTGAGTATAACAAGCATGCTTTACTGCATATACAGACTGATTTTACTGTTGTGGGTTTAGTAACACTTTAAATAGATAAAAGAAATTGTCAGCTAATTTACTCTCCAGCAACAACCAAATACTGAAATATCCCCTAAAACTTTTATCTTAGTTCTTGGCAGATCCTGGAGAGTTAATCAACCAACATTCTTATATATCCAGTGCCAGCCATGTCTAATGTTCTTGTTGCCATGGTAATGTGCACACAAAAAGGGGGTGGGGCCTATACAGGATTGGTTTTGGAGTATTTAAAACATTTGAGGGTTTAGATTTAAAGGGATTTGCACTTTCCATTTTTACAGATATGCTGACTGTCCTGCCACATTGCAATATTATGCAGCAAAGGATCAGGTCTACTTAAAGGATATTCCCATTCAAAAGTGATGTTTTACTCATGGAGGTCCACTTGTAGACTGATTCCCCCCACTGGATTTTCTTCGTCTTGGGTAATACTATCACAGTAAGCCAAGTCTGACCACAACCTTTTACTTGTCATGAGTTCTCATGAATAGCAGCAGGTATAGTAGGACCTTCTTCACAGTGGGTGGAAGTAGCTGAGATCTAAGTACAAGTGCTACAGCATCCAGACTCAAACCTGTGGCCATGCATAGCAAGGCAATCTTTAATGGCAACCTTGCCAGCAGCTTATGTCTACATCCCACTTGCTCCCCCCATCAGTCTCTGTTCAGCCTACAGGAGCAAAGAGCTCTAGCTATATGTAAGTTTCATGTTGGAACCTAGAGCTTACAAAACATTGCCACGTGCAAGGATGGGGAGGGAGCCACGTGCAAGGATGGGGAGGGAGCCACGTGCAAGGATGGGGAGGGAGCCACGTGCAAGGATGGGGAGGGAGCCACGTGCAAGGATGGGGAGGGAGCCACGTGCTCCCCAGCACAAGGGTGTACCTTATACATCACTTCCCCAGGCAAATCAAGTGACAGAGGAATGAAGGGAAGGTGACATGAACGTTTCATAAGAACCCGCAGGTTATTGGTTGTTAGGTCTGTCCTAGCAACCAATTACCAGCTTGTTAATAAGAAAAGTTCATTTTGGCCAGCTCCTCCTTGCACCCTCCATCCTGAGCCGTGCTGCCTGCTGCTCTCTGCTGTGCACTGAGGATGACAGCAACAGTGGGAGGAGGCTGGGGGAAAGGGGGGGGCAGAGGACACTACTGGGGGGGAGATGGTGTGCAGAGCACACTGCTATAGGAAGGGCCACCCTCAGAGCAATGTCTTCTGCCACCCTTCATATCATCCCTCCCTCACAGTAGTGACCTCTAGCCCTCCCTCCCCCCCCCCCCCCACCTTCAGAGTCCTCTTCCCCCCCCCCTTCCCTCCCATGGACAGGTATTTAAAAAATCTGAACTCCCAACAAGTGGCTGGGGATTGGGATTTTTCTGCCCCCACCCTGGAACACTAAGCATACGGCTGCCAACCGCCTTAGGGCACCAGGGTAGCTGGGGGGCAGAAAAATCCCAATCCCCAGCCACCGACCCTCTTTCTTGTCCTCCTGGAGCAGCTGAAAGCTAGCATCTCCTCCTCACCCTCTCACCAGCGTACAGCTGCTATAGGAAGGAAAATCCAGGGGATCGGTTCTAGTAAATGCCTCCCCTGGTGTCCCTCCCATCCTTTTTCCTCCTTTTTCTGCTGCCTGGCCCTTCCCCAATCTGCTCCCCTTTCAACAGGGCTGCTAAAAAAAAATTGTGAAAAATAATAAAAAATAAAATTGTAAAAATTAAAACTACTGACACCATCCACTGCCCTACTGACACCAACCTCTGCCCTACTGACACTGCCCTCTGCTCTACTGACTGACACCAACCTATGCCCTACTGACACTGTCCACTGCTCTACTGACTGACACCAACCTCTGCCCTACTGACACCATCCACTGCCCTGCTGACTGGCACCATCCGCTGCTATACTGACTGACACCAACCTATGCCCTACTGACACTGTCCACTGCTCTACTGAATGACACTATCCACTGCTCTACTGACTGACACCAACCTATGCCCTACTGACACCATCCACTGCCTTGCTGACTGGCACCATCCGCTACTCTGACTGACACCAACCTCTGCCCTACTGACACTGTCCACTGCTCTACTGACTGACACCGTCCATTGCTCTACTTACACCATCCACTTCTCTACTGACTGACACTGTCCACTGCTCTACTGACTGACACCATCCACTGCTCTGACACAGTCCACTGCACTACTAATACCATCCACTGCTCTACTGACACCGTCCACTGCCCTACTGACTGACGCTGTCCATTTTTAAGGTAGGCTAAGTTTGTATTTTTACAGTGACATTTGTTTTATTAGATTTTTCTACATTTTCCTTACAATTTAGTTAGGTTTTGCTAGTTAATTTCTTTTTTTTTTAAATGACGCTGAACCCCGGGGATCTTCGATCTCTTTCATGTTGTTCAGGTAGCTCTCCACCTCTCAAAGGTTGCCTACCCTTGCTTTAAGTTGATATTGCCACCTCTGACAGCATTTGATCTACACTGTAGTAATGGCAGCACAGATCAGTTTTAGTGGCAGAGATGGCAGGAGGTTAGCTGGCGTTACCTGGCAGCTCTCTGGTGCTGGAGCTGTATTTGTAGTACAGGTTCTCTCCATGATCCGAGCCGCTGTGCTTCAATGTCCGGATGGACAGCAGGTGGTCTGCCCATTGCTGAGCGGATCGACAGAGCTCGCGGCTCAGCTGAAGAGGGGGCGCGCCATGCTTCTTTCTGTAAGTGTTGTGGGCAGACACAAAATCCCTCTCAAACTGGCTTCCTTCAGTACCTGAAAAACACAAGTCAAATAAAGTAAGCCTTAAAGGACAGAAACAGGTAGGTGGCCATTGCTGAGGTCTCCCAAAAATGTTGGTTGCCTGGCTGTCAGGTTAATGTTTTCAGAGTCACTGATCCAAGATTTGTATAATAAGAAACTCTACATTTTCTCATGCTATATATCTGCTCCAGGTCTGTGACTCAGAAGTATTCAAGCCAGGTACAGCCAGGAAACTAGCATTTTCATGAGAGCAACAAAGAAAGTCTGAGCAATAATTATAATAACAGTCATTATTATAAAACAATAACACACAAGAGAAAAGAAAGCATATACAATATTGGATTTGTTTCCTTCAGCAATTATTAATTATTCCATGAAATGGAGGTACATGCGGTCTCTACTACTCGACAGTAGCTTAGCATCTTAGCGACAACTCTAGTTTTGTGCTTTTTTTTCTTCTCTCCAGTTCTATGCATTGAAATTCCCTTAAAGGATAAGTTCACCTTTTAAAAAAAATAATAAAATGCACATTTTTTGTCTACAGGAGCCTGGAAAGCATTGCACCAGCAATCAGTAGATCATTGATGCCATGCAGGTCTCCTGCAGACCTGTCAGAATATCTGCTTGCTGTACGGGATGTACGGCCAAGCAGATATTCTGACAACTACCAGAGCACCGTGGTAGTTTGTAACAGAACCAACCCAGACTGCGCTTGAGTACTTCCGTTAGAATACTGCTTCCGCGTCCGAACACGACAACAGACACCACAGCCGACTATACAAGACTAGACGACACCAGTCTTGAAGTAAACCAGGAGGTAGACTAGTTTATAGACTAGTTTATTTGAACACAGATACAAGATATACTGTATACACTCAAGGGGACAATCCCCCCTCTCTGCATAATGACACAGGGAGGGGCAATCTACATTTAGTAACAAGAGACACACCAACAGACAGTCCCATCAGGAGGGAGGGCTGCTGGAGACACCCCCACTGAGCCAATACACACAAACACCTACATCCCATAATAGTTAGCTCCCAAGCCAGACACACAATAGAACAATGGGATGCAACCACATAACATCAAACAGTCAACAACCCCCCCACCCCAATATTAGGACAGATCACCCTGTACCCCTAACAGGCACAGGGTGATTTACACGTAAGAGGGATATGGGGAGCTGAGACAGGGGTCTCCCCACCTCTCCAAAATGAGCTGGGTTCCATGGACCCCCCACCCAAAGTGACTCTCGTCACATAGTTCATGGAAAACTACAAGCCCACAGCCGCTAAGGACTTGCAGTTCATTCATCCACGGAAGTCCATGAATGAATGAATGATGCGGACAAGTGGGTGGAGCCCTGCATGGCCACCCTGTTTTCAAATGTGACAGATAATACGGGGAGACTTCTCCCCATACTATCTGTCAGAGGGAATGGGCAGCAGCTGCGGCTATGGGTACATGTTACATCCTAAAAACAGGTGGAACATGTAACATGTCCCCAAAGGTGAACTTATCCCTTAAAAATGCACCTGTTGTGGGAAATACTAGGGCTGCCATTGCCGACTTACTTCTGCAAGGGCTAATTGACTGGCTGTGCTTGACAGACAGATAGCAAGCTTGCAGCATAATAAAGTCAGGAAAATGTTAGAATTCCTATTTGTATGCAGGATCCAGGCTGGTGCATACCTCTTAGATTGTAAGTTCCAAGGGGCAGGGCCCTCCTATCCCTCTTGTATTGAACTGTATTGTTGCTGTATTGTCTTCCGTTATATTGTAAAGTGCTGAGCAAACTGTTGGCGTTATATAAATCCTGTATAATAATAATAATACCTCCTGACTTTGAGATGGGAATGAAGGACACCTATTAGCAAACGTATGTAGCCATAGGACACAGCCACTGCCACGCCCTTCTTAAAGGAAAATTATATAAGAAGAAAAAGATTGGTTAAACCCACAAGTGCTTTTTTTTAACCACTACTATTCCTTTATATTGGCTTTTAAAATCTACAAATGCAGCAATTTAGAAATTGGATGAAAGGTTTAGCCCTGTAAAATACTTTTTAATAGATAACTAGTGCATTTTATATACAACTATACAGATCAGACAAAAATGAGGGACACCTGATTGGGAAGGAGGGACAGAGGGATTTTGTTCTGAATGAGGGACAGTCCCTCGAAATTAGATACAGTTGCGAGCTGTGCTAGTGTCATACATGGAAATAAAAACAAAGAAACAGCCAGCTCTATTAAAGGATAAGTTCGCCTTTCATAACACGTTACAGGCATTTTCAGGGTGTAACATGTTAGAACAGACCAGCTCCCACTCCTTGTTGTGACAGCTAGTGGGGGGGATCTTCTCTTCCTCGCTAGCTGTCACAATTGAAAGGAAAAGTGGCCAGGCGGAGCTCCGCCCGGCTATGTCGTTCATTTTCGGTGTTCTGTGAATGAATGAACTACAAGTGGAGCGCCATGGTAGTTCATGGATTCTTCTTATCAGTATATCTGCTTGCCCTATCATCCCGTACAAGCAAGCAGATATACTGACAGGTCTGCAGGAGACCTGCATGGCATCCGCGATCTGCGGATCGCTAGTGCAATGCTTTAGAGGATCTGGAAACAAAAAAATAATAAATGCACATTTACCCACAAAAATGAATTATTTATTATTTTATATCAGGTACTTATATAGCGCTGTCAATTTACACAGTGCTTTACATTTATATTGTACATGCACATCAGTCCCTATCCCTCAAGGGGTGTACAATCTAAGGTCCCTAACTCACATTCATACATACACATACTAGGGTCACTTTAGACAGGATCCAATCAACCTACCAGCATGTCTTTGGAGTGCAGTAGGAAACCGGAGTACCTAGAGGAAACCCACACAGGCACAGGGAGAACATGCAAACTCTAGGCAGGTGGTGCTGTGGCTGGGATTTGAACCAACGACCCTAGTGCTGCCAGGCAGAAGTGCTAACCATTTGGCCACTGTGTATTTGTTTTTTTTTTGCAAAAAAAGTGAATATATCCTTTTGCCCTGGTTCACACTGATGCGGTGCAAAATTTGAAGTGTTTTCTGTGCAAATTCCACACCGCATCAGAATTGCACCCTGTTCATGTGAACCGCTGCGGATGTGTATGTTAAGTTAACAACACCCGAAAGCGGTCCGCAAAACGCAGTACGATGTGCAGAATCGGATCGCATAGGTGTGAATACCCATGCGATCCGATTCTAGTGCGGACCAAAAAAAAGGTCCTGCACCTATTTGGTGCGGTGCAATTAGAGCCATACAAAATGCATGGCTCCAATCGCACCGCACACAAATCGCATGTGATATGTACAGGAATGCGGTGCAGCTCCTGTGTGAATCACATGCAATATACCACACCACATACAGGTGAAACTCGAAAAATTAGAGTATCGTGCAAAAGTTCATTTATTTCAGTAATGCAGCTTAAAAAGTGAAACTAATATATGAGATAGACTCATTACATGCAAAGCAAGATAGTTCAAGCTGTGATTTGTCATAATTGTGATGATTATGGCTTACAGCTCATGTGTTTTTCATGCTATTCCATTGAAGACCAAAAACACAATGTGTTGTGGGAAAAACAGGCCCTGACCCTTTCCAAAAAAAACATAGCAGTTAAAAATGCACAGATGTGAATGTGACTCCTAGGAAATCATGTTAAAATCACTGTAGAGCATTTTTAAAAATGCATATGAGTGAATCTAGCTTTATACAGGATCCATCCTAGTGTCCTACATTGAAATAAGCCTTGACCCATCCTAGGGTGTCCTGATTTACTAAAACTGAAGAGTGCACAATCTGGTGCAGCTATGCATACAAATCAGTTTAGCTGCCAGTTTTTTGGGGGGGTTTTGGTCAAAAGCTTAACTGAACAAACTGGAGTTAGAAGCTGATTGGCTACCATGCACAGCTGCACCAGATTTTGCAATTTCCAGTTTTAGTACATTAAGGCTAGGTTCACATCTCCGCGTTCCTGCGGGCTGTGTTTTGCGCAGGCATGAGAACACATTCATTTGAATGGACTCCCGTGCCCTGGGACACGCAGGGAGGAAGTCCCTGCACTTCCTCAGAAAACGCAGCCTACACGGGAACCTTGGTTTTCAGTATGGTTGTGATTACCAGTGTAGACGGCATGCTATTAGAATTTATGACACCCGTCCGCAGGTCCGTATTCCTCTGTTCGGGTGGTGCAGCTGCACAGATTTTTGTGTGGATCCGCAGCGGCACCACCCGCACAGATGTAAACCAGGGGTAACTCCCTAGTGTCATACATGGCAATAAGCCTAGATCCATCCTAGTATCATTCATGGCAATAAGCCATGTGTCCCATGTGGAAATAAGCCTAGGTCAGTCCTAGTTTCATACAGGATCCACCCTTGTGTCATACACTGAAATAAGCCTAGATAAGTAATAGCTTTTTAAAGAATCCATCCTTGTGTCATACATGGAAATAAGCCTAGATCCATCCTGGTGTCATATAAGGAAATAAACCTAGATCCGTCTTAGTTTGGTATAGGATCCATCCTGGTGTCATATAAGGAAATAAACCTAGATCCGTCTTAGTTTGGTATAGGATCCATCCTGGTGTCATATGGAAATAAACCTAGATCCGTCTTAGTTTGGTATAGGATCCATCCTGGTGTCATATGGAAATAAACCTAGATCCGTCTTAGTTTGGTATAGAATCCATCCTGGTGTCATAAGGAAATAAACCTAGATCCGTCTTAGATTGGTATAGTATCCATCCTGGTGTCATACAGGAAAATATACCTAGATCTGTCCTACTTTTATACAGAATTCATCCTAGTATCATACATGGAAATGGGGCAGCACAGTGGCTAAATGGTTAGCAATTCCACCTGGCAGTACTAGGGTCATTGGTTCGAATCCCAGCCACGTCACCACCTGCCTGGAGTTTGCATGTTCTCCCTGTGCCTGCGTGGGTTTCCTCCGGGTACACCAGTTTCCTCCCACACTCCAAAGACATGCTGGTAGGTTAATTGGATCCTGTCTAAATTGGCCCTAATATGTGTATGTATGAATATGTCAGGGACCTTAGATTGTACACCCCTTGAGGGTTAGGGACTGATGTGAATGTACAATATATGTAAAGTGCCACGTAAATTGACGGCGCTGTATAAGTACCTGAAATAAATAATAAATAGGCTTTGATCCGACACCCTAGTTTTATACAGGATGCCTCCTAGTGTTGAAAAAGTACCTAGATCCAATTTTAATGCTGTCCTAGTCTTCCATAAGATTTATCCTAGTTTTCTTTACATAGAATTGTACCTGGACCTGCTTTCATTTAGTATAGTATTCATCCTACCTTTATATATGGATATGAACCATGGTTTGTTATGCTTTTACACATGTAAAGTTATATATTCTTAACATACAGAATTTTGCTGTCTTGTTTTATTTATATTGAAATGTTTCATGATTTGTTGCAGTTTAAAACATGTACTATGGTGTGTTCTACTGTTTTACATGTGCCTTTGCATCTTTTGCAATGACTTTTGCAGAGTACAGATGTGATCTTGGTTATCAAAGTCTCTACTGAAGTAGCAGAAACATCAGTAACACCCTGCAAAAACTTTTTATGACTCCATGATCCAGATATGGGCTTCCCCCACTTCATTCCGATCCCCCGAGACCTTGGCAGTCCATGAATCATCACATTGTACTGCATGGAATCCTATGACTGCTGGAAGGCTACAGAATTTAACCTGAAGAGGTCACTTAACTTCTTCCCTCAAACACATTGACTTACACTTAGTTCCATCATAGGATTGATGCACAGCATTAGTGTCCCCATCAGACACAGGTCATGAAACAAAACTGTAGCCCATAGCAACTTTTTAGTTTCAAAGATAAGGCAAAACTTAATAAAAACATCCTCTTAGTTCCTATATTTATTTAGTGTATGATTGCAGGAACACAGTTGTACTGTCCATATTGTGGCTAGCCTGAAGGGGGATATCTGTAGGGGTCATGCTGGTGGGCTTAGCCATGCTCTGGCTTCTTATATGCATTGGATAATCCAACAGTGAAATCTCCCTGCCAAAATTCCTGACTTTTTTTGGTCCACCTGGAACTTCGGGGTATTTCTGCCCAATTCTGTGTTTAAGCTCCTCCCATTACATTCTCCATAATTTAAGAATGTAAAAAAATCCAGCAGGGTAAATTGGGACCACACATAACGGTCACAGCAGATGTCCAGATCTGGGAACTCAGTGAGATCTCAAACACTGTCTTTGAGAGAGAGAACAAACTATTAGGTTACCTCTTGAGCGTTCACCTAAAATTAAAATGTCAGGATTGGGTGGACTAAACCGGTAGTCTCCAAATTGCGGTCTTTTGCTTGCTATTATTTTGCCCTTGAGGCACTATTCTTCTCACTGATATGATACACTGACCCCAACAATGGAGCACCATTTCTCTCACTGACACCAATAACGAGGCACAATTCTTCCTAATGATACCATCGATGGGGCACTATGCCTCCCTCTAATACCAAATGTGGTGATGTTTACACCCACTGATGCCAAGAAAATATACACTCCTGCTGGCCACAGTCCAGCCCCCCTAAAAGTCTGAAAGACAGTAAACTGGCCCTTTGTTTAGAAAGTTTAGAGACCCCTGCACTAAACCTTTTAAAAGAACAATTTGATTCCACAAGAAACAAATATCTTGCATGTGAAGTCATTGTGAAGTTTGGTTTGTGTCTCAAGAGGCATTATTTGGAAGTGTCATACTGATTTACGCTGAGTACAGAAAATGCAATGCAGGAAAATCTTAGCTATCTTCTACTGTATATTTATTATAAAGTATAGGTCTGACACAAAATTCCTAACATTGGAGTCAGGAAGAAGGGACTTACAGAACAACGGACTTCACTGTCTGACTAATTCTACTGTACATCTGGAGACTTCTCCAACTTTGCATTCAGGAAATCAGTCTAGGTGAAGAATAGATGGACTGGCCACATGGGAAAGGAACTCCTAGGTTTTCCTACAAATCCAGGTGCTCCCTAAGTCACCCAGTGGATGTGGATCTACTCAGAGCATCCCAAATGATTTTTATCCAGTGCCAGAACGGATAAGCCAGTATAAACATGCCATGATCTATCTGATCGCACCTGGCTTAACCCACTTTATTTCAAAGCCACCCACTCACTCATAGGAGTTCCATCAACTCAAATCCACCCATTCAACCATCAGAGTTCAGAACTGATGCTGATCATACACATGGAAATATTAAAGGCACTTTTAACAATTTCAAAAACAGCTGAGCAGATCAATGCAACCTACTGCCAACAAAAGTGATTAAAACTGTTGGCAGTGGGTTGGCATGATCTAATAAGCTTTTTTTTTTTTGGCTTTTACAAACTGGTAAATAATGCAGTTAAAGATGCCAGCTCAAATGCCCATTCACACCTATGCTCACAGGTTAGTCATTGTTTAAGTAGTGCTAGTTCACATCTGTGTGATTTGTTCCTATGAGCTTTTGATGCATATGTGCACATTACAGGGCCTATTAATAAAAACAGCAGTGCATGAAAATGGGCATGGAAATGTGGGAATCCAGCCATAGAACCATTTTTGAGCAGTTGGAGTAACCCTCCATGCTACGGCTCTCGACAGTTAAAGTTTCAGACTCTTTTTCTACATGTTGTATATCAATCCACTTGGGCAGGCCTGGAACTGATTGTTAAGAGCTGATCCCTGCCGCTAAATTGATGGTCTGGGAAATTTAATTGTTGGGAGCTATGGTTGGTGGGATTACGGTGTGTGCAAAATAAGGTATTTAAAGTCTCTTAGCCTTGTCAGTCAGGCAGCCCCACGATTTCAAACGGCTGCCTTGTTTCTAATGTATATGAGATATATTACAGTAGTTTTGAGTAGGAGGGCTTTTAAAACAAAGGAGCCAAGAGACCTAACCTCACCCAGAATTCCAAATCTACTACAGTTTTGCAAATTACTGTAATTTGACCATGACAATTCTTGGCAAATCCTTCCCCTCGGGGTCTGAGAATAAGCATCACTGCCAAAGTTGGTACAATTACAACAAGTGCTATATAAAATCCATAAGACCTTGGAATTGCATGGTGTGACCCAAAAAGTACTTTGTCTGATCACTATTGTTTCCTAGCAGATAAGCTGCAGCAGGTATGGACTGCAAAATGTGTTCTGTTCCTCCTTCCTGTATAGCTTTAACAGGAATAATTGTGTAAGCTGAACAGAACTTTTCATGACTGCAGCTGGGCCAAAAAGATGGTAGGATCATCTCTTCATATATGGCCTCGGATGCCTGCGTCAGAGGGCAAATCTTTATATTCGGCACCTGCAGTTAATTTCCAGAAGTTGCAGTAGACATAGTGGTTGTATCAGAATTAACACATGCTTAATACACCTCATTGGCCATTGACAAGCTCATCTGACAAGTCAGGGAATTGACTTGACTTGTCTACTTTTTGGCATCCAAAAACAATTTGTTTGGGTGGCTTTAGGCAGGCTAAAGTGACCCTTTTCTGTGTGTGGTCTAAGACCACTGCCTTAGGGGCTTTAGCATTAAGCCATTCCTAATATGCAAAAAACATTGCTTTGTTACCTTTTACACAAGTTAAAATTACCCTCCACATAACCAGTTGCCTCTACAGTATACATTGCAAAATGCATTCCTGAACATTGCTATATTTAGAGTAACCGTATAGTGCTCCCTATATCACTAAGTAACACACGCCAGACCGCTGTGTCACAGCCAAGATAGGATGTGGCTGTATTATCCATTTCACAGCATGTCATCTCTACTTTTCCAAACTGAAAAAGCCAGACAGGCCAAGTACTGTACAGACAGTCCTGGGGGATCTAAGGACTGAGCAATGTACTTAGGATTTCACAGACTTGAGCAAGCCAAGATATGTACGCAAGACCAGAGTAATGCACCTCTTATGGTCTTCAAGGGAATGTTTAATGGTTTTGTACATATATTCTTTATGGACTAAAAATGCAAATTTAAAACATTTACATGTTTAACCAGGTAAGTATGAATGATTGCATATCAATAGTATGCATTCTAATTTTCAGAAAGCAGGTAGAGCTTTGGATTTCTTTTAAGATGTTTAGCATTTGAAAAGATGTTTACAGAACTCAGTAGTTCAAGCTGAAATCTTTGCACACAGCTGAATTAGAGTAGTGACTTCTTCCTTTCAATTGCCTTACCATCCACTCCCCTTCATGACTCTATTGTAAGTTTTATTTTGCAGAGTGTCTGGGAGGAAACAGATTCTACCAAGTCCTCTGTTTGTAAAGCCAACAGTGCTCTGGGACTCTCATGTCATGGGTACACCTTGTATTTAAAAGTTTTTATTTGTTAAGCAAAGATGTAAAACCCAAAGTGATATATGTAAAAAAAAAACCCACATCATTCTAGTTTTTGTATATTTGTTCTTGGACAGTGTGACGGGAGTCACTTTGGGTGGGGAGCCCATGAAACCCAGCTCACTTTAGAGAGGTGGGGAGACCCCTGTCTCAGCTCCCCATATCCCTATTATGTATAAGTCACCCTGTGCCTATTAGGGGTACAGGGTGATCTGTCCTAATATTGGGGTGGAGGTTGTAGATTGTTTAATGCCATGTGGTTGCATCCCTTTTGTTCTATTGTGTGTCTTGCTTGTGAACAAACTATTAAGCGATGTATGTGTTTATGTGTATTGGTTTGGTGGGGAGGGGGGGGCTGTCTCCAGCAGCCCTCCCTCCTGATGGGACTGTCTGTTGGTGTGTCTCTTGTTACTAAATGTAGATTGCCCTGCGTCATTATGCAGGGAGGGGTGATTGTTCCCTTGAGTGTATATATCTTGTATCTGTGTTAAAATAAACTAGTCTACTTTCTGGATTACTTCACGATTGGTGTCATCTAGACTTCTTTGGTTGGCTGTGGTGTCTGTTGTCGGTGTTCGGACGGGGAAGCGGTATAATAACGGAAGTACTCAAGCACAGACTGGGTCGGTTCCGTTACAGACAGCAACTCACAAAGCACAGAAACTAGTGATAGCCAGGGAACTAGCATTTTCAAAAGGAATACACAAAAGAAACCATAAAGAAATGAGCTAATCACAAAGCTGAACTACATAAAGGTTTGCTGAATTTGTAATTCTGATCAGTTAGGTTTGTGATTCTGCACATGCCCTCACCAGATAGTTAGATAACTCTGCTTCTTCCCGATTTAGCATTACTGCATTCTTTGTTCACTCTCTGCTCATTGGATAGAGGCGATGATGCTGATTCACCGTCCATTGAGCAGACTGGAGGTGGAGGGGTGACACAGGAAGCTGAACTGCCAAACCAGGAAAGTGGATTGCATGATCAGAAACTATACGTGTCACATGTCTAGCTGGGCGGTATTGGAAACTGTATATAAATCACTAGACTGGCTGTACAGAATTTACTAATCCTTTTTGGTAGGTAAAACAGAAAACATATGTCTTTCAGATGGGTTTTTACTATTTGCTGGAGTTTCCTTGTAAGAAGTTTAACAAATCCCAGAAGCTAGAGAGTCAGTAAGGAAAAAAGAAATCCATGTTTAACTGTTTAGTTAGTGGAAGCCTCTGCCAGTTGCTGAATTCTGTCGTAATTTCTCCCCCCTCCCCTACATCGAATGAGCTGAGTTTGTGGTTCTCTTAATGGACAAACTGGAAAATCAGGCTGCGGTTTCTCATTCCACAAATGCAACTCTGTTAATAATGAACCCGGTCAGCCCGATGCATTAACAGTTCATTTACATTGTTTGTGCTGAAAAGTTTAAACACTTCTCCTGCCAATAACAGTCGTTGGAATCTTCTCATATAAAACCTCCCGACATCACATCCGAGATGACGATGGACAGGGAAGCATCTGGATGTGAGGTTTCCTGATCAGCTGGAAATGGACCCTGCTGCCATTTGTTTTTCTATGTGTCTGTCAATATTACAGGATGGATGTATCAAGAAAATTCTCAGCTGACTTTGAAGCCAGCAACAGCCCAAAAAAAATGTAAGCACGGATGCCGGAGTCGCTGCACCTGTTAAAAGGTTAGTAAAGAAATCCACATGTTCTATTGATCCACCCATCCCTGCTATGCCAAGAAGGGTGAGATCATAGTTTACATACTGTAGATCTGCAGAAAGTGGGGTTGATTTACTAAAACTGAAGAGTGCAAAACCTGGTGAAGCTGTGCAAAGTAGCAATCAGCTTCTATCTTTAGTTTGTTTGATTAAGCTTTGACGAAAAAAAAAAATCTGGAAGCTGATTGGTTTCTATGCAGAGCTGCATCAGATTGTGCACTCTGCAGTTTTAGCAAATCAGCCCCTATATGTCTCTGCCCCACCCGCTGCCAATTGTTTAGGCCACTATTGACTATCTCTACAAAGGTAACACCCATCCTGAGCCCACTGAAGTACCTCCCCTTCCTATCAGACATTCCAACAGCAAGATGTCTTCTTTCAGCAGCATCTCCACACATCTCAGCAGCATGTGCCTGACGAAGGGGTCTTGCACGGCTGCGCAACGTTGCACTGTGTGTTCTGTGATGTGATCATTCTCCAATAAATATTTGGACGCTTTGACAATCCGTAGTGTGCTGGCAAATACGTACATTTGATATTGAAAGACTTAGCTCCTGTAAGTGGAAATCATTCCACAGGGACACAAAGGGGCTATGAAAGCCCAACAGAGATTCTAAAGCCACCCATAGATGGTCCCTGCAGAACTGGTCAAGATTCGATCCATCTTTGGGCAGGCTGATTGTTCCCAAGTCAATTCATCGATCCACCTGGGTACAAGTGCCCCACCCACTGCCAATTGTTTAGGCCACTAGAGACCATCTCTATAAAGGTGACACCCATCCTGTGCCCACCGAAGTACCTCCACTTCCTATCAGCACACATTCCAACAGCAAGATGTCTTCTTTCAGCAGCATCTCAGCAACATGTGCCCGACGAAGGGGCCCTGCACGGCTGTGAAACGTTGCACTGTGTCTTCTGTGATGTGATCATTCTTCAATAAATATTGGGACATTTTTGATGATCCGTGGTGCGCTGGCAAATATGTACATTTGATATTGAAAGAATTAGCTCCTATAAGGGGATATCCTTCCACAGGGACACAAAGGGGCTATGAAAGCCCAACAGAGATTCTAAAGCCAGCCATAGATGGTCCCTGCTGAACCGGCCAAGATTCGATCCATCTTTGGGCAGGCCAATTATACCCAAGTCAATCCATCGATCTATTTGGGTACAACCAGCATGTTGGACTTCTAGCATGCGATTATTGCCAACGGCTATAGCCGCTAGCAGTATGTACTGTGTTCTCTTGGCAGGGATGGCTCCTGGCGGGAGAACACAATAACTCCGCAGGAGGGATTTAGCAATAATGGGGGAATCTAGCAGTTTTCTTTTTTGCAACCTGTGGTTTCAAGAAAGAAAATGGCATCATCTATGGGCTGCTCAACACTTCTCCACTCTATACAAAAAAATGGCTGGGTTTCACTTTAATTCCTCTTATTTAGTTATTGTCAATATTTGCATATTTATTGTCTAGACCAGTGGTTCTCAACCTTTCTAATGCCGCGACCCCTTAATACAGTTCCTCATGTTGTGGTGACCCCCAACCATAAAATTATTTTCGTTGCTACTTCATAACTGTAATTTTGCAGTGGGAGGACTAGCGCCCCATCACTGATGTCAGTGGGATGAATAGTGCCCCATCGTTGGCGTCAGTGGGGGGAGGAATAGTGCCCCATCGTTGGCGTCAGTGGGGGGAGGAATAGTGCCCCATCGTTGGCGTCAGTGGGGGGAGGAATAGTGCCCCATCGTTGGCGTCAGTGGGGGGAGGAATAGTGCCCCATCGTTGGCGTCAGTGGGGGGAGGAATAGTGCCCCATCGTTGGCGTCAGTGGGGGGAGGAATAGTGCCCCATCGTTGGCGTCAGTGGGGGGAGGAATAGTGCCCCATCGTTGGCGTCAGTGGGGGGAGGAATAGTGCCCCATCGTTGGCGTCAGTGGGGGGAGGAATAGTGCCCCATCGTTGGCGTCAGTGGGGGGAGGAATAGTGCCCCATCGTTGGCGTCAGTGGGGGGAGGAATAGTGCCCCATCGTTGGCGTCAGTGGGGGGAGGAATAGTGCCCCATCGTTGGCGTCAGTGGGGGGAGGAATAGTGCCCCATCGTTGGCGTCAGTGGGGGGAGGAATAGTGCCCCATCGTTGGCGTCAGTGGGGGGAGGAATAGTGCCCCATCGTTGGTGTCAGTGGGGGGAGGAATAGTGCCCCATCGTTGGTATTAGTGACACCAATGATGGGGCACTATCCCTTCCACTGACACCAATGATACTTACCTTGCTGACTCCTGCTCCAGCCTGGGCTCGCTCTCTCCCTCTCCCATCTACAGCCTGCATACCTGGCTGCAGCAGCAAAATTTACACTTACCTGTCAGCTGTCTTCCTTCTCTGGCCTCTCTCTTCACTCGTTCCTGCAGCTCCCTCAATCTTCTTCGATCTCCGCGCGCTGCCGCTCGGCTCCTCCTCTCCAAGCTCCACCTTCTCGCCGGTGATTGGCCGCCTGTGTGCCTCTCCTGAGCTACAGTTCCGGTGGCCAATCAGCGGCGAGGAGGCGGTGACAGGGGCAGCATATCATCCCGCCCACACATCGCCGGAGACAGCAGCGGTGTCTCGGTTCCTAAGACCATCGGAAATATGTTTTCCGATGGTCTTAGGCGACCCCTGGGAAATGGTCGTTCGACCCCCAAAGAGGTCGCGACCCCCAGGTTGAGAACCGCTGGTCTAGACAATGTTTATTAAACAGCCTAATCTAATCATCCAATTGTGAACATGTTTAACAATAGATAAAGCACTTTTGGTGACAGCTAATTAGGTGAATGAAAATTTAGCATATAATTAAACTTCTGATAGATAAGGGAAATAGCATGGGGAAACTACAGCAGTATAGAATGATTGCTGACAAGTTTCAAAACCTTATCAAATTTCAGCTATGGCTGCTCTTGAGATGAGTTTGCTAAACTTGTGACCTCAGACCATGTTTTTCACATCACCGCTGAGCATACGTGTTTATCTTCTTCATACACAACTCCAGCTGACCTTCTCTTTGTGCAAGCAGTATCTTTGGCTGCACCATAGACATTAGATTGTTTCTGGAGGTCGATTTGTACACATGGGCATTAGCTTGACAAAGAGCAGTGTGAACAGCAAGCTTTTACAAAGTATTAGCAGAGCTTTTAGCCGGCTTTACAAATCTTTCTTGAAAGCTGAAGTAAGTGAGTTTCATGCATTTGCACTGTAAACATAAGTTACCTCTAATGAAGGGTGTCCCTCCTGTGGCTGCTGCAGTGTTTGATTAATTGTTCAACTTCATCCTGCCCGCTCTCCCCTGTTGGTGCCAAATGTGTAGTTTTAAATGATTGGAAGTTTCAGCTATAGTACAGGATCATTCACTCAGCACCTCCTCTATTCAGAAAATGCATTGCATTCATTTAACTGGATGCAAGGTGCTCTGAATGGAGGAGATGCAGATGAATATTACAATCTCCTTCCTCCAATCACAGAATGCTTTATATTCAGTGAAAAAGAATACAATACTTTTTCTAAATGGAGGAGGTGTAGAGCAAGCGTCTGTCTGTGATACCGTATTTGTACAACTAGAACCAGTCCTAGCACTGGATGTTTGGGATGAATAAAAATACAAGATTTAAAAAAATGTTGCAGCAGCCAGGGATGGGACACACTTTATTGGAGCCAACTTATTTTTAACTATGCATATGTAGAACAAAAAAAGTTTTTTGGCCTTACTACAGCTTGAAGATGAAGAGCCATTTACCCTACTCTGTGTTAGTGTTATGGCAGGCCATTCATTTAAAGAACGCACATTAAGTGTGACACATCAACTTGCATTAGAATGTGCCTTTAAAAGGAAAAGTTTGGGGTTAAAAAAAAAAACCAAACACACATACTCATCCCTATCCTGTAGCACTGGTGTAATGGCATGACTGCTATCAGTCACTGCTCTCCACTCTGTCACTCCAGCACTCCTTGGAGGGCTGGGCAGTGGAGGGATTGGGTGCATCTGGCTCCAGTTCTTAGCCATGTGCTGTCAATCAGGCAGCCAGGTGGATCCTGACAATATTTTCAGGATCCTTCCAGAGCCTGGAGTGGCTTTCCCACATCAGCTGATAGCGGGCAATAACTCACTATTAGCGGATTCTGAATCACAGGAGAGCAAAAGTTATTGCACTCCTGCGGCCCACAAGAGAAGTATGGCCAAAAAAAGCTTTGGCCATACTTCTTTTATACAGTTGTGTTCAAAATAATAGCAGTGTGTTGAAAAAAGTGAATAAAGCGGGGGCTTCTTGCAGATCGCTTGGCTTCACATAGGCGTCTTCTAATTGTAACAGTACTCACAGGTAACTTTAGACCTTCTTTGATCTTCCTGGAGCTGACTGTTGGCTGAGTCCTTGCCATTTTGGCTATTCTTCTATCCATTCGAATGGTAGTTTTTCGCTTTCTTCTACGTCTTTCAGGTTTTGGTTGCCATTTTAAAGCATTTGCGATCATTTTAGCTGAGCAGCCTATCATCTTCTGCACTTCTTTATATGTTTTCCCCTCTCCAATCAACTTTTTAATCAAGTTACGCTGTTCTTCTGAACAATGTCTGGAACAACCCATTTTCCTCAGAATTTCAGAGAGAAATGCACTGTAACAAGCATGTACAACATTTGCTGCCTTCCTTCCTTAGATAAGGGCAATAATTGCCACCTGTTTTTCAAAGAATGAATGACCTCATTAATAGAACTCCACACTGCTATTATTTTGAACATGCCCCTTTCAATTAGTGATTCAATTACACAGAATCAGCAGCATGCATGTCATGACTGTTGGGTCTGTTGGATTTCTATTACTCTACTACACCTGCTAGTAAATTATTTGCCATGTAGAAATATCATTTCTACCAAAAACAGTGATTGATCAGGTTAGTGATGTCTGACTGCTATTATTTTGAACACAACTGTAGCTACCTTCACATCACTACATGGTTTTGTTTTCTGTTTTTAGTTTTCTGTGTTCAGAAACAAACTGTCCAAAGAGCTGCATCCAGAACTCTGTAGAAAGACCAACCCCGAATGCATACTATGTCCAGGGTCCGTTGGCGGCTCTATTCACATGAAACCACTCAGATAAGCAGTTACATGCGAACAGCAGAAGCGCTGGCCCTTGACCCACAGATGGCCAACTGGTACCCATAATATAAGAGACAGAAGTACAGAAAAGCGGTTGAAAGAGTCCAGGATAATTTTAATTGTTGGTAAAAAGGTTATATAAAAATAGTCAATGCATTTCAAGGGTAACACCACACCCCCTTAATCAGGGATAAACGCAGGATAAACTTGGATGGACTCTTTACATGAACTAACAACTTAACAGGCGTTTCTAAGCAGCAATGGAGAAAAGTAAAACATGACAGAATGACATCTTGGGGCAGAGTCTATTTAAGAGCATGGCGTCCCCTCTTTTGGCAAGCATTATGCTAATGGTTAGTGTATGGACAAGTACCCCATCTGCCAGGGACAGCAGGGAGAGGTTCTGGAGGAGTAGGGAAAGTGCAGTGACTACCCTTTCCTTCATTTGAGGAAGCCTTCCAGTTGGGGTTGGACTGGCCAGGCAACACTCCTGCTCCTCATTGCAGAAACATGCGGCATCATTTCTAGTTATTGTACTGCTCCTACAGATCCCGTAAGTGGCTCTGGTCGCTTGTGCTCACCCGCCGGGCCTGGTTGTTCCTTGATGGAACTTTCTATAATATACGGTTCACATTGCTTGACCTCTATGTGGTCTCTGCCACCGACACACTACGCTGCATTCTGCACACACTTGGCAGCAGTTGGCAGGATATGTCCTTATTCACAGCTGGTGTGAAAGGAGGAACGGGCCACTATGGCACCACTAAGAGCAGCCTTGGCCGTAGTGCCTAAGTTCAATGAGTCAAACATCTCTATCAGAGTGGGAGGAGAGACTGGAGAGTGCCACCCGCCTGTATTGGGTTCCCACCCGGCTGATTGCGGAGCTGACCATTAACAAGAGGATGATGCTCACCAAAAAATGATTGTGCTACTGGAAGATTCACAAGCTAGCCTAGAACAATTTGTGGAGCAGCTGAAATGCCTGTTTAGGGAAAATTACAGTACTGAAACTGAGGCACAGGTTTTATTGTCCACAGACAGCAGGAGGATGAACGCCTCACCCACTTGGCGATAGCCCTCCAAAACCTTTGGAAGTGGTTGGAGAAGAACTCTGAGACTGTTAATCTACCTAGATGACATCATTATTTTTTCCAAGTTGTCTGACGACCATAGACAGACTGGGTGTTCACCCAACGGGCCCAGTATGAATTAAAGTTGAAGCGAAGCTGTGCCACCTGATGTGACAAAAAATCCAATACCTGGGACACATTGCAGAGGTCGGAGGAGTCTCCCCAGACCTAACCAAGGTCCATTGACATGCCTCTCATTCAGATGTTGGACAGACAACCCACACAGAAAAAAGGGGGATCCTCCCCTTCAATCCAGACCCAGTGTCAGAATCCACAACAGCAAGCTTTTGACACCCTGAACAAACTCTGACGTTCGATCCCCTCCTGGCATATGATAATTACTCAAAGTCTTTCTGGGTATACATGGATAGGAGCTTACATCCTCACACAAGAAAAAGGTAGATAAGAAAGAGTGATCACCTATGTGAGCCGCAGCCTGAGGCCCACCAAGCATAACCCTAAAATTATAGCTTCTTTAATCTGGAACTGTTAGCTTTGGTGTGGGCTATCACAGAACAGTTTGCAGAGTATCTCACTGGAGAGAAAATGGAAGTCTACACCAACACCCTCTTGCCAAATTGGGGGCACTAGAACAAAAAGGTGGGTCGTCCGTCTGCCAATTTTAACTATAAGATGCATTACAAACCTGGAAAGTTCAATGGACATGCGGATGTTCTCTTTCGCTACCCCAGTGGAGTGCCCAGGGGAGCATGTGGATCTGAACCATGAGGACCTGGAGGTAGCGCCAGTATTGCCTTTGGCTACCTCTTTGTGCTTCCTCCAGGGGTAACAACTCAATTCAATTCCCAGACAGGGCCTGCTGAGATCCACATTCCAACAGAAGGACCCTGACCAATTCCTCCTTTTGCGGCGACATGCCGTCCTCCCAAGAATGTCAAAAGTTGCCAGATGTAGCGAGAGCACTGGTGAGACAGTGGGACTGGCTTGAGTTCTGAGGTAATGTACTGTATTGGCAAGCATGCATCCCCATCGAACAACGAGACATTCTACAAATTGTGGTCCCCCTTTCGCACATCCTTCAGATCTGCCAAGTGATGTATGCCTCTAGTGGGCATTTGGCCAGGAGGTATTTCTATCGTCCATGAGTGGCAGAGCGTGTGCAATGAGCTTTCCGGGAGTGTGTGACGTGCACCGTACATAAATGCACCCAAGAGCAGACTACCACAATGACCATCACCACCTCAGAACCCTTTTAACTGGTGATAATGGACTTCCAAATAGTCTCCAGCTCCCCATCTTGGTTTCGCAATGCACTAATCTTTGTGGACCACTTCTCAAAGTTCGCTGTGGTAGTACCCATCAAAGCCAGAGAGAGGCGACCACAGGTAAAGTCTTTTGGGAACATATAGTTCAACCTTATGGATGCCCCAAACGCATCCTACCAAGCTGAGGCCCGAATTTAGAATCCCAGATACTGTTTAAGTTATGCCGCCTAAGAGCAATTCATGAGTCGCATACTATACCATACCACCCTCAGGGTAACTGGAATCTGTGAGCACTTCAATCGTATGCTGCTGGGGATGTTACAGACTCTACAGCAAGGCCACTGGGATTGTTGGAACCAGCATGTGGGGGCTGTGATCTGGGCCTACAATAACACACGGCATAAAGCTACTGGACATACCTGTTCTTTCTGATGTTTCGGGCACTATGGCCGACTACCGGTGTTCCTCTTGCTGAACTCCCCATAATGCCCCTCTTCTTGCTCACCCAGTGAGTGGGTGCAAAAACAGTGTGACCGGTTAAACAAAGCTAAACAAATAGTCTTGGACAGGCATAAAGACTTGGCAGAGGCTGCTGTCATAGATAAGCTGCTTTTATGACCGGGTGTTAGTGAAGAACCCAAAAAGTGAAAGAGGCAGCAAGTTGGAGCCCAAGTGGGAGCACAGCCCCCCATTGGATGGAGAAACAACCTTTTCCACTGACCTCTGTGTACAACGTGGTCTCGGAAGGCTCTGAACCAATCAGAGTGGCTCCACCGCAATCAATTTAGACCATGCAAGCTGAGTGGGGACTGTTCCACCATGCCTTCCGCCAACAGTGAGGACAGCGACTCCGTGGATGTTCTGCCAGTCCAGGAAGTCCCTTTCAAATGGTACCGGTCTCCAACTGAGCCCAGATCCAGCTAATACAGAGGAGGAAAACACTATCAGTTAATCTGCGAACAGTGCAGAGGTGTCCTGCTGAATCACTGGCCTCCTCAATGGATACAGCAACAAGCTCAGGTGAAAGGGGTATGTCTGGCCCTGAGGACCCCCAACCACCTGAGGCCTTACAGCCACATGCAGAAGATGACAGTTCTGAGGGTGACCCCACAATGAGGTCTACCGCCCAATTCGGTCTTGTGGGCAACTATCTACAAAGTACTATGATTATGTTGTTTCAAATTCTCTTGTTAGTACTATAATTATGTTTCTTGTAATAATATGCTGTTCTTACTGTGTTTCAATGCTCAGGACACCATCTGACAATGACAGGGTGATTGGAAGCAGGTGCAGTCTGTACTCCCATCTATAGGTGGCGCTAGGCTTAAGTGGAAATACAGAAGGGGAAGGAAGTTGTGGTCACCAGGAGAGCAGCTGTCTGATTGGATGCTGGTGCCCTTTGTGACCTCCGTGACCATCTTAGGTGAGGGCAGAGCCTATTCAAGAGCTTAGCCCCCTGTTTTGGCACAAATTATGCGAGTGATTTGTGTAGGGACAGGTACTCTGTCTGCTAGGGACAGTGTCAAGCAGCAGGGAGAGGTTCAAGAGGAGTAGGGAAAGTGCAGGGACTACACTATCCTTCACTTGACAAAGCCTTCCAGTTGGGGTTAGACTGGTCAGACCACACTCCTGCTCCTCATTGCAGAAGCTGTCGGTATCATTTCTAGCTATGGTACCACTTCTACAGATCCCGTAAGTGGCTCTGGTCAGTTGTGCTCACACCGGGCCTGTTTGTAGCAACTTTCTACAATATATACTTCACATTACTCAACCTCTGTGTGGTCTCTGCGACACACCGTGTTGCACCCTGCGCACAAACACACTCTGGTGCATTGCCATGCGTTGCAGCAAGCTGTTCAAAACTCATGCTGTGGTTATGTGCATGTTCCCACAATACATAGATGTAAATCAGCCCTTAATGATCAGGAACGGCATACACCACCATTCAACTTTCCGAAAAAAAAACTGGTTGTATTCAGAGAGCAGTTCATCCTATGACAAGGAAGGGAAAAAAGAACTCTGCTTGGGGCCAGGGCCAAAAAATCCTGCAGGAAGCTGAGAAGAAAAGCATTCATTTGGTAATAGATGCTGGAGGGCATGAACAGACCAAAAGGAGAAGGTCCTCAGAAGGTGATAACCCTTTTAAAGGGATAAAGATCATCTGAATTTATTAGACTTTCCAGGCTGTCCAAATTAAGTTTAGTCCTTTTGTGGGCAGATAAAATTGGGCTTACTGATAGGGAAATACCTGAATGAGTAGTCTTTACTGGAAGCCACCCTTAAGCCCCGTACACACGTTGAGAATATTAGACGAATGGTCGTCTGTTTTTTTTTCCATACTAAACTCATATCAAAAGTGAAGAGGTTTCTAAAGATATAAAAATTCTTGTATGACAGAAAGAAGATTTGGAAGTGATGTAATGTATTTGTATTGTATTTTCAGATGAAAACGGTGCTGATTAAACGAAAATTGTATGATCTGGTATCGTACGAGAAGTTTTCCTGCTTGTCCCTTCAAGTTATTTTCGGGCAAAAGTCATGTACTACATAGTTACATAGTTAGTCTGGCTGAAAAAAGACAGAAGTCCATCCAGTTCAACCTTAAAAAAAAATAAAAAAGGAAGGATCAGATTATCATACGTATTTTTCGTACAATTTTCTGATCCTGTGTACTAGGCTTAATCCTGGGCTGCACAGGATCCAGGGCAGTGAAGATGAACCTATTAACCGCATTCCCGCTGCCCTATAGTAGATATACTGCTACAGGGCGGCAGGGGTGCGCAAAATCATGTGTGTATATATACGTGATTTTGCATTTCCAGGTAGGGGGCGCGCACGCCCTACTCATACCGCTATTCGTGGCCTCGGCTGTCAATCACCGGGTCCTGGTCGGTGATTACTCGCCGGCACCCGGTGATTGTGGAGCTTTACCGATGGAGGGAGAGAACTGTATGTAAACAATACAGATCTCTCCCGTCAGCTCCTGCACACTGCTTTTCATGGCTCTGCATAGCAGAGCCATACAAAGCAGTGTGCTTATAGTTGAAAGCATAGACACAGCCCACAGTAAAACAGCACACAGTTAACCCTTTGATTGCCCCAGATGTTAACCCCTTCCTGCCCAGTGCCATTAGTACAGTGTCAGTGCTATTTATTAGCACTGATCACTGTATTGGTGTCACTGAGGATGTCAGTGACACGAAGTCTGTGTCGGAATGCCTGCCGCAGTCCTGCTAAAAGTAGCTAATAACCGCCATTACTAGTAAAAAAATTTTTTTTTTTAAATCTCAATATATATACACCACCATTTTGTAAATGCTATAACTTTCACGTAAACCAATTCATTTACACGTATTGGGATTTTTTTTTAGCAAGACGTAGCAGAATACATTTTGGCCTACATTTGATGAAATTTGATTTTTTTTTACTGGACATGTTTAATAGCAAAAAGTCAAAAATATTATTTTATTTCTCAAAATTGTCAGTATTTTATAAATATAAAAAACGCACACCCGATCAAATACCACCAAAAGAAATCTCTATTAGTGGGAAAAAAAGACGTACATTTCATTTTGGGTGCAGCGTTGCATGACCGCGCAATTGCCAGTTAAAATGCAGCGCCGTAATGCAAAAAATGGCCTGGTCAGGAGGGGGGGGGGGGGCAAATCCTCTGGAGGGTGAGTGGTTAAGTGATGTCCATCCTAGATTTACTATGCAGTCCTTGGGAATTGCAAATTGGTATGTTATGTCATCAAGGATGTGCAGGAACCCATAGTGACCAATCAGAAGATAGCTTTCTCCCTGACTGCCTCGGATTCTTAAAATGGATTATGTGGTTGGTGGTTTACCATGCTAATACAGATTCCTGAAGTATATGTGAAATAAATCCATAAAATGTTTCCAACAAGCGGAGCCTGCATAGGCATAAAAGGACAGGACAGGTAATGTTTGCCGTCACTAGTTTCTCCGCGGTCTCCACTTTCTGTAGCATCACATGCCATATCCAATATGAGGACCGTAGAGACCGCATTAAAACATTTTTATATACTTCTAATTTTGCTTTTAAAGGTCATTGAAAGAGACCCAGCAAAAATTAATGGATAAGAGCTAACTCTTACCCCTGGTTCACATATGTGCGTTCCTGCGGTCCGCGTTTTGCGCGGGCATGAGAGCCCATTCATTTGAATGGACTCCCGTGCCCTGGGACACGTAGGGAAGAAGTCCCTGCACTTCTGGAAACGCAGCCCACACAGGAACCTCGGTTCCCAGTACGGTTGCGATCTCCAGTGCGGGCGGTGTGCCATTTGAATTAATGGCACCCCCCCCGCAGGTTCGCATTCTTCTGTGCGGGTGGTGCGGCTGCACAGATTTTTGTGCTGATCCACAGCAGCACCACCCGCACATATGTGAATCTAGCCTTAGTCTAGGTTCACAACTATGCATTTTTCGCTTTGCAGAAACGCACAGCGGTCCATTTAACATGATTTCCTATGGGACAGGTTCACATCTCCGTGTCTTCACCGGTACGTTTTTTGGAAAGGGTCAGGGACTTTTTTAAAACGCAAAACGTTTTTGGTTCTATAGACGTCAATGGAGACGCTGCAGTATGTAGTATGTTTTTGATGCGTTTTGTGTTTTATTCTGCCCAGCAACAAGTAAAAAAAAAAAAAAGCAAAATGCATCAAAAACACGGAAAAAATGCATGCGCAAAACACACTGCAAGAAGCACTGCGGAAACGCATTAAACGCAAACTGCATAGGTGTGAACCTAGCCTAAAGCCGGCCATAGATGGGCAGGGACCAGTCAAGCTTTGAACCATGTATGGGCACACTAAATGTACCCAAGTTGATTGATCGATCAATTTGGGTACAACCATCCTGTCGGATTTTACATGCAATTATTGCTAGCGGCTTCTCTGTGTTGCAAGAAAGAAAATCGCTCCATCTATGGCAGGCTTCAAGCTCGTCACATAAATCTATCAACAACTATGTAATTCAAGGGCTTGCCTAATTGGCTATAGATTGGTTGTAGAGGTCAGGTGAGTACTAATTTTATGCTGTTTTGCTAAGGTCAATTACACAGAGATTGTACAGTCAGATTGTAATGTGTATGGTGAGCTCAGACAGCTAGATGTCTTAGGGCCACCATATTCATTATAATCATTGTGCAAGTAATTTTAGATTTACCATCGTTATGTAATATGAGGACCTACCTAGTCTATCCAATTCATTTTTGTTCAATCATGCAGGCCCTTAAGCTGGCCATAGATGGATCCAGTGGCGTCCCAAGGCAGATGTGGGGGGTGCACGCCGCACCGGGTGACACCTACCGCACAGGGTGACACCGGACCCACTCCACGAAAAGGTAAGTTGTAAAGCAAGCCGACGATCCCCGCAGGATGGATCCGATCCATCCTGCGGGGATCGTCGGCTTGCTTTACAACTTACCTTTTCGTGGAGTGGGTCCGGTGTCACCCCGTATAGGTTGCAAGCCAATGATCCCCGCAGGATGGATCGGATCTGCGGACTGGGGAGCATAATGGATTGGAGTCTGATCCATTCTGCTCAATCCGCAGATCCGATCCATTCTGCGGGGATCGTCGGAGGGGGTGTCACCAAGTGTTATCGCACTGGGTGACACCAACCCTAGGGACGCCCCTGGATGGATCAAAAGGCATCTGGTTCAGCAGGGACCGGCCAAATTTTGATCCATCTATGGCCTTTCCCGTTCAAGAGGGGTTGATCAAGTAATTGACTCCTCCTGAACAGGACTCCTGGAAAAGTTTTCTGTTCGATCAACGCATGCAGACAACCTACTGCAGTGCTGATCAGTGTATTGTGACAGTGGAGGAGCCCCTCTGACAGAATACAATAGCTCTGCAGGGAGGATCCCTCCATCTTCCTCTCTTGTGTGGATGGGGCAATCCAATCTGCTTTGTTAGATCTGACCACTGAAAAAACAGAATAATTTATGGCCAGCTTTACAATACATAGTGGTTGGAAGATCTAAGTCTAGGTTCACACCTATGCGTTTGGCGGAAACGCACAGCAATCCATTTAACATGATTTCCTATGGGGCAGGTTCACATCTCTGCGATGTCACCCAGTGCGTCTTTTGGAAAGGGTCAGGGAATTTTTTAAGCGCAAATCGTGGCATTTTTGGTTCTATAGACTTCAGTGTAAACGCTGCAGAAAAGCATGTAGTGCGTTTTTGATGCATTTCTAATGCGTTTTGCGTTTTAATCTGCCTAGCAACAAGTAAAAAAAAAAAAGTACAAAAATGCAAAACGCATTGTAGAAACGGATCATATGCAAACTGCATAAGTGTGAACCTAGCTTTAAGGAGATTGTACAATCAGATTGTAACGTGTGGTATGAAAACGTTAACTGTGCTTTACTGTTCATCACTCTCTCTTCTGTTTCCTTGCCCTTGTCTGCTAATCTGACAGCCTGTTTTTCCTGAAGCTGGCCAAAACACAACTCTCTACTTAACAGAGCATGGATGGATAAATCCCTCCTGTGGGGCTATTGTCAGGATACCCAAACAGCGGCTGCATCTGACTGGATGCAACTGCTGTTCAGTTTACAGTCTGCCTCCCATCTCCTTTGATTTTATAATCAGGTGGGATTGACAGAGCAGAAGATGATTATCAGGAACTGGACAAAATTTGAATAGTCTATGTTCAGTTTAAAACCAGGTTCACATCTATGCAGATTGCGGTTGATGCATTTACTGGGTGCATTTTGCATTTTTTTCACACTTGCTTTTGATGAGTTTTTTTTGTGCATTTTTTTAAATGTATTTTGTGCAACTTTACCTGGTTGTCAAGGAGCGGGGGCGGCCGCCGGCGTCCTTAACAACCAATAAACAACAGCCGTTAAGAAGTGGGCGGCCATCATGTCCTTGACAACTGATGAGTCATCAGCTGTCAGCAGGGTTCCCCGCTCACAGCAGAATATAAACAAGCCTATTGCTGGCAAATACAAAAATTGGGGAAAAACCAGCGAGACAAAAAAAATTACTTGCCAGGCCCTCCGAAATTCCATGGGCCTGGTAATGATTGAGGGAAACCCCATGCTGTTTTTTTCCTGATTTGTTTTTTAACCACTTCCCAACCGCCCTATAGCAGAAATACTGCACGGTGCGCAAAATCACATGTGTATATATACGTGATTTTTCATTTCAGGGTAGGGGGCATGCGCCCTACCCATGCTGCGGCTGTCCATCACCAGGTCCCGGCTGGTAATTACTCGCTGGCACCTGCTGATTTCCGAAGATTTCCGATGGGGAGAACTGTTCTGTTTTGTTTACTAATAGTTCTCTTCCCTGTCAGCTGTTGCACACTGCTGCACAGCACAGCCATCCACAGCAGTGTGATTACAATGAAGCACACTAACACCACCCCCTAGTAAAACACTCCCAGCACACAGTTAACCCTTTGATCGCCCCTCATGTTAACCCCTTCCTGCCAAGTGCCATTAGTACCGTGTCAGTGCTTTTTTTTAGCACTGATCACTGTATTGGTGTCACTGGGGATGTCAGTGGCACCAAGTCAGTTCCCCCCAGTGTCAGAATGCCTGCCGCAGTCCTGCTAAAAGTAGCTGATCACCGCCATTACTAGCAAAAAAAATTTTTTTTAAAATCTCCAATATGTATACCTCCATTTGTAAACGCTATAACTTTCACGTAAACCAATTAATTTACACGTATTGGGATTTTTTTTTAGCAAAGACATGGAGCAGAATACATTTTGGGCTAAATTTATGACGAAATTTGATTTTTCAAATTTTTTTTACTGGACATGTCTAATAGCAAAAAGTCATAAAAGTTTTATATGGCCTATTCTTTTTTTTATAGCGTAAAAACTGCACAGGCGATCAAATACCACTGAAAGAAAGTTCTATTTGTGGGAAAAAAGGCCATAGATTTCATTTGGGTGCAGCATTGCATGACGGCGCAATTGTCAGTTAACGTAACGCAGCGCCGTAACCAGGGGTGGACTGACCATTTGGAAACTCGGGCACTGCCCGAGGGCCTGGGGTCAGTAGGGGGCCCCATGAGATGCCCCTGGTACCTTTTTTCACAGAATTTTTGAGTTTGGGCAAGCACACGGGCCCCATGATCCTCTATTGCCCGGGGGCCCCATGAGTTGTCAGTCCGCCCCTGGCCATAACACAAAAAATGGCCTGGTCAGGAAGAGGGGTGAATCCTCCGGAGGGTGAGTGGTTAATTGCCGGCAATAGGTTTGTTGATATTCAGTTGTTAGCAGTAACCCCACTGACAGCTGATGACTGTCGGTTGTTAATTTCATGGCAGGTGCCTGCTTCTTAAGTCTAGGTTCACACCTATGCAGGTTGCGTTTGAGCCATTTCTGGATTGCGTTTTTGCACCTGCGTTTTTGATGCATTTTTTCATTTTTCTTGTTGCTAGGCAGAGGTAAAATGCAAAACACAGAAAAAACTCACTACATTCTTTTCTGCAGCATTTCCACTGAAGTCTATATTACCAAAACCACAACTTTTTCCATTAAAAAAAGTCCCTGACCCTTTCCAAAAAACGTACCGGGTGAAAACGCGGAGATGTGAACCTGTCCCATAGGAAATCATGTTAAATGAACTGTACTGCGTTTCTGTAAACCGATTAGGTGTGATCCTAGGGTAACTACCATGTTGTTTACTGGTTTAAGGACTCCAGCGTCCACCCTGCTCACACAGGACGCAAAACGCATGAAAACACAATACTTGTGTTTCTGTAGCAGTTCCATAGAAGTCTATGACAAGCAAAATGCAATCTGCTACAGGAAAAAAAGTCCATGACCCTTTCAAAAATCCACACCGGCTCAAAACATACAGATGTGAACTAGATTATTATTATTATTATACAGGATTTATATCGCACCAACAGTTTGTCTCCCGTTGATACTGTAAAGCGCTGCGCAAACTGTTGGCGCGATATAAATCCTGTATAATAATAATTGTCTCCCGTTATATTGTAAAGCGCTGCACAATTATTATTATTATACAGGATTTATATCGCGCCAACAGTTTGCGCAGCGCTTTACAGTATAAACGGGAGACATTATTATTATTATTATTATACAGGATTTATATCACGCCAACAGTTTGCGCTTTATAATATAACGGGAGACAAACTGTTGGTGCGATATAAATCCTGTATAATAATAATAATAGTCTCACGTTATATTGTAAAGCGCTGCGCAATTATTATTATACAGGATTTATATCGCGCCAACAGTTTGCGCAGCACTTTACAAGATAACGGGAGACAAACTGTTGGTGCGATATAAATCCTGTATAATAATAATAATAATTGTCTCCCATTATATTGTAAAGTGCTGCGCAAACTGTTGGCGCGATATAAATCCTGTATAATAATAATAATAATTGTCTCCCGTTATATTGTAAAGTGCTGCGCAATTATTATTATTATTATATAGGATTTATATCGCGCCAACAGTTTGCGCAGCACTTTACAAGATAACGGAAGACAAACTGTTGGCGCGATATAAATCCTGTATAATAATATTGTGCAGCGCTTTACAATATAACGGGAGACAATTATTATTATACAAGATTTATCGCGCCAACAGTTTGCGCAGCACTTTACAATATAATGGGAGACAATTATTATTATTATACAGGATTTATATCGCACCAACAGTTTGTCTCCCATTATCTTGTAAAGTGCTGCGCAAACTGTTGGCGCGATATAAATCCTATATAATAATAATAATAATTGCGCAGCACTTTACAATATAACGGGAGACAATTATTATTATTTTTATAGAGGATTTATATCGCGCCAACAGTTTGCGCAGCGCTTTACAATATAACGGGAGACAATACAGCAACAATACAATTTGGTACAAGAGGAAACAGAGGGCCCTGCTCACTAGAGCTTACAATCTAATATCCATAGGAAAGCATGTTAAATGAACTGTAGTGCGTGTCTGCAAACTGGAAAACACAGTGAAATCCACATAGAGTAACTGCAAACAACAGACTGCCTGTGTGACTAATTGATCCTATTTCAGCAGTCTGATACACAGAGGGCTGTACAGAGAGCTTTTAGCTGAAACACGACTACAGCAAGTATGTAAAAAAGGAAATGTAGCATCCAAAACGACCCTATACGCATTACATATTGTATATTTGATGAAAACTCGTGATGGTATCCCTTTTATATCACAAATATGACTTTACCTTGCCTTTGGCTGTGTTAATGATGATAAAAGTTGATGGAGCAGAGGAGAGAGGAAGGAAGAGGAAGTCAGTGACTACAGAGTATCAAGAGTGATGGTCAGAGGAGACTCCAGCTTCCATTGCCCCCGCTGGGTACTTACCTCTGGATCTGCGGCGAGAGAAGCAGCCTCCCATCTCTCCTACTTCCTAGACGGAGCAGACTTCTCCCTGGGCCGGCCTCCTCCTCCAGCAGCTCACTACAATAAGGGCTGAGTCACATAGCTTGGCGGTGGGATGTGCAGACTGAGTGCTGCTCTTGTTTGGTGATGCTCAGACACTCTCAGGAGGAGGGGAAGGGACTCTCTCCAGCAGGCTGAGACACTCTGAAACTGGATTCCCAACAGCTGCACCACTCACCCCTCCTGCAGGACACCACATCTGCCTGGGGTAACCGTTTGTGTGCCAGGGACTAATACAGCAGCGTGCTGCCGGCTTCCGCACCTATGGCTGGGCTAACTGTGCACTGTGGACTAAGGGCCCAATCACATCTGTGCGTTGGAAAACACGATATGAGTTCTTCGAGAATGCAAAGCACGGTTTTTATGCGTTGTGTTAACATATAACACAACACAAGCGCTTTATGTGCATTTTCCTCCTTGGGCACATGGAAAAATCATGCATGGGACTTAAAAAAAAAAAGCACATAAAGAAAGCATTGTGCGCTTTTGGTGCTCTTCCATTGATAATGGATGGTGGGCTTCCATTGACTACAATGGATGGTGCGCTTTTGGTGCGCTTCCATTGATTACAATGGATGGTGCGCTTTTGGGGCGCTTCCATTGATTACAATGGATGGTGCGCTTTTGGTGCGCTCCCATTGATTACAATGGATGGTGCGCTTTTGGGGCGCTCCCATTGATTACAATGGATGGTGCGCTTTTGGGGCGCTTCCATTGATTACAATGGATGGGGCACTTCCATTGATTATAATGGATGGTGCGCTTTTGGGGGCTTCCATTGATTATAATGGATGGTGCGCTTTTGGGGGGCTTCCATTGATTATAATGGATGGTGCGCTTTTGGGACGCTTCCATTGATTATAATGGATGGTGCGCTTTTGGGGCGCTTCCATTGATTATAATGGATGGCGCGCTTTTGGGGCGCTTCCATTGATTATAATGGATGGTGCGCTTTTGGGGCGCTTCCATTGATTACAATGGATGGTGCGCTTTTGGGGCGCTCCCATTGATTACAATGGATGGTGCGCTTTTGGGGCGCTTCCATTGATTACAATGGATGGGGCACTTCCATTGATTATAATGGATGGTGCGCTTTTGGGGGCTTCCATTGATTATAATGGATGGTGCGCTTTTGGGGGGCTTCCATTGATTATAATGGATGGTGCGCTTTTGGGACGCTTCCATTGATTATAATGGATGGTGCGCTTTTGGGGCGCTTCCATTGATTATAATGGATGGTGCGCTTTTGGGGCGCTTCCATTGATTATAATGGTTGGTGCGCTTTTGGGGCGCTTCCATTGATTATAATGGATGGCGCGCTTTTGGGGCGCTTCCATTGATTATAATGGATGGTGCGCTTTTGGTGCGCTTCCATTGATTAAAATGGATGGTGCGCTTTCATTGATTACAATGGATGGTGCGCTTTTGGTGCACTTCCATTGATTATAATGGATGGTGTGCTTCCATAGACTATAATGGAGGGTGCGTTTTTGTTGTATTTTTCACATAGCGCGCTTAACTGTATAGGACCAGTTCACACCACATGCAGTTCAGTGCGGTTTTCTTCTGCATCAAAAACACACGGAAAGTAAGTTATATGGTTCTGAACATGCTGCAAAGTAATGCAGCCCATACATGGGTCGAATTCTGAACTAATTTTCTTTCAAAAATCGGAAAATTTGTGCGCTTTGTAATGCAATGGTGCTCCTGAACCTCTCCTTTTCCCGCTCACTTCTGGTTGTTTGGAATGAGCAGAACATATTAGTGGTGGTCACGTGCGCTGCTCTATGCACACTACAAATCTCATAGTCCATCTCAGAAGCAAGCATGAGAGGGTCACTACACTCCTACATACGGCGGGGCCATGGAGAATGAATGTAGCCACCTTCCAGCAAGAAGTTGGATCACTGCAAAAAAAAAAAAAATGGAGATCTGGAGGAGGCTGGGAGCAACAGAAGGTACTTTTTTGAGTTAAAGCAGAACTAAGGGCAAGAATACTGACCCAGCGCCAGCATCTTCTCCCTGGCTTCTTCAACAATCTTGATTGGCCAGCATGGGATGACTTCACTCCCACGCATGCGTAGTAGTGCAGTCTAACAGCACACAAGTTGTGTGGCAGAATGTAAACTAAGCAATGCATGCACATCTCTGTGTACGTTCTGCAGGGGATTGCAAACAGGCAGCTAAGTTATGTTTGTTGCAGAGCAGCCATTGCATGTCTCTTCTGCAATAGCCTGTCTGTTCGCAATTTTTTATTTATCAGCTTTAGTTCCACTTTCAGACTACATACTTGAATAGAATTTTTTTTAAAACCACAACAATCATTTACCAACAACTGTCACATAGATGTATGAATGTGAGTCTCTCACAATGATTTTCCAGTGTGCTGGACAATTATTTCAATGGCACACTTTGCTATTATTAATGTTCACTAAAACCTCCAGTCTGTCCTTTCTTTTTTCCCCCTGATAAGGAATTTGATTTGTACAGATAGTAAAAATAAACTTGGGACTGGGAGGAAATGTCCACATCTTGCTGCAACAGGCCTGCGCCTCCAGGCTATTTATCCTGCTAATAGAATACACAGGGAGTTCCTGCAAAGTGAAAGTAAAAGTGGCCTGCCAGGAAAAGCTAGTACGCTTGCTTATAGTAAAGTGCCTGAAAGTAAAACTGTCTGTGTCACCCACAAACTTTTATTTAACCACTTGCCCTCCAGAGGATTTACCCCCCCTTCCTGACCAGGCCATTTTTTGCGATACACCGCTGCGTTATTTTAACGGACAATTGCGCGGTCATGCAACATGAAATTCATATCCTTTTTCATCACAAATAGAGCTTTCTTTTGATGGTATTTGATCGCCTGATGCGCGGTTTTTATTTTTTGCGCTATAAACAAAAAAAGAACAATTTTTAAAAAAATATATATATTTTTGACATTTAGCTATAAAACATATAATGTCCAGTAAAAAAAATCAAATTTCATCATAAATTTAGGCCAAAATGTATTCTGCTACATGTCTGCTAAAAAAAAAAAAAATCCAAAACCGTGTAAATTAATTGGTTTACATGAAAGTTATAGCATTTACAAATGGCGGCATAGATACTGGAATTTATTTATTTATACTAGTAATGGTGATGATCAGCGACTTATAGCGGGACTGCAATGGGCATTCTGACACTGGGTGGGAACTGACTAACTGTCATTGACATCCCCAGTGACACTAATACAGCAATCGGTGCTAATAAAAAGCACTGACATTGTACTAATGACACTGGGCAGGAAGGGTTAACATCTGGGGCGATCAAAGGGTTAACTGTGTGCTGGGTGTGCTTTACTGTCTAAGCATGCTGCTTTGTATTGCTCTTCTTTGCTATACAGAGCAATACAAAGCAGCGTTCTGGAGCTGACGGGAGAGGTCTGTATTGTTTACATACAGACCTCTCCCCAGTCAGTGATCTGGGTGTGCTTTACGCTTCTTTGTATTGCTTTGCTATACAGAGCAATACAAAGCAGTGTGCAGGAGCTGACAGGGGAGAGGTCTGTATTGTTTACATACAGACCTCTCCCGAGAGAGAGAGTGTGATTTTCAACAGCCCTGCCGCCCTGTAGCAGTAGTTCTGCTATAGGGTATTCGGGAAGCGGTTAATCAGCAGCACTGAAAATGTTTTTATTTCAGATGCTTTGCTATAAAAGATAACAAATCAGGTTAGTATTCTCACCGTGCAGCACTGGAGTCCTGGATTTAACTTTCAGTAAAGGCACTGTCTACAAGGATTTTCCATGTACACTGGAGTTTGTGTTTTTATGTCTTTCACAAATACAATGATAGGTTACTTAGCTTCCTCCCTGGTGTGTGCAGCTGTGGCATGGATATTAGATTGTTAGCTCTTTTGGGCGCAGGGCATAAGGGTGCAATGGTCTCTAGGAAGCAATGCATACCAGACCCAGCTCTTCGAAAACTGGGAATGTCCCTATCAGTCAGGGACAGTTGGCGAGTTTTAGGCACCACGTCTGGGTGAGTCACGGCAGCAGCTAATTCCGGTTCTCTTTTCTAAGAATTAGGCAATATCTTGTTTATAGGAAATGCTTATCATATTGCTATGTATTTGGCCTGAACACACTGATGTAAGGAATGTGCTGGTGAATTAAGAAATAACATTTGCAGGCTTAAACCCAAAATGCAAGTTCCTGCTGTTTATTGTGGGTATACAGCAATCAAAGAGAACTATATGGCCACTGACAGGTTAAGTGGGTAACACTGATTATCTCATTACAATGGCATCTGAAAGTGGGTGGGATATGTTAGACAGCAGGTGAACATGTTGTCCCTGAAGTTGCTGTGTTAACCTTTTGAGGACCATAAGATTACAGAACCCCAAAAGAATCAATTTTTTGTTTTTAAAGTTCATACACTTCAGTTGCTGTAACTAAGCCATTTCATGAAATAAAAAGGTAGATCCATTTAAGAACTAATATTTTGACTCAAACCAAAAAAAAAAAAAAGTACTTTAAGTTCTTAATCAGATGATACAGGCAATTAAAAACATGGGACAAATACGTCCCTTGGTCCTCAAAGGGTTAAAAACAGAAAAAATGGGCATCGCAGTTTGCTGTGTATGGGGCTGCATAGCCACAGACTGGTCAAAGTGCCCATGCTCACCAGAGCCTACAATGGGCATCAGAAATGGAAGAAGGTGGCGTAGTCTGATGAATCACATTGTCTTTTACATCATGTGGATGGCCGGGGCGTGTGTGTCACTTACCTGGGGGAGAAATAGCACCAGAATGCAATATGGGAAGAAGGTAAGCCAGCAAAAGCAGTGTGATGTTTTGTTCTTTGTTCTGTGAAACCTTGGGTCCTGCCATTTCTGTGGATGTTACCTTGACATGTACCACCTACCTAAACATTGTTGCTGACCAAGAACACTGTCATGTTTCACATGACTGTCATATGCCTTTAAGGGTTTTGTATTTTGTCTCTGCTCCTCCCTTTGCTCTGGTTTAGTTCTTGCTGTACAGATAGTCCACCCCTTTTCCCAGCTTCTAGCCCAGCAATGGGCAAACTACGGCCCGCGGGCCGTATACGGCCTGGCGGACCATTTAATCCGGCCCGCGGAGCTAGGCTCCCGCTAGGCTCCTCTCACAGTCCGCCCTGAAGACCGGTGTAGCATGAAAATCTGTCTCCTATGAGGATCTGTCCCCCTCGACGTATCTGCGCATGTGCCGGAGATCGCCGATCGGCCGCTAATGCCTGAAACTGGCAAATGCGCAGATACGTCGAGGGGGACAGATCCTCATAGGAGACAGATTTTCATGCTACACCGGAGCGGCGCGGGAACACGGCGAGAGGAACGCGCGGAGCAAAGGTAAGTGAATTGACACAGGGGGGACTTGGGGACTTAATATGGGGGATGAATTAATATGGGGAATGAATTACTATAGGGGGGATGAATTAATAGGGGGGATGAATTAATTCCCCATATAGTAATTCATCCCCCATATAGTAATTCATTCCCCATATTAATTCATCCCCCCTATTAATTCATCCCCCATATAGTAATTCATCCCCATATAGTAATTCATCCCCCATATAGTAATTCATCCCCCATATAGTAATTCATCCCCCATATAGTAATTCATTCCCCATATTAATTACTATATGGGGGATGAATTACTATATGGGGGATGAATTACTATATGGGGATGAATTACTATGGGGGATGAATTACTATATGGGGATGAATTACTATATGAGGGATGAATTACTATGGGGGATGAATTACTATATGGGGGATGAATTACTATGGGGGATGAATTACTATATGGGGGATGAATTACTATATGGGGGATGAATTACTATGGGGGATGAATTACTATATGGGGGATTAATTACTATGCTTACTATGGGGGAATATTACTATACTTACTATGGATGACACATACACATCATTCATCTACTCTTGGTCCGGCCCCCGGGTCCAATATATGAACCCATTGCGGCCCTCAAGTCAAAAAGTTTGCTCACCCCTGTTCTAGCCTCATGTCATGAAGCAGATCACATTATGATCTTTTGACCTATCAGAGATGTTCATTGTTTGTAAGATTCTTTCAGTTTATGGAATAAACTTTACAAGATCTACAAGGCTTTCATCTGATCGAGTCACTGCCTGTGTTATTCAACTAAGATTGGAGTTATTGCTATCTCATCACAACTGTAAGTTACAGAGATCACACTTTCAATGCTTAGATTGGAAAGACAGAACAAACACCCCTTCATGAAAGCGGTATTCCCTGATGGCAGTGGCCTTTTTCAACAGGATAATGCACCCTGCCACACTCCAAAAATGGTTCAAGAGTGCTTTCAGGAACACAATGAGTTTCAGGTGTTGACTTGGCCTTCAAATTCTCCAGATCTCAATCCAAACGAGGATCTGTGGCATGTGCTCGGAAAACAAGTCCCCACCATGTAAATTACATGGCTTAAAGGATCTGCTACTGATGGTTTGGTGCCAGATACCACAGCATACCTTCAATGGTCTAGAGGTGTCCATTCCTCTAGAGGTCAGGGTTGTTTTGGGGACAAAAGGGGACCTACTCAGTATTAGGTGGGTGGTCAAAAAGTTATGGTTGACCAGTGTATTTGAGATGCTAGAGGAAACGATGAAACATTTCTCTCATTCAATACCTAATCAATAAGCGCATGTTGGTAACTGGATTGCTTTGCTGCTTGGATGTGGTTGCATTGATGATTGAATGAATGCAGTACAGTAAGAGAGCGTTGTCACCCTGGGACAGGAAGAGTGTTACCTGCAGGTACAATTAGCCAGAAATAATGAATGCATCCATTCTAAGGAATGGTAAGCTGCAAAATTTTACATTTGTTCTTGGGCTTAAATACACTATAAATCAATTGCTTATTTTGCTGCCTATAAATTGATGAGCTGCTTTGACAGACTGCATTGTAACACTTCAAAACCCCTTTCATCTTTTCTTTGTGTTTGGACACAGGAAAAATCCTGTTCTTTTCATTGCATTGGGTGCTTTTCTATTAATTCAGTTGAAGATTGTAGACATTAAAAGAGAAGTAGGTTTGTTTTTTTCCTTTTAAATTATACTTACCTACGTGGATGCAGCATCGATCCAATTCTGAATCTGACCCCCCACTGCTCTAAGCAGAGAACTGAGCGATCAAACACTGCTGATCACTCAGTTCTCTTTGCTGCTCTGAGCAGAGAGTGATGACTGTCAGTCACCGCTGTCTGCTCTGCCCCCCTCAACGCTCACTGGAGGGGGTGGGAGCAGCTGGCTCAGGCTCTCAGTGGCTCCTGGGTGGATCCTGACCATATAGTCGTGATCTTTCCCCAGCTTGGACCGACTGAGTGACATCAGCTGACAGCAGACTTTAGCCCACTGTCAGCTGAAATGGGTCACAGGAGTACAAAATTAACTGCAATCCCGTGATCCACAGAAGTGCAACCAAAAGAGCTTTGGCTGTACTTCTCCTTTAATGGCTACAGCATGTTGTTATAGCTAATAGAATTGGAAATAGAAGTTAAAGCTGATCTTCACTCAAAATCTAGTTGCCCTCATACTCTTCCTCTCCTAGCCTCTAATGAAGTTGCAGCTTTTTTTGGGGGGAAGGAGTAATTTTTTTTTAATGATACCCCATTCAATCCTTGGCCTGCGCAGGATAATGTTGCCTTTAGCTGAAGCCTCCTGGGATACCATCGCGCATCCCAGGAGACTACAGGACCAGTCTTCCTGCATCGCACGTCCCAAGAGACCACAGGACCAGTCTTCCTGCATCGCATGTCCCAGGAGACCACAGGACCAGTCTTCCTGCATCGCACATCCCAGGAGACCACAGGACCAGTCTTCCTGCATCGCACGTCCCAGGAGACCACAGGACCAGTCTTCCTGCATCGCACATCCCAGGAGACCACAGGACCAGTCTTCCTGCATCGCACGTCCCAGGAGACCACAGGACCAGTCTTCCAGCATCGCACGTCCCAGGAGACCACAGGACTAGTCTTCCTGCAGCCCTTGAGCTCACACAGGTGCAGTGCAGAGCTGGCAGTGAGTCGACAGGAAATTACATCCGATTTCTGAAGCCAAAATGGTGCTGTTGAAGATCCCAAGCCCTGAGAAGAACTGGCTGTGTGTAAGACAGCGATGGACTTTGTGTTTCCAAAAAGTCAGAAGCTACAGTATTTGTACAGTCCTGGCCAAAAGTTTTGAGAATGGCACAAATATGAATTTACCTGCAAGGAAACATGTTCAGTCATCATTGCTTTGCACAAAAAGGGATTCAGCAGCAAGGATATTGCTGCTACTAAGATTGCACCTAAATCAACCATTTAGAACTTCAAGGAGAAAGGTTCAATTGTTGTGAAGAAGGCTTCAGGGTGCCAAGAAAGTCCAGCAAGCACCAAAGTTGATTCAGCTGCGGCATTGAGTCAGCACCAGTGCAGAGCTTGCTCAGGAATGGCAGCAGGCAGGTGTGAGTGCATCTGCATGCACAATGAGGTGAAGACTTTTGGAGGATGGCCTGGTGTCAAGAAGGGTAGCAAAGAAGCCACTTCCCTCCAGGAAAAACATAAGGGACAGACTGATATTCTGCAAAATGTACAGGGAATGGACTGTTGAGGACTGGGGTAAAGTTGTTTTCTCTCATGAATCCCCTTTCCGATTATTTGAGGCAACTGGAAAAAACCTTGTTCGGAGAAGAAAAGGTGAGCATTACCATCAGTCCTGAGTCATGCCAACAGTGAAGCATCCTGAGACCATTCATGTGTGGGGTTGCTTCTCAGCCAAGGGAGTTGGCTCACTCACAATTTTACCTAAGAACACATCCATGAATAAAGAATGGTATAAAAACATCCTCCAAGAGCAACTTCTCCCAACCATCTAAGAACAGTTTGATGGTGAACAAAGCCTTTTCCAGCATGATGGAGCACCTTGCCATAAGGCAAAAGTAATAACTAAGTGGCTTGGGGAACAAAACATCGAAATTTTGGGTCCATGGCCAGGAAACTCCTCAGACCTTAATCCCATGGAGAACTTGTGTTCAATCCTCAAGGGGCTTATGAACAAAGAACCCCCCCACAAATTCTGACAAACTCCAAGCATTGATTATGCAAGAATGGGCTGCCATCAGTCAGGATGTGTCCCAGAAGTTGTCTGACAGCATGCCAGGGTGAATTGCAGAGGTCTTGAAAAAAAAGGGTCAACACTGCAAATATTGACTCTTTGGATAAATGTAATGTAATTGTCAATAAAAGCCTTGGACACTTATGAAATGCTTGTAATTATACTTCAGTATACCATAGTAATATCTGACAAAAAGATCTAAAAACACCGAAGCAGCAGATTTTGTGAAAATTAATATTTGGGTCATTCTCAAAACTTTTGGCCACGGCTGTACTGCTGCATGCTAAAAGCACTATGGCACCAGCACTGAGGATCAAACATCCAGGAATACAGACAGATATGAACAAGTCCAAGGATGTAAATGCTCCTTAATTACTTTACTACACCGCTTTCATAGATTACTGAACTGTATAAAAAGGGTTAATTCTGCCCTCCTTATTTTGCTTCCAGTAAGCCCCCTATGTGAGACTATGAATGGGGTCTGCAGAAAGGGGATGGGGATGTCTTTGTGCCGCAGTGTGAGAATTCACAGTCGGGCTCCTGCATCCTAATTCAGCCTGATTATTCACACACCCTCCCTCTCTACTATAAACAAGAAACAAAAAGCAGTTTGTATGTTTTCCTGCCCATGGATCCTGCCGAACACCATCCAGCAGAACGGTCAGGCCAATTCCGCGAGGCCAGGATAGACGTGAAGACGTGAGGTCCAACAGTATCTGGAATCTACCCTTCGCAGACAGAGCCATGTTCACCGCTCTCAGGCCCTGACCCTCATGCGGTTGGTCTCCTGGTGCTACAGCAACTACAGCAGCTACCGGAACTTGTATTGACACAAGGACATTATTGTATTTGTGCCGGTTGTTTCACATGAACGTGATCGGCACATGAGTCCTATTAAGAGTGCATTTAAAGTTCTCAGTTTTATGGTGTCCATTTGGGGAGATTTCCCTTCACCTACACAACAGGATATCAAAGGAAATCTACTCTTAGGCAGTTGTCACATTTCCTATCAACTCCTGCAACATTTAGTATTTCCCATCACTTTCTGTCCATGTAAACTATGGCCACCAAGAAAAATATGGTGAATCTCGCCAACGGGGACACAGACACCAATAAATCCCTGAGAGGTTTTAACCCTTCCCTACTCTATCCACAATTAAAAAAAGAAATTTTGACTTTAGATATTCTTCAGTTAAGCAGAGTGGTATATTATAAGTAGCAGGGGCGGACTGACCATTTGGAAACTCGGGCACTGCCCAAGGTAAGTAGGGGGCCCCATTAGATGCCCCTGGTACCTTTTTCATAGGCTTTTTTTAGTTTGGGCAAGGACACAGGGGCCCCATGATCCCCTATTGCCTGGGGGCCCCATGAGTTGTCAGTCCGCCCCTGATCAGGAGTGAAATTAATCTGTGGATCTTGCCTTCATAAACTGAATTTGTATTAATTGGTGGGACTCTGTCAAGGTTGGCATGGTCATTTAATAATGGGCCAATACCACCCCTGTTCTAGCACTCAGGCAAGGGCAGGACTACATAGGGCTACCCAGGGATGTGATAAATATTTCTGATCATCAGACATTTTTGTTGTTATTAGATGTTATCCAGCTTTCTACAACATTTCTGTGGGAGACAACCCTTTGGAGTAAATTAGACCCCAAATTTTCCCCTGCCTTGCAGTGCAGCTAATCAAGCACAGCCTGGAGACCTGTAAAAGTGATCTGGTAGATCCCTTTTAGGCTAGGTTCGCACCTATGCAGTTTGCGTTTGATCCGTTTCTGCAGTGCGTTTTTGATGCGTTTTTGCCACGTTTTGCATTTTTTTTTCTTGTTGCTAGGCAGATTAAATGCAAAATGCATCAAAAAAGCAAAAAAACGCACTACATGCTTTTCTGCAGCGTCTCCATTGAAGTTTATAGAACCAAAAATGCAACGTTTTGCATTTAAAGTCCCTGACCCTGTTCAAAAAACGCACCGGGTGAAAACGCAGAGATGTGAACATGTCCCATTGGAAATGAAGGTAAATGGACTGTAGTGCGTCTCTGCAAAACGCAGCGGAAAACACATAGGTATGAACCAAGACTTACCCTAAAGCTGATAGCCAGCTGTAAAAATGAATATTACCAAGCGCATGTCCTCGTAACCAGCAGTCCAGCAGACCCATGCAAGCCTACAAATTTTTAAAGAATGAAATGGTTCATTACATATGTTTTTCTGCACACAGCCTACCTTACTTTAAGGGAGAAACCTCCAACTTAAAGAACAACGTTAGGAGTACAACATGTACTTAGAGGGCAGTAGTCAGGAGTATGTCGTACAAAGAACAGAGTGCAGCGGTCAGGAGTATGTCGTACAAAGAACAGCCTACAGAGTGCAGCGGTCAGGAGTATGTCATACAAAGAACAGCCTACAGAGTGCAGCGGTCAGGAGTATGTCGTGCAAAGAACAGCCTACAGAGTGCAGCGGTCAGGAGTATGTCGTACAAAGAACAGAGTGCAGCGGTCAGGAGTATGTCGTACAAAGAACAGAGTGCAGCGGTCAGGAGTATGTCGTACAAAGAACAGAGTGCAGCGGTCTGGAGTATGTCGTACAAAGAACAGAGTGCAGTGGTCAGGAGTATGTCATACAAAGAACAGCCTACAGAGTGCAGCGGTCAGGAGTATGTCGTGCAAAGAACAGCCTACAGAGTGCAGCGGCCAGGAGTATGTCGTACAAAGAACAGAGTGCAGTGGTCAGGAGTATGTCATACAAAGAACAGCCTACAGAGTGCAGCGGTCAGGAGTATGTCGTGCAAAGAACAGCCTACAGAGTGCAGCGGTCAGGAGTATGTCGTACAAAGAACAGCCTACAGAGTGCAGCGGTCAGGAGTATGTCGTACAAAGAACAGCCTACAGAGTGCAGCGGTCAGGAGTATGTCGTACAAAGAACAGCCTACAGAGTGCATGATATGATACATGATACAGGCGAATGATATGTACAACACAATGGAGAGTGAAACTGGAGAGTGAAAAATCTGGTGCAGCTGTCCACAGAAACCAATCGGCTTCCAGGTTTTATTGTCAAAGCACATTTTTCACTGTCCAGTTTAAGTAAATTAACCACAGTGTCTATAGTGCAGGGTTCCGGCGTGCTTAACGCACAGAGTGAAGGGGTCAGGAGTGTGTGACACAGAAAATGCAGGGTTCAGGAAAGCATAATGCAGAGAGTTCACAGCTCAGGAACATATAACGCCAAGCACATAGGGCTCAGGGATGCATAATGTAGCCATGTGTTCAGGATTGCATATGCAGAGAATGCAGGGTACAGTTGTGCGTAACACAGAAAGTGCTAGGGTCAGGGGTGTGCATCATACAGAGTGCAGGAGCTAGGTGTGGGTAATGCACAGGCCACTGTACAGAATACAACCAGAATTACCCGCTTCTCCCAGTACAAATCCCCCCCCCCAGCCCATATTTCCCACAGCAAAACAAGCCCTTTTCCCCAGTAAACCCCCCCCCCCCCCATCCATAGCCTAACCTCCAGCACATACCCCCTTCCACAGTACAGACCCTTCTCCCAGCCTAACACTGAGTACAAAACCCCTTTCCTCTACTGTACAGACTCCCTCTCCCCCCAGCTGTACAGACTCCCTCTCCCCCCAGCTGTACAGACTCCCTCCCCCATCCTAACCCCTGTATAGGTTCCCTCCCCCAGTAGAGACCCCCCCCCTCTCAGCCTAACCTTCAGTACAGCCCTGACACCCCCCCAGTTTAACCTCCAGTACAGCCCCCCTCTAGTCTAACCCCCACAACTTGCAGCCTAAGGGCAGCCATATATGGACTGTAATTTGGCAGGTTCAGCAGGGACCAGACGAATGTCAATCCATGTAGGGGCAGGCTGGTTGTACAGATGTTGATTTACTGATTGACCTCTCTACAACCAGCCTGTGGAGTTACTGTATCCGGCCGCACTGGTCAGTGTATTCTGATGAAGGGCAAGTCCCTCCGCTGTCTGAACACAATAGCTCAGCAGGTATCCGGTGATTTTTTTTTTTTTCCTTCAACCTGCTGGCTGAAAAACAAAAATAATGTATGACTAGCTTAACCCCCAGTACACCCCCCCCCCCCATCCCCACAGTTCATTCAATCCACTTGATGCAGTGGCATTTTCGAAGTGAGTGGAGGTCCTCTCTTCACTTGTGTCATATGATTGAACCCAAGGAGGATCCTTCTCTGAACAGTGGCTGTCTGGCGGGGCAAATGGGAGCTGTGGTGCATCTTAGGCACTGCAGCACTGTATAAAAAAAATAAAAAATTGGTCTGTCACAACACCCCCGGAGTGTCAGAACCCGATAAAGACTGCATCCCCCTTGGTATGCCACTGTACCTAGGAATGCCCGCTCCTCCACTCATCAAGGTATTTTGATATTTGCATAACTACTCCTAAGAGCTGGCCCACTGCTAGCATCAGGGCTGAGGGCTTTGTAGAGGAGTACTGAGACAGGGTGCTGTGATGGTTTCAGGAAGCTATATAAAGCACCCTGCTGCCCCCCTCCCACCAGCCATGATCTGCCTGCATTGCATAGAGAAACACAGAGATATAGTAGTGACGTTGCTGGGTTTGAAGTAAGGCATGTAATGAAATATTTAATTATGATGAAAAGGGGGGAAAAAGGAGGAATAGGGAATGAAAAATATAGGCAGATGAAACTCCAGTTTTACCAGTGTCACCTGTGCAAACAGCTTCATATCTCAGGGCTGTCATCGTTAAAGGGCATTAATTATACCCAATGTAATCTATTTCCAATGTACACGGGTCATAGCACATTGACACTCTTTGTACAGCTGTGGGTGGTAGCTCTATCAAGGGTGACCCCTGCTGTACAATGTGAAAACTACATGCAATAGGAAATGACAAAGGGGTCTATGTATAATGAGTACATTTTTTTCTGCTTATTTGTCTTGATTTTTACCATTGTTCTCCTGAATATAAGACACCAAAGTTGTTATTGCCTTACCTGTAACTTTACTACTTTGCATTATCATTAGAAAATGTATTTTCCTTATGGACTTTGGCCTTAAAAAATAGCTCTGTTGCTGGAATTACTACAGGAACACCTCCAAATTTTTTTGACGTGATAAAGACATACACTGTTCAGCACAAGGTATATGGACAAAAGACCTGCCCCTGTCATATCTTCCTCCAGAACTGAATTGGTTAAACTCACACTCTCCCCCCCCCCCCCCCAACTACTTTTCCTTTATATTGGCTTTTTAAAATAGAAAACACAATCACTTAAAGACTGGATAAACTATTTATTTTAGTATCACATTTTTGACAGAGTGGAACTCCAACTTCAAAGGCCATGGGTGGTTATGGTGCTAGAATCCATGTCCACTTTGATATTAGAGGTCTAATACAGCTAAATTGTAGTAAAACTGCTCAAGTGAATTGAAAGCTTTAACCTATGTTATGCTAGCTCTACTTCTTTTTATCTATTTCCCCCCTAAGATAAGAAATGGGTTGTGAATGGGGTGCGAAAAAGGAGAACAAAGAACAAAACTATTACCACTTAAGCTAGCATACGTTATACAATTTTCTTGTTAAATTTCCTTTAGATTTAGCTTCAACTACATAATGCAAGGGCCTGGCTGACTGCATACAAATTGTTTAGATTTGACTTCCTAGTATATGGTAAAGGAAAATTGTACAAGAAGATTGTATAATGCATGGCCAGCCTTGGTGCCAAGAAAGATTTACCATTGAACAATAGGGAAATTGTCAGCACAAAAACCCTTTGTATAGTACAGAGAACTAAGTGGACTGGTATACTCTGCTTTTTTGCCAAAATAATGATGGAAAGAAAACACATTTTGAGGTCACCAAGTGCCCATTGTGCTAAAAGCTGCCCCTAAACCTGTCAAAGATTGCTCCTATTATGTAACTTGTGCATTTGCATCATTCACCAGACATTGAATTATGTGGTGATACATCAGTCCTTTCACCCTCAGAAAGAACATGGAAATAAATTCACACAAACTGAGAAAATCAGAAGATTGTGTGAATTATGTGCTCTAGATGTTATATTTAGAGGTGTTTAAGGAGACAAGTAGCAGATGGCATCTTTCTTGTAAGAGTGGCTGAAAAATGTATGTTAACTCCAAACTTTAAATCTTTCTTCCACCACATAGACAAAATTTCAGGACAACTGTGCCTTTACAGCCAACCTTTGCCATTGGCTTCCAGCAGCACTGCTAAAAGCTCTTAGGACCCCGACTGTCTGTCTAGACCAGGGGTCTTCAAACTGTGGCCCTTGGCTAGCCTTTATCCGGCCCTTGGGGCACTATTCCTCCCAGTGATAAGAGGCACTATTCCTCCCACTGACACCAACAATGGGGGACTATTTCTTCCATTGATACCAATGACAGGGTTCTATTCCTCCCACTGACACCAATGATGGGGCACTACTCTTCCTCCTACTGACCACCAACCCTGAGGCCATGTTTATTCTCACTGATGCTGGGCGTGCGGGATATTTTCTACCCCAATGTCACCAACACAGGGCACCTCCCTAGGGAATTACTCAAATGTGCAACCTATTGCGCTTTCTGGTTAGTGTAATATACATCCATTTAATATCACAGGAATCACGGATTCGCACCTTTAGGAGGTTGCTGTTTGGACTCATGTATTTAGTTTATTTTATCACCTCGAGCACTTTATACGTCATGTAAGGACGTTATTATCACTTTGTGTCTTTTGATGCTCTTTACCGTCCCACAGTGTCGTTTACTTCATATGATATACATTATTATTATTATTATTATTATTACTACGAGTTTATATAGCGCCAAAGGGTTTGCTCAGCGCTGTACAATAGAGGGGGGGACAATACATGGCACAGTACAACAACAACAAACAACGTACGAGGGGTAAGAGGGCCCTACTCTTTCGAGCTTACAATCTAGGTGGGAGGGGGTAAAGGTACAGTAGGAAGTGGCTGAGGGGAATGAGGGGTGGGAGGAAAGAGGGAGAATGGCCGTTAAGTGAGGGTGGGGTAGGCTTCCCTGAAGAGATGGGTTTTGAGGGAGCGCCTGAATGTGAAGAGGGAAGGCGACAGTCTGATGGATTGGGGCAGTGAGTTCCAGAGGATGGGGGAGGACCTGGAGAAGTCCTGCAGTCGTGCATGGGAGGAGGAGACCAGGGAGCAGGATAGAAGGAGGTCCTGTGAGGAGCGAAGGGTACGGGTAGGGCGGTACTTGGGGATCAGGTTGGTGAGGTAGTCAGGGGCAGTGTTGTGAACGGCTTTGTAGGTCAGGGTTAGGAGTTTAAATTTGATGCGTTGGGCAATCGGGAGCCAGTGGAGGGAGAGGCAGAGGGGGGTGGCAGAGGTGGAGTGGGTGGTGAGGTGGATGAGTCTAGCCGCTGAGTTCAGAATGGTCTGGAGCGGGGAGAGCCTGCACTTGGGTAGGCCGGTGAGAATTTAGCATACATTATTGGTTAGCACTTTTACCTGGCAGTACTAGGGTCGTTGGTCCGAATCCCAATCACGGCACCACCTGCCTGGAGTTTGCATTTTCTCCCTGTGCCTGCGTGGGTTTCCTCCCACACTCCAAAGACATGCTGGTAGGTGAATTGGCTCCTGTCTAAATTGGCCCTACTATGTGTATATATGGATGTAAGTTAGGGATCTTATGTTGTACGCCCCTTGAGAGCTAGGGACTGATGTGAATGTAAAATATATATGTAAAGTGCTGCGTAAATTGACAGCACTATATAAGTACCTGTAATAAATATGCAATTATAAGTTTTATTACTTAATAGATTTCAGCCATATTTACCTAATAATCCCCAAACCATTAAAATAGCACTAATACAGCACACTAAACACAAAACCAATAAGTTGGTTAATTCACAGTTCAGATCCTGCAGCCTCTCTTACCTGTACTTCTGTCCAAAATCGGATTCTGGTTGCTATAGTTTTTCTCTGCTGAGGGTTCCTTGTTGCCTGCTGGTTTCCAGCGTGAGTCAGATGCGGGGCTGTCTGCAGGGGCTGCTGTTCCACCAGGCAGAACGTTTTTCTCAAAATAGCCAGGATTGGTGATGTTCCCCGCTGGGCTGTACTGGGCCACCAAAAAGTAGAGCCGTTTGCCATCTGTGGCCACCCCATAGCCAACCTCCTTTGAGTCTTTCCACACAATCTGGGTGAAGTGCCCTAAAGGAAGACACATTTATTGTATTATCAGACAAAATAAAAACTATTTTTTTGCACTGAAAAATGTTGGGTGGCTGAGTACACAAACCTAACTTGCAACATCTAAAACGTCAGTATAATCACATGAATGAATAGCAAAGGTATAGTAGAAATAGTAATGTTTTTCTACTAACAAAAAGCGCACTTCCTTTACTTACGCTGCCTTGGAGGAATGCTAAACTCAAAATGAACAAATTGTATGTTGGACCATTGCATAGATTATCACTTCTGATTTTTGAGGGATTCACTTTTCTCTAGTCTACAGCCTAGAATAATAGGATTTTTGACTTACCTGTAAAATTTCTTTCTTGAAGCACATTACAAGACATGCTCTTAAATACTTAAGGTTCACACTATAGCAGTTTTACTGCTACAGGGTGGCCATCCTGTGCAAAATCACGTACGTGTATGGGAATTTGCACTTCCACCATGGGGGGGCATAATCGCACCGCCAGCTGATAGCTTCTGCTGTGGACACTAACAGCAGAAGCCGATCTGTGAGTGCCGGTGAACGGATGTCCACCAACACCTGCCTATCTGGCAGGACACAGAACAGAGCTCTGTCCATGTAAACAAGGCAGAGCTCTGTTCAGACAGGGAGGGAGAGAAGGATTGTGTGTCTCTGCAAAGCTGGTAACACAATCCTTCACTTCCCCTAGTAAAAGCACCACCTAGTGTACACCAAGCACATAGTTAACCCTTTGATCACCCTAGATGTTTAACTCCTTCCCAGCCAGTGTCAATAGTACAGTGGCAGTGTATATTTTTAGCACTGACCACTGTATTAGTATCATTGGTTCCCGCAAAGTGTCACTTAGTGTAAAAATGTCCACTGCAATATCGTAGTCCCGCTATAAGTAACTGATCGCTGCCTTTACTAGTATTAAAAAAAATATATTTAAAAAATTCCAGTACATGTCCTATAGTTTGTAGACGCTATAACTTTTGTGCGAACAATCAATATACACTTATTGGGAATTTGTTTACCAAAAATATATAGCAGAATACATTTTGGCCTACATTTATTAAATTAGAATTTTAAAATTTTTTAATTAGATATGTTCTATAGCAGAAAATAAAAATGATGTTTTTTTTTTTTCTAAATTGTAAGTCTTTTTTTGTTTATAATGCAAAAAGTAAACAAAAAAAAACACAGAGGTGATCAAATACCACCAAAAGAACGCTGTATTTGTGGGGAATAAATTATATAAATTGTATTTATGTACAGCATTGCATGACTGCGCAATTGTCAGTTAAAGTAAAGCAGTGCCATATTGCAAAAAATGGCCTGGTCAGGAAGGGGGCTAAATCTTCCAGAGGTCAAATGTAACTAAAGGCAAAAAAATATTTTTTTTGGATAAAGTGCAAAAGGATAAAAACACCTGTCAGTTTTTATTGCTGTCTGTGTCCCCGTTAGGGTGATTCATCCTCTCTATTTGTCCTGTTTATCATTGTCATTGAAAGGGAAAGTAAATGAAAATACCAACTTTTGGGTTGTCTCCAGAAAAGTAATAGAGGGAAATCTTCCAATGGGGTGGTGACCTGGCGGGCCCCAAGGAATTCCGTTAATTTGCAAGGATTTCTTCTCACTTCTTTTTTGGCTATGGGACAGGAAGTGATGGGAAATCTTTGAAACGGGACACAGATGGCAAAGAAAAATCTGACCGAGGTTATAACCCTCCCTTACTCTATCCTAAGTGACAACAAAAGCTTTTGCCTATAGTTCTACTCTACATGGATCCAAATTCAGCCAGTTCAGCAAAGACTGGTTGAATTTCAATCAATGTGTGGCCACTTCAGTTTGAGAGAAGTCAATCTAAAGAGCGGCTTTTGTTCAACTGCTTTGTTGGACAAAAGCCGTTTGATCAGCGCTGCAGGCAATAGGCTGCAGTGCTGATTGGTGTGTTCTGACAGCAGGGGATTCTCTGTTGTCAGAATACAAAAATGCAGCAGGGAATTTGTTCAGTTTTTTTCGTTCATTCTGCTGAATTAACAAAAAGAAAAGAAAAAAACACAACATGTATGGTCACTAAACTAACCATTAAACATAGATTGGGTCATGCAGCTACCCTCAGGTGATTGGACACTGGCAAACAAAGCTGAAAGGCCAGCCCCGGTATAATCCTTCCCATTCCCAGCAAATTTCAGTTCAGCAGCAAGCAATAAAGAGTGGATCATTATAAAAGAAATGAAGGACCTGTCCTGTAATGTACTCCAATAAATTCATTGAACAGGTACTGCCATATTCTTATCCATACCTTACAGGACAGAGGATTTTCATCCTACATAACTGGGATGCCCAAAAGCAATGCAACACAGCGATAACAAATGTCCATAAAAATGAACAGGCAAACAGAGAGCAACCTGAAGCACGTTGCACCCAAAACTGGCATCAGACGAGGCCTGAACATCCACCTTGTAAAATAAAACACACGTGTGAATAGAAGACTAGATGGCAGCCTTGTAAATCTGGGAAACCTATGTCTGATGCTTTAAAGCAGTCTGTGCAGCGGGCTGGAGATTGGAAATCTCCGCTCTTCTCCTTCTTCTCTGTGCAGTGCTTATGGGACAGATCAAAGTGATGCTTAGTGCCAGTGCTGACCAATCAGAATCAGTTTGATCCATCCTGGAAGCACTGCACATGGAAGAGGGAGAAGAACAGGGATTTTAAATCACTGGACCACTGCATAGGTACTGACAGCTCAGTGTCCACAGAGGTAAGTGCAGCGGAGATGGGGGATTTGTATGGTATTAGTTCACCTTTTATTTTTTTTCTGAAAACGTGAACTTACACTTTAATGTTTTCATTTATTAACAGTTTGATTTTCAACCACTAGATGCTGCTGTTGTACAAAAAATATTTGCATTCAGTTCAATGGGGAAATGTATTTATTATTTATTTCAGGTACTTATATAGTGCTGTCAACTTATGCAGCGCTTTACATATATTGTACATTCACATCAGTCCCTAACCCTCAAGGGGTGTACAATCTAAGGTCCCTAACTTACATTCATACATAAACTTACTAGGGCTAATTTAGACAGGAGCCAATTAACCTACCAGCATGTCTTTGGAGTGTGGGAGGAAACCAGAGTACCCAGAGGAAACCCACGCAGGCACAGAGAGAACATGCAAACTCCAGGCAGGTGGTTCCATGGCTGACATTCAAACCAACAACCCTAGTGCTGTCAGGTAGAAGTGCTAACCATTTAGCCACTGTGCTGGCCACAAGAGCTGATTTACCTTTTACTGATCTATCGCGGTGCATTAGTGCATGTTAATTTGCACATTAACATGTGTTGTGTTAAGGCAGCTTAATTAATATGAATTAGCTGCCTATCACCACGACAAATGAAAAAATGCACATGACCCTTTTTTAACAAAGACGCGCACCATAAAGGCGCAGCATGTGTATTGTGGTGTGCTATGGTGCATTGTAGTCTGCTTACTGTACAGTGTGTTGAGCTACTGTTAACAATGAATGCCTCCACAACGCATCATACATACCGCAGGTGTGTTGCGGGAACATGCGTATATTACCATACACTGTAGTAAACCACAAAATGAGAATAGGCCCTCATGCAGGTGCCCCTGTGCTGTACAAATTATGAACAGAACAGTTCCTTCATTCTTTTCTTCTTCCCCCTCTCTCTCCTTCCTTTCTCCACTCCTTTCTTCCTTGCTTCTTTACCTTTCTCCCTCCTCATGTCTCTATATTCCTCTCCTTCCATTCCCACCACCTTCTTCTTTAATGCTTACATTGGCAATCATGCTCTGAATTCTTTTTACCTGTATTACTGGAAAAGCCAGGTCTGCTGAAGTTGTAGTTCTCGATCTCTTTGTACCAGCTGTCCACTGGTTCATTACCTAAATATAATAAAAGACAATGTAGAATTAGAGTAATGTGGAGTCTGTTTCCCGACAAACCTACTGCAACAAACCATGATGTTTTTCTTGCTTTTGATGGGAGTGGAATGGTTAGATCCTATGTCAGCTTTTTATTTCTGTCTGTGTCTCAAATGGGGATTTTCCCTCACTTCCTGTCTTGGTGACTACATAGAAAGTGAGGGGAATGTCCCCATCAGAAGTGTGGACAGCAGTAATAATATAATGAGGATGCAGACATTACCCACTCTGCTAAAAGGGGTTTTTCTTGTTGTTTGTGACCCAGTATGGGAAGTTTCCTGTCTCTGGGACAGGGCACGAGTGAAAATATTCGTGTACCGATCCATCCCGACCAGGGGTGGACTGACCATTAGAGCACTCGGGCACTGCCCGAGGGCCCAGGGTCAGTAGGGGGCCCCATGAAATGCCCCTGGTACTTTTTTTATAGGGTTTTTTGGGTGTGCTTTGAGTGTAGTCAGACACAGGGGCCCCATGATCCCCAATTGCCCGGGAGGCCCTATGAGCTGTCAGTCCTCCCCTGATCCCGACTATCTGATGTATTTATTATGACTTTTTGATTATTTGCTACTATTTATGACTGTTTCTACATTATGATTTTATGTATTCTTTACTAATACTAATATTATTACTACATCTTTTAACGACAACTCCACAGAGAGTTCTATCCTGGTATATCTATGCCATTCATGTATATTTCTTAGGAGTTACATATTTTAGATATATTTTTTGTGAGTTTTTATTTCATATTCTGCTTTCCTGAATTCATGTATATTTCCTATGAGATATGTATATACATTATGATTTTTTTTATGTCATATTCCATATTCCACATTTCTGTATTCATGTATATTTCTTATGATATACTTTGCATATATATATATATATATATATATATATATATATATATATATATATATTATTTTTTTTTTAGAAGGTATTTGTTATATTCTGCTTTTTTGCACTTTAGCCTTGATGAAGAGGAAGGCATTTCTCTCGAAACGCGTTGGTTTAATGGAATACCTTTTTCAATAAACTCTTCGACTTGTCCTTTTTATGTCAAGAACTTTTGCCCTGGATGCTCTTCAACACCTTTCCCAGAGTTTTGCTATCCACTGAGTGTTCTAGAGACCATCAGATGTGCGGCAGCTTAAGACCAGAACAAGGTCCATCTATATGGTACATTTGATGCACATCAACCCTGTGAAGGAGGACTGAATTCTATGATATATCCAATAATATGAATACCTCACTCCTATTAGTCCAGCGCTGTATGGTGACACAGACAGCTGTATGGTGACACAGACAGCTTTAAAAACCTTTTTAGTAGGGAAAAAGAAAAAAATATCTATGGTCCTGCTGATACTATGTATACAGTGTACATTACACACCTCAATAGCTATCTTAACCAATGTGCATTATAAGCTATTCACTTGATAAGGTCCTTGTTTCATACTAATATATTTCTTAGATATTTTAAATGAATATATGAAGATGTCCATCACACGTCATCATATAAAAGCTCTTGTTCATAAAAAGGACGCTCCATATGGAATATTTTATTGAATGTCAGTTTACATCAACACCTAGGATGCAAACATTTTCCGGCACTTTGAAAGGTTCTACTGCATTCATCAGATATAAATCCTGAGCCAACCAGTCAGCTGGATTAAATTAAATGTCATAATAGAGACAATGTAGCATAATAGAGGCAATTTTCCATATTTTCTATATATGAAAGTCACGTGAGCTTCTTTTCTGGTAGGGTCCTGCTTATTATCTTCCAGTTTCTTTTTTTTGTGTTTTTTTTTTATATATTGATGTAATTGCCATTAATTGATTATAAATTGATATTGAGATATGCTGTCATTCTCATCCACTGGCTTCACCACTTTTTGTTTTACTAAAGGCAAATAGACTGTGCACTCTGCAAGTGCAGTTGCATTCTGCAGGGGAATTTGCTTCGGAGCTTAGTAAATGAGGTGAAGCTTCACTTTGCAAAGAATGCCTAATCACATGCATGGAAAATAAACTGTATTTTGCTTGCATATGAATGGATGATGCAAGTCGGCAAAGTTTCCTTACATTTACTAAGCTCTGGAGCAAATTCCCTTGCAGAGCGCAACTAAATTTGCAAAGTGCACAGTCTATTTGCCTTTAGTAAACCCACTCCACTGAAACAAGTTAGCAGTTCTGATGTCACTCTGATTTTCTAATCTGCATGCTTGTTCCAGGTCTGTGAGTCACAAAATATTGAACATGGAGGCAGCCAGGCAGACAGCATTTTGACAGTGAGATCATTAATGGCAGCCCAGCATTGTCCTTAGTGTAGGGATCCTCTAATGCTGCCCATTAATCATGGCATGTGATGCTCCAACCTGTGTCATGTGGAGATGGGTTGTGTGCAGGGGCAGACTGACAACTCATGGGGCCCCCAGGCAATAGGAAATTATGGAGCCCCTGTGTCCTCGCCAACACTCAAACCACACCCAAAAAAGCCTGTGAAAGGTATCAAGGGCATCTCATGGGGCCCCCTACTGACCCTGGGCCCTTGGGCAGTTCCCGAGTGCTCAAATAGTCACTCCGCCCCTGATCGTGTGTAACGAGTAACCCTTAGTTGTATTGCATGTGCAGTCCGATGGAAAGCTGTGCATCACTGAAGACGTACCTGGCAGATCTCGGGCATTAGAGGAGCTCTTGTAGTATAAATTTTCTCCCAGATCTGTGTTGCTGTGCTGAAGGGTTCTGATGGACAGTAGGTGGTCAGCCCATTTCTGGGCTGACTTGCACAGGTCCCGGCTCAGCTGGAGAGGTGGTGATCCATGCAGCTTCCGATATTTATTGTGGGCTGACAGGAAATCTTCTTCAAACTGTTTTGAGTCAATTCCTAAGAAGAACGCGACATGAAAAATCAATTTACTTACCCTTTACTTATTATTCTACAGCATTTATATAGCGCCAACAGTTTGCTCACGGATTTATTTAAAAGTTGAACCTTTCATAAGAGAAATGTGTGGGCTTCCATAGTTGTTATCCTGAAAATGCTTGTTGCCTGGCTGTTATGTTGAACCTCTGGTCTCAATACTTTCTCACTGGCTGGAACAAGTACGCAGATCAGGAAAATCAAAGTAAAACCCAAAGGCCTAATCTGAACATGTGTTACTGGCAGCACAGTGGCTAAATGGTTAGGACTTCCACCTGGCAGTACTAGGGTCGTTGGTTTGAATCCCAACTATGGCACCGCCTGCCTGGAGTTTGCATGTTCTCCCTGTCGTGGGTTTCCTCCGGGTACTCTGGTTTCCTCCAAAGACATGCTGGTAGGTTAACTGGGTCCTGTCTAAATTGGCCCTAGTATGTGTATGAATGTAAGTTAGGGACCTTAGATTGTACACCCCTTGAGGGTTAGGGACTGATGCAAATGTACAATAAATATGTATATATATGTGAATTGCTGCATAAATTGACAGCGCTATATATGTACCTGAAATAAATACAGTGTGTTTTGGGTCAGTGGCTCAAGGTATTATTTATTTTAGTTACTTATATAGCTCCGTCAATTTATGCAGCGATTTACATATATATTGTACAGTCACATCAGTCCCTAACCATCAAGGGGCGTACAGTCTAAGGTATAAAGAAACAGGGGTCATATGACAGCCAGGCAACAAGCATTTGCAGAAAAAAATTTATTTCAATCTACACCTTGCTGAGTCCTTCTGGCCCCGCTCACTTTTCTGGATTTTTACACAGTGATTGCTGTACACACAGAAGCTCCTTTACAGCTCCATAGAGACACACTGACCTGCTGATCACTGCAGGACATAAGCCAGGCACACACAGATCAAACCTTGTGCAGTTCACCAGGAATCAGCCACATTTCATTCTGGGTGTACCCCTCTCTGTTCAACAGAAGCCAATTGTTAGACCAGCTTCTGTCAAACGGTCCTGCTGGAAAGCCAGCATTTGATCAGCTGCTACAGCCAATGGCTGCAGCACTGATCAGTGTACTCTGACAGGGGGGGAGTCCCCATTATCAGAACACAAATGCAGTGAAGGGAAGATCCCTGCACCCACATCACTTGTGTGAATGCAGGGATCTGAGGGTTTTTGTTCGGTTGAACACAGACAAAGCTCACAGTGTGTACCCAGCTATGCACATATATAACTATACAGTGCTGCTCACAATGACTTCAGGAGAGAAATGGTGTTTGATGACAGCTTTGTGCATTAAATAGCAATTCCAGGCAACATTTGGAAGCAGTCAGTGAGCTTCTGTCCAGCAAAAGCTGTTTCCATGTTAAAATCAGAAACTGCAGATCAGTGGTTCTGCTTCCCGATTTGGTGCCAATTTCTCCTCTTTCTGCTTGCTGTAATTCAGATTTAAACTTCCAAGGCAGGAAATCTGGTTAGTGGCTGCAAAGAACTTCAAAGTCATGAGATTACTGTATATCTGATAAGGGGCAGTGAGGAACCCACAATGGGTATGCCTGGGATTTAATCTGCTACATTAGGATCAGAGTTTCCCAGATCACCAGATTACTGACCAAAGGAATGCCTGGATAAAAAACTGAAGTTCTGAGCGAGTTTGTCCGCATTTCTTGCAGGCATAATTTTTTTTATTAACTGGAGTGTGCCAATAAATCCCCCCCATCCCCAGCCTAAGGGTGCATTCACACGTGCGACTCCACCCTGCCTGTGATTACATGTGAGAACCCCAATGGGGGTATCCACGACTAGCTGCAAGTAGGCAGCCCCATTGAAAGCAATGGGAGGCTTCTGGCACTTGCAGCTAATAACAGGCAGTCACGTGATCACAGCATGAGAGATTATATGTGAGTGGGTGCGATTAGCTGGAAGAACCGGCAACCTCCCATTGCTTTCAATGGGGCTGCCTACTAACAGCTAATCATGGATTCATGTAATCTCATGCAAGGTGCTTCCTTTGCAAGCTCACCCTCTCCAGCAACACCACTATGGTATGTGCACAGATGTGCCGCCCTACAGGTCCTGGCAAAGCTCTTTGGCACATCTGCAAACGCACAAATAAAGCAAAGGTTCAAGCTCTTTATAATAGCCATTGTTGCACATGCACAAAGAAAAGCTTGCATGTGCTGGGGAAACCCGGGCATGAGCAGATGTGCTGTAGGGCTCAGCAGAACCTGAAGCCCTGCAGTACATTTGAGCATGTGCAGAATCCAAGAAGTGGGGTGGAGCAGTGCAACAGAATTTGGGGTTTGGGGGCGGTGGAATTGCAATTTTTCATTCAGGCCAGCAGAATGAATGAAAAAAAAACAAAAAAAAAAAACAGACCCAATCCCCCCCATCCACACATATTCGTGGTGGATGGGGGAGACACTCCTGCTGGGCTATTGTGTTCTGACTGCTGGGAGATTTCCCTGCCATCACAATACACTAATCAGAGCTGTCAGCAGTGATGATCAAACTGCATTTATCCTACAGGCTCGTTGTACATTAGTCCCCATCAGGGGCTGACTGACCATTTGGAAACTCGGGCACTGCCCAAGGGCCCGGGGTCAGTAGGGGGCCCCATGAGATGCCCTGGTACCTTTTTCATAGGCTTTTTTGAGTTTGGGCAAGGACACAGGGGCCCCATGATCCCCTATTGCCCGGGGGCCCCATGAGTTGTCAGTCCGCCCCTGGTCCCCATACATAAATTGAAATTCGTCTAAATCAGCCAAATTTTGCTCAATGCATGGCCGACTTTTGGTTAGGATGAAGGTCTGTTTCAAGCTGTTTTTAGTATCCAATGTACAAACTTGCTCCAAGTTTGCCTAGAAACATGTATTTAATTATTTGTAGGCATGCTGTAAGAATGAGAACTCATAACAGACATATAGAGGAGGGTTCTCAAATTTGCCTGCAAAGGTGGGAATACTCTTCAATAATATGGTATAAAAAAAAAGTCTTCCTTTCCCCAGTTTATTTGTGCTAGAAAATGTCTGCCTGATAACATTGTCTCTTCCAATACATTTGAATGCCTACAGTATGTTTAAACTACTCTATTATCTATGTATCTATCGATTTATAGGTCTAGCTGACTCATGCACTTGCAATGTGGGAAGGAGTAGTAAAGCACAACCTTTATGTAGCACTCCGCACTCCCATTCATATGTTCATATAATAAATAAAAATGTAAAATACTATACATTCCTTTTAAATGTCAAATAAAAACATTATTTGATCAGTCTTTATACCTTGCTCTTGTAGGCGCAGTCCAGCAAACCTCTGGTTGAATGCCATGATGACCAATTTGCTGTCAGATAACTTTGCACTGTAAAGAAAGAATATTGTTTTAAAACCAGAAACCTTTGAAACCACTACTATATAAACCCTGACTGATATACATGCTGACAGGCCAAGGGAAGAGTTGCATGGCACCAGCGATCTGCTGATTGCTGGTGCAATGCTTTAGAGGCTCCATAAACAAAAAATAATAAATGCACATTTTTTTTTTACCTGCAAAAAAACGTGCATTTATTATTTTTGTTTAAAGGTGCACTTATCCTTTAAAGTGTTACTATACCCATGACCCTGCATCCACTATATCTGGTCTCCCACAGTACACACAACATGGAAATCAATTATTTTAGTAAATATAAACTGCTAAATACCTTTTCTCATCAGCAGTATATAGCAGTATTGTGGCTTCTTTCTGTGTCCAGCCGAGCACTAGCTAAAGCTTGTAGGAGGAGTCTTCTTTCTGCTCTAGGAGTATGCAAAACCCCTGACCTGTCTGGACAGTGCCGATTTGGTCCTGTGCTGATCACATGCAGTCTCCCAAGAAAAAAAACACTCTAGCAATACACACCAAACTGAGCATATGCAAAATGCCTACAGTTCAGTCTGTCTTATCAGGAGATAAGAGGTGGTCCCTTGAAAAAAGGGAGGAACAGAGAAGACAGGATCAAACTGCCTTTTTACACAATGCAGAGGATTGATCCCTTAGGTTCCACAGGTAGTATAACAAGCATTCTTTACTGCATATACAGGCTGATTTTACTGTTGTTGTGGGTTTAGTAACACTTTAATGATTGGGTTTACATATAGAGTTCTTTACGTTGAAAACTGGTTCTCTCCTAAGAGATGTTTTTTATTGTTTACAGTGTTGATGTCTTCATAATGATGCTCTGTGGTTTTAACTTCTGCCTCTTCTAACCACAGCATGAGTCACAAACTGGTTAAAAGGTAAAACGTTTACAGCCAAAGAAAGAAGTAGGTTAAGCAGTAGCTGCAGGCTTTTATAGGGAGTAATTACCTGATGTGATCCCATCCCTCTCATAACTGCAGGGCTCCCTTTTCCCACAGACTACAGGGCCTCTTTATTAAAGTACAACATACATATATCTCCCTCTATTCTCAAGGAATTCTGTTCTAACAAATATATGTTGGGTGCCATTGCTGGTCTCTGCTTTTCAAAATGCTGATTTCTGATTCAATAGCTTTTCAGAAGAAGGTCAGCAATGGTAGTCCTCATATTTCTTTCAATATAAGTTAAACATATGTGCCTGAATTTCTACTGGAAAGGGAGGTTGGTGCCGAATTATCAGTGCAACCTCAAAAAACAGTGTTGCCTTGGTCACACACTCATGTAGATGGCACCATAACACTAAATTCTATTAATATATGGGCATATGTGAAAATATACAGCCAACATGAATGCAATCATGGCAATACAGGGGTACAAGACTGGCAATTGCGACAATATGTAGGCAATAAATCTGAGCAACATACTGGCAATTATGACATATGTGGGCAGTATATGGGCAATGGTGGCAATAAATGCAACAAACAGGCAATGATGACACTTCTTGGACAAAAAAACCCTAAAAATAGTGTTAGTACAGAGGCAACATATGAACAATGCTGAAAATACATTTAGAACAAAAAAGCAACCATGTCAATACTTGAGCAACAAATGGGCAATGGTGACAATACATGGACAACAAACAAGAAAGAGTGACTATACATGAACAATAAATTGGCAATGGTGACAGTGCACTGGCAACAAATGGGAAATGGGGAAAGTACACAAGAAATGAGGAACAGTGACAGTACACAGGCACAAAATGGGAAACTGACTATACACGTGCAATGAACAGGAACTGATGGCAGTACACGGAAGCAAAAGGAAAATGGTGACGATTTTGGCAACAAATGAGAAATGGTGACAATACAAGGGTAACAAATGAGCAATGGTGAAAATAGCTGATCCATAAATGAGCAATGGTCACAAGAAACAAATGGGAAATGGTCAACAAACAGGCAATAGTGACAATAAATGAGCAACTAATGGGAAATGGTGACAATACACAAGCAACAAACAAGCTACCGTTACAATTGGTGACCAATAAATTAGCAATACACGGGCAGCACATGTTCAATCAATATGATATGTAGGCAATAAACTAGCAGTTGTGCCATATCTCAGGCAGCAAACAGGCAATGGTGGTAATACAAGGGCAATAAATTACATGGACAGTAACTGGGACCGACATAGCGAGGCGCTGGAGAGGTAAGAACCATAGCCTGTACCTCCTTCCATCGCTATGCTGGCTCTTTCCTTCATTCACAGTGTGACTGGTACTGTGCAGCTGATGTTATTTCACTGGTCAGCAGCTGGCAAGCCAACCAAAGGAATCTCCTTGAGGCTTGGTAATGATTCCTAGCCAGAGCCTCTGGGACATCTTCAGAGGGTCCCAGGCATGTGAATGACAAGAGACTGGCTCAACGGTATTATAAATATTCTACTTTAATACTAAAAATGACCCAGCCATGCCAGGCATAGAAGGCAAACAGAGGCTGGGTCCCCATTCTTCAGGGCTGGCCCAGCGGGCGAGGTGCGGGCAGTGTGGCAGACCTTTGCTTGTTTAAGGCAGCTGACTACAATGTAAGCAAACAACCAGCTCCCTGCTTCATTCCTAATCAGATGTCAATAAGAGCAACAAATCTCACAGCTTATATGGAATGTGGCTGGCAGACCAAGCAATGCTGTGACCTATGCGGAATGTAAGAATATTCACATTCTCTTCTTCCGTCTCTCTGTCAGGTGCAAAAACGGATTGCCAAAACATCAGAACAGTTCATGAGACCTATTAGTAGTAGGCTGGTCTTCATCTGATTGTTTGTTTTTGTAATTAAAATCATATAAAATACTAAATATGTATAGAGAGAGTATGTGTATGTGTGTATATATACATACATACATACATTCATACATACATACATACATACATACATAACACTAAATTGCCAAAAGTATTGGGACGCCCACCTTTACACACATATGAACTTTAATGGCATCCCAGTCTTAGGCAGGCCATAGATGGGCAGTTTATGAAAAATTGGTCGGCCCCGTTGCTGATGCTGCCACCCGTTTTTCGCAGATTTTCCAGCATGACCGATAAAAATAAATGAGGAGATCCGCGAAAAACGGCCGACAGGCTGGCCCCACTAACGGCGTGATTATCGGCGGATTTTTCGTGCAGACGAAAATTTGGCCGCTAAACGACCCGTCTTTGGCCTACATTAGTCCGTAGGGTTCAATATTGAGTTGGCCCACCCTTTGCAGCTATAACAGCTTCAACTCTTCTGGGAAGGCTGTCCACAAGGTTTAGAAGTGTGTCTATGGGAAGGTTTGACCATTCTTCCAGAAGCGCATGTGAGGTCAGACACTGAGGAGAAGGCCTGGCTCACAATCTCTGTTCTAATTCATCCCAAAGGTGTTCTATCGGGTTGTGGTCAGCACTCAGTGCAGGCCAGTTAAGTTCCTCCACTCCAAGCTCACTCATCCATGTCTTTATGGACCTTGCTTTGTGCCCTGATGCACAACCATGTTGGAACAGGAAGGGGCCATCCCCACACTGTTCTCACAAAGTTGGGAGCATGAAATTGTCCAAAATGTCTTGGTATGCTGACGCCTTAAGAGTTCCCTTCACTGGAACTAAGGGGCCAAGCCCAACCCCTGAAAAACAACCCCACACCATAATCCCCCCCTCCACCAAATGTTAAACTTATCACAATGCAGTCAGGCAACTACTGTTCTCCTGACAGCCACCAAATCCAGACATGTCCATTGGATTGCCAGACAGAGAAGCGTGATTGGCCACTCCAAAGAACATGTCTCCACTGCTCTAGAGTCCAGTGGCGGCGTGCTTTACTCCACTGCATCCAACGCTTTGCATTGCACTTGGTGACGTAAGGCTTGGATGCAGCTGCCCGGCCATGGAAACCCATTCCATGAAGCTCTCTATGCACTGTTGTTGTGCTAATCTGGAGGTCACACCAAGTTTGGAGGTCTTTAGCTATTGACTCTACAGACAGACTTCTTTGCACTGTACGCTTCAGCATGCGCTGACCCCGCTCTGTCATTTTATGTGGCCTACCACTTGGTGGCTGAGTCGCTGTTGTTCCCAGTTGCTTCCACTTTGTTATAATACCACTAACAGTTGACCGTGGAATATTTAGTAGCAAGGAAATGTCACAGATGGACTTATTGCACAAGTGGCAACCTATCACGGTACCACGCTTTAATGCACTGAGCTCCTGAGAGCGACCCAGTCTTTCACAAATGTTTGTAGAAGCAGTCTGCATGCCTAGGTGCTTGATTTTATACACCTGTGGCCATGGAGGTGATTGGAACACCTGAATCCAATGATTTGTGTATACACACAAGAGAGAATATATACACAGTACATATTTATATTGTTTGCTTTAAATAACTCTGTTCTGCTCTTCCTTTTATTTCTGCAGCATTTCCACTGACAACTTAAACTGAAATTGCAATTATGGAGGATGTCATTGGAACCATCTCATTCTAGATGTGCCTGGCTGTCATGCTGACCCTCCAGCTTCAATTCCCAGTCTGGTTTCACCTGTACTATTTTGAATTTACCATCACTTTTTGATAGAAGACAGACAAGGTGAATCTTCCCAATGGGGACCCAGACAGCAATAGAAACCTGACAGAGGTTCCGATGGGGTCGGATCTAGCCCATCTGATTTGGGGGTGTAGTAAAAAAGGTCAGCGGGCAAATTGTCAATAGTGAGACAGAGATGCTGGGAACCAGTATTACCTGTTCACTCAGCAGGCTTCTGTACCACGAATCACAACCCAGAAGTAATGTCCGACAGGTAGTGCAAAGGAGGTGCAGGAGCAAACAGGGAATGCTAGTATGTATGTATTAGGCTGTCATTAGACTAGGCTGAATAAACAGAACCTGTGCCCCCTTATCTTATATCCCTGCATCAGGAGTACTCATCAGAACCCTCCTTACATCAGGTGTTCCCATCACAGCCCCCTTTACATCAGGTGTAAACATCAGAGCCCCCCTTACATCAGGTGTTCCCTTCAGAGTGCCCCCTTACATCATCTGTCCTCATCAGAGTGCCCCCTTACATCATCTGTCCTCATCAGAGTGCCCCCTTACATCATCTGTCCTCATCAGAGTGCCCCCTTACATCATCTGTCCTCATCAGAGTGCCCCCTTACATCATCTGTCCTCATCAGAGTGCCCCCTTACATCATCTGTCCTCATCAGAGTGCCCCCTTACATCAACTGTCCTCATCAGAGTGCCCCCTTACATCAACTGTCCTCATCAGAGTGCCCCCTTACATCAACTGTCCACATCAGAGTGCCCCCTTACATCAACTGTCCACATCAGAGTGCCCCCTTACATCAACTGTCCTAATCAGAGTGCCCCCTTACATCAACTGTCCTCATCAGAGTGCCCCCTTACATCAACTGTCCTCATCAGAGTGCCCCCTTACATCAACTGTCCTCATCAGAGTGCCCCCTTACATCAACTGTCCTCATCAGAGTGCCCCCTTACATCAACTGTCCACATCAGAGTGCCCCCTTACATCATCTGTCCTCATCAGAGTGCCCCCTTAAATCAACTGTCCACATCAGAGTGCCCCCTTACATCAACTGTCCACATCAGAGTGCCCCCTTACATCAACTGTCCACATCAGAGTGCCCCCTTACATCATCTGTCCTCATCAGAGTGCCCCCTTACATCAACTGTCCTCATCAGAGTGCCCCCTTACATCATCTGTCCTCATCAGAGTGCCCCCTTACATCATCTGTCCTCATCAGAGTGCCCCCTTACATCATCTGTCCTCATCAGAGTGCCCCCATACATCAACTGTCCTCATCAGAGTGCCCCCTTACATCAACTGTCCTCATCAGAGTGCCCCCTTACATCAACTGTCCACATCAGAGTGCCCCCTTACATCAACTGTCCACATCAGAGTGCCCCCTTACATCAACTGTCCACATCAGAGTGCCCCCTTACATCAACTGTCCTCATCAGAGTGCCCCCTTACATCAATTGTCCTCATCAGAGTGCCCCCTTACATCAACTGTCCTCATCAGAGTGCCCCCTTACATCAACTGTCCTCATCAGAGTGCCCCCTTACATCAACTGTCCTCATCAGAGTGCCCCCTTACATCAACTGTCCACATCAGAGTGCCCCCTTACATCATCTGTCCTCATCAGAGTGCCCCCTTAAATCAACTGTCCACATCAGAGTGCCCCCTTACATCAACTGTCCACATCAGAGTGCCCCCTTACATCAACTGTCCACATCAGAGTGCCCCCTTACATCATCTGTCCTCATCAGAGTGTCCCCTTACATCAACTGTCCTCATCAGAGTGCCCCCTTACATCAACTGTCCTCATCAGAGTGCCCCCTTACATCAACTGTCCTCATCAGAGTGCCCCCTTACATCAACTGTCCACATCAGAGTGCCCCCTTACATCAACTGTCCTCATCAGAGTGCCCCCTTACATCAATTGTCCTCATCAGAGTGCCCCCTTACATCAACTGTCCTTATCAGAGTGCCCCTTACATCAACTGTCCTCATCAGAGTGCCCCCTTACATCAACTGTCCACATCAGAGTGCCCCCTTACATCATCTGTCCTCATCAGAGTGCCCCCTTAAATCAACTGTCCACATCAGAGTGCCCCCTTACATCAACTGTCCACATCAGAGTGCCCCCTTACATCAACTGTCCACATCAGAGTGCCCCCTTACATCAACTGTCCACATCAGAGTGCCCCCTTACATCATCTGTCCTCATCAGAGTGCCCCCTTACATCAACTGTCCTCATCAGAGTGCCCCCTTACATCATCTGTCCTCATCAGAGTGCCCCCTTACATCATCTGTCCTCATCAGAGTGCCCCCTTACATCATCTGTCCTCATCAGAGTGCCCCCTTACATCAACTGTCCACATCAGAGTGCCCCTTTACATCAACTGTCCACATCAGAGTGCCCCCTTACATCAACTGTCCACATCAGAGTGCCCCCTTACATCAACTGTCCACATCAGAGTGCCCCCTTACATCAACTGTCCACATCAGAGTGCCCCCTTACATCAACTGTCCTCATCAGAGTGCCCCCTTACATCAACTGCCCACATCAGAGTGCCCTCCTACATCAAGTGTCCCCACCAGAGTGCCCCGTTAAAACAAATGTCCCTATCAGAGTCCCGCTTACTATCAATTGCCCATTCACATCAAATGCCCCATCAGTGCCCCCTCCCCCCCCTACATTTGATGCCCCCATCAACTCTCATGGATTAGTAGATGCACTCTCAGAGATCTGAAGGGGGGAGGGCACAACTAAAATCTGAATGGGCACAGTCCTCCCCAGCACCCCCCTAGATCCGGGCCTGGGTTCAGACCCTTTCCCATTCATCCAAAACATAGAAAAAGAAGTTTTATCTAAAGATACAATTTACTTGCATTCTAAGCAAACTTCCCTCACCTTACTTGTTTAAACCTTTCGGCATCTCTCAGTCCTCATCGGAGTCTGTAGCACATCTAACAAGGTCATGAAAACCAGAATTTTCACTTTACACAGACACACATGGTGTAATTGTATGCAAAGGCTGAAATCCACTAGTGCTGTATTGTGATCACCAAGGCTGAGGGCGGCCTCAATCCATGTAATACCTATTGTGTAGCTGAGCTTCCTTCCTATTGTGTGCAGTTATTCTTAGCCAATACACTGTACTAAAGAAGTGAATACTATCAGTGCAATCCCACTGTGCCTAGGGGATGGCTTTGTAAGGGGGAAGCTATTGTGCTTTGGGGTCAGTTTTGTTTGTTTTTGTATTTGTAAAATGTTAGACTTTTTTTGTACCTTTATTTTGGAAACAAAAATTTAATACAATATGCACCCATGACACAGGAGTCTCAGAGACCTGTGGTTTTTTTTTTAGGAAAGACAAGATTTTAAGCTGTTTTCTGCCAGACTCTTAGGCCAGCCATACATGGGTAGATTTCCGAATCATTTTTTGTTGAAAATCGGACCTAAGAATAATCGGTCGATTGGGGCAATGGCACAGGCTGATTTTCGTGGTTCCCCCCCCATTTCGTTTATCGGGCATGCTGGAAAATTCCTGAAAAATTAAAGATTTTCGAAATAATTGGCACCATCGGATTACAGAACGAAAAATGTTTTTGTTTTTTGATCGAAAAATCGTTCGGAATTCGACCCATGTATGGCCTGATTAACCGAAACTTCACACGGGGCCATCTGAAGTGCTGTCTCCAAAATTTTCTGCCAAAGTAAGCCCCACCTCTTAGGATCCGTTCACACCAATGCGTTCTTTAGTGCTTTTTTCAGAAATGCACTACAGTCCATTTAACATGGTTTCCTATGGAACATGTTCCCATCTATGCTTTTTTTGAGGTGCTGCGTTTTTGGAAAGGGTCAAGGACTTTTTTAAAAGCAAAAAGCAGCATTTTTTGCTATAATAGAGTTCAATGGAGAAGCTGCTGAAATGCATGGTAGTGCGTTTTACATTTTTATTCTGCCCAGCAACGAAAAAAAAAAAGGGTTGAAAAAAATGCAAGATGCTGTAAAAACGCATCAAAAATATGTGCAGAAAAACGCAAAATGAACTGCGAAAAGCACTGCAAAACAGACAAAAGGCAAACTGCATAGGTGTCAACCCATTCACACCAGATCCATTGAGTTAGTAAAGGCAGGTTCAACACAATGATGCTGAAATCCACTGTATTCCATGGGCACATGGACACTGCACTGATGTGTGTTGGGTGAAAATGAAACATAAATGTATAGCTCAGATCGCACCGCACAGAAATCGCATGTGCTTTTCACAGGAATGAGGTGTGGTTCCTGTGTGAATCACATGTGATGTGCCATACTACATCAGTGTGAACCCGGGCTGAGAATACTTGTCTTGCAGCAGCACAGTAAAGAAAATCCCATTATCTATGGCTTGCCTAAGGCCGGCCATGCATGGGTTTAAAACCGACCAATTTTTCGTCTGAAAATTGGACCTAAGAATAATTGCCCGATTTTCGCTCTGTTAGTGGGTCAATGTCCGAGTTACGTGGTTCCTCCCCTTTTCTGTGATCGGGCATGTTGGAAAATTCGTGAAAAACTACCGATTTTCGATTCGATGGTCAAATCGTACGATTGTTTTTCTGAAAAGAATATGCGCATGAGCAGTGACCTGGATGCATGTTATATGGGGTGAACTTTATGACTTGGTCGGCTGATTTTTCGAAATCAATGATGGCACCATCGGATTACCGAGCGAACGACGTTTCCGATTTTCAGACGAAAAATCGTTTGGAATTCGAACCATGTATGGCCTGCATCAGTGTACACTGAACAGCACATGTGCAGTCTTGGCACGGTTCTGTCCTGAGACGAAGAAACTCCTGTGTGTCTGTGCATGAGTTACATAATCCTGGCCCAGCCAATACAGAGGCCAAAGACTTTGGTCTGGGTTCACACTTGTGCGGTGCAGCACAGCGCATGTGATTTGCACAGGGACCGCACCGCATTCCTGTGCAAATTACATGCGAATTGTGTGCGGTGCGATTTGAGCCATACATTTGTTTCATTTTCACCCACCACACATCAGTGAAGCGTATTGGTGTAAATTGTTCCCATGGAATACAATGGCCCATGAATACATTTTCTATGGCTCTAATCGCACCACACCAAAAAGGTGCAGGACCCCTTTTTTTGGTCCAGACTAGAATCAGATCGCATGAGTATTCACACCCATGCGATCCGATTCTGCACATCGCGGACCGCTTTCGGGGTGTTGCTAACTTAACATACACACCCACAGCGGTTCGCACGGACAGGGTGTGATTGTGATGCAGAATTCGCACAGAAACCGCTGCAAATTCCACACCGCATCAGTGTGAACCCAGAAGACTGGGTGAATATGGAAGCCCCGTCAGTGGAGGGGAGCGCCGTCATCACAGTGCTGGGGGGAATAGTTTTGCTAAGTAATCTTTCAATATGCTGTGCAATACATTATGGAGAACTGCCTCAGAGGGCCAAAAGTATTTTTTTTTTTTTTTTTTATGGCTTTAATAACAGCTGGGCCTATTACACCGAGCTGCTCCACAACCTAAAATCCGTACCGCTATGGTAAAAGCATGGAGGCACACAAGGCAATAGCAGACCTAAAGCTGGACATACACTAGTAGATCCTCAATACATTCAATTGATGTTGTTTGAAAGTATTTGTTTCACCATTACATTTTGCAATGTATTTATTACAGGTATGTATATAACACCAGCATTTTGTGCAGCAGTTTACATATATATTGTACATTCCCATCAGTCCTGACCCTCAAGGAGCGTACAATCTAAGGTCCCCAACTCACATATGCTGAATATACAGATTAGGGCCAATTTAGACAGGGGCCAAGTAACCTTCCTGCAGGTCTTTGGAGTGTGGGAGGAAACCAGAGTACCAGCAGGAAGTGTCGTGGTTACTCAGTTCCATTGAGGGTCTGCCCTGAATACAGAGTCACCTAGTACCTTAGGACATATTTATTGCAGGTATTTTTAACCGCTTCCCGACCGTCCTATAGCAGATATACTGCTACAGGGCAGCACGGGTGCACAAAATCGCGTATATATACATGATTTTGCATTTACGGGTAGGGGGCGTGCGCGCGCCCTACCTGTGCCACCATTCATGGCCATCAATCACAGTGGTCCTGGCCAGTGATTACTCGCCGGCGCCTGGTGTTTTCAAGTATCTCCGATGGGGAGGAGAACTGTATGCAAACAATACAGTTCTCCTCCATCAGCTCATGCACACTTCTTTGGATGGCTGTGCACAGCCATCCAAAGCAGTGTGATTACAGTGAAGCACACACAATTAAAACAGCACACAGTTAACCCTTTGATCGCCCCACATACTAACCCCTTCCTGCCCAGTGCCCTTAGTACAGTGTCAGTGATTCTTTTTAGCACTGACAAGGCTGCTGTTAGAAAATACGGGGTCCCATACAGCCAACCTGACAGCCCCCCCCCCACCCAAAAAAAAAACTACATTTATTGTGCCTTAGTTATGAAGACAGTGAGTGATTGCTACCAATCACTCATTGTGTTCATTCAGAAAATAACTAACTATGTGACATTTACTAGACTCATATTTACTAGACTCTTCCGACGCTCCCCATCATGAAGGATCCTATTATGTGCTTACAGCTTCTGGTGGGAAGGAGAGGAGGGAAACTGGCATCACTGCAGGGGTGGAGGCACACGGGGGGGGGGGGCCTGGGCAGCATGGGGAAGCATATGGTGCACAGGGAGGGTGATGGGTGCGCTGGGGGGGGGCATTGGCAATTACTGGAACCAATACCCTGTATGGTTCTCTATGCAGCAGCTGAAAGTCAGCGGGAGGGAGAGGAGAATAAGACCGCTTTCAGCTGCTGCAGAGAGAGTCATACAGGGGATCGGTTCCAGTATTTGCCCCCCACCATGCTGATCATCTTTCCTGCCCACATCGGATTCACCCAACTGTCTGGGCCCCCCTGCTGGCCTGGGCCCCATACAGGAGGACTGGTGGTACCCCCTTATCCACAGCTTTGAGTGACACCAAGTCAGTCCAACCCGCCCCCCCCAAGTGTCAGAATGCCCGCCGCAGTCCCGCAGTCCTGCTATAAGTCACTGATCGCAGCCAGTACTAGTAAAAACTAAAGAAAACATTCCGGTATATATACCGCAATTTGTAAACGCTATAACTTTCACATAAACCAATTAATTGGGATTTTTTTTAGCAAAGACGTAGCAGAATACATTTTGGCCTAAATTTATGACGAAATTTGAGTTTTAACATTTTTTTACTGGACATGTTTAATAGCAAAAAGTAAAATATAGTTTTTTCTCAAAATTGTCGGTCTTATAGCACAAAAAATAAAAACCGCACAGGTGATCAAATACCACTGAAAGAAAGCTCCATTCGTGGGAAAAAAAGGAGGTAAATGTAATTTGGGTGCAGCGTTGCATGACCGCGCAATTGTCAGTTAAAGTAACGCAGTGCCGTAACGCAAATAATGGCCTGGTCAGGAAGGGGAGTAAATCCTCTGGAGGGCAAGTGGTTAAAGCACAGAGAACTACTCCTATGATACAGGTACTCCTTGAAGCACCCAGCTGTAAATTTTGCCCATCAGCCATAACCATGAAATGAGTTTTTCTTGTACCATCCCTTTAAATATTTTCCTACACCCTTGTGTCAGGTCTAGGTGCTGTTTTTTGACAGGTACGCAGGATGCGTTAGCTGGGTAAAGCCATTGCAAATAATGAGCAGTCTGCAGCATTACGCAGGCCTATCGCTCTATCGATGGATTGATTAGAGGATTGTAAGCCAAAATTCTAATGCACAGCTATTTCTAGATGAATTATGAAGCATTGCAGGCTGACCTTGCTGTGTGGGTAGCGATGCTGCGGGGAGGATGGTTGCCTGGAGAAAGGATGCTGGCCGGGCTCCCGTCAGGCTCTGTGAATCTCCTGCTGTAGAGCCAGATACTGATGGCAGCTCATTGCTCTGCACAGGCAGAGTGCACTGACCAAAACAGGCGGAAGACAACCTTGCATGCTGCCTGTGAATGACTAACATCAGGAAGGAGCTTGCACAACTGTCTTCTGTACCAGACGGCATCAAATACAGCTTCCTGGTGTCTTGTAATATTGCTGAGCACCTATGGATGGAATCATGGCTCTGATAACTGTCACTGTAATTGCAAAAGCCTCCAGAGAGAAAAGAAGCCTCAAAGCACCAGTTTAATGATGCAAGCATCATATTGTATATTTTACTAATAATCGTAGGCCAAAAAAAAAAACAATTTTAGAAATGGAATAAAATTTAATTGAATAAATATATTTTACTTGGATCTTTATAGTAATTAGCATGATGTGATTCAGAACAAAGCAACTTTATTTATTACAGGTAATTATATAGCACCATCAATTTACGCATCAGTTTACATACAGTATCTCACAGAAGTGAGTACACCCCTCACATTTTTGTAAATATTTTATTCTATCTTTTCATGTGACAATACTGAAGAAATGACACTTTGCTACAATGTAAAGTATTGAGTGTACAGCTTGTATAACAAGTGCGCAATTAAGCGCAATTAAACCATGGCAACATCTGATGTTTGTGTAGTATTATGTTCAGCAGACTGTGTTCTTCTATTGTTGTGACATTTTTATGCCCAATTCATGCAAAACTCCACATAATCCCAAGGGGTTCACATACTTTTTCTTGCAACTGTATACTAGGGCCAATTTAGACAGGAGCCAATTAACCTACCAGCATGCCTTTTGAGTGTGGGAGGAAACTGGAGTACCTGGAGGAAATTCACGCAGGCACAGGGAGAACATGCAAACGCCAGGCAGGTGGTGCCGTGGCTGGGATTTTAACTGATGACCCTAGTACTGCCAGACAGAAGTGCGAACCATTTAGCCACTGTGCTGCCCAACTTTAGTAAAAAGTGCCCCTCCTTACATCAAGCTCCCCATCAGAGTCCCCCCTTTCATCAAACCCCCCCCCCCCTTACATAAGGGGACCCATGATAGTGGGAGCCCAGAGGCAAGCAGGCCTGGAGGGAGGTAGTGCTGTCCTCTTCTGAAGTCAGGGGCAGGAGTTGGGTGGGGGAGAAGCAGAGACCATAGACAGCCTTTGCTGGCCTGAATCCTACACTACTGACCCTAGCTGTGGGCTGGATAAAGTTTTATAGCGTTTCAGATGGGGTCCGCGGTTTGGAGACTCCCAATGTAAAGGTTCATGGTTGCAAACTGAAAATGAATGTATTTGTATTTATAGTTCTGGCAACTGCATCAAATTGTTAGGAAAGTAAAAATAGAGTATAATTCTATGGTCATACACAAAGGATTGGAAATAGGTCCTCCTAGCATGGCTATCCCGTCCACCAATTGTTGGTTTATTCCTCATTACTACCTAGAAGGATGGCAGGTTACCTCCAGTCATCTATCAGCAAACAGTAATGACATATTAGTACTGTAGTCACACGGCTTTCCCAAAAGGATGGTATTCACATCCGATATACAGTGCACTGATATGCCTGTAGACATGAAAATTTCAACTTCTTCCAAAAAAAAAAAAAAAAAAATTTCTAGCAATTCTGGCATTATGCAGACTGTGCTTATGGTCCAGCATGATCCAAACATGAAAAGACAGATGAAAAGATGAAGTACCTAAAGCAGTTAATCCCAAAACCAAAAATATATTATATTGCGGCTTAGCAATTCTTAGCTGTGGTAGCTGCATTCGTTTTCTTTTTTAGGCTTTTTTCACTTGATTTTCACCTGGTGCTCGACCAGTAAGTCTGTTATTTTTCAAGTTCCTTTTTCAGACCAAGCTGTCCAGACAAAGTGGCAGTTATAGGCTTGAGACAAACCATTTAAGACTGACAGGGGTGTTTACAATTGTCAGCTTTTATTCATTTATGTAAAACCTTTATCCCAAAAAGAAAAAAAAAACTGTTGCTGTAACTGCTTAAAAAGGGTTATCTAGAAGCAACTTTGTTAGCAAGTCTATCTAAATTTGCTAGTGCATCTAATACTACCCTCTCCAGACTGACAATGCTGCTGTCCAAAGTGACTCCATTGCTCCTCCACCCAGAGTGGAGACACCCAAGGCCCCTTTCACAGTAGTGGACCTAATGTGTCCGCTTGTTCGTTTTTCAGGCAGACCGGATTGGACAGTTCATTATTCTCTATGGAGCTGTGGGTGTAATTGGACATGTGTCTATTTACTAGGGTTACCACCTCATCCCTTTAACCACTTCCCAACCGGCCGTTGTATATAAACGGCCGGACGGTGGCACTGCAGGGTCGGGTGGCCGTTTATAAACAGCCTCCCCGCACCCTGCTTGTGCGTGCTCTCCGGGAGCGCGCAGCACCACGATCCGGTGCCCGCCGTGTCCTCCAGACACATCGAAACACCGATCGTCGGACGGGACCTCTGTACGAGGTCCCAATCATGTGATCACTGATTGGCCAATCAGTGATCACATGCAAAGTAGTAAGCAAGATGTCACTTGTGACATCATTGCTTACTACGTGTGAAATCTGTGCATGATCACAGAGGTCACATGGTACAAGGCTATTCACAACAGCCTTGTACCATGTGACAAGCTGTGACCAATCACAGCTCACTCAGTAGTTATCAATGGCTGCAAGAATGCAGACAGAGAGAAAGAGAAATGATTGCCTTTACATCCTATATGGTAAAAGCAATCAGTGTAAAAAAAAAAAAAAAAAATTCTTCATCACCCCCCAAAAGTAGTACAGTGTCACCATGGAAATATGTAGTTTTTTTACTGTAGCCTGTAATTTTTAGGAATAACTCACTGAAATCTGTCCGAACAAGAGTCTATTAAACATCCCGGGTAGGATAAAATTTGAAACACAAAATCATAAATTATAATTTAATAAATAATCATAAAAAATAATAATATAATAATACATTTATTTCAATAATATAATCAAACCAAAAACACTGAAATTTGAAATATAGCACCAAGTTCGCACATCGCTGAGCAAAGTCGCAGAATCGTTTTCAGTGTCTGATGACGAATTTCCCCACAAATCATTATCACTCAATTCTGCAAGTGGTTCTGATTTACTATCGCTGTTCTCTAGCTGGTCTAAAACCACTTTTGACCTAAAGGGACACTTTTTGGACGCCGTGGACTTTTCTCAGTTTCCAGGCAGAAAGAACACACAAAATGCAGGTAGGGCACAGGACAAAGCACTAGGGACAAAATGTATGTGAAATGGTTTGAAACAGCAATGTTTTACTATGTAAAATTTGTTTGGAAAAAAATGACATTTTTTAAAATTTTCAAATTTCCCACCGGCGCCCGTACGTCCTGACGTCACATGGACCGGAACACAGAAGCCGGGTGCCAGCATCGGCCGGAGACGCTGCAGGGGACACACCGCGGGAGCGAAGGACAAGGTAAGCGCTGCAGGGAATCCCTATGCAATGCCGCATGGTAAGCCCGAGTGTAGCTCGGGGTTACCGCTTTTGGTATAGACATTTTACCCCGAGCTACACTCGGGAATACTGCTAGGGAGGTTAAAGAAGCCTATCCTGCTTCTACCTAGTAAACTGCCATTTATTTCCTCCATCAGCTCATCCCCCCCACAGGTATTACCTTTCGTATCACTCAATCCTTCCTCCTAGATTGTAAGCTCTAATGAGCAGGGCCCTCTGTTTCCTCTTCTACCAAATTGTATTGTAATGTCTACCTTCATTTTGTAAAGTGCTGAGCAAACTGTTGGCGCTATATAAATCCTGTATAGTAATAATAATACCTCTAAAAAAGGAAATGTATAATACAATTGGGTTAGGATGCTGGGAATCATGCCCAAGGATGAATACTTGCAAGGACATGTCTATAAAAATTGGGGCTGTCCCTAGGACTTGGGGACTGATGGCAGTTCAGTCGTTTGTGGTACAGGTTTAGTAAAGCACATAAATGTCTGCTAAAATTAGCGCTAGTTATTAAACTCGAAAGCATAAGAATGACAACAGCAGTTTGTGGTTTCTTTCCAGCTGCAGGGGAGCATTGAGCGACCTGTCAACAGGAAATCTATGGGGACATCTCCACCCACATCCTGTGCTCGGGGACCCATCCACCCTACCGCACCTTTTATTACTGCTACCAATTATTTATTAAAGACATTGATTTTTTTAACTACTTGCCCTACATTGACTGTCAGGAGGATTGCAGATGTTCTAAGAAAGCAGCCAAGCTGCGTATGTTAATATTTCATTATATTTCCTTAAAGCCCTTTTTTATGAATGAAAAATGTGACAGCTACATAGGGGTACCGAACGCACATCTGATCATAAAAAAGTGATTTACATTTCTCTGCTGACCTAAGGTGTCACAGAAAGAGGTAAGGGCTAGGCCAGTGTTTCTCAACCCCTTTTCCAGTAGCATCATCCTTTAAACGTACAGTTGCAAGAAAAAGTATGTGAACCCCTTGGGATTACGTGGAGTTGTGCATGAATTGGGCATAAAATGTGCTCTGAACGTCATCTAAGTCACAACAATAGAAGAACACAGTCTGCTGAACATAATACTACACAAACATAAGATGTTGCCATGGTTTAATTGCACATAACATGTAAACATTCACAGTGCAGGCAGGAAAAAGTATGTGAAGCCCTAGCTTAATGACTTCTCCCAGAGCTAATTGGAGCCAGGAGTGAGCCAACCTTGACTCCAATCAGTGTGATGATATTGGATGTGTTGCTGACAGCTGCCCTGCCCTTAAAAAACACACACCTGTTTTGGGTTTATTGGTTTCAAGAAGCACTGTCTGATGTGAACCATGCCTCGCAGAAAAGAGCTCTCAGAAGACCTACGATCAAGAATAGTTGACTTGCATGAAGCTGGAAAGGGTTACAAAAGTATCTCCAAAAGCCTTGATGTTCATGTGTCCACGGTAAGACAGACTGTCTACAAATGGAGAAAGTTTAGCACTGTTGCTACTCTCCCTAGGCGCGGTCATCCTGTACAAATGACTGCAAGAGCACAGCGCAGAATGCTGCATGAGGTAAAGAAGAATCCCAGAGTGTCAGCTAAAGACCTACAGAAATCTCTGGCACATGCTAACATTTTTGTTGACACATCTACAATAAGGAAAACATTAAACAAGAATGGAGTACATGAGAGGACACCACGGAGGAAGCCATTGCTGTCCAAAAAGAATATTGCAGCATGTTTGAAGTTTGCAAAAGAGCACCTGGATGTTCCACAGCACTACTGGCAAAATATACTGTGGACAGATGAAACCAAGATTGAGTTGTTTGAGAAGAACACACAACACTATGTGTGGAGAAAAAAAGGCACAGTACACCAACATCAAAACCTCATCCCCACTATAAAACATGGCGGAGGGAGCATCATGGTTTGGGGCTGCTTTGCTGCCTCAGGGCCTGGACGGATTGTTGTCATTGAGGGAAAATGAATTACAGAGTTTATCAAGACATTCTGCAGGAAAACGTACGACCATCTGTCCGCCAACTGAAGCTCCGCAGAGGATGGGTGATGCAACAGGACAATGACCCAAAGCATACAAGTAATTCAACAAAACAATGGCTGCAACAGCACAGAATACGCCTTCTGGAGTGGCCCAGTCAGAGTCCTGACCTCAACCCGATTGAAATGCTGTGGCATGACCTTAAGAGAGCGATTCACACCAGACATCCCAAGAATATTGCTACACTGAAACAGTTTTGTGAAAAAGAGTGGTCCAAAATTACTCCAGATCGTTGTGCAGGTCTGATCTGCAACTACAGGAAACATTTGGTTGAGGTTATTGCTGCCAAAGGAGGGTCAACCAGTTATTAAGTCCAAAGGTTCACATACTTTTTCCTCCCTGCACTGTGAATGTTTACATGTTATGTGCAGTTAAACCATGGCAACATCTAATGTTTGTGTAGTATTATGTTCAGCAGACTGTGTTCTTCTATTGTTGTGACTTAGATGACGTTCAGAGCACATTTTATGCCCAATTCATGCAAAACTCCACGTAATCCCAAGGGGTTCACATACTTTTTCATGCAACTGTATGCAAAATCTTGAGGCACCGCTGTCTAAAATGTAAAAAACCTAAATGTTACTTATCAATTGGAAACCTGAGCCTAGGGCAGTGTACACAAATGCCTTAATAAAATTAACTTCATCAGAAGACCCCATTCACATGACAGGTTCCCCCATCAAATCAGATTCCCTCCTTTCACATAAGAGTCCACACTTCACATCAAAGGCCCCCATCACATCAGAGGTCCCCCATCATGTCAGAATCCCCTTTTCTTGTCAGTCACCCCTTCATATTAGAGGCTTCCCATCACGTCAGAGCCCCCCTCTATTTGAGAGACCCTCATCACATCATAGTCACCCCTTAACATTAGCAGCTCCCTATACATCACTTCAGAGCCTCTCCATCATTTGAGAGTACCCCCAACACATCAGAGGTTCCCCCACAACATCAGAGCCCTCCCTTCACAAAAGAGTTCCCTCTTCACGTCAAAGGCCTTCCATTACATCAGAATCCCCCCTGTACATGAGAGACCCCCACCCCCATCACATCGGAGCCATCCCTAAACATCAGAGACCCTCTATACATGAGTTTCCCCATCACTTCAGAGCCTCTCTGTCACAAAAGAATCCCCCTTTCACATCAGAATCCCCTCTTCACATCATATCGCCCCTTCACATCAGAGGTCTGCCTTTATATCAGAGTCCCCACTGTACCCTAAAAATCAGAGGCCCTCTATATATGAGTTCATCTATCACTTCAGGGCATCTCCATCACATCAGATTCCCCCCATCACATCAGAGGTTCCCCCATCACATCAGAGCCCCCCCTTCATGCCAAATCACCCTTCACATCACAGTCCCCCCATCACACTGCCCCCTATTGTGGCACCACAGTGGCTGTGGGCAGCACAGTGGCTAAATGGTTAGCACTTCCGCCTGGCAGTACTAGGGTCGTTGGTTAAAATCCCAGCCACAGCACCTCCTGCCTGGAGTTTGCATGTTCTCCCTGTGCCTGCATGGGTTTCCTCCAGGTACCTCGGGTTTCCTCCCACACTCCAAAGACATGCTGGTAGGTGAATTGGCTCCAGTCTAAATTGTCCCTAGTATGTGTATGTATGAATGTGAGTTAGGGACCTTAGATTGTACACCCCTTGAGGGTCAGGGACTGATGTGAATGTACAATATATATGTAAAGCACTGCGTAAATTGACAGCACTATATAAGTACCTGAAATAAATATTCGCACTGTCTCGTCTTCACGTTTATAGCCACGGCTTTTGTTTCCAGCAGCACAGCAGAGCGTATGAGGTGGAGGAAGTGAACTTCTATCTCTTCCTGAATGCTCAACCAGAGTCATGCATTGCCATGATGTGGACAGGCTGCCATGCATCCTGGCTCTAGAACACAGGTGTCAAACTGGTGGCCCTCCAGCTGTTGCCAAACTACAAGTCCCATGAGGCATTGCAAGATTGACAGCTACATGCATGGCTCCCAAAGGCATGATGGAGGGTGGCCAGTTTGACACCCCTGCCCTAGAACATCATTGGTTATAATGGTGCTGGCAGCTGGCCCACCCATACCATGCCAACTCATGATGCTGATCCAGGGTAAACTTGGCCCAATGCTCGCAGAACCCTGGGGGAATCCAGATGGTACCCCAGAATGCCATGGCGTCCCAGATCAAAAATAAATACAGAAGACCCTCTATCAGATTTTTTGTTGTCTGTGTCTCCCCATTGGGGAGATTTAGGCTGGAAGCACAGGGCGATTTTTGCTACATTATTTATCACCTGCGATTGATCGCTGCTGGTCGTCAAGCATGGGCAACAATAGATTGTGGCATGCAGAAGCGCTTAATCACTAATGAGAAGCACAATGCTTATAGTTTGGGTGACAGATCACTACTGATATGTAGCGATCACTAGTGTTTAATCACGGCTAGTAGCAAAAAAAACCCGTGTGCACCTAGCTCTTCCAGCCATGGTGACAGGGTGTCACAAATAAGTAAGAAATGGGATAGCTTTCTACTGGTGGCAAAGACAGCAACAAATCAAGTATGTTCATTAGAGTGGGGAAGGGTTAGACCCTCTGTAAAAGTTTTAGTTGGCTCTGTGTTTTGCTATCCCTGTGACACCTGCACCCTCTGGGGTCACTGGGTTAGGAAGGGAGGAGACATTTTCCCCAATAATGTTAAAGAGAGCAATAAAAAATTTACGGAAATTCTAACTTACCCATGTGATCCAAACAAATATATATATTTGCAGGATTGTGGCTTTAAATAAATATAATCATTGAACCCAGAATCACTATGGTTTCTTTTTAAATGTCACTCTAGCTCCTAGACGAGCCCTGTACAATTATTCGATGTTATTATTCCCCCTGAGAAGAGTTGTGTGTGGATTGTGGTTGTTCTTGTGACCAGAACAAGTAATCTGACAGCATGGAAAAGTCATCAAGCGCGTCGTCTGTGCAGGTGCACCAATGACAACTGGCTGTAACATCATCGCGCCACCAATGTGACTTGAGCCGCTGGCAGATCTGCATAGACACATCATTGAGACTTTACAGATCAGTGATAAAACATAAAACTCAGCCACAAACAAGACGTCTACAGCTGTGTTTAGTATTCCATACAAGTAAGTATGTGGAACCAGGAAAGTTCACTGCGCACCTTTAGAACAAATTATACACACCCTCCTACCCTCTGCACCTATAAAACTGGACAATCACAGGATCAAGATGTGCAGGGCTGCTAAATAATATTCCCAGAATTTGTTTTCTTTCTGCTCATGGCTTTGTACTGTTCTGGACAGTAACAATATCATTAAAGTCTTAGAACTTGTGCTTTAGGCCCCATGTACACGGGACACTTCTGAACAATGGAAACCGACTGCTGTAAAACGTAGGTTAAAAAATGTCTGTTTAGCTGTGTTTGCATAACGCATTTATGTGCGTTTTGGGTTTATATGCATTTTTTAAAGATAAGCACAGGAGAACCTCCCAAATGCCCAGAATGCACTGAAAAGTGGTAAATTATTAACTATTTCAGACTGTTTCAGAGAAATACAGAGGGTAGAAGCAGAGAGAGCAGTATGTGTTGAGATTAGCTTAGGTGTGAGTTGCTCATTAACATTTCTTTTGTTTCCAGGTGTGGGTAAGGTGTCTGGGGGAGTGAGTCATTAAGGCCACCTGGCAGGGGGTCTTCATGAGGAATTTGAGGTGTGAATGGTCATTAACATATATTTTGTTTCCAAGGGTGGGTAAGGTGTCTACTGGAGCGAGTTATTAAGGCCACCTGGCCACCTGGTCTTCGTGAGGAATTTGAGGTGTGAATGGTCATTAACGTATCTTTTGTTTCCAAGGGTGGGAAAGGTATGAGGTGTGAATTGGTCATTACAATGTGTGACAAGCCTGATAGGAACATCCTGTGTTCAGTGTTTTGTCCATCTGAGTACCTTGAAAACACTTTGCATGCATTTTTCATGATGAAAAAAGGCTCTGGACAGCATCGGGAACTGGAAGAGTTAAAAAAAATGTAAAATGCAAACGCTTATAAACGCGATTTGCCGCATTTAGCCGCGCTTACAAGCGTTTTGCGTTTGAAACGCTGATAAAATTGATTGCTGAACGCAAGTTATCTGCGTTCAAAAAAACGACTGTAAACTCAAACGCCTGTAAACGACTGTAAACAAAGATGTGTACATGGACATGTAGGAAAACATTAGAATGAGTTCAGGGGCTGCTGAAAAAAACGCTGAACAGCTCCTAAATGTGAGTTTATCAGCTGCAGAGTACATGAGCCCTTAGCATGGACTAAAGCTAGCCAAGCAAGGGCCAAATTTTGCTGAAGCGGATGAAATTTGTTCGGTGGGTGACAGGGCGTCAGCACCAGCCAGCTCAAAAAAAGTCTCACCCAAATATCCAATCAGATGCAGACAGTGATTGGGTATTCTGACAGCTGCGAGTATCGACGGTCAGGATAATATAGTCAGCTCTGCAGATTTGGCTATGCACACAGCTCTGAACAATAGAAATTTCTGTTTGAAGAGTGATCCGTGGTGTATCACTTATCAGTAGGAAGTGCAGGTCTGGTTGACAGGTATTCAGGAAGCAATACTGCTGCCTCTTGAAAGGCTGTTTTCTTACAGTCAAACAGGCTTTTTAAATGGAAATACAAAGCCAGAAATACTTTTTTTTTTTTTTACAGGCCTATAGCGCATTGTTAAATTGAACTAGGGTGTATCATTGGTTCCCTCCTGAAGAGGAAGTACACCTACTGTAAAGTGAAACAAAAAGAGCGCACCAACCTTGCTCATTACCTCAGTAAAACTGATTTTATTGAATAAAGAATAATACTCACAAAAAAAGAAGTATAACAAGCATTAAAGGTCCTCAAAGGAACTTGGGAGAGTAGAACTAGTGCGAGTCACATCATGAGGGTAGACTCTCAAAGGGAGGCTGACTCTTTTCGAAGGGGGTCCCTTCTTCATCAGAGCCTTCACAACCTTCCATGCATTGGTGGTCACAATTTCTCAAACTTTTTCAAGGTTCCCTTCCATCCTTCCAACCCTATTCTGAGTCCTAGAGCGCAGGAGGTGTTTCTGTTTCCACGAGGAAGTACCCCTCCCTGACCCCCCGGGGAGCAAGCTATTAGGGTACAGGGGCGGACTGACCATTTGATCACTCGGGCACTGCCCGAGGGCCCGGGGTTAGTAGGGGGCCCCATGAGATGCCCTTGGTACCTTTCATTGTCTTTTTCATAGGCTTTTTTGGGTCCCATGATCCCCTATTGCCTGGGGGCCCCATGAGTTGTCAGTCCACCCCTGCTAGGGTAGGATATATTCCAGTTCACCAAGCCAAAAGGCCTGGTGGAACCCTCTCCTCAAGATCAGCCTAATCTGACCACTGAGTACTAAGTGGGAGGCTCTCCCAAAGAGAGACCCCCCAATGCAAGGAGAAAGGAACCCGATAGCCACACATCTTCCCCTTGACTTCAGGGCAAAGAACCACACACACATGGAGAGAAAAATAAATATGCAAAAAAAAAGAAATAGGGCCGCACTTCATTTTTGCTGCTTATGCTATGTACACCCCTGTCCAACTGCCCTTGCAGCTTAAGGGGGGATAGCTGGGTGGGCAGTAGAAATGCAGCTAAACAAAGCCTAAAAGTGGGTTCACATATCTGTGGGTTGGTTGAGCAGAGTGATTTTTAGTTCCGTTCGGTACGACTTTGTTCACTGGTTTAGGTACAAATAAAGTACGAATTATCAAAGTGTACTACAATGGAAATTGCACCTAAACTGGGCTCAAAATCGTACTGATCTCTTTTTTAAAATGTGCTGCGACTGGCCCACACATATGTGAACCAGTTTTTTAGAGAAGGCTGCCGGTTCACATGTCATGCAAATTGGATGCAGTTCAAAACTAATCCAATTCGCAGATATGTAAACTGGCACTAACACTTGGCACTTTTTATTACCATGTTTTATTTGTTTATTTTGGAGCAATTGGTAAACCACAAGGTGGTTGGGTAAAGAATAAGGATGGCAGACTAAAGTTATTCCCAGCTGTCTACGGAATGCTTGGATAAGTAGAGAATTCGATGTCTATAGTTTCTCCATGCAGTCAACATTTCAACTATTCTGAGTCCTCCAATAAGGATACAGACACCAATAAATACACGGCAGAGGTCTAACCCTTCCCCCACTCAATCCACAACTAAACAAAGTTTTTGCTGTTTAGTACAAAATTAAAGGGAAGCTGTACTGAGGAAGTGTAGAGCCTGCCATTGCTGATGAAAAAATACTAGTTCCCTGGCTGTCATGCTGATTCAGTAATTTGGAATAGGGCTGCATATCTGGAGGTCTGACGTTTTCATGATCTGTATGCTTGTTTCAGATCATGTACTCAAAGTATGAAACAGCCAGGCAACTAGTATTGTCAAAGGAACATCAGCAATAGCATCCTCCATATTTGTCTAGGTGCAGTCAACCTTTTCAACACAGAGGAACCCTTGAAATAACTCTCTGGTCTCAGGGACCCCCTGCTAAAAGTTACTATATCTACAACTCATGATACGTTAGTGTGATGGTCAGAGGGAAGAATGCTCCTTACACTTGTGGAAATTGGGAAGAATTACTCCCTTACAGATAGCTAAAAAGATCAAATTGTCAAAGGAACATCAGCAATGGCATCCTCCATATTTGTCTAGGTGCAGTCAACCTTTTCAACACAGAGGAACCCTTGAAATAACTCTCCGGTCTCAGGGAACCCCTGCTAAAAGTTACTATATCTACAACTCCATGATACATTGGTGTGATGGTCAGAGGGAAGAATGCTCCTTACACTTGTGGACATTGGGAAGAATGACCCCCTTATAGATAGCTAAAAAGATCAATGGTGTCAGTGGGAACTTATCTGAGAGGCAGAAGTTGCTCATTGCTCAAGAAACACCTATCAACCTCTGGAGGAACCCTGGGGTTCCATGGAAATCTGGTTGAGAAATGCTGTATTAGGCTGAATCTGAGCTTTACTGCAGTTAAAAAAAAAAGTAATGGCAATGTTTCACCCAGCTGTCTGGGCCCCCCTGCTGGCCTGGGCCCCATACAGGAGGACAGGTGGTACCCCCTTATCCACAGCCCTGTCCAGGATATTAAGGGATTACCACACAAAAGAGAACTCCATAGTGCTCTACCTTCTAAAACCATTTATTCATGCCCACTTTACATGCATAACATTCACATTCCAATATGCATAAGCACACTGCTTGTTAACAGCCTCCCAATGTTATGGCTGGCAATCGGCAAATTCCAGATACTGCACTTCTTCTGGGTTCCGTAGAATATGCTGATGTCATCCAATAGCTCCGCCCGATGCACATCGTCCCTTGAGGAATTCACCTGCTTTAGAAGGTTAAGCACTTGTCCCTGATGAAGTCAAGTGGGGCATGACGTAACACTTGGGAGGAGCCGGGCGTTGGAAGCCGCAGGAGAGTTGGATCGCGGCTGCACAGTAACTTATTCTTAAAGGAGCTTTACTATTTATTTGATGTAAGTGCAATACTTGTAATAAAATACTGGAGTTTTTAATTACTGCACTGTGAGAGGCCGTTTTATGTTTCTCTGAGTGCATTGACAGCAGAGGAGAAGGACGCTGGGAGCCTCCTAAAGAGATACATACAAGGTGTCTTATTGAGAAGAAGACTGGTCTTAAGGCTAAGAAAGGAGTGCGCTGATAACATACCTATATCCCCAGAGGGGAAACCGCCTATATAGACCTAATAACATATGTTCTTAGGTCCATATCCAGAGGTGAGCGCATTGCAATAAAGGTGATGGGATCCACGTTACATGATGGTGTATAATGTATATACAATAGAGCACGGAGTGGAGAAAGATATACGTTTACACTGAAATCACAGATATATGTTGGATTGGAACTTTTGAAATGTATCACAAGGATTTCAACAGACTTTTGATGTATGCATTTGGATTATACAGTCATTTGCGGATGTCTGCTATATGAATTTCTATGTATTATGTATGCATAATTTGATATATTGAGTCAGAGTGATATACACTCACCAGCCACTTTATTGGGTACACCTGTTCGATTGCTTGGTAACACAAATTGTTAATCAGCCAATCACAAGGCAGCAACTCAATGCATTTAGGCATGTAGATGTGGTGAAGGTGACTTGCTGAAATTCAAACCGAGCATCAGAATGGGGAAGAAAGGAGATTTAGGTGAATGTGAACATGGCATGGTTTTCATTGCCAGATGGGCTGGTCTGAATATTTAAAAAAATGCTGATCTACTGGGATTTTTACGCATAACCATCTCTAGGATTTACCGAGAATGGTCCGAAAAAGAGAAAATATCCAGCAACGGCAGTTATGTGGACCAAAATGCCTTGCTGAAGTCAGAGGAGAACGGGCAGACTGGTTCAGCTGCAACATTCAAATGGTAGTGTCAGAATTAAGCGTACACAACATGAAACCATGGATCCATCATGCATTGTATCAACGGTTCAGACTGGTGGTGGTGGTGTAATGGTATGGGGGATATTTTCTTGGCACTAGCAAGGTGTACCTAATAAAGTGACCGGTGAGTATATAGGGAGCGCAGCATATAATTTACTAAAGATCTATCTGTTATATGCGGGAACACATTATGACGTGAGCAGCACCCTAGATATGCATTTAGGTATTATTTCGGCACATTTTTAGTTTTTATGTGATATTGGGGAGGTTTATGAGTATTATATTTTTGTAGAATACACAGTAGGTAGTGCAAAAGTTTCACTAGTAAATATGCAGAGCACAGTGGTGTTCCTACTACTTTCACAGGATAAGATCTAATTTTTAAGGGTGTTTGGAGCACACAAATGAGATATCTTTTGTGGCTATTGAAGAATATATTTAAAGGATAGTTTTTGTGCCTAGAGTTTAGCTTTAAATAGCCAATAGACCAGTGAGCATCTTTGGTGGCCAATCATTAATTCTTTTCATTAGTCCACCATTATAAGCTGCTTAAGGCTTATTTCTGATTAGTTGCTGTAGGTCAACGTTACTATATGTGTTTATTTAAATCTAAAATCTAATTAAAACAATATTAAAATACAGATGGTATAGTAGGGATCATTATGTTCCAATATCCAACTGACGTTCTGCTCCATAATGGTCACTGTTACTCTTCAGTGTAATATTAGAGACCAAAGAATAGAATATCCATGTAATTTACTAAAATATCTAATTTTCTGTACACGTGTGGATATCATTACATACATATCTATAAATGATGATAGTAATAATAAGGATAGTCACTTGCAAATGCCATAAGTCACATTGCCTTACCTGTGATCGTCACAAAAAGCCTCCTGTACTAGGAGCCGGCCGGAGGTGTAAGATCTCTCTGTCTCGGTTGTCTATCACTCAGTAAGAACACACATAGAACTCCCTGACACTCAGAAGATGCAGGAAGTTTAGTCACTCGCCCTGAAGCTACTATATATGTGTATCTGAGCTTATCACACCTACACTGTCCCTCCCATAATACACACTCATAAAGGTTTGTGGCCAAGAGCAAGTGACAACCTAGTCCTAGCTAGAAAAGCCAGTAGCTCCTGATTAGAATGATCACTTTACATTGCTCCCAGGAAACACAAGCAATACTGCTATTATATGAATGAAACCAGTTATCTACTGCAATCAAATACATACGTGTCCAATACCTGGTCGCCAAGATATCACTTTCTCCCCAGAAAGTTTAAATTAGAAATCTTTCCCAGCGTCCAAACAATAAATTTCACCAATAACCATGTATGATCTCTCCTTCTTTCCTAATTCCTTTGATATCCAATACTCATAGCTTCATCTTTTTACCCTCAAAAATGCACATAAACCACACATAGTGCATTATCTTTTTACATTTAGAATTTATACTAATGAATCACACTCACAAATTGTACTAAAAATCCGTGCTGTCAAATCCACCAAGTATATGAACACAGTGTAGCGCTAAATAATATTAATACCAAAAATATACAAAAAATAATAATAAATCATAAGTATAAGTGTTCCACACTCAATCCCCCCAAAATACACCCTAAAAGGGATGCAATTAAATAATGTTATGTTCCCATAGAGGGAATTCACGTGTTACAAATTCACCAAGTGTTCACCTCTATTTATATGCAATTCTTACTCTTACCCTCTAAATATATCTTGTTTTTGCTTTATTACAGATTCCAAAAAATGTTTTCTCGATACGTGAATTCTTCCTCTCGTCCTCCTCTCCAAAGACAGTTATACCCTCCAAAAGTTAGACCTGGGATTTGACATTCTCAGGAGCCAATAGCAGTGCAGGTAGGGCAGCGCATGTGCGCCCCTACCCGGTGATGCAAAATCACTTATATTTATGTGATTTTGCCCGGCGAAGCCTCCCTGTAGCAGTACATCTGCTATGTGGTGGCGGGCAAGTGGTTAAGGTTCCCATGGAGGCTAACCTGCCTCTTACCTGATATCATAACTGCCAGGAAGGAGATATGAAGGACTTAGGCCAGCCATAGACAGATCGAAATTTGGCCTGTTCAGCAGGAACCGATCGAATTTAGATCCGGCTATGTGCAGGTTGGTTGTACTGAAGTCGATCCATCTACAGTAGGGTTGCCATCTCATCTCTTTAAAACTGAAAACATATTAACCACTTTCCTACTGGGCACTTATACCCCCTTCCTTACCAGGCCAATTTTCATCTTTCAGCGATGTCGCACTTTGAATGACAATTGCCAAATATATATATATATATATATATATATATATATATATATATATATATATAAACCAAAAAAAGAGCAAGAAATTTGAAAAAAAAAAGTTTCCCTTTGTTTTATATTATAACATTTTGCAAACAGGTAATTTTTCTCCTTCACTGATGTGCGTTGATGAGGCTGCACTGATAGGCAGCACTGATGGGCACTGATGAGGTGGCACTGACTTATGGCACTGCTGGGTGGCACTAATGGATGGCACTGCTGGGTACTTGTGGGTCGCACTGCTGGGCACTGATCATCAGTGCTCTGATGATCAGTGCCGATCCCTCCTCTAAAAAACTGCCGGTTCTCGGTAGTACTTTCCTCACGCTCTGACGTCATATGACGTCCACCCAGAACTGGCCGGCCGTAGTGCAGCCATCATTCGGCTATCCGCGGTCGGCAAGAGGTTAATTACACAGATTCTGTGGCTGATTCAGATGCTAACTTAACTCACTTGGTGCCTTATCTGCATTAAATCAGCCTCAGAACCTGCGTAATTAACATGTGTTCAGTTTTAAAGGAATGAGGTGGAATCCCAGCAGTGATCATTGTACTCTGACAGCTGGGAAGCCTCCTGCTGTCAGAATACAGTAGTGCAGCGGGAGGGATTCCACCATCAACACTGACTGTGTTCATGGGGGAATCCAGCGATTTTGCTTTCCTTCATCCTGAGTTTGAAGGAAAGAAATTGTATAATGTATGGCTTGTTTTACAGCCTGACCCCCAACCCTGCTCTGACAGGGAGAGGTAAACAAATATTAAAAACTTTAAATAATCTCAGAGAGGTGATGCAGCACCATTATAACTATTCAGCAGAGAGTCAGATTTTTACAAATGTGCCGCGGTGACTAGTCAAAGACAAAAAATGAATTAAAGTTGTCTGCCAGATCTCTTTGGACTACTGTGGTCTTTGTAATCCATTGCTCAAATTCCTCCCGGTTTCACAATGTGTACAAATAGCTAACGCAACAAGTGAGGTTTGAGCAATGCCCACAAACAGTAACACAATTAGATTTCCTAAGTTTCCTTAAACACAATGGGCTGAATTAAAGTAAATAGACTATATTTTTTAGTTACTATTGAAAAGTCAGTTTTTACGAGGCATTCGCTTTTTTAATTTCCTGCTGTTTCATATTTCATGTTTTTAATGTTGGGCACATATGTACCATATTTTGCGCTCCATAAGACGCACCTGACCATAAGATGCACCTAGGTTTTAGAGGCGGAAAACAAGAAAAAAAATATTCTGAACCAATGGACTGCGGACACAGTACAGGAGATGACCAGAGACTGCAGACACAGTACAGGAGATGACCAGAGACTGCGGACATAGTACAGGAGATGACCAGAGACTGCGGACACAGTACAGGAGATGACCAGAGACTGCGGACACAGTACAGGAGATGACCAGAGACTGCGGACACAGTACAGGAGATGACCAGAGACTGCGGACACAGTACAGGGGATGACCAGAGACTGCGGACACAGTACAGGAGATGACCAGAGACTGCGGACACAGTACAGGAGATGACCAGAGACTGCGGACACAGTACAGGAGATGACCAAAGACTGCGGACACAGTACAGGAGATGACCAGAGACTGCGGACACAGTACAGGAGATGACCAGAGACTGCGGACACAGTACAGGAGATGACCAGAGACTGCGGACACAGTACAGGAGATGACCAGAGACTGCGGACACAGTACAGGAGATGACCAGAGACTGCGGACACAGTACAGGAGATGACCAGAGACTGCGGACACAGTACAGGAGATGACCAGAGACTGCGGACACAGTACAGGAGATGACCAGAGACTGCGGACACAGTACAGGAGATGACCAGAGACTGCGGACACAGTACAGGAGATGACCAGAGACTGCGGACACAGTACAGGAGATGACCAGAGACTGCGGACACAGTACAGGAGATGACCAGAGACTGCGGACACAGTACAGGAGATGACCAGAGACTTGCGGACATAGTACAGGGAAAATACCAGGGACTGCGGACATAGTACAGATGACCAGAGACCGCAGACATAGTACAGATGACCAGAGACTGCAGACATAGTACAGATGACCAGAGACTGCAGACATAGTACAGATGACCAGAGACTGCGGAAACAGTACAGGGAATGACCAGAGACTGTGGACACAGTACAGGAGATGACCAGAGACTGCAGACACAGTACAGGAGATGACCAGAGACTGCGGACATAGTACAGGGAAAATACCAGGGACATAGTACAGATGACCAGAGACTGCGGACACAGTACAGGGAATGACCAGAGACTGTGGACATAGTACAGATGACCAGAGACTGCAGACATCGTACAGATGACCAGAGACTGCAGACATCGTACAGATGACCAGAGACTGCGGACACAGTACAGGGAATGACCAGAGACTGTGGACATAGTACAGATGACCAGAGACTGCGGACACAGTACAGGGAATGACCAGAGACTGTGGACATAGTACAGATGACCAGAGACTGTGGACATAGTACAGGGAATGACCAGAGACTGTGGACATAGTACAGATGACCAGAGACTGCGGACACAGTACAGGGAATGACCAGAGACTGTGGACATAGTACAGATGACCAGAGACTGCAGACATAGTACAGATGACCAGAGACTGCAGACATAGTACAGATGACCAGAGACTGCAGACATCGTACAGATGACCAGAGACTGTGGACATAGTACAGGGAATGACCAGAGACTGTGGACATAGTACAGATGACCAGAGACTGTGGACATAGTACAGGGAATGACCAGAGACTGTGGACATAGTACAGATGACCAGAGACTGCGGACATAGTACAGGGAATGACCAGAGACTGTGGACATAGTACAGATGACCAGAGACTGCGGACATTGTACAGGGAAAATACCAGGGACATAGTACAGATGACCAGAGACTGCAGACAGTGCAGGGGGTGACCAGAGACTGTGGACCTTTGGAGAGGGAGGGGGAGCGGGTACCTGAATTTGACAGGTACCCGCTCCCACTTCCGCAGAGTTGTCCTTCCTTCTTCCCGCGACGGCTTCTGTGACAGCCGGGTGCCCACTGCGCATGCGAGAGAAGCGCTGCGCTTTGTGAATGGCCCAGTGCCTTCTGGGACCTGTCATGTGTCCCAGAAGACTCCGGACCATTCACAAAGCGCAGCGCTTCTCGCGCATGGGCAGTGGGCACCCGGCTGTCACAGAAGCCGGCGTGGGAAGACTGTACAGCGCTGGAGCGAGGAACAGGTAAGGTCCTGCAGGAGAGAAGAGCTGAGCGGCTGGCCCGATATTCTGACACGGTGGCGGCAGAAATACCGGACCAGCCGCTTTATATTCGCTCCATAAGACGCACTGATGTTTTCCCCCCTTTTTTTGGGGGAAAAAAAGTGCGTCTTATGGAGCGAAAAATACGGTAAATGTTCCCTCCAGTGGTCATGTACGTAATGTGATTTGCATCCTTGCTTGTTGAGAATAGCTTAACCTCTTCACGCCGAGCGCACGCAAATGTGCGGCCTCTCGATGACTGGGCCTTAATGCTGAGCGGCCACACATTTTGTGTGCAATTAAAAAAAAATATGTGCTGAGAGTGCGCACTCTGCGCGCTCCCAGCACACATGTCCGGTACTCACGGAAAGGTCCCGATCTCCTCTCGTGATTGGGACCTTTTCTGATCATGTGACTGCCGTCACAGCAAATCACGGCGGTCACATGACCCTAAAACCCCGCCCGCCTCCTGGCTATTGAAACCCTTAAGGGGCCGGGAGGCGCTGGCGCCAAGCGGTTAAGGTGATACTAAACACACACTGTTTAATTTACATTATCCCTCCTCTTTCTGTATGTGTATGATGACACTGTAATTATTTAAGTAAAAAAATCTAAGTACCATTTTCCCCAATCAATATACAGCGGTCACATGACCCAGCTCTTTCTAGGCCTGACTGCAGGGAAACATAAGCTTCTAGTCCTCTGCTGCTAGTCACATGTTCAAAACAAAGAAAAAACAAGCTTTGGAATACTAAAAAAAGGGAGTAAAAATAAATATCAATATACTTTTAAATCATCATACAAATATATAATTGAAATCAAATCTTTGTTTAACAGTCAGGTCCCTCCAGCCTTTTAGAATAGGAGGGAGGCGAAACCTTTAGATGTATTATCCCACCCCAATTGTGTTTAGCTGTTTTGTGAGCATGGAGGACAAGGGAGGGAGTGGGCTGTCATTTACCACTTTGTATGTATATGCCCACATGTGTTACTCTATAATCACATGCACTGCTCAGATGTGATAGGGAGGAAATGCTCACCATACAAACTCAATTAAAACTGAGCATGTGCAATAGTTGCCAACAGTGCTCTGAAAAATCCTCAACTGCATTGGGGACATGGACAGAAGGGGGAGATAGAGAACAGCAGGAGCAACCATGTATTTACAGAATATATAAAATGAATCCCTTGAGTCTGACTGAGTATGAACAGCATGCAATACAGCATTTATCAATAGTTTTTTATGATGTAGGTTTCGTGACACTTTAACCCTTTAGAGGACCATAAGATTTTGGAGAGAATAAATGTTTTTGTTTTTAAAGTTCGTACACTTCAGTTGCTGTAACTAAGCCATTTCATGAAATAATTGGCAAAAAGCTAGATCCATTTGTTGTTTGTTGATAAGAACTAATATTTTGACTCAAACCAAAAAAAAAAAAAAGAGTTTTAGGTTCTTAGGTTCTTAATCAGATGATACACGCAATTAAAAACATGGGACAAATACGTCCCTTGGGCCTCAAAGGGTTAAGCCTAGTACACATTAATAAAAAACTGGGCAAACGATCGTCCAATTTCCCCCGAATGTTCGTACCATACAGAAAACAAGAATGCCATTAATGGTATGAAAGTTCCCAAATGACAGAGGAAAACTTCCCACGCACATAGCTACTTTACAGGGTAGATCAATGTTTTGATCATGCGTGGTCTTGCTCATTTGATTTTTTAGGACAAATTAATTAAATGAAAATCGTTCATTCTGATACTAAAAAAATTTCCAGCATGTCCCTGAGGATATTTTCTTCGGCTCTCAAAAACAGTAGGGGCAGATGCCCTGAGCTCAGAGAAGCAAGGGGGCAAATACTAGATGCAGGGTGGTACACCCATTCTATGGAATGTATTAACAGTGGTGAAGGGGGGTGCTATTCTGGATCCTTGCCCTGGGCGCTAGACTACCTTCTTTCCAGTTATGCTCTAAACAAAATTCTAAATTTGGGCATCAGAAAAAAAAATGGAGTGGGTCCTCCCCACGCTACAAGGGTTTAATATTTGTCTAGGGGTAGAGGAATAAGCTGTAATGCTCATGCCAACAGGCTTCCTCCACTCTGAGTGACCAGTCCCCCGCAAACTCTTCTTTTCGGCACCCCAGCCAGGTGTCACGCTCTGACATTATCACTTACAATGCAGGACCAATAGTCCTGCATTATACGTGAGGACGGAGAGGGTCCACCCGCCAGCTGCTAAGAAGAGAAGAGCTCTAGTAGATAGAGGAATGAGGTACGTCGCCTCTTTCTCTACCCCCTCTGACTCGATGATCATTAACCCTTGCAGTGCATGGACAAAACACAGTCACTTTAAGCTGATCACATATGTAAAAAATGCTACAACAACTTGAAAGTAAGGCTCACCTCCATGAAGTACAAACATTTAATATGTGGTCATGGAAGATGAATGGCTGCTGTAAAACAATGAATTGAAATTATTAAAACTCTGCAACAATAGGGAGTTCTTGCTTATCTCCAGATCAAACACAAACATTGACTTTCTGGTGTCATTCATCACACCATACTGTATATAATGTGACTGTGTAATCCCTGATGGTAGATAGGACAGTAAAACGTGACTGTGTAATCCCTGATGGTAGATAGGACAGTAAAAGCTGGTTTCGTTCAAATGTGTCACTGTCAGCAAATTGCTTACTAGTCCATATTGTTTAACCACTTGCCCTCCTCAGGATTTACCCCCCTTCCTGACCAGGCCATTTTTTTCATTACGGCACTGCGTTACTTTAACTGACAGTTGTGCGGTCATGCAATGCTGCACCCAAATGAAATTTACGTCCTTTTTTTTCCCCCACAAATAGCGCTTTCTTTTAGTGGTATTTGATTGCCTTTGCGTTTTTTTTTTTTTTTTTGCGCTTTAAATGAAAATGATCGACAATTTTGAGAATAAACAATATTTGTGACTTCTTGTTATTAAACATATCCAGTAAAAAAATTTAAAAAAAAGCTAATTTTGTCATAAATTTAGGCAAAAATGTATTCTGCTACAAATGGTGGTACGTATAATGAAATTTTTTGTTTTTACTAGTAATGGCGGCGATTAGCAACTTATAGCGGGACTGTAGCGGGCATTTTGACACTGGGGGGAACTGACTTGGTGTCAGTGACACCAATACAGTGATCAGTGCTAATAAAAAGCACTGACACTGTACTAATGGCACTGGGCAGGAAGGGGTTAACATGTGGGGCGATCAAAGGGTTAACTGTGTGCTGTTTGCTGTTTCATAGTATGCTGTGTGAGTGATTTCCACTGCTATACAGAGCCATACAAAGCAGTGTGCAGGAGCTGTCAGGGTAGGGATCGGTTTTGTTGATACACGGGTCTCTCCCCCGTTTTAGATACTCGGCAATCACTGGGTTCTGGCTAGTAATCACTGGCCGGGACCCAGTGATTGACAGCAGAGACCGCGAATGGTGTTGTGGATAGGGCGCGCGCCCCCTACCTGGAACTGCAAAATCACGTGTATATATATGTGATTTTGCGCACCTGTGCTGACCTGTAGCAATATTTCTGCTATAGGTTAGCCTGAAAGCGGTTAAAGCCCAATTCCGGGCTACTGCTAAATTTACTCATGTAGTTGGAACCCCCAACCCATCCCTCTGCAAGGGTTAAATGCTCATTTGCCTAGGGGGAGGGGAACAGATTGAAATGCTTACCTTATTCCTCGTCTGTACAACCTGTTCCTGAAGCCTCTTCACTGCCTACCTGGGCATTGTAGCTTTCTGTCTTCATCATACAATGCAGGACCAGACCTCCTGTAGGGTACGTGAGATCGGCGCGGGTCCTCCTACCACAATGAAGGTCAGTGGGGAGCACTGGAGAGGAATAGGGTGGACATTTATACTTATTCCTGTCCCCCCCACTATCCAAAAAGACATTTATCCCATCCATTGGGGCAGGGGCACCACTACATGGGAAAATGTAAAACCAGCACAATGTTTGACCTCAATCACATGATTACATATTCCAAAATCAAGTCAATCAGTTCAACATGAATGGCAGCTCCATGCACCATTGTGTGCTACCATGCATTGCAGTTACATGTGGAGCCAGTCTTTGATAAAATACAGCCATTACCAATAAAGGACCTTTCTTGATCTTGTGTTTCCCTATAACTACCTGTAGAAGACAACTGGGAAATATTTCATCTTAGATTATTTCCGGCAGAGAAATTTAAGTACTCTTGTGTGTGAACAGCTGTGGCCAGATATGTACCCTGTACAAACCAATGGTCCGCGCTGTTCACATGTTACTGCTCATTGAATCACTGATATCGGTGGGATAAACTAGTCCCTACTGTTGGTGTCATTGGGAGTAAAAATAAGCCCCATTAATGGTGTCAATGGAAATAGAAATAAGCCCCATCACTGGTGTCAGCAAGAAAAAACCTTTTAGTTGGTGTCAGCCCATATCAGTGATGTTAGTGGGAGGAAAATGACTCCATGTTGGCAGGAGTGGAAAGAGCCCATATCATTGATGTCACAGGGGAACAAATAAGCCCCAAGAAAAAAACCTTGTCACTGGTCTTGGCAGGAGTTTAAAAAAAACGCCAAAACACTTATTCAGATCAGTGAGTGATAAATAAGGTCAATATTGTTGGTGACAGTGGAAGAAAAGTGACCCCATGATGTCCATGTCAATGAGAGGAAAAAGGGTCTCATGTTGTTTGTGTCCCAGGAAGAAAATAAGCCCATATTGTTGGAGTCAGAAGAAATGCAAACAACACCTCACTGATGTCACCATCATTGGTTTAATGTGGGGGAAAAATAAGCCCCATTATTGGTTTTAGTGGAAATAAGAATAAACGCCATCATTGGTGTCAGTGAGGATAAAATAATCTTGACTCCTAATGTCATTGGGCAAAAAATAAGCATCAGTGGTGATGTCGGTAGAAGGATAATAAACCTTTTTATTACTCCCACTGGCAGAAAAATTAGTCCCATGTCACTGATATAAGGAAGAGGAAAATAACCTCCATATTGTTGGTGTCAGTGGGTGTAAAATGAGCCCCAGGTCCTTGGTGTTCCTGGGAGTAAAATAAGCCCCATATCAGTGACAATGGGAGGAAATAAGCACCATATTGGTATCAATGGAAGAGAATAAGCCCCAGTGTTGTCAGTGGGAGCAAAATAAGCCCCATCATTGGTGTTAGTAGAAATAATATAGACTCAATGTTGTCAGTGAAATAAAATAAGCCACATATCATTCAGTGAGTAAAGCCCCATCACTGGTGTCAGTGTAAAATTAGCCCCATTGTCGGTGTCAGTGGTGAGACAGAGAAAAGCTCTGTCACTGTAAGAATATAGAAAAATGTGACAACACATTCATATTTAGGGTTGATGTGAGGTTGAGAACTATCATTTCTGAGTGGAGAAAGCTGTGTTTTTGGCTTTCTCCAGATTCCGTAGTTCTGGATCAGAACACTGAATCCTGTGTCCAGGTTTTACTAGACCCCTGCAACCAGGTGTGTGATGCCATTGTATACTCAGGTCTGAGGATAGCTCAGAGCTACCAGTTTGGAGATCGCTGGCAGTGTGGGAGATGGAAGGTGTCACCCGAGGTCAGGGGGCCCAGCCAGAAGCCATGGGACAGAAGGTCTCATCGAGGGGTCAAAGGGCCCAGCCAAGAGACAAAGGGAATCCAATCCAGGAGTCAGGTCAGCTTCTATTGGGTGTCAGGAGAACCTCGATCCTTAGGCCAGAGGTAGGCCATGCAGCAGGAGGCTGCGACTAAAGGCTAGAGAGCCAGGAGAGCGAGAGAGACTGTTGGACTGTTGTTTTCGCTTTTTGTCATTTTAATAAAAGTGGGCTATCAGGCCTTTAAATAAATATAGTTCCGGTCTGCCATGAATTCCCTGTATAAGTGCATCTGCCATAAGAGATAACTACTCCATCTCACAGGAGGAATAAAAAAAAAAGTACCATTGATGGTGTTGGAGGATATTACACCATTTTGTTGGTGTCAGCGATAATAAAATAAATCCAACCATTGGTGTCAATGGGAGAAAAATAAACATTGCTGGTGTCAGCAGAAGCAAAAGAAATTCCATATCATTGGTACCAAGAGGAAAATAAGACCCACATTGGTTTCAGTGGGAAGAAATAAGCCCTGAATTGCTGGTCAGAATGAATTAAAATAACCCCTCACTGATGTCAGTCGGATAAACTAATCCATATCATTGGTTTCATTAGGAGGAAAAATAGTCCCCGTTATTGGTGTCAGTGGGACTAAAAATAAACTCAATGGTAAGTCGTATGCCTCATACTCCTCAGAAGGATGAACCAACACTTTGAAGTGTTAGTTCAATAACCATTGTGAATACAAATACAATATTCAATGGAAAACCATAAAAACCTCTGAAAAGTGAAACGACACTCTGAAAAGTGAGCTCAATAATTAGCTAATATCCCTCTGAAGGGTCAAACCAACACTGCACAGCAAATGCGACCTCCACACCACAAATCATAAACCGCTTTTGTATTAAGCAGGTTGTTCCTCCACACTGTGGCACATGGGACAACCACTCGCCTCCAAATCGCTCCCTCAATATTCAGCAGCAATACATCAGCATCATACATGTAATGGAATGCAAATAACACCTCCCACAGTGTAATCTGAGAACATTTATTCAAATCTGTTAACACAAACGAATGGCTTGAAAAGCGGCATATAACTCAAATTCCTCCAATATGTGTGCAAATGTAGTAACATTATGGCCTCAAGCTTCATGTAGCATGTTTTGACATCATCGGGGGTATGACTGCTTACACACTTTTTAACTCACCCTTCAGAGGACAATTGTTTTGCATGGGATTCACTTTTCAAAGGACCTTTAGTGTTACTGAATATTGATCTTATAGGTATAGTGATCACTGTGCTGGCCCTTCAGTGTGTTGGTTTCACCTTTCAGAGGAATTTTAGCTATTTATTCAATATTGAGCTCACTTTTCAGAGTGTCATTTCACTTCAGAGGTTTTTTTGTTTTTCAGATTTCCATGGAACATTGTATTTGTATTCACAATGGTTATTGAACTAACTCTTCAAAATGTTGGTTTATCCTTCTGAGGCGTATGAGTCCTACTACTTACCTTTGAGCTCGCTCTTCAGTGTGCCAGTTCACTTTTCAGAGTTTTTTTTTTTCACTTTATTTTTGGTAGTGCTGCACTTAATCAAATATTGGTGAATTGTATAGTGTATCCTATACCTTGGTGCTGACTGCTTTAATTATTTAGTTTTATTATTTATGGCACTGAAGATTACATTTTTCTTTTCTTTTGCAATGAATTTTATTGCAGAATAGATAACAGAGAATCAGTCAAAAACAGATACATTGACCAACAGGAATAAAACATACAAGTTTTCTGAGTATGTACTGATGGATAGACAAGAAAATAAACTTAGTACACAAGTGCCGTATATAAAAAGGGAAAACAAAACAATAAGTTGCAAAAATGGTAGACATTTAGGGGTTTATTTACTAAAGCTGGAGAGTCCAAAATCAGACTCCCTTCTGCATAGAAACCAATCAGCTTCCAGGTTTCATTGCCAAAGCTTCACTGAACAAGCTGAGGTTAGAAGCTGATTGGTTTCTATGCAGAAGGGAGTCTGATTTTGGACTCTCCAGCTTTAGTAAATAAACCCCTTAGAGACCAATGAGATCATAAACTAAAAGAAAAGATTATCACTAAATCTGCATACAGAAGGCAGGGAAGATGGAATATGGAGCCTCGCTGTATGCATATTGGTACTCTATGCTCAAGACTCCAGATAGAGTCCGACATGTGGATATAGTATTGCTGGTACGGTACTTAAGACAAAAATTACAATCAGCCCAAATATCATAAGAACAGGCTAAGCAAGGAAATAGAGGAACATAGAGAAAGGGGACAAAGAAACAAAGAAAGGGCTCAAGGGGGACCGCGACAGAAGAAGAGAAAAAAATAATAAGTAAATCTTATATTGATAAAAGGGACTGGTCAAATCTCGACAATTGGGTTATATCAAGCCAGGGACACCAGGTCTGCAGAAACTTTGTATGGGTGTCTAACAGTATAGCCGTCAGCTTTTCATTAACCATTTGAAAGTTCATCCGATTTTTGACAGCCTCGAAGCTGAGGAGGGGGGTCTTCCAAGCCCTTGCAATCGTCAGTTTGGTAGCCATGAATAGATGCGATGCCAGCTGCCGTTCAGGACGAAGTAGGCCCACTAATGGTTTAAATAAGAGGGCTTCATATGGTTTGCGCTTAATGTCTGTGTGAAACATAGTGCGGAGAAGGGCATAAACCTTGATCTGCAAACCTTGGGGCAAGTCCACTAATATGGCCCATGGTGCCTATTTGTTGACAACCCCGAAAGAAAGTCAGGGAGTATGTGGGGATAAAACGAGCCAGACAAGCAGGTGTGTAATATCATCTATAAAGAACCTTATAGGCATTTTCTAGAATTACAGTAGGTGTCCAGAGTGATATTACCTCAAAATGAGGAATTCAAGGAACAACAGGGGGAGAGAAGTTAATTACACTATCTATTCAGAAATAATATCCTCTTTTCTTCTGGGGGGTGGAATACCCATATAATCTAGACCAGTGGTTCTTAATCGAACCCCAGGGGTTCGGTGAGTCAGTCTCGCGGGTTCGGCAGAGGTGAAGACCCACACCCGACTCATATGATTCGTGCAGTAAATATTCATTATTATGTTTTTGTGTGAAAATCATGTTTTAATGGTTTTGTTCTTTGTTCTTAACGGTTTTGATCATTTTGTGCACCTATGTATAAATATATACCTAAATATATACCTATGTTTTGAATTTTAAAAATCATATTTTATTTTTCCAATTAAGAAGGGTTCGGTGAATGCGCATATGAAACTGGTGGGGTTCAGTACCTCCAACAAGGTTAAGAACCACTGATCTAGACTATATTCTTAAACCCTGAGTAGAGGTCCGTAATATGGACCAAAAAATATTCACAGAAAAAAAGTCAAGAGAAAAAGCTGAGAAGTGAGAAAAAAAGAAAAAAGGGAACGGAGAGTAGTAAAGGAGGTACACACCCATCTGAGATGTCTGTATTGCAATCGACGCAATGACGATCTTAAGTGTCTGGTACCTGCAGGTAGGCTAGCCAGGTATTCTATATTTTTTCAAACAGAGGTTGTTTATCCTGTAGAACACTGACTAGTTTCTCATGTAACATGATCCAGGTTAGTTTCCGTTTCATTAAGGCTAAATCAACCATAGGGCTTTTCCAAGCAGTAGTTTCTAGCTATCTTGGCAGCTAGAAACATGAAATATATCAAGGTCTGTGTGGGTCTCGGAACATTGTTCACAGGTTCATTGAGCAACGTGGTCCGAGCGTCTTTGGGAATATTAACCATAGTAACCAAGTAAATTATTGAATGAATGAACCTGTATCTTGGGGCAAGACCACCATACATGCATAGCTGAGCCTATTTGGCCACGTCCCCTAAAGCATGGGGGAGATGAACCATACATTTTAGAAAGACGCTCGGGTACCAAGTACCATCTGTTGAGCACCTTGTATCCTGCTTCATTAGGGCCACATTCATTATGCCCTTATGTACCCGCATAGACAATGTTCGCCATTCAGTCACGTCAGGAGATATGTCCAACTCCCACGCAATTTGGTAGGGAAGTTTCGACGACGGAGAGTCAAAAGATTTATATAGAATGGAGATACAGTCCCTCCTGAGAGTTCCTTGTAAACATCTGCTTTGCGAACTGTGTACGAACTGAAAGACCAGGACTCTTCTATTGCAGAGTGCTAAGAAAATTGTGAATTTGTCTGAAGCGAAAACTCTTTGAGGGGGGCATCTGCATTTTCTGTAAGTAGTATGAGGAACATATCCCCGTATGATCTATAAATTATCCTATACGATAAAGGTCTTTATTTGACCACCAGCAGAACTGAGCTGGGGGTCATACCTGCCAGAAATAATGGACTGTTGAAGAGAGGAGTCACATGTGTGAGGGGGAACTGAGAGACCAACGTCTGCATGTAGAGTCCTATAGAGCTATGGAATGGGAAAGCGTAGGACACTTAAGGGCCCTTCGGTGTTTCGAAGGGAGCCATAGGACCATGTCTATTGGCACAGGGGATCAGGCCTGGGTTTCTAAAAATACCCAATCCAGTTTACAGAATGTATGGTGAAGTTGGCTGAGCTGAGTGAGTTGAGCTGCAATATAGTATTTCCGAAAGTCAGGTACCCCTAACCCTCCCATATCTCTATAAGTGTACATAGTGTTTCAAGCTAACCTGCTACCCTTCTCTCCCCAAATAAAATGGAAAATTTTTGATTGAACTGGCTTAAGGACTCCCCTGGTACTGAAATTGGTAGGGTCCTGAAATAATACAGTATCCTTGGCAAAACCTGCATTTACACGGAAGCAATTCTGCCTATCCAAGACAAGGTTGCTTCCGACCAGATCCTCACGTCCTCCAACAATTTATGAAAACATGTCGGGTAGTTCGCCTTATGGAGAGACGAAATGTGAGGAGTTAACTCCAAGATAGGAAAGGGAAGACATTTGTCACATAAATGGGAACTGAGCTTGTAGGCTTCTGTACACTGTGTCTGATAAATTGACATTCATGGCTTCAGACTTCAGAGAGACCGGAAATCTGACCAAAGCAGTCCAATAGGGAGAGTAAGTTAGGAGAGTAATATGAGGGGAGGTGACAAATACAAGTAAATCATCTGCGCAAAGTGCACATTTGTGATGTTGATCCCCACTTGTGATCCCTAGTATATTCAGGTCCTGACGGATCGCAACGGAGAGCGTCTCTATCGCTATGGCGAACAATAAGGGCGACAGCGGGCATCCCTGTCTAGTGCCTGAGGAGATAGAAAATGGTGCCGATTTATGGCGTCGCAAAGAAATCTGGGCCATAGGATTGCTATATAGTGAGTAGATAGATGTCAAGAATTCAGGTCTGAAATTCCATTTTTCCATTAACTGAAAGAGGTAGGACCAAGAGAGGAAATCAAATGCCTTGCGTATATCCAGGAATAATAACATCCCGTATCTATCACCCTCCCTATCCCAAGAAGAGTATAAAAGAGAGATAAGATCAACCACTCGACGCACTTTACCCACCTGGGCCTATTTGATGGCCGACAAGACCTCGGTAACTGTAATAGGCTGTTCCATAAGCTCTCTGTGTTCCGCCAGCAAGGCCGAAATGGGGAGAGCTGCCAAGAAACCATCAAAGTCTAGAGAGCCAGGGACGTTAACGTTTGTGTATAGATCCAGAAAAAAGGCTAAGAATTCCTGCAGCACTAATTTAGGATTTTGTGTAAAAGAGACATCTGCCTTCCTGATCTTGGGGATGTGCGGGGGCAGGGTGTCTGGGGGACAATTTGGTCGCCAGTAATTTGCCAAGTTTGTCAGCTTGAGAATAGAATCTGGCTTTGGACCATCACAGATCCTTTCCTGCTTTGGTTGTAAGACATTCATTTAGTTCAAGCCTGGAAACTTCTATCTGACTATGCAAGTCAATCCGGGGATCCTGTTTATGAGCCGTAAGTGAGTCATGTAGGACCTTTTCTTTTTGTTTAAGAGTTGATTTGTAGAACTTCTTCTCTATGGTAGCTATTTGAATCAGAGTCCCACGCACCATGGCTTTATGAGCCGTCCATGTGCACAAAGGTGATGTATGCGTGGGATCATTTAAAGAAAAGTATTCCGTCAATTGCAATTATATATCCATGCAAGTGGCTGGGTTGCTGAGGAGCGATTCGTTAAGATGCTAGGTATAGGTAGTTGTTGGGCTGTGGAGGTAGGAGAAGGAGACCAGGACAGGAGAATGGTGTGACCAGGCAGTTTCCAGGATTTTTCAGGATGTGTATAATGGTAAGTGGAGGACGTGAGGATGTGATCAGTCCTTGAATAAGTGGAATGGACATGCGAGAAGAATGTGTAGTCCCTCCCAGAAATGTTAAATTCCCTCCAGTCGTCTGCCAAATTGTGTGTGTGCAATAATGTAGCAAACTTGGTACCCATCTTGGAGGCTTTCATGACCTGTGAACCTAGAGGACGTGTCTTATCTAAAGATAGTCTAAAGCTATATTCGAGTCCCCACCCAAAAGGAGCTCACCCTGGAAGTGAGGGAAAAGTGTGCGCAAAAGAGCTTAGAAGAAGCCCATTTGATTTGAGTTAGGAGGGTAATATGTCAACAATGTGACTAGGGAGCCCTCCAAATCACCCTGTATCAGTAGAAACCTGCCCTCAGGGTCAGAAATAACCTGTGATGGTGAAAAAGATAGGCGCTTAGAAATACATATTGCAACTCCCTGTGTTTTGTCTGGGGCATTAGACATAAAAAAGTAGGGTAGTGTTTATGTATAAAGGTAGGCCGATATGAGGTGGGGAAATGGGTTTCTTGTATAAGCAATATTTCCTCTCCAATTGAGTGAAAGTAGTCAAAGACCGGAGAATTAAGACCTTGGACATTGTGTGTTAAGATTGAGACGGGCCTCATGACAGGTGAACTAGCCATGATTAAGAAAGGAGCAGAGATCACTTACCCCTGCATTCCATACTCTGCAGGCAAACAGATCAGTGGCAAGCAGATGGTCAGGAGATCACGGGTGGGTGGTAGAAGGAAAGAAAAGAAAAGAGAAAGAATGGAAATAAAGAGTAATGGCCCGAAAAGGGCTAGTTCCTGCAATAGAGAGAAAAACCATATAATTACACAAACTAGATATGAAATTAATAAATCTAATACATAGGGGTGAGTACACTGCCTTAAGGAAAAACATGGACCCAGAACAGGGTCTAAGTCCATATCTGCCATGGTTAAATAAAAAATCGGATATGGAGCCAGGACAGGGCGCAGGACTCATTGAGATAGCCTGAGCTGGCTATTTTGAAGCAATATACAACCTAAGAAAAAAAAAAAAAGATTTTTAAACAGTGAAACAGTGTTACTATAAATTCCCTGAGGAATGTTGAATGTCAAGGCCTAGTAATTGAATCAAAGGGACCTCTGGGGCCTTCTGCATAACTTGGTCTTTCAAATGTTAATAATGAGGTTTCAGAATAATGTCTCTATGCGGCCAATCAAAGCGCCAGGCTGTGAGAGCTCTGTCCAGTTCAAGCTTATGAGTGGGCAAGTATGGTAGGAGAGAGGTCAAAAGTTCAGTAGTGGCACTCTGGACATCCATCACCGACTCGGGGAGCCCCCTTATACGGAATTTATAGAGGCGCAATCTATTCTCTAGATCATCTATTTTTGCCAGAGCTTCTTCAAGTTGTATTTGAAGGTCACTAATGATCTGTGTTTTGATTCGTTCTGTCGACAGTTGCATCCAATTTTGACTCAATAGTATTAATACGATCTCCCAGATCGCTAAATTCTTGCTGTAAGTCCACTGTAATCTTAATTTTGGATTTTTCTAGCCCTTGTTCCAGTAAGGCAGAGAAGCGGGCAAGGATGATGGGGTCACCGGAATATTCAGCAGGGGGGCATTGGGTGTAACGTGGAAGACCTAGATGAGGCCTGCAGGCTGCCCTGGCTGGTAAGGATCTTCTCCATTGCCCTTGGATTCCCTTGGGAAAGGTGTCTGGGGGCGTCAGTAGTGGGTCTGCACTCAGCCAAATCAAGTTCAGAAGACCAGCTCGATGAAGCCGTCAGGGCCGGGGAGGAAGGAGCGTGCAGGGCTGCGGCCGCCATGTTGTCGAGTGGGAGCGACTTAAGCTCTGCTTCTGGGAGCGCTAGCGCCACTTTCTTTCTTTCTGCTTGCCTTTGGGCATGAAGAGGTAGGTGGCCCATGCAGGAGTTGGATGGAGGGGTCATGGAGTGTCTAGGTCCCCTGACTCTTGTGGTTGCAACACGTCCGCCATGTTCAGCTGCGCACATGCACCCTGATCTGGTGAGATTTTAACTGCATCAGGTGTGTCCGCACTCTTCAGTCCCTAACTATCTACATTCTCCTATAGCATGTCCACAATCCCTAACCATCTCTTGTATCATGTCCGCAGTCTCTGACCATCTTTTGTATCATGTCCACAGTCTCTGACCATCTTTTGTATCATGTCTGCAGTCTCTGACCATCTTTTGTATCATGTCCACAATCTCTGGAGTCAATAGCGGGAGCACTGCCAGGACTAGGGTTATTGGGGAGAAGTCAGGTGTGTGTGTGTGGACTGTGGAGAGGAGGAATTAGGATGAAACCAGACCCGCCAAGCTGGAGCCTGGAGAGGACTCTGACTGAGCCCTGCACATTGCACCTGAGAGGAAGTCAGTGACAATGCCACCAGGCCAGTCTGGGGGGGGGCTCACTGATGTAAAGGGGTCTTTCATCCAGCTTGGAGCGATGTCCTGATCCAGGGAGGGTCAGTGTTTCGTAACAAATACTTTCCACTTCTTTATAATATACTTCACTGTGCTTCTAGGCATTGATAAAACATTTGAATTTTTTTTGTATTCATCTACTGACTTGTGCCTGTCCAGGACTAAAAGTGCCTTGCCACCCATAGTTGTTTGCTTCACTTGCACCACCCTGACTAAAGCGTTCCAGGAAATATCTTTTCATGCTGAATTAGTAAAAATGACCACAGCTGATCACAGTTGAAAGTCAAATGGCTTTGTGTGCCATTTAGAAGGTGATTATCTACACAAGTGATTTTTAGAAGGGGTTGATCCTTTTTTCAACTTAGTGATTCTGTTTTTGAATTTTTTTTTTTTCTGACATGTTAATGTTATATCTTTCACTTGGATGTTATAAGTTGCAATGAGTAAATATAGCTGGTTGCAAAATATGAATATATTTTAAAGGGGGTGTGATACTTTTCTATACCCACTGTACTTTCCACATTAATGGTTGTGATCAAGAGTACAATTCCTATAACAACTATTCACCAAACTTGGAAGTGTTCATGCTTTAACATCACAGAATGTTAAATTCGTTGATTATATATTTTTTGAACATTGATCTTTGATCTATTTTCATTTTGACATGAAATAGCCTTTCCTGGTCTTATTTGTGTCATCACATGATGAGGGAGGTGGTGACCCATTGTATGCTGACATGAGGAAGAACCAGGAAAGGAAAGTGATAGGAATCCGTTAACAACTTTCTATAGTTTCTGTTGATCAGTGTCTAAACACAAAACAAAAAATTAATCCACATTCTAGGAGGATAAAACTTGAAAGAAACCAAGAGGAGGAGTACTTTATATATAGGCACTGAATCAGCTATATACTGAAAACAGCCTTATATTCGCCCAGTCCTGAAATTGGATCATATTACTGTGACCTTAATTCTATGGATGCCTTCAGATTCAAATTGTAATAAAATATAAGTAAATAATATAAGTAAAAAATAATACATCTTGTATTTATTTTATTGTAAATCTGAAGAAAGAAACTATTAGACATCCGTTCCTAATAGCTACAGGTTCCTAGCCTATAAAGATAAGGGTCAAGGAAGGCGGGCTGCCATTATAGTAGAAGCCCGGATACAGGCAGCAGTGAGAGAGCCGGTTGTATTCGCCTGTACAGCCCCCTGGAGTGTCCTCATCCGCCCCCTCAGTCTAGTTCACTTGGAGCTTCTATACTTGTTCAGGCTGCTCCACCCTGCAGGTCCCTCCCAGGTAAATGTCAGTGGTCTGTCCGGCCGAGGGCACAGGCCTACCTTCTGAGGAGCTCCTCATGTACTGGAACTAACCGCCTCACTCTTCTGTCTCTGTGTTGGAGTCCCTCCTTTCCCTCTTGTATTCTCCTAGATTGTAAGCTCCAAGGAGCAGGGCCCTCCTTTCCCTCTTGTATTGAACTGTATTGTTGCTGTATTGTCTCCCGTTATATTTTAAAGCACTGAGCTGTATAATAAAAATAATAAGAGGGTAGTGTGTTTAGTTTATATGATTCCCAAAAGAATATGTTATTAGCCTAATAACTGTAGGCCACCTTTGATTTGGAAGAGGTCTACCATGACAACCAAGATAACTATCAAGCCCCAAAGGTCAGTGAGTAGGGCAGTGTACAGAGATCAGTATCACAAATGACAGGGGTAAGTAGGAGAGAAATCAGCAAAACAAAGAACAGGGCGTCTACAGGACAAAGGGCAAGTGGTCAGCAAGGCAGTGTAAAGTGGGGGGCAGGAGAGCATGGTATTGGAAGGTCTGAAGGACTGCTGTGGCACAGCTATCTATTCTGGTGCTCTGATCCCCACCAGTCCCCCTCTCTCATCACATGGTGTCACCCACTTGAATAAACTGGAGAGGAGGGCCAGCAAGGATCAGCACTCAGGGCTACAAAACCCCAAACTAACCAACAGCTAGTCCTAGGTGGCAGAGGCATTCCCCACCCCGCAGCCACACATGAACTGGGGGAGTTCCTGCGGGGCAGGGGATGCCTCTGCCTAGAACTAGCTTTGAAAGCTTCCCGGCTTGAGAACTCAGGTGGCAACAAGAGGCCTAAGCTCATTCCTTCTCTGCACTGCTCTGCCAATCGGTGTTAAGAGGGGGAGAAAGGAGCACTTGTTGGTCAACAGTTAGAATGCGATCAATGGCTCCCACTCTAGACTACAGCTGAATCCCCGGACCTGAGATGGATATTTACACCATTGTTGAGGGATAAAAGAGATTATGGAAATGTAGAGGGGACAATGGGGTTGATTTAATAAAGGCAAACAGGCTGTCCACTTTACAGGAGAATTTTCCCCAGAGCTTAGTGAATGTCATTACATTTCACTTTGCAAAAATTACCCAATCACAGGCAAGAAAAATAGAAAAAAATGCATTTTTGTTTGCACATGATTGGATGATGGAAGTCAACAGAGATTCAACTCATTCACTAAGTTCTGAGGAAAGCGTGCCTTGCAAAGTGAACAATCTATTTGCCAGTGAATAAACCCCCATAAATGACTGGGGTATGCTCAGATATGCTCGTCCTACAAAACCTCTCTGCCAGTAAATAGAGTAAAAAAAAAATGTTTGGAAATATTTAAATTGGAAGTAAAGTTCACTTTTTTTACTCGCATCTACAGGTAAGCCTACAAATAAAGCATTTTTATAGGTACGGCGAATATCTTCTAATCTTGCACACGGGATGCAGCTGGTGACATCAATGGCGCATGCGCTCTGAGGGAACAGCATACCTGTACCTTCAGAGCTCTGTGCCGGGGCTCCCACATGCATGCATGGGAGTGATGTCATCGCGGCCCCGGCCATTCATACAGCCAGAGCCCACGAACCCGGAAAGAAGACCAGGTGAAGATGGAAGTGTCGGGAGCCATGACAGTGCTGTGCTGGACTGTTCCATGTGAACGTAAGTCTGTCATAATGCGCTAGTATTCTGCGCATACTAGCACATTATGACATTATCCTGTAGGGGCCTGTTATTGTGTTTTTTTTTTTTTTCTAACGCTTTAGTAAAGAAGAGCAATCTTATTATTATTATTTTTTATTTATATAGGATTTATATAGTGCCAACAGTTTGAAAAGTGCTTTACAAAGTGAAGATAGACATTTTAGTTACAATACAATTTGGTACAAGAGGAAACAGAGGGCCCTGCACATTAGATCTTACAATCTAGGAGATTATCACATTCAATGTGTAGGCTTCCATAGATATATGTGTTAGTACAAAAGTGCTTACCTACAGTTTCCTCACCCATGTATACATCTCATACATCTCCAGAAGTTACTATGAGAGATGTAAATAGTCAACAACTAATACCTGAAGACATGGCAACATTTCCACACAGTCTGTTTACTCTATTTCTAGGCAGAGAGGTTACGTTGGACCATGCATGTTTGGATATAACCCATTACATACATAGGGGTTAATTTCTACACCACCTCCACCTAAGAACTGTACTTGATTCACCTCTATCAGATCATCTGCTGCAGCGATTACCTTTTGTACCACCTCCCCCTCCCTTTTTAGATTGTAAGCTCCATGAGCGGGGCCTTCCTATTCCTACTGTATTTTTTTTTTTTTTCATTTTAATATGTATTAATTTTCAAACAAACATATTATACAACCTTATTCTCTTAAAAACATTTAATAAATTCTTAGTACAATTGACATTCCCCTAGTTATCTCTACCCCCCCCCCCACTCTGTTTTCTCCCCCATTATCTATATAACAGCGAGAAGTATACTCATAATATTTTACTTTATCTCAATATATTCCACATTTAACTTAAATTCTTCTCATCTTTTCCATCTCACATAATATCTCCCCATCCTATCTTCATTCATGTGGTAAAGTTTCTCCATCCTACATATCTGGTCCACTCTATTTACCCAGTCTTCTACTTTCGGTACCTCCCATCTCCGCCAGAACTTGGGTATCAGACCTTTTGCCGCATTTAAATAATACCATATACCAGATTCCTTATATTTATTCACTGATATTTCTGAACTGTGAAAAAGGCAAGTCTCTGGATCTAATATAATGTAAATTTTAGTGATATTCCGAATCATTTGCACTATTTTCTGCCAAAAGACTTGTATTTTTGGGCACTCCCACAATGTATGATACAACGTGACTCTCCCTCCACAGCCCCTCCAACACAATGGTGAATTCTCCCCACTCAACCTATGTGCCACATTCGGTGTGATATACCATCTTACTAGACATTTATAGTTCATTTCCACCTCCCGCATGCTTATATTTTCATGAATTAATCTATATATCCTCTTCTGTTTTCCCTCGTCTATTACCACACCCATATCCCTTTCCCATTTTCCTATATACGTTGGCCTTATATTTGTGTCTAATTCAGTGAGAATCTTATATATTTTAGCAATTCCGTGTTTCCCATCTCCCCGTGTTTCTAGTAACCTTTCAAACAGATTCCAATCCTTTCTAGCGCTCAAAGGTTTCGGCAGCTTCCCTACAAAGTGTTTCAATTGGTGATAACGCCACTCATCTATCCTTGTGAAAACTTCTCCCTCTTTCTTTTCCAAATCCTCAAGTGATCCCATTTCCTCCCCCACCATTATATCCCTTAATTGTGCATCTTCCTTCTTAATCCACTTTCCTGTGATATCCTCCCTTCCTGGAGAGAAAAACTCTGTATTCCTTAGTAGCATTAGTAGTGAATTAAATTCCCAACCCTTCCGTTTGTGCAATATATCCCAAACTCTTAAAACATTTACAGTGTATACACTTGTACTGTCCACTAATCCTCTATATTGTGTAGGCACCCATATAATCCTACTCAAATTAGTTCCACTGAGTACATTTTCGATTTTAACCCAGCTTTTCCCTTTTGAATTATGCGTCCATTCGAAAATTCTTGCCATTATTACCAATTTATAATATCTCTTAAAATCTGGAACTCCCAGTCCACCCTTCTCTTTATTCCTACTCAACGTTTCATAACTTATTCTACGTTTTCTGTTCCTCCATATATATCTTGTTATCATTTTTTTAATTGTTTTAAAATATACCTGTGGGAGCTTATATAATTATATAATTTATATAAGATTTTGGGAACAATTACCATTTTTATTAAGTTTACACGTCGTAGCCAAGATGGGCTTCCCACTCCTGATTTCCTTAACTCCTCTTTAAGCTCGTTCAACAATGGAATATAGTTTAATTTATATAGGTTCTTATAAGAAACCCTGAGTTTTATCCATAAGTATTTTAATTCTTTTTCTTTCCATACAAAGGGGAATTCCTTTTGTATCTTATCTTTTTCTCTATTTGGAAGGTTTATATTTAATATCTCAGTTTTTGTTGAATTCATTTTTAGATTTGATAACTCCTGTCAGGAGCCGCCGCAATCCGCAGCTCGGAGCAGGCGCAGTGTGCCCGTTCACGCTGGTGTACGGGCACTAGGTCCTGGCCGGCCGCGGCTGAGACGAAATCCGCGCATGCGCACTCGGAGCCACGAGTGCGTGCCTGGCACCAATTACAGCACAGGGCGCGATATTTAAATCCGCCTTGCACTGAGAGGAATCGCCGAATGGTCTTTCCTGCATCCCTGTGTCCTTGATTCTGTACCTGTGCTGTTGAGTTACTGTTGCTGACCCGGATCGTCTTGACCTTGCTGTGTTCTCCTGCTCTGACCCCTGGCTTGCCTGACCTCTCTCCTGGATGCCCCCTTATAGACCTGATCTTCTGTTGCTGACCTGGCGTGTGACCCAACCATTCTCTGCCCGCTGCTTTGTACCGTACCGCTCCCACGGCTACCGACTCGGCTTGTCTGACTACGCTCTCGCTCATCCATCCATTCACCTGACCTGGGCATATCCGCCTCTTCACATCAGACTCTATCCCTGTGGGGGCCTCTGGCGAATTCCTCTACCACGGGTAGGTGTACTCCGGAGCCACGACCTGGTCTCGGTTTACTCCAAGTCCATCCCCACCATCAGGGGCCCTGGTGAACAAGTTAACCGGGACTTAGACTCCGCGCTCTAGGGGAACCTCATCGGTTACTAGAGGTACAACTAGACGGCTCTTTACAACTCCCCATATTCCTTCAATGTCTTCATTAAATTTGGCAAGGTTATCCTGGGGTTCCCCACATAAAACAGCTCATCCGCATAAGCAGCCACCTTATGTTCTATGTCTCCTATCCATATTCCCTTTACATCTATATTCTTCCTTATTGTAGACAATAAAGATTCCATTGACAAAACATATAATAATGGAGACAATGGGCATCCCTGTCTTGTTCCATTTGACATCTCGAAAAACTCTGATTTATCCCCATTGACAATGATAGCTGCGGAGGGCCTACTATACAACTTTCCTATCCACTCTCTCATTCTAACTCCCAACCCTAATACTTCTAGAGTATCCATCATGTATCCCCAATCCACTCTGTCAAATGCCTTTTCAGCATCTATCGAGAGCACCACTGCCGGGGCTTTCTCTTTTCTACTTTTCTGTATAAGCAGCAGCGATCTCAACCCATTGTCTCTCCCCGGGACAAACCCCACCTGATCCCCATGTATCGACCCGGGCATTAAGTCCTTCAACCTATTTGCTAGAACCTTCGCATATAGTTTAGTATCTGTGTTCAATAATGAAATTGGTCTATAACTTGAACACTGCGTGGCAACCTTTCCTTCTTTATGAATAAGAACCACATGTGCTTGTAGGGATTCTTGCCTCATTTCCATCTCTCCCCCCAGTGCATTCTTATATGTCTTCAATTTGGGTACTAATAGTTCTTTATATTTTTTATAATACCTCACAGTGTACCCATCTGGTCCTGGACCTTTCCCTACCATGGTACTTTTTAATGCTGTTTTTATTTCTTCCTGCGTTATTCCTGATTCTAGGGCATTCAGTTGTACATCACTTAATTTCGGCAATCCTGCGTTTTTTAAGTATGTTTATCTTTTTTTTATATTCCTTATTCCATCGTTATGGGAGATAATATTGTACAGCTTACTATAATATTCTTTGAACACCTTAGCAATATCTTTAGTTGAATGAACCAGTTCTCCCTTTTGGATTTCTTATTTTTTCTATATAATTCCTATTCTTTTTTTTTTCCTCAGGGCTCTCATTAGGTACTTTCCAGGCCTATCTCCCCATCTATACCTCTCACTTATCATTTTTATTAAAAACTGTTCTCTTTTCTTCTTCCATCAGATTATTTAATTCTTCTTTCTTATTTATTACCTTCTGCATTATTTCTTTAGTTATTCTATTATTATGTATTTGTTCAAGATCAAATATTTATTTTAGAAGCCCATTAATTTTTTCTCTCCTTTCCCTTTTTTTTTGCCCCGATCGCAATAAGAATTCCTCTAATGTAAACCTTGTGAGCCTCCCACAGTGTAGCTACCGACATATCTCCTGTATCATTTTCCTCCCCAATTTTTTGATCGGTCTCTTGATCCAGAAGTGTCTCATTCAACCTCCATGCTATTCCCCCTTTCATCTCTCTTCCCCATCTTAATTTCATTGTGACAGGAGCAAGATCTGATATTGACGTTACTTCAATTTTTACTTTGACCAAAGACTCTATAAGTCGATGTTCTAACAATATATAATCCAGTCTCGAATATGTCTCATGTGCATGTGAGAAGAAAGTATAGTCTCTATCCTTCATATGTTTAATTCTCCATGTATCCACCAATTGGTACTCGTATATCTGCCTCTTCAATGATCTCAGAGACCTGCTCTCTTCTCTCTGCACAGAAGAAGTTGCATACACCTGTGGATCCATACAGATGTTAAAAGCCACAATCAGTCTACCTTTTTTAAAATCCATCAGTTCTTTTAATACATTTTTCAAGAATATCTCCGGCTTCTTATTTGGACAGTCAATATTAGCTACTGTACACTCTATTTCTTGTAGTTTAACCTTTAGAAACAGAAATCTCCCTTCAGGGTCTGTTACTCTATCTTCCAATTCAAACCTTATATTTTTTGCAAACCCTATTGCTACTCCCTTCACTCTTCTAATTGAGAATCTGCATAGTACCATAGTGGATAGTATCTAGAGCAGTGGTTCTCAACCTGGGGGTCGCGACCCCTTTGGGGGTCGAACGACCATTTCACAGGGGTCGCCTAAGACCATCAGAAAACACATATTTCCGATGGTCTTAGGAACCGAGACACCGCACCGCTGCCCCTGTCACCTGGCCACACCTCCGGGATCACTCAACAGCTCCGCCTCCTCGCCGCTGATTGGCCACCGGAACTGTAGCTCAGGAGAGGCACATAGGCGGCCAATCACCGGCGAGGAGGTGGAGCTTGGAGAGGAGGAGCCGAGCGGCAGCGCGCGTAGATCAAAGAAGATCGAGGGAGCTGCCGGAGCAAGTGAAGAGGAGAGCGGCCAGAGAAGGAAGACAGCTGACAGGTAAGTGCAAATTTTGCTGCTGCAGCCAGGTATGCTGCCTGTAGATGGGAGAGTGAGTGAGAGAGCGAGCCCAGGCTGGAGCAGGGGTCAGCAAGGTAAGTATCATTGGTGTCAGTGGGAGGAATAGTGCCCCATCATTTGTGTCACTAATACCAACGATGAGGCACTATTTCTCCCACACATACACCAACGATGGGGCACTATTCCTCCCCCCACTGACACCAACGATGGAGCACTATTCCTCCCCCCACTGACACCAACGATGGGGCACTATTCCTCCCCCCACTGACACCAACGATGGGGCACTATTCCCCCCCCCCACTGACACCAACGATGGGGCACTATTCCCCCCTCCACCAATGATGGGGCACTATTCCTCCCACTGATACCAATGATGGGGCACTATTCCTCCCACTGGCACCAATGATGGGGCACTATTCCTCCCACTGACACCAATGATGGGGCACTATTCCTCCCACTGACACCAATGATGGGGCACTATTCCTCCCACTGACACCAATGATGGGGCACTATTCCTCCCACTGACACCAATGATGGGGCACTATTCCTCCCACTGACACCAATGATGGGGCACTATTCCTCTCACTGACACCAATGATGGGGCACTATTCCTCCCACTGACACCAATGATGGAGCACTATTCCCCCCACTGACACCAATGATGGGGCACTATTCCCCCCACTGACACCAATGATGGGGCACTATTCCTCCCACTGACACCAATGATGGGGCACTATTCCTCCCACTGACACCAATGATGGGGCACTATTCCCCCCACTGACACCAATGATGGGGCACTATTCCTCCCACTGACACCAACGATGGGGCACTATTCCTTAAACTGACACCAACGATGGGGCACTATTCCTTCCACTGACACCAACGATGGGGCACTATTCCTCCCACTGACACCAACGATGGGGCACTATTCCTCCCACTGACACCAACGATGGGGCACTATTCCTCCCACTGACACCAACGATGGGGCACTATTCCTCCCACTGACACCAACGATGGGGCACTATTCCTCCCACTGACACCAACGATGGGGCACTATTCCTCCCACTGACACCAACGATGGGGCACTATTCCTCCCACGGACACCAACGATGGGGCACTATTCCTCCCACGGACACCAACGATGGGGCACTATTCCTCCCACGGACACCAACGATGGGGCACTATTCCTCCCACTGACACCAACGATGGGGCACTATTCCTCCCACTGACACCAACGATGGGGCACTATTCCTCCCACTGACACCAACGATGGGGCACTATTCCTCCCACTGACACCAACGATGGGGCACTATTCCTCCCACTGATACCAACGATGGGACACTATTCATCCCACTGACATCAGTGATGGGGCACTATTCCTCGAACTGATACCAACGATGGGACACTAGTCCTCCCACTGCAAAATTACAGTTATGGAGTAGCAACGAAAATAATTTTATGGTTGGGGGTTATCACAACATGAGGAACTGTATTAAGGGGTCGCGGCATTAGAAAGGTTGAGAACCACTGATCTAGAGTTTAACTTCCCATTTGTCTCTATCCTTAGGTGTGTCTCCTGCAAAAAGACCACTGAAGATGATCTATGTTGTAACTCCTTAAACAACCTGAACCTCTTCTCTGGGCAATTTAACCCATTTACATTATAAGTTACAAACTGTATCTCCTCCATCCTTTTACCTCCACTCCTCCCCTTCGTCTCCTCTCTCTTTTCCTCTTTATTGCTGTATCTTCTCCTCCCCCCACCTTCACCCACTTCCCTCCCCCCATTCCACTTCTCCCCTCCACCCAGCCACCCCCCCCCCATTCCCACCCTCCCCTCTGCTCGGCTTATAATTTGCCTACAAATCATTTGTGGACTCAATCCCACCTTTGAATCAATCCCTGGGGTTGAGCTCCTCCCATGCATGACTCACCTCCCCCCCCCCTCCCCTGCATCCCTCTAGCTGAACCCATAAATTTCCAGAGGCCAGAAGGACATGCAGGGAGGAGAAGAGGGGGAGAGAGAGATACAAAAAAAAAAAAAAAAAAATATTCTCTCCCCTACTCCCCCCACTCCTCACTCCCCCTCCCACATTCTATCTTTCCCTTCTGATTAGCTGCCTGTTCTCTTTTCCCATAGCCCATGTCTCTCCTTCTTCTTCTTCCCATCTGGTATCTCCATTTTCTGCAAGTCAAGTCTATCACAGAAGTCTCTCATGTCTTCAGGAAGTCTCAAAAATGCTGTAACTCCATTTTTCCATCCAATTGTATTATAATTGTACTGTCCCCCTTTATATTGTAAAGTGCTGCATAAACTGTTAGCGCGTTTACATTAGGCTACCTCCGATCCATCATTTTTAAGTAGAAAAAAACACAGTCCTTTTTTGGGGGAGGTTTCCCAGACCTGGACAGACGCAGAAATAGGCGGGTGTAAACACACAGAAGTCCGTTTACATCCACCTGTTTATAGAGCTGCATGACTCTTACGATCAGGTCTGCCTGATAAACTGACAGGTGGATCTTATTGCAAAGCCTGCATGAAAGGACCCTACCACTAAAGTTAGCCCAACCATAGACGGAGCAAATTTATTTCCTGCAACCACAGACAGTGTTGATGGGGGAATCCCTTCAGTGGAGCCATTGTGTTCTCCCGGCAGGGGGGTGGGGGAAGCTATCCCCGCCATGAGAACACAGGGGTTTATTTACTAAAGAAAAGATAAACCGAATGCCTGAGCTCCTGCGCTGGACAATGGACTCCACAATGTCAATATCCCCACATGTGTATGAAAGGAATGCAAGCCTTGCTGCCCTCAACGGACCAGGGAAATCCAAAGAGAACTGTATATGAAAAGACAAAAAGAGGGTGCATTACCTTTAAAAATTTGATTTATTGATACAAAGTAAAATACTCAGGGCTCTAAGGAAGAGGTACAACCTCAAAACGCATCAACAATCAGCTATCCAGAGGTCTACAGTCCCCCACCAGACTACCTTTAGGGGTCTTGGACCATGCAGCATCTCTTGTGACATGCTTTCCATTTGACTTTATTTCTTTTACTTTTTATCAATAAATCTAATTTTTAAAGGTAATGCACTATGCCCCTGCGCCCTCTATTTGTCTTTTCATATACAATTTATTTACTAAAGCTGGAGGGGTTTATTTACTAAAGCTGGAGGGGTTTATTTACTAAAGCTGGAGGGGTTTATTTACTAAGGCTGGAGGGGTTTATTTACTAAGGCTGGAGGGGTTTATTTACTAAGGCTGGAGGGGTGTATTTACTAAAGCTGGAGGGGTTTATTTACTAAAGCTGTGGTTAGAAGCTGATTGGTTTCTTTGCAGATGTGAGCCTGATTTTGCACTCTCCAGCTTTAGTAAATAAACCCTGTGATGGGAGTCACTTTGGGTGGGGGGCCTATGGAACCCAGCTCACTTTAGAGAGGTGGAGAGACCCCTGTCTCAGCTCCCCATATCCCTATTTTGTGTAAGTCACCCTGTGCCTGTTAGGGTTACAGGGTGATCTGTCCTAATATTGGGGTGGGGGGGTTGTTGATTCTTTAATGCCATGTGGTTGCATCCCATTGTTCTATTGTGTGTCTTGCTTGGGAGCAAACTATTATGGGATGTATGAGTTTGTCTATTAGCTTAGTGGGGGGGGGGGTTTCTCCAGCAGCCTTCCCTCCTGATGGGACTGTCTGCTGGTGTGAAGTTTGAATACCTGTGTGCCTCTTGTTGCCAAGTGTAGATTGCCCTGCCCAGTGTCATTATGCAGGGAGATGGGATTGCCCACTGAGTGTATAAAAAGCCAGTTCAAGTTTCAAATAATGAGTTCCATGTTCAGACAGATTGGTGTTGTCTAGTCTTGTTTGGTCGGCTGTGGTCGGTGTTCGGACGGGGAAGCGGTATTATAACAGAAGTACCCAAGCACAGACTGGTTACGTTACAAACCCCACAGTGATTATTGCTAGCATCAATAACAGATGTAGCAATAATCACATGTAAAATACGGCAAGTTGGTTTTACCCAAGTTGATCGATCGATCAATCAATTTGGGTACATTCAGCTTGCCCAATTATGGTTCAAATCTTAGCTAGTCCCTGCTGAGATTCGAACCATCTATGGCCTACTTAAAGTGATTCTAAAAGTTGTTTTTTTTTAAGAAAAAATAACAAACATGTCTATACTTACCTGCTATGTGTAGTGGTTTTGCACAGAGCAGCCCCGATCCTCCTCTTCTCGGGTCCTCTGCAGGCTCTCCCGGCTTCTCCCTCCTCTCAGGTGCTCCCACAGCAAGTAGCTTACTATGGGGCACCCGCTGCTCTGTGTGTCCATCCACACACGGAGCCGTGACTTAGCCTCCTAAGCCAGCTGGTGGAAAAAAAAACAACACTTTTGTGAAGCGGGAGGAGCAAGCCTTGACATCCAGGAGTGTGGAATACCTGGAGGAGCCACTGTGAAGGTAAGTATAGTGCGTGTTCCCTTTCAGGACTTTTCCTTTTTTTTTTTTTTTGTAAGCGACTGTTTCATGACAGTATCCAAGAATGTGTCACCAGCACATCCAGGATCTCCAAAAAAAAACCCCATTACATGCCTGAGGAAGCGGTTCTGTGTGGCCCTGAAGCGTTGCTGTTTTAGCATTCATGTGATGGTCGAATAAACCTTTGGACTCTCTTTTGGGATTTTTTTCCCAAACATTTATAGGTAAAGTTGATCTAGGGAATATCCGATTCCCACTTGGGGGATCGGGAAGGAATTTTTTTCCCAGCGGGTGCAAATTGGATCGTGCATTGCTGTGTTTTTTTTCCTTTCTCTGGATCAACTGTGGGTGTAGGATTACAACTTTTTTTTTTTTCTATGGTTGAACTGGATGGACTTTTGTCTTTTTCCAGCCAGACTAACTATGTAACTATGTGCAGGTGCAGCTCCACTTCAAGGGATAATTTTTTAGTTGCCCAGAGTGGGCTATAATATCATACTTATATTAAAAATGGAAATCCATGTCAAATTCACAACAGAGATTTAGCTGGAGTTCTCTTTAAAGTAAGGGGGAATCTTTTACTGATCAGTGACCCCTGTATGACTGTTTTGCAGAAAAGGTGATTCAGGTTTTGTTTATATATGACAAATAATGGCATGCGTTGGTATATCAATTTTTTATGTGAGAAACCGCACTCTGAAGGCTGCTCACTGCTGATGAATTCTTCTAAATTGCTGCATTTTTGTAAATGGATGAATGGGTAGGGTCATAGGCGAATCAAGCTGCATTGTGTGCAGTGGCCAGTTGGATACAATAGCTGCTTTTATTTTACTTTATTTTATTTATTTAAGTAGTTCCAGTAACTGCAGTTACGCCCCTGTAATTGGCTATTTTAGGCACCTGTAATCCTCCCCAAAGCATTATCTTATGTACACATAATGCATATGTACACATAATAATACTGCTCTGCGCTGTTGTTTAAACATACCTATAAAGCCCTTGCTGACTGGTATGAAGATTAAACATAACATTCCTCACCCGCTCCTTTCACATTCCACCCTCACTGCAGAAAATCCTGAAGTACTGATGTTTCTCTACTAAACCTAAAGTGAAACGCTGACCAAAACTTGCTATGGATGGACTGAAGCAGATTTAGAACCTCTGTCAGTTTCTATTGTTGCCCAATGGAGACATGGCAAGAACGGAAAGGAAATCTCCCCAAGAACGGAAAGGAAATCTGGATCTGTCTCCATTGGAAGCTTTCTTCTTCCTTTTTTGTTGGGACAGCTGTAATATTTTACATTTCCTATCACTTTCTGCCCAGAGGCATTCAACTGCTTATTTAACACGGCTATATTTTGTACTGAGGGGGCCTTTTTACTGGGTGGATCCCTCCATGTCCATGGCCTCCAGTGTGGATCCAAGAACAAATGCATTCACCAAACCAGGTTGGCTCTGAGGAAGAGGTATGATACCTATTTTGTTCAATAAATTATTTTAAACGATAATGCACTAGGTTGGTGCGCCCATTTTCTGTTTCTCCATTTGTATCCAGTGTATTTGGACCACCCTGGTCTGTTGAGGGCAGCAAGCAGTGCATATTCCAGAAAATTCCAGAACATTCCTATTGGGTCTACTGAGTCCTTTCCTAGCGCAGGAGTAAAGTGTTGTGTTGGATTCACCAAACCACAGCTGGTGTTTCAAATTCCAGTGTCTGCGACAGCCTGTTGTAAAATAATTGCTGTCCCTTTTTCACCACCTTGCGCCCGCCATGTGAGGAAATGACGGACGGGCGGCGGTTCTTTCATTCTGGGAGGACGTCATATGACTTCCTCCCACTCTAGCTGTGTATGAGCGTCCCCAGGGCTGTGCGGCATGGCGATCGGTAGTGCACTGTGTCCCTGGGTCACCAATCACAGTAAAGAGCTGATGACATAGGCTCTACCATGTGATCAGCTGTGTCCAATCACAGCTGATCGCATGTAAATAGGAAATGTTGGTTATCGGCAGTCCTCCCTCATGCTGACAGCATGAGGAGAGGAGAGCCGGTAATCGGCATTCCTCAGAGGGGACATGTACATAATTGCCACCTATCAGTGCCCATCAATGCCACATACCAGTGCACATCAATGCCACATATCAGTGCTCATCAGAGCTGCCTTTCAGTGCCGACTATCAGTGTCAGTCAGTGCTCACTGTCAGTGCCGCCTATCAGTTCCAATCAGTGTTGCCTATCAGTGCCATATATGAGTGCTGCCTTTCAGTCCCCATCAGTGATGCCTGGCAATGCCCATCAGTGCCGCCTATCAGTGCCCATCACTGCAGCCTCATTAGCGCACATCAGTGAAGGAGAAAAATTACTTATTTACAAAATGTAACAGAAACTAAGAAAACTTTTTTTCTCAAAATTTGCAGTCTTTTTTGTTTGTTTAGCATAAAAGAGCTACTCGTACTCGATCAAATGCTTAGTATCGGTATCGGTGTTACCCTACTTATCATAAAAGGTATGACTATAGAACTAGTTGGATAGCACTTAGGTCCCTTTCACATGGGCCTCCCAATCAGGTCCTACTGTCCATTTTTCAGGTGGACCTGATAGGAAGGTCCATGTGGGTCTATGCGCTCTTGGATGTAAACAGACTTATGCTTGTTTACCTTCGGGTCCATCCAGGTCTGGAAAAAAATGGAAAGGAGTCTTTTTCTGGTTTTCTGTACCTAAACATGATGGATTTGAGCTAGCCTGATGTAAAGGGGCACAAGTCTGTTTACATCTGGCAGCCCATAGATCCAACACTGGTCCTTCACAGTTTGCTGTCAAAATGTGCCGGGCATGGATGTTATAAAAGTGACATCTGTCCTGCTCTGCTCCGCTTAAAAACGGTAGACAACTATACAATTTTTTTTTTAAATTGTCCCCTGCAGGTTTGTGGCATAATGGGCTAGTATGCATCACATGCTAGCACATTATGACAAACTTACCAATCAAATGGAGCCCTCCAATGCTGAGCCATCACCACTCCCACTGCTTCCATCATGACCCCATCACAATGTATTTTTTTTCCAAAAAAAGCATTTGAAAAATTCTGCGCAAATACCGCGTGACATAAAAAATTGAAAAACCCGACATTTTATTCTACAGGGCCTCTGCTAAATAATACATATACTGTTTGGGGATTTTTACATGTAGGAGAGAAGTGTCAGAAGTGGCCCAGTAGGCAAGTGGTTAAACATTAGAGGATAGGCAGTGCTGACCTGACCCTCTCTGTGTCACCTTTCTGTCCTTCCTCTCCAGCTGTTATGGATGCCAGGCTTTCAGTTATGCCAACCAATGCTCAGTAAAGTCATCCAGGGTAGGTGCTGGCCAGCCGGGAGGAGCTGCGTAGGTACTTGCGTAAAAAGCACTAAGGAAAATTAACGCAAATACCACGTCATTTTCAAACAGTACTGCTAAATCCACTACTCAGTCATGTATATTTTGCTCAAGTGAAGCTGAAAAGAGATGAGGTTATACAGTTATTACACAGTTTGTTATTGTTATCTACAGCCTTGCTTTCACTCAACCGGAGAAACGATCAGGAATAATGGAAACCACAGAGGACGCCTCAGTCAAAGTGAGTGATAGCATGACAACCTGCACCTTGCAGGACAAGCACCATTATATTTTTTGTTAGGAACAAGAGATTAGTTAAATATATATATATATACCTGCACTAATAAGAACCACAATAGATTGTCAATATAATAAAAAATGAGGCGTAAAACATATAGCAACTGAACACAAAAACCCTGATACTAGGCAATCAACAATAAACGCATAAAAGTGCAGCACTTTTATGTATTTATAGATAAATATACATGTAAGAAAGGAAATCCCTTTACACATGGCTAGAGCTGCATTCATTCATAGAAGTATATACTACTCCACTCTATATACAGTACTACATATCACTGCATACAACTTTCCCTACTCTGGGCACCTTTGAAAACTACAAAGAACACCAGCAAAATGCACTGCAGTACTGGACGCCATTCTCCATCCAAGACTGTGTAAGGGAAATTTTGGGAGTCCATTAACACTTGTCCATTCCTCAGGGTTTAATGTGGATATACTGTACATGTTGTGACAAAAGATATATGGTTGTTTTATGTATTGTATAAAATCAAATTCAATAAAAGATATAATAAAAAACAACAATATTCCTGTGGGTTGTTAATTCCTCGGGGTTTTATGTGGATATATATGTTGTGACAAAAGATATATGGTTGTTTTATGTATTGTATAAAATTCAATAAAAGATATAATAAAAAAAAACATTTCTGTGGGTCATGTTAACACTGTGTTGTGTCATTGCATTAAGGCAGCCCGTTTTACTGCACAGGAATGGGTCAGAATGATGCATTGCCGCAATGCGCCTGATCACAAAAAGGTTATTTCAGCCTTAAAGGGTCATTCCACCCAAAACTGGTACTTCATTGTTTAAACCACTTAAGACTGCCTCGATCCCTACCCTGTCCTTCCCAGGTCTGTGCACCTGCTAGAACCATTGCAAGGCCATCCCACTCTCATTCATTCCCAACTTGCTCAGAATCATACACAGTGCGTCAGGAGGAATGGGAACACCCCTAGGTGAGCGAGTTCTTGTGTGTTGCATTAATGACTGTGCGTTAGGTCAGGTGTTAAGATGGGTTGCAGCCCATTCATATTAAATGGGCTGGTATTCCATAAAAAGATCCCAAAATGAACATATTGCATTTTTTTCTGATGCAGTACACCACAACACATGCCAGTGTGTTAACCGCTTCCCGACCACCCTATAGCAGCAGAACTTTTGCTACAGGGTGGCAGGGCTGCGCAAAATCACATAAATATATATATATATGGGATTTTGCATTTCCGGCATAGGGGGCGTGCGCATGCTGCCCTACCCGCGCCGCCATTGGTGTCTACTGAAGTCAATCACCGGGTCCAGGCCGGAGTTTCCCCACCGACACCCGGCGATCACCGAATATCACTGATGGGAGCAGGGGGGGACTGACCATTTGGAAACTCGGGCACTGCCCGAGGTCCCGGGGTCAGTAGGGGGCCCCATGAGATGCCCCTGGTACCTTTTTCAGTTTGGGCAAGGACACAGGGGCCCCATGATCCCCTATTGCCCGGGGGCCCCATGAGTTGTCAGTCCGCCCCTGCAGAGGAGAGAACTGTATGTAAACAACACAGATCTCTCTCCTGCCAGCAGTAACATACTGCTGTGTATTTCTCTGCACAGTAGAGAAATACAGAGCAGTATGTTTCCCTAGTAAAACGCACACAGTAAAACAGCACACAGTTAACCCTTTGATCACCCCGGATGTTAACCCCTTCCTGCCCGGTGTCATTAGTACAGTGTCAATGCTTTTTATTAGCACTGATCACTGTATTAGTGTCATTGGGATGTCAGTGAAAGTTAATCAGTTCCCCCTCAGTGCCCACCGCAGTCCCGCTATAAGTCGCTGATCGCTGCCATTACTACTATAAAAAAAAAAAAAATTCCAGTATATATACCGCCATTTGTAGACCCTAGATCTTTCACATAAACAAATTAATTTACACGTATTGGGATTTTTTTTTTAGCAAAGACATGTAGCAGAATACTTTTTGGCCTAAATTTATGATGAAATTTGATTTTTTTACTTTTTTTACTGGATATGTTTTATAGCAAAAAGTCAAAATATTGTTTTTTTTTCAAAATTGTCGGTCTTTTTTTGTTTATAGCCCAAAAAAATAAAAACGCACAGGTGATCAACTACCACCAAAAGAAAGCTCTATTTGTGGGGAAAAAGGACATAAATTTCATTTTGGTGCAGCATTGCACGACTGCGCAATTGTCAGTTAAAGTAAGCAGCGCCGTATCGCAAAAAAGGGTCAGGGGGGGGGGTAAATAATTAATGTGCGTTGTGGTGCCCTGCAACATATGTCCCTTTATGCACTGGGGTGCCATTAAAAATGAATTGCACTGTAGCATGCTTCTGCAAGTATGTAACAAACTGCATTGCAAAAGTGTGTGTATCCCGTCAAGAACTGTAGCAACGAGCTTCCCCTGTGGCAGTCCCACATATAAGAAGCCAAAAGAAGACTCAGTCCAGCAGATCCCATCTGTAACATGTAATCATCACTTTTGAGTGGAGTGACCCTTTAAGCTCCATATCCCAGTAACAACACAATAGCGCACCTACTTGCAGCTCTCCCTGAGGATCGTCCGGTGTCTGGCCTGGGTGCTGGTCAGATCCTTTTATATGCACATACAAGGGTCAGCCACTGCCAGAAATAAGTCATTTAGTTGGACACGCCAGCACTGTGGTTTCTGCTGAGTGTCAGTCCAGCTCAGGCGGTTGAATGTTATCAGCGGGTGGAGATAAGTTGTATGCTGAGGTCCACAGGGTGTGGTGGAAGAACAAAAATGGTCTCTATCAGTAAAAGGCGGGTGGAGACCGCAGGGAGCAAGAATGTATAAAAATAATTTGTTCTCCAACAGTGTAACAAGCGTGTCACTTTGTGTCACTGACCCGCCTCTAGTGTGTCACCCTGCAGGTGCAGTTTATACCAGGCTACTAGGTGTCCCCCTTTAAATTTGGTTATGTAAGTCAAGGCAGCATAATAACCAAATTCCTAATTAGTAGTGGTGCACCAAAATTAAAATTCTAGACCGAAACGGAAAATTCAGGATGCACATGGCCAAAGGCAAAACTGAAATAGACAGTTTTTAAAAAAATATTTTTATATATATTTGTATTATATTCAACTTTTTAATTAATATAACAAATTTAATGGAATCTGAATTTAAAAATATAAAGTCCAGTAACGTAAAATAACCTTTATTGAAAGTAACAGCCAAAAACTGAACAGAAAATAAACTGAAATATATATAAAATTAAAAAACTTAAATAGAGGCATTTTTGCATTGAAGTCAATGGGACACGATTTTGCATCGAAGTAAATGGGACACGATTTTATATTGTCAATGATCATCAGTACTTTTTTTTTATTATTGGCAAAAATGCAGATTAACCGTAGTTTCGGCCAATAATTTTCAGCGCATCACTGCTACTTGGTTATGTAAGCCACGGCATAATCATAACCAAATTCCCAGTTGGCAGTGGTGCACCGTAATGAAAATTCTAGACCAAAATGAAAAATTCAGGATGCGCTTGGTCAAAATAAAAAAAGAAGGCAAAACTGAAATACAGTTTTTTTTAAAAAAAATATTTTTTATATATAATTTTATCATATTTGACTTTTTAATATCACAAATTTAATTAAATGTGAATTTAAAAATATACAGTCCAGTAACATAAAATAACCTTTATTGAAAGTAACAGACAAAAATTGAACAGAAAATAAACTGAAATATATATAAAATAAAAAAACTTAAATAGAGGCATTTTTGCATTGAGGTCAATGGGACACGATTTTGCATTGAAGCCAATGGGACACAATTTTTCATTATCAATTATCATTATCAGCACCTTTTTTTTTTTTTGTATCCGCAAAAATTCAAACAATCCTAGTTTCAGCCAATAATTTTCAGCGCATCATTACTACTTGATTATGTACGCCAAGTCATAATAATAACTAAATTGCTAATTAGTAGTGGTGCTCCGAAATTAAAATTCTAGACTGAAATGGAAAAATCAGGATGCATGTGGCCAAAAAAAAAAGAAAGCAAAACCGAAATGGACAGTTTTTTTTTTAAATATTTTTGATAAATGATTGTATTATATTCAACTTTTTAACTAATATCACGAATTTAAATGAATATGAATTTAAATGAAAGTAACATAAAATAACCTTTATTGAAAGTAACAGACAAAAATTGGACAGAAAATAAACTGAAATATATATAAAATTAAAAAACTTAAATAGAGAAGCAAATTGGACACTATTTTGTATTGAAGTCAATGGGACATGATTTTGCATTGTCAATTATCATTATCAGCACTTTTTTTTTACTGGCAAAAATGCAGATTAACCGTAGTTTCGGCCAATAATTTTCAGCGCATCACTACTAATTAGCATTTACTGTGTACCTAAGCCGTGCCTGGAACAAAGTGAACATTACATATGGAAATTGCACATGTGGTTTTTGGCATGATTTTTGCCAAGCAAGCCTCATGATCTGAATCCACATATAACTGGTCACAGATTCCAAGCAGATTTTTAAAGCAACCTCCTGAAATTCGTGTGTGATCCTGCCATAGATCTTCACAATTACTTGCCCCAAATCATGCACTTCAGCTATTGCATGTGACTAATGCTTCAACAGGGGGTGATCTAAGGACTACTTGCTGATCAGAATTCAGTCTTGTTATAGCAGTCTATCAACTGGAACTCCAGGCAAAAAAATATAAATATAGTTGGAATAAACATACAAAGGATTTGTAATTCTCTGCAGCCAGTATTGTGATTTTTTATTTTTTTTGGGAGGGTGGAGAACGGGTACCTGGTTTTGGTAGGTACCTGCTCCTAAGTTTAAAACAAGTACGTATAATATACTTTCCTATCTATTTAATTATGAAAGCAATGTGAGGAATCCAATGATCAGTATTGATTGAGAAAGCAGACATGGCCACCGGGAGGAGCGGGGGCGATCCGCGTGGATTCAGAGCTATTTATTCATAGAGCCCGCTTGATCCAGCCATCTAAGAATCCAGAGAAGTGAGTTCCTGTAAGCAGGCATCTGCACCCATCCATCCCTTAAAGGGACCTCTGGCCAGCTGGATCCTTTTACTTTCCTGTGTGCTCCAGACAACACCACCTACCTAGAGGGAGGATTATCCTTATCCTAGACCAGATCCATATCCATAAAGGAGACCTCTACTGATTCATATAATGCGTATTTATATTACGCATCTGGTGAGTGCGGAATTTTACCACACTATTTGGAGAACCACTACTGGATTTTATTGTGATTCCACACCGTTTATCTTCACAGACTGTCACCTTCATTTTAACATATCCTGGGCATTTAATTTTATTGAAATTATTTATTGTTGGACAGACAATCATATTACTCTTTATTATTTTAGTGCTGCACTTAATTATTTTATTTTTTGACAAGGTTTTATATTGGTTGCCTTGAGTGCTTTAGCTGCTGACTAGAGAGAGCTCACTTTTTTATTGTATTTTATCGAGAGAGTTTAATTCCACTTTAAGGGAGGGATAGGAAGGACGAGGAGTCTCTCCTCTGAATGATTGTGCTTTGTGTGGAATCTTAGCTTCAGCTTCTGTGAAGAGCAGGCCTTTTTTAGACAGAGTTTTAAGTCCATACATTCTCTTAACCCCTTCCCGCTGGTGCCTCCCGGCCCTTTAAGAGTTTCAGAAGCCGGGAGGCGGGACGGTAATCATGTGGCACATGATCGGGAAAGGTCCCGATCAAAAGAGCAGACCGGGACCTTTCCGTGAGTACCAGACGTGTGCTGGGAGCGCGCAGGGTGCGCGCTCTCAGCACATATATTTTTGTTAATTGCACAGACGCTGGGAGGCCGCACATTTGCGTGCTGCAGGGGTGGTTAACTGTGGCCCTCCAGCTGTTGGTGAACTACAAGTCCCATCATGCCTCTGCCTTTGGGAGTCATGCTTGTAACTGTCAGTTTTGCAATGCCTCATGGGACTTGTAGTTCTACAACAGCTGGAGGGCCACAGTTGCCCACCCTTGTCTTAAAGCCATTACTAAAAATGAAAGCATCTCACAGCCAAAACCACCTAATACTCTAAACTAAATTAGTTTACTTTAAATTAATAATCCTTTTTTTTTTCCACTTCCAGACTAAGCCATTTCTGGCACTTTTTGTTTACATGTTAAAATCTAAATTTGTTTGCTAGAAAATGTCTTAGAACCCCTAAACATATCATTTTTTAAAGCAGAGTCCATAGAGAATAAATTGGTGGGTTTTGCAATTTTTTAATGTTACACGGTATTTGTGCAGTGGTTTTTTCAATGCAATTTTTTTAATTTTAGTGCAAAAAAAAACACATTAGATAACCCATTTTTTTGTAAAATATAAAAGATATTACGCTAAATAAATAGATACCAAACATGTCATGCTTTAAAATTGCGCACTCCTGTTCAACAGCGACAAACAATGTAAATTTTACAGGTGACCACTTTAGATTTACAGAGGATGTCTTGAGCTAGAATTACTGCCCATGACCTGATATTCTTGGTGATACCTCACATGTGTGGGACGATCACTGTTTGCGCTCGTGTGTTCGCCTTTCCATGGGGGGAAGGGGGGGAGGGGAGCACTTGACTGTGTGGTTTGAACACCGTTTACATTTGCGTTCACCACTACGTGCGAGCACAGGGGGGGCGGGGGCACTTTAAACTTTAAAAAAAAAATGTATTTAATGTTTTTTTTTTTGCACTGTCCCTTAACCCCCCTGGAGGTATTCCCAAGTGTAGCTCGAGGTTAACTTTCAGTATTAAAAGCGGTAACCCCGAGCTACACTCGGGATTACCCTGCAGCGTTGCTCAGGGATCCCTCGATCACTCACCTTGTCCTGCGCTCCCGCAATGCCCCCCCTGCAGCATCCCCAGCCATCTCCTCCGGCCGATGCCGGCATCCGTCTTCCGGGTTCCGTTCCCTGCAAGCGTCGGGACGTACGGGGGACAGAACCGGGGGGAAATTCAAAAATTTAAAAAAAAGTGACATTCACTCAATACACTAAAATGTGAAAGTATAACATTACTGTATCAAACCATTTCACATACATTTTGTCCCTAGTGCTTTGTCCTGTGCCCTGCCTGCATTTTGACTGTTCTTTCTGCCTGCAAACTGAGAAATGTCCATGGCGTCCAAAAAGCGTCCCTTTAGGTCAAAAGCTGTTTTAGACCAGCTAGAGAACAGCGATAGTAACTTAGAACCACTTGCAGAATTGAGTGATGATTCGTGGGGAAATTCGTCATCAGACACCAAAAACGATTTTTGATGTGCGAACTTGGCGCTATATTTAAAATTTCAGTGTTTTTGGTTTGATTACATTATTGAATTAAATTTTGTATTATATTATTATTTTTTATGATTATTATAATTTATGATTTTGTGTTTCAAATTTTATCATACCCGGGATATTTACTGGACTCTTGTTCGGACAGATTTCAGTGAGTTATTCCTAAGAATTACAGGCCTACATTAAAAAAACAACATATTTCCATGCAAAAAAATGTACCGCTTTGAGCACAGAAATACTGACAGAATCAGACTGCTAGGGAGGTTAAAAAAATTTTTTTAATCACTTTTATTCTTATCACAAGAAATGTATGCATCCCTTTTGGTAGAAATAATCTCTTTATGGAGAGATATGGGGCCAATAAGACCCCATATCTCTCCCCTGCAATGTAAAGCATTGGATCAAAAAAAGCAATGATCTGGTCTTTAAAAAAAAAAATGGCCGGAAGTGACATTGCTCCAGTCCTCCAAGGGCATAGAGATGAGTGGCGGCCATCTTTCCTTCACTCATCTCTATGCCCAGCACTGGGATTGATAGTTTCTCAGGTAAGTCTGAGGACTACCAAGCAGCGGCAATGGGGGGCGGCGGCGAGGGGCTGGGTGCATCCCTAGAATCAATACAAAGAGAACAGGAATCCTTTTTATTCAAATACATGGTACAGCAGGCACATATCAGGAATATGAAATGTTGGGTTTACATATTCTTTAAGATTGATATTTACAGAGCCTGAAATTCTACAAGCTAGCAGGCAGGCCTTTATGCAATGTCTCTTCTGCAATAAAATGTCCCAACCTGCTTGCTCACTGTCTCCTCCAGCGCTGTAAACTGAGCTGCACATACACACATATGCACATGCACATGCGCAGCTCTGCTTACAGCGCTGGTCTGGTCTCTGTGTTCCAGAATGACAGGAGTGACGTCATCCTGCACGGGCCAATGCAGACAGCCAAAGACCAGCACACAAGACTACTTCATCCTCTTTACCTGTCCTGTATAACCTGAATGGAAATAGAGGATGGGGAGTGAGTGGAGACACAACCATAGCAATGAGCAGGGGCGGACTGACAACTCATGGGGCCCCCGGGCAATAGGGGATCATGAGGCACCTGTGTCCTTGCCCACACCCAAAAAAGCTTATGAAAAAGCCAATGAAAGGTACCAAGGGCATCTCATGGGGCCCCCTACTGACCCTGGGCCCTTGGGCAGTGCCCGAGTGCTCGAATGGTCAGTCCACACCTGGCAATGAGGTATATGAGAACCGCAGTGCTTATATCTGGAGTAGCAAGGAACTACAATGTGGCTGTTCTAGTTCCGCCATGTAAACCAACTGTTTACAGGACATAGAAATATACCTGCATGATGGCAATTGGCTTCTGAGGAACAGGAATGTTTTGCTTCTGAAAACCTTTAAGGTATTCTTGCCTGAAATCGGACTTTAAAGATATTGACACAAAATATCAAATAATATCAAAATATAAAATAATTCTAGTTTCTCCTTAAGATGACTGATGAGTCTTATTGACTTCAATTCTCCTTTGACATTCTAGAAAGCAGGAAATTCCTTAAAGGCCACTGGCATTCAGTCCCCGAGTGTTCCACGTAAGTGTTTATGTCAGTGGAACCTGTATTTGGTTTGTAAGGAACTCTAAGCATTCTATAGAAAGGCTTGGTTCACTGATGTTATCACCAATGACATTTACCAGGTTTACGTGGTGAAATGAATATGAACCTGAGTGCTGACTGACAGTCTAAGCAGGAAATTTGGAATGACAGGTGCATTGTCACTGTCGCCTGTTGTCAATACAAATGCATCCAAATGCTGGTAGTAGCTGTAGCATCCGTCAGTCACCAGTTGCATGATGTGTTTCAATAGAGCACCAGAATTTATAGGTTTGTACATAATTCACATGCATGGAAGCCCTTGCAACCCCTCTAAAAAGTGGTCCACAGAGGGCAGTAGAACAGTGGTTGCCAGGCATTCAGTCGGTGATATTGCTGCCTCATGAATGCCATTTTTTCTTTTTATGCCAGTCAAATAGGGATTTTGTATGATGTTTTACAACAGAGGCAAAAATTATACCACCTTGTTTCTTGGCTTGCGGTTGCGGCTTGATCCACTGGAATGGGTTGTGTTTGGTGGAGGTACTGCCCACCAAATGTGGGGGTGGTATAACAATTGTCCTTCAGGATCACTGTTTTCCTGGTCCAAACCTAACTTAAAATACTGTGATAAGGGCCAAAGGTCGTGGAACGTGCCAGAACTGGATAATGATGATTGGGATGACATCTGGGACCTTCCCTTCCAAACCTTGGTTTCTCTAAGGGGTCGTTTAATTCAGTTTAAATTAGTTCACTGGGCGTATTACACTCCTTATAGACTTCACAATCCCTTGCATGAATCCCTCGCACTCTCTGGAATGCTGGCGCTGTGGAGATGTCCCAGGAGATTTCCTTCATATTTTCTGGCACTGCCCGGTGATAATTGACTTCTGGAGAGAGGTGATGTCCCTGTGCAGTAAACTGACCTAGGTTCCCCTACAGCCCTCCATATTGATCTGTACATTAGGCTTGGTTAGCAATCTTCTACCTACAATAGCTGAACGAACTTTGGTTGGCCTACTTTAATCTACTCAAGGAAGGCAATAGCATTGAACTGGAAAAAGTCTGCCCCTCCATCTCTCACATTCTGGAAAAGGTTAGCCAATAATAGCCTGCCACTTTATAAGGATACTTACAGTACATACACAGAGGCTGCCCCAAAAAGTATGAGTATGGACCAAGTGGCTGGCCGAACCTTCCACTGCTTCAGATATGGCTACCAATTGAGTAGTTGTTATAACTCTGGGGTGTCTCTGTGTATCTTTCTGGTCCAGAGGGTATCCCAAACTCTATAATTCATGTTCAGTCTGGATACTCCTTACTGCTATGTGTACTCTTCAGGTTGAGGCTATGACCACCTTGGCCTCTTCACTTGACTATCCATGTAACCCTCCCATCTACAGTTTACTTCAATATATATCTCTGCATTGCCTGTAAGGCTATGGTATATGTGAACCATTATTGCTTGTTTTTTTAATTCTCTAAGTACAACATGTTGTATATCTATAATAAACAGATTGTAAAAAAAATAGATATATATTGTGATAATGTGTATGTGATTGGCTTCAATTGGTTATACTGGGGTTATGGCTGCAGCTGTATGTCAAAACCCTGGTATTTTATTTTTCAGCTGGCGATGCTGTTTCATCTAAAAGCAATCCTAGCGACTGATTAGCCGATGGATTGCTTTTACAGGCGGCGAGAGGGGACACCCCTGTCCTGACACGCACTGGCCGGTGCTTCTTCAGGCTCACCTGTGCTATCAAGGAGCCCAGAATCCAAACTGGTGGTGCCGCCGGGTGATCACAGTGTTGGTCCTTCTGGTCCCTGGCTTTCTCTATAGTTTTAGAATGTCGGAAGCAACATCAAGACGTCACTTTCAGCTAGGCAGATGTAAACACTTTTTTTTTTTAATCTCATGCTTTCCAGGGTAGAGGATAGATCTGGGGTCTCATAATGAGGACCTGTCATCTCTTATTTCTTTCACAAGGGATGTTTACATTTCTTCTGATAAGAATAAAAGTGTTCAAAAAATAATTAAAGTGAGAGCATAAAATAAATACATTTTTAAAACATTATTTTCAAAGCGCTCCTTTCCTTCCATGCTTGGGTGCAGAAGCGAATGCATACATAGGGCGCGCCTGCTTTTGTAAGTGGTTTTCGCAACACAAATGTGAGTGAACATTTTAGCGAAAGCAATAATTCTAGCACTAGCCCTCTTCTGTAACTCTAAGCTTGTAACCTGTAAATATATTAGTGTCGCCTGCAGAGATTTTTAAGTATCGTAGTTTGACGCCTTCCGCGAGCACACGCAGTTTTAAAGCATGACATGTTAGGCATCTGTTTATTTAGTGTAACACCATCTTTAATATTTTGTCAAAATAATTGGATTATATATTGTGTTTTTTGCATTCAAATTCATTAAAATGTATTTCTATTAGAAAAAAACGCATTTAAAAAAATTGCAACGACCACCATTTTATTACAGGTGAAACTCGAAAGATTAGAATATCGTGCAAAAGTTCATTTATTTCAGTAATGCAACTTAAAAGGTGAAACTAATATATGAGATAGACTCATTACATGCAAAGCAAGATAGTTCAAGCTGTGATTTGTCATAATTGTGATGATTATTATGGCTTACAGCTCATGAAAACCCCAAATCCACAATCTCAGAAAATTAGAATATTACATGCAATCAATAAAACAACAAGAACAATATCAGACCACTGAAAAGTATAAGCATGCATATGTACTCATTACTTTTGCACAATATTAACATTTTTCAAGTTTTCACCTGTATCTAGGTCCTCTGCTTAAAAATATATATATAATGTTTAGGGTTTCTAAGCAATTTTCTAGCAAAAAAACAAAGTGTCAGAAAAGGCCTGGTCTTCAAGTGGTTATATAAGACAATTACTCCTACTAATTATTGGAAAAAAATTATACTGTATAGGGAAAAGTTGCCCTTTGCTGTCTATAGACATGTTCCTGGTGATAAATTCAGCCCTGATGAGGTCTGTAGATCGAGTAGCTGTGCTGTGCAGCGAGGGAGCTGCTCTTTAACCCATTCCTGTCTGGCCTATGGGTGGCCTCCCCAATCTATGTGAATTCTTTTGTCATGGAGCCCTCAAGACTTTATCACTGGTAGATTAGGGAATACCTGCAGGGCAAACAAGCCTGGCCTAACCAACGTATCCCAGAATATTCTCACACCTGTTCTAGGTTTTTGCCAGCAATAGACTCCACTGTAACCCAAATGCAAACCCATTTCCAGGAGTATATTCCCATGAAGGACAGAAAAAGGTACAATCCATACCGCAAGGTGTCTTTTCAAGAGTTTAATGAATTAATAAAGTAATACACGAGTTAGACTCCATTGAGTGGTGAGAGCATGCAGCTTCAAGGTTACAAGCAGTTGATAGTAGAGTTCAGAGAAAGAAGAGTGAGGCTGACCATAAATTAAGCAATTTTAAGCAAAACCAGTAGTTGAAGGAAAGAAATTCGCTCAATTCCCTCATCAACACATTACGTATTGATAGGGGCAGCCCTTCCGCTGCACAATTGTATTCTGACAGCAGGAGGTTTCCCCGCTATCAGAATATAATGATTAATGCTGCCAGCTTTAGCCGGAGGCAGTAATCGTATGCAAAAAAACCAACAAGCTGGTTGTACTGAAATTATTCAATAAATTGACTTCAGTACAACCAGCCTGCCCATAGATGGCTTAAAATGTGTCTGGTTCCTGCTCTATGGCTAGCCTTAAGAACAGAGGCCCGTACCTACTGGAGAGATGTCCCAGAGTCCAGCATCCTTGAGCAGGGGGTGTGAGTAGTCCCAAACTGCAAAGTCCCCTCAAACCATCTGACTTCCCCAGAGGGGGGAAGCACTATGGTAATAGCCTTGCAACTACAGTCCAAGCCTTTATGGTCCATCACCAAAGGAAATATAGAAGACCACTTCTCCCAGTGATGGCTACCACTCTCTTAGCTTCGCACCTAGCTATTTGTCTATCAACTCCTTACCATAGTGTTCCTCTACCAGGACAGGGCTGCCAGTTAACCCCAGTGACTCTTAAAGTAACAGCTAGTCCTCCACCTATGGGCACATCTAGTGCTTAGCCAGGGGAGCTACCACAGGTCTGTCTGCTTCTCCTCCTCTTCCTCCTGCCGGCTGTCAGCTGCTGTGGGCAAACACGGAGATCGGTTTCAGGATGGAGAGCAGGGGACTGATAAACATGTAATTTTACTGTCCTCCGCCTTTATTGAATGAATGCACTAACTGGTCAGTACAGATTGCGCCTGAGTTCATAACTGAAGCATAGTAAACTGTTTACTATGCTTCAGTCAGTGAATTAACAGGCTGCCTCTGTACAAAGTGCTTCATGTACATTCATCTGTTGTGCAACTGAGGCTACAGATAGAGGATTGGGGATATGTGTCCTCAGTCTCTTTCTCTGTTTCAAAGTTGAGACATCAGGGCTCTCCAACAAGTCTGCTAATAAATGTAAAAAAAAATTGACAAAAAAAAACATAATAAAGGTCTCATTCACACAGGTACTATGGCCATGTGAATGAGTGGTTTGTTCATGCTGCTGGAGCAGTGTTTGGAGCCATACACCTGCACTCACACACCCTCCCAAGATGGGGGTAGCCCTGTCAGGTAGGCTCTACAGGGATTCTAACAGCAGCCCTGCTGATAAGAAACAGCATTTTTGTGGACTGCATTGTCAGCCATGCCCAATAGTTTTTTGCTAAATTACTAGTGCACTTCCACTCTCAGATCTCCATAACATAAATGCTAATCATTCTGTAGTCTAGAATGGACTAACTGGGGAGTGCTAATTGCTCTCCTTGAGACACAGAAAGTTTCCTAGGACATCTCTGAATTTCTGACATTAACAGGCATGTTTTGTAACTATTGAACAGGACTTTTATTGTTACACAGGGAATGTAAATATCCCCATTATAGCAATAGGCAGTGACATGTACTCTTTTCTGAGAATTCTGGGGTCTTTTAGACTCTATATCTGTCCTCTGCCCTTAAAGCATCTGATCACACCAAGATCAGTGTGTATAGATGCTTTCCCAATTTAAAAATGGCGTTGTTTATATCCAGTGAAACTGAAATGATGAAGACCATAGACATGATAGGAGCCATTCCGGTCTCCGATCAGCTCTATGGTCAGCCGGTGGAACCGTTGGCTGCATGCTCAGGGTTCCCCAGTGGGATGGAAGAGCTCGAGAAAGCTATGGAAGGTAGCAGGATGGGGGACATCCCTTCCCTCTGCTTTTAAAAGCAATCCAGCGTGAAAGCTGACCGCCAGATGAAAAAAACAATACCAGGATGATGACTGTAGTTGCAGGCATCATCCTGTTATACCCACTCAAAGTCCAGAGACATACCAGTACAGGCATATCAGGCATACCAGTACAGGCGTCTGAAGTTTGCTAGAGAGCATTTGGATGATCCAGAAGAGGATTGGGAGAATGTCATATGGTCAGATGAAACCAAAATAGAACTGTTTGGTAGAAACACAACTCGTTGTGTTTGGAGGAGAGAGAATGCTAAGTTGCATCCAAAGAACACCATACCTACTGTGAAGCATGGGGGTGGCAACATCATGCTTTGGGGCTGTTTCTCCGCAAAGGGACCAGGACGACTGATCCATGTACAGGACGGAATGAATGGGGCCATGTATCGTGAGATTTTGAGTGCAAACCTCCTTCCATCAGCAAGGGCATTGAAGATGAAACATGGCTGGGTCTTCCAACATGACAATGATCCCAAACATACCGCCCGGGTAACGAAGGAGTGGCTTCGTAAGAAGCATTTCAAGGTCCTGGAGTGGCCTAGCCAGTCTCCAGATCTCAACCCCATAGAAAACCTTTGGAGGGAGTTGAAAGTCCGTGTTGCCCAGCGACAGCCCCAAAACATCACTGCTCTAGAGGAGATCTGCATGGAGGAATGGGCCAACATACCAGCAACAGTGTGTGCCAACCTTGTGAAGAATTACAGGAAACATTTGACCTCTGCCATTGCCAACAAAGGATGTATAACAAAGTATTGAGATGAACTTTTGATATTGACCAAATATTTATTTTCCACCATAATTTGCAAATAAATTCTTTCCAAATCAGCCAATGTGATTGTCTGGATTTTTTTCTCATTTTGTCTCTCATAGTTGAGGTCTACCTATGATGCCAATTACAGGCCTCTCTCATCTTTTTAAGTTGGAGAACTTGCACAATTGGTGGCTGACTAAATACTCTTTTGCCCCACTGTATACATAATTTTCCCCACTGGGAATAATGATATATTGGCATTGAATATACATAGACTTTGGAGGATACTCAGGTTTATATCCTCCAATTTAGGTCAAGCTATTGCCCAACAATCGTGCCTGTTAATGATTTTACTTCTTTTCCACATCTATGTGATTTGTTTTCAGTCTTCACGATTGTCACATCACACAGGACTTCAACCTGCGTTTACACAGAAATGGACTATGGCAAAATGGTGACCGCCCATGCGCGCGCGGCTCTTTCTGCACTTTGGCAAGATGGCGCGGACTTACTGTGCCGGCCATTAGCTGCCGATATGCACATAGCGCGCATGCGCGAAGTGCGGCAGCATGGTGGACGCGCACTGTGCATGCGCGGGCGTCTGATACACAGGATTTCATTATCCAATTACTCAGTCTAGATAAACGTATGACGCACGGCACTGGCGTGATGGCCTACCTTTCTACAGGGGCCATTACGCCGTGACGTCTTGCCGCTGGTTCCTATCATAGGTCCGGCGGCCACCTTTTTTTAACTTCAATGGTCAGTATACCATCTTTTACTGTTTACTGTTTTACCACGTGGATTAATAAATTAAATTTTTTAAGAAAAGTACTATACTATGGGCCGTTTTTTCTTTGGCTCCCCGGTGAGCTAACGTTCACTTCCAGAGCACGGCATTTGATGATACAGGAGCTGAATCACTTGCGCCACCAATCCAGAGGAGGGAGCTGTTAGCTGACAAGCGTGTGCCTGTCCATTAAGGAGGCCTCTGCCTGGATTTCCATCTGCACATACCTAGGGAGATGTTCCTGTAGCTGCCTAACATCCAGAGGGAAGAGAGTTCGTTAAGATGGCCCAACTCATCCACCCCATCCCGAGACGGGGACCTCTGGTTATACTGATTACATGCGTACCTAAAGATACGCATCTGGTGAGTGCGTATTTTTACTATTTACCGAAACACCACTGGAATGTGATGTCACCATCAACCCCTTTTATCAATCACCTTATAACAAACTGTCACCTATTTTATACATAATTTTATTATTTATTATTATATTGATCTTACTATAATTTTAGTGCTGCACTTTTATATATTTGGATTTTACGAGGTTTTATTTGGTTACCTTTTATGTGCAATAGCTGCTATATAACAGAGCTCTCACTGACTTTATATTTATTGTATAGGCGTATATGTAATGTTCTTTTTTTTTATGAGAGTGTTATAACTGAAATGCATGAAACGCATCATTGTCTCATATCTATTCCCGTCCATGGCAGCAGAGATCACGGACATATGATGAATCGGGTCTATGGACCAATCTGACCACAGTTCATTATTTATTGTAATGCCCATGTTGAGGGATAGGCCGAAAAAAGTTTTAAATTTGGAAAGGTTTCTATGCGAATTGTCTGGCAAGAGCTGAATTTGGGTGGGCGATGATGTATTGTTGTGCATATAAATTGCTTTGGTCCACAATCAATTGATACAAATCTTCTGTGGAAAAACAGCAGAGGGGCTAAACGCTAGTGCTGGCAGTGAATGGCGCTGATCTTGCTAATACTGAGTTTTTATGGACACTATACTAAGGGGCACTAGAATAGTTCTGTTCATGATCAATACATTGATCCGTACAAACACTATACGAGTAATGGCAGGGATCAGCAATCTGTAGTGTGCAGGCAATCTAATGCAAGCTGACCCTGGCTGGGAGGGGAGCTAACTCATCCTGACGCTATCTGATGTCACTAGTAGCAGTAATGGAGTGAGCAGTGAAAAATGCTATATACTGACACTGCACTAATGGCACTGGCTGGGTGGCATGGGTGATCAAAGGGTTAATAGGGGCGATCAAAGGGCTATGTGGGGATGTGCTAAGGGATGTCTATACTAATGTGTGTGTGTAAAATGTAGTGCTTTTACTCATAAGGTGGTGTTCTGTCTTCTCTCCTTGGACTGACAAGGGGGATGCGCACTCACACCCGGAAATAGAAAGCGACATAAGGGTATGTCGTTTTGCCCAGAGCTGCTGTTTGCCTGCACATTGTGGGCGGTCAGCAAGTAGTTAAAAAAAAGAAAAAAATGTAAAACAATTTTCTCATTTTTTTTAGTTATTTAGTTTTTAACATTATATTTCATCTTTTTTTTCACTATTAAAAAGAAAAATTAATCAGAGTAGTTCAGTGTTACCATAGTAACATTGTACTACTCTGGAGGAATGGGGAGGGGGGAATCAGGGATTTTTTTTTTTTTTACACTTTGTATTGCAGGTGCAATAAAGATTATTGTTTCTACAATGCAATGCTTGCATTACCTGTCTCAAATGGGTTAAGTTCATGACAGTTCAAAATACTAGTGATCTGTGACTTGCTACAGCTAATCATATGGTACAGGGTGCTGTGATTGGCCCATGTACCATGTGAGAACTGTGGGCCAATCACAGCCCACCAGGAAGAGAAGTACAGCTGTTATTAATCAGATTGATTCATAACAGCTTTGGTAACATTGTAATTATGTGATAGCATGGCGATGATATGATCACTGGGTCTCGATTACCAGGATCAGCATTCCACTCTGATGGACACAGCAGGTGCAGTGCACCCCTGTGTTAGTAGAGCTATAGCGAAGTACCAGTACATCGCTCTGCCTGTACATGCTGCCTGCCCCAAGTACAAGTACTGTCGGCGGTTGCCAAGTAGTTAATGAATCATTGATTCTCATACTGTTACAGTAAAGAATCCTCCATCTGACTACCAATAAGTAGTATGTTTAAAAAGAGGTCAGAAATGGCTGGTGTTTCAGGTTTCTATTGATGTGTATGTCTCATTTGATCAAATTTCGCATTGTTTCCTGTTCCAGGACACAGACAGCAATAAAATACAGACAGAGGTTCTAGCCTTCTCCTGTTTTAGTAACAAAAAGTTTTTTTTTTGTTATTGCTGTTTATGTCCCTGTTTGAGACATTTTTCCTCTATACTGGGGATACAGAGAGCAGTAATACCCACATGGTCGTGGATAAGGGGGTACCACCTGTCCTCCTGTACAGGGCCCAGGCCAGCAGGTGGGCCCAGGCAGCTAGGTGAATCAAATGTGGGTAGGGAGAGCAATCGGCAAGGGCAATTACTGGAACGGATCCCCTGTATGGTTCCCTGCAGCAGCTGAAAGCTGGCTTCTTCTCCTCATCCTCCCGCTAGCATTCAGGTGCTGCAGATGGAGTCATAACGGGATTGCTTCCAGTAATTGCCCCCGCCGCACCCATCACCCTCCTTGTGCACCATAACCATATGTTTCCCCCTGCTGCCCAGGCCCCGCCTGTGTGCCCCCACCCCTGCAGTGCTGCTGGCTTCCCTCCTCTCCTTCCCACCGGCAGCTGCAGTCGGGCAATAGGATCCTTCAGGATGGAGACTGGTGGAAAGGTCTAGTAAATATGTCACATTTACCATCCCCTTCCTTTTCTGAATGAACACATTGAGTAAGTGGTACCAATCACTCACTGTGTTCATTCATAACTGAAGCATAGTAAACTTTTTTTTTTTTTTGAGGGGGTCCTGTCAGATTGGCTGTATGGGGCCCCGTGGTTTCTATCAGCAGCCTTGAATACCCAACCTTACCTTTCACATTACACATGACTGTTCTGTACAACACCGGTATATTTCTAATGGACTGTATTAGGCATTGAAAAAAATAATGCAAAGCAGCTTGTCAACAGCTGTCAGTGTAAATAATGCATCACGCTGCCAGGGATAACATGAAACCTCAGAAATACGATTGTGCTCACTGCCCCCACCACCCACTCTGGATTTTTTGGTGTTGAGCATCCAAAGGTTGTGGCCCATTGTACCCTTTGGTTTCAACAGAGCTGATGAGACTTTATCCACCCTGAAGATTACAAGACTTAATTAGAGATTCAAGTAGCAATGTGACCCACCCTGACATTACATGCTGAGTTGTTAAATTCTGCCAGTGAGAGGTTGGCATCCATTGTAGTTTCTGTATATTGCATTCTGAGCATCTGTGCAACAACTCCCGACAAATGACCAACTTTCAGCTTCTTCTGAGCATCTGTGCAACAACTCCTGACAAATGACCAACTTTCAGCTTCTTCTATCTCTCTCGGTGGGATTTCTGCAGTGTTCTCAGGTCTTTCCACCTGTTGTGCCCATTATAAAGGGCTGTTACCTAATATTTTATATTATGGAGAATATAACAGGCAGAGCTGGAACACACCAAGGTGGATAGGAACACCCAACACTCCTGGGTGGACAGAAAGAAAGTTGGGAATTATGAAAGGGAGATCTCATTGTTGGAGTATATTAACCTCTTGCCGTCCGCCTGCTGTTTATAAACGGCAGGGCGGTGGCAGTCCAAGGTCGGGTTGCCGTTCCTAAACGGCACCCGCCTTTTCTAGCTGTGCGCGCTCCCTAGGATCCGGTGTCCGCTGTGTCCTCCGGACACAGTGAAACACCGATCGTCGGACGGGACCTCTGTACGAGGTCCCGGTCATGTGATCACTGATTGGCGAATCAGTGATCACATGCAAAGTAGTAAGCAAGATGTCACTTGTGACATCATTGCTTACTATGTGTGAAATCTGTGAATGATCACAGAGGTCACATGGTACAAGGCTATTCACAACAGCCTTGTACCATGTGACAAGCTGTGACCAATCACAGCTCACTCAGTATTTCTCAATGACTGCAAGAATGCAGACAGAGAGAAAGAGAAATGATTGCTTTTACATCCTATATGGGTGTAAAAGCAATCAGTGTAAAAAAAAAAAAAAAAATCTTCATCACCCCCCACAAGTAGTACAGTGTCACCATGGTGACACTGTACTGCTAGGGTGACAGTATGTAAAAATAAAAAATAAAAATAAAAAATAATATAAAAAAAAATAAAATAAAAATGTAAAAAAAAATGTTTAAAAATTATAATGTTTGGTTATAAACTAATTTGGATTTTTTTTTTTACTAAAAAAATAACGGAATAAATTTTGGCCAAGATTTAGGATGAAATATGCAAATATGCAAAATTTTATTAAAAAAAACACTTTTTTTCAAAATTTTTGGACTTTTTCATTTACATAGTAAAAAAAATAAAAATCCCAGCGGTAAATAAATACCACCAAAATAAAGCTTTATCTGTCTCAAAAAATGGTAAAAAATTCATATGGGTACAGTATTGCATGACCGCGCAATTGTCATTCAAAGTGTGATAGCGCTGAAAGCTGAAAATTGCCCTGGACAGGAAGGGGGTAAAAGTGTCCGGACAGGAAGTGGTTAAGAGCCTGGGGCTGACTCAGTTCACTCAGTTCCATTTACAACCAAATATCACTTTTAAGTGAACTGGTACTTCAGTAGAACAAACACAAACCAAATTTGAACATGTATTTAACCAGTTGACCTTCATAAGGTTTTTACCACCCTCATAACCAAGGCATTTTGTTGCTATTCAGCACTGTGCTACTTTAATGGACAATTCAGGGAAGCCTACCCCACCCTCACCTAACAGCCGATCTCCTCCACTCCTCCTACCACTCCATCCCCCACAGCCACTTCCTCCTGTACCACTATCCCCTCCCTTCTAGATTGTAAGCTCGAAAGAGCAGGGCCCTCGAACCTCTCGTATATTGTTTTTTGTTACTGTGTTGTCTTATGTACTGTCCCCCACTATATTGTAAAGCGCTGAGCAAACTTTTTGGCGCTATATAAATACTGTATAATAATAATAATAATTGGTTGGTCATGCAACACTACCAAAATTAAATTTATAACATTTTTTCACAAAAATAAAGCTCTTTTTGATGGTATTTGATCATCACTGGGTTCTTTATTTTTTTTTCTTATATACAGTGGATATAAAAAGTCTACACACCCCTCTTAAAATGTCAGGTTTCTGTGATGTACAAAAATGAGACAAAGATAAATAATTTCAGAACTTTTCCACCTTTTTAATGTGACCTATAAACTGTACAGCTCAGTTGAAAAACAAACTGAATCTGTTGGGGGGGGGGGGAGTAAACAAAAAACTAAAATGTGGTTGCATAAGTGTGCACACCCTCTTATAACTGGGGATGTAGCTGTGTTCAGATTTGAGCAATCACATTCAAAATCATGTTAAATAGGAGTCATTACACACCTGCCATCATTTAAAGTGTCTCTGATTAACCCCCAATAAAGTTCAGCTGTTCTAGTAGGTCTTTCCTGAAATTTTCTTAGTTGCATCCTACAGCAAAAGCCATGGTCCGCAGAGAGCTTCCAAAGCATCAGAGGGATCTCATTGTTAAAAGGTATCAGTCAGGAGAACAGTACAAAAGAATTTCCAAGGCATTAGATATACCATGGAACACAGTGAAGAGAGTCAGCATCAAGTGGAGAAAATATGGCACAACAGTGACATTACCAAGAACAGGACATCCCTCCAAAATTGAATGAAAAGATGAGAAGAAAACTGGTCTGGGAGGCTGCCAAGAGGCCTACAGCAACATTAAAGGAGCTGCATGAATATCTGGCAGGTACTGGCTGTGTGGCACTTGACAACAATTTCTCGTATTCTTCATATGTCTGGGTTATGGGGTAGAGTGACAAGACGGAAGACTTTTCTTATGAAGAAAAACATCCAAGCTAAATTTAGCAAAAACACATCTGAAATCTCCCAAAAGCATGTGGGAAATGTGGTATGGTCTGATGAAACCAAGGCTGAACGTTTTGGCCATAATTCCAGAAGATATATTTGGCACAAAAACAACAGTGCACATCACCAAAAAAACACCATACCCACAGTGAAGCATGGTGGTGGCAGCATCATGCTTTGAGGCTGTTTTTCTTCAGCTGGAACTGAGGCCTTAGTCAAGGTAGATGGAATTATGAACAGTTCCAAATACCAGTCAATATTGGCACAAAACCTTAAGGCTCTCTGCTAGAAAGCTGAACATGAAGAGGAACTTCATCTTCCTGCATGACAACAACCCACAAAGCATACATCCAAATCAACAAAGGAATGGGTTCATCAGAAGACGATTAAAGTTTTGGAATGGCCTAGCCAGAGCCCAGACCTGAATCCGATTGAAAACCTGTGGGGTGATCCGAAGAGGACTATGCACATGAGATGCAATCTGACAGATTTGGAGTATTTTTGCAAGGAGGAGTGGGCAAATATCGCCAAGTCAAGATGTGCCATTCAGATAGACTCATACCCAAAAAGACTGAGTACTGTAATAGACTCATACCCAAAAAGACTGAGTGCTGGAATCACATCAAAAGGTGCTTCAACAAAGTATTCGTGTAAGGGTGTGCACACTTATGCAACAATATTATTTTAGTTTTTTATTTTTACTTCCCTCCACCTAAAAGATTTCAGTTTGTTGTTCAACTGAGTTGTACAGTTTATAGGTTACATTAAAGATGGAAAAAGTTCTGAAATGATTTATATTTGTCTCATTTTTTTTTATATCACAGAAACCTGACATTTTAACAGGGGTGTGTAGACTTTTTATATCCACTATATATAAGAAAAAATAAAGAACCCAGTGGTGATCAAATACCACCAAAAAAAGCTTTATTTGTGTGAAAAATGATATAAATTTCCTTTTGGTACAGACCCAAAAATTGTGAAAAAGAAAAACAATATTTTCTACTTGATGTTATAAAACATATCCAATAAAATCAATTTTTTTAATAAATTAGGCCAAAATGTATTCTGCTACATTCCTTTAGTTAAATAAATATCCCAATAAATGCATATTAATTGGTTTGTGTAAAAGTTATAAATTCTACAAATTATGGTATATACTGTATACTGGAATGCAGGGGCGGACTGACAACTCATGGGGCCCCCGGGCAATAGGGGATCATGGGGCCTCTGTGTCCTTGCCCAAACTCAAAAAAGCCTATGAAAAAGGTACCAGGGGCATCTCATGGGGCCCCCTACTGACCCCGGGCCCTCGGGCAGTGCCCGAGTTTCCAAATGGTCAGCCCGCCCCTGCTGGAATGTATGCAGCTACAGACACTATTACGGATGCACTGATACCGAGTATTTTCACGAGTGCTCAGACTTGTGAAAATGCTCCCTATACCCAAACCGATACTTTGCAGTGCAATCTGCATCCATACAAAATGTATGGACGCAAATTGCACCGCAAAGAATAGCATGTGATTTGAACAGGAATGCTATTCCTGTCCAAATCATATGCAGTTTCCCCATAGCTTGTCATAGCCTGAGTTCACACAGGAGTGGTGCGGGAAACTCCCATGCTGAGCGGAGAGTGGGAGAGAAGGGCTTGTGGGGATGTATATACTGGTGTTAGCTGTCAGGCGGAGAATGGAGGCAGATGCTCCAGATTCTCAGCTGTAGGAAAGGAAAGAAAGCCGCGGATTCTGCAGGTTATAGTGTGGCTAGGAGGGATACTAACTGACTGACGCTGACATTACTACTGACACTAATTCAGTAATCAGTGATAATATTGTACAGAGTACTAATGACAGTAGCTGGGTTTCAGGGGTGATTGGGAGGGCAATCAAGGGGTTAACTGTGTGCCTGTGTGTTGCTTTTACTCATAGATCTGGCTGCCTTTCTCCTTGAACTCAGAGTTGATTTCAGGGAGAAGAAACAGCCAGATTAGTGTTCTGTGTGTTTTGTAAACACAGAACTCTGTGCTGTTATAGGCCACAGTCGATCAGCTGGTATACATCAAAAATCATTGGCTGCAACCTGTTGACAAACTTGTGCTGTATCCAATCACCAGCACAAATCAGCAGGCGGCACATGCATGTGCGCCCAAAAAGTCAGGAAGTGCATTGTGACATACGGGCATGTCGTGGTGCGTGCCTGTGCAAGTGGTTAATTTGAGGACTAAACATGCTATCCTAAGCACAGCACTAGGTGCCTGCAGTTTGTATGTTCTCCCTGTGTCTGTGTGGGTTTCCTCCGGGTACTCCTGTTTCCTCCCACATTCCAAAGACATGCTGGTAGGTTAATTGGATTCTGAAAAAAATTGCCCTAGTATGTGTATGAATGTAAGTTAGGGACCTTAGATCCTTGTGGACAGGGACTGAAGTGAATGTACAATATACATGTAAAGCACTGCCTAAATTGATGGCTCTATAGAAGTACCTATAATAGGTAATAAAAACATAAACTGATCAAATAGATTGCTTCTGCAAAGTTATCTAGTGCTCCATATAAACACCTTAATAGATGTGCATGGTACTCACATCTGCAGATCTTTCGCCCTTGGAACTTGACTATAAAATCTTTTTGTCGATGTCTCCTGTAAATATTTCTGGTAAATTTAATGCAGAAATTACATAGTTTCTGGTAAATGACATGCAGAAACACGTTTAAAGAAAGCAATTTTCTCTGTTCAATGAAAATGGGGTTGATAGCAGCGCATATATCTAATGGAAAGATATTCACAACGAGAGACATGGAGATCACAGGATCAGGTGACGATAGGCAGCAGATATAAGTCAATAGTCTGGAATGTGCATAGCTTTAGGGAAATAAATTGTGCTTCAGGTTAGTACATAGTGCAAATCAGATGCAGAATGAAAACAGAAGAAAGTGTTACTAAACCTTGGACCCTGCATTCACTATATCTGGTCTCCCAGGACCCTGCATTCACTATATCTGGTCTCCCAGGACCCTGCATTCACTATATCCGGTCTCCCCGGACCCCGCATTCACTATATCCGGTCTCCCCGGACCCCGCATTCACTATATCTGGTCTCCCAGGACCCTGCATTCACTATATCTGGTCTCCCCGTACCCTGCATTCACTATATCTGGTCTCCCACAGTACACACAACATGGAAATGCAATTATTTTAGTAAATATAAACTGCTAAATACATTTTCTCATCAGCAGTTAGAGCAGTCTTGTGACTTCTATCAGTGTCCAGCAGAGCACTGGTTACAGCTTGTAGGATGAGTTTTCATTTCCTAGTGTAAAAAAGATTCCAGAAAGTAAACTAAACTTTGATAACGCCCTGGAGGAGGGGCGAAACGTGTCAGTGAACGTACTTTCTGGAATCCATTTTACACTAGGAAGTCTGTTTTGGAGGATTTTGTCTATTGGCGACTTATTTTAAGTTATAATGTGAGTAGATTGAGCACTATTTTATTCAATTAAAAGCCTTTGCAATATTGCACTGTTGGTTCTCCTTTGTCTTCCTATATAACACATCGTTATGAGGGGAAATCCCTTTTGAAGTTGGATGTAAGGAAGCTCTTGTATATGGAGGAGGCTATGGAGAGGAAATTTTCCCTAGGAATTGGAGGATAATATTGTATCCATAAAGTGCAATTTATTCTTATCTCTGGTGAGTGCGGAATACATCAGTATTCACAGAAAGGTGTGAATCCGTGGAGTCTTTTCTCTGTATTACACTTATCCTAATTTTTTTGGAGCACTATTTGCATGTTTAAAGGGGACTTTCTTTGTTTTTAGTTTCATCACTTTTTGTATTTGGACACAAATTTTATAATTTTTTTTTTCATTTTGGTGGTTTTGGACATTTATTTTATAACCACAGAATTTATTATTTGTGTATAATTATTTTTGATTCATCTCATGTTTTGCGCTGTTTTATTGTTTCACTAGTTATCCCCCAAGTGTCAGAATTCCTGCCGCAGTCCCGCTATAAGTTGCTGATCGCCGCCATTACTAGTAAAAAAATAAAAATTCCAATATATATATACCATCAATTTTAGATGCTATAACTTTCAAGTAAACCAATTTTAATATACAATTATTGGTATTTTTATTAGCAAAGACATGTAACAGAATACATTTTGGCCTAAATTTATGAAGAAATTAGATTTTTTTAAATTTTTTTTATTGGACATGTTTTACAGCAAAATGTCAAAAATATTTTTTTTTTCAGAATTGGTCTTTTTTGTTTATAACGCAAAAACTAAAAGCTGCAGAGGTGATCAAATACCACCAAAAGAAAGCTCTATTTTTGGGGAAAAAAATTACATAAATTTCTTTTATATACAGCATTGCATGACCACTCAATTGTCAGTTAAAGTAATGCAGCGCCATATCGCAAAAAATGGCCTGGTCCGGAAGGGGGGTAAATCTTCTGGAGGGCAAGTGGTTAAGGACGGTGTTCTACTAGTGTTAGTGTGGGTAAATTTATTGTTGTATGACTCACAGTAACTGTGTGGGTTTGTAATTAGGTCAGGTTACTGCAGGTCAGGCTGGGTGACTCAGCAGGTTGAGACTCTATCACCTCCACCTGGTTCTGGAGGACCATTGAAGCTTCCAGAAGCCAGTGGACGTAAGGGGTGGAGACCTAAATCTGCATGTTTATGGGAGTCTGACTAATCCTAGGCTTGGAGGCCTGGTAGTGTGGTAAGGCTAGGGTGAGAAACTGGTGGAGAGCCTGGGAGAGCATCAAGGTGGGATCATCAAGGCTACTGCTGCTGCTACTGGGAGAGATCTAGTTGCTAACAGTGGCAACAGCTAAAATTGTATAAGGCATAAAACATAATAATGCGCTATTACTTATAACTATTTTCTTTAAAATTGACCCGTATATGCCCAGCCCATAACATTAAAGCGGCATTAACAATCCCCCCCTCCCCAAAAAAAAAAAAATACATTGCAGCTTACCAATCATTAGATGTGGTGGCTGCATTAGTTTTCCTTTTTTTAGGATTTTTCCCCCTCTGTTTTCACATGGTGATCTGGCTAGTAGCACACCTGCTGTTTTGGAGTGCCCCCACTCTGGATGGAGGACCACAGCAGCACCTTTGGACAGCAATATTGTCAGTCTTGGGGTGAGGGAAACATTGGATGTACTAGCAGATACCAGATGTCCAGAATATTAGATGCTAATATTTTATAAGTAGTTACAGCAAACATTTCTTTTCATTATCAGATAAAGGTTTTACATTAATAAAAAAAAAGCAGACCATGGTACAGGGGTAAATGGTTTGTCTCAGCCCTCTAACTGCTACATCTGCAAGAGAGCTAGTTCTTTTGAAAAACAACAGACTTACTGACCAGATCACCAGGTGAAAATAAGGGAGAGAAAGCTTAAAAAAGAAAACTAATGCAGCCACCACATCTAAGAATTGGTAAGCTTCAATATAAGGCTGAGTTCACACTGATGCGATGTGGAATTTGCAGCGTTTTCTGTGCGCATTCCACACTGCATCAGAATCGCACCCCGTTCATGTGAACCAATGCGGGTGTGTATGTTAACAACAGCCCGAAATCGGTGCGCAAAATGTGGTGCGATGTACAGAATCAAATCGCATAGGTGTGAATACCCATGCAATCCGATTCTAGTGCGGACCCAAAAAAGGGTCCTGCACTAGATAATGTAATGGCTCCAATCGCACCACACACAAATCGCATGTGATTTGCACAGGAACACGGTGCGGTTCATGTGCGAATCACATGCCATGTACTGCACCGCATTAGTGTGAACCTAAGAAATGTTTGATTTTGGGTTCAAGACTGCTTTAACATTTTCACAACTGTGTGTTAAACAGAATCCATAATCCATCCACCAAAACAGAGATTTCTTTCCCAGAACACAATAACAAATGGTTCAGGGTTGGGTAGATTTGGAAGCCATTATCCTTCCCGTATGTAGGTTAAATCTTATGTCAATTCAGTATATTCTCAGGATTAATGATCACTTAATTGCATGTCTTTGTTACCAGAAAATAAAGGTTTTGATCCCCATTCATTGACAGGTAAATCGATGGTATTTAAATGAGGTGAGTGTGATGTTCTCTGCACAGAAACTTGTTTTGATTCTCTGTGTTTTTTGGAGGATTAAGATAAACCAAAAATATTAAATGAGGGGCGATGCTTCAAGATTAAGATGTTGAGTCAGAGATATTTTGTCCTCTTTGGCAAAGATTTGTTTTTTTTCTTACACAAGCCACAGGAACCTCATGATGACATCTATATTGTTCACAAAACCCTCGCTTGGTTTAGCAAACTAGTTTTACACCCTTTAAAAGCAGAACGCCAACCTTACCCTCATGTCTTACCCAGTTGTACAGGTTCCTCAGCTGAATTTAAATTGCTTACCCTGATTTCACTGCACATTGTGAGCTTGGCACAGTGTGCACCAGGAGCAGCAACAAGTCAGATAGAGCCCCCTCATTTCCTGGCTGGTGGACATCCAGCATCACATAGCCATTTCCTAACCAACAGTGCTGGGACAAGGTCACACACTACCCCACCCCCTCAAATGGTATCAAATGGCAGTGAAATGAAGAGTTGTACAAAAGGGTGCAGAAATATGGGAAACAGTGGAGAAGGAAACATTGTCCCTGCATCAGTGGTGTCACTGAAAGGAAAAATGTCCCTGTATTGGTGGTGTGACTTGAAGTAAATAATGTCCCAGGACTGGTGTCTCTGAAAGCATAAAAAAAAATCCCTTTGTTTTTGGTGCCGCTGGAAGGAAAAATGTCCCAGCATCAGTGGTGTCACTGAAATGAAAAAAATGTCCTTGCATCTGTGGTGTCACTGGAAGGAAAAAAAAATTCCCCTGTGATTTTAGTATTTCTGAGATGTGCTTCCGTGTCAGTGGGGAAAAAATGTCCCTGTGTGTGTGGTGTCAGTCTGAGGAGAGCTAAGAAGTGCATACTGTGTAAAAGCACAGGGCTCAGAAGCGCATGTGTATTGCGCAGGGTTCAGGAGTGTGTAATTGCGTAGGGGCGGGTATAACACGGGCGCTGGGTTCAGGAATGGGTATTGCCCAGGGCCCTGGAGTATGCAATATGCAGGGTGCAGGGCCCAGGAGTGTGCACTATGCAGGAGTGGGTAAAACACCAGTATATAGAGCTCCATTTGCAACCCCCAGTACAGAGCTCACCCCTCCCAATTACAGAGATCTTCTTCCATAACACCTCAGTACAGACCTCTTCCCTCTACCCCCTGACTACAAAATCCCCCCCAGCCCTTCACCCACTCCCCCCACCCTTTCACTACAAAGCTCTCCCCACCCAGCACAGGGCTCTCCCCCACCCTCCAGTACAAAGCTCTTCCCTCACCCCCCTCACTACAAAGTTCTCACCATCACCCTCCAGTACAGAGCTCTTCCCTCCCCCCCCTCCTTCACTACAAAGTTCTCACCATCACCCTCCAGTACAGAGCTCTCCCCTCACATCCATCACTACAAAGCTCTCCCCACCTAGTAAAAGACCCCCCCCCCAGTACAGATGTCTTCCACTAACTCTCTCCCCCCCCCCAGCTGCCCAGTCATCAGGCAGGAGACGCAGCTGCCACAAGACTGCTGCAGGCATGTTGTAGGGCAGGGGGCGCTCTTTGTGAGCCCAGGTGAGGTGTGCTGTCACTTGTTACAAACACAGAAGCCGGCAGAGGAAGCCAGCTTCCATGTTTACAATAAGTGACAGTGATGAGCAGAAGGAGCCAGATGTGCTGACTTCTGCCTAGAAAATAAAGCCCTGCTGAGGAATGCGACACTGCAGTCATTACTGTCAGTGAGGCACAGGGAGAGGGGAACAGCTGAAGCTTCCATCATACCCCCTTCCACATAGCAGCACTGTGCCCGAGGCACATATTCCCTCTTGCTTTCCCCCTTTCTTGTCCCAGCCCTGCTCCGCAGTCTTGGAGTCCCTGGACCACCCTTTCATTCATCAGATTTCAGTTTCTCAATTAAGAAAGGCTCAGCACCACATGTGGGCATTACTACAGCAAGAAGCTATGTACAGAACTCTTTTGGCTCCTCCCTCCAGCCATGATCTTCCTGCATTGCATAGAGAAGCATATAAACCATTTGATTATGTCACTGGGCCTAAAATAAGATATGTCCTAAAAACAAAAAGGTGTTATTCAAAAATGTCATTAGCACGTTGTTGAGGGGCAAGGGGGGAAACCAAGGCAAGCAAAATATAAGCAGATTAAATCTTAGCTTTAAACAGACCGTGAGTAATAATGTAGTTACAAGATTATGCAGTATGACATTCATAGTATGCATGCCTGTAAAGACAAGATTTTGTTGTAGTTTTGGATAGAGTAGGGCAGGGTTAGAAACTCTGACAGGTTTTTATAGTAGTCTGTGCACCATGTGATGGGATTCATTGTCCCTATTAGTTCTGGTGTCCATTTTTTGTGGAACAGAAAGTGAAAGGAATTCTAGGAATTTTAGAACTATCACCCCAACAGCAATAAATGTTAATTTACAACTGTCTAAGGGCTCATTCACATGGGCACTCATTCACGTACAGCACTGGTGTCAAACTGGCGGCCCTCCAGCTGTTGCCAAACTACAAGTCCCATTAGGCATTGCAAGATTGACAGTTACAAGAATGACTCCCAAAAGCAGAGCCATGATGGGACTTGTAGTTTCGCAACAGTTGGAGGGCTGCCAGTTTGACATCCCTGCCGTACAGTGTAAGAGCCCATGGTTTACTTTTCTATCCTAGTAATGAGGCAACCCATATTAGTAAATAGAAACACGAGCTGTATGCGCTGACCGGCACAGTGAAGTTTCACAGCTACGCAGGGATGGGTACACAGACCAGGGCCATGCACACACAATCCTGTAAATCTGTTAAACTTTCCTGCGTGGCAGAGCTCATACAGCTGATGTGTGTCCATTCACTAATTTGGGCTGCCTGCATGCTGCTTATCGATAGGATAAAGACATAAACTAAGGACTCTTGACCCTGTACAGAGTTGCGAGCCTGTATAAATGAGCCCAAAAAAAAGTACCTGAGCCAGTCAACAGTAAATAGCTTCAAACATGCTTGGGACAAGCAAAGAGCTAAACTCAGAAACAAAAAAGTTAACGCCCCCCCCCCCAGAAAAAAAACAAACAAGAACACCCTTCCCCCCAAAAAAACACACACACAAGGGGCGGACTCAATGGACCACTCGGTCTTTTTCTGCCATCACTTTTCTATGTTTCTAGTTTGGAGAGATTGTCCATAGCTTCCTGTTGTGTCTCTAGGACAGGGAGTGAAGGGAAAACATCAGGTGTCTTAACCATTTTGTAATCTATAAATATACGAATAAACTTTAATATCTATGCTATGTGGTTGTAACATATGAATTATTATTTATTTAGTCTGGTTTTCCTTTGCCTGGTCACAGACTATCTTCTGGTTTCCCTTTGCCTGGTCACAGACTATCCTCTGGTTTTCCTTTGCCTGGTCACAGACTATCTTCTGGTTTTCCTTTGTCTGGTCACAGACTATCTTCTGGTTTCCCTTTGCCTGGTCACAGACTATCTTCTGGTTTCCCTTTGCCTGGTCACAGACTATCTTCTGGTTTTCCTTTGCCTGGTCACAGACTATCTTCTGGTTTTCCTTTGTCTGGTCATAGACTATCCTCTGGTTTTCCTTTGTCTGGTCATAGACTATCTTCTGGTTTCCCTTTGCCTGGTCACAGACTATCTTCTGGTTTTCCTTTGTCTGGTCATAGACTATCTTCTGGTTTTCCTTTGCCTGGTCACAGACTATCTTCTGGTTTTCCTTTGCCTGGTCACAGACTATCTTCTGATTTTCCTTTGTCTGGTCATAGACTATCTTCTGGTTTCCCTTTGCCTGGTCACAGACTGTCTTCTGGTTTTCCTTTGTCTGGTCAGACTATCTTTTGGTTTTCCTTTGCCTGGTCACAGACTATCTTCTTCAGACAATTTCCAGGCCAATTGGAAGATGTTATCCACTCCCCTCAACATTTTCTGGGTCTGTACTCGCTAGATGTTCTTACAGCTGCTCCATTGCTAACCTCCAGAAGAGTAATCTTTTGTAATCTGTTTTATTTTCATTCAGAGAATCTGCAGCTTCATTCCATGGTATCCTGGATCAATAATTGTATAAAGAAAATAAAGCTGAACATAACATCGGGGAAATCTAATTTCTGCTACGTGCAAGCTGGTTTAATTTGTTGCTAGTTATGAGGAAGAATGTGTCTGTTGAATCTTTAGACAGTACTTGTTTTTTTCACTGGTCAGGCTACATACCTACCCACATGTGCCATCCTACGCTATGTGGTAATGAATGAAGGAAACAGCTCTAACAGTCATCTCAACATGATGCAATTTTTGCATTTTGTCATAAAGGAAGAATGCCTCCTGTGCTGGTTTGATGTCCTATCTTTCATCATCAAGGATGTCTTAGTACCTGCTGTAACAAGATGGCTCTTGTACTGTAAGGTCTTTATCCTGTATTTATCTTTTCAAATGCTGGATATGATTTTCTGGTGTGAGCTTTTTTTTTTTTTACTGCTTCCTAATATTTGCCTTGTGACATAATTTCAGTTTATCCTCTGGTCCTACCAATAATCCACTGGTTTATTCAAAGCTTTTCTCCTGTATCCTGCTGTCTGCTTTCAGTATTTTATTTATTTATTTCTGGTGTCTTATCTGTCTTAAGGTTGACTCATCTTTTGGTTTGCTGGTTTTTAGTTCATGCCCTGACCTTGGCTTTCCTTCTAATCCTTGCTGGACTTTCCTTGCTTTGACCTTGGCTTTTTCTCAGATAATTGCTGGTGGTTGTCTGCCTTTAACTTGGCTTGTCTCCTGCTTACTGCTCTTTGTTGACTTCCTTGACCTTTGTGGTTTTTCTACTCCTTGCTGGCATCTGCCTGTCTTAATCTGGAATTGTCTCCTGGTTTCCAATGTTTCCTGTTTACCCTGACCTTGGCTTTCCCTCTAGTCATTGTGTTTGGCTGCCTCTCTCAGACTTGGCTTGTCTGTTGGATTCTGCTGTTTTCCATCTGTCCTGACCTTGGCTTTTCTTCTAATTGTAAGTCTGTCTGCCTTGACCTGGACTTGCTCCTTCTGTTGGCAGTTTGCCTTGACTTCGGTTTTTCTGGTGGCTGTCTTCCTTAAATTGTATCTAATACCAAAACTTATATTTTAGTTTTAGATAGTGTGGGGAGAGATCGGTACCCCGCCACTTTTTACTTCTGTGTCCCCATTAGGGAGATACACTTTTTTTTCTACTGGTGACCACCAACACATACCATAGCTTTTCCAGTTTATGCTGCCAAGGGTCTGCCTTGACCCTAAATTCACTCCTGGTTTCTACTCATTTCTGGCTACTGCCTCCCTTGATTTTGGGTTGTATCCTGGCTCTTGCTCTTTTCTGCCTGGTTTAACATAGGATGATCTTCTGGGGCCAGATTTCTGCTGCTCTCTTATTTCTGGCCTGAATCCTTGGTGTTATACATTGCCAATTATAACCAAACATTTGATACAATTTAAATAATACAGCTTGTGATGTCATGTTAATTTGAGGCTTGATAAACAATACAGATACACAAAAAAAGTCAATGCTGGAATCCAAACATGTCTATGTATGGACTCCAGAATTTACATTTTCAGGTATCAAGTGGATAGAGCTGGCAGAAGCCCAGCAGGGAGCTGCATAGTGATAATGGCCATGATGATGAACTGAGTTAATTTGCTTAATAGAGTTATGAGATGATAAAAAAAATACAACACCCAGTTATTTCCACATATCAGGCTCATTTATTTCGGCAATACAGACTCCATTGCACTTCAGTCCAGTCTGGCTACAGGTAAATAAAGATTCATCAGGGCTCACAGATAACTAGCTCAAAAAGAAAATGGAGTTTTCCCATAACAACCAGACTGCAGCTGTCAGTCCTTGAGTGCAGATTAAAAAATGAAAGCCCGTCACTGATTGGTTGCCACAGGCGACAGCCATATTCTTTTTTTCTCTTGATGCTAGTGTTATTTTTTTAATAAGCCCAACTATCTACAGAGTGACAGTAGTACAGTATTAGCAATTACACAGACCCTGCCCTCCCGCCCACCACATTTCCAGGTCATAACAGCATTTATCATTTCAATGACCTTACAACATTCATGAGTAACACAATAACAAACAAAATCCAGTGTGGGAGGAAAAAAAAGCAATCATATTATAAGAAAATAATAAAAGTGAGAAGGCAATAGTAGCATAACCAGAGAGAGTTAAGGCTTTGTCTTCCCTTGGCTGGCTGCCAAACTCTTGCTTGGAGTGAAGGAGACCATATTGTTCTCAGAATCAAAAAAAAAGATGATTGCAATAGCTTAGCAGTGAACCAGAAAGCAATGGGGCCTTGACAACTTTAATACTTCCTAATTCATTGACAAGCCGACAATTGGTTACCACCCTTTAGTGTAACATTCTGTACCTACACCAATTGAAATGTAATTTTTTTCATCTCCACAATGAATATCATAACCTTGCACATTTCTTATTACTCATTAATAGAGCATCTGTAATCTTTGCAAATCATGATTTATTTTTGAAAAACTAGCATATGATCATAGACTCATTTTGGTAAACAAAGATACATTTTTGCTATACAATAGTCCCAAGCTCCAAGGAATATTTCCCTGTGGGTTGATGCCTACCTATTTCATGGATGGGAGTCTTAAAAGTTGTTAGACATGCTATTTACTCTTTTGGTGTCTACAGAAAAGACCATATCTTCGAAGTCTCAAAACCATTGTGCACTCATACCTGTAGAACAGTTCTAAAAATTATTGACCACTTCTGCTCTATGACAACCTCCTCAAACAATGTCAATGGTCAGGATTGAGTCTACCAAGCAAAATCGTTACAATAGTAGTTGTTTTTATAAAAGGGTTGTGGGAAGCCCTCTACCTCAATGTAAATTTGTAAAGGCCTCATGTTTACAATAGAATGCCTAAAGAAAATCTAAAGGTATTTTTTTGTAATATGTGATCAGTTTAATATTACTAGTCTTGTCTTATTGCTTTATATATATATTTTTTACTTTGACACATATACAAGGACGTCCTTCCTAATTAATAATGTAGCACAGTGTCTGTTTCTCATTCTCAAACCAAGACTAAAAAAGTCAGATTGGACTGATGGAAAACAATATACTCTTAATGCAATTTATCATGAACTTGATTCTGTCTTGGTAGTCATTCAGCAAGCGTGCCAGGGGAGTTGTTCATACATACAGAAGGTTCTACATGATTAAATTTATTTTTTGTTCAGAAACAGCATCCCCTATATTTCATTCAGTACAGTTTTACTTTAATAATGCAAAATGAGTACTTATTAAAAACAAACTATAATATACATTAGAGTATTACTTTATTTGTATGATGGATCTTCGTTGGCTAACTTCAAGAATGCCTTCATCAAAATCACAGGCTTTATATAGGTTCACCCACATGAAAAGAGAAATCTTTGCCCTGGTCAGCTGCGAGTGTCACCATTGCAGAATATACACTAATCATTTCGCTTGGGACCAAATACGTATCCTACTAAAAGCAGAAGTATGTAGTGTATTTCAGACCCAACTATTTGCAGCAGTCAAGTGGGACATACAAAATGACTTCCAGTTGTTATGCGTGTTATATTAACAGTAAGCGGATGGTTCTTTTGGACAAGGGAACTGTAATAGTTAACGGGGGCCAATAATAGAGCAGCGTCTCCTCCATAGTGTCACAAGTAGGGGATCACAAGAAAGGTAGCAGCCACGATGGTTTAGCAGTTTTATTTATCTGCAGGGTAGTTATGCAATTGTGTGACACCACATTGTTAACCATGCTGTGTACAGTGACCATGCACTTTGGTGATGACTAGGGGTGTCCTCACATTGCCAATTTTAACCATACCTGGACATAGTTCATTGTGTACAGTGTGATTTATCTAAACCATGCCCAGGAATGGTTACACATACCATGCTTGGAACCACTTGGAGGAGGCTGTTTGCAGCATGGTTCACGGTCAGTACGGTTTGCTTGAGTGCAAACTGTGCCTGAGCACAGAACTCTTAATAGATCATTGAGCACGAAAGCAAGGATCACTGTGGTCTGGCTGGCAGATGTAATAATGTTTGCATACTTAGGAACACTTATAGCACAGTGTGAGTGCAGAACTGCATAGGAGTAGGGGGAAAGGGGACAATTAAACTGAGACAGGGTTTGGTTCAACCATTTCCAATGTGAACACACCTTAAGAGCACTAAAAGAAACCCTCTCAATTTCAGACTGTGCTTGTAACAGTAAAGGAACACTCCACCTTTCCTTTACAAAACTGCCCCTTTATTGCCCAATAACCATAAATCATAGAATCTGATTGGTCATTATTAGATCTGCTTTCATACAAAAGGCCCTAAAATAGCCCACAGGGCAGATGCAGAAATTTACTTTTGCTAAAGGTTTTGCTAATCGAATGCAAGAGACATCTCTATACTAACCAGCTGTTGTTACTGATCCTAACCCGACAATTAGTCTTTCTACCCACTTATCGCTTCATAAGAACATCTTGGATGAAAGAAAGACAAAATAAGTGGCTTCCAGAAATAACAATTGGCAATATAACCATCAAACCTTTGAAAAGTACCAGGAAAGAGGCAAACAAGCCTGAAATGTGGAGATGCTACTACATTTTCCAAATTTCTATGGTTCATAATTCTACTGAGCAAAAATGTTGTGGTGCCATTATTTATTTATACGGGGCGGATGTAGTTTTAAAGGAAATCTGGACTGAGAGGCTACCACTGAAGACCTCATGAAAACACTTCATGGCTGTCCTTGGATTAAGCATTTTCTGAGTCACTGACCTGAAACACACAGTCAGCTAGTGAAGTGATCCTGATCTGCATGCTGGTTGCTGAGTGACTTCAAAATCATTAAAGCCAATAAATCAGCATGAATATAAGTACCTAAAATTTTTAGAAGGAAATCAACATTAGCCTATACATTTCTCCTCCAAATGGGTTCCTTTAATTTAGTTGTAAACTTACTATGTTAATTTATGCAGATTCCTTTACCCCTACATGCCTTGCGTAATACCATCCAAATTGTTGAAGCCTGATGTAAATTTTTAGAAGTGCTTTATAGTTGCCCATTGGAGTTAACCTTAAACAGTTTGTTGGGTGTATGGAGGTTGCTCAAAGCATCGAATTAGAGTGCAGCTCCTATTTTTCTAGAGCAGATGAGAAAAGGAAGGGTAATATCAAAGACTGCAGACAATTGTTTAGGTGGTATTACTAATTTTACTAGCTTTACTGTCATAGAAAACAGAGGACAGCTTTCAATCCTCAACACCTTAACTGACTACACATATTAGACCCTGCCTGCACCATAGTTAGATTGTATTTCATGGCTATGATAGTGAGGGACAATGTTTGATATAATGTTTTTTAAAAATATGCTTAGATATGACACTAAGATCATTCAAGGAAATTAATGTATTGGAAACCTTCTTCATTCAAATGATTAATAATTCATGGTGTAACTGTACTGTACAATTGACTGTGTTATTGTACAATCTCTTACCATCAAAATTATTAGTAGTCTTGTGTTTAGTTTTGTAATTAAATCTTAGTTTTTTTTTAAAGGAGATTAATCTAAAAGGTTTTTGTGCAATCTTCTTTTTATGTAGTAAATTAAAAGTATCCATCCTGTGTATGATGAAATTGTATTTTAAAGACATCATTTCCAATAACTGTAACTTGTGTAGCCTGCTTTTAGAATGGACACTCCTGAATATAGATATTTACAGAGAAATGCATGCTAATTAGATCCATATTACCGTGTTGCCATTAGAAAGATACTCTTATGCCACCCGAATGGTGTCATTGATTGCGTGTAATGCCTTGCAAAAACCAATGTGTTAAATAAAATAGTAATCAATTTCATGTGGCTATATGGACTACACACACAATTCACATAAACATTTTTACATTTCTCTTGACCATACAAACTGATCCCCTAAAGGATCTTGTCAAGTGCGCCCACCTTTTGGTCCTTAGTATCACAAGACACATTGAACACATTCAGTCATACACACTCAAGTAAACAGTAAAGGAACATGTCCTTTGTTATTTAAAGCAAAGGTTAATTAGGGTCTTTACATTTGTTTTCAGGTACTATTATTGGTTGTATTTTGATTGTTGTATATCTCCTATTGGAGAAATGGCATACCTGCACATAAATTGCAATACAATGATGCTTAAAATTCCAGGACAATCAATCATTTATATCTTGGGTACAACAAATCTGACAGACTAACACCTGGGGTTCCAGAAAACAATACATTGACCCTAGTAAACCAAGAGCCATAGCAGACTGACTGTTGTTCTTCAAAACAATCATTTGTACACTGACACTTACAGTTGGAAAACAAAGCAATAGAAAATGACACTTGGGATCCCACAACAATGGCACCCAGAGACATAAAACAGAAAAATAACACATGAGCAACTGAGGGTCTCCGAACAATGACACACTGAAATTTGGGTATTCCAAAACAGTATCATACCAATATTTAGGGTCAAAGGATAGTGGCACGCTTTGACTTCAGCTAGCAGGACAATCTTACATTGACACCTACACCTCTAGAGCAATGCCATGCTGACATGTTTTATTGAACAACTGTGTTAGACTCTGACACTTGAGAATTCCTGGACAATGCCACACTGACATTTGGATCCCCTGTACAATGGCACACTGGCATTCAGAGATCTTTTACAATGACACACTGACACTTGGAGCCCCTGTACATTGGACACTGATGCTTGGGGACCCTGTTCAAAGGCACATTGATACTTGGGGTTCCTGGACAATGACACATGGGATCCTTGTAACAGGTCAAACTGACACTTGGGGTTCTTGTACAATGGCATGCTGACATTTTGGATCTCCGTACAATGGCACATGTGGGATCTTGGAAGGATGGAACACTAATATTCAGGGTCCTACAGTGGTAGAATGACACTTGGGCTACTGTTACAATGATACATCAACACTTAGGGTTCTAGAACAATGCCATGATGACATTTTGGATCCAACAACTATGTTACAGTTAGTGTCCACAAATAATGATAAACTGACACTGGAAACCAAGCACAATGACTGTCACTTTTGGGTCTATGTACATTGACACACTTAGGGTCTCTGTACAATGGCACACAGACACTCATGGCCCCTTCACAAGGGTACACTGACATTCGGGGTCCAAGAAATACTACACAATGATGCTTGGGGTTTGTGTACAATAACACACTCACACCAGAACAATTATATACTGACACCTGGGGTACAATGGCACACTGCTTTCCCATAATTGTAACACACAGACACTTAATATCCTAGAACAATGATACACTCACAAGTGGGATCAGTACAATGACACCTGGGTCCTAAATCAATGCATGGAATCACACTGCCTTACACAAAGAGACCTGTGCAATGTTCTGCATTAGAATGGGAAACTGTTCCACTACAATTAATATGAAATAAAGTGAAGGAATATATCTAACAACTATGTTTTCTGTACAGTAAGAGTGCATTTAAGAGATTTAACATAAATGTATGACACAGAAAACTTTTTCTTATCTCTCCTATACAACAGAGACATCCTAGAAAAGTAAAAGGCATATGAAAATATATTTTTTTTAAATCATTCAATAACATGGTAACAGTTCAGGTATGTGGAAAATAATGCCTGCCAATGGCATGTCAGCTTTGTGCAGTCTGTTTTGGGCTAAATATGAAAGCTGATATCTGACGAGCCAGTGTAGCATTTCACACATATGAGTCTTTTTACCAAGTTATTAAATAATAATTATAGTCCATATATCATTGTGTTTGTAACCACCTTTGAGCAACTGCAGCAAATACAGTCCTTAGGGCTTCCAGATAATTAAGAGGGTTAAAATAAAAGCAAATCAAAGGCAGTATAGTGTATAGTAGTTCTATGAGTAAACTTAACTTAAGGTCCGATTAGGTTATATTACTATTTCATAGCATTTGACTTTTAATAAACATAGGTTTAGAGTGTTAATATCTCCCCTAAAGCTTGTTTATTTAAAGTCTTTAATTATTCTTGTAATGTAGTTTAAGGCACAACAAACAAAAATGTTGCTTGTGCCATACACAAGGGACTGCATAGTGTCATCCCTATTTAGAAACTCAGGGGTGGGCTACTATGCCACACCCCCAAGCATCTATACTCTGGCAAAGTTATCAGAACTCAAAAAGAGGAAATAAAGAAATGATGAAAAAAAGGATCACTGGAAATGTATGTAATGATTGCTATTACATGTGGTTGTCTTAAGACCTTCACAGAAACAAGCAAAGTTCTTTGAGAATGTAAATGTAACCTTATAGTTAAGACAACTACAAAGGGAAAATAAAAACTAGTGACCCTTTAAATCACCGCTAATTGTAGTCAGAGAAGTACTGATCGCATAAGATTTCTTGTCTCTGTTTTATAAAGCTGATATACCGATCCCTTAGTTTATGTACAAAACAGGGAAAAATAAATACACTACAATTTCCTCTGGATCTGTGTAATGTTAATATGCTCACTTGATATTTGGACACACATACTCCCCCCCATACACTTATATACACATACACAGAATGTAGTGGTACTCTTTAGTGGGACATTGTCCTACTTCTCACATCTTAATTCCAGTCCTCAATCCCAGCTAGGGTTCTCCCCTTCAAGGGAGGTACCGCCTTGCTTCATCACCCTAAAATCAGTTGCATCAACTGCTGGGGAAGCCAGAAGCCATGAACAGGCAGAGGTTTCCGGTGAAGTCTACCGGCGCCACAGGAGAACATTGTCTCTTGGTCCTTCTACATCTACATCTAGAAAACTAAGGCTTTGTCCAGTATAGCTCCAGATGAGTTGGGTACAATGAGAACCTGCTTCTTCCAGGTTGACTGTTCGGTGGCAGTTTACACAATGGCATCCAGTTGCTCTATCAGAAAGTGGTGGATCACCTCAAAAGTAGGTCGGTCCTTTATGTCCCTACTCCAGGATTTCATCATCAGGTCAAAGATGGGGGTGGGGCACAGGGGCGTCTGGGAGAGATATATCTAGAGTACAAATCAATAAAAATGTATATAAATACAAAGCACTAGGCACTATATCAGAAGCATGGTATATTGTGATCTTATTGGTGTGCTACTTATAGTTCTCATAACTTCCTAAAGTTAATCTTTCCTTAAACTGTATATATAGCCAAAATCTTTTTTTTTTTTTTTTCAATTTTTGAGAGAGTAGACACAAGTGAGACACAAGTGAAAACCATCTTTTTAAACTATTGTCATCAGAACACTGAAAGATTTACCATCACCTCTGATTCTGGTGACAATTTCTAATCACTTTCTGTCTCAGTGACAATAGTAATCAAGAAAATTAGAAAAGACAGATCTACATAGAGGGGATAGGGACAACAATAAAAACTTAACAGGGGTTCTGATACTTTCTGACTGCATACAAAACTACAAAAACAAGTGTGTGACTATATATACTTTAACAACCATAAAGTAAAATGTAAGAAAATCATAGGTTATTTCCATCTGGTCAACATTTACATACAGTATATGCAATACATATGTAGACTACACATACAGATTTTATTTATACATTCTAAATATATATGCCAGTAGCTTATCTGGCTCTCCCCTAAACTGGCTTTACAGTGTATGCGTGTGGTAGGGATGGTAGGCTGTGAGCCCCTTCAGGTGATAGTATCTGAATCAAATTGTTCTCTGTACTCTGCAAACTGTTATATAACTAACATAATTGCTAATAGTAATATGAATAATATTGGAAATAAATGAAAGAGAGATATTTATTTAAAGGGTTTCTACACTTTCAAGCACAATTTTCTTGTCTGCCAGCCCACCCAAATTGTCATCTTGTCACTTGATCCTACTTTTTATTTTGGACTATTAAAATAAGAACATTTAATATATTATTAATTATTGGTTCAGTTCTAGCAATCAAACATATATTCTCTAACAAATTCTTTATTTCCAATAGGTATACATTACCATATTAATTGTTTTAATGACCAATTCAAGACTTGTAAGATTTTTAAAACATTGGCTAAAAAGTTCCTCCATGAAATGCACATTGCACTACTACTTAAATTAATTTCATCCAAAGATGAAAATTCACTGGGATTTAATTTTGTGAGAATCCTGATGAGTCACTCACCCTCCAAGATCCACCTTCCTGAAATCTGTCTCCTCGGCTGCTGCCATTATCATAATTTTTTAAATTAACAAGAATGTAAAAGCTGCAAAAACTTTATTGGAGATTTTCACTAATAAATTGAGAAGATGGGTCTATGAAAAAAATTTGCCAGATTTAGAAAATGTTTTAGTGGTGGGAGCAGAGAGGACATGTAGCATCCTCCTAGTAAGGCTGCTAGGTAAATTTAGTTCATGGCTTCTTTTGTAATCAGAGGAGCAGTAGTTTGATCTGGTCTGTTCTGGGCTTTACAGGCTGATAGTTTAATTATCTCCAACTGCCTCTAGAAGAAGTATCTAGCGCTTAAGGAGGGAGAATTCAAAAGTCGAGCTTGAAAACTAAGCAGGGCTTAGCCAATCTTTGGAGAGGTGTGCCCAGATGTGGTTGGGATGCTGTTAAATAGTCTAACTACCCTTCACGGGTAGCGCTACAGATTGGACATCCGGATACCAGTATCCAGTAACCCACTAAACCAAGTCCCAACAAAATGCATTTTCAGAGCTACATCTAATATGGCTGAGATAAATTAAATCATTTTATTTAAAGAATACTATATCATTACCTGTCTTCCTTGGTCTCTGAAAAACTCCCCTGTGTTTTCAATCACCTGCTCATCAGACAAAACGCTGTATGGTTGTTCTTTACACAGCGTAAACATCTCCCATAGTGTGACCCCAAATGCCCAGACGTCACTGGAGGTTGTGAACTTGCCCTAAAGAGAAATGATAAAATCAGCAAGTTCATCAAAGAGAAATGATGCATTGGGACTTAGGATAGCCGAGCAAAGTGTAACTTACTAAGAGAATGCTTTCCCAGGCCATCCAGCGAATCGGGAGCACCGCTCGGCCCTGGATACGATAATAGTCTCCACTGTATAGGTTCCGACTCATCCCAAAGTCTGCTATCTTGAGTGTGTGGTTGTTTCCTACTAAGCAGTTCCGTGTGGCCAGGTCTCTGTGTACAAAGTTCAGCGAGGCCAGATACTTCATTCCAGAAGCAATCTGTGTGGCCATGTATAAGAGGTTGTGGAGGCTGTAAGATGACAATAAAAAGGTAAAAAAAATTTTAACCTCAGAGGCGTGCAAAAAGATGCAGTGTTCCAATCTCTACTCAATATTTGGAGCTAAAACCACATTATTTCATAATGATTGATTTCAAGTTTTCCAATATTAAAATGTGTCTGAGGTTATCATACTAGAAAAGACATCACTTCCCGGGATTTAAAAACTTTTGTTATTTTCACTGACACATAAGTACCAAAAACTCCAATGTTCCAATGACAGTAAGCTGGAGTACAAATTATACCATAACTTTTACAAACCTTGTCATGTTTCACATGACTGTCATATGCCTTTAAGTGTTTTTTGTATTTTGTGTCTGCTCTTCCCTTTCCTTTGGTTTAGTTCATGCTGTATAGATAGCCCCACCCCTTTTCCCAGTAATGCATTTCAGCTTCAATCCTCATGTCATGAAGTAGATCACATTATGATCTTTTGACCTATCAGATGTTCATTGTTGTTGTAAGATTCTCTCAGTTTATGGAATAAACGTCACAAGATCTACAAGGTGTCATCTAGATCGAGTCACTGCCTGTGTTATTCAACTAAGATTGGAGTTATCGCTATCTCGTCACAACTGTAAGTTACAGAGATCACACTTTTAATGCTTAGATTGCAGACAGAGACAGAACAAACCTCTTGTTATCCTAGACTCTGACCTCTCCTTTGGGCCCCACATCCAATCACTGGCTAAATCTTGCTGCCTCAACCTCCGTCACATTTCCAAAATCTGCCCCTTTCTGACCAATGACACCACAAAACAACTTATCCACGTCTTGGTTTTATCCCGCCTTGATTACTGCAACTCCCTCCTCACTGGTCTACCGTTACAGAGGCTACCCCCCTTCAGTCTATTATGACTGCTGCTGCTAGACTCATACACCTTACCAACCGATCAGCGACTGCTGCTCCTCTCTGCCAGTCCCTTCACTGGCTTCCACTAACCCAGCGAATAAAATTCAAAATATTAACCACAGCTTACAAAGCCATCCACAACACTGCCCCTAGCTACATCACCAACCTCATCCACAGATATCGTCCAAATCGCCCACTCCACTCCTCCCATGATATCTTCCTCTCTAGCACCCTCATCACCTCCTCCCACGCTCGCCTCCAGGACTTCTCCAGAACCTCTCCCATGCTCTGGAACTCCTTACCACAGTATGTGTGGTCAGCCCCCATGCTGTCTGCCTTTAGGCGATCTTTGAAAACTCACTTATTCAGGGAAGCCTACCCCACCTCCATCTAAGAACTGTATTTGAGTCACCTCCACCAGATCATCCCCCGCAGCTATCACCTTTTGTATCACCTCCCCCTTCCTTTAGATTGTAAGCTCCACGAGCAAGGCCCTCATATTCCTTATGTACTGAAATGTATTGCAATTGTACTGTCAGGAATGGACTCGCCAATGGTGGTGGGACTCACCTGCCTTGTGGGCTGCACTACCAAGGCTGGCCAGCGGGTGCTCTCAGCAGCCAGAATCTCACTCCTGCAATCAGGCCATCACCTGAGGCTGATTGCAGGAGGTGTATTTAAGCAGGACCAGACCTGTGATCAGTGCCTTGGTGTATGTTTCCCATGAGCCCCTGTACCTGCAGTCGGTAGCTAACGGGCAAACAGGGTACCAGGAGCGAGCGGAAGAGTGGTCAGGAATAGCCGAGGTCAGGACAGGCGAAGTTCGTTCAGAGGCAGGATCAGGCAGGAAGCAGACAGGATGCAGGTACAGGAAACATACACCAAGGCACTGATCACAGGCCTGGTCCTGCTTAAATACACCTCCTGCAATCAGCCTCAGGTGATGGCCTGATTGCAGGAGTGAGATTCTGGCTGCTGAGAGCACCCGCTGGCCAGCCTTGGTACTGCAGCCCACAAGGCAGGTGAGTCCCACCACCATTGGCGAGTCCATTCCTGACATATACTGTCTCCCTTATATTGTAAAGTGCTGCGCAAACTGTTGGCGCTATGTAAATCCTGTATAATAATAATAATTTACACCTCTTTTATACTGTTACACCAATGTTATTTTCATGTACAGTATAATGTGTATGTGGGCAAGGTCAGATATATACTGTATGTATTTGAAATAAATAGACAGTTAATCCATGCTTGTGAACAACAGCAGTTTAAAGGAGGTTTAAAATAAAGCACAAATTATTGTAGCTATGTAATCATTAATACAGCAGAGGCGTGAAAATTTCAGGCTGGATGGACAGAAATACAAATCCATTTGAAGGTGAAAAAAGCTCCCAGAAATCTATTTAACCTTTGTATTTAGCTGGTTGGGCAACCAAGTCCAGCTTACAAATAAAAGGGGACATCACAATCCTGGAGCATCAAGGAAGTGTAAAAAAAATTGATTTCAGCCTAAAATTAGAAGCCTACAGGAAATGCAGGGCCTTGATAAGTTCCTATCATATCATCTTGTGGGTGCAAGATCTGATGTGCATTACAGTTAGCTGTTAGTACTTCTTCCTGGCAGTTAAAAACAGCTTTCATATTCTCAACAAAATAAAAAAACAACCTTAGGCACAGATGTAAGTGAGACTTTTAGGTACATAGTGCTGCATTTCTTTCCCCTAAACCCGGGGGGTCAAACTGTGGCTTGTGGGCCACATGTGGCCCTCCGAGCCCTCTGATGTGGCCCTCGACCTCAAACCAGGGAAGCGCACTTCTAATATATCCTGCAGGCTTAGTGCGCTTTCTAAAAACAGGCACCACAATGCCTGAAAACAGGCATTTTGCTGCACTTTCTGAAAGTGCACCACACCCACAAGATATAATTGAACCCGTGTTGCAGGTAAACTGCAGAGAATTGTTGTGCAAGTAGCCTTATAGGGGGCTCAATACACTAATGGATAGTTTACATTTGGGGTTTGGGGGGGTGGTAAAACTCCATAGTTGAGATGTGTTTTTACCACACACCCCCAACCACTAGTGTAACGCCAGGGGGCACAATGGTGACCCTACCCATGCTCCAGGGGGCCCGTGCAGCCTCCCTGTCACATTCTGTTTTACACTTGGACAGGAGGGGCGGTGGAGGGGTCGGTATATACAGGAACCAATCCTCTCCAATTTCCTCCTGCAACCCCTGAAATCTGGCTTCTCCTCCTCTCCCTCCTGCTGGCATTAAGTGACTGCAGGAGGAAAATGTTCATTATGCAATTTAAAATACAAAATTCTAAATTATGAACTATTTCATTTCATTGTGGCCCATGATCGGTTACCAAATCCTTTAAGTGGCCCTCGCTCTTCAAGAGGTTGAGCACCCCTGCCTTCAACCAACAACATTTTAACCTTTTTATTAGCTGAACTTGCTACAATACAGATTTGTAATAACTGAAGAAAAAAATCTGCTCATTACATAAATACAAGAATGATCCATGAAAGCGTGGGGGAAGGCCACCTACCTGACAGATGGTATGTTGTTAGCTGTGGTGAACTGACTGCGGATCTCTCGTTGGGAGAGAAATTGGTTGAGATCTCCATTCTCCATATACTCAGTTATCATACACAAGGGGTCATCCCGGACGCAGACACCCAGCAAGCGAATGATGTTTGGATGCTTCAACCTAGAGATGATCTTTATTTCTTTCAGAAAATCATTTCTGGAGATTTGGAGAAAAAAATGAGCTTTGTTAAAATAGAAATGTCTCAGAGGGTCTGTTAACAGATTCTTTGATTGTTTAAAGGATAAGTTCACCTTTGTAAAAAAAAAAAAATAATGAAAAAAACACATCTTTTTTGCAGGACTCCAGCAGACTGTCAGTGCAAGATGCCTACTCATACCTCGAATGGGCAGGAAGCTACACATTGACAAGAAGAATCAATGGACTACCAGAACACTCTATAGCGTCCTGGTAATTCATTGAGAACTACAAGAAGATAGCCGCAAAAGCCGTTGGTACTTGTAGTTTTCCCATTTACAGAACTCTGTGAATGAATGACGTGGAGTCCCACGTGGCCTCTTTTTTTTTTAAATAGTGACAGTGAGTTCAGGGACAAGATCCCTGTCTCCTGTCACAGGGACGCAACAGATCAGGCTGCGGCTGCAGGAGTGGGAGCTGGAAATGTTCCCAATGGTGAGCTTAGGTCAAGTGCGAACCCTTACCTTTAAAACATCCCATTCAGTTTAAAATATAAATGAAAGGCAAAACATTTATATATATATACAGTCGTGGCCGAAATTGTTGGCACCCTTGATATTTCTCCAGGAAATCATGTATTTCTCACGAAACGTATTGCATTAACACATGTTTTGCTATACACATGTTTATTCCCTTTGTGTGTATTGGGACAAAACAAAAAAAGGGAGGAAAGAAAGCAAATTCGACATAATGTCACACAAACCTCCAAAAATGGGCTGGACAAAAGTATTGGCACCCTTTCACAACTGCGGATAAATAAGAATGTTACAAGCATGTGATGCTCCTGTAAACTCACCTGGGGCAAGTAACAGGTGTGGGCAATATAGAAATCACACCTGAAAGCAGATAAAAAGGAGAGACGTTCACTTAACCTTTGCATTGTGTGTCTGTCTGTGCCACACTAAGCATGGACAACAGAAAGAGGAGACGAGAACTGTCTGAGGACCTGAGAACCAAAATTGTGGCAAAATATCAACAATCTCAAGGTTACAAGTCCATCTCCAGAGAACTAGATTTGCCTTTGTCCACAGTGCGCAACATTATCAAGAAGTTTGCAACCCATGGCACTGTAGCTAATCTCCCTGGTCGTGGACGGATGAGGAAAATTGATGAAAGATTGCAACGCAGAATAGTCCGGATGGTGGATAAGCAGCCCCAAACATGTTCCAAAGACATTCAAGCTGTCCTGCAGGCTCAGGGAGCATCAGTGTCAGCGCGAACTATCCGTCGACATTTAAATGAAATGAAACGCTATGGCAGGAGACCCAGGAGGACCCCACTGCTGACACAGAGACATAAAAAAGCAAGACTACAGTTTGCCAAAATGTACTTGAGTAAGCCAAAAGCCTTCTGGGAAAACGTCTTGTGGACAGATGAGACCAAGATAGAGCTTTTCGGTAAAGCACATCATTCTACTGTTTACCGAAAACGGAATGAGGCCTACAAAGAACAAAACACAGTACCTACGGTAAAATATGGTGGAGGTTCAATGATGTTTTGGGGTTGTTTTGCTGCCTCTGGCACTGGGTGCCTTGACTGTGTGCAAGGCATCATGAAATCTGAGGATTACCAAAGGATTTTGGGTCGCACTGTAGGGCCCAGTGTCAGAAAGCTGGGTTTGCGTCCAAGATCCTGGGTCTTCCAGCAGGACAATGACCCCAAACATACGTCAAAAAGCACTCAGAAATGGATGGCAAAGAAGCGCTGGAGAGTTCTGAAGTGGCCAGCAATGAGCCCAGATCTAAATCCCATTGAACACCTGTGGAGAGATCTTAAAATTGCTGTTGGGAAAAGGTGTCCTTCCAATAAGAGAGACCTGGAGCTGTTTGCAAAGGAAGAGTGGTCCAAAATTCCGGGTGAGAGGTGTCAGAAGCTTATTGATGGTTATAGGAAGCGACTGATTTCAGTTATGTTTTCCAAAGGGTGTGCAACCAAATATTAAGTTAAGGGTGCCAATACTTTTGTCCAGCCCATTTTTGGGGTTTTGTGTGACATTATGTCATATTTGCTTTTCTGCCTCTGTTTTATATTTGTTCCAATACATACAAAGGGAATAAACATGTGTATAGCAAAACATGTGTTAATGCAATACCTTTTTTGTGTGAAATACTTGATTTTCAGGAAAAATATCAAGGGTGCCAACAATTTCGGCCATGACTGTATATATATATATATATATATATGTTTTGCCTTTCATTTATATTTTAAACGGAATGGGATGCTTTACATGTAAGGGTCCACACAGGGGCGGACTGATGATTTGGAAACTCGGCACTGCCTGAGGGCCCGGGGTCAGTAAGGGGCCCCATGAGATGGTACCTTTTTCATAGGCTTTTTTGAGTGCGTCCACACTTGAGATATATATATATATATATATATATATATATATATATATACACACACACACACATACAGACATATTTTTTTTTGTGTGTGTGGGGGGGGGGGGTTCATAGGCACTCTGTTCTCAGCTGAAAAAAGGGCTTAGAGAGATGAAGGTGGGCTCTGCAGGGTTGGGGGAGTGTCAGCAAGACACTTCTCAGTGAATGGCTGTGCAGGGGGCTTGTCAACAAGTTTGATCATTAGAGGACAGGCAGACAGCTAAAGAACTGAAGACACTGGGATGGTGCTCTCATGCCTAGTGTGGTCAGTCTGAAAATAGGAAAGCAGGGGGACTAGCCGGATCACTAGGTATTTCACACAATAGAAGAAATACAAAGAGAACAGGCTACTTTTTAATGCAAGTACATGTTACACTGAGCACATATTAATAAGAAATTCTGGGGTAACAAACACTTTATCTGTCATTCAATCTGTCATATGGCTTGTTAAGATGTTCAAATGTATGTGGATATTTAAAGGTTGATTGAACCCCGCCTGCATTTGCTCATGCTTAGTGCAGCTCGAACAAATCCCACATTGTTATTTCAAATGCAGCTTTTAAGGAACACTAAACCCTCCAAGTAGGAATTCATACCCTTTAGTTTTACTAAATGCAATGCAAAGCATCTTAGCAAGAGATGGATTCAAGTGCTTTGTAATGCAAGACAGCCAACCTCATAAACCTTACTGAGCCCTGCAAGTAACAAATGGGAAAAGTTTGGGTAGCCGCAAAATGTACTACAACCCTAAAAATAATAGTGGTACAATTAAATCAATCAGCTACCAGCCAGGAAACACTTTACCTTCCTCGGGGCCACACAAATACACCTTTATTATGGTTTCCACTGTTAATCAGGGTTTCACTGCATTTAAGTAGTATTGCAGCTTACTGTTATAAAATAACATTCAATCCTAGGGCTGGCTTGTTATTAACTAGCTAGTGAGATGTAATGGTTTTTCATTTGCCATAGACCATTTATATAATCCACTAATGTGTGTAATTGTGCTCTGCTAAGAACTGATTAATTTTACTATCTCCTGAAAGATCCATTTTAATTTTTGACACAAAAGCAATAGTCTGCTTACTATATTGGCTTTATGTGAAAGAGTAACTCCACTTTTGTTGAGAAAAAAACATTCCACCTCTGGGTTTTTGCAGGGATCTAATGTGGAAATTGGCAGGGTCTGCATCCCTTTAGAAGTGATTTCCCTTTTTGCAGTGTCTCACCAAAAATTACATTTTTGCTGCAGGAGATGCCAAAAATCTGACATCTTAATGCAGACTTCTGGGGAAATCAGTAAGCCAATCACTCAAGTAGGAAATTACATTCTGGGGGGCTTTCTGTACACCATCTGTGTTCAGGACACATCCAGGTTGCCCTATTGCATTGCATTTAAAGAAAATTACATTGCTGCATATTGAAAATGAAAAGTATGTTTTAATAAGATTCAATTACGAAATTATTTGATTCGCAATTGAATACACTATATATATTTTTTGCTAATTTCTTTCCCCACAAAAGTGGAGTTACTCCAGGGGTGTATTTATCATTTGCCTAGGTTGGCATTTTTCAGGGGGGCAGCACTGCCCATTGGAAGAAGGGACACACACAGCATGGGGACCTGTTGGGTTCTGAGAGATGCTACAGGTTTCATGACAGTGTATGCACAGCCCGACTCTCGTTCCTGGGGATGTCCAGAGCTGTGAAGGCAAGTGTCTCTCTTTCTCGTCATGGGGGATGGTGGCTGGTGTATGGAGGGGCTGTGGTAGTGGAAGGCTCAGGTGGAGGGCAGGGGTGCTCTTGGTCAATGTCAGGCTCTTTCTGCTGGGGGAGAGGGGCACCAATTTTTGTGTTGCCTAGGGCAGCACAAAACCTAAATACACCACTGAGTTACCCTTTAAGGCAGAGACATTGACAAAATTCCCACCTTGCTGTTTTAGTAACATTGGCTCTCAGCATCTTCACGGCCACCAGAACCGGCTGATTGCTGCAGTCACTCGAGGACATTTCCAGAAAGTCTTGCAGACCCTCAACCTCACACAGGTGGACCTGTAATAGGAAGGTTTAAAAACAAAGACAGTATTACTAGAATAATTTTTTAGAACTATACGAAAAAAAAAAGTTATACAGAGGGACCCATGTCAACCAATCAAAAAGCAACATTCTGCAGCTGACAGTGGGTAGACTGATACACACACCTTACTAGGCACAAGTGCATTGTGATAGTAATATAAGTTATCTCTGATTTGTCTCCTTTTTTAAAAATTTAGGTCAGTGATTATTTTTGCTGTACATTGCTGACATTTCATTTTTGTAAATTAATTTACTAATAGTGACATCTGGAAGCTAAAAAGAAGTACTGCAGCCAACTAAGTTTAAAGGAAGCATGGAATGAAAGTAAGGGAGAAACTGGTTTACGAACTCCTCGGTTAATGTAATTTTTGGTTTACGAATGAAAATCCATTGAAAATAATGCCTTGGTTTACAAATTTTTTTCACAATACGAAGCAAGTTCCCCAGGATGCATTGCACCTAGGAGGTTTATAGCGCTGCCCCCGCGAAGCTGGAGTCTGTGGGTAGTCTGTGGGTAGCACATGGCGTCGAGTGTGGAGGTGTTTTTCAATGTATTCCTATGGGAAACTGCGTTTCGGTTTACAAATTTTTTGCAATACAAACCGTCCCGGAGAACGCATTAAATTTGTAAACCGAGGTACCACTGTAGTGACAACTCTCTAACAGGGACAATCCTATCCCTTTGGAGAAAGATCCCCTCTTAATACCTGCATTGTCTTTGGGACAGGAAGTGATGGAACATAGACAGAACAAAAACTGTCATCTTAATCATTTTTTTAATCATGTTGGCTTTACATGCACTGTGGCATGCAAGCAGGTAACCAATAGCTGCCTATGTATTTCTTTGGTGATAAGTATCCTTTTTTTTAATTTAAAAGAAAAACACTTTCAAAAATGTATTTCAGTGTCTAAGGTCGTTAAGCAGTAAGCCTGCTATTGGTGGCCTTTATCCTTAATTCATTTTCGGCATTTTGTGTCTGGTCATGACCTTTAGTCTTATATACATATGGCAAATAAAAAAAGTAAACGATCTTGTCAGTTCAGAATCTCTCTAAAGTGATGACAATATTGCACCAATTGTGTATTGGGAAAACATAGATAGATAGATAGATAGACAGAATACCCCTTTACGATGTTGATATATGGGTGCTGTATCCCCTTAGGGCAGTGGTTCTCAACCTGTGGGTCGCGACCCCTTTGGGGGTCAAATGACCCTTTCACAGGGGTCGCCTAAGACCATCGGGGAAAACACATATTTCCGATGTGTAATGAGCAGCTACTGTGTAGAAAGCAGCTACTGTGTAGAAAGCAACTACTGTGTAGAAAGCAGCTACTGTGTAGAAAGCAGCAGTATTGGAGGTAAAACGACACTTCATGAATTATATTTACTGGGTAAATAATTTTATGGTTGGGAATCACCACAACATGAGGAACTGTATTAAAGGGTCGCGGCATTAGGAAGGTTGAGAACCACTGCTTTAGGCCATTACTACCTACAGTAGGTATCTTATTAGTTGCCTCTTCCTTCATGAACATATGCACTCATAAAGGAGGAAAAGGGGAAAAGGATTTGAAAATTAGCACCCTATCCCTCCCATTCAGAAGCTTTTTATGATTTCCCATCCACTGGACTCCAATGTAGTTCAATGAACGATTGAACTCCAACGGTTGAAATTGCCACATCCCACTTTTCAATAGTAATGAACAGAGGAGGGAGGTATTGAAAGCACTTCTCCCAATTTAAACATCCTCATTGGCTGAGCATAAACAGTTGGGATTTACATAAAATGGTTTTAAACGCGGGTGGGTAGAAATTCCCGAAAATGGTTGGCATTTATGTTTGTTTGGCACATTATGGTGTGCACTTCATCTCTTTGGTCTTGCACTTTATTTTATTACAGATGAAGCCACTGTAGTAGCAAAACGTGGAGTTGTGGGTCACATTTGTGTATTTAAAAACATTTTATACCCATTCAGGAAAGCATAGTACTATAATACAAGGGCAAGTAACCAGTGTGTTGAGGGTGGAGGGCTACAGTTTTCTTGAAGCTGTGAAGTGTCCTAATGCATAAGGTAGTAATGGAAAAATTATTCATTGAAATTTTCTAAAACAAATTTAAAAATTGATTTAAACCTTTTCTTATTAAATAATTTTTTTCAAGTAAAACTCCTTTTAAAATGTGTCTGAGTTCCATCCACTGTGTACCAAGCAGAGCTCAAAGCAATGATCTAAAGGGGCAAAGAGAAGGACTTAATTGGTCAACGTACCTCTCCAAACTGACCCTCGCCAAGTTTCTCTTTCATCCGTAACTGGTTGCGTGGGAATTCACCAACACTGATGTCCTTCTTAGTGAGTGAGTCCACAGTCAGGGCAGGCACAGCGTACATGTTGTTTCCGGTCACCCCTTGAAGATTGACAATATCTGTTTCTGCATAGTGAGGAACGCTGTTCTGAAATCCCTGGTGTGGGGTGGACTTGGTCAGATCTGGCTCAGCATAGTCTCCGCTGCAAGCTGGGAACACATTTTAGAATGTCAATCAAATATTAATTAATGCCTTTGTGACAAGAGGGGGAATTATTTTGGTCAGAAACTTTTAGATATTCATAGTATCAGGCTGATGTAATCAGGAAAATGCTGCAAACGTTTTATGAAAAAGCAGATTTCAGGCAATGCTGCTCTGTCAGCAGGGATACCATGATTTCACTCATTAGCAGGCAAAGTTGTGGAGAGGGGACCCACTTAGGCATCAGTGGCAGCCATTTCTCTTACCTGAATCCTCAGCACTCTGTGATAGTTCAGGAAGCTTGCGCAGTGGTTTGGTGGGTTGCTGGTAGTCAAGATCTAGAGGGAATATCCTTTCATATGTTGGGTTGGACTGATGGATTTGAGTCTGGTTGTTGTTGCCAATAGTGTAACTGTAGAAGGAAAGGCGAACAGTGGCATCTTCTTCCAGAATCCGACGTGGAGCCTAGAAAGTCAAAGTATATCAGTTCTTCCTATACAGAAGGACCTTTCCAAAATATACACTGCTCAAAAAAATTACAGGAACACTTTGAAAACACATCAGATCTCAATGGGAAAAATCTCATGCTGGATATCTATACTGATATGGACTGGGTAATGTGTTAGGAACGTAAGGATGCCCCATTGTTTGATGGAAATGAAAATGATCAACCAACAGAGGACTGAATTCAAAGACACTCCAAAAATCAAAGTGAAAAAGTGATGCAGCAGGCATCTCAGTAGTTTGTATGGCCTCCACGTGTTTATTTGCATGCCTGACAACATTGGGGCATGCTCCTAATGAGACGACGGATGGTTTCCTAAGGAATTTCCTTCCAGATCTGGACCAGGGCATCACTGAGCTCCTGGACAGTCTGAGGTGCAACCTGGTAGCGTCGGATGGATAAAAACATAATATCCCAGAGGTTTTCTATTGGATTTAGGTTAGGCGAGTGTGGGGGCCAATCATCGGTATCAATTCCTTCATCCTCCAGGAACCACCTGCATACTCTCGCCACATGAGCCCAGGCATTGTGGTGCACCAGGAGGAACCCAGGACCCACTACACCAGCATACAGTCTGACAATGAGTCCAAGGATTTCATCCCGATACCTAATAGCAGTCAGGGTGCCATTGTCTAGCCTATAGAGGTCTGTGTGTGCCTCCATGGATATGCCTCCCCAGACCATCACTGATCCACCACCAAAACGGTCATACTGAATGATATTACAGGCAGCATAATGTTCTCCGTGGCTTCTCCAGACCCTTTCACGTCTGTCACGTGCTCAGAGTGAACCTGCTCTCATCTGTGAAAAGCACAGGGCGCCAGTGGCGGACCTGCCAATTCTGTTCAATGGCAAATGCCAATCCAGCTCTATGGTGCCGCGCAGTGAGCACAGGGCCCACTAGAGGATGTTGGGACCTCAGGCCACCCTCATGAAGTCTGTTTCTGCTTGTTTGGTCAGAGACATTCACACCAGTGACCTGCTGGAGGTCATTTTGTAGGGCTCTGGCAGTGCTCATCCTGTTCCTCCTTGCACAAAGGAACAGATACCGGTCCTGTTGAAGGGTTAAGGATCTTCTTCAGGCCTGTCCAGCTCTTCTAGAGTAACTGTCTGTCTCCTGGAATCTCCTCCATGCTCTTGAGACTGTGCTGGGAGACACAGCAAACCTTCTGGCAATGGCACATATTGATGTGTCATCCTGGAGGAGTTTGACTGCTTGTGCAACCTCTGTAGGGTCCAGGTATCGCCTTATGCTACCAGTAGTGAAACTGACCCTAGCCAACTGCAAAACTAGTGAAAAACAGTCAGAAAAGATGAGTAGGGAAAAAAATGTCAGTGGCCTCCACCTGTAAAACCATTCCTGTTTTGGGAATCGTCTCATTGTTGCCCATCTAGTGCACCTGTTGTTAGTTTCCCTAATGCCAAAGCAGCTGAAACTGATTAACAACCCCCTCTGCTACTTGGCTGACCAGATCAATATCCCAGAAGTTTAATTGACTTGATTCTATACTCTGATTAAAAAATGTTTCTTTAATTTTTTGAGTAGTGTATTAAAAGATGCATGTTCATTTAAGTAAAAAGATATTTTGAGTAGCTTTTTATTGCCAAACGGTTGCTCAAATACCTAGCAGATAAACAATATTTTACAGAAAACGGTAATTTTGGTCAAAGTTGTTATTTAGTAATTATGTGGTTAAAATTACTGAATAAATATATGCTTTAATTAAATTCCATGTCACATTTATCGACAGTTTAATAAACTCAAAGCTGTGTTTTTTGTTTACCTTTTCCAGCCGCTTCTGTATGTATTGCTTCCACAGGATCAAAACTATTATAACTACAAGCAAAAGAATTATGGCCACCAAACAGCCAATCAGAACAGATGTTTTAGGCTCATCGTGTTTGACTACTGGTCGGCTGATGGTGAACGGGAAAGTGGTTTCTGGGGAAAAAAAAAAGAGACAAAGGGACGTATTAATAAAGTATTGAAGGGGGTGGGCAGTGGAGCTCCAATTTATTACCATGTCTTACACAACAAACATAAACAAATGCTGTCAGTAAGAAGGGCTACATTGAGCAAAGTAATTGATTTTAAGACCAACTCTTCTTTTTTTTTTTTGGCTGTTAAAACTTCTAATGATGTGTTTTGCCTTTCTGTCCCGATAACAATCATTCTTTTAGCAGTCTCAGTGTCAAAGGGGCAGGAAGTGAGCAAAAATCTAGCTAATAGGGTCATGAATAAAAATAAATACCTATTAGAATATTTCCCCAATTTAAGCAAAATTCAAAAAAATGGATAGAGTCAAGTTTTAAATATAAGCTATTACCTTAGACTTCAGTGGGAAATTGCAATCAAGAAGGGGGTAGATCAATGTATGGCTTAGAAAGATTCATTTGGACCTTATTCATTAAGAGGGTTGTAGCCTATTTTGGTTTACATTTCCTTTAGACGCCTGAGTGATAAAGGTTGTAGTTAAACACAAGGTGGTCGTATGAGCTGAGGGTCATCAATAGGCATTTTATTGTCAAAGGTATTAGTTGGTTATTTTGAAGGTAGTAATGTTCACTTCATTGATGAAGGTCATAGCAATGGTACTATGAAAGATCAGAGGGAATTGATTATTAAAGGAAATAGCCAGGCTTTTGATTGATTGTTGAAGGCCAGTCATCTGATTGCTCAAAGCCTTTATTAAACACATGAGTATTGGAGGTCAGAGTTTGGAAAGTCAGAGACATTTTACTGGGGAAGGCCACAATTAGGTACTTGAATAGTAAAAGGGATTGAGAAAAATTTTGAGTTTTCTTTGTCCTGAAAATTCAGTGAAGATTTTATTAGCTCAGTTGGGAAGGTGAAATTAAAATGATTTTTGATGGGTTTACGAGTGCAGTGGGCTTTAAATGGCTTCCGAGGATTATGGAAGATCCTTTCAACTATCAAGGAATTTTTCTTGCCAAAAAAAACCCTTGTTAGTCTTCTAATTTAATCGTTTTTTTTTATTGCAAAAATAATAGAAAATTTAAAAATTTAAAATGAAAAATTTAAAGTGATTGTTCAATTAAAGTGATTGTAAAGGCACAGAGCAGCCCTGATCATCCTCTTGCTGTGTTCCCCGCCGGCAGTCCTGGCCCCTCCCTCCTGCCAAATGGCCACACAGCAAGCAGATTGCTATAGGGCCACCTGGGCAGGCACACTCCTGAGCTGCTGCCTCCTGCTCTCTCCTCATTGGTTCACTGACTATGATTGATAGTAGCAATGGCTCCCGCTGCTGTCTCACCAATGAGGAGGGAGACCTGGGACAGCTGAGACTCTCGTGCAAATCACTGGATCAAGAAGGAGTTCAGGTAGGTAATGAGGGGCTGGGGTGGTGATGCACACAGAAGGTTTTTTACCTTCTTTGAATGCATGAAACCACTTTAATGATCAAATACACACACAATAAAAAAAACACAAAACACTTAAACACTTTTTAAGCACAGCTTTAGGCAAGGCGAAAAATTAATAATTTTTTAATGGAAACTTTGCCTAAGCAGCTTAAAGACGAAATTAGAAGTTTCTGCTTGTCCTAGAGAGGACCATAGACAGATCCCAGAGTGTTTAACAATTACCCAAATTTCTCTCAGTAGCATTAAGCAATGGAATCTCAGTGGTGGCTGCCCGGACAGTAGTAGGAGCCAGAGTGACACTGGTGGGCACCGCAATGTCCATATCTGTAAAACAGTAAGATGATCAATAAAATTACACAATGGATTTCAATAACTGGTGAATTTTTTTTTATTAGCATTTTTTTAATTTTATCTAAATAAAATTTTGAGGCCTGATCCCCTGCAGAACTGTAGGAGTTTACACATAATGGTTAGCAATGCATTACCTGACTGAAAAGAGATCTCGCTGAACATCATCCATGTGTCGGCGAAGTAAAACCTACAGAGGATGAAGCTCCCCACTCGTTGCTGTAATGGGATTATGACAAACCGTGAACTTGGGTTCTTGTCATCCAGCACGGTCACCACCCCCACTGACTCTGGCTCCCAGTCAGATTGTTGACGTGATTTAAAGAGGCACTCGGCCCTCTGGAAAATCTTCACCCCTTTAGTGAACTTGTTGTTACAGTGGACCTGTGAAAAAAGATATGTCATCATTCATTTTGGCTTTGTGACTATGGGCCATTAAATGTAATCAACATTTTAATAAAAAAAAAATAATAAGGATGTATGTTGATTTATATTATAGTCCAGCGAGGAGAGTGGAAACACTTCATAAAGGCCACAGTAAGAGTGCCAACCTGGGAACCAAGAACAGACACAGGGATCTCACCAATAAAGGCCTCAAGAGATAGATCCCACTGTCAGGTAGCATAATTCTCCAGTATACACCAAACACTGAAATATTAGTTTTAGATGGACTAACCCTTTTATAATTAAACCAAGTTGACTAATATTTCATTTCAAAGGCCCTTACTATCAAAGAAATGGCTATATTGCTGAGAGAAACAGACAATTTCTATCACTTTCTGAATCTGAACTGTGAGAATGAAAACAGAAATCTTTCAATGGCTGCTGTGAGCAATACATTCCTAATCCAGATACAGTCATGGCCGAAATTGTTGGCACCCTTGATATTTCTCCAGGAAATCATGTATTTCTCACGAAACGTATTGCATTAACACATGTTTTGCTATACACATGTTTATTCCCTTTGTGTGTATTGGGACAAAACAAAAAAAGGGAGGAAAGAAAGCAAATTCGACATAATGTCACACAAACCTCCAAAAATGGGCTGGACAAAAGTATTGGCACCCTTTCACAACTGCGGATAAATAAGAATGTTACAAGCATGTGATGCTCCTGTAAACTCACCTGGGGCAAGTAACAGGTGTGGGCAATATAGAAATCACACCTGAAAGCAGATAAAAAGGAGAGACGTTCACTTAACCTTTGCATTGTGTGTCTGTCTGTGCCACACTAAGCATGGACAACAGAAAGAGGAGACGAGAACTGTCTGAGGACCTGAGAACCAAAATTGTGGCAAAATATCAACAATCTCAAGGTTACAAGTCCATCTCCAGAGAACTAGATTTGCCTTTGTCCACAGTGCGCAACATTATCAAGAAGTTTGCAACCCATGGCACTGTAGCTAATCTCCCTGGTCGTGGACGGATGAGGAAAATTGATGAAAGATTGCAACGCAGAATAGTCCGGATGGTGGATAAGCAGCCCCAAACATGTTCCAAAGACATTCAAGCTGTCCTGCAGGCTCAGGGAGCATCAGTGTCAGCGCGAACTATCCGTCGACATTTAAATGAAATGAAACGCTATGGCAGGAGACCCAGGAGGACCCCACTGCTGACACAGAGACATAAAAAAGCAAGACTACAGTTTGCCAAAATGTACTTGAGTAAGCCAAAAGCCTTCTGGGAAAACGTCTTGTGGACAGATGAGACCAAGATAGAGCTTTTCGGTAAAGCACATCATTCTACTGTTTACCGAAAACGGAATGAGGCCTACAAAGAACAAAACACAGTACCTACGGTAAAATATGGTGGAGGTTCAATGATGTTTTGGGGTTGTTTTGCTGCCTCTGGCACTGGGTGCCTTGACTGTGTGCAAGGCATCATGAAATCTGAGGATTACCAAAGGATTTTGGGTCGCACTGTAGGGCCCAGTGTCAGAAAGCTGGGTTTGCGTCCAAGATCCTGGGTCTTCCAGCAGGACAATGACCCCAAACATACGTCAAAAAGCACTCAGAAATGGATGGCAAAGAAGCGCTGGAGAGTTCTGAAGTGGCCAGCAATGAGCCCAGATCTAAATCCCATTGAACACCTGTGGAGAGATCTTAAAATTGCTGTTGGGAAAAGGTGTCCTTCCAATAAGAGAGACCTGGAGCTGTTTGCAAAGGAAGAGTGGTCCAAAATTCCGGGTGAGAGGTGTCAGAAGCTTATTGATGGTTATAGGAAGCGACTGATTTCAGTTATGTTTTCCAAAGGGTGTGCAACCAAATATTAAGTTAAGGGTGCCAATACTTTTGTCCAGCCCATTTTTGGGGTTTTGTGTGACATTATGTCATATTTGCTTTTCTGCCTCTGTTTTATATTTGTTCCAATACATACAAAGGGAATAAACATGTGTATAGCAAAACATGTGTTAATGCAATACCTTTTTTGTGTGAAATACTTGATTTTCAGGAAAAATATCAAGGGTGCCAACAATTTCGGCCATGACTGTATATTGAATAAACAAGGCAATTGATATAAATGTTGGTAGTTCAAAGAGGTAAGTTGAGGTCTTACCTTCATAGAAGTGAAGTTTCTTGGTCTATCAAACTGGAACTCAACCTCTACATATCCATTGCGTGTGCTTTCATTTTTCCAGCCGACATAATCGTAGCCTGGCCAAACGCGATACTGGTGGCTCTGCGTGAAGTCGTCTAACCCTAGCACGCCATCCGTCAGCTGCCCCAAACCGTCAAACAGCCGCCTACATTTTTAAGCACATGAGATATTGGAGGTAGGTTTTGAATAAGATTTTGGATAAAGATGCCCTGCAGGAAGGCATATTTGTTTCATAGTAGGGTAATAGCATTATCCAATCAGAAGTGTGTGTTCATTGTATATCCTTTGATAATGACCACTAAGATCTGATGAGCACCACAATTTCTGTACTTGGAGACCTGTGTTCTTAAAATATCTTATTCATTATTCTGTTTGATGCAAGTATTGCCATTTTCTAAATTTAAAAAAATACACAGGTATCTCTTACTATAGAAACAGCCTTTTTGATGAGAATATGGTCTACTGTGTCCATTTTAGGCCATCTAATACAGTTGACAGGTCTTTCTCAGCCAGCTAGCATAGTTAGAAAATTAAGGAGCGACTTCAGGTGTTGAATTCAAACTCCCTTTTCCTACAGAAAAGAAGTGATTCTGAAAATGGTAATTTTTGTCAAAAAATGTGTAGTAAAAAAAATAACTAACTAGTTCATGAATTTGGAAGGTGACAATTATTTATTTAGTCATATCATGATTATTTTTGACTTCTTCAGTTATCATAGGTACAGCCTCTACAGACCTGAACAACTTTCACAATTATGCTATGTGTCTATCGATTTGTCAATAGTGTTGTCATTACTTAAGATAACAAAGCAATATATATATATATATATATATATATATATATATATATATATATGTCTTTTTCTTATATTGTTGTCTTGCAAAAATGAATTTATTTTTTTAACGCAATCTATATTGCGTTAAACAAAAAAACATATTGTAAAAAAAAACTAAAACAAACTGAAGCTCTTTTTTTTGTTTTGAACAGTATTAGTTTAAAGAAAAATAGTGTTAAACACTACAATTATGATTGTGGTGCAAAGCATTACATAGTTGCTCACAAATAAAAGAGCATTTTTTTCTTACAATTTTTCCACATTAAAATAATTAACAAAATGAAAAAAATTAAATTATAAATGAAAAACAATGCAGCAGGCAAAAAATGGTTTAGGTGAGAAAGGGAAGAATGATTTGTTTAGGGCTGAATATGTTACATTAAGGGTTATTAGTGGGTTAAGAAAAGAACACAAGAAGGAACAAAAAAAAAAAGTTGTGTTTTTTTTTTTTTAACTTGTCAGGTTACCTTAACTGACATCATATATAGATTGAATCTCATCTATTTGATCTGCAGATAAATAAAGCAGATTAAATATAAAAGTAACAATGTTACTTTCTATCTTTCTATGTACCTGAACAGTGTTTGTAAACTCAGTGTCAGATGGTCCATTTTTTACAGCATCAGCTTCTACAGCTACTGCATTTACAACTCTGGGCTATCATTTCACAATTGCAATTGCCGGCAAGCACGGACAGAAGGACAGGGCATACTACTTACACTGTGAATTTTTTTTGGGTTGTGTATAGTACACCCAATGTCCTCAACTAGCTAAAGCCTAACTCCAGTCAAAAATATTTTTCAAGTTTGGGGTAAGTAAAAGTTGTCCAGGTTTTAATTCTGTATTACAAGGAAACATTGGGAAAGTGAAATTTTAGAAATATCCCTACACAATTCTTACTAAAAAAATGTTGTACTTTATTGTATCAGATACAAAAACCAAGAAAAAAAGCCTAAAACATAGTGGCACACAGTACTAAAAGCATTTAAATTGGACCAAGGCCATGTATCCATCAAAAAGTCCTCTTTGTCTCAACACAATAAATTGTGCTTTAATAGGAGCAATTCTACCACATAAATTGAGGGGCTGTACAATACTGATCAATAAATCTGCTGAAGTGGAATGAGTGCAATATAATTATCTATAGTTGATGTAAGTCAAATGCCAAGGCATGCATGAATATATCTGCCAGATTGTGTGGAAACATTACCCTGTGTTTAGTTATTATGGTAGCATTTCACATCTTTCTTTCTCCCTACTGGGGGGATTTTTCTCCTTTAAGTCAACAGGGCAGGAGGTCACAGACAGCAAAAAAAAGCATTATCAGAAGTTCCAAATCTTCCCCAACATTACAAAAATGTTTTTGTCTACGTCTCCCCATTGGCGAGAGAATAAATCCCCAACAGAGGCACAGTCAAAAATAAATTACTGGCAAAGACTATTTTCCCTCCCTACTTTATCCAGAATTAAAAAGTTTGGTTTGAGTTTGGCTCTTTAAATCTCAATTGTCAACAAGCTGGCGTACCTCTTCTCCAGGTATCCATCATAGGTGGAATCATTTAAATATGCTATTGGATGTCCTGGAGCCATATAGGTCTCTCCTTCTGGAATACTGTAGGACTTCAGACCATCTGGAACAAAATAATTGAATTCCTTTTAAAAAATCTGAATGAAAACTTTCATTGAAATAGATCTGTCTGCCAAAGGTTGAGCTATGCATGGCTGGTGCTCATCATTCATCATACAGTTCATACAACTTATGCACAGTGAGCAGGCCTTTCTTGTGTGGGGCAAAGGGAACACTCAATAGGTTATAGCAGAAGTTTTTTTAGCATGCTAGAAAATCAGACTAGACTAAGAAACCATCAAGTTAAATCATATGCATTTTCCATTATAGCTCGAATATTAACCCTCTACTCAAATTAGCTGCATCTACTTGTTTCATCAAGTTGATTACATTAAAGCCCAATACACAGTATAAGAAAATCGGATGAACAATCGTCTGGTTTTCCTCGATGTTTTACTGCATGTCGAAACAGAGGATAGTACTAATTTTACAAAAATTATCAAACGACAAAGGCTTATTTTTTGTTTATTGTTTCTCATCATGCACAGTCTTTCATATCCCAATTTTCTCATACAAAAAACATACAAAAACAGTACACATTAAATGAAAATTGTTAGATCAAGAAAAATTTTAGAGCTTGCCCCTTCGGAAATGTTCATTTGGAGAGTCTGAATCGGATGTCGAAAGTTGCGTACACACTATACAAAAAGCTAGTGATCTTGTTTCTTTTCTTCTGATTTTCTCATAGCGTGTACCCTACTTTAGAGTCTATTTAAGAGAATGCAAGATAACTGCTTTTTCCCACATTGTACTTAACCATTGATTGCATCAACTGTTCCACTAAAAGCCTTCCTGCATGGCACCATTTCTATAGTCTAGTTTCTCCAGGTTTGTGGACACAGGACGGTGGTGCACATTAGCAGAGCTGGGGAAGATTGGCTTGTGTGAAAAGCAGGAATCCTAAAACATATTCCAGCGCTAGAATATTCTCCTACTTTCATCTAATGGCAAGTGAACAGAGCAGCATGGAGAGGGGGAATGTCGGCAGTTTTATGTTTTAATTTGGCAGCTGCAATTATAAAAAGGACAGGTGAATTAACACCAGACACTGTGCTAATGGTTGTTGTGTTTTTGTAGTCAGGTATACTGTATAAGAAACACTGTATACAAATATTCCATGTATTGTGTTGGACTTTCTTTTGTAATTGGGTATCATGTATACACCCTGCAATTAGTGTGTAGTTAATGAAATAATTTTTTTAAATAATTAAAAAACATCCAAAATATTATTTTTAAACTTGTAAGCTTTTTCTTTAACAGTAAATGAAAGTGATAAAAAAAACATATTTACTTTAATGGCTTATATCTAGTACAAATGTGTTTCTACTTACCATACCAGGCGCAGCCGTACAGTTCCACCCTCATACACACTGTCATGGGGACCTTGGTGACAGGGATGACTCGGATGTGACTGGCAATAATTGGGGGTCTTAGGTCGTTCAGGACTACTTCATATTCATCAACATTGCCTTTGATTATCTGGGAACAAAAGACACAGGTGATATTTATATTATCTATCTACAGTTGTGCTCAAAAGTTTGCATACCCTTGGAGAATTGGTAATATACAGTAATATTTACAAAATAACATAAGTAAGCAGGCAAAACACATTCCTTTATTTCTTATGGGATTCATATTCAACTGTAGGTCATAACAGAATGGCACAAACATAAAACAAATGAAATGACCCCTGTTCAAAGGTCTGCATACCCTTAGTCTCAATACTGTGTATTGCCCCCTTTAGCATCAATGACAGTGTGCAGTGACAGTGTGTCTTTTGTAATAGTTGTCTATGATGCCCCGAATTCTTGCAGGTGATATAGCTGGCTATTCGTCTTGGCAAAATGCCTCCAGTTCATGCAAAGTCTTTCGTTGTCTTGCATGAACCGCACATTTGAGATCTCCCCAGAGAGGCTTGATGATATTAAGGTCAGGAGACTGTGATGGCCACTCTAGAACCTTCATCCTTTTCTGCTGTAACCACTGGAAGGTCAACTTGGTCTTATGTTTAGGGTCATTGTTTTTCTGGAAAGTCTAAGAGTGTCCCATGCACAGCTTACGTGCAGAAGATTGCAAATTGTCTGCCAGTATTTTATGATAACATGCTGCAATAATTTTGCCATCAAATTTTACAAGATTCCCCATGCCTTTAGATTTCATACACCCCCAAAACATCTGTGAGCAGCCACCATGTTTTACAGTGAGGGTGGTGTTCTTGCCGCTATAGACTTTGTTGACTCTTCTCCAAACATAGTGCTTATGGTTGTGACCATAAAGCTCTATTTTGGTCTCCGTCACTGCAGATTACAGGGTGCCAGAAGCTGTGATGCGTGTCAAGGCACTGTCAGGCATACTGTAACTGGGTTTTTTTGTGTCATTGGTGCAGTGCAGGCTTCTTTTTGTCAACTTGCCCATGCAGCTCCTTTTTGTTCAAGTATCATTGTATTGTGCTCTTTGAAAGGAACACACAGTTTTTTCCAGAGCAGCCTGTGTTCTCCTGATGTTATACTGGCCTTGGCTTGGTATCAAGAGATCCCCGAATTTTCCTCTTCTTAATAAGTGATTTAACAGTACTGACTGGCATATTCAAGGCTTTGGACATCTTTTTATGTCCTTTTCCATCTTTATAAAGTTCCATTACCTTGTTACCTAGGTCTTTTCAGTATCTAGCCAACTCAGTGCATCCACGTGAGAGCTAATACACTCATTGATCATTTATACACAGACAATAATTGCAATTTAAAAAGCCACAGATGTAGGAAATTAACCTTTAATTGCCATTTTAACCTGTGTGTGTGTCACCTTGTGTGTCTGTACCAAGGCCAAACATTCCAGGTAATGTAAACTTTTGATCAGGGCTATTTGGGTGATTTCTTTTATCATTATGGTTTAAAAAAGGAGCCAAAAACTATGTGATAATAAACCACTTCATATTATCACTATCCTTAAATAAGTTTTTTGCATGTTCAGTCATATTTTCAATATCAATGCCAAAATTTCACATTTTCTGCCAGGGTGAGCAAACTTTTGAGCACAGCTGTAGCTATCTATCTCTCAGTTGTTTATTGACAGTCATTTCTATTTATTTCCCTCCACACATCTAATGGCAATCCCTCTCCATCAGAGATGTATTTTGTGTAAAGAAATAAACATTTTCATTGAGAATTTCAGTTAAATGGTTACTCACAAACAAGCAAGGTCATCATTCAATTTGACTTAATGAGAATTATCAGAAGTTATGTCAAGGATATGTGAGAGATCAGTCTCCACTATACAGCAATGACAATTCAGGGCCTTTCTGCGGTTATAGAAATCAGAAAAGATGTCGTAGTTTGGATATTATTTTTGAAAAGTTGTGCGCAGTGTTTGTTTCTCATTTAACCTACATGACTTAGGAATGATCAATGCTGTGCGCAACAGAAGAATGAGGTGTACCCTTTGAGAAGAAGGCATTGTTCCTACGTGAGCATCACAGAAATGTCATGGGTCTTGCTCAGCTAATCTGTATTGCTGAGAGCAAGATGACCATGCATGTTGTGGTTTGAGGGGCCAAATAGGAAGTTTTAGACTTTACTAGCTGTGCCATCAGAATTTTCAAGGATTCTAACTCATCTGAAATGCATTATTTGTGAAGAAATAAAATTACTATTGGGAAATTCAGTTAGCTGGTTACTCACAAATAAGCAAGGTCATCATTCAATTTGGCTTGATGAGAATTATCAGAAGTTATGCCAAGGATACGTGACAGATCAGTCTCCACTTTACAGCGTTGATGGTTCAGGGCCTTTCTACGGTTATAGAAATCGCTCAAGATGCAGTAGTTTGGATAATATTTTTGAAAGCTGTGCGCAGTGTTTGTTTCATATTTAACCTACATAGCTGAGGAATGGTCAATGGTGTGCGTAACAGAAGAATGAGGTGTACCCTTTGAGAAGACATTGTACCTACACAGGCACCACAGAATTGTCATGGGTCTTGCTCAGCTAATCGTATTGTTGAGAGAAAGATGACGATGCATATTGTAGTTTAAGGGGCCATATGGGAAGCTATGGACTTTACTAGCTGTGTCTTCAGGGTCTACAAGGCTACTAACACATCTGTAATCCTATGTTAAGATAACAGTTAAGTTGGCCAAAGCACAGATCTGTCATACACCATGAATGATTAATATAGTAGACATAGTTGATTCATAGGCTTTATCAGGCATACTTTAGTTAGTTGTGGTCTTTGTTTTGGTCATCATATAGGCCCATGGGTAATTGGGAAGATCCCCCTGGGTACCTTTGCTTCTGCAGCCAGTTTGTTTTTCCTTTATAACCCCGAATTCTACTGCCTAAAGTGGCAATAAAAAAACGGAATTTGACAAAGGTTGCAGATTTGCTTTGATAATTAGCAGACTGTCTGATTGGGTTAGTTATTCAACTCCTATTATATACATAAAAGTGCAGCGCTTAAAAAAGTGACAAATGATTATAAGAAAACAGTGAAAAATGTGTCAAAAATAGTCCATCTAAAGATAAAGAAAAGTCCCAGAGACTGTGATGAAACAAAGAAAATTCAAGGACAGTTGTTGTGTCACCAACCATTCAAAAGGCTTACCAGAAAGGCATGACTCCCTGTTAAGAATGGTCAATCGCACTTTGTTAAACAACCTAGAAAGCCGGTCACTTGAATCCTCCTCCAGATCACCAAAGGAGCAAATAAAGATCTTCCAAATAATGGATCTTACTTAGGGTAGCTGAACCACTCACCTTGCAGGGGATTTTTTTTCTTTAGCTGCTCTTTACTACCTCTTTAATCTAGATAAAGATTTAAAGAAATCTTTAAAGGGTGATTCTATTCTAGATTTATCTAACTGCTCCTAAATGTATTTTTGAATAATATATACAGCTTGTCTTTAGTTCCTGTAGTATAAAGATTTATGCTCTCAGTAATGTAAATGAAAAAAATAAAGGCTTTCCTGATCACAATCTTCTATCTCATATGCCAAAGACATATCACTACAGGTGTTCATATTACACATATAGCAATAAAGTGTGTCTAAATGAAAGAACAAAAATGTATTACACTGCAGCTTACCAGTCCTTAGATGTGATGGCTGCATTTGTTTTTCTTTGTTCAAGCTTTTTTTTCCCTTTATTTTCACTTAGTGATCATGCCAGTAACACACTCCCTGTCTTGGAGTGACAACGCTTCCTCACTTCTCTGTATTTAAGGAGAAGCATCACTGTCACCCTAGGAAGGACTACATCCACCTTTTCTCCATAACATAGAAAACAGTGGTTTTGAAGTCCCTAGAATAAACTGGGAGTTATGTAACGTATAAGACTGTAGCACAGGCGGAGAGCACAGGAAGCTATCAGATGACAGAGTTTCTGGCAGGATCAACAGTTATAACAAAACACATCTATTGAACAGATACTGTATACCAAAATACTTTCAACTGCATGCCAAACATAACAGGCATAACAAGCCAAAGCCAAATAAGAGAAGTTTATTGTTAGGGTTTACATACCCCTAAATGTCTCATATTAATGGACAAGGCTGCATCTAAAAGTGGCAAAGGTGCCCATGGTGTGTAGTTCATCTTATATCACCATACAGTTCCATTACAACAGTTTACATTTCAAGGTGTTAATTTGGGTTGTCCGGTTTTGACAGCCCATTCAAATGGTCTGCAAAATGCACTGGACTTTTTCAGATTGCACTGCAATAAACTGCTGCATTTGGGGTGCTATTAACAATTTATTGGCATCCACGTCTGTGTCACAAGGGCAGTGCGTTTACTGCAATTTGGTATGAATGTGCTCCAAACTTCGGTTCACATCAGTGCAGGTGGTGCAGCTGCGAGACCCGCACAAATGCCTGCAGCTGCGCCACCCACACAGAGGAATGTAGGACACACAGGCGGGTGCCATTAATTCTAATGGCATGCTGCCCGCACTGGAAATCACAACCGTACTGGGAACCTCTGTTCCCGTGCAGGCTGCGATTTCCCAAGTAGTGCAGGGACTTCTTCCCTGTGTGTCCAAATGAACGGGCTCTCCTGCCCCAGCAAATCGCAGCCCGCACGACCGCACAGATGTGAACCAGGGCTAAATCAGAATTTATGTGTAATTAAAGAATACGATCTTTCTGCTTGTAATAGTACCATACATCCCACCTGCTGGCCTTGGTGGTCCTTCCATGAAAGCCACCTATCTCCATTTCGACTGTAGTCCACACGGTAGGATCTAGCAAACTCTTTACCGGTAGCCCGAGCATGACGTCCTTGAGTTCCAATCAGTGTAATGAAATACAGTTTGTGTAGATGTATCTGTAAGAACTGGACATCTTCGGGCTGAAGCAAACCCGCGGGGCACCAAGCTCCATCGCCTTCCTCCCGTTGAAGCCTGTAGAAGAAAAAGAGAATATATCTTTACTCTTGAAGTTAAAGCAGTTCTAAAGGCACAATCTTTTTCCCAAAAGCTGTTTTATGGCCAGGTGTGGGCTACTCTTTCGTTATTTCTTCATCAATTAAGCAGGTAAAAGGTCTGGAGGTGATTCTAAGTGTGGTATTTGCATTTTGGAATCTATTGATGTGAATATCATCATGCATTCAAAGGAGCTGTCCATACAAGTGACACAGGCCATTGTAAGGCTTCAAAAACTAAACAAATCCACCAGAGAGAAAACAGCAACATTAGAAGTGGCCAAATCAACAGTTTGCTACATTTTGAGGAAAGAAGAACACACTGGTGAGCTCAGCAATACATGGACATCCACGGAAGACAACAGTGGTGGATGATCACAGGATCTTCTCTATGGTAAAGAAAAACCCATTCACAACATCCAGACAAGTGAAGGACACTCTCCAGGAGGTGGGCGTATCATTGTCAAATTCTATAATCAAGACTTCAGGAGAGCAAATACAGAGGGTTCACCACAAGGTGCAAACCATTCATAAGCCTGAAGAATAGAAAAGCCAGATTAGGCTTTGCCAAAAAAAATCTAAAAAAGCCAGACCAGTTCTGGAAAAGCATTCTTTGGATGGATGAAACTAAGATTAATCTGTACCAGAATGACGGGAAGAAAAAAGTGTGGAGAAGGCTTGGAACAGCTCATGATCCAAAGTACACAATGTCATATGTAAAAAATGGTGAAGGCAGTGTGATGGGCATGGGCATGCATGGCTTCCAGTGGCACTGGGTCATTAGTGTTTACTGATGATGTGACAGAAGACAGAAGCAGACGGATGAATTCTGCAGTGTTTAGAGATATACTGTCAGCCCATATTCAGCCAAATGCAGCAAAGTTGATTGGATGGCGCTTCACAGTACAGATGGACAATGATCCAAAACACACTGCAAAAGCAACCCAGGAGCTTTTGAAGGAAAATATGTGGAATATTCTGCAATGGCCGAATCAATCACTTGATCTCAACCCAATTGAGCATACATTTCACTTGCTGGAGGCAAAACTAAAGGCAGAAAGACCCACAAACAAAGAACAACTGAAGATAGCTGCAGCTAGAGCCTGGCAAAGCATCAGAAAGGAGGAAACCCAGTCTTTGGTAATGTCCATGGGTTCCAGACTTCAGGTAGTCATTGCCAGTAAAGGATTCTCAACAAAATATTAAAAATTAACATTTTATTTATGATTATATTAATTTGTCCAATTACATTTGAGCCCCTGAAAATTGAGGGGACTGTGTATAAAAATGGTTGCAGCTCCTAAAATTTGTACTTGACATTAATGTTCAACTCCTTGAATTAAAGCTGAACGTCTGCACTTCAAATTCATTTGGATTGTTTTGTTTTAGTTTATTCTGGTGGCATACAGAGCCAAAAGTATGTAAATTTTGCCTGTGTCCAAATATATATGGACCTAACTGTATACTGTATAGTTGTATATTGTATGTACTGTACATATGGACAGCCACGTTTTTTCATTTCATATGCAGGCTTTTGCCAATCCTCTAATCACAATGCCAATCTTCTAATCACAATGCGAGTCTACTAAATAGGTTCTGTCTGACTGCCAAAAAGGAAAAAAATAACATGCAGACACTGTCTCCAATATTGTGAAATATCCACAATGCTCATGATACCTAAAGACCATGTAATAGAAGCTGCCCAGGCTTTAGGTCGCATGTTGTTGCCTACAATAAATGTGAATATAGGTCCAGTTTGAGAATGCAGTTAATAGTAATATAGGCAATACAGAAGAGAATGGTGACATAGCCCCTATGGAGTATAGGTCACACTGCTGACCTCCATAAACCATTTTTGCAGTGTTTACAACTTTTTTTTCCATAAAGTATTAACCCGTGAGAGTATAAACCTTGCAAAACCTGCTCCAGCACCGAATTTTTTTTTTGTATAATAATAATAATAATAATAAAACCCTGATATCCTGGTATTGTGTGGGGCCCCATAGCAAAACCATTAAAGAGACCTTGTCACATGATTAAATTGGAACCTAAGAAATAAAGGCAAAACTTTTTTTTTTGCTGTAATCATATATAAGGAAGCATGTATCCAGGGGCTTTTTTACCACAAGGCAAACAAGGCACTTGCCTAGGGCAGCATTTTTCAGGGGGGAAGCACCTCCCTCCAGAAGAAGGGATGAAAGAAGGGACACGTGCTCCATGGGAACCAAATGGGATCTGAGAGAGGCTGCGAGCTGCTTAATGGTGTATGTAGAGCCTGACTCTCATTCCTGTGGATGTCTGAAGATGAAGATGAGTGTCTTTCTCTCTATGGCCGGGGGTAGTGGAAGGCTCTCCCAGGTGAAAGGCAGGGATGTTGTTGGTCAATGTCAGACTTTCTCCACGAGAGGGGCAAGGGGGGGTTGGAGTTGGTCGGTGTCCGTGGGGGCAGACGATTTTTGTGTTGCCTAGGGCAGCACAAAACCTAAATACACCAATGCATGTATCTACACATACTGTATATAGCAGAGGACGTACCGTGCAAACTGTGGTCCAGTTGACTCATACCACTGACTAGAAGCAGTGATATCCTCATCACGAATTGTCCGGTCATACATCCCTAGCGCATAGCGACATATAGCTGCAAATATAGAAAAAATAGAACAGATAGTTGGTTTGTATGGAAATTATACAACATATATAAATGTGGCTCAATTCTTTTTTAAAAACTGGGAAAACGGGAAAGCATCTGTGTTGCTCACAGCAGCGAGGTAAGTGTATGCTCTCATGATCTGAATTGCATAAACATAAGTTAATAAGGGGACTATTTTGGTAGGAGGGTTTTTGTACTATCCTGGAAATTTTATTTGATATGTTTTACAGCAGAAAGTTAGGGAAACTTTTCTCCAAAATGTTTAGTATTGTTTTTACTTTATAAAAATAGGAAAAAAAACAGTGGTTATTACATACCACTCAAAACAATGATATTGAATTCATTTGAATACAGTGTTACATGGCGGAGTAATTGTTATTCAAACACTAAAAAACAAAAAATGGCCAGATAATGAAGGGTGTGTAACATGCTGCTATTGAGGTGGTTAAACTACAGTTATGATGCCACGTTGTATTATACCATCTAGTATTGTTTTATGCAATCTCATCCAGTATTTTTATCATACCCTAGGCCAGTGATTGTCAACTTTCTTGATATGGGGGGGGGTCTCAAGTGCGGCCCCCAATGTCACCAAAGGTTCACACATAATATCCAGAGCAATCAGAGAAAGCAGACACACAACGGTGTATAGTCAAAGACTATAGGCATGATACAAGAGATGGTCAGAGACTGCGGACATAATACAAGAGATGGTCAGAGACTGCGGACATAATACAAGAGATGGTCAGAGACTGCGGACATAATACAAGAGATGGTCAGAGATTGCGGACATAATAAAAGAGATGATCAGAGACTGCGGACATAATAAAAGAGATGGTCAGAGACTGCGGACATAATACAAGAGATGGTCAGAGACTGTGGACATAATACAAGAGATGGTCAGAGACTGTGGACATAATACAAGAGATGGTCAGAGACTGCGGACATAATACAAGAGATGGTCAGAGACTGCGGACATAATAAAAGAGATGATCAGAGACTGCGGACATAATAAAAAAGATGGTCAGAGACTGTGGACATAATAAAAGAGATGGTCAGAGACTGCAGACATAATACAAGAGATGGTCAGAGACTGCAGACATAATACAAGAGATGGTCAGAGACTGCGGACATAATAGAAGAGATGGTCAGAGACTGCGGACATATAACAAGAGATGGTCAGAGACTGCGGACATATAACAAGAGATGGTCAGAGACTGCAGACATGCTACAGGAGACTGTCAGAGACTAAAGGGGTTGCGAGACTGGGGACAAGCTTAAGGTGATATATTACATAAGACAGTTAGAAGCACTACTATAAGTAGGGAAAAACAGATTAGTGTCTACAGGGGACCTGTGGGTCACAGAAAAAGTGCCAAAGGGCTGTATGTGAACCCAGGCCCCTAGGCTATCATATTTTTTATAAAGCACTCACATAGAATAACTTCAGATGTTGAGTGTCCAGTCAGCAGGGTCAGCAGGAGGAGGCGGAGATACATTCTGCGGAGGCCGGATGTGTACAGACTCCACCCGCTTTCCAGTTCTCTTGTACGCTGTCCTCGTGAGGCAACTACATTTCTGCAAAAAAAAAAAAAAAAAAGACATACAAGTAAGACTTAATAAAACACAGACATGAAATTCTCCATAGCTTTCAACTTTCTAAGATGGGGAAAAAAAGGCAACCTTTCCCACAATGGATTTAGGCAAAGAACACACCCCTGCCACACCCCCAAGGAGACTATGGAGAAACCAAATGCAAAGAATAGTTGCTTAAACCCACTAGTTATTCTGCTGCACTGATTTCTCATAGCAAATGTATTCATTTAGTGGAAGAATGAAAAGTTGAGTGCAAAATAATGCTCTGAAACAAGGTACGTTGAGAGCTAAGAGCACAGTAAGGATGTTTCAGGTGCCAAAGCCAAGTCCAGCATAACAAACAGATTCAGCAAGTAGGTTTGAGGCTCCATACACATCAGCGTTTTTGTAAGCTCCTAGAAGTTATTATCAGCAGATTTGTTTCTGCTCCTAGAAGCTAAATAATGTTTTCCTATGTGTCCATGCACACTACTTCAGGCTATTACCATTTTTTGAGTGTCAGTGTCTAGTAGGAGAGAAAAAACTGTTAAACACCTAAAAAAACAAATTTATTGGAGCGTTTTTCCAGCAGAAAAAAAAACCCAGCTAAACACTCCTAAAACGCTTCTAACAGCTTTTTACTTGTTTTTTTCCCCTCCTATATATACTGTAAAAATGTTAATATGCCAGTACTCCTAAACACCTCTGACCGCTACTAGAACACTACTAAAAAAACCACCATTACCAGCACTCTTTATTTTTTTTCTTGCGTTAGCGTCCATGGAATCAAATAGTAATAGACCCCTGTTGCAGGCCTGTGGGGGGTGGTGAATAGAGCATACTTCCATTGTGCAAACATTTAATATAAATTGGTCAGCTATTAAAAACATGTATGATGCAATCCTTCCCTTCTTTATCGCACAAACTTTTTTTCAGCCACTAGGTGGCAGTAACGACTAACCCTATATTTTGCTGCTAATTTAAAAAAGAAAAACTGTCACTCCAGGTCACCTATACAATATAATTTACAAGAAGTTTAGCAAACATTATAGAATGAAGATACATTCCAGAGTTCTTGCTGAAAGCTTTGAAAGCACTAAATGGGGGAGATTTGCCCTTTTTTATGTGAACCTTTTGCCTTTATACAGAAGCTAGTAAAAATGGTAAGAGGGTCTTTTATGGCAATTTACATAAAAATGTCATGTACGGTATAAATGGTGTAAAAAATTTTTAATTGTTATTCCAAACAATAGTAAAATCACTGCCAAACAATAAAAACAATTTATGTTTCCATGATATTTGAATATAGACTAATGATTTCCTAGTTTACCTCCCCCCCCCCCATTAATGACATAATAGCACTAGGGCTTATTCAGATGGACAAGTAGTCCTGTCGTCTGTGCACAGCTGCTGGCAGATGCATGTGCATCCACCTCGGGGCTACATGCAGGCAGCCAATAGAAGTGCATGCACATGTAGCAGCTGCACAGACACAATCGCATGTGAAAGTTTGACATGCTGGCAAGAGCGGCCGCACGGACACAATCGCATGTCAAAGTCTGACATGCAGGCATGAGCGGCCGCACAGGCACAATTGCATGTCAAAGTCTGACATGCAGGCAAGAGCTGCCGCACAGACTCAATCGCATGCCAAAGTTTGACATGCAGGCAAGAGCGGCCGCACGGACACAATCGCTTGTCAAAGTCTGACATGCTGGCAAGAGCGGCCGCACAGGCACAATCGCTTGTCAAAGTCTGACATGCTGGCAAGAGCGGCCGCACAGGCACAATCGCTTGTCAAAGTCTGACATGCTGGGAAGAGCAGCCGCACAGGCACAATCGCATGTCAAAGTCTGACATGCAGGCAAGAGCGGCCGCACGGACACATATGGAGTGCATATGGAGTTCTGCATATGGAGTCCTGGTTTTCTGCAGAAGATACTACCAACCACCACGAGGGTAAAGCATACAGACCAGCAAACCATCCCACTAGCAAAATTAATCAAAGGACTGCACGGAAGTTCCCCTTATATCTGGGCAGTTGTAATTCAACTTTTTGTGCCAGACGTCTCCCTTCTACAACTGTGCTATTATATACACAGCAGACCCGCACACCATCACAACGTATGGGCAGACCACAACCAACCCATTACAGTCTACATGACTGAGATGTGGAGATGGTGGGGAATTTTCTCAGAAAAGCCCAGTCCTGATAAGATTGGGAATGGTTCCCTCCCTTGTTTTTTCTGGTTTCATAAAATTCCTGGAAGGCTCTTGTGAGTGACCCTAATTGAATACATGTGTAACTATCTATACAAACAGGGCTTTGCTCCTCTGTTTATCTCCTGCAGACCAATCCAGCAATGTAAATGGATGAAGACTGGCAGGACTATGGCCACGGTGCCAATCAGTGTACCTGTGAAATGGAAATAGCTGCATTATCGCATAGTGAGAAATGACAACCAACCTGATCTCAAAGTTTGCTTTTTTTGTGGGGGCAGGCAGGAGACAATCTTTTCATTGAAAGCTGAAGTTTAGGTACTTTACATAGTTATATCGGTACAGCATGAACCAGGAAAATATGTATGTGGCCTACCTGTGGGATCCCCGTGGAAGATGAAATCACTGCAGTAGACATTGCTACTCCAGTGATCTCTACTGGCTTCCAGGTCCTGTGCCAAGTGGCTGCCCTGCTACTTATCAAACAGGAGGATGCTCACTTGACAATGGCAGGAGGATGCTCACTTGACAATGGAAAGAGGATGCTCACTTGACAATGGAAAGAGGATGCTCACTTGACAATGGAAGGAGGATGCTCACTTGACAATGGAAAGAGGATGCTCACTTGACAATGGAAGGAGGATGCTCACTTGACATGGGTGCCATTCACAGAACACTTTGCATTTTCCCAATATGTTTAAAATGGAACTATACTCACCTTCTCTCCAGTGCTGCAGTGTCCCAGAGCTCCCCACTGACTGCTGACATCTTCAGACAGTTGTCTCCCAGGTACTGGTCTTTGGCCATTTTCATTGGCCAGGCCGAGATGTCATCAATCCCATGCGCTACAGTCATCTTGGCATAGCCACAACTGTACACTGAGCATACAGTCAGGTAAGGAGCTTTAATGCAGAAGAGACATACAGAATCGGGGAAGATCTACACAAACTGGAGCACTCAGAATCTGGTACAGCTGTGCATGGTAGCCAATCAGCTTCTAACTTCAGCTTCTTCAATGAAGCTTTGACAATAAAACCTGGAAGCTAATTGGTTTCTATGCAGAGCTGAACCAAATCTTGTATGCTCCAGTTTTAATAAATTCCCCCATTATGACTCTTCTGCATTAAAAATCCTGCCTGTTTGGCAAAAGGAATGCCCCCTCCCATTGGAGAGAGTTCCTCTCACTTCCTGTAATGTCTCCTGAATCAGATAACGACCAAAAAGAAAAACCTGATGGGAAGGAGGTGAGTTAACCTTTCCCCAAGGTGGGCAAAAGTTTAGTTTTAGATATACATTAAAGCAAAACTATAGTCCAGTGATGCGGCGTCCTGACATCATTGAGCAATTGGCCTCAAGGTACCAATTGCTGGCCACTTTAATTGGCAGGGACGATATGACGTCACTTCCATGCACGCACAGGAGTTGTGCCAGCTTCGGCATTGTTGAATTTCTACAGTGAGCTGCACATACACAGCTCATTGTACAGGGGTAGATAGGTAATCTTAATGCAGAAGAGACAAAACATGTCTCTTCTGCATTTAAAATTCTTCACGTTTGCACATTTTTATTTTTTACATAACGTTCCACTCTAACTAGTAATTTATTCCACATTAGTGCTTCATGGTCTGCCTGAAGCTGGCCATACACTATAGCTTTCTCTTTTCATTCAGCCAGCGGGCTGAACACAAAATACCTTACAGATTCCTCCATCTACACAAATTAGGTAATTGAAGGGATTCCCAAGCCCACACATTGGATTCTGACAGCAGCACTTGCCACTTTTAGAATACACTGATCAGCGGCTGATTGGCTGCAGCCACTGATCGAAAAATATTTTCCAGCTTGTCCCTTTGACATTAGTTGATCAAACACTCATCTTCTGTTAAGCGGGGATGGCTACACACTGATCGAAATTTGGCCAGCTCAACTGTGGGCATGGCAGGGTGGTGTCCTTTCCCTCCATACTATTTGCTAAACAGGGTCCCTCTTTTCTTTCAGGGGTTGTGACCTCTGTTTGTGACTGTGCTACTGACATTCCCCCCATTTCTTGCCCTAATCTTCTTAAAGAGGAGATATATATATATATATATATATATATATATATATCTCCTCTTTAAGAAGATTAGCGCAAGAAATGGGGGGAATGTCAGTAACACACACACACATATATATATATATATATATATTTTCATACTGACAGAAATCGTGAAATTTTGGCATTGATATTAAAAATATGACTGATCATGCCAAAAAAATGAATTTGATTTAAGATCATAATGATAACAGAAATCACCCAAATGGCCCGGATCAAAAGTTTACATACTCTGGAATCTTTGGCCTTGTTATAGACACACAAGGTGACACACACAGGTTAAAATGCCAAAGCTTAATTTCGCACCTCTGTGGCTTTTTAAATTGTAATTAATATCTGTGTATAAATTTTCAAAGAATTTGTTATTCTCTTGTGTGAACTGTGAAAGTACTTGCATAACAAGGTAATGGAACTATATAAAGATGGAAAAGGATATAAAAAGATATCCAAAGCCTTGATGATGCCAGTCTGTACTGTTCAATCACTTATTAAGAATTGGAAAATTTGGGGATCCCTTGATACTAAGCCGAGTACAGGCAGCCCAAGAAAGATTGCAGCCACAACTGCCAGAAGAATTGTTCGGGATACAAAGAAAAATTCCACAGATAACCTCAGGAGAAATACAGGCTGCTCTGGAGAAAGAGAGTGTGGTTGTTTCAAGGAGCAAAATATGACGATACTTGAATAATAATTAGCTGCATGGTTAAGTCGCCAATAAGAAGCCTTTATTTTTGCGCCAATGGCACAAAAATGCCCAGTTACAACATGCCCGACAACACCTTGACACACCTCACAGCTTCAGGCACATTGTAATCTGGAGTGGCGAGACCAAAATAGAGATTTATGGTCACAGCCATAAGCGCTATGTTTGGAGAGGGGTCAACAAGGCCTATAGTGGCAAGAATACCATCCCTACTGTGAAGCATGGTGGTGGTTCACAGATGTTCTTTGGGGTTGTGAGCTCTAAAGGCACGGAGAATCTTGTGAAAATTGATGGCAAGATGAATGCAGCATGTTATCAGAAAGTATTACATTCTTCTGCTTGAAAGCTGCGCATGAGACACTCTTGGACCTTCCAACACGACAATGACCCTAAGCACAAGGCCAAGTTGACCCTCCAGTGTTTACAGCAGAAAACAGTTCTGGAGTGGCTATCACAATCTCCTTACCTTAATATCATTGAACCACTCTGGGCAGATCTCAAACATATGGTTCATGCAAGACGACCAAAGTTTTTGCATGACCTGGAGGCATTTTGCCATGATGAATGGGCAGCCATACCATCTGCAAGAATTTGGGGCCTCATAGACAACAATTACAAAAGACTGCATGCTGTCATTGATGCTAAAGGGGACAATACACAATATTAAGAACTAAGGGTATGCTGACGTTTTAACAGGGGTCATTTCATTTATTTACTTGTTTCCATGTTTTGTTTTATGATTGTGCTATTCTGTTATATTCTGCTATAGTTGAAAACAATTCCCCTAAGAAATAAAAGAAATATGTTTTGCCTGCTCACCTTTGTTTTCTTTACAAATGGTACATACTTTATATTACCAATTCTCCAAGCATATTCCAACTTTTAGACATAACTTTATATCAAAAATAGTCAAAGATCTTACCGCTTCACCACTTTATTTATATTTATAGAACTTGCACTCTTTACAAAAGATCATCAGATGTTTTTTTGGACCATGGGGTAACTATCCTATGACCTAAATAGCTAGAAGATACAATGAGACCATACATACAGTAATTCTACGCTATGGGCTTACTGCTAGTGCAACAAATGACCACCCTTGGTGCACCCTTGTCATACAACCTCATTGTCTTCACCATGCCCAATCTAGAAGTCATGACCCAGTCATGAGCCAAGAATGGCTTTCTTTGCATCTGAGAAGCCATCCTCATCCAACAGTCGAACAGTAGAGAGAGCCTGTCACCCATCTGCAGCACTATAAAGGCTCCATGGCATATATTTAATCTCTTTCCAGGCGATACTTCATAACAAGTCCAGCTGTTCTGAAATAGCATTTTATCCATCATCACATTAAACGACGATTACACAGACAGACCTAGCATCTGTTTAATCGTTTTATGCTATCAGGGATCGCTTGCAGGCAGCATGACAGGACTTTCCTGCAGTCTGATCTCTTGAGAGAATATTAGTGTTATTATCTATGACTGATAACAGCAGGAAACTGTCCAATTTTTCTGTCAGGCCAGAGGAATGTAGTATGGTTCTAGGCTCATAGGAGAGGCCAGATCTGCTCTCTGATCCACTTCCTGTGGCAGCCATGTTGCTATTCTCTAAGCTAGTGTTGCTCTGTGACACGAGGTCAGCAATGTGTGGAATTCAGACTCTTCGCTGCAAGCAGCTGACAGAAATGTGGACCATAGCTGAACTCACATCTGTAGTTCATGTTTTACATATCCTTGCCCCTGTCAGACTGTACAACATGCAAGCTGCCATTTTGAGGCCTATAAATCACTGAAGCCTGTCAAATCTATATAAGAGTGTGATGTGAATTTAAAGAAACTGGAGTAAAGAAAACCTGACGTAATGTCCATATAGTTCATATTTAATTTCCCTGTATGAAGAGGATGAATGGTGACAGAATGCTCTGATTATCAAGCAAATTGTTTAACAATCAGGGCTGGATTTTCATCACTAGAGACTCCAAGCACCATCTTTAGCATCCAAAGCAAAACCACCTGCTGGGATCACATTCTTTAAACAGAAATCTCAATATTTTCCTGTTATTAACTGTCTTACTATATAGTGAAAAGCCATTAATAAGCTTCTCATAGATGATTGTATTTCTATGGATGGAAACGAAGTGTGACAGGCATGCTATTATTGTGGTCAGAGACAGTAAATATTCTACAAGAGATGGTCAGAGACTATGGACCTGCTACAGTACATGTGTGGTTAAGAGACTGTGGAAATGCTACAGGCATGGTCAGAAACTGCGGACATGCTACTGGTGTGGTCAGATACTGTGGACATAGTATGGCTGTGGTCAGATTGTGGAAATGCTGAAGATGTGTCCAGAGACTATGGACATGTTAGAGGTGTGTTCAGAGATTATAGACATGCTACAGTTGTGGTCAAAGATGGTGGACAGGCTGCTGATGTTGTCAAAGGCTGTAGACATGCTACAGCTGTGGTCAGAGACTGTGGACATGTGGGTAGTTGCAGTGTGGGAACCAGAATTTGTATTAAAGGCTCAGCTCAACAGATAACCAAGCGGGAGAGCACCACGCCAGGGAAACACAGTTCCTTTTAACTTGAGAACACTGTGGATACAGATGTGGGGACAGCATCTGTCTCAGAGAGAATGTGGCCTAGCCAGTCCAGACACAATGGAGAGTCTTCCGTGGTAGGATGGCATGTTCTTAGCCTGTCCCTCCTCCCAAGCGGGAGAGAACCACGCCAGGGAAACACAGTTCCTTTTAACTTGAGAACACTGTGGATACAGATGTGGGGACAGCATCTGTCTCAGAGGGAATGTGGCCTAGCCAGTCCAGACACAATGGAGAGTCTTCCGTCGTAGGATGGCATGTTCTTAGCCTGTCCCTCCTCACCAGGAATCTCTCCCTGCCACTAGTCACTTTCTCTGTCAGACGTGTCCTCTTTCCCTCTCCTGTCCACTTCACAGAATGCACACCAAAACCTGGGAGCAGGGACTTAAAATGGCTCTGCTGACCCAAGATGGCCACCAGGGGTAGCCAACAGGAATGTTGCCTCCGGGGACCAGGAAATCATAGTGAAACCAGGTTTCTCCTGGCTTCCTCTCCAACTGCTGCACTACGCCAGTTGATCACACCTACAGTGGAGGAAGCAACCTGCACCTGTCTACAGACATGCTACAGGTGTGGTCATAGATTGTGGACATGCTATAAGTGTGGTCAGAGACTATGGACATGCTACAGGTGTAGTCAGAGACTGTGGACATGCTTCAGATGTTGTTAAAGACTGCATACATGCTACAGGTGTGGTCAGAGACTGTAAACAGACTACAGCCATGATCAGAGACTCCTGACATGCTACAGATGTGGTCAAAGACTGTGGACATGCTACAGGTGTGGTCAGAGGCTGTGGACATGCTACAGGTGTGGTCAGAGACTGTGGACATGCTACAGGTGTGGTCAGAGACTATGGGCATGCTACAGGTGTGGTCAGAGACTGTGGACATGCTACAGGTGTGGTCAGAGACTGTGGACATGCTACAGGTATGGTCAGGGACAGTGGACGTGCCACAGGTGTGGTTAGAGACTGTGGTCATGCTACAGCTATGCTCAGAAACTCTGGAAATGCTATAGCTATGGCCAGACATTGTGGATATTCTACAGTTGTGGTCACACACTATGGAAATGTTACAGGAGTGGTCAGAGACTGTGGACATGCTACAGTTGTGGTCAGAGACTATGGCCATGCTACAGGTGTGGTCAGAGACTGGACATGCTACAGGTTGGTTATAGACTGTGGACATGCCACAGGTATGGTTAGAGACTGTGGACATGCTGCAGCTGTGGTCAGAAACTCTGGAAATGCTACAGGAGTGGTCAGAGACTGTGGATATGCTACAGGTGTAGTCAGAGACTGTGGACATGCTACAGGTATGGTTAGAGACTGTGGACATGCCACAAGTGTGGTTAGAGACTGTGGACATGATACAGCTGTGGTCAGAAACTCTGGAAATGCTACAGGAGTGGTCAGAGACTGTGGATATGTTACAGGTGTAGTCAGAGACTGTGGACATGCTGCTGATGTAGTTAAAGACTGTAGACATACTAGAATTGTGGTCAGAGACTAAGGACATGCTGCTAATGTGGGCAGAGACTGTGGACATACTACAGGGGACCATCAAAGGCTTCTGACATATAGGAAGATGGTTAGAACTCCTTACCATTTCAGCTATTTTACAATTTAGTCAGGTGAGATGTTCCTAGGTTTTGCCTATGTCACAGGACACATGATACAGAGTCATAAAAGAAGTCCAGGAACTCTTCTCCTCAAAGGAAAGTACTACTGGCTGCTGAAGGCCTGAGGGCCACAAAATAAGTACCAAAGGACTGCAGGCTGGCCACCAAGACATTAAAAGCATAACCCAGCAGAGGTCCTGTACATCACTCCAGCATGCAAATATCTGCCCCTACAGGAGTCAGCAAGTGTACAGGGTGTGCTTTGGGACAACTATTTATTTTTCAGCTTGTTAAAGTCACATGAAAGCCATTACTAGAAATCCATTCATGACGCACATTGGTTTAAAAAAAAAAAAAAGACATTAGGATTGTGCCATCCTGCATTTGGATGGGATTTGGCTGAAGGAGGAGGAAAATTAATTATGTGAAACTTGATCTACACCATAAATCTGGGTGTAGACTGCCTCTTCACAATATAAACTATAGAAAAATAATAGAACAACAGCAGAAACAGAACAAATGGTGCCTAGATATAGTTTGAGTGAGACTAGGATTTGTCCAGGCAAGGCAAGGTAACATTTTTACAATACTCTCCCCCTAGCCCCCTGCTGTTAGCACTTACCTTCTGTTCACTCATTTAATATAGAGAAAGTACCCAATATTAATCAGTATGAAGGAACATGTGGCTCTTTTCCCTTACTCCCAAAATGCAATTAAGGGAAGGCAATTAGGTGAGTTTGTTTTGCCTTGCATGAGCAAAGCAGAGGTTCACTTTAAAGTACAGGTTTACGTTTTGTAACATATTCTGTTGTAACATATTTGCTGTTTTTTTTTATTTTTTGTTTATATCAAATCCTATCTTGGGAATTTACAACAGATTTCCATATTAGTGTAGCACCCTCCTAGATAGGTGCTAGGTTTAGATGAGGGCCTGAATGCTGAGACTCGGGTTCTACTATAGCTGACTGAGGATCTACTGAAGATCTGGTGGTCTGGTATAACAGAGGAAGGCAACCTACTGTTCCTGGGCCTTGTGAGTACAGACACCCCTAAAGGATCTTAGAGACCGTGTGCTACTTAACCCCCTCTGGTGCTACGGAATCAGCTAAAGGGGACATTGACTAGTGTTCCAAAGAGTTTTGGTTACTGCTACCTAAAGGGACTTTGCTCTAGTCTACAACTACTGCTGCTTTAAAGCTGAAGTCTATTGTTTGTTTCAAGCATGGACTTCTTCATAGCTTACATGAAAGAATACTAATATTTTACCCGCGCTTTTGGACAAGTGATTCCAGAAGTATAGCTGCCTCCCACACCTCTTATATTCTCCAACTACAAACATTTTAGTGTGGCGCTTCTCAATATTTTAAATTAAGTGCTAAATAATAAAGTCCAAAAATTCACATATATATAGCGAGCGCTCAAAATTATAGAATACATACATTATATTATTATTATAATTATATTATACATAATGAAAAAAATGAGAAAATAAAACTAAAAAATGTCCAGCTGCAATTGCACCAACCCAGGGATATCCAGCGCCCAGTAAAGAGACACACCCCTCTTGATGACATGCCATTGCACAAAATGCGTTAAGGAGGAGCCCTAACGCAGGGACGTCACGCCGCCGGAGCCGCACGTGAGGTCCGGTGGCCATTTTAGATAGTGGCTGTTACAGCCACCTGAGATTTCTCATATGCTGTATCATTTAACTACATATTTATACAATTTTTGCCCTCAATTACCAGAGGATGTTTTTTATTTTGTTTTATATACTTATAACAAGTGCTCACAATAAATTTGACATTTTATAAAATACTACACTAAAAGTTTTTTTATATATGGCTTGGCTTTGAGCCATCTGCTCGGTGAGACCCCCAGAGGAAGAGGAGCTGTACTAGAGAGCTGGTGTCCGGACAGAGGATCCATATTTCTGGCAGGCTGACTGATCTACCTTAAAGGGGACCCCGCAGAGATTTTATATTCAATGCACATTTTCCTTGTGCATCTGGTGAGTGCGCAATTTATATGTTTGGAGCACGGTGTCACTTCTATTAGCAACGAAAGACGATTTCACTTCCTATTCTGCTGACTATTTCGAGTCAAGCCTTCGCGAATATTCACACAATAGACTGTTTCTATATATTTGGTGCAATCTAGCACCGTATTCATATATATGTGGTTATACTTGATTTGATATTGTATTTTAGCGCTGCACCTATTTTATTTATTGACTAAATAATAAAGTGTTGAGACTATAAAGTGCTATAAAACACCTCCCTCCAATATATGTGCATCATCTTCCCACTTAAAACATATGTACATTACAGAAGAGAGCTGGCTCTCTGTGCTCTCCCCACAGGATCCTCATGTCGGATGGTACACGGCTTGATTACCCGCTCCCTACCCACCTTTCCGGGAGATGAGCAGTCCTTGGAGGAGTTGGGGATGGATAATCAAGCTGCGTACCGTCCGATCTAAGAAGATCCTGTATAACCTGCTTTATGGAGGAGCACTGTTATACCAGGCAGCTCTCTTCTCGCTAACAATTCTCCTATCTGGACTTGCAGCGGGCGTGGGTACAATGTTCATGGGGGGACTGCATGGGAGAGTCTGCACCTCCTCACTACTTCTGTAATATTGGAGGGGGTGGGGGGTTTGTTTTTGCTTGGAAGGGAAGGGTAATGGGGGTAAAAAGCGGGGGGGGGGGGCATTTGTGCTAGAAGAAGGAATGGGGGGTGGGGAGGGAAACGTATGTGTTAGGGGGCAGAGTTGGGAAAGATTTGTGCTAGGAGGGAGAATTGGGAAGTGGGCAGAGATTTGTGCTGGGAAGGGTAATTTGGAGGGGGATATGCTAAGAGGATGGATTTGAGCTAGGAGGGGGAATTTGGGGCAGAGGATTTGTACTAGAAGTAGGGATATGGGGGGAGGGTTTATGCTAGGAGTGGGTATTTAGGGGGAGGGTTTACGCTAGGAGTGGAGATTTAGGGGGAGGGTTTACGCTAGGAGTGGGGATTTGGGAGAGGGTTTACATTAGGAGTGGGGGTTTCGGGGGAGGGTTTCTGCTAGGAATGGGGATTTGGGGGGAGGGTTTACGTTAGGAGTAGGGATTTGGGGGGAGGGTTTATGTTAGGAGTGGGGATTTGGGGGAGGATTTAAGCTAGGAAAGAGTATTTAGGGGAGATAATTTGTGCTAGCAGTGGGGATTTGGGGGAGATGATTTGTACTAGGAAGGGGATTTAGGGGGAGAACGTACACTAGAAGAGGGGATTTGGGGGGGAAGGCTGTACACTAGGGGTGGGGATTTGGGGGAGGGATTACGCTAGTAGTGGGGATTTGTGGGGAGAGGTTACGCTAGGAGTGCGGATTTGGGGGAGAGGATTTGTGCTAGGAGTGGGGATTTGTGCTAACATGGGGTATTTGGGGGGATGGTTTACGCTAGGAGTGGGGATTTGTGCTAAGAGGGAGTATTTGGGGGGAGGCTTTACGCTAGGAGTGGGGATTTGTGCTAAGAGGGAGTATTTGGGGGGTGGGTTTACGCTAGGAGTGGGGATTTGTGCTAAGAGGGAGTATTTGGGGGGTGGGTTTACGCTAGGAGTGGGGATTTGTGCTAAGAGGGAGTATTTGGGGGGTGGGTTTACGCTAGGAGTGGGGATTTGTGCTAAGAGGGAGTATTTGGGGGGTGCGTTTACTCTAGGAGTGGGGATTTGGGGGAGGATTTACATTGGAAGTGGGGATTTGGGGGGAGGATTTAAACTAGGAGAGGGTATTTGGGGAGAGAATTTGTGCTAGCAGTGGGGATTTGTACTAAGAAGGGGGATTTAGGGGGAGAATTTACGAGAGGGGATTTGGGGGAAAGGATGTACACTAGGTGTGTGTATTTCTGGGACGGTTTATGCTAGGAGGGGGGATTTGGGGGGAGGGTTTACACTAGGAGCGGGGATTTGGGGGGGGGGTTTATATGCTAGAATGGAGTATTTGGGGAAGAGGATTTGTGCTAGGAATGGGATTTGTGGGAGAGGATTTGTGCTAAGAGGGGGGATTTGGGGAGAGAATTTATGCTAGGAGGGGGATTTGGAAGGAAAAGGGATGTGTGCTAGGAGGGGGATTTGTGGGGAATCGGAGGGGAGTTGAGCTGGAAGGTGGGATTGAGGGGCAAAAATATGGGCTGGGAGGGGGATTTGGATTGTGAGGATGGGGGAATTTTTGCATTTTAGTTTGAGAAGAATTTTAACTTGCAGAAGGAATTTATGCTTAGGGATGAGCATGGTAATTAGTCTTTTTTTTTTGGGGGGGGGGGGCGCTTTAGAATTCTTTGCCTATAGGCTCCTGAGATGTAAATCCCTGAATGAGTTTGTGTCTGGCTGCGGAGTAAAGCTTTTGGAGAAGGCCTAGACAGTATTCCTGCAGCTTCTATGGGAGTAGTGCTACATTAGATCTATACATGTTATTATGGGAGTCTTGTGTCCACACATTACTGGTGGACCGGCTTCCACAGATAATACAGAACTGTATGGATTTACTACATTGAGCACAGCTGTAGGTTTTGCTGTGTGGGGCGAGAAGTTCATTGCTTGGAATTGCTGTATGCAAGGTTCTGTAGAATATGTTGGTGCCATGAGATGTAGATAGCCAGAATAATTCCGTGGTGTGCAGGTCAAATGTTTTTCAGCTGGGCTAGCTCCACAGAAGGGACAGGACAGGACATAGTAATAAACGCACATTCAGCTGAGCTGTAGAGCCTGTTGAGAAAACAGCTGTTGTGTAATATGACCCTGAAGAGAAATCTTAATAGTTTGCAGCATCATGAGCATGCTGAGCATTCCTGGGCCTCAAATTCCACAAAGCTTCTCTCCTCCGCTGAACAATAGAATTAATCTGGAAAAAAAGAAAGTCCCCCATCCCTTTGGAATATCTGCTGTCCATACACTGCTGTCATCTGGAACTAACAAGACTCTACCAGGGGAATATTAAAACACTAAGCTATTCCTTGGTGGGAAGTAGGTGGAGAATGTTAACGTTTTTCTTTTTAGGCAAAAGCAAACAGTTCCCTTCTTCATCAAAATTCTACCATTATAGAAAGTCAGGAGAAAATACTTTGTGTACTAGTAAAAACATTTTAGGGCATTTACAGGTATCTACAATGGTTAGAGTCAGAAGCATAAATAAAAAATAAAATCTTGAACTAGCCACGGAGGAGATCTCATCTACTCCAAATTCACCAAGCATCTTTTAACTGACCCCACTATCCAGATGTTAGCAAATAAGACTCTATAGCCTTGGATTACTTTCTACATTTTACATAACCCACCCAGATTTCTGGACTGATTGGTCACCTGATTGGTCACCTAGGTGCAGGACATATAAAATATCACCAGTGTTCCTTTGGGCATGTTCTGGGTATTTGTCAGACACAAATCAAGACCTATAAGTTAGGAGAACCCCATGGGACTTTAAAGGCAGAGAGGTATAAAGCATACAACATATATTAAAAGACTAATTGCCAATCTTTATTTACAATAATAGCCACATGACCAGTGTGGGTGGGGGACTCATTTTTGTGGCTTTGGGTGGGGGACCCGTTTTTGTGGCTTTGGAGAGTAATGGGGGAAGTTGATTCTTTCCCCCTTGCTCTCATGCACTTTATGTGTAGGCCATATTATTGTGTGTTGGTGGCGGTCTTCAACATGGGTCCCGTCTGGTCTCCAGAAGTGCGTCATTCCAGGGCCGGATGTGACGTCAATGTGCATGGCGCGGACGCATATCCCTCTTCAATTTTTATGAAACCCAGAAGTGTTGGTAACAATATTTTTCAGACAGCTTCTAGGGTGCCCCAGAAGAACTGAAACTGGTACCACTTTGTTCGGCAAGGAGCAATGTACGTTTCTGGAGTCATACTCCCACCAGATCCACCCCATATCGCAAGCTCTCTCATCAAATTGTTTGACCATCACTATGGTGGGTGGCCGTAATGACCAATTATGAGTTGGTAGATGTGGGAGGAGATGGCCCTGCTTCAAGAACTGTTTATAATTGAATTTCCTGTGGTTTAGGACCCTTGCCCACTTTTGACCTAGAGCAACTGATTTTGAATTGTGTAGGAGACTTACTATGTAAAAAAAAGATAACAAATGGAGTTTCCCTTCATGTTATGAGTCTATGATCCACCAAAACACAAAAGCCTGTCCTTGTTTTTGGAAAAACAGCGTAGACCTCTTGCTGTACTTAAGCAACACTGGCCTGCGATATGCCGATCTCCACAACTACAGTACAGCAAGAAGGGCCAGCAGAGGGTTAATGGTGGATGGTGTTCCAGATTACTACCATCTGTCTGCCTTGGAGTGAAATGCATTACAGGCACCCAGAGAGAGCAGATGATTGCACAAAACCAGTAAAAACAAAATATTCACACAGAGTGTGAGAAACAGAACCCAGCAATGTCAGGGGATGGGGAGAGTGAGCTCCCACAAATCCATTCTATATTGTTTGACAATGGCATCAATCTACGTTCATTCAGTGTTTTAAAATTCACTGGATATTGAGGTGGATTGTAGGCAGGACATCTACTTGTGGACGTTTTTCTTTTGGAAAAGATTTTTTGACACGGTGTGTATATTTCTTATTTGCAAAAAAGAAAGAAGAACATACAAAAGGAAATGAAAGTCACATGTATCTACAAAATCAGAATAAAATAGGTTCTCCTCCTGGGACACCATATCACTGATAGAAATGTTCATTCCAGATGTATCATAAAAATTCTTGGAGACATCCTGAAGGAGGAGATGGATATCACAGCCACTCTAAGACATAAAGTATATTCAAACTCATGGCAAAAATGTAATATATTGCAGCTTACCAGACCTACAGTGAGGTGGCTGCATTCATTTTAAATTTTCAGGCTTTATCTCCTTTTTTGCAATATGGAGCAGAAAACATTGCATTTCATTCTTCTCTCCCTCTACTGAGATACTAATTTTTTGCTGCACCATTCTCCTCCAGCCAGCAAGGGGAGAGCTAAATGCAAGCAAGCTCAAAGACTCCTATGCAGAGAGGTAAGAATCCTGGGAGCTGTAGTTTGAGACGGCAGCCATATAATGGGACAAATGGTCTCCTTACACTGTAATTCCCAAGAGATACTGGGGCAAGGATGAAGAGTTAAAGAAGAGCTCCTCCCAAAAGGGGAAGTTTGGCTTTAGGCCTCCTCTCCCACTCCTGTTTGTGAAATGGAGCTTTGGGGTAAGGGGAGGGAGTGAGTCCCTGATTTTGATTGACAGGTACACACTCCCACTTCCGCTCTGACCACCTAGGCAATTGGAAGCGGAAGTTCCCCCCTCCTCCCTGCAGTCACATGACAAGTCCCAGAATACTGCGGGACCATTCTCAATGAGCAGTGCGTCTCGCGCACATGCAGTGGGCACCCGGCTGTGAAGCTGCAAGTTGTCAAAGCTGGATGTCCATAAGATGCTGGATAGAGGACAGAAGGTGAAATCAGCTGGGTTAAGCACATTGTGGGGCAGGTGAGTGCCTGTTTATTAAAAGTCAGCAGCTACAGTTTTTGTAGTTGCTGACTTTTCATTTTTACATAGGAGACTGGAGCACCTCTTTAAGTTGCTTTTTGGAGACTGCTCAGGAGCCAAGGAGAGTACATCTGCTGCATACTGACAAGTCTACTGAGAGGTCAGACCAACAGAGACACAGCACATCTGCACCGTTGCTGCAGGGAGACTAGAGCATCCTCTCACCCTCTACTTCCCACAGCTGTATCTCCGGAAGCATTCAGGGATAGAGACTGAGGGGAACCCCCCCTTTTACAGCGAGAGGTCACCGCAGCATTCAGGGGACTGGTGAGTGGGATATTCACCCATTGCTGATACTGTTAGGAGGGACTGAGCCACTGAGAGCAGAACATCATGTGTGCCCAATCCATACTGCACTCTATACTGCACTTATTCCAAACCTAGACCACACCTATACCAATCCAAAATGATATACTACCTAAGGAGCTTTTATTCCATGGTGTGCCCACACCTCTTTAGATGTAGTTCTATGTAACCAAAAAGAGCAGCAAATACATATATATAGGAGGGTGAAAGACCCCCCCCCAAGAATCAGGTTACTTCTTAGAACTAAATTGGCATATACCCATGTAAAATTATTTAAATTGTTTCTTGGATACATTTTAAAAAGTTGCATACACAATACAAAATATGAATTTAATAAAATAAATAATACTCACCACCACCAGCCCTCATGTTGTCTACCACTACCACATTCACTTAACACACATAGCATATGGAGTGAATAGATAAGGACGTGAATACTCACAAACCCATCTATCCCTCAATGAAACTTGGGGATAATAATTGCTGGTCTGTAATTAGACCAGTGGGTAGAACTTACATACAGACCAGCAATTATTATCCCCAAGTTTCATTGAGGCATAGATGGGTTTGTGATAATTCACATCCTTACCTGATGAGTTCTTGGTGTGCTTAGAGCAGAGAGCAGTGACTGTCAATCACCACTCAGCTTTGCTCTTCCAGCATTTACTGGAGCTACAAACTGGAGAGGGGGTCTAACTTCCTTTTGGATTATAAAGTGGGATCGGGACCTGTCATAACCAGGTGCCCACTCCCCCCCCAAAAGTTAAAGAGGAGGGGGTGCGGAGGCAGAAAAGTGGGACTTCCCTTTAGGGGTGAAGTTCCACTTTAGAGATGATCTAAAACCTATTTTCATTTTTCATTGAGCAGAGCATTCAATAATAATGCAACATATGACTATCCTATTTTTACATTTCATGATCTTTTGTATTTTCCTTACTGCACCTCATATACAAATTTGTAGGTTATTTTTTGTTTTTCTATATTCCAGGCAGTTGTAGTTTGGTTAGGAAGCAAAAAAGCTTGGTGATAAAATGGAAGCTGTAACATTTCTAGGAATGCAGCTTATCCATTCACTACAGATTGGTGACATCATGGCGAATGTAGCCTAACTATTCATTAGAGACTGGTGACATCAAGGAGAATGAAACCTATCCATTTACTAGTGATTGGTGACATCATCAAAAATGCAGCCTATCCATTCACTACAGACTGGTGACATCATGGAGAATGTAGCCTAACTATTCATTAGAGACTGGTGACATCAAGGATAATGTAGCCTATCCATTCACTAGTGATTGGTGACATCAAAAATGCAGCCTATCCATTCACTACAGATTGGTGACATCATGGAGAATGTAGCCTAAGTATTCATTAGAGACTGGTGACATCAAGGAGAATGTAGCCTATCCATTCACTAGTGATTGGTGACATGATCAAAAATGCAGCCTATCCATTCACTACAGATTGGTGACATCATGGAGAATGTAGCCTAAGTATTCATTAGAGACTGGTGACATCAAGGAGAATGTAGCCTATCCATTCACTAGTGATTGGTGACATCATCAAAAATGCAGCCTATCCATTCACTACAGACTGGTGACATCATGGAGAATGTAGCCTAACTATTCATTAGAGACTGGTGACATCAAGGATAATGTAGCCTATTCATTCACTAGTGATTGGTGACATCAAAAATGCAGCCTATCCATTCACTACAGATTGGTGACATCATGGAGAATGTAGCCTAAGTATTCATTAGAGACTGGTGACATCAAGGAGAATGTAGCCTATCCATTCACTAGTGATTGGTGACATGATCAAAAATGCAGCCTATCCATTCACTACAGACTGGTGACATCATGGAGAATGTAGCCTAACTATCCATTAGAGACTGGTGACATCAAGGAGAATGTAGCCTATCCATTCACTAGTGATTGGTGACATCAAAAATGCAGCCTATCCATTCACCACAGACTGGTCACATCATGGAGAATGTAGGCTAGCTATTCACTAGAGACTGGCGACATCATGGAGAATGTGGCCTATCCATTCACTAGTGATTGGTGACATCATCACAAATGCAGCCTATCCATTCACTACAGACTGGTCACATCATGGAGAATGTAGCCTGCCATTCATTCACTAGTGATTGGTGACATCATCAAGAATGCAGCCTATTCATTCACTACAGACTGGTCACATCATGGAGAATGTAGGTTGCCTATCCATTCACTAGTGATTGGTGACATCATCAAGAACGCAGCCTAACATCATTGAGAATGCAGTCTATCTACTAACTAGAGACCAGGGGCGGACTGACCATTTGGAAACTCGGGCACTGCCCGAGGGCCGGGGGTCGGTAGGGGGCCCCATGAGATGCCCCTGGTACCTTTTTCATAGGCTTTTTTGAGTTTGGACAAGGATACAGGGGCCCCATGATCCCCTATTGCCCGGGGGCCCCATGAGTTGTCAGTACGCCCCTGCTAGAGACTCAACATCACTGGGACTGCAGTCTATAGAGACTGGTGATATCATTGAGAACGCAGCCTGTCCATTTGCTGAACACCAGTGACATCAACACGAAGGCATCCTATCCGTTTAACAAAGATCTGTGACATTACTGAGAATACAGCCTGTCTATTCACTGACTGGTGACACGAAAAGGAAAGCAGTCTATCCATTCATTAGAGACTGGTGACATTACTGAGAATACATCTATTCTGAGCCTATCTGTTCCGTAGATACTGGTGACATCATCAAGAACGCAGGCCTATCCATTCAGTAGAGACAGGTGACATCATTGAGAAGGCAGCCAATCCATTCACTAAAGACCCATGAAATTGGTGCGAATGCAGCCTATATTTTCACTTGAGATTGGTATTAGCTCTGAGGATGCAGCTTACCTATTCACTACAGACTAATGAAATCACTAAAAAGGTAGCCTGTCTATTACCTAGTGACATCATTGAAAATGTAACCTATCCATTCACTAGTGATTGGTGACACCATTGCAAACACAGCATATTCATTTACTTGAGACTGGTAACATTTCTGGGAGTGCAGCCTATCCAGCCTATCCATTCACTAAAAACTCGTCCCACCACTAGGAATGCATCTTATCTCTTCATCCGTGAAAATGATAAATGCTGTTATTTGCACATACGTGCAAATATGGCAAACGGTCATTTTGCCATCCATATAGCTATTGTAGTATCGTACCACTTACTGTCTGTACAAGGCTGTGTCACACATAAAAACGTAACGTTACGGGAAGGGTACAGGGGAAACTCTGAGTCACGTCCTTGTTTTTCATTTTAATAACCTTCATTTCATTATTTTCAGATCTTGCTGTGGATTCAGTTTCCTTTTCTTCATTGTAAGGAAATAGTTTGATTCCAAGTGCCAGGGTCAACGGCGCATTCTATCAGGTACAGTACGATGGCAGTTGGACATAGACAGCTTGAATGAGATTTCCACTGCTGTCTATTGTACTCAAACAGCTTTGACACCCACTGCTGTTTGAATACCTGAACATGGATGCACTCACCCATTTGGCTGACTATTTTCCACCAGGTTCAGTTGATGGTAAATTTTGTCAAGCCAGAGGTTGCCAACAGGGCCAACCACTGCTCAAGGTTTGGCCAAATCATCAGGAATCAGCTGAACATTGAGCCATTTATGGCCAGCTTTATACTCCACCAGGCCCCTCGAGATAGGGGACAGCAAATGTATAAGGCACCATTTTGGCTTTGCTTGAGCAATTTTCCATACATGGCGCTTGCTAGTCAGTTAAATGCAGGAAATGATGGGAAGGTCTGTCATGGATGTTCATTGGAGACTAAAGGTTTAGCTATGGTCCTGCATGATAACAACCAGAACTCTTCTGTTAACAACGTAGAATGGACAGACGTATAAAGAAAGGTCACTGGTTGGTAGCTGTGAGTAACTGCACCTTTGTGCTTTACCTCTGCAGTACCAATTACCGCCAGGGGTGATACCTAATACTTACAGGTAAGGGGATCATGTGACCTACTTTCCTTTATCCCACATAACAGCACCTGTGATTGGCTACTCAGACTACCAATGCTTTCACCTGAGGGAGGGATGGAGAGTCCTCAGTTCTGTGTTGGCTCTAAGTCACACCTTGGACGTTACACTGGGTTCTCTCTCTTCCATTCTAGCCACTAAATGGAGTGAATGGAAGGTAGGTATCTATGTATGTAGCCGTTGGGCCTGTCAAATGAACCTGTTACTGGAGAGTCTGAGTGAATCAATGCTCATTTTAAAATCTAGAAAAATCTCTTCTTTTTTTATAGTTTGCAAAAGAGTAGCATTAGAGCCTCTCTCAGGTTTTTATTGATTAGATAAATATAGATAGCGCCAGATACCAAAATTTAGTAAATAATAATAAAGACCCAAATTAATCAATAAACCAGCTGCAAAGTCTACCCTCTGTGAAGGTACATACAAATGTGAATAAATAAGACTGCACTAGTAATAGGTCAAAAACACAATATATACTATAACAAAAACACAGAAAAAATTAAATTGTATCAATTCCAGAAAAAGATTAAATATAAAAGTCCCAAAAATATATAAATCAATATTAAAAGTCCCCCAAAAAAAAAATATATATAATGTATATATTTTTTGGACTTTTATATCTAATCTTTTTCTGGAATTGATACGATTTAATTTTTTCTGTGTTTTTGTTATAGTATATATTGTTTTTTTGACCTATTACTAGCGCAGGTTTTTAATGATGTCTGTGACCCTACAGAAGTGATTTTTCCACAGACATCAACAATGTTTTAACAGGACTTCTGATGATGCTTTTATTGCTGTCTATGCTTTCTTGTTCCAGTGACAATTGCACCTTTAGTTTCTTGTAGGGCCATCAAAGAGACAGAAAGTAAGGAAGAAAGCTCCTCACTGGGATCATAAGCACGAATACAAACCTAACAGAAGTTTCAAGTCTCCCTTAATCTATCCACAGCTACCAAAAAAAAGAAAATTGGCTGGAGCTATGTTCTACATGCAGGTCACCATTCTGCCCTTTTGATGCAGATAAAATGACTTTGAAGCTGATGAATGACACTGTTGTGTAGCAAAATCAAGGTTGAACTCTGTAAAGAACGAGATTCTGTAAACATTAATCTGCACTTTTTGACTGTGAATGTACTTATCAGTATTTACTACATTAACTGAGTCTGTTGCAGTCTCAGTATCAGCATATTGCAATCTGTTGTACATCAGAGCTCAGACTGGGTGAGGAAGAAGCCGCACAAGTAGCCAAATTGTCGTGCAACGTTTGCTATCAAGGGACATGCCAAGAGCAGAGTAACAGAGTGATGAAGTTCTCAGTCTCCTGCTTCTCTTTTTACTGTCTACTCACAGACAGATTGTGAATATGTAGACACCATGTATATAATATTGGGAATTCACAGGCATTAGGTATATAATATTGGTGAATATATGGCCACTATGTATATAATATTGGGAACATTTGGGCACTATGTATATCATATTGGAGAATATATGGGCACCATGTGTATAATATTGGGATGATAATATGGAAAAGTACTGCTCCAAGTTGACCCTCCTTTTTCTGCACCAAATGCACAGATGGTGAGGGTCCAGCTCATGACTGCATACACGTAAAGATAATAATACATGGTATCCACATATTCTCCAATATTATACCCATGGTGCCTACATATTCCCCAATGTTATATACCGTACATGGTGCCCACATATTCCTAATATTATATAATATACCGTGTGTATGTATGTATATATATACAGTCATGGCCGAAATTGTTGGCACCCTTGATATTTTTCCTGAAAATCAAGTATTTCACACAAAAAAGGTATTGCATTAACACATGTTTTGCTATACACATGTTTATTCCCTTTGTATGTATTGGAACAAATATAAAACAGAGGCAGAAAAGCAAATATGACATAATGTCACACAAAACCCCAAAAATGGGCTGGACAAAAGTATTGGCACCCTTAACTTAATATTTGGTTGCACACCCTTTGGAAAACATAACTGAAATCAGTCGCTTCCTATAACCATCAATAAGCTTCTGACACCTCTCACCCGGAATTTTGGACCACTCTTCCTTTGCAAACAGCTCCAGGTCTCTCTTATTGGAAGGACACCTTTTCCCAACAGCAATTTTAAGATCTCTCCACAGGTGTTCAATGGGATTTAGATCTGGGCTCATTGCTGGCCACTTCAGAACTCTCCAGCGCTTCTTTGCCATCCATTTCTGAGTGCTTTTTGACGTATGTTTGGGGTCATTGTCCTGCTGGAAGACCCAGGATCTTGGACGCAAACCCAGCTTTCTGACACTGGGCCCTACAGTGCGACCCAAAATCCTTTGGTAATCCTCAGATTTCATGATGCCTTGCACACAGTCAAGGCACCCAGTGCCAGAGGCAGCAAAACAACCCCAAAACATCATTGAACCTCCACCATATTTTACCGTAGGTACTGTGTTTTGTTCTTTGTAGGCCTCATTCCGTTTTCGGTAAACAGTAGAATGATGTGCTTTACCGAAAAGCTCTATCTTGGTCTCATCTGTCCACAAGATGTTTTCCCAGAAGGCTTTTGGCTTACTCAAGTACATTTTGGCAAACTGTAGTCTTGCTTTTTTATGTCTCTGTGTCAGCAGTGGGGTCCTCCTGGGTCTCCTGCCATAGCGTTTCATTTCATTTAAATGTCGACGGATAGTTCGCGCTGACACTGATGCTCCCTGAGCCTGCAGGACAGCTTGAATGTCTTTGGAACATGTTTGGGGCTGCTTATCCACCATCCGGACTATTCTGCGTTGCAATCTTTCATCAATTTTCCTCATCCGTCCACGACCAGGGAGATTAGCTACAGTGCCATGGGTTGCAAACTTCTTGATAATGTTGCGCACTGTGGACAAAGGCAAATCTAGTTCTCTGGAGATGGACTTGTAACCTTGAGATTGTTGATATTTTGCCACAATTTTGGTTCTCAGGTCCTCAGACAGTTCTCGTCTCCTCTTTCTGTTGTCCATGCTTAGTGTGGCACAGACAGACACACAATGCAAAGGTTAAGTGAACGTCTCTCCTTTTTATCTGCTTTCAGGTGTGATTTCTATATTGCCCACACCTGTTACTTGCCCCAGGTGAGTTTACAGGAGCATCACATGCTTGTAACATTCTTATTTATCCGCAGTTGTGAAAGGGTGCCAATACTTTTGTCCAGCCCATTTTTGGAGGTTTGTGTGACATTATGTCGAATTTGCTTTCTTTCCTCCCTTTTTTTGTTTTGTCCCAATACACACAAAGGGAATAAACATGTGTATAGCAAAACATGTGTTAATGCAATACGTTTCGTGAGAAATACATGATTTCCTGGAGAAATATCAAGGGTGCCAACAATTTCGGCCATGACTGTATATATATATATATACACACGATCATGATGTACTGTATATAATATTGGGTAATATGTGGCTGTCATGTATATAATACTGGAGAATATGTAGGCACCGCTGGTATCTTATTGGGGAATATGTAGGCACCATGGGCATAATATTGGAGAATATGCAGGCACTATGGGTATATTATTGGCAAATATGTGGGCACCATGTATTATTCTGGAGAATATGTGGACACCATGTATATAATATTGGGAATTCGTAGGCATTCGGTGTCACGCTCGTGGCGTCAGACCCCAGACCTTCTCACCAAACTCGTGACCGAAGGACTACTCAATCTAAAACCACGATGTGACGTGTGTAACAATGCCACATCCAGCTGCACCCTGCACAATGATTTTCCAGCTAATGGACCACAAAGCGATGTACCGTCAGCCTGAGCAGTTGTTACTGGGTCAGGTTAATTACGCAATTAACCCTTCACACTGCCACCACCTCCTTTTTGTACAAAGAAAGAGGAAACTCGGCGCTATCAGCTAAAACACTGTACTGGTTGAGATAATCGTCTGCATAATACGGTCCTCACAGGCCGATTATGCAGAGGGTTAAACAAACACAGTAGCGTCTCTTTAGAGGCAGGAATTCGTGAATAAAAGCGCTATAGAAACAGTTCAACATTTTCAGAAGGAAAGATTTATTACTAAAAGGTCAAATGGGTGCAATGAAAATATTTACAGAAAAAGATGTCACTAAGATATATATATAAACATACAGAGACCAACAGCACAGCAAAAGAGATATCAGAGAGAGGAGAAAGGGTTAAGGTACTTGCCAAAGTCCTGGGTTAGCAGATCCACGTTTCAGAGCAAAAGGCAGGGGTCTTCCCAGGTGGTATTGATGACCTGACAGCCTGTTTTGTAGTCCCCAGCAGGGGGTGGCTCTGCAGTCAAGGACCAATCTCCGCTTAGGGAGAGATGGGTGGATGCCTCAACTAGAGCACAAATCTCCCATAACTCATATTTGGCCTATAACTTTTCATCTGCACAAGTGACACTCCACCCGCGGGTAGATTATTATGCAGACTAGTCTGAGGATTGATTAGATATGAATTATGAAAGTGTACACTGAACGGTTTGTGAGATCTATTTTTCTGCTTTCCTGTGTGTCCAAGACAAGGCGAGTGACCATCCAAAATGTTCGGCTCCTCTTAGCCCATCTGGCGATATGCTCGGTTTTTATGTAAGTCTGTCATATTCCAAGATATGAGACATAGGGGAAAAATGGTTTTAACAGAGGTTATCTGATTCTGTCACCTACGCTGAGTTAGGTTTTATTACATTGGAATCTCTCTCAACTCTGAAGAAAGCTTGCCTTATCTCTTCCGAGGTGTGAAATGGGACAGTTCGCCCAGACAGCTAGGCACTTAGCTCAGAGATGCCTTGGCCTGCCAGTGACCCACAACCAGCATACACACACACACACACACGCTGGCCAAATGTCTCCTCTCAGAGAGGGAGGGGGAGGGAGTGAGGGGAGAAAAATGGATACTCTTAACAAAATGGCGGACTGCGTCATTCTCTGTTGTGTACGTTTGCGACATTCGGTATATAATATTGGAGAATATATGGCCACTATGTATAGAATATTGGGAATATTTGGGCACTATGTATATCATATTGGAGAATATATGGGCACCATGTATATATTATTTGGATGACAATATGGAAAAGTACTGCTGCAGGTTGGCCCTCTTTTTTCTGCACCAAATACACAGATGACTGCGGGTCCAGCTCATGACTGCATATACGATACATAATAGATAATTATACACGGTGCCCATATATTCTCCAATATTATACTCATGGTGCCCACATATTCTCCAATATTATACCCATGGTGCCTACATATTAACCAATGTTATATAACGTACATGGTGCCCACATATTCCTAATATTTATACACATGAGCATGATGTATATAATATTGGGTAATATGTGGCTGCCATGTATATAATACTGGGGAATATGTAGGCACCAGGGACGGACTGACCATTTGGAAACTTGGGCACTGCCCGAGGGCCCGGGGTCAGTAGGGGGCCCTCGGGTACCTTTTTCATAGGCTTTTTTGAGTTTGGGCAAGGACACAGGGGCCCCATGAACCCCTATTGCCCGGGGGCCCCATGAGTTGTCAGTCCGCCTCTGGTAGGCACCATGGGTATCTTATTGGGGAATGTGTAGGCACTATGGGTATAATATTGGAGAATATGTAGGCACATGTATTATTCTAGAGAATATGTGGGCACATGTATTATTCTGGAGAATATGTGGACACCATGTATATAATACTGGGGAACATGTAGGCACCATGGGTATAATATTGGAGAATATGTTGGCACCATGGGTATAATATTGGAGAATATGTGGACACCATGTATATAATATTGGAGAATACAGTATGTGGGCTCCATGTATATATTATTGGGGAATATGTGGGCACTATGTATATACAATTGGGGAATATGTGAACACCATGTATATAATATTGAGAATATGTGGACGTCATGTATACACCGTAAATATGTTTGTATGTTTAAAGCTAGGTAGATATAAGGATGTGACAACTTGCATGCTATGTTTGTTATATTTTATTTATTTCCCTAATACAGATAAGTATCCTTTTATGTTCTGCTCTTGATCTTTCAGTTTTATTAAACAATATCTTTGATTCCATTGTTGGACTGTCTTGGAAAAGTGCATTTTCTGTTTCCAAAAAGACTCTGTTTGCATAACTTGCTTACTGCGTCCAGACTCCATTCTGAATTAGTTTAAGTTGTAGTACTTAGCTTTGTTTGCTGAAAAGCTGAGTTTAATCTGTATTTGGATGTCCGCCAACATGTATTGATGTACATAACTCGGAACGCAAGCAAGAATGTGCCCGAGTCATTTTATGTAAACGACCCTTTAAGCAAGTAAGCATAAAGAAAGAATACCCAAGTCCAGCCAAAAATGTTTTTCTTTAGTTCTGGCATAGAGTGGGGAAGGGCTAGCTGCTCTGTTGGGTTCTTTCTGCTGTTTGTGTCCCTGCTGTATTCCACCCAAGTGTATCTTTAGACCAACCCTTTTTTTTTGTTTTGAATAGAATTGTTATAACCTCTATCAAGTTTTTATTTTAGTCTATGTCTCTGCTGGGGAGATTCACCCCTGTATCTGTACTGGTGACCATTGTCACCGAGAAAATAAGTGAGGGGAAATCCAAAATTGTAGAATTTTGGCCAAAACAAGAGGTCCAATGGTAACATGTTTTGGGGACAACTGTCTAAGAGAATTCCAATCACTTTGGAGATTTCTTCTAACTTTACTGTTGTGTCTCTGAGAAAGGAAGCAAAGGGTAATCTCCCCAATAGGACATACATAAAAAAAAAAACCAACAGGGGTTTTAACTCTTCCCTATACTATCCAAACCACAAATTAAAATTTGGAAAAGCATGGAGATATGGGAGATGAGGTTCTGCACTTTTTCAAGGAGGCTTTTGGAGAATCGGGGCAGGAGGTAAGAGGGTTGAAGGTTGTAGGCAGGTGCAGGCATACAGAGGGAATGGAAGTTGTGTTTCTCTGAAGCCTCCATAGGTGTCCTCAGGGGACCAGCTGTCCAATTGGACACTGCAACACTGGTTGTCCTCCATGGCCAACTTTAGTGAGGGTAATGCTAATAAATAGCACTGCCCCACTGCAGTTGGCGCACATTTGCAAAGTGGATAGAGAAGGGACAGGATTTCCGCTGGTTAGGGACAGTGTATTTAGTGTTAGGGAAAGGTTCCCATTGAGGAAGGGTGTTGTAGTTTAACCGCCTCCCGCCCGCCATATAAGGAAATGACGAGCGCAAGGCAGTTTTCTTGTTGTGGGAGGACATCATATGATGTCCTCCCACTCTAACCACACATGCGTGCCCCTGGAGGCACGCGGAGTGGCGATCGGTAAGCCACTGTGTCCCTGGGACACAGCAGAGCACCAATCAATGGAAAGAGCCGAAGACGTCAGCTCTGTCATGTAATCAGCTGTGTCCAATCACAGCTGATCGCATGTAAATAAGGAAATGCTAGTTATCTGCATTTCTCTCCTCACGAGCTGACAGCTCATGAGGAGAGGAGAGACAATAATTGGCATTGCTCAGAGGGGACATGTACACTGATCATCAGGGCACTGATCATCAGTGTGCCCTGATGATCAGTGTAGCCCCAGCAGTGCCACCTGTCAGTGCCCATCAATGTATGTCACCTGCCAGTGCCCATCAATGCACATCAATGCCACATATCAGTGCCCATCTGAGCTGCCTTTCAGTGCCAGTCGGTGCCACCTATCAGTGCCAGTCAGTGCCGCCTATTAGTGCCAGTCAGTGCCGCCTATCAGCACCATATATGAGTGCTGCCTTTCAATGGCCATCAGTGATGCCTGTCAATGCCCATCAGTGCCTCCTCATCAGTGCCCATCACTGCAGCCTCATTAGTGAAGGAGAAAAATCACTTATTTACAAAATTTTATAACAGAAATTAAGAAACAAATTATAAAAAAAAAAATTTCTGTTTTTGGTTTGTTTAGCAAAAAGTAAAAAACCCACAGGTGATTAAATACCACCAAAAGAAAGCTCTATCGGTCTCAAAAAAATGATAAAAATGTTATATAGGTACAGTGTTGCATGACCGCTCAATTGCCATTCAAAGTGTGACAGCTCTGAAAGCTGAAAATTGGCCTGGGCAGGAAGGGGGTATAAGTGCCCTGTAGGCAAGTGGTTAAGGGGGGATGGGGAGCTAATAGGGAGAATGAGAAGGTAAGGATGACGGGTCTACCCTTCTTACCATGTCCTCTCAAGGTCCCCCTACAAGAACTTCAGAGAAGAAAAGAATGATCTAGTATGGTTGACTCAACTGTCTTTTTAGCAGAGCCCAATATTCTGCCAAAGCAGTAATTTTAGGCCAATACAACCATTTGTTTTTCTAAATAGCTAATTTTGGTTATGGAGGGAGAGTGTTAGTTCCTCCATTTGTTGTATCTCATTTACCTGTTTTCGCCACTGGAAAAATTTACCGGGGGGGGGGGGGTTGTTTCTACAATCAGGGTATTAACAGCATAAAGTATAACTAAATCAAAACTGTTTTTTCATTTTGCATAGAATAAAGGAGGGTTATAACCGCTGTCTGTTTTTTGCCATCTGTGTCCCAATGGGATGTTTCCCTGCAATTTCTGTCCCATAGCCAAAACAGGAAGTGAGAGGGACTCACTCCAAAGTGAGGGAATCTCTGGCTGTCATCAGGGTTACCAGAGCTAGTGTCCCCATCGGACGATTTCTTCTCCATTACTGTGGCAACCCAAACAGGACAAATAGAGAGGATGAGGCTCCCCAACAGGGGCACAGACAACAATAAAAACATGATAGATGTTCTAATACCTCTCCACTCCCTTTAAAACTCGAAAAACAAGTGTTGCCTTTAACTATACTTCTGGTGTCCCCCATCGGTGCTCCACGCTCATCCTCTTCTGCATGTGCCACCATAGCAAGCTGTATGTTATGGGAGCACAAGTGCAGGTTTGATCCTGAGCTGGGCTGTGTGTGTCCATAGGCAACACACACAGCCCAGCTTGGCCTTGCCCCTCTCTCTGCTCACTGGATTCGACTGGCAGCAGCAGGAGCCAATGGTTCCCACTGCTGCCTCTGAGCAGAGAGAGAGGAGAGAGCTACAGATGGGCACAGAGCTGGATCAAGATAGGACTCGGGTAAGCATACAGGGAGGTAAGGGGGCGATAAAAAAAATAATTTAAGAAAATGTCTTTCCTTTAAAACCACTTTCAGTGTCGGTTCACATCACAACACGCCAGTCAGCCCAAACGCAACATGAACGCCACAATGCATGTAACTAAAAACAAACTGCTGTGCACCCATCCCATTCCCAGCACCATCCCAGCATGGCAATGTGCACCGCGATTTGTTTTTCTTTATGTGCATTGTGGTGTTTATTTTTTTTTTTTTTTTTTTTTATAGATATAACTTTCTTTATACCTAACCCGGCTGTGACTAAATGCTCCCAGCCTCATTTTTAACATTTTTTTTACAGTGTAAACCAATGTAGAATGTAGATTGACCAACGCATGTTGAATAGACATCTCTGCAGTCAAGAATTAAACAAACTTTTTTAATTTCAGAGTTCTTTAAACATTTAGACCTGTAAAAAAACAAAAAACAAATCCGCTGTCCAGAGTGTGAACGGTTAAACTTTCTCCTGCGTCACTAAGTTATTCTAACCTCCTCCCCCACTGCACTTAAACTTCTTTTCCGGAAACTTCTCTGAGCCAGATGAGATGCATGCATGGCCCAGCGCCCAGCTGGATCCAAGCACTGCCAGTGAAAATTCTTGGAGTGGCTTATTACCGCGCAACTTGGGGGCAGGGAGTGGGAATCAAAAATCCGAAACTTTCCATGGCTGGAGCCCTAAGCTGCCTAAAAGTCCTTTTCCTTTTGCGGCGAGTGGAAAGCGCTGGCAGACGTTCCCTAAGTGTAGGTGGAAACCTCCCTTAGACCTCATCTTTCTTTGTTCCAATGTGTACAGTACAGCACTGGATACCTTCTTATGATATTCTAACAGCAAAACGCACTAAAACAAGACGCCGCTAATCGCAGTGGCGGTACAAGCGTATCTCGCTGCTTGCTGGTAACCCACAAATAGCCTTTCACCTTACATGGGGCATGCTGGGACTTGCAGTGCTTCTCTGTAACCTATTTATAATGAGGCCTTTATTACATTCACTGACTATTTAAGCACCTAAAGCGGATCTTTCAGCAACTTTAAAATTCTGCGTAAATTCCTGGCGTAGCTCAATGTACAGCGACAGTATAATATTTCAGAAAAGCTGTACTTTCTATCATTAACCCCTTTACATAGGCAGGGGCCAGCACTTTAAAGTGCTGGTAAACCCTTCCATACACTCACCGGCCACTTTATTAGGTACACCTTTTCAATTGCTTGGTAGCACAAATTGCTAATCAGCCAATCACGTGGTAGCAACTCAATGCATTTAGGCATCTAGACGTGGTGAAGATGACTTGGTGAAGTTCACACCAAGTATCAGAATGGGGAACAAAGGGGATTTAAAGTGTTACTAAACCCACAACAGTAAAATCAGTCTGTATATGCAATAAAGCACGCTTGTTATACTCACTGTGGAGCCTAAGGGGTTAATCCTTTGCATTGTGTAAAAAGGCTGTTTGATCCTGTCTTCTCTGATCCTCCCCTTCTTCTACTGTCCTCAATCCATCTGCTGATAGAACAGAGCCTTGGGGGCAAGCTGCACATGCTTAGAGCATTTAAGAAAGTGCATGTGATTAGCACAGGGCCAATCAGCAGTGTCCAGACAGAGAGTCATAGCAGCCTCATAGGACAATCAGGGGAGAAAGAAAACTCCTACAAGCTTTAACCAGTGCTCTGCTGAGCACTGATAGCAGTCACAAGACTCTAATTGCTGATGAGAAAAGGTATTTAGCAGTTTATATTTACTAAAATAAATGCATTTCCATGTTCTGTGTACTGTGGGAGACCATATATAGTGAATGCCGGGTCCTGGGTTTAGTAACACATTAGGTGACTTTGAACGTTGCATGGTTCTTGGTGCCAGACGGGCTGGTCTGAGTATTTCAAAAACTGCTGATCTACTGGGATTTTCACACACAACCATCTCTAGGGTTTACAGAGAATGGTCTGAAAAAGAGAAAATCGAGTGAGTGGCAGTTGTGTGGACAAAAACATCTTCTTGATGTCAGAGGTCAGAGGAGAATGGGCAGACTGGTTTGAGATTATAGAAAGGCAACAGTAATTCATGGTCAATGTTTCCAGCACCTTGTTGGATCTAAGAATTCAAAGAGAAGTAGGGTTTTTTTTTGGCCCAGTTTACTTACCTAGGTGGATGCAGCATCCACCGCTGACCGCTGAGTTCTCACAGTTGCTCTGAGCAAAGAGCAGGACTGTCAGACACCACTGTCTGATCTGCCTCCACCTCCCCCATAGTGCTCAATGGAGTACTGGGCTGTGGAGGGGGAGAGAGCGGCTGGCTGAGCCACGTGCCGCTCCAGACTCTGGAGTGGATCCCAATTTTAAAGTAAGGATCTTTCCCCAGCCTGGACTAGCTGAGTGATGTCTGCTGACAGTGGGCCTTAGCCCAAAAGAGCTTTGGCTGTACATCCCCTTTAAGGCACTTCTGAAGTCAAAACGGGGTCCAACCCAGTACTAACAAGGTGTACCTAAGAAAGTGGCTGGTGAGTGTATACCCAAAGAAGTGACTGGCCTCAGATGAAACAAATCCTCCTACATACATTGTACCTGTTTATCTGCATTCTTCTCATCTCTACATCTGTTCAAAGTGCTGAATTTATAAAGCTTGTCTGAGCTGTCAGAAGGCAGGGGACGGGGAGCTGAAATTACACACTGCAGAGCTCAGTGAGGAGAGCTAAGGGCTGATTGGAGGGAAGAGACACACCTTCTTCACATACGAACAGAGCCGAGGCTGTCAATCAAAGACTGTGTCTTCGAACTCCCTCCCAATCACCATTTTTCTCTTGGTGTCAGGAAAATGTGTCAGAAATTATATGCAGATAGCAGAGGAATGAAGCAGTAGAGAGAAATGACACTTAGTGCTCTTAATTGAGACAAGTGCACACTATAGAGGGATATGCTTTGTTCATATTTCATGTCTGAGGTTTACGACCACTTTAAAAGGGCCATGGTGCCTGAGACCAGTAGGAGGGGTTCCCAATTTCCAGTGATTGGCTGCATAGTGTGGACACCATCGGGAGCCCATCTTGATCGTTGGCAGTTGACCATAAGCTGACGGTGACACTGATGGAACGCACCCCAGAACAAGACAGTGATGTATATTTGTGACAGCTGGGCGTATTGAGCAGTAGTGAACCCAAAATCGAAAAATATATTAAATTTTTTGATTTTGGGTTCAATACTGCTCAATACGCCCAGCTGTTACACATATACATCACTGTAATATATTGCAGGTTACCAGTCCTTGTAGTGGGTGCATTAGTTTTCTTTTTTTAGGCTCCACTCTGGATGAAGGAGCAAAAAACACACCTTTGGTCAGCAGCATTATCAGTCCGTGGGAGGGGGGAGGAGAGTGTTATATCCATTGATACACTACATAAACTGAAGCAGAACTCCAACGAACACGTTACAAGCCGTTACAGTAATGTTTTTTTTTTCTTTTTGGGATAAAGCTTTTACATAAATAAATACAAGCTGATCATTATAAGCACCCCTGTCAGTGGTAAATACTTTGTCTCAACCCTCTAACTGATAGATCTGTAGGACAGCCTGTTCTGTTGAAAAAACAACAGACTTACTGGCCAGATCACCAGGTGAAAAGACAGGAAAAAAGCCTAAAAAAGAAAACTAATGCAAGCACCACATCTGAAAATTAGTAAGCGTTAATATAATAAATGTTTGCTTTTGGGTTTAATACCACTTTAAAGCCCACCTATCTTGCCTCCACATATAAAGTATGCATAAAGGGGTTAAAAAGAGGGCCTTAAACTGCAGTGAATTTGCTTAGGATGAGATGATGTTCTCAGTCTCCTCTCCTTCATTTGATTGCTCAGACTAACTTTGTAGCAAGTTACAAAGTGAAAAACTAAAGGAGGGGCTGATCTGTGTCCGACATTTGTAAATGCAGGAAACAGCACCACATTTTTCGGTGTATGGAGGTGTCATTAACATTTATTGGAACCCCTGCGCATTTTCTTAAAAGCAGTGCATTTTTTGTCTGACTGCATGAGGGTACGATTTACACACGCTCCCGCACCAACATAGATGTGAACCTAGCCTTCTATCAGGGGGTGTCAAACTGGCGGCCCTCCAGCTGTTGCAAAACTACAAGTCCCATCATGCCTCTGCCTTTGGGAGTCATGCTTATAACTGTCAATTTTGCAATGCCTCATGGGACTTGTAGCTTGACAACAGCTGGAGGGCCACCAGTTTGACACCCGTGCCTTATATGATACTGCTACATTTATTTATTTCAGGTACTTTTAAGCACCATCAATTTACGCAGCGCTTTACATATATATTGTACATTCACATCAGTCCCTAACCCTTAAGGGGTGTACAATCTAAGGTCCCTAACTCACATTCATACACATTCTAGGGCCAATTTAGACAGCAACCAATTAACCTACCAGCCAGGGGTGGACTGACCATTTGGGAACTCGAGCACTGCCCAGGGGCCTGGGGTCAGTAGGGACCCCCTTGAGATGCCCCTGGTACCTTTCATAGGCTTTTTTGGGTGTGGTTTGAGTGTGGGTGAGGACACAGGGGCCCCATGATCCCCTATTGCCCGGGGGGCCCCATGAGTTGTCAGTCTGCCCCTGCTACCAGCATGTCTTTGGAGTGTGGGAGGAAACTGGAGTACCCGGAGGAAACCCACGTATGATATGCCACTGAGCTTACAATCTAACGCCCCTGCCTCACTTAATGGTCAATCTTGTCAGATACCAATCGACCCACCAATGTGTTTTTTTAGAGAAAAATTTCAGGTAGTTGGGATGATGTCAAGTGAGCGATCCTGTACCTGGCTAGTGAGGCTCTTTTGTAGCTATGATGCCTGGGTCTGCCGCTACAATGGATTTGGAGGTGAATCCTGCGGGTTTTGAGATTTGCAATTTTTGTGCAGATTCACATGTGGGAATTAATAAAAATGATAATGCACTGCATGGACCCCTAATTATGGCCGACAGGCTATGAAGAGCCAGTAAAAGGACTTTTGGATAAGAAAGCCCCTTCACTATATAAAGGGGGCACAGCCCAACCTAAGTGTCAATGAACTAAAAGCCACTGTAGGGAAAGGATAGGGAAAGCTGACAATCTGCATAGGAAGAGATTAGGGTTAGTTAGGAAATTGCACTTTTTTTCTAATTGCAAACTATTTGGGAAACCAGCCTCTTTGCTTTCTTTTTTGTTCTTAATATTGAGACTTTAATTTCATTTTGTTTTTAATTTGAGCTCAAGGGTAACTTTTAGCAGCTGTCCTGATCATGGCAGTTTTTTTTTCTGCTGCATGGCTTCCCTATAAAAATAATTGAATTTGGTAGTATTTGGGGTTCTCATTTATTGTGGGGACCAGGGGCGGACTGACCATTTGGAAACTCGGGCACTGCCCGAGGGCCCGGGGTCAGTAGGGGGCCCCATGAGATGCCCCGGTACCTTTTTCACAGGCTTTTTTGAGTTTGGGCACGGACACAGGGGCCCCATGATTCCCTATTGCCCAGGGGCCCCATGAGTTCTCAGTCCTCCCCTGGTGGGGACATATTGTTTAAACTGTTTTTTTTCCCTTCAAGTCTATCCTTTTAACAGCTGTCCTGTTCGTGGCAAACTTTTTTTTTCTGCTGCATGGCTTTCCTACAAAAAAATAATTGAATTTGGTGGTATTTGAGGTTCTCATTTATTGTGTGGACATTTTGTTTAAACTGCTTTTTTTTTTTTTTGTTACAAGTCTATCCTTTTAAGAAAAATGTTTTTTATTTGCTTTGGTTTTTTTTTTATTTTATGTTGAAGTAGCCTATTTTTAAGTTTGGGGTGCTCAACGGAAGGGCAGCATTCCTTTGTTGCTATCTATCTGTTCTTTAACCCCTTCACGCCTAAGGGTAAAACAAATCTAAATGCCTAAGCACAATTCTGCAATGTTGACATGTGATAGTAAAACCGTACATATCATCACAACTACTTTGTACATCCAGGTGGATTATACCTTGATTTTTTTAGGAGAAATTGGGCTTTCATTTGGTGGTAAATTATAATGGACATCTCCTGATTTTTTTTTATTATCATAGGAAAACTGGCCCAAAATAGTAAAAAAAAAATATATTTTTTTTAATTTAGCTGTGTGTTTGTTACTACCATAATGTACCACCAAAGTACAACCCAAAATAAATTCTCCAGCTCCTGACGATCACAGTGATACCATATATGTGTATGTTATTTGTTGTTTGTACCCGTAACACAGCCCAGAAACGATAGTGCATATTTTGTTTTTGTCTTTTTTTTTTTTACCTAAAACACACTGACACTGACACTAACTGACATTGATACCAATTGGTTTTTAAAATCTTGACCTTTTACCTTGACCTTTGATCTTGACCTTGACCCAAACACTAACCCTTGCACTGAACTAGATCAAACCTTGATCTAGGTATTTTTCTTTATTTTTTTCTTTTCTTTTTTAATATTTATTTATTTATCTTCTTTTTTTTTTAACAAACATTTTTTTTTCTTTCTATGCCAGGAGTTAGAGAGATACAATGTATCTCTCTTCTCCATTCATAGAGAGAGAAAAAAGCAAGGGGGCCGGGCTGTACAGCGACCCTGTTAGCAACCGCCTGGCGGTACCTCTAGCAGCCCACAGGACAGGATTCCCCAGAGCGCGGAGTCTAAGCCCCAGCCTGCTTGTTCACCAGGGCCCCTGATGGTGGGGATGGACTTGGAGCAGACTGGAACCAGGTCGCAGCCCCTGAGTACACCCATCTGCGGTAGAGGAATCCGCCGGGGGTCTGTGCAGGTGGACACCCTGACGTGAAGAAGCAGAAGGCGGAAGCAGGGATGGCTGGATCTGTGCCGGATGGATGGGCGAATGAGCGTGGTCAGATGGGCCAGGTCGGTAACAGAGAGGTCAGCGTAGTTCAAGGCAGCAGGCAGAAGAATAGTCAGGTCACTCGCCGGGGTCGGTACCAGTATTTCAGATCAGGTAGGGATATCCAAAAGAGAGGTCAAAACTTAGCCAGGGGTCAGAGCAGGAGAAGTCAGCAGAGGTCAGGTCCAGGCAGGTCAACAACGAATCTTCAACAACAGAATACAGGAACACAGGAATAGGACCATACGGCAATGTATGCAGGTGCAGGGCAGGTTTAAATAGTGCGCCCTGCCATTGGTGCCAGGCGAGCAGCCGCCGCCGTCCAGGTCCTGCTGTCCGCCAGCTAGAATGGATAGGCGTTCTGCGCATGCGCGGAGCCATTCGTAGCCGCGTTCCCTGACAGACTGATCATTGTGATAGCCAATCAGAGACTATCACAGCAATCATGTGACCCGGAATCAGGATTCCCGGGTACCGATCGTTAGAATGGGACCCGGGGCTCTCAGTGACACCCCAGTCTTTGTGCTGGGAGCACAAAGACAAGTACGCAAATATGTGGCCCCACGGAAAAAAGCCCAGTTCCGTGAGGCCGCATATTTGTGTGACGTTGGCGTCAAGGGGTTAAGTTGCCTTTTGTTTGCATCACTGTGCTGCATTGTTTGAAAGGAAAACAAAAGAAGTGTAAGGCCAGTGTGCATTTTAACCACCTCACATTAACTGTGTCCCCCTATCCCCATAGATAACATAAAAGTTAGGCATGCACCAGCTAGGCTACCATTTGTAGTTCTATCTATTTCAAACATCTGAATTTTTTAGGATCCTCCATTTGTGTTTGATTGCCATGTTCCAACAATATGGCGGTCTTTTAACTTAATAAAAGATGTTAAATTCTTTTTTATCTTTTGTTCCTATTTTTTGTATAATTGATATTGTTTTATATGGTTTGGTACCTTCAAAACCCCATTAGTTTTTTCTGGTTAGGGTCATATTTACTACATGCACCAGTTAGGACTATTATCCCTGAATAAATCTGTTCTGCTGCTGGCCAAATTTACACTGATATGCCATCGGTGGTCTCTTAAATCTTGTAGTAAAACCTGCCTGTGCTCTTTTTTTCTAGTACATTTCAGCCAATTCTCCCTCAATAAAAATATCCTGCTGTGAGCTAGTTTTACACCACTGCTTGATAGAAATTACCCAGCAGTAGGAAAGACAGTTTTGTATAGGAAAAAAGAGCAGCCACTGCAAAGTGCTGGCTAATTCCAATCTGCAGGTCAAAGTGGGCCTATTACCTCTTGCATGTGCCCTGCCAGGCCCAGACTGGCACGCAGCGTCCACCTGGATGAGAGAGACGGCAGGGCAGCATATAGGAACCGATCCGTCTATTTCTCTCCTGCAGCCACTGCTGCAGTGGATCTGTCAGGATGCAGAGCAGGGAAGGGGCTGGTAAATAAGTCATTTACCAGCCCCTTCCTTATCTGATTGGACAGTCAGTGATTGGTACCAAATCTGATCACTCGATGACTGACTCTGTCAATTCATAACTGAGGCATAGTAAACTGTGCTTACTATACAAGCGTACCTCAGTTTTTACAAATTGAATGCATTCTGCGGGACTTTACGTATTGTAAAAAATTCATAAACCGAAACGCAGTTTCCCATAGGAATGCATTGAAAACCAAATAATCCATTTCGGAAGTCAGAAAAGAGTAAAAAAAAAGTCTTTTATCTGTTCAAAACTCTTTATAAAGTGCACTTTAAAGGCATAAATACTGTACAGAGACATGATTAAAAAGTAATTCATAAATGCATTGAAAACCAATTAATCCGTTCGTATTGCGAAATAAATTTGTAAATGCATTGAAAACCAATTAATCCGTTCTGGAGGTCAGAAAGAAGTAAAAAAAAGTCTTATCTGTTCAAAACTCTTTATAAAGTGCACTTTAAAGGCATAAATACTGTACAGGGACATGATTAAAAATGAATTCGTAAATGCATTGAAAATCAATTCATTCGTATTGCGAAAAAAATTTGTAAATCGAGGCATTATTTTCAATGGATTTTCATTCATTACGTTAACTGAGGTGTTTGTAAATCGAGGTACGCCTGTACTTACATTTATGAATGAACAGGAAGCTCTTTACAGAGCTGTTCCTGTCCATTCATTCTGTGCTGCTGAGGCTGCAGAGATGGAGAGTGAGGGCTGTGTCCTCAATCTCCTTTCTCTGTTTCAAAGTTGAGATGTCTGTGGTCTGTTTAGACCCCTGATATCTCACCAAAGCCTTCCAACGGGGCTTCTAAAAATATTAAATTGTAAAACAAAAAAAAAATAAAAGCAAAAAAAAAACTACTATCACTACTAAAACTAAGATCAAAAATAGGGGAAAAAGGGGGAAAACAGAGAAGCTGGGGAGTTCGCATGCACTCACTACAAGTATAGATGAGGTGCCACCAGAATATCTGGAATGGTGCCACCTGACCAACTATCAAAGAAAAAGAAAAAAAAAAACTAAGAAAAAGAGAAAAAAAGCTGCACACCAAATAGGGGAAGAAGGCAGAGTGACAGAGAGATGAGCTCATTAGCCTTCCACATTCTTCTTTTAGTGTTTAATGACAGGGTGAAGGTGGTGAGGAATTCTGTAAGTGTTAGTGAAGTGCAACAGAGAAAAGGTAGGTCTCATCTAGTAGACAGGACTGTGTGGCATGGCAGAGCTGTATGAATCTCCTCATAAAATTCTCGGCCATTGACCTTTATATCCCAAGGAAGGAATGTCCACACGGAAAGTTTGGATTGCTACAATTCACTGATGGAACTTGAAAGATGGTACAGTCACATCACATTGGCATACTATTCAGAGTTATTTGACAGTACATTGTCGATCACATTTAGTGGACGGTCCGCAGTAGTCACATGTGAAAGCATGATGCAGCACTTTTAGTAAGCCATCTTCCTTAGCTCAGTCTCCTCACACCCATGGTCATTAGTACTCAGTGGAACTAGTCGCCTTAGGCTGTCTGTGTCTACTCACTGCTCTACACAGATAGTCTCATTGAGATGGAATCACTGCAGTCACCTCCTACTTGGTTACACCTACACTGTGTACTCCAGGGGAATAGCCTCACTCAGGAAACTATTGGCCTGGCCTACAGGGCCTTTTGCAACCTTCCCTAGCCCCCACCTCTATAAGGGTCAGGAAGTCTACAGCCGGCTGTTCTGGGTGCAGGTCTACCTCTCCAGCCCTATCCAGAGCCTCCACTTACTGGCTACATCTACCTTATGGTGGGGTCTTTGGCTCCCATGCCCAGTTGCATTAAGGCTCCTCCCAACCTGGCCTATATATGGGCTCTGACTCACCCATGACATCACTACAGGAGGGCTCCAGCTAAACGGGAAACTAGCACTTGCTTATAACTTTCCTCTATGCAGGCTATAATGGGAGCAGAGCCATTCCGGACCAGCCAGCAAACTGCACCTGCTAACATGAATATTTAGCTGTTTACCTAGAGTTCAGCTTTAACTTTTTTTTTTCCAATTCCTGAAATGTCTTCAGATTTACTTATAAATATTACTACAAGCTCTTTTATTTAAATCAAGCAGTGATTTATGATTCAGGGTTGTTTAATTGAAGAGCCTAATGAGATGCTGTGCAGAAATTCAGTGCAGAAACATGGCACGGTGCCTGGAACCAGTATCACCGAGACGATGTATTGCACATTTGTGTTCATCATCATTGTTTAATAGTGATGTAAACAGGGAGATTAAATGGCAGCTATATTCCTTCTCTGAACAGAACTAGACACTGCTATTATATCTCTCTACCAGTCCTTGGAAGATCCTCATCGTGATTAACTGTTACCCAACCTTCCGCTGATCACTAACAAACATCATTTGCCCTTAGTACTCCTACAGGGAAACTATTACACGGTTTCATCAAGTTCTTAGAGTAATGTCAAATTTATCTAAGAGTTAGATTGATTATAAATTTCCAGTTTTATGTGTTTGGTTAGTCTTATTTTCATGATCGTATACAGATGTGCGAAAGAGCCCACTAATGGCTACCAGACAGTGCAGGCAGCACTTTTCTGCACAGCTGCTGAGATAAAATCAGTCACTGATAAAGATCTGTACAAAGCAGACACATTTCTAAAGGCCTGGTCTATATTAGTGTTTAACCACTTGCCCTCCTGAGGATTTACCCCCCTTCCTGACCAGGCCATTTTTTGCGACATGGCATTGCGTTACTTTAACTGACAATTGTGCAGTCTTGCAAAGCTGCACCCAAATAAAATTTACATCCTTTTTTTTTTTTTCACAAATAGAGCTTTCTTTCGGTGGTGTTTGATCACCTGTGCATTTTTTATTTTTTTTGTGCTATAAACAAGAAAAGACCGACAATTTTGGGAAAAAACAATGTTTTTTTACTTTTTGCTATTAAACATGTCCAGTGAAAAAATAAAAAAAATCTAATTTCATCATAAATTTAGGCCAAAATGTATTCTGCTACAAAATATCCAAATACGTATAAATTAATTGGTTTACGTGAAAGTTATAGCATTTACAAATGGCAGTATATATACTGGAAAAAATTTTTTATACTAGTAATGGCGGTGATCAGCAACTTATAGCAGGACTGCAGGACTGCTGTGGGCATTCTGACATTTGCTATGCAGAGCCATACAAAGCAGTGTGCTGGTGCTGACAAGAGATCTGCATTGTTTAAATATAGGTCTCTCCCCCAGCAGTGTTCCTCATCGAATGCAGGGTGCTGTCGGGGACGACTAAAGCTTCCAATGGCGCCGCACGCGTGCCCCCTACCAAAAAATACAAAATCTTGTATATATACATAGTAGTTCTGCTACAGGGCGGTCAGGAAGCGGTTAAGCATGTTTTTTCTGAAAACTTTGCATGGATTTGCAAGCAGCTTAAAGTGGTTGGAAACCTCTGAAATGAAAAATGAACAGAACTTATCTCTCTATAATATGTTTACCTGAGTCCAAAGCACCAAATGTGATTTCTGTCTCCTCTCTTTTCCCTTTGCTATCTGTATTAGTCACATCTGACAGGTTATGCCGACACCACAGAATCTCTGGAGACAGCCTGCACCTCCTCCAGCACACAGAAGATGACTGACAGCCTCAGCTGTGCATGTTTCCCTGCGAGACTCTACAGAGGGGGGGGGTTGCCTTTTCTGTCCACTTTAGATTACACCAATTCTCTATGCTGTGCAATATGTGAGGTCAGATTCCCTGCCCCCTGGATGCTGGAGCTCAGAAAATGCCTTTGATTTGTGTGCTTTGTAAAGCTGTAGAGGAGAGAAGTTACAGCTAAACAGGTACAACGTATGGAGGAGGATTTGTGTCACCTCTGTGTATCACCTGAGGCCAGTTATTTTACTGTGCATATGTAAGGGTTTAAAACCACTGTGCTTTTTTGGCGCTATGACAAGTCATTTTTCAATGGGGAAGCACAGTGGCTAAATGGTTAGCACTTCCACCTGGCAGTACTAGGGTCGTTGGTTCGAATCCCAACCACAGCACCACCCGTCTGGAGTTTGCATGTTCTCCCTGTGCCTGTGTGGGTTTCCTCCAGGTACTCTTTTTTTTTCCTCCCACACTCCAAAGATATGCTGGCAGGTTAATTGGCTCCTGTCTAAAGTGGCCTTAGTATGTGTATGTATGAATGTGAGTTAGGGACCTTAGATTGTACACCCCTTGAGGGTTAGGGACTGATGTGAATGTACAATATATATATATACATATATTATTATTATTATTATACAGGATTTATATAGCGCCAACAGTTTGCTCAGCGCTTTACAATATAACAGGAGACAATACAGCAACAATACAGTTCAATTCAAGAGAGTTAGGAGGGCCCGGCTCAATCTAAGGGGGAGGGGAGATAGAGATATATATATATATATATATATATATATATATATAGCGCTGCGTAAATTGGTGGCACTATATACGTACACTAAATAAATAAATGTTTTAATGTGCTTTAATATACTACAATTAAGAGGAGAAAGTTTGAATGTACTAGCAAAATGCTGCCTGTGACATTTTCAGAACATCATTAAGCATGACAGCCAAGTGTGATCGCAATGTCATTGCTGATGTCCAGGTATTTTGCCAACATTTCAAACACCTGCAAACATTTTGAAATTTCTTGCTTTAACATGCAGCTGCCAACACACCTCAGAAGGGCCAAAACCGCATCTGATCCCTTTTCAGGAATGCAATGTAACAAAAAGTAGTGCATTGTTTTGTGCTGCACCACATGTGCATTTATTTGGCGCCTTCAAATTCCATTCAAACTAATGGACACCGCAGGACACTAAAGTGCGTGACATGCATTACATTGACAGCAATGCATGCAGAAACATGCCCTTTACTACAGCTCGATAGTGTGAACCCAGTCTCATAGGACCGTTACCTGGTTAGCGTTTTAGTTGCTTGGTCCATAAAAATAGGACTTGTTTCTAATGATATTAATAAGGACTTTAAATAATTGTATACTGAGCAAAATGGGGCCTGTCATTGTAGAATTCCTTCAGATAATGGTCAGGATGTCAAGCTGATCCAGTGGATTGCCAGCTTCCATGCTCAGATCTGCGTACCCCTTATACACTAAAGCAATTTTTAAATATCCACTATGAGCCTATTTATTAAGCAGCATCTAGAACTTAATATTTTTATAAGGTCATTTTAGACAGAATAGGGAATCATTAAAACCCATGTCAGAATGTTTTTTTCTATCTGTGTCTTTTCTCTTCACTTCCTATTCTGTAAACACAAAGGAAAGTGAGAAGATATCTTTCCAAAGTGAAAGGAATGTCCTTTTAGACAGCTGTTCCCATTTCCTCATTTCTTTTGGCAATATCATCTTGCAAAAATTAACCTATTTTCTTTGTAATCTATAGGCAAAGCGACTTAGGCCTCATGCACATTGGACATTAGAAAAACGCCAGTAGTGTTAGCTGTAGAATGCTGCAATAAAAATGGGAGTTTTGTTGCGTTTTTTAGCTTTTTTGCATTAGTTTTTTTCAGCGTTTTTTAGTTTTTCACCGTTTCTGTTTTACAGCAAAGTTAGTCCTCATGCACACTGGATGTTTTTACAGCAGCTGTTTTTTTGCCTTTCACTTTTTTTTCTACAGCCAGTAAACTCCCCAGCTTGTTATCCTATATGTCCATGCACATATAGACTGTAATCAGCGTTTTTTGGCTGGAAAAAACCCAGGACTAGTGGATTTTTAGAGGAATTTTTAGCTGGAAAAATACCGTAAAACATGGCAAACCAGTGTTTTTGGATTTTTTTTTGTATTTTTTATGTTCAGAAATGCAAAAAACCACAAACGCAGAAAAACGTGGCTAAACACTAATGCAAAAATGCTAAAAAAAACGCTGAATAACTCATTTTTAACATGACTTTACACAGCGAATGCTACCAGCGTTATTAAAATGCTCAGTCTGCATGGAGCCTTAAGTGGTTCTAAAGGCTGAAGGTTTTTTTTACCTTCATGCATTCTATGTCTGATGGTAGAAAGCTATCACTTCAGCCCCCCTTGTACTTACCTGAGCCTGATCGGCATCCGGAGCTGTGCACAAAAACCTCGGCTCTCCTGTGTCTCTCTCTCCTCATTGGCTGAAACACAATGGCTCCTGCTCCTGTTGAAGAGGGAGAGGGGCCAAGTCATGCTCTGTGTGTCTTATAGACATACAGGGCTAACTCGGGAGTGAGCACACACAAGTGCTCCCAGAACAAGCAGCTTGCTCTGGGGGCAATTGGCAGGGGGAGGGGCCAGGAGCACCGTCAGGGGACCGTAGAAAAGGAGGATCGGGGCTGCTCTGTGCAAAACCATTACACAGAGGAGGTAAGTATGATATGTTTGTTATTTTAATAAAGAAAAAAATAAAGCTTTACGACCACTTTATCAGGATTTCAAAAATACTTTTTTCTATTATGATCTGTGTTAGTTTAAAGGATAAGTTCACCTTTTAACAGGAAATAATAAATGCACATTATTTTGCAGGTAAAAAAAAAATGTGCATTTATTATTTTTTGTTTATGGAGTCTCTAAAGCATTGCGCCAGCGATCAGCAGATCCCTGTTGCCATGCAGGTCTCCCCCTGAACTGTCAGTATATCTGCTTGCTTTTACATCCCGTACGGGCAAGCAGATACTTACTGACAGGAAGGCTCAATGAACTACCACAACGTTGTGGTAGTTCATTGAAAAATCTCAAGCCGACAGCAGCAAAGGCTGCTGGGACTTTTTCCCATTCACAGAATACTGTGAATGAGTGATGTGGCCGGATGGGCGGAGCCCCACACATCCACATTTTAAAAAAATTGTGACAGCTAGGGTGGAGGAGAAGATCCCCCGCTAGCTGTCACAGCGGGGATCAAGGGGGTGCAGGGGCCAGTCTGGTCACTGAACTTATTCTTTAAAAACAAGTAGTGTAGATAAAAAGTGCACATGATAGCCTATGAGTTGTTCCATTTATAATCACACTAAAAGGCTGATTCTAGTACACCTGGTGAAGTATTTACAAATAAAATAATGTTTTTTATTCTTAACTTTGCTATAAAAAACAATGAATCATGAACAAAACAAAGGCAAATTTGTTTAAAAATAGAAATATAAAAACAGCAGAAAAATAAAAATGAAGAGTACAAGGGGAGGACAGAGCTTGATATGGTTGATTAATGGTAAACAAGGTTAATAGACAATTAATTGAAAACTCTTTTTTTTTTCTTTATTTTTTTTTTAGCTTGTCAGGTTGCTTTAACTGTCATTTGCGAATCAGAGGTCACCCCTTTGATTTACACATTAACCTCCCTAGCGGTATGATTATTTCAGATTTTTGGTGCTGAAAGCGGTACCATTATTTTGCATGGAAATATGTAGTTTTTTTATTGTAGGCTGTAATTCTTAGGAATAACTCACTGAAATCTGTCCGAACAAGAGTCTAGTAAACATCCCGGGTAGGATAAAATTTGAAACACGAAATCATAAATTATAATTTAATAATCATAAAAAATAATAATATAATAATAAATTGAATTCAATTATATAATCAAACCAAAAACACTGAAATTTGAAATATAGCGCCAAGTTCACACATCACTGAGCAAAGTCGCAAAATCTTTTTCAGTGTCTGATGACGAATTTCTTCACGAATCATTATCACTCAATTCTGCAAGTGGTTCTGATTTACTATCGCTGTTCTCTAGCTGCTCTAAAACCACTTTTGACCTAAAGGGACGCTTTTTGGACACCATGGACTTTTCTCAGTTTCCAGGCAGAAAGAACAGACAAAATGCAGACAGGGGACAGGACAAAGCACTAAGGACAATATGTATGTGAAATGGGTTGAAACAGCAATGTTTTACTATGTAAAATTTGTTTGGAAAAAAATTACATTTTTTTAAATTTTCAAATTTCCCGCTGCCGGCGGCATCCGTACGTCTCGACGTCACAGGGACCGGAACACAGAAGCCGGATGCTGGCATCGGCCGGAGGAGATGGCCGGGGACGCTGCAGGGGACACATCGCGGGAGCGAAGGACAAGGTAAGCTCTGCAGGGACTCCCTATGCAGCGCCGCATGGTAAGCCCGAGTGTAGCTCGGGGCTACCGCTTTTGGTACTGACATTTTACCCCGAGCTACACTCGGGAATACCGCTAGGGAGGTTAATGAAACAGAATAAATACAATGTAACAATAATATTGTTACTTCATAATTTTCAATAAGTCTTCTGTATTTCCATACATTCTACCATTATACCGAATGATAACTACAGTATGTGTAATATGGGACACCAGATAGATCAGTGTTTCTCAACCTTTTTTCAGTCACCCTTTAAAATTTTGGACAGTCTTGAGGCACCCCATTCTAAAATGTTAAAAACGATTCTAATAGTTTAATATAATGCAGCAACATCCACACATTTAGGACACCCAACATTAGAGATCATTTATTCTTGCAAAGCAAATACACTTTGCACACTGGTACTGACTAGTATTCCAGTGTTTCTCTTCTCCCTCAGCTTTTCTCCATCACTGAGCTAATGTGACCCCAGCACTGATGGAGAGGGGCAGGGGAGCTGTGCAGACAACTGACATTCTCATCAACTGATGATGTCATTGGTTGTCAGGACACCAGCAGCTAGAAGGTTGTAACGGTACACAATGAAAACCTGTGGCTTGTTGTAACTAAAAGGCAAGCTTGTTCCCCCCGTTGGCTTGTATAAACGTTTTTGGGCAATTTTTAGACATTTTGCCAAGGCACCTTTGAAGAAATCTCAAGGCACCCCAGGGTGCCTGGGTACCCTGGTTGAGAAATGCTGAGATAGGTTATCTAAAACATCACTTTTATCACATATAATAAAACCACAAAAAAAATTTGCACCAGTGTATGTTACATGAGGTATTTGTATGTTCCAACAACTATATGAAAACTCAATTAATATATCATAAATGGTATATGTACCACAATACACCATACATTGTGCCCGTATCTAAATGAATAACGGCTGTAAGAAACCAGCGGTCCAAAACAAAAAAAAATAGTACGATGCAATCCTGTGACTTGATAGCCCCAAGAAATAGAAATATAATTTTAAAATTCCTAATAAAAAAAAATCTCTGTGTATTTGCACATCTGTCATAAATAGTTCTCGGAATGTTTCTAGTATGTTTTTAGCCTATGGTTGCAAGCTCCATCCAGTGCTCATAATGTTGTATTTTCCTAAATTAGATATTTCAGGAAAATACTGCAGTATGTCCACTAGATGGAGCTGACAGTCATAGGAAATAATATATTAGACACATAACAGGGATTCTTTGTGACAGCTGTGTAAATGCTGATACATTCGCACAGCAATTTTGAAGAAATAGACTTTATAGAGTTGTCACATGCATCAATAATTCTTCTACAGATACAGATGACTTACTTTCATTGCAGTTGGATAGAGGTTGCCAATATAATACATTGATTTCATCCACATGTATTTGTCAGTTACTACTGCTACCTACATACATTGATGTGTAGACAAAAAGCTCCGGCTCCCCTCTGCTTTTGTACCACATTGCAGTAACATGGTCTGCTGTGGCTATAGTTCTGCTCCTACGTACCTCACTTCTTGTTAGATCCTCATCTCTCAGGTAGGGATTGGCTTGCCACGGAAGCAGATCAGTCGCTCTTTGACTACTTGCTTCTTTACATATGGTGCCTCCTAAAAGGAAAACTAGAATTTAATTTGACAAATAACATGTATTGTAAGTGTATATGCATTTAATGCTGGGTACTTTGCATACAAATATGGTAGAAGGTAATTAAAGACCCTAGTTTAAAAATAAATATATATATATATATATACACACACACAGTGTATAGGCAAAAGGAAAAATTTGCTTCTTGAAGCAGAACTTCACCTTGAAGGGAAATTTCCCCTGATCTTCCTCCTTCGCCCCCCTCACCCCCACAACCCTTTTTTTTTGGTGAGCAGATACCGATTTCTGGAAGGTACTTGCTCCCACCTCTGCTGGGACCGCCTAGCGAATTCCAATGGAAGTTCTCCCTCTCTTCCTGCAACCTCCTGGGTCATGTCACAGGTCCCGGGAGGCTGCAGGACCGTTCACAGAGAACAGCATGGCTCAGGCATTTGCAGTGGGGAGCTCACTGTAAAGCTGCAGGGAGTCACAGCCAGCTTCCACAGTCAACATGGTGGCACCTGGGACCCAAGGTTTGGTGATGAACTGGCCTGGGTAAGGACATTGCAGGATCCCTGGACTGGTAAGTGTCTCTTTATTAAAGGTCATTGGCAGCTGCTGACTTTTATTTTTTTACATAAATGACTGAAGAGCCTCTTTAAAGGGAACTTGTAAGATGAAGGAGAGTTATTATACATTTATAACTCAACTGATCAGAATTGGCTACAAGGTTCTTTCTGTGCATGTGTGGCTTTCCTCTTACACACCAGAACTGGATCTGTTGGAATATGGTAGGGACATTGTAAGTACCTTAGGCTAGGGACTGATGTGAAAGACTCATTGTTCTTTGTAAAGTGCTGTGGGAAAAACCTCAATGTTATGCAAGGAAGTAGACATAAAGTTTCGTTTGGAGATCTACAGAACCCTGTGATTATAAACTACAGGACAAATTCTGTTTAAAGCAATCATCAGAGCCAAAGTTTTCTGTAAAAGCTACAGAACAAGATGGAGCAGGAGGGAGGGAGTCATGGGGGGGAGGGAGTGCTGCGATATCAGGATCCAGTTACCCTCCGGGGAGTGGGTGGGTGTAAGGAGTGGGCTCTAATCGGGTCACGAATTTACAGCATGCAGTATAAAATTCTGATGATCAGAATACATTGTGAACTTAACTCATGAGGAAATGTTTCTTGAAAAGTGTTCAAAGAACAATCTTTTTTCTTTTCTTTTTTTAAGTAACCTGTTTTCAATGGACATATTCTAAACCTTTCTGCTTATCTATAATTATGCCATATAGAAATGTTCTGATACTGATGAATGCCTTTCATTGCTATTAAAGATACTTTTAGGCTCAGATCTGGGACTAAGACAGTATCTCACAGAAGTGAGTACACCCCTCACATTTTTGTTATATCTTTTCATGTGACAACACTAAAGAAATGACACTGCCTTGCTAAAGAAGCTGAGGGTAAAGGTGATGGACTGGCCAAGCATGACTCCAGACCTACACCCTATTGAGCATCTGTGAGGCATCCTCAAATGGTAGGTGGAGGAGCGCAAGGTCTCTAACATCCACCAGCTCCGTGATGTCATCATGGAGGAGTGGAAGAGGACTCCAGTGACAACCTGTGAAGCTCTGGTGAACTCCATGCCCAAGAGGGTGAAGGCAGTGCTGGAAAATAATGGTGGCCACACAAAATATTGACACTTTGGGCCCAATTTAGACATTTTCATTTAGGGGTGTACTCACATTTGTTGCCAGCGGTTTAGACATTAATGGCTGTGTGTTGAGTTATTTTGAGGGGACAGCAAATTTACATGTTATACAAGCTGTACACTCACTACGTCACATTGTAAGCAAAGTGTCATTTCTTCAGTGTTGTCACATGAAAAGATAGAATAAAATATTTACAAAAATGTTAGGGCTGTACTCACTTCTGTGAGATACTGTAATCTTTCTATTTTTTTTTAGCCAAATTAGTCTGAAAATGGTGAAGTCACTATATGATGACATTACTAAAATTAAATGCACCGTTGTAAAATTTCCATAAACTGAAACGTAAATCAGTCAACTAATACTCTGAAAGCATATTGTGCTCAGAATTTATAATATTTTTTGAATAAATAAGTATATAAGTGTATGTATAGCCAGTTTTGGGGACCCCTGTTTTGGTGACAGCTGTCTAAAAGGTTTCCTATCTGTTGCATCCTCAGCACAGGAAGTGGAAGGAAATTTCCACCAGTACAGACACTGAAAAAAAAATTACATGAATTGTAGCCCTTTCCTACTTTATACAAAACTAGCAAAAAAAAAGTTTTGGCTATACATATATTTAATCTACTAACAGAAAAAACATATGTATGGTAAAGAAGGAAAACCCCAACAACAAATGCTAGCTTCTCTAATTCATATATAATAAATCTATCATAATTCTAAAGAATTGTTAGAGAAAACAGAGATACCAGTGGATCTGTTATAAATGGATTTACTGTATTAAATATGGAGAAAAAATATCATTAAAGTTTAGAAAGGATGAAAGTGTGTTTAGCCATTGGCTTATTTTTGGGAAGATGGGAACATTAGAGGGAGTACAACTGGGGGAATCAATGGTGGAGAAGGATCCAGGGGTTCTGGTAGATCACAAGCTTAATAATGGCATGCAATGCCAAGCTGCGGCTTCTAAAGCGAGTAAAAGAGGTATAGACTCCAGAGAGAGAGATATCATATTACCCCGGTACAAATCATTAGTAAGACCTCATCTGGAATATGCAGTTCAGTTTTGGGAAACAAAAGAATTTCAGGGAACTGGAAAAGTACAGAGAAGGGCGACCAAACTGATACAAGGCATGGAGGAGCTCAGCTATGAGGAAAGATTAGAGGAACTGAATTTATTCTCTCTTGAGAAGAGAAGATTAAGGGGGGATATGATCAACATGTATAACATCAGTGGTTCATATAGTGAACTCGGTGTAGAGCTATTCACCCTGAGGTCATCACAGAGGACAAGGGGGCACTCTTTATGTCTGGAGGAAAAGAAATTTAATCCAAACATGGAAAGGTTTCTTCCCAGTAAGAGCTGTGAAAATGTGGAATAGACTCCAATTCAAGAGTTGGTTCTGACCAGCTCCATGGATTGCTTTAAAAAAGGCCTGGATTCTTTCTTAGATACACAGAATATAACTGGATACTAACATTTATAGGCAAAGTTGATTCAGGGAATATCCAGTTGCCTCTCGGGGGATCAGGAAGGAATTTTTTTCCCCTGCAGGAGCAAATGTTGGTATAGGAGTACAATTTTTTTTTAATGGTTGAACTGGATGGACGTTTGTCTTTTTTCAGCCAGACTAACTATGTAACTAAGTGCAGTAAAGATCCAAAGCACTGGGCGTTGGGGCATGTACACGGAGCGCCAGGACCTAACACAGACCTTACACAGGGTTTAGTAATAAACTGTATACCGCATGGCAGAAAGACGTATTGGAGATGCCAGGCTCTCCGCGAGCTTTGGAAACTCGTGGCTGGGGAATAACGTCATCCTAATCCAGCTGTCAAAATAGTTCTGAATATGAGTTAGTATTGTGTTACACCATTACATCAGTTTCCATGCGAGTCACAGACCTTAATTGCTGGGGGAGCCTTTGGCAGTTTGGGACGGGGGGCTTCATTCATTGCCTCAGTAAAAGGAAATCCCATTGAAACAGGAATAAAAGATTTAAATCAGTTACAGCGGCCATGATTTGCCAGTAAAATATTTTCTTTGCTGTGCAGGCTCATTGGGCCTATGTCCTTTGAGCCATATGGCTGCAGTAATCCTTGTACTGGGGGCAATGGATGAGGAAGTGTACAAGGCACTGGACCACATTCTGCTAGTCTATTTCACCAATGACAATTCACCAATCACCAATGACAATTGGTTATAGCATCAGGCATGGTCTTGAAGCCACTTCCCTGTGAATGCTTCATGAAATGCTCATGTGCATTAAGTCAGCTGACTCGATCTAATCTTTCTTAGCCAACATCAGAGGCACATCCTGAGCTATCCTCTTTAACCACTTGCCCTCTGGAAGATTTACCCACTCCATAGCCAGGCCATTTTTTGCTAAACGGCTCTGCGCTACTTTAACTGGCAATTGCACAATAATTTTTTTTCACACAATTAGAGATTTCTTTTGGTGGTATTTTTTGTGCTATAAACGAAAAAGACTGAATATTTAAACAAAAAAAAAATATTTTTTACTTTTTTGCTATAAAACATATCCAATAATTAAAAAAAAAAGTCTTCATAAATGGAGACCAAAATGTTTTCTGCTACATGTTTTTGGTAAAAAAAACCAATAAAGTGTATATTATTTGGTTTGCGTGAAAATTATAGCGTCTACAAATAATGGTATACTGTATGTATATATTCGAGTATATACTATATATATATATATATATATACATATATACTGCAATTTTTATTAATTTCTTTTTATACCACTAATGGTAATTAATCAGTGACTTATAGTGGGACTGTGATAGTACGGCGGGCATACTGACACTAACACTGGGTGGGAACTGACTAACTGCCACAGACATCTCAAGTGACACGAATACAGTGATCAGTGCTAATAAAAAGCACTGACACTGTACTAATGACGCTGGGCAGGAATGGGTTAACATCAGAATTAACTGTGTGTTAAGGAGTGATTTAACTATGTACTGTGTGGTGTTTTACTAGGGGACGTGCTGGTTTTTATTTACAAAAAAAAACAAAAAACAGCACATCCCAGCTGACAGGAGTGAGATCTGTGTGGTTTCCATTTACAGATTTCTCTCCTTTCAATTACTCCACAGATTGTTGAGTCAGCCATGAATCGCTGGCCGTGACCCAGTGATTGACATGTATAGCAGCCATTGACAGCCCAGGTAGGCAGGTGCACGCGCCCCCTAACCGGAAATGCAGAATCACGTATATATACATGATTCTGCACCGAGTGGCCGCCCTGTAGCAGTAAAACTGTTATAGGGTGGTTGACAAGTGGTTGAAACCTGAATGTACTAGGCTTTGCCCTAAAAACTGAGACTCACTTTTTACAAGCTGAAATAATAATTCTGTGAACACTAACTTGTGATTTCCCTTTCAGGATCCTTTAGTTTCCTAATGGTTAGTAGGGGAAAATTGACAATTGTTTTTGACTACAGTGATAAGAAAATTTGAAGGAGCGGGATGGAGGGCTAATTCACCTGTAAATAAAACAACAAAGTGGATCCAGAGAATATCAGATTGCCTCTCGGGGGATCAGGAAGGAATTTTTCATCCTGCAGGAGCAAATGCTTTGCTAGGTTTTTTTGCCTACCTCTGCATCAATTGTGGGTGTAGGATTATAACTTTTTTTTTTTTTTTTTAATGGTTGAACTGGACGGACGCTTGTCTTTTTTCAGCCAGACTAACTATGTAACTATGTATCCAGTGAATACTAAAGCTGCAAGTACATTAGGAGATATTACCCTAAAAACGCAACATATGAATAAACAGTGCTGCGCTAAAATACCATAAATACCATATCCTAATGTATAAATAAACAAAAACATAAAATCTCATTCAATAAATATAACCTTATACCATATAATGTGAAAATCCCCACAAAGTGAATATATAAATACAAAATAAAAAGTCCCAACGATTCCATGAACAACAAATCCACACATCGTATAAAATGTACATGTATATACTGTATATCTTTTGTGTCCTTTAGAACAGATTGCTGCCTTGCCCAAATTGTCCTGTTTGTTGTACTCCTGTACTGTGCTATCTGTAACAGTGCTTTGCTCCTGCAGGCACTGGTTGCCCAGGCTAGTGTCCTCCTGGGTCCATTGCCAGGCTCAAAGTCACAGCCACCTCCCTTTTTGGGTAGAATGGGAAAATGTTAGAACCCATGTCAAGTTTTACAGCTATCCAGGGCTCTGGTAAAGAGATTTTACCCCTACTTTCTGTTTTGGGGACAAAAACATCAGGAAATGGCACAAGCAGTGAAGCATGAGTTCTTTAGTGGATGTACAGCAGAAAATCCATAATAATCATTGACAGATTCATCAGGGTTCATTTCCACTGGTTCCAAAACACTCAGTGCAGCACCTCAGATGACTGAGAAGATCATTTGTTGACTAAAAAGACAATAGGCAACTCACATGCATCAGAAGAATAAGCGCCTGTCAACAGTATCTCAATCTGGTGGTCTTCTGCTGAAACCACAGTATCACAGATGCAGGGAATCCAGTACACAAAGTGCAGCTAGCAGTGACCCAGCAGCGAGGACAACCAGGAAGCAGGGAAGCTCTTTTGAGAGTGTGGGAACCAAGTGAGTGATGTCAGGGGGCATCAAGGGAATGCAACGCATGTCGAGGTGATCCTGCCTCTTTCTCTAGTGCTCCACATTGTGGACTGGATTCCCTATACCTGTGATATGGAGGTTTCAGCAGAAGACCACCAGATTGAGATACTTTTGACAATCACTTATTCCTCTAATGCATCTGAGTTGCCAATTGACCTTTTATTTAATAAATACTGTATATGTTTACTACACTTAGATTGCACAGTCTGCTGTCTGTCTGTTTTGGGGACAATATTTTACTAGACAGGAAGTGAGGAAAAATCTGCAACAGGTAAAGAGACAACAATGAAAAGCTGAAGGGGTTCTAGCTTTCCCATACTTAAAGTGGCACTAAAGCTTTGTTTTAAAAAAACAAACAAACAAACGAACATGTCTATACTTACCTGCTTTGTGCAGTGATTTAGCACAGAACAGCCCCGATCCACTCCTTTTTAAGTCCCTGCCGATGCGCCTAGCTCCTCCCTTTCAAGCAGTGCCCCCAGGGAAAGCTGCTTGCCCTGGAGGCACCGCTGCGTGCTTGTTCCCAAGCTGCTACTCTATGTGTCCATAAAACACATAGAGCAGCAGCTCGGCTTCATCCCTGCTCGCTGCTCATTGGCTCACTGCTCACTGGCTGTGATTGACAGTAGTAGGAGCCAATGGGCTCCCACTACTGTCTCAGCCAATGAGGAGAAAGAATCTCCAGATGGCAGAGGCTGTCGAGAAGTCTCGGGGGACTCAGGTAAGGATTAAGGGGGGCACTGCGCACAGAAGGTTTTTTACCTTCATGCATAGAATACATGAAGGTAAAGACCTTGAGCCTTTACAACCATTTTAACTTTAAAAAAACATGTTTACTACTGTCTGTTTTGCTGTTAGAGAGGTTGTCCTTCATTTCCTGTCCTGGTGACAACCTTTTCACCAGACAGGAAGTGAAGGAATCTCTCCAACAGACCCTCCAATGGCAGTATAACTTGAGAGAAGTTCAAATTCTTCCCCACTCTATCCAAAAGTAAAAAGATTTGGCTATAAATACACTTTGGGAGAATTACGGTGTCCCATAGAAAACATTCACCGTATACTGTACATGTATATACACTGGATAATAAAAGGCTGTAAAAGTTTAAGCAAACATTATGATATAGCAGAACAAAGTCACTCTATAGAACAGGCCATAACATGTAGAGTCCAAATGTGTCTTCATGAATTGGCTTGTTCGGTTTTATTCTGAAACAATGTACTGTGTGATTACATATGATATCCAGATTGTATTATTACCCAGTTCCCTGAGCTCCCCCGGTCCAGAGAAAAATATTCTTAGAATGAATTATCTTCACCAGATGGACATTCACAAAACTGATCCGAAACACAGAAACAAGCACATCTGTGTAACACAACACATTATACAACAGATGTCTGTACTGAAAAACACACTCAGATTGACTGTACAACACCATGGAGGAAACTGCCCTACTCATAGGAGATTGGGAAAATAACTCAGAGTGTAACATATCCATTCTCTAGAGTCAGTGAGATCACCAAGATTGAGGCCTATTCAATCACTAGAGGCCAATGACATCTCTGAGAATGCAGCCTATCCATTCACTAGAGGCCAATGACATCTCTGAGAATGCAGCCTATCTATTCACTAGAGGCCAATAACATATCTGAGAATGCAGCCTATCCATTCACAAGAGGCCAATAACATATCTGAGAATGCAGCCTATCCATTCACTAGAGGCCAATGGCATCTCTGAGAATGCAGCCTATCTATTCACTAGAGGCCAATGACATCACTGAGAATGCAACCTATCCATTCAATAGAGGCCAATAACATATCTGAGAATGCAGCCTATCCATTCATTAGAGGCCAATCACTAAGAATACAGCCTATCCATTCACTAGAGGCCAATGACATCTCTGGGAATACAGCCTATCCATTCACTAGAGGCCAATTACATCTCTTAGAATGCAGCCTATCCATTTACTAGAGGCCAATGACATCTATTAGAATGCAGCCTATCCATTCACTAGAGGCCAATCACCAAGATTGAGGCCTATTCAATCACTAGAGGCCAATGACATCTCTGAGAATGCAGCCTATCCATTCACTAGAGGCCAATGACATCTCTTAGAATGCAGCCTATCCATTTACTAGAGGCCAATGACATCTATTAGAATGCAGCCTATCCATTCACTAGAGGCCAATCACTAAGAATACAGCCTATCCATTCACTAGAGGCCAATGACATCTCTGGGAATGCAGCCTATCCATTCACTAGAGGCCAATTACATCTCTGAGAATGCAGCCTATCCATTCACTAGAGGCCAATCACTAAGAATACAGCCTATCCATTCACTAGTGGCCAATGACATCACTGAGAATGCAACCTATCCATTCAATAGAGGCCAATGACATCACTAAGAATACAGCCTATCCATTCACTAGAGGCCAATGACATCACTTAGAATGCAACCTATCCATTCACTAGAGGGCAATGACATTAATGATAATGCAGCCTATCCATTCACTAGAGACCAAGGAAATCACTTATAATGTAGCCTATCCATTCACTAGAGGCCAATGACATAACTGAGAATGCAGCCTATCCATTCACTAGATGCCAATAACATCACTAAGAATGCAGTTTATCCATTCACTAGAGGCCAATGACATCACTTTGAATGCAACCTATCTATTCACTAGAGACCAATGACATCGCTAAATATGCAGCCTATCCAATCACTAGTACAGTGGTGGTTTTTAACCTTTTTTGAGTCACGGACCCCTTTAAGAATCTGATGAAAGTTATGGTTTCCCCTTCCTCAGATATATTGACATAAACACAACTTTTCATGCAATGAATACATGTACTTTATTTTATTGAAATTTAATTGCCTCATACATACAGTATATGACAAAAAATAAATACTATAATTTTGTGCAAATTCAACAAAACAATTTCAGTTCTGCTAAAATCTACTACTACTCCTGCTTCTACTAGAAAATTAGAATTGCCACTTGCTATAATGGAGTGGCACAAGATGGCAGTTGTACAGAGAATGATGAAACAGATTTAAATGGTAATCAAGTGTAAGCAGGTGCAGTCTGTACTCCCCTCTGTAGGTGGCGCTAGGATCGGGTGGCAATACAGAAGGGGAAAGAAGTTGTGGGAAACGTAGTCCTCCTATGACTTCCTGCAGTCACGTGGAGAGCAGCTGTACGATTGGATGCCAGTGCCACTCATGACCTCGGCAGCAATCTTGGGTGACAGCAGAGCTTATTTAAGACTCTGGTCCCCTGATTTGGCGCACATTTTTCAAGTAGTAAGTGTATGGACAGGTTCCCCATCTGTCAGGGACAGCACTTAGCGACAGGGAGAGGTTCTGGAGGTGTAGGGAAAGTGCAGGGCGCTATCCTTCACTCTAGGAAGCCTCCCAGTTTGGTTGGACAGACGAGGCAGAAGCTGTCAGCATCATTTCAAGCTACAGAACCGCTGCTACAGATTCCCCAAATGGTTCCGGATGGCTGTTCTCACCCGCCGGGCTTGGTTGTAACTTTCTGCATTATAGAGTTCACATTACTCTGCCTCTGTGTAATCTCTGCTGCCAACATACCATGCTGCACCCTGCTCACAACCACCGACTAGTCAAGAGATACTGAGCGGTCAGCGCTATAAGCAGTGGCAGGGTGTGTTTTTTCTTTAACCAGTTCCCACCCGGCTAATAGCAAAATGACGGCCGAGTAGGACTTTCATCAATCCGGATGGGCGTCATATGCGGCAAGATCTGTCACCAGCTGTGTCCATCAGACACAGCCAAGGACCAATCTGTGTACCGGCCCGTTGCCGGTACCATGTGGCCGCTGTGACCAATCACCATGACCACTGTATTATTATCATACAGGATTTATATAGCGCCAACAGTTTTCTCAGCGCTTTACAATATAAAAGGAGATAATACAGCAACGATACAGTTCAATACAAGAGGGTTAGGAGGGCCCTGCTCCTGGGAGCTTACAATCTTTTAATGCCATCCATTGTATACAATTGTTTTGTTAGCTGTGATTGGTCACAGTGATCACATGGTACAGACTGGGCCAATCACAGCCCCTCTGTGTCATGTGATTAACTGTGGCCAATCACAGCTAATCACAACAAAAAACACTTAATGAATTGATTTCATTCAGTTAAGTACTTGCCTATATCAGTGAAATTCATCACTATAGGCAATCATAATGTGTGAAAAAAAAATACTGATCACTTCCCCAGAGTAGTATAATATTACTATAGTAACATTATATTACTCTGATCACAGTGTTATATATAAAACAAAAATCCTAAAAAAAAAAGAAAGAATGTAAAAAAACTGAAAAAATAATTTTTTTTCATACTTTCACTGGTCAGCACTGTTATATGATGACGCTGTACTGCAAAAAAAAAGGTGAAAAGTGTTTTTATCATTTCTTTATTTTCCCAAAAATTATGACAAAAATTACAACTTCAAAAGACTCGCCATGCCTCTTACTAAATACAGCAGAATGTCTACTTTCCAAAAAGGGGTAATTTGGGGATATCTGTACTGTCCTGTCATTTTTTTTTTATCAGTGCATCAGGATTGATCGTTCTTCAGATATATACATAGTTTGTGGACTGTGGACAAAGAAATGTAGCAGAATACATTTTGGCCTAAATTTATGAAGAACAAGTATATATTTGCAAAATTTCAGAACAGAAACGAAGAAAAACTTTTTTTTCCAAATTTTCGGTCTTTTTTCATTTAGCAAAAAATATAAAACTTAGTGGTGTTAAAATACCACCAAAAGAAAGCTCTGGTTGTGTGAAGAAAATGGTAAAAGTGTAATTTGGGTACAGTGTTGCATGACTGTGCAACTGTCATTTAAACTGTGAGAGTGCTGAATGCTGAAAATTGTCCTGGCCAGAAAGGGGGTAAAAGTGCCCGGTATTGAAGTGGTTAATTTATTTCAATGGTAAACCATTGACTGGGGCAAGGGAAGGGGGGCTGTATAGTGAATCTAAATGTTATTTTTATCGGTCCCTCAAGGACCCCCTGAAACCCTTCCATGGACCAATAAGGGGTCCCTAGACCCCAGGTTAAGAACCCCTGCACTAGAGTGACATCACAAACCTTCTTAATTCTTGTTGTTGTGCTTATATTGGGCATATTATTATACACTTTTTAGTACAGGCATATCATTAGGGCATTACTAGCTGTACCTTTCCATGGCTGATCTTAAAGCGCACAGCAGCGATCTTAGTTTGAGATAAAACCTGGCCTCAATCATACATAATCTGCTCCTTGGGAATCCACACCCCCACTGAGACTGCAATGTAAATAGAGGCCTTGCAGGGGAGCCTGTCAGCTGCATAAATGCTTTCCGGCTGACATTTCCCCAGCAAGAAACCATTTTTGAGCGTTCTGGAATTGATTACAACTCATGCTTTCTGCGTGCTTATCGGGGTATGATGATAAACTTTTTTTTTTTTTTATTTTACAAATCAAACATCTACCTAGGAACACTTCTCTGTTTTTAAAGAGGCACCTCTCTAAGTGACAACTTAAACCCAATTACAGCCAAGCCACTTAATGTGCATTTGGGATACATAAATATGAACTGTTTCAGCTGCTTAAACATCTGTAATTCTGTTCAGATGGTGTTGTGGTTCACATTGCATGACCAGCAGAGTGACACCACTTTTTCCTGTTGCCAGCTTTCTGTGTCCTCTATTATTTCATTACACTACTAGGCTCATTCATTCTGCAAGCTGTCTTGGCACTTTACCCTTCTAATTGCCTGAAACATGTAAGGTTGGCACCATTCTGTGATATAATAGAGCATAATTTACTCACAATGAATTACCTCCTGCCATCACTCTTATTTTCACTGTGTAGAGCACATGTTTCAAACACAAGGCCCGGCCCCTCTCCTGCAGCTGAGGCACCATCCACATCTCCACCTTGTCGCAGCAGTCAGCAGCATAGAGGAGGACACAACTCCTCCAACAGATCCTGCGCTTCAACGTGCAGCTGCATAGAGGCTTGCCTCTGCCTCCTCCCATCCATCTCAACAGTCAGCAACAGAGAGAACAGAACTCATCCAACAGATCCTGCTCTTCTACACGCAGCCGCATAGAGGCTTGCCTCTGCCCCTCCCATCCATCTTAGCAGTCAGTAACAGAGAGGAGGACAAAATTCCTCCTACAGATCCTGCTCTTCTTTGTTCAGCCACAGAGAGGCTTGCCTCTGCCTTCTCTCATCCGTCTGAGCAATCGGCAGCAGAGAGAAAAACAGAACTCCTCCTACAGATCCTGCTCTTCTCTGTTCAGCCGCATAGAGGCTTGCCTCTGCCTCTCCCATCCATCTCAGCAGTCAGCAGTAGAGAGGAGAACAGAACTCCTCCTACAGATCCTGCTGTATTCCTCACAACCGCATAGAGGCTTGCCTCTGCCCCCTCCCATCCACCTTAGCAGTCAGCAACCGAGAGGACAGAACTCCGCCTATAGATCCTGCGCTTCTCTGTGCAGCCACAGAGGGGCTTTCCTCTGCCCCCTCCCATCCGTCTCAGTAGTCAGCAACAGGGAGGAAGACAGAACTCCTCCTACAGATCCTGCGCTTCTCTGTGCAGCCACAGAGGGGTTTGCCTCTGCCCCCTCCCATCCGTCTCAGTAGTCAGCAACAGGGAGGAAGACAGAACTCCTCCTACAGATCCTGCGCTTCTCCGTGCAGCCACAGAGAGGCTTGCCTCTGCCCCCTCCCATCCGTCTCAACAGTCAGCAACAGGGAGGAAGACAGAACTCCTCCTACAGATCCTGCGCTTCTCTGTGCAGCCACAGAGGGGCTTGTTTCTGCCCCCTCCCATCCGTCTCAACAGTCAGCAACAGAGAGGACAGGACACCTCCTAAATATCCTGCATCTCTCTGTGTAGCTGCAGCACCCCTTCATCTCTGCCACCCTGGTCTCAGCATTCAACAGACTCTGGCAGCGGACTCCAGGCCTTCTCTGGTCCTCCTCCAGACCCTGTCCCCCAGCTTCTTCCCGGCAAAAGCTCAAGGTAAGAGGATGACCTATGATGTAAGGGAGTGTGGGGGACTCTTGGTTTCTGATGGTGGTGGGGTGGGGGGTTCTTGACATCTGATGTAAGAGGTGGTGGCATGCTGTTGACATCTAGTCTCACAAATACAAATGGCCCTTTGAGGGCAACCATAATGCTGATGCAGCACGAGATGAAATTGAGTTTAACACTCCTGGTGTAGAGGATTCCAAAAATAGAGATTTTAGACAATAATGCAAAAAAAAACAAAACAAAACATTTTTTTTAGATAAATATGCATTCAATCAAAGGTTGGATTTGATCTATTTCCTAGAGTTCCACTTTATGGATTTCCTTTGAATTCATCTGCAAACTATAATAGACCAAAAAACACATAACTTTAAACAGCTGCAGGCAAAGTCTAGTGAGTGATTATCTCACTCAAGTACTCCCAGCATGCCGCTGTCATGTAAATACTTAAAATACCAGAATGATGGAGTAAAAGCTCAGCACAAAAGTGAGAAAACAAACACTGGGGTAAATGTGCCAAAACAATTGCATTGGTAGTGAAGGGGGCAACGGAATTAATGAATCAATTGCCAGCTGGCATTTTTCTGGAACAGGCAGGAGAAACAAACTGCAATGGTCTTTTCATGTGACAGCAAGCGTTTCCCTATGAGCACAATACACACTTCAAGATCCTGTTCAACCAAAATGGAATAAAGTGGTATAAATACTATTTACAAAACTGACCATTTGAATGTACTAACAATATTAGGTTCCTTTTGGCTAAGATCAAGTGTAGTATCTGTTCTTATCAGTGTCCAGCAGGGGTGCTCCACGGTCATTCTAGCTTTGCGGGGATGACTGGTTGTATAGTACCCCTGCTGGTATGATGGGGTACCTGATGGTTATCACGGGGGGAACAGAAACCGCGGTGCCCAGTACCTCCTGATTTGGGCGGATCTACCTTGTCTGGCCAGAAGGAAGGCAGAAAGTCCGTAAACCAGTGCCCCTTTAGTGGTCGCCTCAGGGGTGCTCTTAGTAACACCTGGGTGTGGGACCCCACAGTATGAAAAGGCACATGGCCACTGTGTTTACCACTTTTCTTGCACAGCGCCCTCAGGACCAGACCTTCTGGCTAAGTTCAGGGCAATTTTTGGGCCTGGTCTGTGCACAATTTGGCACGACCACTTTTTAATTTTTTTTTCTATTTATTTATTTATATTCTCCCACGTTTTGTCACTTTCACTCTTATGTGTGTTTTATTTCCTCACAGGATGGAGGGTGTGGGCCTGCCCTGAAGTCTAGGGGGAGGATGTGTGGCCTTTTGGTTCCTTCCTCCCCTGTCCCTAGGGGGTTTTCTCTTCGGGAGAACCCCCTGGCCAAGTACTGAGTGGCTGGCTTCGGCTGGCCACAAGGAACGGTGGTCCGCCAGGCCTTTTGGGAACCTTGTCCCTGTCAGGAGCTTCGTGCCCCGGGGGATCAGGGTAGAGGTCCATCCCCTTCGGGGGAAGGACAAAGCACACCCCTAAGTGCACTTTTTCGTGTGGTGTTTTGCACTTGCACTTGTTTTGTGATTCACTTACGGGTTTTTTCGTTATTCGCACGTTTGCGGACTTAAAAAAAAAACAATATTAGGTTTATCAGCAAGGTACAAAGGGTCTGCAAACAGATTCTCCACACAGAGGCAATCTATTAAGTTTTAGTGTAAAGTTTTTTTATTAATCATATACAGAAAAAAAAAAAGGGAAGACTGTATCTAATAACTGTAGGCCTGAAAAGTGGAAAAAAAAGATCAAAAGTTCAACAAAATAGAGGTGGAAACTGAGTAAAACAGCAGAACTGGATCAAGTAGCAATGTGGTCAACAAAAGAAAATAAAGAGGCATATGCCTAGTGTACCTAACCTTGACTTCAAGGCAAGGAGACCTGGATATAGGAGACATGTCCACAATATAAAGTGTTGGTTCACCTTTACAGAAAAAAATTTAAAGGTGAACTATCGCCGTACACCCTCCCCACTCCCAACTGTACTTACTTCAGGGATTGCCGAGCTGTTAGCTCCCTTGCAGATTCTCTAACGGTCCAGGGATTTGAAATCTTCTCCATCAACACTTTCAGGATGGACCAGATGGATCCATCTTGTATGTCCTGAAAGTGTTGGCTGACATAAATACAGTGGGGACCGGATGGATACGCAGGGTTTCCACTGTTAGTTTGCATTTACATTTCATCTGTAAATGTGAATTAAGACTTTAAATAGCTGATAAGCCCAGGAAAATGTCCTTAAACCTTGAGTTAGGGAAAGGAAAAGTCAAAGTAAGGTGATGAAAAAGATATTTAACAATATTACCTCCAGGTCCTTCAAGAATATAGTAACCAACATACCTTGAATTAAAAAAAAGGGGGTTATGCAGGAGTTAGAAGGCTGAGAACAGTATCTGACCAAGCAACACCAGGGTGTTATAAAATATGGTAATACCAACCAACCTGCCGTTGACAGAACACAATCCTGTCCGTGTTCTGCCAAAGGCAGGTTGGTTGGTATTGCCATATTTTATAAATTTCTTAGAAAATAAGTGCAGGAACCCAACACACACACATACGCACGCACGCACACAAACACAAACACACACACACACACACACACACACACTCTCTCTCTCTCTCTCTCTCTCTCTCTCTCTCTCTCTCTCTCTCCAAGCTGCATCAAATGAGGGGTGTGGTCAAATCTCATTAACAGTGGTGGAGTCTTAAAGGGGCATTAAATACTAGGAGTATATTACATACAAAGTGCAAAGTTTGGGGGGAAGGGGGGGTTAAACACAGAGTGCAGAGTTCAGGGGTGTGCTACACACAGAATGCAGAGTTCAAGGGTGTGCTGTACATGGTGCAGAGTTCAGGGGTGTGCTGCATACAGACTGCAGAGTTCAGGGGTGTGCTGCACACAGAATGCAGAGTTCAGGGGTGTGCTGCACACAGGGTGCAGAGTTCAGGGGTGTGCTGCACACAGGGTGCAGAGTTCAGGGGTGTGCTGCACACAGGGTGCAGAGTTCAGGGGTGTGCTGCACACAGGGTGCAGAGTTCAGGGGTGTGTTGCACACAGGGTGCAGAGTTCAGGGGTGTGCTACACACAGAATGCAGAGTTCAAGGGTGTGCTGTACACGGTGCAGAGTTCAGGGGTATGCTGCACACAGGGTGCAGAGTTCAGGGGTATGCTGCACACAGGGTGCAGAGTTCAGGGGTGTGCTGCACACAGGGTGCAGAGTTCAGGGGTGTGCTGCACACAGGGTGCAGAGTTCAGTGGTGTGCTGCACACAGGGTGCAGAGTTCAGCGGTGTGCTGCACACAGGGTGCAGAGTTCATCCTTCTTCCACAGCTGCTTACCTCTTTATCCCCCATCCACATCTCACTTTCACCCCTATTCAGCTCTCACCTCTGCATGCAACCACCCCATCTCCCCCCTCTTCCTTTAAAAGCTGCACCATCTTCCACATCTTAGTTTTGTTGCTGTACTAATGTGAAGCACCCAGCCGGCTCTAGTACCTCCTTGCACACTGTAGGTGGCTCCACCTCTCTCACTTGCAGAGAGATCACCCAGTGGTGGTGTCAGTTTCCTTACCACACCCCGGGCACATGCATCTCCCTTGTCCCCATCTTGCACTCAGTGGGAGCCACTCAGCAGATCAGATCTGTGGTAGCTGTTGGGAGACAAGCTGTCACTTGTAAACACAGAAGCTGGACCTCGGTGTTTACAGGGGATAGTGGTGAGCGGGGAGCCAAGGGTCTTAGCCAGAGGTGTTCCAGCTGAAAAAAAGCCCTGCCTGCAAAGATATGGATAGTTCATACTTGCAATTTAAAACCAGTAAGTGGAACTGTAGGTCCCTTTACACATGCACTTTTTAAAGTTTGGGCTAGAGCAAGGGTCTCCAAACTTTCTAAGCATAGGGCCTTTTTGCTGTTCCTCAGACTTTATGGGGGCCAGACTGTGACCAGTGGGAATAAAAAATACCCCGGCATCAGTAAACATGAGCAATGTACCATCATTGGTTTGAATGGAAGGAATAGTGTTTCATTGCTAATATTAATGGAAAGCATAGTGTCCCTTCAAAACTGAGGAATAGTATCTCATCGATGGTGCTAGTTGGTGGAATTTTGTCCCAAGGGCCTGGTAAAGCCAAGCCATGGTCTATATCCGGCCACCGTGCTGCAGTTTGGAGACCACTGGGCTAGAGTATTGAAAGGGTAGTACTTATGATGCCAGAGCAAGGATCCATGTTTAAAGTTTTAACATAACTTCTTGTTCTGGTGACATCTCAGACATTTAGATTTTCCAGTGCTTTCTGTCCTGGTGGCAATGGTCACCAGGAAAAATAGAGAGGGTAAAAACACCTAGAGGAAAAACAGATAGAAATACAATCTTGACATGGGTTAAGCCATTATTTACTCTATCCAAACCTACACAACATTTGTTTATATATACCTTAGACCTCAGTGCTTCAAATTTAATACACAAATTAATTAGTCAAAGCCTGCTCACTCTCCTCCATTCTCCACCCCCACAACGTATGTCTCTGCATAGACTGGCAATGACAGAGAGACAGACTGAAAGTAAGCAGCTTCTGTTTGTTGCTGTCTTTAGGAAACCTTCTTGGATAATGGCAGCATCAATTTGTGTAACGGCTTCAGTTTTTTTCATATAGTAATTAAAACACATATTTAAGTGAAGGAGGTTATATTTAATATGAAGGAAAGATAGGAGCAATTGACCTTTGGTAAAAGCCTGTTGAAATTGATTTTGTAAAGCTAAAGGGTGCTGGGGTGTTTAAAGGATACGTTCACCTTTTATAACATGTTATACCTGTATTCAGGGTGTAACATGTTATTGTTGCAGCAGCCCCGCACTCCCCCGATCCCCCATTGTGACAGCGGGCCAGGGATCCTCTCCCCGCACTCACTGTCACAATTTTAAAAAATGCGGGGCTACGCCCACCAGGCCACGCCGTTCCTTCACATAATAAATGCACATTTATTACCTGAAAAAGTGTGCATGTGCATTTCTTTTTTTTTTCTTTTACAAAGGTGAATTTATCCTTAACGAATGCCTTATTTGAAGGGGAAGAGGGCTCCTGTGCTCCTAACCTCTTTAAGAATCTTTCAGGTTCATTGGACAGCTTGGGGATGACAACATGGTGATTGTCTCCCAATCTCAGGAGCTGAGAATTTGGGGGAACACGGAGCACTCCAGCACCCGACTGGTAGTTGGACACCACCAATATCTGCAGGACGGTGGGTTTTTGTTAAAATATTGGGACAGTCCTGCTGAATCCACTGTTAGGAGGCATGTTATCATCCATGCTTTAATTGGTGTAACCTCTTTGAAGGATCACTCTTCCAACATTCAAATAACCACAGCCATTCCATAGTCATTTTCTGTGTCAGCAGTCCTCCCTGTAGCTCCTGCTCTCTGGCTGGCTTCAAGCCGGCAATCAGCTGGGAGTAAGGCCATATAAACAAAGAAAAGTAAGCTTGGATCTAACAGAGCAAAACCACAACACAAAGCAGCTCTCAGCTCCAGGAAACGGGACTCTTGTAGGGAAGAAACAGCTACAGATGCATTCCTTAATCCCGTTCTGAAATCAGCACTTTTTAAGCTAAGCAACATGATTGTTATGGGAAGGATTTGTGCCCAAATCACTTCATAAATTGCCAGCCCCAGATTGCTATTCATTTTGGTACATATCATAATTTATGTTTTCACCTCTATTTAGCTATTTTTTTACTTTGAGTCTGATTCTTCAACTTGAAAGTTGAGGATTGGAGGACATATGAGGCGTAACAATTGCCGCCCTCGTCTACTGGCTAAAGACTGCCATGCACAGCTAAATTCTTGTCGTAGGTGCCCCTGTTGGCACCACATGGCTTGACAAAAGTTGACTGTGGAAAATTGTCTGCTGAACAGTGACTATAGTGAAAAAAAAATGCAGCCACTGTTCCGGTGTTTTGACAGCCATTGGTGCTGGCTGTCACAATACAATAGTTGTCATCCATCTGTGCTGTTTAGCGTGGATGGAATCTGTTTTATTACTTTTGTTCAGCCTGTTCAGCTGAACAAAACAAATCTATTCTGGATGGTGAGCTTACAAAATGTCCAGCTCCTGAGGACTCATTGAAAAGGTTGTGCATACTGGGCACGCGAATAGCTGCGTGTGAAGCAGCCATTTTTTTCCATGTCACCAGCAGGGGCGGACTGACCATTTGGAAACTCGGGCACTGCCCAAGGGCCCGGGGTCACTAGGGGGCCCCATGAGATGCCCCTGGTACCTTTTTCATAGGCTTTTTTGAGTTTGGGAAAAGACACAGGGGCCCCATGATCCCCTATTGCCCAGGGGCCCCATGAGTTGTCAGTCCGCCCCTGGTCACCAGTCTCCTATGCCATTTCTTCATAAGAAAGCATAGCCACAGTGACGTTTTCTTCTCTCCCCCTCCCACCTCTTTTCAGCTCATACAATGCACAAAATCTTGGTTGCTGGTAGACAACCCTTATCAGCCTAGTAATAGGACTAGCAGAATTTAACCTCCAATATACCTCGCAGAACCCATAAAAGTGTCTTGGGTCTGTATTGTAAACTGGGAACTATGCATGCCTTGCTTGTTTTCTTCTTTTTATAGCATTTGATAAAAAATGTTAATGAAAAAAAAGTGTTTGGGGTAGCCACTTCAATGACCAGAAAGTTGCCAGACATTGGGCCATACATACCTTAGTTGGGAGCCGAGAGAATACACATCCTTGATGGACTGGTAATCAGCCAAGACTCTAAAACTTCAGCATGTGTCATATCTCATGAAATAAAGACAGCACAGCCAGAATATCGACATATTTACCTCCCTCAGTTATTGGGTAGAATTTTGAACTCAAACATCCCTATGCTAAGAGGTAGCAGAGTGGATTTGGCCTCCTGAGAGAAATGAATATCTGAGACCTGCCATATTTTAATCCATTTGAAGCTAATTTCATACTGGACAATAATCAGCATGGTAGCAGACTGTAAATAGTAGGTATTCAGAAATATAAATACTTCTAAGAAACTGTATTTGGGACTGGATCATACACGTGGTGACCTCCCAGCACCCACCCCTTACACTGGATGATTGGTCAGATGGTCTCTGTCAACAGCCCTTTGATACCACAGAAAAAGGGAATGGCAGGACCTGTTGTCAAGCTCTCGTTTTACCATCAACGAATGAACATCTGTCAAGTTATAAGAGCTGCTAACCCCTTGCTTATTGACTGCACCCTTCTAAAACCAAGGACTTTGCAAGTATTCTTCATTTTCAACTCCTTAGTTCTCTGTTGCTTTTATTGTTCTCTTTATTTCTTTGTAACATCTTTTTTTCTATAAATATTTTATTTGTACCATTTTGATATTTTCAGCATTAAACCTGGTTTTGAAAAGTGTTAAACTGTCCCGAAGGCTTTCAATGCAAACTAATGAATCCCTGTCTTTTGAAGAGTGCTACTGTATATGATAAAACTTTGAATATACCTGTCTGTGGTGACAGTGTGTGTACAGACGCAAATTTTTCATATTTGTTATGGCTAAGATTATGAGTTTCCTCCTTCTCAGTCAAAAGGCGGTGGTAGTAGCTTAAAGGGTTAATTGCTTGGGTAACTTAACCCAGTGACAATCGCTCTCAGTCTGTTGGCACCTAGATTGTGGTCCCGCAAGCTGGAAAATCTTAATGCAGGGTGCAGCTGGGAGTGGCATTGTTACGTAAGTGACAGCGCGGTGTGAGATTGGCTGGTCTTTTGTCATGAGTTGGTGAGAAGGGCAGGGGTTGGACACCACATTCATCACACCCACAACAGTGACAGATGCCAAAAGGATGTGGTATAAAAGGAACAACTAGAGGACTTTGTTATTTTGTACAAGAGTATGGAAGAGAGCAGCAACTCTCACACTTTAAGCAACCTCTAACTCTAGCCTGAAGTGGTTGTAAACTCTTACATATATCCAGTGAAGTGACTGGCCTCAGGTGATACACAGAGATGAAACAAATCCTCATACATAAGTTGTACCTGTTTAGTTGCAGTCTTCTCTAAATTGTTCAAAGTGCTGTATTTACAAAGCTTGTCTGAAGTGGAGGGGGTGGAGAGCTGAAAATACACTGCAGTGGTCATTGAGAGGAGCTCTGAGAGCTGATTGGAGAGAAGAGACACACCCCCTTCACACAGCCCACAGGAACAGAGCTGAGGCTGTCAATCACAGACTGTGCCCTCCCCTGTCACCATTTTTTTCTTGATGTCAAGAAAATTTGTCAGAAGTGATTCATGCTGATAGCAGAGGAATGAGACAGCAGACATAAATTATACTTAGTGCTCTTAATTGAGACAAGTACACTTTAGATTGTACACCCCTTGAGGGTTAGGGACTGATGTGAATGTACAATATATATGTGTAAAGCGCTGCGTAAATTGACAGCGCTATATAAGTACCTGAAATAAATAAATAAATAAGTACACAATACAGAGAAATATACTTTGTTCATATTTCATGTCTGAGGTTTACAACCACTTTAAAGTAGAACTATACACAAAACCTCTTTCTCATTTTGAAGGGTCGTTTTTTTTTCTTTTTTCCATCTGTGTCTCATTGGGGAGATTCCCCTTCGATTCCCGTCCCATAGCCAAAACAGAAAATGAGAGGAAATCTCTGCAAATTAAGAGAATGCTTTGGGGCCCTCTAGATCACTAGAACTAGTGTCTGCACTGGAAGATTTCCCCTCTATTACATGTTTACCATTATCATTGGTGTTGATGAAATGATGCTGCCAGGAACAGGACATTTTTATAAGGGACAATTGGCAGAAATGTATTAGAAAAGGAGTAAAGGCAGGGGTTTTACTACAAGAACTGAAAGACCGCAGATGACACAACAGTGTAAAATTGACTAGCAGCAGGACAATTGTCAATAGCATGGCAATCTCAAATTTTCTTTTCCTTTATTACAGGAATTATGAAACTGAAAATAGATGTAATCGGTATATGCCCAACTTTTCATTTATCCAATAGGACAGAGGAGTGCAATGATCGATATGTCATAAAGTGATATACCAGATGCACACGACTTTAGCACTTCATTTTTTTTCTTTCCTTTTCAATGCAGTGGTGTGCTGCAAAGAAAAGGCAACTTCAAGAATAGATAGTCAATATCAAATTATTTCTGCGCTCTCAGAACCCCAAACTTACAAAAGGTCTTTGTAGCATATAAAATAATACAAATAAAAAACAATAATAAAAATAACAAAAGGCAACCCCTGTAGGAAAGCTCAGCGTTTTTAAAGTGAAGTTTAAAAAAAAAATGTTTAACCAAAATTAATGACATTATTAACATAAAATAATAATTAATGTACCCCCCAAAATAAATGCAAATAAAAAATACAACTCCCTGGAACACAAGTCAATTTTTTAAGGCCTCATGCACTTTAAGGCTGTATGCACACTGGGTGTTTTAATAATGCTGGTAATGTTAGCTGTGTAAAGTCATGTTGAAAACAAGTTTTTCAGCTTTTTTTTAGCATTCTTGCATAAGTGTTTTGCCACGTTTAGCGGCGTTTTAACACGTATTTCCGCGTTTATGTTTTTAGCGGTTTTTTTACCAAAAAAATGACTTTTTTTGGTCAAAAAACCATCCAAAAGGTATTACCGCGTTTTGCCACATTTTTCAGCGTAAGAGCGTTTTTACAGCTAAAAAAACTCCTCTAGAAACCCACTAGTTCTGGGGTTTTTTTTCCAGCCAAGAAAACGTCCCTGCAAAAAAAAGTTGATTACAGTCTATGTGTGCATGGACACATAGGATAACATGCTGGGGGGGTTTACTAGCTGTAGAAAAAAACGTCAAAAACCAAAAACAGCAGCTGTAAAAACGTCCAGTGTGCATGAGGACTTACAGGCGTACAGCATATTTTTTATGCCTATAAACGTAATTCTATATTAGCCCATGTGGCAATGCGCATCAGCCATTTAGATCAGTATTTGAAGAGTAGCGTTTAGATTCATAACTGAACCAAAGTTTTGACGCTGTGATCACTTATTTTGTGAAGTTGATACTTACCCAAACTGTGTCCATATCATACAATGCTAATGACTGAAAAGTAACTCCTTGTGTCTATCCTTTTTATCCCCTACCCTTAAGTTGTGCATTCTGTACTTTGTATTTTGTTTGAAATAGAAATTCTATTGTAAAAAAAAAAAAAAATTAACTCACCAAAGTTGCATTTGAACAGGCACTTACGAGCATAATTTACGCACATATACAGTGGGGATCGAAAGTTTGGGCACCCCAGCTAAAAATTTGTATTAATGTGCATAAAGAAGCCAAGGAAAGATGGAAAAATCTCCAAAAGGCATCAAATTACAGATTAGACATTCTTATAATATGTCAACAAAAGTTAGATTTTATTTCCATCATTTACACTTTCAAAATAACAGAAAACAAAAAAATGGCGTCTGCAAAAGTTTGGGCACCCTGCAGAATTTATAGCATGCACTGCCCCCTTTGCAAAGCTGAGACCTGCCAGTGTCATGGATTGTTCTCAATCATCGTCTGGGAAGACCAGGTTATGTCAATCTCAAAGGTTTTAAATGCCCAGACTCATCTGACCTTGCCCCAACAATCAGCACCATGGGTTCTTCTAAGCAGTTGGCTAGAAAACTGAAACTGAAAATAGTTGATGCTCACAAAGCTGGAGAAGGCTATAAGAAGATAGCAAAGTGTTTTCAGATGTCAATATCCTCTGTTCGGAATGTAATTAAGAAATGGCAGTCATCAGGAACAGTGGAAGTTAAAGCAAGATCTGGAAGACCAAGAAAAATATCAGACAGAACAGCTCGCAGGATTGTGAGAAAAACAATTCAAAACCCACGTTTGACTGCACGATCCCTCCAGAAAGATCTGGCAGACACTGGAGTTGTGGTACACTATTCCACTATAAAGAGATACTTGTACAAATATTGTCTTCATGGAAGAGTCATCAGAAGAAAACCTCTTCTACGTCCTCACCACAAAAATCATCGTTTGAACTTTGCAAATGAACATATAGACAAGCCTGATGCATTTTGGAAACAAGTTCTGTGGAACGATGAGGTTAAAATTGAACTTTTTGGCCAGAATGAGCAAAGGTACGTTTGGAGAAGAAGGGGCACAGAATTTAATGAAAAGAACCTCTGTCCAACTGTTAAGCATGGGGTTGGATCAATCATGCTTTGGGGTTGTGTTGCAGCCAGTGGCACAGGGAACATCTCACGAGTAGAAGGAAAAATGGATTCAATAAAATTTCAGCAAATTTTGGATGGTAACTTGATGCCATCTGTGAAAAAGCTGAAGTTAAAGAGAGGATGGCTTCTACAAATGGATAATGATCCTAAACACACCTCGAAATCCACGGGGGATTACATCAAGAGGCGTAAACTGAAGGTTTTGCCATGGCCTTCACAATCTCCTGACCTCAACATAATTGAAAATCTATGGATAGACCTTAAAAGAGCAGTGCGTGACAGACAGCCCAGAAATCTCAAAGAACTGGAAGACTTTTGTAAGGAAGAATGGGCAAAGATACCTCAAACAAGAATTGAAAGACTCTTGGCTGGCTACAAAAAGCGTTTACAAGCTGTGATACTTGCCAAAGGGGGCAGTACAAGATATTAACTCTGCAGGGTGCCCAAACTTTTGCAGACGCCATTTTTTTGTTTTCTGTTATTTTGAAAGTGTAAATGATGGAAATAAAATCTAACTTTTGTTGACATATTATAAGAATGTCTAATCTGTAATTTGATGCCTTTTTCCATCTTTCCTTGGCTTCTTTATGCACATTAATACAAATTTTTAGCTGGGGTGCCCAAACTTTCGATCCCCACTGTACATGTAAATTTATTCCAGTGACCAGAATAAATTAATATTTTGGCCGGTAGAATGAGTGTATGCACAATGATATACGCCTGTTGTGCACAATGTCGTAGACAACCAATCCTAATCCATTCACAAATGTCATCTCATGATGACCTTTCCTTCAGAGTTCCTTTATTTAAATTAATGTGGGACCTGGCTGCGTTTCCCTACAGCTGATAAATGTCTCAGTGTTATCAAGCTGTGTCAGCTGTTTAGGACAAACATTCTCAAGGTGTTTCACTACCCTGATTATGCCACCCTACTGATTTAACAGTTGTCATGTGTTTACACAGGGCTCACATTGTCGAGTTGGCTGGTACCAGCGTAAACTTCCTTCCTCCAAAAATATAATCACCAAATATAAATAGAAGCACTTTTATTTCCCTTCCATGCAATAAGGCAAAGATCCAGTTTACTGTCCTTCAGACTTTAGTGGGGCCAGACTGTGGCTGGTGGGAGTAGAAAATACTCCAGCATTAGTTTTATTGGGAGGAATAGTGCCCCATCATTGGTATCAGGGAAAGGAATCATCATTGGTATCAGTGAAAGGAATAGTGCCCCATCATGGTATCACTGGAAGGAATAGTGCCTCATCATTGGTATCAGGAAATTAATAGTGCCCCATCATGGTATCAGTGGAAAGAATAGTGCCCCATCATTGGTATCACTGGAAGGAATAGTGCCCCATCATTGGTATCATGGAAAGGAATAGTGCCCCATCATGGTATCACGGGAAGGAAGAGTGCCCCATCATTGGTATCACTGGAAGGAATAGTGCCCCATCATTGGTATCAGGGAATAGAATAGTGCCCCATCATTGGTATCAGTGGAAGGAATAGTGCCCCATCATTGGTATCAGTGGAAGGAATAGTGCCCCATCATTGGTATTAAGGAAAGGAATAGTGCCCTATCATTGGTATCAAAGAAAGGAATAGTGCCCCATCATGGTATCACTGGAGGAAATAGTGCCCCATCATTGGTATCACTGGAAGGAATAGTGCCCCATCACTGGTATCAGGGAAAGGAATAGTGCCCCATCATTGGTATCACTGGAAGGAATAGTGCCCCATCATTGGTATCAGGGAAAGGAATAGTGCCCCATCATGGTATCACAGGAAGGAATAGTGCCCCATCATTGGTATCACTGGAAGGAATAGTGCCCCATCACTGGTATCAGGGAAAGGAATAGTGCCCCATCATTGGTATCACTGGAAGGAAGAGTGCCTCATCATTGGTATCACTGGAAGGAATAGTGCCACATCATTGGTATCAGTGGAAGGAATAGTGCCCCATCATGGTATCACTGGAAGGAATAGTGCCCCATCATTGGTATCAGGGAAAGGAATAGTGCCCCATCATTGATATCAGTGGAAGCAATAGTGCCCCATCATTGGTATCAGTGGAAGGAATAGTGCCCCATCATTGGTATCAGGGAAAGTAATAGTGCCACATAATTGGTATCAGGGAAAGGAATAGTGCCCCATCACTGGTATCAGTGGAAGGAATAGTGCCCCATCATTGGTATCAGTGGAAGGAATAGTGCCCCATCATTAGTATCAGTGGAAGGAATAGTGTCCCATCATGGTATCACTGGAAGGAATAGTGCCCCATCGTGGTATCACTGGAAGGAATAGTGCCCCATCGTGGTATCACTGGAAGGAATAGTGCCCCATCGTGGTATCACTGGAAGGAATAGTGCCCCATCGTGGTATCACTGGAAGGAATAGTGCCCCATCATTGGTATCAGTGGAAGGAATAGTGCCCCATCATTGGTATCAGTGGAAGGAATAGTGCCCCATCATTGTTATCAGGGAAAGGAATAGTGCCCCATCATTGGTATCAGTGGGAGGAATAGTGCCCCATCATTGGTATCAGTGGAAGGAATAGTGCCTCATCATTGGTATCAATGGAAGGAATAGTGCCCCATCATTGGTATCAGTAGAAGGAATAGTGCCCCATCATTGGTATCAGTGGAAGGAATAGTGCCTCATCATTGGTATCAATGGAAGGAATAGTGCCCCATCATTTGTATCAGTGGGAGGAATAGTGCCCCATCATTGGTATCAGTGAAAGGAATAGTTCCCCATCATGGTATCACTGGAAGGAATAGTGCCCCATCGTGGTATCACTGGAAGGAATAGTGCCCCATCGTGGTATCACTGGAAGGAATAGTGCCCCATCGTGGTATCACTGGAAGGAATAGTGCCCCATCATTGGTATCACTGGAAGGAATAGTGCCCCATCGTGGTATCACTGGAAGGAATAGTGCCCCATCATTGTTATCAGGGAAAGGAATAGTGCCCCATCATTGGTATCAGTGGGAGGAATAGTGCCTCATCATTGGTATCAATGGAAGGAATAGTGCCCCATCATTGGTATCAGTAGAAGGAATAGTGCCCCATCATTGGTATCAGTGGAAGGAATAGTGCCTCATCATTGGTATCAATGGAAGGAATAGTGCCCCATAATTTGTATCAGTGGGAGGAATAGTGCCCCATCATTGGTATCAGTGAAAGGAATAGTACCCCATCATTGGTATCAGTGGAAGGAATAGTGCCCCATCATTGGTATCAGTGGAAGGAATAGTGCCCATTGTTTGTAGCAGTTGGAGGAATAGTGCCATCAGCAGTGTCAGGTGGTGGAATAGTGCCCCAAGGGCCAAATAAAGGCAAGCAAATGGCCACATCTGGCCCCCAGGCTGCAGTTTGGAGACCACTACAATAAGGGAATGTTTAATAAGCAATTATCCCATGACTAGAATGTTAAAAATGAATTTTCCTCCCATGCTGCCTGACCACCACTCCACAACACATCAATGCCTGAATAACCCACACAAGAACAAATTGGAGTTTACTGTCCATAGCATTCCTTTATGATTAAAATACATAAATTAAAAAAAACATTCAATACAATATGAATAGAACCAAAGTCCTTGTAGGCATTTCTACTTAACGAGTACCTGCGTAACTCTGTACCCATAATAATCCTGTTACTACAGTACATAAAATGGTCAGGCCTCTGAATTTGCACGCTGCAAATCTGCCTGCTAATCCGTGGAGTAATTCTAGTCCAAGCCAATGTCTTTAAATTAGACATTACTGTAAGCCCCCGATGGCAGCGTTCCAGGGGATCTTAGCTGCTTGTTAACTGCCAGCAAGTTATGGGGTGGCAGTAACTGATCTAATAACGAGATTTTAGAATAGCACGCTATTACATTACCTACAACAGACTTGTCAGCAAGCTAATCTGAAAAACATGCTAATATAACAGCAACTGATAACCCCAGAAACTATGTGCCTGGGTTTCTCATGGTGGAGAAGGGTCTGGGTGTCCTGGTAGATCAATATGAAATGTCAATCTAGAGCTTATGGAGCAATCATGTCAGGGTCCCTATTGAAGTCCCCCTTACATCAGGGTCCCTATCGAAGTCCCCTTTACATCAGAGTCCCCATTATAGCCCCCCATTACATTAGGCTCCCAATAAGAGTCCCCCCTCACAACAGCAACGGAGACCATAGGCAGCCTTGTCTAAGCTTCATCGTCAATCAGTGCACATTGAGGCTATGCCACTGACCCTAGCTGGAGGTCTGATAAAATCTTGTAATGGCCCATAGCTTGGAGACCCCTGTTCTAGTAATATTACTTTTTTGAATTAAAAGAGGAATAGATTTCTGAGAGATAATCTTGCTCATGTACAAAGCATCAGGAGTAGGCAGTTAAGTTTGGGGCACCATTTCACAAAAAGGATGCTGAGGAACTGGAAAAAGTGAAGAGAAAGGCAACTATATTAGCAAGGGGTATGGAAGAGCTCCGTTATGTTGAAAGATCAGCTGGACTAGATGTTTTGTTCATTCTTGAGAAAACGTGATTAAGGCAGGATATGATCACCTTGTATGAATACATAAATGGTTCAAACACAGTAGTAAATTCCCTGGACAGATGTTCACTTTAAGGTCACTGCAAAAGACACAAGGGCACTCTTTACAACTGGTGGAAAAGACATATAACTGTGTGCAAATGGAACAGGTTCTTAAATAGGCTTCTACATATGGAGAGGGTTCTTCACAGTAACAGTTGTGAAAATGTGGAATAGCTTACCATGGAAGCTGCTTCTGGCTCGTAAATGCACAAAACATAAATAGCTGTTAATAGTTATAAGAAATAACACTGTAGAAGGTTGATCCGGGGAGTTTCTGATTGCCTCCGGGGATCAGGAAGGACTGCTTTCTCTACTTTCCCTGCCTCTATCGAATTTTATTTGCCTGCCTCTAGATCAGCTGCAGGTTTAGTGTTCAACTTCTGAAGATACAAGATTTTCTGCGGTTGACCTAAATGGACATCTTTTTTTTTTTTCAACCCATTTACTGTATGTAGCTATGTAAACTCTCTATGTACATTATACATTTATGCAACACAGTATACGTCTGTTTCATGGATGCTGTCTGAAAGTGTGGTTAAAAAAACCAAAACACTTTCTTTGTGTAACAGAGGTTTTGTTCATCTGGATTGTCTCCAGTCTTTTCCTTGTGTCCAGTGTTTTAATGATTAATCTGATGAATGGGTCTTTTTTTTGTCAGAAAATAGGCACAGGAACCATGACTCCCCATCCACATCTCACTTTCACCCCTCTTTAGCTCTGACCTTAACATGCAACCCCCCCACCACTACCCCCATCTTCTCCTCCCCTCCTTAAAAGCTCCACCATCTTCCACATGTCTTACTTTTGTTGTATAATGCTGAAGCACCCAACTGGCTCCAGTAACTCTCTGCCCACTGTAGGTGGCTCCGCCTCTCTCCCTTGCAGGTAGGTCATCCAGTGGGGGTGTTGGCCTCTGCACTGTACCTTGGGAACTTGCACCCCCTTGTTCCCATCCTGCACTAAGTGAGAGCCGCTCAGGAGATCTGATCTGTGGGAGCTGCTGGGAGACAAGCTGTCACTTGTAAACACAGAAGCCAGACTTCTGTGTGTACAAGTGCTAGTGATGAGCAGGAAGCAGAGGGCTTGAGCCAGAGGTGTTCCAACTGAAAAAAAGCCCTGCCTGCAAATATATGGATAGTTCATATTTGCAATTTGAAACCAGTAAGTAGAACTGTAGGTCCCTTTACACATGCACTTTTTAAAGTTTGGGCTAGAGCAAGGGACTGCAAACTATCTAAGCAAAGGGCCAGTTTACCGTCCTTCAGACTTTATGGGGGCCAGACTGTGACCAGTGGGAATAAAAAATGCCCCGGCATCAGTAAACATAAGCAATGTACCATCACTGGTTTGAATGGAAGGAATAGTGTCCCATTGCTAATATCAATGGAAAGCATAGTGTTCCTTCAAATGGAAGGAATAGTGTCCCATTGCTAATATCAATGGAAAGCATAGTGTTCCTTCAAAACTGAGGAATAGTTTCCCATCGATGGTGCTAGTTGGTGGAATTGTGCCCCAAGGGCCTGGTAAAGGCAAGCCAAGAGCCGCAGTTTGGAGATCACTGGGCTAGAGTATTGAAAGGGTAGTACCTATGCTGCCAGAGCAAGGATCCATGTACCTGAATGTTACGCAGTAACCATTGAGTCATTCTGGGGTATTGGGTAGACACAGAACCTGACAGGTTGTTTGGCTGGCATCACCCAGAAAGAAACTAAGTCAGTCCAGATAGAGCAATAGAGAAGATTCAGTGCCTGATTAACACAGGGACAATTGTTTTTCATAGACACAGAGTGCTCTGGTACTATTAAAAATATTGTACTGGGCAAAAGAGTTTCTCCAAAACTGAGATTTCACTTTTTATAGCATTAAACCACATGACATTTTCTTCTGTATTTTATGGAGAAAGTAACAGGAGGAAATGAAACACAAAGTTGGATGGGAACACTCAAAACTCTCAGGTGGACATGAACAGAGCTGGCAATTATGGCACTGTCGGAATTCCCAAGATATACAGTACATGAACCAAGGGGCTGACTCAGCCCACCCATAGCAAAAAAAAAAAAATGCCCTTTAAAAATAAGAAAGAAGTGATGAGAGCCTCAGATAACACACACTTATATGAGATTCATAGAACAAAGTCTCAATCAAGCTCCACCTGGGTTGTGGTATCAATTTTGTTGAACATTTATCATACTTAATGACCTTATATATGGTTATCCCAAATAGATTTCCCCTTCACTGGTCAAGGAACCAATGGCCCTGCTTCTGCAACACACTTGCACCAAGATTTCAACAACCTACCCATTATGGTTTTCACACCAATGCAGATGCTGTCCTCTCCACACCACCTGTTTAAAGCTTCACAATGCCATCAACTGCATGCATTGCTCATGGCTCCATGATGGTTGCAACATAGCCCTATTCACTTGAATGGGTTGCGTTCTGTGGCAGTACTGCCAAGAGAGTGTGACATGTCGTATAATTTTTGCTGCAGCATTCATACAGTCCTGAGAGACTACAGTTCTAGTTTAGGTGGGTGGTTGGGGGGGGGGGGAACAGTACAACTGCCTGCTTTCACTATCACCCACATGCCCATGTGAATGAGCCCTAAAGCATGGAAATGAAAATTTTGCTATTCCAATCAGAACTGCCAATTAGCAGTTGTATTCCCCTAACACTGATCTTTATTTACCTGCAGGATCATATCAAAGACAAAGTAATTAGATGAGTTGTAAAATTCCCGTCATTTTCAATCTTGTGGAGCAATTAAACGACCCTAAAAACTTCTGACATAGAATGTGTTTGGAATGCTATAGGTGATACAGACATTTTTTTGTGTTTTTGCATTAGCGTTTAGCCATATTTTGTAGCATTTATTTATTTCAGGTACTTATATAGCGCCGTCAATTTACTCAGCGCTTTACATTCAGTCCCTAACCTTCAAGGGGTGTACAATCTAAGGTCCCTAATTCACATTCATACATACACATACTATGGACAATTTACACAGGATCCAATTAACCTAACTGCATGTCTTTGGTGTGTGGGAGGAAACCGGAGTACCCGGAGGAAACCAACGCAGGCACAGGGAGAACATGAAAACTCCAGGCAGGTAGTGCCATGGTTGGGATACATTTAGCCACATTTTTTCCATGTTAGCGGTTTTTACAATTTTTTTATACATAAAGAATAAAACTTTTGACTCAAAACCGCTCAAAAATGCTGGTTTGCTACGTTTTACAACGTTTGACAGCATTATATTGTTTTTACAGCTCAAAAACTCCTCTTGAAACCCACTAGTTCTGGTTTTTTTTCCAACCAGAAAACACCCCTGCCAAAAAACACTGATTAAAGCTTATGTGTGCATGGACACATAAGGATAACATTCTGTGGCGTTTACTGGCTGTAGAAAAAAACGCCAGAAGCCAAAAACAGCAGCTGTAAAAACGCCCAGTGTGCATAAGGCCTAAAACGTTACTCTTCATCTAACTCGCACACACTCATCAGTGTTTCATATGAGCAGCGATTCTACAGCATAGTTATAAAACAGAACTATATCCACTACGGACCTGTGAAACTTTTGCCATAAACTGGAAGTATGCACAGAATACTTGCACATTTGGGTAGATTTATCATCTACTTTTCCCTCCTGCAATGAAGAAGGATTTTTGCCTTCCCTCCAGCCATGGCCTCTGAATCTCCTCTCCATTTTTTCCAGGTCCTCCATTGGGCAGCCATTAATAATCTAAGTCCCCGTTCACACCTGTGTGATATTTCATGGGACAAGAGGGGTCCCATTATTGTCTACTATTCCTGTTGATACCTATGCAGCACATTTCCGTGTGACTTGGAAAATGGTGCAGGCATTTCTTGTACTGCAAAACAGAGCATTTTTGGTCCCATAGACTTCAATGGGAGCACGTGAAAACACATGAAAAAGAAATGCCTGTAGCGAAAAATAAAAATAAAATTAGCGCAGGGCAGGCATGACTAGAATGGGAAGGAGAATAGAAAGGGTTGGTAAAGGGAGAGCGTGGGTGGGCTCTTCTGCACCTTAGGGTGGGGTGTTCTGGTGGGGGGGCGTCAGTCGGAGCTGGACGTTGGTCAGAGAGCTTCCCTCCCGCCCTCCCTATTTAGTGAGTATTGTGTTCCTCTCGGGGGGAAAGGGGGGTTATTTCGGTCATGGGCGGTTGTTGGTCTTGGAGGCGGTTCTTATCTTGGAGGTACAGATAATGGTGTGGGAATTATCGGTGGTATGGTGTGCCCGGGGACATTCCAGTTAACCAAGGTTTAACTGGAAGGAGGTGATGCTGCACTGCGGACGGTATGGTTGTCTCCGAGCTGGTTGGTTGCGGCTGGAGGCCTTGTGTAATATGGTTGTCCGCAGGTGCATTTCAGATCATTTTTGGGGGGTGCCTTCGAAGACCAACAACAACTCTGTATGTTTCTGTTATAAGGAATGGTTGGTGTGTTAAAATGTTTGTTAATAAAAGGCCATGCTGGCCATTTTACTCCAAAATTGGTGTCAAGTATAGCTAAAAGGGGGGGATCTGGATGATCTATCTCTGGTGCTCTAGTCATGCAGATGCACAAGTGTGAACTTAATTTGTGTTGCAGACAAAAGCAGGTCAAATGCAAACCCTGCTCCGGAATACATGCATCTGAGTGGAGCTGCTCTCACATTCAGTGTCCCTCACAATGTCCAACTACACAGGCCCTTACTGTTGTGACTGCAGGAAAGAGTTGATGGTTTTGGGCTTTGTTGAGTGTTGCCATGGGACTTGATTTCTGTTGATTAGAACTGTTTTGGCAGCTGTAGCTACACTCAGCCACTCCATCGCCTTCTATGGACGTACATGGCGATTCTCGTGTTAATTTACATTGCTGCAGGCTGAGTGATGGAGATGGGACAATCTGCTTTCCTCATTACACAACAGGCCGAGGCTCCGTGTGGCTTAAAGGATGGTTTGACTGTTTACAAGAAAAAAAGGCATTAAACATTTGCGAGACCGCTGCGGGACATCACAGTACTGTCAACAGATGAATGAGTTTATTCCGATCACATAAACAGTGCAATGTTTTTATTATTATTGTGCATAGGGAGCTGGTTTTGTACACAGTATTGGACTTTTGGTGTTTTCATGTGTGGTCTGGAGAGGACTGAGATATGTCGAATGGTCCCTCTTCTGTACCTAAATCATTCGATCACTCTTGCCTTCACCAGTGTCCCTCTTAGGTTTTATGTACAGATAAATACATTCAGTATAGTTGGTGAAGGCAAGAGTGATTGATTGATTTAGGTCCAGAAGAGGGACCATTGGACATATCTCAGTCCTCTCCGGACCACAAAGGGAAACACCAGAAGTGTTTATCCAAGCACCACTCAAGTCAAATCTAAGTACCCAGACAGTGGCGGACTGACAACTCATGGGGTCCCTGGGCAATAGGGGATCATGGGGCCCCCATGTCCTTGCCCACACCCAAAAAAGCCTATGACAAAGCCAATGAAAGGCACCAGGAGCATCTCATGGGGCCCCCTACTGACCCCGGGCCCTCGGGCAGTGCCTGAGTGCTCGAATGGTCAGTACGCCCCTGTATCCAGATTTAATCCAGTTATCTAATAGTTCAGAAATCATTAAATGGGCAATGAAAGAAGTTCACTGTCCCCTCCTGTTGATACTTACCTTTACTGAGCTCTCCTGTAGGCAAGGCTTAAGGCACCCTAGTAGGGACACTGTGGAACTGCACTCGCTAATGCCTAAACCAGAGCCCTCCAGCTGTTGCGAAACTACAAGTCCCATCATGCCTCTGCCTTTGGGAGTAATGCTTGTAACTGTCAGCCTTGCAATGCCTCATGGGACTTGTAGTTTGGCAACAGCTGGAGGGCCACCAGTTTAACACCCCTGGCCTAAACCTTTAGGAGTAGTTGCTGTCATGTGAAATCAACATGAAGGCAGAACTCTAGACTCAGATGTGAGCAGTAGCTTGCAAAGTTAACTCTTTATCCCCAGCCAGACTTCTCATACTGTTAACACTAAGCACTTTGGACACAACTTCTATATGAGAACACCTCTCCGAAGGTGTGCAGCATTTCTGAGCTGGTACCATGGAGCTTGTACCGGTCTCCGCCAGCTCAGCAATATCATCTCACTCCCAGTGACATGTCCGTGTGTTGCTATTTGATAGAGAAAATGCACTTTTACATAACTTTATGCTTGTTCTCCTCCCAAGGCCTCTCTCCATATCTCTCATTACTCCCAGGCTAGGCCCCTAGGTACTCTGTGCCATGAGGTCGGTCCCAGTATGTGGGGAGCTGGTTACTAGTGAAGGGGCCAAGCACAACATCCTTCACTAACAGAGTATTCGTCACCTCTGCCATGTCACCTGTCTCCTGGCTGGTTGGCTGCTTTAGCAAGTAACACAAATACGGTAGTCCTTAGCAATGGCAATGTAGCCTCCTCTGGACAGCATTATGCTTGTTAGACACTGTAGTGTATCTTCTCTAGCCTTCAGTCCCCTCATGTAAGCCCTGTTCTCTGATACGCTATTTATACACTCCTTTGGAGGCACTTCAGACTAGAGAATTTGGAAGGACAATAAAGATCTATTAGTGAAGAAGGTAAAGGCAACAAACAGTGAAGTTCTCAAAGACATCTTCAACAGACTTCCCCGTACAGAGTTCTTTCTATACCCATGTGGTAGTCATACCTGAGTAATCAGAAAGGTCCATAAAGCATTTGCAAGGCAAGAGTCCATAAAAGGCAGTAAATCCACAAGAGGCAGCAAGTAAAATAGGTGATCTGAGGTATGAAGGTGCAGGAATGGAGGTGATCTGAGGTGTGAAGGTGCATGATTTGGGGTGAGCTGAAGTGTGAAAGTGCAGTAATTGGGGTGATATGAGCTGTAAGGGTGCAAAAATTGGAGATGATCAGAGGTGTAAAGGTGCAGGTATTTTGGGGACCTGAGGTGGGAAAATGCAGGAATTGGGACTGATCTGAGGCCTGAAGGTACAGGAATTGGGGCTGATCTGGGTTGTAAAACTGCAGGAATTGAGGTGAACTGAGTTCTGGAGGTGCAGAAATTGGGACTGACCTGAGGTGTGAAGGTGCAGAAATCGGGGCTGATCTGAGGCTTGAAGGTGCAGGAATTGGGGCTGACCTGAGGTCTGGAGTTGCAGGAACTGGGGTGAGCTGAACTGTGAAGGTGCAGAAACTGGGGCTGATCTGAGGCCTGGAAGTGCAGGGATTGGGGCTGATCTGAGGTGTAAAGCTTCAGGAATTGGGGCTGATCTGAGGATTGAAGGTGCAGGAATTGGGGCTGATCTGAGGCCCGAAGGAACAGGAATTGGTGTTGATCTGGGTTTTAAAAATGCAGGAATTGTGGTGAGATCTGGAGGTGCATGAATTAGGGTAACCTGAGGTATGAAGGTGCAGATATTGGGACTGACCTGAGGTGTAAAGGTCTAGAAATTGGGACTGATCTGAGGTGTGAAGGTACAGGGATTGGGGTGATCTGAGGTGTGAAGGTGCACAAACTGTGCTGATCTGAGGCTTGGAAGTGCAGGAATCGGGGCTTATCTGAGGTCTGGAGGCACAGGAATTGGGGTGATCTGATGTGTGAAGGTACAGGGATTGGGGTGATCTGAGGTGTGAAGGTGCACAAACTGTGCTGATCTGAGGCTTGGAAGTGCAGGAATTGGGGCTTATCTGAGGTCTGGAGGCACAGGAATTGGGGTTATCTGAGGTGTGAAGGTGCAGAAATTGTGATCAGAGTTCTGGGGGTTCAGGAATTGGGGCTTATCTGAGGTCTGAAGGCACAGGAATCGGGGCTGATCTGGGTGCGAAAGTGCAGGTATTGACATGATCTGAAGGGTAAAGGTGCAGGAATTGGGATGATCTGAGGTGTGAAGGTGCAGGAATTGGGCTGATCTGAGGTGTGAAGATGAAGGAATTGGGGTGATCTGAAGTGTGAAGGTGCAGGAATGAGGGCTGATTTAGGGTCTGAAGGTGCAGAGATTAGGTGTGACCTGAGAGAACTTTATTAGGTCGCCTCACACTTAATTTCCAACTGTATACTTTGCAGAAGTCCTATTCAGACATATTAATTTCAACCTTACCATACTTGCCTCACAGCACATGTGCTCTGGAATAGTTTACAGCATTTACTGTATAAAAATTCCTTTTCGTGACTGAGTGTGTAAAGTTGAAATTTTAAATATAACTGGCACTCTCAATTTCTTCAAAAACATTTTTTGGCACACCATGCTCAAAAGGATGCCTACCCCTGCCGTAGTCCATAGTATTTAGTCTATCTCTCAGGAGAGAGCAAGAGAGGGTGACTACATTCCTACATACAGTGGGACCATGGAGAATAAACGTAGCCATCCTGTAAACAGGACGTTGGATTACAGCATTAAAAAAAAGGAATTAAGAGATTTGTAGAAGGCTGACATAATAGAAGGTACTTTTTGATTTTGGGATACATACTTAACTGACATTTTTGAAAACCAGAGTTCAGTGTCATTTTAGGGACTCTAACAGGTGAACACGGAGGCGAGAATGCAAAAGTATCAAAGGGTTGGAAGAAGTGGACAGGGAAGGGTTTAGGAGGCTTTATAGAAAGAGAGGAGAACTTAGCATTATCAGGCTTGTTCACAGTCTGGTAAGAAAGTTGAAGAATGGGAGATGCCACAGGAAGCTGAAGGCTCTCAATTGTAGTGTCAACCTTTGGGACATACAGTAGTGAGGCACTGGTGCGTGATTTATGATTCTTAGTGCCTTGGGAGTTCCAAAACTTGGAATGACCTAAAATTCAAATTTTTACTTTTGCAGACACATCCCTCTGATGTTCTGCTATACCATCTTTATTTTATATTCAGTTTATGTATGCCAACTGTCCCTGTTTGCCAGGGACAGGCACACATTTTGGAAGTAGGATTCTGGGAAATGCCTCTAGTTTTTCGAATTTGCATGGTGAAATTCCCTCTTATCCTACAGCCCGACTTTGTGACACAAGAATGGGTTTGTTAGAGAAATGGAGAGAGGCAGCAGGCTTTATCTGCGAGTCCCAGCTAGACGGCGGTTCAAAGCAGGTCAATGTAACCGCATTAAGCACTAGAGAAAAATGAATACCAAGGAGGAAGCCAAGATAGATTGTGTTACAGAGCAATACCTCGGGAAGGAAGACAAACTTAAAGTCACCGCTCCTTCCATTGCTGTGTGCCAGGCCACGGTACAAACGGCAGGTGGAGGGTGGAAACATCGGCCCTGATCCATCGAAGCTGCAAACTAAATAGCACTTAAGGCATGCTAAAATGACACACGATAATACTTGCTGGCAGGCCACTTTCCATTCCTTAAACAGATCTAATTACTAGACCTACTATTATTTTAAACGTTAGTGTCATAAACCTTTACTTTATTTTTGCTTTATTTTGTTGTTTTATTTATTATTATTGGTTTTCATATTCTGAGGTTGTACTCTGGTGCTGGTCGGACCAAAAAGACGTAGCACACAGGGGGTAGCAGCAACAGTTGTAAAGGACAAAAAAAACCTCCCAGGGGCCGCTATTGCTAAAAATGCTAGTTACCTGGTTGTCTCTAGCTTCATCAGTTTGACTTAAGACAGGTAAAGCTGTACAATTTCAAACTTTTACATGTCGTATCATTTGGCAGTTAGCTCTTTCTTTTGCTTCAAGGTGGACCTAGTTTTAGATATACAGTGGGGATCGAAAGTTTGGGCACCCCAGCTAAAAATTTGTATTAATGTGCATAAAGAAGCCAAGGAAAGATGGAAAAATCTCCAAAAGGCATCAAATTACAGATTAGACATTCTTATAATATGTCAACAAAAGTTAGATTTTATTTCCATCATTTACACTTTCAAAATAACAGAAAACAAAAAAATGGCGTCTGCAAAAGTTTGGGCACCCTGCAGAATTTATAGCATGCACTGCCCCCTTTGCAAAGCTGAGACCTGCCAGTGTCATGGATTGTTCTCAATCATCGTCTGGGAAGACCAGGTTATGTCAATCTCAAAGGTTTTAAATGCCCAGACTCATCTGACCTTGCCCCAACAATCAGCACCATGGGTTCTTCTAAGCAATTGTCTAGAAAACTGAAACTGAAAATAGTTGACGCTCACAAAGCTGAAGAAGGCTATAAGAAGATAGCAAAGCATTTTCAGATGTCAATATCCTCTGTTCGGAATGTAATTAAGAAATGGCAGTCATCAGGAACAGTGGAAGTTAAAGCAAGATCTGGAAGACCAAGAAAAATATCAGACAGAACAGCTCGCAGGATTGTGAGAAAAACAATTCAAAACCCACGTTTGACTGCACGATCCCTCCAGAAAGATCTGGCAGACACTGGAGTTGTGGTACACTATTCCACTATAAAGAGATACTTGTACAAATATTGTCTTCATGGAAGAGTCATCAGAAGAAAACCTCTTCTACGTCCTCACCACAAAAATCATCGTTTGAACTTTGCAAATGAACATATAGACAAGCCTGATGCATTTTGGAAGCAAGTTCTGTGGACCGATGAGGTTAAAATTGAACTTTTTGGCCGGAATGAGCAAAGGTACGTTTGGAGAAGAAGGGGCACAGAATTTAATGAAAAGAACCTCTGTCCAACTGTTAAGCATGGGATTGGATCAATCATGCTATGGGGTTGTGTTGCAGCCAGTGGCACAGGGAACATCTCACGAGTAGAAGGAAAAATGGATTCAATAAAATTTCAGCAAATTTTGGATGGTAACTTGATGCCATCTGAGAAAAAGCTGAAGTTAAAGAGAGGATGGCTTCTACAAATGGATAATGATCCTAAACACACCTCAAAATCCACGGGGGATTACATCAAGAGGCGTAAACTGAAAGTTTTGCCATGGCCTTCATAATCTCCTGACCTCAACATAATTGAAAATCTATGGATAGAGCTTAAAAGAGCAGTGCGTGACAGACAGCCCAGAAATCTCAAAGAACTGGAAGACTTTTGTAAGGAAGAATGGGCAAAGATACCTCAAACAAGAATTGAAAGACTCTTGGCTGGCTACAAAAAGCGTTTACAAGCTGTGATACTTGCCAAAGGGGGCAGTACAAGATATTAACTCTGCAGGGTGCCCAAACTTTTGCAGACGCCATTTTTTTGTTTTCTGTTATTTTGAAAGTGTAAATGATGGAAATAAAATCTAACTTTTGTTGACATATTATAAGAATGTCTAATCTGTAATTTGATGCCTTTTGGAGATTTTTTCCATCTTTCCTTGACTTCTTTATGCACATTAATACAAATTTTTAGCTGGGGTGCCCAAACTTTCGATCCCCACTGTATATATTTTAATGCAAAGTACATGCATGCTAAGTAGTGTGTAAGGCTAGGTTCACATATGTACGGGTGGTGCCGCTGCGAACCGAGGTTCCCATGTGGACTGCGTTTTTAGAAGAAGTGCAGGGACTTCTTCCCTGCGTGTCATTGGGCACGGGAGTCCATTCAAATGAATGGGCTCTCATACCCGTGCAAAACGCAGCCCACACGGCCGCATATATGTGAATCGGGGCTAAATGTAAAAACCTCCTATAGAATTTCATGCGACCATGGGTGGCCCTGCCAGCAGCAGAGTACCTATTGAATATAGTCACCGTTTAGCAGTGCTACTGCACTCAGCCTGCAGGTTGAATGAGGGAGAATTTAGGTGTGAACAGCAGTCCTAAGTCCTCATGCACACTGGACGTTTTTACAGTTGATATTTTTTGCTTTTGACATTTTTTTCTACAGGCAGTAAACTCACCAGCATGTTATCCTATGTGTCCATGCACACATAGACTGTAATCAATATTTTTTGGCTGGAAAAAACCCAGAACTAGTGGGTTTCTAGAGGAGTTTTTAGCTGGAAAAACACTCCAATGCTAAAAAAAGTGGCAAAACGTGGTAAAACGCGGCAAACCAGCGTCTTTGGACTTTTTTTGACTGAAAAAAATTTTTTTGGTAAAAAAATGCTAAAAAATGCAAATGTGGAAAAACACGGCAAAACGGCGCTAAACGCTAATGCAAAAACGCTAAAAACTCAAGTTTTTAATGTGACTCTACACAGCTAACATTACCAGCATTATTAAAACGCCCCGTGTGCATGGAGCCTACCACTTATTACCTCTCACAGAGGTCACAGTTCCTCCCCTAACGTTGTCTATATCTGCTTTTCCCACTGGACAGTGTCAGCATTGACTTCCTTGGCCAAGAAGCTAAACTATAGATGACACAATCATTTAATTCTGGTGCCAATGCAGTTCTTTACCGTGTTCACAAATGTTTGACACAGATCAGCTCCCTGCTGCCTCTCAGCTTGTCACTTGCGGCATTCTTACATGATCAAGTGATCACTTAAAAGGAGGAGATTGAGGAAAAGCTTCCTCCTGTCCTCAGCAGACTAATGAAACCATCTCAGCCTAAGTCACTTAGGCTAAGTGAGTTAGGGACTGCTTTTTCAGTCCTCATGCAGACTGGACGTTTTTACAGCGGCTGTTTCTGGTGTTTTTTTCTACAGCCAGTAAACCCCCCAGCATGTTATCCTATGTGTCCATGCACACATACAGTAGACTGTAATCAGTGTTTTTTGGCAGGGGCATTTTTTTGGCTGGAAAAAACAACCCAGGACTAGTGGGTGAGTTTTTTTAGCTGTAAAAACGCTCTAATGCTGAAAATCACAGCAAAACGTGGCAAACTGGTGTTTTGGGACTTTTTTTAGCAACAAAATGCTAAAATCCGCAAACACGGAAATAAATGCTAAACGCTAATACAAGAATGCTAAAAAATGCTGAAAAACTCACGTTTTTAACATGACTTTACACAGCTAACGTTACCAGCATTATTAAAACGCGCCGTGTGCATGGAGCCTCATGATGAAAGATAGGATGTAATGCTTTATAAAAAAAAATTAGATTGTTGCTGTATATTGTGAAAAGTTAAGAATGTATTAATGTGAACTGAAAAAGTCCATTTTAATATTTTAGAAGCAATTGCTGTATTTTGTACTTTTTGGCTAGCACATCTGGATCACCAGAATTAGTACACACCCAGGGTGGGCCTGACAACTCATGGGGCCCCCGGGCAATAGGGGATCATGGGGCCCCTGTGTCCTTGCCCAAGCTCAAAAAAGCCTATGAAAAAGGTACCAGGGGCATCTCATGGGGCCCCCTACTGACCCCAAGCCCTCGGGCAGTGCCCGAGTTCCAAATGGTCAGTCCGCCCCTGTAATAGCAAACTTCCCCTTCCGCACACAGTATACCTTTTTCCTGGTTATAAATGAAAGCGCTGTATTTGTCTATGTGATGCTCCCAGAAGAGGCACACAATGAAACTATATAGGTCTTGTAGTTAAATAGCTGGTGACAGTTGGGGGTCACACCTCTACACACCGGATTTTACTCACATCCAGATTCCCAAACATGCCAACTATGTTATCACGTATCTGGGATCCCTGGGCCTTTGTAAGTAGTTATCATGCTGGAACAGCCTCTATTAAAAGCAGGACCTTTACTGAATCCCCCCAGAAGGCTGGCACAGGAAGGATGCCGGGGGTGATTGCATTGTTTCATGCTGATTAATTAGACAGACTGCAGGCATTGCAAACTTCATTGTGGATTTGCTCACTGCACATTGTCTGAAAGGGGCCATTGTATTGTAGAACAGGGGCTGGATTTTTACATTTCATGTAGTCAAAGAAAATAAAAGTGTGAAATATAAAAGGGCCGGTCCACCCACACTAAAGAAAATCAGCCACAGCTGCAAAAACTTGAATATCTGGTCTCATATTTACTTATAAAAAGTCTGTATTTACCCCATTGGATTTATACTCACCGGCCTTTTATTAGGTACACCTGTTCAATTGCTTGGTAACACAAACTGCTAATCAGCCAATCACATGGCAACAACTCAATGCATTTAGGCATGTAGACGTGGTGAAGAAGACTTGCTGAAGCTTGAACCGAGCATTGGAATGGGGAAGAAAGGGAATTTAAGTGCCTTTGAACGTGGCATGGTTGTTGGTGCCAGACTGCCTGGTCTGAGTATGTCAAAGATTGTTGATCTACTGGGATTTTCTAGCACAACCATCTCTAGGGTTTATAGAGAATGGTTTGATAAAGAGAAAATACCCAGTGAGCGGCGGTTGTGTGGACGAAAATGCCTTGTTGATGTCTGAGGAGAATGGGCAGACTGGTTGCTGCGACATTCAGATGGTTGGGTCCAGGGGCGGACTGACAACTCATGGGGCCACCCGGGCAGTAGGGGATCATGGGGCCCGTGTCCTCACCCACACTTAAACCACACGCAAAAAAGCCTATGAAAGGTACCAGGGGCATCTCATGGGGCCCCCAACTGACCCCGGGCACTCAGGAACAATGGTCAGTCTGCCCCTGGTTGAGTCACAAAAGCATGGATCCATCCTGCCTTGTATCAATGTTCAGGCTGGTAGTGGTGTAATGGTGTGGGGGATATTTTCTTGGTACTAGCAAGGTGTACCTAACAAAGTGCCGGTGAGTGTATGTGGCTGTGGGGCAAGGAATGCCAAAGCTGCTTATGCTTGACTGTCCAGAGTGACAGCTTCCTATTGGGATAACTCATACAGGTTAGGATCCATGTATGTACATGCCTGAGTTTTTCTATGGTGCAGATGTCCCACCATGCTTTCAACTGTTTTGCTAAGGCAAAAGATAATGTTTTCTTTCTGCCTTAGAAAAACAGTTGAAAGCATGGTGGGACATCTGCACCACAGAAAAATATTTGAAGGAGGGTATCATCAGTAGGAGGTTGAGATGGGAGGTAGCACCACAGGATGGTTTGAATGACCAGGAATCAGACTTCAACCTTAAAAGGGGTTAAAAGTCACCTTTAAAGATGACTTTGAAGATGAAGAACTGAACCCAACAATTTAACTGTTCTCTAAAACAGGTATAATCAAGGGATGCCATGAATGATAACTATCAGAGTTGCTTGGGCTCTTAATCAAACTGTCAAACTAACAAATGACCGGTGGCATACAACACAATGGCAACTACAGATCAAATAGAGGCTAAGATGGCAGCTACCTTGGCTGTAAAATAAATGTTTAAAGTTACATTTTAGGTCTGAGAGTTATTGGCTTGTCAGCTGTCAGACCTTGCACATTGTCTCCCAGCATACTACAGTCCAAATGGTATAAAAATAAAAGGTCTGTAGTTTTTTTGCGTTCCTCTTAACTATGGTGTACCGATATTTGACACTCAAAAGTCCCTACCTAGTCTATATCTATAACCTAGTCATAGATGCAGACACAATCACATATTATTTTTTTTTCTCCTGTTAGAGATTTAGATCTAGGAGCTATAACTTTTAATCCAATAGACACTTTTAGCTACATCATTCATGCCTTGATGAAGCTGGGTTTTGGTCCCCGAAATGCATTAGCTATTTTTTGCCTTCCTGTTCATTTATGTAATATTAACAATAAGGAGTTTGGTCTCGATCATCTGATGCTTTTTTTTTGTGTTTTCACATGGGCCTCCCAATTTGGGTGGCCCCTATCTCTTGGGGGGTGGGCACCCCTGGTCTGTACAGCCAAACCATTAGACTCAACTGATGACCCCTTGTTATGAGTTTAGGACAGTCTTTTTCAAATAATTTAACGTAAAGGAACCCTTGCAATAACCAGGCTCAGGGAACCGCTATTATTATTTACAATATCAAAAGTTCACAGCATTGTACATTAATGTGATGGCCGTGTAGAAGAATGCTCCTTACGTTTGTGGTCATTGGGAAGAGATTCTCCCTTACAGGTAGCTAAAAGGTTCATTGTTTATAGAGGTTACTCATCTGAGAGACAGAGGTTGTACACTGCTCAAGGCACCCCTAGTAACCTCTGGAGGAGCCCTAGGGTTTCATGGAACCCTGGTTGAGAAAGGCTGGTTTAGGATCTGGGTCCAGCACCTTACATCCAGCTTTCCTTGAGACTTGAAAAAGAGGCAAGTAAAAATCCTCTATGAGTAAACAAAAAATGTAGAAAAAAAAATGTCAGCCTCGATGAACCACAGTCCAGTCCAGTGCAGTTTTCAGCACAAGCTCGATTAACCACTTGGCCTTTTCCCCTTTTCAGTTTTCTATTTTTGGGTGCAGTTATGGTTTTAGGCTGAGTACATGGATTGTTCTTCCAGTGTTCCTGTTGTCCCAGTCATGACTGGTTCTCTTTAAACTGACTCACTGAACATAAATACAGCTAAGGGGTTTTAAAATCTTCTTTAGCTGGATTGTTGGATGGGAGTGTGGAGCTCAAATGCTTGCCTGTCATTGCTGTCTGAAATCTTTCTGTTGTCTCACCTGCGTTGCCCCAGCTTGTGCTGTTCTGCGGCAGAGCAGACATGTCTGGCGGTATGAGATCCCACAGAGCTATGAAGTCATGTGTTACCAAGCCACAGGAATCAGGCTCAGTCTGTTTCATCCACTTCTCTAAACCCTGACACTTCTCTGGTCCAACAACAAATCTCTAATGCATGGGGGGGCACACAAAGATGTTCTCCTGTCTTTGTTACCCATGCCACCCAATCAGATTCCACAAGATTTTCTTTTCTGCAGAGCAAGTGAAAAAAATATATTTTTTAACTGCTTGGTATGAGAAAAAAACTGATAAATACTGTTGAAACTGAATTCCAGGTATTGATTTTATAACAAAGCTACATTGGTCCAGCTTGCCATATATTGATCAGTTTTTTCAATCATCAAAGAACTAAACAGATTTCCCCATCCACACAAGCGAGGTTGATGGGGAAATCCTCTCCAGCTGATTAGCTGCAGTGCTGATCAAACAAAAATTGACAAATAAGCCTGTACGTGAGAAGTTGATCATTACAGCGACTTCTCATGAACAGAAGCAACTATAGCGGAACAGAAACTAGCACCCTCCTAGGAAAGCTAGGGGGGGGGGGTAGTTTATTTTTTTTTTGTCAGAGGCTGAATAGCAGCCTGGTGCAATAGTCAGAAGGTCAGATTTGGGTCAGGGCTGAGAAGCTCTGCTGATCAGCTCTCTCAAACCTTGGAGAAGTATCTAGAACTCAGTAGACGGGGGTGAGGAGTGGCTGGTCTGTATGCCTAAATGATCTCAACCAATCCCCACGCAGGAGGCTTGGCAAGGGGTTGGGACAGCCTGTAGGCATAGCTGAGCTTGCTCGGTAGCAGAGGAGAGTTTGGGTGGAAGATGAGAAAGTAGAAGCTGGAGAGTGGAGCCTGTGAGGAGGCCCAGGGAAGGGGCCTACCTCCAGGAGAGCTGCTGACAGGAGGAAACATGAACCTCGCCAGGACCACCTGTGCAGCTAAGGAAGGAGACCTGAAAGCAGCTTACAGATGAGGGACAATAAATACTTCTACACCCCCTGGATGGGAATACGGGAGAGCGCATTTGCATGGGAAACCTGACTAGCCCCAGATGGACTAAGCTTTTTAAGAGTTGGATTCTAGATCCCCTTGTTCTACATCAGGAGAGGCTGGATAGCTCTTCATGAAGAGAAGAAAACCCCTCTAAGCTTCAGGAAGTTGTCCTCAGTTAAACTGTTCCTTGGACATCCCGTGTATCCCTCATCCACATCCAAGTTCAAATCGCCTAATAAAATCCAAAAAAAAAACAAGTTCAAGGACTGTTTCTTGTCTCTGGAGTGCAAGGCTGAAAGGAAATGCGTGTTGTCTGGCTTTGCAGGACTATAGGGGGACCCAAAACTCAGCAACTCCTAAGGAGGTAATGCTACATATAAATGGATTGAAATTCAGCTGGCTCTTGCTTGGTCCATTTATGGCAAATGCCATACCTGTGGGACCACAGTAGAAGTAGAGAATGACTGTAGTAGTCCCTGCTACTTCAATGAGACCTGTGCTGAGCTACAAGGAGTCGCTCAAATGCCATGGATGCCATCCACACAACACATTGCATTTTTCTTAATGAATGCAAGGCATTTTCTGATTGGACTAGGTGGAGAGCATGATGCCACTACCCTTCCTTTCTACCTTGTCCTTGCATTAAAATATATGTAAATCCTCACCTTGTAAAACAACCCTTGCAGTTTAAAATAGAAATGAAAGGTAAAACATTTGTGTATAGATATAAATAAAACCTTATAAACACCTTTTTTTAGGCCTCATGCACACTGGACGTTTTTACAGCTGCTTCTAGGGACATCTGCCTCTAAACTCCCCTGCATGTTAGCCTATGTGTCCATGCACACAAACTTTTAGAGGCAGAAAAAAACCTCTGCTAGTGTGTCCAGGAGCAACAGAGTTTGGACAGAAAAAAACTCATGACACTTCTAAACACGTGTTAACGCTAGCCACTTTTAGCACTTGAGCGTTAATTCATTTCAATGGCCAGAATAAATTACTTATTCTGGCCGATGAAATGAATTAATGATGTGGATGTACAATATATATGTAAAAGCGCTGCGCAAATTGATGGCGCTATATAAGTATCTGAAATAAATAAACAAAATAACACACAAACGCTTGAGATGGCTAAATGCAGCTAAACGCATTACACACTTTTACAAGCGTCAGGCGGTTTTTCTGCTAAAATGCTGCTGCCAGGAGGAAAGGCTTCTAGGAGAGTTAGGAAAATGTCCAACATGCACGAGGCCGACCACGCCTAGGGAGAGTAGCAACAGTGCTAAACTTTCTCCATTTGTAGACAGTCTGTCGTCCCGTGGACACATGAACATCAAGGCTTTTGGAGATACTTTTGTAACCCTTTCCAGCTTCATGCAAGTCAACAATTCTTGATCTTAGGTCTTCTGAGAGCTCTTTTCTGCGAGGCATGGTTCACATCAGACAGTGCTTCTTGAAACCAGTAAACCCAAAACAGGTGTGTGTTTTTTAAGGGCAGGACAGGTGTCAGCAACACATCCAATATCATCACACTGATTGGAGTCAAGGTTGGCTCACTCCTGGCTCCAATTAGCTCTGGGAAAAGTCATTAAGCTAGGGCCTCACATACTTTTTCCTCCCTGCACTGTGAATGTTTACATGTTATGTGCAATTAAACCATGGCAACATCTAATGTTTGTGTGTATTATGTTCAGCAGACTGTGTTCTTCTATTGTTGTGACTTAGATGACGTTCAGAGCACATTTTATGCCCAATTCATGCAAAACTCCACGTAATCCCAAGGGGTTCACATACTTTTTCTTGCAACTGTATTCTGTAAGAAACAAGCAAAGCATTCTCTAAATGGGGGCCTTGCTGAGCGGACGACCCCCTGTGGTGCAAGACAGAAGGGCATTCACTTGACACAGGACCCGGAAGGCAATGGCAAACGCCATAATAGTGGTGACATCTACAGGGATTCCATGGAGGAAAGCAAGTTTCTCTTGACTTCCTCTTCACCTGCATTACAGCTCCTTGTAGGTAGGTTAACCTTCGATTACAGACTGGGTAAGAACTGAGGGGCGTTTTTATCATTCCTTACTCTTTCCTAAATTTTGAAAAAAGTTTTGACTTTAGACATACTTTAAATGTGTACATGGGGGCAGCCATGTTTGCTTAATACATTTAGCGACTCTGCTTTCTGCTTAGTGGTTCTGTGCAATGCTTGTGCCTTGGTGATGTCCTTAGTCCTCTGCAGTCTTTAATATGTGAAACATCCACAATGCTCCTTTTAACCAGAGACCATGTGATCTAACCTTACCTAGGAGCTCAGGGATGCTTTTTTTTATTAAATTCACGAAAAGAAATAACATACATTTTTGTTGTTTTTATTAGCAGTTCCTCCATTTAATCACTTCTGCGCTGCCCTATAGCAGAAATACTGCTACAGGGCGACACAGGTGTGGAAAATCACGTATACGTATACATACGTGATTTTGCAGTTCTGGGTAGGGGGTACGTGCTGTCAGTCACCGGGTCCTGGCCGTTGATTCCCCACCAGCACCCAAGGATCTCTGAGTATTACCGATGGGGAGAGACCTATGTATAAACAACACAGATCTCTCCCCTGTCAGCTCCTGCACACTGCTTTGTATGGCTCTGCATAGCACAGCCATATAAAGCAGTGTGCCTACAGTGGAAAGCACTCACACAGCACACAGTGAAACAGCACACAGTCAACCCTTTGATTACCCCACATGCTAACTCCTGCTTGCCCAGTGCCATTAGTACAGTGTCAGTGCTTTTTATTAGCAATGATCACTGTATTGGTGTCACTGGGGATGTCAGTGACAGCAAGTCAGTTCCCCCCAGTGTCAGAATGCCCGCTGCAGTCCCACTGTCCCGCAATAAGTCGCTGATCGCCACCATTACAAAAAAAAAATTCGGTATATATACCGACATTTGTAAACTGTATAACTTTCACGTAAACCAATTAATTACACGTATTGGGATTCTTTTTAGCAAAGACATGTCGCAGAATACATTTTGGCCTAAATTTATGATGGAATTTGATATTTTACGTTTTTTTATTAGACATGTTTAATAGCAAAAGGTCAAAAATATAGTTTTTTTTCAAAATTGTTGTTTTTTTTGTTTATGGTGCAATAAAATAAAAACCGCACAGACGATCAAATACCACTGGAAGAAAGCTGTATTTGTGGGGAAAAAAAGGATGTAAATTTCATTTGGGTGCAGCGTTGCATGACCGTGCAATTCTCAGTTAAAGTAACACAGCGCCGTATCACAAAAAAATGGCCCGGTCAGGAAAGGGGGGTAAATCCTTTGGAGGGCAAGTGGTTAAAGTAACTTTTTGTTTTAAGTGTACTGCTCCTTTAAGGTATGATCTCAGTCACGCAAACATAAACCTCGGCGTCCCGTGCATAAACAATGTGCACATGTTTATCTACAAGAAATCTCTCTTCTTTGGAAATCGCGCACACATTTCTTTGTCCAGAGCGCAGTTAAGTTGTGCGATCACAAAGCACTTTGTGTGCGGGGTCAGCCGGTCTTGGAAGACGTTCAAGAATGGTTAATGTACTCAGCTTGTAATTGAAATTGCGGTCAGCCTTTTGTTTCTTCGCTGCAATCATCAAGTTCTTAGCGTCCGCTTTCATTTTATTTTTGGACAGGAAAGAAAAATAAGGAGATGATGGAGCAATGACAGGTCCAGCAACTGAACATGCCCCTAGGTATTTATTAGCTGTGTTTATGCTGATTTCTAGGTGAACTCCAGACAGATGTAAAATAAGCAAATGAATGCAGCTTTGTATTATTTGTTCATCATCATTATCTTTGTTACTTTTTTGAATGTCAGCAGTATTTGGATTGGTATCTGCCATTTGCAGTTCCTGGACAGCAAAGCTCAGATTGGAAGAGGGAAGCAGTGCAAGGATCTATTTAGTTGAGCTGCAATCAGGGGCGGACTGACCATTTGGAAACTCGGGCACTGCCCGAGGGCCCAGGGTCAGTAGGGGGCCCCATGAGATGCCACTGGTACCTTTTTCGTAGACTTTTTTGAGTTTGGGCAAGGACACAGGGGCCCCATGATCCCCTATTGCGCAGGGGCCCCATGAGTTGTCAGTGCGCCCCTGGCTGCAATACAAGGAGCATGCTAATAGAAGAAGAGAGCAGAGTGACAGGGAAATGATCCCAACAGTCTGCTGCTTCTCCTTTTACTGTCCATTCACAGGCTGGGGGGGGGAGGGGGGATATGAGATACAAATAGCACACACAGGCACATCTGAATACATCAAAACCAGGGGCGGACTGACCATTTTGAAACTCGGGCACTGCCCGAGGGCCCGGGGTCAGTAGGCTTTTTTGAGTGTGGGCAAGGACACAGGGGCCCCATGATCCCCTATTGCCCGGGGGCCCCATGAGTTGTCAGTCCACCCCTGATGAGACCTGTACATATTTATTACAGGTACTTATATAGCGCCATCAATTTACGCAGCACTTTACATATATATTGTACATTCACATCAGTCCCTAACCCTCAAGGGGTGTACAATCTAAGGTCCCTAACTCACATCCATACATACACATACTAGGGCCACTTTAGACAGGATCCAATTAACCTACCAGCATGTCTTTGGAGTGTGCGAGGAAACCAGAGTACCCGGAGGAAACCCACGCAGGCACAGGGAGAACATGCAAACTCCAGGCAGTAGTTCTCAGTTCTCCTCCCTGGACAGACAAGTTGTGTTCTGTCGCAGGGCTGCATAGGAATGACTGACAGATACATAAATCTTTTGGCAGGTAAAACATATATTAGAAAAAGTTATTTCAGATCTTAAAGTAATAATAAAGGCTAATTTGTTAAAAAAAATAACAAACAGCAATACTGGCACTCCTGGCTCCGCCCACCTTCAAGTGCTCCTCCTAGCAAGCACTTTGCTAGGGGGGTACTCTTGCAAGCTCGCTCCCAAGCCCTGCTGACTGTGTCCATAGACAGAGAGCCGGGCTTTGCTCCGCTCCCTCCTCACTAGCTGGGATTAACAGCAGCGGGAGCCAATGGCTTTCGCTGCTGTCCCTGATCCAATGAGGAGGCAGAGAGCTGGGACAGCAGCCGCTCTCATGCACATCGCTGAAAAAGGATTGGGTTCAGGTAAGTATTAGGGGGTTTGGGGGAAGAGCTGCATAGTGAAGGGATTTTTTTACATAGAATGCATGACAGTAAAAAACCCTCCAGCCTTTACATCCACTTTAAGTGTTTCCTAAAAGGTATAATAGAGACACATTGCACAGTATTTGATGTGATGTCCTATATATACAGTAGTGGTAAATCTGCCCCTAAATGTTGCTAACGTAGTACCTCTAATACTAAGCCTTTTCCTGCCCATACCCTTAGCACTTAAAGCTGAATTTCACCCTAAATGGGAAGTTTCACTTTAAATTTCCCCTTTTTTAACATTATTGGTACATTATTTTTTTGGGGGGGATAACGGGTACCTAATTTTGTCAGGTACCCACTCCCACTTCTGCTGAAGATGCCTAGGCAATTCCACCAGATGATCTTTCCCCCCCACACCCTCCCCCAACTTCTTGGGACTTGTCCCAGAAGACTGCGGGGGCCATTCACAAGGCTCAGCATAATTTGCGCATGCGTAGTTGGATTCCGGAAGCCACAAGGAATCACAGCCGGCTTCCCACAGTAATTCCACTGTCAGGGACCTGAAGACTGTCGAAAATCTGGCCAAGGCCAGGACAGTGCTGGATAGGTAAGTGTCCTTTTAATACAGTTAAGAAGTTAGTACAGTATTTGTAGCTGCTGACTTTTATTTTTTTTTTCCTAGTGACTGAAGATCCTCTTTACCTAATAAAGTACTGTGTGCCATTAAACTGAACTCCGGGTCGGATATAAAAAAACAAAGCAATGAATACATTTCTGTATTCACTAAAAATAATTACAGATTACTGATATTGACAAACGTGCTGATTTGCAATTGTTAATCGCTGTGAGCTGCAAACCTGGATAGTTGGACCATGTTGAGATTATTTTGAATATCGTCCTAGTCCCAAATTTGGTGGAGCTTTACAATCTCCATGTAAGTTATAGGGTCCTGATTACCCCTCCTGTGGCCAATCATATACCACTCTGATACCCCGGGGGACTTGAACGCTGTGTCTTTGGGTTTTGCCAGCATCTTAGAACAATTGTGGCTCAGTTTCCAACTATTTTTGCTTTGATTGGTGTGATATTCTACAGTATATCTCCTGAAGAAGCCTTAATAGGCGAAACATGTTGAGATCACTACACCATCAGAATCTACAGTAAAATTATGCTGTGAATATTTCATTCAGAATGTCTGTATATCGAAAAAAATTTTTTTAATTTTATGGATATACTGAGTGTTTTTATAATTGATATTAATCAATTATTACAGGTTTTATTTTTTTTCAGGTACTTATATAGCGCCATCGATTTACACAGCGCTTTACACATATATATTGTACATTCACATTAGTCCCTAACCCTCAATCGTACAATCTAAAGTCCCTAACTTACATTCATACATACACATACTAAGGCCAATTTAAACAGGATCCAATTAACCTACCAGCATGTCTTTGGAGTGTGGGAGGAAATCGGAGTACCCGGAGGAAATCCACACAGGCACAGGGAGAACATGCAAACTCCAGGCAGGTGGTGCTGTGGTTGGTATTCAAACCAACGACCCTAGTACTGCCAGGTGGAAGTGCCACTGGATCAATAACATTTTTTTTTTTTAATCTTACATTGTAGTACATTATTGGCAACTTAAAAATCCCAGCTCCTTTGAAGCATTTCTTTTTCATAAAAATAATTAAAGTGTAGTTAAAGTGACATTAAAGTACATTTTTTAACAGATATTAATAATATAACTTACATGGAATTTCTGTTTTTTTTTCTAAAACCTTTGTCCTCTGCATTTACTGTACTTCTAAAAGTGTCCCCAGCTGCGCTCACATACTCTCCATTCTATACGTTCCCCCCTGTGCTGCCGGGTCATATGGAGTCCCGTAGCAGTCCCCTCTGTCTTGCAACTCCCACTCTATACTGCAACTGTACATGCAACGTTCCGAGCACCGCACACACAGGCAGAGTGTGAGGGACATTTTGACATTCTATACCATAAAAACAATGTGATAAAATCCAACCCAACTGTAATGCCAGATCAGTTGACCTTGGCATGGGTAGTTTTTGGCATACGGCCTGTGAGGTTTTGACACGGCTGATCTTGGTGCTGGATAAGAAGAAATTTCTGCAGATAGTATTAGTTTAGGGGTTCATTTAGAGTAGTGTTAGGGTCAAGGATAAGGGGGTTTAGTTTAAAGTGCTTGCAAACCCTTACATATACAGTACCTAATGAAGTGACTGGCCTCAGGTGATAAACAGAGATGAAACAAATCCTCCTACATAAGTTGTGCCTGTTTATCTGCAGCCTTCTCTTCTCTATATCCGTTCAAAGTTCAGAATTTATAAAGCTTGTCTGAAAGATCTTGTCTCTAAATATCACCCAAACCGTACTCTTCGCTCCTCGCAAGACCTCCTGCTCTCTAGCTCCCTTGTCTCCTCCTCCCATGCTCATCTCCAGGACTTTTCCAGAGCTTCCCCCATCCTCTGGAACTCTCTACCCCAATTTATCAGACTATCGCCTACTCTGCTCACTTTTAGGCGATCTCTGAAAACCTATCTCTTCAGGGAAGCCTATCCTGCCCTCAGCTAATAATGGAATCGTCTACTCTTCCAACCAGTCCATCCCTCACAGTTATTACCTTTTGTACCACTAGCCCCTCCCTCCTAGATTGTAAGCTCCAAGGAGCAGGGCCCTCCTATCCCTCTTGTATTGAACTCTATTGTTGCTGTATTGTCTCCCATTATATTGTAAAGTGTTGAGCAAACTGTTAGCTCTATATAAATCCTGTATAATAATAATAATAATAAGTTCAGAGAAAAGCGGGTGGAGAGCTGAAGTTACACTCTGCAGAACTCAATGAGGAGAGCTCTTAGAGCTGATTGGGGGGAAGGGACACACCTCCCTTCACACAGCATGAAGGAACAGAGTTGATGTCAATCAGCTGGAGCTCCCTCCCCTGTCACCATTTTTTTTGGTGTCAGGAAAACTGGTCAGAAGTGATTCATGCTGACAGCAGGGGAACAAAGCAGCAGACAGAAATAACACTTAGTGCTCTGGATAGAGACAAGTACTCACTATAGAGGGATATGCTTTGTTCATATTTTATGTCTGAGGTTTACAAGCACTTTGACTTTTTGGGGTAAAGTTAAAGAAGTTGGCTAAAGAAAAAGTTTTCTTAAAGAATCATGGAAGCTGTTCTTGCTAACTTATAGCTAGACACCCCCATGTATTGGAAACCACAGTGCATTTTCCTGTGATGGGAACCACGTAGCTCTGTGTGGTTTCCCTGTGGCTGCAATTTTGGAAAAAGGAGCAAACTGTGCCTGTGCAAACAGGGCCACAGGGAACCTGTAATAGTGTGAACTCAGCCTAATGTATGAAAGTATTCATTCTTCCAATTTAATATGTGAAACTTTCTATTCTTCCAATATAATGTGTGAAAGTATCCATTCTTACAATACAATGTGTAAAGTGGAAAAGTATCCATCCTTCAATGTCTCCACATATGTGCCTATCAACACCGTGCTCTCCACCTATGGGAAAAAAACGTAATGTAAGGACTACCCTCCAAATTATAGGTAGGTCTTTGTGCCACATATACCAATATATACATATTATAATCAAGTAGGCAGAATATTATACATCAATTGGGTGGAACTCTCTAGGAGGTTATGGTTAAATGGCTCCTATCCACATAATAGCATATTCCATCAGATATAGGCATCCCAGTCCTCCATCATATATATGTTACTCAAATTGAACAGAAATTATATATAGTGACCTGTTGCAATAACAATATTAATTTATGTCATCACACTGTGCACCTCTGGCATTGAACTGACTGTTCACGTTGAGACCACCATTGGTCTCAGATAAAAAATGTTATATTACTCCTGCCAAACCTAAATCTACCAAATGTGAATATGTGTTGTGAGCTGCTGCTACCACTTAAATGTGTTCCCACATTGATCAAAAAATTGATCAGATATTTCACCAATTGTAATGCCAACTACCAAATGAACATGAAATTAATAAAACAATAAAAAAGTCTCTCTTTATCATATGACACAAATAAGGTCCTTATCTGTGTCATATGCCGAAGAGAGTTGTTCTGCTTTAGTGTAAGGTGCACACCCGGATATCACCACTTCCAGCCAGGCCTGGATGTAGGGGGGTGCTGGGGTGGGCTGTGTCCCCCCAGATTTTAGTTGTGCCCCCTCAGACCTCTGAGAGTGCATCCACAAATCCATGAGATCAGATGGGGACAGTTGATGTAAGGGGGAACTCTGAGGGGGGCAAATAATGTAAAGGGGACACTCTGATGGAGGCAGTTGATGTAAGGGGGAACTGTAATGGGGACAGTTGATGTAAAGGGGGCACTCTGAGGGGGGGAAATTGATGTAATGGGGCACTCTGACAAGGCAATTGATGTAAAGGGGCACTCTGACGAGGCAATTGATGTAAGGGGGCACTCTAACGAGGCAATTGATGTAAGGGGGCACTCTGACGAGGCAATTGATGTAAGGGGGCACTCTGACGAGGCAATTGATGTAAGGGGGCACTCTAACGAGGCAATTGATGTAAGGGGGCACTCTGACGAGGCAATTGATGTAAGGGGGCACTCTGACGAGGCAATTGATGTAAGGGGGCACTCTGACGAGGCAATTGATGTAAGGGGGCACTCTGATGAGGCAGTTGATGTAAGGGGGCACTCTGATGAAGCAATTGATGTAAGGGGGCACTCTGGTGAAGCAACTGATGTAAGGGGGCACTCTGATGAGGCAATTGATGTAAAGGGACACTCTGATGAGGCAATTGATGTAAGGGGACACTCTGATGAGGAAATTGATGTAAGAAGACACTCTGATGGGGCAACTGATATAAGGGGACACGCTGATGAAGCAATTGATGTAAGGGGACACTCTAATGAGGCAATTGATTTAAGGGGGCACTCTGATGAGTCAATTGATGTAAGGGGGCACTCTGATGAGCCAATTTATGTAAGGGTGCACTCAGATGTAGACATTCTATGTAAGGGGTACTCTGCTGTGGACACCTGATGTAAGGAGGGATTCCTTTAGGAGCCTTGATGTAAGGAGGAACATGTTCTGTTTAATCTCTATAAACTAATGACAGCATTCCCAGTTCACTCCTGCACCACCTCTGCACTACCTGTCAGACGATACTTCTAGGTGACTCCGTGGTACAGAAGTGTGAAGGGAATATTGGTTTCATGCATCCCTGTCATACTACTGACATTATGTCCTCTGACTTATTTTACTGCACCCTCAGATCTAATAGGCTAGATCTGGCCCTGCTTCCAGCTGCTGTGATGGAGGTGGGGGGGGCGATCCCTTAAAGGGCTCTGCACATGTTCAGGAGCCTACATACATTGGCTTACTTTTTTTTATACACAAGTGAGTATTGTTTGTGTAACAGGTACACTTTTTACATGTCAATTTGCAGTTTTTGTCTGGTCTTATATTTGAATAAAAACTGGATTATTATGCAGTATACAGTATACTCTATTCTCTGTTCAGTTTAAGGAACATATATTTTATTTAGCATTGAGACAATAACAGATCCATTAGTGCCATTCCCCAGGTACCACCGCAGAAATTAAGGAAATAATAAGGTAAGTGAGTTTCAACTTCGTAGGGGATTGGGGGAACGGAAGCAGAGTCCCACGGTCCCCTACAAAAAAAAAAACGAAACACAAAACTAGAAATAGGGGACAGTTGGAAAACACATGTCTATATGATGAGAGCATCTTACCATATCCTGGAGGGATTGATGCAGTTGATTTATAATATTTTGAATTATTGGTATACATCTATAATTTGGAGGTCGAGCCTTCTGGTGATTGTTAGTCCATTAGGTGAAGTGGCACGTTTGTAGAGATACTGAAGGAAGGGTACTTTTTCACTGTACAAAATATATTGGAAGAACTGATACTTTCACACATTATATTAGGCATTTGGTTAATGTTCATAATGTTTTTTTTCATGTATATATTCTTCCTTTCTTTTGCACTATATTTATATTTGTCATTTGATACAGAAGAGTATATATATGTAGCATTGACTCTCAAAGATTAATATTTTTTTTTTCAGTCTACTGTATATGTCTCCTAAAGCATATATCTTGTCTCTGACATCTCCTGTTGCATGTTTGTAGTCACTGATCATCTCCTGCAGCATGTCTGTATTCTCTGACCATGTCTTACAGCATGCCTGTAGTCTCTGACCATCTTTTACAGCATGCCTGTCGTCTCTGACCATCTTTTACAGCATGCCTGTAGTCTCTGACCATCTTTTACAGCATGTCTGTAGTCTCTGGCCATCTCCTGCAGCATGCCTTTAGTCTCTAGCCATATCTTACAGCATGTCTGTAGTCTCTGACCATTTCCTGCAGCATGCCTGTAGTCTCTGACCATTTCCTGCAGCATGCCTTTAGTCTCTGTCCATATCTTACAGCATGTCTGTAGTCTCTGACCATTTCCTGCAGCATGCCTTTAGTCTCTGTCCATATCTTACAGCATGTCTGTAGTCTCTGACCATCTCCTGCAGCATGCCTTTAGTCTCTGTCCATATCTTACAGCATGTCTGTAGTCTCTGACCATTTACTGCAGCATGCCTTTAGTCTCTGGCCATATCTTACAGCATGTCTGTAGTCTCTGACCATCTCCTGCAGCATGCCTGTAGTCTCTAACCATCTCCTGTAGCACAGCTGTAGTCTCTGTCAGCATTAAACGTACTGAACATTATGTGCAGAAGTTTGGTGATGTCAAAGGCAGCCTACTTCAAGAGAAATCCAAGTGTAATATGTCAAAGAAAGCAGCAGATGGGCTCTGGATACAGATATTCACAGGTTATCAAAATGTGGACAAAGTCATTACTTGAGCCCAATGGTCTGTATTTGGCAGCTTACCAAGACAGAGATCCCAAAGGAGAGGATATTCACCCAAGCTGAGAATTCCAAGTGCAATATGTAAAAGAAAGTGCCAAATGAAAAATCCTTAAGAAGTCTAAAGTCTTTATGGTTCCAAGAAGCAGGGCTCAAGTAATGACTTTGTCCATATTTTGATAACCTGTGAAAATCCATGTCTACCCATCACCCCTCTACCACTACCTTTTATATCAGGAATGTTGACTACCACTGCCTTAGAGTTGAGTATTAGACATGTGAAGTTTGTTTTGTTCCGAATTGAAATTCAGACAAAATTTTTGTAATTCAGAGATTCGGATGTATCCAAATTGCCAAATTACAATAGTAAAGAATTTAAAAAAGTCCAAAATAATGAAACAATATTTTGTCAGAAATTTGAAAACAAAATCAAATTTGAAAACAAATTTAAAATATAAACATTTAGATTACTACTGCTGAATTCCTTAAAAAATTGTCTGTCTCGAGTGCGCATGCGCGGCCGGCGGGACGGACATGTCCTGAAGAGGCTCCGTCTCCCCGTCGGGTGACAGCGCTGAAAAGCAGCGGGTCCCGGCCCGCAACCCAGCCCAGGGGGACCCGCTCGGCACGGCAATCCTCCCAAGGTCTGATCCGCCCTGGTCCACGGCGGATCAGATGCAGCAAGTCGGAAAAATCCGACAGGGGACTCCGTCCCCATAGTGAGTCACCCGCAGGCCCGCCCACAAAAGTGCCGGGAAGCAGCGGGTCCCAGCCCGCAATCCAGTCCAGGGGGACTCGACCTGCAAGGCAACCTCTCCAGGGTCTTATCCGCCCTGCTCAACGGCGGATCAGCTGCAGCAAGTCGGAGAAATCCGACAGGGGACTCCATCCCCATAGTGTGCAACATACAGGCCCGCCCACGAAAGCCAACACATCTCTGAGGCTGCAGAGAGCACAGGGGGGCTGAGACCTGAATAACAGCCCCCCCTCATTGACAAGCAGAAAAATGGTTAAAGGGGCACCCCGGCACCAGGTTCCCCCTAAAACTACAACAATTAAGGAGGCCCTGGCGAAGGCCTCCACAAAGATGGCCGCCACCCCAGCTCATGGAGGCAAGCAAGCTGCAGGGAGATACGCAGCCCTGCAAGATCCGCAGCCCAGCCATCCCTGCACATCTGAAGGTGAGTCTGACACTGAAACAGATGTCCCTGCACAAGCCCTGACGCCTGACCTCACGCCCCTAGACCTACTATCACGCTTTGAAAAAATGCTACACAAAGCTTTGAAGCAAACCTCAGACCGCATCACTGCCACACTATCTAGGGAAATCCGTGAATTAGGACAGCGCACTGCAGACCTAGAACAGAGAGTGGACGGTCTTGATGCTTCGCTTCAGACACATACTGAAGACCTTGACCTATTGCGTGACGAAAACGCAACGTTGCTGACACGACTGGAGGATTTTGAGAACCGAGCAAGGCGTTCAAACCTACGTATCCGTGGCCTTCCAGAAACCATCGTCGACGTTCAATCAACGATAACAGCTCTGTTCCAAGAGCTCACCCCAGCTATCCCATTCGAAAGATTGGAATTGGATAGAGTTCACAGGGCGTTAGCACCACGACGCTCAGATGGCCCGCCACGTGACATCATAGCCAAGCTCCACTTTTTCCGTACTAAGGAGCAACTTCTACAAGCTGCCCGTAACGCAGAATCTTTACAATTCCAGGGACATAATTACCAATTGTTCCAAGATTTATGCCCCACAACTATCTCCAAGCGAAGGGCTATGAAACCCCACCTACAAGTACTTCAACAACACGCCATACCGTATAGGTGGAGCTTCCCCTTTGCAGTGCGATTCCGCCACCAAACCCGGGATTACACCTGCAAGACTCCTGAAGACCTACTAGATACCTTGCGGATTCTACAACTACTCTCCCCAGCGACGCCTCCAAAGAGCGCTAAGCGGAGGTCCACATCCTGTTCGCCACGGAAGTCTTGCCCCACACGTACATCTGAAGGTCAACTCAGCCTCCATAAAAGAGGACGTTTTTTGTCACCGGGCCTCCCCTCGCAAGACACTATGGACTGAAATATGTCCCACGCTTTCTCTTTTTGTTCTACACGCCTAGCGGTGTGCTCTCTTGTTTATGCGGCTGGTGCCCTTGATGCCATCTCTCCCTTTGCCTGTTGGATTTTGGTTGCCACATAATCTGGAGATTATCCTGGCCTTCCCTCTCTGGGCCCTATTTTGGTTTGCATTCAGAAGCCTGGGCGTTGACGGCGTGCGCTGTTGTACCTCCACGCCCGAGGGGTCGCACCAGCGCTGCTGGAGCCGTCTCAGCCTAGGGCATCCTGATTTCCTCGGTTGTTTTTTATGCTTGTTTTTTCTACCGGGACCCCACCACCATTTATTTACCATATAGCTGTCATCCTTACGGTCCACGTACCTGCTCACTCCACACTAGCCCCTGTGTTATTGGCTGTTTCATAACACTTGGGCTACTATTGCTCCCTTGCCCACCCTGACTCAGGGTGTCCTTGGGAACACGCCTTTTAGGCCTTAACTGGCCTCCTACACCCCTTTCTCCATGTTACCCTTCCCATACCGTAACCCCCCTCCCTCCCCCCAACATGACTCCATGACTTTGCGCAACATACTCCGCAATGCTCTCATCTCCCACAGTAATCGTCAGGCTCCATCCCAGCTGGTGATGTCACGCTACTCAAGCCACTACGCACTCTCACCATGGGCTCGCTAACTATCCTCACCCTGAATGTACAGGGCCTTAATGTCCCACAGAAGCGTAATAAGGCTTTCCGAACCTTTGCTACGCTTAAAGCTCACGTCGTCTGTCTACAGGAAACACACTACACCCCCAACTCTACCCCCAAATTTTTCGGTCCCCGTTATCCTCAGGTCTACACAGCCTCTGCAACCACCAAACGCAGGGGGGTACTGATAGCCTTTCATCGCACAGCACCTTTCACGCTACACACGAAATCAAAGACCCGGAGGGTCGTTACCTTCTGCTAGTAGGGCAACTCCTAGATGTGGATGTCACTATTGTTGCATACTATGCCCCAAACCAGGATCCCTTACCATTCCTCTCCCACATACTCTCAGTTATAGACCATCATAAGCGCGGTACTTTATTTGTCAGCGGAGACTCTAATAGTGTAATATATCCCTTTCTTGACAACCTTCCAAGCCATACTACAACGTCATTGGTTGATAGATACGTGGCGGGAACTCAACCCGGCTAAACGCCAATACACTTTCTATTCTCACCCCCACCAGTCATTCTCCAGGATAGATCATATTTTCATTACCACCGCCTCCTCTCCCCGGCTCCTGACATCTGAAATAATTCCAATCCCTTGGTCTGACCATTGCGCCGTACTCACGTCCATGGCCTCCTTAGCCCCATCCCCCGCAGAATTCTCTTGGATCATTAATGATAACTTGCTCACAAATCCAGCGCACTGTCTAGAAATCGAGGCCGCCCTCAAGGACTATTTCTCTCTTAACCAATCGCCTGATATTTCTCCTCTCCTGTTATGGGAAGCACATAAACCGGTACTGCGAGGGTTTTGCATTAGCAAAGCATCCTTCCTAAATAAAGCCAAAAGACAACAACGTCTCTCACTGGAACAGACCTATGATCGTTCTCATCAAGACTTCCAGGCGACCCCTTCACCTGCCAACCGTGAGGCCCTAGAGCGATCTAGATTGGCGTTAGATCTCTTTCTCACGGACCAAGCGGAACTCTCACTTCGTAGGTCTAGGCACAAGTATTATACTAAGGCAAATAAACCCAATACGTTCCTGGCCCTCTCACTTCGCAGGCTGGACCAGCCCACTAGACCTATCCGGATACGCACCTCTTCTGGTAACCTCACTAGTAATCCTGAGCACATACTACAGACTTTCCATAAGCATCTGTCACAGCTTTACTCTTCCTCCACACCTTTTGATTCCACACAAGCTGATACCCTTCTAACCTCCATTTCTTTCCCGAAACCCTCAGAGTGCCAAATAGCGACACTAGAGCAACCCATCTCCCCAGCCGAAACTCTGGAAGCTATTAAAAGCCTAAAACTGCGTAAACGCCCGGGACCGGACGGTTTCTCAGCCACCTACTATAAAAAATTCGCCCATCTCCTTATACCCATACTTACTAATGCCTTTAATGCTTTACTATCTGGCCAAGCCTTCAACCCTGAAACAGTACAAGCGAACATTTCAATGATCCCAAAACCAAACTCCGATGACACGCAATGGTCCAATTATAGGCCAATCTCTCTCATGAACATTGATATCAAATTGTTAGCGAAAATCCTTTCCATACGCCTTAATATGTGTATTGGCTCTCTAATCCATAACGACCAAGTGGGCTTCATCCCAACTAGACAAGCAGGAGATAACGTCAGACGTGCATCTCTCTTGGCAAATCTAGCCAAGTCTCGCAATATTCCCGCCTGTTTCCTGTCCTTAGATATCCGGAAAGCATTTGATACAGTTTCATGGCCATACCTCAAATACATTTTACACCGCTGGGGTTTTGGCCCACACTTTTTAACCTGGATTCTCTCGCTGTATCGAGAGCCCTCGGCCAGAATTAGGTATTTGGGGCACAGGTCAGCCCAGTTCCCGATCTCCAGAGGTACGAGACAGGGCTGCCCTCTGTCCCCCTTGCTCTTCGCTCTGGCTATAGAGCCTTTGGCCCTCTTAATCAGAGCTAATCCGGATGTCAGGGGACTCGAGATAGGAGGCATACATCATAAGTTATGTTTCTTTGCGGATGACGTCTTGCTCTTCCTCACATCCCCACTGACTTCCTCTCCTTCCCTACTCCGGCTTCTTGAGGCGTTTGGCTCGCTCTCTGGCTTAATAATAAATCCTAATAAATCAACTGCTCTTAATATCTCTCTCCCCCCTACAGAGCTGGCACATCTGAAGCAGATCCTACCATTCCCTTGGTCACAGTGTCATATCCCCTTCTTGGGAATCAAGCTGACACCTAAGTTATCAGACCTTTACGCAGCTAATTACCTACCGATGCTAAACCATCTTTCTGCTCTTCTGACTAAATGGTCTTCCCTTCCCCTTGCATGGCTAGGCAGAATAACAGTTATTAAGATGTCAATTCTCCCAAAAATCCTATACCTATTTAGAGTCCTCCCAGTCCCAGTCCCCCCTCACTATCTCCGCACATTGCAGCGTCACATCTTTTCCTACGTATGGGGCAATACTCACCCTCGTATACCTCGCTCCACCCTCTATCGCCCTAAGCTTAATGGAGGCCTCGGCCTACCTGACATTAGCAAGTACTATCAAGCAGCACATTTAGCCCAGTTACCTAAGTATCACGCAACCTCTGAAATCCCTCAATGGGTTGCCCTCGAATCGATAGAGTGCGACCCCCTATCTACAGCTAACTTGCTCTGGTTGAGGCCAATAGACCGCCGTTCTATAACCAACCCCATCACATCCCACTTCTTATCCTTATGGGACAAACTGAAAGCCCGCTATCTCCTCCAATCGCCACATAATCCGAAATCCAGCTTTTCCCCCGGCCTGGCCGACACCCCTATTATTCCAAGCCTGGACCTCTGCTAACCTGCTCCGTACACATCATTTTCTACAGAGGAATAAGTTTAAATCCTTTGCCTCGCTGCGGGAAACGCATAGTCTTCCAGCTTCTGAGATATTCAGATACTTGCAGCTACAACATTTTTACGCCCCTTACGCGACAGTAACCAATCAACCAGATGCCATGTCTTTCTTTGAACGGGCGTGTTGTAAAGACCCTCACAGGCGTGGTCTTATTTCATGCCTATACTCACTCTTCACTACTTCGGTTACTGCGCACCCCCCTCCCTACACCCATAGGTGGGAAAAGGATTTGGGTAAGGGACTCGACTCATCAGATTGGGACCACATTTGGGCCAACACAAATTCATCTTCGCAGAACATCATAGCATTAGAAACGAACTATAAACTCTTAACTCGCTGGTACTTAGTCCCGGCGAGAATTGCAAAATTTACCCCTAGCTATTCACCCAACTGTTTCAGAGGCTGTGCGGACCCAGGAACACATTATCACATTTGGTGGGACTGCCCAGTAGCCCAAATCTTTTAGGCTGAAATTTTCACCATACTATCCACACTCAGTACTATCACTCTACGACCTGATCCAGCAACAGCCCTACTCAATCAACGCCCCCATGGCTTCTCTAATTCACAATTCAAGCTCCTTATGCAAGTCACGACGGCGGCTAAGCAGATTATAGCGAAATCCTGGAAATCTCCTCCTCTAAGTGTTGCGACTGTCAAAACCAAATTAACACAAGCCATGATACATGCAAAGGTGGAAGCCACAATTCTTGACACGATCCCGAAATTCTTGTGTATATGGACCCCCTGGGTAGAGCGCTTCCTTCCACCTAACTTTGACGAATCACTCCTCCTCCCTTGATTTGTGTGCTATGCCCCATGGGTATTGTTAATAGCCTTCATACATAGCTCATAGGGGCTGTCGTACACTCGATAAAGTTCATGGAGTCATTGTTGCTATTCCTTCTCCCCTGCCCCCCTTCCCCTCTTTGATCCCCCTCTAAACTTCCCTCCCTCTTTAATGCCCTTGTGAGCCATTACCCTGATTGACCAACGATATAATGTTATTTGTCATAAATTCTTGACTACCTGTTTTTGTCGGAAATATATAGACATTTGTATCGTGATCTTCACTTTTTCTGTTTTGTTATCACTACAATGTCCAATGTATAATGGTAATGTCTCCCAGTTTATGTTACTCTGATTTACTATTAATAAAAATTGTTTGAACAAGAAAAATTGTGTGTCTTAGTGTTAAAATATAGCTGCATTCCGAAATTCAAATTTCGAAAAGAATAGAATAGAATAAAACAGGATAGAGTAGAATATAAAACAAGAGAATAGAAAATAAAGGAATAGAATAGAAAAGAAAAGAATAAAATACAAAAAAGGATAGAATATATAAAGTTAGAAAAGAGCAGAATAGAATAGAAAAGAATAGAATAAAATAGAATAGAAAATAAAGGGATAGAATAGAAAATAATAGAATAGATAAGAAAATAATTGAATATATTAGAAAATAATAGGATAAAATAGAAAGACTATAACTGTCTTCCAAATTTCGAATAGAATAGAGCCAGCTATTCTTCACAATGAATTTGGATCAACTTGATATTTTTGTTTCACATGCTTTGAATCCATAGGAAAAATTTTAATCAGGTCAAAAACAAATAAACTAAACAAAACTAAATGAAACAAATTTCGTTATGAATGCAATGAAACAAACAATTAGTAACTTAACAAATCGATTAGAAATTAAACGAAACAAATGTTTTCGTTCTGCACAGGTCTATTGAGTATCAGGGAAGCTATACAATTTTAACTTGTGCTTGGTACTGACAGCCCCACATTGAAAATGATCATTATCTAAGATCAAGAATTGTATTATTGTAATAGTTCTCTTTTTTAACACCAAGTAATAAAAGGAACTAAAAAAAAACACAAGCCAGAAGTCATTTTAGGATAAGGATTATGTCTGAATATAATGTTTTAATGGGATGCATCTTTTTGTTTTCTCAGGTGAAAAATAGGATGAAAGGATCCTTCAAGATGTTGGGAATTATGAATCTTTATCTAAAAGCATCCCTTCCATATTCCTGCCAGGGGTTTGTCAGGAATCAGACCATCAGCAGGCAGCTGTGAGGCTGGAGCCCAGGAACCAAAGAATTCCCAAAGGAACATCTGGATACTGGCATTTGTGTTGTCCGTGTACAGGGCTAGTGAGGTATTTATACAAGGACAAGGCAGATGAGCTGATTCCCCAGATGACCCCTAACCACAGGAATCTTTCCTGCCTGCCTGCCAACCAGCCTTACCAAAACACGCAAAAAGAATGAAAACATGGCTGCCGTCATTTTCCAATCATTTCCCAGGACACTCTGCTGCTAATCTACTGTTTTTAAAGTGGACCTAAGGGATTCACAGACATGCTGACTCAGCTGTTTTCAGCCAATCCCAAGTCTTCCATTACCACCAGCTGTGATATATTGGCGAAAAAACAGTGATCCTTGTGTCCCACTCCAGAGCATTAATATAGAACTCCAGTGTTACCAGTGTCAGTGAAGAGAGCAACAGTGCTCCTGATCAGTGTCGCCAGACCAGTGCAGCCAGCCACAGTGTCCTTGGTTGCCACCACACCAATGCCATTGTGACCAAACCAGAGCAGCCAACAATAGTGTTCTTGATTGATGCAACACCAGGGCCAGTGTCGCCAGTCCAGTGCAGCCAGCCACAGTGTCCTTGGTTGCCACCACACCATTACCATTGTCACCAAACCAGAGCAGCCAACAATAGTGTTCTTGATTGATGCAACACCAGGGCCAGTGTCGCCAGACCAGTGCAGCCAAGCACAGTGTCCTTGGTTGCCACCACACCAATGCCATTGTCACCAGACCAGAGCAGCCAACAATAGTGTTCTTGATTGATGCCACACCAGGGCCAGTGTCGCCAGTCCAGTGCAGCCAGCCACAGTGTCCTTGGTTGCCACCACACCAATGCCATTGTCACCAAACCAGAGCAGCCAACAATAGTGTTCTTGATTGATGCTACACCAGGGCCAGTGTCGCCAGACCAGTGCAGCCAGCCACAGTGTCCTTGGTTGCCACCACACCAATGCCATTGTCACCAGACCAGAGCAACCAACAATAGTGTTCTTGATTGATGCAACACCAGGGCCAGTGTCGCCAGACCAGTGCAGCCAGCCACAGTGTCCTTGGTTGCCACCACACCATTGCCATTGTCACCAAACCAGAGCAGCCAACAATAGTGTTCTTGATTGATGCAACACCAGGGCCAGTGTCGCCAGACCAGTGCAGCCAGGCACAGTGTCCTTGGTTGCCACCACACCAATGCCATTGTCACCAGACCAGAGCAGCCAACAATAGTGTTCTTGATTGATGCAACACCAGGGCCAGTGTCGCCAGACCAGTGCAGCCAGGCACAGTGTCCTTGGTTGCCACCACACCAATGCCATTGTCACCAGACCAGAGCAGCCAACAATAGTGTTCTTGATTGATGCCACACCAGGGCCAGTGTCGCCAGTCCAGTGCAGCCAGCCACAGTGTCCTTGGTTGCCACCACACCAATGCCATTGTCACCAAACCAGAGCAGCCAACAATAGTGTTCTTGATTGATGCTACACCAGGGCCAGTGTCGCCAGACCAGTGCAGCCAGCCACAGTGTCCTTGGTTGCCACCACACCAATGCCATTGTCACCAGACCAGAGCAACCAACAATAGTGTTCTTGATTGATGCAACACCAGGGCCAGTGTCGCCAGACCAGTGCAGCCAGCCACAGTGTCCTTGGTTGCCACCACACCATTGCCATTGTCACCAAACCAGAGCAGCCAACAATAGTGTTCTTGATTGATGCAACACCAGGGCCAGTGTCGCCAGACCAGTGCAGCCAGGCACAGTGTCCTTGGTTGCCACCACACCAATGCCATTGTCACCAGACCAGAGCAGCCAACAATAGTGTTCTTGATTGATGCAACACCAGGGCCAGTGTCGCCAGACCAGTGCAGCCAGGCACAGTGTCCTTGGTTGCCACCACACCAATGCCATTGTCACCAGACCAGAGCAGCCAACAATAGTGTTCTTGATTGATGCCACACCAGGGCCAGTGTCGCCAGTCCAGTGCAGCCAGCCACAGTGTCCTTGGTTGCCACCACACCAATGCCATTGTCACCAGACCAGAGCAGCCAACAATAGTGTTCTTGATTGATGCCACACCAGGGCCAGTGTCGCCAGTCCAGTGCAGCCAGCCACAGTGTCCTTGGTTGCCACCACACCAATGCCATTGTCACCAAACCAGAGCAGCCAACAATAGTGTTCTTGATTGATGCCACACCAGGGCCAGTGTCGCCAGACCAGTGCAGCCAGCCACAGTGTCCTTGGTTGCCACCACACCAATGCCATTGTCACCAGACCAGAGCAACCAACAATAGTGTTCTTGATTGATGCAACACCAGGGCCAGTGTCGCCAGACCAGTGCAGCCAGCCACAGTGTCCTTGGTTGCCACCACACCATTGCCATTGTCACCAAACCAGAGCAGCCAACAATAGTGTTCTTGATTGATGCTACACCAGGGCCAGTGTTGCCAGACCAGTGCAGCCAGCCACAGTGTCCTTGGTTGCCACCACACCAATGCCATTGTCACCAAACCAGAGCAGCCAACAATAGTGTTCTTGATTGATGCAACACCAGGGCCAGTGTCGCCAGACCAGTGCAGCCAGCCACAGTGTCCTTGGTTGCCACCACACCAATGCCATTTCACCAAACCAGAGCAGCCAACAATAGTGTTCTTGATTGATGCTACACCAGGGCCAGTGTTGCCAGACCAGTGCAGCCAGCCACAGTGTCCTTGGTTGCCACCACACCAATGCCATTGTCACCAAACCAGAGCAGCCAACAATAATGTTCTTGATTGATGCAACACCAGGGCCAGTGTCGCCAGACCAGTGCAGCCAGCCAGTGTCCTTGGTTGCCACCACACCAATGCCATTTCACCAAACCAGAGCAGCCAACAATAGTGTTCTTGATTGATGCTACACCAGGGCCAGTGTTGCCAGACCAGTGCAGCCAGCCACAGTGTCCTTGGTTGCCACCACACCAATGCCATTGTCACCAAACCAGAGCAGCCAACAATAGTGTTCTTGATTGATGCAACACCAGGGCCAGTGTCGCCAGACCAGTGCAGCCAGCCACAGTGTCCTTGGTTGCCACCACACCAATGCCATTGTCACCAAACCAGAGCAGCCAACAATAGTGTTCTTGATTGATGCAACACCAGGGCCAGTGTCGCCAGACCAGTGCAGCCAGCCACAGTGTCCTTGGTTGCCACCACACCAATGCCATTTCACCAAACCAGAGCAGCCAACAATAGTGTTCTTGATTGATGCTACACCAGGGCCAGTGTTGCCAGACCAGTGCAGCCAGCCACAGTGTCCTTGGTTGCCACCACACCAATGCCATTGTCACCAAACCAGAGCAGCCAACAATAATGTTCTTGATTGATGCAACACCAGGGCCAGTGTCGCCAGACCAGTGCAGCCAGCCAGTGTCCTTGGTTGCCACCACACCAATGCCATTTCACCAAACCAGAGCAGCCAACAATAGTGTTCTTGATTGATGCTACACCAGGGCCAGTGTTGCCAGACCAGTGCAGCCAGCCACAGTGTCCTTGGTTGCCACCACACCAATGCCATTGTCACCAAACCAGAGCAGCCAACAATAGTGTTCTTGATTGATGCAACACCAGGGCCAGTGTCGCCAGACCAGTGCAGCCAGCCACAGTGTCCTTGGTTGCCACCACACCAATGTCATTTCACCAAACCAGAGCAGCCAACAATAGTGTTCTTGATTGATGCTACACCAGGGCCAGTGTTGCCAGACCAGTGCAGCCAGCCACAGTGTCCTTGGTTGCCACCACACCAATGCCATTGTCACCAAACCAGAGCAGCCAACAATAATGTTCTTGATTGATGCAACACCAGGGCCAGTGTCGCCAGACCAGTGCAGCCAGCCAGTGTCCTTGGTTGCCACCACACCAATGCCATTTCACCAAACCAGAGCAGCCAACAATAGTGTTCTTGATTGATGCTACACCAGGGCCAGTGTTGCCAGACCAGTGCAGCCAGCCACAGTGTCCTTGGTTGCCACCACACCAATGCCATTGTCACCAAACCAGAGCAGCCAACAATAGTGTTCTTGATTGATGCAACACCAGGGCCAGTGTCGCCAGACCAGTGCAGCCAGCCACAGTGTCCTTGGTTGCCACCACACCAATGCCATTTCACCAAACCAGAGCAGCCAACAATAGTGTTCTTGATTGATGCTACACCAGGGCCAGTGTTGCCAGACCAGTGCAGCCAGCCACAGTGTCCTTGGTTGCCACCACACCAATGCCATTGTCACCAAACCAGAGCAGCCAACAATAATGTTCTTGATTGATGCAACACCAGGGCCAGTGTCGCCAGACCAGTGCAGCCAGCCACAGTGTCCTTGGTTGCCACCACACCAATGCCATTTCACCAAACCAGAGCAGCCAACAATAGTGTTCTTGATTGATGCTATACCAGGGCCAGTGTTGCCAGACCAGTGCAGCCAGCCACAGTGCCCTTGGTTGCCACCACACCAATGCCATTGTCACCAAACCAGAGCAGCCAACAATAGTGTTCTTGATTGATGCAACACCAGGGCCAGTGTCGCCAGACCAGTGCAGCCAGCCACAGTGTCCTTGGTTGCCACCACACCAATGCCATTTCACCAAACCAGAGCAGCCAACAATAGTGTTCTTGATTGATGCTACACCAGGGCCAGTGTTGCCAGACCAGTGCAGCCAGCCACAGTGTCCTTGGTTGCCACCACACCATTGCCATTGTCACCAAACCAGAGCAGCCAACAATAATGTTCTTGATTGATGCAACACCAGGGCCAGTGTCGCCAGACCAGTGCAGCCAGCCACAGTGTCCTTGGTTGCCACCACACCAATGCCATTGTCACCAGACCAGAGCAGCCAACAATAGTGTTCTTGATTGATGCCACACCAGGGCCAGTGTCGCCAGACCAGTGCAGCCAGCCAGTGTCCTTGGTTGCCACCACACCAATGCCATTGTCACCAAACCAGAGCAGCCAACAATAGTGTTCTTGATTGATGCTACACCAGGGCCAGTGTCGCCAGACCAGTGCAGTCAGCCACAGTGTCCTTGGTTGCCACCACACCAATGCCATTGTCACCAAACCAGAGCAGCCAACAATAGTGGTCTTGATTGATGCAACACCAGGGCCAGTGTCGCCAGACCAGTGCAGCCAGCCACAGTGTCCTTGGTTGCCACCACACCAATGCCATTTCACCAAACCAGAGCAGCCAACAATAGTGTTCTTGATTGATGCCAGACCAGTGCAGCCAGCCACAGTGTCTTTGGTTGCCACCACACCAATGCCATTGTCACCAGACCAGAACAGCCAACAATAGTGTTCTTGATTGATGCAACACCAGGGCCAGTGTCAACAGACCAGAGCAGCCAGTAACAACAGTAATCCAGATCACTAGCCACATCAGTGTCCTCATTACTAAACACACCCATGTCAGTGTCGCCCAGTGCTAGCGTAGCCGGCAACAGTGTCTTGATCACTTGCCACACCTGTGCCACTGTCACCAGTGCTGGTTTAAGCCAGAAACAGTTTTCGTATCGTGGTCACACCAGTACAGTGTCACCAGGCCCAGTTTAATCCATTAACAGTGCTCTGATCGCTAGCCATACCAGTGTCAGTATCCAGAGTTAGTGTAAATCTGTAACAGTGTTCCTGCAATAAATAAAATTTATTTTTTTTATTAGGAAAGTCTTTGATCAAGAACCCAAAACTGTATGTATCAATCCTGCTGCTGTGCTTAGAAAAACAAGGAATCCAGCCTGACTTTCTAAATAGTTGGGATTTTTAATATGCTTGAGTTGAGAAAATGAACTTATCCTATAAGGGCATGATAGTAAGAAGGGAACATTGTGGTAACCCCTTTACCCCTTTCCTTGGTTATTTTGCTTTAACCACTTGACCTCCTGAAGATTTTACCCCCATGACAAGGCTACTGCGGCACTGCGCTACTTTAGCTGACAATTGTGTGGTCATGCAACACTGTACACAAATGAGATGTATATACTGTAATCCTTTTTCCACACAAAAAGAGCTTTCTTTTGGTGGTATTTAATCACCTCTGGGTTTTTTATTTTTTGCTCTGAAAACTAAAAAAAGACTGAACATTTTGAAAAAAAAAAACAATATTTATTACTTTTTGCTATAAACATATCCAATAAAAAAATGCAAAAAATAAAATGTCTTCATAAATTTTAGAGCAAAATATGTTCTGCTACATCTTTTTTTACAAACAATGGTGGTGATCAGTGACTTATAGCAGGACTGTGCAGTCTGACACTAACTGACACCTTGTGTGTACTGACTGACACTGACATCACCAGTGACACCAATACAGTGATCGGGGCTAATAATATGCACTGTCACTGTACTAATGACACTGGGTAGAAAGAGGTTATCATTTGTGGCAATCAAAGGGTTAACTGTGTGCATAGTAAGTGTTGTTATGTTAGCTTTGTGCTGTTTTTACTGAGGCATCTGCCGATTTGTATTCCCTGCTTTGCAAGGAGACAAAAACTACCACATCCCCGTTGTCAGTAGAGAGATCTGTGTTGTTTACCAACACAGATTTCTCTTCTGTCTTCCACTCCGATGATCGGCGGGTCCTGGCCATGAATCGTAGGCCGGGACCTGCTGACTGGCATCTAAGGGAGCCAGTGATAACACAGCCAGTTGGGAAGGCATGGAAATACAGAATCACTGTAGCAGTAAAACACAGTCGGCAAGCGGTTAAAGTAGAACTAAAAGCAAACCTTTTTTAATCTGGGATAGAGTAAAGACCGTTATAATGAGGTGAGTTTAGCTTTTTGTTTTTTGCTTTGTGTCCCATTGGGGAGATTTCCCTTCAGTTCATGTCCCATAGCCAAAATTATAGGCAATCCGTCCCAAAGTGAGGGAATTCCTGGTTGTCGCCAGAACTAGTGTCCCCATTGGAAAATTTCCATTCTATTCCTGTTCTGGTGACAATCCAAAATTTTGATTTTCTTTCACTTTTGGTGATAACAGTAAACAGGACAAATGAAAAGACAACGAGAGTCCCCCTTTAACAAAACTGTTGTATGTGGACACCTCTGTGAATAGTTCAGCTGTTTTATAGTAACAGAAGTTGGCCATGTTGAAAATGTAGAATCAGTTAGAAGGTCAGCATGATCCAGGAACAGTGTAATCAAACATAGCAGAAAGTTTTGTCGGTTTTTAATTTCAGCCGAGCAGTCAGAGCGATTTCAATGTAACGTAAAGCACGTGTTGTAGCTGCCATCATTCCTGAGCTCGCTCACTGAACCAGTTCATAAACTGACATGTGTCTTCAATCACCTCGCCCCCTCCCCCTACACAACAGCCCCCAGGGTCCGGATAGGCAGAAAACAAAAGCCAGAGCACACAGCTTAATAAATTCTTTCCAAAAAGTTTGAAGACTCTACGTGTCCTTTATTATTTTATTCCGTGTACAGTACTATACAAGAACACAGAGCGCTTTGACTGTGGTGGAATCTGCAGTCCAATATTCCACCAAGGATAATACAATCACACACGTATGGCCAGTTTAGGTGGAAGTCATTAAACTGGAACTACACGGCATCTGAGCACCACAAACCACAATTATTTATCTCATTTTTAATATTCAAAGCAAACTCAACCATCCATCTATGTCTCGATACTTTATTATGCAGAGAAATCACTTTGAAAAACACTTAACTAGCATGTCTAGCCATGGCCATCTTGACTAAGGTCAGATGGTGCATGTAGCATTTACTTCCTGGAATCCATCTGCCCTAAGTCCAGGCATTCAGGCAGGAAGTGTACTTAGCTGAGAAAACCCCTCCTCCCCTCCTGAAGACCTGACATATGTGTACAAATGCAGAAAAGATATAGCAAGCAGCTCATCGATTTATAACCAGATGGAAGGGGGGGGGGGGGGCTACTAATAAACTGAGGTGTAGCTTTTTTAATTGGTTTTGGAAATTATAGCTGCAATGCAGTTGTGGCTGCAATCTTTCTTGGTCTACCTGACCTTGGCTTGGTATCAAGAGATCCCCGAACTTTTTATTTCTTAATAGGTGATTTAACAGTACTGATTGTCATAGTCAAGGCTTTGGACATCTTTTTATGCCCCTTTCCATTGTTAGAAAGTTCCATTACCTTGTTACGCAGGACTTTTGACAGTTCTTTTCTGATCCCCATGGCTCAGTATCTAGCCTAGTCAGCGCTTCCACGTAAGAGCTAACAAACTCATTGACTATTTATACACTGACACTAACTGCAATTTAAAAAGCCACAGATGTGGGACATTAACCTCTAATTGGCATTTTAACCCATTTGTGTAACCTTGTGTGTCTGTACCAAGGCCAAACATTCCAGGGGATGTAAACCTTTGAGCATGGCCATTTGGGTGATTTCTGTTATCATTATGATTTAAAAAGGAGCCAAACAACTATTTGATAAGAAATGGCTTCATCATCCTTCAATAAAAGACCTTTTTTTTGGCATGATCAGTCATATTTTCAATATCAATGCCAAAATTTCACAATTTCTGCCAGGGTATGTAAACTTTTGAGCACAACTGTATGTGTTGAGGCATGTTGAGTGCCCATTCAAATGAAATTGGCTATGTTAATACAATGTGCCACAGTCAGTGCCTGATTACCAAATAGGCAGAGTAGGCACCGGCTATGGGCCCCATGCAGTTTAAAGGCCTTGCAATAGTTGATCAAAATAATATTGATTCGATCTTTAAAGAAAATTAAAATCTTTCTTAAATTGTTTAAAAATATAGAAAAAATGAGTCAATTCAAAGAAATGAAAACTTTCCATTAAGACTCCATAGAGAAAATACTGAATTAATATCATGTACCCAATAACAACTTAAAGTGTTACTAAATCCATGACCCTGCATCCACTATATCTGGACTCCCACAGTACAAAGAACATGGAAATGCAATTATTTTAGTGAATATAAACTGCTAAATACCTTTTCTCATCAGACGTTAGAGCGGTCTTGTGACTTCTATCAGTGTCCAGCCAAGCACTAGCTAAAGCTTGTAGGAGGAGTTTTCTTTCTGCTCTAGAAGGATGCAAAACCCCTGACCTCTGTCTGACCAGTGCTGATTGGCCCTGTGCTGATCACATGCACTCTCCCAAGAAAAAAAAACCCTCTAGCAATACACACCAAACTGAGCATGTGTAAAATGTCTATGGTTCAGTCTATCTTATCAGGAGATAAGGAGATGGATGCTTGAACAAGTGTAGGAACAGAGCAGTCAGGATCAAACAGCTTTTTTACACAATGCAGAGGGTTAACCCCTTAGGTTCCACAGTGAGTATAACAAGCATGCTTTACTGCATATACAGGCTGATTTTACTGTTGTGGGTTTAGTAACACTAAAGTACAGAACAGGGGAGGACTGACCATTTGGAAACTCGGGCGCTGCCCGAGAGCCGGGGTCAGTAGGGGGCCCCATGAGATGCCCCTGGTACCTTTTTCATAGGCTTTTTGAGTTTGGGCAAGGACACAGGGGCCCCATGATCCCCTATTGCCCGGGGGCCCCATGAGTCGTCAGTCCGCCCCTGGTACAGAAATTATAGACAACAGGTTCACATTACCGTTTGTCTCTCAAATGCTCATCTTTCAGCTGTCAATTTGTAAAAAAGTTTGGTGCAACTACGTACATTTAACGTACAGTAGTTCTGGTCATCTCCATCTAGCGGCTGACATGCACACTACTGAGTTCAATGTTATCCCACTACAGCACACACCCCAGAAACCTCCAGGAACCCTTATGTGTGTGTGTGTGGGGGGGGGGCAAGGTTTCAACTGCCTAGGGGCCTCCACAGAGTTTATTCCAGCACTGGTTTCTGTATGAAGATTTAAATTTCTTGCGTTAATGAAGGCAAAGGCGTGAATGGGCCGTTGTTATGTTATGGTCATCTGCCAAACAAATGGCGCTTAACTGAGCTCTTTTTTATTTGTACTTCTAGCAGTTGACATGAAATGAAATGATAGATCTCTCCAGTTGAGTTTGCACCTCCACCCACCTTTGACTTTAGGTACGTTCACTACGGACAATGCAGTAGTGGAAATGGGATTCCACTGTGAGCAGGACAAACCTGGGCTATCCTGCTGGCCAATCGATACAAGAAGCCAGATTGGATGGAAGAATTCTTTAAGAGAGCTCAATAATATGAAGTCGATTAATCCTGAAATAATGTGCAGAATGTGCCTGCAGTGTGTTGGAGGGAGCTGTGCAAGAATATTTTGGATGAGAACACAAGATGACCTCACGTTCACAAGCCAACGCTCTTATATAACACATTGACCAAGCCAGAACAAAATCATCTTCCATCCATTTCACAGAGGAAGAATTCTGCTGTTCCTGCACAGTCCTACTGAAATGTATTTTCGGGACCAATGCTATTCCACTTATGTGGAAATCATTGCTGACCAAGACTCAGGGAGCACTTCTGGGGGTCAAAGCACTGCAACAAGTTTGATATTGGACCAAACTTACCTATGTTGTCTTTACTCCAAAAAGTAATCTTTGAAGCCTCCAAAATCTAACATGTACTATAAACAATACACATATGATTAACACCCCTCATCCTAAAAATGGGGAGGTTGCCCTTTACCTCCCGTCCCAGAGATACAGGGGGAAGTAGAAGGGAAATTGCTCAAAAGTGACAGAAAATCTCGTAGACAACTGCCACCAAACAGGAGTCCCCAGTGAACATTTTCCCTATACTCTTGCTTTGGTGACTCTTGGAAAATTTTGTGATTTCCCAACACTTTCTGCCTCCTTACCAACACACAGGGCTGTGGATAAGGGGGTACCACCAGTCCTCCTGTACGGGGCCCAGGCCAGCAGGGGGGCCCAGGCAGCTGGATGAGTCAGATGTGGGCAGGGAGATGATTGGCAAGGCAGGGGGCAATTACAGGAACCAATCCCCTGTAGGACTCTCTCTGCAGTAGCTGAAAGCTGGCTTCTTCTGCTCTCCTTCCGGCTGGCTCTCAGTTGCTGCATAGAGAGCCATACAAAGGGTCGGTTCCACTAATTGTCCCCCCCACAACCATTACCCTCTTTGTACACTATATGTTTCCCCCTGCTGCCCAGGCCCCCCTGTGTGCCCCCACCCCCGCAAGGCTGCCAGCTTCCCTCCTCTCCTTCCCACTGGCACCCGCAGGCACACAGTAGGATCCTTCAGCATGGAGAATGTGGGAAGGGTCTGGTAAATATGTCCTGCATGGGTTAACTGCTCATTTTTGTCTGCTGGAGAGGAGTGAGGAGATATACTTACCTAATCCTCCGATCCTCCCAGCACAAGACTGGTGCTGCATCCCCACACTTCAGCAGTCTTAACGTATGGACTGTTCCTGACTTCATCAAGCCCAGAGTAGGCTTCATAGACCAGGAACAGACCACTGCTGGACCGTGGGGGAGTGCCGTTTTCCAGTGGAGCAGAGGATCGGATGAGTATGACCTTTCTCTTCACCCCTAGACAAAACGAACAGTTGACCCAAGCAGTGCAGGCACAGCCCTACTGCAGGGAACATTTTTTTCTTTTGCCTGCAGTTGAGCTTTAAATAATTTTATGGTAAACAATATCCTTTGTTCCCAGCTCAGATAGTGGGTATGTGTCCTTGTCTGCTGCTGACCACCAGGGAGATCCACTTTCATAACCCACACTCACATCTTTCAGCACATAATACGTAGTAGGAAAAGATAAAAAAAAAGAATGATCACCTAAACACATTGAAAAGTCTCAAAATTTCATTAATGTATACAGATTTCTACACTAGAACTAAAAAAAGTTGGATATTTGAGGAGGAATGAAGGAGAGCAAGATTCAGTTCCCTAAAAAGGGAGAGTCCCGCCAAATGAGGGACAGTTGAAAGATATGATATTTGATCAGATGATTTAAAGTAAACGTCAAGAAATACAGAGGCTGCTACTGCTGCCCTCCCCCTTCTGAACATGTTTGCTGGCTGTCATGTTGACTCTCTGTATTCAATACAGGTATATCAAAAAGGAGACTTTTCTCTGACTTTACTGATCTGAATACTTGTTCCAGTTCAGTGACCTCATAAAAAAATAGACAAAAATAAATTACATGGCCATTAAAGTGGTTGTAAACCTCAGACATGAAATATGAACAAAGCATGTCTCTATAGTGTACTAAGTGTCAATTCTCTCTGCTACTTCATTCTTCTGCTATCAACATGAATAATTTCTGACAAATTTTCCTGACACCAAGTGAAAAATGGTGACAGGAGGAGGGGCCTCCAGCAGATTGACAGCCTCAGCTCTGTTCCTGTGAGCTCTGTGGAGGGGGGTGTGTCTCCTCCCTCCAATCAGCTCTCAGTGCTCTCCTCACTGAGCTGTGCAGTTTGTGATTTTAGCTCTCCACCCCCTTTTTCTGAACTCTCAGTCAAGCTTTATACATTCAGAACTTTGGATATAGAGAAGAGAATACTGCAGATAAGCAGGTATAACTTATGCATGAGGATTTGTTTTATTTCTGTGTATCACCTGAGACCAGTCACTTCACTGGGTATATGTAAGGGTTTACAACCACTTTAAAACCATATTAAACTCAAAAGCAAACATTTATTATATTTCAATTCTTAGATATAATGTCTGCATTTGTTTTCTTTTTTAGGCTGGCCATACACTATACAATTTTCTGTCCAATTTCTGCCCAAATTCCATTAGATTTACCTTCAACTATGTAGTGCAAGAGCCTGCCTAATTGGATACAATTGAAAGTTTTGTTAGGTTTGACCTATTATATGGTTTTTTGTAAATCTAAACCAAAAATCTCAAGAAAATTGTATAAGGTATGGCCAGTCTTAGGATTTCTTTCCTTTATTTTCACCATGGTAATCCACCCTGTAAGTCTGTTGTTTTTCAACAGAACAACCTGCCCTGCAGAAGATAAACCATTTACCACTAACAGGGGTACTTACAATGATTAGCTTTTATTTATTCATGTAAAACCTTTATCCCAAAAGGAAAAACAAATTGTAGCAGATTATAATGTGCTAGATGAAGTTCAGCTTCAATTTGTTAGTGTATCTAAATCTGCTAGTTCATCTAACACAGTACAAGAACATCCAATAGACTGAGTCAAATTCGGGAATGTAAACTAAGTGCATTTGAACATTTTTTAATTGTTACATAATCACTTTAATAGTTGTTATATATACTGTATATATAGTTCAGAGTTACTATAATTTTTTTTTCAATGTAAGAGGGACAGGAAGTAAGGACGCACAAATCATCTTCCACTGAAAACTTAAAGAGCTAATCCCTGACCCACCGCAAATGAGTTTGTAAGTTGTTAAGCGATCGGTCTGGGTGAATAGTAGCCGGGATGTCTCTGGATAAGATAGACGATACATGAGACCCTCTATCTTCACCGCTTCATACTTGTGGCCTTGTTAAAATGCCTGACCTAAGCAGCTGGCAGAGGGGACACAATTTCCACTCGCTCAAATTACAGTGCAGGATGGTTGTGGTAGCTGCACCAAGTTAATGTGTCAGCACTATGCAGCGGCCTCGTCCTCTCTGGGGAACTGTGGACCCGGTGAGGCCTGGATGGTCGGCTCAGGGTACCATGGGAACAGCACAAAATGTTCCCCAAACTGTGTAGGGGATTGGTCACCAAAGCCACCTTAAGAACACCATAAGCCCACCGATGTGCCAGCAACTGGTGCTGCCAACATGGGACCTGTTGGGATGTGACATTGAGACTCGGATAGGGAAACCCTAGAAAACCCATCCTTTGACAAGTTTGCTTTTTAAACTGATACTAATACACACTGTTTACAGGTACTTTACATTATTTCTTCTCTTTCTGTATATGGATGAAGGCTCTGTACAGGGACGGACTGACCATTTGGAAGCTCGGGCACTGCCCGAGGGACCGGGGTCAGTAGGAGGCCCCATGAGATGCCCCTGGTACCTTTTTCATAGGCTTTTTTGAGTTTGGGCAAGGACACAGGCACCCATGATCCCCTATTGCCCGGCGGCACCATGAGTTGTCAGTCCGCCCCCCGCTCTGTAATTATTTTAATAAAAAAAAGAACATCTAAGTACTTTTTTCATAATCGATATACAGCTGTCACATGACCCAGCTCTTTTCTAGTCTGTCTACAGGGAAATGTAGGCTGGAGGAGCTTCTAGTCCTCTGGTGCTGTTCAAATGTTCAAAAAAACAACAAAAAAATAGGCTTTGGGATACAGAGTAAAAATAGATAATAAATATCAATGCACGGTTTTAAAAACATGGGCAGCACAGTGGCTAAACGGTTAGCACTTCTGCCTGGCAGTACTAGGGATGTTGGTTCTAATCCCAACCACGGCACCACCTGCCTGGAGTTTGCATGTTCTCCCTGTGCCTGCGTGGATTTCCTCTGGGTACTCCGGTTTCCTCCCATATTCCAAAGACATGCTGTTAGGTTAATTGGCTCCTGTCTAAATTGGCCCTAGTATGTGTATGAATGTAAGTTAGGGACCTTAGATTGTACGCCCCTTGAGGGTTAGGGACTGATGTGAATGTACAATATATATGTAAAGCACTGCGTAAATTGGCAGCGCTATATAAGTACCTGAAATAAATAAATCATCATACAAATATACTTTATATTGCCAAACGTATTGGGCCAGCCTTCCAAATCATTGGATTCAGGTGTTCCAATCACCTCCATGGCCACAGGTGTATAAAATCAAGCACCTAGGCATGCAGACTGCTTCTACAAACATTTGTGAAAGAATGGGTCACTCTCAGGAGCTCAGTGAAGTCAAGCGTGGTCCCATGATAGGTTGCCACCTGTGCAATAAGTCCATCTGTGACATTTCCTTGCTACTAAATATTCCACGGCCAACTGTTAGTGGTATTATAACAAAGTGGAAGCAACTGGGAACAACAGCAACTCAGCCACAAAGTGGTAAGCCAGGTAAAATGACAGAACGGGGTCAGCATATGCTGAAAAGTGCAGTGTGCAGAAGTTGCCAACTGTCTGCAGAGTCAACAGCTAAAGACCTCCACACTTGGTGTGGCCTTCAGATTAGCACAACAGTGCGTAGAGAGCTTCATGGAATGGGTTTTCATGGCCGAGCAGCTGCATCCAAGCCTTACATCACCAAGTGCACTGGATGCAGTAGTGTAAAGCACGTTGCCATTGGTCTCTAGAGCAGTGGAGACGTGTTCTCTGGAGTGACCAGTCACGCTTCTTCATCTGACAATCCGATGGACGTGCCTGGGTTTGGTGGTTGCCAGGAGAACAGTACTTGTCTGACTGCATTACGTCAAGCATAAAGTTTGGTGGAGGGGGGATTATGGTGTGGGGTCATTTTTCAGGGGTTGGGCTTGGCCCCTTAGTTCCAGTGAAGGGAACTCTTAAGGCATCAGCATACCAAGACACTTTGGACAATTTCATGCTCCCAAATTTGTGGGAACAGTTTGGGGATGACCCCTTCCTGTTCCAACATGACTGCACACCAATGCACAAAGCAAGGTCCATAAAGACATGGTATGAGCGAGTTTAGGGTGGAGGAACTTGACTGGCCTGCACAGAGTCCTGACCTCCACCCGATAGAACACCTTTGGGATGAATTAGAGTGGAGACTGCCAGCCAGGCCTTCTCGTCTGACATCAGTGCCTGACCTCACAAATGCGCTTCTAGAAGAATGGTCAAACCTTCCCATAGACACACTCCTAAACCTTGTGGACAGCCTTCCCAGAAGAGTTGATCTGTTATAGCTACAAAGGGCGGGGCCAACTCAATATTGAACCCTACGGACTAAGACTGGGATGCCATTAAAGTTAATGTGCATGTAAAGGCAGGCATCCCAATACTTTTGGCAATATAGTGTATGTTTGATATAAAATCATTATTATTTTTTGGCAATAACATGGTGTGGGCGGATTTCTGCCAGTCACAGGGGTGGGGTGTCATACCCCTCCAGCCTTTGTCTTAGAATAAGAGGAAGGTGAAGGGTCCATCAATCAAGATGTAATATCCCACCCCCATTGTGTTTAACTGGTTAGTGGGCATGGAAGAGGAGGGACCACTTTACCACCGTGTACACCCCAATATGTGTGACTCTATAGTCACATTGGCTGCTCAGATGTGAAAGGGAGAAAATGCTCAGGGCAGAAATACACTGAAGCTGAGCATGTGCAGTAGCTGCAAACACTGTTCTGCAAAATCCCCAAATGCAGTGGGAACATGGACAGAAGCGGGAGAGAGAGAACAGCAGGATCAACCAATTTTTTTGCAGAATACAGAAAACGAATCTCATAGTAAATCAGTGAGCATTTATTCGTAGTTTTTTTATGATGTGGGATTAATGACGCTTTAGGCTGTATAAATCAGGGCACTAATAAAATGAAAAATAATGATATTAATATTTGAAAAATATAGCATATTGGGGTTTTTTCTAATTTGGTCCTCTAAGATCAGTGTTCTGATCATTTTCTTTTCAATGGGAACAGCTAAGATACACAGCTAAAATCCACATAGGCAAAACTTGCTCAATATTTGCAAATCAGTTCTACCGTTCCTGTGATTCCCATACTTCCAACACACTAAATAGCCAGAAGGTGGCACTGCTGTTGAGATTCTGCAGCTGTACAGCTTCTTGTGTCAGCTCCCTGGACTGACAACGCTGCTGCTAATTGTGAGGCAGTAGCTTTGCGTTGTCAGCCTCCAACAGGAAGTTCTATAGCTGGTAGGATTCCCAGGTAATAAACTTTGCAACACATTCACAAACAATGATTTTCTTAGGAAAACTGTATAGGGCAACGTATGATGACACCAATACTGAACAAATGATTTATGGTTTACATACACTTTAACGTGACTCTAACTTCAACCCTTTAATTCCTTTAACCTTCTTTAGGCCCCAGTGCACAGAGGACATTTTTTTATTCCCCAGGAGAGGAAAACGCAGTGTTAAAAATGTACCTATATTAATTTAGGCTGGCTATTGGAACCAATGAATGAGCAAGCTCATCTAGACACGGTTTCACACTTTTTTGTCGCAAAACGTTCCTTTCCAGAACACGCTGGCCCTGGGTTTTGTCCTGCCTCTAAATGCCAGTAAATGTCTAAGGCTGCTTTCACACTGATCCATTTTATTTTTGCTTTTGTGTTAAAAAAAGAGGAAGAAAAACTTGTGACCATGTATTCGTATGGAACTCTTCACACTGATCCATTGCGGGTTCGCTGCATTTTTTAAAAAATCTGGCTTGCTGCATTTTTTGCGCAGTTAAAAAACAGTACCAAAAACGTACCTCCCCTTTGAAATGAATGAAAACGGCACCTGCCTAGTGTTTTAGGTGTGGTTTTTGAGTCACATGTCCTTTAAAAAGTGCACCGTTAACGTGGTAAAAATGCTGCAAAAGCACATATGTGTTTTTGCTTCGGATCAGTGTGAAAGTATCTAAGTGTACATGGACACATAGGCTAACATAGAGAAAAAAAACGCAAAACGCCCTTTAAAGCATAATTTTGTAACAAACTTCTTGTCTTAGGTGCAGGGGCGCACTGACAACTCATGGGGCCCCCGGGCAATAGGGGATCATGGGGGCCCTGTGTCCTTGCCCAAACTCAAAAAAGCCTATGAAAAAGGTACCAGGGGCATCTCATGGGGCCCCCTACTGACCCCCCGGGCAATAGGGGATCATGGGGCCCCTGTGTCCTTGCCCAAACTCAAAAAAGCCTATGAAAAAGGTACCAGGGACATCTCATGGGGCCCCCTACTGACCTCGGGCCCTCGGGCAGTGCCCGAGTTTCCAGATGGTCAGTCCGCCCCTGCTTAGGTGAGGTCAATCCTCCAATCACAGAATGCATCCATTCAGTGAAAAAGAATACAAAACTTTTTCTGAATGGAAGAGGTTCAGAATGAGTATCCTCCTGTGTTATCTGTGACATCTGGAACTGCAAGTCTTGATGCCGACAAGATACTGCAAGCTGAATATAAGTAAAAGGTTTAACAAAAGCTGCAGCAGCCAGAGATGGGGTACACTTCATTAGAGGTGCAAATGTACTAAATTGATTTTAACCGTACTCCAGCTTTAAAATAAAACTAAAACTCATTCTGCACACTTTGAATTATTGGTTTCATCATCAGATGTACAAGATTCATCTGTCACCCAAAGACAAACAGAAGCTGCCAGCATTTTAATACAACAGCTATTCTGACAGGTTCTCTTTTCAGGAAAACATTTCTTAACAAGACATGTAGGCTGCCATTGCTGACCTCTTGGCTGAAATTACTGGCTGTCATGGTAATCCAGCGGATTCAAATGGGGAACCAAAACAAGCAATTGATTAAAATAGGGAACCTATAGTAAAGCTATAGAGTAATATAGACAATTTGTATATCTGACTGATAAAGGATGCCTGAACCAGCTGCTAATGGGGGCTATGCTGACTGAAACAGTCGTCATACTTATAACTACATAGCAATAATTTAGGTGAGGTGGAGTTACAGCCTCTGAAATGCATTGGCTTTGCAAGCAACCTATCATTGTAATATACAGTGCTCAAAAAAAATTAAAGGAACACTTTTTAATCAGAGTATAGCATCAAGTCAATTAAACTCCTGGGATATTGATCTGGTCAGTTAAGTAGCAGAGGAGATTGTTAATCAGTTTCAGCTGCTTTGGTGTTAAAGAAATTAACAGGTGCACTAGATGGGCAACAATGAGATGACCCCCAAAACAGGAATGGTTTTACAGGTAGAGGCCACTGACAATTTTTCCCCTACTCATCTTTTCTGACTGTTTTTCACTAGTTTTGCATTTGGCTAGGGTCAGTGTCACTATTGATAGTGTGAGAAAATACCTGGACCCTACAGAGGTTGCACAGGCAGTCCACCTCCTCCAGGATGGCACATAAATACGTACCATTGCCAGAAGGTTTGCTGTGTCTCCCAGCACAGTCTGAAGTGCATGGAGGAGATTCCAGGAGACAGGCAGTTACTCTAGGAGAGCTGGACAGGGCCATAGACAGTCCTTAACCCATCAGCAGGACCGATATCTGCTCCTTTGTGCAAGGAGGAACAGGATGAGCACTGCCAGAGCCCTACAAAATGACCTCCAGCAGGCCACTGGTGTGAATGTCTCTGACCAAACAATCAGAAACAGACTTCATGAGGGTGGCCTGAGGACCCGACATCCTCTAGTGGGCCCTGTGCTCACTGACCATAGAGCCCGATTGGCATTTGCCACTGAATACCAGAATTGGCAGGTCCACCACTGGCACCCTGTGCTTTTCACAGATGAGAGCAGGTTCACCCTAAGCACATGTGACAGATGTGAAAGGGTCTGGAGAAGTCATGGAGAACATTATGCTGCCTGTAACATTGTTCAGCATGAACATTTTGGTGGTGGGTCAGTGATGATCTGGGGAGGCATATTCATGGAGGGACGCACAGACCTTTACAGGCTAGACAATGGCACCCTGACTGCCATTAGGTATCAGGATGAAATCCTTGGACCCATTGGCAGATCCTACGCTGGTGCAGTGGGTCCTGGGTGCACGACAATGCCCGGCCTCACGTGGCGAGAGTATTCAGGCAGTTCCTGGAGGATGAAGGAATTGATACCATTGAATGGCCCCCACACTCGCCTGACCTAAATCCAATAGAACACCTCTAGGATATCATGTTTCGGTCCATCCAACGCTGCCAGGATGCACCTCAGACTGTCCAGGAGCTCAGTGATGCCCTGGTCCAGATCTGGAAGGAAATATTCCAGGACACCATCTGTCTTCTCATTAGGAGCATGCCCCGATGTTGTCAGGCATGCATACAAGCATGTGGGACTAGCCTGCTGCATCATCAAGTGACAGTACACTCTGGTGTGAACAGGCACAATTGAAAACCATGGGATTTTGGATGTTGAGCGTTTTGGTTCTTTGGGCTGTGAATGGGGCCTTAGGGTTTATATACACTTTATAGCGGAACTGAAGGCATTTTACAACAGACTGTGAGCAGGCAGGCTATTATTGCAGAATAGACATACCTGTCTGCTCTCAGTCTTCTACGGCATGTAAGTTGAGCCGCGCATGAGCAGCTCAGCTTGCATCGCGGCACAGAACCTGTGAGCTAGGATGACTGACACCTGAGCATGTGCAGGAGTTACGTCAACCCGTGCCGGCCGATGGAGATGCCCAAAAAATCAGCACCCGGGGAGAAGATGCTAGCGAGGGAGTTGGACCATTAGGGCCAGTTCACACCAGACCATGGTGAGGGAAAAGCGCACTGCCTTTGTGATCTGTTGCTGGTGCTAATACATTGTTAAGGTCAACCCAAATGCAGATCGCCGATGCACTGTGGTACCATGACTCTTGGTGCGGTCATTTTTTAAAAGTAGTGCATGCACTACTTTTTGTGTGTCCTGATGTGATTTGCAGCCCATTCAAATGTTTGGCCTGCAAAATCATACTACAGGGAACAAGCAGAAATTGCACAGGAAAGGGGATCACGATTCTGGTGTGAACCAACCCTTTAAGCTCCATTCACACCTCCGCGCAGCAGAAACTCCCATTCTTGCACAATGTTTTTTTTTTCTTTTAACATTTTCACGCAGTTACATAGTTAATTTGGCTGAAAAAAAAGACAAAAGTCCATCCAGTTCAACCATAAAAAAAAAAAAAAAAAGTTATAATCCTACACCCACAGTTGATCCAGAGGAAGGAAAGAAAACCCAGCAAAGCATGATCTAATTTGCTCCTGCAGGGAAAAAAATTCCTTCCTGATCCCCCGAGAGGCAATTGGATATTCCCTGGATCAACTTTACCTATAAATGTTAGTATCCAGTTATATTCTGTGTATCTAAGAAAGAATCCAGGCCTTTTTTAAAGCAATCCACTGAGCTGGCCACATGTTAAAGTGCATCATGAATAGGGTCGCGACAAACACCCCACAGATGCTCCTGCACTTTTTGTGCAGCATGGGGCATGTTTTTTTTTTATTGCACTTTTTGGTGTGTCTTTAGCACATTTGTCACATGGCAAACATACCATAGTATCCGTGCTTGGTGTGCCATTAATATTTAAAGACAAAACAAGCGTGATGCTTGTTTGCAGCACGTCTCTGAAATGCACTTTCTGCACAATTGAAAACGCGGAGATGTGAATGGGGCCTTAGGTAGGTGGTAAGTAAAGTGCCTTTAGTTTCGCTTTAAGGGCCAGTTCGCACCACAATCTCTGCATTCTGGATGTGTTTCTACATGTGCATTTTTGATGCATTTATGATGTGTTTTTAATGCGCTCCAGTGCATTTTTTCCCTTCTTTTTTTTCTTCTCAATTGAAGACTTGTGCATTCTAGTACATTTTTGGTGCACTTTGCTGTGTTCCAGATGCATTCCATACAAAAAAAAATGCAACAAAATGCTACTTTTGTTGACTACACTGGAACACATTGCACTGGTGTGAACTAGGGCCATTGGAATCCTCGCGTTTTTGATGCAGAATAAAAACACACTGGATTCCATCTTGTGTGTTTCAGCCCAAAGTTCTAGGGAGAGGCAATTTGTGTATACCTCAGACTTCTGGTCAAGTAACCTTTATAAGGCCTCATGCACACAATTATTCACCAGCTTACAAGTTCTCAAGTGTAAAATCCCCATTACCTACCCTTGTCCAGTAAACCGCATGTATCGCATTCAGCCGCATGTGCATTTTTTATGTGTTTTTTTAATGCGTTCCAGTGCGTTTTTTCCCTTTTTTTTTTCTTCTTCTCAATTGAAGACTTGTGCATTCTGATGAATTTTTGGTGCACTTTGCTGTGTTCCAGATGCATTCCATACAACAAAAATGCAACAAAATGCTACTTTTGTTGACTACACTGGAACACACTGCACTGGTGTGAACTAGGGCCATTGGAATCCTTGCGTTTTTGATGCAGAATAAAAACACACTGGATTGCATCTTGTGTGAACCAGCCCACAGTTCTAGGGAGAGGCAATTTGTGTATACCCCAGACTTCTGGTCAAGTAACCTCTATAAGGCCTCATGCACATGATCATTCACCAGCTTACAAGTTCTCAAGCGTAAAATCCCCAGTGCTTACCCTTGCCCAGTAAACCGCATGTATCGCATACAGCCGCCAATTCAAGTGCATGGCTGTACACAGCTGTACTCTTCTTTACAAATACAAGAGCATATACAGATGTATTCATGGATGGGGATTGTAGTAGCTGTTTGACATCTTCTTTGTAGGATAAACGCTTATTCATCAAAGTGCAATATATTAGATTGTAAGCTCCTATGAGCAGGGCCCTCCTAATCCTCAAGTATTTTATTGTATTGTAACTGTACTGTCTTCTTTTAGAATGTAAAAGCTGTGCAAACTATAAATCCTGAATAATCATCATCATCACTAGTATTTCTAGTATTCTTCTTAATTATAGCCTCTATTTAAGCAATCATTAAAAAAAAAACCTAAAGCAAGTTTATCCAAAATTCAATGTTTGCAAAACAAATACAACTCTACATCAGAACAAGACACCGTAACAGTAGTAAAACATCCCCTAAACTACAGAAAAGTAACTTGTAGTTAGAAGTTTATCTGCAAATACAATCAACAAACTTGTAACAAAATATTGAACAACCAATTGTATTCATTACAGGTTGAAATTTTATCCCAATGCAATCCCTGATCATGCCAGTAAGTCTGAAAAGTTTTAAAACAGAATGCAAAAAGAATCATGAATCAAAATCTTTAAATTTCTGTGTAAAATGGTCATCAGAAGTGTAATTTTTGGTTGAATAAGTGCATTCTGTGCGGCTCCCATCCTTGGTATTGAGGCACATTGTCTTATTACAAAATCTGTGTTTGTCATTCTGAGCACACAACAGCCAAAACTTTCCCACTGACCTGGAGTAAAGTTTGACTAGTCCGGGCCCTTCTATTGTTCCCTGATCGGTCCACGGCGAAGTCGATTTTGTACTTAAAAGTCCTTCGAGCGCCTTATTACGTTGGCTTGGCCGGTGGATTTTCTTTGTTTTTTGCTGTAATTTTTCTGGGATCTTCCAAAGGTTTTCTCTATGAATTCACATCACATACTCCTTCCGGCTGCAGACAAGGAGAGGAGGAGGAGGAGGAGGAGGGTAGAGAGGGGAGAGCGAAGGGGGGCTTTGCATCTACTTTGCCTTTTAAAGGGGCAGTCAACTAGGATGCAGAGCATTACGTTGGCCATACACTAGTTGATTTTGGAATCTACGTTCGTTCAAAAATTCTTAGAAGATTTATCAAAGATGACTTCTCAAATGTTGTTCGAAAGTTTTGTTTGCTTTTAACATTCGCGTTTAGAACACATGGACTTTCCTGAACAAAAACCACATACACTGTTAGAAATCTTTAACATAACTAGCGGAAGAAGCACAAAAATGAAGTACTAAAGTAGCACAAAATATATATAGAGTGAAATACATGTGCTAAATGATACAAATAAATCAATAAATTGCATCAGCGAATGTCCAATTCATAAAGACATAAATGCTTCATGCAAAGTTCACCAAAAAATAAATAAAATCCTTCTAATCCACTGAACCACTACATGATTAAATGAGATTAATTCCACAAATGCCAAAAAAACTTCACGTACTTCAGAGAAGAACCTTCCCCAATTCAGTGGCACTCACCAGATATTGTGGCCCATCTTTGCATGATCTGGCCAGCTCAGTGGATTGCTTTATAAAATGCTTGGATTCTTTCTTGGATACACAGAATATAACTGGATACTAACATTTATAGGTAAAGTTGATTCAGGGAATATCCAGTTGCCTCTCGGGGGATGAGGAAGGAATTTTTTCCCCTGCAGGAGCAAATTGGATCATGCTTTGCTGGGTTTTCTGCTTTCCTCTGGATCAACTCTGAGTGTAGGATTCTAATTTTTTTTTTTATGGTTGAACTGGATTGACTTTTGGGTTTTTTTCAGCCAGACTAACTATGTAACTATGCAATCGTGCTTGTGGTGAGTGTCATACATAATAAGACTCCTCAATCGCTTAGCCCAAGGCAATTAAAGGCTGGTGGAATGGTAGGACATCCTCTAAAAAGATTAGCGGGATCACATGGTCTGCTAAATTTTTTAGAAATCTGTTTGCTCCAGAAAAATGTTCCATCCTAATTCTAATTTTCTTGTCAATGACGTTGAAAATTAATGTCAATTTGACCCCGCTAACAAATAGAAAATTGAACATATGTTGAAAAAACAAAACATTTTGAACAGAATTCTACTAATGTATAGCCAGCTTTACTAATTAAAAAAGCTTGTCATACACTGTGCTAATTTCTCTCAAGCTGGCCATAGACAGGGCAAAATTCAGCAGGATTCAATTACATTTTGATCCATCTATGAGCAGGCTGGTTGCTCTGAAGTCAATCTATTGATCAGCTTCAGTACAACCAGCTCATCTGGGTTTTTTTTAGTACAGTTACTGGCAGCAGTAAACCTCCCGCTGTCAGAATACAATAGCATGGCGGGAGGGATTCCCCCATCAACACTAACTGTGTTGATGGGGAAATTGAACAATTTTCTTTTTTTACAACCCATGGTTGAAGGAGAAAAAATTGCATAATGTAAGGCAAGCCTTAGTGGGTGATCCTGCTGGACCTACTTCATTCAACAAGCATTTGATCAACTTTTGGTGATGGAGTCCATTGGAAAAATTTGGGCCGAACAACAGCTGGATCCAATCAGATGCAGCCACTGTTCAGATATTTTGACAGCAGATGGCACCAGCGTGAGATTCGTTCATCTACACTGTATAGCTTGCATGGAGGAATCAGTTAATTTTTTCATTCAGCCCACAGGCTGAACAAGAAAAATAAATATCAGTGTATGGCCAGCTTTTATGTGACAAAAATTCCAAACTCTGATAGTCACTATAAGGTTACATGTACACTGGAACTGCTATAGATGTTAACACTACTGGCGGCAAAAAGACACGGCAAAAATGCATGCAAATGCAGTACCACGTTAAGCCATGTTTAGCGCTTGGCCAGAGTACTTGCCAATAAACGCCCAAGCGCTAAACGTGTTTTTTGGCCAAAACTTTCCTTTCCTGGACATGATTCTTCTGCGTTCAGGAGAAGGACGTTTAACTGCCCCTAAACTCTGCTACTGCTAAACTCTGAGAAAATACCATGTGTGCATGAACATGTGGGCTTTTATTGAGTAGAGTTCAGGGGCTTTGGCGAAAAAAACACCAAAAGCTCCTAAACTCAAGTTTAGGAGCAGCAGTGTACATGAGGCCTAATGGCAACACAACATAAAGCCAATATCATTTTAGAAGATGCACTCCTTTGCACTTGGGCTTTTGCACTGCAAGGGTTAACTGCTTGTTTAGGTCTAGGTGGCTTGGAAAGTAGATTACCTGCTTTTCTGCTCCTCCATGCCACAGTTAGACCAATCTCCATAGTGTCTTCTCCCCCATGCTCTAGCAGTCCAAGGACTTTACATCATCCATAGCCCTGCATTGGATATAATGATGACGAGTCCCCACTGGAGGGAGAAGTTTCTAATTTTTCAGAGTTGGGTTTTAACTGCCCCTTAACTGGATCTACTGTTAAAAATAACACATCTAAATTTAAATTTGGAAGTACGAAGCTCATCCATGTCTCCAGAAACGCAGAGTGATGAGTTCTAATATGGGAAATTCCCACGGTCCAGTTCCCACGCTGTTATAGCACTTCAATGTCATTGAACAGGATAAATAAGTGTCATTTCACAAAGCCAAATTAACAGTTTTGATTGTTTGTTATTTGGTCTGATTAATTTTTGCATATATTTTATTTTGGCAATATATTGAAAATATTATTTTCCTACATGAGGTAAATCCGGAGTCAAAAGAAGGGATGAGTTCTGAGTGTAGTCAAAACCTGATCTGAGGTCATCAAAAAGGGAATCTAAACTAGCTAGCAGGGCTTGGGCAAAGATGAAGGTAAAGGCAGGAAAGCAGGGAGCTTGAAACACATGTTGCAAACACTATCACAAGCATGAGACTATGGGCTTGGCTGGCTTAAAACAGGTTTGGTCCCCACCCAGAGGCTTTGTCTACATCAATCACCTTGCAGATGGACAGACGAACAGGGAGAGTGCAGCTCAGCCAAAACCAGGATGCTGCAAAGAGACCAACAGCTGCCATTGAACAGGAGTGTTACAGGCTTCTGACAGCCAGGATATATTTACTGTAAAGTCAATGAAAAATGAGGAAAAATGAGGAAATTGTTTTCTAGTCTGAGCAGCAGTGTAGAGAATTCAGGGGAGATTTATAGAATGAAAGACTGCTATTAAAACATTTTATTTTTTCCTTCTTCCTTTTCATTTCCTATTTTGCTTACTTCTTTCCTTCTCCTTCTTTCCCATTTCTTTTTTTTCCCTCTTCCTTTGTCTCCTCCTCCTTTTCAACATCCCTTTTTTCTCCTTTCTTCTTGCTCCATCCTTCTATACCTTAACTTTCTGCTTTTCACTTTCTTCTTTCCCTATGTCTTATCTTCCAATTACAGAGATCCTTTTGTAACTCTGCTTTGACCTTTCAGGGATAGCAGTCTTATAACCAAATGCTGACCATGTGATCAAAGGGCCAGGGGTGTATTTACCACAAGGCAAACAAGGCATTTGCCTAGGGCGGCATTTTTCAGGGGGGCAGCACCGCCCCTTGGAAGAAGGGAAGGAAGAAGGGACACACGTGGCATGGGGACCAGGTGGGATCTGAGAGAGGCTGTGGGCTGCTTGAGGGTGTATGCAGTGCCTGACTCTCATTCCTGGGGATGAGAAGGTGAAGGTGAATGTCTTCTCTCTCTTGACGGGGAAGGGGGGGTGTTTGCCAGTGTATGGAGGGCTGTGGTAGTGGAAAGCTCTCTTAGATGGGGGTCAGTTTGGTCAATGACAGGCTCTCTGCAAGGGGGAGGGGGTGGTGTTGATTGGTGGCAGGCTCTTTCTGCGGATGGGGGGGGTGTTGGGGGGGCAATTTTGATTTTTCCTACACCACTGCAAAGGGCACTGATCAGGTGGTCCCAGCTAAAGATGTTTAGGAAAAGGTTCACAGAGCTGGCCAGTCAATTGCTCTTCATGAACTTTTGTCCCCCTGTGTGGCTAAAACCATAGTACCAGGTCCTCCAGCACCAGAGGGAGGCCAAAGCAGCAGTTTCTTTTGGAAGGGTATGTTTTTTGTGCCATACTGTATGTATATTTAGTATGGCAGGAAGATCAGGTTGGGGGAGGGGGGCATGAATACAGCATTGGTCCAATTTGAAGTACATATTATTCAAAACCGAACCAAAGACTATTTAAAATGCAAAGGGCACTGCAGTCTTCCTGGCACACTGGGCGTAACATCAAATATACTGTATATTTTGAATTCATTCATGCATGCTATGTAATGAATGCATGCTATGTAATCAGTAACTTACAGATGTTTATTACATAAATTATGATAAAGCATCTTTTTTCCTCTAACCAAAGATGGCACCTTCACCCAGGCTTACCATTTACTTATTGGACTAAGATCACATACCTGGTACGTCACCGGTCCTCAAGTGGTGAAGGCATCATCCCGGTTCCATTATTTACAACCGACAGTTGGCCTTTTTGTAATAGCAATCGAAGCAGCTAACTAACTGATCGATTGCTATTACAAGCAGCATGAGGGACTCCAACACCACCCCCCCCCCCACCACCACCACCACCTTCCACCACTTTAACGGGATCTCCCGCCCCACAGGGAGTTCTGATCGACCAGGTGGCACTGCTGCCGTCACGTAGCCGAACAAAGTCCAAATTGGCTTTGTTCGGCTCCGTTACATAGTAAACCAGAAGCAATGACCTGACGTCACATCCGTTTACTCAGAAACAATTGGCGCCATTTCAAAAAAATAAAAGCATTTAATCACACCAGTCTTGGTCTTATTGACCCCAGATCCATCCATAAACAATACCTTTCACAGGCCTTTTTTGCTGTCACAAGGCAAACACATTTGTGGGTCTCGCAAACAGTGATTGTCCCACACATGTGAGATATCACCACGAATGTCAGATCGTGGGCAGTAATTTTAGCACTAGAACTACTCTGTAAATCTAAAATGGTAACCTGTAAAGGCCTTTAAAGCATCGCTTGTAGATAGTAAAATGTAGTTTTTTGCCGGTGCTTAGGCGTGTACAATTTTAGAAGATCTGCTTACTCAATGTAACATCATTCTTTTATATTTTACAAAACAATTGGGTTATGTATTATGTATTTTTGCATTAATTTTTTTAAAAAAGTGTATTTTTCACAAAAAAGTGCATTTGAAAAATCGCTGCGCAAATACCATGTGACATAAAAAAATTGCAAAGCCTGCCAATTTATTCTCTAGAGCCTTCGCTTTTAAAAAAATATATAATGTTTGGGGGTTCTAAGTAATTTTCTAGCAAAAAAACCCTGATTGTTACAATTGCCAGAGAAAGCCTGGCCCTTAAGTGGTTAGACTATCCGAGTATAAATGGCTACCTGTGTTTCGTTTGTGGCAACACCTCTCTCACAAGGAGCTAGACTTTCTCTTATAGTCCAGGTGGTCAGCTGGAGGGTTCCGTGGACCTGTTCTACAGGCAAGTGGCATAGAAAGTATTTTTTCTGGGCTCCAGAGTGAATGGTTTTTGGTGCGGGCCCACTCCACTGGAAGCTCCTGGAGACAGTGGAGGCAATGCTCTCTGCAGTAACTAGGTCTTCTCCTGAAGCTGCCTACTACTGTGCCACAAACAGGCACAACAGGTGGAGGACCAGACACCAGTCACTTGTGTCTTATCAGAAGTAGTCTCTCAGGGTTGATGGAAACAGTGGAGGCAATGCCCTCTGGAGTAACTAGTTCTTCTCCTGAAGCTGCCTACTACTGTGCCACAAACAGGCACAACAGGTGGAGGACCAGACACCAGTCACTTGTGTCTCATCAGGAGTAGTCTCTCAGGACCAATGGAGACAGTGGAGGCAATGCCCTCTGGAGTAACTAGGTCTTCTCCTGAAGCTGCCTACTACTGTGCCACAAACAGGCACAACAGGTGGAGGACCAGACACCAGTCACTTGTGACTCATCAGGAGTAGTCTTTCAGGACCAGTGGCGGACTGACAACTTATGGGGCCCCCGGGCAATAGGGGATCATGGGGCCCCTGTGTCCTTTCCCACACTCGAAGCACACCCAAAAAAGCCTATAAAAGGTACCAGGGGCATTTCATGGGCCCCCCTACTGACACCAAGCCCTCGGGCAGTGCCCGAGTGTTCAAATGGTCAGTCCGCCCCTGCTCAGGACTGATCGAGACAGTGGAGGCATTGCCCTCTGGAATAACTAGGTCTTCTCTCAAAGCTGCCTACTACTTTGCCACAAACAGGCACAACAGGTGGAGGACCAGACACCAGTCACTTGTATCTCATCAGGAGAAGTCTCTCAGGACTGATGGAGACAAGAATCAGGGAAGCTTATATTTCCCAGGGGTAGTCAGTTGCCCAGGGGCTTGTGGGAGCCCACTGGATTGTGGGAAAATTAAAGGAGCCTGACCCTACCAGTGAACAAGGTGGGTAAAGAGGCACTCCACTACATTGTCCCTATCAGTAAACTGGTCCAGTGCAATGATGTGCAGCTGAGGCAGGAAAAGGTTGAAAAAGGCTGGAGGAAATCCTCAGTACTGAGATGAAAAAACAGGTGATCGGTGCTTTAGATATTACCAAGCTAGGACTCAATCAATATTGTATGCAAAAGAAAGACCCAGGCCGATCCTGTAAGGGATGAGACCTAGTTACATAGTTAGTCTGGCTGAAAAAAGACAAAAGTCCATCCAGTTCAACCATTAAAAAAAAAAGTTATAATCTTATACCCAAAGTTGATCCAGAGGAAGGCAAAAAAAAACCCAGCAAAGCATAATCCAATTTGCTCCGCAGGGAAAAAAACTCCTTCCTGATCCCCTGAGAGGCAATCGAATATTCCCTGGATCAACTTTACCTATAAATGTTAGTATCCAGTTATATTCTGTGTATCTAGAAAAGAATCCAGGCCTTTTTTGAAGTAATTCACTGAGCTGGCCAGAACCAACCCTTGAGTGAGTCTATTCCACATTTTCACAGCTCTCACTGTGAAGAAACCTTTCCGTGTTTGGAGATTAAATTTCTTTTCCTCCAGACGTAAAGAGTGCCCCCTTGTCCTCTGTGATGACCTCAGGGTGAATAGCTCTACACCGAGTTCACTATATGAACCACTGATGTATTTATACATGTTGATCATATCCCCCCTTAATCTCCTCTTCTCAAGAGAGAATAAATTCAGTTCCTCTAATCTTTCCTCATAGCTGAGCTCCTCCATGCCTCGTATCAGTTTGGTTGCCCTTCTCTGTACTTTCTCCAGTTCCCCAATGTTCTTTTTGTGAATTGTTTCCCAAAACTGAACTGCATATTCCAGATGAGGCATTACTAATGATTTGTACAGGGGTAAAATTATATCTCTCTCTCTGGAGTCTATACCTCTTTTAATACAATAGAGGATTTTGCTCGCTTTAGAAACCGCAGCTTGGAATTGCATGCCATTATTAAGCTTGTGATCTACCGGAACTCCTAGATCCTTCTCCACCATTGATTCCCCCAGTTGTACCCCCCCTAGTATGTATGATGCATGCATATTCTTAGCCCCCAAGTGCAGAACCTTATATTTATCAACATTAAACCTCATATGCCACATAGTTGCCCAATTAAACAGTGCATTGAGGTCAGCTTGTAAATTGGAGACATCCTGTAAGGACGTTATTCCACTGCACAGCTTGGTGTCATCTGCAAAGACTGAAATGGGATTTTTAATCCCAGACCTTATATCATTTATAAATATATTAAAAGTAAGGGTCCCAACACTGAACCTTGGGGTACACCACTGATGACCCCAGACCATTCAGAGTATGAATCATTAACCACTACTCTCTGAATACGATCTTCTAGCCAGTTTTCTACCCATTTACATACAGATTTTTCCAAGCCCGTAGACTTTACCTTACACATTAGCCGTGTGTGGGGAACTGTGTCAAACGCCTTTGCAAATCCAAGTATACCACGTCTACCGCCACTCATCTGTCCAAGGTTTTGCTCACCTCCTCATAAAAAGAAATCAGATTTGTTTGACAACTTCTGTCTTTCATGAATCCATGCTGTCTGTTGCTTAAAATATTTTTCCAGCAAGAACTCATCTATGTGGTCTTTTATTAAACTCTCCAGTATCTTCCCAACTATAGAAGTTAAACTAACAGGTCTGTAATTACTTGGTAAAGATTTTGACCCCTTATTAAATATTGGCACCACATTGGCCTTACGCCAATCCAGTGGTACTATGCCAGTCATTAAAGAGTCCCTAAAAATTAGAAACAATGGCTTTGAAATGACAGAGCTCAATTCTTTAAGGACTCGTGGGTGTATGCCATCCGGTCCAGGTGCTTTATTCACCTTTATACTGTCTAAATATTTTTGGATCATATCAATTGTGAGCCAATGTGGATCATCTGGAGCTGTGTCAATACCATGCCATTATGGACAAGAGCTCCCCCTTGCTCCTTTGTATACACAGAGCTGAAGAAGCTATTAAATAAATTTGCCTTCTCTTTGTCCCCAGTCACCCACTCTAGATTATGTTGTAAAGGGACTACGCGAGGGTTATTCTTGGTGGAAGATTCAAAGATTCCATTATTTTAGAGGCGATAACGAAGGAAAATGCGTCCCCCAAAATGTTGTAATCTGTGCAAGCTGAGTCTTTCTGTTTACTAAAACTCAAAAGGAATGAGTCATTGTTATGGAGCACAAGGTTTTACAATCAGTGGTACTGCCTCACTGCTCATTATCTCTGGACTAGGCTCATTAACATCATAGAAACCCTGCTGGAGACCTCTCTTTTCTTCAGATGTTTAAATGTCAATTCTTTAGTTGATCCCAATGAAATGTAATTGTCCCTTTCCCTATCTGTTGCTTTAACAGTGCTGAAATGCCGCCCCCTACTGTGCATGTTAGATAACTACACTAGGAACAGTGTTGAGCTGAGTAGACCAGGGAAAAGAACTGACCTTTAATAGGGGTCAATTGTGACCCATAAAAAGGCACAGCACATTCTCTAGTGTGAAATTTCATATAATTTAAACAGTCACGGCAAGGAGATGCTCAAGCGTTAAATTACCAGAGATGGCTGTTTATTAGGAAACCGATCGTGGCGTTACACATACAGTGGAAAATATCTGCACTATTTAAGGGTTGACATATGCGCTGTTTGGGGAGCCTTGTCAGAATCTGCAGCAGGACAACATCTTCTGCAACACCTAAAAGGAGGACGCTTAAAGGGAAAGGAGAGTTTATGGGTCAGCTTTAAAGACTGAGCTTATTTTCATAGTTTAACTCTTTTCAGTTATTAAAGACTTCCATTTAATTCAGTTATTTACTAATTCAAATAATTACACATATTTTAAATATAAGCTCAGTATGTAGTTGCAATCCACTAACAAACATTCTTCAAATTAGAATCCTCCCACCTGCAGGTCAAACAGTCACCCTCATGGGGAACCTCACATCATAAAGGTCTGTACCCAAGTAAAGCGAGTCCCCCACACAGTTCATATTGGACTTCTCAGACTTTTTGTAATAATGCCGTGTGTTACTAAACCCACAACAGTAAAATCAGTCTGTATATGCAGTAAAACATGGTTGTTATACTCACTGTGGAACCTAAGGAGTTAAGTCTAATTGCTGGAGGAGAGCAGGCTGAATTCGCAGCTAGAGAACTGGCCATGATGTGCTCAGTATGTCAGTTTTTAATAGGAAAGCAGAGGGACTGGCAGGACCATCAGGGATTTCACACAAAGTAAGCAATAAAAAGAGAACAGGATACTTTTTCATGCATGGTACAGCAGGCACCAGGGGCGGACTGACAACTCATGGGGCCCCTGGGCAATAGGGGATCATGGGGCCCCTGTGTCCTTGCCCAAACTCAAAAAAGTCTATGAAAAAGGTACCAGGGGCATCTCATGGGGCCCCCTAGTGACCCCAGGCCCTCGGGCAGTGCCCTAGTTTCCAAATGGTCAGTCCGCCCCTGGCAGGCACGTATCAGGAATATGACATGCTGGTTTTACATACTCTTTAACCCCATGTGTTTTGCCCAATTGAATTTCTGCAGTGACAGACCCTGAAGAAGCCCCGTTGGTTGAAATGTATTGGTTCTTTTCAGGCATTTATACTTTTATATACTATTTCTAGAACAAAATTGTGTGTGTATGTATGTATATATATATATATATATATATATATGTAGCACCGTCTAGTGTGCTACATAGGTGAATTTAGTGTGTATGATTCCTGGTAACTGAGGATGTAATTAGGTTTGGTTATTGCAGGTCAGGATGCATGGCTTAACAAGCTGGGATCCTATCCCCCCACTTGGTTCTGAAGCACCATGGAACCTTCCAGAAACCAGTAGGCGGAAAGGAGTGGGCATGGATGTTGAATTTGTATCGCCTGATGCCCAAGACATGTAGTACCGGGCATCGGGCAGGTAGCTGATAGGCAGTAATGATGGGCACTGATAGGCGGCACTGATGGGCACTGAGGAGGTGGCATGGATAGGAAGCACTGATGGGCACTGATGAGGTGGCATGGATAGGCAGCACTTATGGGTGGCACTGACGAGGCATCACTGATGATGCTGCACTGATATGCAGCAATGACACTGCTGGGCAGCACTGATGGGTGGCACTCCTAAGCACAGGTGGGTGGCACTGATGGACACTGATGGGCACAGGTGGGTGGCACTGCTTGGAAGTTGTGGCTGGCACTGCTGGGCACTGATGGGGGGCACTGATCATTAGGGCACTAATGATCAGTGCCCTGATGATCAGTGTCAATCTGTTCTCTGACAATTGCCGGTTATCGGCAGTATTTTCCTCACGCTGTGATAGCGTGAGGAAAGTGCAGCCAATAACCGGCAATTGGACATTGTCATTGGACACAACTGATCATGTAGTAAAAGGCCGCTGTGATTGGCCTTTTACCACATCACGTGATCAGCTGTGTCCGTAGGACACAGCAATCAAGGGAATTTTTTGGGTGCATGCTGCTGGGGGCACACGGGAGGGTGCATTCTGGGAGGACGTCATATGAAGCCCTCCCAGAACTGGACAACCACACTGTAGCCAAGTGGTTTAAACCCTTAGACATTCCTAACAGCATCTCAGATTTAAATACAGTTTTGGTTAAAATTTATTAATTTTTTTTTATCAGGACAAGCAGATTGTCATGAGGGACAAGTAAATTGGGACACCGATTTAGTCCCTGGACAAGTAGTTTTTTTAAAACATTTCCACAGCCCTTGGTGGGATTCAAACCAATCCCAGGTTTAGAGGCCCTGGTAGAGTGGTGAGACCAACCTATCAATATGGGAAAGTCAGGCTGGCAGGGGAGTGCTGAGGAGACTGTCAATTAGCTGGTAGTGGTCCCCTAGATCTGGAGGGGGGTTCCTCTAGGTTGGCTCAAGAAGATCCCTTCAGCATCACAGTATGAACAAGATCAAGTGGAAGCAAGGAGGGCAGAGTGAGTACATCAGCACACCCTGGGATTTGCAAGGGGCGAGTCTGCCACATGTAGCAAGCTATTAAAGGACCTCTCTGTGCTTAATCCTTGTCCTGGGAGAACTTCAGAGCAACCAGGAGGGCTGGTAGTGTCTGCAGGCTGTGGGGCTGGGAGCAGTTCTACAGGGGAGAAGAGATACTTCTGTATGTAGTTTGCAACAAACTAAGCTAACTTTCAGAGGGGCTGAGAGCTCCTCGCCCATAAGGGGCAGTTGATACCGATCTGCAAAGACTGCCGGCTTTCAAAGAGAACGGTCCAGGATCCGTTTCTGTAAATAGGGAGGAAGTTGTCCCCATGCATTGATTCAGTCAAGTTGGGCATCCCTTAGTCCCTACTACTCTATCCAAGTTACATCTGCTAATAAAATAACAAAAACCAAGCTCATGGACTGTTCCCTGACTGTGGTTGCAAGCGTGGAAAATGCATGTTGCCTGGCTGTGCGAAACTTAGAGGGATCATGAAACACAGTGGCCCTCGAGAGGGTAGCGGTACATCAATAGTACATATGCAGTATATTTAAAATCGTAAAAATACTGTACCTGTTATAACCATACATATTTTTTTGTACAATCTTCTTTAGATTTACAAAAACTATAATATGAGGACCTACCTAAACTCCCCAATCAATTTGTATCCAATCAGGTAGGGTCCGTGCACTATATAGTTGTTGGCAGGGGCGGACTGACAACTCATGGGGCCCCCGGGCAATAGGGGATCATGGGGCCCATGTGTGCTTGCCCAAAATCCAAAAAGCCTATGAAAAAGGTACCAGGGGCATCTCATGGGGCCCTCTACTGACCCTGGGCCCTCGGGCAGTGCCCGAGTTTCCAAATGGTCAGTCCACCCCTGGTTGTTGGTAGATCTAAAGAAGAAATTAAAGGGACTCAAGGTTGCCTGTCAATAGTTACAGCAGTCACCGTTCAGGCTGTTCACAAAGCAAGTTCTGATGTCAGAATGTAGTGTTTGCACAGGTATCATGTATAGTAATAGCAGTAGGTGTTTCTTAGAAGGACAGTATATTTTCATATATTAATAATTCTAAGAATGTGACAGTCCCACCTTCTTGCTTGGTGTGTGGCCAACATAGTATTCTTATGGCAATGGAAGACGATGTGACTCAATCACAGTGGTTAATGAGATAATTACACACAATTAGTAATGTGTCAGAGGAGATCATACAGATAATAAGGATGAATCATATCAGACTCCAATAATAGGCTCCTTTTCAACACTCGGGTGAATGCTTGTGTCCTTCCACTGTGGGGTAAAGGTATGGCGGTATTTTATGAAAATAATACACAACCAGGGGCGGACTGACCATTTGGAAACTTGGGCACTGCCCGAGGGCCCGGGGTCAGTAGGGGGCCCCATGAGATGCCCCTGGTACCTTTTTCATAGGCTTTTTTGAGTTTGGACAAGGACACAGGGGCCCCATGATCCCCTATTGCCCAGGGGCCCCATGAGTTGTCAGTCTGCCCCTGCACACAACTTTCCTCTAACTGGCTAACCATTTTTATTGTTTTTTTTATTACTCTTTTATTCCTGATCTGTTCCTTTTGACCTTGTTTTATTTTATTCTCTTCTGCTATAGCCCAATAATTTTATTCATTGATATACTGTGGTTCCATCGTCTCTTGTGGCACTTCAGAAAGCAATTGATCAGTGGTTCCATAATTGCAGCCTGCACCCCTTCAGTCGCCTTTAACAGGTCATTGAAGCACTATTCCCCCCACACTGACATCAACTATGGGGCACTATTTCTCCCACTAACACCAGCAATGGGGCACTATTCCTCCCACTGACACCAACAATGGGGCACTATTCTTCCCACTGACATCAATAATGGGACACTATTCCTTCCACTGGAATCTACCATGGGGCAATATTCCTCCCACTGATACCAACTATGGGGCACTATTCCTCCCACTAGAACCAACAACGGGGCACTATTCCTCTGACTGACACCAACGATGGGGCACTATTCCTCCTACTAACACCGACAATGGGGCACTATTCCTCCTACTAACACAGATTATGGGGCACTATTTCTCCCAATGACACCAACTGTGAGGCACTATTCCTCCCACTGACACCAATGATGGGGCACTATACCTCCCACTGACAACAACAATCGGGCACTATTCCTCCCACTGACACCAATGATGGGGCACTATTCCTCTCACTGACACTAACGATGGGGCACTATTCTTCCCATTGATACCAATGATGGGGCACTATTCCTCCCACTGACACCAATGATGGGGCACTATTCCCCCCAGTGACATCAATGATGGGGACACTATTCCTTCCACTGGAATCAACGATGGGGCACTATTCCTCCCACTGGCACCAACGACGGGGCACTATTCCTTCCACTGACATCAACAATGGGGCACTATTCCTTCCACTGACATCAACAATGGGGCACTATTCCTCCCACTAATATCATTGATGGGGCACTATTCCTCCTACTGATGACAATAATGGGGCACTATTCCTCCCACTGATACTAACTATGGGGCACTATTCCTCCCACTAGTCCCAACATTGGAACACTATTCCTCCCACTAACACCGACAATGGTGCATTATTCCTCCCACTGACACCAACGATGGGGCACTATTTTTCCCATTGACACCAACGATGGGGCACTATTCTTCCCATTGACACCAACGATGGGGCACTATTCTTCCCATTGACACCAACGATGGGGCACTATTCTTCCCATTGACACCAATGATGGCGCACTATTCCTCCCATTGACATCAACGATGGGGCACTATTCCTCACACTGAAACCAATGATGGGACACTATTCCTCCCACTGAAACCAACGACGGGGCTCTATTCCTTCCACTGACATCAATGATGGGGCACTTTTCCTCCGTGTGAGACAATCGATGGGGGGAACTATTCACCAACAATGGGGCACTATTCTCCCCACTAACACCAACAATGGGGCACTATTATTTACACTGACACCAGTGATGGGGCACTATTTCTCCCACTGACACCAAGTATGGCGTACTATTCCTCCCACTAACATCAACAATGGGGCACTATTCCTTCCACTAACACCAACAATGGGGCATTATTCCTTCCACTGTTACCAACAATGAGTCACTATTCCTCCCACTGACACCAACGATGGGGCACTCTGCCTCTCAAAGACACCATCGATGGGGCACAATTCCTTCCACTGTCACAATGGGGGCATTATCTACTCCCCCAGGCAACAGTCCAGCCCCCTAAGTTTTGAAGAAGAGTGATCTAGCCCTTTGTGTAGAATGTTTGAGGCCCTCTGTGGCAGAGGATAAGAAAAGAGGGTAGTATAGGTAGCACAATACATAAAAAGTTTTAAATACTGTACTAGTAAATAGAGTTTTTCAGAAGAATGTACCAATATTAAACATGAGGGAAGTGAGTCCCATCTGTACAAGCTTCCCCTCTTCTCTCTGCAAGGGTTAACTGCTCCTTTTGAGGGGGAGAGCTTTTATTTACCTGATCATTTGCTCCCTCGGCAGAAGGCACTCTCCTGTGCTCTGGTGGTGAACTGTTTATCAGCATTATATTAAATGCAGGGCTATGGACCCTGCATTGGTATTGATGTTGCCAGAACCTTAGACTGCTGGAGCATGGGAAATAAGAGGGGACCAGTCTAGCAGTGCGGAGGAGGAGTAAATTAAAATGATTGTAAAGGCTAGAGATTTTTTTTACCTTAATACATTTTCTGCATTTATGTGAAAAAACGTACAACAGAAGTGCCCTAGGACTTTCTGTGAGTGGGGATTCGTTGCCTTACCCCTGGCTTTTGTACACTCAGGGGTGAGGAAGGATGTAACACCATTCTATGGAGGGGGACTCTTCTAGTCCCATCTCCTCCCTTCTTCCCTTTTCTCATATTTCTCCTCCCTTATCCTTTCCTTTGTACTCCTCAGGTCCCCTCCCTTATCCTTTCCTTTGTACTCCTCACGTCCCCTCCTTTCTCCTTTTTTCTCCTTTTTTCTCCTTTTCCCAACATATCTTTCTCCTCTCCTTTGCTTTAAAACATTCTGCATATCTGAAAAGTCATGCCAATGTTAAGGCAATGGTGTTCATTTACTAAAGGAAATTGACTAGTTTGCAATAGAATTTTTGCTTTGCAAGGGATATTTCCCTTAGCTTAGTAAATGGAGCTCTGCAACCAAGCAAGTTTGAGCAATGCCAAGTATGAACTCTCACAAGCTCATGGACTATCATCTTACTGGGGTATGCCTGGGCAGCTACATACCAGTATAGATAGTTAGGGATGGGACTGTGTGTACTGTGTTGCATTTTACATATCTTTCTCCTCTCCTTTGCTTTAAAACATGCAGCATATCTGAAACGTCATGCCAATGTTAAGGCAATGGTGTTCATTTACTAAAGGCAAATAGACTAGTTTGCAATAGAATTTTTGCTTTGCAAGGGATATTTCCCTTAGCTTAGTAAATGGAGCTCTGCAACCAAGCAAATTTGAGCAATGCCAAGTATGAACTCTCACCAGCTCATGGACTATCATCTTACTGAGGTATGCCTGGGCAGCTACATACCAGTATAGATAGTTAGGGATGGGACTGTGTGTACTGTGTTGCACTTTACATATCTTTCTCCTCTCCTTTGCTTTAAAACATGCAGCATATCTGAAAAGTCGTGCCAATGTTAAGGCAATGGTGTTCATTTACTAAAGGAAATTGACTAGTTTGCAATAGAATTTTTGCTTTGTAAGAGATTACAGAGTTTTTTTTTTTTTCGTTTCCTTGCATGTGGGAATTCTTTGCAAAGTGAACTTTTATAGTATTCAATAAGCTTTGGGAAAATTAACCTTGCCAAGTGAAAATTCCTATGCAAAATGAACAGCATATTTGCCTTTAGTAAATCAAGCCCAATAGTTATTGCATGCTGTATCAAGTACACCTGTTGGAAACAAGACCCCCCTCAGCCCCCAACCCCCCTTCCCCCCACCTTGAGGGACATATAACTATTTGCGTAACTCTATATTGACCCCTAGAGGTGGTGACTGTTATTACACAATCCTCACGTGCCATGGAAGGTTAACGATGTTTTTCATCTTGCAGAGCTGAGGCTCTTGTGCAATCATGTTTGTGAGATATGAAGTAATTGTCCTATGAGGTGTAGGGGAAGTGGGTAGGGGAGGAATATGGTCTGTAAACATTCTTTGAAATGTTCTTTTCTCTCCTTGTTCGTAGTGGATGACCTTTTGGCACAGATGAGTTATTGCCGTAAATCACAATGGCTCAACAAGCCATTCATTGCACAATTTCGTAGAAATATTCTTTAAAGTTGTAAACATAACAGAGCTTCAATATCATTTCAGATAAATGGCTAAAAGGAGTTGAAAAATGAAATGAAAAATGTCAGCTTTTGTTAACGTCTACAAACTATGAAGGTGAACCAGAGTTTCAAAGTTAAACTGTCATTTAAAAAAATGATACTGTACAAAGGAGGAGGTCATGGAAGGTGGGCTCTGCATGTCAGTTATGAGAGTTTCAGGGTATAAGCATCATCTTTAGGGTCATTTCCCTCATCCACTTTGAATATACCTGAAGTTCAGATGATAATGGTAATTTATTTATTTCAGGTACTTATATAGCACCGCCAATTTACACAGCACTTTACATATATATTGTACATTCATATCAGTCCCTGACCCTCAAGGGGCATACAATATAAGGTCCCCAGCTTACATTCATACATACTAGGGCCAATGTGGACAGGAATCAATTTGCCTACCAGCATGTCTTTGGAGTGTGGGAGGAAACTGGAGTACCCAGAGGAAACCCACACAGGCAGAACATGCAAACTCAAGGCAGGTGGTGCCATGGTTGGGATTTGAACCAACGACCCTAGTACTGCCAGGCGGAAGTGCTAACCATTTAGCCAGTGTGCTGCCCGTAATAATAATATATATTTTTTTGTCACCTGAAACCTAAACCTAAACCTTTACATTTATTCTACCACTAATCTGCTAGCATTGCCATATAATGCCGGGGTCCCCAAACATTTTAAAGAAAGACCCGAACACTCTCTGTCACATTGCTTAGGGGCTTGTGGGAAGGTTTCCTACATTAGTGGCTGGCCCAGGCAGTGGAAGGGGTTAATCATTTTTGCACATTTTCCCAGGCTTTTTGCAACCCAGCCTACCTGTCCAGTGGTGCATAAATAATGGGGAATGTTTGGGTATGGAGAGTTCTGTCCCGTTCCAACTTGGCTGAAATGCTGTGACACTGTGTTCTACAGAGGGTGACTGCTGAGCCCTGCTGTCCACCCGAAGACACTGGCTTCCCAGAGAACTTTTCCTTTATGGACTATGCCATTGCATGGACTACCACATTTTAAAGGTATGCCTTGGCAGCCACAGAATAGTTAGTTCGAGATGTAATGCAGTAAGCTGTGATGTTCTTGTTATTTATTTATGTCACGGATGTTCAGTAAAGTTCATTGAACTGCTTCCTCAGTTACTTTAAAGGGGTGCATATAGATTCCTGGTGTATAAAAGAACTGGGGTCAGTAAAGCACATATGGGGGTATGAAGCAAGTCCGTTATAAAAGGTTAACTCTGCATCAGGAGAGAAGAAAGTAAGTCTTTAAAGCGATTCTAAAAGTTCATTTTTTTTTGTGTAAAATAACAAACATGTCTATACTTACTAAAAAATAATTAAATAAAAGCGAGCGCTATCCGGAAATCTGAAAGCAGCTAGAACACCAAAAGGTAACCAATAGAAAACCTTCAAATAAAATACATAAACATATATATATAAAGACCATATATAAGGTGCAGCGCTATAATAACATATAAAACACAAAAGTGCCAATTATCAAATCACACTGCGGTGAAGTTAGATGAGATGAATAATAGTCTTAAAATAAATCAGAAGTGGGGATCCAAACGATCCTAATAGGTGCGTGGGATAAGATTCTGTGCAGCACACGGTGACTCTGAGGTAAGAATTACGCACTCACCAGAAGTGCGTCAAAAAAACGCATGTGGGTTTTATCCTGTAATATCAGAAAACGATCATCCGTTGCCAAGATAGAGATAGAATCCTACACCTTCCAGATCGTCCCTTGGGTATGTGCTTCAAATTTCATAAGCGCATCTCAGGCATATCACCATACGGGGTCCCCTTTTAAGGCAGATTCTGCAAGTAGGGACTTTTTTGTAGAAAATCACCTGCCTGATTTTCTACAAAAAAGTCCCTACTTGCAGAATCTGCCTTAAAAGGGGACCCCGGATGGTGATATGCCTGAGATGCGCTTATGAAATTTGAAGCACATACCCAAGGGACGATCTGGAAGGTGTAGGATTCTATCTCTATCTTGGCAACGGATGATCGTTTTCTGATATTACAGGATAAAACCCACATGCGTTTTTTTGACGCACTTCTGGTGAGTGCGTAATTCTTACCTCAGAGTCACCGTGTGCTGCACAGAATCTTATCCCACGCACCTATTAGGATCGTTTGGATCCCCACTTCTGATTTATTTTAAGACTATTATTCATCTCATCTAACTTCACCGCAGTGTGATTTGATAATTGGCACTTTTGTGTTTTATATGTTATTATAGCGCTGCACCTTATATATGGTCTTTATATATATATGTTTATGTCTATACTTACTGGATCCTCCTCTGTTCAGGTCCCCTGCAGGCTCTCCTGGCTCCTCCTGTCTGTCGGGTGCCCCCACAGCAAGCAGCTTGCTATGGGGGCACCCGCTGCTCCGTGTGTCCATTCACACATGGAACTGTGCCTTGCCCCCCCCATTGGCTGACTGGCTGTGATTGACAGCAGCAGGAGCCAATGGCTCCCTCTTGCTGTCTCAGCCAATGAGGAGGCAGAGGCCGGGGACAGCCGAGGCTGTCATTCACATTGCTGGATCGCGGTGAAGCTCAGGTAAGTATTGAGGCTGGGGGAGCTGCTGCACACAGAAGGTTTTTTACCTTCATGCATAGAATGCATGAAGGTAAAAAACCTTGAGCCATTTCAACCACTTTAAGGTTGGCTTCACCTGAACATGGCATCCCCCTGGTCCCAGGCATTTGATGAACGTGCACACAGAAAGGTATTCTATGTGCAGGACGTGCGACCTCACCCACAACCTGGTGCTCCGAGCCGCATTCCAACCCTTCAAATTGCGTTTCCCCCCTACAGGCTGGACAGTTGTCAGTGCGAGTATTTAGAGGTCAGTGGTGAGTATAAATGCCCTTACATTGGTGGTCAGTGGGTGTAAAAAAATGCCCCTTCATCAGTGGTCAAAATGAATAAAAAAATGAATAAAAAAATGCCCGGGCATCAGTAGTCAGTAAGAATGAAAAATGCTCCTGCATCAGTGGTCAGTCAGAGTAAGAATTGCCCCCGTGTCAGTGGTTGGAGGGAGTAATAAAGTACCTCAAGGGCACCTGTGTCAGTAAGAAAACTAAAAGACCCCCTTAGGTATTGGTTTCATTGCATTCCAGCACCCAGCACTCATTAAGTCTGAGACATGTAGTGAGAAAGCCCTGGATTCAGGGTCTTCTCATTGCAGGGGTCAGTATATGGCAACAATTGGCCTGTAACCTGCCTGTGGGCTGTAGCTTTAGAAATCAATACTATAGTGAGATAAAAATAGTATGGTGGCATACTTGATTACAATAGATCTACTAAAAATATTGATAAATTATGAGCCAGATTCCCTATAAAGCACATTAGCCTTCTGGCAATGGAAGCTACTTCGAGGGGTGCCTGAAATCCTCAGGTCCCATCTACTTCCCCCCTTAACTTTTACTTTTCTGCCATTTTTTTATGTAGTTCCCTCCTAGAAATGTGTAGATTGTTAGGCAAATTTAGTTGGCTTATCTTTTAACAGTGGAGCAGGGGTTGATTGTTGAGGACTGCTCAGTGTCTCAGAGGCTGCTGCTTTGATTTCTTCCTCCTGTATTCTAGAGGATTCTAGAACTATAGTTGAAGGAAGAACAGAGTAGGCAGCCTGAATATTTATGGGACTCCCTGGGGTGATGTGCCCAGTAGGTGGTTGGAGAGCCAATAAAGAGTCTAAAGCCTGAGCCAGGGGCAGAGAGTTCCTGGTTCCAGTCCTGCTGGAATAGACCCCTGTGTAGCGTCTCTTCCCCCTGGGGCAGGAGTGCAAGAGTTGCCATTAAGAAGATATTGAGGTCCCAGCTATGGTTTAGCTGGGGGGCCTATTCACAAGATTAGTCCTGGAATCAAGTTGGGTCCGGAGGATCTCACTGGAGAGGACCAGGAGAAAGTTTGGTGGAAGAAAGTCCAGCTGTCCTATAGTAGTGTGAGCCTGCATCTCCCTCACTAAGAAGAGCCTGGTGGATATTGGATGGAGGCATCCAATGATCTTGTGACTGTGTGAGTAAATGACCCCAATGTTGGAGGGCTGGTGACTGTGTGTAGCTTTCTACTCTCTGGGAAAAGTCACAGTCACCGTCAACACAGAGATTCTATAAGATGATTAGCGCTGAACTGGTAACCTGTAAAGACTTTTAAAGCATTGCCTATGCAGATTTTTAGGTAACGTAGGTACAAAATGGGTATAATATTTTGTTTGTGTGCACTAAACTACATTTAAGTGTATTAGTTCCTGGAAAAGTGTGTTTGATAAATGTGCAAAAAATTGTGTTACATAAAAAATGGAAACAACGACCATTTTATTCTACAGGGCCTCTGCTTTCAGAAAATATAGAATGTTTGGAAGTTCTAAGTAATTTTCTAGCAAAAAAAATGCTGATTTTTACATATATGTGAAACATTTTTAATTTGTCCTAGCCTCATTCATGTGTCCTAGCCTTGCTCTTTAAAATTGTCCTGCCTGCAGGCCAATTTTACACTGTTGTGTAATCTGCTATCTCCTAGCTCTTGTAGTAAAACAAATATAAAAAGCCACAGATGTGGGAAATTAACCTTTATTTGCCATTTTACCCTGTGTGCAGGGCTGTGGATAAGGGGGTACCGCCAGTCCTCCTGTACAGGGCCAAGGCCAGCATGGGGGACAAGGCAGCTGGGAGAAATGGATGTGGGCAGGGAGGGTGATTGTTATGGCGGGAGGGGCAATTACTGGAACCGATCCCCCCCATATGGAAGAAAAATATATTTGAAATATATTTCAAAAATATTCTTCCCAATTATATTGACATATTTGAAATGCTACAATTTTGGCCATATTATATATATATATATATATATACATATAAATATATATATACTGTGTGTTGAAATGCGTTTTTATTACAAAATATATGAAAAATATTTTTAAAAATACATTTCAAATATACTGTATGTCTTTAAAAATACAAATCTACATTTTTGGAATGCATTTAAAAATACATGTAAAAATATATGTTAAAATGACTTTTTTATATGTTAAAAAAAATCTGAAGAATATATTTAAAAAAAAAATTTTTTTATAGGTGGTACATCTATTTTTGTTTTTCATGTATGTTGTTACATGCATAAGTTTTCTTAGAAACATTTTCTGGTTCAAAAAAAAAAATATAAAGGTACCGAAGTTTGTTGCCATTTCACAGGCACATGCAAATTTAAAGTTTGACATTTTGGGCATCTATTTACTTAGTGAAACCTCATCTTTTATATTTTACAAAAAAATTGGGTAATTTATTGCATTCGTGTGCCCTAAAATTAACTTTTGTGTATTTTTTTACTGATATTTTACATTTCTTAGACCTTTGTGGTAATATCATGTGACATTAAAATTTGAAACTACCACTATTTTATTCTCTAGGGTGTTTGCTTTCAGAAAATATATAATGGGGGTTTATGCGATCTTCAGGCCTAAAATTATTTTTTAAACATGTTTGCAAAAAAATGCAAAAATGGCTCTGGCAGTGAAAGCGCTAGGGATTAGGTGTCCTAAGGCTACATAGTACTACTGGTATTTTCTGCATGAGGATGTAGGAAGATCTTTGTCCAGATCTTGTCCCAGCAGCCTGTGACATTTATGTATTATAAAGGAGGCTCCACTGGGACAGGGTGTGACATGACTGGTTCTCTGTGCTGCACTGTGGAATGTGGCAATCCAAAAAAAAAAAAAAAAATCAATAAATGTAAACTGATTGCTGTTTGTGCAAAGTATGTCCACTAGGTGGTGCAAACACACAATGTTTTAACTGCATAGGAACATTATTTTGTTGATTTTGTATTGGCTTGCACTGCTGGTAATGTAAAAAAAACTGGATTTTTGTACTTGATATTTTCTACTAGAAAATTGTTCTGAAAATCCTCTGAGGGACACGAGATCCAATTCAATAACAATGAGGTATAGAGCTGCCAAGGGCTTTTTTCAATGGGAACCTGGGGGAACGTAGTTCCATCCAGGGGCGTCCCTAGGGTTGGTGTCACCCGGTGCGGTAACACTTAGTGACACCCCCTCCGATGATCCACACAGGATGGATTGGATCTGCGGATTGAGCAAAATGGATCAGAGTCTGATCCATTATCCTCCCCAATATGCAGATCCGATCCATCCTGCGGGGATCGTCGGCTTGCAACCTATACGGGGTTAACTGATCTTGCCATGAAAAGGTAAGTGTCAGGAATGGACTCAGCACTGGTGGTGGGACTCACCTGCCGTGTGGGCTGCAGTACCAGAGCTGACCAGCGGGTGCTCTCAGCAGCCAGAAGCTCACTTCTGCAATCAGCCAAACCTGGGGCTGATTGCAGAAAGGTGTATTTAAGGCATGACCAGGCCTGTGCTCTGGGCCTTGGTGTATGTTTTCCCATGAGCCTCTGTACCTGGTATCCTGTGTTCCTGCTTCGTTGCTGACCCTGCTTGATCCTGACCTCTGCTGACCGTCTCCTGTTGAACCCCTGGCTTGCCTGACCATCCTTCTGCCTGATCCCCTGTACCGCGCTGCCCGTGAGTTACTGAACCCGGCTTGTGACCCTGACCATTCTCTGCCTGCTCCTTTGGTACCTTGCTGCCCGCACATTGCTGACCTGGCCTGTCTGACCACGCTAACTACTCTGCCATCCATCCATCCTGCACGGATCCAGCCGTCCCTGCTCACACCTTCTGCCTCTTCACATCAGGCTTTCTACCTGCACATACCTCTGGCGGATCCCTCTACCACTAGCAGGTGTACTCAGGGGCCGCGACCTGGTTCCTGTCTGCTCCAAGTCCATCCCCACCATCAGGGGCCCTGGTGAATAAGCAGACTGGGACTTAGACTCCGCGCCCTGGGGAATCCTGTCCTGAGGACCGCAAGAGGTACCACCAAACGGTCATTACAGAACCCTACGGCCGGCCTGACCGTTCCACCTCTCCAGCCCTGACTACGCCTGTATTCCTGCACCTCCTAAGATTAGTGGAAGGTTGGTTTGCTCACTGTGCGTTTATATATATATATATATATATATATATATATATATATATATATATCTGGGTGGCTAATAAACTGTATTATACTGTACCTGAGACCTGCGTTTCCCTGTGTCAGTCCACACCTTTCTGGTCATTCCTAGATTCCTGACAGTAAGTTTTAAAGCAAGCCAACAATCCCCGCAAGATGGATCGGATCTGTGGATTGGGGAGCATAATGGTTCGGACCTTTCGTGGAGCAGGTCCGGTGTCACTCCGTGCGATACGTGTCACCTGGTGCGGCGCACACCCCCAGGACCTGCCTAGGGACACCCCTTGTTCCGGCACCTCCAGCACTGGATGTATGTAATGGCAAGAGGTGGTGAGGTGTGCTGGAGGGTCTATCGCTGCTGGCAGCTAGGGGATCAATTTTTGTTGGGGGGAGGGACTATTGTTCTGGGGGACTGTTGTTGCTGGAGAGGTTTATTGTTACTGATGGGGGATCTATTGTTCCTGAGGGGGGTGGATAATGTTGATGGGAGAGATTTACTGTTGAGGGGTGGGCTAATGGTCTACTGTTACTGGGGGGTATTTTGCTGCGGGGGGGGTCTATTGTTTCAGGGAAGATCTATTGCTGCTAGCTGCAGATGGGTCTATTGTTGCTGGCTGAATGGGACCTATTTTACTGCTTTTCTTGTTACCACAAAATGATACTTGGTTATGTAGTCCCTAGAAAGGGTAGTACTTGCAGGTCGGTAGGGGATGGAACCAAGGGACAGTGCTCGGTGGTGGGTAGGGGGCGGACAAAAGGAGTGACTCAGAAGGAGGCAATAGATGCACCTATTCTCGGAGAAAGAAAAGCCCTGGAACTGCCTGTAAATGGAACAGACAATAGGCACAGATAAAATATTTGCAGACCAGAGCCCTGGGCCCTAAGCCCTTCTGCTTTGGTCATGCTTCAATGATAAATACATGTATCCCGTGCCTCTATTATAGAAAATCAATACAAATATACAGTATAACATGATCAATCCAATATGTGTGCAAATGATATATTAACAATAAAACATATATGCATGTGTATAGAGTGGCTGCTGCCACAAATTGTTTTCCCATAACCAATAGAAACAAAGTGAAAGAATATATTGCTGCACCTACCAATAAATTATTTAAACCAATATTTTCATCTCCATAAATAATATATCACACAATAATAAATCAAAAAAGTCCATAAATCTGAAACAGTGAATGAAAAATAAAAATATTATGAAATGTCCATGCATATGACGTGGATATCTTTTCCAACTGCACCATACAGTATATCACTGCATTCCACCTCTTGTTATCCCCCACAAAAATATACATGGTGATCAGGGGTGGACTGACAACTCATGGGGCCCCCGGGCAATAGGGGATCATGGGGTCCCTGTGTCCTTGCCCAAACAAAAAAGCCTATGAAAAAGGTACCAGGGGCATATCATGGTGCCCCCTACTGACCCTGGGCCCTCGGGCAGTGCCCGAGTTTCCATATGGTCAGTCCGCCCCTGATGGTGATACCCACCACCATTCACTACTGTGCTCACCTCCATAATTGGACATGTGTATTTTTAGGTCTCAAATGCCTTTCCCCTAAATTTTGGACTCCTTCTTGACACCTCTCCTTCCAACACAGCAGCAGATATTTGTTTCTAAGGTACTCAAACGTAAGTGAATAAGTTCCCACATGTTGTGATCTGACCCTTTAAATCACGATCCCATCCACTTCTGTATTGTGCTCACATAAAATTATTATATTATTATTATTATACAGGATTTATATAGCGCCAACAGTTTGCTCAGCACTTTACAACATAATGGGAGACAATACAGCAACAATACATTTCAATACAAGAGGGTTAGGAGGGCCTGATCCTTGGAGCTTACAATCTAAGAGATAAAGGTATTCCATAGTGAAGTATGCACTACATGCGTTTCAGCAGCTTCTCCATTGAACTCTATTGTAGCTAAAACACTGCTTTTTACATTTAAAAAATCCCAGACCCTTTCCAAAAACACAGCAGCTCAAAAAAGCATAGGTGTGAACATGTCTTATAGGAAACCATGTTAGATGGAATGTAGTGCATTAATGCAAAAAGCACTAAAAGCACCTTTGGTGTGAAGCAGGCCTTAGAGCTGAATGGGAGGAAGAGAGTAAGGGCCAGTTCACATCACATGCAGTCCAGTGCATTTTTTTCTCTGCATCAAAAACGCATAGATAGTAGGTTACATGGTTTCCAGTGGCATGGTTCCATACCAGTGCGGTCAGTTCCAGTGTATTCCAGTTCCAGAAAAAAAAGTAAAACATGCTGCATTTTGTTCTGCACTGAACTGTGCTGGAACGCAGTAAAACGCTTAAAAAATGCACTGGAATGCACCTAAACACACCAAAAACACACCGGAACGCAAATGTTCTATTTAGGGCCAGTTCACACCACATGCAGTCCAGTGTGTTGTGTTTTTCTGCATCAAAAACACATTGATAATAGGTTACATGGTTTCCAGTGGCATAGTTCACACCAGTGCAGTCAGTTCCAGTGTATTCCAGTTCCAGAAAAAAACGTAGAACATGCTGAATTTTTTCTGCATTGGAATGCAGTAAAACGCATAAAAAAATGCACCGGAATGCACCTAAACACACCGGAACGCACATGTTCTTATTTAGGGCCAGTTCACATCACATGCAGTCCAGTGTGGTTTTTTTTTCTGCATCAAAAACACATTGATAGTAGGTTACATGGTTTCCAGTGTCATAGTTCACACCAGTTTGGTCAGTTCCAGTGCATTCCAGTTCCAGAAAAAAAGTAGAACATGCTGCATTTTTTCTGCACTGAACTGCACTGGAGCGCAGTAAAATACATATAACATGCATCGGAACGCACCTAAACACACCAAAAACACACCGGAATGCACATGTTCTTATTTAGGGCCAGCTCACACCACATCCAGCACAGTGTGCTTTTTTTTCTGCATCAAAATACATTGATAGTAGGTTACATGTTTCCATTCACATAGTTCACACCAGTGTGGTCAGTTCCAGTGCATTCTAGTTCCAGAAAAAAAAAAAGTAGAAAATGTTTATTATTATTATTATTATTATTATACAGGATTTATATAGCACCAACAGTTTTCTCAGTGCTTTACAATATAAACATGCTGCATTTTTTCTGCACTGAACTGCATTGGAACACAAAACGCATAAAAAAAACACACCGAAACGCACATGTTCTTATTCAGGGCCAGTTCACACCACATGCAGTCCAGTGTGGTTTTTTTTTTCTGCATCAAAAATGCATTGATAGTAAGTTACATGGTTTCCAGTGGCATAGTTCACACCAGTGCGGTCAGTTCCAGTGCTTTCTAGAAAAAAAAAGTAGAAGATGAAGTGCATGTTCTCCGTGTGCCTGCGTGGGTTTCACCTGGGTACTTCGGTTTCCTTCCACACTCCAAAGACATGCTGGTAGGTGAATTGGCTCCTGTCTAAATTGGCCCTAGTATGTGTATGTATGAATGTGAGTTAGGGACATTAGATTGTACGCCCCTTGAGGGTTAGGGACTGATGTGAATGTACAATATATATGTAAAGCACTGCGTAAATTGACGGCGCTATATAAGTACCTGAAATATATAAATAAATAACACACATGTCTTTATTAAGGTTGAGGAAAAAGAGAGGGGAAAAAATGAACTGGAACGAATCAAAAATACATCAAAAACATACCAGAATGTGTAAAAAAACGTGCTTACAAAAACGCATCTGGAATGCATCTGGACTGTGTTTCTATGGTGTGAACCGGCCCTTAAGTCCAGAAAATTGTACGAACAACACCGCTTTCTAAGCAATTGTACGATAATCTGATCGTTAGTACACGGCTTTCGTCCAAAATCATTTGAAGGGACAAGCACGAACATTTTTCTCGTACGATACCAGATTGTACAATTTTTGTTTAATCAGTACAGTTTTCATCCGAAAATACAACAAATATATTACATCACTTTTGAATTTTCTTTCTGTCGTACAAGAATTTTTGTAGCTTTAGTAACCTCTACACTTTCAATATAAGACTAGCATGCAAAAAAAAAATCGACGATCATTCGTCTGATATTCTCATCGTGTGTATGGGGCTTTACAGATACTGTCTTATTGGCTTCTGATTTCATAGTCTTACATCCGCTTTCCTTTCATGGCTGCTCTGTTCAATAGATGCCGGAGTGTGACCACTCTGCTCAGGGGCGGACTGACAACTCATGGGCAGGGGCAGACTGACAACTCATGGGGCCTCTGGGCAATAGGAGATCATGATGCCCCTGTGTCCTTGCCCAAACTCAAAAAAGCCTATGAAAAAGATACCAGGGGCATCTCATGGGGCCCCCTACTGACCCCGGGCCCTCGGGCAGTGCCCGAGTTTCCAAATGTTCAGTCTGCCCCTGCTCATGGGGCCCCCGGGCAATATGGGATCATGGGGCCTCTGTGTCCTTGCCCAAACTCAAAAAAGCCTATGAAAAAGGTACCAGGGGCATCTCATGGGGCCCCCTACTGACCTCGGGCCCTCGGGCAGTGCCCAAGTTTCCAAATGGTCAGTCCACCCCTGACTCTGCTCATTATATTCTGTTATCAGATCTAGTCAGACACCACCGTCTCTGCTCAGACTTGCTCCCTGTCCCCCAGCACTAACAGGCTATGTGGGGACACCTAGGATGAGGGGTTTGGAAATTACATATACATGCCAGCACTGAGCACTGGAGCGGGAGAGTAGGAAGTGCATTTCCACTTAGATAAACAGATCATTCAAAGTACTTCTCAAGGAAAGCAATTTAAAACCCAGTGTTACTTTCTCACACTTATTTACATAAGATACTAATTTTCTTTAGAAAATTGGAATTTTCGTGCGTTTTGTAATCTGATGGTGCCACCATTGATTGCAATACTCAACCAAGCAAGCCTTCAGTTTCACCTCATGTTGCTACAGAAAATAATTTTCGTGGCCAAGAATTTTCTTTTCTTTCCAGGTCAAAGCTCAATTCTTTTTCGTTTATATTTCTCACACAATTCTCCCATTATTGATTCGAAATTCGTTCTTCAAAAAATTTCCAACATGCCCGATCACTAAAATTTGATGGTTACACAAAAATCGTCAGTTTCTATGACCCACTAATGGTGAGAAATTCAAACGAAAATTCTTAGAAAAGATTTTCTAAAGAAACTTCTTTCGGAATTTGACCCATGTATGGCCGGCTTTATTGCTTATAATGGAAACATGAATTTTTGGGATTCGAGTTCTTGCTGGCTGCGGGTGTGTACACTGAGTTGTAGAGCTCCATTATATCAGACCCTAAAGAGGGACTGTTGTTTCCAAATGGCACTGTGGCCATAAGATTGCAAAAGACATCTGCTTCTTATTGTAATTATCAGTTGCAATTACAGTATTAAAATAATAATCAATTTATTAATTAAACAAATAACACATTTATTTTACAAATTTGCCTTTTTGTACAGTACATTTTTTAGCTTATAACAGGGGTCTCCAAACATTTCAAACAAAGAGCCAGTTTACTGTCCTTCAGAGTTTAGGGGGGCCCGGATTGTAGCCAGTTGGAGTAGAAAATGTCCTGGGCCCAGTATCAATGAGAATAAGCATGACCTTGGGGTTGGTGTGGTCAGTAGGTTAAAAAAAATAACACATTTATTTTACATATTTGCCTTTTTGTGCATTTTTCAGCCTATAACAGGGGTCTCGAACACATTTCAAACAAAGGGCCAGTTTACTGTCCTTCAAAGTTTAGGGGGACCTGGATTGTAGCCAGTTGGAGTAGAAAATGTCCTGGGCCCAGCATCAATGAGAATAAAAATGGGCTTGGGGTTGGTGTGGTCAGTAGGTTAAAAAAAATAACACATTTATTTCACATATTTGCCTTTTTGTGCATTTTTCAGCCTATAACAGGGGTCTCGAAACAGTTCAAACAAAGGGCTAGTTTATTGTCCTTCAGATTTTAGGAGGGCTGGATTGTAGCCAGTTGGAGTAGAAAATGTTCTGGACCCAGCATCAGTGAAAATAAACATGGCCTCAGGTTTGGTGTGATTAGTAGGATAAAAAAAAAAATCACATTTACTTTACAAATTTGCCTTTTTGTGCATTTTTCAGCCTATAACAGGGGTCTCCAAACATTTCAAACAAAGGGCCAGTTTACTGTCCTTCAGATTTTAGGGGGGCCTCGATTGTAGCCAGTTGGAGTAGAAAATGTCCTGGGCCCAGCATCAGTGAGAATAAACATGGCCTCGGGGTTGGTGTGGTCAGTAGGAGAAGGAGTAGTGCCCCTTCATTGGTATTAGTGGGAGGAACAGTACACCTTCACTGGTATCAGTGGAAGAAATAGTGCTCCATTGTTGGTGTCAGTGGGAGAAATAGTGCTCCATTGTTGGTGTCAGTGGGAGAAAAAGTGCCCCATTATTGGCGTCAGTGGGAGAAATAGTGCCCCATTGTTGGTGTCAGTGGAAGAAATAGTACCTTATATCTAGAGATGAGCGAATCGAACCAGGCGAACCGAAATTCGATACGAATTTCAGGAAAAATTCGATTCGCGTCGAATCCGAATATTTGCCTACTTCGGGTGCGCGAATCGGATTTTTCCCGATCAGCCGGCAAAAGTGTCCCTGCAGAGAGCTCTGCTATTTCTGACAGTTCTCTGACAGAAGGAACACATGTACAGCGGTTGAAACATTGTATCTATTTGTTTCCATTTAGGATACAGATGTTTTTATTCGGAAACAGATGTTTCAACCGCTGTACATGTGAAGGAGCTGTCAGAGAACTGTCAGAAATAGAGGAACTCTGCAGATACACTTTTTGCCGGTTTGGAATTCTTATTTTCATCCTACTTCTTCTTCTTCTTCTTCATCCTCATCCTCAGAAGAAGAAGAAGAGGATGAGGATGAAGAAGAAGAAGAAGAAGAAGAAGAAGTAGGATGAAAATAAGAATAATTCCAAGCCGGCAAAAAGTGTATCTGCAGAGCTCCTCTAAGTGTATCTGCAGAATAGAGGAGCTCTGCAGATACACTTTTTGCCGGCTTGGAATTATTCTTATTTTCATTCTACTTCTTCTTCTTCTTCTTCTTCCTCTTCATCCTCATCCTCATCCTCTTCTTCTTCTTCTGAGGATGAGGATGAAGAAGAAGAAGAAGTAGGATGAAAATAAGAATAATTCCAAGCCGGCAAAAAGTGTATCTGCAGAGCTCCTCTATTCTGCAGATACACTTAGAGGAGCTCTGCAGATACACTTTTTGCCGGCTTGGAATTAATCTTATTTTCATCCTACTTCTTCTTCTTCTTCTTCTTCATCCTCATCCTCATCCTCAGAAGAAGAGGATGAGGATGAGGATGAAGAAGAAGAAGAATATGTAGGATGAAAATAAGATTAATTCCAAGCCGGCAAAAAGTGTATCTGCAGAGCTCCTCTAAGTGTTGAAACCGCTGTATGGAGTGAATGTCCCAGAACTGTCAGAAATAGCCTATTTCTGACAGTTCTGGGACATTCCCTCCATACAGCGGTTGAAACATTGTATCTATTTGTTTCCATAAATGGATCCATTTATGGAAACAAATAGATACAATGTTTCAACCGCTGTATGGAGTGAATGTCACAGAACTGTCAGAAATAGGCTATTTCTGACAGTTCTGGGACATTCCCTCCATACAGCGGTTGAAACCGCTGTATGGAGTGAATGTCACAGAACTGTCAGAAATAGGCTATTTCTGACAGTTCTGTGACATTCCCTCCATACAGCGGTTGAAACATTGTATCTATTTGTTTCCATAAATGGATCCATTTATGGAAACACATAGATACAGTTTTTCAACCGCTGTATGGAGTGAATGTCACAGAACTGTCAGAAATAGGCTATTTCTGACAGTTCTGTGACATTCACTCCATACAGCGGTTGAAACATTGTATCCATTGGATATGGATCCATTTATGGAAACAAATAGATACAATGTTTCAACCGCTGTATGGAGTGAATGTCACAGAACTGTCAGAAATAGCCTATTTCTGACAGTTCTGTGACATTCACTCCATACAGCGGTTTCAACCGCTGTATGGAGTGAATGTCACAGAACTGTCAGAAATAGCCTAAGAAATAACGGAGCTCTGCAGATACACTTTTTGCCGGCTTGGAATTCTCCTTCTTCTCATCCTTCTTCTTCTTCTCATCCTTCTTCTTCTTCTCATCCTTCTCCTTCTTCTCATCCTTCTCCTTCTTCTCATCCTTCTCCTTCTTCTCATCCTTCTTCTCATCCTTCTCCTTCTTCTCATCCTTCTTCTCATCCTTCTCCTTCTTCTCATCCTTCTCCTTCTTCTCATCCTTCTCCTTCACCTTCTTCTCATCCTTCTCCTTCTTCTCATCCTTCTCCTTCTCCTTCTTCTCATCCTTCTCCTTCTTCTCATCCTTCTCCTTCTCCTTCTTCTCATCCTTCTCCTTCTTCTCATCCTTCTCCTTCTCCTCATCCTTCTTCTCATCCTTCTCCTTCTTCTCATCCTTCTTCTCATCCTTCTCCTTCTTCTCATCCTTCTCCTTCTTCTCATCCTTCTTCTCATCCTTCTCCTTCTTCTCATCCTTCTCCTTCTTCTCATCCTTCTTCTCATCCTACTTCTCATCCTTCTCCTTCTTCTCATCCTTCTCCTTCTCCATCTTCTCATCCTTCTCCTTCTCCTTCTTCTCATCCTTCTCCTTCTTCTCATCCTTCTCCTTCTCCTTCTTCTCATCCTTCTCCTTCTCCTTCTTCTCATCCTTCTCCTTCTTCTCATCCTTCTCCTTCTCCTTCTTCTCATCCTTCTCCTTCTCCTTCTTCTCATCCTTCTCCTTCTCCATCTTCTCATCCTTCTCCTTCTCCTTCTTCTCATCCTTCTCCTTCTCCTTCTTCTCCTTCTCATCCTTCTCCTTCTTCTCATCCTTCTCCTTCTCCTTCTTCTCATCCTTCTCCTTCTCCTTCTTCTCATCCTTCTCCTTCTCCTTCTCCTTCCTCATCTCCAAGGGCATTTAAATTAAAGGTACAGTGTTCTGCACTAATTTAAAGGCTCTCTGAAGCCTAGAAACCCTTTTTATAAGTTAACTTCTTAGCGAATAAATTCGCATCAAATCGAATTTCTTCCTGAAATTCGGCGAATTAGCCGAATCGAATTTTTGAATAATTCGCTCATCTCTACTTATATCATTTGGAGGAATATTGTCCCAAGGGCCAGATAAAGGCTAAGAAAGGGCTACAGTTTGAAGCCCCCCTGGCCTATAATAAAACACCTAAACAGGATATTTATTAATACAGTTTACCAAATTAAAATGCATATATCCATAAAATTGTAACATAGTAAACATTATTTAGGTAGGCAAATTGATCATAGATTTATTGTCAAGTTAACTACACAAATCACAAGGAGGTTAATAACTGAATGTCAGCTTCTTTGAGAAGGTATGTACAGCTAAAAAAGACAAGTGATGTCACCAGTTGTAATCGCTTTTCAAGCAGTCCGTCTGGCAGACTTATCATTCTCTCCGTGTGTGAGTGATACAACTCTCTCTGTGGACTCCATTCACTGTATAATCAGTGGATTCTAGGAAAACACGTCGATGAGTAAGTGACCTGTCAACGTGGACAGCAATGCAATGTGTCAGGCATTGTGCACCGTTCTGTGATCATTGAGGCTGATGGACATTTTCTGTATGTCTGCGTTTTGATGGAGACCAGTCATAGCAAAGAAAATTACAAGTTATCCCCAGACAGACTTTTTGATGTTTTCCTTTTTTATTCTTACCTGTTTTGTGTGGTTGCTAACTTATAACAAACTATCTTTTTATGTTTCGCATATACACTTTCAAGAAGCCAACTGGAGCTCAACCTGGAATTCAAAGCAGGATCTGAGCTTCAGGAGCTTGGAAGTGTGCCAGCCTTTGACAGTACCTCTACTGAAGTCATTATATCTAGAAAGGTAATGAAGTGTGTAAGAGTGGCTTTGCGATTAGCTGGATATTTGGTGCCAAAAGCACAATTCCCTGCTCCGTTCCTGCTTTTGCTAGAACACTTTGCTAACCCTCCTGCTGAAACCGAACCTATATTGTGCCCACTCCATGCCAGAGGCTTCCACTCGACATTCCCGACCATGGACCTTTACCTCCCAAGGAAAGAATGTCCACATATTAATGAGGTTGCTGCTCTTTACTGATGGAACTTAGGAAATTACATAACAATCGCATCGCATTGACATACATTCTGGAGTCGCTTGTGTAACGGAACCGACCCAGACAGGACTTCCGTTAGAATACCGCTTCCCTGTCCGAACACCTACCACAGACACCACAGCCAACTATACAAGACTAGACGACACCAGTCTTAAAGTAAACCAGAGTAGACTAGTTTATTTGAACACAGATACAAGATATATACACTCAGGGGACAAGGCGACAATCCCCCCTCCCTGTATAATGACATAGGACGGGACAATCTACATTTAGTAACAAGAGACACACAGGTATTCAAACTTCACACCAGCAGACAGTGCCATCAGGAGGGAGACCTGCTAGAGACACCCCCCCCCACTAAGCTAATACACATAAACACATACATCCCATAATAGTTTGCTCCCAAGCAAGACAAACAATAGAACAATGGGATGCAGCAACAAAACACCAACCAATCCACAACCCCCCCAGCCCACCTATCTCCTAAACATGTCTACACAATATTAGACAGATCACCCTGTACCCCTAACAGGCACAGGGTGACTTAAACATAATAGGGATATGGGGAGCTGAGACAGTGGTCTCCCCACCTCTCCAAAGTGAGCTGGGTTCCATGGGCCCCCTACCCAAAGTGACTCCCATCACAGCTTGATAATGCATAGTCAATCACATTTAGTAGATGGACCCCAATAGTCACATGTGAAAGCATATCCGGTACTTTAAGCAGCCATCTCTTTCTAATAGTCTCTCCTTTCACTCGGGGTCGTTAATACTCATAGGGCTGGGTTCTCTGTAAACACCTCTGCCATTGGTACATCTCTAATGGGACCCTCCAGGGAAATAGCCACACTTGGGGAACCCTTGTCTTTGCATTAAAGCCTTTTGCAACCTGCTCTAGCCCCCCCTTCATAAGAGTCAGGAAGTCTACAGCCAGCTCTCCGGGGTGCAGGTCTGCTTATCCCTGGCCTCAAGGCCTGTCAAGGGCCTCATCGTGCTGGTTACATATGTACTGGTGTGGGGTGTTTGGCTCCCATGCCCCAACTGCACTAGGGCTTCTCCAAACCTAGCTTATAACTCACCCATGACATCACTGCAGGAGGGCTCTAACTCAAAAGGGCCTAGCACATGGTCACACTTTCTAGTGTTACCAGACATGATTCTGGCTCAGAACCAACTAGTGGAAAACTAGCTAACTGCACCTGCCTACAAGTGAGCCAAATTAACGAGGGTGCACCTAAACCTTCACTTATTCTTTATAGAGTATTGTATATTTTCAATGTTTTCTGACTCTTTTTTGGAGGAGGGGGGTGGCTGCACTTGATGTTGGAAGAGTGACATGCCTGTGGCAGGACTGAAAATTTTTTACTAAACCAAACACACTAGTAGTGTGTAATGGCGTGTATCTCATTACCTGTAGGTTGCTGCTTCTGATAAATATCTTCCTGCAGTTGCTCCTTCCCTGCCACTGTTTTCTGCCTCCGTGAAGACTAACAGAAACTGCAGCTACTCACAAAAGTTGGAGGGGAGCAGGCACCTAAAAGCATGTGTAATGTACTTTGTGTATTCAGGGTTGGAGGTGCCGGGCTGTCTTGGGTGGGTTCCTGGCTGGCCTGGGTGCCTGGCTGTTGATTAGCTTATTGATGATTAGATCACTGTTGTCTGTTGGCTAGTCCACCTGGAGGTTCCTACAGGATGAGATTAGTCTTGTGTCAATTTGACCTCGTTATCTAATCAGTGTGGGATGTTTATCCCAAGGTGTAATATTTGTTTTTATTATTCATATGGGGACTGCACCTATTTCTGAAGTGTATACAAACCTGTATTTCTGTTCAATAAAGTCGTTCCAGTTGCACCTAAGCTAGTGTCCTCTAATCCTTGGGTGCAATGCCTGGCTATAATACCTTAGTCCTGTGTCCCAGTGGCGAGGAAGCAGGTTTCTGACGGAAGCACCCAGGCGGGGTGCCAGGCAGTCCGTCACACATTCTATCTATGAAGGTAAAAAAGCCCCCCCAGCCCCCATGATACTTATCTAAGCTCGATCTCAATCCAGTGATGTGCATGGAAACCTCAGCTCTCTCAGGTCTCTCCCTCCTCACTAGCTGAGACAAAACAGCGGGAGTCACTGACTCCCACTGCTGTCAATCACAGTTGTGAGGAGCAAGGCTGAGCTGTGCTCTGCTGTGTCTTATGGACTCGGGAGTGAGCATGCACCAGTGCCCCCATAGCAAGCAACTTGCTATGGGGGCACTGCTCAGGGGGACGGAGCCCGAAGCATTGGCGGGGAACCCAAGAAGAAGAGGATTGACGCTGCTCTGTGCAGAACCACTGCACAGAGCAGGTAAGTAGGACATGTTTGTTATTTCAAAAAATAAAAAAGAAGACTTTAGTATTACTTGAGGTTTCCCACCACATTTGGCCTCATTCACACAGACGTACCTATACATACACTCATGCAAGGGGCCATGTTTACCCGTACAAGAATCACAGGTGTTCAAAGCAACTGTGTGTGCAGGCAGTCCCTTTTGTGTCTATTGAGAGGCAGCTGCTGTACGGACACATCCATTGGTTCCAATTTACCAGCCAAATGCAGACAGTGTGAGTTTGCTCCCACTCGGATCTTAAATTGAGACCAGTGGCTGTGTCCGTACACGTGGACGGATCGGTATGTCAGGTGATGGGGATGCAAGCTCCATTTTGCGGAAAATGCCAAGATATCTTCAGCTGCTTATAGCTCTGGATCTATTGATTACTTTTCACATACCTTTTTACTGATGATCACCTATGACTGTGATGATGGTCTGAATTGTCCAGGTTTGTGACAAGTTTACTTAAAGCAATTAACTAAGATGACCCTTTAATGGATCCCAGAATTCTTCGTCAGGTTGGTTGGGCTCCTTGGGTACATTTTATGCCTTTAATTGCATTACCAAAGACTGTCATGAAATCTTGAAATATTTGAAGCCAGTTACACGGAAATATCAAATATGAAATCTGAATTCCCCAGAAAAGGTAAAAAACCAGCCCAAAGGTTAGTTGCTGCTTGGATGAAACAGATACGGGTTAACAATAACTAGAACTATATCCAGACATTCTTCATTTCTCAGAGTTCACTTGTCGTGTGCCACTCCAGAAGATTGCTGTGTTTTATTATACATGTTAAAGAAACCTTGTCGCCAATTTATAAATTGCAAGTAAAAGCAATATAAAACTGAGTATTTCAAATGCCCACACATGCAATGTTTTTCCTGTCCATAGGTTATTTTTTAATCACTTGAAATGTGCCTTTTAAGTTGCTAGAAAATTTGAGTACTCCAGAAGAGTCATTTCCCTTTCAGAGCTCTCTTCATCCTTGCACATCATAGCTCCCACCCCTTCTGGGAGTGGCTCATTATTGTTTGTGCTGGCCCAGCTCCTCTTCCTCTCCCCTCATCTCCCTACATAACTTTTATTGTAGCCTCCAGGGAGAGGAACACTATAAAACAGTGTTTCTTAAAGTATGGGTCACAGACCTATTTGCCACGAGTCTCCTTTGCCCAAGCTGCCACCCACCCTCTCTGTCACCCATGACATTTACATGTTGCAGCAAAGGGTGGAACCACAGTGCACAGATATTTTCAGGGGATGCAGAGATAAGCAGTTGAGGTGCAAAGGTTATCAATTGGAATGAAATTCAGGTTCGCCACTACTATGGATTTAAGTCACATCCTGCTAATTGGGGATTTCTAGTCCCAATTACTTTTCATGGCAATTTACTTTAATGGAAATAAATTAGTGGTCAAATGCACTTACAAGTTTATGATTTAAAATCACTTTTCTGTGGCCCAGAGATGGCTCTCCAGTCTAATCCAGGAACCCTCCTGTGGGGGTTAGCACTGAAACATGTCCAGGATGATGTGCAAAATATGGCCTCTATAGCAGCCGAGAGGAGAGTTCCTCCGTTAGTCAAAGTTTTACTGTATTTTCATGGTGACAAGATCCCCTTTCTCCACCCTGGTATACTAGGATGGCCTTAGACTAGGTTCACACCCGTGTGTTTTCTTTGTGTTTTTTCTTTGTGTTTTTTGTGCATTTTTGCAGCACATTTTCAAGCATGTTTTTGATGTGTTTTCATGCTTCATGCATTTTTTTGTAGGAGACTGGTCGGTAAACACAAAACCCTACCGAAAATGCATTTTCCATACACTTTCATTGAAATCTTTGGTTAAAAAAAAAAATGCACGTTCCTGCATGAAAAGAGTAATTGCACCTTTGCACCTCAAAAAACACACTGCATAAAACTGCATAGATGTCTATTAGACCCATAAAAAACCATGTTAAATCAATCGTCATGTGTTCCTGAGCTTCTGAAAATGTGATAAAAAATGCACAGGTGTGAACCTAGCCTAGTCATTTCATACAACCAAGTGGAGTGTGTATCTTTTTGCAAATTACCACTAATTTGCACAGTGGCTAAATGGTTAGCACCTCTGCCTGGCAGTATTAGGTTGCTGGTTCAAATCCCAACTGTGGCACCACCTGCCTGGAGTTTGCATGTTCTCCCTGTGACTGCGTGGGTTTCCTCCAGGTACTCCAGTTTCCTCCCACTCTCCAAAGACATGCTGGTAGGTTAATTGGCTCCTGTCTAAAATTGTCCCTGGTATGTGCATGTGAGTTAGGGACTTTAGATTGTACGCCCCTTGAGGGTTAGGGACTGATGTGAATGTACAATATATATGTAAATCACTGCACTATATAAGTACCTGAAATAAATTAAATAATTACTGCTAATATAGAACATGGAATCAGCATAGTGATTTACACAGGAAAGGACTGTTCATTTATACATTTCTGAAGTGTAATAAAATACATATGCTATTGCCATCAGGTCGAATCCGGATATCCGAGGGATACAATCCCATTCTCATGAGTACAAATTATCATTATTTGCAGATGACATCCTCCTCACACTTACGAATCCCTACACCTCTTTACCGATTTTGCACAAAACTTTTAAACAATTTGGGGCTTTATCAGGCTATAAGGTCAACACGTCCAAAACTGAGGCACTTCCAATACATGTTTCTCCTGTTGTTCTTTCCTCCCTTCAGGCAGCCTTTCCCTACCGGTGGTGCACCCACTCTTTAAAATATTTAGGCACCAACCTTACTTCCTCTTACCAATCCATATACGAGGCCAATTTTCCCCCACTATTTATAGCAATTTCTCGCTCCCTGAAACACTGGGATGCCTTGCCTATCTCTTTCCTCGGTCGTATTAATGTCTTAAAAATGATCGTGCTACCCAAACCTTTATATCTGTTTGCAACCCTCCCCGTACCCGTTCCTATGTCCAAGCTTCACTCCCTTCAGAAATCTTTCTTACATTTTATTTGGTACAACAGGCGGCACAGGATTGCTCGTTCTGTTCTGCTTTCCCCACGTTCTAGGGGAGGCTTGGGAGCTCCGGATATAATAACATACTATTTTGCAACCCACCTTCGCTTTCTTATGTCATGGTCCATTCACTACCCTCCCAATACATGGACTGAGATCGAGTCTTTACAATTGTCCCCAGTTCATCTGTGTTCCCTTCTCTGGTCGACCTCGGCGGTGGATGTCCTTTCTTTTCGCCACTTACTCCTAGGCCCCATGCTTTTTTCATTGACTGTTTGGCAGAAATGTAAGGCTAAATTCACATTGGCTTCTCAATGCTCCCCACTGACAAATATCCTTTATAACCCTAATCTTCCAGACAATATGGCCATGTCCTGGATGTCTCTCTGGGTAGTATCTAACCTTTTTCAACTACGTCACTTGGTACACCCGGTGACTCGTAAGTTACATTCATTCTCGGATCTCCAGAGGAAAGCCTCTCTACCCTCTCGTCATCTATATATATATACCTTCAAATACGCCACTTTTTCTCTACTCTATCACCCTCATTGAGCTTGGGGAAACCTACCCTCTTCGAACGTCTATGTATGGAAGGTCCCCATCAAAGGGGTATTGTCTCTAGCACCTATAAACTTCTTATGGAGGCCCCCCCTTTGTCCAATGACGCTCACCTTTATATGCGTAGGTGGTCTCAATTTATACAACGTGATATTGACTTATTAACGTGGAAGAAAATATGGGATAATGCATCTAAATCCTCTATTTGTGTGGTTTTTAAGGAAAACATATACAAGATTATGATGTTGTGGTACAAAACACCGGAAGTTCTTCATGTTTATAATCCGAGTGCTTCTCCTGCCTGCTGGCGCTGTAGTAGAGCTTCTGGCTCTCTTTATCATATTTTTTGGACCTGCAGCTCCATTGCTCCTTTTTGGGAAGAGGTCCGCTCCTTGTTGCAATCATTGTTGCAAGTTTCTCTCCCATTTGACCCACTGCATTTTTTGCTGGGCTTGCCATTCCAGGGTCTATCTAAACTAGCCAGAAAACTTGCTGCACATGTGCTGACCGCGGCCAGGAGAAGTATTCCTATGTGTTGGTTATCCTCTACCCCACCTTCATTGCCAACTTTGTATAAACTTATTACCGATGTAAGACAGATGGAGTGTTTGACTGCTTCACATAGTGGTTCGTTTGCTGTATTTGAGATGATTTGGCTCCCGTGGGATACCTTCTCTTCCTCTATGCCAGCCCAAATTGCAAGACCCTGATTTTTCTCGCACTGTTACTATATGACTCCACTGGTCTTGACCAAATGTAATCTTAGCCATCGATGTACCTCTATGTTTTGCTTGTTTTATTTTCTCTTTGTTTTCTGTAACACTTGATTTACTTGAAAACCAATAAAAATTGTTAATATGAAAAAAAAAAATACATATGTAGGAACAGGGGCGGACTGACAACTCATGGGGCCCCTGTGTCCTTGCCCAAACTCAAAAAAGCCTTAGAAAAAGGTACCAGGAGAATTTAATGGGGCCCCCTACTGACCCTGGGCCCTCGGGCAGTGCCCGAGTTTCCAAATGGTCAGTCCGCCCCTGCGTAGGAACTTCTAAGACAATGAAAGGTGCATTTAATTGATGCAAATTACAGGTCAGAGAACTAGCATAGTGAAAAAAAAGACCCTTCATAAATGACTAAAGCATAAGTATAGATTCTACATAATCATAAAGAACACATTGTTACACAACCGTAAAGAAACTTATATAGCAACCAAAGACACACCAAGAGATTTTTACAACAATATTGGGAAATAAATAAAAGGATATTGTCTCATAGAAAAAGGATACTAACTAGAAATAATGGACTGAAAAGTGGCTTATTGGGGAACAGAATACTATACAATATATACACTATATTCTTCCAGAAGTGCATTTGTGAGGTCAGGCACTGATGTCGGACGAGAAGGCCTGGCTCACAGTCTCCACTCTAATTCATCCCAACGATGTTCTATCAGGTTGAGGTCAGGACAGGGGCGGACTGACCATTTGGAAACTCGGGCACCGCCCGAGGGCCCAGGGTCAGTAGGGGTCCCATGAGATGCCCCTGGTACCATTTTCATAGGCTTCTTTGAGTTTGGGCAAGGACACAGAGGCCCCATGATCCCCTATTGGCCGGAGCCTACATGAGTTGTCAGTCCACCCCTGGGTCAGGACTCTGTGCAGGCCAGTCAAGTTCCTCCACCCCAAACTGACTTTAGAGTCCTGTGGCAGCGTGCTTTACACCACTGCATCCGACGTTTACATTGTACTTGGGGATGTAAGGTTTGGATGCACCTGCTCGGCCATTATTGATGGTAGATAGTAGGGATGTGAAACAATGAGACAAAGTAGAACACGTGACTGTGGAGTCAGATGACTACATGTTTTGGGGCGGGCCCCTTCATCACATGTGACTCACATTGGCTAAAGGGACTGAATATAAGGGGGAGCCAGGAATTGAATCAACCCCTGGACAATTAACCCCATACTGCCTAGTTAGTCCTGGGAGCCGGGAATTAAACCAACCCCCGGATAGTTAACCGCATATTGCCTGGTTAGTATTAAAAATTGTAATAGATTATAAATAAAAAATAAATAAATTGATAAATGAATACATGATTACACAATGTTATGAGGGTTGACGAAAACACACCATGATAAAGTAAAACTACATAGAATCAAAAAAGAAAACAAAAAAGGAGAAAAACCAAAGGAACAGGGCAAAACACTAGGAGACACTAATATCTCTGTACTTTGCTCTATTCAGCTTTCCCTCAACCCTGACCAGTCTCCCAGTCACCCGTACAGCATGATGTTGCCACCACCATGCTTCACTGTTAGGATGGTATTGGGCAGATGATGAATGGTGCCTGGTTTCCTCCAGACATAACATTTAGAATTGAGGCCAAACAGTTCAATCTTGGCTTCATCAGACCAGAGAATCTTATTCCTCACAGTCAGTTATTCAGGTGCTTTGTTTTCAAACTCCAAGCAAGCTTTTGTGTGTTATGCACTGAGGAGAGGCTTCTGTCATAAAGTCCATGTCGGTGGAGGGCTGTAGTGATGGAGCTATGTCAGAGTGATCATCGGGTTCTTGGTAACCTCTCTTACTGAGACCCTTCTCTACCAATTGCTGAGTTTGGCCAGGTGACCATCTCTGGGAAGAGTCCTGGTTACGCCAAACTTCTTTCATTTGAGAATTATGGAGGCCACTGTGCTCTTGGAAACCTTCAGTGTAGCAGATTTTTTTTTTTTTTCTTTACGTTGCCTTCCTCCGGTCTGGGCCTTACAATAATCCTGTCTCTGAGCTCTACAGGCAGTTCCAGTGACCTCATGGACTTTGCTCTGATATAGTATGCATTGTCAGCTGTGAGGCCTTTTATAGACAAGTTTGTGCTATTCCAAATCATATCCAATCAATTTATTTTAGCACAGGTGAACTCCAATCAAGGTGTAAGCCTCTCAGCAATGACCAAGAGAAATGGGAGGCACATGAGATCAATTTCAAATGTTGTTGCAAAGGGTCTGAATACTAATGCCAATGCAATAAATCAGTTTTTACTTTTTCATACATTTGCAAACATTTCTGAAGTTCTGTTTTCTTGTTGTCTTTATGGGGTACTGAATGTAGATTAATGAGGAAAAAATAAATTTAAGCAACTATGAAAAAAGTGAAGGCTATCTGAATACTTTATGAATGCACTGTGTATATATATAAATATCTGTATATAGTATATGTACAGTAGTTATATGGAATTATGAATTATATATAAGTGCAATGTCAGATTATGGTCAGTAGATGGCAGCAACTTACTTAGTTCTGACCAGCTTACTCCAACCATTCACAGGTTGGTCTGACAAGCTGATTAGAAGTATACAATGTATCTTCTTTTAGTAGCAACTTACTGGATGAGTTATACCTTCATATTAAAAACATGATAATAGGGAAAATATATTTAAAACGCCTGCCTGCACTGTTATTTTCTAGTACATTTTGGAAATTCTCCCTAAGACTCTGTTCACAATAGCGCAATTTCAGATGTGACTTGAGTCGCACAGGATCGCATGACAATGGAAATCACATTGTTTTCAATGGCGTCCATTCACATCAATGCAGCAGAGCATGCTGCAATTTTAGAAAAGGTTAACACTGTTCTGCTGCTGGCCAGTTTTACACTGCTATATCATCTGCAGTCTCTTAGGCTACATTCACACTTGAGATCAGGGGCAGACTGACAACTCATGGGGTCCCCGGGCAATAGGGGATTATGGGGCCCCCGTGTCCTCGCCCACACCCAAAAAAGCCTATGAAAAAGCCAATGAAAGGTACCAGGGGCATCTCATGGGGCCCCCTACTGACCCTGGACCCTCGGGCAGTGCCCGAGTGGCTAAATGGTCAGTCCACCCCTGCTTGAGATACTGCTCTTTAGCAAGGGTGCAGAAGTACCATTGATTCTTAATGGCACACTCACACATTGGGAAATGCAGCGCATTTTCCTGCACACCAAATTGCAACACCATGTGCATGGCATGATTTTAACTCCTTCCCATAGGGCCTTTTGTAGGATGACAGCCAAGTGAGATCCCTATTATCCTGGGAGGATGTCATATGACTTCCTCCCAGGATTGCATCTCATGCGCACCCCACGGGCCGTGCTCTGGTGTGATTTGTCACCAACCGCTTTCACAGTGTGAGGAAAGTACTGCCGATAACCGGCAAATGTGACAGGGGAAATCTGCACTGATCACCAGGGCACTGATTATCAGTGCCACTCAGCAGTGCCACCCATTAGTACCCAGCAGTGTCTTCAGCAGTGTCACCCAACAGTGCCGCCCATCAGTGCCACCCAGCAGTGCCACCCATCAGTGCCTCCAGTTAGTGCCATCTGTCAGAGCTGCCCATCAGTGCCCATCAGTGCTACCTATCAGTGTCACCTCATCAGTGCCCTTCAGTACTGTCTATCAGTGCCCATCAGTGCTGTGTATCAGTGCAACCTCATCAACGCACATCAGTGAAGGAGGAAAATTACCTGTTTGCAAAATGTTATAATAGAAACAAAGAAAACCTTTTTTTCCAAATTGTTTGCTCTTTTTTTGCTTATAGTGCAAAAATAAAAAAATTCAGTGGTGATTAAATACCACCAAAAGAAATCTCTATTTGTGTGAAAAAAATTATAAAAATTTCATTTGGGTACAGTGTAGCATGACTGCACAATTTGTCATTCAAAGTGCAACAGCACTGAAAGGTGAAAATTGGCCTGGGAAGGAAAGGGGTAAATGTACCTGGTAGGGAAGTGGTTAAAACTGTGCTACTAGCTGTGATTGATCACAGTGGTCATATGTATAGACTGGGCCAATCACAGCCCATCTGTAGCATGTGATCAACGGTTGCCAATCACAGTTGATCACAACACAAACTACTGAATGAATCAGTTTCATTCAGTAAAAATGCTTACTTATACCAATGAATTCCGTAGGTATAAGCAATCACAAGGTGTAAAAAAAAAAATCCTGTTTACTTGCCCAGAGTAGTACAATGTTCTACAAGATTCAGGGAGTTCTTTCCCTGCGTTTTGGTAGGTAGAACAGCCCACTGAAATGCATGGGCTGCCTGCAGGCAGAATGCAGGTCACACAAGCGTGAACCTAGCCTTTATTCTTAATGAAAACCTGATAGAAATTGGCCAGCAGCAGGACAGTATTGCATCAGTAAGAACAGGGGCAGGTCATCTCTAGTCTATTACTATTTAATGAAACAGCAAATGTCATTATTTAAAGTTTAAGCTTACCTTCATGATGATTTTTAAAAAATCCCTCTATGCAATTCTGTATCTAGAGAATAATACATACCAGAGCTCCTCCTATTGTAAATGATGAAGGTACAGTTGCAGGTGATGGGGGACCAATCCAGAAAAAGCGCTGGCCCCTGCCTTTGGCAGGAAAGACTGAATATCACAATAATGCACCCCTAGTGGCTGAGATGAGCTCAGCTAGAAGAGTAGACCATGCACTGCCACTAGGGGTGTCAGGAAGGAAGGTAATGAAGGGCCAGTGCTTTTCTGGATTGGTCCCCCAACACCCGCAACTGTAATTGGAGGACCTTCACCATTTACAACAGGAAGAGCTCTGGTATGTACTATTCACTGCATACCAAATTGAATAGAAGGCTTTTTGGAAAATCTCCATGAACTTACACTATTAAACTACCTGAAAAAAAAAGAAGTTTTTAAAAAATAAAATGAATCAGATTAGGGATGCTGTTGCTGTATATAGGACAATCTAATTGTAAAGGCATAAAAATAAATTGAATAGTTAAATATGTGCCACCAGTGTACACTGTTGATGTTGAGACTGTCTGTGAAAATTGTACTGTTCCACAATAATATGTACAGTTTTGGGGCATCATCCAAGAATGTTATTTACAAGATGTGTGTATTTTCAGTGTTGCTGGAAAGGGACAGGATTACATTACAGTATTAGGATTACAGTACAGTTATCCTGCCCTAACAGAACTGTCAACGCTGGACCAAGGAGAAAGCTGAAGACAGCACTGGAGAATCGAGAGGGTAAGTGTCTTGGAAATTCGCTTTAACGAATTTCTCCTTACCGTGAGTACTCGCAGTTGGATGCGCAGAAATCCCCCATAAAGCTGTGCGAATCTCGCTTACCACGACTGCAGCCAAACTACACGATTCCTGCCCATCCAAATACTTTGGTTCTGTTGAATTTGTGGGTGATTGGAGCTCCGTTACCCTAGAATGATCACACGACACTCTAGGCTGGTTGCAATCCACATAAGGGCCGGCTTTAGGCTCAGCTCTCTGTTTTATTAAGAATACACACATGCCCCCCACATGAATAAAGTCAATCCCTCCCACCGAACAATACAATGGGGATTGCCTATACAGAGGATGTACATTCCAATTGGAGCATAGCCTTTGCTATTATCTATCACTGGTCCTCCCCCATGAGTCTTCTGAGGTCAGCAGACTTCCTCCCCTTCCCCCCTATGAGCCATCTGAGGTCATATTTCCTGTCCTACTAGCTTCTATTGGTATGCAAAATTCTCTGCACAAGCATCTCCCTAAAAATATCAGTCTGTACCTGGATGGGCCCGATACGATCTTTATTAAAACACATCCATCCGAGATACAGTTCAGATTAGTAATGGGTTGTAAGATATGCATAAGCCTACACGTGGAGTTCACACCGCTTGCGCATTGCGTTATGAAGCCCACGTGGTACCATGCTGCTGATATGCGGATACAGGCCCACGGTCTACTGACAGCAGCATTCGCATGGAATGCCGTGGTGGTATACACGCCGGTCTATAAGCGCAGATCTGCCATCTCATCCATTACCAAGCTGAGTACTGTAATACATACATTGTACATGCGCATGGCCCAATTGCAGCCTTCAGAGCTTTAATTAAGCCACACGAGAGACATATGAATAACACGAATATATGACACATTTAAAGTTCGACCAATAATACAAAATTTCCATGACATTCCCTCCTGTTTTATCATATTCTCCTCGTGTCCCTTCTTGATCTTCTTCAGCTTGATGGGTGTAGTCTCAAACTTCAAAGAGTTCCTGTAGTTGTCCCTGAGAATAAAGCTCCACGGGGTACCTGAAACAACAAGACCCGACGCAGACTCGACGCAAACAGGCTTGATTGAAGCGATGATCCTCAAGAGCGTTGGAACCTTCACTACAGGAAGGCTCTTGCAAAAACCACAAACAGACTTGTGGTATGAATTAAGCTTGTGATCCCACGGTGGTCTGGGGAGATCCAGCAATAGATTCTCAAATTGCCCCTGCAGACGGGGCCACACAAGGCTGGTCTCGACCCAGACAGTTTTCCAAATCGCAGACACAAATAATGATGAGGCTTGAAGCTTGCTTGAAGGTCTTGGAGAATGTGGTCTTCAGAGAGATAAATTAGAGGGAAGCCAGGACGTAATCTGTAGAGAAGGTGGTTGGTTGGTGAGGTCTTCCCCCGATCAGTGGTTGGAGTGGGATCCCCGGAGCGGGCATGGAGATGTGGTCGTCTGCCCGAGCTTGGCTTACACGGTCGATGAGGCAACAGGAACATCTCACCGCGGCATATAAAAGGCAGATGAAAAAGAGAAGCATCAGGATATACACTCCCACTTCCTTCAACCAAGATCCGATGGAGAACAGGAAATCTCCCAATCCTCCCAAACCCTTGAACGGATTCCAACCCTCACTAGCTATAGCTCTAGCTTTTCCCTGTAGTTCACTAACTTTGTCCATATGGGCCTGGACCTTGTCATCGGTGTCTTCTATCCAAGTACAACAATCCTCTCCGATGAACTCACAGAACCCCCCTTTGGCGGCTAAAAGATAATCAAGGGCCATCTTCTCCTGAAGCACTAAAATTCCCATCTGCCGTTGTTCTTGGGCAATTTCTCTGACAGCCTCTACGGTCTCGTTAAACATACTATCCACGATGACAGAAAAATTGTTCAGGCGCTTCATAAGTTCTATTCCCCATCCTGTCCATGAGGGGAACCAAGCCCATGCCTGGTCGCCCTCAGAGAACAGTTCCCTGCGAACTCTTCCTGCCATCCTTACCTTCTTGTGGACCATCAACTCTTCATGGTCCATCACTACATAGGATGCGGGGACTAGCTTTATGAGGGCACACGAACCTTTCGCGTTCTGGGGGAATGTTCTATAGGCTGCCGAACCACACAGAAAATAGTATGGACCTGTCAGAGCAGAACAGGAGGAGTTCCTCGTTCGGCCTCTGGCACTGAGCAACAGTTGCACAGACTGGGGGATTGCTCCCTCAGTCTGCACATCACATCCGTCCTTCCAACACACGTGGTCTGGTCGGTCAGTGTGGTTACTCAGAAGGGAAGTCTGGTTAGTCAGATTGACAGTTATACCTCCCTCGCAGGTGGTAGTCCCAACAAACTTGTTACCTGTGCCAAAGCTGATGTTAAAGCACACCTGAGGGCTGCCTAGCTGTCCAGTTACCCATAATGGACTGACGAGGGTCCTACAGGAGCTAGAGCTAATATTGGTGCTGAAACTGATGTTACCTGCTAAAAATGTGTCATTAAGTTCTACCGATAAATGTCTACGTGGGGGCTGACCAGGGGTCCCTTGCTTTTTCATGCCGACGCGGATGTCATATAGGGCATGAACAGCGGCCATTGCGGACATGTGATGACTGGGTGGGGGCTTAGAGCATACCCAACAGTTGGTTTTGTTGGCGGTTCTGGCTAAACGTAGGTGCATTTTAAATAAAAGGTTGGGGTATCTGCCATCTTTTCCTCCGTTCACACACATGTAAGACATACAAACAAAAAGAAAAAGGAAAATGACACCCCTCATTCTCTGGTGTAGCTGAGAAGCTTCTTGCAGTGGCTTGCGTGCACCCAGTTGTCTCGTCCCTCGAGCTTGAGTGAGGTAGGTGTCGTCAGCTGGACTTGGTATGGTCCGGTGAACCGTGGCTCGAGTCCGGTTCTTTGATGTTTCTTTAGGACGACCCAATCACCTGGCTCAATAGAAAGAACACCTGTTATTGTATTTGGATCGGGGAGCGATTCGCGAACCCGATGGTGTATCTTCTGCAGCTCCCGTTGCAGAGATTGCACATAACCTGTAAGCTGTGAATGCAAAGACAACAACTGTTGAGGAAAGTACAACCCTGTTTTGGGAGGTCCCCCAAACAACACCTCGTAGGGTGACAGCCCATGTGGTTGCCGAGGGGCATTCCGGATGGAATAGGGGGCAATGGGGAGACACTCAGGCCAAGGTTTTTGGGTATCGGAAGACGTTCAACCTTACCGCTACTCTCGGGGTGATATGGGGTGTGTCGCCGTTGACTCCAGTTCCACCAAAGAAATACAGTCGTGTCCTTTGGAAGAGAGGTTAATAGTGGACAAAGAAGACATGTTAGCAGAAGAGGTGTTAGTATTGTTAGTCGTGTTGCAAAATTCAGCACTGTCATTGTTGTCCTCCCCCCCCTTCTCATCTTCCGACACAGGAAGAAGAGAAGCTGGGTTAAGAATAGTGCATCGTTTGATAGTGAGGTTAGTAGGGGTTAGGAGGGTTTTCCCCTGAGAGGGGTACCTTGCCTTGGATGTCCTGTTTTCGCAGGACCGTTCTTGCTGCACTGGTGTCGGTGAGGCAAGGGAGGGGATATTTTAATTCCTCTAGAAAAAGATGGATCTGGGCCGACACCGATTTGTCAACTTCCTATGAGAATTCATAGGAGTTACTTACCATGGTGGTCATAGGGGCGGAGGACTCATCAGGAATGAACTGCCACCGACCTTTAGGTAATTGGGGACAGCTCCTCCTCATGTGCCCCGTTTGGTGGCACTGGAAGCACCTGGGTGGGGGCCTATCCTTCCTGTGACCCAGATCCCTTGGTTTTTCGTGTGGGGTCTGGGACATAAGAACTTTGGCCTTGTCTTGTTTTGTTCTATCCATTTCCCTCTCTATTGCCGCAAGAGTGGAAAGGATAGCAGGGATAGACATCTCATTATATTCGGGTCGGGCCAGAACCAGCCTTTCCCGAATTTTAATATTGATGCCTTCCAAAAATTTGGCCCGCAACAGAATGTGCGTCGCGGTCACCTTTACCCCTTCAGTTGGAGCATCAGGTCCAACTTCCAGATCTGCATCCAGTGCCGTCTGCTTGAGACGGCGCCAGAAGCAGGCGCTTTCCTCATTAGGACCCTGGGTGAGCTTCATCATGTCCGTAGTAGAGGTAGCACCATACATTTCTGGAAGCTTTGCCTTTAGCTGTGTACAGAACTCTTTGCCCCCTGAAGTCATCTCCTCATGCGTGGTTATAGAGCACCCTGCAATCACTGTACTGGCCACTTCCATGCCCACCTTTGCCCGTAGGATCTGTGCACAATCTGACCCGCTCATACCATAGCTGAACTGGTTTTGTCCAAACATTCGAGCAAATCCTCTCGGATTGACTCGATAGTCCGGGAGCTCAGCCAGAATAGTGCGGATCTCTGCCGGGGTGAAGGGGACATGCCAAACTACCCGTTCCCCTAAAGTCCGTTCCCCCTGTGCATTGGGAGGACCTTCAAATTGCTGCACCCTGACTGGATAGGCCTCGGTCCGGGAAGAGTGCAAGGGCTGGCCCAGCATCATCGGTGGGCTTAGATTAACCACCTCGCTTACTGCACCTTCAGGTTTGAGGTCCCTCAGATCAGGGTATAGCTGGGGGGCAGGGGTCTGATCAGTGGTTCGTAGCGCTTTGATGCAATCCGCCCTGTTTTTTAACCGGGTATCTATTCCCCTTGATTCACAGATAGTCTGCAAATCGGTTGTTGAGTAGGCTTCATAGTTGGAAACAGAAGGAGCTGGGGTGAAGCAGGGAGAAGGGAGAGGTAGAGGCAGAGGCTGAGGCATAGAGACAGAAGACACAGAAGGTATGTCAAGAGTGACGTCACTAACAGAAGAGACAGGTGCAGTTATACTTATCTCAGCCACTGTTGGTTGTTGGGGAACCCCAGCAGACCCTAATCCTGCCTGCCTTAGTAGAGTCAGCCCTGAAAGAGCTTCTTCCACCTCTGACACTGGATCCTCCTGTTTTATTCCCTCTGGAGGCCAGGTATACATCACCTGGTTCTTCTGGACAGACACCAGTTTATGTATGCCCTGCTTCCCTAATCGGATTGACCTGTGAAGCCATAGCTGTGCGATCTCTAGTTCTGACGCCTGCATCCGTGGTCCAAATTCAGAGATGAATTTTTCCCACCTCCATGCGTCAAATGTACCTTCCCGGGGAATTTCCCATCTGGTACCCTTCGACCATTTATTCCACCTTTTGAGGGGTTCTGTAGACTTCCCCCCCAAACTCACCTTCATCAGTTGTGCAGCTGTCCTTACCCTGAAGAGGGCTGCTTCCTCCTCTCTCTTCATGGACTGACTACTGCCCATCGTGACTAGTCACTGGTATATATCCCGCGTCTGGGTACCTGTTTACCCCCTGGAGCACTCGGTGGGATCCTACCGAGAGGCCTGATTCCACCACTTTCCCAGCACAGCGTAATTTATGTGATACTTATCGATCACCCGAAGCGCATCAAGTGGCGGTCAGACTGAGAGCACACCTCCCACTCCCACAGCGCAATTTGTGTGATCCTGACCACCCGAAGTGTTTGTGGTAACCAGGCTAAGCGTTACATTTCCCTGGACCGCCCACTCGCACAGCGTAATTTATGTGGCTCTCATCACCCACTGTGTTTGGCAGGCCACACCGCACAATGATGAAAGTGGCTTTTCTCTCCCTGCACACAGTAGCTAACACAAGTCAAAACAAAAAGAGGGGTTCTTGGATGTTACTTAGGGGTCACTGGTTGGGCAGAAACCTGCTAACTGACCTTTAGGAAATTTGTGTAAAGAAAAAAACTTTCCTAATACACACAGAAAAAAAACTCTTTTCAACCTGAAAAACTGTTAAAAAGGACAAAGTGGATCCTTATGAAAAACACGGGACGTTTCACAGTAAAACAATTACACAGAGGTAAACCGAAAAACTGCGCCAAAAGTAACCTTGTTGCTGACGCAAAAATCACTCCTATCAGCACCGCTAAACGATCCACGTTATACACGCAATCTTTACTGCAACCACCTAGAACCGTTTACACAAAAAGTCTGCTGGACGCGGAACACGCGACACAGCAGCTTAAAACAAACCCGCTTTACAATAAGGAACTACTTTTAACAGGAAAAACACAAGAAAAACATAATCACTATACAAGAAATCTATGTGCAAAAACCCAGACTACACCGCGCTCACTAAATGTGGAACACGTGAAGGGAAAACTCGCTTAATACACTTTAAATTGGCTGGCAATACGCAAATTTAAAGCTAAAAGCAAACAAATGAAACTGTAAAAAATTTGGATTAAAAACACAATATGGGTCAAATGCATATAGGAAACTTCATGCACATTGCATAGAGATTACTGCACATTTGGTAGCCAACAAAATGGCCACCAAACAAAAGGAGTCCATGTGGTTTAGTCAAGAAAATGACCCCCCACAGTGAAGCACATGGTAACACTAGAATGACCCCCCACAGGGAAACACACGGCAGACTCTAGCCTCAAAATTGCCTCTTACATAAAACAGACTTTTAGACAGAACATACACTGGACAATTACACAACAATATGAAGTACACATACAACACAATTTGGGCACAATCACAGAACGGACATAAAACACCAACATATCACACTAACATGCACATGTAACAGAAAGGACCCCCTGCTGCATGCTTGCTGGGAGCAGTAGTACCACAAAACATTGTACAGACCACATAACACAGATCTTACAACAGTTAACAATTAACCTAAGCCTTTCAGCACTGTAATAATTACCTCACGTGGAGGGGGGTAGAGCAATCACCACAGTACCTACAGCCCACAAATACTTACCTAACACTATGCAACAACTTTTACCCACTAAAACATATACCCGTTTAATTTTTGGTTGGAAGATTTTTTAAACTTGACCAAATCCAGCCAACCAAAACCCCCCCCCTCTGCTGCTCTCCGCAGAGACAAACCCTTGTCTTTCACCCACAAATCAAGAGTTTAGGACAAAAAACGAGGTCCTTGTTAAGCGGTATTTCTTGTTAGCTAACAGAGAGCGAAATCAGCCACACGAACACGCAAAAAGCGATCCTCTTAATGGCAGAGAGACCTGAAATGTGCCGGCATACTTTTTGCTAGTTCATGATAGTTCATTTCCCCCCCGTTCTTTGTTAGCTATGCAAGAATACGCGTTAGTATCCACCAGGCTCGCCAAACTGTCTTGGAAATTCGCTTTAACGAATTTCTCCTTACCGTGAGTACTCGCAGTTGGATGCGCAGAAATCCCCCATAAAGCTGTGCGAATCTCGCTTACCACGACTGCAGCCAAACTACACGATTCCTGCCCATCCAAATACTTTGGTTCTGTTGAATTTGTGGGTGATTGGAGCTCCGTTACCCTAGAATGATCACACGACACTCTAGGCTGGTTGCAATCCACATAAGGGCCGGCTTTAGGCTCAGCTCTCTGTTTTATTAAGAATACACACATGCCCCCCACATGAATAAAGTCAATTCCTCCCACCGAACAATACAATGGGGATTGCCTATACAGAGGATGTACATTCCAATTGGAGCATAGCCTTTGCTATTATCTATCACTGGTCCTCCCCCATGAGTCTTCTGAGGTCAGCAGACTTCCTCCCCTTCCCCCCTATGAGCCATCTGAGGTCATATTTCCTGTCCTACTAGCTTCTATTGGTATGCAAAATTCTCTGCACAAGCATCTCCCTAAAAATATCAGTCTGTACCTGGATGGGCCCGATACGATCTTTATTAAAACACATCCATCCGAGATACAGTTCAGATTAGTAATGGGTTGTAAGATATGCATAAGCCTACACGTGGAGTTCACACCGCTTGCGCATTGCGTTATGAAGCCCACGTGGTACCATGCTGCTGATATGCGGATACAGGCCCACGGTCTACTGACAGCAGCATTCGCATGGAATGCCGTGGTGGTATACACGCCGGTCTATAAGCGCAGATCTGCCATCTCATCCATTACCAAGCTGAGTACTGTAATACATACATTGTACATGCGCATGGCCCAATTGCAGCCTTCAGAGCTTTAATTAAGCCACACGAGAGACATATGAATAACACGAATATATGACACATTTAAAGTTCGACCAATAATACAAAATTTCCATGACATAAGTAAAGCTTCAACACTTTTTTATTAAATACAGAGAAAAGTGAAGAGTAAATGGAGGGTGAAATAATATTTAAAAAAATAAACTTGGGCTTCTACTTTACCATTTCAAGCCCTGACGAGGAACGCCCCCCAAATTCCTGCAATGCAGTCGCTTTTTAACTGAAACTCTGGAACAATAACTTATACCTGGACCTGAACACCTGTCTGGTGCTCTCCTTCTTAAATTCCATATAAGTTTGTATTGCAGTCTGTGTCTGGGAGGTCTAGCCTTACTATTTATCTCATCAACCTTTTTATCCAGGAGAGAAAGTGAGGGGGAATCCAAAATATTATGGCTGTCCTTGGCACAGGAGTAGAGTGGATATGTTTTAATAACTTATGGACATAGCTGTCAAATATAGGCTTTTCTTTCTATTTTCATGTTGTGTCTCTGGGGACAAAAAGTTCTACTGAGAACTCAGACAGCAATGCAAACCTGAAAAAGGTTCTACCATTTTCTTTCCTTTTAAATTCTTAATTTAGATGTTTTTTTTTTTAAAGACACGGTAGTAAGCTTATGAGTCACCAACATAATACATGCATATAGGCAAAAAGAATCCAAATACACATACATTTTCCCCTTTGAACTTTACAACCTGAAAAGAAGAGTTCTTCCCTTTAAACAGTTCCTCAGAACAATTAACTGAATTCACCTGAAGAATAAAAAATAAATCCAATATAACAATGTTCTTTGGAAGCATCTAAACCACCTGTAGTAATGTTCTTTCACAACATCTGAACCTCCTGTAACAAAGTCCCTTGAATGAATTTGAATCACTCATAAAAATGTTCCTCAGAATGATCTAAATCCCAACACAAATGTGCTTGATTAGACAGCTGTAGCCACACCTAACAATGTTCTTCAGAAGCATCTAAATACCTACCAACAAATTCCTCTGAAGCATCTAAATACCTACAATAATATTCCTTAGAATAATTTAAAGTACCTATAACAATGTTCTTCAGAAACAACTGAACCCTTTATAACAATGACCTTTAGAAGCATATGAACCCAATATAACAATGTCCTTCAGAAGCATCTGAACCCTCTATAACCCTGTCCTTCAGAAGCATTTGAACCTAAAACAATGTCCTTCAAAAGCAACTGATCCCCCATTAGAAATGTTCTTCAGAAGCACCTAAACACCCGCTAACAATATTCTTCTGAAGCATGTAGATTCCCATAGCAATTTCCCTTAGAATCATCTATACCACATGTGTCAAATACAAGGCCCGTGGGCCAGATCCAGCCCACCAGGCCATTTTATTTGGCCCTCCCAACTCTTCTCTAGCTGCGTCACCCTTCCTCATCTCTGCCCTACCTTGTCTTAGCAGTCGGCAGCAAAGAGGAGGCCAGCACTCCTCCACCAGATCCTGCACTTCTCCGTGCAACCATAAAGAGGCTTGTCTCTGCCCCCCCATCTCAACAGTCAGCAGCAGAGAGGACTACAAAATTACTCCTACAGATCTGTGCCTCTCTGTGGAGCTGCAGTACCCCCTCATCTCTACCTCCTGTCTCCCTGAAGATGAAGGGGGTGCCACAGCTGCAGGTGAGGCATTCAGCAGACTCCAGCAGCATACTACAGCCCTGCTCTTGTCCTCCTCCAGACCCTGCTGATGGTAGGGTGACTCTTGACATTGAATGTAAGTGGGGGTGCTCTGGACATCTGTCTATAATTATTAAGAGAATAATACAATTCTATGTCAGTTGAAAAGGAGGGTCACACACCGCTGGTGTCATCCACAAGAAACATTATGAAAGACTGCTCAGGCAGAACACCATGTTCTGTCTGAGAAGTCGTCAATAACGTTTCTTGTGGATGATACCAGAGATGTGCAGCCCTTCTTTTCAGACTTGTTACATGAGTGTGAGTGGGCCCCTGCCCTTCACAGCTCAAGTCTTAAGTTATTACTAAAACCAGTAATAATCAAATGCAGAGGCAATTATTTAATATGATAAAAATTAGATACATTTATATAGTCTTACAGAACAACTGGCCCTTTGAGGGCAACCATAATGAACACCCTATAAAAATGTTCTTTAGAAGTATATGAACCCCCAAAAACAATGTCCTGCAGAAGCATCACTCTTTAAAAATGTTCTTTAGAAGCACCTGAACCCTCTATACAATGTTTCTTTGACCTATTTGTAAAATAACTGGTCTAAATTATTCTAAGTATGAAAGACTAGCAAGATATAAAGGTATGTTGAAATCTGGGAATGTAGTAACTGGTGATATGGGGCATTCATCTTCCTGTTACTAATAGATGCCTGATCCTTATATAACATTTCATTATTTAATCATCAGTTTTAATCTCTCATCAACCTTTCCCCTTGTCAGATGGTCACATTTTAACCTTGACCTGTATATTTTAGACTACGTAAATTTTAGAGAGCAATACCCAAAAGAGTTCTGGCCATACTTCTCATGTAATGTGAGTGCGTGTATTACATTTTCTGCAAAAGCCAGAATTTGCCTTTAAATGGTAAAAGTCATATCTACAGAAGCTCTCCAATAGATTATGTGTCCGGTTACAGCCAAAATACTAAACACTACTGCAGATGCTTCAGATACAGCTCGGAGGTACAGCAAAACAGTCTATAAAAAAAAGTCAGAAAGCATATACGGGGCAGCACAGTGGCTAAATGGTTAGCACTTCCGCCTAGCAGTACTAGGGTCGTTGGCTCAAATCCCAGCCATGGCACCACCTGCCTGGAGTTTGCATGTTCTCCCTGTGCCTGCGTGGGTTTCCTCCAGTTTCCTCCCACACTCCAAAGACATGCTGGTAAGTTAATTGGATCCTGTCTAAATTGGCCCTTGTATGTGTATGTATGAATGTAAGTTAGGGGCCTTAGATTGTACACCCCTTGAAGGTTAGGGACTAATGTGAATGTATAATATATATGTAAAGCGCTGCATAAATTGAAGGCGCTATATAAGTACCTGAAATAAATAAATAAAAATAAATAAATATATGATAACTACCAACAGTACTTCAAAAAAGTTCAATCAAAAAGGCCAAAAGTTTTAATGGAGAATGAGAAGATGCTTCAGATACTGAGTGTGCCTTACACTCCAAAGAGAGTTCCTTATCATCTTTCATCTAGGACAACTCTAGAGCTATAGGTCAGATAGCCAATGATAAAAGTGTCTTCTCTCAGCTGGACCAAAGCCAGTTAATGGTCTCAGAGGGAATAGATAATAGTTATCTACACTACACTCTACCCAAAACACTCACCAAAAGCATACCTATCAAAGATTTACTATATGTTCCTATATTGATAGTGTGACAGTAGGCAGGTGAAATCATCTGGTTGCGTCCTGGATGGACGATACATTTGTCCAAGGTTCAGACTCTATGGGGATTTGTTCCACTAGGGCAGTGGTGGGCAACCTTTTTTTTCAACTGAGCCAAATCTCGCCAAAACCACGATTGAAATTTATTTTGAGAGCCACATTTTTAAAACTGAAAATACATCTCCCATATAGTAATTCATCCCCCATAGTAATTCATCCCCCATATAGTAATTCATCCCCCATAGTAATTCATCCCCCATATAGTAATTCATCCCCCATATAGTAATTCATCCCCCATAGTAATTCATCCCCCATATAGTAATTCATCCCCCATAGTAATTCATCCCCCATAGTAATTCATCCCCCATATAGTAATTCATCCCCCATATAGTAATTCATCCCCCATAGTAATTCATCCCCCCTATAGTAATTCATCCCCCATATAGTAATTCATCCCCCATAGTAATTAATCCCCCATATAGTAATTCATCCCCCATAGTAATTAATCCCCCATATAGTAATTCATCCCCCATATAGTAATTCATCCCCCCTATAGTAATTCATCCCCCATATAGTAATTCATCCCCCCTATAGTAATTCATCCCCCATATAGTAAGTCCCCCCTGTGTCAATTCACTTACCTTTGCTCCGCGCGTTCCTCTCGCCGTGTTCCCGCGCCGTTCTGGTCTTCAGGGCGGACTGTGAGAGGAGAGGAGTTCGTCACGCTGCCCCGCCTACATCCTGGCTGCCCCGCCTACATCCTGACAGCTGCAGAGTCCTGACTTTTGGGGCGGCCGCCCGAGAGGAGGGAGGGGAGGGGGCGGCCGCCCGAGAGGAGGGAGGGGAGAGGGGGGAGGGGAGAGGAGGGAGGGGAGCGGGCGCCCGGCACACAGAAGAGCCGCATTGAAGTTTGTAAAGAGCTGCATGTGGCTCGCAAGCCGCGGCTTGCCGACCACTGCACTAGGGGAAAGTGCTGAGTCCCTCAGCACTGAGGTAATGAGCCCAGCTGAAGGTAGTGGGCTCATTAAGGCTGTTATCAAACTTCCCAGCTTGCTTAGGGAGTTGCTCCAACCTGGAACCAGATCTGTGCCGTAACTGACTGGGGAGCAACATACTATCTGAGTGCAGTGAGACAAAAGCCTGTGTGGTTAGCCTCCAACTACTAGCAACTAGGTATAGCATCAGGCTGTACCTAGTGGATAGCTAGGGAAGCTATTTGTACAGTACGTAGCCAAGTTGGCCAGGATTTGATGTTTCTTTTTGGTTTGACGTTTTTCTGTAAATATTGTAAATAAACTGCACCTTTTTTGTTTTTCACCTCCACTGTTGTTGTGATGTGCCTGTGTTTTTTTTGTGTTGTGCACCCATCCAGGGGTCACACACACCCGCTGCCGGGCAAACCCCGTTACAATAGTTACATAGTTAGTCTGGCTGAAAAAAGACAAAAGTCCATCCAGTTCAGCCATAAAAAAAAAAGTTATAATCCTATACCCACAGTTGATCCAGAGGAAGGCAAAAAAAATCCTATATGTAACCTTCTATCAGCAGTATTACCACATAAGGAAGCTAAAAGAAAAATCACAGAAGAACTGTATCAGCTGAAGATCAGTGAAGTGGTAACAAAGTCAAAGAGGAAAGATATTTGAACTGTATTGAACCCTTGCATTGTTCAGGAAACCCCAAAACATAAGAGGTTTCAGTAACTTTGACTGCTGAAGCCAAATTTTCAAAAAAATGAAGATATTTATTATACAAGCATGCAGGGAGAGCAGCAAGCAATACAGAGTATTGTTTAAAAAAAATGTCTGCTCTGTCTAACTAGGGCCTTCTAATACAATTTATATGCTCTACAGTGGGTGGTACCTAGCTATCTGATCTTTCTTTGAAGAGTCATCTGTGTCTTTGGTGAAACTCATTGAGATGTAAATAGTTGTCCACATGTTACTGTTACTTCCAGTGTCCTTTGGGTTTAACAGGTCTTCTAAGGCTGTGACAACAATCTTGAAAATGAAAGGGAGGGCAACTGGTGTGAGATTGGTGTGGAACTGGTTTTCTCATACAGAAATTGGAAATACAGGATGTTAGGCCATCTGCTTCATTACCAATGTATTTCATATTAAGAATGTATTCTATTTATACCTAAAATGGCTGCTCCATTTTCCCCTTCAGTCCCTCATGTTGGCCATATACTGGCCACAAAACAACTGTCCCTTCCTGCATTGGAGTTCTGGAAACATATCACTGCTATCTCAAGCAATCCACACACTAGTTGTAGTGAACAGTTGGGTCGGTGACCATTAACAGTGTTTCCATTCCGTTGTCCCTGTGTGGTGGTCCTACATCACAGTTACCTTTGGTAACTGTTAAATCCATGTATGGCTTACCCAGATGTGGATCCTGGAGGTGCTGATATGGGGAAGATGGAACAAACCTGGGATTAGTAGCTCGTTTAGTAGCAAATTTAGGTAGTTTAGTAATACATAATAATAGGACAATAATAAAAAACATATATTGCAAGAAGAAAACCCATGATATAGAGGAGAACAGTTGCAATAGAATACAGAATATCAGACAGTCATTTTCCTAAATTACCAAAAAATATGGAAAACCAGCCCTTTATGCTATCGGCAATACCATCAAGCATAGACTTAGGCCTTCTTCTTAAGGCTGCCATGGCCTCTTTTACCTTATTGAGGTGGTCTGTTATGTTGATACTATAGTCAGGTATATATGTACAACAAGTGTCATTAATTAATGCACACACTCCCCCCTGTTCAGCTAGTAAGTAATCTAGGGCCATTCTATCCTGTAGAGCCACTATCCAAAGCTTCTTTTGTTCATCATTTAGGAGACTAATAGCTTCCGTGGTTTCGTTAACAATTTTTTCCATTATTCTTGCCAGTCTCCTAATCATTTGTATAGATTTGGCTTGGCATACATGGGAAGTATTGTGGCAGCTAATCTATCCCCCTCACTGACATCAAAATGGTCTGGTACATATCCGTCTTCCCAGACTCCATTAGTCCCTTTAAGGAGATGACTGCTAACTGTTACTTCTCTACGTTTTCTAGAGTGCCTTTGGTAGCTTCCTGGTGGGAGGTGCTTAAAATAGGTTACTTGTGGAATAACATATCCTAAATAACAGGTGCCTTGAAAGTATTTACCGTATATACTCGAGTATAAGCCGACCCGAATATAAGCCGAGGTACCTAATTTTACCACAAAAAACTGGGAAAAACTATTGACTCGAGTATAAGCCGAGGGTGGGAACACCAGTGGGAAGAATCGTGCCTCATCATTGGTGTCAGTGGGAGGAATAGTGCCCCATCATTGGTGTCAGTGGGAGGAATAGTGCCCCATCATTGGTATCAGTGGGAGGAATAGTGCCCCATCATTGGTGTCAGTGGGAGGAATAGTGCCCCATCATTGGTGTCAGTGGGAGGAATAGTGCTCCATCATTGGTGTCAGTGGGAGGAATAGTGCCCCATCATTGGTATCAGTGGGAGGAATAGCACCCCATCATTGATGTCAGTGGGAGGAATAGTGCCCCATCATTGGTATCAGTGGCAGGAATAGTGCCCCATCATTAGTATCAGTGGGGGGAATAGCACCCCATTATTGGTGTCAGTGGAATAGTGCCCCATCTTTGGTGTCAGTGGGAGGAATAGTGTCCCATCATTGGTGTCAGTGGGAGGAATAGTGTCCCAACATTGGTGTCAGTGGGAGGAATAGTATCCCATCATTGGTGTCAGTGGGGGGGTGGAGGAATAGTGCCCCATCGTTGGTGTTAGTGGGGGGGGAGGAAAAGTGCCCCATCGTTGGTGTCAGTGGGGGGGAGGAATAGTATCCCATGATTGGTGTCAGTGGGGGGTGGAATAGTGCTCCATGATTGGTGTCAGTGGGGGGTGGAATAGTGCCCCATCATTGGTGTCAGTGGGGGGGGGGAGGAATAGTGCCCAATCGTTGGTGTCAGTGGGGGGGAGGAAAAGTACCCCATCGTTGGTGTCAGTGGGAGGAATAATGCCCCATCATTGGTATCAGTGACACCAATGATTATTATTATTATTATACAGTATTTATAAAGCGCCAATACTTCGCTCAGCGCTGTACATTACAGAGGGGAACAGAACATGTGACAGAACAATACCAATACAATGCAAAACATGAGGGGATCGAGGGCCCTGCTCTTTCGAGCTTACAATCTAGGAGGGAGGGGATGGTGGCACAGGAGGAGATAGCTGTGGGGGATGGAGTGGTAGGAAGAGTGGAGGAGGTCGGCAAGTTAGCAGGGGACGGGATAGGCTTCCCTGAAGAGATGGGTTTTCAGGGTGCGCCTAAAGGAGAGGAGAGTAGGTGATAATCTGATGGGTTGGGGCAGGGAGTTCCAGAGGATGGGTGACACCCTGGAGAAGTCCTGGAGGCGGGCATGGGAGGAGGAGACCAGGGAACTAGAGAGAAGGAGGTCTTGTGAGGAGCGGAGTGTGCGTGCTGGGCGGTACTTGGATATTAGGTCAGTGATGTATTTCGGGGCAGTATGGTGGACAGCTTTGTACGTCAGCGTTAGGATTTTGAATTTGATCCGTTGCGCAATCGGAAGCCAGTGCAGGGATTGGCAGAGGGGGGTGGCGGAAACGGAGCGGTTGGAAAGGTGAATGAGTCTGGCAGCCGTATTCAGGATGGACTGAAGCGGGGATAGCCAGCGGCGAGGCAGGCCAGTGAGGAGGGAGTTGCAGTAGTCGAGTCGTGATATGATGAGGGAGTGGATGAGCTGTTTAGTGGTTTCTGGGGTTAGGAACGTGCGGATTTTGGCGATGTTGCGGAGGTGGAGTCTGCACGAGTTTGTTAAAGAGTGGACTTGGGGCTGGAAGGATAGGTTGGAGTCCAAAATGACACCAAGTACTCTGGCCTGCGGGGCGGGTTTGATGGTGCCGTTGTTGGACATGAGGGAGAAGTCAATGGGGGGTGGTGTCCGGGCTGGAGGGAAGACAAGAAAGTCGGTTTTGGAGAGGTTCAGTTTAAGGAAGTGGAGCGACATCCAGTCTGATATGTTGCTCAACAGGTGTGTGATTCGGGCGGAGACCGAGGGGGTGAGGTGGGGGGTTGAGAGATAGATTTGTGTGTCATCGGCATAGAGGTGGTAGTTGAAGCCGTGAGAGTGTATGAGTTGGCCAAGGGAGGAGGTGTAGATGGAGAAGAGAAGGGGCCCGAGGACAGAGCCTTGAGGGACCCCAACAGAGAGGGGGAGTGAGAGGGAGGTGGTGGCATTATAGGTAACGCTGAAAGAACGTTGTGACAGGTAGGATGAGAGCCAGGAGAGAGCAGAATGGGGCACTATTCCTCCCACTGACACTTGCTGACCCCTGTTCCAGTTTGGTGCTGCTGCAGCCAGCATATGTGGTTGCAGCAGCACCTAAGCACGGCACACTTACCTGCATCTCCTTCACTCGATTTTCGTGGGGCCGCTCAGCTCCGCCTCCTCGCCGGTGATTGGCCGCCTGTGTGCCTTTCCTGAGCTACAGTTCTGGCGGCCAATCACCGGTGAGAAGGCGGAGCCGAGCAGCCGCGCGTACATCCAGTGGACGAACCGAATGAAGGAGCAGCCGCGCTTCCTGGACTGGATCATCGTGGGACCGGAGCCAGGTAAGAGACAGCAGCCTCCTGCAGACGTTGACTCGAGTATAAGCCGAGGGGGCCGTTTTTCAGCACAAAAAATGTGCTGAAAAACTCGGCTTATATTCAAGTATATACGGTAGGTATAAATCGATAAGCATTGCTTCCACATATAAAGAACAGGTTTAATGGGAGTATGGTGCACTCATAATGTTTCAGCATCAAATGGGCCTGGAATACAATATCTTTCTGAGTCTGGTTATCACTTATATGCAGACATTCAAGCCGATAATATACATTTACTTTGACATTGCCATTGTCCATCCATGCAGTGGTGGGTTCATTCATACAAGTCCAATTAACAGCGTAATATATTTCTTCTTGATTAATTTTCTCACACTGCCGGTTTGATGATGTGTTAGTACAATTCTTCAATTCATATTGACATTTGCTATGCCCTAGTTGATACAGTTGTATTTTTATCAGGAACTATAATTGTTTTGTTTTTACCTCTAATTATGATGGTTGTATTACTCCCTGGTAAAAATGTTCTTTCGTCTGTTCTATAGCAGTTTCCCTTTACCTGGATATTGGAGTGTAAATCTATACTGTTCAATAGAAAAATTGGCTTTGCACACATCTCTAATGCTAATAGTAAACTCATTAGTCTCATTATCCCAATAAAATGGAGTTGTGGTCAGTGAATAGCCTTGCTTACCATACTCTATGTGTGCTCCACAAATCCAACAGTTGGTCTTGTTCAGCATAAAAGCAGTTACATTAAGCAGGGTAAAATAATGATTTTGATCAACATGCAAAACAAAGATTAATGGTGTGATAAAGCATAAGAGTAATACCACCTTCATTTTGCGAGCTCTATGACCTTTTTGCAGTGGCTGGCGTGCATCCGGGCGTCTTTGGACTGGAGTTTCACAGCTGTGTGTGTCACTAGTTGCACCTGAAAAGGTTCCTCATATCTGGATTGAAGTCCCTTTCATACATGTTTCTTTACCACCACCCAATCTCCTGGATTTATAGTATGAGCTCCTGGATCTGAGTTTGGATCTGGAATGGAAGAAATCACTCTTTCATGAGTCTTAATCAACCGCTTGTTCAGTGCTGCTACATACCCAGTAAGATCTGCAAATTGAGCTTGCATCTGCTGAAGAAAATATAATCCAGTTTTTGGAACAGAGCCAAACAATATTTCATATGGACTTAAGTTACCGTATTTTTCGCTCCATAAGACGCACCTGACCATAAGACGCACCTAGGTTTTAGAGGCAGAAAACAGGAAAAACAATATTCTGAACTAATGGACTGCAGACATAGTACAGGAGATGACCAGAGACTGCGGACATAGTACAGGAGATGACCAGAGACTGCGGACATAGTACAGGAGATGACCAGAGACTGTGGACAGTACAGGAGATGACCAGAGACTGTGGACAGTACAGGAGATGACCAGAGACTGTGGACAGTACAGGAGATGACTGCTGACCTTTGGGGACAGGGGAGGCGGGTACCTGAATTTGACAGGTACCCGCTCTTACTTCCGCGGAGTTGTTCTTTGACCTTACCTGTTCCTCTATCCAGCCGCGGTGGAAATACCGGACCGGCCACTCCATAAGACGCACTGACATTTTCCCCCCTTTTTTTGGGGGAAAAAAGTGCGTCTTATGGAGCGAAAAATATGGTAGTTTTCCTCTGAGGTGTTGTTCTTACTGAGTATAGTACAATGGGCAAGCATTCTGTCCAAGGTTTACCTGATTCTTCACAAATTTTGGCAAGTCTGTTGCCATTCAGTCTTTCCACTTTTCCACTGCTCTCTGGATGGTAAGGTGTATGAAAAGCCTGATCTATCCCTAGATAGGACAAAATGGTCTGCATCACTTCACCTGTAAAATGTGTGCCTTGGTCGCTTTCTATAGTCTCTGGGACCCCATACCTGCAGACTATTTCAGAAAAGACTTTCTTTGCTGTAGCTTTTGCCACTGGCCAGGCCTCGGGCCATCCTGAAAACATGTCAACACATACAAGAACATACTCATATATTCCTGTTCTGGGCAACTGAATGTAATCTATTTGCAACCTTTGGAATGGGTATTCAGCTTTTGGGAGTGATTTTACAGGTTTTTTTAACTATGGTGCCTGGGTTATGCCTAGCACATGTCATACATTGCTGTGTATGTTTGGTAATTGCTGTTGTTATACCTAGAGCTATTCAAGTTTTTTGTATAGCATCCTGCATATCCCCCTTGGAAAGATAAGCTTGGGAATGTAGTGTAGACACCAACATAGAAAAAAGGACCTGCGGAAGACATAATTTTCCTACCTCATCTTTCCACAAATTGTCATGTAGAGTGGCACCAGATCGGGTCCAGGCATTCTTCTCTTGGGAGGATGCCTGGACCTGCAATTCTGTCAAGACATCCAGAGAAATTGGTGTTTTTGGAAGGCACACTGTGTGCAAAGAAATGTTTATGACATCTAACAGAGCAGCTTGTTTATTTATTTCAGGTACTTATATAGCGCTGTCAATTTACGCAGCACTTTACACATATATATTGTACATTCACATCAGTCTCTAACCCTCAAGGGGCATACAATCTAAGGTCCCTAACTCACATTCACACATACTAGGGCCAATTTAGACAGGATCCAATTAACCTACCAGCATGTCTTTGGAGTGTGGGAGGAAACCAGAGTACCCAGAGGAAACCCACACAGGCACAGGGAGAACATGCAAACTCCAGGCAGGTGGTGCCGTGGCTGGGATTCGAACCAACGACCATAGTACTGCCAGGCGGAAGTGCTAACCATTTAGCCACTGTGCTGCCCATGTTGATTTGCTGCTTTGTCAGCACAAGCATTCCCTTTTGCTTCCTCCGAGGTATCGTTGGTGTGTGCTTTAATTTTTTATAATTCCCACATGTCTTGGTAGCAAAAGGGCTGCCAATAGGCCCTGGACAAGTTGGGAATGTTTTATGGGCTAAACTGTGGAGGTCAGGAAATTTCTTGATTTCCATATTGGGCCGTAATCATGTGCAACCCCAAAGGCATACCTTGAGTCTGTATAGATGTTGGCCGTTTGGTCTGCAGCATATTCACAGGCTTTTGTAAGGGCACAGAGTTCAGCCTCCTGAGCAAACATTGTCGATGGTAAAGCTTCCTGAAAAATAACCTCAGACTGCATATCCCGTGTGGGGTTTACCATCCTCAGTGTGAAACCTTGAACCATCAACAAACAAGATAAGATCAGGGTTTTGCAAAGGCACATCAGTAACATGTGAGAGGCCAGCAGATTCTGCTACAACCAGTTCCGTGGAAATATAGTCTGATTCAGATGTAGTGTGTCAAGGAAGTAGGGTGGCTGGGTTTAAGACACTGCACCTTTGAATTGTAAGATTGGTGTGGAACTGGTTTTCTCATACAATAAGAGGTAATACAGGATGTTAGGCCATCTGCTTTTTACCAATGTATTTCATATTAACAATGTATTTTATTTATACCTAAAATGGCTGCTCCAATTTCCCCTTCAAACTGTAATCAACCCTTGCATTGTCCTCTTTGGCACAAAAATTCTAAAACTATTAAGAGGTTAGCTAACAATTGGCAGGTCATCGGCTTAACCATTGACCATCCAGTCAAATAATGAAATGTACGAGTTGCATACATCCATGACCAGGAATTTTTTCACAATAGCAGCAACAGCAGAGCCCGTAGACTTTATTCACTCAGATCTATGTTGTCCTATTAAAGTTCAGACTCCAGGAAAGATTTTATTACGAACGTAATATACTTATGTGTTTTATGAAGTTTTAGATGGCTACGCAAGGTATTTTGTACTCTAACTTTTATAAGTTGAAGCTCCAATTGATGAAGTCGAACAATAATTTGCAAATTGGCGTACACAAGTAGAAACAAGCTATTATGAGAAGGATGGAATTATGTTCTGGACTACCGTACCATACGATCCAGAACAAAATGGTGTTGCACTTTACATAAACATGGCAGAAACATGCTTTTTGATGTGGATATGTCAATACCATACTGGGGAGAGGAAATTATGACAGCTTGCCATCTCCAAAATAACTTACGTGGAAAGCTCCATATGAGCTATGGATACCTGAAACACATCAAAATATTTGGAAGCAAAACTTACGTGTATGTTTCTAATTTAAAGTGCACAAAATGGAATTCTTGTGCTAAGGAAGGTATATTTGTTGGCTACAGTAAGTATCAAAAAAGTATAGAAATATGCATCCAGACAACAATAAGGTAATGATCACCAGAAGTGTAATTATTATTGCAACAGCTATGAGTCAAAAGCCTCATGAAGCGCTTGAAGAACATCACCTTCCACACTTGGTCAGTGCAGGCAGGAGCTGTATTCCTGATCTGCGGAAACAACTCTGCTCTTTCCCGATTGCCTTATTGCTAGCCAAACAAAATTAAACCAATTGAATGGAGGATCTTATCCCTTCCAGTAGAGGCATATGCAACAAACTGTAGTAGATGCAGTTTTACTGGAATACATTGTGATCTATCCCTGAGAATGAAACCCTCTTGCACAGCAAGTTGGCAACCAACATAAAGACTTATTTTGGACAAAGCTGCAGCAGACAGCCATCTTCCCTGGATGGAACAAGGTAACCCCCAAGCCCCCTTTGCAATTTCCTCTTTATCCCCCTTATTTTTATTTATTTCAGCGCCGTCAATTTACACAGCACTTTACATATATATTGTACATTCACATCAGTCCCTAACCCTCAAGGGGCATACAGTCTAAGGTCCCTAACTCACACTCATACATATACTAGGGCCAATTTAGACAGGAGCCAATTAACCTACCTGCATGTCTTTGGAGTGTGGGAGGAAACCCAGAAAGGCACAGGCAGAACATGCAAGGTGGTGCCATGGCTGGGATTCAAACCAAAGACCCTAGTACTGCCAGGCAGAAGTGCTAACCATTTAACCACTGTGATGCCCACACTTTCACACTTTTCACACTTTCCTGGATCTGCTATCATTCCTCTCTACCCATCCCACAACCCCACACCCCTCTTTCCCACCCACCTCGTCATCCTAATATACTCAAAAAGTTGTGCACTGGAATATACAACCCTCCAGACATACATCCATTGTAACTATTTCCAGGTCACTTCTGCAAAGGGAGGCTCCAATTGATCAGTATAGGCACTTTTTTGTCTCAAGTTCTTGTTGAACCATAAAACTTTGGATTTTATTATAATGTTGCAGATTACACTATACTTACATTACATTAGATGTTTTAACCTGCATAATATTGTCCTTGTATCCTAATGGATATATAGTCAGGTCCATAAATATTGGAACATCAACACAATTCTAACATTTTTGGCTCTACACACTGTAGTATATTGTGTGTAATATATATATTGAAGACATTGAAACACATACTGACAGGCCAGTGATAAGACCACTTTACACACCAAAAGGACTCCTTATTATGTTAATGTATGCAAGAGGTAATTACCTTCCCTTTGTTGTGTTGGGTTAACCTGTTTTGGATAAATATATCTAGAGTCAGAGGAAGTTTAAGAGCAGGTTAGTTGCAAATAGATTGGGAAAAGTCTTAAATATTCATGATGTGCTTGTTTATGGTGAAGAGAGCAGATTTGCCATAAACAAGACAAGTAGTATCTATTTAACTTTTTAATTAAAAGCTATGCACACAGCTATTCTAGGTCTAGACCAGCAATGGGCAAACTACGGCCCGCGGGCCGTATATGGCCCGGCGGACCTTTTAATCCGGCCCGCGGAGCGTGATTAAAAAAAAAAAACAGCCAGGGCAGGCAAACATTGGCTGTCAGGATGTGTGTAGGCGGGGCAGCGTGACGAACGTGAGGGGAGCTACGCTCCTCTCACAGTCCGCCCTGAAGACCGGAACGGCGCGGGAACACGGCGAGAGGAACGCGCGGAGCAAAGGTAAGTAAATTGACACAGGGGGGACTTGGCTTACTACTTGGGGGGGGATAGTACTATGGGGGATGAAATACTATATGAGGGATGAATTAATATGGGGGATGAATTACTATAGGGGGGATGAATTACTATAGGGGGGATGAATTACTATGGGGGATGAATTACTATATGGGGGATTAATTACTATGCTTACTATGGTGGAATATTACTATACTTACTATGGATGGCATGGTAGTGGCTGGGCCGGCCAGCAGCTAGTGGGGGGCATAAAAGTTTTGTAAAATAACTCTTTTTATGCTTTTCTACCTTAAATTAAGCTAAACATTTAATGTTACAAATTTTAATTTAATTTATATTAATTCACACATACACAACATTCATCTACTCTTGGTCCGGCCCCCGGGTCCAATATATGAACCCATTGCGGCCCTCAAGTCAAAACGTTTGCCCACCCCTGGTCTAGACCCATAAGATCAAACAAGCTAATAAAAGTGGACAATCAGAGTGCTTGTCATTGTACTGAATGGGGAAAATGTGTATATTAACACAGGACACAGAACACAGGATAGAATACAAAGATAGCAGAGCACAAGTGAGGATACCTGGGTAGAGCATAAGGGAGAATACAAAGATAGCAGAGCACAGGTCAGGATACGTGGGACAGAACACAGGTTGCATGGAAGCTACCTAGTTGCATATTATAGATTGGACATATGCTGGATGGTGTAGTATCTCTATGCTTGATATGAAGTATCTTAAATGGGACTTTGAGAGCTGTTGTTCGTTGTAATCTTTACAAATATTCAACTGAATTTCTGTCATCTATAACAAATATCTTTATTCGAATAAATGCATCTCTCTGGAAAAGGACTATTGGTTGCTGCGGGAATAGTACATAAATAAATATACACTGGTCATACGTCCTCCATTATTGATATAAGACAACAGATTTGTCTTATGAACTGTTTCTGTGTGAACTTCATTATAATAAGACAACATAACCCCCACAATGGATTTGAAATGAAACGAACAAGATGTGCTTTAACTGCAGACTGTCTGCTTTAATTTGAAGGTATGTACATCCAAATCAGGTGAACGGTGTAGGAATTACAACAGTTTGCATATGTGCCTCCCACTTGTTAAAGGACCCAAAGTAATGGGACAATTGGCTTCTCAGCTGTTCCATGGCCAGGTGTGTGTTATTCCCTCATTATCCCAATTACAATGAGCAGATAAAAGGTCCAGAGTTCATTTCAAGTGTGCTATTTGCATTTGGAATCTGTTGCTGTGAACTCTCAAGATGAGATCCAAAGAGCTGTCACTATCAGTGAAGCAAGCCATCATTAGGCTGAAAAAACAAAACAAACCCATCAGAGAGATAGCAAAAACATTAGGTGTGGCCAAAACAACTGTTTGGAACATTCTTAAAAAGAAGGAACGCACCAGTGAGCTCAGCAACACCAAAAGACCTGAAAGACCATGGAAAACAACTGTGGTGGATGACTGAAGAATTCTTTCCCTGGAGAAGAAAACACCCTTCACAACAGTTGGCCAGATCAAGAACACTCTCCAGGAGGTAGGTGTATGTGTGTCAAAGTCAACAATCAAGAGAAGACTTCACCAGAGTGAATACAGAGGGTTCACCACAAGATGTAAACCATTGGTGAGCCTCAAAAACAGGAAGGCCAGATTAGAGTTTGCCAAACGACATCTAAAAAAGCCTTCACAGTTCTGGAACAACATCCTATGGACAGATGAGACCAAGATCAACTTGTACCAGAGTGATGGGAAGAGAAGAGTATGGAGAAGGAAAGGAACTGCTCATGATCCTAAGCATACCACCTCATCAGTGAAGCATGGTGGTGGTAGTGTCATGGCGTGGGCATGTATGGCTGCCAATGGAACTGGTTCTCTTGTATTTATTGATGACGTGACTGCTGACAAAAGCAGCAGGATGAATTCTGAAGTGTTTCGGGCAATATTATCTGCTCATATTCAGCCAAATGCTTCAGAACTCATTTGGACGCCACTTCACAGTGCAGATGGACAATGACCCAAAGCATACTGCAAAAGCAACCAAAGAGTTTTTTAAGGGAAAGAAGTGGAATGGTATGCAATGGCCAAGTCAATCACCTGACCTGAATCCGATTCAGCATGCATTTCACTTGCTGAATACAAAACTGAAGGGAAAATGCTCCAAGAACAAGCAGGAACTGAAGACAGTTACAGTAGAGGCCTGGCAGAGCATCACCAGGGATGAAACCCAGCGTCTGGTGATGTCTATGCGTTCCAGACTTCAGGCTGTAATTGACTGCAAAGGATTTGCAACCAAGTATTAAAAAGTGAAAGTTTTATTTATGATTATTATTCTGTCCCATTACTTTTGGTCCCTTAACAAGTGGGAGGCACATATGCAAACTGTTGTAATTCCTACACCGTTCACCTGATTTGGATGTAAATACCCTCAAATTAAAGCTGGCAGTCTGCAGTTAAAGCACATCTTGTTCGTTTCATTTCAAATCCATTGTGGTGGTGTATAGAACCAAAAATGTTAGAATTGTGTCGATGTCCCAATATTTATGGACCTGACTGTATTTGATCTCAATGTATGAAGTGACACAGTCGGCAACCTTCTGACAACCTAAGCGGAAAGCCCCACCGATACTGCAGAAAAAGAAACAGAACATCACTGAAATGATAAGCACATCCCAGCCAGACGTTTGTCCTATATGGTTTGTACAGTGCCACACCCTGAGCAGGCATCATGGAAGGAAATATAAAAGCTACCTGTTCATGACTGGGCCTTTCAAATTGACCTGTAAAATACTAAGAATGTCAAATATGGTCATCTCTGTATGATAAAGGTTAATTAAAGTTTGATGATCAAACAAGGAAGCGTTATCAGGAGAGATACAATAACAGAAAAATGGTAGCTTGTGTCACAGTATCAAATGTCGACATTTCCATGTTTGGCACCTTATTATAGTTACACAACACCTAACAGTGAAATATTCTGAGGAACAAAGTATTGCAAATATTGGAAAGCTGTCAAGTGGCAAAAATATAAATATAAAGTGCAGCGCTATCTCTAACTAAACTAAATACATATAAATATAAAGTGCAAACTGACTATTCAAAGTGCTCTAAATAATACCACAAGGTACTAAACTTATGTGCAAAATTGTGCATTTGCAAAAATTGTGCAACCCGTGTATTCAAAAACATGAGAGTAAAGTGCAATTAGTGACAATCAAAATCACTGCAACCATTTGTTATACATGGTAATAGGTCCACAGAAAAATTAAAGTGTCCAAATGTAACAAAAAAAAACAACTTTCAATCTTCATGCATGTGTCACACGTGTCCACACTGTGTGAATCCAAACTTTAGCCGTGATGGCCCCTCACCTCCTTGCCTTGACCCCACAGGGTCAGCTCGCTTTAAAACAGGACACCACTTTGATAGCTCACCAGGACCTCCCCCGCCTCTTATACTCTATCAGCAGTCTCCTCCTCGGTTCATGTATAAACACAAAAGAGACTCACATAGTGTAATCCTGTTTATTTTGTAAAGTAGATATGGAAAAAAATTGCCCACTCACATTAGAATTCGTCTCCTCACAAGCCTTCAATACCCCATGCTATAAATCTCCTGCATGGGTATTAGATACAGGGATTTCAAATATGGCCGCCACGCCGGAAATGACGTCACCGCGCTCCCAGAATCCTCCTCGCGTTCACGGTAACACGTGACTTCCTCAGGGTTCAACCAGTGATTTTGATTGTCACTAATTGCACTTTACTCTCATGTTTTTGAATACACGGGTTGCACAATTTTTGCAAATGCACAATTTTGCACATAAGTTTAGTACCTTGTGGTATTATTTAGAGCACTTTGAATAGTCAGTTTGCACTTTATATTTATATTTATATGTATTTAGTTTATTTAGAGATAGCGCTGCACTTTATATTTATATTTATTCACTCTTGTTGGTAAGGAGCTTTGTGTCAGCAGCTTTGTGAATAGGGCCCCATTCCTAGCGCAGAAAGTTCTTGCATTTAGATTGTCAAGTGGCAAGACTGCCATGTAAACTATTGTTGTACCTAATTCTTGTGAATTGCCATATAATCCTTACTGGAATAGACCATGTAGATAAAAAGGTGCTGCCACAACAGTCACGATGTACAACATGGATATGATGTGTCACCAGCATACCAACAAGCTTGTTTCAAAGTGCAAAACTGTATATTCTTGTATGATCATGTATTTGATGTTAATCACACATATCAGCAGTGTATGACTACGGTGCCTACTACAATGATTTACAGCTTCTAGACCAGGGTTTCTTAACCAGGGTTCTGTGGAACCCTAGGGTTCCTCCAGAGGTTGCTAGGGGTTCCTCAAGCAATGAGAAATTTGTACCTCATAGATAAGTTCCATTTAGTTATCTGTAAGGGGGAATTCTTTGCAATGACTTGAAGTGTAAGGAGCATTCTACCATCTGACCATCACATGAATGTATCATGAGTTGTAGATATAGTAATTTTTAGCAGGGGTTCCCTGGGATTGGAAAGTTATTTCAAGGGTTCCTCTGTTTTGAAAAGATTGAGAAATTATGTTCCAGAGGGATCCCACAAGTATGGTAGCTGGACCAATGTAACAATAAACAATGTAAAAATATCTATACCTAGAATTCACCTTTAATTTAAAGTACACTATATTGTCAAAAGTATTGGGACGCCTGCCTTTACATGCACATTAACTTTAATGGCATCCCAGTCTGTGTCCGTAGGGTTCATTATTGAGTTGGCCCACCCTTTGCAGCTATAACAGCTTCAACTCTTCTGGGAAGGCTGTGCACAAGGTTTAGGAGTGTGTCTATGGCAGTGGTGGGCAACCTTTTTTTTCAACTGAGCCAAATCTCGCCAAAACCACGATTGAAATTTATTTTGAGAGCCACATTTTTAAAACTGAAAATACATCTCCCATATAGTAATTCATCCCCCATAGTAATTCATCCCCCATAGTAATTCATCCCCCATATAGTAATTCATCCCCCATAGAGTAATTCATCCCCCATATAGTAATTCATCCCCCATAGTAATTCATCCCCCATATAGCAATTCATCCCCCATATAGCAATTCATCCCCCATAGTAATTCATCCCCCATATAGTAATTCATCCCCCATATAGTAATTCATCCCCCATAGTAATTCATCCCCCATAGTAATTCATCCCCCATATAGTAATTCATCCCCCATAGTAATTCATCCCCCCATAGTAATTCATCCCCCATAGTAATTCATCCCCCATATAGTAATTCATCCCCCCCATAGTAATTCATCCCCCATATAGTAATTCATCCCCCATATAGTAATTCATCCCCCATAGTAATTCATCCCCCATAGTAATTCATCCCCCCCATAGTAATTCATCTCCCATATAGTAATTCATCTCCCATATAGTAATTCATCTCCCATATAGTAATTCATCCCCCATAGTAATTCATCCCCCATAGTAATTCATCCCCCATATAGTAATTCATCCCCCATAGTAATTCATCCCCCCATAGTAATTCATCCCCCATAGTAATTCATCCCCCATATAGTAATTCATCCCCCCCATAGTAATTCATCCCCCATATAGTAATTCATCCCCCATATAGTAATTCATCCCCCATAGTAATTCATCCCCCATATAGTAATTCATCCCCCATAGTAATTCATCCCCCCCATAGTAATTCATCTCCCATATAGTAATTCATCTCCCATATAGTAATTCATCCCCCATATAGTAATTCATCCCCCATATAGTAAGTCCCCCATATAGTAAGTCCCCCCCCATATAGTAAGTCCCCCCCATATAGTAATTCATCCCCCATATAGTAATTCATCCCCCATATAGTAAGTCCCCCCCCATATAGTAAGTCCCCCATATAGTAATTCATCCCCCATATAGTAAGTCCCCCCTGTGTCAATTCACTTACCTTTGCTCCGCGCGTTCCTCTCGCCGTGCTTCCCGCGCCGTTCTGGTCTTCAGGGCGGACTGTGAGAGGAGAGGAGTTCGTCACGCTGCCCCGCCTACATCCTGGCTGCCCCGCCTACATCCTGACAGCTGCAGAGTCCTGACTTTTGGGGCGGCCGTCCGAGAGGAGGGAGGGGAGGGGAGGTGAGGGGGCGGCCGTCCGGCACACGCCCGTCCGAGAGGAGGGAGGGGAGGGAGAGGAGGGAGGGGAGCGGGCGCCCGGCACACAGAAGAGCCGCATTTAAGCTTGTAAAGAGCTGCATGTGGCTCGCGAGCCGCGGCTTGCCGACCACTGGTCTATGGGAATGTTTGACTATTCTTCCAGAAGCACATTTGTGAGGTCAGGCACTGATGTCAGACGGGAAGGCCTGGTTTGCAGTCTCCGCTCTTTAAGTCATCCCAAAGATGTTCTGTTGGGTTCAGGTCAGGACTCTGTGCAGGCCAGTCAAGTTCCTCCACCCCAAACTCGCTCTTCCATGTCTTTATGGACCTTGCTTCATGCACTGGTGCGTAGTCATGTTGGAACATTAAGGGCTATCCCCAAACTATTCCCACAAAGTTGGGAGCATGAAATTGTCCAAAATGTCTTGGTTAGCTTAAGAGTTTCCTTCACTGGAACTAGGGGGCCAAGCCCAACCCCTGAAAAACAATCCCACACAATAATCCTCCCTCCACCAAACTTTACACTTGGCACAATGCAGTCAGGCAAGTATCGTTCTCAGGGCCATCTTTAAAATTGATTGGACCCTGGGCACCCCCCACCCCCTGCAGTTTTGCTCTCCATCTTCTCTGGACATACAGACATACAATAAATAGCACCTAGACTCAAAATCAGTTTACGGCAGCAGATCAGGCAGCAATTGCGAATGGTTGCTGGCGGTCACAGGCTATCATTACCGTTCACTGACTGGTTGCTAGAGGTTACAGCACATGATTTCTGTTTGCTGATTGGTTGCTAGAGGTTACTGCAGATCCTTACTGCTCACTGATTGTCCTGCTAGAGGTGACTGCACATCATTATCATTCACTGATTGGTTGCTAGAGGTTACAACACATTATTACTGCTCACTGAATGGTTGTTATTGGTTACAATGCATAATTACCACTTACTTATTGATCGCTATAGATTACAGCACATCATTAGGTCTCACTGATTGGTTGCTGAAGGTTACAACACATCATCTCCTCACTGCCTGCACACCATGGACTGAGAAAGTGAGGGGACCGACCAATAGACAGAAAACTTCTAAGGAGCCTAGGACTCCTGGGATCAGTGGCAGTGCTTGGGGGGCAGGTGTGTTCAGTGGCAGTAGTGGGGGGATGAGATCAGTGGAAGTGCTGGAGGGATGCGATGAGTGACAGTGCTGGTAGGGTGATGGGATCTGTAGCAGTGCTTGCGGAGGATAGGATCAGTAGCAGTGCTTGGAGTGGATGGGATCAGTGGCAGTGCTTGATGGGGGTGGGAGGTGACATTTCTACAACGACCACCAATGTTAGGGGGGATATCCATTGATGACCAATATTCTGACTCCAGCTGTTGTATTAGTGACTTATCCCTGGTTGAGACCTGTATGCCTGGCCTGTATAAGCAGATACAATCACTGCGGACAGTCTTGATCAGATGTCTGAACTCCCCAAACACTTTTTTCTCATCCACGAAAAACTTTTTTTGAATGCAGCAGGTTACAGCAGACAACAGGATGTGGCAGATGATTGAAAAGACGGTATTTGCAGGTCAAAACATGGTAATGCGCTAACCCAAGCTAGCAGATTAACATGTGGCCATGAGACAAGCAGCAATGTTTGTGAAATGAAGGCAATGTAAGAAGGAAGGGAAAATACATCATAAAATGGGAGGGAACACAGAAAAAGATGGTGCAATAACTAAAATGACCACAAGACAGTATATTAACCAACTATACTGAGGTCAATAAACAATGGCTTACAGAAATTAAAGTGTTACTAAACCCAGGACCCTGCATTCACTATATCTGGTCTCCCACAGTACACAGAACATTGAAGTGCAATTATTTTAATAAATATAAACTGCTAAATACCTTTTCTTATCACCAATTAAAGCAGTCTTGTGACTTCTATCAGTGTTCAGCAGAGCATTGGTTAGAGCTTGTAGGAGGAGTTTTCTTTATGCTCTAGGAGGATGCAAAACCCCTGACCTCTGTCTGGACAGTGCTGATTGGCCCTGTGCTGATCACTTGCACACTCCCAAGATAAAAAAAAACCTCTCTAACAATACACACTAAATTGAGCATGTGCAGAATGGCTACGGTTCAGTCTGTCTTATCAGGAGATAAGACTTGGACATTTGAACAAGAGGAGGAGCAGAGAAGTCAGGATCAAATGGCCTTTTTACACAATGCAGAGGATTAACCCCTTAGATTCCACAGTGAGTATAACAAACATGCTTTACTGCATATACAGACTGATTTTACTGTTGTGGGTTTAGTAACACTTTAACTATATAAATTCTCAATTCACAGTAATATGAACATTAACCATGACTATGTATTTTATTATATTTTCATACAAGTGTAACAGCACAACCAAAGTAAGGGGGGATTTACACTGGCCATCAGTATAAGGGAATTTACACTAACTACCAATGTAATGGGGAATTTGCACTGACCACCAATGTAATGAAGAATTTACACTGATGACCAATGTAATGGGAGATTTTACACTAACAACCAATATATTTCTACACTGACCACCAATTTAAGGGGGGCTTCTACATGGATCACCATTGTAAGGGAGGATTCGACACTGACCAAAAATGCAAGTTAGTTTTTTTTTTACCTAAATAAAGGAATGCGCTAAAACCACAAACTATTCCTAATTTAGTGTAGAAACATTAGTGCAAAAGATATATATATCTATTCTCAATTAATATAAAAAAATATCAAAATTATGTGCAAAACTATTTTTTAGTGCATAAGTAATTTAAATAATTAAATTTGTGAATATAAAAATTGTCCGATTCTGAATTTCTTCAAATGTCCAAACAAATCCTTTTCAGATTCAAGTGCTCTCAAAGAAATTGTGCCAAAATCCACCACCAAAGTAAAGTTGGGTAACTCACCAGAGCTCCATGCTGATCAATCTCTAGATCAGCAAAAAACGCTTTTTGCTGTGGGAGCAGATGCAATAAATCAACTTCTCAGGTGTGATGATCAATAGCTACACAATCATCCATAAGGTAGGTATCCACCACTCAATATAATGGTTCCAGGAGCATTATATCACTCTCTCTTTTTATATCTCTCCACCGAGGTCATGTTTGGGAATGAAAGAAAAAATCATGGTGCAGCCAGTTTGTTTATAAAAGTATCCAACAATTTAATAAAGATTTACACTCACAAAAAGGGTGTCTTCACCGACACCAGTATAACAGCATAAAACAGCAAATGGTATAACAGTCTCCTGTTCCCCGCACACTCACTACAGCGCTCGTGACTCAATCCTCTTCACAGACTTCAGCATCCAGCAAGCCAAGCCCTACTAGTTTCGTCTTTTGCACTAATGTTTCTACACTAAATTAGGAATAGTTTGTGGTTTTAGCGCATTCCTTTATTTAAGTTATAGCACTAAGAAATTTATTTGGTTTCTTTGAGGTGGAATTGCTGCTTTAAAGTATTAAGGGTGTGGCGCTTTTATTACACTTGTGATATAGTTTTGTTTACTGACTACCAATATAAAGAGGAGTTTCTACACTGGCCACCAATGTAAAGGAGATTTACAGTGACCACTAATGTAATAGAAGCATTCACAATGGCCATCAATGTAAGGAGGGATTTACACTGACCAACAATGTAAGGGGGGCATTCACACTGAGCGCTAGTGTGAATGAAAGGATTCTACACCATGCCCCAATGTAATGAGAAGATATATACTGACCACCAATGTAATTGAGACGTTTAGCCTATGTTCACATTTGTGCATGTCGGGAACACATGCAAAATCCATTTCCTGACACCACAGAAACGTGCTGCCCTTTAGCAGATGCACAGCAGTGCCATTAATTGTTAATGACACCCTCATGCATCTGCTGACGGTGCTGTGGCACTGTGCGGCTCACTGTGATTTTGAAAAAGGGTCTGCATTTCTAGCGCACAGAGCAGCTCATTGAAATGAATGGGCTGCCCCACACCTTTGCATCCAAAATTTCCCTGCTAGCCTCTGCACCCCAAACCTCCCCCATCCTCTCCACTTCAATCTCCCCCCCCATCTTAACTCCACATGCCTCCTCTGTTCATCTTTTCACCCACTTTCCTTACCTCTGTATATCTCCTCGTTGCTCACCTGTGCACCCCATACTGTAATTTTCTACCTACTTCTGCACACCCCAAACCCAACACGTTGCTTACGCTTGCAGAACAGGCTGATGGTAGGCTTAGTGACCACAGTTGCAGGCAAGAGCCCACAGTTGCAAGCAGGACTTCTAAGCATGCTTCTGTTTACCTCCAGAGGTTCCAGGTGATGGTGGCTGGAACCTCAGGGTGGCATAATATACATTTGAATGCCATTGGTATTTACATATGAAGGTCACATTGCCACTGCTTTTTACATATGAATGCTGGTTGTTTCCAAATGAATGCCAGTTATTTACACATGAATGCTAACATGGTCTGCACAGGTGAGTCATCTGTACATGGCAATAGGTCAGAGATGGGCAGTATAAGTGACAGCACTTCACTCTTAGATATTGGGACACAGCACAGGATGAAGACTTCAAGGGATAAGGGAATGTAAACCGGGACAGTTGGCAAGTATGGGGCAGCTGCTTTGGGCCATGGAAACCCATTCCATGAAGCTCTCTATGTACTGTTGTTGTGCTCATCTGAAGGCCACACAAAGTTTGGAGGTCTTTAGCTATTGACTCTGCAGACAGTTGCCGACTTCTGCGCACTGTGCACTTCAGCATGCACTGACCCCGCTCTGTCATTTTACGTGGCCTACCACTTGGTGGCTGAGTTGCTGTTGTTCCCAGTTGCTTCCACTTTGTTATAATACCACTATCAGTTGACCGTGGAATATTTATCAGCAAGGAAATTTCACGGATGGACTTATTTCACAGGTGGCAAGTACCACGCTTGAATTCACTGAGCTCCCGAGAGAGACCCATTCTTTCACAAATGTTTGTAGAAGCAGTCTGCATGCCTAGGTGCTTGATTTTATACACCTGTGACCATGGAAGTGATTGGAACATCTGAATCCAATGATTTGGAGGGCTGGCCCAATACTTTTGGCAATATAGTGTGTGTGCCCAGAGTTCAGTTTTTGTAAAGCTACTTTTTTGTCGTTTTGGATAATTCCTTTTTTGAATATGGCACTGCTAGAAACAGTGATGATACATAGAGAGCAGTAGAGAATCGAGACATTGTTTTCATTTCCTCAGTTTACAGTACCGTATTTTCCGGCGTATAAGACGACTTTTTAACCCATGAAAATCTTCTCAAAAGTCGGGGGTCGTCTTATACGCCGGTATACGGCGTGCTGACACTTCTGAGCCGGTGTCAGGGCGGCACTTTTTAGGGGGGCAGTGCGGTGCCGCGGCCCCCCCTTCCAACGGAAGGGACACTAAGTACAGGGGCGGGCAGGGGGCTGCTGTTTCTTACCTTGCTCCGGTCCCAGTCCCACGACGATCCAGTCCAGGAAGCGCGGCTGCTCCTTTATTCAGTTCGACCGCTCCCTCACTCAATGTTCGCGTGGCCGCTCGGCTCCGCCTCCTCACTGGTGATTGGGCGCCAGAACTGTAGCTCAGGAAAGGCACACAGGCGGCCAATCACCTGCGAGGAGGCGGAGGTATAGGCCATATTGTAAAACTCAACTTCATTGCGGGCCACCTCAGCATTATCGTTGCCCTCAAAGGGCCGGTTATATCTTTAAGCCTAGATGTCCAGAGCACTCCACCCCCCATTGCATCAGATGCCAAGAAACCCACCACCATCCGAAGTCAAGAGTCTCCCAACCTCACTTAAATCCCAGTGCACCCCCCTTAACTTGTGCTACTATCAGGAAGAAGCTGGGAAACAGAAAGTGCAGGGCCTGGAGGAGGACCTGTGGAGAGCTGGCGCAGGATTTGGTGGGGGAGTTCTTTTCTCCTCTTTGCTGCTGACTGCTGAGACAAGGTGTGTGTAGAGATGAGGTGGGTTCTGCAGCTGAAGAAGTGTGAGGGCCACATAAAATGGCCTGGCAGGCCAGATTTGGCCCACAGGCCTTGTGTTTGGCATACTGTATGTGGTATAGGCAATATATTACAGTTGTCAGTAGTCAGGGAGGTGACAGAAAGCATAACAAACTTGAAAAGGGATTTATTCTTCTCCCATTCTATTCAAAAGAGTTTTGGCATGGAGTCTGCGCTAGGTCCAAAATGTATCTTACAGCACAGTGGTGAGTAGAGGTCTGATGTTACAAAATAATAAAGAACCTAGCCCACTCCAATGGGCCATCCAATTTAGTTTTCTTCTTCTATGGCATGACCTAGTAGTAGGGGTAATATAATTATAACATAATTTATAAGTCCGATCACAGCAAGTTACCTTATGTATATATAGGAAACGCAATTGCTTTCTTAAATCTCTAAACTGTGGATATAAAACAACTATGCATTTAGTGGTTTGCTGGAGTTGTGTAAAGAGAAGCATAAAGAGTACACAAAATTGACACATAATGCTGACCAATTTACTGAGTGTATTTTCAATATAGGTTTGCACAACCACTTCAAGTAAAGTGGTATCCTCTTTCCAGAGCTTATATGTGAATTGGTACACTACAGTGATTCCTCTTTCTTTTGAATTAAAACTCTTCTTCCATTAACATCATTGACATCATTGACTAATTCTAATACTAGTACTAATCATAGACTTCCATCCATTCTTCCACTGACTAATACTAATATTAGCATGAATAATAGACTTCCTTAAGACACTACCAAGCAGTTTCCATGATTTATGATATCAGAAGCTGCAACAAGAAACTGTTAGAGGCTGCAGGTATACTACTAGCAGAATATGTGAATATGCTACTGGAGACTGTCAGAGGAAAGGAAATTCTCAGACAATCTGAATGTGTATGAAATTAATATTATGTTTTCTGAGGCACTTTTCAACATTTTTCGCACATGTTCAAATCAGAAATTCTTGGTAGAAAATAACTTAGAACCCCAAAATATTTTATTTCTCTGATCTCAGAATGGAGAATGGCCATGGAGAATAAAATGGTGGCTGTGTCAATTGTTTATGGTGCACAATATTTGCACAGCCATTTATCAAATGCATATTTTCAGGAAGAAATACACTAAAATAAATTTTTGTGAACACAAACACAATATAATACCCATGTTTTTAGTAAAATATAAAAGATGGGGTTTTGTTCGGTAAATAGATACTATACATATAATGACTCAAAATTGTGAATACCTGTGAAATGGCGACAAACAATGATACCTAACATTTTTCATAGGTGACACTTAAATGCCTTTATATAGGTACACATGTGTATTTATACGAGGGGGGTACTTTTAACTGGTAACTGTATTGGTACACAAAGTTGACAGATATCTGAAAGACGTACTTCCGGTTGGTCTCCTGAACGTCCGACGTCATTTCTGGTGAGTGGAACGCACGCCGAGGGATGCGTTCCAGGCGGCCATTTTGACTAGTGGAGGAAGTTTGTTCTTTATGGAGGCTGTCATCCTGCTGTATATAAGGCTGTGAGTTCCTAGGAGCTGTGGAAATTTGTTTTGCTGTTCGAAAATTCGATTGATGTCCTTAAATAAATGCTGGTTTTTATCCTATGAAATGTGAGTGGTTTGGCTTGAATTAATTAAAAAAGGGGTATAACAGTATTACACTATTAGTCTTTTTCTCCTTTTTGGAACTTGGTGATTTGGCGAGGAGACGAGTGGAGAAAATACCCATAGATCTGAGGTGGAAAATAGAGTCCTCAAAGGGGGCCCAGTAGCCCTAAATAATCCTGAAAGGTGTTTTACTCACCATTATCTGGTGAGTGCGGTTTATGTTGGTTTCGGCACTGGTGGATGGTGGAAGAATTATTTGAAGCACTGAAGTTTATTTTTTAGAAAGTTTTTTTAGGGATCACTGGACTTTTGATTTATGAAATAACTTTTTTAGTTTTTTTAGTTTTTATATGTCACGGGTTTGTGGTCACTTACCTTTATCACTGGACTTTAAAGATTATTTATAAAATAATAATTTTATATTCACTTATTATTTTAACATTTGTGTTTTGCGCTGGTTTATATTGGAAAATTTGTTTTGGTTCATATACCTATGCACAGCAGCATTTCACTTATAATTGTTTGTTAGTAGATTGGTCCTCGGCGCTGTGTGTTTTTTGATTTAGATATCTGAAAGATGGCTACAAACAGAAAAAAAGTCTCCTGTAGTTGGCTATGGTTGTCTCTTGATCATTCTTAGAGTTAAAATATTAGGTTTCACTGAATTTGTCCGTTCTGATCAGTATTGTTTCCCTCTAAATAATCCAGTTTTGAGTCCTCATCATAGCTTGGCATACCTGGTATCCAGAGGTATTGCAGCTTTTGCACTGGCCCAGATTTTCAGCCACATGCCCCAGTCTTAGGCTTGACTCTACCACTTATGTCTAGAAGGTCATAGCTGCAAAGGGAGTGTTTTTATGTATTAGACACACACATCATCATGGGCATGTTTTCAGCCTTTATCATTGCCCAGAAAATGTATCAGATTGCTCCTGTCTGGTACTCTAGGCAAAACAGCATAGTGTCTTTACAGTATAAAGTACTCAAGGTGCTTGGGTGAGGAAGGAACACTTATAGAAAGGGGAAGAAAGCAAAGAGAGGGAAAAGAGAAGACACAGGGAATACCGAAAAGGCTCTCCACCACCACAAGGACTCTCAAAGTCTTTTAGAACCCTCTTAGCACCCTGGTAGTTGCCCTCTGATCTCTATGGGTAGCAAAAGTAGCCTATTGATATATCTATGTGTATCTATTTTCTGTAACAGTGGGGGTAAAGTTTCTCAACAAAAAAGATTTTGGGGTTGATTTACTAAATCTGAAAATTTCATGCAGCTGTGTATAGAAACCAATCAGCTTCTAACTGCAGCTTTCTCAGTTAAGCTTTAACACAAAACCTGGAAGGTGGATTGGGTGACTCCATCAGAGAACATCTTCCTCGCTACTGGGACACAGGAGCAAGGTATTATAGTTGGGCATTCACCCAAGACTACACAAGACTAGCTTAGATGCCAAACAGGAACTATTTATTGAACAGAAAACGCAGGTTTTTATACACTCCAGACATAGGGACTATCCCCTCATGAAATAAAACAAATATTACACATTGGGATAAACATCCCACAGGGATTAGATAACAAGGTGAAGCTGACATCAGTATAATCCTATCATGTAGGCACCTCCAGAAGGACTTGCCAACAAAAAATAGGTTTGGCCAACAAACAATAGGGAGGCACACAATGGGAGAAGATTGTAAACACATAACACCTTAATAAACAGATTAGAGCAAGAGTCCTCAGCATGAGGTTGTTTTTATGATTATATCAACATCTTCTTAGAGTCTCTGAGTCTAGGAAGGAGGGAGGTTCATGCAGTCAATGCTAGTTTGGGCACAGAGACCTCAAGTCTGTATCTTGGTCCTCCAGTTCTCAGAGTCTGTGTGCTTTGAGGAGACATGAACTTGAATCCAAAGCAAACTACTCCAAAGGTCCCCCCCAGGCACACACCAAAGAATAGAGCCCCCTCAGATGGCAGGGCCATGGTCAGTAGGCAAGAGGCTAGCCTGCAGTCCCCTCCAAAAGCCCCTGTCCCTGTTGAGTCTGTCTCAGTTTCTATGCAGAGTTGCAGCAGATTTTACACTCTCCAATTTTAGTAGATCAACACCTATCTGTAACATTCAAGATTACAATCTCTTCTACACGTTTTAAGGCCACTACAAGTTTTGTTTGGAAATTATACGTGTCATACATGTTTTGATAAACATGTCAGACAACATGATAGTAGAATAAAATAAGATTTAAAGTTGTTTTAGACAAAACAAGGTTTAATAATAACATCCGTGCCAACACAGAGATATTGCAGAAGATTATTGGAATGTAAGATAATGTATTTACTAAAAACTGGGAAACAATATCAGTATACATATCTGATTTCCTCTCCAGAGGAAGAAAAATATATTCCTTGTACTGTATATACTACAGGCTGTACTGACCAGAGTACCAAAGTTCTTTTTTCAAAAACCAAAAATAATTAAAAAGTCTTAGCATTTTGGAGAATTCTCTGATAATTTGTTGACATAAAAACCAAGAGGGGACATGATCTAATCTTGAACTGTATAACAACTCATGGGCCTCAATAAAAAAATGTTCATTTATTCCACAATGTAAAAGACCTGGTTCTCCTATCACAGAATATGTATTGAATAGTTATGTCTCTGGTCATCTCCGAATGCACATCCCATCTTGAATGATCTCATTTACCTAGTCACAGCATTGCTACATTACTATCATTATATACAGTGAAGGAAATAAGTATTTGATCCCCTGCTTATTTTGAATGTTTGCCCACTCACAAAGAAATGATCAGTCTAAAAATCGAATGGTTGGTGTATTGCAACACTGAGAGACAGAATAGCAACAAAAAAATCAAAATAAATGCATGTCTAACAAATTATGCACTGATTTGCATGTTCATGAGGGAAAAAAGTATTTGATCCGCTTCACAAAACATGACTTAGTACTTGGTGGCAAATTCCTTGTTGGCGATCACAGAGGTCACACGTTTCCTGTAGTTGGCCACCAGGTTTGCACACATCTCAGGAGGGATTTGGCCCACTCCTCTTGGCAGATCCTCTCCAAGTCAATAAGGTTTGGTGGCTGACGTTTGGCAACTCAAACTTTCAGCTCCCTCCACAGATTTTCAATTGGATTAAGGTCTGGAGACTGGCTAGGCCTCTCCAGGAACTTAATGTGCTTCTTCTTGAGCCACTCCTTTGTTGCCTTGGCCATATGTTTTGGGTCATTGTCATGCTGGAACACCCATCCACGACCCATTTTCAATGCCCTGGCTGAGGGCAGAAGGTTCTTACTCAAGATTTGATGGTACATTGCGTCCATCGTCCCTTTGATGCGGTGCAGTTGTCCTGTCTCCTTAGCAGAAAAACACCCCAAAGCAGAACATTTCCACCACCATGTTTGCCATTGGGGATGGTGTTCTTGGGGTCATAGGCAGCATTCCTCCTCCTCCAAACACGGCGAGTTGAGTTGATGCCAAAGAGCTCGATTTTGGTCTCATCTGACCACAACACTTTCAACCAGTCCTCCTCTGCATCATTCAGATGTTCAATGGCAATCTTCAGATGGGCCTGGACATGTGCTTTCATGAGCAGAGGGACCTTGCAGGCACTGCAGGATTTCAATCCTTGTCGGCGTAGTGTGTTACCAATTGTTTCCTTGGTAACTGTGGTCCCAGCTGCCTGGAGATCAGTGACAAGATCCTCACGTGTAGTTCTGGGATGATTCCTCACTGTTCTCATGATCATTGACACTCCACGAGGTAAGATCTTGCATGGTGCACCAGACCTAGGGAGACTGACAGTTATTTTGTGTTTCTTCCATTTGCGAATGATTGTACCAACTGTTGTCACCTTTTCACCAAGCTGCTTGGCAATAGTTTGGTAGCCCAGTCCAGCCTTGTGTAGGTCTACAAACATGTCCCTGACATCCTTGGACACCTCTTTGATCTTTGCCATGGTGGAGAGTTTGGAATCTGATTGATTGCTCCAGTGGACAGGTGTCTTTTATACAGGTAACAAAACAAGATTAGCAGCAGTCCCTTTAAGAGACTGCTTCTAATCGCAGTTTGTTACCTGTATAAAAGACACCTGGTAGCCAGAAATCCTGCTGAATGATAGGGGATCAAATACCTATTTCCTTCATGAACATACAAATCAGTGCATAATTTGTTAGACATGCATTTCTTCTGAATTTTATGTTGCTATTCTATCTCTGTCGATTTTTAGACTTATCATTTCTTTGTGAGTGTGAAAACATTCAAAATCAGCATGGATCAAATACTTACTTCCTTCACTGTATTTACTAAGGTTTCATTAATATTTAGATTAGACACCTTTACCTCACTTTTTGACAATCTTTATTTCCCTTCTAACACCTCTTTCGCCTCCACTTCTAGGGCCTTTTGGTTAGATACATGGTTTCTCCCAGATTGGTCAAACAATGTAAAGGTCTTAGATGTTTCTTATAACTCTCATTTGTGGCTTTGTGGAGCACAAACTAAAATATAATGTATATGAAGATATTCTGACAATTAACTTCACATGGAAACTTTTGTGAGGCAAGTTAAGGTTCTGAACTCTTGATTTAATATTTCTAAGGGATGCTGGATGAAAGAAACATTAGCAATGAGCCATCTGTTTGTCAGGGTTCTTTAATACCAACCATAAATAATCTACTGCTGTCATGCTCAGGAAAAAAATACCTAGATTGTACAATATTCCATTCATGCTGAGTCATATATAGCTATTATAACAACCCACCATAACCTGTCAAGGCACGGAGACCACTAGACCTCCGAAGGTATGCTGTGGTATCTAGCAACAAGCCATCAGTAGCAGATCCTTTAAGTCCAGTAAGTGCAAGGTGGTGCCTCCATGGATCAAATTTTTTTTTTCAGCACATGCCACAGATACTCAATTTGATTGAGATCTGGAGAATTTGGAGCCCAAGTCAACACCTCAAATTCATGTTGTGTTCTTCAAACCATCTTTACAGTGTGGCATGGCACATAATCCTGCTGAAAGAGGCCACTTCTGTCAGGGAATAGCGTTTCCATAATGGAGTGTTCTTGGTCAGCAACAATGTTTAGGAAGGTGATACGTGTCAAAATAACATCCACATGAATGGCAGGCCCTAAGGTTTCCCAACAGAACTTTGGACAAAACATCAAACTGCCTTTGCCAGCTTGCCTTCTTTCCATACTGCATCCTGGTGTCATCTCTTTCCCAGGAAACGACATGCACCCGCCCATCCAGATGATATGAAAGGAATATGTGATTCATTAGACCTGACCACCTTCTTCCATTGCTCTGTGGTCCAGTCCTGATGCTCAGGTCCCCTGTGTAGGTGCTTTTGGCAGTGGACACTGGTCAGCATAGGCACCTTGACTAATCTTCGGCTACACAGCATCATATGCCACAAACTGTGATGCACTTTTCAATTGGAACCAGCATTGCCTTTTTCAGCAATTGAGCTACAGGAGCTCTCCTATTGGATAGGACTACATGGACCAGCCTTCACTCCCCACGTCCATTAATAAGCCTGGGTCACCCATGACCTTGTTTCCTGTTCACCAGTTTTCCTTCCTTGGACCACCTTTAGTAGGTCCTGATCATTGCAGACAGGGAACATTTCACAAGAGCTGAAGTTTTGGAGTTACTCTCACCAAGTCGTCTAACCATTACATTTCGGCCTTTATCATAGTTATTATATACAGGATTTATATAGTGCCAACAGTTTGTGCAGCGCTTTACAAAATGAAGGTAGACGTTACAGTTACAATACAATTTGGTACAAGAGGAAACAGAAGGCCCTGCTCATTAGAGCTTACAATCTAGGAGATAGTTGCTCAAATTCTTACATTTGCCATTTCTTTATGCTTTCAACACATCAAATTCAGGGACAATATGTTCACTTGTTGCCTAATACTGTATATCCCACCCACTTTTAGGTGCCATTCTCACAAGATAACCAATGTTGTTCACTTTACCTGTCAGTGGTTATAATGTTATGGCTGATTGGTGTACAGTATATCCTTACACCTCTAGCATGTCCACAATATGTTATACCAATAGTGCCTCCTGTCCTCATTTCTGGTGGGCTTCTCCTCCTACAAGACCACAGACATATGATTTCCTAAAATTGTATCCTTAATTCTTCAGCCGACTAGTGTTGGGGCCCAGTTGTGCCATTGAGAATAGTCCGAGTCAAGCCTGCAGGCAGCAATATGGCTACTAGATGGCTGTATGGTCACTTCCTAAAGGGCTCAGTCTCCCTAGCAGCAGATAAAAATTTCCACAGCTGCAGCTCACCAGTCCCAGTTATGTTGCAGCTCACTATCCAGTGATTAGTCCACTCTCTGCTTTGTGTCACTGGCTGTCACCACACATGAGCTCAGTGTTCTGGATCCTGCTCAGGCTGCCAATATGCAACAGCGATGGTGCACACTGGACAGGGAAGTGCACTCTCCGATATCGCTCATGGCACAAGGAAGCTGTGTCTTGTACAGTCTGAGAAATTGCAGCTCTTTCCCCTCCTCCTGACTCTCTCTCTCTGGGAAATGTAGTTCAAAAGCTCTTAAATTCCAGTAGAATCTCACCCCTCTGGACTACAGTTCCACAGTACAATTCTGCCTGAATCAGTCTATTGAACTCTTCCTGCTCAGCAGCTCCCTTCTCTTGCTGATGTGGCTGTTAAAGTGGAGCTCCACCAAAAAAGGAGAAATTCCACTTTAAGTACAGGTCCCCCATTCACCACGAAGAATTGGCATTGGAAGTTGTCCTCTCTCTCTCCCTCCCTCCCCATAGTTTTCTGGGACACGTGACAGGTCCCAGAAGACTACAGGGCCATTTACAAGGCGCAGCACTACTTGCGCATGTGCAGTGGGCACCAGGCTGTGAAGCTGCAAGCTGTCACAGCCGAGTGCCCACAGTTGTGATGCCAGCACCTTGGAGGAGAGAAGGGGAGAAGGGACGGTGCGGGTGAGATGCCATGCCGGGAAGTGAGGATGGTCGGTGAAACTGGCTGCGGTGAGTACACCCCTGGATTGTGGGGCAGGTGAGTGGCTGTTTTTCAAAAGTCAGCAGCTACAATTTTTTTTTAAGGTTTGAGTGGAGCTCTGCTTTAACTAGTTCAGCCCTGCAGGGGTGCAGAAATAAAAAACTAACAGAAATGTTATCTGTTCCCCAGTCTATTGTAAAGTGAACTAAATAGCCAGAGTTAAGCTATAGAGATGATGATAATAATAATAATAGTAATTATAATAATAATAATAATAATAATAATAAAAAGAGAGAAAAGAGAGTGTTGAATTGTAGACCTCACAGTTCATACAGAACGACTAAGCTGTTCTCAGTTTTTCAGCAGGATGATAGTTGCAATACAATGACCCTATGAATGATCATTCACCCCTTGTGTTAGTAAAGTCTGACCCCAGATGGACTTGAGGAAAAGCGCTGAGTAATTTACATCCTCCTCACATCTCAGTTGCTATTTTTGCTGTGAATTGAGTAACAACTGAATTTTCCTTTGGCCCAGCGCCAGTCAGGGCTCCCGAGCATCACGTCCTGCCAGAGTAAAGAGCATGGATTTCATGTATGTCTAGAGAGTGCTTTTAAAAATGGCCGCAGCTGTGAGTAATGTTCCACTTGTATACCAGGAGTGTGACCTCACCATTATACAGAGTATCCTTTTTTATACTAACAGATAGCCAGACAGTATACAGAGCCGTGTATCTGGATTATTGAACTGTCAGAAGGTTTTATAATAAAAATAAAGGAGTTCACTTGTATGGAGGCTGTGTGACGTCACAGAATGTTAATAGCAGCCTTATACGGTAAGGTCTTGTGGAGTAATGATGTGAATTAGATTGTAATCCCTTTTCACTTGTAACTCTACCTTTGTGGAATTCCCTCCTTTTAGTTCCCTTGGGTTTGGTTTATAGATGTCTGCTAGTAATTAATTCTGTTAATTATGGATTCACTAATGGGGACACTTTGGTGTTCTACAGTGTAAGTTCACCTTTTCGGAAAAAATAAAAAGGTGAACTAACACCATAAATCCTCCCCACCCACCTTGTCCCTGCTGTCAGGGCCGGTGCTTGCACTAGGCAAACTAGGCAGCCACCTAGGGCGCACTGCCACTTAGGGGTGCCTGGGAGCAGCACAGTTCAGGTGTTCTGTGTGTGTGTCGGCTGGGCTGCCTGCCGTTGTAGCATTTTATCTCCCCCCATTGCCTGGGGAATTCCAGCCTGGAATCTGTCAGTGAGGATCCATCATCCTCCACTCACTGGAACTGTCACCCTGCCACTGCCAGCCACAGATACAGTCCATCTGTGACACTGATTTTGTCTTTAATATTGGTGCTGATGACATCTTGGCACTTATCTTTGCAAATGAAAAGAAATGTAGCAGTTTCATGTTTTGTTGATTTAGTATTTTCTACTGTTTTATTTACTTATCTTTTTTTTTTGGGGGGGGGAGGGCACAAGTAGCTGGTCTTGGCTAGGGTGCAAAATAGTCTAACACCGGCCCTGCCTGCTGTACTTACCTCCATGGGTGATGGGCTTTGGGCTGTAGGGTGTAAGTTCTCCTTTTCATTTTTTCTGAAAAGGTGAGCTAACACTTTAATGTGTGCATGGTAATGCTTGTTATGTCTCATGTTAACATTAAAGTGATACTAAAGTCTTGTTTTTTTTTAAACAAACATGTCTATACTTACCTGCTTTGTGCAGTGGTTTTGCACAGAGCAGCCTGGATCCTCCTCTTCTCGGGTCCCCTGCTGGTGCTCCTAGCCCCTCCCTCCTGTTAGGTGCCCCCACAGCAAGCAGCTTGCTATGGGGGCATTGGAGCAGGCACGCTCCCCAAGCCAAAGCTCTGCATGTCCATTCACACACAGAGCAGTGGCTTGGCCCTGCTCCATCCCTCTCCTGATTGGCTCACTGACTGTGATTGACAGCAGCAGGAGCCAATGGCTCCCGCTGCTGCCTCAGCCAATCAGGAGTGAGAGCCCCTGGAGAATTGAGGCTCTCATAGACATCGCTGGATTGAAATGGGGTTCATGTAAGTGTTAGGGGGAGCTGCTGCACACAGAAGGTTTTTTTTACCTTCATGCATAGAATGCATGAAGGTAAAAAATCTGGAGCCTTTAGAACCACTTTAAGGCAGCCCATTTATGATGCTATCAGGTCTATGGACCAAAAAACACAGAGACGCTTTTTGGCAAAGCATTATGTACCGTTACTGCAAAGTGTTCAATATTTTTTGTTAGTTAGGTAAATTTAAAATATTGCATATTAAAGTGGAACTTCACTATCTGAATCAACATTGACTATATTTATTCCTTATGCTGCTAGCATTAGCAAATAGAAAGGAAAGTATATCATATTTTTTTTTACATTTCTCCAGTTAGGCAAATGATGTCATACATCCCAGGAGTCTTCAGGAAGGGAGGAGGGTGGGAGGGGTTTTCTCACCTAGGCACACCCTCCTGCCTGCATGCCTGAGCTAAGGGCAGGTGGATTCCAGGAAATAAATGCTACATGAACCATCTTCCCTTTCTCTAGATGACCACGGCCAAATAATACCAGGGAGTGTTTTTCATAGAGATTTGTCAGCAAAAGAAAGCACGGAGACATGGATGGATGGGGGAGTTTGCTTTGATTGTAAAAATTAATTTAGCTGTGTTTTTGGTTTGTGGTACTCAGATACAGTACAGCTCCACTTTAGTATTTAGTTTTTTCATATGCAGCCAGTAGTTTGAGCTTTAAGATCTACATATCACAAGGTTTTCTGGCTCTCATTTCCTACTTTGATGTGAAGTCAGCTGCTTACAGAGCTCCATAGCTGAAGCTTACATTTCCAGATACAAGTGAGTGATTTAGAGCAGTGACCTTCTCCTCCTCCTGCCCGCTTTGTTCAGACTGCTCTGTCGGATGTTTCAACTAAAGAGAACAAAGACGTCAGCTTAGAAACCTAGAGGCCATTCACACCAGTGGGTGCGCATTAAAGCAGAACTATAGGCAATTCACTTACCTCCTGTCTAACTCTTGCTGCTCAGGGGCCACTTTACGGCATGGCCGGGACAAGGGGTGGGCAGGAGGGACAGCTGCCCTTGCCACAGGAGAGCAAGGAGAGCAGACAATGAACATTGGGCAGTACACCCATTCTACAACATGCATTAGTAGTGGGTGATGAGGGCGCAATTCCACATTCATGCCATGGGTGCTGGATGGACCTGTCCCTGGTCCTGCTCTTCCGGCATCTCCAATGGCCGGTGTGGGGTGTTGTCCTGACACATAGGGACCATGCCGGTGATGTAAGCTGAGCTGTGCATGCCACAGAAGACTGGCAGCAGGCAGGTAGGTGTATTTTACTGCAGCCTAGAAGAGACATTGCATGTCTCTTCTGTGATAAAGCCAGCCTGTTTTGAAATGACTTCTGTTCTGCTTTTAGGTACACATTACATTTACCCATTGGTGTGTGCTGCGCATGCACACTGCAATACATTGCACAACGCATCACAGTGCTGTTTTTTTTTTCTTTTTTTCTTACTTTTTTAAACTTGACAGTACACTTAACTCTCTCTACCACAGCACTTTGTGATGTTGCGTGTGCAACGGAACACACTGCGCAAAAAAATGCAACATGCTGTGAACTGAAGCAATGGGTTACAGAGCAAATTGCTGTTTTTCAAATGCCTGTTTATATGGCCAAAGAATGGGTTATAGAGCAAATTGCTGTTTTTCAAATGCCTGTTTATATGGCCAAAGAGGAACTATCTGTACAGTTGAGGAACTATCTGTACAGTTTAGAACTAAACTGATAACAGAAGTCACACGTGTCCCTATAATATCCTTGGCGGGATTTACATTTCCTGTCTTCAAGGCCAACAGTCTAGTTCTATCCCCCTCATATCCAATACTGGCCAGGACATAACAAGGTTAGACTAAAGGAGACAATATGCCCGCTTTGTTGCCATACAACTAGAACCAAATGTTAGCAGATTAGGAAAATTGACTCCTTGCTCTACTATTCACAATATACCATTCCACCAAGAAAAATGTACGAATTGTGCAGGGACAAACTCCAGAAGGACCTGGTGGATGGCCTGAGTTTGCTATACAGACATCAGTCTCTGATATTGTAATACCTTAGCGATAAGAATATTGTATTCCTAATTAACGGGCAATTATGAAGCAATGAAAGCTCACCACAATTTAGCAGTTAATACAAACACGCACGTTCACGCACACAACCTAAGCTATTAATAATCCTCTATAGAGATTTCATCATATGCTGTCAGGAGGCCAATAGCAGTTTGCATAAGCTGAATGTGTGGGAGGCTCTTCCCAAATATTTCCCTTTCTGGATGTGTCCCAGAGCGGCGCTGGCTTCTCGTCATCAGCAAACACACAGAAAAAGTAAGTCAGACTGGAACTTCCAGTAGAGGCCCCATCGTCTTTAGTAAGACAGTGCAATGGGTCGTGATCATATGCAGGAGTAATGCATGAAAACCTGATTCACTTTCTCCGGCCAGGTCAGTTAGCAGTGGATTTTTTCCCTCTGTGCTGTGAGTCAGTGCACTTTGTACATTGCCACTGCACTTTACACTGCCATACTGGGGAAGCTTGGGTATTGAAAGGTGAACTCCAGGCAGATATGTATTGATTCATTTTGAAAAAAACTACAGGGCAGGGCTGACTCCACACACACACACCACACCAGTCAACAAAAATGATTGTGTGTTGTCAGCCCAGGACAGAACTTAGAAGCTGAGTCCATTTCTTGCATATCAACTGGTATTTCTGTACTTGCGGGATTTTTAAAGGGATAAAACACAGGAAATTTGCATGTATTGAAGAAAGGCAATGCATTTTTTATTTAATTTTGCTGTGACATTTTATTATTATTATTATTATTATTATTATACAGGATTTCTACAGCACCATCAGTTTGCTCAGTGCTTTACAATATAACAATACAGCAACAATACGGTTCAATACAAGAGAGTTAGGTGGGCCCTGATCCTTGGAGCTTACAATCTAAGATTTGCATAAGCTCATGAATAATACCCTTAATGTTTGTAATATGTATGAAATGTCAGCTTTTATTGCCTTTCACAGAGCACGTAATATTTCCTAACATTCAATCCTAAGAAGAAAAGAAAAAGTCATTCGACCACAAGAGTTAAAGAACATTCACCAAAAGAGAAAATAGCCCAACACTATAAGTGAGGAACTTTCAACCAGCTGGGGAAATAATATGAGGTCTCTGAACTGTTTAGAAGCTGCAGATTTGTTCCTTGTTCAGGAGGTTCAGAGGCCGAGTCAAACCTCCAGCAGGAACTAAACCATTTACCGGTATCACTACTATTGCTAAATGTGAAAGCTTCCTGCTCGGGGCTCCTGGTTGTTAGGGACCCAGCAACTGCCAGCAACCTAACAACCAGTGACTCGTCCCAGACAGGCAGATATAGCTGACAGCTAACTGAAAACAGAGGAATAGTGTAAAAAAGGTGTGCCTTCTCTCCCCAAAATTAAAAGGGGTCCCTCAAAAATGGTGTGCCCCTCCCTCAAATTCCATGGATAAGTTTTAGAGGGAACTCCATGCAAACAAAAGTGTGGGGTCCCCACCAAAATCCATGCCACACCTTCATCTGAGCATGCAGCCTGGCTGGCCAGGAAACACCAGGCCACCAGGCCAAATGCCCCCCTGGCAAAGCACCTTTGAGCCGTTAGTAAGAACAAAGTCCTCTTCCATTCAACCCTGCCCTTGTGATTGTGGGGGCTTAATGGAATCTGGAAGCCCTTTTTAAATGTAAGGGGGCTCCCAGATACTGCCCCCCCCAAGTGAACAAGTAATGGGTACATAGTACCCCATCACTTTGACAGAAGAAAATGCTCAGAAAAGGGTTCCGTACGGATTTTAGGGAAGACCTTTTTTTTTTTCTTGTTTCTTGCGTGGGGCTTCCCCTACAACTGATGCCAGATCCTCCGGAAATTTGGGTAGGCCCCATGCAGCCTTTTTTGTTTTTAATAGTGTGTGGGGCCTGGTATGAAGTTTGGAGGGGCCCACAACATTTTTTTTATACACTATCACTTTGTTTGAGGAGTGGAGGACTTTGATGAGGAGGAAGAAGATGAATAAAATTCAAAAGGCTACTGGATTAAATGGTTGAACTGGATGGACTTTTGTCTTTCTTCAGCCAGACTAACTATCTGACATTCAGCTGTCAGCCTGAATCAGAGGTTGGTTATTTGTTATGTTTGCACAAATGATGAACATTCAAACTTTGATAGCAGCATCATATATTAACTGCAGCTAACAGGAACTTACCTTCATCTGCCCCAATTGCTTATACTGGTATCAGCAATGAGGTAATGACCTGTGAGCCTTGTGTACTGCAAGAAGCGCAAACAGTTGGGTGACCAGATGTGACCACTTAAGTATTAGTACAACACTATTTATCTTAATTGCAAAAACTTCAATTTAATATCCAAAAATCCAACTGCCAGGTCCATTTGGGGAGATTTACATACAAATCAAAGTCGTTACCCCTTCCCCTGCCATTTATATGATAGGTGATGTTTTCTGCTTTGCCTTGCACATTACCTTCTTTCCCATTAGAAGGATAAGAAGGAAAGGTTGATAGCTGATTTAATAAACTACATCTATACAGACAGAAGAAATGCCATACACTATTTTATGTCAGTCATCTCCACTCTGTCCATTCCCTCTCATTTCAGCATACAGTGAAGACATTTCTCTTCAGTTTTATTAGAAATTTCATCTGGTGTGTGTGGGCTCATGGTACTTCCATAGCTCTGTGCAATGCATGTAGAATATCTCTTATATATTGAGTTTTTAAAATGTATTTATTTATAAATAAATATTTAAAAAAATGGAGGTTTATACATTTGTATAACTACTATATACTGTATACACGGTATATTTATATCGTATGTACACATATACATATTTTTTTTATAAGGATTATTACTTGTTTTAATAATAAGGATGTGAAAATAATATTCTGGCTATCATTTATAGATAAATAAGAAGAAAATATACCTGTTTATATTAATCAGTCATGTGGGTTCTGAAGAATTGTTTTATTAGGGTACTGAAAGTCATATTGTCCTATTTAGGAAGTCATCGGACAGAGGTCTACATGAAGCACAAGGGAAGCTGATGCCACAAGTCAAACAAGAGGGAAATATGATCTTCCCAGGGTTATGAAATGATCCCCACACAGGAAATGAACACATTACGCACTTGTTAGACAGTAATTTATGTTTGTTTTGTAAACCGGTTACTTTAAGCCTAAATACAGGGGCAGCGGCCATGTTGCGTCCTTTGGACTACTTTTACAAGTTCACTGAAACAGTGAGTGAGCTGCCTAGTAAATGCTCTGGAAAGGGATCTGGCGTATAAAGGTTACTTTGAGAGTAGGCTTCCAATGCCTTTTAAAGGTGGATCCTGAACTGTGAAACACTAAGCAAGTGAAAATATGAAATTGGCACAAGAATGACTTCTAGGTTAAGGTTTCAATAATAACGCAACATCTGTACTAACTGTAAATCAAAGGTGGGGGGATGTAGCCCAATTCTGTGTGCAGTTCCTAGAGCCCCCCACCCCAACCTTTCATTGTGTTAAAAAAAAGTGAAAAAAAATACTACTCAATGGTGGTCGCGTCCACGCTTAGTGGTATTTTGGTCCAGAGTTTTTGGGCTTCTATACACATTGCTTCATATGCCCATTTGCAAACACACAAAACATGTCCAATTCCAGGCCTATTTTCATAGCAGCAGAAACTGGCAACTTATCTGTTCTTGGCCACCAATTGTGCCATAGCCAAGGCCTAGAAAAATGCCTCTGCCTCCTTTGCAGCAGTGAAGGAAACCTGACCACCTGAAAAAATTAAAAGATGACCAGTATTTTACATAACTCCCATTCCAGGCCCCAATATTTTGGGAACCCTGGTGGCCTTATGCTTTCCCTGCTTTGCATCTGACCAACCCGGGCAATCTATAACTTGTCTTTCTGACACCAGAGCCTATGGGACCCTTTTCTGAACCTTACCCCCTCCTTTCCTCCCTCCTCCCCTTCTACCCAACCTTTCCCCCGACTAGGTCGCCAGCACTGTACTTATTTTTCTCTGTTTGTATGCCCCTAAGTCAGAGTCAGTCAGTGCCCCATCCGCAAGGTTGCGTAGTTGACCTTCCATCAAATTGCCTACTGTTATGTTGCACAAGATCTTACCATGCCTTTTTTCTTTTGAATGTACATTCTTATTTTTAACCCCTGTGTGGATAAATAGTTGCTTGTTATTGTATAAAACCTTCAATAAAAATTATTGTACCAGGAAAAAAAAAACTACTCACTCTTCCTCGATCTAGTACTTTTCCCTGATGCTCCTCCTTCTGCTCCTGTTTTTGGTAAAATTATGCCATTTTATGCTGCACTGAGAATCGCCCAACTCTGATGAATAAGGACCTGGCTTGTCATGTGATCATATTGAAGATACCTAGAATCAGAGTATGCATGATTTAAATCTAATAAAAAGTGTTAGCAGGAACAGGAATGTGGGCAGGAAAAAAGAGGGGGGGGGGGGGGGGGTTGGTTGGAGTATGAAGAACTTGAAGAAAATGAACCATAAAGTTGGGTTTACCCTGTATTTGTAGTTAAAACCTATTTTATATAATTTTGGATGGAGAAGGTAAAGATTAGGACCTCTTTCAGATATTTCTGTCTGTTGCAATGTAGGAAACAGGGGCGGACTGACCATTTGGAATTATTAGTAATAATGGACTGAAAAGTGACTTATTGGGGAACAGAATACTATACAATATATACACTATATTCTTCCAGAAGTGCATTTGTGAGGTCAGGCACTGATGTCGGACGAGAAGGCCTGGTTCACAGTCTCCGCTCTAATTCATCCCAACGGTGTTCTATCAGGTTGAGGTCAGAACAGGGGCGGACTGACCATTTGGAAACTCAGGCACCGCCCGGGGTCAGTAGGGGGCCCCATGAGATGCCCCTGGTACCTTTTTCATAGGTTTTTTTGAGTTTGGGCAAGGACACAGGGGCCCCATGATCCCTTATTGCCCAGGGGCCCCATGAGTTGTCAGTCCGCCCCTGGTAGGGAAGGTTCACCCTCTCTGTTTGTTGTAGTGCCAATTATCAACGTGATAGGATGTGATGAAATTCCCAGATTTTACAGGTGTCACCAGGCACATGGTGACACCTGTTTGTAACAGTTGCCTAAGAGGGGATTTACTTTGGAGGGATTTCCTCTAAATTCCTGTTGTGTCTCTGAGACAGGAAGAGAAGAGAAATTACCCCCCCAAAAAACTAACTTTACCTAGAGATACGTTTTAAGTAAGTCTGTTTTTTGCCCTACATAGTAAAAGCAAAAGTTCACTTTTAACATGCTTGATTCTGTTAGAGTTTATTGCAGTGGTAGTGATTAACGGGGAGAAAGCAGCAGCATCCAGTGCCAGCTGGCCTTGTGCCCAGCATTGCCTAATTTGCGTGAGAAGCCATCAGTTTACCTAGCAGATTTTTGTATGGCTTATTCTGTGTTGCGCAATGCCACGTGCTCCTTGGAAGCAGCACAGGTGACAAAGTCAGTTAAACAGCAAGTCCCAGGATCTTTTAACCAAAGTTTCAACCACACCAAACAGAAGAGGCCCCTTCAGTCATGGGCCATTAGAACTCAAACACAAGCTGTCTTCTGTGACGTAGTGAGTGGAATGCCATGTGCAAATATTGAAAGCAATCTTTGAGGGACCTGCCAGAACCAAACTGAGGAGGAATTCATTATGAGATCAAACACTTCCTGCTGACAGAATGTCTTGTGTAGAGGTCCCGTAGTGATTTCACCTCACATATTCATCTCTTCTTAGGCAGTTTAAAAATATTCTTGAATAGGTAGGCATAGACCATCCACTTCTTAAAATGGTCATATACAGTCATGGCCAAAAATATTGGCACCCCTGCATTTCTGTCAGATAATGCACCACTTCTCTCAGAAAAATGTTGCAATTACAAATGTTTAGGCATGCTCATGTATATTCCTTTTTGTTTGTATTGATATGACACAGAAAAGGGGAGAAGTAAAAAGCCAAATCTGACATATTCCATGCAAAACCCCAAAAATGGACTGGACAAAATTATTGGCACCTTCTCAAAATTGTAAGAAATAATTACATTCCAAGTTTGTGATGCTCCTGTAATTTGTAATGTACAGGTGCTGACAATATTGAAATCACACCGGCAACCAGTAAAAATGGTGAAAAAATTGACTCAACCTTTCTGTTGTATAGTATGTCTCTGTGTTCCACATGGAGCATAGAAAAGAGAAAAAACAGCAAAGAATTGTCTGAGGATAATGGACAATCTCAAATCCATGGACAATCTTAAATCCATCTCCAGAGAGTTTAATGTTCCTATGTCCACTGTGTAAAACATTGTCAAGAAGTTTACAGCCCATGGCACTGTAGCTCCCTAGACATGGATCAAAGAAAAAATGTCATCAAAGATTGCAATGAAGGATTGTCTGAATGGTGGATAAAGAAACTTGATCAACTTCCAAAGAAACTCAAGTTGACCTTCAGGCACAGGATATAACTGTCAGCTCACTCTATACATCGCCATCTGAATAAAAAGGGCCGCTATGGTAGGAGACCTAGGAGGACCCCACTGCTGACACAGAAACATAACAAAAGCCAGACTGGGGTTTGCTAAAACTTACCTGATGAAGTCAAAATCCTTTTGGGAGACAAAACAAAATTACATCTTTTTTGGTAAAGCCTACCATTCTACTGTTTTCTAAAAAGCAATGAGGGCATTAAAGAAAAGAATCCAGTCCCTACAGTCAAACATGGTGCAGGTTCACTGATGTTTTGGGGACTGCCAAAGAATTCTGGGGTGCAATGTAGGGCCCAGTGTCAGAAACTTGGGTTTCCGTCAGAGGTCATGGGTCTGACAGCAGGACAATGACCCAAAGCACATGTCAATGACCCAAAGCACATGTCAAAAAGCACCCAGAAATTGTTTCAGGCACTAGAGAGTAATGAACTGGCCATCAATGAGTCCAGATCTCAATCCCATAGACCACCTGTGGAAAGATCTCAAAACAGCAGTTGGGAAAAGGAACCCTTCCAACCTGGAAGACCTGGAGACCTGGAGCAGTTGGTGAAAGAAGAGTGGTCCAAAATTTTAGTAGAGAGGTGTAAGAAACTCATTGCTGGTTACAGGAAGCAATTGATTTCAGTTATTTTTTCTAAGGGGTGTGCTACCAAATATTAAATTGAGGGTGACAATACTTTTGTCCAGTCCATTTTCGAGGTGTCAGATTTAACTTTTTGTTTCTCCACTTTTTTATGTCATACCAATACAAACAAAAGAAATTAACATGAGAATGCCTAAACATTTGTAATTTCAACAATTTTCTGGGCGAAATGGTGCATTATCTGATAGAAATGCAGGGGTGCCAGTATTTTTGATCGTAACTGTATGTACTGAACTGTGTGAACAAGCTTGCAGCTAACTCAACAGTGCTGAATGGATAAGAGTATGCAAACAGTAGAGGGCCTTGAGCAGTATATGATCTCAAGAGATTGTTGGACCAGCTTCTATTTTTATTTTTCATGTACTTGGCCTTATATACTGTTGGGTCCGGGCTGAGTCCAGCTCTGGTTTGGTTGGTGTCTCTCTTTAAAGCAAAACTGGTGATATTACCCCTGACACTTGTCAATGATTACACCCTGTCTTTTTTCAAGGGACTCTGACACAAACTTCAAGTATTTAAATGCAACATTTTTCCTTTCCATCAACAATTCTCTGATAGACCTCCAATGTGCCTGTGACTTAGCTAGATAATTTACACTCCCTCCTTGCATGTCATAGCCTTCTCCTCCTTGGGGATTGTCTAACTATTCTCTTTGCTGGGCCAGCTCCTCTGGCCCTTACCTCCCTGTATAACCTTTTATGTAGCAGCCGGGGAGAAGCAAATGGTAATAATATGGAGTGTAACTTAAGCGACAGCTCTGAGTCTGCTAAGGCTGCAGGCATTTAAGATGGTCTTCACTGGTAAATTGAAGCAATTTGTGATGAGATTCCCACTGTCCACATATCTAACCATCACCTAGCTTGCCATGTCTACCACCACATTCAATACTCCCCTCTTTTAGCCTTGTTACCACAGAGAAGGTTACTAAACTTTTTTTCTAATGCCTATCTAACTGCCCGTCAGAGGTCACGGGTCATGGCCCCTTGACCCCATTACCTCACAACTTCTATGCTCACACTTTTGCTCTATCTCTCCCTTTCTACTAGCATCAACAATGCTCTTAAACATGCACTGGACACCCCCATATTAAAAATAACCCCCGCTGGACCCCACCAGTCTGAACATCCTAAGAGCCATCTCCTTTTTTTCATTTACCTTTAAACTCCTAGAACGTCTAGCCTACAACCACTTGAGCAACCACATCACTAATAACAGCCTTCTTCACTCCTTCCAGTCTGACTTTCAACTCCACTGACACTGTCCTTTTAAAAATCACTATTGACATGTTATACTCATACTCTTAGGCCTTTCTGCTGCCTTCAGTACAGTTGACCACCCACACCTCACAAAACTTCACTCAAAGGAGTGAGACTCTGCTCTTTGCTTCTCCTCCTGCTACCTATCAACTGCACCTTCGTTGTCACTTTCAACTCAGCTGATAACCTCCCATGGTTTCCCCTACTGTTCATTTGCTATTAGCACCCAAATCTATCCCTCTGCTCCTCTGTTCACCCCACAGTCTCCTCAGCCACCACTGGTTTGCTAACTGACAAATCAATATGGATATCACAATGCTTCTTTAAACTCAATCTTTTCAAAACTGAGCTCATAATACCCCCACCCACTCCCATCCCATACTCCCTCCCCAGATTTCTCCATCAAGATCAGTGGAACAACTATCAATCCCTCCCCTCATGCCAGGGTGCTAGATGTAATCCTGGACCCTGACTTCTCATTTTGGCCTTACAACCAATTACTGTCCAAATCTTGCCTACCTTAACCAATGGCAACACAAAGATACTAATTTACTTCCTTATCTCTCAGCTCAACTATTGCAACTCCCTTCTCATTGACCCACCTTTACATCCCTTTCAGTGTCCTTCACCTCTCTCTGCCAATCCATCCCCTGGCTTCCACCTGTCCAACAAACAAAATTCAAAACATTAACAAACTTACAAAACCATCCACAGCTCTACCCCAAGCTACGTTGACAACTTCATCTCAAAATATCACCCAAACTGTCCTGCTCTTTAGCCTCCTCTCTTCCATTCTTTCTTTAGCCTCTTCCCATTCTCGCCTCTCTAAACCTTTCTGCTGCCCTTTCACCTAAAGGAAGGTTTGGTATCCATTCAGCCACCAGCACTGATGCACAGATATTGCGGTGAATGATGTGTTTACCCTGTACTAAGTGACATCTTCAATGGTTGATGGGAGTCTATTTTAAAAACCTCTATTAGCAGAAGACATGCACAGTGGGGGTATTTGTTAGTTAATACTGTGTTAAAGCCTGACTCAAGCCAAACTTTTTTTGTTAGTTTTAAATACAAATTAGTTAATTTTTAAAAAATTATTTTTCTCTCTGACCCTATTATGGAGATGTTCTTCACTTCCTGCCTCTGTGATGCCTATACAAGTAATAGCACATTGTCAAAATTTTCCATCCTTCTTTACTCTACTAAGAATGTGTTTTTTCTGTCTGTGTCCCCATTTCCTATTTCATTTCTTTTTGTCCTGACAGGAAGTGAGGGGAAATCTACCCAAGTGGGACACAGACAGCAATAAAAACCTTGCATAGTTCATACAAAAGTTTCACTTTATACAGTACTGGATCTGTGCTAATGGTAGGTGCTTGTAATGTCCACATTGGATGGCACCGTCTATTTTTCCATATTGCCTTCATAAATGGACCCTACGAGGTCCTGACATCAACTTGTTACACATGTGAACAATAAAACCGCACAAAAAAAAAGTTTTCTATGGAGCTGGTTGCAGTTTGATTTGACAGCAATTAAGAAATAACAAAAACATAATAGTTTACATGCTCCTGATTTGTATGCTCTTCCAGTCAATACATTTCAGGGAGAAAAGGGTACTACCTGAGCTGTAGAAGATCTTGTGATGACTCTACGGAACCTCTTCAGGTTTGTTGATGGATTTACCTGGATCCCCCAAGATCGCCATACATTGAAAAATAAAGGAACTTGGTAAAAGTTTATGAAATGATTACCGTAATCTGAGTAAAGACAACTATGAATATAGAACATTATAAAAGCACGTGCAATATCTGACAAATAGACACCGTTCTTCTAAAATGTGTGACTTTTTCACAGCAGGGCCCTTATGCCTTAAGTGACTTGTGTTAGGGCCAAGAGTAAATAATTCCAAGTGATGGCAAACAAAAATAGAAAGGGAGAAAGAGCATAAAAATATGACCCTACTTTAAACTCTTTTTTTATTTTTTCTACTTTTGTAAAATTAGACCATTGCTGGTCAGATAATCTAAACTGGGTTGTGTTGATAGGGGTGAAAATGTATATTTAGCTCTGTCTGCTGATGTTTACATGTCCTATCTGGAGCAATGCAGGTGCAGACGAGGCAGAACACAGGAACATAGCAGCGTGGGAATAACAAAAGGACAAAGGTAGATTACGAAACACAAAAATCACACACATACGTACATAAAAAACTGTGATAATTACATTGATGTCTGTGTAAAAGGCAAATAAAGTTCACAGAGTACTTGTCATCCATACAAAGTATAGGTAGCATTTAGTAAATGTAGCTAATGCTAAGGTTCGGGCATAAGGACTACAGCACAAACACTAAATAAGCTGCCCGTCCATTAAGTTTCTATTTATGTGCCTACTTGTACAGTAGCTCTACCCTTGGAGGATCCACTGGATAGTTTTGATCATCCTGCCCTGTCTCAGTGATGACCCACCCAGTATTGAACCTGAATGACAACAAAACATTCAACTGAAACCTTCAGCTGCCTTGTGAATTTGAGGAGTGCACAGAGTTTTGGGTAATTAGTTAACTTGCACATAACCTACCATTATTCTTCTTGTGTATCAAAGAGGCCTGGCTGTCCACCTCCACATCTCCACCCTATAGAACCTCCTAGGGTGGATAAAGTCTGCACTTCCTACGTGGGTGTAGAAACTACACATTAAAGTTCTCCTTCACAATAGAAAGTTTTAAAATGGAAATTCAGAACTGTAAGAGTAAGGTCTGGTACAGGAGACCATCCATTTCCTCTGGCTAAGGATGACTAATAACTTAGCTCATTGGTCTCCAAACTGTGGCCCGAGGGACGGATGCAGCCCTTTGCTAGCCTTTATCTGGCCCTCGGGGTACTTTTCCTCCCAATGATATCAGGCACTATTCCTCCCTCTAGCATCAGTGATGGGTCACTATTCCTCCCACTGACACCAACAGTGTGGAATAATTCCTGCCACTGACACTAAAGATGGGGGCACTATTCCTCCTAGTAGTATCATCGATGGGGCACTATTCCTCCCACTAGTATCAATGATGGGGCACTATTCCTCCTACTGACTCCCACAATGGGGCACTATTCTTCTACTGATACCAATGTTGGGACACTATTCCTCCTACTAACACCAACAATGGGGTACTAGCCTTCCACTGATACCAGTGATGGGGCACTATTCCTCCCACTGACACCAACAGTGGGGCATAATTCCTGCCACTGATACTCATTATGGGGCACTATTCCTCCCACTAATACCAATGATGGTGCACTATTCTCCTAGATTGTAAGTTCCAAGGAGCAGGGCCCTCCTTTCCCTCTTGTATTGAACTGTATTGTTGCTGTATTGTCTCCTGTTCTATTGTAAAGAGCTGAGCAAACTGTTGGCGCTATATAAATCCTATATAATAATAATATTCCTCCCACTAATAACAATGGTGGGCACTATTTCTCCCACTAAAACCAATGATGGTGCACTACTACTCCTATTGAACACCAACCCTGATGTCATGTTTATTCTCATGGATGCTGGGCCAGGGACATTTTCTACCCCTACAATATACACACACACACTATATTGCCAAAGGTATTGGGACACACCTCCAAAGCATTGCATTCAGGTATTCCAATCACCTCCTTGGCCACAGGTGTATAAAATCCAGCACCTAGGCATGCAGACTGCTGCTACAAACATTTGTGAAAGAATGGGTCGCTCTCAGGAGCTCAGTGAATTTAAGTGTGGTACCGTGATAGGTTGCCACCTGTGCAATAAGTCCATCCGTGACATTACCTTGCAACTAAATATTCCACGGTCAACTGTTAGTGGTATTGTAACAAAGTGGAAACAACTGGGAACAACAGCACGTAAAATGACAGAGCAGGATCAGCGCATGCTGAAGTGCACAGTGCGCAGAAGTCGCCAACTGTCTGCAGAGTCAATAGCTAAAGACCTCCAAACTTCATGTGGCCTTCAGATCAGTGCAACAGTGCGTAGAGAGCTTCATGGAATGGGTTTCCAGTGCCGAGCAGCTGCATCCAAGCCTTACATCACCAAATGCAATGCAAAGCGGCAGATGCAGTGGTGTAAAGCACGGCGCCACTGGACTCTAGAGCAGTGGAGATGTGTTCTCTGGAGTGAGGAATCACTCTTCTCTGTATACCAATCCAATAGACATGTCTGGGATTGGCAGTTGCCAGGAGAACGGCACTTGCCTGACTGCATTGTGCCAAGTGGCCCCTTCCTGTTCCAACCTGACTGCGCACCAGTACACAAAGCAAGGTCCATAAAGAGATGGATGAGCCAGTTTGGGGTGGAGGAACTTGACTGGCCTGCACCTGACTTCAACCCAATAGAACACCTTTGGGATAATTTAGAGCAGAGACTGCGAGCCAGGCCTTCTCGTCCGACATCACAAATGCACTTCTAGAAGAATGGTCAAACCTTCCCATAGACACACTCCTAAACCTTGTGGACAGCTTTCCTAGAAGAGTTGAAGCTGTTATAGCTGCAAAGGGCGGGCAAACTCAATATTGAACCCTACAGACTAAGACTGGGATGCCATTAAAGTCCATGTGTGTGTAAAGGCAGGTGTCTCAATACTTTTAGCAATATTTATTTTTATTTTAGAGGTATCTGAGTATGTGGTAAGATACCGCTCAGTTACTAAAATACTGCATGTGTTAAATTATTAAGTCAGGCAGTATTTTATTTTTTTATTACAGGTACTTATTATTATTATTATTATTACTACGAGTTTATATAGCGCCAAAGGGTTTGCTCAGCGCTGTACAATAGGGGGGGACAATACATGGCACAGTACAACAAAGACAGACAGCGTACGAGGGGTAAGAGGGCCCTACTCTTACGAGCTTACAATCTAGGAGGGAGGGGGTAAAGGTACAGTAGGAAGTGGCTGGGGGGGATGAAGTGGTAGGAGGAATGAGGGAGGATGGCCGTTAGGTGAGGGTGGGGTAGGCTTCCCTGAAGAGATGGGTTTTGAGGGAGCGCCTGAATGTGAATAGAGAAGGCGACAGTCTGATGGATTGGGGCAGTGAGTTCCAGAGGATGGGGGAGGACCTGGAGAAGTCCTGCAATCGTGCATGGGAGGAGGAGACCAGGGAGCAGGATAGAAGGAGGTCCTGTGAGGAGCGAAGGGTACGGGTAGGGTGGTACCTGGTGATCAGATTGGTGAGGTAGTCAGGGGCAGTGTTGTGAACGGCTTTGTAGGTCAGGGTAAGGAGTTTAAATTTGATGCGTTGGGCAATCGGGAGCCAGTGGAGGGAGAGGCAGAGGGGGGTGGCAGAGGTGGAGCGGGTGGTAAGGTGGATGAGTCTGGCAGCTGAGTTCAGGATGGTCTGGAGCGGGGAGAGCCTGCACTTGGGTAGGCCAGTGAGGAGGGAGTTGCAGTAGTCAAGGCGTGAGATGATGAGGGAGTGTACTAGAAGTTTGGTGGTGTCTGGGGTGAGGAAGGAGCGGATCTTGGCAATGTTGCGAAGATGGAGCCTGCATGTGTTTGTGAGTGATTTGACATGCGGTTGGAGGGAGAGGTTCGCGTCAAGAATGACGCCAAGGACTTTGGCTTGCGGGGCGGAAGTGATAGTGGAGTTGTTGGTGATGATGGATAGGATGGGGGGGGGGGTGTGGGCAGGGGGAAAGACGAGAAGCTCGGTTTTGGAGAGGTTAATCTTGAGGAAATGTAGCGACATCCAGTCTGAGATGTCATTTAGGAGGTGAGTGATGCGGGCGGAGATAGTGGGGGTGAGGTGAGGGGTGGAGAGGTAGATTTGGGTGTCGTCAGCATAGAGGTGATAGTTGAAGCCGTGAGATTGTATGAGTTTGCCCAGGGAGGAGGTGTAGATGGAGAAGAGAAGGGGTCCAAGGACAGAGCCTTGGGGGACCCCAACAGAGAGGGGGAGGGAGGGGGAGGTGGCACCATTGTAGGTGACACTGAAGGAGCGTCGGGATAGGTAGGATGAGAACCAAGAGAGAGCAGCATCTCCGATGCCAAGGGAGAGTAGTTTATTAAGAAGGAGGGGGTGGTCAACTGTGTCGAAGGCCGCAGAGAGGTCCAGGAGAAGGAGGACAGAGTAGTCGCCCTTGGCTTTGGCGTTGAGTAGGTCGTTAGTGATTTTGAGGAGGGCGGTTTCAGTGGAGTGTAGGGGACGGAAGCCGGACTGTAGAGGGTCAAGGAGGTTATTGTCAGTAAGGTGGGAGCTTAGGCGATTGTAGACTAAGCGTTCAAGGAGCTTGGAGGTGAGTGGCAGCAGGGAGATGGGTCTGAGGTTGTTGGGGTCCGCGGGATCCAGGGAGGGCTTTTTGAGGATGGGGGTGATATGCGCGTGCTTTAGGGGGGAGGGGAATACGCCAGTAGAGAGGGAGAGATTGAAGATGTGGGTGAGGGAGCGGATGAGGGAAGAGGGGGGTGACCGGAGGAGTTGAGAGGGGATAGGGTCCAGGGGGCAGGTAGTGAGGCGGGCTTTTGAGAGGACTTTGGCGACTTCCTCAGTAGTGACAGGGCTGAGGGAGTGCAGTGCGGGGGGGGTTATGGTGGGCGGGGCATTGGGAGAGGAGGGGGGCAGTGCGGTTGTGAGGGCAGAGGAGGGGGGAGATGAAGGGGTGACGGGGGCGAGGAGGCTAGGTGGGGAGGTAGATTGCAAGTTGACGATGTCCTTACGGATAGCGTCAATCTTGTTGTGGAAATGGGTGGCAATTTCGTGGGCGGTGAGAGAGGTACTGAGTGGAGGAGGGGGGGGGGAGAGCAGGGAGTTGAAGGTGGAGAAGAGTCGGCGGGGGCAGGAGGAGAGGGTGTTTATTAGGTTAACAAAGTAGGCCTGCTTGGCGGCGTGGAGGGAGGAGGTGTAGATAAGAAATGCAGATTTGTAGAGGGAGAAAGTATGAGGGGACCTGGTTTTGCGCCACAGTCTCTCCAGTGCGCGACTGCGACGTTTGAGGCGTTTAGTGCTGTCGGTCTGCCAGGGTTGAAGCGGTCTGGGTTTGATGATGCGTGTGGTAAGGGGTGCCAGAGAGTCTAGGGCAGCTGACAGTGAGTCATTGTACAAGGTGGTGGCTATGTCAGGACATGACAGTGAGAGGATGCTGTCGTGTAGGCAGTCGGCGGCAGAGTGGAGGGGGACCGGGTTCAGGTTGCGGAGGTTGCGGCTGGTGATGGTTTGGCGTTTTTGAGGGGGGGAGTTGGGGGAAGGGGAGATGGAGAAGGTGATGAGGTGGTGGTCGGAGAGAGGGAAGGGGGTGTTCGCGAACTGGTTGAGGGTACAGAGGTGGGAAAAGACGAGGTCCAGGGTGTTCCCTCCGAGGTGGGTGGAGGATTGAGTGTGCTGTGTGAGCGCGAAAGAGGAGGTTAGGTGGAGGAATTGGGAAGTAGCCGGGGTGTTGTCGTTGATGGGGATGTTGAAGTCCCCGAGGATGATGGTGGGGAGCTCAGAGGAGAGGAAGAAGGGAAGCCAGGCGGCGAAGTCATCCAGGAAGCGGGCTATGGGTCCGGGAGGCCTGTAGATCACTGCGATCCTTAGGGGGGTGGGTGAGAAGAGTCGGATGCAGTGCGCCTCAAAGGAGGGGAAGGAAAGAGAGGGTGGGTTAGGGAGGACCTGGAAGGTGCTAAGCGGTGACAGGAGCAAGCCGACACCACCACCTCTGCGATCGCTCAGTCTTGGTGAATGGGTCCAGATGAGACCTCCATGAGTGAGTGCCGCAGGGGAGGTGGAGTCGGTGGCCTGTACCCAAGTTTCGGTGATTGCTAGGAGGTTGAGGGAGTGAGAGATGAAGAGGTCATGGATGGCGGTAAGCTTATTGCAAACCGAACGAGCATTCAGGAGTGCAACCGAGAGAGGGGGGATAGATATGGGGAGGAGGGGTACATGTATGAGGTTGAGGGGGTCGCGTCGGCTGGCGTGAGCAGGGGGGGCTCTAGGGGGGGTGTGAGGTGGTGAGGGGCCAGGGTTTGGGGAGATGTCCCCAGCTGATATGAGAAGGAGGAGGGTGAGGAAGGTGGCATGGGAACGGGAGGTGTAGGAGCGCTTGGGTCTGAAAGTGGTGGCAAGTGGGTCAGCGGGGAAGTGGAGTAGCAGGAGGAGGTGGTGGGTGCCGTAGTGGGGAGAGGGGAGAAGTGAGGGGGCGATATAGAGCTGCTTAGCGGGGGTGGGTGGGTAGAGGAAGGCGGTTTTAGGGATGGAGGAGAGGAGGACAAGGAGGAGGAGCGCGGGCGGCATGTTGGGGTGAGCGGGGTGCAGGAAGGGTCAGGGTGGGTGAGGGGGTGCTGGTCAGGGATGGCGAAGCAGTGTCCGAAACGCAGTGGGAGGTGGCTGGTAGTCCCAGGTGGGGTGGAGGGCAGGGGATCCCTGGTGGGATGGTGGCCGTGCTATCCCTGGTGGGTTAGTAGCGATCCCTGGAGGGATAGTGGTTAGGGGTCCCTGGTGGTTAGGGTTTCTGGTGGGTGGTGGGATCCCTGGTGGCTGGCGGTGGGATGGTGGTTGGGTTCCCTGATGGGTAGTGGGTGCCCCTGGTGGAGTACCTGATGTCCTGGAGCGTCGGGGTGGAGGTGGATCCCTCCTATGTTAGGAGGACCGTTGGTGCTGGTGGTGGTAGCTTCCCCGGAGGAGCGGAGGCGTCCCGCTGCGATTCCAGCCACGGCCGGCAGGAAACACCGCGGCTTCGGGTGCCGTGGTAGGCCTCAAGCCGCTTCGGACCGCCGGAGCTCCGCTGGAGGGACGGAGTGTCTGTGTCCCCTTCAGGGTGTTGGTGGGGACATCGGCAGCAGGCTCAGGGGCCCGGATGGCAGCGGATCGGGCGCGGGGGCGCCGGAGCTGACGAGCACGTGGCTGCTCCGGGCGAGCTGGTACCCGGTGGTCGGGATGGACCCAGGGCCAGTGAGGGGGGCCCTGGGGAGGCTGGCTGATCGGCGGGGACCGGGGAACAGAGCAGCGGCGGCCTGGGCTGATGCCCGGCGATCCGGGTCGGCCGCGCCAAAAATCGAGGCCGCGGCTTCGGGTGCCGGGTAGGCCGCAAGTCCCGGAGGTCCGGGGAAAAGGTGCAGTGGCCTTACCTGGCTGATGAGCAGGGACCGGAGGATCGTGGGGCCCCCGTTAGGGTCCGCTGCTGCCCAGATGGCAGCGGATTGGGGCCAGGGGAGCAGGAGCTCGCCGACGCACGTCCTTCTCGCCGGACGTCCGGAGAATGTACTTATATAGTGCTGTCAATTTACGCAGCACTTTACATATATATTGTACATTCACATCAGTCCCTAACCCTCAATGGGTGTACAATCTAAGGTCACTAACTCTCATTCATACACACACATACTAGGGCCAGTTTAGACAGGAGCCAACTAACCTACCAGCATGTCTTTGGAGTGTGGGAGGAAACTGGAGTACCCAGAGGAAACCCACGCAGGCACAGGGAGAACATGTAAACTCCAGGCAGGTGGTGCCGTGGTTGGGATTTGAACCGACGACCCAAGTACTGCCCATATAGTGGGTATATATATATATATATATATATATATATATATATATATAAATTCATACCAGAATATCATACACTATGTGTTTATATAAATATTAAATAAATAAAATACTCTAGTATAAATATTAATAATATTAGTAATATTAAACTTCCACTCAAAAGCGGAGTCTCCGCATATTTGCCTCCTCCCTCCCTCCACTGGCATATTTGGCACCTTTTGGGGGAGATGGGAGAGTGGGTATCTGGTTTTGACAGGTACCTGCTCCCACTTCCGGCTCAGTTCGCCGCGGAGAAGTGAGCCGGAAGTTCAGCCCTCTCCTCCCTCCCATGGTCTCCTGGGAACTTTGATAGGTCCCAGGAGACTGCTGGACCAATTAGGAGGTGCAGTGCGACTCGCACATGTGTAGTGGGCACCAGGCTGTGAAGCTGCAAGCTGTCACAGCCTGGTGCCCACAGTTGTGATGCCAGCACCTTGGAGGAGAGAAGGGGAGAAGGGACGGTGCGGGTGAGAACATTGCTGGACCCCGAGACAGGTAAGTGTGTATTTATACAAAGTCAGCAGCTACAGTTTCTGTAGCTACTGACTTTTATTAAACACAAAACAGCTGGAACTCCACTTCAAGAATAATAACTGTACATAATCAGATTTTTATTTTCTACATTGGATTAACTCAGGTTCTTTCCCATTTTAATGAGAGTAATGTCCATGGAATATGTGCAGGGAATCTGTGATAAATCATCGAAAAAAATCAGCAATCCCCCATTTGTGAGCATTAAATATTTATATAAGCAGTTGATATTGATCTTGGACATATTATAATCCGAATAATATTTCTGAGACTTAAATATGTAATTGAAGAATGGAAATTCCAGATTTTGGGAAAAGAGCAGAAAATATGACTTGATCAAACAAATGCAGATGGCTTTATTAATGCAGTAACATTTTCAACATGCATTCAGCGGTAAAAAATTACCAAACAATCTTAAAATGAATCAGCTTTACTGATTTTGCTGAACATGTCCTACAACTTATATTAATTGTACTTTATCGTTTAAATGGAGGTACTAATAATCGTACTAATCATTAAATAAGGTACTAATGACTCACTAGCGCCTTTAACCACACGCAACATCAGACCCCGACCGCTCCAGCCCTGGCAGACTGATCACACCAACCCTCAAACGACAGTCGTGCCCTGGAGCGACTATGGCGCAAAACCAAATCCCAACAAGCCTTCACCCGCTACAAATCTGCCTTCCACACCTACACCTCCTCCGTCCATGCTGCCAAACAAGCCTACTTCCTGACCCTCATCAAGGCCCTCTCCTCCAATCCTCGCCGACTCTTCTCCACCTTCAACTCTCTACTCTCTCCACCCCCACCTCCACCCAGCACCTCACTCACCGCCCTTGAGATTGCCAATCACTTCAAAAACAAGATTGACAATATTCGCAAAGGACATCGCCTCAACTCACACGCCCTCTCAACCCGTCCCCTCTCACACAGCTACCCCCTCATCCCCCCTCCCCCTCGACATAACCCGCAGGGACTTCGTCGCTGCTCAAACTCCCTCCAACCCCGTTCCCCCTCACTCAGCTACCCCCTCATCACCCCTCTCCCACGGCCCCACCACTGCTCTGACCTCCACTTCCACCCCACCCTACATTCCTCATACTGAAGCCCCCCAACACTCCATACTTTTGACCTTACTACCATCGAGGAAGTCTCCAAGATCCTCTCTGATGCCCGCCTCACCACCTGCCCCCTCAACCCTATCCCCTCACAACTCCTACAACCTCCCTCCCCTTCCATCCTATGCTCCCTCACCCACATCTTTAATCTCTCCCTCTCCTCCGGCACTTTCCCCTCCCCTCTGAAGCATGCACCCATCACCCCCCATACTTAAAAAGCCCACCCTGGACCCCAATGACCCGAACAACCTCAGACCCATCTCCCTGCTCCCATTTACATCCAAACTCCTCGAGCGCCTAGTCTACACCCGCCTAAGCTCTCACCTCAACGACAACAACCTCCTTGATCCCCTACAGTCCAGCTTCCGTCCCCTACACTCCACCGAAACCGCCTTACTCAAACTCTCCAACGACCTGCTAACCGCCAAAGCTAATGGCCACTATTCAGTGCTCCTACTCCTTGACCTCTCTGCGGCCTTCGACACAGTCAACCACCCCCTCCTCCTCAAAAAACTACACTCCCTTGGCCTCAGAGATTCTGCTCTCCCTGGCTCTCATCCTGCCTGTCACAACGCTCTTTCAGCGTTACCTATAATGCTACCACCTCCCCCTCCCTACTGAGCGACATATCAGATTGGATGTCGCTCCACTTCCTTAAACTGAACCTCTCCAAAACCGAGTTTCTTGTCTTCCCCCCAGCCCGGACACTACCCCCCATTGACAACATAGTTCCCTGAACAACAATGATTTTCTCTTCCAAGAAATTGTAAAAATAAAACAATGTATGTAGGTCTCAAATAATATCAAACCAATACTAAGCTTGGGAATTTTCTGTGTCATTTAATAATCCTAAAAAAGAAAGAAGAAATGAAAGAAGGATCAGCAGCACTCTAAACAATTACAGTAATGAAATAAGTTTCTTGCATCCACCCGGTCTGGCGTGTTTCACCCAGTATGGGTTAAATTGTAAGACAACATGTAATCAATCTGTACACCTTGGTGCAATAGATTCACTTTGTTGGGTGTTTTTAGAGTGCTGCTGTTCAATAACCAGCATTTGCAGATGTCACTATTGTGATTGGATAATGTCATCAAAACAGGGTGATTTCACAAATTTTCATACCTTCTATCCCGTTCTTGGACAATCAGCATCTGTCTTGACGCATTCCATGTTGATTGGATCATAGTAACTGACCCACATGGCTATGAATGCTGATGTATCTTCCAAACACTCATTAAAACTATCACGGGCTGCATGTTCGAGTCAAACATAAATTCGACTTGAACATGGGCTGTTCGTGTGTTCGTTGAACACACGAACGGTATGAGCGTTTGGCGGGCTGAGGTCAGGTGCAATCCTTTGACCAATCACAGGGCATGATGATGTCACAAGGGGGCAGGGATGATCCTGCCCCTTGTTCCATCATCACCCTATTTAACAACTGTCAGATGATGGGAGCCAGTGTCAAGGGCAGAGCAGATTTTTTTTTCTTTTTTCGGGTTGGTGGTGGCAGTGGGCATCATGATTGCCCTTGGATCTACTTCTGAGGACATTTTTTAATTTTTATTTTTAATAAATGACTTGTCAAAGACAGTCTTTGTTTGTCTGTGTTTTTTTACACTACACCTTTTTTTTTTGTGAATGGGTAGCGGTACCATGTACCCCGGCCGCAACCACCAGTCAGGGTTGTGGGGACAAGGTGCTTTGGGGGAGTACCAGGGGTGGACTAACAACTCATGGGGCCCCCGGGCAATAGGGGATCATGGGGCCCCTGTGTCTTTGATGAAACTCAAAAAAGCCTATGAAAAAGGTACCAGGGGCATCTCATGGGGCCCCCTACTGACCCCGGGCCCTTGGGCAGTGCCTGAGTTTCCAAATGGTCAGTCTGCCCCTGGGGGGTACTTACCCCAAAGTACCCCCTCATGTTAAGGGCATGTGGCATGGTATAGTTCAAGAGGGGGGGCGCTCGCTCACCCCCCCTTTTCTTACCTGCCGGGCTGCATGCTCAGATAAGGGTCTGGTATGGATTTTGGGGATCCAAATTTTTTTTCAAATGGCTCGATTCATCTCAAAATCCATACCAGGCCCGAAGGGCTTGGTATGGATGGGAGAGGGGACTCTTTTTTTTTTTTCTTTAATTGTCGGGAAATGCCGCCAATTCTTTTGACATTCAGCTGTCAGTGGGGAACACATACCCGCTGACAGCTGAAACATGAATGAATGTTTCACTACTAAAACAGTGGCTAATTGGTTAGCACTTCCACCTGGCAGTACTCAGGTCTTTGGTTCAAATTCCAACCAAGGCACCACCTGCCTGGAGTATGCTTGTTCTCTCTGTGCCTGCGTAGGTTTCCTCCCACACTCCAAAGAAATGCTGGTAGGTTAATTGGATCCTGTCTAAATTGGCCCTAATATGTGTATGTATGCATGTAAGTTAGGGACTTTAGATTGTACGCCCCTTGAGGATTAGGGACTGATGTGAATGTACAATATATATGTAAAGCGCTGTGTAAATTGATGGCACTATATAAGAACCTGTAATAAAAAAATAAAATACTGCATGACTTAACAATATAACACATGCAGTATTTTAGTAACTGAGCGGTATCTTACCACATACTCAGTTACCGCTCAGTAAGTTGTCCCTGTTCGTAGTTTGCGGTTGAACTTTCAGTAGGTTCGAATGTTTGACCGTAAACCAAACAGGGGGGGGGGGTTTGCAGTTTGGATAAGCAGAGAAATATCTTTAATATGGATGATCTAAGGTTCGGCCCAAAACCATGGGAAACTGCCACATGATAGCAGGCCATCGTTCCAATCAGCTATGGCGTTGGGATTTCCCACTTTGCCGCTTAACCTAACAAAGCGGCAGGGATGCTGGTGACATCATTGACCTAATGAGACCATGTGGCTGGACAATGCCATTGACTAAATCTGGCCAAGTGGCTATATTAGGTCACTGATGTCACTAACATGCCGGCCCCTTTATTACACGCAGTAGCAGGGCTGGCAATTCCATGGCCTCAGGAGGCTGGTGGCCTGCTATCATTTGACAGTTTATCTCGGGTTCAGGCTAAACCGACCTTATCTCATCCTTCAACAATACAGAAAAAGACCATTTGAATATGAATGACTACTACAAGGTATTATCAGTACGTGAAGACAGGTTTCCATTAAAAGAAATTATATTAGCAACAAAACAAATAGCAACAACATAACAATAACAACATACAATAACAAATAACAAGCAATACACCTGTGGTAATAATTATAATGAGATAAAAAAAAAAAAAACAGCAAAGAATAACGTAAACTAATGGCAACAAATGTAGTAACTATAGCATCATAAACAATTAGGCCTCGCTCACACAGGTGTACTACTGTGTATGGCCGTGCGAGGGCTGTGTCCGCTGCACAGGGATGTACAGATGTTCCATTCATGTCAATTGGGACGCAGCGACTACACAGGAACGGCCACTGCTCTCAATTCAACATCCATGAGAAAGTGCAAAATCCAATGCAGCTGTGCATGCTAGCCAATCAGCTTCTAACCTCAGCTTATTCAATTAGGCTTTGACCATAAAACCTGGAAGCTGATTGGTTTCTCTGCAGAGCTGCACCAGATTTTGCACTCTCCAGTGTTAGTAAATCCATCCCTGTACATTTGGGGCAGTGCACCCGCACAGATGTCAAACTGGGAGTGGCAGCTGTTTCCGTGCAGCTGCTGCATCCCAATTGACATGAATGGGACTGTCTGCATGGGGATGCATGGAACATCTGTGCATCCCTGGCAAATGTGGCCCATGCATGGGCGTATGCTGTAATTTGCCCATGTGTATGAAGCTTGCAATAAAGTAATAATTATAATAATAATTGGTTCTCTAACGTGTCTGCATTTAACTGCTTCTATGTTTAACCACATCCCGACCGCCCTATAGCAGAAATACTGCTATAGGGCTGCAGAGGTGCGCAAAATCACATATATATACACATGATTTTGTATTTCTGGGTAGGGGGCGCCCACACCCCACCCGCGCCACCATTTGCGGCTGTGGCTGTCAATCAGCCGGTGATTCCCCGCCAGCGCCCAGTAATTACTGAGCATCTCTGAGGGAGGAGGACTGCTTTGTTTACTAACAGTCCTCCTTTCTGTTGGCTCGGGCACACTGCTCTGGATGGCTGTGCACAGCACAGCCATCTAGAGGAGTGTGCTTACACTGTAGCACCAATACACCGCCCCCCAGTAAAACACTCCCAGCACACAGTTAGCCCTTTGATCCCCCCTCATGTTAACCCCTTCCTGCCCAGTTCTATTAGTACAGAGTCAGTGCTTTTTTTTTTTTTAGCACTGATCACTGTATTGGTGTCACTGGGGCTGTCAGTGACACCAAGTCAGTTCCCCCCCGTGTCAGAATGACCACAGCAGTCCTGCTATAAGTCGCTGATCGCCGCCATTTCTAGTAAAAAAAAAAATTCTAGTATCATTTATGTTATGACGGACTCATATGTCCCACTATTACTGTGATTTAGTTAATATTTTATTTTTCCCTGATCATTTCCATTTCCATCTATACCGCCATTTGTAAACGATATAACATTGACGTAAACCAATTAATTTACACGTATTGTTTTTTTTTAGCAAAGACATGTAGCAGAATACATTTTGGCCTAAATTTATGACGAAATCTGATTTTTAACTTTTTTTACTGGACATATTTAATAGCAAAAAGTCAAAAATATTTTTTTCAAAATTGTCGGTCTTTTTTTTTCATAACGCAAAAAATAAAAAACACACAGGCGATCAAATACCATTGAAAGAAAGCTTGGTACTTGTCTGTTAATTCACCGGATTTATTTATATATATGAATATATATATATATATAGATATATATGAATATATAAATAAATATATATATATATTTGTTATATATTTAACTAAAACATATAAAATATATATATTTATTTATATATATATATTTTTATATATATATATATATATAACTAAATCCGGTGAATTAACAGACAAGTGCCGAAAGCTCAATTTGTGGGAAAAAAAGGACGTACATTTCATCTGTGTGCAGCGTTACATTACCGCGCAATTGTCAGTTAAAGTAACACAGCGATGTAACGCAAAAAATGGCCTGGTCAGGAAGAGGGGTAAATCCTCTGGAGGGCAAGTGGTTAAAGTATCCCTATACTCCAGAGTCATAATAAACTGATGCAATGATCAGACCTTATCAGTGACAACCAATCAGAAATCACCTTCTGTCATGGGAGCAGTTTGCACACCATCTTTTTCTGGAATACATTTGCCTGTCTTATTACATTTTGTAAGGTTGCCCCATTCACTGCTGCAGAAACAGCTATTTAGAACCTCACAAAGGGCAGCAATTCCAAATATTTAAGGTTGCTTAAAAGTAATGTATTTTTTGGATTCCAGCGTGTAGCCTGAAGGAATGTAATCAGATCGACTTTGTAATAAAAGTAACTGGCACTTTGATGATGTCTTGTGGTGAACTCTACGACTGCATTTCCATAGAAGCTGAAACTAGAAGGAAGCCTCATACAAGAGGAATTAGCAGAAACTGAGAATTTGCTTTATCTGCAAAATCGTTCTACCACACAAGGAAAATGTTTAATAGAAAGTGTTACAGGGAATAAAAGGTTGGGGAATGATGCAGATGGGTCTATTTTGAGATGATGGTCCGTGAAACATTTTTCTCAAATGCATAATGTTTGAGTGCTTAATTTTTTTCTCTCTTACAGCATTCACCTTATTAGGGCTTGTTCACTCCATCATAAACATAAAAATGCATAAACAAATACGTGCATTGAACTGCATTTACATGCATATTTCAATGCAGCTTTCAGGTGTATTGATATCTGTTAATGTGTTTTTTTCATACATTTTTTCATGCATTTTCTTTATTCTCTGTGTCATCACATAGCTTTACTTTCACTTGTGTTATGCGCAAACTTACTTATGCACATTTATATGTTACATGCATTTATGTTCATTGCAGAAAAAAATGCTGTATATTTCTATGTTTCGAACAAGGCACATAGAAATAAAATAGTTTTCCATGTGCCCTTGATGAGACCTTTATTCTTCAATTGCAGAAAAACATGGACTTTTGCACAAAGTGTGAATGGATGGGCTGCATTCTCAGTGATGTCATTGGTCTCTAGTGAATGGATAGGCTGCATTCTCAGTGATGTCATTGATCTCTAGTGAATGGATAGGCTGCATTCTCAGTGATGTAATTGGTCCCTAGTGAATGGATAGGCTGCATTCTCAGTGATGTCACTGGTCTCTAGTGAATAGATAGGCTGCATTCTCAGTTATGTCATTGGTCTCTCATGAATGGATAGGCTGCATTCTCAGTTATGTCATTGGTCTCTCATGAATGGATAGGCTGCATTCTCAGTTATGTCATTGGTCTCTAGTGAATGGATAGGCTGCATTCTCAGTGATGTCATTGGTCTCTAGTGAATGGAGAGGTTACATTCCCAGAGCTTTCATTGGTCTCTAGTGAATAGATAGGCTGCATTCTCAGTTATGTCATTGGTCTATAGTGAATAGATAGGCTGCATTCTCAGTGATGTCATTGGTTTCTCGTGAATGGATAGGCTGCATTCTCAGTTATGTCATTGGTCTCTCATGAATGGATAGGCTGCATTCTCAGTGATGTCATTGGTCTCTAGTGAATGGATAGGCTGCATTCTCAGTGATGTCATTGGTCTCTAGTGAATGGATAGGCTGCATTCTCAGTGATGTCACTGGTCTCTAGTGAATGGATAGGTTACATTCCCAGAGCTTTCATTGGTCTCTAGTGAATAGATAGGCTGCATTCTCAGTTATGTCATTGGTCTCTCATGAATGGATAGGCTGCATTCTCAGTTATGTCATTGGTCTCTCATGAATGGATAGGCTGCATTCTCAGTTATGTCATTGGTCTCTCGTGAATGGATAGGCTGCATTCTCAGTGATGTCATTGGTCTCTAGTGAATGGATAGGCTGCATTCTCAGTGATGTCACTGGTCTCTAGTGAATGGAGAGGTTACATTCCCAGAGCTTTCATTGGTCTCTAGTGAATAGATAGACTGCATTCTCAGTTATGTCATTGGTCTCTCATGAATGGATAGGCTGCATTCTCAGTTATGTCATTGGTCTCTCATGAATGGATAGGCTGCATTCTCAGTTATGTCATTGGTCTCTAGTGAATGGATAGGCTGCATTCTCAGTGATGTCATTGGTCTCTAGTGAATGGAGAGGTTACATTCCCAGAGCTTTCATTGGTCTCTAGTGAATAGATAGGCTGCATTCTCAGTTATGTCATTGGTCTATAGTGAATAGATAGGCTGCATTCTCAGTGATGTCATTGGTTTCTCATGAATGGATGGGCTACATTCCCAGCGATGTCATTGGTCTCTAGTGAATGGATAGGCTGCATTATCAGTGATGTCATTGGTTTCTAGTGAATGGAGAGGCTACATTCCCAGAGATTTCATTGGTGAATATATAGGCTGCATTCTCAGTTATGCCATTGGTCTCTCGTGAATGGATAGGCTACTTTTCAAGCAATGTCACTGATCTCTAGTGAATGGATAGGCTGCATTCTCAGTGATGCCATTAGTCTTTAGTGAATGGATAGGCTGGATTCTCATTCATGTAATTATTCTCTAGTGAATGGATAGGCTACATTCCCAGCTATGTCATTGGTCTCTAGTGAATGGATAAGCGGCATTCTCAGTGATGCCATTGTTCTCTAGTGAATGGATAGGCTGCACTCTCAGGGATGCCATTGTTCTCTAGTGAATGGATAGGCTACATTCCCAGCAATGTTATTGGTCACTAGTGAATGTATAAGTCACATTCATGGTGATGTTACAGGTCTAGAAAAAATGGATAGGCTGCATTCTTAGTAATGTCACTATAGAGGATAGGCATACTGCATTCTCAATGATGTCACCAGTCTTTAGTGAATGGATAGGCTGCATTATCGGTGACCTCTCTGGTCTATAGTGAAGGGATAGGCTGCATTCTCAGTGATGTCATCAGTCTCTAGTAAATGTATAGCCACATTCATAGTGATGTCACGGGTCTATAGAATATGGATAGGCTGTCTTAGTGATGTCACTGATCTATAGAGAATGGGTATACTGCATTCTCAATGATGTCATCAGTCTCTAGTGCAGGGGTCTCCAAACTTTCTAAACAAAGGGCCAGTTAACGGTTTTTCAGACTTTAAGGGGCCGGACTGCGGTAAGTCAGAGAAGAAAATGTCCTGGCTTCACTGGGAGTGAACCATGCTGATCTTTGGAATTAGGGGAGGAATCGTACCCCATTGTTGGTGTCAGTGGAAGGAGTAGTTCTCCATCACTGGTGTCAGTAGGAGGAATAGTGCCCCATCATTGTTGTCAATGGAATGAATTGTGTCCCATTGTTGGTGTCAGTGGGAGGAATTGTGCCCCATCACTGGTGTCAGTGGGTGGAATAGTGGCTTGTCATTGGTGTCAGTGGGAGGAACAGTGCCCCACCATTGGTGGTAATTGAAGGAATGGTGCCCCATGGTTGGTGTCATTGGAAGGAATTGTATCCCAGCACTGGTGTCAGTGAGAGGAATTGTGCTCTACTGTAGGTGTCTGTGGAAAGAATAGTGCCCAACTGCTGGTATCAGTGGAAGGAAGTGTGCCCTATTGTTTGCGTTTTTGGAAGGAATTGTGCCCCACTATAGGTGTCAGCGAGAGAAATACTGTCACATCGTTGATGTCATTGGGAGGAATAGTGCTCCATTGTTAGTATATTGGGTGAAATTGTATGCTATCATTCATGCAAATGGAAGGATTTGTGCTCCATTGTTGGTGTCAGTGGCAGGAATGATGTCCCAATGTTGGAGTCAGTGGATGGAATAGTGCCCCAAGGGCCCAATAAAAGGAAGCAAAGGGCCACAGTTTGGAGACCACTGCTCTAGTGAATGGCTAGGCTACACTCTCAGTGATGTCACTGGCTTCTAGTGAATGTATAAGTTGAATTCTCAGTATTTGTTTAATAGATAGGATACACCTGGCAACCCTTTCTCTTTTGGTGACATGTACAAGTCATATATATGGGCTTGTTGTTACAGATCACATTCCTTCCATGTAGAATAGTTTTCCTGTGTTGAAATACTTTTATTGTTGAGTTTATGTCGCATACTCACCTGTGCCGTCTTGTACCTGTTCAGTGTTCTCAAAGAACTGCACTGTCCCAAAATACAGCTATTAGTAGGGAAAAGATATCATTAAGTGCATTTAGCCATATTTTTTACTGTTTTTAGGCAACCAGAACAATGAAAAATTGAAAAACACTGCTAAGCTCCACTAGACGGGGTAGGGATTTGCCAGGGCTTAGTCCTAACATCTGGAAAATGAGATTCTTAGTAACAAAGTAAAACTAATTCCACTTTGGCACCGATGGAAAAGGATTTCAGGTTAATAAAGATAATAGCAGGTATCTTGAAGTGTCTGCCCTTAGGCTGGGGCTTTAAATGTTTTCTGGTTTCCTGGATTAGGAGGTCAGTTACTTACTTATTAACTGCCCTATCTGCTGCAGAAATAGAGCCAAATGTGATAAAAGGCTAATATATATATAATTATATATATATATATATATAATTTATATAATAAATGTGATAAAGGATAATATTAAAGCCAATGGAAATACACGGACAGAATATTCCTGTAAATGCTGTCTTTGTATTGCTTCTTCTATGTGGAGTTTCCAGCTCTAGAGAAAACCCTTCAAAGGCGTCTCTCTACACAATGCAGTAATCTGATTTTTCCAGTCACTGTGACGGGAATGTGTGCTCAGCATTGGCAGGCTGGAATAACAGTGCAGAGGCCTCAATGCCTGGAAATAAGCCCAGCTTCCCAACCATGGCCCATAGCTGCACACAGCGTCTTTCATTCAGCTATAACTATGCGCTAAATATCCAGAATGAAGGTGCCAACAGTGACTTCATGTTTAGCTGCATCATTCCTCAACAATCTGTCACACTTGTCTGAACTGGCACTGCTGTATGTCATCCCAATTCACTGCCAAATCTTAGAGTAGGAAAGGGTTAAATCCTTACAGGAACAGGAAAAGAGGGGGAATCTTCAGATAGGGGCATCTGTTATGGTGACAACAGTTTAAGGGGGGATTTACCCTCTTGTTAGAGATTTTTCCTCTCGCCTTTTGTGCATCAGGGACAGGAAGTGAAGAATAATCTCCTCAATGGGACAGAGACAGCAATAAATACATGAATTAAATTAAATTTAGGCTTTAGATATAAGATTTTACTTTTTTATTATTTTACAGAAACGTTGAACGGCACACATTTCTTGTTTTATTGGATTGCTATCTGTTGATCATTTTTTTGATGATAAAGGTAATGAATCTAGATAATCCAGCTGCATAGTGTGATAGATATTTTGGGCCTACAATAATTTTTAACATTATTGTGAACTTTTGATAGGGGTCTAAGTCTCAGTTCCTGCAACTTACTGGAACTGCACTTTCTAAGTGGACATTGACTGTATATACAATTTGCTATCTGTTTCATCACCTCAACATTCCCCCTTTGAAGGTTTCCTGTAGATGTTTATGGCAGTATGGCCACCTGGCTGATGTAAGGAAATAAGCCCTGGATTTGTCATTCCTAAGACCTCCTAGGGAGTATTGTCATAGATCTTCCTGAGGGAACTGAATTCAAAGGAGGTATGCTCAGCTGGACATTGGCCTATCATAAATTCCATCTGATAAGCTACAGTTGGCCGATATCTTTCACAAGTCACAGAGCCCCCCATTGAACAGAAATTGCAAAATACTGGAATTTACTGAAGGGTGTGACTTTTCCTGGAATTGGGGGGGGGGGTATAAAAGTAAGCCATTGCTCTCCTTCTGGTGTCCTTCCCAGGTGTCAGGACATCAGGATGTCTGCGTAATATACCACCATTATGCTATGTTTCTTTCCTGTAACTTTCTTTCCTGTAGTCATCTCTATGTACTGGCAATATACTGTATGTTATACTTTAACATCATTTTTTGTGTAGTATAATATCCTTTGTATTTCAATATATTTGATTCGATTAATATCTACTTTTCTTTAGTGTAAATAAATTAGGTTTTTATTTTCTTTTTATTCAGCACAGTGGTTATTGGTTATTAATAATCTTTAAGTGAGAGATTAATAAGGCTTGATTATGATGTGGACAAAAGGTGTTAATCACTTATTACATTTATAATCTTAGATAGAACCAAGGGAATAAGTGAGGTAGCAAAGTGGTCAAAACAATAGGCCAGCAGATCTCCAAGTGGCCGCATGATATATCGACTTCTACAAAGCATGCTATAGAATTTAGAGACACAGCTTTGTGGATTATAAGTAAAAAGTGCAGTCTCTTTGAGTTACTCACAGTTCTTTGATGGGCAGATGCAACGTAATCAAACAAAATCTATTGCCCTACATCTTGTATCTTATTCAGACGATCCCCATACGCAGTCCACCATCTTATTTTGAAAGTGTCCAGTCCATCTTTAATGGGTTTGTTTAAGCCTCAAAACCCAAGTGTATCAAACATTATCTTGGGCAGATTGAAAGATAATGGAGGGATGTCACTTCCAGACATTAGGCTATATCAATTTGCAGTGCACTTGACCAGGGCCCTAGACTGGCATAGACATCTCAACATAAAACAATGGGTTAGTATGGAACAAACCCTAATGTTTCCCTAACATCCTTAAACTTCTTATTATGGTACTCCACTTTTCCAGCAACAGATCTCAGGGAGGAGTGGTGGGAGGATCCCCGATGTGCTTTGGGAGCTCATGAGGGCAGGGGCCCACTGTCAGTGTGTGCTGGGATGTGATGGATGGCCAGGAGAGGGCCTGTGGAAGAAGAAGAAGAAGAGGGCAAGGTCAGGGTGGAGGAGCCCCCCGACTCTTTTGCAGCTAACGCCAGAGATCCTGGGCGAGATGGGACACAGGCACCCCTCCTGGAGTGATCCTGACACCATCTGGAGGAGCTGCTGCTGGACAGGTAAGAGCTTGGAGGACTGGTGCTTCCCCTCTCCTGTCTCACTGTCCCCCCCAACACACTGCCCCCCAACTGTCACACCTGCCTCCCCCTCTGCCATTGCCCCCCATCCTTCATTCTGCCCCTTGTCATGTTGCCCCCACCTGTCACCCTGCCCCACACCTGTACCGCTGCCCTCTCCTTTCCTGCTGCCCCACACCTGTTCCGCTTCCACCCTCCTGTCCCACTGTGCCCCACATGTCCCACTACCCCCCATCTGTCCCACTGCCCCTCACATGTCTTGCTACACTCCTCCTGTCCTGCTGTTCCCCCTCCTGTCTCGCTGCTCCCTCTTGTCCCGTGTGCCCCCATCATGCTGCCCTCCACCTGTCCCCCTGCTTCTCCACTCATCATGCTGTCCCTCGCCATGCTGCTCTCCATCACGTTGCCCCCCATCATGCTGCCCTCCCTGTCACGCTGCTCGCCTCTTGTCCTGCTACCTCTCCACCTGTCCCGATGGCCTACTCCTGTCCCGATGCCCCACCGTCATGCTGCCCCCATCCTGTCCCACTGCTCCCCTCCTGTCCTGCGGCCCCCCCATCATGCTGCTCTCTTCCTGTCCCACAGCCCCCCATGTCACACTGCCCTCCATCATGCTCTTGTCCTGTCCTGAAGAGGTGAATCTTAACCATTTCAATACCATGCAATTTTACACCTTCCTGCCCAGGCCAGTTTTCAGGTTTCAGCGCTCTCACACTTTGAATGACAATTGCGCGGTCATACACAACTAGAGCTTTCTTTTGGTGGTATTTAATCACCGCTGGGGTTTTTATTTTTTGCTAAATTAACAAAAAAAGACCAAAAATTTTGAAAAAAAAACAAATTTTTCTTTGTTTCTGTTATAAAAGTTTCCAAATAAATAATTGTTCTTCATAAATTTAGGCCGAGATGTATTCTGCTACATGTCTTTGGTGAAAATAACCCAAATTAGGATGTATTTTTTAGTTTGTAGGAAAGTTATAGAGTTTACAAACTATGGTATAGATCTGAATATTGATCAATCCTGAAGTACTGACAGCCAATCTAATATCTTGAGGTCCAAGAATGTCAGAACAGTACAGATATCCCCCAAATGACCCCTTTTTGCAGAGTAGACAGTCCGACGTACTTCATAAGAGGCATGGCGAGTTTTTTGAAGTTGTATTTTTTTGTCATAATTTTTCGGAAAATTAAAAAATTAAAAAAATTATTTTCACTATTTTTTTTTTACATACTGTCACCAGTGCAGTACAGCGTCATCATATAACTGGCATGGCGGTGAACAGCGACACTGACTGGTGACAGTATGAAAAAAAAAATGTATTTTTTTTTTTTTTTTTTTTTTATTTTTTTATTATATTTAATTTTTTATTACATTTATTTTTATTTTTTTTAAGATTTTTTTTCATATTTTACTATGACCAAAATAGTACAATGTTACCATAGTAACACTGTACTACTTTGGGGAAGTGATCAGTATTTTTTTTTTTTTTACACAATTTGCTTATAGCAAAGAATTACTTTGCTATAAGCAAGCATTTACCTGAATGAAATCGATTCATTCAGCTTTTTTTTTTTTTTTTTTTTTTTTGTGCTTAGCTGTGATTTGGTCACAGCTAATCACATGACATGTGCATGTGATTAGCTGTGACCATTCACAGCTAGGCACTAGTATACAATGGATGGCATCATGAATGAAGCCATCCATTGTATACAACTGTAATGTGACCTGCTGTGATTGGTCACAGCAGGTCACATGGTACCAGCAACGGGAGCCGGTACTCGGATCTGTCATCGGCCGTGTCCGAGGTGCACGGGCGGTGACAGATTGCACTGCTGCGTTGCTCTGCAACCGCGCAAACCGCGCATGTGCGGGAGCACGCCAAATGGCGTGCACCCGGAAAGCTGCAGCGCTTTTCAAGCCGCCAAACGGCCATTGGCCGGGCGGCTAACGGTTAAACAGGAAGGGGTACAACAAATTTAGTCTTGCCTAGGGCAGCACAAAACCAAAATACACCACTGATCACAAATCTGGGAGTAAAAACAATAAATCTTCTTTAACACATTGTTTTGAAAATGAGATTCAGGTTTAATTCACAAACACCCTGGAGTACATGTGTACAGGCTTGAAGCATTACACAACATCCTGTGCTTTCCTTTTCACTAAAGCAATGTTTATTTTTCAAAGTGCATTTGTGGGCTAATTTGCCTTTTAATTGCCGTGTATGGAATTTGTCACAATAATACTCTGCAAATTATTGCTGTACTTGTCCTTTTTGAGATCATTTGTCAATAGAAGGGTCAGTTCTCATTAAGCTGGGATTATACTGTACTGTTTACATGGAAATTACTCATCTGGAAAGCTGAGTGTATAGTAAATGAGTGCATATTATGATTTATTATTCTGGTTATTTAGTAAAGACATTTATTAACCGCTTGCCCACGGCCTTATAGCAGAAATACTGCTACAGGGCGGCAGGGCTGTGCAAAATCACACACACACACACATATATATATATATATGTATACGGGCAGCTTCAGGTGTCGATCACCGGGTCCCGGATGCTGATTCCCCACCGGCACCCGGCGATCGCCCAGTATCACTGAAGGGGAGAGGTCTGTATGTAAACTATATAGATCTCTCACCTGTCAGCTCTTGCACATTGCTTTGTATGGCTCTGCACAGCAGAGCCATACAAAGCAATGTGCTTACACAGTACAACACACACATACGCAATAGCAAAACAGCACAGCACACAGTTAACCCTTTGATCACCCCAGATGTTAACCCCTTCCTGCCCAGTGTCATTAGCACAGTGTCAGTGCTTTTTGTTAGCACTGATCACTGTATTAGTGTCACTAGGGATGTCAGTGACAGTCAGTTCCCCCCCCCCTGTGTCAGAATGCCCACTATAATTCGCTGATCGCCACCATTACTAGTATAAAGAAAAAAAATTCCAGTATATATACCGCCATTTGTAGACACTATAACTTTCACATAAATAAATTAATTTACACGTTTTGGGATATTTGTTAGCAAAAACATGTAGCAGAATACATTTTGACCTAAGTTTATGCCGAAATCTGATTTTTAAAAATATTTTTACTGGACATGTTAAATAGCAAAAAGTCAAAAATATTGTTTTTTTCTCAAAATTGTCGGTCTTTTTTTGTTTATAGTGCAAAAAATAAAAACCACACAGGCAATCAAATACCACCAAAAGAAAGCTCCATTTGTAAGGAAAAAAGGACATACATTTCATTTGAGTGCAGTGTTGCATGACTGCGCAATTGCCAGTAACGCAGTGCAAAAAATGGCCTGGTCAGGAAGGGGGGTAAATCCTCTGGTGGGCAAGTGGTTAAATGACTTTCATATTTTTACAAGCTTGTCCCTCTACATATATGCGGTATATCTATTGTACCTTCACATCAATCTCAGCCCTCAAGGAGCTTACAATCCAAGGTCCCTACCTCACATTCATATACTAGTGACAATTTAGACAGGAGCCAATGGCCTACTGGCACGTCTTTAGAGTGTGATAGTAAACCTTAGGAAATCTACGCAGGCTCTGGGTACCCTAGTGCTGCTAGGCAGAAGCGTTATCCACTGTTCAGTAAGGGGAAATACTTGTTCCTCGCTCCCACAGGCTTCTTCCTCTCTTTATGTTTGGTCCCTCTAAGTCACTACTCGCTGCCTGACCGGTCACAGCTCTCCAACATCATCACAATCCAGGACCAGCCATGTATACGTATATATATATATATATATATATATATATATATATACACAATATGGTTAAGATAAAAAATTTGGCATACCCTGGTAGAAATCGTGAAATTTTGGCATTGATATTGAAAATATGACTGATTATGCCAAAACAACTGTCTTTTATTTAAGGATAATGATCACATGAAACCATTTATCATCACATAGTTTGGCTCCTTTTTAAATCATAATGATAACAGAAATCATCCAAATTGCCCTGATCCAAAGTTTACATACCCTGGAATGTTTGGCCTTGGTACAGAAACAGACAATCACAGGCTGAAATGGCAATTAAAGGTTGATTTCCCACATCTGTGGCTTTTTAAGTTGCAATTCATATCTGTGTATAAATAGTCAATGAATTTGATAGTTCTCACATGGCTGCACTGAGCAGGCTCAATAATGAGCCAAAGGGAGCAAAAAAGAACTGTCAAAACCCGCATAACATGGTAATGGAACTTAATAAATTTGGAAAAGGATCTAAAAAGATATCCAAAGTTTTGAATATTTTAGTCAGTATTGTTCAATCACTTATTAAGAGGTGGAAAATTCGGGGATCTCAGGATACCAAGCCAAGGTCAGGTAGACCAAGAAAGATTGCAGCCAAAACTACCAGAAGAATTAATCGGGATACAAAGAAAAACTCACAAGTAACCTCAGAAGAAATGCAGGCTGCTCTAGAAAAAGAAGGTATTGTTGTTTCAAGGAGCACAATACGATGGTACTTAAACAAAAATGAGCTGTATGACTGAGTTGCCAGAAAAAAAGCCTTTACAGGGTCAATGTCATAAAAAAGCCTGGTTATAATATGCCTGACAACACCCTGACACGCCTCACAGCTTCTGGCACCCTGTAATTTGGAGTGACGAGACCAAAATAGAGCTTTATTGTCACAACCATAAGCGCTATGTTTGGAGGGGATCGACAAGGCCTTTAGCTACAAGAATACCATCCCTACTGTGAAGCATGGTGGTGGCTCACTGCTGTTTTTGGGGCTGTATGAGCTCTAAAGGCACGGAGAATCTTGTTAAAATTGATGGCAAGATGAATGCAGCATGTTATCAGAAAACACTGGCAGACAATTTGCATCCTGCATGAGAGCTGCGCATGGGAACCTCTTACAAATTCCAGCATGACAATGACCCTAAGCACAAGGCCAAGTTGACCCTTCAGTGGTTATAGCAGAAAAGGTAAAGGTTCTGGAGTGGCCATCACAGTCTCCTGACCTTAATATCATCGAGCCACTTTGGGGAGATCTCAAATGTGTGGTTCATGCAAGACGACCAAAGACTTTGCATGACCTTGAGGCATTTTGCCAAGACAAATGGGCAGCTATACCACCTGCAAGAATTCGGAGCCTCATAGATAACTATTACAAAAAACTGCATGCGGCCATTGATGCTAAAAGGGGGCAATGCACAGCATTAAGAACTAAGGGTATTCTAGAACTAAAGGTTTCATCTATTTACTTGATGCCATGTTTTGTTTTATGATTGTAATATTATGTTATGAGCTATAGATGAATATGAATCCCAAAAGAAATAAAAGAAATATGTTTTGCTTCCTCACTCATGTTCTCCTTAAAAATGGTACATAGTGTAAATTCAAATATAAATAAATGCTGCGTTACCACTAGTGAATAAACAAGTGTCACAATCCATTTGTGATAGTGGCCCACAATTAAATAAATGTGACCTCTATATGATATATGAACATAAAAATAAAAAATTGGTTGTCTTAACAACTTCAAGTCCAAACACTTTCACCCCCTTCCAGTCCAGGCCAATTTTCAGCTTTCAGTGCTATCACACTTTGAATGACAATTGCTCAGTCATGCAACACTGTACCCATATGAATGTTTTAGCATTTTTTTGAGACAGATAAAACTTTATTTTGGTGGTATTTATTCACCACTGGGATTTTTATTTTTTTGCTATATAAATGAAAGAGTCCAAAAATTAAAAAAAAGTGTTTTTCTTATAAAACTTTACAAATAAACAATCTTTCTTCATAAACCTTGCCCAAAATGTATTCATCTATCTTTTTAGTAAAAGAAATAATAGCTTAAATTTATAACCAAAAATTATAATCTTTCTAAATTTTTTTTTTACATTCTTATTTTTTTTCTATATTATTTATGATTTTTTTTTTTTTTTAAACATACTGTCACCCTAGCAGTACAGTGACACAATAGTGACACTGTTCTACTTGTGGGTGATGAAGATTTGTTTTTCTTTTTTTACACTGATTGCTTTTACACCCATAAAGGCTGTAAAAGCAATCATTTCTCCTTCTCTCTGGCTGCATTCCTGCAGCCATTGAGAAATACTGTGAGAGCTGTAATTGGTCACAGCTTGTCACATGGTACAAGGATGTTGTGAATAGCCTTATACCATGTGACCTCTGTGATCATTCACAGAATTCACAAGTAGTAAGCAATGATATCAGGAAGTGACATCTTGTTTGCTACTATTCATGTGATCACTGATTGGCCACTTAGCAATACGTGTTCACTGTGCCACCAATTGCAGTGCACACAGGCAATGGTTGTGGAGGGACGTTTAGAAACGTCCCCCCACATTGGCAGCACTCCGTACGGCCATTTATCGACATGGGCCGGACAGGAAGAGGTTAAAGTGTACCCCTCCATGTCCCTATGACAGGAGGAAATTATAACATTCCTATATTCCATGTGTGTTTAAACCAATGCTTTAGGCCTGTGTTACTTTTAGTGAGATAATGTGCAAATGGTACATCAAAAATAAATATCAATACTCCCAAATTAAACCAATGTCAATCAAAACATGATGATAATAAACATAAGTCCAGTGCATCTATTATAAATATTAGAGTCCCAGTGCACCGCTACATCCAAATAGTTAAAGTTCCAATGTGAAACACTTCCTCCATCCACACGTGAAACAAAGTGATTCGGTGATCAATCTTCTTATCCGTAAAAGTTGAGTGCTCCACTTAGTGCTCCCCCTCCAGAGCCCCACTCACCTCAAGATGTTGACCACCTTCATAGGTAGGTCAAACTGCGTATTTGGTGCCTCGGCACGCCTCTACACCGATCAGATGCCTGTGTATTCTTGATGCCTCTATTCACTAGTCGCAGACTCCATATGTGAAAAACACTCCAGATCATCCACAATACTCCTCCACCACCGTGAAAAGCATCAAAAAAGAGCTTCCAAAAAACACTTAAAACTGCACTTACATGTACAACATGTGTACACTGCAATCCTCTGTATTCCCTCTCAAGAGACAAAAGTGGCACTGTCAAGGCCCCCCTACGCGTTTCGTCGTATGACATCATCAGGTACACTGGGACTCTAATATTTATAATAGATGCACTGGACTTATGTTTATTATCATCATGTTTTGATTGACATTGGTTTAATTTGGGAGTATTGATATATACATTGAAAAGGCTCTGGTGCCCTTGTGCAAGAAGCCTTAGGGGACTTGCTGATTTTCTTACTTTCCTGCTTCACAGGATATCATTTCATTCAAGACTGCAAGTGCTTGTAAAAGATGAGAATGCAGTTCATTTTTAGCATTGTAAAATGCTACTGAAATCTCTGATTACAGCCCTTTAACTATATTCTGTTCCTTTGAATAGAAATTCATTTGATATGGATTCCATGGTCTGACGTACTCTCCAAACACGCACATCATCTTCTTCTGGTGATGAGATCTCATTGCTATGTTGCTTCGATATGTAACCTTCAATCTTGAGAAGCTCCTGTCATGATTGTCATTCTGGTCCAGAGGCTTCAATGCTCTTTAAGGCACTGACCTAGAAAAAGTCTTCAGATCAGGAGTTCTGGCTTCTCTGTGACTTTTTAATTTGCTTGCTCAGTCCAGATCAGAGAATTAGAACATTTTGAAGTCATAGACAACCATGAAATTTCAGAAGAAGGCTAGTAATGGCAGACTGCATATTCTCTCATTACTGGTTTAATTTAGGAACAACTGTAGGTAGGTGCAGTCCAGTTTCTCCACTGTAGGTGGCGCTCATCTGGAGCAGTAATGCAGTTGGAGAGGGAAGTTAAAGCGGAACTGCACTGCATCTGAGCACCACAAACCAAAAATGCTAGTTAAGTTATTGTTAATATTCAAAGCAAACCCATCCATCCATGTCTTCATTATTTATTTTGCTGAGAAATCATTTTGAAAACACCCTCTGGCATTTCTGGCAGTGGCCATCTTGAGTAAGGGCAGATAATTCATGTAGCATTTACTTCCTGGAATCTGTCTGCCCTTAGCTCCTGCATTGGCTGAGCTGAGAACTCTTCCTCTCCTCCTGAAGACTCCTGGGATGTATGACATAATTTGTCTAGGCATGGAAATCAGGAACAAATGTAAACAAAAGGTTTAAAACAAGTAAAACTGCATAAGGATAAAAAAATGTCCATGTTGATTGAGAGACTGAAGTTCATAGAGGAACTAAGTTTTTCTGTAATTCCCTTGGCTCCCTGGAGCAGTTTTCTAGTTGGCTTCGCTGCATCCAGGTGACCCTGGCAGCCATCTTGGGTCATGCAGAGTCTTTTTATCTCTTACCCCCAGGTTTTGGCACGCACTTGCGAAGTGGCTAGTGTAGGGAGAGAACACTTATCTGTCAGGGACAGCACTAGCGGTAGGGAGAGTAGGGATAGTTCAGGACTAACGTCTGCACCTCAGCAAGATTCCTTTTGGGTTGGACTGGTCAGGCCGCATTCCACCCTCCCCCTCCATCCCCCTTGGCAAGTGCTGTCTTCGGTTTGAGCCTACTACTGCTGACTCTCTTCTGCATTGACTTTTAAGTTTTTGGTCATGTGAGCTCCCCTGCCCAGTAGTTGTACTGTTGGCAAGTTCTTCAATACCTCACTTCTTTGTGTTTACTATCACCACACCACGTTGCACCTACCCAACACTTGTGACCAGGGGCGGACTGACCATTTGGAAACTCGGGCCCCATGAGATGCCCCTGGTACCTTTTTCATAGGCTTTTTTGAGTTTTGGCAAGGACACAGGGGCTCCATGATCCCCTATTGCCCGGGGGCCCCATGAGTTGTCAGTCCGCCCCTGCTTGTGACAATAAAAAAACATTTGGCAGAGCTACGTGGGTAGGTAGTCCAGTATTCATACAATGTGTACAAATCTACCTGTACTGATGTTATGAAAATCTGAGGTATGAATTACTTTAACACCAAACTTTCCATCATACCAAATGAAAGACTTGTAAACTTCTTGATCTTCAATGCCAATGTTCCCCACACTATGTATTATTTGCGTATGTCCCATTGATGCAATTCAAGGGAACCATGTTGACCTTAGGCATTGTTTTCAGTCATATTGTCCTGGCTCCTTCACGCAGAACAGGATCCATTATAATTCATAGATTAATGGCTGTTTCCTGGGCTTTATTACTCTGTGTACAGGTCCCCATGTCTCCATGTCCTTTTCCAAGAATGACGCAAAATGCAGTTGAAAAAACAAGACCTCCTCCATGCTAATAATGTTTAGTGAGCTGATTTAAATGTAACAATAAAACATGTTCCAGTAGCTAGGACTGGTTATAAAATAATAGCTACTAAGAAAAGAGACATGCATTGGTTTAGTAGTTTAATGAATGAACGTCTTTCTAGAATCTGCCATTGACTGGATTAAAGTTATGGTCTATTCATTTCAGGTTCTGCAATTTTAAATCATTATTCATGGTGTTGGGAAGTGTTCAGAGCTCCTTGTTCCTTCTAGCTTTCTGCTATAGACACATAGACAGAGCAGGATCATCCACAAGGCAACCTAGACAGAAGATTGAGGCCTGATGGAGGTCCAGCTACAACCTTCATAGCCCTGCAGTAAACCAGAGGATTGGTCACCTACCTGTCACTTCACAAAGGGGGATGCATTTGTTGACAGAGGGTATCTGATGAGGAGGGAATCCTGAGTACTGAAAATACAAATTCAGAGACTTGCAATCCTTATAAAAATCACGCACTGGGGCTGGGGGCCAAAGCTGATACCCTGCCTATAATCCCCCTCTGTTTATAGATATCAATAAAAGGAGATAAAACAGCTAATTTTCCACTGCTATTTGGGTTTGGCAGCATGGAAGTAAAAAGTAAGAGTGACTTCTATACGTAAGCATTTTTTGGGTGAATTTTAATGTTTTTTTGTTTGATTGGGTGGAATTTCATTGTTAGTCAACCCATTTGACCTTGGTGCAGAAAACGTGGCACAGCAATTGGGGAAACCTCCTATTACCAATATGAAGGGCATTCCATACCCCACACTGGATTTCTTGGGGATACTCTCTCTGTGCTGGATTATTTATTTTATATAATGCAAAATGAAACAAGAGAAGATTGACCACACAAGAACATTAAAAACTCCCACGTGGATGAGAACACAATCAGGAATTATTGAAGGAAGATAGATCTTGCTGTTAGGGTATCCAATATACAGTTTATAGGAAGCCATGGAGTAATTCTGCATGGCGGGGTAATTAACCCTTTGAGGACCAAGGGACGTATTTGTCCCATGTTTTTAATTGCGTGGATCATCTGATTAAGAACATAAAACTCTTTTTTTTTTTTTTTTGTTTGAGTCAAAATATTAGTTCTTATCAACAAACAACAAATGGATCTAGCTTTTTACTAATTATTTCATGAAATAGCTTAGTTACAGCAACTGAAGTGTACGAACTTTAAAAACAAAAAAATTGATTCTTTTGGCGTTCCAAAATCTTACGGTCCTCAAAGGGTTAACAGATTAGAGTGGACTGACCCTTTAACCTTCATGTACACTTGACGTTTATACAGCGTTTGACTTTTTTCTATGGCCAATAAACTCCCCAGCATGTTATCCTATGTGTCCATGCACACATAGGCTGTAATCAGCGTTTTTTGACTGGGACGTTTTTTGGCTGGAAAAACACCCCAAAACCTCTAGATGAGTTTTTTAGCTGTAAAAACGCTCTAATGCTGAAAAATGCGGTAAAACGCCGCAAAATGTTTTTTTTTGACCAAAAAAATTTTTCTTTTGTTTTAAAAAAACACTAACGCAGAAAAACGCTGCTAAAAGCTAATGCAAAAACGCTTAAAAAAAACTGAAAAACTCAAATTTTTAATGTGACTTTACACAGCTAACGTTACCAGCGTTATCAAAATGTCAAGTGTGCATGAGGATTTAAAGTGTTACTAAATCCACAACAGTAAAGTCAGTCTGTATATGCAGTGAAGCATGCTTGTTATACTCACTGTGGAACCTAAGGGGTTAATCCACTGCATTGTGTAAAAAATGCTGTTTGATTCTGACTTCTCTGATCCTCCCCTTCTTTCAGTGTCCTCCTCTTATCCCCAGATAAGTCATATCTGTGGAGACACTCTGCACATGCTCAGTTTGATGTGTATTGCTAGACAGTTTTTTTTTTTCTTGGGAGAATGCATGTGATCAGCACAGGGCCAATCAGCACTGTCCAGACAGAGGTCAGGGGTTCTGCATCCTCCTAGCGCAAAATGAATACTCCTCCTAAAAGCTTTAACCAGTGCTCTGCTGAACACTGATAGAAGTCACAGGACTGCTCTAACTGCTGATGAGAGAGGATATTTAGCAGTTTATATTTACTAAAATAATTGCATTTCCATGTTCTGTGTACTGTGGGAGATCGGATATAGTGAATGCAGGGTCCTGGGTTTAGTAACACTTTAAGTAGAACTAAAAAGAGATTAGAAGGACACTCCCAGGGTCCCCCTCTGCTTTAGATGTCAGTGCTGGTTTCTGCTGAATCACCCATTTGTTTGATACAGGAACACCACAAATCCACACCTAGTGATATCACCTGCCAGGTATGAATGAAGCCTTACAAGCTGCATATTTGTCGCTGTAGTTACAGATCTGCCAACAATGTGTCAGACGAACCTTCTGTGTGTATAACAGGGTGGCGCTCAGTAAAGCTTTGTTCTTTTTATGCTAAAGGCAAGAATTTTTATTTTAAAGCATAAATAGTAAAAGAATAGCTGATGACTTCACATTCATCTTCTATTTTTAGTTAGAAGAAGCTTTAAAATAGAAGACATTTTTCTTGGCAGATAAAGACCATACGCAGTACATGTAAACTGGTCACATAACATAAACTCACAGCGATTAAATAAAAAGGCCTTATCTGTGGAAGGGTGTTTATTGTTAATAGGACCCCTTTGTTTTAATAGTCACAGACATGTGGAAGGTTCAGGGGCGGACTGACCATTGGGAAACTCGGGCACTGCCCGAGGGCCCGGGGTCAGTAGGGGGCCCCATGAGATGCCCCTGGTACCTTTTTCATAGGTTTTTTTGAGTTTGGGCAAGGACACAGGGGCCCCATGATCCCCTATTGCCCGGGGGCCCCATGAGTTGTCAGTCCGCCCCTGGGAAGGTTTCAAAATATTAGGAGCTATGTGTGGTAACTGAGTAGTAAGTCATGACAGTTTATTGTAAGCATTAGCTTAGAATAGTCAAAGTTTTTTTATATTATTTCTATAACGCCCTGTCCTTCCATAATAGCTGAAGGCCCAGCACCAGCAGATCTAGAGGAAGAATTATACACAAATACACCATAGGCAAATCATCCCGTCCTCCCTTCTTTCTCTCCTTCATTCCTCATGTCCTTCCTTCCTCTCTTTCTGCTTTCTTTTCTCCCTTCTTTCCTTCTTCCAATTGCTGCTTGCTTCCTTCTTCCTTCCTTCCTTTCTTCCTCCTTTCCTTCACTCCTTTCTTCCTCCTTCCTTTCTTTCCCCTTATCCCCCCCCCAATTCATCCTTTCATACCCATTTCCCAGATGCACTTAAAACCCAACTCCAACCAATATTTTTTTTATTTTGCATTTTTGTTAGACTTAGGAAGAGTACAAACTTCAGTTTTTATTGCTGTCCTCAAAGCAGAACCTAGATTCTGCAATACTTGACCTCTGATGGTTTGATGCCTGTGAGGTCCCTAACCAGCACCAGCATCTTCTCCTTGGCTTCTTCTAGGTGCCAGTCTTCAGCCATTTTCATTGGCTAGCGCAGACTGATGTACATCATACTGCACATGCACAGGAGTTCAGTCATCCCAGCACACGGCACTGTGCCAGAATGTAAAATGAGCTGTTAAAACAAGTAAAGAGCCTGTCTGATTACAGTGTTTTAAATTTTGATATTAGTTCTCCTTTCGTTTCCTGTCCCTTGGACAGAAGGGCAGGACATGAGGGGAGAGGACCAGGGTAGGAAGAAACAGTCAGTAGTAATAACGTGACAGAGGTTCTAACCCTCCAAAAGTTTACTGGAAAAAGAGTTTGTTGCAGTCTGTGTCCCCACTTGAGAAATTTCGCATCACTTCCTGTCCTGTAGAGAAGTGAGTGAAATTAATTCTATGGGGTCACAAACAGTATAACCGAAAAAGGTTAGGATCTCACTATGTCAAAAAAAAAAAAGTTTTGGCTGGACATAAGCTTTAAATACAAGTCTTGATTTGTAGCTGACCCAAGAACTAAGCCTGCAGCTGCATCTAAGATTGAGGACTGATTATCGTCTGAAAAGTGTAGGTGGGCATGGTTTACCATTATGTTATCTGATGTTTTAAAGCTGAACTCCAGGCATAAGAACTTTCACTTAAATATACACTACATTGCTAAAAGTATTTGGACGCCTGCCTTTACACACACATGAACTTTAATGGCATCCCAGTCTTAGTCCGTAGGGTTCAATATTGAGTTGGCCCACCCTTTGCAGCTATAACAGCTTCAACTCTTCTGGGAAGGCCATCCACAAGGTTTAGGAGGGTGTCTATGGGAATGTTTGACCATTCTTCCAGAAACACATTTGTGAGGTCAGGCACTGATGTTGGATGAGAAGGATGACTCGCAGTCTCTAATTCTAATTCACCCCAAAGGTGTTCTATTGGGTTGTGGTCAGCACTCAGTGCAGGCCAGTCAAGTTCCTCCACCCCAAACTCGCTCATCCATGTCTTTATGGACCTTGCTTTGTGCACTGGTGTGCAGTCATGTTGGAACAGGAAAGGGCCATCCCCAAACTGTTCCCATGAAGTTGGGAGCATGAAATTGTCCAGAATGTCTTGGTATGCTGACGCCTTAAGAGTTCCCTTCACTGGAACTAAGGGGCCAAGCCCAACCCCTGAAAAACAACCCCAAACCATAATCCCCCCTCCACCAAACTTTACACTTGGCACAATGCAGTCAGACAAGTACTGTTCTCCTGGCAACTGCCGAACCCAGACACGTCCATTGGATTGCCAGACAGAGAAGCATGATTGGTCACTTCAGAGAACACATTACCACTTCTCTAGAGTCCAGTGGCGGCGTGCTTTACACCACTGCATCCGACGCTCTGCATTGCACTTGGTGATGTAAGGCTTGGATGCAGCTGCTCAGCCATGGAAACCCATTCCATGAAGCTCTCTATACACTACTGTTGTGCTAATCTGAAGGCCACACGAAGTTTGGAGGTCTTTAGCTATTGACTCTGCAGACAATTGGCGACTTCTGCACACTGTGTGCTTCAGCATGCGCTGAACCCGCTCTGTCATTTTACGGGACCTACCACTTGGTGGCTGAGTTGCTGTTGTTCCCAGTTGATTCCACTTTGTTATAATACCACTAACAGTTGACCGTGGAATATTTAGTAGCAAGGAAATGTCACGGATGGACTTATTGCACAGGTGGCAACCTATCACGGTACCACGCTTGAACTCACTGAGCTCCTGAGAGCGACTCATTCTTTCAAAAATGTTTGTAGAAGCAGTCTGCATGCCTAGGTCCTTGATTGTATACACCTGTGGCCATGGAGGGGATTGGAATACCTGAATTAAATGATTTGGAGGGCTGGCCCAATACGTTTGGCAATATAGTGTATGTATTAGTGGTCACAAAGGATATAAATCCACTTTGTGTGCACCAAATGCCTTTGAAAACCTCTACACTAGCTTTTAAAAGTAGCAGTGACATCATTACTGTACTGTACATCGCCTGTGCAGAGAGCAGAGCTGTGGGAGGGTCCCAACAGGCCCCACCCACTACAGGCTACCTGAAGACAACTACAGGAGGGGGTGGAGACAAGACCAGTCACTCTGCACAAGGAAAGAGAAGAGCATCGGTTGGTCTTTTTTATAGGAATGTTCTGCACAGAGGTAAATCAGAGGAATTGTTTCACAATGGATTACTGTACATTTAGAATAAATACAGAAATGACACCAAGATTCAAGTATTCAACACATGGCTGTTGTTTTTAGATTATATTTGTTTAGACAGAAGGTCAGCTTTAAAGTGGTTTTAAAGGCTAAAGGTTTTTACTTTAAAGTGGATCTTCACCCTCAACCACCCCCCATTCCACGCGTCCTTCCTTCTGCAGCATAAATTAGGCTTTTTTTTTTTTTTTCAATTAAAGCTCTGCCCACCCCTCCACCCCCCCCTACATGTTTGCCTAGGCAGATGACATGCACTTTGCTTGCTCTACCCCCTAGGATATGTACACCACACAGGCTTAGTCTTTCACTAAGAAAGGAGGGGCCTAGTGACATGTCATTAGAGAGCCACTGGCTGAACCTAGAAGAGCCATCAGCTTCCTGATGACACCACAGAAGAAGATATCATTGCGAGACTGAGTGGGGTCAGAAGAGAAATGGATCTCAGGAGGACAACACTGGATCCGGTGGGTGGGCAGGTGACTTAATTGGGCAGGACTGGCAACAACTGGCAACAAGTTAAATGGCGGGGGTTAGAAAAAAAAGGGGGGGGGGACAGAACAAATATCTCATTAAGGTAAAAAAAAAACCTTCTAAGATTAGCTCCCCCCAGCCCCACTTAAATACATATCTGAGCCTGAACTCTATCCAGCACTGTGCCCAAGAGTAGCATCACTGCTCTCTCTCCTCAGTGGACATTGCTCATGTCAATCAAATCCAATGAAGAGGGAGTGGGGGGTGGGGCTGAGCCATGCTATGTATGTCAATAGACACACACAGTCTGGCTCGGGAGTGCGCCCACATGTCTGTCCCCAAAGCAAGCAGCTTTCAATGGGGGCATGCACTGAAGTGGAGGAGTGGACAGTGGCAGCGGGGGACCCCAGAAGAGGAGATTCAGGGACAATACCATTGCACATAGCAGGCAAGTATTAATATTTGTTATTTTAATTCAGAAACTATCCTTTTGCAACATTTTAAATAAAAAAAAGTGTATGTGTATGTCCAGTAAAGGTCTGAGATTTTGTTACAAGTGACCTTTGCCGCTCTCAAGTCCTAATATTTAGTTTTGACTGGTGGGTACCCTTAAAGTGTTACTAAACCTAGGACCCTGCATTCACTATATCTGGTCTCCCACAGTACACACAACATGGAAATGTAATTATTTTAGTAAATATAAACTGCTAAATACCTTTTCTCATCAGCAGTTACAGCAGTCTTGTGATTTCAGCAGAGCACTGGTTAAAGCTTGTAGGAGGAGCTTTCTTTCTGCTCTAGGAGGATGCAGAACCCCTGACCTCTGTCTGGACAGTGCTTATTGGCCCTGTGCTGATCACATGCACTCTCCCAAGAAAAAAAAAACCTCTCTAGCAATACACACCAAACTGAGCATTTCCATGTGACCACAGGTTGTCATTTCAACAAGAGGAGGGGCAGAGAAGACAGGATCAAACAGCCTTTTTACACAATGCAGAGGATTAACCCCTTAGGTTCCACAGTGAGTATAACAAGCAGGCTTTACGGCATATACAGACTGATTTTACTGTTGTGGGTTTAGGAACACTTTAACATTTCCAATGTAATACATTTGAGTTCCATTTCAGTCCTCTTAATTCATTCAAAGCAGATAAATGTGACCAATGTTGGCATTTGATCTGCCTCTAACTAGGTTACATTTCATCTGAGTGTCATGCCACACGGAAGGATAATGAACAATCCTGACATTTATATGCCGCAGAATTGTGCAATTTACCTTGATCTCTCAAATGAAGTGTTAATATCATAAAGTGGAGAGATAGAAATGGTTTGATGTATCAGGTGCCCTCAAGGGCTTTGGCTGCCAAGCTTTGTGTAATTGAGAAAAGTCAGACAGTTAGGTAAGAACGTGTCAGCAGAGAGATAGCAGAGTCAATGTAATCTGAATAGGACGTTAGACTCACACAATGGAATGCTTAGGCAATGCGCCTCTATACACTGACATACAGGTGAGTACAGTGCACAGGCATCCTAGGAATGGTGATGGAACTTCCTTCAGCTGAAGGAAGCTCTGGATCCTTTGATTGGTTAAAAATACTTTGTGAAACCAGACAACCTTATCTTCTTATCTTCCCTTTGATCAGTTTCATCTCTTTCAGATTTGCGCTACTTTTCTGGTGGTATGGCCCTTTAAAAAGTTCTGCGCCGGGTTGAAAAAAAGTCCTGCCGCCAGTTTTGGTAGTTTACTGAAATGTGCAACAGATTCAGGTAGTTTCTAATCCGCCCAATGACCGCTTTTAATCGCAAGTCGGGGGTGGACCTGATAGGGAACTAGTGTCACTGATTTTTCATTAGGCTCCACCCACTTTGTTGCTAAACTGACAGCTGCAATGGTGGGGAGGGAGCTCAGTTGTACAGAGGCTCATGATTTGGTACAAGCACTGGTACCTGATTTTGGGGCAAGAACTGACATTTATCAGGTGGAAACATAATGGAATTCTAAAAGTAACACAGAGACTCTTAGTGAATTCCCCAAATTATATTCTGATAACTGTATGATTTCAATACATACAATAATAGTATTCAGTGTATGAATTCCTTTTTTCTACTTTTATCAGCAGCTGGCCAAGCTGGCCAAGAATGAGTGACAATGAAACAAAATGTAAATTTTGGAGCTGAACTCCAAGCAACTGCTGGATTTTTTTTATCGAAATGCATATGTAGGAACTATTTTAAATATCATAAGATTTGTAATTATATCCATGCATTCCTGATATTCACACGGCCCCGCCAGACATCAAAGACATGCGGGTGACCTGCATTTTCTCTACTGTTTCCAAACAATACAGCCAGGTCACCTCCTGCCCCAGCTTGTGAATGGACAGTGGAGGTGGAGCATCAGACTGATGGGCTCATTTTTCTATTTTATTGTATTGTTTGCATGCTCATTGCTGGAAATGTGCAGTGCAGCATGTCTGATTGGACCCTACTGCTGTCCTTACCTATCCCAGTCTGAGTTTTAGTGCACAGGGGATTATCATGCTGATACAAAGTCGTATTCAGGTACTTATTTCAGTTAAAAAAAGTGCAGTAAATTAAAAAAAACCCTGAAAAATCAGCACAAGGGACATAACCTATAGTCAGTAGGATGTGTCCCTTGTGCTGATGTCTCTTCTATTAGGTGAAATCATCCTCCATCAATCCCACCACTGTAATCGCCCAGTGCAGTGGGGGTTAATAGAACTGTGGGCGCTGTCACAGGAGAAAGCCCAACTATGCCCACCCTTTCCGTCCAGCTCCTCCATTCATAGAACGCCATACTACAGCTTCTATGAATGAAACAGAATCTATGAATGGAGAAGGCAGACCTTTCAATCATCTGCCGGTCCTATATTCATAGCTCATTAGGGTACATAGGGTGCTCTGACAATGCTGCTCAATACGGTTGTCACCCTAGGACAGGAATGAGGTAATGGAAGGATTACTAAGTAAATGAAAAGGAAAAAAGAGTGTGAAAACAAAAACAAATGCAGTCACTGCATCTAAGGACCAGTAAGCTGCAACACTATCAATTTTCATTCTTTGGTTTATATATGCTCTAATTTGAAACTCCAGACAAAGCATTTTAGTTTTTTGAGGCATGGGAAGGATTATACAATCTGTTGGCTTTTTAATAACGTCTGTATTCCCTTTGGATGATTTGCCCTCTCTGTAATTGTGCTATAGTCTGTCCAAGCATATTCTCTTGAGTTTTATATAATCTATCACGTGGACTTCTTGGATGAACCTCAGCCTCTTGTCACATAATTCTGTGCTGTGCATCTTTTCCTCCTGTGTTTACTGCATATATTCTACAATAAGCAGACCACTCTGTATGGCTCTGTAATTAGTGATCCTGATAACTAGCAAAAGGACACAGAACTAAACTCTACTCTCCTTTACAGCCCAGGAAGCTGCCATCTTATCCTCTCTTTGAGTTGACATGGTGCTGCACATGCCATCAGTTTTGACATCAGCCTTCTCATAGTATAACAGTTTGATTCAGAGCACAAGCAACTGCAACAACTATCAATCACTCTTTTGGGAAGCAGTTAAATCGATGGGTTTAGTTGCATTTTAATACATTAATTTCCTATGCTCATCAGTGCCATCTGGTGGCAAAATGCAGTCATTTTTCTGATTGAGATTTTTCAGAAAAAATACTGCAGTGTGGCCACTAGATGGAGCTGATCCTAAGAAGTTAATGTATTAAATAAAATATACTCAGAATTTGTCAATGTTGGGCAAATGACTGTATGTTCATCCAAAACATTTGTTATCAATAAACTTTAAGTGACGCTGAAAGAAGAAGCTGAATAGAATCACCACTTACGCTGTAAAAGCTTACTTGTCTGTGGTGATGGCCCTTAAGTTACCTTAACTATTGATGATCAAGGGCACCCATTACAGTGTTGGACCCATGCAAGAAAGGGCTACACCACTGCAACCAACCAGGAAGCTTCAACAGTTAACTGCAGAGGAGAACATTCATGGTTTTAGGGGTGGTCTATAGAGAATCTAATACAATGTTCAGCTACCTTGTGTGCAGGGCCAGATGTTTGGTACCCGAAGGGAAGTAAATGCACACAGGGACCAAGGAATGCAGCACAATGTATTAGCACAAAGTTTCAACAAGGTGACATTTCATAGCCGAACAGTTCACCAGTTCCTTACAAAGGAATTTGTAGACCACAATCTTAATAATGAAAGGACACTTTGGAAAGCTTACAATATATGTAAAGTGCTGCATAAATTGAGGGCGCTATATAAGTACCTACAATAAATAAATAAATACCCAAGAGTATCTTATGATAGAGGTGGCCAGCGTGGCAACAAGGGCACCCAGGACAGAAGGAGCTCCTAGATGGCGGGCTCAGGCATTAGGTCCCTTCTCTGTCTCTTCTCCACTAGACATACTGTCCCTCACCAGTGGGTTCCTGTCGTAACAAATGCGAGCCAACTGCAGTGCTCCCCTGATGTCACCTATGGAGGCCTCAGAAGAACAAGAGTTCCTCTTATCATCCATCCTCTCTGCATGGCAAGTCCAGTGCCACCTCTGGAACCACCTGTGCTGTGAGGCTGAACTGCACCTGTCTACAACCTGGTGGCACCTGCCAACTGGCATAATTGGTTCTTCTTTTTCGCTTCCACTGGTTCAGTTTATTCAGTGGATGGTCAGGTGCATTACAGCTATACCTGGATGAGAAGCAGGATCTCTTGGCAGGTCGGCTGTGGCCCTGGATGTATCTCAAGGCTTCATTTGTGGCTGGGAAACATATTTTAATGAAATGTGCCATGTCTGGTGACATTTCTGCAGCCTTGGAATGGTGACATGTCTGAGGAAAGTTGTTATTGTGGAAAAGTCAGCAGGAGCGGAAGCTCATTGTTTTCTGTGGTCAGAGTTTGTATCCTCTCTGCGAGGCGTTTTTTAAATAACAGGGATTGCCGGGGGATAAACACATTATACGATCAGGAGGACAAGTGGAACAGGAAATTTCTTCTGAATATATTTCCATTTATTTGGCTGCATCATGACTGTGCAAAGTGTGCGGAATAAACAAGTTCCAAGTCATTGGGAAGTATGAAAGGAAAACTCTCACTCCTCAAAGTAAACAATTACTTCCAAAGTCTACCGCTTGATGAATTAAAAAAAAATTATATATATATATATATATATATATATATATATATAATTTTATATATATATATATATATATATATATATACAAATCAATATTTGGTGTGACCACCCATTGCCTTCAAAACAGCATCAATTCTTCTTGGTACACTTGCACACAATTTTTTAAGGAACTCAGCATGTACAGTAGATTGTTCCAAACATCTTGCAGAATTACACACAGAACTTCTGTGGATGTAGGCTGCCTCATATCCTTCTGTCTCCTCATGTAATCCCAGTCAGACTAGATGATGTTGAGATCAGGCCTCTGTGGGGCCAAACAATCACTTCCAGGACTCCTTGTTCTTCTTTATGCTGAAGATAGTTCTTTATTGATGGACAGCACACACTGCATACTTCCATCAGAGGTCCACCCCTCTAACATGTATCACACATCCGGTCTTAATCATAGAAATAGGTGCAATACATTCACTGGGCAGACCTAGGGTAGAAAAATGTAGTGTGTGCTGTCCATCAATAAACTGTTTGAACTTTTGTAATGACATCGGAGTGGCCCCTATCTTTGTGGTGAGTATTGCATGGAGTGTGGGCAGGTTCCCTGGGATTAAGCACCTGGCTGGCTGCATTGTGTGAGGACAATCATGTAACTTGTTCTCATGAGGTTTCTGAATTATTTCTACCAAATATGTTAGGCTGCACTAAAGCTTTTATACAACATTTAAATTAATTAATATTTTTATTTTGCTGTGACAGCTTGAGGCTTCACAGCCGGGTGCCCACTGTGAATGTGCGAGAAGCGCTGCGCTTTCTGAATGGTCCCGTAGTCTTCTGGGACCTGTCACGTGTCCCAGAAGCCTACGGGAAGGGAGGGGAGGAGGACAATTTCTGCTTCCGATCGCCTAGGTGATCGCATCGGAAATGGGAGCGGGTACCTGTCAATTTTGGGTACCCCCTCTCACCTGCTCCCCAAAGGTGCCAATCCTTAATGGAGAGCGAGGGACCAGTCTTTAAAGAGGAACTTACCCTTTTGGGTGGAGCTCCGCTTTAACACAATAACACACTATTATAGGATGCTTAGCTTTTATTTTCCATTCATTTCTAAAAAAAAACATTAAAGAGACTAAGTTTCACTTTACAGTCTCATTCCCATTTCACTTTGGCGGTATCACCCACGTCCTACTCTTTTCATGTCCAGAAATCAGACTAGATTCTGTGCATTGAAGTGGGCAGTAAGCAGTTTGTAAGGTTGCTATGTAGCCTCATATTGCAGAATTCCAGGTGTCTCATTAGCCGTGTACCTGCCTAACCCTGCGGGCCTGACTGCGTCATCTGTGTGTCTTCACCTGGCTTACATTCATTTCTAACTTCATGCTCCTTTCCAAGGATTCCGTCATGGTATAGGAACTTTCTGTATGTCCCACCCTGTGCTTTATAGTGGACTCAGGGATAGCTCATAACTCTACATATACAGTATATTATACAGCTTCTATGGGTGTTAGATTCAGGTTTTCCTTTGCCTGCATTAAGTCACGGAACCTGTGTAATTTATACATGCCAATCACTAAAGGCATGAGCTGGCAACCCCATTGAAAGAATGTATAGTATAATGTGTCATACATCTCATTTTATTTTCCTAATAAGGAGATACATTTTCTATGATAATCCTAATATGTGTTTTTGTCTCCATGTCTTTTCTGTGTAGTTTTATTTTGTGCATCCTTAATAAACCCTTTTTCAATTTTTTATTTTTTTGCTTCTGAAACCTTTTAGAAAAAGAGCTCCAGAATCCTGGTGTTTTCTGATATTTAGCATCCCTAGCACTCTTTTACAGTAGATGAGTACTGAGCTTTTATTAGCAATACATCATTCACATAACATATAGTCTTGAACTAAACCTATATATGTCTGCCTATTTTACACTTCCATGTAAAGTTGAGCCAGAAGGAGTGCCAAATGAGAGGTCAAGAATTGTATTTTATTAGTTCCACAATTGAAAACAGGATACTTTCTTTTATTAATGTTCTTATCAACTTTCTTTGCATATACCATTGTACTCTCTGTTTCTTTTGTTGCCCTGAAAAAGGGGGAATGTTTGGCCCTGAAACACATTGGAAGCTTTGTGTTACACTGTTGTCATTTTTGTAATGAAAAAAATAAATGTTTGGACTCTCGTTTGTTTGGTGTTCCTTCCAGCTCAACTATACATATCTTCAAGCTTGTTGGCGATATCCCTAGTGGGGCTACATACACCTTCAAGCTGATCAACTCTATCCCCAGTGAGGCTACATGCACCTTCAAGCTGGTTGACCCTATCCCCAGTGAAGCTACATACATCTTCAAGATGGTTGACCCTATCCCCAGGGGTCTACATACACCATCGAGCTGGTTGACCCTATTCCCAGGGGGCTACATACACCTTCAAGCAGGTTGACTCTATCCGCAGGGGGCTACAGACACCTTCAAGCTGGATGACCCTATCCCCAGTGAGGCTACATACACCTTCAAGCTGGTTGACCCTATCCGCAGAGGGCTACATACACCTTCAAGCTGGTTGACCCTATCCCCAGGAGGCTACATACACCTTCAAGCTGATTGACCCAATCCCCAGGAGGCTACATACACCTTCAAGCTGGTTTACCCTATTCCCAGGGTGCTACATACACCTTCAAGCTGGTTGACCCTATTCCCAGGGTGCTACATACACCTTCAAGCTGGTTGACCCTATTCCCATGAAAGCTGCATACACCTTCATGCTGATTGAACTTATCCCCAGAGGGGCTACATACAGTACACCTTCATGCTGATTGAACCAATCCCCAGAGGGGCTACATACACCTTCAAGACAGTTGACCCTATATTCTAAAGCGCTGAGCAAACTGTTGGAGCTATATAAATCCTGTATAATAATAATAATAATTCCCATGGGGGCCCTGCTTTGCGGAGAGATGCTAATCCTAGGCCATCAGACTTGAAGACCACTTACTGTATGTACGATTCAGGGATTTTCATCCACCACCCACATTCATTTGGTTTATTTTATAGTTCGAATCATAAAGTCACAGAGGTCAGACATTTCCTGTAGTTGGCCACCAGGTTTGCACACATCTCAGGAGGGATTTTGGCCCACTCCTCTTGGCAGATCCTCTCCAAGTCATTAAGGTTTGGTGGCTGCTGTTTGGCAACTCGAACTTTCAGCTCCCTCCACAGATTTTCAATCGGATTAAGGTCTGGAGACTGGCTAGGCCACTCCAGGACCTTAATGTGCTTCTTCTTGAGCCACTCCTTTGTTGCCTTGGCCATGTGTTTTGGGTCATTGTCATACTGGAACAACCATCCACGATCCATTTTCAATGCCCTGGCTGAGGGAAGAAGGTTCTCACCCAATATTTCGGGGTCAGTGACACCAAGTCAGTTCCCCCCAGTGTAAAACTGCCCACCGCAGTCCCGCTATATGTCACTGATCACCGCCATTACTAGTAAACGAAAATGCCAGTATCTATACCGCCATTTGTAAACGCTATAACTTTCACATAAGCCAATTATATATACAATTATTGGGATTTTTTTTTAGCAAAGACATGTAGCAGAATACATTTTGTCCTAAATTTATGATGAAATTTCATTTTTTTTTCTTTTTTTTTACTGGACATGTTTAATAACAAAAATTAAAAAATAGTTTTTCTTTCAAAATTGTCGGTCTTTTTTTGTTTATAGTACAAAAAATAAAAAAGCACAAATACCAACGAAAGAAAGCTATTTGTGGTAAAAAAGGACATAAATTTAATTTGCATGCAGCGTTGCATGATCACGCAATTGTCAGTTAAAATAACGCAGTGGTTTATCACAAAAAATGGCCTGGTCAGGAAGGGGAGTAAATGCTCTGGAGGGCGAGTGGTTAAAGAATTGTACTGTATTTCATGTTAGGTATGGTCAGACAGGTCAGATATAAAAAGAAAATCTTCTGGTTCCCAGTTATTGTGGGCAGCAATGTGGTTCTGACATTATCTGTAGCACAGTTTGTTCTCTTTTTTATCTGTGAGGCAATGAGGATGAACATGTTACTGGAATGCTGGATAGATTACAAGGAGCTCGCCACATAATTAATTACAAGAAAGCAGCAGATGGACAATTAGGATCTTATAAAATAAATAATTAAAACATGTAGCCTAATATTTCAGTGAACCTTTGTTTTGCCTATGCATGCTACCAGGTACGTAACAGGTTCACTTTAATGTTGGCTCCTATCCAGGGGCGGACTGACCATTTGGAAACTCGGGTACTGCCCGAGGGCCCGGGGTCAGTAGGGGGTCCCATGAGATGCCCCTGGTACCTTTTTCATAGGCTTTTTTGAGTTTGGGCAAGGACACGGGGGCCCCATGATCCCCTATTGCCCGGGGGCCCCATGAGTTGTCAGTCCGCCCCTGCTCCCACCAGCTGCACACACACCTACCTTGCCCTTGTTCCCCCACAGTTTTTTTGGCCATCAGGAGTGAATAGAGGAAACCCTGTGGAGCTTACACAAGGCTTCAATTATATCTAAACCTGAGAGGTAGCATGGTGGCTCAATGATTAGCACTCCTACCTTCCAGCACCAAGGTCCTTGGCTTGAAATCCCAACAATGCCACTTCTCTGCATGGAGCATGCGTGATTGGGTATCCTTCCAAAGACATGCTGGTTGGTATATTGGCCCTAGGTTGTGAAATAGGGACAACTGATTGTAAGCTCCTTGAGAGCAAAAACTGATATAAATTTACAAGGTACTGCATGAAACTGTTGGTGCTATATAAATACCTGCAAGAAAAAAATAACAGAAATGTCATATATTTTAACTTGCTATTACTTAGATGTGTTGGTTGCATTGGTTTTCATTTTTCAGGCTAAGAACATTTTCAGCACATACAGAAAATATCTGTTGATCTTGCCAGAAAAGCAGTTTCCTCGTCACTTCCTCGGCAGCGCCAAGGTGGGTGACATCATAGTGTCTTTTTGTGAGATCCTGAAAAAATTTGGGATCTCAAATCTTGGGATAACATGCTCCTGTACAGTGCAGCATTTGGAAAACGGGAATAAGGTGTGATGTTTAGTGCATTTTCTTTCAATTGATTTATTTTTTATTTCTGTAATGCAGGGGGCGAGGACAGTTGCATATGCAGAACTTGCATTTTAGTAGCACAGTGGCTAAATGGTTAGTACTTCCGTTTAGCAGTGCAAGGGTTGCTGGTTTGAATCCCAACCATGGCACCACCTGCCTGTAGTTTGCATGTTCTCCTTGTGCCTGTATAGGTTTTCTCTGGGTACTCCAGTTTCCTCTCATACGCCAAAAACATGCTGGTAGGTTAATTGTCTCTTGTCTATAACTGGCCCTAGTATATGAATGTGAGTTAGAGACCTTAGATTGTACACTCCCTGAGGGTTAGGGTCTGATGTGAATGTACAATATCTATATAAAGTGCTGCATAAATTGACAGTTCTATATAAGTACCTGTAATAAATAGTGCAGTGCTGCTTTACCCTAGGTTCACATCTAAGCATTTTGCAGTTTAACCATTAGCCGCCCGGCCTATAGCCATTTGGCGGTATCAAAAGCGCTTTAGCTTTCCGGGTGCACGCCATTTGGCGTGCTCCCGCACATGCGCAGTTCGCGCGGTTGCAGAGCCGCGCAGCGGCGCGATCTGTCACCGGCCGTGTACCTCGGACACGGCCTATGACAGATCTGAGTACCGTCCCCCGTTGCAGGTACCATGTGACCTGCTGTGACCAATCACAGCAGGTCACATGACAGTGTATACAATGGATGGCTTCATTCATGCCATCCATTGTATACTAGTGCCTAGCTGTGAATGGTCACAGCAGGTCACATGCACATGTCATGTGATTAGCTGTGGCCAAATCACAGCTAAGCACAAAAAAAAAAAAAAAAAACCTGAATGAATCGATTTCATTCTTGTAAATGCTTGCTTATAGCAAAGTAATTCTTTGCTATAAGCAAATTGTGTAAAAAAAATAAATAAATTACTGATCACTTCCCCAAAGTAGTACAATGTTACTATGGTAACATTGTACTACTTTGGTCATAGTAAAATATGAAAAAAAATCTTTAAAAAAAAAAAACTGTCACCATAGTGACAGTTTCATACTGTCACCAGTCAGTGTCCCTGTTTACCGCCATGCCAGTTATATAATGACGCTGTACTGCACTGGTGACAGTATGTAAAAAAAAAATAGTGAAAATAATTTTTTTCATTTTTTCATTTTCCGAAAAATTATGACACAAAAAATACAACTTCAAAAAACTCGCCATTCCTTTTATGAAGTACGTCGGACTGTCTACTCTGCAAAAAGGGGTCATTTGAGGGATATCTGTACTATTCTGACATTCTTGGACCTCAAGAAATTAGATTGGCTGTCAGTACTTCAGGATTGATCAATTTTCAGATCTATACCATAGTTTGTGAACTCTATAACTTTCCTACAAACTAAATAATACATCCTAATTTGGGATATTTTCACCAAAGACATGTAGCAGAATACATCTCGGCCTAAATTTATGAAGAACAATTATTTATTTGTAAACTTTTATAACAGAACAAAGAAAAACGTGGTTTTTTTTCAAAATTTTTGGTCTTTTTTTGTTAATTTAGCAAAAAATAAAAACCCCAGCGGTGATTAAATACCACTAAAGAAAGCTCTAGTTGTGTGAAGAAAATGATAAAATTTTAGTTTGAGTACAATGTTGTATGACCGCGCAATTGTCATTCAAAGTGTGAGAGCGCTGAAACGTGAAAAATGGTCTGGGCAGGAAGGTGTAAAATTGCCCGGTATTGAAATGGTTAAAGTCCATTTAACATGATTTCCAATGGGACAGGTTCACATCTCTGCGTTTTCACCCGGTGCAATTTTTGAAAGGGTCAGGGACTTTTTTAAATGCAGAAAGTTGCGTTTTTGGTTCTATAGACTTCAATGGAAACACTGCAGAAAAGTATGTAGTGCATTTTTGCTGCGTTTTTTATACGTTTTGTATTTTAAATCTGTCTAACAACAAGAAAAAAAAAAAACACAAAATGCATCTGCAAAAATGCAAAACGCACTGAAGAAACAGATCAAATGCAATCCCCTTTCCGTTCCAAGCCTACTGACTGGCCAGTGAGGGAGAAGCAATACACTAAGTCTTTAACTCTGCTCTCCTCCTGTTCTACATCAGCACATGTACATGCTACTGTGAGTGATTGGCTCCTCATGCCACTATCTGTACAGCAGCCGGAGTGATCCTGTACAAATGGTGACAGATTTTAGTTGTATTGACAATACTTTTTATTGTGCATAAAAATATGTACATTAGTCTTACATTGTGTTCTCTTAAATATCTAGTGATCTATCTTCTAATTTCTGTATATTTAAAGAGCATCATACAGTATAGAAAGGACAGGACACTCTCTGCACCTTCTATACATGGTGTTAGACAGAACAAGGAGTGAAAGAAAATCCACCCAATGGGGTCATGAACAACAATTTGAATGAACCAGTAAGACCAAATAAAATAGTTATGCAGTATACAAGAAATATTAGGTTTAACTAGAAAAGCTATAATTTCTGGGGAAATTGTGTGAAGTGTTCTTGCCTCCACCAGTAGTCTACAACTGGAGTGGGCAGAGTAACTGGGTGGATGAGTAACTGTTGTGTGGTTGGAGTGGCTGGAGTAACTGTGAAAAGGTTTTGTCAGCTCCCACTCTAGTTTTGAACATTCCGCCATTCATTCCTATGGGACCAATTTCACCACAAAAAACGATATTTCCTGAACCATTCGGCGAAACGTTCCACAAAGTAATAGCACACCAATCGGGAACAATCCGCACGTTTCGGTATATTACTGTCTATGTAGTGTAAAAACTGTGGGAGGAGTTAGGGTGGTAAATTTGGCTATAATAATAAGAATATATATGTGAGATAACAGTAAGTGGTCTTGCCATGCAAGAACACTTAATTAGATTTAAAATATAGATAGATTATAAAAGAATAATATAATAACATAATAAAAAAAAAGTATATTAGATGCTACAAGATTAAACATTATATTGTGTTTAGTCTTCCTTACCTACAGTCGTGATCATTAACCCCCCATCCTCTTCTCCCTCTCTTTATTCCCTACTACCCCTATTTTTCCCTCTATTGTATTCTTTTTACTTATGTTCTCATGATTATGATTTTTTTGTTATATACTTACCATCACAGTATTATGATATGAAATTATCATCTACACTGGAAACAGCTTTGCTTGACTTGGTTTGAATTCTATGGCAAGTTGTTATGTAACTAATTGCACTTCTATACATTTCTATGTATCAGTGCGTTATTATGTTCATTTCCTTTATCTTTGTCATTATTTTTTTTTATTTACCTAAAATTCTTTCAATAAACATTTATTCAACAGCAGCAAAAAAATAAGACCCAATAGAGTATATGTATATAAAAAAATAGTATATGATCATAGAAATCTAGCTTCTGCTACCTTGATCTCCAACCCTAGGATCACACCTAAGCATTTTGCAGAAATGCAGTACAGTCCATTTAATATGATTTCCTATGGGACATGTTCACATCTCCGCATTTTCACCCAGTATGTATTTTGGAAAGGGTCAGGGACTTTTTTGAACAGAAAAAGTTCAATGGAAAAGCTGCAGAAAAGCATGTAGTGTGTTTTTGCTGTGTTTTTGCATTGTTTTTGAATTTTAAAGAAAAAAAATAAAATGAAGTTCAAAAAACGCAAAACGCATCAAAAACGCTTCAAAAATGCATGTGCAATAACAAAAAAAGCAACACAAAACGCACTGCAGAAACGGATCAAACGCAAACTGCGTAAGTGTGAATCTAGCCTCAGAATGATTGCATGAAGCAGACACCCAGTCAGGGTGATTGCAGAATGAGTGAGGAACAGAGTGATGACTTTTTTGGCGTGCTGATTCTCCTTCAGGCTAGATTCACACCTATGCAGTTTGCGTTTGATTCATTTCTGCAGTGCTTTTTGTGGTGCGCTTTTGCACATGAGTTTTTGATGTACTTTGTGGTTTTTGTTTTATTTATTTATTTTGGGCAACATGATTAAAATGCAGCACTTGTGTTTTATATGCGGTTCCATTGAAGTCTATTGGACTAAAAACTTAAACCGCAGCGGATAAAGAAGTCCCTGACCCTTTCCAAAAACCATGCCCACAAAAAATGCATAGATGTGAATGTGATCCATAGGAAATCATGATACATGGCATGCACTGCGTACCTGCAAAACACAAAATGCAGAAAAAAACGCACATGTGTGAACCTGGCCTTAGGATTGGTTCACACCAGATGTATACATCACACCTTATTCCTGGTTTCCAAATGCTGCACTATACAGGAGCATGTTCTCCCAAGATTTGAGATCCCAAATTTTTTCAGGATCTCACAAGAAGACACTATGATATCACCCACCTTGGAGTTGCCAAGTGACAAGGAAACTGTTTTACTGGCAAGATCAAAAAATGCATGCATAGTATTTTCCATGCATTTCAAATGCCCTAGTTCACACCCGTGCAGTCAATTCCAGTCAGTTTCTGGTGCAGAAAAAAAGTAGAACATGCTGCATTTTTTTCTGCACAGAACCATATTGATAGCTGTGCAGGCGCACGGAACCAAGGGTACTTTATCTGCATTCAGGGGCTGTGTACCTGCATGGATGTCAAATCAGGAGTAGTGGCTGCGCCCATGTGGTTGCTGCATCCCAGTTGACAGGAATGGGACTGCCTGCATGGAACACATGTACATGCCCATTGTGGGCAAACATGGCCCTGGCAAGGGCGTAGACTGTAGAATGGCCAGTACTGGGACAGGGTTGTCCACTGTCCAAGGCAAGGATCCAGAATTGCACCCCCTCTCCCATAGTTAACACATGCCTTAGAATGGGTGTACCACCTTGCGCCTGTTCTTTGCCCCCCGTGCTAGTCTGCGCTCGGGGCAGCTGTCCCTCCTGTCCACCCCTTGTCCCAGCCCTGAGTACACCCATGTGAATGAGCCCTTATCTTCATGATACTACAAAAAAAATATTGTTGAACATGTCTGCACTGTAGAGGTCTCCTGTCTGTGTGAGCACCAGAACAGGAGATGGTGAGACAAGTCTTCCCCATAACAGCCTGGGATAAAAAATACAGCAGGGATTCTCACCCTTCCTTAACCACTTCCCTACCCAGAACTGCAAAATCACGTATATTTACACGTGATTTTGCACACCTGTGTAGCCTTGTAGCAGTATTTCTGCTATAGGGCGGCGCGGAAGCAGTTAAAGTAGCACTCCAGACATTTAACCTATACAGCCTGTTTGTACAATCTCCTTTAGATATATCAATGTAATATGAGGACAAATTTACACAGTTCCTAAGCTGGCCATACATGTATCAAAATTCAGTCCGTTCAGCAGGGAATGGACAAATTTCGATCCATGTGTGGCCGCTGTGATGTAACACAAGTTGATTTACCAACTGACTTCTGTTCAACTGCCCTGTCATTATATTTTTGCTTGATCAGAGCTGCAGGCTATACACTGCAGCACTGATCAGTGTATTCTGATGGTGGAGGAGTCTCCCAGCTGTCAGAATACAATGACAGGGTAGGGAGAATGTTTTTTTTTTGTTCATCAGGCTGGTTGAAGGAAAAAAAAAATCACCCATGTATGGCCAGCTTTAGTATTGATAATAAATCAGGCAGGCCCTTGCTCTACATAGTTGATGGTAGATCTAAAGGAGATTGTACACTCAGACTGTATAGTGTATGGTCACCCTAAAAGAGATTGATCGGTGATTGTATAATCAGACTGTATAGTGTATGGTCACCCTAAAAGAGATTGATCGGTGATTGTATAATCAGACTGTATAGTGTATGGTCACCCTAAAAGAGATTGATCGGTGATTGTATAATCAGACTGTATAGTGTATGGTCACCCTAAAAGAGATTGATCGGTGATTGTATAATCAGACTGTATAGTCACCCTAAAAGAGATTGATCGGTGATTGTATAATCAGACTGTATAGTGTATGGTCACGCTAAAAGAGATTGATCGGTGATTGTATAATCAGACTGTATAGTCACCCTAAAAGAGATTGATCGGTGATTGTATAATCAGACTGTATACTGTATGGTCACCCTAAAAGAGATTGATCGGTGATTGTATAATCAGACTGTATAGTGTATGGTCACCTTCAGTCCTGGTTCACACTGATGAGATGCGGGAAACGCATCCGCACCGCACTGCAATCACATGGCATACATGCAATATGCTGCTTGTGTCAATGGTGAATTAAAATGTCCCGAAACAAATCGCAAAATGCAGTGCGATTGCCAGATTCAGATGCAAGTCAGGTGCAAAATAAAAAAGGGTCCTGCACCATTTTGCTGCAGATGCGATGCAATATGAGCCTTACAAAATTTATGGCTCAAATCGAACTGTACAGACATCGCATGTGATGTGCACAGGAATGAGGTGCAATTCTTGTGTGAATCACATGCAGTGTCCCACACCGCACAAGTGTGAACCCAGTCTAAAAGAGATTGTTCAATGATTGAACAATCAAACTGTATAGTGTATGGTCACCTTAAGGCTTCATTCACAAATCGAAAATCGTGTGATTTTCATTGCAACAGTGCGACTTGATTCAACTTCGCCATGACTTTGGTGCAACTTTGGCTCTAACCAAGGATGATTGTCGCACACAAGTCACATGTATAACATTCTGGTCCGACTTTCATCAGACTTTGGAGGGTTCACATTGAAGTCTAAGGCCCTCTATTCCATGAAAGTCAAACCGAAGTAGTGATGGAACTACTTTCAAGTTGCAGCGACTTGAAGTTGCAGAGATATGAATTGTATTAATTGGAAAATATGGGATGCGACTTGTCACGCGTCTTTGGACCCAAAGGTTGCATGACAAGTCACACAAGTATGAATGGGCTCTTTTTTTGTGCTGAAAGCAGTACTTTTTTTGCATGGAAATATGTAGTTTTTTAGTGTAGGCTGTAATTCTTAGGAATAACTCACTGAAATCTGTCCGAACAAGAGTCTAGTAAACATCCCGGGTAAGATAAAATTTGAAATACGAAATCATAAATTATAATTTAATTAATAATCATAATAAATAATAATATTAATTCAATAATTAATATTTAATTCAATAATATAATTCAATAATATAATTCAATATAATCAAACCAAAAACACTGAAATTTGAAATACAGAGGCAAATTCGCACATCGCTGAGCAAAGTCGCAAAATCGTTTTCAGTGTCTGATGACGAATTTCCCCACAGATCATTATCACTCAATTCTGTAAGTGGTTCTGATTTACTATCGCTGTTCTCTAGCTGGTCTAAAACTGCTTTTGACCTAAAGGGACGCTTTTTGGACGCCATGGACTTTTCTAAGTTTCCAGGTAGAAAGAACAGTAAAAATGCAGGCAGGCCACAGGACAAAGCAGTAGGGACAAAATGTATGTGAAATGCATTGAAACAGCAATGTTTTACTATGTAATAATGACATTTTTTAAAAATTTCAAATTTGCCACCGGTTCTGGCGCCCATATGTCCCGACGTCACAGGGACCGGAACATGGAAGCCGGATGCTGGCATTGGCCGGAGGAGATGGCCGGGGACGCTGCAGGGGACACATCGTGGGAGCGAAGGACAAGGTAAGTGCTGCAGGGACTCCCTGAGCAACGCCGCATGGTAAGCCTGAGTGTAGCTCGGGGTTACCGCTCTTGGTACTCAAATTTTACCCCGAGCTACACTCGGGAATACCGCTAAGGAGGTTAAAGAGATTGTACAGACTGTATAGTGCAGGGGTCTCCAAACTGTGGCCCGAGGGACGGATGTGGCCCTTTGCTAACCTTTATCTGGCCCTTGGGGCACTATTCCTCCCAATGATATGAAGCAGAATTCCTCCCACTGACACCAACCATGGGGCACTATTGATAACACTTATGTGGTAGGTTGATTGGATCCTGTCTAAATTGTCTGAATTGTATGTGTATGTATGAATGTAAGTTAGGGACCTTAGATTGTACACTCCTTGATGGTTAGGGACTGATGTGAATGTACAATATTTATGTAAAGTGCTGCGTAAATTGACGGCGCTATATAAGTACCTGAAATAAATAAATCTGGTACTATTCCTCCCATTAATACCAATGATGGGCACTACTCTTCCTCCTACTGACCACCATCCTTGAGGCCATGTTTATTCTCACTGATGCCAGGCCCGAAATATTTTCTACCCCCTCTGGGCACACTGCGGCCCTCTTAAAGTCTGAAGGACCATACACCAGCCCTTTATTTGAAAAGTTTGGAGACCCCTGATAGAGTGTGTGGCCAGGTAGGCCTGGGTTTGGCGATTTATATTTATTGCCCTGCCATCTTCTTGGAATTTTGTGTACAACCATCATCTGATTTTATTCCCCAGATTTTGAAATTCACATTTTGTCATTTTGATTTGATACGGATGTGACTTGACCACAGCTTGCGTCACCTGCCTTCTGTTTCCTTTATTCTTATTCTGTAGTCGCTGACCAGAAGAAAATTGCAGAAGTACCTGACCGCAACCCCAGGAAATCTGGTATGTGTGAGCACACAATGCAGTACATCCTACATGACAATCCTTGCAATGTTCCTGTGATCGGGGAACCCGATGATTTCATATTGTACCGCTACAATCCGCTTTGTGCTTTGAGCTGAACACAACCCTTTACTCAATCCTCAGAATTTTGTATTAACCCCAAATAATTCCATAGTTTAGTTTCTTATATGCTTTTGCATTTGAGTTCTTAAGTTAAAATATTTTTTTATTCTACCAAGCTTCAGTAAACTCTATTTTTTAAATATTCAGTTTTTCATTTTTTTTTTTTTACTATTATATTTTATATTTTTTTGCAGATACTTGCAATGCCCCAAAACAAAAAATAAAAGAATAATAAGGACATTAAATTAAAACTGAACACTTTGCGTAAGGAATCTATACAAACACCCTTCATATTAATTTTTATTAATTAATATTATTAAAATGAATAATAATGACGTTTAATTAAATCTGAACACTTTGTATAAATTCTAAAATCCTTTTTTTTCCCCTAACACCCTTCATATTGTATTCTGACATTATCATCATCAACCAATAAAGTCAGCAGGAAACAAAATGGATTTAAATAAAAATATTAAATTTATTAAATACACAGTATTATCATCAGACATGAAATCAGTCAGCATTGTTGACTCCATAAATAATTCTTCATCTCATCATAAATATAAAAATATATAAATAGGAATAGATTAAACATAAATAGAGTCTGTGTGGCAGATCCCATGGATTCAAGTGTCAATCATAGAACAGTCTCTGCCGGCTGTAGCAGCACAGAAGCAGTAGCAGTGCCTCCTCTTCTTCAAGTATCCGGGGTACAGTGTGGCCCCTGGGGGCCCCTTCATAGTGCAGCAGTCTGTGATGAGTGCAGAGCTCAGGCTCATCGTTGGTACATCATCCAGCTGAGGGTGGCTTCGTTGATGTGGGCACCCTGGCTGTGGTTGCTGAAGGGCCCCGGGCTCTCGGTGTACAGAAGGGAGGAATAGATCTGCAGATCCCCCATTGTCCTCATGGTTGGCACGACTGGCAGGGTCTGCTCATCCTGGATGCCCTCCTCGCAGCAGATCTGGACAAAGACCAGCAGGCACAGCATGTAGAGCCAGCGCAGGGGCCGGTCGGTCTCGGGGGGCGGTAGGTACTTGCGCACCTTGGCCGGGTACAGTACCCTGCAGGCTCTCCTGCTCCTGGGCCCCAGAGTGCCCCTTCTGGTCGGCTTGGCAGGAGCGGACTGTACGGCCTCCACATCGAAGGTGAAGATCTCGGGGCGGCAGTTCCTGGCTCTCATGGCGGGCATGATGGGCACCGCACACTCCGAGTCCGAGTCGGAGGAGGCCGAGCTGTCACTTAGGCAGAGCATGGGCAGGGGGGCTCTGCGCCGCCGGCAACGATCTCCGGACTCCAGACACATGATGACGTCACTCACACAGCGAGAACACAGAGCGACAAGCAGAGATCAGGAATGTCAGAGGAGACTGGAGACTCAGCGCAGTGCCGCCCCTTATATACTCACCGAGACCGCCCACTGCCACCCTCAGCCAATCAGGAGCTACAGGAGGGATATGGCTTGGAATGCGGGTGGCCGCAGATTGATGGTGCGAGACATGTCTGAGCGATCTGCACTGTATACTGAGTGCGGGGATGAGGATCAGAGATATACAGTACATTGTATACTGAGTGCGGGGTCAGAGAGATACATTGTATACTGAGTGCGGGGATGAGGATCAGAGATATACAATGTATACTGAGTGCGGGGATGAGGATCAGAGATATACAATGTATACTGGGTGCATAATCAGAGAGATACATTGTATACTGAGTGCGGGGTTAGAGGGATACATTGTATACTGAGTGCGGGGATGAGGATCAGAGATATACGATGTATACTGAGTGCGGGGTCAGAGAGATACATTGTATACTGAGTGCGGGGTTAAAGGGATACATTGTATACTGAGTGCGGGGTCAGAGAGATACAGTACATTGTATACTGAGTGCAGAGATGACGATCAGAGATATACAATGTATACTGGGTGCAGGGATCAGAGAGATACATTGTATACTGGGTGCAGGAATGAGGATCAGAGATATACAATGTATACTGGCTGCAGGGATCAGAGAGATACATTGTATACTGAGTGCAGGGATCAGAGAGATACATTGTATACTGAGTGCGGGGTCAGAGAGATACATTGTATACTGAGTGCGGGGTCAGAGAGATACATTGTATACTGGGTGCAGGAATGAGGATCAGAGATATACAATGTATACTGAGTACAGGGATGGAGATCAGGGATATACATTGTATACTGAGTACAGGGATGGAGATCAGGGATATACCCCCTAGATTGTAAGCTCCAAGGAGCAGGGTCCTCAAATCCCTCTTGTATTGTTACTGTATTGTCTCCCACCATAATGTAAAGCGCTAAGCAAACTGTCGGCGCTATATAAATCCTGTGTAATAATAATATACAATGTATACTGAGTACAGGTATGAGGATCAGGGATATACATTGTATACAGGGGCGGACTGACCATTTGGAAACTCGGGCACTGCCTGAGGGCCCGGGGTCAGTAGGGGGCCCCATAAGATGCCCCTGGTACCTTTTTCATAGGCTTTTTTGAGTTTGGGCAAGGACACAGGGGCCCCATGATCCCCTATAAACGACGAGCTTGGCTCGAAACATGTTAGGGGATCCGCCCAACTGACGTCATTAACCACCAGGGAGCCATTAGCCACCAGGGAGCCTAGATATTAGGCCTGGGGGCCATTCGATGTTATTTGATGTGAGTTCAATATATGTTCAATTTGCTTTACACCTATTAAAGACGTACTTCACTATCACCACCATTTTGCCCCTGTCTCGTTATTTACGAGCCCCGTCAAGGTGGAGCTTTTTGGAGGAGTATTATCAGGAGTGGACTCTGTTGGACCTGCCGCTGAAACTTGAGGTGACCCCCGTGTGTGTATCCAATCATCCCCGAGTGTCTATCATGGTGACCGTATGCTGCTTTATTTGCTGACAAGGCCCTGATGTCCGCTGTTATACATACAACGCTCAGTTTGTATGTCTTTGTGGTAAGCGCACAATTTTACCGGATTCTTCTACAAGTCCAGCTGGATCTGGAATACACCAAACACTATTGTGTTATTGTCACTTTTTCTTCCTCACCATTTACATCACATTTAAGACTGTTCACGTTTGATTGACGCTTCATATGGATCTTTTGCTATGAATCGATTTATGCTGATTCTGGGTTATACGGATGATTCTTGTACCATTTTATTGCAATACCTTATATAGCGCTGCATACCTTTTATCGATAATACAATGTATACTGAGTGCAGGGATGAGGATCAGGGATATACAATGTATTCTGAGTACAGGGATGAGGATCAGAGATATACAATGTATACGGAGTACAGGGATGAGGATCAGGGATATACAATGCAAACTGAGTACAGGGATGAGGATCAGGGATATACATTGTATACTGAGCACAGGGAATCAGAGGTATACAATGTGTACGGAGTACAGGGATGAGGATCAGGGATATACAATGCATGCTCATCCCTGCATGCCAAGGTGCTAGGTGAAACCTTGGATTCTGAACTATCCTTTCAGGCCCACATCCAATCCCTGTACAAATCATGCCGCCTCAACCCCCGCAACATCTCCAGAATACGTCCCTTCTTAACCAATGATACCACAAAGCTCCTAATTCACTCCCTGGTCATCTCTCAACCAGGGGCGGACTGACCATTTGGAAACTCGGGCTCCCAAGACCTTCTGCTCTCTAGTTCCCATGTCACCTCCTCCCATGCTCGCCTCCAGGACTTCTCCCAAGCTTCTCCCATCCTATGGAACTCTCTACCCCAATCTCTCCGGTTGTCTCCTAATCTATCCACCTTTAGACGATCCCTGAAAACCTTTCTCTTTAAAGAAGCCTATCCTGCTTCTACCTAGTAAACCACCATGTATTTCCTCCATCAGCTCATCCCCCCACAGCTATTACCTTTTGTATCACTCAACCCCTCCTCCTAGATTGTAAGCTGTAACGAGCAGGGCCCTCTGTTTCCTCTTCTACCAAATTGTATTGTAACTGTAATGTCTACCTTCATTTTGTAAAGCGCTGCGCAAATCTTATGGCGCTATATAAATCCTGTATAATAATAATGAGTACAGGGATGAGGATCAGGGATATACAATATATACTGAGTACAGGGATGAGGATCAGTACTGTTTATTGTATACTGAGTGCAGGGATGAAACTGGGCAGACCAAAGACATATCTGAGAGCTCTGCAATGTATATTACATGGTACATAGTTACAGAATTAGTCAGGCTGAAAAAAAAGACACAGGTGTATCTAGTTCAACCAATAAAAAAAGGAGAAACTCCATATACACAATCCTTCACCCACAGCTGGGTGGGGATCCAGAAGAAGACATAATAACCCTGTATACAGCATGGCCCAATTTGTTCCAGCAGGGGAAAACTCTTTCCTGATATCTTGAAGGCAATCAGATATTCCCTGGATCAACAGTCTCTGATGTAATTACCTATACATATTAGTATATTTTGTGCATTTAGGAATGCATCCACCTCTTTTCAAAAACAATCTACTGAGCTGGCCTGAGGGAATCTATTCCACATTTTCACAGCTCTTATTGTGAAGAAACCTTTCCATATGTGGATGATAAATCTCTCCAGACATAAAGAGTGCCCCTTGTCCTCTGTGATGACCTTAAAGTGAATAACTCTACACCGAGTTTAATATATGGAGCACTTATGTATTCATACATGTTGATCATATCCCCCCTAATTTCCTCTTCTCAAAAGACAATACATTCAATTAAGCTAAGCTTTCCCCATAGTTGAACTCCTCCATGCCTCTTATCAGTTCAGTTGCCCTTCTCTTCACTTTCTCTAGTTCTCCGATATCCTTTTTGTGAATGTGCCCAAAACGGAACTGCATAGTCCAGGTATGAGGATCAGAGCAGGGGTGTGTCTGAGGGCTGTGCAAAGTATATAACTGGGTGTAGGTGTGAGGATCAGTGCTCCACATTGTATATCAGAGGTTGTAGGTGTGAGGATCAGTGTTACGTAATGTATATCACAGGGTGTAGGTGTGAGGATCTGTGCTATACATTGCTTTTCACAAGGTGTAGGTGTGAGGATCAGTGCTCTACATTGTACATCATGGGTTGTAGATGTGAGGATCAGTGCTCTATATTGTATATCACAGGTTGTAGGTGTGAGGATCAGTGCTGTGCAATGTATACCACAGGCTGGAGGTGTGAGGATCAGTGCTGTACATTGTACATCACAAGGTGCAAGTGTAAGCCGTGTACAGGGGTGGGCTCCCCAGGATACAGTGAAGTCACGAACGAGGAAAGCAACCCTGACACCAGCTTTTGCAACAACAGAATTTTACTTAGATGTGGCAAATAAACACAACCACAAATGCTGGAAACATACAATAAATTTACATACACCCAGCCCAAAGGCTGAGACCCTTGTGCTGCACAGCACGGCGCCTTCTGATGGATGAAGGTAGAAAGTGTAGTAATTTACCTACTGGTGGGCACAACTAAGCTGCCACACCTTACCAGTTATTACCCTAAAAGAGGAAGAACCGGTGTATGGGTGTACGGTACGGTCTAGCCTGCGGTGCAGCGCAACAGCTTACAATCTTACACAAATCTACAGTATTCCCCCTCCCATAACTGGTCCTGTAGCCCGTGCCTGAGTATTCCTTCTGAGCAAAACGCCAGTCTGGCTTGAGTTTGTGGGATTTTATCAGCTCTCCAATGTGAAATCTCACTTTAAGTTGTGGAGTCCTTCCAATGATCAGTAACAACACTTGTGGCCTAACACAAACAGAGACCCTAACTAACTAACTATAGGCCTGGACTCAGTCTCTGGGTGCCAACACTGAAATGAGGTGCGTGCACAATCTTACCGACCCGGGTCTGCTTTGCATCTGCTGGTGACTCTGAACAGAACAAATGTCTCTCCAACAAGCAGCAATCTCATCAGCATTCCTGGCAGTAATCTTCCTTTTTCTGAACAGGATCAGCGTCTTGAACACCATCAGCTTCACTTAGCTGCATTTCTGATTATGGAGGGATGTCCTCACACCTGGATGGCATCGGATTCTCAGCTCACACACAGCCCCATTCTCCAAAGCAAGGCTGCTGTCTCCTCTTCCTGTTCACTCAACTCCTGTGTGAAAACCCCACCTCTTCATGAATATAGAAGTATCTATGCAGTCTGAGGCTAAACCGCAGAATGTCAGTCAAAACATTTAATTTACTCCAAACAGTTTTCAAACAATGAGAGCTGTTTCCCCATCTTACACAGGTGTGAGCATAAATGCTGCACACTGTATATCACAGTTTGTAGGTGTGAGGATCAGTGCTCCACACTGTATATCATAAGAGTGTTGGTGTGAGGATCTGCACTGTACATTGTAGATCAGAGGGTTGTAGGTGTGAGGATCTACACTATACATTGTACATCACAGGGTGTAGGTGTGAGGATCAGTGCTCAACACTGTATATCACAGAGTATAGGTGTCGGGGTCTGCACTGTACATTGTACATCACAGGGTGTAGATGTGAGGATCAGTGCCTTTCATTGTATATCACAGGGTGTAAGTGTGAGGATCAGTGCTGTGCAATGTATATCACAGGGTAAAGACATAAGGTTCAGCAACACAGGGAGATATCTTAGAGCTCTGCAGTTTTTATATCACAGGGTTCAGATATGAGTATCAGAACAGGGATGTGTCTGAAGACTGCAATGTACAGTATATCACAAGGCATAGGTTTGAGGATCAATGTTGTGCAATGTATATCACAAGGTGTAAGTGAGAGGATTAGAAACAATTATTGCATCGCATAGATTGTAGGTATAAGGATCAGCAGCACAGGGACATGTCTGAGAGCTCTGCAATGTATATCACAAGGTGTAGGTGTGATGATTATTATTATTATTATTATACAGTATTTATAAAGCGCCAATAGTTCGCTCAGCGCTGTACATTACAAAAGGGAGACAGAACATGTGACAGAACAATACCAATACAATGCAAAACATGAGGGGATCAAGGGCCCTGCTCTTTCGAGCTTACAATCTAGGAGGGAGGGGATGGTGGCACAGGAGGAGATAGCTGTGGGGGATGGAGTGGTAGGAAGAGTGGAGGAGGTCGGCAAGTTAGCAGGGGGTGGGGTAGGCTTCCCTGAAGAGATGGGTTTTCAGGGTGCGCCTAAAGGAGAGGAGAGTAGGTGATAATCTGATGGGTTGGGGCAGGGAGTTCCAGAGGATGGGTGACACCCTGGAGAAGTCCTGGAGGCGGGCATGGGAGGAGGAGACCAGGGAACTAGAGAGAAGGAGGTCTTGTGAGGAGCGGAGTGTGCGTGCTGGGCGGTACTTGGATATTAGGTCAGTGATGTAGTTCGGGGCAGTATGGTGGACAGCTTTGTACGTCAGCGTTAGGATTTTGAATTTGATCCGTTGCGCAATCGGAAGCCAGTGGAGGGATTGGCAGAGGGGGGTGGCGGAGACAGTGCGGTTGGAAAGGTGAATGAGTCTGGCAGCCGTGTTCAGGATGGACTGAAGAGGGGATAGCCAGCGGCGAGGCAGGCCAGTGAGGAGGGAGTTGCAGTAGTCGAGTCGTGATATGATGAGGGAGTGGATGAGCTGTTTAGTGGTTTCTGGGGTTAGGAACGTGCGGATTTTGGCGATGTTGCGGAGGTGGAGTCTGCACGAGTTTGTTAAAGATTGGACTTGGGGCTGGAAGGATAGGTTGGAGTCCAGAATGACACCCAGTACTCTGGCCTGCAGGGCGGGTTTGATGGTAGCGTTGTTGGATGTGATGGAGAAATCAATGGGGGGTTGTGTCCGGGCTGGGGGGAAGACAAGAAACTCGGTTTTGGAGAGGTTCAATTTAAGGAAGTGGAGCGACATCCAGTCTGATATGTCGCTCAGTAGGTGTGTGATTCGGGCTGAGACCAAGGGGGTGAGGTGGGGGGTTGAGAGATAGATTTGTGTGTCGTCGGCATAGAGGTGGTAGTTGAAGCCGTGAGAGTGTATGAGTTGGCCAAGGGAGGAGGTATAGATGGAGAAGAGAAGGGGCCCGAGGACAGAGCCTTGAGGGACCCCAACAGAGAGGGGGAGTGAGGGGGAGGTGGTAGCATTATAGGTAACGCTGAAGGAGCGTTGTGACAGGTAGGATGAGAGCCAGGAGAGAACAGAATCTCTGAGGCCGAGGGAGTGTAGTTTTTTGAGGAGATGGGGGTGGTCGACTGTGTCGAAGGCCGCAGAGAGGTCAAGGAGTAGGAGCACTGAATAGTGGCCATTAGCTTTGGCGGTTAGCAGGTCGTTGGAGAGTTTGAGTAAGGCAGTTTCGGTGGAGTGTAGGGGACGGAAGCCGGACTGTAGGGGATCGAGGAGGTTGTTGTCGTTGAGGTGAGAGCATAGGCGGGTGTAGACTAGGCGCTCGAGGAGTTTAGATGTAAATGGGAGCAGGGAGATGGGTCTGAGGTTGTTCGGGTCATTGGGGTCCAGGGAGGGCTTTTTAAGTATGGGGGTGATGTGTGCATGTTTCAGAGGGGAGGGGAAAGTGCCTGAGGAGAGGGAGAGATTGAAGATGTGGGTGAGGGAGCGTAGGATGGAGGAGGAGGAAGGTCGTAGGAGTTGTGAGGGGATAGGGTCGAGGGGGCAGGTGGTGAGGCGGGCATCAGAGAGGATCTTGGAGACTTCCTCGATGGTAGTAAGGTCAAAGGTGTGGAGTGTTGGGGGAGCTTCAGTATGAGGAATGTAGGGTGGGGTGGAAGAGGAGGTCAGAGCAGTGGTGGGGCTGTGGGAGAGGGGTGATGAGGGGGTAGCTGAGTGAGGGTGAAGGGGGTTGGAGAGAGTTTGAGCAGCGACGAAGTCCCTGCGGGTTATGTCGAGGGGGAGGGGGGATAAGGGGGTAGCTGTGTGAGAGGGGACGGGTTGAGAGGGCGTGTGAGTTGCGGCAATGTCCTTGCGAATTGTGTCAATTTTGTTTTTGAAGTGATTGGCAATCTCAAGGGCAGTGAGTGAGGTGCTGGGTGGAGGTGGGGGTGGAGAGAGTAGAGAGTTGAAGGCAGAGAAGAGTCGGCGAGGATTGGAGGAGAGGGCCTTGATGAGGGTCAAGAAGTAGGCCTGTTTGGCAGCATGGAGGGAGGAGGTGTAGGTGCGGAAGGCAGATTTGTAGCGGGTGAAGGCTTGTTGGGATTTGGTTTTGCGCCATAGTCGCTCCAGGGCACGACTGTGTCGTTTGAGGGTTTTGGTGTGATCAGTCTGCCAGGGCTGGAGCGGTCGGGGTCTGATGTTGCGTGTGGTTAAAGGCGCTAGTGAGTCAAGGGCTGTTGAGAGCGCATTGTTGTAGGCGGTCAAAGCCAAGTCGGGGCAGGACAGGGGGAGGATGCGGTCGTGGAGTTGATCAGCTGCAGAGTGGAGGGAGGCAGGGTTAAGGTTGCGGAGGTTACGGCTGGTAGTAGTGTGACATTTGGAGGGGTAGGCATTGGAGGACGAGGAGATAGAGAAGGTGATCAGGTTGTGGTCAGAGAGAGGGAAGGGGGTGTTAGTGAGGTTGTGGGGAGCGCAGCGGTTGGAGAAGACAAGGTCCAGGATATTTCCGTCGGAGTGGGTGGTGGATTGTATGCACTGTGCAAGTGCAAAGGAGGAGGTTAGGTGGAGGAGACGGGCTGTGTCTGGGTTGTCGAGGTTGACAGGGATGTTGAAATCCCCAAGAATGATGGTGGGTAGCTCAGATGATCAGTAGAATGATGATCAGTAGAATACATGATATGGTGTAAATTGGAGAGTACAGCATAGTATGTGATAGAGAATATATAATATAGCAGAGATGAGAACTACGGTATGATCATTCACTTATATGGTGTTAAATTGGACGGTACATAATGAGTATTTTATTTCCTTCAGCAACTGAGACAAGACTTTGATCATCTAGCAGATCCACCATCACAGCAATCCATGAAAGCAGAGGCTCGTTGTTACCATCACTCCATTAACAACAATCACTGTGATTGACTTCTCACCTGCGTCACTGCCTGGGAAAACCCTCAGGAACTGAGATGACTGATGTAGGTGTGAAGATTTTCTCCAACATAAAAACAAAGCTCCTATATTAGAAACCATCTCATTACTTCCCTGGGAACATGATTTCACTAAGTAGAGCAGAAAATAGAACAGAAGAAAACCCAGACCCCTTCCTGCCTCAATACATGACATAAAATATACTGACACAAGACAGAAATATTACGGGTCAATGCACGCTGGCTTAAAAAAAACTCTGCTCCTGGAGGAGTTTTGCATTTTACTTGTAGAAGAAACAAATGTTATCCTATGTATTCATACACATTAAGTCGTTTAGAGGCAGAAAAAAACTTATGTTTTGTGTTTTTGAGAGCAGTTTTTTGGCAGAAAAATTTGCTAAATGCTGCTAAATGCTAGTACAAAAAAATGCTCCAAATTAGCATTTTTTGTCTGCCAAGAGCACTGGTGTTTTTTTTTAAGCCAGTGTGTATGGACCCTAAATATTGTCATTGTCCAGACATCCTTAACTGCAAAGAGAAAATGTGCTTACATTTGAGAAAAATATCACATTAAAACCCATCCCAAGTTTCTCATGCAGTGGGTCCCCTAGAACTGCAAAGAGTTATTTGATCTTTTAGTCCCAAGGGATTGGAAATGCAGCAATACTTATCTTGCTCCTGTGGGATTCCTCCCAGCTGTACAACCATTCCTCTGAAGTCGCCTCTCTTCTGGTTGTAGGCTTTCTGATGCCACCATGTTCAAAGATCTGCATGAGAACTGAGAATGGCAAGGACCCACCCTTATCCCGGGATGCTGGAGGGAAAAAAGTGCACTAGATGCCAGGAGAACGAGGAATAATGTAAGTGTAATTGCTTAATACAGTTCCTCGAGACCAGGGGCCACCAAACATTTCAGTACGAGGGCCACATTGTAAATTTTACAAATATTTCTGGGTTGAAAAAACTCCCCATAAGGTTCCAAGCAGACTGGGTTTTTTAATAACAAGCGGTTGTGTTTTTTAGAATTTTTTTACACAAAAAATATATACATTTTTGCTGAAAAAAAAAAAGACCAAAAATGCCAGTATGCCGTGTTTTACTGCGTTAGAGCATTTTTACAGCTATAAAAAACTCCTCTAGAAACCCACTAGTTCTGGTTTTTTTTCCAGCCAAAAAATGTCCCAGCCAAAAAATGCTGATTAAAGCCTATATGTGCATGGACACATAGGATAACATGCTGTAGAAAAAAAACCTGCCAAAAGCCAAAAACAGCCGCTGTAAAAACGTCCAGTGTGCAGGAGGACTAAGAGTTCCCCCTTTAGATCAGCTTCCCATTAAGTCCATGAGCTTGGTTTTTGTTAAATTATTAGGGGAATATAACTTGGATAGGGCAGTAGGGATTATGGGATGCCCAATTTGACTGAATCAATGCACGGGGACAACTTCCTTCCTATTTACAGAAACAGATCCTGACTGTTTTTTTCTTTGAATCCGATCAGTCTTTACGGATCAGTAGTAAAAGCCCCTTCCGGGCGAGGAACTCTCAGCCACTCTGAAAGGTAGCTTAGATTGTTGCAACTACATGCAGAAGTATCTCTTGTCTCCAGCTCCGCAGTCTACAGACACTACCAGCCCTCCTGGCTGCTCTGAAGATCTCCCAGGACAAGGATTAAGCACAGAGCAGTCCTTTTATAGCTTGCTACATGTGGCAGACTCTCCCCTTGTGAATCCCAGGGTGTGCTGATGTACTCACTCTGCCCTCCTTGCTCCCAGGCATTGATGCTGTTCATACCGTCATGCTGAATGGATCTTCCTGAGCCTGTGCCCAGCCTAGAGGCCAGCCCCTTAGAGCTAGGGGATCCCTCCCAGGCCACTGACAGCCTCGTCAGCACTCCATCTTCCACACGACTCTCCTACTAGTCTGACTCTCCCATATTTATGGGTTGGCCTCACCACACTACCAGGGTTTCCAAGCCTGGTTTTGGTTAGACTCCCATAAACATGCATATTTAGTTCTCCTCCCTTTCCACCCACTGGCTTCTGGAAGGTTTCATGGTCCTCCAGAACCAAGTGGAGGCGATAGAGTCCCAACGTGCTGAGTCACCCAGCCTGACCTACAGTGACCTGATCTAATTACAGACTCACACAGTTACTATGAGTCATACAATAAATGTACCTACACTATTGCTAGTAGCACACTGGAGGGTGCTACACATAAATCACTCCCAGCGCCCAGAGATCTGCCGCAGTTGAACTAGACCAAAGATGGCAACAGATGAACATCTATCAGGAATGCTTGGCTGGTGCAGCCCTCCTCAGACCGGGGGATACAGTATACAGCTATAAAATAATTACAGAGGAGGGTGCAAACTCCTAGTGCATTACCAGACATTGAATGTATTAAGACGTGAAAGAAAAAGAAATAGGTTCTCAAAAGAGTTAAAAAGTACACAAAGGTGAAAGGTACAAAAGCATTAAAAACTATGAGACACGATATAGTGCAGGAATCGTGTAACCTGACAGACACCCCAATACGCTGGCAAGTTGACTCGTTTCAGGGGTGTACCCTTTTCTTCAGAGCTAGGTTTCGCCCTGCAAAACGCCAGCATAGCAGGGTGTCTGTCGGGTTATGCAATTCCTGCACTGCATGGTGTCTCGTGGCTTTTAATGCTTTTGTATCTTCCACCTGTGAGTACCCATCTTGTTATCTTCCATTCTTCCTTGTTATCTTCCATTCTTGTTATCTTCCATACATTAAATCTCTGGTAAAGCAGTAGGCGTTTGTGCTCTCTAGTGTGTTTAGTGGGGCAAATGCATTAATAATTTGCACAGACATGAGAATTCTTCACTGTAATTTGCTTAGTCTGTTTATTTCCTAGGATCATCAGCGCCATCTAGTGGCAATAATGCAGTATGTTTTCTGATTGAGGTATATCAGGAAAATACTGCATGTTTGTCACTAGATGGTGCTGATAATCCTAGAAAAACACCTATTAAGCAAATTATGTTTTTTTTTTTTCATTTTTATACATGTTATTTATTTATTTCAGGTACTTATATAACACCATCAATTTACACAGCGCTTTACATATATATTGTACATTCACATCACTCCCTAACCCTCAAGGGGTGTACAATCTAAGGTCTCTAACTTACATTCATTCATACATACACATACTAGGGCCAATTTATACAGGATCCAATTCACCTACCAGCATGTCTTTGGAGTGTGAGAGGAAGCCGGAGTACCTGGAGGAAACCCACGCAGGCACAGGGAGAACATGCAAACTCCAGGCAGGTGGTGCTGTGGCTGGGATTCGAATCAGTGACCCGAGTACTGCCAGGCGGAAGTTCTAACCATTTAGCCACTGTGCTGCCCACATAGACCCCTTAATAATAATATTTCTAATCTAGGTCTGCTTTAGCAATGCCATGTTATATGTTGCTTTTGCAGTTTTGAAACAGTAGCATAGGTGGTATAAAAGATGAATATGTTCTAAATAAAACCTGGTTCAAAGATAAATGCAGCTCTGTCTACAGTCTATGTATGTACCTGACATTCCTGATATTATCCTATGACGTTGTTTCAAATCCAGTCTCCGTTTACAGCGTCATTAAACTTGGTGTGACTGATATAGCATTATGGCAGTGAGGTCAACGACAAAAGTTTTTTTGCGCGCGTTTATATTAGTGTCGTTGTCACACAATGGCTGTGTAAATATTTTTGTAGCTCCATTGTACCGGTCACGGGCACTTTATCAAGATTGGCAGGTGAAACGGGACTCTGAGGTCGGTGACTCCATTTACCAGAAGGCCACGTCTTCTGAGTACAACAAAGCCAAGCGATGGAGCTTCAAGGCGACACCAACTTCAAAGACATGAGAAGGTTCCCTTTTCTGCTTAAATTGCACTGAAGCCTACATTTCTAAATTCTTTGCTACTCGGCATTATCATTCCAGAGGTTGCTGATTAAATCTTTACAACTTTAATGGTCTCTTCTGTTGTGTCTGTAAATGTTTGGAAAAAATAAAGCGTAGGCGGCTTGTGAGTGCAGGCTGAAATGCCATTAAAGTCACCTTGTAAAATTGCTGACATGAAGAGACAAGGACATGTCTCTTCATGTCAGCATTTTCTAATGCATTTTAATTGAGCTGTGCAGAAAATGCAGTAATAGATTTTTTTTTTTAAAGTACATTAGACATTTTTTTTTTTTCAACTTGCAGGTTGAATGAAATAAAACGCGCCAATTCCCCCATCTAAACATTTGAGGTGGATGGGGGAATCATCCCGCTGTACTATTGTGTTCTTATGACGTTGTGCCTTCCCCACCATCAGAATACAATGATCAGTGTTGCTGGCTATAGCTGGCAGCACTGATCATTCGGAGTAAACCCAGCAGGGTGATTGTACAGAAGTCAAATGTCCCTTTGTGATGGCTGTCATAGATGAAATCCAAAGTCCAAAGCTATACCCCATAGCCATAATCATTCAGTGTAGCTGGAACAGGGGCGGACTGACAACTCATGGGCTCCTGTGTCCTTGCCCAAACTCAAAAAAGCCTATGAAAAAGGTACCAGGGGCATCTCATGGGGCCCCCTACTGACCCCGGGCCCTCGGGCAGTGCCCGAGTTTCCAAATGGAGTTTTCCAAACAGTCTGCCCCTGAGCAGGAGTTAATACAAGCACTGGACCTGTCACAGGTACTCATCATATGCCTTTTTCTTCCCCTTCCTCCATTCATAGAAGCTGTACTGTAGCTTCCATGAATGAAAAGCAATCTATGAATGGAGGATAGGCTGATTAATGAAAGGTCCACCATCTCCATTCATAGATCACTTTTCATTCAACATTGTGCTGTCTTCTGGGTCCCAAGCTGCCTTCCTCCATTCATAGAAGCAGTACTGTAGCTTCCATGAATGAATAGCAATCTTTGAATGGAGGATAGACCGATGATGAAAGGTCCACCTCCTCCATTCATAAATCACTTTTCATTCACCGTTGCTGTCTTCTGGGTCCCAAGCTGCCCTCCTCCATTCATAGAAGCCATACTGTAGCTTCCATGAATGAAAAGCAATCTATGAATGGAGGATAGGCTGATGAATGAAAGGTCTACCTCCCCCATTCATAGACTGCTTTTCATTCATGGAAGCTACAGTATGGCTTCTATGAATGGCTTCTACAGTATGGCTTCTATGAATGAATGGAGGATAGGCTGATGAATGAAAGGTCCACCTCCTCCATTCATAGATCACTTTTCATTCACCGTTGCTGTCTTCTGGGTCCCAAGCTGCCTTCCTCCATTCGTAGAAGCCATACTGTAGCTTCCATGAATGAAAAGCAATCTATAAATGGAGGATAGACCGATGAATGAAAGATCCACCTTCTCCATTCATAGATCACTTTTCATTCACCGTTGCTGTCTTCTGGGTCCCAAGCTGCCCTCCTGCATAGTGAACACAGGGAGTTGCTGACTTGGAACGGGAGACATTTACTGAGCACCTGGAACTTTTCTCAAGGAATGCAAGGCATTCTCTGATTGGATGAGTTGAAGAAGTCGGGTGGTGACATCACAATCGCCACCTAATCCAATCGTAGAACAACTTAAGCAATAAAGATCAAGACAGTGCTCTTCCCAAAAATATCTCTTATAATACAAGAGTGCTGACAAACAACTATAAAAAAACTTGAAATACAAAAGTGTGGGAAAGTGTCCAAAACTACAGCGTGTGGAAAACTATTAAAAAACGCAGCATATTAATAATATATCTTAAAGTGATTAACAAAAATATCAAAAAACGTTTAAAATTATTAATTACAAAAAGGTGTAGGCAAGCGTTCAAAAAAAAAGTAAAAAATCAATAAATTTGTGAAACAATTCGTGAACCAATCAGCAAAACAAGGGAAAGAAATATGTTAAACCCAACCAGGACAAGCAACCAAGGAAATTTATAGCACTCTACCCAAAAAATATCTCTAATAATGTAAAAAGTGCTACAAAAAAAAAAAATGTAAAAAACGTATAATAAAAAAGTGTGGGAAAGTGTCCAAAACTGAAATGTGTGGAAAACTGTTCAAAAACATAACATACTAATATCTTAAAATAAATAACATCAAACCATAAACGAAAATGGCAAAAAAGTCAATAAATTAGCGAGACAATAAGTGAAACAACTTGCATTTATTGAGAAAAATTCCATGTGCTCTGTGGATGGCTCCCATACTGAGCAGCTGACCTCCCATGTTCACTATGCAGCAGAGCAGCCGCTCAGCAACCAGAAAACAGCGGCGATCACTGTAGTAGCGGAGACTAGTACAATTATTTATTTATTTCAGGTACTTATATATTGCTGTCAATTTATGCAGTGCTTTACATATATATTGTACATTCATATCAGTCCCTAACCCTCAAGGGGCGTACAATCTAAGGTCCCTAACTCACATTCATATACAAGGGCAAATTTAGACAGGATGCAATTAACCTACCAGTATATCTTTGGAGCGTGGGAGGAAACCCACACAGGCACAGGGAGAACATGCAAACTCCAGGCAGGTGGTGCCATGGTTGGGATTTGAATCAACGACCCTAGCACGGAACATTTAGCCACTGTGCTACCCATATCAAAAAAGTATTTAAAATTATTAATTACAAAAGGTGTAGGCAAGTGTTCAAAAGAAAAAAGTAAAAAAATCAATCAATTTGTGAAACAATTTGTGAACCAATCGGTAAACCAGTGGAAAGAAATATGTTAAACCCAACCAGGACAAGCAACCAAGGAAATTTATAGCACTCTACCCAAAAAATATCTCTAATAATGTAAAAAGTGCTAAAAAAAAGCACATGTAAAAAACTTATAATAAAAAAGTGTGGGAAAGTGTCCAAAACTGAAATGTGTGGAAAACTGTTCAAAAACATAACATACTAATATCTTAAAATAAATAACATCAAACCATAAATGAAAATGGCAAAACAAGTCAATAAATTAGTGAGACAACTTGCATTTATTGAGAAAAATTCCATGTGCTCTGTGGATGGCTCCCATACTGAGCAGCTGACCTCCCATGTTCACTATGCAGCAGAGCAGCCGCTCAGCACCCAGAAAACAGCAGTGATCACTGTAATAGCGGAGACTAGTTTCGGAGACTGCTACAATGACTTCCTGCTTCCACAGGGATCCCACAAGCATGGCATGGGCATACGTACATTGGTCCAAGCTGGAAGCTATAAAACTTGACCACTACTGATAAGTTGCATTGACCCATTTGATCATTTTTGCAATTGAAATCTGGTTGAAAGTGGCTGAAATTGCTGCGTCTCATGGGTGGATGATTCAGGCCATCGCTCTCCATCCCCCACTGACATTGAAGTGTTAAGTGGCCTAACATTCTAATGTCATATCCTTCAAATCTTCCAACCTTTGGACCATCCTTGATAGGGGCAGCGGGTGAAATGGGTCATCAGTATACACATTGGTGTTGGGCAATAGAGCGAAGTGGAGGCGCAGGCTGGGAAAGGCACAATGGACAAAGAACATTCCTGGAATGCACTAGCAGAAAGGCAGAAAGTGCTCTTACTATATAATAATCTGCTGAATGTGGCAATACCTGATTACTGCACTCTGTTTACTGCACTTTACTTGAATTTAAAGCTAAACTCTGGGCAGATGTAAACGACACCAACCAATGCAGTTATATAGTCTTTAAACTCACCCCCCAGAGGATTTAACCCCGCTTCCCGACCAGGCCTTTTTTTGCGATATTGCGCTGCGTTATTTTAACTGACAATTGCGTGGTCATGCAACCAAATTAAATTTACGTCCTTTTTTCCCCCACAAATAGAGCTTTCTTTCTATGGTATTTGATTGCCTGTGCGCTTTTTGTTTTAACCACTTCCTGTCCGGACACTTTTACCCCCTTCCTGTCCAGGGCAATTTTCAGCTTTCAGCGCTATCACACTTTGAATGACAATTGCGCGGTCATGCAATACTGTACCCATATGAATTTTTTACCATTTTTTTGAGACAGATAAAGCTTTATTTTGGTGGTATTTATTCACCGCTGGGATTTTTATTTTTTTTACTATGTAAATGAAAAAGTCCAAAAATTTTGAAAAAAAGTGTTTTTTTTAATAAAATTTTGCAAATAAATAATATTTCATCCTAAATCTTGACCAAAATTTATTCCGTTATTTTTTTAGTAAAAAAAAAAATCCAAATTAGTTTATAACCAAACATTATAATTTTTAAACATTTTTTTTTACATTTTTATTTTATTTTTTTTTATATTATTTTTTATTTTTATTTTTTATTTTTACATACTGTCACCCTAGCAGTACAGTGTCACCATGGTGACATTGTACTACTTGTGGGGGGTGATGAAGATTTTTTTTTTTTTTTTTTACACTGATTGCTTTTACACCCATATAGGATGTAAAAGCAATCATTTCTCTTTCTCTCTGTCTGCATTCTTGCAGTCATTGAGAAATTCTGAGTGAGCTGTGATTGGTCACAGCTTGTCACATGGTACAAGGCTGTTGTGAATAGCCTTGTACCATGTGACCTCTGTGATCATTCACAGATTTCACACGTAGTAAGCAATGATGTCACAAGTGACATCTTGCTTACTACTTTGCATGTGATCACTGATTCGCCAATCAGTGATCACATGACCGGGACCTCGTACAGAGGTCCCGTCCAACGATCGGTGTTTCACTGTGTCCGGAGGACACAGCGGACACCGGATCGCGGTGGTGCGCGCTCCTAGGGAGCGCGCACAGCTAGAAAAGGCGGGTGCCGTTTAGGAACGGCAACCCGACCTTGGACTGCCACCGCCCTGCCGTTTATAAACAGCAGGCGGACGGCAAGAGGTTAATAAAAAAGACTGAAATCAAATTTCATCATAAATTTAGGCCAAAATGTATTCTGCTACATGTCTTTGCTAAAAAAAAAAAACAATATGTATAAATTAATTGGTTTACGTAAAAGTGATAGCATTTCTAATGGGGATATATATACTGGAATTTTGTTTTGGGGTTTTTTTACTAGTAATGGCGACGATCAGCAACTTATTGCGGGACTGTGGCGGGCATTCTGACACTGGGGGGAACTGACTTGGTGTCACTGACATCCCCAGTGACGCCAATACAGTGATCAGTGCTAATAAAAAGCATTGACATTGTACTAATGGCACTGGGTAGGAATGTGTTAACATGTAGGACGATCAAAGGGTTAACTGTGTGCTGTACACTCTAAGCACACTGCTTTGTATGGCTCTGCTATGCACAGCCATACAAAGCAGTGTGCAGGAGCTGACAGGGGAGAGATCTGTGCTGTTTTTACGCAGGTCTCTCTCCCGTTGTTGATACTCAGCAATCACCGGGTGCCAGTGTGGAATCACCGGCCAGGACCCAGTGATTGACAGCCGAGGCCGCGAATGGCGGCACGGGTAGGGCACACGCGCCCCCTACCCGGAACTACAAAATCATGTATATATACGTGATTTTGTGCACCCGTGTCACCCTGTAGCAGTATTTCTGCTATAGGGCGGCGCGGAAGCAGTTGAAACAATTTTTAAACGCAGACATCCCCTGTATAGCAACACTCAGACTGGGAGAGGGAAGGGCGGCACTAGGGATTAATCCAGCACACTGAAGAGCTCATATGTGGCCAAAGGACATGCTGAGAGGAGGAGAGGGCAGAGTAAGCAGAGATATGAGATCCTGGATGTCCAACGCGCTCCTGTACCTTTAAGGAGGGGTGGGCTCCCTTAGGTTTACCTGCCCTTCGTCTATCCATTAAATAAATACATGTGCCTCTACTATGGGGGCTCTCAAGTCAGGAACTATAGAATATCGGGGTGCCATGAAGAGACTCTGTAGCTTACGCATGTATTTGCAAATGTGTGCTAATTAAACCCCCATTTTTAAAGCATAATGTTAGACAGGTTAATTTGGTTTGTTTGCAGGCTGGCTGACAAGCTAAGCTGGGAATTTTTCTTTTTTATTGTTTGACATGCTTCCATGTGCTTCTTACTGTGAATGCCAGTTATAGACTGGGGCAGCGGCCATTTTTTGTATATGAGATCCTCAGCCTGCTGCTCTTTCACTGACCAATCAAAGGATGAGGGTATGGAGGAGACCAAGCTGTATTGCTTAAAGCGGAGCTCCACCCAAAAGGGGAAATTCTGCTTTAAGATACTCAGCGATCACTGGATGCCAGCGGGAAATCAACGGCCAGGACCCAGTGATTGACAGCCGAGGCTGCGAATGGCCAATCAAAGGATGAGGATATGGAGGAGACCAAGATGTATTGCTTAAAGCAGAGCTCCACCCAAAAGGGGAAGTTCTGCTTTAAGGCCTTGCCCCCTGCTCACTGTTAAGGATTGGCACCTTTAGGGAGTGGGGATGGGGGTGGAGGAGCAGGTACCTGATTTTGACAGGTAGCAGCTCCCACTTCCGCTGCGATCATCTAGGCGATTGGAAGTGGAAGCCCTTCTCCCTCCTCCGCAGTCTTTTGGGACACATGACAGGCCCCAGAGGACTGCAGGACTATTCACAATGTGCAGTGCTGTTCGCACGTGCGCAGTGGGCACCCAGCTGTAAGTTGTCACAGCTGGGTGCCCACTGCACATTGTGAATGGTTTTTCATTCCTAGATTGTAAGCTCGTAAGAGTAGGGCCCTCTTACCCCTCGTACGCTGTCTGTCTTTGTTGTACTGTGCCATGTATTGTCCCCCCCCTATTGTACAGCGCTGAGCAAACCCTTTGGCGCTATATAAACTCGTAGTAATAATAATAATAATAATAATAATAATGTGTCCTAAAAGATGCTGGCACTGGGGACACAGGGCGGCCAGTGAGGACACCGCTGGATCCTAGGACAGGTGAGTGGCTGTTTTTTTAAAAGTCAGCAGCTACAGTTTTTACCAGAGACTGAAACTCCGCTTTAAATGCAACAGGGAAACGCCAGGTCACCAATGTGACTCCCAAGAGTGAAAGGAAGGAATAAGAACTCCTTTAGCAGTAAGAGATTTCCCACTTTTGGGCTTTATTTGTGTATTTAGCTGTTTGCTTGCTGTAGAGCTTTAATCCGCGGTTCACACTGCTGCGACTTATCATGCAACTTGCAACACAAAGTTGCATGACAAGTCAAAACACATTCATTTCCATGGGTGTCGTCTTAATCTATTTTGCAGGCCATGCATGGGTCGAATTCCGAACGATTTTTCATCCGAAAATCGAAAACATCGTTCGCTCAGTAATCCGATGGTGCCATCAATGATTTCGAAAATCGGCCGACCAAGCCATAAAGTTCACCCCATATAACAGGTGAAAATTCTGTTCCTTCCAGGTCACGGCTCATGCGCATATTCTTTTTGGAAAAATGATCGTACGATTTGACCATCATTGAGTTGAAAATCGGTAGTTTTTCATGAATTTTCCAACATGCCCGATCATCGAAAAGGAGAGGAACCACGAAAATCAGCCGGTGCCATTGACCCACTAACAGAGTGAAAATCATCCGATTATTCCGAAATTTTGACCCATGTATGGCCGGCCTTTGACTTAAGTTGCAAAGACAAAAAAAAAGCGTTCCTGCTCTACTTTCCTGCAATTCTGGAGCAAGTTGAGTGTCATCGACTGCAATGTTAAGTCAAAGGAAATCGTAAGGAAGTCGCAAGCAAGTTACGTTGCAGCAATGTGAACCGAGCCTCTCAGTTTCGTCACAAGCAGGGCAGACTGACCATTTGGAAACTTGGGCACTGACCGAGGGCCGGGGTCAGTAGGGGGCCCCATGAGATGCCCCTGGTACCTTTTTCATAGGCTTTTTTGAGCTTGGGCAAGGACACAGGGGCCCCATGATCCCCTTTTGCCCGGGGGCCCAATGAGTTGTCAGTCTGCCCCTGGTCACAAGGCAATTTTTTTCAACAAGTTTATAGCATCTCCTTCATAGATTTGATTAATTTACATTTTGTGCAACTTCGGTTTATTTTTTAATGAAATAGCCCCTATTAATACAGTCTTTTTGTCGCAGTCTTCATTGGTTTCAAACAGTGGTGTATTTAGTTCATGTGCTGCCCTAGGCATCACTAAAATTGGGCTTTCTTTGTCTGTTTGACTGCATGATAACATGCAATGTTTTATATTTCCTGTACAAAAAGAAATATAGTTTTAAAACATCCTATTTAAGTTTTGACCAAAGTAAAGAAATTTTGCACAAAAAAAACCATACATTCCTTTGAATGTATATAATTGCAGGATTGTGCAGTCGTGAGCTGCCTTTAGGATATAAAATCCATGGCTATATACCCTGCAATTATATACTTGAAATGCACAGCCTGCATGCTGATGACAGGCCCCGGACATTGCTGATCCTGTACATTCAGCCTACTGTGTCCCCAGGCTACCAGCAAAGGAGCAGCGTTTGCCAGGGTTGGCATTATACTCTATAAGGATGTATGAAACATCAAACTTATATCCTGTCAAATTATCAAATTATTGTCAAATTGTCAAATTATTATTATTATTATATTATTATACAGTATTTATAAAGCGCCGATAGTTCACTCAGCGCTGTACATTACAAAGGGGGACAGAACATGTGACAGAACAATACCAATACAATGCAAAACATGAGGGGATCGAGGGCCCTGCTCTTTCGAGCTTACAATCTAGGAAATGAGTAACATTTAAAGTAGAACTAAAGATAAAACTTTTTATTTTCATGTAAGTGAGGGTTACGAACCCTGTCAGGTTTTTATTTTTTTTTCTGTGTCCCTTTGGGAAGATTTCCCTTCACACTTCCTGTCCCATAGACAAACAGGAAGTGAGAGGAAATAAATCAATTTTAAAAAGTTAAAAAAAAGTTTTGCCAATAGTTATACTTTAACCTCTTCCCGTCCGTAATAATGTATTAGATTGTAAGTTCCAAGGAGCAGGGCCCTCCTAGCACTCTTGTATTGAACTCTATCCTTGCTGTATCATCTCCCATTATATTGTAAAGCACTGAGCAAACTGTTGGCTCTATATAAATCCTGGTGAACAAAAGCAAAACAGGGCGCACTCTCTTCGTGCATTAACGTAGTATACCAAGAATGTATTATAAAGCATAAAAATGCATACTAACAAACCAAAGGGGGATAAAAACAGACAAGAAGAGTCCATAATAACAGTCCAAAGAGACCCTTAGGACTGTTATTATGGACTCTTCGGGGTTTATTTACTAAAGCTGGAGAGTCCAAAATCAGAATCCCTTCTGCATAGAAACCAATCAGCTTCCAGGTTTCATTGCCAAAGCTTCATTGAACAAGCTGAGGTTAGAAGCTGATTGGTTTCTATGCAGAAGGGAGTCTGATTTTGGACTCTCCAGCTTTAGTAAATAAACCCCTTCTTGTCTGTTTTTATCCCCCCTCAGTTTGTGAGTATGCATTTTATGCTTTATAATACATTTTTGGTATACTACGTTAATGCACGAAGAGAGTGCGCCCTGTTTTGCTTTTGTTCACCAGTATCAAGATTTCCCGATCTTTAAGGGCTACACCTCTACGAATGACAGTTTCAGTTATCTTAGTCTACATGAAGATTTGAGCGCTGGTTTCGTTTGTTCATCTATATAAATCTTGTATAATAATAAACATTTTTTTTTTTAAATGTATAAAATATTTTGAAAAATTATAATTTTCTACTGCGTGGGCGTATCTTGAGCTTGTTGTATTCTTAAAACAAAACTTTCTTAATAAAAATATTGAAACAGAAAAATTATAATTTTTTTTATAAACTGATTTGGGTTTTTTTTTTACCAAAAAGGTAACTGAATGCATTTTGGCAAAGATTTATGAAGAAAGAAAACACTTTTTTTCAACATTTTTGTTTCCATATATATAGCAAAAAAATGAATAAATACCACCAAAAGCAAATTGTATCTGTCTAAAAAAAAATGCTAAACATTTCATTTGGTACAGTGTTGCATGACCGCGCAATTGTCATTCAAAGTGTGACAGCACTTGAAAGCTGAAAGGGCAGCTGGGCAGGAAGGGGGTGAAAATGTCTGGACTTGAAGTGGTTAAGTTTCAAATATTAAAGTGAACCTGTACTTTGTCAACCTGTACAATGAAGTACTTGGTGCCTAAAGCTCACCAAACATAGTACAATCTGATTGTACAATCTCCTTTAATCTACCAAAAACTATGTAGTACAAGGACCTGATTGGATACAGATTTTTTGGATAGATTAGGTATTTATTTATTTCAGGTACTTATATAGCACCGTCAATTTATGCAGTGCTTTACACATATATATTGTACATTCACATCAGTCCCTAACGCTCAAGGGGTGTACAATCTAAGGTCCCTAACTCACATTCATACATACACATACTAGGGACAATTTAGACAGGATCCAATTAACCTACCAGCATGTCTTTGGAGTGTGGGAGGAAACTGGAGTACCTGGAGGAAACCCATGCAGGCACAGGGAGAACATGCAAACTCCAGGCATAGGATTTGAACCAAAGACCAAGTACTGCCAGGTGGAAATGCTAACCATTTAGCCACTGTGCTGCCCCAGTATAATATTTCATAGTCTACATAGATCTAAGACTGATTGTACAGAGATTGTAAGTGTATGGGGAACCTAAGCAGCCAACAGCCTGACCCAAAAGTGCCATTTTGAGGAAGGAGAGAGAATCTGTTTGTCTTTTAAGGGTCCTTCATATGGATCACATATGAAGAGTAGAGGACCTCTTATAAGACATCACATTCCAATTCCAAGGACTAGTATTGCTGCAGTTCCCAGCATGACCAGTAGGTGGCGACTTTGTGCTATTAGTATTCATTGGGACTCACCATGACTTGCTTTCATATTTTGTCATATTTTCTATTTTAGGAAGGTAGTCCTGTAATTAAATGACAGACTCTATGGAATAAACCTGACAGACAGACAGTCACAGATCAGTGATGAACAATGCACACTGCTGCAAATGAAAACAGACATATAAGTGGATAATCTCTCCTTTAGTACCATGTGCCTTTAGGTATACCTGTGTTATTTTACAGGGTATCCCTTGTTCAGACTCCAGATTAACTCAGAGGTTTCCCACATGCACAAGCTTGGAGGGTAGTCCACCAAGTTGTGAGTCTAAGGCAACCTTTCTCAACCTTTTCAACACAAAGGAACCCTTGAAATAACTTTCCGGTCTCAGGGAATCCCGTTAAAAGTTACTATATCTACAACTCATGATACACTAGTGTGAGCGCTGGTTCACATATATGCGTTTGTACTGTTTGAATTCTGATAACAGTGTATTGAAATGTGTTCCTATGGGGGCAGTCAGATATATGTCGTTGAGCCGCACTGTGCTTTCCAAAAAGGGCGATTTTGCTGTTCAATACACTGTCATCCACATTCGGACAGTGCAAACCCCAGCTAAAAAGGTATATATTGGAACCATAAAAACAAAATAACAGTGCTAGTAAACAAATAAAAACCAGATGATTATGTAGATATATTGGAACCAGGATCACACTCGCACCAAAACTGATCAAATGTGGACATGTGTGAACCTAGACTGATGATCAGTGGGAAGAATGCTCTCTACATTTATGGTCATTGGGAGGAATTACCCCACTTATACATGGTGTCCATAAAGTATGGACATATAGGAAATATCATTGTATGTGTATATATATTTGTATAACATATCACTATAATAATAGAGAATTTAAGCCTGTATGTTTTACTATTTGGCAAATTGTAAAATATTCTCAAAATCTAGATTTAGCCCCGATTTTTCCTTATATAGTACCAGTTAATGGGAAGTACAAAAGGATAAAATTAATTGGAATTTACACGTTAATATATCTTAACAAGTAAACGGTAGACCTAGCTTTCTTGGCTGTATTATGACCGCCCCTCTTAAAGGGTTATATTCTGTTCAAAATTTTTCTCATTTTACATATATATATATATATATATATATGTGTGTATATGTATGTATATATATATATATATATATATATATATACACATACATGGGGTTCATATAATATATTAATATTGACCATTATTGGTCTATGTACAGTATATGACCAGTTGATGGTACTACTGCTTCCTTTTGGCCTCTTTGTAGTTTTTGTTCCTAGTCCCCTATTGCTCATTATTATTTTATATATATATATATATATACTTTCTGTCATTGCAGTGATGTGATGTGACACATGTGGTGCCTGCATATCAGAATGACTACTTTACTCTTGCAGGGGATTTATCTCTTCACATATTGAGACACTCTCTAGAATATATATGGTGGTTATGTACGTTCTTTACCCCAATATGCTTTGGTTTTGTATCAACAATGTATATAAACAAATCTTGTTAAACTTGATTATCCACTATTACTTATATTTTAGAGTGGTATCATCTCTTAGATTGTAAGCTTCAAGGAGCAGGGCCCTCCCAACCCTCTTGTATTGAACTGTATTGTTGCTGTATTGTCTCCTGTTATATTGTAAAGTGCTGAGCAAACTGTTGGCGCTATATAAATCCTGTATAATAATAATACTATTAATATCCCTAGAGAGGAATTTATGATAAATATTTGAAACGTGTTGGATCCCAGGCTGAATCAAATAATATAATATCTATAATCAAAATTCAAAGGTTGTAAATTGGAAATCAGTTATGGGGGATACCATTGGATCAATGTTGGATTACACCACAACATTAGAACTTAATAACTTAATAAGTAATTTGAATTGCTCTGAAATGTATTTTGAAGCATTTGGAAATTCATTTTGTATGGGTTAATAGAATCTTTTTATACTTCTACAGGGCGGCAGGGGTGCGCAAAATCACGTATATATACGTGATTTTGTATTGCTAGGTAGGGGGCACACGTGAGCCGTGCGAATGCCCTACCCGCATCGCCATTCGTGGCCGCAGCTCTCAATCACCGGGTCCTGGCCGGTGATACCCCGATGGCACCTAGTGATTATCGAATGCATAGTGACCCAGGTGATCCAGCATAGGACTACTGATTTTCCCAGTAACCACTTTATTGAGCCGTATTTCATTATGATGGATGGGTTTTGATGTATTCAGCTGTGCCTGTGTGTGCTATTTGTACTGTTATTTGCTCCTCAGCATATATGCTCATGTTACCCTAATAAAGTGGATAATATTTTTTAGCAGCTGTTTTTTGTTTGGTAGTTTTTGTTTAGTATTGTTTGTTGTATATGCATAGTTGTTCTCACGGTGGAACCACATTCATGAATGATAAGAACACAATACTAGTTGAAATACTACACTGAGTGTAATAGCCTTGGTGTGATAACCTGTGTAATAGAAGATGGAGCCTCCCTGGGTAGCTATTCAGAAGGCGTCCAATGCAGCGTAACTGGTGGAACAGACTCCAGGCTGGGGCTGCAGTACAAATGGAATCAATTTTTTACATTTCTTGGGGGCTCCTTTGGTAAGATCTTTGCAATGAGTTTTCAGGTCGGAACATCTGCTGTGTGCAGTTTGAGAAGTTCCCACTATACCTGCTGGTTTTTTTTTTTATTTTATGGAGATTTTAAAAGGAGGGACCACGACACACAAAGGTGGACAGGAACACCCAAAACCCAGCAGTCAGGAATTATGGCGAGGAGATCTCACTGTTGGCATACCCAGGACATAAGAAGCCAATCCTCCCCTTAAGCTCCATCTAGTACCTAAATATAGACTTTGGGTGTATTGACTTTTGAATAGAGAGGGAACCTCTGTCAGAGTATTATTATGTAAAAGTGAAGTTCTCCAACAGATGTCCAGACAGCAATAACAAGAGGTTTCAGCCCTTTCCTGCTATATCCAAAACTAAATGTAAAAGCTTGGCAGGAATCATTTCTGTCTACTGCCTCCTTCCTCTGGTATCAGCATGAATAACTTCTGACAAGTTTTCCTGACACCAAGAGATAAAAAGGTGTCAGGGCAGGGAGCTCCAGCTGATTGACAGCCTCAGCTCTGTTCTTGTGAGCTATGTGAGGGGAGAGGTGTCCCTTCCCTCCAATCAGCTTTCAGAACTCTCCTCACTGAACTCTGCAGAGTGTAACTTCAGCCCCCCCCCCCCTCCTGTTTTTGAACTCTCAGATAAACTGTATAAATTCTGCACTTTGATTGGATGTAGAAAAAAAAAATCCTGCAGATAAAAAAATGCAATTTATGTAGGATGATTTATTTAATCTTTATGTATCACAGAAGGCCACTCATTTCACTTGGTAACAATAAGGGTTTACAGCTACTTTAAAGTGTTACTAAGCCCAGGACCCTGCATTCATTATATCTGGTCTCCCACAGTACACACAACATGGAAATGAAATTATTTTTAGTAAATATAAACTGCTAAATACCTTTTCTCATCAGCAGTATATAGGTCTTGTCACTTCTATCTGTGTCCAGCTGAGCACTGGTTAATCTTGTAGAGTTTTCATTCTCCTCTGATTGTCCTTTGAGGCTGCATGACCCCTGACCCTCTGTCTGGACAGTGCTGAGTGGCCCTGTGCTGATCACATGCAAAAAACAAAAAAAACTCTGTAGCAACACTCGCTAAACTGAGCATGTGCAGAGTGTCTCCTAGAGCTTTGTACTATTAGCAGATGGATTGGGGTAGTAGAAGAAGGGGAGGATCAGAGAAGACAGGATTAAACAGCCTTTTTTACACAAAGTGGAGGATTAACCCCTTAGGTTCCACAGTGAGTATAACAAGCATGTTTTACTGCATAAATAGACTGATTTTACTGTTGTGGGATTAGTGACACTTTAAGTGCATGCATTGTAACTAATGTGTGACTGTAACATGTCCAGGTATTTATTACTTCTCACCATCTACTTCCTTGGCTGAGATATTGGCTCAGAAATGACACAAGAATGCAAATCCTATGATGATTTACTACAAGGTCACATTGCACAGTCTGAATGGTCGATGGGGGAGAGGAGAGTAGGGAAATGACTCCTCCTCCTGTCCTCTGTCTTTTTAAACATACAAATTAGGCATTTTTTGAAAAATTTTACTGCTAATGTACACAACAAAAATTCCTCCATCCTAAGAATGTCTGCAATGCTACAAATTAGACACGTACGTTTCATAAAAAAATCAATTATTGAACGATATTTGATTTTCAGAGTTTCGGATCTCCAAATAGCCATAGTAATAAATGTCATTGAATCCGAAAGAAAGTTATAATGAAATTAACAAATGCAATCGTTTAAATGTCACTTGATTTGATAGTAGTTCTGGCCCATGGAGAAATTAATTACATTTTTTAATTTGCTCGATAATTTGGAATAGAGTAAGTTTGTGATTTTAAATTGAATTTGTAATTGTCACAGTAAGTCAGTTGAGTTCCACAATCTAATGCAGTTCATAGCTTTGAAAAATTTGGGGCCGCTGAATTTTGCATGATTTATTTGATTGCGTCTGTAAATATTGAATAGTTTCAAAATATGTATAACAAATCCACCCAAAATATTGAAAACTAATATATAGCAATCTTTTGAAATAACTGCTAAATTTTTGGAATCCACCCCGACCGATGAATATACGAAAGGAATGCCGAAGATACAAAATAAATTCCGAAAACAAATCAGTTGACGAAACAAAATTCTTCACTGAACAAATGCATCTGAAATAAAACAAAACAAAAAATTTCCAGCGTGTCTACTAAGAATAAAACCAAATTATTATTATTATTGTACAGGATTTATATAGCGCCAACAGTTTGCGCTTTATAATATAAGGGGGACAGTACAATTACAATACATTTCAGTACAGAAGAAATAGGAGGGCCCTGCTTGTGGAGCTTACAATCTACAGTAAAGGCCAATCAATTATGTGATGAAAGATAATATGCACTTTATTAGGGTAACAATAACCTATATCCCAGAGAGCGAATAACAGCACAAATAGCACACAAACACATAATTTAAAACATTTACAATCTACCCCTAATAAAACTTATGCATCAGTCCGCAAATAGACTCAATAAACAAGCTACTGGGAAACTCAGTATGAGTCCCATGCTGGAATGACACAAGTCAGTGCACCTCAGGTTCTCATGATGGTCCCATGTGAAGGACTGCAGGGCAAATACCAGTGCACATTAACCCTAACAACTATATGAAATACTCTCCTGAAAGCCCTAATTCTAAGTGTAATGACCTGTGTAATAGATGGTGCCTCCCAGGTTGCTATTTAGAGGCAGAGTGACTAGTGGAACAGACTCCACATGTATTATGGCCCCAGGGTCACTCCTGAGGAAGCAGCTAGGGCCGCAATATGCATACAGTCTGTCCCACCAGTCATTGGATGCCATCTGAATGGGGAGTAGCCATCTGTGTTATATTAGCTGTCCCTTCGCCTCTTGTTCTGTAGACCCAACAGGAAGCGAAAGGATGTCTTTCCAATGTGAGGGAAATCCCATCTATACCTCCTCACTTGGTCACTTGATAAACTCCCATGACTTTAAGTACCATCTCTATGCTGATGACACACAAATCTATCTTTCTACCCCTCACCTCACCCCTTCAGTCTCCTCTCACATTACTAACCTACTAAGTGACATATCGGCATGGATGTCACTCCACTTCCTCAAAGTCAATCTTTCTAAAATGGAGCTCATACTATTCCCTCCAGCCTGTGCCCCCTCCCCTAACTTCTCCATCAAGATCGATAATACAACCATCAGTCCCTCTCCTCATGCCAGGGTACTAGGTGTAATCCTAGACTCCCATCTGTCCTCTCAGCCCCAAATCCAATCACTGTCCAAACCTTGTAGACTTCACCTCCGATACATCTCCAAGATACACCCGTTCTTAACCTTTGAAACCTCTAAGCAACCTATTAACTCCCTTGTTATCTCTCGCCTTGACTATTGTAACTCCCTCCTCATTGGCCTACCTAATCGCAGGCTATCCCCTCTTCAGTCTATCATGAATACTGCTGCCAGACTCATCCACCTTACTAACCGTTCTGTATCTGCCACCCCTCTCTGCCAATCCCTCCACTGGCTTCCCATTGCCCAACGGATAAAATTCAAAACATTAACAATAACATATAAAGCCATTTATAACTCTGCCCCTAATTACATCACCAATCTTGTCTCCAAATGTCACCCAAACTGTCCTCTCCACTCCTCCCACAACCTCCTGGTCTCTAGCTCCCTTGTCTCCTCCTCCCATGCTCGTCTCCAGGACTTCTCCAGAGCCTTCCCATTTATCTGGAACTCTCTACCCCAATCTATCAGACTATCGCCCACCCTGCTCACGTTTAGGCGATCTCTGAAAACCTATCTTTCCAGGGAAGCCTATCCTGCCTTCAGCTAATAACAGAATCTTCTATTCAATCCCTCCACTGGCTTCCGATTGCGCAACGGATCAAATTCAAAATCCTAACACTGACGTACAAAGCTGTCCACCATACTGCCCTGAACTACATCACTGACCTAATATCCAAGTACCGCCCAGCACGCACACTCCGCTCCTCACAAGACCTCCTTCTCTCTAGTTCCCTGGTCTCCTCCTCCCATGCCCGCCTCCAGGACTTCTCCAGGGTGTCACCCATCCTCTGGAACTCCCTGCCCCAACCCATCAGATTATCACCTACTCTCCTCTCCTTTAGGTGCACCCTGAAAACCCATCTCTTCAGGGAAGCCTACCCCACCCCCTGCTAACTTGCCGACCTCCTCCACTCGTCCTACCACTCCATTCCCCACAGCTATCTCCTCCTGTGCCACCATCCCCTCCCTCCTAGATTGTAAGCTCAAAAGAGCAGGGCCCTCAATCCCCTCATGTTTTGCATTGTATTGGTATTGTTCTGTCACATGTTCTGTCCCCCTTTGTAATGTACAGCGCTGAGCGAACTATTGGCACTTTATAAATACTGTATAATAATAATAATTCCTCCTACCAGTCCATCCCCTACAGTTATTATTATTATTATTATTATTATAAAGGATTTATATAGAGCCAACAGTTTGCTCAGCGCTTTACAATATAATGGAAGACAATACAGCAACAATACAGTTCAATACAAGAGGGATTTGAGGGCCCTGCTCCTTGGAGCTTACAATCTAGGAGATATTACCTTTTGTACCACCAGCCCCTCCCGCTTAGATTGTAAGCTCCAAGGAGCAGGGCCCTCAAATCCCTCTTGTATTGAACTGTATTGTTGCTGTATTGTCTCCCTTTACATTGTAAAGCGCTGAACAAACTGTTGTCGCTATATAAATCCTGTATAATAATAATAAATCCCCTCTTAGAGAATTAGTGTCCCCCATTGGAAGATTTCCCCTCTCCTCCTGTTCTAGTGGCAACTCAACATTATAGATTTCCTTCACTTTGATACTGGCAGTCAGGGCAATTAGAGTGTAAATCTCCCTAACAAGGAAACAGACAGCAATAAAAACCTAATCCCTCTCCACCAATCCAAATGTAAAAATAAATAATAACTTTAACTGTTTTGTTTATTTATTTATTTATTTTGTTGGGATGCTGTGGACTGGCCTACAAAGCCATGATCACTTCATATGTGAGTGCGGAGTCCATCGGTCAGACGTTTCCTGCTCGTAGCAGTGAGAGTTCAGTGCACACAAGACAAATATTTTGCTGCTTTTGATACATTTCATTTGTTAACACTCGGAGGGTTCCGGAAGGAGATACCAGAGGGATCCATCATTATAGAGGAAGTCACACATCCTGCTGGTTTCCTCAGTTCCCACATTGGAGGGATGGAAGGGTTAGCTGGACTCCGCTGTACAGAGGAGCGATTTGGATCATCAAAACGCAGAATCAGCTTTGATTGGGCAGATGTTCCCGACCTGAAAAGATTGGGCCTAGTAAATGAGGGGCACATCCCCTTCTCTTTTTCTAGTTTTGTAAAGGGGGGTGTTAGAACCTCTGTCAGGTGTTTACTGCCGTCTGTGTCCCCACTGAGTAGATTTAACCCTCACTTCCTGTCCCAGTAACAGAGTATGAAAAGCACAGGAAGTAATAGGACATTTCTGTGGTGGGGACAGAGACAGCAACAGAAGCAGAGCCAAGACAGGATAGAACATCTGTCAGGCTTTTATTGCATTCCTCTAACAAATTTCAGGCATCCTGCGAATCCAGTGCTGAAATGAAAATTGGATCTATGCTGGGAGGAGTGATTGGGGGAGGGGAGGGTTAATTTGTGCTCAGGGGAGATTTGGGGTGAGGGGAGAGGATTTGTGCTACAAGGGAAGGGATGGGGTGGGAGAGATTTGTGCTAAAAGGGGAAAGAGGATTTGTGCTGGGATGGAGCAATTCGTGCTAGAAAGGGGATGTGTGATAGAATGAGGGAAATAATTTGTACTGGAAGGAGTGATTGGTGCTGGGATGGGAGATTTGGGGGGTCGCAGAGATTTGTGCTGGGAGGGGGGATTTGTACTAGAAAGGGGGAAAAGGATTTGTGCTAAGGGGGGGGGGATTGGGTAGGGGGTTAGAGGATTTGTAGTGAAAGGGGCAATTTGGGGGAGAAGATTTATTTTTGCTGGGGAGAAGGTGTGTGTTAAGGGGGAGGAGGGGAAGAGGGGGTGGAGGATTTGTAGTGAAAGGGGAAATTTGGGGGAGGAGATTTATCTGTGCTGGGGGAAGATGTGTGCTAAGGGGGAGGAGGGGAACAGGGGGTGGAGGATTTGTAGTGAAAGGGGGAACTTGGGGGAGGAGATTTGTACTGGGGAGAGGATGTGTGCTAAGGGGGAGGAGGGGAAGAGGGGATGGAGGATTTGTAGTGAAGGGAAATTTGGGGGAGAAGATTTGTACTGGGGGGAGGATGTGTGCTTAGGGGGAGAAGGGGAAGCAGGGGTGGAGGATTTGTAGTGAAAGGGGGAATTTGGGGCAGGAGATTTGAACTGGGGGGAGGATGTGTGCTAAGGGGGAGGAGGGGAAAATGGGGTGGAGGATTTGTAGTGAAAGGGGGAACTTGGGGAGAAGATTTGTGCTTGGGGGAGGATGTATGCTAAGGGGGAGGAGGAGAAGAGGGGGTGGAGGATTTGTAGTGAAAGGGGGAATTTGGGGGAGAGGATTTGTGCTCGGGGGAGGATGTATGTTAAGGGGGAGGAGGAGAAGAGGGGGTGGAAGATTTGTAGTGAAAGGGGGGATTTGTTCTGGGAGGGATATTGGAGAGAAAGAGGGTTTGTGGCGGCGGCGGGGGGGATTTGAAGGGGAAAAGGATTTGCATGAGAAGAGGTATGGGGTGTAAGATTTGTGCCTGAAGGGGGAATACAATGGTGGAGGGAGAATGGAGGAGGATTTATGCTGGGGGGATTTTTTTGTTAGGAGGGGGGTTTGGGGAACAGGGATTTGTATTGGGAAGGGGGATTTGGGTAGGAGCTGAAAGGGGCAATTGAGGTGAGTGTACAGATTTGTGCTGTTTGTTTTTTTTTGAAGGGAAGTGGTGATTTTTGCTGAAAGGGAAAAATAGGAGACTATTGCTTTTGGGGGAACTTGCACTTCCCTGGCTGTGTGTTACACACCCCTGCACTCTTCGTTTTGTACTCCTGACCCCCAGTATGCATTACACACTACTGACCCTGCTCTGTGTGTCATGTACTCCTAAACCCGGCACTGAGAGAGGCACTCTGCAGCACATCAGGTCCACATTCTCATGGATTCTGAGTCGGGTTTTGACAAGAATACCAACAAGCTTTCGTATTTAGTGAAGGGAGGCAAATGCCATGACATGAATCGGCTCTTGCCGGATAAGCTGTGTCTTCAGCAAGTTTATGGAAAAGTGGAATCTTGGCTCGGCTCCAGGCAAAAAGATTAACAAGTCTAAAGAATGAAATCCCTTGCATGTAAAGTCGCTGTGAATTTATGGAAACATTGCGCTATTTATAGAACAACTGAGACTTGATTGTATTATAGCTATATTTAGACATACGGTATCAGGGACAATAAAAATATATACACTGGAAAAACATTAAACATTTTTCCATGACTAATGCACCATAGATAGGCTTGTCCACTCCTACTTCCACCATTACCTATCCATACCACTCCACACCCCCCTTAACCAAATAAACTTTACAAAAAACATGACACCATTTGGAGTAAATGGCCAACATGGCCTTTTATTAACAACTTCACATTTTAACATACATCAACCGTTCCGTAACGGAAACCAAAGAATTGTTGTTGGTCTTCAAAGGCATCCACAAACGATCCAAAATGCACCTGCGGACAACCCTATACACTAGGCCTCCAGCCGCAACCAACCAGCTCGGAGACAACCATACCGTCCGCAGTGCAGCACCACCACCTTCCAGTTAAACCTTGCTTAACTGGGAATATCCACCGGGCCCCCCATACCACTGATGGGTCCCACACCATTGTTTTACCTTCCAAGATGAGAACCGCCTCCAAAGACCAACAACCGCCCGCGAACCAACAGAAAACCCCCTTTTCTACCTTTTTTTTTTCTAACCTGCCCCCGGAAGAGACCCGATACCCAACCAAACAGGGAGGGCGGGAGGGAAGCTCTGGTCCTTGCTCACGTCCAGCTCCACTGACGCCCCTTCCACAGAACCCCCCACCCTAAGGTGCCACAGACCCCTCCTACACTCCACCTCTGCCAACCCGATAATCCCACAATCAATTCCCCACCCCCTGGAGCTAACTTTAACTCTTTCCGTTCCCCTACACCACTCTGGGCCTAGTCATGTATGCCCTGCGATATTTTCATTCTTCCTTATTCGCTACGGGCATTTCTTTAAAGCCAAATCAGTCGATTGCTGATGATAGTTGCACTACACTCTGTTCCTTAATGTACAACTAAAGGCAAAGGGAGGGCTAGAGACCCTGACAGTTTTTCTTTTTATACCATATCCCATTGGGGAGATTTCCCTTCACTTCCTGTCTCATAGCCAAAACAGAAAGTGAGCAAATCCCCGATTGTCACTAGAACTAGTGTCCCCATTGGAAGTTTGTTTTTTATATTTTAAATTTTTACACTTTAAAAACATTTTTTATGGCCCCTTTCACACAGGGCGGACCCGTCAGTGAATCCGCTTGCCCAGCGGGGGATCTGCCCACTGAGCAAGCGGAGGAAAAGTCCGTGTCTGCTCCGTTTATGCAAAACGGACACAGCCCACTGTGCTCACTGGGCAGTCAGAAAGAAATGGATTGCTTGTCTGGTTCCATCTGACTGTCATCCGATCCGATCCACTGGATGGATGGGGAACGGATCCCTATCCGTCTGTTTTTAGTGTCAGGGGTGTATTTACCACAAGGCAAACAAGGCATTTGCCTAGGGTGGAATTTTTCAGGGGGGTAGCAGCATTCTTCAGGGGGGCAGCACTGTCCCCCAAAAGAAGGAAAGGAAGAAGGGACACGCAGCACGGGGACCAGGTGGGATCTGAGAGAGGCTGGGGGCTGCTTGATGGTGTATGCAGAGCCTGACTCTTGTTCCTGGGAATGTCCGGAGCTGTGAAGGTGAGTGTCTTATCTCTTGTTGAGGTGGGGGTTGCCAGTGTATGGGAGGCGGTGGTAGTGGAAGGCTCTCTTGGGTGGGGTTGGGGGATGCTGGGGTGTTGTTGGTCAATGGGGGGAGCCAATTTTTGTCTTGCCTAGGGCAGCACGAATCCTAAATACACCACTGTTTAGCATATAGGATCAGATCGGATGCAGGCAGATGTAAATGGACATATTTCCATTTACACCCGCCACTTCCGAGAGCAATGGAGTGTCCAGTCGGGTCTGCCTGAAAAACCAACAGGCAGACCCATTTGGTCCACTCGTGTGAAAGGGGCCTATCACTTTTATTGCTGTCAGAAGGAATTTAAACACCCCTTGTGACAGCAATATGCAGTGACAGGTACTCTTTTTAGAAAGATCTGTTAGACACAGGAGCGGACTGACCATTTGGAAACTCGGGCACTGCCTAAGGGCCCGGGGTCAGTAGGGGGCCCCATGAGATGCCCCTGGTGCCTTTTTCATAGGCTTTTTTGAGTTTGGGCAAGGACACAGGGGCCCCATGATCCCCTATTGCCCGGGGGCCCCATGAGTTGTCAGTCCGCCCCTGATTACACATCAGACCTCCCCTCTGGCCTCCAAAGCAACTGATCAGACTTAGATCTGTCTGATCGGCTACTTTAGGATACTTTCACAGTGAGGAAATTTTGAAGCGTTTTTGCGTTAAAAAAAGTGCCTGAAAAGCACAAGAAAAATACTTCCCTATGTATGTGAATGTATATCTATTTATGTTTTCACACTGAGGCATTGCGCTGGCAGTGCGGTGCAAAAACTCCTGCGTGCAGCATCTTTGGGGCATGTTTGGTGAGTTAAAAAAACCGCCCCAAAAACGCCTCAATGGAAAACGCCTGAAAAACACCTAAAAAACACCTGAAATGCACCTCAAAAATGCCACTGAGAAGCGTATTTGGTGCAGTGTTTAAGTCACATGTCCTTTAAAAAAACAATCAGAAAGCACAGCAAAAGCGTGGTAAAAACGCCAATGCATTTTTGCTGTGTTTTTGTGTGATCAGTGTGAAAGTAGCCTTACTGTCCAGCACCCAGCCAGTAAACAGAAAACTGAAATCGGAAATGACAAAATATGTGACGCTTCTGGTTTCTTAGACCATAGAGACCTTCCAGTACTTGATGGTCTCCATGGTCAGCTGGTGGAAAGCGGAGGGGACATCCTAAGGTAAGGGCTTGGAGGTGCAGGCATTATCCCGGAATAACCACCTCAACTCAAGGACATACGGGGACATCCTATGGTAAGGGCCTGGAGGTGCAGGCATTATCCCGGGATGACCACCTCAACTCAAGGACATACGGGGACATCCTAAGGTAAGGGCCTGGAGGTGCAGGCATTATCCCGGGATGACCACCTCAACTCAAGGACATACGGGGACATCCTAAGGTAAGGCCTGGAGGTGCAGGCATCATCCTGGGATGACCACCTCAACTCAAGGACATACGGGGACATCCTAAGGTAAGGGCCTGGAGGTGCAGGCATTATCCCGGGATGACCACCTCAACTCAAGGACATACGAGGACATCCTAAGGTAAGGGCCTGGAGGTGCAGGCATTATCCCGGGATGACCACCTCAACTCAAGGACATACGGGGACATCCTAAGGTAAGGCCTGGAGGTGCAGGCATCATCCTGGGATGACCACCTCAACTCAAGGACATACGGGGACATCCTAAGGTAAGGGCCTGGAGGTGCAGGCATTATCCCAGGATAACCACCTCAACTCAAGGACATACAGGGACATCCTTGGGCAGCAAGGGGTTAAGGTAAGGGCCTGGAGGTGCAGCTCTAATAGCCCTGTCCTTAGGTATCACAAGTGTACCCAGACTCCAGCTGTGGCCCCTCACTCAGCCTTGTACCCCAAACCAGCCACCTCACTATGTAGTAAGGGGATCAATCTGTGAAACGTGAAGTCCTGGGAAAGAGCTAAATGTGTCTGCTGCTTCTAATTGCAGATTTCCTCCTGATACATAATAGAAAAACGCTATTTACCACTGACAGGTCCTTCCGGAATATTCTGCTAGTGAATCCTCATATAACTAAATGCAGGTATGTGACTCCAAATCCTTGGGATTATCTTCTATGAAATAATTAAACATGTTACTGCAGGTCATGAATAGATTAAAGCCCAGGTTATTATTTTGCTTTGGATAGAGTGAAGAAGGAGCAGTTGTTATTTTTGTGTCCCATGGCAACTGACACACAGGGTGTCACAGAGACAGGAAGTGAGGGGAATGCTTCTCAATGGGGGCACAGCAGCAAAAGCCTGATAGGGGTTTAAACCCTTCCTTTCTCTGTGTATTAAAAAGGAGCATTTTGTCTGCAGTTCTTTTTTTACTGATATGACGGATGATTTCGTTCAGATTGGAGGGATTTGCAGAAATTCTTTAGGGCCTTTTTCATTTTAGCCCACGTGGTAAAATGCAGATATTTAGGGCCAGTTAATTACACAGGAATGCACAGCACGTTCCTGTGCTATTCACATGTGATTGGGGTGCAGTGCGATTTCAGCCCATTCAGTTGAACCGCACCAGGCCATACCAAAAGTAATGCATACACTACTATAAAAAATCAGATCACATGGTACAGTAGCATCATGCAGTCTGGTGCAGGCAAATGCATTGTGTTTGTGATCTACCTTTGGGGTGTCATTGAGTCAACATTGACACCCTCTGCAGATCACAAGCGTGGTGCAGGAAAAGCACACGGAACGTGGGTTTCCCCGCACTGTACTCTGGTGTTAACAGACCCTTACTGTGTGGGCAGCTGTCAGTGTGAGGTGCGGCGGAGAGCAATGTGCAGTGCGGTGACATGCAGTGCCATCTAGTGCGCTGCAGAAAAATGCAACATGTCAGCATTTTTCATATATCACACCAGCGCTGTAGTGTGAACAGGGCACATAGAAAACAATTCCGCAATGATTGGCGTTTATCACACTTGCGGCCAGGGGGCGGCAAAAATAGGGCCACCGTTTTACCACATCTTGACCTCCCTCCTTAAGGAGAATCTCATTTAATAACAAAATTAATACTCAGCAGCTCCATATAATGTAGCTACTGTCTTTTAACAAACAGACTATCACCAGGTCAGGAGTACAGCGCTGTCTTCACTGGGGCTGGTTCTTCTCTGGTCTTTGGATCCCCAGCACCGCCATCTTGAGTGTGAGACCCAACTGTGAGTTCCTGTTTCTCAATTGGTTCCCAACTGCACTTGCATTAAATCGCGTTGTGCTGTCAATTTGGTCCTTCAGCCTCCTGATGAGTGTGCCAGGAGCTTGCGGGTGGACTGGAAGCAGCAACCTGCAACCATGCATGATGTGTGCCGTTTCTGTGTGGTAGTGCAGGCTTTACATGGTCTAAACAGGCAGTGAGGAGGTAACATATCACCTCCCAACCATCTGTCAACTTCCCTCTGAAAAGCAATCCACTGCGGTTTGCCTTTCACAGGGGCAGCAAGAGCATCCACAAGTGTGGATGAGCCCTGAGTGCTAATTAAATTATGGATGACCAATTGGTAGTTGTGTTCCTTTAATGTGGTTGTAAAAGCTTAAGGTTTTTTACAATCATGTATTTTATGTATGAAGGTAAAACACCTGTGTGCAGCAACACACCCCCAGGCCCCCCCAACCCCTGCTTGAGCCCCTTCGTGATCCAGTGGTGTGCACAAGATCCTCGGCTCTCCGTGGACTCTCCCTCCTCATTGACTGAGACAGCTCATTGGCTCCCGTTGCTTGCAATCACAGCCAGTGAGCCGATGGGGGAGTGAATGGGCACACAGAGCAGTGGCTCGGGGGCGAGTCTGCTTGGGTGCCCCCCTAGCAAGCTGCTTGCTCCAAGCAGTATATGGCCAGCTGATAGAAATAGTATCCTTGGACCCCAATTGGTTTTTTCTCATCAGTTGTTCAGCAGGGACATTAACTCCACTCCCTGATATGTCTGGGGTACACTGTACAGATTTGTAGACCAAAAACAGCCATGAAAATATGGGGTACATGTAAAAATGGTCACATCCAAGTAATAAGTCAGTAGCTCCAAAATGCGTAATAAGTCAAACTATGTATGCATGGAATGTGCTGTAGTTTTGCAACAATAACTTTTTTTGAATGGGATATTATAAAGGTGGAGAAGAAAATGTTCTAGGCTGTAATTATAGTGCATTGTCTGTTTTCTTTCTTATACTACAGTTTTTATAGGGAGAATGTGTTACATAAGGGAGGCAAGTTATCGGTCACTAGTTTGTTGACACACATGACATAACAATGCGTAAAATATAGTAGTGGAGATACAATAATGATATGAGTATACTGAAACAGTGACTTGATGGGAAGGACGAGAATATGACGTTAATCATATAGAATGGTGACTACAAGTAGAGCAGACAAAGATTGTTAGGGAAAATAAAGCAATATGTTAAAGTGACACTCAACAATATACTTAATCTCCAAACATAATCCATACACATCCACTACTTAATGGCCCTGTCATCTATTTTTCAGGATCTCTTTTTCTTCTTTTTGTTTGAAAGGAGCAGTGTACATTAGTTGTGGTCCGGTGAATTGCTCTATGTACACTATAATCCATTGTCTACAGTTCCATATAGTCCCTGCTATAGTCTATAGTCATAGGGTGATATATTAAAACTGGAGAGTGCAAAATCTGGTGCAGCTCTGCATATAAACCAATTAGCTTCCAGGTTGTATGGTCAAAGTTTAATTAAAAAAGCTGACGACAGATGCTGATTGGCTACCATGAACAGCTGCACCACATTTTGTATTCTCCAGTTTTAGTAATAAAACCCCAGAGTCTATAGTCCCATAGACCATAGTCCCATACAGACAAAGTCTATAATCCCATAGTCCCATATAGTCTATAATCTCATAGTCCATACTCTCATATAGTCTATAATCCCATAATCCCATATAGTCTATAGTTCTATAGTCTGTAGTCCCATATAGTTATAGTCTATAGTCCCATAGTCCCATATAGTCTATATTCTCATAGTTTATACTCTCATATAGTCTATAATCCCATAGTCCCATATACTCATAGTCTATATTCCCATATAGTCTATAGTCCATAGTCCCACATAGTCATAGTCTATAGTCCCATATAGTTATAGTCTATAGTCCCATAGTCCATATTCCCATATAGTCTATAATCTCATAGTTCATACTCTCATATAGTCTATAATCCCATAGTCCCATATACTCATAGTCTATATTCCCATATAGTCTATAGTTCTATAGTATGTAGTCCCATATAGTCTATAGTCCCATAGTCCCATATAGTTATAGTCTATAGTCCCATATAGTCTGTAATCTCATAGTTCATACTCTCATATAGTCTATAATCCCATAGTCCCATATACTCATAGTCTATATTCCCATATAGTCTATAGTTCTATAGTCCATAGTCCCATATAGTCATAGTCTATAGTCCCATATAATCTATAGTACCATAGTCCCATACAGACAAAGTCTATAATCCCATAGTCCCATATAGTCTATAATCTCATAGTCCATACTCTCATATAGTCTATAATCCCATAATCCCATATAGTCTATAGTTTTATAGTCCATAGTCCCATATAGTCATAGTCTATAGTCCCATAGTCCATAGTCCCATATAGTCTATAGTTCTATAGTCCATAGTCCCATATACTCATAGTCTATAGTCCACAGCCTGTAGTCCCATGTAGTCCCTACTATAGTCTATAGTAGTGTTTCTCAACCTTTTTGCAGTCAAGGTACCCTTTAAAATTATGGACAGTCCCAAGACACCCTTTAAAATTATGGACAGTCTTGAGGCACCCCATTCTAAAATGGGGTGCCTCTAGACTGTCCATAAGTTTAAAAAGGGATCCCCATTCTAAAACATGAAAAACTATTCTAATAGTTTTATATAACGCAGCAACATCCACACATGTAGGACACCCAACATTGGAGGTGATTTATTCTTCCAAAGCAAATAAACATTTGCACACTGGTAGTGAGTAGTATTCCAGTGTTTTTCTTCGCCCTCAGTTTTTCTCCATCACTGTGACCCCAGCACTGATGGAGAGGGGCAGGGGAGAGTCAAATTAGGATGCTGTGCAGACAACTGATGTCCTCCTTCTCAACTGAAGATGTAATTGGTTGTCAGGCCACCGGCTTGAAGGTCCTAATGGTGCGGAATGAAAACCTGTGGCTTTGTGTAACTATAAGGCAAGCTTTTTCCTCCTGCTGGCTTGTATAAAAGTTTGGGGCAATTTGTAGACATTTTGCCAAGGCACCCCTGAAGAAACCTCAAGGCACCCCAGGGAGAAAGGCTGGTCCATAGTCATAGGGTGATATATTAAACCTGGAGAGTGCAAAATCTGGTGCAGCTCTGCATATAAACCAATCATCTTCCAGGTTTTATGGTCAAAGCTTAATTAAACAAGCTGAAGATAGATGCTGATTGGATACCATGCACAGCTGCACCACATTTTGTATTCTCCAGTTTTAGTAAATCAACCCCATAGTCTATAGTCCCATACAGACAAATGCTATAATCCCATAGTCCATAGTCCCATATAGTCTATAACAGTGTTTCTTAACCTTTTTTCAGTCAAGGCACCCTTTAAAATATGGATAATCCAGAGGCACCCTTTAAAATTATGGACAGTCTTGAGGCACCCCATTCTAAAATGGGGTGCCTCTAGACTGTCCATAATTTTAAAAGGGATCCCCTTTCTAAAATCTGAAAAAGGATTCTAATAGTTTTATATAATGCAGCAACATCCACACATGTAGGACACCCAACATTAGAGGGGATTTATTCTTCCAAAGCAAATAAACTTTTGAACACTGGTACTGACTAGTATTCCAGTGTTTCTCTTCTCCCTCAGTTTTTATCCATCACTGAGCTAATGTGACCCCAGCACCGATGGAGAGGGACAGGGGAGGTTCAAACTAGGATAGTGTGCAGGCAGCTGACATCCTCATCAACTGAAGATGTCATTGGTTGTCAGGATGCCAGTAGCTAGAAGGTCGTAATGGTGCACAATGAAAACCTGTGGCTTTGTGTAACTAAAGGCAGACTTGTTCCACGCGCTGGCTTGTATACATGTTTTGGGCAATTTTTACACATTATGCCAAGGCACTCTTGAAGAAACCCAAGGCACCCTGGTTGAGAAAGGCTGGTCTATAGACCATAGTCCCAATAAATCTCTAATCCCATAATTTATAGTCCTTTTCAGGAGAGAGCAAGAGAGGGTGGCTGCATTCCTACATACAATAGGACCATGGAGAACAAATGTAGCCACCCTTTAACAGGAGTTCTGAACACAGCAGCAAAAAAAAAAAAAATAGAGACTTGGCAAAGGCTGAGAACAATAGAAGGAACTTTTTGGAAATAAGAATACATACATGAATATAATTGACCAGAGTTTAGTGTCACTTGAAGAAGGGTGGGGCTGTTTTCTGTATGACAGCCATCCATCCCATTTAAAGTGAAATCGAGGGGTATTGAATAATATGGAGGATCCCCTACACATGTATCAAGGAGTCCATTCTGTGTAGTGCTTGGTTAAATGAGATCGATGACATATGCCAACCTGAGGCTTTTACCCATAGACCTGCTACAAACAGAGTATAGATCAATGTCTTGCAAGCACTAGGAAATTTTGGGTTTGAGCCATATGTTAGGCAGCTTATAGGGTGCCGTAAAACCTGTTATGTTCTTGATCATATCTGCTGTATCCTGCCAGAGGGTCTGAGCCACTCCACGATCCCATAACATGTGGTAAGGGAGCCTGTGTCTTGGCAGCCTCATAGTATGCATTTTCTATCTAGTTTCCTTATGACTGTACAGGCTCTTGAACAGGGGCGGACTGACCATTTGGAAACTCGGGCACTGCCCGGGGGCCCGGGGGCCCGGGGTCAGTAGGGGGCCCCTTGAGATGCCCCTGGTATCTTTTTCATAGGCTTTCTTGAGTTTGGGCAAGGACACAGGGGCCCCATGATCCCCTATTGCCCGGGGGCCCCATGAGTTGTCAGTCCACCCCTGCTCTTGAAGTATCCCCAGCTCCCTTTGTTGGACCAGCAAAGCTTGGGCCTCTGTGAACATTTCAAAATCTGTAGAGAATCCTAGTTGCACAGGTATGTCTACGGACTTGCAACGTCATTTAGTAAAATATCAAAATGTCTGCAGGTACTTCAATAGCCCAAACAAAAATAATGAAACACAACAGCTCATAAATACTGTTAACATAACTGACCATTTAACTATCCTGCATTCACAAATCAAATTTGTCAGGAGGAGTTTTGCTTTAAGTCAGTTGGCCTTGTAGTTTTGTTTTGACTCAGCCACAAGATAAACCTTCTGCACGTGTAATTTGAGTGGCGTGTACATTACCTGAACTCAATACCGCGCATCGTAGTGGTGAGTGATGGAACACACAGACACATACTAATTGCATGATTTAAGATTTTTTCTATATAAACTCATAAAACACGTTGCTGACATTTCAACAATGCCTCTAGGGCAAAGTGTAAAGATACAAAAGACAATGCAATGTTTCTGAGGTATAACGATTTATATAATTCTACAAGTGACGCCACAGTTCTTTCTTATTAGGTGTCATTTGCTAAGTAATGTCCCTGCCCCTGGCACAGACCTGTCATTGGCAGTGCTGGTGCTCAAGTGAAGTCAAAATTGGCACAACCTTTGCCATCCTGATGTCCCTTTTGACTTGAATTCTTTAGTCCACGGTAGAAGTATCACCCATTGATATACTGTCCTTTACAACTCCAAAAAGGATTTTTAATCTTCTCTGCAACCTTTTTTCACCACTCATCGTCAAGTTTTAGGTACACATATTGTCCTGTGAACTCCATAAATCTATTTTCCAACTGTTCGTAGTGGATAAGGTGCTCCAAAGAAGTTTAGTTCTCCATCCACAGTCCAATTTCAGGTGCTTCACACAACTCTAGAAACCAGTTCCTCTTTCTGGAGCTTGCTACTGCAAAGAATTAGAGTCTCTTTCTCTGCTTGTACCTCCAGAGAATACATCATTCAGTTTTTCTTGATCCACGGTCATGAAGAGCAAGATAGAAACATTTGCTGACTGTTGAGAAGACATTTCCTTCAACAACTTGGCTAAAGGTGGTCTGGTCTCCAGGGGAAGAATGATAGTTCCAAAAAGTTCACATTCAGTGGCATCTTCGCAGTAGACCTGAAGAAGCACAATGGCCCCAAATATGACCAGCCATTTCTTGGCGATGTCCTTCTCCTCACGTGGCAAATATTTCTTAACCAGAGGTGGGTACAACACCCTTCTAGGTTTCCTCTTAAGTGACGCCCGACCACTCTTACATGCTGGCCACGTCTTTCCCAATTTGTCCATTGGCATGTCAGACGAGTCTCTTCTGTTGGAAGGACACATCGCAGACTGAAGGCACATCACTTTTTACAGATCAAGAAGAACAGGTAGGAGAAGAACAGGTAGGTGCTCTTCAACTACAGAGATCTCTCCTGACAGCAAATGTCTGAAGTATATATACCATTTCCAAAAGGGCAAAGTAGGCAGGAGGTGTTTCCCCAGGTTAATTTTGGAGACTGTCACATTAGCTCTGCCCATGGAGCCCTCAAGCAGAGGCGATCAGGTTTGTTTACTGAGTAAACAATTTTTTTTTTCTTGGAACAACTGCCCTCAGGTGGTTTAAGAGGATAATAACATGGTTCATTCACTGAAACCTGTCTTAGGTTCCTTTTGTGTTGTCGACAGATTCCTTTGATATGACTTGAGGTTTCCATCTCTGGCTTATGGGGTGGCCCGGGAACAAAGCAAGCACTTCATTGGCTGTGAGGGTAAGTGCTATTTGTATGATGCAAACATAGGCTGTTGCTAATGTGTAAGTTCATCTTTGGATCTCATGATAGAAAACTAAGCTATGTTTCACTCAGACATATGCTTAAAGTAGATGCAGACCTTAAGGCTTTATGTACATGTGCCTACTCTGATCGCCGGCCTCTGGGAAACAAAGATTGATGTACGGGACCACTGTGAGAGGTGATTGGCCAATCAGTGATCACATGAATAGTAGTAAACAAGATGTCACTTTCTGACATCATTGCTCACTACTTGTGAATTCCGTGAATGATCAGAGAGGTCACTTGGGCCAAGGCTATTCACAACAGCCTTGTACCATGTGATAAGCTGTGACCAATTACAGCTCTCACTGTATTTCTCAATGGCTGCAGAAATGCAGCCAGAGAGAAGGAGAAATTGTTGCTTTGGTGACACTGTACTGCTAGGGTGAGAGTATGTAAAATAAAATAGATAAATAATAATAAGAAAAATGTAAAAAAAAAATGTTTAATTATTTTTGTTTTTTTTATAAACTGGTTTGGGTTATTTTCTTTTTTACCAAAAAGATAACTGAATACATTTTGGCCAAGATTTATGAAGAAAGATTATTTAGTTTTATAAGAAAAACATTTTTTCTCAAAATTTTTGATCTTTTTCATTTATATAGCAAAAAAATTAAAATCCCAGTGGTAAATAAAAAACACCAAAATAAAGTTTGTCTCAAAAAATGCTAAAAATGTCATATGGGTACAGTGTTGCATGACCGCGCAATTGTCATTCAAAGTGTGACAGCGCTGAAAGCTAAACATTGGCCTGGACTGGAAGAGGGTGAAAATGTCCAGACTTGAAGTGGTTAATGGATTCCTTTCATGACTCAGCAGCCCGATACTGAGCACCACAGTCTGATGTGTCCCTGGGCACAGCTGTTGCAGAGCGTGCCTCTACACACCCCAGGGGAGGTTCACATGAGCACTGCGACATACCAGTACTTTGCGGTGCCTGGGGAAGCCGCCAACCAGCAGTAAATGTACTACTACTGGTCTGCAAGTGGTTAAACATTGGCAGTGTTTACAATGTTTTCCCCTTCCTCATCTGCCACCAATCATTTCCCCGCAAATCAATGATGTAAGTAACACTGCCTCCACTAGCCATCAATGTAAAGAGGGGCACACTGAGTAGCAAGGGAAGGGGAACACCGAGCAGCAAGGGAGTACACTGAGTAGCAAGAGGGTATACAGGGCATATTGATCATAAAGAGGGCACACTGGCCACCGATGTTTTGGGGAAAGACACCAATGACAAGCAAAAAATTATAAACAGTGTCACGCATCACTGACAATTGCAATAAAGATTGAAAAAATTAAATAAATTAAATACAGTCCAACAGCAAATTTATATGTGATAATGCAATCGTGCTTCTGCTGCAAAAAATGTCCTTAATCAATCCGTATCTTTAACATTCCTTCTAGTGATGTGATAAGAAATGATTTGCGTGCGATCCACCAATCATGAAAATGTGCACCTTCACCGGCTGTGCTCTCACGTGGCATATATGACCAAACCATTAAGTGAGATCATATACAGTTGCAAGAAAAAGTATGTGAACCCCTTGGGATTACGTGGAGTTTTGCATGAATTGGGCATAAAATGTGCTCTGAACGTCATCTAAGTCACAACAATAGAAGAACACAGTCTGCTGAACATAATACTACACAAACATTAGATGTTGCCATGGTTTAATTGCACATAACATGTAAACATTCACAGTGCAGGGAGGAAAAAGTATGTGAGGCCCTAGCTTAATGACTTTTCCCAGAGCTAATTGGAGCCAGGAGTGAGCCAACCTTGACTCCAATCAGTGTGATGATATTGGATGTGTTGCTGACAGCTGTCCTGCCCTTAAAAAACACACACCTGTTTTGGGTTTACTGGTTTCAAGAAGCACTGTCTGATGTGAACCATGCCTCGCAGAAAAGAGCTCTCAGAAGACCTACGATCAAGAATTGTTGACTTGCATGAAGCTGGAAAGGGTTACAAAAGTATCTCCAAAAGCCTTGATGTTCATGTGTCCACGGTAAGACAGACTGTCTACAAATGGAGAAAGTTTAGCACTGTTGCTACTCTCCCTAGGCATGGTCATCCTGTAAAAATGACTGCAAGAGCACAGCGCAGAATGCTGCATGAGGTAAAGAAGAATCCCAGAGTGTCATCTAAAGACCTACAGAAATCTCTGGCACATGCTAACATTTTTACTTAGATGACGTTCAGAGCACATTTTATGCCCAATTCATGCAAAACTCCTCGTAATCCCAAGGGGTTCACATACTTTTTCTTGCAACTGTAAGGCTTGTGTCCCTTTAATTGGACTTAGAGATGGATGGAAATATCCCTCTTCACAATTAGGGGCCTCCTCACATCCTTAGGACTCTTATAGAATCATTTCCCCCTGATGAAGCCATGTGACCCGGTGGCGTAGCGCGTAGGGGAGGGTCTCTGCTGTCAAAATGCCAATGACTACCGCTACTGCCTCAGCCAATCAGGATTGAGAGTCCCTGGAGAACCGAGGCTGTCATGGACATTGCTGGATCAAGAGCGGGCTCAGGTAAGTGTTAGAGGAGCTGGGAGGACTGCTATACTTTAGACTTTACAACCACTTTAAAGGGTAACTCACACACTAAATGGAAAATGGCTTTGTAATGAAGGGGTATATCCAAGCTGGTTCTCACGTGGTTAACATGTTAAAAACTGAGTTCAACAAAAAAAAAAAATCAGTCCTCAACATTAAGGATGAGGTTTAGGTTCACCTCTACCATGGGTTCGAGGTGAATCCATGCAAATTCAAAATTCATAGTCCTGATGAATTTATGTGAAAATTCACCCAGGAGATTTGTACTTAACCATAATACACTGCATGACCTTTGAACTGTGACCAACAGACTTAGAGAGGTCAATAAGGAGGCTTTGGGATAAGCCAACTCCATCAATATCAGAAGGTGACACTAAGCAGTCATAGTGTCAGTATATTGGAAGCTTTTACAGGGAAAGGGCAGATTAAAGGCAGATAGGAAACTGTACTTTAATTCCAATTTCTAGCTCCTTGTGCAATCAACCCCTTTGCTGCCCTTTTTTGCTTTTATTAGTGGAGGCTTGCAGTCTTACATTTTATTTTGGTGGGTGATTTGAGTTCAGCAGACCCTTTTAGCTGCTGTCCCATCTGTAGAAAACGTTTTTGCTATTCAGGTTCCCCTTATAAAAGGTGGGGAGGTGGGTTTCATTTACTTTAAGGGTATATTGTTTTATATTTTATGTTGATCGGACCTTCATTTTAAGTAGAAGACCTTCTACTCAATGTACATTGAGTTTTTAAATATGATTTATTTTGCTTTAATACATACTCCCTTTTGTGCCAGTAGTTTATATATTAGCCCTACAAATGGCTAGAATTTAACAATAAGATATGCGTCCCTGCCCCCGCCCCCCCCTTCCCCAATCCCCAAGACTTCATTGATAGTATTCACCAAGAAAAAACAGATCTGGATGCCAAACTCACCTATCTCCAGTGCTTTTTCCTGCAGACTGATCGAGAGCTGCTGCTTTTCTGGAATAAATGATGCAAAGGGTCATTTAACCCTCTTCTTGTAAGCCCAGGGCTTAAGGGCCTGTCTCCCTGTAGGCATGCTGAAATCAGCTACGTACAAGCAGAATGTATCATGTTAGCGAGCCAGCTAGTCTACCCAAGTTAGGGAAGGGTTAGGGGTGGACTGACAACTCATGGGGCCCCCAGGCAATAGGGGATCATGGGGCCCCTGTGTCCTTGCCCAAACTCAAAAAAGCCTATGAAAAAGGTACCAGGGGCATCTCCTGGGGCCCCCTACTGACCTCGGGCCCTCGGGCTGTGCCCGAGTTTCCATATAGACAGTCCACCCCTGGGAAGGGTTAATGCTATCTTTCTGACTCTCTGGCTTTTTTGCAGGGCTCTGCCCTCCTCCCTGTATCATTCAAAAAGGGGGAAGGTTCTGCCCAGACAAGTCCTTCCACATGGGATGAAGCAAGAGGCATATAGATGAAGATATAAGCCTTTACAGCCAGCAATCACCTGTCTGGAGGGAGCGAGGAGCCTGCATGGAAAGATGCTGCAGGGCTGTTGCACCTCCAACAAGAAACTGGTTTACTGCCACGTTTGAACTTCCACCAGGTAATGGACTTTCTCCTCTCAAAGGTATGCTTGGGCAGCCACTAAACAGATAGCCAGGGATAGAATGTTCTGCACTTTGTTTGCAATTTATTATGTTACTCTGCCAGACTTTCAGTAAAGTTTATTAACTGTGTTAAGCCTGGTCTGAAGTTACTAAATGGGTGCATGAGTGTCCCATTGCAGATATGCTAACTGCTCTGGGCCTATAAAAGCACTAGAAGGGTATGAAGTATACTACACTGTCAGCACCTGTGGTAGTGAGCTCTTATTGATCCTCAACTTGGGGTTCCCCAGGACACGGAGTTTAAGCCCCAGCCTGCTTCTTCACCAGAGCCCCTGATGGTGGGGATGGACTTGGAGCAAGCTGGGACCAGGTCGCGCCCCCAGGTACTCCCAGCTGAGGTTGAGGAGACTGCTCGTGGGAGCAGAGTATAAAGGGAGGAGACAAACAGAATCCAATAGGCTAGCCGAGGTCAGGACAGGCAGAAAACAAGCAAGGTCAGAGAACGAAGCCGGGGTCGGTACACGAGTAGACAATGTAGGATTCAGACAGTAGTAACACATGGGAGCTCCAACAACTAGGAAGTTGCTCAGGCAAAGTGGACTAGACTGAGCATGTCTTATATAGGCAAGCAAACTAGGAGGCGGGCCAGGAAGTGATGGAAGGGAAGGAAATAAAACCCAGAGGATAGCACACGATGCCCATAGGTGAGCACAGACAAACCACACATGTGAAAGGAATCAGGAGCAGCAAGGAGGTAAGAATAAACAAACAAGAGGCTAACTTGTGACAGTACCCCCCCTCTTACGAGGTCTCCCCACTTGTTTAGGGCCAGGATTAAGAGGAAACTTCTGATGGAAAAATTCCACCAGACAAGCTGCAGAAACATCAGTAGAAGGAATCCAACACCTCTCCTCAGGACCATATCCCTTCCAGTCAATTAGATACGAAAGCTTCCCTCTGATGAATTTGGAATCCAAGGTTTGCTTGACTACATACTGATCTGAAGTATTCACTATTGGGTAGGATGACGATGAGGATGGGAAAACCTGTTGATGATGTACGGTCTCAGAAAACATTAGGGATTCTCAGATGTGAAGGGAGGTGAAGTTTGAAAGCAACAGGATTGACCTGGCGGAGGATGGTAAATGGACCAATAAAACAAGGAGCAAATTTCATAGAGGGTACTCGTAGATGGATATCCTTGGTAGAGAGCCAAACCCTCTCACCAGGGAAAAATTTGGGACACACCCGGCGCTGACAATCTGCAGCTACTTTGTACTTGGAAGCTGACAGATGTAAGTTCTTGGAAACATTTCTCTCAGAATGAATGAGAATAGGAGAACATACGACAGGAAACTGGGCTGGAGCAGACACCAATAACTAGGATGAAGGATCTGGTGAGGAGGCTGCCAGGGAGGACACAGGAGTAGGCGTGAAGGTTTTGATTTGTACAGTGAGCAAGACAGGCTGTGCAGAACAGGAATCTGGGGTAATACAAGAGACAGAGTGCACTGTAGGGTGTATGGGGGCAGTACAGTGGACAGAGGACACAATAGGGTGTATGGGGCAGGACAGGGGACAGAGGGCACTGTATGGTGTATGGGGGCAGGACAGGGGACAGGGGACACAGTAGCTACTAATGAGGAAACCTGGGTCCAACGCAGCTGCAGGGAGTTTTGGGGTCTCAGCAGGCAGGACACACAAATCTGGGAACTCAGATGGTACAGAGTTCACAGATGTTGGGACCTCCACCCATCCAGAAGGTAGAGAAATAGGAGCTCTGAGCTGTACAGTATGTAAAGGGTTTGGGCAGCAAAGAGGGTAAGGAACTAGAGGTGGACAGCACCGGAAGGGGGCCTGCAATAGGAGCAGGCATGGGAGCAGTGTAGCAATTGTACCCACAGAGATGGACGCGGTTCAACCATTTTGCTCCAACCTCCATCTTGGCAAAGGATCATCCATCTTATACATTCTTCATTCTTCCCCTCCCTCTCTGAGAGCCACAGTGACATTTGGTGTGTGTGTGTGTTGGAAGTGTCACAGGCAGGCCAGGGCACAGCAGGGAGCTCCGAACTATAAAACATCTGAGCTAGCTGCCAGGCTGGCTGGGAAGCTGTGCAATCTGGCACCTCGTAAAAGGATAACCCAAGCCTTCCACTCAAAGACATTCCAGAGGAGTAAGAAACTAGATAACACTTTTAAATCCATTTTTCCCCTATGTCTCATATCTTGGAATATGAGAGATTTACATAAAAACCAGGCATATCTTCAGATTGCTCACGATCAGACAAATCGTTTGATAGGTCACAGTCCCTGGCTGGAGTACATAGGAAAGCAGAAAATTACATCTCTTGAACCATTCAAGTATGTATTTCATATCTAACCGTTCCTCAGATGTGTCTGCATATTAATCTACCCGCGGGTGGAATGTTACTTGTGCCTAGGAAAAGTTATGAGCCAAAATATGAGCTAGGAGAGATTTTGGTTCTAGTTTTGGTCTCCGCCCAGACAACCCCTCCCCAAATGAGGCATTGGTCCTTGGCTTCAGAGACACCCCCTGCTGGGGGACAAAATAGGCTGTCAGGCCTAAGAGTGAACTTGAAGAATTCTCCCATTTAACATCAGAACCAACTTGGGAGACGGTGCCCTTTTGCTCTGAAACTTGATCTGCTTAACCCAGGACTTTTTGACAAGTACTTATCTACCTAAACTTTCTTTCTGTTATCTTTTTGCTGTGCTGTTGTTCTCTGTATATTTATGTATATATTGGTTACATAGTTTTTCTGTAAATATTTTTATTGCACCCTTTTGACCTTTTAGTAATAAATCTTTCTTTCTGAAAGCGTTGAACTGTTTCTAAAGCTCCTTATTGCAACTTACGAATTCCTGCCTCTAAAAGAGTGCTACTGTGTGTGTTTACCCTCTGTATAACCTGCCTGCGGTGACAGTGCTATACAGACGATTATCTCAACCATCATATTGTTATTGCTGATATTGCCGAGTTTCCTCTTTCTCTGTACAAAAAGGAGGTGGTGGCAGTGTGAAGGGTTAATTGCGTAATTAACCTGACCCAGTAACAATCGCGCTCAGGCTGCCGGTACATTGATTTGTGCTCCATTAGCTGGAAAATCGTTGTGCAGGGTGCAGCTGGGTGTGGCATTGTTATGCACGTGACATCGCAGTTTTGGATTGGCTAGTCCTTCGGTCATGAGTTTGGTGAGAAGGGCTGGGGTCTGACGCACGATCGTCACAAGCAGCTTTACTGCAAAAAACATCTTGGAAGGCCTGGCAATGTTGAGGGCGCATCGGAGAGGTGGTGGCCTCAGCCACGGGTACAGTGTGAGGTGGGAGCACCTTAGGGAGACTGGAAATAGTGGGATCTTGATGCTTCCACAGTAGCGAGGCCCAGGCCAGTGGTTTACCCGGAAGGAGGGAAATTATGTATGCCACCTTGGAATGGTCAGTAGGAAAATGATCGGCTGCTAGTACAAAGTGAATAGAGCACTGACTGATGAAGTCCCGACAAGCTTTGGGATCACCAGAGAAGTGAGGCGGTGGAGGCAGCTGGGGTCTCAAAGGACTGTGTTCCACTGGGGGAGCAGCGGGGGTTGGAGCAGCAGGGACCAGAGCAGGAGCCGGGACAGGAGCCGAAACAGAGGGTGAGGAAGTGGACACAACCTGCAGCTGATCCAACTGGGAGGAGAGTTCCTGCAGACAGTGCATAATTTGTTCTTGATAGGCCTGCTGGACATCGACTCTCTGCGCCAAACACTGACGTTGTTCCAGGAGAGACTGCGGTGTCTCCGAGGAGCTCATGGCCTGAGCAAACTGTCAGCACCTGTGGTAGTGAGCTCTTATTGATCCTCAATTAGGGGTTCCCCAGGGCGCGGAGTCTAAGCCCCAGCCTGCTTCTTCACCAGTGCCCCTGATGGTGGGGATGGACTTGCAGCAAGCTGAGACCAGGTCACGGCCCCCAGGTACGCCCAGCTGAGGTTGAGGAGACCGCTCATGGGAGCAGAGTATAAAAGGAGGAGACAAACGGAATCCAATAGGCAAGCAGAGGTCAGGACAGGCAGAGAACGAAGCCGGGTTTGGTACATGAGTAGACAATGTAGGATTCAGCCAGTAGTAACACACAGGAGCTACAACAACTAGGAAGTTGCTCAGGCAAAGTGGGCTAAACTGAGCATGTCTTATATAGACAAGCAAACTAGGAGACGGGCCGGGAAGTGATGGAAGGGAAGGACATAAAACCCAGAGGATAGCAAACGACGCCCATAGGTGAGCACAGACAAACCACACATGTGAAAGGAATCAGGAACAGCAAGGAGGTAAGAATAAACAACGAGAGGCTAACTTGTGACATACACTATTGTGTCAAGTGAATGTACCAAGAAAGAGCAAAGTTATTACTAAGGGTAACTAAATTCACATTAAAAAAGACACAAAGCAGTCATTTGAGCCATGGTACCTGGGGAAGGTGAAGTGTACTCGGGTAGCAAGGGTATCACAAATTAGGCTCCCTCCTTAGCGGTCAAGCTCTCATAGCAACCAGAAGCAGACCAGCGTTACGGAGGACTTCATCCTGACTGTGGTACAGCAGAGGAAGAATTAACTTAGGATACGCATAAGACCCGCATTATGTGTCCAGCAGGGTTTCATTCTGTTACTGGGAGGTAACTCTGGCAGGGGGAAGTAGCACAGTTTGACCTGCTACTCTAAATGCAACATAAACACATCACTGTGTGTAGAGACAGCTCTTGGAAGAGAGAGATACGGCTTTATACTACATGCAGTGTATGCTCACCTCTGAGTCAAGAGACTGCCCTAATTTTAGGCTGTTCACATGACGCAGTTCCTGCCTGGTCCCGGGTATTGATGAAAAATGGGGTGTATTGATGGGGTGGTTTGAGTTGGGCTTTGAGTTGGGCTGCTTAGAGTTGGGGTGGTTTGAGTTGGGGTGGTTTGAGTTGGGCTGCTTAGAGTTGGGCTGCTTTGAGTTGCGGTGGTTAAAGCTTATGTGAAATATCAGTGATTGGATTTACATATAATATACTTTTATATAATATAACTGAACCTTTGCCATGCCCATGGTTGTTATTGGTTGCCCACATCCTAACCTTTTATTTGTCCTGTGTTTCTCTATTCAGCCATCTGGAATGAAGAAATAAAACACCAGTGTCTGAATGGCTCCCAGTGCTACACCACCCTCTCTCAGGTTGATTGTTGCTGTGCAGGGGGTTACGGAAGGCTGATATCAAGTCAGATTCAGGTATTTCTGCTAGTACATAAAAATAAATGTGATGATAATGAATGCAGTACTAAATTAAATGTTGCTTGTTAGAATTTCTTAGAATTCAGCTTTAATAGTCATATTTCATATAAACATTTTTTGAAAAATCTGAAAGGACTGAGAATATCAGACTGGTCAATATTAGACATTATTCCACAAGTATAGGTTTTGTTTCTTGATATAGGTTGTTGAGATCTGGATCAGGTCAGATAGGGTTAATGAGCCCTGAGAATAGGTAACCTTATGTGGAGCCTGCAGCAAGCCAAACACAATCAGCAGCACCTAGGCTTCCATCTGCTGTGGTCTGACGGTGTGGGAGGTGGTTCCTTGGCATGGTCCAATGTTTATTGAACAGCAGAATCACGCCAGGCTCTTGACATGCTAATACTGTTATGTAATCTTACATGCTTATTACTATTTGCAATCCAGACACAAAAGTCTTATGTATTAATCAAGTTAACATTTCCAACATGTTAGTTCATTTAAATGTCAACCCCACCCAAAAGAGAAATCTTGCATGTGAACTCACTAAAGAAACACAGCTGAATTGCCTAGTGGCTAATTTCTAACACCCTTTAGGTGACAAAAAGCTAATTTTTTTGAATGGCAAAGAATCGGATGTTTATAGCAGGGGCCATAAATGAAAGATTTCATCTCCCAGGTAAGACTTATAACACCCTGCAGTGCTATATGGCAGTTGTGTCTGCACCAGGGGGATTGCACCTTCCAGTTCCTGGAAAAAGGATCCACATAAAACCACCCTCAAGATGCCCAGGTCATTCCCTGCCCTGCAGCACATGTAAGCAAAGGGGTGGGATGCTGGTGGCATCACTGCCTTATTTGGACACATGCCCGTATTTAGTTAATGCCTCCTTTAAAAATGTATATATATTCCTATCCAGGCCTGCACTGGGATAAAAAATAGGCCCGAGCATTTTGGACTAAGCAGCCCCAAGCCTGGGGACCCTTTCCTCGAATTCCGCGGCGGAATGTCAGGCCTTGGTTGCAAGAGCGACCTTTGCGACCCTGGTAGTTCTGTCACTAGTCAGTAGGTTTTTATTTTTATTTTTTTACAATTTTATATTTTATTTTAACATTTTTTTTTGTAGGAGAGAAAGAGTAGAGAGAGAGAGAGGAAGGAAGGAAGGAAAGAAGAGAAAGACAGAAAGGAGACAAAAAAGTAAGAAAGAAAGAAAGAAAAGAGAGAGAAGACACAAGCCTGATGGGGAGTGTGGACGGGGCAGACACAGGAGGAGAGGGTGAGAGAAGGAGGGGCAGAACCAGCCTTCTCTCTCCTCTCCCATTTATAGTGGGCGGGAAGGAGTGGGCAGGGAAATGTCAGCACTGGGGACAGAATATGCTGACAGATGCTCCGCAGCAGCTGCAGGGAGGGGGAACCCAGCAACAGAGCTGCAGGAGATGAGGGAGGGAAAGTGTAGCCGCAGGGGGAGCGTACAGGAGCCCAGGGCATGCAAGAGATGGATAGGAGGGGCAGCCAGGTGTTAAACTGAGGAACCGAGAAATGCATGGTCCTGTGTCCCATGGCCCCTCCTATCCAAGCTGCTGCGGCCCACCGGGCAAATGCCCAGGGGACCCTATGGCCAGTCCAGGCCTGTCCCTATCAAGAATAAAGGTCTGATTTTGATTCTGGGAGACCCAGGTTGTTGTTTTTTTGGTATTGAATACCCCTTCAAAATCATAACCCTACCTAGACAAACATACAAAAAATGGTGTGGGCCTCCCCTTAAAATCTATACCAGATCCCCTATAAGGGTCTGATATGGGTTTTAAAGGGAAGCCCATGTGTTTTTTTTGGCATAGAGTCCCCCACAAAATCTATACCAGGTCCATATCAAGACTGGGTAAGCAGGAAACATAGCAGGACACATGACCTGCAGAAGAAAATAAAAACGCAAAAAATCTATACTAGACCCTTATCCGGGCAAGCAGTCTTGCCAGGAAAGGAAGGACAGTGGGTGTGCACTCTGACCTCTTGATCCATACTAAGTCACATGCTCTTAATACTAGGAGGGTAATGGTAAAAATGAAATTCTGGGGTATAGAGAAATATAAGAGACATTGGAGAGGCAGTAACAAAATTAGATCCCTAAGTCATGCGGAATCCAGGTGGATTTATTGTGTGAAAACTTTGGTCCCTAGGGGGTTGAACGTTGAGTTCGACCTCAACAGTTTTATTAGTGATTTTTAATAATTATTATTAGAATAGGGACTGCTGGCTGTTTATTTTAATATGTTTATTTGAATATATTTTTTAATATTTAATATAAATTTTAATTATATATTCTATTTTATAGTTATATTTATTTATCTATTTTTCTATGTATTCATTAAATATATTGTCATTCTATTTTGTGATCTATGTAAGTGTGTGGGTATATTGCATACGCATTTGGGATTAGGAGGTTTTTCTATGTGTTATTTTTATGTATATTGTTTCATGGGTATCTTTTATGGGTATCTTTACATACATTTATGTGTATATATTTTTTTAATATATTGCTTATATACACTAATTTTACCCCCTTTTTTAAAATATAATTAATTTTTAATATTAAAAAATAATGATTATATATTCCCGTTAGTGGATTCACTTACCGGGTTTAGAGACAATTTAATACACCATCTTAGTTTTTTATCTTATTTTTATCGTATTTTTGTGAGTTTATTAATAAAGGTGTTTCATCCATTGGATATTTAAGCAAAGCAGATAGTATGGGCTGATTAGAGCCGTGAGTTGGGTATAAAGGTTATTTTCCTGGATACAGATGCGAGTTCAGCAGTACCATCCACTCATAGGCTTCTAGAAAACGGCCGCGGTCATTCAATAGAAAAAAGAGGTGTGTCATACACCTATCCCATTATAAAAGGATCAGCTGCGTCTCCATGGCGATACCCCGAGGAAGTCACGAGACCACGTGACGGAACGCGTGGGTACGCTGACACACAGTTTCCGGTGCAAGTGAAGCACTTCCGGTGTAGGACACCATCTTAGTACACCCAGTACACCCAGGAAGTACCACCTGGATGCAGCATACCCACATACAGCAGGAGGAAGGGACTGCATTTGACATGTGACTGTACTTCTTTTGTTTCTGAATAAAAGACTGCATTGCTAAAAATATTGCACTATGGAGGATCTCTTTTATTACTCACTGGTATTGTGAGTAATATACCCCACAGAGTACCTATACAGAAGGTCCAGGAGGAGGTATTGGAGGAGGAACATTAACAGGAGATCATAGGTGATCCTAGGCTTTCCGGAGATATAATGGAAAAGGAGAGCTACTAGCCGGTGATGTGAAGGATCCAGAGTGATCCTGAATGCTTATTTGGCCCTTTGAGATCACATAAAGGAGGTGAGGAGGCACTGCAGCTGGAGTGGATAAAGTGTGTGCTGGCACTTGCACGAATTTACCACATAATACACGTTGCATGTTTTTGATAAACACCTATTAATATTTGTGATTTATGGACTAAAAAGCAAATTTGTTTTGAAGATTTATGAGATGGAAAAGCACACTAACACGTTTCTATATTGATTTAATATTTGGGTGTTTCACTGTAGTAGGGCACCAAGGTGACCCTTTCACTATTGTTTGTCACCTATTTTTGTATTATTATCACTTTTCACTAGTCACATTAGTCATTACATCATCATTTTGTTGGTTTGCAATTTATTAGCACTATATTTTAGTATTTATATTATTAATATTTTGTTTTAAGCGCTGCACCATTCATCCTTATATTAATACTAGGAGGGTGCCTTTGGTATATTGGGTGGCATCATAGACTAAACATAATTGCCTGTAATAAATAAATGTGTATTGTTAGTTGAATCTTGGTCTCTTTTGTGTATTTATTCCAGATCTGTACAGTAATCCTGCTTGAAACAACTCCTGTACTTTGCCTCTGTACTGGAGTTTCCTGTAATAAAGACTGTTCACTGCTGCTCTCTCTTTTTGTGCAGGGTGACTGGTCTTGTTTCCTCCCCACTTGTAGTTTTTTGCAGGCAGCCTGTAGTGGGCGGACCTCTCTGTACAGGCTGTGTACAGCACAGTGGTGATGCTACTGATACTCTTACAAGGTAACATCTGGGTTTACAAAGGTTTTTGCTTACAACCTACCTTAGAAGTGAATGTTCAACTAAAATTGAAGTCAAAGTTTGTTCTTATTTTCTTACTGATGTATATTCACTTGGTATTTTGGTTGCCTTTTTTTCTGTATTACCTGTACAACTGCCAACAGTGACTATTGAGCTGGATATACACTGTATAATTTACATGATGCTTTTTCTAAAATGAAGAATGCCTATAGAAAATTAGATTAATGGTATAGCTCAACTCCAGACAAAGTGGGACTGGATTGGAATTGGAATAATTGTCAGATTTTCATCACTGTCTTCGTCCTCACGAGGAACACTGTCCTTTATTTCCTGCCATGGGGACAGGAGGTCACATAGTTACATAGTCTGGCTGAAAAAAGACAAAAGTCCATCCAGTTCAACCATTAAAAAAAAAAAGAAGTTATAATCATATACCCACAATTGATCAAGAGGAAGGCAAAAAAACCCAGCAAAGCATGATCCAAGGTGATGGGAAATCTCTCCATTGGGGCAGAAACAATAGCAAAAATATTTCAGTAGAGTAGATAGGTGTCGGGTTCTATGTCAGTTTTTTTCATTTGAATATATTTTTTTTTCATATCTCATCCACATCCCCTCATTACTTGACTTGGTGTCACGGGGACAGGAAATGAGAGTAAGGCTGGTCATAGGTGACTTTTTTTTTTGATCAGGGAGTGGGCTGATTGAAAAAAATATGAGAGATTTCCCCCATTCACACATCCAGGGTAGATGGAGAAATAACGTTCCCATTGTGCCATTGTGTTCTGACAGCGAGGACTCTATGAAGGCACTGATCAAGAAAACATTTCCAACAAGCCCATTTGACAAAAATCAATTGTTAGATTGGCTTGGTTTGAACTGGAGTGGCCACTCTTGGATTTAAATTCAGCCAGTCCTCATTGAACTGGCCAAATTTTGATCCATCTATGGCCAGTTTAAATCCCCAGTGTTGACACAGATGATAATAAAAAAAACTAACAGGGGGTCTAACCCTTCCCTACGCTATCCAAACTGAAAACAAACAATTTGTTAACTGATAGTTTACCTTGAAAGTCAACATTTACAAAACCACTGATGCAAGTCACCTTATATTAGGTAAGGGTCAAGTATAAAGGTTTAAATGGTTATGTCACTTTTGCATAGACACCACAGGTGGAATTTAGGAGTAATAAGCAGACCTTGAATTTTTATTGCAGGAGCCGCTTCAACTTCCAGACTGTTATGATTCATTTACAAACAGAAGTACCCCTGAAGTTATAAGAAGTGGCAACACGCATATGTTCAGTTGAGTTCAACTGGCACTGGAAGGATCTTCATTACTCCAAAACACAAAGTATAGCAATGTCCTACTGGGATTCATTGGGCCCTTCCCTCTGTAAGAAGCTTGTTTGTCACTTTTTACAGTTTTACATGTTAATATGCAATCTTTCCTGAAGGGACTTATGATGAGCTTGGTGACATTTCACTACCACCATCAGGGCATTTTCAGAGCTGTAGGCGTTTGGCCCAATTATAGGTAATAGATTTTGCTAACCTGTCTATTCTGCAGTGACATTGACATCCTTATATCTCAATTTACGCTATTAACACTAGTAAGTGAGAAAATGTCCCAGGGCTGCACTTAACCATCTTATGTGCTTCCCGACAGAAAATAAAATCTGAGTTAAGCAAGTCTGTGAACCAAAAAGAAAATGATGTCGATAAAAACCAATAATATTATTAATGCTGTAAGATGTTCAGACTGATCTATGGATCTCCCTGGTTCCCCACTGTGTGGTTTATTGTAGATATTAGAGAATGTTAGGTCAATCTGGCCAATTATGTTCAAAGTGAGGAACAGTCAGATGTCTGTAGGCCTCAGATGATACTCAGTAGCCAACTTCGTTGGGATGGATTTATCTCAAACAATTATCAGTGTTTTTCCCCATGTTAGGGTTGTAAATATGGCGTCAATGGAGCTTTTCTCTTCAAAGGAATAAGAATGTTTTCCCACCTGATGAGAACATACATGTTTATATTGTGTTGACAATTTGACTGCTGGACCATGCATTATCTGGCTTCTGGATTGTTAAGACCTGTAGGCACTTTAATCTCCCATCTATTTGTCAGGTTATTTGTGGACATGTGCAACAAAATTTTTTTATTCTGAGATTTGGATGTATCTCAATCTCCAAATCACAATAGTAACGAATTTCAACGAATCCAAAATAAATTATAGCGGAAACAATGAATTATTTTGTATTCATTAGTTTCCTTTGCTTGCGACTTCAGAAGGTTTTGTAAGTTCAATAATATGTGCCACACTCTGTATTGTTATGATTGGCCAAAGTCCCAAAACATCGAAGTCCTAAGCAAGTTGCATCATAGTTGCAAGCAAGTTGCAGCAAAGTGGCATCAAAATTTTCCGAAATACCTGAAAGAATGAATTTGAAACAATGAATATACAAAATGAATCCCAATATATGAAATGAAATCTGGAACCGATTCATTCTAACATAACAAATATGAACTAACAAAATGATTGACTTAAAGTGATATTAACCTCATAGTGCTGGCGCCTTCCTGCCTTTTAAGAGTTTCAGAATCCGGGAGGCTGGGTTTTAGGGTCATGTGACTGCCGTGATTCGCCGTCATGGCGGTCACATGATCGGAAAAGGTCCCGATAGAAAGGGGAGATCGCGACCTTTCTGGGAGTAGTAGACATATGTGCTAGGAGCGTGCAGGGTGCGCGCTCTCAGCACATATGTATTTTTTAATTGCAAGCAAATATGCAGCCACTCGGCGTCAGGGCCAGACGCTGAGAGGCCGCATATTTGCATGTGATCGGCGTCAAGGGGTTAAAGGCTTGGTTTTTTTTTTAAAATTAAACATGTCATACTGTGCAGTGGTTTTGCACAGAGCAGCCCGGATCCTCCTCTTCTCGGGTCCCCCGCCAGTGCTTCTGCCTCCTTCCTCCTGTTGGGTGCCCCCACAGCAAGCAGCGTGGTGTGGGGGCACCTGAGCAGCTTTGCTCCCAAGCTCTGTGTGTCAATTCACTCATAGAGCCCCGGTCACGCCCCCTTCCTCTCCTGATTGGTTCACTAGCTGTGATTGACAGCAGTGGCAGCCAATGGCTCCCGCTGCTGCCTCAGCCAATCAGAAGTGAGAGTCCCCGGAGAATCGATGCTCTGGTGGACATCGCTGGATGGAGAAGGGCTCAGGTAAGTATTAGGGGTCTGCAACACACAGAAGATTTTTTTGCTTTCTTGCATAGAATGCATGAAGATAAAAAACGTTGTGCCTTTAGAACCACTTTAACAAATGAATCTGAAACTAAACAAAACATTTTTTTTTTGTTGTCATATGTCTAATTGTTTGTTTGTAGCTGCTTAGGCAGACTGGTGGTGAAGAAGCTGTTGCTGTCCCTGTTCTCACTGATGCAAAACTGTGACACTGCCGGCCAATTTCTATCAAGCTGATACAGTAGTGTAAAATTGGCCAACAGCAGGCCATAAATTAATGAGGGGGAATATGCCAGAATGTACTAGAGAAAGTGTTTTACTACATAAATTATGAGAAAGCAAATGACACAATGGTGTAAAATTGGTCAGCAGCTGAACAATTTTAAATAGCAGGGCTAGGCCGAAATTCACTAGGGACAATGGGGAACCATTCAATCAAAAATTTGCATCTCTTTTCTGGTATTATGTCAATATTATAAACATCTTTCATTAAATTCATGAAAGCCTTGCAACATTTTTGCTTGCTATTTCTGACACTTGCGACCAATTCAGGTAGTTCTTACATGTGACACTTTTACATTCTGGCGCTTTGGCTGCAACAGATTCATCAAGAAAATCAGCAATAAGAGAAGTGGAGGTAAATAGAACCTTGTAAAAGTTGAAGTGAATTGTGTCTCACATGTATTATATTGCAGATAAAATTCTGTCTGAACCATATTTCTCCTAAGATAATTCTACGACAAATTTACAGTATGTATGCCTTACCGGTATGTACAAATCTGTCTCACTACCATGGAACAGATTTTTAATGTTGTTACACAACACTTTTTATGAATTTCACTGTCTTTTTGCCCTGAGTCGGTGTCTCTTAAGGTAGCCATGAATGTAGAAGGTCAGTCCAGTGTCATCTGGAAAGTATAGTTAATTTTAAAAAATTGTCAATAAAATTATGAAGAAATTTAAAATTCGGCAATCGCCTGTAATTGCTAACAACATTCATAAATCTAGAGGTCATCATGATAATTTTCTTCTTTCAAATCATTCTTTAAAATTTGTTGATACTTCTGCTGCACTGTGATGTCAGCCTTGACACTGAAGGTTGGAAAGTGAAGAAATATCCCAAAGGGAAGACTGACCTTGTCAATGTGTAAAAGCCAATCAGTACACCAGCATCATCAAGCTCAAAGTGCTGGGAGGCCTTAGACAAGCCCATAACTACAGCCTGTATGTGTTGTCATTTAAAACAGAGAGTACGTGTTATTCTGACAGACTAAAATCACCAGCATGAAGCAAAATGATATTCATCGGTCAAAAAATTTCATACAAATGTTACTTAAAGTGATCGTGTGAAATAGACAACAGCTTGTTTCCCACCAGACATACTGTACTTGAAAATGTATATGTTAACCTCTTGTCTACCGGGCACTTTCACCCCCTTACTGCCCAGGCCAATTTTCAGCTTTCAGTGATGTCGTACCTTGAATGACAATTGCGTGGTCATGCAACACTGTACACATGGCATTTTTATAATTTTTTTGAGACAGGTAGAGCTTTCTTTTGGTGGTATTTAATCACCTCTGGGTTTTTTATTTTTTGCTAAACAAACCAAAAACAACTGAAAATTTAAAAAAAAAATTTTTTTTTTCTTAGTTTCTGTTATAAAAATTTGTAATTAAGTAATTTTTCTCCTTCACTGATGTTCACTAATGAGGCTACACTGATGGTAACTGATAGGCAGCACTGATGGGCACTGCTGAGGAGGCACTGGTAGGTGGCACTGATGGGCATTGACAGGCATCACTGATGGGCACTGAAAGGCAGCACTCATATGGCACTGATAGGTGGCACTGATAGGCAACACTGACTGGCACTGCTAGGTGGCACTGACAGGCACTGATAGGTGGCACTGACGGGCACTGATAGGAGGCACTGATTGGCAGCACTGATAGGTGGCACTGACTGGCTCAGATGGGCACTGATATGTGGCATTGATGTGCACTGGTAGGCACTGCTATGTAGCATTGATGTGGCACTGATGGGTACTGGCAGGTGGCATTGATGGGCACTGACAGGTGGCATTGATGGACACTGACAGGTGGCACTGATGGGGCTACACTGATCATCAGGGCACTGATCATCAGTGCCCTGATGATCAGTGTACATGTCCCCTCTGGGGAATGCTGATTACCGGCTCTCCTCTCCTCACGAGCTGAAGAAATGCAGATAACCGGCATTTCGTTATTTACATGTGATCAGCTGTGATTGGACACAGCTGATCACATGACAGAGCCGATGTCATCGGCTCTTTCCACTGATCAGTGATCCGCTGTGTCCCAGGGACATAGCGCACCACTGATCGCTGCGCTGCGTGCCCCCCTGGGGCGCGCACGTGTGGTTAGAGTGGGAGGACATCATATGATGTCCTCCCAGAATGAGAGACCGCCGATTTTACGTCATTACCTTATATGGCGGGCGGGAGGCAGTTAAAGAAAAAATAGTGATATGCTCCCCTCCTCTTACCTCCCTACTTAACCTTTTATGCAGCTGCTGGGGTAAGGAGTGAAAGGGAATTTTATAGACTGTCACTATAGAATGACAGCTCTGAGTCTGCTATGGCTGCTGATATCAAATCCAAGATGGCGGCACCCAGCAGCAGTCTCAGGCCTTTTGGATACCTACACAAGGGTTGTACAGGTAATAGCATGCATAAAATACATTAAATGAAGATATAATTGTATGGGAAGATTTTTCTTTAATTAGTAGTCTAGCAACAGTGTCTCTTTAGGGTGACTAGGTCCTCATTTTCTGGAAGCTGTCCTAGAATAAATAAATTCCCTGGCCTGGTAGCTGTCAGGCTGCTCTGCCCATTATTTGCAGTTCTTTGTGGTTGGGCATGTCCACTGCTCTGTCTACGGCTCCCATATCGTAAAGTAGCATATAGGAAGGAGGGGCCAGGCATGGTGCACACTGATGAGGATGTGTAACCACTTGAGGATACACACAGTAGAATGGAGCCAACAGGCTGCTCTGTCAGGCAAGGAGGAGAAGCTGATATTGGACAATAATACAGAATTTATGGTCTGCTTCCTACTGCACCCCCAAGAGTACCCAGTCTGACCTGCCTTTCTTTTGCTTTTCTAGGACCCAGCAAGTGACAGGGGAAGGTGTTCTCACATCATGAGGGGCAGATGAGACTACCTTGTTTGATGCATGGTTTGGTTTGGCAGTGACAACTGGTCGCTGATGTGGGGTGTGTGTGAAAACTGCTGTTTCTTACTTCTGACCTCTGCACTCACATTGATTGAAAACCCCTTTCATGGGATTTTAAAGGCAACCATAAAACAAACGATATACTGCATTTTTTATAAAAACATTATTTTATTAATTATATCCTTGTGATAACAAAAAATCCGTAAACTTTAAAAATAATTTTTGGATACAATGCTTCACATATCAGTAGTTTCCACAGGAATATAATTTTTTTTGTGCCTCCTTGTTACAAGGTTGATATTCAGAACCATACAAATATTGACAATCTCTATACAGTGGTATCCCCAACTATTACATGTACAAAACATGTCCACGCTATCACAATCCATTGGTTCTTGGTAGGTTAGTTTGGGGTAACCAATGCGTTTCATTAGCTTCTTCCTCAGGGAAATCATACCACTCTGTAATATAAGGTTCATATCATAATCAACTATATCCACATTACGGCGAATTTCAAGGAAAAAACAAATTGTTTTCAAATATATTGTAATAAAAAAAAAGGATTTGTCTTGCGTATATCATAATCTGTTAGATATGGAAGCCATCTCCTATAACCAAGGTGTGGCAAGTGATTACCACCTCTGATGGATTCACACAAGGACCTCTTAAACCTCGCCTCCCACTGTTATAAAAGGAAGGGGATGATACTAATACATCTGATTTTAAGTAAAATTATTCTATATCTCTCAGGTATTGGATGGGTAGGATAGTTTAAGGCAAAATAGCTAAATTCTCCTAGTTTATAGTAGTGCTCTGAAAAATAGGGAATAGAAACATCTACTATATCCTGCCAAAAATTCACTGGTAAACAACCAATCCAAAATTACATTGTCCTCCACCAGAGAGGCTATATAGTCAAGTATCAATTAATATCACAAAATAATCTCCCTCCATTTAATTAGACTTGACAAAAATTCAAAAAAATAATTAAACTTACAAATTAGCCATCCATGGTTCTGATTTAAGAATCTCCAAGCCACTTGCATGAGCTGTCTCCACCTTGGATATGTGTCCAACAAGTGAGTACTAAAGAACATTTATTATATAGGACAAGCTCAGTGGGGGGAGCCAAATATCCTCTTATAAAGATCAGCTGCAAGTTTTCCAATATGGGTCTCTCATAAGGGAGGAAAATGGCACCCAGTCAGGTCCTCTGGCATTAATCTCACACTGCGCATGTGTGGTCAGTGACGCGACGCGCAATGATGTCACATCCGGCTTTATGACGTGATATCAACTCGTGTCATGTCCGGTTTCACCACAAGGATTTCCAGATAGCCAGGACCTCTGCACTCTGCATTACATAATACTGATCCCCCACACTCAGCATTACATACTACTGACCCTGACACTCTGCTATACTTGCCTTACTTAGTACTGACCCCACTCTGCCTTACTTAGTACTGACCCCTGTATTCTGCATTACTTACTACTGGACCCTGCAGTCTGCCTTACTGCTGGCCTCGGCACTCTTCCTTATTTACTACTGATCCTGGTACACTGGACTACATATTACTGACCTCAGCACCCTGCGTTACATACTACTGACCCTGCCAAATGTCTTACTACTAATCTCTGCACTTTGCATTTCACACTACTAACCCCTGCACTCTGTATTATCTACTACAGCCCATGCACTTTCCATTACAAACTATTGACTCTTGCACTCTGCCTTACTTACTAGTGACCCCTGCACTCAATGTTACATAATACTGAACCCTGCACTCTGCAATACAGACTACTTGCCCCCTGCATTCTGCATAATATATTACTAACCCCTGCATTCTGCATTACATACTATTCCCTCCTGTACTCCGCATTACATAATAAAGACTCCTGCATTGTTGTCATTTACCTTGGTTGGAGGCTGAGTTAACGAGAGGGCTTCCCTTGCAGCTCTGGCCCGAGCACTCCCAAATGTGGTGACAGAAATACAAGGCTCAAAGAAGCATGGGTTCTGGTAGCTTGATAGCAGGTGACTGCCACGGTCAGAGACGTAGTCAAGGTAAGCCAGGAACATACACTGTGAGACAGCAGCATGGTCAGGAAGCAGGCTGAGGCCAGTACCATGGAAGCAGACACAGCAAGGTCCAGAAGCAGGCCAAGGTCAGCACCAGGGGAGCAGGCAGAGACAGGTCCAATAGCAGGCCTGCACCAGGGAAGCAGGCAGAGAATAGTCAGAGGGAAGTCAAGGTCAGAATAAGAATCCACAGAGTGAGGTCAGGAACAAGCCGGGTCAGCAACAGACGATTAGTGAGTAAAAGCAGGAACACGGATCACGGGGAGCTGAAGAACATCCAGCAATTAGCACACAGCAGGATATCTTCTAAATAGGCAGCTTGGAGCAAATGCATGAGGACATGCACACCAATGTGTGCTGGTGCACAGAAATCCGCCAACATGTCAGTGCAGCTGGATATTAGCTCAGTCTTGCCTGTGTGCTGGTACATGTGCATGTGCATTAGCTGCACAAGAATGAGCGTTAGCTGTATTAGTTTCCTGACAACTGTTCTTTACATACTACTGACCTCTGCACTCTGCCTTATATACCACTGACCCCTGCACTCTGTGTTACATATTAATGAACCCTGAATTCTGCATTACATACTATTGAACCCTGCATTCTGTGTTACATACTACTGACCCCTGCACTATGCATAATATATTACTAACCTATGTACTCTGCAGTACATACTATTGACTCCTGTACTCTACAGTACATAATAATGACCCCTGCACTCTTCTTTACATACTACTGACCTCTGCACACTGCCTTGTATACCACTGACCCCTGTGCTCTGTGTTACATACTACTGAACCCTGAATTCTGCATTACATACTATTGAACCCTGCACTCTACATTAAATACTACTGACTGACTACCCCTGCACTATGCGTAATATATTACTAACCCCTGCACTCTGCAGTACATACTATTGACTCCTGTACTCTACATTACATAATAATGACCCCTGCATTCTTTCTATATACTACTGACCTCTGCACACTGCCTTATTTACCACTGACCTTGTGTTACATACTACTGAACCCTGAATTCTGCGTTACATACTATTGAACCCTGCACTCAACATTACATACTACTAACTCCTGCACTCTGCATAATATATTACTAACCCCTGCACTCTGCATTACATACTTTTGACTCCTGTACTCTGCATCAAATAATAATTGTTCCTGCGCTCTTTTTTACATACTACTGACCTCTGCACACTGCCTTGTATACCACTGACCCCTGTGCTCTGTGTTACAAACCACTGACCCCTGCATTCTGTGTTACATACTACTGACCCCTGAAATCTGCCTCACTTAATACTAACCCTTGCACTCTGCATTACTTATTTTTTAACCCTGCACTCTGCATTACATACTACTGGCCTCTGAATTCTGCATTACTTACTCCTGATCTATGTATTCTGTCTGTTACTTACTCCTGAACCCTGAACTATGTGCCTTACATACTACTGACCTCAGCACCACTTACTTCTGATCCCTGCACTCTGTGGAGGAAGGAGAGATGACAAAAACTGCTGTGTCGAAAACAGAAGGCATCATACATGTAATGTTTTATTTTACCCATTGTTCTCCTTTAAATTACATTTAGAGACCCAGAATATATTCAGCTTTATACATTAAGCTTGCCCTGCAAATGTTTGCATGCATCACGCCATCTCTTTAATATCACAATACATTTGATTATTATGTCATCTGTTTAAATCTTAGACGAACATCTCTATATTGGGACAAGGCGAGCTGTACCAGTCCGCTGGCATGTGCTCCATTAGGACGTTACGCAAGCACAGGTAAAGGTATGGCCACATTCCATTTGGTGACAAAGTGCATTCATAACAAAATCAGAATAAATATCAATGCACACAAAGGGGAAGAAATGGAAGTCAGCGACCTTTCCCTTATGAAATATGTTATCTGTCAGTCAGTTTGCTGCAAGCTATAGTGTGCTTTCAGCAGGTATACATTCTAAGTGGTATTTTTAACATTGACCTGAAAGTAATGTTCTGTATGACTTTGACATACTTGCTGTCCCGTATTTTGTTATTCTATTTCATGATCCTGAATACGGCTGCCAGACTCATTCACCTTTCCAACCGCTCCATCTTTGCCACCCCCCTCTGCCAATCCCTCCACTGGCTTCCGATTGCGCAACGGATCAAATTCAAAATCCTAACACTGACGTACAAAGCTGTCCACCATACTGCCCCGAACTACATCACTGACCTAATATACAAGTACCGCCCAGCACGCACACTATGCTCCTCACAAGACCTCCTTCTCTCTAGTTCCCTGGTCTCCTCCTCCCATGCCCGCCTCCAGGACTTCTCCAAGGTGTCACCCATCCTCTGGAACTCCCTGCCCCAACCCATCAGATTATCACCTACTATCCTCTCCTTTAGGCGCACCCTGAAAACCCATCTCTTCAGGGAAGCCTACCCCACCCCCTGCTAACTTGCCGACCTCCTCCACTCTTCCTACCACTCCATCTCCCACAGCTATCTCCTCCTGTACCACTATCCCCTCCCTCCTAGATTGTAAGCTCGAAAGAGCAGGGCCCTCGATCCCTTCATGTTTTGCATTGTATTGGTATTGTTCTGTCACATGTTCTGCCCCCCTTTGTAATGTACAGCGCTGAGCGAACCATTGGCGCTTTATAAATACTGTATAATAATAAAAATAATAATAATGTACAGCTCTTTATAGCATTTGGGCTGTACTGCCCTGAGAATCCATCTGCAGAAGTTATTGGATTTTGGAACAATGCCCTACGTTCCCTGGCTTTATCTAACCCCAAGGCACACCCTAAGGCCTAGTTCACACTGACTTTGAAAGCAGGCATTTGAAGGGCATTTGAAGGCATTATGACATAAATGCATTACAGTGAAGGAAATAAGTATTTGATCCCCTGCTGATTTTGAATGTTTGCCCACTCACAAAGAAATGATCAGTCTAAAAATCGAATGGTAGCTGTATTGTATTATTTGCTGACCCCGCTCTGTGATTTTACGTGGCTTACAACTTGGTGGCTGAGTTGCTGTTGTTCCCAGTTGCTTCCACTTTCTTATAATACCACTAACAGCTGACCGTGGAATATTTAGTAGAAAGGAAATGTCACGGATGGACTTATTGCACAGCTTACAACTCATCACGGTACCACGCTTGAATTCACTGAGCTCCTGAGAGCGACCCATTCTTTCACAAATGTTTGTAGAAGCAGTCTGCATGCCTAGGTGCTTGATTGTATACACCTGTGGCCATGGAGGTGATTGGAACACCTGAATCCATTGATTTGGAGGGCTGGCCCAATACTTTTGGCAATATAGTGTATATCAGGTGATCTGGTCTCTTTGGTGAATACATGACATCTCAGGTGTCAGCTAAAGTATCCTGCAGATGTATACATATGGAAAAATAATTTCTCCCGACCACTAAGTGGATGATATGAGGAAGAATCAACGCTGCTTTGGAGGAACATTTGTGTTTGACCTATTTCTAATCAGATAGGTCCAATTATGAAGGTGAGAGTGGAGTGAGAGTGGTGGTGGGACCCTCTGCTATCCTTTGATGCACATTAAATCCAGAGAGAGCACTGGAGTTGATCACTTTTAAAGGGACACTCATCTCTAAGCTTTTCTTTTATTTGCACATTGGGATTTATATGTTGATTGCACTCATATATGGTGCATTTCTCTATATGTGAATTATTCGTTATTTGTATTAAGGTATTTGCGTTAGACTGATTTTGTTTTGAATACGCTTGCATTTATTATTGTATACGACTGCTATATACCATCAGATGGCAGGCATTCTGCTCATGCATTGTAGTGCATTGCGAGTATAATTTTGCTCACATTTTCTTTTCACGTGGGGAGAATTCTGGCTGCTAGAAAGAAAACACTGAAATCCATGGAACAGTAACTATTTTTTTTCTCACACAAGGACAATTATCTGGGCATAGAAATGTTATTATAGCTATGATGATTAACCCCTTCACTGCCAAAGAGGTTTTTTTGGCACATTTTAGGCCTGAAGATTACACAAAACCCCCAAACATTATATATTTTCTGAAAGCAGAAACCCTAGAGAAAAGAATAGTGGTAGTTCTAATTTTTTTATGTCACACAATATTACCACAAAATTTCAGTAAATAACACACTAAAGTGAATTTTGGGGCAAACAAATGCAGTAAATTACCTAAATTTTTGGTAAATAAATAAAAGACATGGTTGCGCTGAGCAGGGGCGGACTGACAACTGATGGGGCCCCGGGCAATAGGGGATTATGGGGCTCCTGTGTCCTTGCCCAAACTCAAAAAAGCCTATGAAAAAGGTACCAGGGGCATGTCATGGGGCCCCCTACTGACCCCGGGCCCTCGGGCCCTCGGGCAGTGCCCGAATTTCCAAATGGTCAGTCCGCCCCTGGCGCTGAGTAAATAAGTACCCAACATGTCAAATCTTAAATCTGAGTCTGCCTGTCAATTTTATACACAATCCCGGTGGCTGCAGATTGTGTATAAAATGACGTACAGACCTGGCAGCGAAAGGGTTAAACTTGACGAAGCCAGGAGCTGAGAGCTGAAATCCCTGGGAGGGATCCCCTTAACCTCTTGGCACTGGCCGAACACAAATGTGCAGCCTCCCAGCATCTGGGCCTAGACGCCGAGCATTTACGTTCAATTAAAAAAAAAATATGTGCTAAGAGCGCGTGCCCTACGCGCTCCCAGTACACTTGTTTAGTACTCACGGAAAGGTCCCGATCTCCTCTTTCTGACAGTGAATCACGGCGGTCACATTATTATTACAGGATTTATATAGCGCCAACAGTTTGCGCAGCGCTTTACAATATAAGGGAGACAGTACAATTACCAGGGGCGGACTGACCATTTGGAAACTCAGGCACTGCCCGGGTTAGTAGGGGGCCCCCATGAGATGCCCCTGGTACCTTTTTCATAGGCTTTATTGAGTTTGGGCAAGGACACAGGGGCCCCATGATCCCCTATTGCCCGGGGGCCCCATGAGTTGTCAGTCCGCCCCTGACAATTACAATACATTTCAGTACAGAAGGAATATGAGGGCCCTGCTGGTGGAGCTTACAATCTAAAGGAACATGACCCTAAAAACCCGCCCTACCTCCTGGCTTCTGGAACCCTTAAAGGGCCGGGAGGCGCCGGAGCCAAGGAGTTAAAAGAGAAAACACATATGACCTATTTTTGGATAAATAGGTCCACTTCTTAAGGTAAGAGCGACTGTTGAAAGGTGGTGGGATTTCCTTCATTTGCATGTGGAAGATTCACAAAATATTTGTGAATGCACATCACTACTGAAGAGCCTTTAAACTGGATTAATATACACTCACTGGCCACTTTATTAGGTGCACCTTGCTAGTACTGGTTTGGACCCCTTTTTGCCTTCAGAACTGCCTTAACCTCCCTGGCGGTATTCCCGAGTGTAGCTCGGGGTAAAGTTTCAGTACCAAAAGCGGTAACCCCGAGCTACACTCGGGCTTACCATGCGGCGTTGCACTGGGATTCACTGCAGCGCTTACCTTGTCCTTCGCTCCCGCGATGTGTCCCCTGCAGCGTCCCCGGCCATCTCCTCCGGCCGATGCCGGCATCCGGCTTCCGTGTTCCGGTCCCTGTGACGTTGGGACGTTCGGGCGCTGACGGCAAATTTGAAAATTTTAAAAATGACATTTTTTTAAAAACGATTATTACATAGTAAAACATTGCTGTTTCAAAGCATTTCACATACATTTTGTCCCTACTGCTTTGTCCTCTGCCCTGTCTGCATTTTGACTGTTCTTTCTGCCTGGAAACTTAGAAAAATCCATGGCGTCCAAAAAGCGCCCCTTTAGCGATATTAAATCAGAACCACTTAATGATAATGATAATGATTCGTGGGGAAATTCGTCATCAGACACTGAAAACGATTCTGCGACTTTGCTCAGCGATGTGCAAACTTGGCGCTATATTTCAAATTTCAGTGCTTTTGGTTTGATTATATTATTGAATTAAATTTATTATTGTTATATTGTTATTTTTTATGATTATTTATTAAATTATAATTTATGATTTCGTGTTTCAAGTTTTATCATATCCGGAATGTTTATTAGACTCTTGTTCGGACAGATTTCAGTGAGTTATTTCTAAATGACAGGCCTACAATTAAAAAAAATACATATTTCCATGCAAAAAATGGTACCGCTTTCAGCACCAAAAATCTGAAATAATCATACCGCCAGGGAGGTTAATTCTTAATGGCATAGATTCAACAAGGTGTTGAAAACATTCCTCAGAGATTTTCGTCCATATTGAGAAGACAGCAGATTTGCTGCACATCCATGATGCGAATCTTCCGTTCCACCACATCCCAAAGGTGCCCTATTGGAATGAGATCTGGTGACTGCTGAGGCATCATAGTACAGTGAACTCATTGTCATGTTCAAGAAACCAGCTTGAGATGATTTGAGCTTTGTGACATGGTGCATTATCTTGCTGGAAGAAGCCATCAGAAGATGGGTACAATAAAGGGATGGACATGGTCAACAACAATACTCAGGTAGGCCGTGGCGTTTAATTGATGCTCAATTGGTACTAAGGGGCCCAAAGTGTGCCAAGAAAATATCCCCCACACCATTACACCACCAGCCTAAATTGTTGATACAAGGCAGGATGAATCCATGCTTTCATGTTGTTTACTCCAAATTCTGACCCTACCATCTGAATGTCGCAGCCGAAATCGAGACTCGTCAGAACATGCTACGTTTTTCCAATCTTCTATTTTCCTATTTTGGTGAGTAGCCCATCTGCTTCAAGGTTTGACGTGTGTTCAGAGACGGTATTCTGCATACCTTGGCTGTAACGAGTGGTTATCTGAGTTACTGTTGCCTTTCTATCATCTCAAATCTGTCTACCCATCCTCCTCTGACCTCTGATATCAACTAGGCAATTTTCCGTCCACACAACTGCCGCTCACTGGATATTTTTTCTTTTCGGACCATTCTCTGTAAACCCTAGAGATGGTTGTGTGTAAAATCCCAGTAGATCATCAGTCTTTGAAATACTTAGATCATCCCGTCTGGCACCAACAACCATGCCATGTTCACAGTCACTTAAATCTTTCTTCCCCATTCAGATGCTCAGTTTGAACTTCAGGAAGTCGTCTTCACAACGTCTAGATGTCTAAATGCATTGAGTTGCTGCCATATGATTGGCTGATTAGCAATTTGTGTTACCAAGCAATTGAAAAGGTGAACCTAATAAAGTGGCTGGTGAGTGTAAGAACAGTCAGGTCACAAAGGAAAATATTTTTTGCAGTATATGGACTGTTGTTTTCTTATATTTCTTTGGCTACATTTATCCTGTAAGGATTAATATTTGTGTAATATGAAATTATAGTTACTTGGTATTAACACATGTTGTGAGTTGTGCATATTAGGTGCATTATTGGTACACATTTTTTGGGGGTTGCACAATATTGCTTTATATTTAAGTTGAAGGTGTGAGAATACAAATAGCAGTGTGGGCAGCAACATTCATTTTAATTCATATAGGTGCTTTTATGTTATAAAGGTCTAGATTTGGCAGAGAACGTTAAAAGCTTTACATCACTAAATTTGTCTCAAAACACCATCCAAACCGTTCCCTCCAGTCCTCACAGGACCTCCTACTCTCTAGCTCCCTCATCACCTCCTTCCATGCTCGCCTCCAGGACTTCTCCAAAGCATCCCCCATCCTCTGGAAATCCTTACCCAAATCTGCCTGACAATATCTTACGCTATCCACCTTTAGATGATCCCTGAAAACCCATTTCTTTAGAGAAGTCGATCCTGCTTCTAATTAATAAAACTGTCATTTTTACTTTCTCCATCAGCTCATCCCCTACATTTATTATCATTTGTATCACTTGATCCTTCCACTTAGATTGTAAGCTTTAACAAGCAGGACCCCCTGATTCCTTTTGTATTGCGTTGTATTGTAACTGTTTTTTCTGCCTTCATTATGTAAAGCATTCAGACGTAACACGTAGGGCGGAGCTAATTGGTCCAGGAGAGTAAGATCCTGTGGGCTATATGGACAATCGATCCCTGAGCAGCTTTCTGGCAGAGCAGCAGTGATGGGTGTAGCATGTGAGTGAGTGCAGCATTAGATCTCCATGGTATTCAAGATGGTTGTTTTTAATCATTCATGCGGGTGCATATGCCTTTCATTTCTTTTAAAAAATGAATGAGCGCTATGGATTGTCGTTTATTTTATTGAGCTTGAGATCCAGAGATCATAAGAGCCATTTGGGGAGTGACATCCTGACCAAGGTTTTTCCCCACATTGATTGAATCTATCTGGTTGAGCTGTGCATTTTGGTTCCCAGGTGATTTTTTTTTTTTTTAATTTACCTTTGTAGTGAGGGTCAATCAGTCAGGTGCGAGCACATCTTTGGGGGATTCACATCTGTCACTTATCTGAAGCACATTTTATTTTCCATACTGATTATGTTTTGGACCTTAGAGGCTTTTTTTGGACTTTGATCACCATTGGTCTTTATTATGATTATGTTCAACAGTGATTTGTAACATATATACTCACCTTGCAATACTGATGATTTGTTATATATGACAATAATTACAGTGTGAGTGATTCCCAGTGGTATTTATATACACTTTACAATATTTGTTGCTATAGTTAACCAGTTAACACTAAGTGCAGCACTTTTGTATAAATAACTATATAAATCCTGCATAATAATAATAATTTCATTGAAATACCGCAAGGTGTGTCAGTAAGTGTTGGGTAATTGAGGTGTCCTTTCTTCAGGTGTGCAGAGAAATTACAAAACAATTTAGCAGCTCTTCTGGTGGTAGCTCTACATCAGAAAATGTGAGCAGTATTTCTACTTAACAATTTCTCGAGATAAACCCAGTCTTAGGCTAGTTTCACAGTTTGCATTTGATCTGGTTTTTCAGTGCGTCTTGCGTTTTAGCACATGCGGTTTTTACATGTTTTTGATGTGTTTTGCGGGTTTTTTTTCAATGTGTTGCTGGGCAGATTAAAACGCAAACTGCATCAAATACGCAAAAAATGCTCTACATGCTTTTCTACAGCATCTCCATTGAAGTCTATAGAACCAAAAATGCAACATTTTGCGTTTAACCACTTCAAGTCTGAACACTCCCCCCCCCCTTCTTGCCGAGGCCAATTTTCAGCTTTCAGCGCTATCACACTTTGAATGACAATTGCGCGGTCATGCAACTCTGTACCCATATGAATTTGTTAGCATTTTTTTGAGACAGATAAAACTTTATTTTGGTGGTATTTATTCACCACTAGGATTTTTATTTTTTTTGCTATATAAATGAAAAAGTCAAAAAATGTTGAAAAAAGGTGTTTTTCTTATAAAATTTTGCAAATAAATAATCTTTCTTCATAAAAAAAATAAAAAAATAACCCAAATTGGTTTATAACCAAAAATTATAATTTAAAAATTTTTTTTTACATTGTTTATTTTTTTTATATTATTATTTATGTTTAACATACTGTCACCTTAGCAGTACAGTGTCACCACAGTGACACTATACTATTTGTGGGGGGTGATGAAGATTTTTTTTTTTGTCTGTTTTTAGACTGATTGCTTTTATACCCATAAAGGCTGTAAAAGCAATAATTTCTCCTTCTCTCTGGCTGCATTCTTGCAGCCATTGAGAAATACTGTGAGAGCTGTGATTGGTCACAGCTTGTCACATGGTACAAGGCTGTTGTGAATAGCCTTGTACCATGTGACCTCTGTGATCATTCACAGATTTCACACGTAGTAAGCAATGATGTCAGGAAGTGACATCTTGCTTACTACTAGTCATGTGATCACTGATTGGCCAGCGATCTGTGTCCTCCGGACACAGCGGTGCCGATTGTGGTGCTGCACATTCCTAGGGAGCGCGCACAGGAAATGGATGCGGGGGGACGTTTAGAAACGTACACCCGCATCGGCAGCACTCCCGTCCGGCCGTTTATCTACATGGGCCGGATGGGAAGTGGTTAAAAAAAAGTCCCTGACCTGTTCTAAAAAATGTACCGGATGAAAATGTGAACCTGTCCCATAGAAAATCATGTTAAATGGGCTACTGTGCGTTTCTGCAAAACGCAACGGACAACGCATAGGTGTGTCAAACCTGATCTGCTGACTTGCACAGTGAAGCACAGACATTGTCATACTTAAACTTAGTTCAAGTTAAAAAAAAAAAGGGGGGACAGAACTTAGGCCAAGCAATAGATGAGTCAAAAACCGAACAAAATATGTGTAGATCGTGTAATCATGAGTTTTTGGCATCATTATTGTGCCAGCTGGACACACAGTTTTGGGTTGTCATTGAAAGTGCCTGATCCAACATGCTGAGTTGTTTTTTTTTAGAAAAATTAAACAAATGATGGCACAATAGTAGGTGCCATTTTAGTTTTTCGATCCATAGAACATTCAGTTTTTGACTCGTCTATGGCTGGCCTTAAATTCAATGAGAACCCTTGATGACCTTTACATCCTCTGCCCCCCTCCATACCCCAGCAAGGGTAATCTCCTGGAGCTGTTGGGGTTAACATATCTGCTGTAACATTCAACTGGACCAGTGCCAACTATCCCCACCTATTCTGCCCCTTCCTTCATTCATAGAAGCTGTACTATAGCTTCCAGCAATGAAAAACGTTCTATAAATGGACGGTTCAAGTCTAAAACAATTGTAAATCAGTTAGCACCAACACTACCCTTTTGGCTCAGAGAACTCCTCTCCTTTTACATCTCAGATAATACAACCTCCGTCACGTACCTAACAAAGGCCTATTTCATCCCGACGTAGACTAGTGCTGAAGGGCAGTACTTATGATGGAATACAACACTCTTTCATGTTAAATATCAGGTCATTGTGTCATGATATCTGTGTTCTATTTATGGAACAAAACACTAATTATATTGTACACAGCTACCAAATAGAAATCTCACCCGAGAGCTTACCGTATATAGAACTGCAAGAAAGGGGAGTGTTGCAATTTTCTCCACCTGATCCACTGTCTCTGATCTGAGTCTGATCTAGACATACACCCCGTTGACCTTCTAGCCTAGCCAGAGTTCCCATACAGGTGCCTGTAGGCACAGCAACTGAGACCTATGGACCAAGAAAGAGGGGAAAATGCAGGAGGATAGGATAGGGTAGGGATGGGTTGAAAGCCCTGTCTAGGTATTTATTGCTGATCCAGAAAAAAGATACTAACAGTCCCGTTTGGGAGGAGTTGTTCACTAGATTGACTCGTCTTGAATGTGAACGGCCATAGATGAATTGAAATTTGGCTGACCCCCTGTACACCGCCCTGTTGCCCCCTGTCCTATGCCTTGCTGGCACCCTGTACACTGCCTTGCAGACATCCTGTACACTGCCTTGCTGCCCCCTGTCCTCTACCCCTCTGACACCCTGTACATTGCCTTGCTGCCCCCTGTCCTCTGCCCCTCTGACCCCCTGTACATCGCCCTGTTGCCCCCTGTCCTATGCCCTGCTGGCACCCTGTACACTGCCTTGCTGCCCCCTGTCCTCTACCCCTCTGACACCCTGTACACTGCCTTGCTGCCCCCTGTCCTCTACCCCTCTGACACCCTGTACACTGCCTTGCTGCCCCCTGTCCTCTACCCCTCTGACACCCTGTACACTGCCTTGCTGCCCCCTGTCCTCTACCCCTCTGACACCCTGTACACTGCGCTGCTGCCCCCTGTCTTCTGCCTCATTGACACCCTGTACACTGCCCTGCTGCCCCCTGTCCTCTGCCCTGCTGACACCCTATACACTGCCCTACAAACTAATAGCCTCTGTACACTGCAGTACAAACTGCAAACCTTATTTTTTGCCCTGCTGATCCCCTGTACATTACCCTGATGCCCCCTGACATATTTTACTGCACCCCCCACATCAGACAGGCTAGATCCGGCCCTGGTCACTGCTGAACCAGCCAAATTTTGATCTATGGCCAGCTTAAGCCAGATCAGGACCAGTAAAACAAGCTTCATGCTTGTTTGCCAAAGGGCTGCTAGGCGATCATGGCTACATGTATACTGTATATTGCATGCATTATTATGGGAGCTTATAGGATGGTTGTGTGCTTAGCCTTGGCTTATAGGATAAGTTCATCTTTTGCTAAAAAATACTAAATACACAATTTGTTTTTTTTCGCAGGTAAAAAAATGTGCATTTATTATTTTTTGTTCCAGGAGCCTGTAAACCATTGCACATGCGACCAGTGCCATGCAGGTCTCCTGCAGACCTGTTAGTATATCTGCTTGCCTGTACAGGATGTATGGGCAAGCAGATATACTGACAGGAAGAATCAGTGAACTACCATGGTGCTCCACAGCTCTGTGGTAGTTCATTGAGAACTACAAGCCGACAGCCGCTAAGGCTGTTGGGACTTGTAGTTTCCCATTCACAGAGAACTGCGGAGCCCTGCACTGCCACGTTTTTTTTTACATTTTGACAGCTAGCAGCAGAAGACCCCCTGCTAGCTGTCAGTGCAGGGGAGCAGGGGGAGTGGAGCCAGGTCTGTTCATAACATTATACATGTTACACCCTGAATATGAGTGTGGCATGTAACATGTTATGAAAGGGGAACTTATACTTTGATGCAATCTGGGCTGCAATACAGACGTTGTCAGGTCTTTTTGATGTTATCTTACCTGCAGAGCACAATCATGAACTTTATATAGCCTCCACAATAATAGCCAGGAGTAATGCATAGCATATCATGTTTGTCCTCTACACTCATGGCTCCTGGGTGATACATTGGCTTTTTTTTTTTTAGGTCAGATTAGGTTGCTAGCCAGTATTCTTAGCCAAAGTGTGACGTGTGCATGTTTATCCAGCAGTTACCACGTATTTACCTATTCACTGCGACGGTTGTAATATTAATAAATGGGTGTTTGAATTGTATCTGATATGTCTTTCTGGAATTACATGTCTCAGCATTTGCTGGAACCAGTTGCTTCATAAAGGAGTGGACTGAATTATGTCATCCTTATCACTACTGTCACTATTATTGTCATTACTTTTTATTGTCACGATTACCTATTTTTAACTCCAGTGCTGTCATATGTGCCCATTTTTGCCCAAATATTGTAATGATTGCACATGTATTGCCTGTGTATTGTCATGAATACCTATTTGTTGCCCATGCATTCTAACAATTGCTTGTTTGTCTTCCATGCATTGTTAGAAATGCCTTTCTATTTTGCCACCATATTGTTAAGTCCGTGCTGTCTGTCTAGAACAGTGCTTTTCAACCTTTTTTCAATCAAGGCACCCTTTAAAATTGTGGATAATCCCAAGGCATCATTCAAAATTCTGCACAATCTCAGGGCACCCCAATCTAAAATGTAAAAAACTATGCTACACACATCCAGTACACCCAACTTTAAAGGTGATTTGTTCTTCCAAAGCAAATTCACTGGTACCGACTAGTATTCCAGTGTGTCGCTCTCATTTTTGCTCCCTCAATCTGCTAATGTGAACCCAGTGCTGACAGAGAGGGGCAGGGGAGGGCCAAACAAGGATGATGTGCATGCAACCAACATCCCTCTTATCAACTGATGTCATTGGTTAGGATGCTGGCGACTAGAAGGCCATAAAAGTGCACAATGAAAACCTGTGGCTTTGTGTACTAAAAGGCAGGATTGATCCACCTGCTGGCTTGTATACAATTTTTGGGTATTTGCCAAGGCACCCCTAAAGAAGCCCAAAGGCATCCCAGGGTGCCTGGGCACCCTGGTTGAGAAAGGCTGGTCTAGAGGACTATATTAATATACAAATGAATCCAGTGTTGACCAGTATCTATTAAACCACAGCACTGTTAGCCCCAGTGCCTAGGCAAGGTCATCCAGCGCCCAGGGCAAAGATGCTAAACTGCGCCCCCTGTTCATGATGTGCATGCTTAGGGGATCCTACACCCAGCAGTTGCTCACTTGTCAAAATCACTGCCACTGTTACTACTCCTGTCAGCCTTGAAACAGAAAGAAGGTGCCCCCATCCCTACAGTAAACCATTGCGTCCAGGGCAGCTACCCCTTCTGCCCACCCCTTGTCTCGGCCCCGTTTAACCCCATATTTTGCAGCCGCCTTTATACCATGGCTTCCATTTTGGTATGGTGCACTCTGTGCATGTTTATTACCTTTTACCATTGCCTCACTCCTTACCCTTGCCCCAATATCACGCTCTCCAAACTTGAAAGTTCCCGAGTATGCTTATATAGAGCAAGACATGCACCAAAATGGCAATGTGTCAGAGCACTGTTACTGTTCTGGGCACACTTGAATTGGGCATCCCATTTGGTACATTCCCCTTTACCTATTGGAATTACCTTCAGCAATCAGGCCTACTGATCCTCCCCGAAGAAATTAGAGACTTTCCTGAAGCCCCAATTTCATCAGAAGAATTAGATATTGCAGTCTCCGCTCTTGGCTCTGATGACCTATCACTAGATTTTCCCTTTTAATGGTGTCACCTATGTGTGGAATGTATTGAGAGGAGAGAGAGCAGCAGTGGTCCACAATTTCCCTTCCCTTAAAGGGGAACAAACGCTTTATGACCCACATATAAATAAGAGGGTCACGGTTATCCGGTGAGTCTTCTGTGGGGAAGGTAATGGCATGGGGGTGATTCCCTTCACAAAAAAAAGAACTTTGTGAATCATTGGAGAGGAGTGCAATAAGAACACGGAGCACTTTTTCAGTGGACACTTCTTTGATAATTATTGTTGTATGAATTAAGTACAGGACATTTTGATTTGGGACTTGCATATGCACTTTATTTTTGGATGTACTTGCATTTTGAAAACACTTATTTTGTATCGGGGCGGACTGACAACTCATGGGGCCCCCGGGCAATAGGGGATCATGGGGCCCCTGTGTCCTTGCCCAAACTCAAAAAAGCCTATGAGAAAGGTACCAGGGGCATCTAATGGGGCCCCCTACTGACCCCGGGCCCTCGGGCAGTGCCCAGGTTTCCAAATGGTCAGTCCGCCCCTGTTTTGTATGCACTTTGTGTGATATGTTAGTGTTTTTTGCATGTCAGTATTGCACATAGTGCTGCCACATAGTATATATCTTGAGCAGCACATTGGAGTGCGTTTGGATTAGCAGTTTTGCGTACGTTAATTATTTGAGGGTAGCTGTGGCACGGGTTCTGTTTGTTCTGAATTAGACAACCTAAAGCTGAACTCCAGGTGGATTTTAAGAAAATCATTGGGCGCAGTTGTGTATTTATCATAAAATCATTGCAAGTATAAGCATAGTTGCTAACTGTCACAAATTGCCCGTCACACTCATGGAACGCTGAAAAGTGATCACAGATTGTTTTTCAGAGGGTGGTAAGCATTACCACAGATGTGAAAGAGATAAAATCCGACATACATCATCCATTTCACACTCCCCACTTCCCAGGATGTCACTCCCCAGCCCTTTCCCATGTTACCCCCCAACTTGCATCACTGATCGACCATTTCCCAACCCATAGATAACAGATATCATTCATCAGCCCATTCTCACCCCCCCCAGCATACATGCATACCCCAGGCCTCCCCATACCTTCTACTGACAGGCATCACTACTAGCAACTCCCTACCCCCCAGTTGACATACATTATTCCATCGCTGCTTTTCCCTCACTGAACACCTGGTCACCCCACAGACACCACAACTGAAAGTCCTCTTTCCCCAACTGACTCACCCTCACCCATAGATATTCCCCACACAGTCACTTCACACTCCCTTCCCCCATCCCCTAATATTCCTGCAGGACCTCCTCATACCCCACAGCTGACAAACACTTCTCCCCAGACTTCCCTCCTTGAATAGTCAAACTCTCCTCAGTCCCCATAATAACCACAACGCAGTCCCTGGACACCCTTCCCCAACCCTTTACATTCCTCCTTCCCAGATAATGGGTATCCTTCCCAGCTGGGTTCATCTCCTCCACCCCCCACCTCACCTGACAGACATCCTTGCTGACAACAGTAAAACCTACAGGTGGCACATAAAGTAAGACCCACCACCATACCCTCAGACCTCCATACCTCCCATGCATCTTTTCTGTACAAAATGGTAGTAACATCGTACCCATCACTTTCCTCACTTCCGTATTCTGAGCATTTTTCTGCTTCACTTACTGCCTTCTCTCATACTCTCCACACTCCACTCTTGCACATACTACCCATCATCCTTTAGTCCACATTCCTCTCCTCTCCTGTATATGTTGATCACTGTCACACCCTCCACACTCCTCTCCTGCACATACTGCCCACTGTCACACCCTCCACACTCCTCTCCTGTACATAATTCCCACTGTCACACCCTCCATACTCCTCTCCTGTACATACTTCCCACTGTCACACCCTCCACACTCCTCTCCTGTACATACTGCCCACTGTCACACTCTCCACACTCCTCTCCTGTACATACTTCCCACTGTCACACCCTCCACACTCCTCTCCTGTACATACTGCCCACTGTCACACTCTCCACACTCCTCTCCTGTACATACTTCCCACTGTCACACCCTCCACACTCCTCTCCTGTATATACTTCCAACTGTCACACCCTCTACACTCCTCTCCTGTACATACTGTCCACTGTCATACCCTCCACACTCCTCTCCTATATATACTTCCCACTGTCACACCCTCCACACTCCTCCTGTACATACTGCCCACTGTCACACCCTCCACACTCCTCTCCTGTACATACTTCCCTCTGTCACACCCTCCACACTCCTCTGGAAAAAGTTCTGAAATGATTTATCTTTGTTTCATTTTTTCACATCACAGAAACCTGACATTTTAACAGGGGTGTGTAGACTTTTTCATATATATATATATATATATATATACACACACAATATTTCCAAAAGTATATTGCCAAAACACCTACATGGCCACAGGTGTATACAATCAAGCACCTAGGCATGCAGACTTCTTCTACAAACATTTGTGAAAGAATGGGTCGCTCTCAGGAACTAAGTGAATTAAAGCGTGGTACTGTGATAGGTTGCCACCTGTGCAATAAGTCCATCTGTGACATTTCCTTGCTATTAAATATTCCACAGTCAACTGTTAGTGGTATTATAATAAATTGGAGGCAACTGAGAATGACAGCAACTCAGCCACAAAGTGGTAGGCCACGTAAAATGAGAGAGAGGGGTCAGCGCATGCTGAAGCACACAGTGTACAGAAGTCACCAATTGTCTGCAGAGTCAGATGAGCACAACAGTGAGAGCTTCATGGAATGGGAAACAGCTGCATCCAAGCCTTACATCACCAAGTGAAATGCAAAGCATCGGATGCGGTGGTGTAAAGCACGCTGCCACTGTACTCTAGAGCAGGGGAGACGTGTTCTCTGGAGTGACGGACCACACTTCTCTGTCTGGCAATCCGATGGACGTGTCTGGGTTTGGCAGTTGCCAGGAGAACGGTACTTAACTCACTGCATTGTGCCAAGTATAAAGTTCGTTGGAGGGGGGATTATGTGGGTTGTTTTTCAGTGGTTGGGCTTGGCCCCTTCGTTCCAGTGAAGGGAACTCGTATGGAGTCAGCATACCAAGACATTTTGGACAATTTCATACTTCCAATTTCATGTGGGAAAAGTTTGGGGATGGCCCTTTCCTGTTCTAACATGACTATGCACCAGTGCACAAAGCAAGGTCTATAAAGACATGGATGAGCGAGTTTGGGGTGGAGGAACTTGACTAGACTGCTCAGAGTCCTGACCTCAGCCCCATAGAACGCCTTTGGGATGAATTAGAACAGAGATTGCAAGCCAGGTCTTCTCGTCTGTCATCAGTGCCTGACCTCACAAATGTACTTCTGGAAGAATGGTCAGACATTCCCATAGACACCCTCCTAAACCTTGTGGACAGCCTTCCCAGAAGAGTTGAAGCTGTTATAGCTGCAAAGGGCGGGGCCAACTCAATATTGAACCCTATGGACTAAGACTGGGATGCCATTAAGTTCATGTGTGTGTAAAGGCAGGCGTCCCAATACTTTTGGCAATATAGTGTATACATGTGCGATTTTGCAGAAGAGGGCTGCCCTGTAGCAGTAAAAGTGCTATAGGGCGGTCCTTAAGTGGTTAAAAAAGAAAAGATCCACAAAAATGGATCGGGTCCCGATTTGAAGAATATGCGCAGTAGGCGGACGGAATATTGAGACCTTACTACGCATGCATCGAGACACGTTCCGACGCATGCGCAGTAAGGTCACAAATTTCCATCCGCCTACTGCGCATGCGTCAGACCAAGACCCGACGCATGTGCAGTAGGTGTACAGAATTTCGGGACCTTACTGCGCATGCGTCAGACCAGGACACAACGCATGCACAGTAAGGTCCCAAAATTCCGGCCGCTTCTGCACATGTGTCAAATCGGATCCTGGTCTGACACATGCGCAGTAGCGAAGAAAGAACTTTGGAACCTTACTGAACATGTGTCGGGCTTTGATTTGACGCATGTGTACAAGACAGATGCAATTTTGGGACATTGCTGCGCATGCGTCGGGCCCTGATTTGACATGTGCGAGTAACTTCTCGAAATTCCATCCGCCTACGCCTTAGCCTGAGAAGGTGCAACTAAACAGAACTTGGGCGCTATAAGTGTCCAATCCTCCTCAGGTCAGCAGTATAACTCAAAGGATAAAGGCTTTCTGTAGCTCTTAATGGACCCAGGAAAAGGATGTTACAGCCATGATTTTTTCTGAGAGCTGGGCTATATCTCTGTGAGTAAGGTGGAGATAATAAGACCTGCCTATCGATCCAGGAAGGGGATATCTTATATGGTATAATTGGAACCCTGTGTATGTGGAGATCGGCTACTAAGGAGATCTATATCATAGGATCTTGGTGTGATCTAAAAAGAGTGTTGGCCCGTAGGGTCACTTGTTGGAGGTGAGCGGGCATTTTAGCCATTTTTGGATTTGTTTGGAGTGCACACCGCACGGCACCAGTTCCTTGTTGGTAGCGGAGCACTGTTTTTGTGGGGAGGATTCCAACAACACTATCATTGAACTTTACTGGACTTTTTGCTGCCTTATTATATTTGATTATTTTTCACAGGAATTGTTTTTTTCATTGTATATATTTTGATTGTCTCACCACACATATTTATTGTGTTTTGCATTTTTTTATTTTTCACTGCGTGTATTGTGTATACACTATACATTGTGGTTCAGCACTTGTCACTTTATGATTATCCCAATTTTTGGGTTCCACTTTCTTGACACAATTTGGTACGTATTATCCCATTTGGGGATTGGGTTGTGTTTATTATTTTTTTCACTGCATCCAGGGTTGTATTTATGAACCCTTTTTTGATATATTCACTGAGTTGCACTGTAGTTGCTTGCACTTTTTTAGATCCCATTGGTTCTTTTTATAGTTTATAATAATTTAATATTGTTTTTTTATTTTTAGCTCTGCACCATATGTACACTATTTATCGCATAGGCTTTGCAACCGTTGTCGATGATCCCTTCTCAACACTGAAGCCAGCACTGGAGAGACCAAGTAATTGGATCAGAGCGACTTCAGACTAGGTAAGTACAAACATATTTTCTTTTACAAGGTAGATAGAATAGGTTTAAAATGGGGGTGGAAGTAGATTTAAGCTTAGTTAGGTTTTAACGTGCCTCCCACTTTAAGTACAGAGTTCCCACAACTTGAGTAAGGTGGTTAACCTCTCCAGCATCCAAATAAATTCAAACATCAGGTTTGGGGTGGACTGGCCCTTAAAGCTTAATAACAATCGGCTTTATTTGTCTTCTGTCTCAGCTATGTTCAGAATGTAAGATGATCTCGCCAAAGCATTTTTGATTGCCAATTACTTTGTTTAATCCATTAAAATTTTTTCCTATGACTCAGGATAAAGAGAACATTAATCTCTGTGCTTCATGTTTGCCTGCTAATGTTTACGATCGACTTTCTGTTACTATCACCAGCCCTACGTTTACCCTGATTACCGCTGACACTAATTGGAGGTCAGGTTCAGATCTGTGGAGGCGGAGGTCCTGCACGCCTAGACCATTATTACCCCCATTATGGGTAAATAAAATGACATTCCAGGCACAGGTCAGTCTGCATCTATATCTGCTGGGCTTGGATTACAGGCAGGATCAGTCTCATACCATAGGCTTATATCCATGTGTATTCTTAAAGGGAAGGTCAAGTCTTTTTTATAACTTTCTCATACACATGTAAATAAAATCAGCATAGTGTAAATAATTTGTGTGCAAATATTTTCTTATATCTTGTTTCTATGTGTAATGAAATATGTACCTGATGGCAGTCATAGTCACTCATTTGATATGTAGCCTCTACGTTCTGATTTGCAGATTTACACAAGAGTTGTGCTTTACCGCTCCTTCTCACAATGCAAGTCAATGGGGTTGTTTTACTAAAGGCAAATAGACTGTGTAATTTGCAAGTGCAGTTGTTCCAGAGCTTAGTAAATTAGATGAAGCTTCATTTTGAAAAGAATATCCAATCGCATTCAAGGAAAAAAAACAGCATTTTTGCTTGCACATGATTGGATGATAACAGTCAGCAGATCTTCCCCTTATTTACTAAACTCTGGAGCAACTGCACTTGCACAGTGGACAGTCTACCAACACACTGAAAACAATACACTCCCTGTATGATAGATATCTCAGCAGCTGTTAAGCCGGGAGGTTAACAGACAATAGGTTAACCAAGGTTCCATGGAACCCTAGGGTTCCTCCAGAGATTGCTAGGGATACACCGAGCAATGAGCAATTTCTGCCTCTCTGATAAGTTCCCATTAACACCATTGATCATTTTAGCTAGCTGAATGCGGGTAATTTTTACCAATGACCACCAGTGTAAGGAAGATTCATCCCAATAAATATCACACTAATGTATCATGAGTTGTATATAGAGTACCGTATTTTTAGCTCCATAAGACGCACCTGACCATAAGACGCACCTAGGTTTTAGAGGAGAAAAACAAGAAAAAAATATTCTGAACCAATGGACTGCAGACACAGTACAGGGGATGACCAGAGACTGCGGACACAGTACAGGGGATGACCAGAGACTGCGGACACAGTACAGGGGATGACCAGAGACTGCGGACACAGTACAGGAGATGACCAGAGACTGCGGACACAGTACAGGAGATGACCAGAGACTGCGGACACAGTACAGGAGATGACCAGAGACTGCGGACACAGTACAGGAGATGACCAGAGACTGCGGACACAGTACAGGAGATGAGCAGAGACTGCGGACACAGTACAGGAGATGAGCAGAGACTGCGGACATAGTACAGGAGATGACCGGAGACTGCGGACACAGTACAGGGGATGACCGGAGACTGCAGACACAGTACAGGGGATGACCGGAGACTGCGGACACAGTACAGGAGATGACCGGAGACTGCGGACACAGTACAGGAGATGACCGGAGACTGCGGACACAGTACAGGAGATGACCGGAGACTGCGGACACAGTACAAGGGATGACCAGAGACTGCGGACACAGTACAGTAGATGGCCAGAGACTGCGGACACAGTACAGGAGATGACCAGAGACTGCGGACATACTACAGAAGACCAGAGACTGCAGACAGTAAAGGAGATTACCAGAGACTGCGTACCTTTGGGGAGGGAGGGGGAGCGGGTACCTGAATTTGACAGGTACCCGCTCCCACTTCCGCGGAGTTGTCCTTCCTTCTTCCTGCGGCGGCTTCTGTGACAGCCGGGTGCCCACTGCGCATGCGCCAGAAGCGCTGCGCTTTGTGAATGGCCCGGAACCTTCTGGGACCTGTCATGTGTCCCAGAAGACACCGGACCATTCACAAAGCTTGGCGCTTCTTGCACATGCGCAGTGGGCACCCGGCTGTCACAGAAGCCGCCACGGGAAGACTGCAGCGCTGGAGCGAGGAACAGGTAAGGCCCTGCAGGAGAGAACAGCTGAGCGGCCGGCCCGATATTCTGACATGGTGGCGGCAGAAATACCGGACCGGCCGCTTTACATTCGCTCCATAAGATGCACTGACATTTTCCCCCTTTTTTTGGGGGGAAAAAAGTGCACCTTATGGAGCGAAAAATACGGTACATTTTAGAGGCCAGAAATGACCACCAGTGTAAGGGGGATTCATCCCAGTGAACATCACACTAATGTATCATGAGTTGTATATAGAGTACATTTTAGAGGCCAGAAATGACCACAAGTGTAAGGAGGATTCATCCCAGTGAACATCACATTATTGTATCATGAGTTGTAGATAGAGTATGTTTTAGAGGCCAGAAATTTATTTTAAGGGTTTCACTGCGTTGAAAAGGTTGAGAAAGGCTGCTATCGTAGAACCCAGTACTCCCTCTTGTGCTCCTTCTAAGTGGCTAATCTACAAATCTGCATTAGGGATGAGTTCAGGCGTGTTTGGATCCTAGTCCGAACCCACCTAAGCCAGGAAGCTGTCACTGTACCAGACCAATCATAAGTGGCCATGCAGTCTCATGTATACATGCCCTGTGTATACGCATGGCTGTGAGGCAGAGAATGCCGTAGCCACAGACGATTGGCCCACTGCAGGTGACAGCTTCCTGGTAGACTCTCTCAGGAAGGTTTGGGCTAGGAGCCAAACAAGCCTGAGCACATCACTAATCTACATTTAATACGAAACAAAAAAACAAGCATTTAAAACTTTTTTTTTTTTTTAATCCTGGATAGAGTAGGAGACTAATAACTGTCTGTTTTGTAACAGTTGTCTTTTACACCAGGGAGATTTGCCGTCATTCCTTGTCCTGGCAATGCCCTATCACATTTTTCACACGTAGAGGTTGATTTACTAAAAGAGTAGTGCATGTTCACTTTGCAAAGAAAATTGCCATTAGTGTAGGGAATGAAGTGATGCTGTGGTGACCTCAATCCAGGGGCGGACTGACAACTCATGGGGCTCCCGGGCAATAGGGGATCATGGGGCCCCTGTGTCCTTGCCCAAGCTCAAAAAAGCCTATGAAAAAGGTATCAGGGGCATCTCATGGGGCCCCCTACTGACCCCGGGCCCTCAGGCAGTGTCCGAGTTTCCAAATGGTCAGTCCGCCCCTGCCTCAATCATCAATTGTGTGTGAGTAAACTTTTTTCAAAGCGAAGTTAGATTCATGACTATTCATTTAGTACATCAACCCCATTATGCTTAATTTACAAAGTATTAACACAAGGATAATGATTTTAACCCCCTTCCCATCGACCGTACCCATATTTGTGGCCTTTGAAGTGGGTTGTTTTCTGTGGAACTGCATATATGCATATCTCTCTTTGTGCTGGAAGTGCACCGCATAGCATGCTTCCAGTACAGACACTGGGCTCTCGCCGAGAACCCCAGATCTTGTAGTAACGATTGGGACCCGGGACTCCTGGTTCCGGGCCACCTGATTGCTGTGATAGCCTCTGATTGGCTATCACAGTGATCAGTCACTGGGAGCCCGCCCCTAGGTTTACTTCTTCTTCTGAATGGACAGGAAGATACGTTGTAACTTCCTATCCTTGCAGGAGATGAAGCTGTAAATTAAAAAAGGGTGTTAAATAAATAAAGAATAAAAAATAAATTAAAAAAATATGATCAAGGTTTGCCAGGGTTATTGTTAAGGAGAAGATCTGGGTCAAAGGTCAAGGCTGGGGTCAAAGGTCATGATAAGCATATTTGAAGTAGAATTTTAAAAAATGTATAAAAAATATTAAATTAGTATCAGTGCCAATTAGTGTCAGTGTCACCGAGTTGTAGGCAGGATTAAAAAAAAATGAAAAATGTGCACTATTGTTTCTGGGCCCTACTACAGGTACAAACAACAACAACTAACATACACATATATGGTATCACTATGATTATCAGGGGGAGGAGAATTTATCTTGGGTTGTTTTTTGGCGGTAAATTATGGTACTAGCAAGAAATATACAGCTAAATTTAAAAAAAAAGATTTTTTTACTATTATGGGCCAGATTTCCTTTGATAATAAAAAAAAATTAGGAGATATCCGTTACCATTTGCCACTAAATGAAAGCCCAATTTGTCCTGAAAAAAAACAAGGTATGATCCACCTGGATGCACAAAGTAGTTGTGACAATATGTACAGTTTCACTAACACATGTCAAAGTTGCAAAATTGTGCTTAGGCATTAAGATTTGTTTTACCCTTAGGCAGGAAGGTGTTCATTTCAGTCATGGCACTATCATTTTCAGACTTCATTGGCTGAACATAGCTGTCACCATTTTGGAAATAAGCATCTTTATCCTGGTGTGTTAACTTTGTGAATTGAGCATATGGGGAGTCATTGGTACAGGAAGTAAGGGGAAATCTCTATAATTGGGTCCCCACACAACAATAATCATCTGAACGTGTTTATTACCCTTCTTCACTGTACTAAAAAGTGCCTTATTGCTGTTTGTGTCTCTTTTTGAAAGTTTTTTTCTTCTCACTTTCTTCTCCACACATGGGCACCCAACGACACAGCATAGGAAGTGTAGGGAATCTTACCGGGAATGCTCGAAATCTAAAGGACTATTTTTGGATGGAGTTGGGCTTTAAAACCTTTGATAATTGGAGTTAAAAACTTGAGTTGACCAATCAATTAATTTTTCCATAAAATGATGGTTAAATATATGAAGTGCTGTGCTGATTGGCTGCTTTTTTTGCCAACATACTTAGTCTGTCCGCTGTGACAGTATGAGGGTCTGTCACTGTGTAAGTGGTCAGCAAAAGGACACAGGGTTTGCACTTTGGCTGAGTGCAGGACTATGAAGCATATGTTGTGAATGGAGAAAACTGCTTTTGCAGCTTTCTCCAGGTTTTGGTAGTCCTGGACGGGGCTCCCTAGTTTGGAGATTCCAAAGTGCCTTGGGCGGGATGGAATTTCCAACCCAGTGTCCGGGATTTGTGAAGGAACAGAAGGGTGTGTGCCCAGGTGCACACAGCCCTTATAATGGAGGTTTAGGAATCCCTCAGGGCTCCACCCAAGAGAGACAGAAGGTCTCCTACAGGAGTCAGAAAAGCTGCATGTGGCAGCAGGAGCATGGATGTCTGCAAAAGACAGCTAATGGCCTGAGGACTAGGCCAAAGGAGCTGTGTGTGTCCGAGAAGCTCTAAGCTGTGTGCCTGGAAGAGTTAGTGTTTGGAGGGACCAGTATCTAGAGCAGCGGTGCTGCTGAAGAGTAGCCAAGTAGGCTAGCATTTTCATTTGGACTGTGTATATGTTACTGGAGAAGAATCCCTGAGTGGAGAACCTTATGTTGGAATTTTTTTTTTGCATTTCCTTTTAATAAAAGTGGGCTACCAAGCCCTAAAATATAGTTCCTGACTGGCGAGAACTCACTTGCAAACGCATCTTCCACTGAGCTAAACATCCCCCATGTTACACCTTGTACAGTAGTTTAGTCCATCTGTAGGGTATTAGAATGTTCTAAACCTAGAGGGGAAAAAAAGGAAAGGTAAAAACATTTATGTAATCTCTTTTAATAAAAAAGAAAGTTAATTTTATTTTAGCAACTTTTCTAGACCTGATATGACTTCTCAGAAAACCATTTAATTATTAAAACATCTCTTTCCAAAAAATAAAAAGCTTTAACTTATGTCCCTGGATTGTTTCAGTTACCAGTTAGTATCCAGATGCATTTCTAATGCCCTTGTTGATATATTTTTTATTAGTATAATAAAAAATGATTTATCTTCAAGGCTGTGCCAACTTATGAGACTTGCAGACAGCAGAGATTTTAAAGTGAGTCTGTCAGTTTAACAAGCCCATCACTTTTTCAGACCTTTTAGTGCACAATGTAAACAGGCAGAGCAGAGAGATTGATAATGTTGAGATCCATTTATTTCTCTATGTACATAGTGCTATCACATTCTGCAGTTTTTCAAAGTATGCATTCTAAATTCACATCAGTCCCTGCCCCCAAGGAGCTTATACGCTTTAATTTTCTACATTAACATCAGTACCTGCCCCTGGGGAGTGTATGCTGTTCGATTTGCTCCTTGTGATCAAGGCTGGATTTCCTCATAGGCCTTTGAAGACTGGAACAGTTATGTTCAGTGCAGAACCCTTAGTACTAGTAGCTTTCAGCACAGGACTTTGACAATTTAGTGCAGCCTCTTCTGATGCAGGATAACGTATATAAAGAGGAACGTGTGTTTGGGGGGGGTTGCAGAATTATACACTAGTTTGTGCTAGTGTGCTTAGTCTAAATGTTGTGGTTGTTATTAGAGTTTATGTGGATTCAATTAATCTGAATTCTGGAATCCAACATGTTCACCATTTGCTGCCCCTACCCCTGACGATGGCCCTTTTTTTTTTTTTTTTTTTTTTTTTAATATATACTTAATCTTTTTGGATGTCTTTTCACTGGTTGAATGATGGGTGAGGTCTTCTTCCTCATCCCTGCTTCTCCATCATTGGGAGATCCTTAATGAAGCTAAGAGGGATGTTGGTGACATCAGGATCACTCTCTACATCATTACAATGTGAATGCAACATGCTGTGGTGAATTCCCCATAGTGGACGTGTCCATAAGGCCCTGCACTCACAAGATGTCTTACGTCTTCTTTGAATAATTCAGAGTATAAAATAATGAGTAAGGTGGGGTCAGGTGCTAAGTGTGGAAAGGAGAATGAGAAATATATTTTGGGTTGGGGTATAAAGGGTTTAGTAAAGAGGATGGGTTAAGTGTTACGGCGTTACTATAAGACTTTTTCGGTTAAGAAGAGTTAGAAAAATGTTCTGAACTGTGCTTCTTTTACATACAAAAGACCCCTTGCTGAAAGCTACTGGTATTGGTCTTTGGATTGTTATTTGTAGGTACAACGTCAAGGGCCTACAATATTCTGAGAGTTTACAAAGGAGGGAACATTTAAACATTATACTGCTGTGCAGGCTACTTTCAACCCTAACATCTGCATCTCTACATTATTGGGGATTGCTGCCTAGAACCATAGCAGTCCTAAAACTATGCAATTGGACTTTGGGAGGAAACCCACACAAACATTAAGAAAATATTCAGTACAAACCCCATGTACAAATATGTTACTGGTGGAATTAAACTCAGGATCTCAGCCTAACCATTACAAAGGGTTATTAAACTCACAGACTCTCTTTAATTTACTTAGAATTTGAGTGACAAACTTTCCAGACAGCAGTCAGAATGGTGTAATCCCAACAATCATGTGTATGAATGAAGAAGATTCACTTTAGCTACCACCTGTTTGCACCCAGTGATGGAGTATTGCTTGTCCTCTGTAGTGTAATATTTTAGCTGTCCTGTCAAGCTTTCAATGTTGTTATTGTCAGGGTAAAACCCTTCCCGTAGGAGCTCATCCAAAAAGCAATGGGCAATGTGGCTTTTCTCCAACAAAGTGAAAGGGACAATTTCAGCAATATCCCAAATTCTGTGGTGTTGTTTCAAAGAAGATTGGATAATGCTTTGCAGTTCTTGCGCGACGTTCAAAACATCGCTGGATGAATTTTGGAGGATAAACCTGGTCACCTCATTTCCCCCAATGTTGCTGATTAAGATGTAGATGGCGTTGAGATACTCATTGTTTTGGTTTAAGTAAAAGTAACCTTGTAACGTGTCTAAAAGCGGAAGGGGCATCTGTTCCATTTCATCAAATATAAAGACAGGGATTTTTTCCTCAATCTCTGCCCGGGTCACCATGTCTGAAATCAAGTCAACCAAACTGTTCTTACAAACCTCAATATCACTATCTTTTGGACAGTTGTGCATGACATAGTATTGCATAACAAAATCATTGTCCATGACTGCACGAAAGTGCCTGGCCAATATCCGTCCCATGTGGCTCTTACCAACACCACTAGGACCATTCATTGAGATCACCAATGGCTTATTATGACAATGAGTTGCCAGGTAGTCCTTCAGGAGGTCCATTATTCCTTCAATGGCATACTTTTGCCCAAATACTTCCCGATGCATTGTTTTTTCAAGTCCATCTAGTTCATATTTTAGCACATTGTCATCTAAGTTCTCAATAGCGTTCAAGATTTGGAAGCAAATGATCCCAACTAATAACATTAGACATTGTTTTGCTTTGCTTTTCTGTTCCACTGGTAAATATTTTTTGGCGTTTCCTGGATAAAGAACTGCTCTGGACTTCTTGCGTTTTTTCTTACGCTTTAGATTACTTAAGGCAACCTGCTCCAAGGTTGGAGTGTCAAATTTAAAAAACTTAGGGGTATCAAAACTGGAGGCCCTATAGATGGACTGCTCGGTAGACAGCTGCCGACGAAGTAGGCAGGCTTTATTATTGTCCAAAGGTCTCTTGCCAGACAGATCCAAATGAAGATGGTTTTTTTTAAATGTTCGGATTTTTCTGCGTATTCGAATTGCGGCACGAATAGGAGTGACCAGTGAGATTTTATGTTCTGCAGCTGGAGCCTCTGGAATAGGTTCCATATTGTCCATTTTACAGTTTGTTGAAAAATAAAGAGCTAGATGTCCTACAATAAAAAAAAGCTTTATTAGCAAACAGTACAGTAATTTGATTTCCACATTTATTGTATGAATTGATTGTTGTAGAACCTTTATCCCCACAGTAGCCTACAAGTACCTGGTATACAGTAGGTTTAGCACTCCTCTTGCTTATGCAATTTTTCTAACCTCAGTTAAAGCTAAAGATTAGTCATTTTTAGGGCATACAACATCAAATTCATTCATTACATGTAAAACAGACTTCTGTTTCTTGTATAAATCCACCCTTCATGTCTCTTTCATAGATGTGGGATATTGCCCAGAGCGGCTATCTTCCGCAGCTGAGACCTGATAAGAAAAGTTTGTGGTGCCCCTTAAACCAAAGGGGACTGCTTCCCTGGATCCACTGGAAGACAGGGTGCCGCATGTCCATGTACTGCTCCAGAAGATTAAATCATATGAATGGAAGGATTGCCACTCTCCTGATCAGTCCGTGTAGACAGAAAATAAGAGGTGGCCTCAGCCTACATGTCTCTGCCAAAACTATGCCCTCTGATGTGTTTGTCCCACCCACCGGTGGCTTAGTTATAGGTCATCTATCCTATATCGCAAAGAAGGAGTGAATTAGCTCTTGCTCCATGGAAACTTAATCTTTGCCGATCAATTAATTTTATGTTCACCCCTTCTGTCATTAAGGACTTGAAGCCTTGCTTCTCTTGACTTAATGTTTATGTGTAGCCAAAACTATTTATTTTAGGCTTGGAAAGAATAGAGAATGGTTAGAACTAAGACTGTCTTAAATATGGCTTGGACCCTGGGCAAACATTTTCTTGCCCCCCATGCAGTTTTGCTCTCCACCTGCTCTGAGACATACAGTAATTAGCAGCTAGACTCAAATTCAGTTTATTTAGCAGATCAAGCAACAATTTCAGTTGGTTAACAGAGATTACAGCATATCAGAGTGGTTGGTAGTGGTTACAGCACACATTATGGCTTAATGATTAGTTGCTTAGTTGCTTGGGGTTACAGCACATGATTTCTCCTTGCTGAATGGTTGACAGAGGCTACTGGACACCATTACTGCTCACTGATTGGCTGCTAGAGGTTACTGCACATCATTACTGCTCACTCATTGGTTGCTAGAGGTTACCAGACATTAATACTGCTCACTGATTGGTTGCTATTGGTTACTGTGCATCATTACCACTTATTGATTGGTAGAGGTTACAGCACATTACAGCTCACTGGTTGCTGAAGGTTACAGCACATTATCTCCTCACTGCCTGCACACCATGGACTGAGATGGTGAAGGGACCCACTAATTGAAAACTCCTAGGGATTCTAGGACTTCTGGAATTAGTGGCAATGCTGGGGGGGAGGGTGAGATCAGTGACAGTGCTGGGGGGTTGATGGGAACATGGTAGTGATGGTGGGGGGATGGGATCAGTGACAGTGGTGGGGTGGGTGGGATAAGTGGCAGTGCTGCTGGGGGGATGGGATGAGTAACAGTGCTGGTGGGGGGATGGGATCAGTGGCAGTACTTGAGGGGATTGGATTAGTGGCAGTGCCGGATGGGGATGGGATTCTACACCCCAATGTAATGAGAAGCTATACACTGACCACCAAAGTAATTGAGACATTTAGCCTATGCTCGCATTTGTGAATGTCGGGAACGCATACAAAAACGCTTTTCTGACACCACAGACACTTGCTGCCTTTTAGCAGATACACATCAGTGCCATTAATTGGCAATGACACCCTCATGTATCTGCTGACTTTCACATTTCCACATGCACCCAAACTCATAGTTCTGTGGCTTGGTGTGATTCTGAAAAAGGGCTGGGAACTTTATTTACGCATGTTTAGTGCACTGAGCAGCCAATTAAAATGAATGGGCTACCCTACATGTGACGTACATCTTTAGCAACCCCGCCAGTACACCTTTGCATCCTAAATTTCCCTGCTAACCTCTGCACCCCAAACCTCCCCCTATTCTCTTCACTCGAAACCTTTAGAACAGGCTGATGTGACCACAGTTGCAGGCAGAACTTTCAGGCATGTCCCTGTTTACCTCCACAGTGGACAGCACTCAGCGGAGGCCATAGTGGCTGGAACCTTAGGAGGGCATAATATAAATGTAGCAGGCTCCTTGTACAAGAGGATTCAGAGGGAATCACATGTTCAGCAGTCAGTCCTTCCTCTATTTGTAAAACCTGGGCATTCTGCCAAGTTCATGACTCATCCACTACACAGCCAAGAATGCTGGGAAGGGGAGGAAGCAGGAAGTTGAAGGGGAGAACAGGGAGACACGAGGCTGGAGAAAAGACAGGGACATGTGGAGCCCGTCCAAGGAGAGGAGGAGGCAGTACAGCACCCAGCGCGGATAGAGGGACCCTGCTGTGTGTTCAGAGTCTGGTGAGCTGTCCCACTGGAGAGAGTAAGACACACCATTTACACTTTGCATATAGACTGGGACATCCGCACCCCACTGCTGGGATCTCACCCATCCGGGGCCCTGTACAAGCCACAGATCCCCCTGCCTGCTTTGCCCCTCACCACCAGTGTAATTGAGACTGTCTGCCCCGGGGACTGACACATACTGGGAGATTGCATCCTGCGTCTGCCCCTGGTCTTGGGGTGCTTTGTGTTGCCTTTAGACACTGAGGTTGGACCCTCTCAGCCCAGAAACCTAGTGAAATTGGATGTAACCCACACCAGCTGAAACTCCAAAGAAGCCTTCAGCTGCTATTTACTTCATTGTAAGGACTAAACGTGCACCAACTAGAGCTCCACCGTTACAAGGACTGAAGTGGGGGAATCTGGCTTAGTAGCCTTATTAGAGGTACCTCTTTATTGCATTCTGTTCTGACTCTGAGGTGATTTTTGGCTAACGCCCCTCAGAAGCAGAATCATACACCGGTGTGGGTAATACATTTCATTGATAGAGTATAAGTAAGTTTATTTGTTTGATATCAGTTGTATTCTGCTTAAAGTGCGACTCTGCCATCAGGAGACTCTTGGCTGTGAAGCCCTCTAGTGGCAGACCAAATTTACTGCATTGCATAAAAGAAGAAAAGTAAGTTTTGAAGTTGAAAGGGGAACCCCACCCCTCTACACTGCATTTCATTCTCCATAAAATTGTTCTTGTTTCATTTAACCCTGTGTCAGCAAATTTCTTGGCGGGGTATTTGCTATTCATTACCAGTTGTGCCAGAGGGATTGGGTTTGCTTAGGGTTGGATCTATTGAGCGCAGGACCCATAATATATTCCAGCTTGTCCCAAGGGGCAGTGCTACATAAATATGAATGCTGCTGATAATTACGTATGAATGCCTCCGCTATTTACATATCAATGTCAATGGTCCACCTCTATTTACATATGAATGCTGGTTATTTATATGTGAATGCTGACATGGTCTACATCTGAGTCATGGCAGTAGGGCAGAGCTGGGCAGCATAAGTGACAGCACGTCACACTGAGATATCGGGGCACAGCTTGGGATGAAGACTTCAAGGGAATGTAAACTGGGACAGTTGGCAAGTATGGGGCAGCTGCTTTGGGCCCCACAACTATGACTGGGCTCAGGGCAGCCGCCCCTTTTGCCCCCTCCTTAACCACTTGCCTACCAGGCACTTATACCCCCTTCCTTACCAGGCCAATTTTCAGCTTTCAGCACTGCCGCACTTTGATTGACAATTGCGCGGTCATGCAACATTGTACCCATATGAAATTTTGATCATTTTTTTCTCACAAATAGAGCTTTCTTTTGGTGGTATTTAATCGCCACTGAGCACTTTACTTTTTGCGCTATAAATTAAAAAATGTGCAAAAAAAAAAAAAAGTTTATTTATTTCTTTTATAAAATTTTTCAAACAGGTATTTTTTCTCCTTCACTGATGTGCGTTGATGAGGCGGCACTGATGGGCACTGATAGGCAGCACTAAAGGGCACTGATAGGCAGTACTAATGAGGTGGCACGGATAGGCGGCACTGATAGACAGCACTAATTAGGGGTCACGGATAGGCGGCACTGATATGCAGCACTGATAGGTGACACTGATGATGGGTACTGATAGACGGCACTGACTGGCATCACTTCTGGGCACTGACTGGCGGCACTGACTGGCACAACCCCTGGGCACTGACTGGTGGCACTGACGGGTGGCACTGGTGGGTGGGCACAGGTGGGTGGCACTGGTGGGCACAGGTGGGTGGGCACAGGTGGGTGGCACTTCTGGGCACATGTAGGTGGCACTTCTGGGCACAGGTAGGTGGCACTGCAGAGTGGCACAGGTGGGTGGCACTGCTGGGCACAGGTGGGGGCACTGCTGGGAACGGGTGGGCGGGGCTAGTGGGCGCACTGCTGGGCGGAACTTGCGGGTGTCACTGCTGGGCACCGATCATCAGGGCACTGATCATCAGTGCCCTGATGATCGGTGCCGATCCCCGCTCTGACAACTGCCGGTTCTCGGCAGTACTTTCCTCACGATCTGACAGCGTGAGGAAAGTGCAGCCGAGAACCGGCACTTGCATTTCCCTGTGATCAGCGTGTCATTGGACACCGCTGATCACCTGGTAAAAGGCCGGTGGGATCGGCCTTTCACCACATCACGTGATCAGCTGTGTCCGTAGGAGAGCGCGTTCTGGGAGGACGTCATATGACGTCCACTCAGAACTGGCCGGCCGCGGTGAAGCCGTCATTCGGCTATGCGCGGTCGGCAAGAAGTTAAAGATGGCCCTGGTTAGAACCTTTTGTCAGTTTTTTCCATCAGTGTCCTTTCAGGGAGTTATTCCATCCTTTTCTGTCCTAGAGACACAACCAGAACTCAGAAATCCTCTCATATACAGTTTTCACCAGAACAGGTGTCCGCATTGAAAGCTGTCCTCCTAACTTCTATTCCGGGGATGACCTTACAATTATAGATTTTGGAAATGAGCTAAGAATATACTTGTGCGCTGCTACAGTAAACCATTAAAGCAGCCAATTGTCCAACCATAAACCAAAAAATATCCTAGATAACAAAATATGTGTGAAGTTGCTGCTGCCCCTTATCTGTGTGATACTCCACAATGTGTGATCATGTGATAAAGTGGTGCAGCGCAAACAACAAACTAAAAGGTATACATATGATAATTTCTTACTAAATTGTGTCCACAAGCACAGTGTTGTAATTAACAAAAAAGGAATAACTAATTCCCCAATATTGTGTATTAAAAAGTGCTATTGTGTATAGTGTAGTGATTTACCCGGAGAGGGGTGACGTCACTTCCGGTCGCAGCCGAGACCAGAAGGAAGACATACTATATGCAGCTGAGGACATAAAAGCTATATTGGATAGTCTGGTTTCTATGTGAGTGTTATTCTTTTATCCTAATAAATGTTCATTAAATTACTACACTATTGGTGGACCCCATTTTCTCTGCCATCTACCTTTTTGAGCATTTGATGAAGAGTACCTGTACAGCGTTCATAGATGCGAGTGGAGGAAAACTGCGAGCCTTTCACTATGCGAATGTGACTCTATATGGGTCTGGTTGGAAGGTGAGTGCCCACTTTATAAGGGTGGTGGAACACAGCGGTGAAATTTTGTGATGCACTACACGTGGATTTGTTTGAACACACGGACTGTTTTTTCAAGAGAAGATATTTATTAGGACTGTGTTTATCACTATGTTATTTTGTTGCCAATACGTTTTTGTCACTATCTATATATTAGCACTTTAGAATACATAATATTGGTGAATTAGTTATTCCTTTTTTTTGTTAATTACAGCACTGTGGTTGTAGTCACAATTTTAGTAAGAAATTATTATATGTATGCCTTTTAGTTTGTTGTTTGTGCTGCACCACTTTTTTTAATCACAATTTTAGATTTTGCATCATTTCTTCTCCTGGTGACATTAGTCACCAAAATGAATAGAGGGGGTCAATCTCCCCAATGGGGACACAAACAGCAAGAAAACCTGACATGAGTTCTAACTCTTTCACCTTTTATATAAAACTAAAAAAGTATTGAATAGAGATATACTTCAAAAGTCAATCCATGAAAACTCTTTTAAAGCTACAGTGCATCCCAGGGCTTCCCAACCAGGATCCCTTTTGGGTTCCCCTGGGGCACCACGAGCAAAAGACCCAGTTTGCCTTAAAGCAGGGATAGCAGCACAGTGGCTTAGTGGTTAGCACTTTCACCTGGCAGTACCAGGGTCGTTGGTTCAAATCCCAACCACGACACCACCTGCCTGGAGTTTGCATGTTCTCCCTGTGTGTAAGGTACCTCCTCGTGGCACCTCTAGCAGCCCACTGGTCAGGCTTCCCCAGAGCGTTTAGTCTAAGTTCCGGTTCACTTGTTCACCAGGGCCCCGATGGTGGGGATGGACTTGGAGTGTACCGAAACCAGGTCGCGGCTGCTAGGTATACCCACCAGTGGTAGAGGGGTTTGCCAGAGGTCCCTGCAGGGTGAGAGCCTGATGTGAGGAGGCCAGGAGACCCCGACGGGATGGATGGATGAGCAAGTGCAGGGTCAGACAAGCCGAGTCGGGAGCCGTGGGGTCGGTGCGGTACAAAGCAGTGGGCAGAGAATGGTCGGGTCACACGCCAGGTCAGCAACAGAAGATCAGATCCTATAGGAACAGGAGAGTACAGCACAGTCAGGAACAATCCGGGTCAGCAACTTATCAGGTACACAGGTTCAGGAACACAGGGAGACCAAACGGCAACCAGTGACAGCTCAGGGGGGATTTAAATATCGCGCCCTGTGCTGTCGTTGGCGCCAGGCGCCCACCCGTGGACCCTATTGAGGATGCGCGAGCTACCTCGCCGCGGCTGGCCAGGACCCGGCGCCCGCATCCCCGTACGAGACGGTACCAGTGCCGCGGCGATCCCTGACACTGTGCCTATGTGGGTTTACTCCGGTTTCCTCCCACACTCCAAAGACATGCTGGTAGGTTAATTGGCTCCTGTCTAAATTGGGCCTAGTATGTGTATGTATGAATGTGAGTTAGGGACCTTAGATTGTACGCCCCTTGAGGGTTAGGGACTGATGTGAATGTACAATATATATGTAAAGTGCTGTGTAAATTGACGGCACTATATACAGTCAGGTCCATAAATATTGGGACATCGACACAATTCTAACATTTTTGGCTCTATACACCACCACAATGGATTTGAAATGAAACGAACAAGATGTGCTTTAACTGCAGACTGTCAGCTTTAATTTGAGGGTATTTACATCCAAATCAGGTGAACGGTGTAGGAATTACAACAGTTTGCATATGTGCCTCCCACTTGTTAAGGGACCAAAAGTAATGGGACAGAATAATAATCATAAATCAAACTTTCACTTTTTAATACTTAGTTGCAAATCCTTTGCAGTCAATTACAGCCTGAAGTCTGGAATGCATAGATATCACCAGACGCTGGGTTTCATCCCTGGTGATGCTCTGCCAGGCCTCTACTGCAACTGTCTTCAATTCCTGCTTGTTCTTGGGGCATTTTCCCTTCAGTTTTGTCTTCAGCAAGTGAAATGCATGCTCAATCGGATTCAGGTCAGGTGATTGACTTGGCCATTGCATAACATTCCACTTCTTTCCCTTAAAAAACTCTTTGGTTGCTTTTGCAGTATGCTTTGGGTCATTGTCCATCTGCACTGTGAAGCGGCATCCAATGAGTTCTGAAGCATTTGGCTGAATATGAGCAGATAATATTGCCCGAAACACTTCAGAATTTATCCTGCTGCTTTTGTTAGCAGTCACATCATCAATAAATACAAGAGAACCAGTTCCATTGGCAGCCATACATGCCCACGCCATGAGACTACCACCGCCATGCTTCACTGTTGAGGTGGTATGCTTAGGATCATGAGCAGTTCCTTTCCTTCTCCATACTCTTCTCTTCCCATCACTCTGGTACAAGTTGATCTTGGTCTCATTTGTCCATAGGATGTTGTTCCAGAACTGTGAATGCTTTTTTAGATGTCGTTTGGCAAACTCTAATCTGGCCTTCCTGTTTTTGAGGCTCACCGATGGTTTACATCTTGTGGTGAACCCTCTGTATTCACTCTGGTGAAGTCTTCTCTTGATTGTTGACTTTGACACACATACACCTACCTCCTGGAGAGTGTTCTTGATCTGGCTAACTGTTGTGACGGGTGTTTTCTTCACCAGGGAAAGAATTCTTTGGTCATCCACCCCAGTTGTTTTCCTTGGTCTTCCGGGTCTTTTGGTGTTGCTGAGCTCACCGGTGCATTCCTTCTTTTTAAGAATGTTCTAAACAGTTGTTTTGGCCACGCCTAATGTTTTTGCTATCTCTATGATGGGTTTGTTTTGTTTTTTCAGCCTAATGATGGCTTGCTTCACTGATAGTGACAGCTCTTTGGATCTCATCTTGAGAGTTGACAGCAACAGATTCCAAATGCAAATAGCACACTTGAAATGAACTCTGGACCTTTTATCTGCTCATTGTAATTGGGATAATGAAGGAATAACACACACCTGGCCATGGAACAGCTGAGAAGCCAATTGTCCCATTACTTTTGGTCCCTTAACAAGTGGGAGGCACATATGCAAACTGTTGTAATTCCTACACCGTTCACCTGATTTGGATGTAAATACCCTCAAATTAAAGCTGAAAGTCTGCAGTTAAAGCACATCTTGTTCGTTTCATTTCAAATCCATTGTGGTGGTGTACAGAGCCAAAAATGTTAGAATTGTGTCGATGTCCCAATATTTATGGACCTGACTGTAAGTACCTGAAATAAATAAAATCAGTGGATTTAAAGGTGATGGCGGGCTCTGATGTGATGGGGGGGAACTCTGTCATGTGGGTACTTTGATAGGGCAAACTCTGATGTGTAGTGGGACCTGTGACATGAAATAGTAAACTCTGATATAAAATGGGGTTCTGATGTGATTGGGGTACCTCCAATGTAAAGGGGCTTTTGATGTGAAATTTATTGAAGATGGTTGTGTGCATCAACCCAGGCTCAGGATACCCATTGATTCCTAGATTTTGCATACTTTTAAAAGATGCTGCAAAAAACAAGCTTGAGAAATGCGGATTTAGTGAAAAAGGGCCCCTCTGAGCACATTATGGCATACTTGCCTCCTACGGTGCCCTACTCCAGCGATTCGACATCTGCGCTTTTACTGTTACATACTTTCCGTTTTCTGTTGCACATACACAATGGAATTCCTTTTTTTCCCTGCACCCATCTAATACACCCAGCAAATGCATAGCAATCAGTGTACATTTTAGAAACAAATGTTAACAGGGAGAGAAATAGGTTTTATGGCTGAAAAAACGTTTAAAGTCTCCTATGACATAAAAGTATACCTGCTGATAATTTATAACTAATTATGCTTTAACTATCCAGACTAGGGAACAATTTTTGTACGCTTTGGCCATTGCCCTTTGACAGCTTTTTCTTTTTTCTAAAGGAAACTAAATCCACCATAGTGGAATATGCATCATTGACCCCATGGCCTTTTTTAGGAACAGCCATTGATGTGCTAGCAATACTTAACAAAGGAATATTTGCACTCATGACGTAAAATAAAAAATTGCCCCATAACTGTAATTCTCTCATATTTTCTTTGGCCATTCTCCTAGAAGCTGATCTTATATAAAAACAAGCAAAAAAGCAGTTATCTCATTAAACATGCATTGTGAACAATATCTCAATTCTTCAGAAACAGGAAGGAATGATTTGCCACACAACCATGTTCAAGACAAGAGGAGCCAATACCACAAGCTTTATCTTGCAATAATAGAAACAGAAGTCAACATTATCCTCTATCAGCTTTAACGTCCATGTTTGTGTGACAACATCACTTCCTATTTTAAGTTCCTGAAGAGGGTGACAAGAGTGTCAGAGCAGAGACAGGCTGGAGAGTTACATAACCGGATTGAATAAATATCCTACCTTGATATTGTACTTTGCAACCTTTTGTTCCCAAAGAGAACCATTCAGGAAAATGATTTGAGAATCAGATTGTCTACTCATATAATCGGTCATATAATCGTGCATCTTTATATAATGGACTCGTTGAAGTCTCACTTCAATGTTATTAATTTGTTCCATTCCCTAAAAGACGAATAACTTGTAGTACATTTTTCATATTTCTGTGTTCTGTCTGAGGCAAGCTGTGAGGTTGGATAGGGCACCCCTCTTTCCTCCCTGGTTGTCCAACAATGCAGCTAGTGAGGAAATGTTGAGAACGCCTTTGAGAACTCCTTTGAGAACACTCAGTGGGAGGGGCGAAATGTGTCGATGGGAGCCACTGGTGATGTCATTTCCGGCTGGTGGAACGCACGTCGGTGCATTACTTCCGGTTCGGTGTTTGTATACTTTTCTATTTGCTATTACAGTGCCTTGAAAAAGTATTCATACCCCTTGAAATTTTCCACACTTTGCCATGTAACAACCAAAAATGTAAATGTATTTTATTGGGATTTTATGTGATAGACCAACACAAAGTGGCACATAATTGTGAAGTGGAAGGAAAATGATAAATGTTTTTCAAAATTTGTTACAAATCTCTGAAAAGTGTGGCGTGCATTTGTATTCAGCCCCCGAGTCAATACTTTGTAGGACCACCTTTCACTGCAATTACAGCTCCAAGTCTTTTTGGGGATGTCTCTATCAGCTTTGCACATCTAGAGAGGGACATTTTTGCCCATTCTTCTTTGCAAAAGAGCTCAAGCTCTGTCAGATTGGATGGAGAGCATCTGTGAACAGCAATTTTCAAGTCTTGCCACAGATTCTCAATTGGATTTAGCTCTGGACTTTGATTAGGCCATTCTAAGACATGCTTTGATCTAAACCATTCCATGGTAGCTCTGGCTGTATGTTTAGGGTCGTTGTCCTGCTGGACGGTGAACCTCCGTCCCAGTCTCAAGTCTTTTACAGACTCTAACAGGTTTTCTGTTAAGATTGCCCTGTATTTGGCTCCATCCATCTTCCCATCAACTCTGACCAGCATCCCTGTCCCTGCTGAAGAAAAGCATCCCCACAACATGATGCTGCCACCACCATGTTTCATGGTGGGGGTGGTGTGTTCAGAGTAATGTGCAGTGTTAGTTTTCCGTGAAACATAGCGTTTTGCTTTTAGGCCAAAAAGTTCAATTTTGGTCTCATCTGACCAGAGCACCTTCTTCCACATGTTTGCTCTGTCCCCCACATGGCTTCTTGCAAACAGGATGTCTTATGGCTTTCTTTCAACAATGACTTTCTTCTTGACACTTTTCTATAAAGGCCAGATTTGTGGAGTGCAGGACTAATAGTTATCCTGTGGACAGTTTCTCCCACCTGAGCTGTGGATCTCTGCAGCTCCTCCAGAGTTACCATGGGCCTCTTGGCTGCTCTTCTGATTAAAGCACTCCTTGCCCGGCCTGTCAGTTTAGGTGGACGGCCATTTCTTGGTAGGTTTGCAGTTGTGCCATACTCTTTCCATTTTCAGATGATGGATTGAACAGTGCTCTGTGAGGTGTTCAAAGCTTGGGATATTTTTTTATAACTCAACCGTTTAAACTGCTCCACAATTTTATCCTTAACTTGTCTAGTGTGTTCCTTGGCCTTCATGATGCTGTTTGTTTACTAATGTTCTCTAACAAACCTCTGAGGGCTTCACAGAACAGCTGTATTTATACTGAGATTAAATTACACACAGGTGGACTCTTTACTAATTAGGTGATTTTTGAAGGCAATTGGTTCCACTAGATTTTAGTTAGGGGTATCAGAGTAAAGGGGGCTGAATACAAATACATGCCACACTTTTCATATATTATTATTATTATACAGGATTTATATAGCACAAACAGTTTGCTCAGCTCTTTACAATATAAAGAGAGACAATACAGTTCAATACAAGAGGGTTAGGAGGGCCCTGCTCCTTAGAGCTTACAATCTAAGAGATTTATTTGTAAACAATTTTGAAAACCATTTATCATTTTCCTTCAACTTCACAATTAGGTGCCACTTTGTGTTGTGTATATAAAGAAAAAAATGCCATTAAAGACTGGGTGTAATCACCCCTTCATAAATATTCCCTGACTCATCAAAGTATAAGGTGTGGATTCTTAAACCAAAAAACATATGAATAAATATTAGCAGTTGACAAGAGCAAACCTGCTATAAAGTGGTGCATTGCAAATCCTATGCGGAGTAATAATCACTAAATTAGTGAATGCAAATTGTATTTATTAAGATCACGTGGATCATGAAAAGGTAGACACGGGCGGACTGATAACTCATGGGGCCCCCGGGCAATAGGGGATCATGGGGCCCCTGTGTTCTTGCCCAAACTAAAAAAAAGCCTATGAAAAAGGTACCAGGGGCATCTCATGGGGCCCCCTAATGACCCCGGGCCCTCGGGCAATGCCCGAGTTTCCAAATGGTCAGTCCGCCCCTGGGTAGACATTATATCATGGTGAACATGTGTCATTCATATATGTTCACCATGATATAATGTCTAACTTTTCATGATCCATGTGATCTTAATAAATACAATTTGCATTCACTAATTTAGTGATTATTACTCCGCATAGGATTTGTAATGCACCACTTTATAGCAGGTTTGCTCTTGTCAACTGCTAATATTTAGCCACTTTGTGTTGGTCTATCACATAAAATCCCAATAAAATACATTTACGTTTTTGGTTGCAACATGACAAAATCTGGAACATTTCAAGGGTTATGAATACTTTTTCAAGGCACTGTACATGTGAGTAGAATATGATTTTAACTAATTTTAAATAAACAGTATTTCACTATTTGAGTAATTGTAAATTGGTGTGTGTGCTACTTAATAAATAGGTAAATAAACATAGAATACTGTACAGAGTGGAAATAAATGCTAAAGGAATAACAAATGTGGAAGCAATAATGAGTGTAACAAATAACGGGTAAAAATGTGTCCAAATATGGTAAATGAACACAATAATAAGGTGTGAAATAATTAATAAACATAGAATAAGTAATGTGCAGAGTGGAAATATCCCCCGGGTAAAATAATATAATAAATGCTATAGAAGCAACACGTGTGGAAGCAATGATGAGTGTAACAAATGGCAACAGGATTAAATGGTAAATGCACACAAAAATAAGATGTGAACCACTAAGTGAATAAGTGGTCAATAGATTAAAAAAAATGTGTGTGTGTGTGTGTGTGTGCATATATATATATATATATATATATATATGTGTGTGTGTGTGTGTGTGTATATGTATATATATATATTACAGAAAAATGAATAAATAGTCCCAAAAAATATCAAAACCACTGAATCTTCAACACAAGCCGTGCGACATCCGTGATCACTGCAAGCGGCAATCCTTCACCAGCTAGCGTGTGCGCTCACCTTCCAACTGCGACCCGCAAGGGGTCAAAAGGCATATACACAGACTGATGAGCTCAATCAACAGTAGTAAACAAACCAAGGACTCCTCTCCATGGCAAGCACACCCAGGCGTAACTCAGATGTCCTTAATAAGGGTAGGACCATAGATCGCCTTCTCCTCCAATATCCTCACATGAAAGATCAAGCAAGAGAACTTCCCATAGTGTAGTAAGTTAAAATGAATTGTATTTTAAAAAATGCACAGAGAAGCTACTCGCATGTAAAAATGGGGTCCGCAGACCCATACAGGCAATAATGCAACAAGACTGCAAGGAGTATGTGGTTGGGAGTACCAAGATGGCGGCTGCCGTCCGTACCGGAACTTACGTCACCACGCTGCCCTCCTACGCGTTACGTCATGAGTCATGTGCCTTCATCAGGGCTCCTGATTTCCACTTTGCACATAATTTATTCTATGTTTATTGTTTATTAATTAGCGCACACCTTATTGTGTGCATTTACCATTCTTGGCCACATTTTTACCCCTGTTATTTGTTACACTCATCATTGCTACCACACTTGTTCCTTTAGCATTTATTTCCACTCTGCACACTATTCTATGTTTATTAAGTAGCGCAACACCAATTCACATTTATTTATTTGTCTCTCTATTTTAATTATAGCCAGGTGTTTGCAGCCACTAGGTGGGGTTCTTAGCCCTCTGGCAGCGCAGGAGGTTTTTTCCCCCCTTTCTTTCAGTATACGGGCCCTCCTTCTCTTTTTATACATTACTTTATGAGGAGTTCATTCTCATGAATGGGAAACTAACCATGGAGGACTAGCATGAGGACCGGACCAACAGGAGGACTACAAATCCCAGATGAACCTATACATACACAAGCGTGTTAGACTCTTGATCTTATAAGAGTCCACGTGAGCTTGTGAGTAAGTGGGACCACCGGAGGGGAGCACTGAGGATTCGTTGCACTTTATGGTGAATTATCACACGTTTGCACTTTGAAGAATCACTGCACATTTTCACATTAAGAGACTATAATTTATGATTTATTTGTTTATTCAATTGCTTATATTACATTAATGGTGTAATTGTAGAGGAAGCAGATTCCATGAATTCATAATATGTATATTTTGAGGTATTTTGCACGTATATAGGGGTATAGGGCAGCACTTCACTGCTTTAACATTTTTTATTAAGGAAATATAGTAGCAGACCATTAAAGTGAATAGAAGGCAATCACTAAAATCTCTCGTATGCTTCAATGGAGAAATATGCCCAGAGTTCTATTGGACATACTTCTCTTGTAGGTCACAGGAGTGCACTTAGTTCTGTGCTCATGTGTGACTCAGAATCGACTAGCAGCGGGCTAAAGGTCCAGGCTCTGCAATGATCCAGGCCAATTTTCAGCTTTCAGCGCTGTTGCACTTTAATTGACAATTATGCAGTCATGCAACACTGTATCCATATGATATTTTTTAAATTTTTTTTACACAAATAGAGCTCTCCTTTTGGTGGTATTTAATCACCACTGGATGTTTTATTTTTTTGCTAAACAAACAAAAACAGACCAAAAATGAAAAAAAAAATGTTTTTCTTAGTTTCTATTTTACAATTTTGCAAACAGGTAATTTTTCTCCTTCACTGATGTGCGCTGATGAAGCTGCACTGATAGGCTGCACTGATGGGCAGTGGTGAGGCGGCACTGATGAGGTTGCATTCGTGGGCACTGTTAAGGTAGCACTGACAGGCAGCACTGTTGGGCACTGATAGGTGGCAAAGATGAGCACTGATGTGCACTATTAGGCAGTACTAAAGGGCAGTGATAGGCGGCACTGACTGGCAGCACTGATGGGCACTGATAGGTGGCAAAGATGAGCACTGATGTACACTATTAGGCAGCACTGAAGGGCACTGATAAGCAGCAGTGACAGGTGGCACTGACTGGCAGCACTGATTGGCACCACTGATGGGCACTGATTGGCAGCCCCAATTATCAGTGTAGATGTTCCCTTTCACACTTGCCGGTTATTTGCAGTATCTTCCTCACGCTGTCACAGTACTTCCGATAACCGGCAAGTGTGTTTACATCGTGATTAGCTGTGATTGGTCGGAAGGACACAGAGATCACAGAGTGCCCAGGGCATGCTGCAGCAGGTGCTCGGTTCTTGGAGGACATCAATAGAGGCCCTCTCAGAACTGGACGATTGCGCTGAAGCAGTCATTCAGCTATAGCATGGTCGGCAAGTGGTTAAAGAGGCCCTATCACCAGATCACACATTTTGACAAAAAAAACTTGCCATAAAATATGTGAATTTTGCGTGCATATTTTATGTATGGTATTTACCTGTAAAAGCCTCCTTTATGTAGACATCCCAAAGCCTTGAGACTGCTGCTGGGTCCTGCAATTTTGAATATAATGTCAGAGCTGTCGCTAAAGTGACAATCTATAGTATCCCCCCCCCCCCCCTTTCCCAGCAGCTACAGTATATAAAAGGTTATGTAAAGAGATGAAAAGAGGCTTGGAAGTTCTGGGTCAACACAGACAGTAATATTTCCAGGAGAGAAGAGGGCTTTGATGTGCAAGGACGGAGGGGTAGTGCTAGGGTATTGACTCTTCCTGGAGTAGTCAAATTTTTTAGCATGTAAAGGCACATTGCCAGTGAATGCAAAATGGTTTATGGAAATCCACTACTCTGCCAGTATTTAACATACTTGATTTTTCTGTGCTTTTACCTGCAATTTTCTGTCATCCACACCTCTTTGTGTGAAAATATAGGACCTGCTGCAGTACACTGCACCTTGTGAGCATGAATTGAGGTGCACTAGGGTGCCATTCAAAATCAAATATACTGCAGTACGCATAATGTGCTATGACTGAACCTTAAAGGATCCGTTTACCTTTACAAAAAAAAAAAATGCACAATGCAGGTAAAAAAATGCATTTATTATTTATTTTTTTGTTAGGAGACCATAAAGCATTTATGGATGTAATGCTACGGTCCTGCAGACTGTCGGTGTAGCTGTCTACCCATACCTCCGATATGGGCAGGCAGTTACACAATGATGGAAGTAAATATGTTGGTATACTAATAAATGCTAATACAATAAGTGATAAATAACTCTAGACGCCAAATTATACTTTTTTCCCCGAAATGATGGAAAACTCAATGAACTATATATAGAGATCACCAGTGCTCTGTTAGTTCATTGACAACTACAAGCCAACAGCCGCAAAGGCTGTCAACTTGTAGTTCCCCTATTCGCAGAATACTGTGAATGAATGATGCGGCCAGATGGGGGAGCCCCTCACGGTCACATTTTTTTCAGATTTTGATAGCCAGTTGGGTGAGAAAATGCTCTGCTAGCTGTCAAAATGGGGGAGTGGGAGGAGGGGAGAATGGAGGCCAGTGCATCTGTTACATGTTACACTCTGAATATGGGTGCAACATGTAACAGTGAGCAATTTAAAGCCCACAGCGCCCTTGAAGACTACCAAATGCACCTTAAGAGTGCCTTCACATTGCCCCACTGCTCTTTTGATAGCATGCAGCTAACCTGAGGTTTTTGCCTGGGTTAGCGGATCTTTCCTATAGACTTCCATGAGGTCCTGCAGTTTTGGTACGGTTTCAGAAAGAGAGCACCAAAACTCCTACATGCTGCATCCTTAGTGCACTTTCTGAACTCCACCAAAACCGCAGGACATCATAGAAATCTATGTGAAAGCTCAGCTAGACCACATGAAACCTGCAGGTTAGCTCCTGGAAAGTATGAAACTTCTCTAAAGCTAAACTCTAGGCGGAAAAACAAGATCTAGGAGAAATAAACAAAGCAAGCCACAATTCAATTTACATGACATGTCTCTTGTATTCAGACAATATTTGTTTAGCCCAGAGTTTAGCTTTAATTTCACCTTCACCGGTGAATTTAGTGCATTTCCCCCAAATGTTCTTGAATATTCCTTTCTAGGAGTACCTGCTGTAATCCACGATTTGGCTGACGAAGTAGACTTTGTGGTGAAGGTTCAGCTGCTGTTGCTTAATCTTCATTTCTAAAAAAAGGAGATTCGTGCAGTGAACAGTGTGTTGGTTTCATGTCATCTTTTCTTTGGAAGACTCATTAGTTAAAGGACTAAGGCAAAGGGTATTTAAAAAAAAAAAAAAAAAAAAGCTTGTTACTTGTTGACTATTTTGTCCTTTAATGGAGGGGTCTCCAAATTGTGGTCCGAGTGCCGGATGTGGCCCTTTGCTACCCTTTATCCGGCCCTTAGGGCACTATTCCTCCCACTGAGACCAACAATGAGGCAGTGCTTCTTCCTATGAAACCAATGATGGTGTACTATTCTTCCCACTAATACCAATGGTGGGGCACTCCTCCTCCTCCTACTGACCAACAACCCTGAGGTCATATTTATTCTCACTGATGCTGGGACCAGGACATTTTCTATCCTCACTGGCCCTAATCCGGCCCTCCTAAAGTCGGAAAGACAGTATATCGGCCCTTTGTTTGAAAAGTTTGAAGACCCCTGCTTTTAATGTATCCAAATAAGCCTATTACAGTTTTGTTTGCAATTTTGTCTCCTTTTTTATGCCATCCTATTCATAACTTTGAGTTTCTACTAATTCTGATCTTTTTCTCACAGCTGTAAAGGCCTATTTGTTCTTGGGGCCAGTTCACACCAGAATTTGGTGTGCAAAAGGCACTTTCTGTGGGCATTTCCCAAACCGCGTTCAAAACACACTACCTTTTGTGATCTGCTGCAGGTGCCACTCCAATTGCAGATCACAAACTCAGTATGTTTGTGGGCACCAGATCGCATGGTACTGCAGTACCACACAGTTTTTTAAAAGTAGTGCATGCACTCTTTTTTTGTGCAATTTCAGGCCATTCAATTGATTGGGCTGCAACACAACATGGATAAAAAAAACTTGCATTATCCTTTTTGTTTGTAGTGGTGCTCTGTTGTGTCTTGTACTTTGTACAATGTGTGGGGGTGTCATCCACAGTGAATACCACAGCAATGCACCACACATAGAGCAGGTGTCTTGCCATACATTGTGGTATTGCATATTAATGTGTGTCCAGCCACAGGGCACATGTGTGAAAAGTTTTTCAGTGATTTTGCCCCAGTCATGAAGTGGTGAATTTTAGACTTTGACAGAAAAATTAGATGAGTTATGTGATGCTATTTATTGCATGCTGTAGAACAGTGGTCTCCAAACTGTGGCCCGGGGACCGGATGCGGCCCTTTTCTTGCTTTTATCTGGCCTTTGGGGGGCATTATTCCCCCACCTGTCAGCAACAGTGGGACATACTTACTGACACGGACAATGAGGCACTATTCTTCCCACTGACCCCAACAATGGGGCACTATTTCGCCCACTGACACCAACAATGGTGCACTATTCCTCTCACTGACACCAATGATTGGACATTATTTTCCCCCCAATACTAAAGATGAGACAGCATTCCTCCCATAGACACAGATGAGGCACTATTCCTTCCACTGACACCAATGATTGGTCATTATTTTCCCCCCAATACTAAAGATGGGGCACTATTCCTCCCATCGACGCAGATGGGGCACTATTCCTCCCATCGACGCAGATGGGGCACTATTCCTCCCATCGACGCAGATGGGGCACTATTCCTCCCATCGACGCAGATGGGGCACTATTCCTCCCATCGACGCAGATGGGGCACTATTCCTCCCATCGACGCAGATGGGGCACTATTCCTCCCATCGACGCAGATGGGGCACTATTCCTCCCATCGACGCAGATGGGGCACTATTCCTCCCATCGACGCAGATGGGGCACTATTCCTTCCACCGACGCAGATGGGGCACTATTCCTTCCACTGACACCAACCATGGGACACTATTCCCCCCCCCCCCTACTATCAAAGAGGGCACACAATTTACTCCTACTGATACCAGGATATTTTCTATTCCCACTGACCACATTCCGGCTCCCTTAGGTTTGGGAGGGCAGTAAACTGGCCATATGTTTAGAAAGTTTGGAGACCCCTGCTCTAGAAGTACGGGTCCTTCCCCCCTTTAAAGGAAGACCCCACTTTCACTAGATAAGTATGTATATGATATGTACAGTTGTGCTAAAAAGTTTGTGCACTCTGGCAGCAATCATGAAATTTTGACATTTATATTGAAAATAGGACTGATCATGCCAAAAAACTATCTTTAATTTAAGTGATCATATGAAGCCGTCTATCACATAGTTGTTTTGGCTTCTTTTAAAATCTTAATAACAGAAATCACCCAAATGGCCTGGATCAAAAGTTTCCATCCCTTGGCTTAATTTGGGCTTACTTGTGCATTATTATTATTATTATACAGGATTTCTATAGCAGCAACAGTTTGCTCAGCGCTTTACAATATAACGGGAGACAATACAGCAATGATACAGTTCACTACAAGAGGGATAGGAGGGCCCTGATCCTTGGAGCTTACAATCTAAGAGGGAGGGGCTGGTGGTACAAAAGGTAATAACTGTGGGGGATGGACTGGTTGGAGGAATAGAAGATTCCATTATTAGCCGAAGGTAGGATAGGCTTCGCTGAAGAGAGAGGTTTTCAGAGATTGCCCAAAAGTGAGCAGAATAGGCGATAGTCTGATAAATTGGGGTAAAGAGTTCCAGAGGATGGGGGAAGCTCTGGAGAAGTCCTGGAGACAAGCATGAGTGGAGGAGACAAGGGAGCTATTAAATTAATACTTCCCATTGGCTGGGCAGACTGCTCACTGTATGAAAATGAACCTGTTCATATTTTGGCAGTCTGGACTGGATGCAAATGACTGGAAGACTTTGAAACGCAAAGGCTAAAACATTTTTGAGACGTATAGTAATTTCCTGAGGTTTCAGCCACTCTGGGTCATCTGAGTGACTCATTCTTGAACTATATCTTATATCCTTCTTTCTTCATGTAGTGGCCTCTGTGTGCTAAATATTTGTACAAAGTTGTGTATATAGTGTTATCATCCAAAATGCCTATTTATAAAGGGTAAAATAGTCAGCTTAGAGTTGATTTTTCTCTAAAGCTACACAGGATTCCTTCTCTGTGGAATTCAGGATTTTACTCTCAGATTTCAAAGTCAAAGCACACTACAAGGTACATTTAATACAGACATGACCCCCACCCTCCCATACCTTCATGTTAAAGAGCCAATCCACCCTAAGCCAGTAATTCATTCATAGGCAATCACTACATCAGCCATGGGGTTGCCACCAGCAGAAAGGCCTGGCCTATGTTTTTTTCAGATAGACCTTCTCCACCATAGAGTTTCACTTCTCCTGATTCTTTTAAAATTCTTTTATATTTAAAATGGAATTCCACCCAAATTCTAACTAATTCTAAACCTACTCACAGTCCCATTCTAAGCCTAGTCTATCTAACCCTGTGAAGAAAATATTGAGAGAGCAAGCCAATAACGGCTGGGAAATGCCTAGGAGAGGACATCACCCATAGACTTACTATGGGGCATCTGTTGTCAGCTGCCTCTGGTCTACACAGAAGCCACTGCTGAAGACTCAGCGTGGGACCAGACCGGAGAATCCGTAAGTATGGAGATCCTTTCTTTACAGGGTTAGATACAATAGGCTTAGAATGGGGCTGTGAGTAGGTTTAGAGTTAGTTAGATTTGGGGTGGGATTTCACTTTAAATGAAAAACCCAATGGGGAGTGTGTTCTCCGTTGTAATGGTAGAGATCATGTCAATGGTGTCACAGAAATGCCAGGAAGATTCAAATTGATTGTTATGACCCAAATAACTGGAGTAACTACAAGGATGTGGAGAAGCCCAGACATTGTGACCTCTGATGGTCAATGTACAGAAGAGTTATCAAATTAGCATAAGGACACAATGTCAGGCAAGCAGAGTCAAGTAAGTTGATGATCAGAAAGCTGGTCTAGTGAGAGTTAGCTATGGGTTAACAGGTACATCACAACTGTCCCACTGTTAAAAGGTGCTTCCTTAACCACTTCAATACAGGGCACTCATACCCCCTTCCTGCCCAGGCCAATTTTTAGTTTTCAGCAATGTCGCACTTTGAATGACAATTGCGCGGTCATACAACACTGTACCCATATGAAATTTTTATAATTTTTTTTCACACAAATAGAGCTTTCTTTTGGTGGTATTTTATCACCACTGATTTTTTTTTTTTTTTTTTGCAAAATAAAACAAAAAACACCTGAAACTCCTTGTTTCTGTTATAAAATTCTGCAAATAACATTTCTTCATAAATTTAGGTCAGAATGTATTCTGCTACATTTCTTTGGTGAAAATAATAATTGAATTTGTATTTTTTTTTCAAATGTTTCTATTTTTTTTTTTTTTTTTTTCAAATGTTTCTATTTTTTTTTTATTAAATTTTTTTTTTTTCTTTTTGTACTATTTTTTTATTTTTCTGCTCACCGTGACCAAAGCAATACAATGTTACCATAGTAATATTGAGCTGCTCTGGGCAAGTGATCAGGATTTTTTTTTTTTTTTTTTTTACACATTGTGATTGCTAATACCAATGTACTTCATTGATATTTGCAATCATTGTTACTGAATGAAACTGATTCATTCAGCCTTTTGTTGTGATTAGCTGTGATTGGGCAAAGCACATCACATGATACAGATAGGCTGTGATTGGCCTGTCTGTATCATGTGACTACTTTGACCAATCACAGCTAATAACACAATTGTATAATGAATGGCATGACAGGAAACCATCCATTGTATACAATTTGACATGTGATCTGCTGTGATTGGTCACATGACACTGGCAACGGGCTGGTGTAGTGATATGTCATCGGCTTTGTCCCGTGGGTCAGCCGGTGACAGATCGCACCACTGCGTGGACCCGTAAGTGGTTAGTTTCGACAGGACACCATATGACGCCCAGTCACAACAGCGAGTGTCCCGCCTGGCCATCAATCTGCTATAGGCCAGGCGGGAAGGTGTTAAAGGATAAGTTCACTTTTGGGAACATGTTACATGTTCCACCCATTTTTAGGGTGGAACATGTAACATGTTCCCATAGCTGCAGCTGCCACCCCCTCCCTCTGACAAATAGTATGGGGAGACTTCTCCCCATACTATCTGTCAAATTTGAAAACAGCGTGGCTCCACCCACACAGAGTTCTGTGAATTTGTGCCTACAAGTCCCAACAGTCTTAGCGGATGCCGGCTTGTAGTTTTCAATTAACTAGTTCATTGAAGCTTCCTGTCAGTATATCTGCTTGCTCATACATCCCATACAGTAAGCAGATATTCTGACAGGTCTGCAGGAGACCTGCATGACATCAGCGATCTACTGATCACTGGTGCGGTGCTTTCCAGGCTCCTTTTGGACAAAAATAATAAGTGCACATTTTTTACCTGCAAAAAAAATGTGTGTTTTATTATTTTTGTCCAAAAGGTAAACTTATCCTTTAAAGGATCAGCACCCCTAAACTGATATTTTGGGTATAACTGGAACGCCGTGGGCTGAGAACTTCCCTGGCTTCTTACATGCATTGTCCAAGACTTAGATCTCCCTGACATAATTCCTGAATAAGGATGAGCTGCGGCATGTTTGGATCTTGGTCCAAACCCAAGTGAACAAGCCCACCAGGAAGTTGTCACCTGTCCTGGTCCAATCATCTGTGTTGGGGCATTCTCTGGACTACAGCTGCATGTAAACAAGTGGTGTGTATACTTGCAGCTATGGAGCAGGGACTGCCTCAGTTGCAAATGATTGGCCCAGTATAGGTAACCTCTTCCCAGTGGGCTTGCTCACTTAGGTTCAGACCAGGATTCGTACATGCCCATGCTCACAGCAGGTGTGCAAACCCTCGAACTAAGTCTGCCCATAGATGGGTCTTTTTTTTTCTTTTTTTTTTTTTTTTCACTAACTGATTGAAAAAAAATGAACGAATTTCCCCAGCTACCCAATTGAGGTGGATAGAGGAATCCTCCCCACTGTGCTATTGCAAAGGAGTCTTACTGGCAGAATACACTGATCAGCCGTGCAGCCAGTGATCGAATGAAAAATTTCCAACATTCCCATTCGACAGAAGTTGATGATAAGATTAACTTCTATTGAGCAGGAATGGCCATAAATAGATCGATAGATGGCCAGCTTAAGAACAAATGTTAGCATTACAGTCTTGTAAGAGATATACAATAAGAGCCTTTAAAAGTGGTTGTAAATGCAGGAGGTTTTTTTTTTTTTTTACCTTACTGCATTTTACCTTGCCTTACTGCATTCTATGCAGGAAGGTAAAAAACCTTCTGCATGAAGCTTCATCCAAAGCCCCTCCAAATACATACCTTAGCCTGATCTTGATCCAGCAATGTGCATGAGCCAAGGATCTATTGGCTCTCTTGCTTCTCAGATACAGCAGCAGGAGCCATTGGCTCCCTTTGCTCTCAATCAACTTGCTCTGGGGGCTCTTGGCAGGAGGGGGAGCCCAGATCGCCGGCAGGGGACCTGAGAAGAGGAGGATCAGGCTGCTCTGTGAAAAACCATTCCACAGAGCAGGCAAATATAACATGTTAGATATTTTAACCCCTTGACGCTGACGTCACACAAATATGAAGTCTCGCAGAACTGTTTTTTTTTCGTGGGGCCGCATATTTGCGTATCTGTCTTTCTGCTGGGAGCACGGCACACTCCCAGCACAAAAACCGGGGTGTCTAACGATCGGGACCTGGGACTCCCAATTCTGGGTCACATGATCGCTGTGATAGTCTCTGATTGGCTATCACAGTGATCAGTCACTGTACAGCCCTGCCTCCTTAGGTTTTTCGTTCTATGAATGAAGGAGAGAGATGCATTGTATCTCTCTAACTCCTGGCATAGAGGGGGAAAAAAAATGTTTGTAAAAAAAAAGATAAAAAATATTAAAAAAGAAAAGGAAAAAATAAAGAAAAATACCTAGATCAAGATTTGATCTATACCAAAAGGTTGATCACCACCAGTGTCAGTATAGATATATCACAGAACACTTATTAAACCAACATCATTGCGTCAATGTGCTTCAATTCAAAATATACACGGTAGGAGCTGCTATTAATAATAATAGTACACTGTAAATAATAAAAATGTGAGAAGACAACCAACCACAAATGGCGCAACCCTACACCAATAAATAAGTAAATATTTAAATAAATATTCGTATGAATTGATAAATAATAAATCAATAAATTAATAAATCAATGAATAAATCCACCACTACATATGTGCATGTAAAAAATATAAAAAATAAGTCCATTAAAAGTCCATAAATGATCCTTTGATAAATGAAATAATGAGATCCTCCTTCACCAACGTGACATCCAGTGTTCAGAACACCCCATCAAAATGCACACTCACCATGTGCTGGTGATAAACCAGCATATCTTTAAATATCCAGCAATCCACCACAATGCTCCGGTTTAAAGGACATCCTCTCATATCCAATTAGTACATGTGAATAAAAAAACATACTCGCCATTGTGCAATATCATCCAACTAATTTATTAAGAAGTAGCAAATCCCCCCTTAAAACCGCACTCACAATGAGTATAAAACAATAAAGCATAAATTGTTCTATCTATCGGTGATAACTATCGGTGACGTCATCACGCACACACGCTGTCCCCCGTGTCCGGATCACGTGGTTGCACCATCGCCATCTTGGATGAGGGCGGGCGGGTGAGACGCCGGAGACAGAGCCTAAGGCTCTTAAACAATATATGCTTTATTGTTTTATACTCATTGTGAGTGCGGTTTTAAGGGGGGATTTGCTACTTCTTAATAAATTAGTTGGATGATATTGCACAATGGCGAGTATGTTTTTTATTCACATGTACTAATTGGATATGAGAGGATGTCCTTTAAACCGGAGAATTGTGGTGGATTGCTGGATATTTAAAGATACGCTGGTTTATCACCAGCACATGGTGAGTGTGCATTTTGATGGGGTGTTCTGAGCACTGGATGTCACGTTGGTGAAGGAGGATCTCATTACTTCATTTATCAAAGAATCATTTATGATCTTTTAATGGACTTATTTTTTTTGTGCACATATGTGGTGGTGGATTTATTCATTGATTTATTAGTTTATTGATTTATTATTTATCAATTCATATGAATATTTATTTAAATATTTACTTATTTATTGGTGTAGGGTTGCGCTATTATTTGTGGTTGGTTGTCTTCTCACATTTTTATTTACAAGATTTGATCTAGTTCAGTGCCAGGGTAAGTATTTGGGTCAAGGTCAGGGTCAAAGGTCAAAACGTCAGGGTCAAAAGTCAGGATATTTTTTTTTTTTTTTTAAATTGGTGTCAGTGTGTTTTAGGTCAAAAAAGAAAATGTGCACTATTGTTTCTGGGCTGTACTATGGGTACAAAGAACAAATAATATACACATATATGGTATCGCTGAGATCAAAAAGAGCTGGAAAATGTATTTTTTATGTTCTTTGGTGGTAGGTTATGGTAGTCACAGCTAAATTAAAAAAAAAATATATTTTGTTTTACTATTTTGGGCCAGTTTTCCTTTAGAAATAAAAAAAAAAAATCAGGAGATATCCATTACCATTTACCACCAAATGAAATCCCAATTTGTCCTGAGAAAAACTAGGTGTAATTCACCTGGATGCACAAAGTAGTTGTGATGATATGCACGGTTTTACTAACACGTGTCAACATTGCAAAATTGTGCTTAGGCATTAAGATTTGTTTTACCCTTAGGCGTGAAGGAGTTAAACAACAAAAAAAGCAACCTTTACTATTACTTTAACTCTCCAGCATCAGAACACAGAAGTCTCAGTTTCGGGTGGATCAGCACTTTAAAATGCATTTGAAAAGATAATGCTAGAAATTAGAAATGTTTTATTCAAATTGCTAGAAATTAAAAGAGTGACGGTAGAAAAAAAGACCAAGTGATCGATTTAAGATTTTTTTTTTTTTTTAACTTTTATGTCTGAGTATAGATCTATGTTTGTCCCAAGCATGCTTTGAAAGCTCTTCACTAGTTTTGGTCATTGCCAATTTCCTTTGAAAAGGTGTTGATGTTGAGAGAATGTTGAAAATGCATCAGTCATTGTGGTTTCATGTGTTACAGATGCTTCCTCACTGCCAGCAACTGGCTAATAAGCAACTGTGAGCCGTTCTAGGATGTAAAAAAATCTAGCAATCTAAAAGTAAGAAAAATAGAACACCCTACCCTATCCTACCCCATCAAATTCAATTCAAATCAACAACCGTGTGCTTAAAGGAACTTCAGAATCATTTGTCTAATGTGTCGCAGATGAGCATTAAAAATGTACAATCCACAAAGGAGCCCAGGATCTCATCCTCCCTAATATTATCAAAGTGAAATGAAGAGAATTATTACAAAGCTCTGCTGAATTACCTGTTTCCCACGAGCCCGGAAAGGTTACCTAATTCCACAGCGATTCATGTCACCACTGCTCGGCTTGCACTTGTCCCGTATCTGCAGTTTAAGGGGGAAGGGAAGTAGGCGGAGAACTAAACTTCCCTTTTTTTTTTTTAATTGTTCAGTTCTGCTATTCCACAGACTTTGCAACCTAATGGGAACGTAGAGCGTACTTCGACGGCTAGCAGACTAACTAGAACGTTCCTTGGAGGGATCTAATCCAGGCATTTAAAACTGGAGCTACAAGAATAACCACTTTTCTACCACTGCTAATTTTGCAAGCTTTGCACCCATGTAAAAATGTAAATTTTAGGTCTGAAATGTAGTTAAAACCCCAAACATTATATATTTTCTAAATGCATAGACACTGGAAAATAAAATATTGGTAGTTGCAATTTTTTATATCCCGTGATCTTAGCGCATGTTTATTCACGAAGAGAAGAGAGACAGCAGTGCCACTCTTGAACTCGCATAGGTAGGTAACAAGTAGGCATGTCAAGTAATGGAGGTCCAGTGGGAGCATCAGGTCCTTTGGCCACGCTCTGGGTGTTTTCCCGCCACTCCGGTGGTGTCCAGGGCTCAGAGAGTAGCAGAGGGGCTCAAGGAGGCTAACAGGGATGTTGTCACCACATGGACTGGGTTTCCAAGATGGCGTTCGTTCAGAGCATGCTCACTCTTTCCTCAGGCTTGTGAGCCTCCCTGTGCCCCTCTGCTGCTCCCCAAGCCCTGGACACCACCGGAGTGGCGAGAAAAACCCAGAGCATGGCCAAAGGACCTGATGCTCCCTCTGGACCTCAATTACTTGACATGCCTACCTATTACCTATGTGAGTGCAATTTTACCATCAAATCTGCCTGATTTTAACCATCTACACTTAGAGTGGCACTGCTGTCTCTCTTCTCTACCTGCATTAGGAGTATCTACAAGCTCTTAGAGCCGGCTGCCTCCTCGGGCAAGTCCATACTACTATAAGCCCCCCACTACAGATGGACTTGGACACCACCTCCACATGGACCTTCTACTAACCTCCATTGCTGGTGGTCCATCCCCAAACACACACAGGGTAGATGCGTTTTAGCACTCCCTCCCCCCACTCACCTCTGAATGTTTACTCACTAAGACTAGGTTTATTTATGGGCAGGTCAGGAATGTGTGCACAATTGCGGGCATTCCCAACCCATGCAGAAATGCGCTGCTCCTTAGAAGATATGCAGGGGTGTCATTAATTCATGCGGCACCCCCACGTATAGACAATCGTGCATTTTTGTGCTGCTCAAAACCACATGGTGCTGCATCACCATACGGTTCTGTGTGGCCTCTTATTAGAAAAGGGATGGGGAATTCTTTCCCTGTGTTTCCCATGGGTAGTGGGTACCGCATGGCTGCTGTACCTGCAATGTGTATGCGCAAATTGCACGCACACATGTGAACCTAGGCTAGACTATTGCACACAAATACAATATTTTGCTCAAATGGGGCAGCACAGTGGCTAAATGGTTAGCACTTCTGTCTGGCAGTACTAGGGTCATTGGCTCGAATCCCAACCATGGCACCACCTACCTGGAGTTTGCATGTTCTGTGTCTGTGTGAGTTTCCTCCGGGTACTCCACTTTGCTCCCACACACCAAAGACATGCTGATTAATTGGATCCTGTCTAAAATTGGCCCTAGTATGTGTATGTATGAATGTAAGTTATGGACCTTAGATTGTACACCCCTTGAGGGTTAGAGACTGATGTGAATGTACAATATATATGTAAAGTGCTGCATAAATTGATGGCACTAAAAAAGTACCTGTAATAAATAAATAAAATGTAAAAGTTGAGGTTGCAGTGGGTAAATAGATACCAAACACGTGAAGCCTTAAAATTTCATGTGTCTGTGAAGCGGAGACAAACTTCAGTACCCAAAATTGATCATAGGCAGCACTTTAAAATCGTTTATAGGTTATCAGTTTAGAGTTAATAATGGCCCTAGAATTATTGTTCTCACTTGGTTATTCAGAGTGATATGTAACATGTGTAGAGAATTTGCTGTTTATGTATGTGGGCACCTGCTGCCTACGTTTATATTCTTATGTACATGGGGGCAGGGAGCTTTAAACATTTTTTTGTGCTTTTATTTATTATATGTGACTTCACTTTTTTCACCTTTTTACTTTTATTGCTATCACATAGGGGGCCAATAGCCCTCTATGTGATAGCATACTGTTATGACCGGTTCACTCGCCCCTGCCTTCACTGAAGCTAATGAAGCAGATCATGCTCTCTTAGCCTATTCCCAGTTCAGTTTGCTGATCTCCTTTTGTTTCACCCGCCATGACAGTCCAGCGTCCACAAGCAGAAGGGCAGAGTGGGGATACCTGGCGGACACAGGCGGGTAGTGGAAGTTTACAACCACCCATATCACTTCCACTGAAAAGACCATCTCAACAAATTTTAAAAGCAGCTAAGACTGTGTTTAAAATCTTCTTCTACCAGCCACCCTTTATAACACGTAAAGTGTATATATGGCCAAACTTTTTTTACTTTCGATAGCATTGGGAATGATTAGGTGTAAGATCACGTTTTACTGCTGTCTGTGCTTCCATTGGAGAGATCTCTTCACTTCCTGCCTTGTAAATGCAGGCCATAGACTGGTTGTTTATCAGCCGAATTTTGATAAAAAAAATCGGCCGACATTCACACCGTTAGTGGGGCAATGCTGTCGGCCGTTTTTCGCGGATCTTCTCGTTTCTTTTTATCGGTCATGCTGGAAAATCCACGAAAAACGGGCGTTTTTCGTAAGCATTGGTGGCAGCATACATGGCAGCAACGACCGATTTTTTTTTTTTTTTTTCTGTTTTTTTGTTTTTTGTTTATCGGCCGACAATTCAGCCCCTCTATGGCCAACCCAAAAGGTTGCCCCCAGGACAGGAAGTGAGAGTAAATTTCAGCTACACAATGACCCACAACTATGACCAAGAACAAAGCAGTGACACTGCGTATATAGAAGCATTCTGTGAAACAGCTATTCTTTGTCTTGCTAGAACTTGCAGTCAAGACACATTTTATCTTTTATATTTCAGGAAAATGAAGCAAGGAAATTGGTGACTATGGGCAATATCACCACCTTTTCCCCCATTTTTTTTTTTTTTGAAATATTGGACCCATAAGATTCAATTCACAAAGCTTTAATACAGGGATAAGCATCTTTATTTTAGCATGTGACTGTAACATTGAAATTCATTGACTGCAATTTTCCTTCAACCCTTCTTTTAGTTAGTTGCCAGCTTCTCCATCCACTGAGTTCTGGTGATCAATTGAACTCAAAGGTCATAGATTTGTTACTGGCAATTACTTTCAAGAATATTTGCGATTCCTGGTGACTTTAGCAGGTTAAATAGAAGTCACATCTTTTCTTCTGTAATGGGCAATACTTTGATTATTTGTAGCCTTGTGACAACTAACTGACAAATGCTGCCTCTAATTTTGGTCATACATGGGGCACTTTTCGGACACTTTTTTTTTTACGCTAATACATTTTTGTCCAGCTTTTGATCATCAGTACAATCAAAAGCGATGGAGAGAACAAGAAAATCTGCAGTTAATGTGTTTTAACTGGCATATTTTGATCCACTTTATGGACTGCAATAGATGCAACGGCAGTACAGTTGCTAAGTGGTTAGCACTTCCGCCTGGCAGTGCTAGGGTTGTTGGTTCGAATCCCAACCAGGACTCTGCCTGCACTGAGTTTTGCATGTTCTCCCTGTGCCTGTTTGGGTTTCCTCCCACCCTCCAAAGACATGCTGGTAAGTTAATTGGCCCTAGTACATGTATGTATGAATGTGAGTTAGGGACTTTAGACTGTATAAGCTCTTTGAGGCCAGGGACTGGTGTGAATGTATAATACCATACATATGTAAAGCGTTGTGTAAATTGACAGTGCTATATGAGTACCTGAAATAAATAAAATACATTGAAAAAAATTATAGAAATTAATACAAAAGAACCTCATCAAACAATATGACAGAAAATGATCAGATTTTACTGCTTGCTAAATCAAGGATTCTTGCTACTTGTCTAGCTATTGATCATAAATAGTAGATTATTCTTTTAATTCTTTTTCCACTATAAATTTGTGATGGAACCATCAGATTTCTACATGTGTGGTCAGCTAAAGACCTCTATGCTCCTTACAAGTATGAAGTCATCTTGACAGATTGGTAAATGAATTGAACTTGAAGTTCAGGACAGGGAAAGTTTGATTACCTGACGAGTGAACTGCCCATCAATTTCCAAGCATCATTTGAATAAACACAACCACCTTACTGTTTCCATTGTCAGGTAGATGGGTGTTGCCATAATAGAAACTCCTGTTTTTTCTTTTGATTATGCAGTGAGTCATTGGCAGTCCTCAATGGATCCTAACATATGTTTATTGCCCATGTCTATATAAATACTTTGCTCATTTATACAACAGAGATGCACAACTGGGATGGGACTATATAAACATTAATGAGCATCAGTGGGTAGATATTGGTAGGACATGTTGGTTGAGTTCCTCAACAGCAGAAGTAACACTGATCATAATATGCAAGGTTTAAGAGTACATGACTATTGCACCAGAGATAGGCTCGTCCACTTCCCCATTACCACCATTACCGTTCCGTGCCAACCCCCTTCCCCTTAACCAATTATACTAACAAAAGACATAACACCAATTTTGGAGTAAATGGCCAACATGGCCTTTTATTAACAACTCAAGTTACAATACACCAACCTTATAACAGAAACCCACAGAATTGTTGTTGATCTTCGAAGGCACCCCAAAATGATCCGAAATGCACCTGCGGACAACCATATACACTAGGCCTCCAGCCGCAACCAACCAGCTCGGAGACAACCATACCGTCCGCAGTGCAGTACCACCACCTTCCAGTTAAACCTTGGTTAACTGGGAATGTCCCCGGGCATCCCATACCACGGATGGGTCCCACACCATTGTTGTTTACCGTCCAAATAAGAACCGCCTCCAAAGACCAACAACCGTCCATGAACCAACATAATCCCCCCCCCCTCTACCTGGAGGGACCCAAAACTCACCCAAACAGGGAGGGAGGGAGGGAAGCTCACACTCTTGCCGTCCAGCTAACTGACGCCCCCTCACAGAACCTCCCACCCTAAGGTGCAGCAAAACCCCACCTACACCAACCTCTACCAATCAGCTACCCCCCACTAACAATAACAAATCCCCCTGGAGCTACCTTAACCCTTTCTGCTCTTCCTTCCCCCACTCTGGGCCTAGTCATGTATGCCCTGCGCTATTTCTTCTTTATTTCGCTACGGGCATTTCTTTATTATTGAAAAATAAATGTATATAATGTAGAAAGTACACAGTGCAAAGATCACTCTGCCATACCTGCTTGCCCATATTTTTTTATTGGCTTGATTAGCCTGTGCTGCCAGTTCCATTCTTGTGTTTCATGAAAAAATAAGGCCATCTACTAAAGCTGGATTAGGAGGCGTGACGATGACTGAAGAGGACTAACATGACAGCGCTGGACCTGGGCTGCTAAACCTGATCAGTGGATCACAGCAGGACAATGCTGGATCTGCTGGACAAGTGAGTATTTGAATCTAAGACAAGGCTACATAGCAGGTAAGTGGAGATAAAAACAAAAATTAGAGAAGTGAGAGAAATTCCTCTTTAAAAGCTTGTAAATTTTAAAAATGTTTTAAAATGAATTTGGTTTTAAAATGAAAATTTTTTTTGTTCTGACTTTCACTTAAACAGCTCTAGCTGGCTCCGTGCAAGGCACAATGACAGTTTGGCAGGTGTATTTGTTGTGTAAATAAACCCATGTGATCACTATGATTGGCTGTTATATCACATGATCAGAAACCATTCAAAGTTCATCTGAATCATTTGTCAGCTTCATTAGTGACAGCAGGGTCTCGGATCTATGATCCTGTACTGTTACAAAAGAGGAATCTTCACGAGAGGGGACAGCCAACCTTTAAGAATGGATCCCCATTGGGAGATTTCCCTTCACCTCCTATCTCTGTTACAACTGAAGCATTTTCGATTTCTCTTTGATTCTGTGCTGTAATGATTCATTGGCCAAACAATGACCCCAGAGGAGCCTTTAGCACTTATTGTGCAACCATCAGGGCCCCATCAGGCAGTGGTCTGTGTTTCCCTTACCCAGGTTCTTACTCAGGTCAGGGAAAAAAACTATTTCATTTGGAATGGGTTCTAGTAGTTAAGTGGCTCAGTTTATTTTTTAAACACTTTTAGTATTTTCAGTGATGTCCATCCCTTTTCTATGTTTTATTTTTTTTTTCCTTTACTATAATGAATTTTGCTGAGAGAAATATCACTTGCGATAGAAGCAATTTTTAGGGGACTTTAGCGAGCATGAATGTGAAAGCACTGAAATGTAAAGGTGCTGCATTAGCCGTGATCTCTAGCATGTAATGTGTCTCCAGAACAAACCAAAACAAAAAATGCGCAAAGGCTTGGTACATTACCAACAACACTTTTATTAAAATATCAAAACCAATGGGTGCATACTCACAATAGCCAACGGTAAGTATTGCTTATGTCAGGGTTGTGTGCATTTAATCTCCAATAGCACCTTCTTGACTTCTGGTTTTATATACATCGCTGTTATAAACGTTGACTATGAGTATGCACTCATTGGTTTTTACTTTTTTAATAAAGTACTGTTGGCTATGCACCAGGCCTTTGCACCCATTTGTTTTGGTTTCTTCATATTTTTTCAAACCGGAGTTTCCAGCTTCCCTCAGAAGACATTCTGTATGAATGCGTAAAGGTGGAGCTATACAGAGATATCATCACACCCGTTAGGGCGGGTGGCAGTGGTTGGTTTCAATGTTTTGAATTTGATCCTTGCTTATAATTTACTTTTTTAATAAACCAAGTTGAAAACTGCCACACTATGTGGGTTCTCCCTCCTTCTCCTGCATATGAGATCCACTCCTAGTGATCATTGATGAGGAGCACAAAGGAGAAAGATATCCAACCATCTGTGACCATACATGAGCAGCACAGGGGGGAGAGCCATCCATCTGTGAATAGTTTAAAGCTTTATGGCAATCACTCCTAGTCCGGGGCAGACTGAAAACTCATGGGGCCCCCGGGCAAGAGGGGATCATGGGGCCCCTGTGTCCTTACCCAAACTCGAAAAACCCTATGAAAAAGGTACCAGGGGCATCTCATGGGGCCCCCTACTGACCCTGGGCCCTCGGGCAGTGCCCAAGTTTCCAAATGGTCAGTCCGCCCCTGCTCCTAGTGTATATGAGATCCGCTCCTATGTGCCCATTTGTGAGCAATACAAGAGGGAGAGCCATCCATCATAAAGTCATATTAGACTTTCTAGGGGGTCTAATGTTCTGGTAAGCTGACTGATGTGGTGGTGGAACTGGAATTGGTAAAGGTGGTGAAAAAAATAAACTTCACAGTGGACTTTTGAAGTTTTTTTTTTTTTTTTTATACAATTCATAGTAGAATTTGCCAGAATGAGGCACTTATTTATTTATTATTTATTTCAGGTATTTATATAGCGCCATCAATTTACGCAGCACTTTACATACATATTATACATTCACATCAGTCCCTAACCCTCAAGGGGTGTACAATCTAAGGTCCCTAGCTTACATTCATACATACTAGGGACAATTTAGACAGGATCCAATTCACCTACCAGCATGTCTTTGGAGTGTGGGAGGAAACCGGAGGAAACTCACGCAGGCACAGGGAGAACATGCAAACTCTAGGCAGGAGGTGCCTTGGCAGGGATTCGAACCAACGACCCTAGTACTGCCAGGCGGAAGTGCTAACCATTTAGCCACTGTGCTGCCCATACTTATTTGTTTAATGGGTTTCACAGGGCAACACATTGTTTGTTAATATTGAGTGTGGGTATTCAGATATCAGTGAGTGCAGCTGGTATTATTTTGCACCAAGCAAGGTCTTATTTTTTATATTGGCATTCCACTTTAACAGGTGAAGGAGGAATTACACGCAGTAATATACATGTGTTCCATCTGGTAAACAAATTCCCAATGTTTAACATCTGGCTGGATTTTACTGTGGATGTGAAACACATGAATTTGAGTTTTTTTATGAGTATAAAAGAATGTGTTACATCATGCTGATTTTATTTTTTTTTCTGTAAGAATCAGACTTAAAATTTGCTGAGCTGAGACCTAGGTACAAAAATATGGAAAAAATGCAGAGAAAGCCGCCATAACAATTCAGCAAGTTTAAATGAATCCTGTTATATGAGAACAATGTACGCTTCCTTTACTGAGCTCTTTTTCTGAAAAGGCCATCTGTTTAGAAATAGGAAGTTTTGATATTCCATTGACTTTGCTGTATGCTTATTGCAGGTCACTTATTCAGGAATATTGACACTAATTAAAGCAATTCTAAAGTTTAATTTTTTGGGGAAAATAACAAACATGTCTATACTTACCTGTTGTGTGCAGTGGTTTTGCACAGAGTAGCCTGGATGCTCCTCTTCTCAAGTCCCCTACAGGCTCTCCTAGCTCCTCCCTCCTGTCGGGTGCCCCCACAGCAAGCAGCTTGCTATGGGGGTACCCGGTGTTCCATGTGTCCATTCATGCACGGAGTTATGGCTTGGCCCTGCCCCCTCTCTTTCCTCATTGGCTGACTGGCTGTGATTGACAGCAGTGGGAGCCAAGGGCTCCTACTTGCTGTCACAGCCAATGAAGAGGCAGAGACCCAGAACAGCCGAGGCTGTCGTGCACATCAATGGATCGCGATGGGCTTCAGATAAGTATTGAGGGGGCTGGTGACGCTGCTGCACACAGAAGGTTTTTTACCTTTACCTTCATGTATCCTATACACTGACATTGTACTAATGACACTTGGCAGGAAGGGGTTAACATGTGGGGCGATCAAAGGGGTTAACTGTGTTCTGTTTTAATAAGCGTGCTGTGTGTGCTTTACTAGGGAAACATGCTGATTTGTATTGCTCAGCTATGCTATGCAGAGCAATACCAAGCAGCAGTCCAAGGAGCAGGGCCCTCCTAACCAGGGGCGGACTGACAACTCATGGGGCCCCCGGGCAATAGGGGATCATGGGGCCCCTTTGTCCTTGCCCAAACTCAAAAAAGCCTATGAAAAAGGTACCAGGGGCATCTCATGGGGCCCCCTACTGACCCCGGGCCCTCGGGCAGTGCCCGAGTTCTCAATTGGTCAGTCCGCCCCTGCTCCTAACTGTTTTGTATTGAACTGTATTGTTGCTGTATTGTCTCCCTTTATATTGTAAAGTGCTGAGCAAACTGTTGCCGCTATATATATCCTGTATAATAATAATAATGTCGGTACTGACAGGGGAGAGATCTGTGTTGTTTTCATACAGACCTCTCTCCTGTCACTGTTCCTCAGCTATTCCCGGGTGCCGGCGAGGAATCTCTGGCTGGGATCCGATGACTGACAGCTGTAGTCACCAATGATGGCACGGAACTGCAAAATCGTGTGTGTGTGTATATATGTATGAAAAAATAAAAAATAAAAAATAAATATATATATATAAAATATGATTTTGCACAGCCCTGCTGCCCTGTAGCAGTAGTTCTGCTGTAGGGCAGTAGGGAAGTGGTTAATGCCGAGAAGATGTGTGGCTTCTGTATCATGTGACTGTTGATTGACACCCACAGTGGTATTGCACAGAGTGGTCCCTTACCTCCTCTTCTGGAGTCCCCTGCTGGTGCTCTCCCCTCCTTTATCCTATGAGTACCCCATTAGCAAGCCATGTGCTGAGAGGGCATCCATGCAGGCACACTCCCAAGGTGGGCTGTGTTCGTACATAGACACACAAAGTGCGGCTTGACCATGCCCTTGCTCCCTCCTTACAGGATTTGATTGACACCAACAGGAGCCTATGACTCTCTGCTGCCTGTGTCTAGTGTGAGACTAGGAAGAGATTGAACTGTGATGCAGCCAGGGCAATACTGAATCAGTGGGAGGAGGTAGGTACGTCTTAGGGAATAGAATGCATTAAGGGAGAAAAAAAGCTTCTACTTTTAGAACCACTTTAATTATCTGAGCTTTGCATATTGAGCACAAATAGTTAGCAATAGGCAATGCAATCTCCAAACCAGTATATAATGTAAAGGAAACCAAAGTGAAAAAGATTGAAAAAGGTCATACCTGTGGATACTGCACTGGGGAAATGGATTCAATATTTTATGTGTGGAAGGAGTGCCATATTGCAGCTGTTTGTCACAGTAACCAGACACACATCACTTTAACCAGATGGTAGAAATAAAGTAAATCAAACCTGAGTGAATACAGGAACTATATCTGATGCCGAATGTATTTTTGCACTTGACCTGCATAAGGTAGGAAACCTGCTCTGCCTAATAAGATTGCCAACATAAAACTCAAGGCATTGACTCACTCAGGAACTACAATATTATGGAATATGTATTTTTGGACATTTTCAAAAAGATATCCAATTCTGCAACAAAACAAGCAGAGTTATATAAATGCTTCCAGTACACCATTACAGTTTAAAAGGTATGTAAGGGCTAAATCTCAAGTAGGGAAGTTTTATTGTCTGTGTTCCTGCTGGGACTCTGTTCTGGTGACAACTGTCTAAGATAAGAAACCCAATTTACTTTCTAGGATAAAATTCTTACTCTCCATTGTCATGATAGGAAGTGAAGGGATATCTCCCTAGCAGTAGAGATATAAATAAAAAAAATAGCCTCATTGGAGGTTTGACACTTCCATAATCTACCCCAAATGGAAAGCAATTAACACACATTCTGGGCTAAGTGCTCTACCCTGACTGTCACTTACAGGCAATGTTTCTAGTTTTCGTGTGTGTGTGGGGGGGGGCTGCAAGAGCCATAGAGCCTGTGCACTTTTTAAAATGGCACTAGGCCAAATAGCTGCTGCCTCTGCATCTGCAAATGGTGCCCTGCATCTCAAGCCCAGCTTGAGCACCATCCTTTTTTTTGATACATTACCAGTTCCTATTAGCCCAGGGCTCAACAAATCCCAGGTGCCAGGTCTCCGTGACCACTTGAAATTGCGTCCTGACACCTGGGTTCACACACTGCCTCCCATTGACTTACAAGGGAAATCGCACCCCGTAGACTTCAATGGGGAGTGGCGCCCCATAGACTTCACCCGGGAGTGGCGCCTCGTAGACTTTAATGGGGAGTGGCGCCTCGTAGACTTCAATGGGGAGTGGCGCCTCGTAGACTTCAATGGGGAGTGGCGCCCCGTAGACTTCAATGGGGAGTGGCGCCCCGTAGACTTCAATGGGGAGTGGCGCCCCGTAGACTTCAATGGGGAGTGGCGCCCCGTAGACTTCAATGGGGAGTGGCGCCCCGTAGACTTCAATGGGGAGTGGCGCCCCGTAGACTTCAATGGGGAGTGGCACCCCGTAGACTTCAATGGGAAGTCGCGCCCCGTAGACTTCAATGGGAAAACGCCTCCCCTAAACTTCAATGTGAAAACGCTTCCCAAAGACTTCAATGGGAAACTGCCTCCCATAGGCTTCATGCAAACCTGTGAGTTCCGAGGTGCCAGGTCTCCATGGCCACTTGAAATTGGGTCCTGACACCTGGGTTCACACACTGCCTACCATTGACTTACATGGGAAATCGCGCCCCGTAGACTTCAATGGGGAGTGGCGCCCCGTAGACTTCAATGGGGAGTGGCGCCCCGTAGACTTCAATGGGGAGTCGCGCCCCGTAGACTTCAATGGGGAGTCGCGCCCCGTAGACTTCAATGGGGAGTCGCGCCCCGTAGACTTCAATGGGAAGTCGCGCCCCGTAGACTTCAATGGGAAAACGCCTCCCCTAAACTTCAATGCAAAAACACCTCCCAAAGACTTCAATGGGAAACTGCCTCCCATAGGCCTCATGCAAAACTGTGAGTTCTGAAGCGAATCCAGAATTGCATGTGTGAGTGGTTTTGTTCATACCTGGGCATTTTGGGGTCACAGCAAAATCACTGTGGTCGCAAAACGCAGGTTCAAGTGCCATTATTTTCAATGGGGCCTAACATGTGGTGCCGTTTTGCCGTGAATGTTGCATAGCAAATTGCATTGCGTGAAGTCCCAGGTGCTGACGACCCAGACTACGCTAAAAAAAACTGGCTCCTAACTTTTTTAGCTGCCTTCTAGATTTAAAGCAAAATTTCCAAGCCCTGTATTAGCCCTTTATCTCTAAAGTGACCTTTGCTCCTGAAAACCTGTTAAACTTGCTTGTCATTCCCTTCCTGGATGGTATGGCTCCCACTGTACTCCCAGGAAATCATTAAGGCTGGTGTGACAAGAAACCGTTCCAAGGTCATGTCTCCGCACCCTAGCTCTGCTTTGCCAGTCACAATGCACAGCCAGTGATAGAGAGGCATTTAAAGACTAATTAAGGGTTTGGAAAGTTTTTAAAACACAACCTCACAGCTCAAGGGTGGCTGAACCGGTTCACTTGTATAAGTAAGGGGCACTTTGCTTCCTAGACCAGTCTTCCTCACTAACTTCTTAGAACAGCAGCAGTTTACTCCGTGCTCTGTTTTAGCCCTGAAGACCCCAGATAAAGATACAGGACCCCTGGGCTTACAATGATAAGAGAACCTTCAACTCCATGTGTGGCATTACACTCATCCCAGCTTGCCCATTAACAGAATGTGCAAGCAGGGAATTTGTTTTTCTGGAAGCTTTACTAAAAGACAACCAATAGTACAGAGTTCAAACCATGGCACAGAAGTACTCTCATCAACATCCTCTCCATAATGTTACATTTTCCTGCAATGAGGTATATGGCCATTTGTGTCTGAGTCTGTGCCATAGGACTCACAACACAATCCTCTCCCAAGACTGCATCAGTCTAAAATTGGGTTCTGCTCAGGAGAACCATGTAACTATTTACCACCACCCTACTGGAACTCTCCATGGTTCTGCTCTTCCCATACATAACGCCACTAATATTTCCACCACCACCACTACTGTATATCCACTTGCCGACTTGCCACAGTACATATAGCTACAGGCACAGCGATGTACTGGTATGCCACTGCCTATTTCCGCCTACCTACTCCGCTGTGATTTGACACAGTGGGAGTTCGTCAACAGATCCTGGCCAATGATTCATGGCCGGGACCTGCTGATTGTGTCAAATCACAGCCCAGAGCCCTGAGTTGATAAACAACACAGGGCTCTGTACAGAGGGAACAACCACTTTATATTTACTGAAAAGCAGCACAAAGTACACACATTAACACTTGTTAGGCACACCATTAACCCCTTGATTTCCTTTAGACGTTAAACCCTTTCCAGCCAGTATCATTAGTACAGTGACAGTGTATATTATTGGCACTGATCACTGTATTATTGTCACTGGAGATGTCAGTGTCATTTAGTCACTTCTCACAAAGTGTCAGTACCACTATAAGTTGCTGACAGCCATTACTAGCATTAAAATAAATTAACAAAAAAAAAAATGTGTGTATGTGTGTGTGTGTGTATGTGTGTGTGTATGTGTGTGTGTGTGTGTATATATGTGTGTGTGTGTGTATGTGTATATATATATATATGACACTATAACTTTCATGCAAACCAATTAATATACACTTGTTGTTTTTTTTGTTTTTTAAACCACGAATATGTAGCAGAATAAATTCTGGCCTAAATCTATGAAGAAATATGATCTTTTAAAAGTATTTTGTACTGAAGTATTGAATATGTTTTATATTATATAGAAAGTAAAAAATATTGAGTTTTTTTTCAAAATTTACGACTTTTTTCATTTATATAATAAAAATAAAAACCCAGTGGTGATCAAATACCACCAAAAGAAAGCTCTGTTTGTGTGAAAAAACAGGAGTACATTGTTGCATGACTGCGCAATTGTTTGTTAAAGTAGCGCATTGCTAAATAGCAAAAAATGGCCTCTTCATGAAGGGCGTAAATCTTCCAGAGCGCAAGTGGATATACACTCACTGGCCACTTTATTAGGTATACCTGTCCAATTGTTTGGTAACACAAATTGCTTATCAGCCAATCACATGGCAGCAACTCAATGCATTTAAGCATCTAGACGTGGTGAAGTCCAAACTGAGCATCAGACTGGAGAAGAAAGGGGGTTTAAGTAACTTTGAACGTGGCATGGTTGTTGTTGCCAGATGGGCTGGTCTGAGTATTTTAAAAAATGCTGATCTGCTCAGATTTTGATGCACAGTTAGCTCTAGGGTTTACAGAAAATGGCACAAAAAAGAGAAAATATCCAGTGAATGGCAGTTGTGTGGACGAAAATGCCTTGTTCATCTCAAAGGAAAATGGGAAGACTGGTTTGAAATGATAGAAAGGCAACAGGAGCTCTAATAACTACTCGTTACAACCAAGGTATACAGAATACCATCTCTGAACACACATCAAACCTTGAAGCAGATGGGCTACAGCAGCAAAAGACCACACTGGGTGCCACTCCTGTCAGCTAAGAACAGGAAATGAAGGCTACAATCTGCATAAGCTCACCAAAATTGAACAATAGGAGAATGGAAAAACGTCTGGTCTGATGAGTCTCGATTTCAGCTGTGACATTCAGATGGTACGGTCAGAATTTGGTGTAAACAACATGAAAGCATGGATCCATCCTGCCTTGTATCAACAGTTCATGGATGTGCAGCCAACATATCTGTAGCAACTGCGTGATGCTATGTCAATAGGGAATAAAATCTCGGAGGAATGTTTCCAAGACTTTGTTGAATCTATGCCATGAAGAATTAAGGCAGTTCTTATGGTAAAAGGGGTCCATCCTGGTACTAGCTAGCTGTACCTAATAAACTGGCTGGTGAGTTGAGTGTATATCCTACAAGGGAGGAAGAAGGCCAGCCCAGATTGGCTGGAGGCAAGGCCGAACCCCACGCTGAAAAGGATACTAATCCAATTTTACATGCTGATCTCTTCCGGCCTCTTTCATTCCCTTCTTGTCTACATTCACTGGCTCCAGGGTTGGCTAACCATCATTGTTCCTGATGGCGGACCATGACCATACAATTGCATTGACATGGCTACTTGTATTCTCAGCCAGAGGTGCATGTGACAGAATGACAATCCTGTCACATGAGCGACAGGAAGTGCCTGACAAAGATCAACAGGCATTATTTTATTGAAAGCTGTACATTTATGTAGAGCCGCATTAGGCTACTGTTTGCCACATTTAGTTTTTAGCCTCCCTGTAATCAGAGCACTACTTGATTAGTTAGGTCTACTCTGGGCTGTGAAGGTATGGGCTCAATTACTTCTCCCTTTCTATCTGGGGACCCTGGGACATAGTGGGTGGGAGAATATGACCCCAGCCTGCATGTTAATACCACCCCCCAGCCCCAAGAGTGCAGAGCAGAGAGAGCCCATGTTTTGGGGAAGTAAGACCTAGCCTGTGGGCATTGGCAACCCTGGCAAATCTGCCTGGAACTACAGCCACCTTTAGTGGGGTTTCAGCTATCATTTGACTGGGGGACTTCTGTTCTACTCTCCTGGAGTATTGCATTCATGGAAAGCTTCCTAAGTGTAGCAGGGCCATTGTTGTTTCTCTTTTTTAAAAAACAGTTTCCCTTTTAAGACTGCATGTTGTCAGAAAGGGTTTGATTGGCTCAGCTCTCAGCAGTACTGGAGTGTTTGTGGGAATTGTAGTTTCATCACAGAGGCAGACAATGTAACTTTATACTGCACAGGACTACAGAACAGGGATGCTTTGCAAGGAGGAGGGGGATGAGAGCCACGTGTGCCTTTGCAGAGGACATGTGGGAGCTAGTCTGCAGCCCCTACTGTTGAAGTACACTGACACTGTTTCCAGAGCAGGAGAGGTTGCTAGGGACGGCTGTTATCTACAGCAGCTGAAGTCAGCAGCCACTGTGATGATTGGTACCAGTCACTCGTGACGGCAGTTGCCTACAGCAACGACATCTCCCACTGCAAAGAGGTCAGAATGTTGGAAATCGCAGAGGAGGCGAGTGACCATCCCAGGTGAGGCACCTCAGAGATTGTGCAGCACCAATAATTGACAACAGAAAAAAACTAGCCCCGGAGAGACAAAGCCCCATTCATCATCCCTTCAAGGAGTTAACCCCCCCTGGAGACTGTTCTTCTTGGATGTGGTGAGCAACTGCTAACCTGTGACATGTCAGTCCTTAAGAGCGCTCCACCGACTCACTAACACAGGCCTGTGCAACACATAGACTCACACAGTGTTACAATCCCACAGTATACAAGTGAATTTGGGACTGAGCCTAGAGAGATGTCGGTTTAGCTGGGGACATATTGCTGTTATAGTTGCAGGGGGTAATACTGATCTATAGCTATACCGGTATATACATCCATATTGTGTTTGATGTTATTGTGCCAATTCTAGAAGGTTTGTGTATTCAGTACATTTAACTGCTATTTTCCAAGTTAATTTGCAGTCTATTTGCAGAGTTTTACCTGTTTTATTAAACCTGTTATAAAACTTCCCACAAGGTGTACTGGTGTGCTGTGGATCCAATATATATGGTTCATCACTGAAGTAAGGACAGAAGTGCCCATTAATTTCAGTGGCTCCTTCGGGGGTGAGCTCTACATAAGGATCCATGACACAGGCAACTGGAGTACAGAAGTTGACTGACCCTGACCTTGCACATGGCTGCATTGAGATCAGGAAACCGTGAATACCAGCCTTTCTGGATCTAAAGACCTTTCTTAGCTTTACAGGGAGATCAGCAGTTGCTACTTTATACATTCAGGACAATATTCCTAATGCAGAGTCCCTGTTTTGTATTTTTCACCTATACACTTCAAAGGGGATGCCTTATGCCAGGGGTGGACTGACCATTTGAGCACTCAGGCACTGTCCGAGGGCCCGGGGTCAGTAGGGGGCCCCACAAGATGCTCCTGGTACCTTTCATTGGCTTTTTCATAGGCGTTTTTGGGTGTGGGCAAGGACACAGGGGCCCCATGATCCCCTATTGCCCGGGGGCCCCATGAGTTGTCACTCCACCCCTGCCTTATGCAGGCCATAGACGGTTCGTTTATCGGACGATTTTTCGTCCGAAAAAATGAAACATCGTTCGTTCTATAAACCGATGTTGCCACCAATGATTTTTTTCACAAATTTTCCAGCATGACCGAAATGAGGAGGAACCGCGAAAATCGGCCAATGCCATTGATCCACTAACAGTGCGAAAATTGGCCAATTATTCTTTTCGACGAGAAATAGGCCGATAAACAAACCATCTATGGCCTGCATTAGTGTCCTCATTCTTTCAAGTCTACAGTTACTGGAGTATCCCTAGGCTCATCCTCACCCTATCCAAGTTCTACCCAAAAATAAAAACAAAAAAAAAAGAGCTGCACAGCCTGTTTACTGACACGGGTGTGGAAATAGAATGCATGAAGGTAAAAAACCATTCAGCCTTTACAACCACTTTTTAAGTTAGATTCAGGTGCTCACACTGGTTTCATTTAAAAAAAAAAAATACCATTAATGATTTTTTAAAGAATATATAACATTAGTATGTTTTTTTAAATATATGCCAGAAATTCAACTTTAAATGCTAGATGATGGATCAGAACCATGCCGGGAAGCCAAGTAGGTTTATTACTGGAATGCCACTTAGCACAGACGTAGATCCATTCCCTGCTGAAAAAGTTCCTGTCAAGACTGATTCTGTACGGTTGGTGACTTCATTCACGCTGACATTTTTTATTTCCTGCGTGATCAAGTCAGACTGTAAACTGTCATGTGCAAATAGATTATTATTACAAGAATATGATAGTGTGAAAGCCACAGGCAGAGATAATTATCATTGTTAAAAAACAGAAATGGTACACAGGAAATGTACAAATAGGACAGAAATAGGGGCCTGCCAATTCGTTATAGACCACGATAAGGAGCTATGTGCAAAATGCACGACTTTTGGCTATATAAACAGCAGTTTACTAGCAACTGCAAGCACTTCAATCCTGAAAACAACTCAGCTGAACAAAGCAGCAATGAGTATAGTTATATGGATGGGATAGTAGTAGGCTGCATTAATGTTACTAATACCTGGCTGCAAGGCAAGGGACAAAGAATGAACCTGCCAGTCCATGTTAAAGCAGTATTTAGGCAAGTGCCTACATATACAGTTGTGTTCAAAATAATAGCAGTCCGACATCACTAACCTGATCAATCGCTGTTTTTGGTAGAAATGATATTTCTACATGGCAAATAATTTACTAGCAGGTGTAGTAGAGTAATAGAAATCCAACAGACCCAACAGTCATGACATGCATGCTGCTGATTCTGTGTAATTGAATCACTAATTGAAAGGGGCATGTTCAAAATAATAGCAGTGTGGAGTTCTATTAGTGAGGTCATTCATTCTTTGAAAAACAGGTGGCAATTATTGCCCTTATTTAAGGAAGGAAGGCAGCAAATGTTTTACATGCTGGTTACAGTGCATTTCTCTCTGAAATTCTGAGGAAAATGGGGCATTTCAGACATTGTTCAAAAGAACAGCATACCTTGATTAAAAAGTTGATTGGAGAAGGGAAAACATATAAAGAAGTGCAGAAAATGATAGGCTGCTCAGCTAAAATGATCGCAAATGCTTTAAAATGGCAACCAAAGCCTGAAAGATGTGGAAGAAAGCGAAAAACTACCATTCGAATGGATAGAAGAATAGCCAAAATGGCAAGGACTCAGCCAACAATCAGCTCCAGGATGATCAAAGAAGGTCTAAAGTTACCTGTGAGTACTGTTACAATTAGAAGACGCCTATGTGAAGCCAAGCTATCTGCAAGAAGCCCCCGCAAAGTCTCACTGTTGAAAAAAAGACGTGCTGAAGAGGTTACAATTTGCCAAAGAGCACAAAGAGAAATGGCGCAACATTTTGTGGACTGATGAAAGTAAGATTGTTCTTTTTGGGTCTAGTGACCGGAGACAGTTTGTCAGACGACCCCCAAACACTGAATTCAAGCCACAGTACACTGTGAAGACAGTGAAGCATGGTTGGGCAAGCATCATGATATGGGGATGTTTCTCATACTACGGTGTTGGGCCTATTTATCGCATACCAGGGATCATGGATCAGTTTGCATACATCAGGTCATGCTGCCTTATGCTGAAGAGGAAATGCCCTTGAAATGGGTGTTCCAACAAGACAACGACCCCAAACACACCAGTAAACGTGCAACATCTTGGTTCCAGACCAACAAGATTGACGTTATGGAGTGGCCAGCCCAATCCCCGGATCTTAATCCAATAGAAAACTTGTGGGGTGACATCAAAAATGCAGTTTCTGAGGCAAAACCAAGAAATAGAGAAGAACTGTGGAATGTAGTCCAATCATCCTGGGCTGGAATACCTGTTCACAGGTGCCAGAAGTTGGTTGACTCCATGCAACACAGATGTACAGCAGTTCTCAGAAACAGTGCTTATACAACTAAATATTAAGTGATTTGAAGGAAAGCAAAATCTTCAAACATTTTTCAGTTTATATAGTGAATGTTTGAGTTTGTAAAGAAGAATACAAACACAATTTTTTTTGAACAGTCTAATATTCACTTTTCTTCAATTTGTTTTAGAGGAACAACACACATTTTGATATATTTTTCTTCATGTTTTGATTTGGAATAGAATGTGTAGTGTTCCCAATGCATTGGTGTGTATGGAAATAAAAGCTATTAGAAAGATTTTGAACTTTATTCACTTTTTTCAACACACTGCTATTATTTTGAACACAACTGTATGTTGCTTTTAGTCGGGTATTTGAGCTGCCCAAGTGGGGGAAAGTGTTAACGCTAGGTCTGCTGGGTTCCCAGGCTATTTCTGGGCCTGCTCTCCTCCCTGTGGTACTGATATATAGGGGAAGGCTGGATCTGGGGGAGAGTGGGAGATCTAGAGAGGACCGCATGGGAGCCACCTAACTGGCCAAGGAATCATCAACTATGGCCTCACACCTGTGCAGGTATGCCTGGGCAGCCAAAGATTAGTTAGCTAGGAGGACTGAGGTTCTGTAAAGTTACTGAAGCGTTCAGTAAAGTTTTTATTGAGCTGTTGAAAAGCCTGGTCTGAAGTTACTTAAGGGGTACATGGTGGTGCATGTTGTAAGAGAGAATGGGGTATGTAAAACACACACATGATAGAGGAAGTTCAAGGCAAGGGGTTAACTCGGCAAGGAAAGAGGAATGTAGTTGCTATGAGTAACCATGAACTGGTGGGGATATGTAAAGCAGTCTCTCGAGGGCATTACCTAGTGCAGGTGACAGGTCCTCCGGTAGCGAGGGGGTCGGTGTTCTGCCTCCCTCCCTAGTAGTCAGTTCACCAAGCCGAAGCTGGAACCGAAACAATGGTATGGAGACCTTAGCTAACTTGCTGCATGGTACAGGAGAGAGAGTCAAAGAGTGCATTCATGAGGTCCACACTAGTGTCACTGGCACCGAGAGTTACGCTGGACTGATGGAGATGGCATGGGTTCAGCGGTGTCCCTCCTAAATGCAACACTTGTAAGTCAAGGTGTGTAGTGACACGGGATGACACATTTCACATAGAAACTCTGTAGCTGCGTACGGCATATGGCTCATCTTTAGGCTGAAAATATTTTGTCAACTGCTAACAAACTGGTCTTTTTGTTACCAGTAGCCCATAGCCAAAGTTGTTAATGGAAAACTGTCATGGTAATTGTATTTTGGCTTGAGGGCCAATTTTATTTTACATCTATAGATTTTGAAACTGCTATATTGTATCTGATATGCAAATATTTGTTTAATACAAGATAAAGGATTCCTGACATACTATGAGCTAGCTAAAGAAGTAGAAGTTGCCTTTCCGGAGTCTTCATTTCTTTATGTTAGGATGGAGCCATTTGATAATTGAGGGGTCACTGCTTTGATTTACTCACTTGTTTGAGAAAATTTCTGCTTGAGCTATTGAAAGCTATGAACAATAGACTTTTTATAACAGGTGAGAAGTGGACAGAGAAAAAGATAGATGTTGACTCATAAGTGACGTAGAAGTTATGGGGGAAAGGAAAGTTTAAAGTGTAATATAGCTATTTTCTGGTTTTAGGTTTTAGAACAGGTTGGGATTAAACCCCATATTGTGTGTTTTTTTTTTTTTTTTTTGCTGTCTGTGTCCTGCTGGGGAGATTTCCAACCACTGCCTGTCTTGGAATTGCAACAGGAAGTGAAAGACAATCTCCCAAAAGTGAAGCAACTTCCCATCTTAATTGCCACCAGAACATTCACCTCCGTTGGAAGATTACCCCTTGCTTTCACGACAACTCTAAAAATTTGGACTTCCAACTAGTTTCTGCCTGGTGGCAACAAAGACAAATAGAGAGGGCTCCTGCTGCTTGTAATCAAATCTTGTGAGGATAGAGCGGTTGGCGTGACCGAGATACACTGTGTGTGTCTGACGTACACAGCCCGCATGGGAGTGCATCCGCATGTGTGCCCCCATAACACACAGCTTGCTAAGGGGGCACACGCAGGAAAGGAGAATTGGATAGTGCTGGCAGCGGATTGTGGAAGAGGGGTTTGGGGCTGCCCTGTGCAATATCATTGCACAGTGCAGGTAATTGTGACCTCTTTATTTTCTTTTTGTATCACCCCACTATTTTTAATGCCTCATGTATTTTGGGCGCATTTGTCCAGACAGGGTGAAAAACAGGTGTATTTTGGCACCTGGGAGACAGATGGTACACACAGAATATTGCCATCAGCCTGTCAAAACCAATAGCAGGCTTAAATAAGATTTGGCTGTATGCGGCTGTAAGCCTCCTCTTGGGTGCCAAAATATGCCCATTTTACGCGGTGTACGGATGAATGCACGCCTGTGCATGAGCCCTTATTAGACTTTGGTTATTCACTGCTCATGTTTTCTTTTTGTGAACACATAAAAAACATAGTTATTATTTTTCTTATTATTATACAGGATTTATATAGCACCAACAGTTTGCTCAGCGCTTTACAATATAACAGACAATACAGCAACAATACAAGAGGGATAGGAGGGCCATGCTCCTTGGAGCTTGCAATCTAGGAGGGAGGGGCTAGTGGTACAAAATGTAGTAACTGTTGGGGATGGACTGGTAGGATGAGTAGAAGATTCTATTAGCTGAGGGCAGGATAGGCTTCCCTGAAGAGAGAGGTTGTCAGAGATCGCCTAAAAGTGAGCAGAGTAGGCGATAGTCTGATAAATTGGGGTAGAGAGTTCCAGAGGATGGGGGAAGCTCTAGAGAAGTCCTGGAGATGAGCATGGGAGGAGGAGACAAGGGGGCTAGAGAGGAGGAGGTCGTGCGAGGAGCGGAGAGTACGGTTTGGGTGATATTTGGAGACAAGATTGGTGATTGAATTTGGGGCAGAGTTATAAATGGCTTTATACATTATTGTTAATGTTTTGAATTTTATTCATTGGGCAATGGGAAGCCAGTGGAGGGATTGGCAGAGAGGTTTGGCAGATACAGAACAGTTAGTAAGGTGGATGAGTCTGGCAACAGCATTCATGATAGACTGAAGAGGGGATAGCCTGCGATGAGGTAGGCCAATGAGGAGGGAGTTACAATAGTCAAGGAATATACACAGGAACAGCCATAATTGCTAATTGGCTTTAGGTCGCATGAGAAAGCAACATTTTTTTTCATTAATGCCCAAAAAAGAGGAACTTCTCTTACTAAATATAAAAATGTGATTTAGAAGTGCTGACATGGCCTAAGCTGACTCATGCAAAGTATAAATGTCAAAATGAAACTCCAGAAAATTTATTTTTAGTATTACATAGAGTGGTGAAGGTTTAGGACGTCTGCTTTCAATGCTGTCTGTAGCCCAGTTAGGGAGATTTCCCCTCATTTACCATCCCAATGACACAGAGAGAAGGTGATTGGAAATGTACCCAACTGGGGCCACAGGCAGCATTAAACATCTAACAGAGGTGATAGCTCCTCTCCACTTTATAAGAAGACGTTTGGCTGGAGTTCCATTTTAGATCCTGCTGACTGCAGTCTTCAATGCAGATATACACTGCCACAACAACAAAAAAAATGTATTTTCAATTGATGGGTTTACAAAAGTTATCAGATTGACAAGTTTTTAACATAAATGAAGTTCTCTTGGAGTGTTCCACAGAGCACTGGCATACTGCCTGTAGAATAATACTAGACCTGAAGCCAAGTTCAGACAGGGTGGAGGAACTCTCTAATTAATGGTCAGCCGTCTGATGATTCAGATGGAATAAAGTTCCTCCTACATAGCCAGAATTCTTGTAAAAGCCTCTCTGAGAGTTCACGCTTTGATCTGGCAAAGTCAAGCTGACCATACACTGTGCAAATTTTATCTGGCTCTCATAATGAACTGGATAACATTTGCTTAGTGTGTGGCCCTGTCAGTACCCTCCCACCCGACAAACTTTGATTAAAAAATCAAACAGACCAGGCAGAGAACAATCAGACAGATGCATCTGCCATTTGGGTTTTCTGGCAGTCACCAGGGGCGGACTGAGCATTTGGAAACCAGGGTCAGTAGAGGGCCCCATGAGATGCTCCTGGTACCTTTTTCATAGGTTTTTTTGAGTTTGGGCAAGGACACAGGGGCCCCATGATCCCCTATTGCCCGGGGGCCCCATGAGTTGTCAGTCCGCCCCTGGCAGTCACCTTGCCAGCTGTCAAAATACCAAAACCTAGCAGGGGATTCTTCACTTGGTGCTGCATAGCGTAGATGCGTAGAAATGTTAAAAAAATAAAGTGTAAGCCATTGGTGGGACCTCCTTAGAGTGTACATACAGGGCAAAGCAATGGGTTTCTCAGCAGCATATACTCAACTTTCTTTTGCTACCACCACCAGTAAAAAGAATGGTTTGTGCAAGCTACTAAGCACTGGAGTTATAGCTTACACAAGCCTACAGACTATGATATAAAGGAGTCACAAGCTGCTCTTTGAGCAGTGTGTGACCTCCACTGATGCAAGTGTACAATCCAAACGCATACGTTCCTGCATTAAAAATGGCTGTGTGTATATGGGTGCTGCAGCGAGCGTTGGCTGGAAACGAACAGAATCAGCAAGGGAGAATGTCACCAGCACATCGAGGATCACCAATATGGGTCCAAAAGTTTTAATGAACGATCACATAGTTACAGCAAGGCAATGTTTCGGAGTCTCGCAGGACTCCTTCATCTGGTATGTGGTCACATATTGGTGATCCTCGGTGTGCTGGTGACATTCTCCCTTGACCTCCACTGATGACACTAGACTATGCATATCTGCCCAGTAACTGTTTGCCTGAAATGAATTGTCAAGAATAATCTCCATTGTTCATCTGAGATCATATGACTGATGTCAGGAGTGTGTGCTCTGCATATAAGCATTCATATTTGGTTGGTACAATTTTGTATGCCATGCTTCTTCTAAAGGGCATTCGTGGGGTTGTTGTATTTTCCAAAGACCATAGCAGGTCAATAAATGGTCGTACTCATGCCCTTTTTTTTTTTTTTTTTACTCCCATGAGCTGTGGGCCAGGTTCTTGCTGCCTGCCACTTTGCTTACCTGAGCTCTGGGGCAGGAATGACCCAGCCTGCAGCTCGTTGGAGTAAAAGAAGAGTGAAAGTTTAGAATTAAGGTAGAGATAAGTTTAGAGGACACCCAAGCTCATCTCTACTTGCAATCATCATTACCTCAGGTGTTATGGTTGAGCCTTGTCCTGCAAACATGGAGGAGATGTCAGGCTTGATGCAAAAAGTATTCCTGGCCATTGTAGCTTCGTCCTATCAGTGACCAGGAGTATGGTGACTGAAGTGTCTAGGACCCACCAAGCATCCACAAAAGTATCAGAAATGGACTTCTATGTGGGCATGGGCCCCTCATATGAAGCAGACCCCTGAGCGGGGTGGGTGACTTTTGTCACTGTTGATCCTGCTTTCATGCTGATCAATCTAGCCATTGGCAAGTTAATAGGCCACGGTTGAATTTTGTTGATTAATTCTGACAGATCTGTGTGTCTGCTAGAAAAAGCATCATATATAGAGTGATTACATGATCATTTTTTATGAGATTATTTCTGATTGCTATTAAGTCTAATAGAGGGTATGAATCCACCCACTGCTGTGCGTTGTCAATCAAAAGCAACACGAACCTGATGAGGAACTAGTCTATCAGTTCCCCATATGGATCTGCCCACCCAGTGACAAGTCATTTCCTAAATATTGGCAACTATATCCCTGTTAACCCCACCCCTTGTGACATCATTGACCAGTGCTTGGTTAACGATGTCACAAGGGGCGGGGTCACCCAGTGACATCCCTGGGCAGCACCCCTAAGTTTATTTATCGGAGGTGTCGAATGGTGGGACCCAGCATCCTTTACACAGCTCTATTTTTTCGGGGTGGCTGCGTTCATCACGATTGATGCTAGATTTGGGGGGGGGGCTTTTTACTAAAGGACTTGTCAAAAACTGTCCCTGTGTTTTTATTTTATATTTAATATTTTTTTGGTGAAAGAGTAGGGGTACAATGTACCTCATACTCATTCACATGGAGGGGGCAGGATCCAGATTCTGAAAAGCTCCCCACCCGCAGATCCCCACAACCACCACCTAAGGTTGTGGGAAGAGTCTCTTGTCCCCATCAACATGGAGACAAGGTGTTTTGAGGTAGAGCCCCATACTCCAAATTACCTCCCATGATGAGGGCACATGGTCTGGTATGGTCCAAGAGGTAGGGAGGGGGCGCTCGCTCATCCCTACCTTCGTTCCTGGCCTGCCACACTGCATGATCAAATAAGGGTCTGGTATGGATATTGGGGGAACCCCCACGCTATTTTTTAAAAACATTTTGGTGTGGGGTTCCCCGCAATATCCATACTTTTTTTCTCAAGTTTTAATTGCTAGCAATTATTTTGTTTTGTTTATTATTTTGTTTATAACTGTCTGCAGGGAACCAAGCTGACAGATGGGGTGGCCAGCTTGCCAGCCCGCTCCTTAACAACCAGCTAGCCAAAAATAAAATACTGGAAACCAGCATTTACCAGCATTTAACAGAATTTATCAGAGTTTAGGAGTGTTCAGCATTTTTTTCTGCAAGCAAATTGCTCCCAAAAACGCAAACAAGAGATTTTTTTTCTGCTCCTAATTGCTGAAGCTTAAAAAAATGCCTCTAGACTAAAATAGTGTGTATGGACACATAGGAGGATTGCTTCTAGAGGCAGAAAAAATGCTCAAAAGCTGCTGCTATGAGCATTTTTTTTACGCTAGTGTGCATGCAGCCTATTTGCATCTCTCAAGACAAAACTAGCAATTATTCATCATGAACTATGTATCTTTATTTATCATATACTATGTATGTTCAATAAAACTTCCTTTTCTAAAGCTCATATCACTCTAACACAACTATTATTAGTGAGAATTTGCCAGTGACAGATTCGCCAGAAGATAATGGGAGGACACATACCTGTTTTGTATGTGTCAGTGGGCTTCGTCAATTAGGGATCGCTCACCGCTGCCGAAAACACTACAAAACCAGCGCCAGCAAGAGATCACCAACTCACCACTCCAGCTTGCAAGAGAGCACCACGTGCCAGCCGCTGAGGGTTTTCATACCCAGCCGTGCCCTCTAAAGTTGTCTCGCTGGTGGCGACCTCTTGTCTCATTAAGGGCTTGTTCCCACTAGTGTGGTGACTGGTGGTTTTCTGCACTAGAAGAACGCCAGTCACTGTTACGGCACATAGAAGACAATTGATTTCTATATGCCCTGTTCACACGGCAAACCAGCCTGGAGGTGCGGTGCAGTGATAAAATGGAGCCGTGGCATTTTACTGTAGTGCAGCACACTGGATAGCACTGCATGTCACTGCACAGCAGCACAGCGCACCACACTACTGTGTGGTGACATGAATGAAGTGTCACTTTGTGCACATCAACTAAAGTTGACGAGCAGATAAAAAGGAAACGGTGTGATGCGGTAAATCATGCATCACACCACAGCCTCATCGTGGCTTATTGTAGCCAAAACGTACAGCTGCCCGCACAATGAACCACTCTGGTGTAGCTTGAAGGCAGTGGGAATGGACCCTAAAGCTGAACTCCAGGTATGATTATATTGGTCCAGCTTGGCACTATGTAAATCTATATCTTATACCTGAGGGTGAACGCTGACAATCACTGTAGTAGTCAATGCTACTACAAACAGCAGGGATAGTTTTTGCCACAAAGCATCAAGGCAGCGGCACAGACACATCTCCGTCTGGCTCCCTTTGCAGCTTAAAGGGGAAGAGCAGCCTAACTATACCTATTGTGGCAGTGCGGTATCCTGCCACGGTCTGAAGCAAGGTTATAACCCAGGATTCTCATCTATACAGGTTGAGGGGCTCCAGGCAGGTTGCTTAATGCAGAGGAAACTGGTTTGTCAGTTTCCTCTTTGGTTCTTAAAGCCTGTTTTGTGACCTGGGGTCTGGAGATTGCGAAGTGATTTGGGAGGGATGAAATCTCCAATCCTGGGTCCATGTTTTCAGAACCCCCAGCACACTAATTGCACAGGTGTGTGCAGGCCTTTTTGTAGAGGCCAAACCATGGTTTTGGGCTCCAACCTGGCAGACAGGAGGTCATTGCCCAGGAGTAAGGAGGGCTCCACCTCCCCTCTCCTCCTACCTATTCTGCCAAACCTGTATAAAAAAATATCTGTGTACTTGCCTATTTTCAATCCACTGCGGTGCTGTCACGTGATCTTGTGTGCAAGGGAGCGCTCGACAATGACTCTGAATTTTGGGAGCTGTGAAGTCAATCATAGACGCCCATGGCCCAGCCGTTGTTGGTGCTCCCACCTCTCCCCTGCAGCAGCCGCTCACTGACACAGGGAAGCCAGAGCTGCAGGATCACATGACTGAAGTGGATTAAAAATAGGTAAGTACACAGATTTTTTTTTTATACAGGTTATGCAGAATAGGTAGTAGGAGGGGGAAGGGAACATTTTTAAGAATAGTTCCACTATAAGGGGGGCAGATGGGGGAGACTGGTAAAAACAAGGCTCAACCACCTTTTTTAATCACCACTCAACTGCAAGTGTAAGTTGAGCCCTTAAAGTGTATAAAAAGTGTATCTAAACTCAAGAAGTAAAATATTGCAGCTGTAGAGGGTGTGTTAATTTTTTTTCTTTCAGGCTTTTGTTCCTTTAGTTTTAATTTAGCCAGAGGAGTGGGCTAAATGAAAAAACTGAACCCATTCTGCCATCCACACATTTGAGGTGAATGGGGGGGGGGATCCTTCCTACTGTGCTATTGTATTCTGACAGCAGGGAGAGTCCCTCGCTGTCAGAATACACAGATCAGCACTGCAGCCATTTGCAGATGAAGTGGCTTTTGTCCAACATGGCTGTTAAACAGAAACTGATCAATAGATTGACTTCTGTTCAACTGCAGTGGCCAGTACCATCTTAATGCAGGGCACCCATGGGCACTGCCCAAGGGCCCCTGCAGTTTCTCTCCCACAGGTTTTGGCACTTTGTAGGGGTTAAAGAAGAGCCTTTGAGGCGGAGCACTTTAATAGTGTTGCTGCTTGTGTGGGTGAGATGTGTACTGCTCCGATCCCCACCGCCACTCCTCTCCTATTCATCTCATGTGATCGGAGCAGTACCCATGCCGCCAACACAAGCAGCAACAGTAGTTACATGCTTTGTCTCGGGGGCTCTTCCTGAACCCCTGCAATGCACCAGAAGATTGCTGGAAACTGCAGGGGGGAGATGTCATTGCGATTGTAGATTTAGCCCAGTGACAGAGTTGCAGAACAGCTAAGATCTGTTTTAGATTTGCTCTTCCTTGTGTTGCTTTGCTTGAGGAGACCATCTCTGTATTATACTTTACTACACTCTATACCAGCAATGCGCAAACTACGGCCCGGCGGACCTTTTAATCCGGCCCGCGGAGCGTGATACTGTCAGGATGGCTGTCAGGATGTGTGTAGGCGGGGCAGCGTGACGAACGCGAGGGGAGCTAGGCTCCTCTCACAGTCCGCCCTGAAGACCGGTGTAGCATGAAAATCTGTCTCCTATGAGGATCTGTCCCCCTCGACGTATCTGCGCATGTGCCGGAGATCGCCGATCGGCTGCTAATGCCTGAAACTGGCACATGCGCAGATACGTCGAGGGGGACAGATCCTCATAGGAGACAGATTTTCATGCTACACCGGAACGGCGCGGGAACACGGCGAGAGGAACGCGCGGAGCAAAGGTAAGTGAATTGACACAGGGGGGACTTAATATGGGGGATGAATTAATATGGGGAATGAATTACTATAGGGGGGATGAATTACTATAGGGGGGATAAATTACTATATGGGGGATGAATTACTATGGGGGGTGAATTACTATGGGGGGTGAATTACTATATGGGGGATGAATTACTATGGGGGATGAATTACTATGGGGGGTGAATTACTATATGGGGGATGAATTACTATATGGGGGATGAATTACTATGGGGGATGAATTACTATATGGGGGATTAATTACTATGCTTACTATGGGGGAATATTACTATACTTACTATGGATGACACATACACATCATTCATCTACTCTTGGTCCGGCCCCCGGGTCCAATATATGAACCCATTGCGGCCCTCAAGTCAAAAAGTTTGCCCATCCCTGCTCTATACTATTATAATTATTACAGGTATTTATATAGCGCTGCCAATTTACGCAGCGCTTTACATATATATTGTACATTCACATCAGTCCCTAACCCTCAAGGGGTGTACAATCTAAGGTCCCTAACTTACATTCATACATACACATACTAGGAGCCAATTAACCTAACAGCTTGACTTTTACATGTGGGAGGAAACCGGAGTACCCAGAGGAGACCCACACAGGCACGCATGGATCGAAATTCAGCTGGTCCCTGCTGAACTGGCTAAATTTCAATCCATTTATGGTCACCTTAAGCCTGGGTTTACACTGATGCGGTGCAGCATATCGCATGTGATTCGCACAGGAACAGCACATTCCTGTGTAAATCACATGCAAATTTGTGTGGTGCGATTTGAGCCATACATTTTGTATGGCGCAAATTGCACCGTATCCTCACTAAAAAGGTGCAGGACTCTTTTATCGGTCCGCACTAGAATTGGATCGCGTGAATACCCATGCGCACCACGTTTTCTAAACCGATTTCGGGTGTTGTTAACTTAACATACACACATACATGAACATGGTGCGGAATTTGCACAGAACCCGCTACAAATTCTGCACCGCATCAGTGTGAACCCAGGCTTAGAGTGCAGGACATAACCAACTCATTTAATTTCTGGCAGGATCATGGGGCATTATGTTGCATTTATCAAACGGATATACCAGAACCCTTTATAGCATGTTTAAGAGTCCAAAAAGTGAGCAAATAATAGAAGTTGAATACAAAGGGTTTACATATAACTTAACCTTTCCCCACTCTACCCACAACAAAAAAACAAGTTTTGGCCAAAAATACACTCAATTTTCTACAAATACCTACATTTATCGCAATAGAAATATGGAAGATCAAAGAATATAAATAAGAAAATCACATAAAAATTAAGCACACATGAAAAGCATCTTCAAAATAGTGCCTTGCTAAAGTAATCTAATTTGTTTGTAAACTGGTTGTGTGTTTGGCCCATGGTATCTTTCCTGTGCCATAAACAGTGAGATATTCTAACCCGTCGGATCATTTCACCTTTGCAGGACGACTTTCAATACAAACTGAGATGTAAACTCTTCCAATTTCCTGTATGACGATCCTTTCTTTCTGCATTACAAACAGTTTTTCAGGTGCTACATACCAGAAAGGTCCCGGGATCATGAAGTTCAGATCTCTTGGTTCTTTTGCGGATCACGGTAAGCCATGTTCGGATGTTGGAGACGGCTGCGGAGGCCTGCGACGCAAAAGTGAGCGAGAACAGATCCACCTCTCCCTGTTGCAGCAGACGAGAATGAACGCCTGTAACAGCTGGGCAGGAAAGAAGGCTCTAATATCCACCCCCAACCCCCAGAAGAATGCAGACCTTTCTACAGGCTATAAAACTCAGCCTTTCTCTAGCTCAGGTGTGCAACGTGGTGCCAGTCACTAATGGATATTCTTTAAGTAAACTAATCCCAATGACAGCCAGTAAAGAGGGGAGGGTTGATACGGGGTGCTGGTACTTATAGGACTGAACACCAAGTTGTGGGAGCGAAGGGTAAGGCTATACGTACATAGATTTCTCTCATTCAGCTTGTGGGTTAAACAAGAAAAATACAAGGACGCTTTCACATGGGCATTGAAAATAGTTGGTTTTACTGCTTCCCAACTGCCCATCAATGCCACTCAAAATAAGTAAAAGGGTATGATGGTTGGCAATATGCACAGGAGGAGCGAGAAGGATACGTTGTTTGGCAGTATGTGCAGGAGGAGTAAGAAGGGTACAATGGTTGGCAGTATGTGTAGGAGCAGTGAGAAGGGTATGATGGTTCGCAGTATGTGCGGTAGGAGTGAGAAGAATAGGATGGTTGGCAGTATGTGCAGGAGGAATGAGAAGGGTATGATGGTTGACAGTATGTACAGGAGGAGTGAGAAGAATATGATGGCTGGCAGTATGTGCAGGAGGAGTGCGAAGGGTATGATGGTTGACAGTATGTGCAGGAGGAGTGAGAAGGGTATGATGGTTGGCAGTATGTGCAGGAGGAGTGAGAAGGGTATGATGGTTGGCATTATGTGCAGGAGAAATGAGAAGGGTATGATGGTTCGCAGTATGTGCAGGAGGAGTGAGAAGGGTATGATGGTTGTCAATGTGTGCAGGAGAAGTGAGAAAGGTATGATGGTTGGCAATGTGTGCGGGAGGAGTGAGAAGGATATGATGGTTGGCATTGTGTGCGGGAGGAGTGAGAAGGGTATGATATTTGGCAATGTGTGCGGGAGGAGTGAGAAGGGTATGATGGTTGGCAGTATGTGGGGGAAGAGTGGGAAGGGTATGATGGTTGGCAGTATGTGCAGAAGTAGTGAGATGGGTATGATGGTTGGCAGTATGTGGGGGAAGAGTGAGAAGGGTATGATGGTTGGCAGTATGTGGGGGAAGAGTGCGAAGGGTATGATGGTTGGCAGTATGTGCAGAAGTAGTGAGATGGGTATGATGGTTGGCAGTATGTGTAGGAAGAGTGCGAAGGGTATGATGGTTGGCAGTATGTGCAGAAGTAGTGAGATGGGTATGATGGTTGGCAGTATGTGCAGAAGTAGTGAGATGGGTATGATTGCTGGCAGGAGGAGTGGGAAGGGTATAATGGTTGGCAAGAGAAAAGGAGAACTAGTCATCTAGGTGTAGTATTAAAAACATTTAATGGTCATGAACAAATGCACTCACAAAGGAAGATGTAACAGAGCATATATTGCTGTGTATGTGGCTGTCATCAGTACTGGTCCCTGTGGACACACTGATAGATTGTTCTGGAGGCTCCCAGAGCTTCCTGATCGGCGGAATGTAGCCGATGGAATGTAGCTGAGCAGGTGGAAGTGACATCACGACTTGATATGACGAACAATGGCAACGCGTTGCGGAGAATGTGCTCCTTCTTCAGGCCATGAAGAAGCTATCTTAGAAGAGGTATATATTGGCAAAAAGGCAGCACATAGGAAAGGCAGAACAATACGTAAAAAGGGGAGGGGGAATGCATGTCTGCGGCCACATAAAGAATTACAAATACACATGTTGTGCAAAAGGGGAATAAATAAATGAATGTAAACATGAAGAAGTAAATCTCGTTAACCCTCTGGTGCTTTACAAGTTCAAGAGGCGGTACACATAATTGTGAAATTACAATAATCAGCCATCCTGATGTTAAATAGGGTATAATACACAACTTAAATACATGTGAGGAGAAAAAAAAGGCTTTAGCACTGTAAAAAAGATATATCTATATAAATATATTAAAACATTGTGTGTGTATGTGTGTGTGTGTGTGTGTATATATATATATATATATATATATATATACATTTTTGACAACATATAAATGATAAAAATTACATAAAAACATGTATACATATGTGTGTGTATAACCAATGACTATCTATAAGGAGCTCAGTATATTTGTGTATAGAGTGTACATTACATGTGTGGATGTACACATGGGTGTATACATATATATGTGTATAAACCATGACACACATATGTGTGGAATGTGAAATACAAAACTCTAAACGATCAATAGCAATTGGCCTATCACATTCATATAGTACATACAAACTGGAGAATCTGGCGAATAGGCCATATGGGTCCCATGTGGATTGGTGTGGGGACTGCCTCAGATATACAGTAAGTGAAGACGTTAAGTGGTGTGTATATAATTATATGAATATATATGGCCACAAAATGAGTTGGCAGCCAAAAAACGGAAACCAGGGAAAACATGTGGGCAGCTTAAGAAAAAAGAGCACTCACTTCAATGTTCATTGAGGCCTCCCGGAGACAGTGTTGAGAGTGTAAATCCAGAACGTTTCCCTTTGGCAGAGACATTTGAATCACTCTGCAGCGGAAATGTCCTGGGGTTAGACTCAGTGACCCATACCTTAAGTCCAGAAGATGATTTTCCATGAAATTCCAGAAAATGTCTGGGGATGCTATGTTTGTCAATTTCCTTCTTCGACCAAATGTTGATGCTCCCCAAATCTTTTCCAGAGGATTCATATAGTTCTGCTGACATAAGAGTCCACATGGGAAAGTCAGGCAGTAGACCACATGGTCAGAGGAACAGTTGTAAAACACATTGATAGGGTAGGTCTTACCTTTGACCGTAAAGTTCCTCTGGCCATGTTGGAAATGCTTACATTTTTCTTAGGCTCCCCATATGTTTTCCCTGGTTTCCGTTTTCCAGCTACCAACTCATTTCATGGCTAGTGCAGAATGTTCATATAATTATATACACCGCTTAATGTCTTCACCTATATCTGAATTTGTCTATATTTGAATCTTCCACCCAGGCCAGTCCCCACACCAATCTACATGGGACCCATATGGCCCATTTGCCAGATTCTCCAATTTGTAAGTACTATATGAACGTGACACGCCAATAGCTATTGATCCTTTAGAGTTTTGTATTTCACATTCCACACATATGTGTGTCATGGTTTGTACATGTATATATGTATCCACACATGTAACATACATTCTATACACAAATGTTTCGAGCTAATCGTCGTTTATACACATACATGTGGAAATGTTTTTATGTAATTTTTGTAATTTATATATTGTCAAAAAAATTGTTTTACATATACAATTTTTTTTATATTTATAGAGATATATTTATATATCTTTTTACAGTGTTAACCCTCTTTTTTCCTCACATGTACAGTATTTTCTGGCGTATAAGACTACTTTTTATACTTAAATATATACCCCAAAAATTGGGGGTCGTCTTATACACGGGGTATAAAATGTTAACCTTGAGTTTGTTTGGGTCAAGCTGGCTGGATGTGTGGTAATACTGTACATACAGTATACCGTGCTGAGCCAAGCTGGCTCAAAACAAATATCCCTATGACAGATTAATCTGTCAGCCCGCTGGATGTGTGGTATATACAGTGTACTGCGCTGAGCCAAGCGGTTTCAAAATGTACCGGTACGTCCCTACTGTAATCAGCCCGCTGGATGCGTGTATGTACGGTAGCTGCGGCTACATACAGTATACACAGGGCCAATCACAGCAAGTGATGTATTCTACTAATGAATACAAAGCCTACTCGGATTGGCTGAGTCAGAGAGGTGGGCTGATTATGTCACAACCTCAGCCAATCCAAGCAGGCTTTGTATTCATTAGTAAAATACATCGCTCGCCGTGATTGGCCCAGTGTATACTGTATGTAGCCGCAGCTACCGTACATACACGCATCCAGTGGGCTGATTACAGTAGGGACGTACCGGTACGTTTTGAAACAGCTTGGCTCAGTATACTGTATATACCGCACATCCAGCGGGCTGACAGATTTATCTGTCATAGGGACATTTGTTTTGAGCCAGCTTGGCTCAGTGCGGTATACTGTATGTACATTACTGCACATCCAGCGGGCTGTATATATACTGTATGTAGCCAAAGCTACCGTATTACCACACATCCAGCGGTAGCCAACTGATTTAGAATTTGATCCACATAATGACTGTCTTACAAATGTATCACAAGATGTCATTCATGAACTTATGATGTCAGAGGATGAATATGAGGATGAACATAACCATTTCACTTAAAAAATCTGATGTTTTTAAATGGTGTTGCCTCGGAAGGGGGGTAGTCTTATATGGCTAGTATAGCCCAAAACCTATATTTTAACTGGAAAATTAGGGGGTCGTCTTATACACCCAGTCGCCTTATACACCGGAAAATACGGTATGTAAGTTGTGTATAATACCCTATTTGTATATCTATTGTTTTTATTAGTTTTAAATGTTTTAAACAAAGAAGGACATACCGTATTTTTCGCTCCATAAGACGCACTTTTTTTCCCCCCAAAAAGCGGGGAAAATGTCAGTGCGTCTTATGGAGCGAATATAGAGCGGCCGGTCCGGTATTTCCACCGCCGCCGTGTCAGAATACCGGGCCGGCCGCTCAGCTCTGCAGTGGGACCTTACCTGTCCCTCTATCCAGCGGCGCGCTGTCTTCCCGGCTTCTGTAGTTTGCGTGACAGCCGGGTCCCAAGTGCGCATGCGGAAGAAGCAGTGCTCTTTGTGAATGGTAAGGCGGTACCTGGGACACATGACAGATCCCAGAAGCCGCCGGACCAATCACAAAGCGCAGCGCTTCTCGCGCATGCGCACTGGGCATCCGGCTGTCCGAGCGCCCACACTACAGAAGCCGGGAAGACAGCGCGCGGCTGGACTCTGCGGAAGTAAGAGCGGGTACCTGTCAAATTCAGGTACCCGCTCCCCCTCCCTCCCCAAAGGTCAGCAGTCATCTCCTGTACTGTCCGCAGTCTCTGGTCATCCCTGTGCTGTCCGCAGTCTCTGGTCATCCCTGTGCTGTCCGCAGTCTCTGGTCATCCCTGTGCTGTCCGCAGTCTCTGGTCATCCCTGTGCTGTCCGCAGTCTCTGGTCATCCCTGTGCTGTCCGCAGTCTCTGGTCATCTCCTCTACTATGTCTGCAGTCCATTAGTTCAGAATTTTTTTTTTCCTGTTTTCTGCTTCTAAAACCTAGGGTGCGTCTTATGGTCAGGTGCGTCTTATGGAGCGAAAAATACGGTAATCAAAAGGCCTGCCCATGCAGGGCTATCAATGGCTATCAGACTGGATGTGACATATTAGACTGGATGTCGCTCCATTTCCTCAAATTGAACCTTTCCAAAACCGAGCTCCTAATTTTCCCCCCAGCCCACGCCCCCCCACTCAAACCTATCCTTCCAACCTCATGTCCAATTGCTGGCAACTTCATGCAGGCTCCACCTCCGCAACATCTCCAAGATACGTACGTTCTTAACCCCAGACACTACTAAACAACTCGTTCACTCCCTTATTATCTCATGCCTGGACTACTGCAACTCCCTTCCCACTGGCCTACCCCAACACAGGCTATCCCCGCTTCAGTCCATCCTGAACTCAGCGGCCAGACTCATCCACCTTGCCAACCGCTCCACTTCTGCCACCCCCCTCTGCCATTCCCTCCACTGGCTTCCGATTGCCCAGCGCATTAAATTCAAACTACTAACATTGATATACTAAGCCATTCATAACGCTGCCCCAAACTTCCTCACCGACCTGATACCCAAACACCACCCAACCCGCACTCTTCGCTCCTCACAAGACCTCCTACTCTCTAGCTCCCTGGTCTCCACCTCCCATGCCCAACTGCAGGACTTCTCCAGGTCTTCCCCCATCCTCTGGAACTCTCTACCCCAATCTATCAGACTGTCACCTACCCTCCTCACCTTCAGGCGCACCCTGAAAACCCATCTCTTTAGGGAAGCCTACCCCACCTTCACCTAACAGCCGATCTCCTCTACTCCTCCTACCACTCCATCCCCCACAGCCACTTCCTCCTGTACGTCTATCCCCTCGCTCCTAGATTGTAAGCTCGAAAGAGCAGGGCCCTCGAACCCCTCGTGTATTGTTTTGTTACTGTATTGTCCCATGTACTGTACCCCACTACAATGTACAGCGCTGAGCAAACTTTTGGCGCTATATAAATACTGTATAATAATATATCTTTTTACAGTGTTAACCCTCTTTTTTCCTCACATGTATTTAAGTTGTGTATAATACCCTATTTGTATTTCAATGGTTTTTATTAGTTTTAAACGTTTCAAACAAAGAAGGACATAATGCAAAAGCCACACCCACGCAGGGGCTATCAATGGCACAGACAATACAAAAGATCACAGTGGAGAAACAATGAAGCAAGTCAAAGACAGATCTCTACTGCCGCACAAAAATCAGACAAAAACAAAAAGGAAAGAAGAGTAAAGAAGAAAAGACCAACAGCAGGGATCCGGGAACTCCAGTACCGATCAACAACCTAGACCCAGGCTAGCCTGGGGGAGCGCGGGAAAAACATATGTCAACCACGGCTCCCAAATTTTAAAAAATTTGCTTTGGGAGTCGTTGCAGATACTCAACATCTGTTCATTAAGCATCAGAGTGGACATGCGGGCTTCCCGGCATATGGAGAGATGAAACAATATATAGAGAAGGCCAAATACATGAGACCAAAACCGAATCAATCTTGGGCATGACCACCATACACAAAACACATCCCCACGATGGCCACAACCCCCGAAAGCAGCTATCACTATAGGTAGGGTTTGCCTAAGCTATACGTTCTGGGACCCAATACCAACAGAACAGTACTTTATATGCCGCCTCCAGTTTATTTGTGTTGAACAAACATTTAGCTATAAACGACCAGGCCTTATTCCAGTCCTCCGAATCCACGACCGCCCCCAAATCGCACTCCCATTGGGCAACATATGATAGGGTAGTACTCGTCGAGTGCCTATTCAAAGATGCATAGAGTAGGGAAACCAGACACGGGGCTCCAGGACACTGTTGGGAAAGCTGTTCAAAGGGGGATTTCTGACATGGGAAGGTGGAGGTGCCACGCAGCGAGGTCGGCCAATGCTGCAATTGAAGATATCGGAAAAATTCCGCCTGGGGAACATCCCGTGATTCCCAAAGACCGAGAAATCAAGAAGTGTCACACCTGCAAGAAACCATTGGTCACCTACCAAGCGAACGCCCCAGGTTGATCTAAACCCGGTGGGAAGAGAGGATTGTTAGCAGAGGTAGAAAGGGTGACATCAAACCTCTAGAGGAACGAACCAAGTCCCATATGTGCAGGCCATGGAGAAAAATAGGACTCAATGTAGTCGGGCATAAGGCAAGGGGGAGCCATAGAAGCGTCAACATCGCAATAGGAGCACAATTCGGTAGCTCCAAAAGAACCCAGAGAGGAACATCAGAGGAAGCATGGAACCTAGACAGTGTGGCAATCTGGCTCACCTGATAATACTTAGCTACATTAGGCACCCCCAGACCTCCCTGCAGCCTATGAACAAAAAGTGTATTTCTGGAGACTTTGGGGCACCGATCAGCCCAGATAAATCGCATAATTCTCACCTGAAGCATCCGGAGGAAATAAGAAGGAACCCGCACTGGGAGGGTGTGAAAATAATATAACAATTTCGGTAGAATGGTCATTTTCACTGGATTAACTCTTCTTAGCCAAGAGAAAAGCGGGAATTGCCAAGAGCGCATAAACGAGGACACTGAGTGAAGCAATGGAAAATAGTTTGCATCAAACAAAAAGGCATAGGTGGGGGTCAGGCTAATGCTCAAGTATTCAAGCGAAGATGAGGCATATTTGTAGGGAAAGTGGGACTGTAGGCGCAAAACCAAATCCGAGGCCAAGGTGATATTGAAAGCGACAGTCTTATCCAAATTTAAACGAAGACCCGAGATCAATTAAAACCGAGCAAGAACCTGTTGCAAGTTTGGGAGGGTCGTTAATGGGTTAGTGAGGGTCAAGAGGGCATCATCCGCAAAGTGATTCAACTTAAATTCCTGTCCTGCGTAAGGGACACCCGATATGTTACAATCAGCCCGGAGCGCCAAGGCCAATGGCTCAAGCGCCAGGATAAAGAGCGCTGGAGACGCTGTCTCGTCCTTTGCCAAATGGGAAAGGGATCCGAGAAGTATCCTGCCTACTTAACCGAAGAAGAAGGGGAGGAATACAAGGCCTGAATCCAAAAGGAGAGAATCTCCAAAGCCCCAGCGGGACAACACGAACCGCAGGTTAAGGAATCAAAAGCTGTATATACGTCCAAAGGCAGTAAGAATCCCGGTAGTTTTCGCTGCTGCAAAAGGTGTATGAGGTGAACCGCCTTACAAACATTGTCGCCCGCCTGCCTCCCAGGGATGAAACTCACTTGGTCCCTATGGACCAGGCTACGTAAATATTTGTTGATCCGAAGTCTGAGAATCTTGCCCAGTATCTTCAGATCCTCAAAAGCTGGCAGTTCCTGCACACCCTCCGTTGTCTTAGGAATCGTTGAGATATGAGCTCTGAGAGCATCTGGAGAGGGCAAAGAGCCCTGTTGTAATTCATTGAAGTAACTATCCAAGAACGGCGTCAACAGGGTCCCAAATTTCTTGTAGTAGAGGCCAGAAAAGCTGTCATGACCCTGGACCGCAGAGGAACGTAAATATTTGACAGCTTGAAGTACTTCCGATACAGAAACACCTGCATTAAGGGCTAGCCATGCCCCAACAGACTATCCAGGGAGTCGTAAATCCTGAAAGAACACTTCTGCCTGAGCTACAGGGAAGGGATCTGATTTGGCGTACAGATGCAAAAGGAAGTCCTCGAAGACAATCTGCTGGGGATTTGAAGTACAAACACCCCCCCCCCCCCAGGGAGCCGCAACTGGACCAGCTTATAGGGTTTCCCCATAGAATTGAGATTCCTAGCCAGCAGTGGACACGGCTTATTAACACAGGTATAAAACTTATGCTTGGTCCAATGTAAGGCCCGTTCAGCCTCCGAAGAAGCAAGTAAATCCAGTGCAGCCGCCAAGGTGTCTCGCAAACGTTTATGGACCGCGGACGGGTGCAACTTCCAACGAGAATCCGCCGAGGCCAGAATAGAATGAAGATCTGAAAGGTGACACTCCCGCTTCAGAGCCGCAGCCAGCTGTATAATGTGGCCCCACACCGTAGCTTTAAGCGCCTTCCACAGAGGCATTGCTGAAGAAACAGATCCTGAATTGTCCGCAAAATATGTCCATATGAAAGATTCAATTTGCTGACATGTGACCTGGATGGTCAATAAAGACTCATTAATATGCCAATGAAAAGGGCGCCGTGCTGTACCTGAAAGTTCAAGAAGTAAAACCAGAGGATCATGGTCCAACCAGGGCGAGGAAGGGATGGAGATCCACCTGACTAAAGAAAGCTGTTGCATCTGCATAAATACGTAGTCAATTCTACAAAAAACTGTCATGGGGATTGGAGTAGAACGTGAAGTAATGCTCAGTAGGATGAAGTTCCCTCCAAACATCCACCAGCCCCACAGACGGCAGGAGGGAGCGCATGCGTTCCTCCTGCAACAAATCGTGCAAAGAGGCCACCCACGAGCATAGCGCCAATCTAGAACGGAATCTAGGTTAACATTTGAATCCCCTAAAAGAAGAAGAAGGCCCTTAGAGTGTCGGGAGATGATAGAACAAAGATGCGAGAAAAATTTGTGCTGAAAGCGAATAGGAGACAAAGGTGACCTCCTGATCCCAAAGGGTACCCTGCAGGAGCAGATACCTGCCCGTGGGGTCCACAATATTCTGGACACAAGTGAAGGGGAGATTGCGTTTGAAAGCTATCAGAACACTCTGCTGTTTCTCTGGAGTCGAGGCCATGTAGAAAGTAGGATAATGAGATGAAAGATACCGTGGGGCGGAGGACTGGAAAATCCTGGTTTCTTGCAGGCAGACGAAGTCAATGTGCTGCGATTTAAGGTGATTAAAGACTTTAGACTGCTTCTGAGGTAAAATAAAACCTTGGATATTTTGTGAATGTACTTTCAAAAGGGGCGAAGCCATGGTGGGATCGGTGTAATCCACTCAGCAAAAAAGTCATAGGTCGGCCAACAATTTCCACCCTCCAGGACAGCTCGTCCATTGTTTCCTGAAACCCTGCAGAAAATAATAATAGAAAAACCAGGAAAGAGAAGAAGATAAGACAAGCAAGAGACAAAGAAACTCAAAGAGTATGTACAATGGCATAACCATATCACATCTATGGTGAAATCCATCCTACACTCCAAGGATACCAGTTTAGGGTGGCTCTACCACCGAACACATGGCAGCAAATGGATTCATCAATACCATAGGTCCCCAGGGGGCGCAAGGCAGCAAACATAAACCAGGAACCAGTCAATAACATAGCTGAATCCCTTGTCAGTAGGAATAGGAGTCCCCCAGGAAATGGAACACATCCCTGGAAACCCTCCCTCTAGAAACCAAGTAGGTTTAGGGACCCAACCCCCTCCAGGGGAGATGACCACCAGACACAGCGGAACCCAACCAACTCTGACCAAAAGGTCCCCTGCCCCAGTACCCCAGCAAGACCAGCAGCGTGGTACCAAATAGCCCACTCGGGCTCACCTCCCGCCCTGGGAATCCGAAGGAACTATCGACCAAGCCACCCCCACTAACCCGGCCACCTTCGCCCAAGACCCCTGGTAGCAACAGGGCAAGGCCCAGGAGCAGTCACCAAGAGCAATGTAAGGGAGCATCAACCCCCGGTCACAGGCAAACAGGGGCCCAGACCCAAACAGGTCAGGCCCCGAGCAGAGGATAAATCCCCATGGGGGGGGAAACTGGGTGGGCCGACCTAATAGGGCCCAAACATAAGGCAATAACATAAGTACACATTAGCCCGTTGGCTAAAACTCATGGTCCCCGCCACAGGTTTCTTTGTGGAAGAGCAGCAAAAAAAAGTCTGGTTACGATGTCAGCCTGGGGAAGAATGCGCAGGGCTGGACCCTAGAGGGGTCCAAGGGAGGGACCTCTTCCAGCGAGATGTCTTCTCCCAAAAGGCATCCAAGCTGAGTAGGAACCGTCGGGGATCCAGATGGATGCGTCAGACCCCGCACAACCTCCCCCAGCAGCAGAAGGTTCAGGGATTCCATGAGAGATTGAGCCTCTTCTGGAGTAGTGATGGAATGGCTACGGCCTTTGTAATCAGAGGAGAGTCGGAAGGGGAAGCCCCACGCATATTTGATCCATCAGTTCACTAGGTCTGAGGTGAAGGGCTTCAGCTGCCGATGTTTTTGAAGAGTGATCTGGGAGAGGTCAGAAAAGAGCCCTGAAAGCCAAGCTCCAATCTGTTTTTGGCCTCCGTGAGGATGTTTTCCTTGGTGCGGTAATAGGTAAACTTTATGATAATGTCTCTTGGGGGCCCGTCAGGCCACTTTGGTGCCAGCGCCCGATTTATACGATTGAACTCCAACCAGTCTATAGTTATAGCAGGGACCAGCTCCTGGAATAGGGCTGTGGCAGTGGAGGTGAGGTCCATAACCGATTCTGGGATACCTCTCAGACGCAGGTTACCACGGCAAGAGCGATTTTCGAAGTCCTCAAGCCACAGCAGCGTGTCTGCCAATTCCTTCTTAAGGTCGCCCAGATACTGTTCATAATTCTCAACCAATTCTCAACTGTTGTCGGCATGGGTGAACTCGAGGCATCGGTGAACCCAGCAGCAAGCTCCAGGTACCTGGAGAGGGGTGAGGGGTACGTATTTTACCCCCCTGGGTGCCCGTATAGTGGCTGATGTGTCCGGTGGGCAAGGCGCGCCGTTAGGATGCAGCCATCTTATAATACCCTATTTAACATCAGGATGGCTGATTATTGTAGTTCCACAACCTAAACATGTAAAGCACCAGAGGGTTAAAGACTTGTATATTTATTCAAGTTTCTATTAATTTATTTATTCCTCTTTTGCACCACATATGTATTTGTAATTCTTTATGCCGCCATGGACTTGTATTCCCCCTCCCCTTTTTACATATTATTCTGCCTTTCATATGTGCCGCCATTTTGCCAATATATACCTCTTCTAAGATAGCTTCTACTTAGCCTGAAGAAGGAGTGCATGCTCCGCAATGTGGCACCATTGTTGTTTGTCGTGATGTTACTTCCTCTTGCTCAGCTGCATTCCACGCCGATCAGGAAGCTCTGGGAGCCTCCAGAACAACCCATCAGTGTCTCCACAGCCTCTACCATCTTGTGGTCTGGGACTGGTATTGATGACAGCCACATACACAGCAATATATGCTCAGTTACATCTTTCTTTGTTCATGACCATTAAACGTTGTTTTTAATACTACACCTAGATGGCGCTTGTTCTCCCTTTCTCTTGGTTCACTTCACAGAGTCATCTCCTGCTCTAATTTACAAGCTGCCTCTTAGTGGGCGTATATGACCTTAAAAGGTGTCCTTGGACTTTATTTACCCAGAGTTACTCACCCCATTGTTTTTTTCCTTGTTGCGCCCACTTTGTTGATTATAATGGTTGGCAGGAGGCGCGCAAAGGGTATGATGGTTGGCAGTATTTGCAGGAGGCATGCAAAGTGTATGATAGTTGGCATTATGTGCAGGAGGAGTAAGAAGGGTATGATGGTTGGCAGTATTTGCAGGAGGCATGCAAAGGGTATGATAGTTGGCATTACAGGTGAAACTCAAAAAATTAGAATATCGTGCAAAAGTTAATTTATTTCAGTAATGCAACTTAAAAGGTGAACCTAATATATGAGATAGACTCATTACATGCAAAGCAAGATAGTTCAAACCATGATTTGTCATAATTGTGATGATTATGGCTTACAGCTCATGAAAACCCCAAATCCACAATCTCAGAAAATTAGAATATTGTGAAAAGGTGTAATATTCTCAGCTCAAAGTATCCCACTCTAATCGGCTAATTAACCCATAACACCTGCAAAGGGTTCCTGAGCCTTTAAATGGTCTCTCAGTCTGGTTCAGTAGAAATCACAATCATGGGAAAGACTGCTGACCTGACAGTTGTGCAGACAACCATCATTGACACCCTCCATAAGGAGGGAAAGCCTCAAAAGGTAATTGCAAAAGAAGTTAGATGTTCCCAAAGTGCTGTATCAAAGCACATTAATAGAAAATTATGTGGAAGGGAAAAGTGTGGAAGAAAAAGGTGCACAAGCAACAGGGATGACCGCAGCCTGGAGAGGATTGTCAGGAAAAAGCCATTCAAAAGTGTTGGGGACTTTCACAAGGAGTGGACTGAAGCTGGAGTCAGTGCATCAAGAGCCACCACACACAGGCGGATCCTGGACATGCTGCTTCAAATGTCATATTCCTCTTGTCAAGCCGCTCCTGAACAACAAACAACGTCAGAAGCGTCTTACCTGGGCTAAAGAAAAACAGACCTGGTCTGTTGCTCAGTGGTCCAAAGTCCTCTTTTCTGATGAGAGCAACTTTTGCATCTCATTTGGAAACCAAGGACCCAGAGTATGGAGGAAGAATGGAGAGGCACACACTGCAAGATGCTTGAGGTCCAGTGTGAAGTTTCCACAGTCTGTGTTGATTTGGGGAGCCATGTCATCTGCTAGTGTTGGTCCACTGTGCTTCATTAAGTCCAGGGTCAACGCAGCCGTCTACCAGGAGATTGTGGAGCACTTCATGCTTCCTTCCGCAGACGAGCTTTATGGGGATGCTGACTTCATTTTCCAGCAGGACTTGGCACCTGCCCACACTGCCAAAAGCACCAAAACCTGGTTAAATGACCGTGGGATTACTGTGCTTGATTGGCCAGCAAACTCGTCTGACCTGAACCCCATAGAGAATCTATGGGGCATTGCCAAGAGAAAGATGAGCGACATGAGACCGAACAATGCAGAAGAGCTGAAGGCCTCTATTGAAGCATCCTGGTCTTCCATAACACCTCAGCAGTGCCACAGGCTGATGCCACGGCTTCCATGCCACGCCACATTGAAGCAGTAATTGCTGCAAAAGGTGCCCAAACCAAGTACTGAGTACATATGCATGCTTATACTTTTCAGAGGTCCGATATTGTTCTATGTACAATCCTTGTTTTATTTATTGCATGTAATATTCTAATTTTCTGAGATTGTGGATTTGGGGTTTTCATGAGCTGTAAGCCATAATCATCACAATTATGACAAATCACGGCTTGAACTATCTGGCTTTGCATGTAATGAGTCTATCTCATATATTAGTTTCCCCTTTTAAGTTGCATTACTGAAATAAATGATCTTTTGTATGATATTCTAATTTTTCGAGTTTCACCTGTATGTGCAGGAGGAGTGAGAAGGGTATGATGGTTGGCAGTATGTGCAGGAGGAGTGAGAAGGGTATGATGGTTGGCAGTATGTGCAGGAGGAGTGAGAAGGGTATGATGGTTAGCAGTATGTGCAGGAGGAGTGAGAAGGGTATGATGGTTGGCATTATGTGCAGGAGGAGTGAGAAGGGTATGATGGTTGGCCGTATGTGCAGGAGGAGTGAGAAGGGTATGATGGTTGGCATAATGTGCAGGAGGAGTGAGAAGGGTATGATGGTTGGCAGTATGTGCAGGAGGAGTGAGAAGGGTATGATGGTTGGCATTCTGTGCAGGAGGAGTGAGAAGAATATGATGGTTGGCAGTATGTGTAGGAGGAGTGAGAAGGGTATAATGGTTGGCAGTATGTGCACGAGGAGTGAGAAAGGTGTGGACAGTATGAAGGCAGACAGTATGAACAAGAGAGAAGTGCAGAGGGTATGAATGTGGGCTGTATGAGCAGGAGAGAAGTGCCAAAGGTATGAGGGCAGGCAGCATGTGCAGGAGAGGAGTGCGGCTGGTATGACAATGGGCAGTATGTACAGGAGAAGTGTGTGGAGGGTATAAGGACAGGCAGCATGTTCAGGAGAGGAGTGCAGAGGGTATGAGGACAGGCAGTATGTGCAAGAGAGGAGCGTGAAGGGTATGACATGACAGTGGGCAGTATGTTCAAGAGAGGAGTGAAGATTAAAACCTAAATTTGAAGTTCAGCATAACAGTTATCACTCATTCTTCAATCTACCCTGTTTCTTGACTAGTGCACAACAGATAGGCTAGTCAAGACCCCATACACCACAATCTCACTCTCTCACATACCTCCTTTAACATACCATTAAAGAAAAACATAACACCGATTGGAGTAAAATGGCCAACACAGCCTTTTATTAACACTTCAACTTCAATACACAAAACATTCCTTAAAACAAAAACATATAGGCAAGGTTGTTGGTCTTCGCAGGCACCAAACCAAAACCGATATCCTCATGCGGAACCTATATTATAACTAGGCCTCCAGCACCGGCTCGAAGACAAAAACATACCATCCGCAGTGTAGAACCACCACCTTCCAGTTAAACCTCGGTTAACCGGAATGCACCCGGGCACACCATACCACCGATGGGTCCCAAACCATTATCTTTAGCTTCAAAATAAGTGCTGCCTCCAAAGACCAACAACCGCCCCCCGACCAGAACAAAAAACCTGGGAATTGACAAAACACCCACACACACTTCACGGGAGGGCAGGAGGGAAGATTGCTCATTGCTCTCTACTTCTGCACTGAACTGACGACCCTCCCCATCCACACCCAAAGGTGTCAAAGACCGCACCCTGCACCCTCCAGTCACCAATCAGGTAACTTGCCCATATTCTAACTCCCACCTTTTTTCTTTTAACCCGTTCTTGTCTTTACTACCCCCCTCTTAACCTAGTCAAGTCGGCCCTGCGCTACTTTCTTTTTTCTTCCTTTCGCTACGGGTATCTCTTTCATGCTCTGGATGCTTTAAAGTGGCAGTTGCTGTTTATAAGGCTGTCAAAAAATGAAATTTTAACTATAATGTAGTGGATTATCTGATTCTGTTTAACACAATTGTATACCAGAGCCTGAAAGTTATATCCTGGGGGTGTTTAACTGGGATTTTGAAAAAAGAGACTGCAGGGTGTGTTTTTGGACTGCAATGACAATTACAGCTTGTCATAGGCAGATAAGCTTGTGAACAATGTAAAACATTTTCTCTGTAGGTCATAGTAGATGGACCTAATGAAAGATCTGTATGCAGTAGTTTTGGAGCTATGTTTTTAAAGCAACCAAAAATGAAATCTGAAAAATATACAATTATTTAGTCTGAGGTGTTAAGTTTTTCACACATTAGAATAGTTCAGTCCATGGAGAGCTCTTTTACATGACCAAATTGATGACATATTTAAGCACCTGCAAAAACTAATGACATTTTACCTATTAGAAAAAAAAAAACAAAGTTTAACCTTAGTCTGGAAAAGCAAACTATCCCTTTCATTGAGGTCAAGACCCATCTCCATTACTTTATGATTAATGAGAAACTTTCCAGTATCTTAGTGGATGCTCATGGTCCCCATTGGTTACCTATGAACTAACCTCTATGGAACCAGTTGACTCACTACATTGTAGCCATCATTTCTGTTAGCCATATTCTTGGCTTGTAATGTCGACCACCACCCTTGTTTTTCCTCCCTCCTTTCAACTGTGACTTTCCTTTTATTCCCCTTTGCGATCTTTTTGCTTATTCTTGCTTCTTACTTCCTGCCACTACTCCCCATAAAATCACTCATGTATTCCATCCCTAGTCTCAGAGCAGGGTGTTGTTCATGTCCCTGGCATTCATTTGATCTCCATGTCCCCCGGGTCAAGGGAACACATCTACTGCAATTGTCACTCATTCCCCAAATTTAATACATTTGCAACCCTCTGTAAATACTGCATATTTTTTACATCAAAACTCTTCACGGTTTTGGAGTGTTCTTTTGTTCTCACACTTGGGTTGTGCCATGCTACCCCCTATTTGTTCTTTTCTGAAACAGAAAAAAGACAACATTCCTTGAAATGGAAATCTATACAATTTGCAGTCTCTCAACTCAATCTGCTGTCTGCTCAACAAGATAAAATATTGCTCTAAATACTAAATAGAAACTCTAATAGGTTGTATTGATGCCTGTTCCTTTTGTAGTGATCACCCTCAATTCTTGTCATGTTGACATATCAACTTGTTAGAAGAAATGTCCCTAGTGAGGTCACAGGGTGAGGCTCAAGTTTGCTACGATGCAGGGTTAGCAATAAACTTTACCTTTTTGTGGTTAACCAAAAGGGCAAACTAAATGATCAGATTTGGCCTGTTTACCCATGTGAACCTCTGGCTGCTTCTGTATTACTACCCCCCAGTAAATGGCAACTTTCTGCTGTCTGGGCCACTAATGTATTTTATTGCTAGGACGGAAGTGGCCACACAGTGTTATTGGTTGTCAGGATACTGGTGGCCAACTGTGTGCAAGCAACCAAGGATGCTGTGCAGGCCAGGAGCCTGCTTCCAATAACCTCACTGATTCTTAGGACACTGGTGGCCATACAGTCATTGGTTGTTGTGGTGCACCATCACAATCAACAAGATTGTGCAAAGAAAAAAGAAAATAACTTAGGGTTCCCCCCAAAATCCATACTAGGCCCTTACCATTTATGCTTATCCTAAAACAAACAAAAATGATGGATTTTAAGGGGATACATCATTAAAAGAACAAGGAAAAAAGCGTGGACCCCTCCAAAATCCATAACAGACCCTTATCCAAGCATGCAGCTTGGCTGGCCAAGAAGAGGGTGGGGATTCTGAGTGATGTAATTGACTAAATATGGCCATGAGCATGGCCATCAATGGTCAAAAACGCCACCTGGGACACCCTTGCCTTTTGTTTACATTCTGCTGCTGGGTGATGTCATTCACAGTGAGAGTTAGTGTCCGGTGCATTGTTTTGGAGGCTGGCGATTATCATGGGTGCACTTGGGTCATCTACTTACACAGCCACGGGATCATTGGTTGCCACCTCCCGATATCATAGTAAGGGAGAAGTAGACTTACACCACCATAGGGCAGGTGGACACTTTTACCTCAACTTCCTCCTGGTTCTCTCCAGTGAGCTTCTCCAGAGCCAAAATGATTCCAGGACTTATGCTTGTGAATAGGCCCCCCAGCTAAGACTTAGCTGGGACCTCAATGTCTTCTTACTGGCACCGCTAACACTCCGGCCCCAGGGGGGGCCACCTACTGGCCACATCTCCCCAGATATTTTCTGGAGTTCCATAAATATTCAGGTTGCTTACCATAAATATTCAGGCTGCTTACTATGTTCTTCTAAATTTCTAGAATCCTCTTGAATATAGGGGGAAGCAATAAGAGCAGCAGCTTGTGAGACATTGAGCAGCCCTAAACAATCAACCCCTGCTTCACTGATTACAGAGCAGCTAACTAAATTTACCTAACATCCTACTCAACTCTTGGAGGCTGCTACATACATATGAAAAAAAGCTATGGGTATCTTATGAAGTCATACTGGTACTTTACAGAACCTGTGATTATTACAAAAGTTTTGGTACAAGATTGTAGGTACATATGAGGCAATCTTTAGCGGGTCTGTGTTTGTAAGAAGGAGCTTTTACCCTAAGAAATATAAGATTTATTAACATGACATCTACTAATAATTAAAATATAAGGTGGTTTGACCCAAAAAGTCAGACACTTTAATAACAATAAATACAAAAAATAAAAACATTCTAATATAATGATGATATCATACGATGGCTTTGATTTTCATACTACTTACAGGTGTGGTACTTGGCAGCGTGTTAACTTTATCACTTCATATTAAGGAGCCAGCTTGATGTAAGTAATTGTGAATAGACACATTCTATACAATCCCTGACCTAGTATCACCTTATTATATAACAAAGTAGCAGAAACAGACACGTCAAACCATCAAAGCTATGTGGAAATTATAACTCCATGTCAATTAGTTGCTGATTGTCCCTTGATAGCCCCCCACCCCCACTGATACTTACCATGCCCTCATTCCCGCACCACCCTGGGTAGCTGCTGGACTCCAGAGTAGGAAGGCTTGAGTAAACTCTGTGTTGGTCTATGTCAGAGCCATTTACATTCCTCCAGCCCTCACCTGAGAGTGCTTGAGCTTGATGATTGGCTGCATAGGCCAAATAATCCATCAACAAAGAGTGCTGGGGGGGAAGGGGAGAAAGTCACATGTGCATACATACAAGGAAGTACTGGATATTTACAAAGGCTCTGATGAGTATGTTAAGAGACAGGGCAGCGTGGTGAAGGTGTGTGTATTGTTGTCTTATCAGGAGAACCTTCACTTTGCCCTGAATGGGTGAACTGAAAGGTGTACTTTACGAAGCTCACCTTTTGTTTTGGCATCAATAACAATAGAAACCTTCAGAAATGTGGTTCTACATACCCGTATTTGTAACACACAATCCCCAACCTTTTACAGAGTCTGCGTTTGTATCTGCAGCATAACATTTCCTTCAAAGTTTGTATCTTCTAGCCTTCCTCGAACTACCACCATCATATTACAAAAGTCTGATAGACTGCCATCATATTATGATCTACTTATGAAGAAAGATTCCCTGTGTGTTATACATGTTCAATAAATAAAAACGAATCCCCAATCCAGCCCACAGCATTACTACACTACAACCCATATGTATTTTCGTCTAACCTGTCCCACTAGATAAACAGCCAGGCCTTGTTGTTGAGGAACAACCTTGAAAAAGTCCTGACTGACATCACTGGCGACTTAAGAAATCTGCTTAAGAATTTAGCGGAATTAAGGCATATGGTTCTGTCTGGCAGATGATTCATGTATTAGAAAAGTAGTAATATTGTAAAGCTGAAAGAGGCTCACTTGGACACCCAACAGCTGGGATTGTCAACAATCCAGATCATTCGCATTTACAGTAAAATCTTCAAAGTTTGGACTGTTGGTGCCTGAGTCCCAGACAGGTTGGATTGTGTGGTCTTCAAATGGCCATTCCTACAAACTCAAGGATTAGGCTGTTAAACACTTCTTCTTTCAGCTATACATAGTCAAATTTTCGGGGGATCTGGCCACCTGATCTGGTCACCCAAGAAGATAACCAAAATTGGAAAATATACTCACCAGACATTCATATTATATCATGGAAAAGCACTTGTGGAAAACCAGAACCCTCAACTGCAACAGCATGGGGGAGATGTATTAAAACTGGTTCACTTAGAATCTGGTACACCTGAGCATGGTAGCCAATCAGTTTCTGACCCCAGCTTTTTCAAGTAAGCTTTGGCAATAATACCTGGAAGCTGATTGGTTTCTATGCAGAAGTGCACCTGATTTTGCACTCTCCAGCTTTAGTAAATAAACCCCATATCTTCCATGATGTTTAGTATCCAAGCTTCAAAATTTGGAAGCCATTCATTATCATAAAAAATGGCTTTTCCCTGTATGATAATCACCCTGTGTGGGCACCTTGATATTGGAAGGAAAGAAGAATTGCTTGATTGTCTTGATTTACAAGTACATTGACTGTCTTGCAAAAATGTTTGATTACAGCTATAGGTATTCTTATTATAGGATTTGTAATTAGAAAACAAATGAAAATAGCTGATACAAAGGTACTGAGGGCTGTAAGACTTTAAAGCTTTATGAAGGCCTAACTCCTTTGGATGATCGTACCATTCCTGCAAACTGCGAATACAGATGATAGCATTAAGTGGCTCCCAGCTTATGCCAGGAACTTCACACTGCCTATAATATTACACCATCCGGCTAGCCATTGTTTGTGTAACAGCCTCCTAGTTAGGTGCTAGGATTTGTATAGTTAGGATAAGTATAGCTGTGATTCTCTGCTTAACAGAGAGGCTGTTAGGTAAATTCAGTGTGGTATTCTGCTTAACAGAGTGCTGTGATTGATTAGTCAGGTTTGATCATGATGCTCTGGTGCTGTTTGGGTTTGTTTGAGTTCTGCCCGCCTTCAAGAAGCTATGATAGCCTTCCAGAACCTGGGGGGGAACTAGACAAATGAGCAGCATGAATATGAATACAGCCCAGGCCATTTGCAGGGGAAGGCAGTCCCATTGCATGCTGGGAGTAGTATTTATGATCTGTGAGTACATGGGCTCAGCATCTTTCCCTGTAGAGGATTGCAAGCCAGGCTGGAGACAGGCTGCCTCGCCTAGCACTTGATGCCATGTAGGCCTCAGGTTGGTGATTTGAGGGCTTGAAGATAGAGAGAGTGACCCCGGTTCTACATTAAGCTGAATGAGAGGAGCTGTCTGCCAAAGAGTTGTCTGGTATCACTGGAGAGAGTTGCTTGGAAGATTGGAAGGAGGTTGCCATTCTGTCCTTGGACTTCTGAGAACAGACACTGAGAGATCTTGGGGACTCTGTGTGCTTTGCCACCCCTCTGGTGCTTGAGTGGGTCTGGTGGAGCTAATGTTTTGAAGAGCTTGTCCAACGGTTGCTACTGCAAAGGACTTTGCTCAGGTCTATTACTTTTGGACTGCCACAGTCTGCCATAACAGGACTGTACCTGAGGAGCTCAGCCCTGTAACTAATACTACTGCTAAAGGAACTTTGCTTACTCCTAAACTACTTGTTACTACAATTCAAAGAGAAGTCTGCTATCTGCTTTCAGCCAGGACCAGGGGCGGACTGACCATTTGGAAACTCGGGCACTGCCCGAGGGCCCGGTGTCAGTAGGGGGCCCCATGAGATGCCCCTGGTACCTTTTTCATAGGCTTTTTTGAGTTTGGGCAAGGACACAGGGGCCCCATGATCCCCTATTGCCCGGGGGCCCCGTGAATTGTCAGTCCGCCCCTGGCCACGACTTCAACAGTGTTCAATTAAACAGATCAGCTAGATGTCCTAGTGTGAATAGTTCTAATCTTAAAGTATCCTACAGGAACAATTGAGTACTGTCCGTGATACTTTTTTTATTTGCAGTAACATACAATTTTGAGGACAAGCTTTTGAGGAATGTCCCCTTCCTCAGGTCTAAGCAGTACTGAAACAAAGATCCTACTAAATTCCCCATCCCTATCCCCAGTTCTACAATAAGATTCCAAAAACAAACATCCCTTCGATCGGTCATTGAAGACAATGAGTAGGAGGAAACGTGGGCAAAAATACACGTGGCTCCTTCGGGGTTAGCGCTACACTTGTGTTTAATTCTCCATGAAAATGTAAATCCGTTCTTATCTCTGACCTTCAAAGAGAAGATGTAGATTGGGAATTACAGTGTTTGGTAACATGATGCAGAAAACAAGTATTGTGTAAGTCTTGGCAAGCAATCAGATTTTATGGTCCTGCAGGCAAATTCAATGAAATAATTCATGTTTTACAAATTTTGTTTGCATTTATAACTTGTAATTATATGAAGACATTGGGTAGCTATATATGCTTATTGAATCCACCAGCCCTGCTTGCTGCTTTCCATTGCTACAGAGTTGGGGTGCTTTACTGATGGAGGGAGACAATAAGAAAGAAGGGAAATATAATGCCTATTACACACTGAAAAAAATCAAACGATCATCTGATTTTCCACGAAGATGCGTGTCGTGATGTAACCAAGAATGTTAACTTGTACAAAAACTCTAACAAAAGCAAATGTAGGCAAATGTAGCTACGTATTAGCATAGCAGAAGAGGAAGTGTAGTGTCGTCCTTTGCTTTCAATCATGCAATTATTTCAATGCGATTTCTGTACACATTGGGCAAAAATTGGCCAATGTGTTCACGTACAATAAAAATGTTCTAGCTTGCATCATTTTTTTAATCGAAACTGAGAATTGGCTGTCAAAAGCACAATACTAACGTACAGATGTTGGACCGTTTGTGCCTTGTGCTGAAATTTTTTTCTTCTCTTGTGTATGGGCCTTCAAGGAAGAAAGGAAGGAAGAAAGGTAGGTAGATAGGTGGGTAGATGTACAGTATGTTGCTTATCTTCTAACACACATACAGTAGTGGAAAATATATTCACATTACTCTGTAAGAGAGCATGTTGCAGACAAAAGTGCTGAGTCCTGTACACATGAGAGGTTGCATAATACACTGAGAACCGTGGGAGAGAGAAGCATAACATTCCTTGCTCTGGGCACAGGCGCCCCTAGCAATGCCCGTGCCAGACTACCAAGAACACAGGTTCATCCAGTATAAACAGCTTTCACTTTCACTGTAAATTATTTATTTTATTTTCTTTCTCACTTTTTATATTGGTGCTACACCTGGAAAGCCAAATGTAAATAAAATTGAGTGCAACATATACCTGGCCTCTCACCAATTCTGGCCATCAATGGGACATATTTTTTGAGAAAGAATTGGCCAAAATGTACAAAGACATCAGTTTTGCTACAAGAGACCACAGGTGACACAGTAGGATATATGCCTCACATCCTTGAGACCAGAGCCAGTAGAGAGAGAAGCTAAGAGGACCTGTTGCTGTGCTTGTTTGCTCACATCAGAGAGAGATGACAGACCTGAGCCTGCTAGAGGTGCCTACAGAGACAGAGCTTGAGAGAGAGGGTCGCTACGTCTTCAGGATCTGGAGTCTTCTGGAGTCTACTGATTGCCAATCAATTAGGACCAGACCATCTGCCTTCCAGGAAGTTGTGAGCTGATTCACACATCTTAAACTCCCACCACACACTGCTAGCCCAAGTAGACTGCTCCTACTTAGAAGCCTGCCTCCTACATCCACACACACTCTTAAAGAGACAGTGCACCACCTAAAGAAGGGCCCCACCTAAATCCAGCCAATGGTAACTATTAGGCACCAGGTACTGTTCACCATCTTTACGGGGTACCCTATGTTCTAGGAAAGCGTACTCTCACCTGCTGCCAGGGCTATATGCATTGTATGCACACATGGACCCTCTTGTTCTTTTGAGATAGTTGATGAAATTCTGGAGACTCTAGTTGCTTCTGATATAGTACATTTGACTTTGCTTTTAAGTGCCAGTTAGTGGGTCATTGACCATTTATATATTATAGTGCATAAGTCTGTAAAATAATCTGTTTATTGATCTATGCCTTGTTCCATTACATTTTCCATAAAAATACGTACTTAATTTACCACCAAGTTGTTTGTGGCCTAATTCCTGTGCATTCTTAAAGAGTGGTAGCCTATTAACTCCTAAATCCACAGGTATAAATGGCTTTTAGTCTACAACCAGGTGTGTCAGTTAAGAGAGTCATGCCAGAACATCACCAGTGGCTCCTCCTATGTTTGCAAATTTTTGACGTTTGCAAAAACACAATTAAGGCGCATTTTTCAAGTCAGTTAAAAGGTGTTTAGAAAATCCCCAGTGTGCATGGGGCTTAGGGATTATGTTTAGTTTCACTTTACCAGTCTTTCTAGAGGGAGCAATTTTTCATTGGCCCCCAGAGGTGCAATAATTCCGTGGCACGGTTTCCTGGATGCCATCGACCGGTCACTGACTGTCTTTTATTTGTAGGAAAGCCATGCAAGAAATTCAAGTGGGAACAAATAAAGCAGAGAATTTCACGGCAGACTGTCTAGCTCTCCACCTGCATGTGATCAGATTTCTCCACATCCTCGCTGAGCCTCAATTTATGTAAACATTGGCCTGCACAGGGAGAAAAGTTTCAGCTTCCTTTTAAAAGTTTCTATAAACACCTTGGATCCAGGCAATAAACAGCTGGTATTGGGCTTATTTCCTCCTTCGCTGCTGCAGAAGAGGAGAAACCTACAAATTCCTCATTAATGGGTTTAACTAGTATACTGTATTAATAGTTACATGAACTTTACATACTTGATTTCCATACAAAGTAAGTGGGAGAAATGGAGAGAGAGAAATAGATGTTTATCTTGGTATTTTATTTATTTCAGTTACTTATATAGCGCCGTTAATGTACACACTTTACATATATATTGTACATTCACATCAGTCCCTAACCCTCAAGGGGTGTACAATCTACTGTAAGGTCCCTAACTCACATTCATACATACACATACTAGGGCCAATTTAGACAGGATCCAATTAACCTACCAGCATGACTTTGGAGTGTGGGAGGAAACCGGAATACCTGGAGGAAACCTACACAGGCACAGGGAGAACATGCAAACTCCAGGCAGGTGGTGCCGTGGATTCAAACCAATGACCCTAGTACTGCCAGGTGCAAATTCTAACCATTTAGCCACTGTGCTGCCCGTATTTGACACAATATTTATTAAAATTTATGTTATGTATCTATACAATAAATTCACATTTGACCATGTTTTAACCCTTTAAAGTGGAAGTAAACTTTACTGGTGGCAGAGCCAGGACAAGGACATCCTCAGCCGAGGGCAAAGATCTCAAACTGACGCCCCCACAAATTCCCCAATGGGTAGAGGAGGGGATGGGGCTAAGAGCAGTGAATGCAGCAAAATGTATGCAGTGTTTGTGGCATGATCTGAAATAGTACCAACAGTTGTGGTACTTCACAGTGAATGGAAGAGTTTAGAATTTGGGCTAACATTGTTGAAGGAAAAAATATCCCTATGTCAGTGGTGTCACTAAAAGGAAAAAATATCCCTGCATCAGCTGTGCCACTGAAAGGAAATAATGTCCCTGCATCAGTGGTGTCATTAAAAGGAAAAGATGTCCCTGTGTCAGCTGTGTCACTAAGGTTCCATGCACACTAGTGTTTCTTTTAAGCTCAAAAACAAAAAAATGCTGGATAAAAAAACACTTAATAGCATTTTTTTGTAGCATTTTAGTAGTGTTTAGGAGCGTTAGCATTTTATTAGCAAAAATGCTACAAAAAACTAATTTTTTTCTGCTCCTAAACACTGACACCTGAAAAACGCTACTGGGCTAAATTAGTGTGCATGAACACATAGGGTAACACTATTTAGCTCCTAAGAGCAGAAAAAAATGCTAATAGCTTCTACCCATATGGAAGAAAAATATATTTGAAATATATTTTAAAAATATTCTTCCCAAATATATATATATATATATATATATATATATATATATACATATACACACACTGCATATTGAAATGTGTTTTTATTACAAAATATATGAATAATATTTTTAAAATAACATTTCAAATATACCATATGCCTTTAAAAATACAAATCTACATGTTTGGGATGCATTTACAAATATATGGAAAAAATATATGTTAAAATTACTTTTTTATATGTTAGAGAAAATCTGAAGAACATATTTAAAAATTAAAAAAAAAATGTATTTTTTAAATATATTCTTCCGATTTTTTTTAACATATAAAAAAGTAATTTTAACATATGTTTGTAAATGCATTCCAAAAATGTAGATTTGTATTTTTAAAGACATACAGTATATTTGACATGTATTTTTAAAAATACTTTTGATATATTTTGTAATAAAAATGCATTTCAACATGCTGTGTGTGTAGGTATGTATATATATATAATTTTTATTTTTTTTAAATATATTGAATATGTCCAAAATTGTAGCATTTCAAATATATGTCGATTATATTTGGGAAGAATATTTTTAAAATATATTTAAAATATATTTTCTTCCATGTGGGTAGGAGCTTAAAAAACGCTATTGTGCATGGAGCTTAAAAGGAAAAAAAATGTCCCTGCTTCAGTGGCATCAATGAAAGGAGAAAATGTACTTGTGTCAGTGGTGTCACTGATAGAAAAAAATGTCTCTGCATCAGTGATGTCCCTGAAAGTGCCCCCGCGTTGATGGTGTCACTGAAAGAAAAAAATGTCCTTGATTTGGTGGTGTCACTGAAAGGAATAAATGTCCTTGCATTGGTGTCACTGAATGGAACAAATGTCGCTGCATCAGTGGTGTCACTGAAAGAAAAAAAAAAGTCTCTGCGTAAGTGGTGTCACTGAATGGAACAAAGCAGATTTTAAGTACTTCCTTCTCCCTCTACCCATGCCATAGAACACCACTCCATTGAGGGGAAATTGCCTGCTGATGATCGGTGCATAGGTACAGACGTTACATTGTCCCTGGCACTTGCTTCTTTCCTGCCATTTTGCAGATGATGAGAATGAGCTGAGCATGGCATGTGCATCGCTTCATGTACACAGCAATAAAACAATTGCTAGGGAAAGAGGAAGAAGTTATTTGGCAGAAGAGACTGTGCATGTCTTGAGGGTTTTTAGATCCAGCAGTAATCTACGCTGCTTTGGAAACACTTTCTCCCCCATGATTCTCCAGCTGCTATCAGGTGCCTGCCCCAGAGCGTGTCCCCGCTTTGCAGTCTAGTGTCAAGAGAAACATATGGTCCAATGACATCAAAAAAGATAAAACTGAGTAACACTTTGTAACCTGTTCCTGCCAGGCGGCCATATGCTTATACGCAGGGACTAAGTGGGCTTTAGAGCCAAGCAGACAAATGTTTGTCCATGAAGAGCAACTTTCCTATGCTGACAGAGCGCTTACTGCACACTCCCACACCAGCCCATGCTCCGAAAGGCAACCTGTGGTTGAACATTTTTCAGAGTGAGAGCCAAACATGGCCATATTGACATATTAACAACTGAGTTTGACAGGTGGTGTCATCTGTCAATTTGACATGATTTGACCATGGGATGTGAACAGCCTCCTCTAAATGTATTTTAGATTTTAAGTGGGGGTTAGTAAAATCATGCTCAACTGCTTGTTTTTACCAACCTCTGTGTGAAGGAAGCCTTAGGTCAGCCATAGATGGATCGAAATTCAGCTAGTTCAGCAGGATCTGGAGGAATTTTAATCCATCTATAGGCATGCTGGTTGTACTGAAGTTGATCTATTGATTGACTTCATTACAGCCTGTCTTTTTTTTTTTTCTTGTGATCGCTGAGCATTGTAATCTGCTAAAGGGGAAGGCCAGCAAAACACAAGAGCGCTGTGGGAGGGATTCTGAACAACACTAAATGTGTTTATGGGGGAACTTATAGACCATTATGAAGAGCATTTCTCCTGTATCCTTCCCTAATTATAGTGGCCTGAGTGTGACCAGCTCCATGATTTAAGTCGACTCTCTGCTAAGGTTTTAGCAGTTCCCCTCAGGCCTGGACAGAGACAAAAAATAAGCTGACTGAGCAGCCAATTTCTGGGGGGTGCAAGGGCATTCGCGGGGGCAGTTGGTGACGGAATATTCACAGAGTTGGTTCTCTGCACTGAAATATAAAGGGGCACTGTGATATAAAGGGGACAGCACTGTAAAGTGGCACTGTATTGATTACAGTGCCCCTTTACAGCACAGTCCCCTTTATATCACAGTTCCCCTTTACATTACAGTGCCCTTTACATTACAGTGCCCCTAGCAATCTAATCACAGTGCCCCCCATATATTCAAAGAGATAGCCCAATCCAGCAAAGAGACATCCCATATAGCAAACACAGGATGACTCTTTGCTGGACAGTGATGTCTCTTTGCTTGATGGGGATGTCCTTTCTTGGACTGGGCTGTCTCTTTGCTGGATTGGGATGTCTCTTTGCTGGACCCAACTGGGCAAAGAGACAGCCCAGTCCAGCAATGAGACATCCCCATCCAGCAAAGAGACAGCCCAATCCAGAAAAGAGAAAGCCCACCCAGCAAAGAGACAGCCCATCCAGCAAAGAGAAACCCCATCCAGCAAAGAGACAGTCCATCCAGCAGAGACAGCTCATACAGCAAAGAGACAGCCCGCCCAGCAAAGAGACAGCCCATCCAGCAAAGAGACAGCCCATCCAGCAAAGAGACAGCCATCCAGCAGAGACTGCTTATCCAGCAAAGAGACAGCCCATCCAGCAAAGAGGCAGCCTGTCCAGCAAAGAGACAGCCATCCAGCAGAGACTGCTTATCCAGCAAAGAGACAGCCCATCCAGCAAAGAGGCAGCCTGTCCAGCATACTGCCTATCCAGCAAAGAGACAGCTCATCCAGCAAAGAGACAGCCCCTCCGGCAAAGAGACAACTTGTCCAGAAAAGAGACAGCCCATCCAGCAAAGAGACAGCCATCTAACAAAGAGACAGCTCACCCAGCAAAGAGACAGCCCACCCAGCAAAGAGTCAGCCCCTCCAGCAAAGAGACAGCACCATCAAGCAAAGAGACAGCCCGTCCAGCAGTCCAGCAAAGAGACAGCCCCTTCAACAAAGAAACATCCCATGCAGCAAAGAGACAGCCCGTCCAGCAAAGAGACAGCCCATCCAACAGAGACATCCCCATCCACCGCCGCTACAGAGCTGTCACAGTGTGCCACACAGCGGGAGGCTATGTAAACAAGGCAGAGCTGTGTTCTGTCAGCGATGATCTGCTAGATTTTCTTTCCCTGCAAATAGGGAATAAAATCTAGCAGATTGCCTAGTAAACACAGCACACAGTACACAAAAAAACTGGCTAGGCACACAGTTAACCCTTTGATCACCTTATATGTTTAACCCCTTCCCAGCCAGTGTCATTAATACAGTGATAGTGCATATTTTTAGCACTGATCACTGTATTAGTGTCACTGGTTCCCACAAAGTGTCAGACTGTTCGCCTCAACATTGCAGTCCTACTATAGGTCGCTGATCTGCACCATTACTTGTACAAAAAAAAAATTCCAGTATTTCTGCTGTAGTTTGTAGACACTATAACTTTTGCGCAAACCAATCAATATACCCTTATTGGAATTTTGTTTACCAAAAATATGTAGCAGAATACAAATTTTTTTTTTTTTTAATTTAGTATTTTTTCATTTATTAGCGCAAAAAATAAAAAACCCAGGGGTGATCAAATACCACCAAAAGAAAGTTAAACAAATTCCATTTATGTACAGCGTTGTGCGACCGTGCAATTGTCAGTTAAAGTAACACAGTGCCGTATCGCAAAAAAAATGGCCTGGTTATAAAGGGGGAGTAAATATTTCGGAGCTGCAGTGGTTAAAGGACTCTTTCAAATTCCACTATGCATTGCCCCCCTTCAAGGTTTACATTTACTTTAAATAACAGAGATACTTTAAAACATTTCTTTTTTTGGCAACAACCAATCAAATTTGAATTGCTCTTTTATTATTTTCTTGCGTAGGCTAAGGAATGAAATGAAGCACTAATGGCTGCAATGGTGGAACAGAACAAGAAGTGATAGATAATTCACTTCTCTATATTCGCAGTGAATGATATACTTCCTCTTTCTATAAATAGTCACAATGAGAAGCCATGGGCTTATGTTAACCTTGCCGAGCCTGAAATACAACACTAATGTACATTGTTCTCTACTGTTAAAGGCAACTCCACCCGGAACTAACATCCTTAGCTGGGTGGCCATTATTGTCTTTAAGATTTTTTTGTCATTTCTCTAGATTTCTATAAAGGGAACATTTTCCATGTTTTATTATGTGCCTCTGCCCCTCCCACAAGACCATAATAAAGGGGTCCAGATTCTACAGTTACATATCATACATTATGGGAGATCCATCTGTTGGTGTGACACTATCCTTTGGTAACAGCCATTGATTTGGTGCATACCATCCCATATGGAAGAAAAATATATTTGAAAAATATTCTTCCCAAATATATTGACATATATTTGAAATGCTACAATTATGACCATATTCAATATAGTTAAAAAAAAAATATATATATATATTTATATATATATATATATATATATATATATATATATACAGTGAGGAACAGAAGTATTTGAACACCCTGTGATTTTGCAAGTTCTGATTTTGCAACATTTTGTTCAAACGTTTCCTGTAGTTCTTGACCAGGTCTGCACACACTGCAACAGGGATTTTGGCCCACTCATCCACACAGATCTCCTCTAGATCTGTCAGGTTTCGGGGCTGTCGCTGAGCAACACGGAGTTTCAGCTCCCTCCAAAGATGTTCTATTGGATTTAGGTCTGGAGACTGGCTAGGCCACTCCAGAACCTTGATATGCTTCTTACGGAGCCATTAGGTTATCCTGGCTGTGTGCTTCGTGTTGTTGTCATGTTGGAAGACCCAGCCACGACCCATCTTCAATGCTCTGACTGTGGGAAGGAGGTTGTTGCTCAAAATCTCACAATAAATGGCCCCATTCATCCTCTCCTTAATACAGTGCAGTCGTCCTGTCCCCTTCGCAGAAAAGCACCCCCAAAGTATGATGTTACCACCCCCATGCTTCACAGTAGGGATGGTGTTCTTGGGATGCAACTCATCCTTCTTATTCCTCCAAACACGACGAGTGAAGTTTAGACCAAAAAGTTCTACTTTGGTCTCATCTGACCACATGACTTTCTGACATGCCTCCTCTGGATTATCCAGATGGTCATTGGCAAACTTCAGACGGGCCTGGACATGTGATGACTTGAGCAGGGGAACCTTCCGTGCAATGCATGATTTGAAACCATGACAGCATAGTGTTCTACCAACAGTGACCTTTGAAACTGTAGTCCCAGCTCTCTTCATGTCATTGACCAGCTCCTCCCTTGTAGTTCTGGGATGATTCCTCACCTTTCTTTTTATCAGTGATACCCCACGAGGTGAGATCTTGCATTGAGCCCCAGTCCGAGGGAGACTGACAGTCGTCTTTAGCCTCTTCCATTTTCTAACAATTTATAGACAAAAAGGTGCAGCGCTAATAAAGAAAAGGTGAAAATTATCAACATTCATTCAGTACTAAGAGTAGAAAAAAAGAAGACATAAGATCATAAGATCGTCATAAAATAAAAGTTCGATGCTCAATCCAGTGTCCACGAGCATGCAAAGGGATACGATGTGTCAATTCTACCAGGTCTCCTTTACAGATCAGGGTGAGTGATCCGAATGTGAGCAGGGAATATATATTAAATGCGCACTCACCAGAAGTGTATTAAAATACGCATGAAAGCAGTTTCCTCTCTTCAGGTGCATCTAGGTTCTCCACACTCTCTGGTAAAGCCGCGTTCCCTAGTTCTCACTGGTGTGGCAGTGCGGTGTCCTGCCACGGTCAAACTCAAGTTGAAAACCCTGGATTCTCAACCAGGCAGGTTGAGGGGCTCCAGAGAGTTGATGTATTGCAGAGGAAACTGGCTTTTCAGTTTCCTCATATATTTATTAAGTTTGTTTTGGGATCTGGAGCCTGGAGATTTCAAAGAGATCTGGGAGGGATGAAATCTCCAATCCGGGGTCCATGTTTTGAGAACCCCCAGCACACTGATTGCACAGGTGTGTGCAGGGCTTTTTATAGAGTCCTGACCATGGTTCTGGGCTCCACCCCGGCAAACGGAGTCAGGAGGGCTCCACCCCGGCAGACGGGAGGTCTCTGCCCTGGAGTCAGGTGGAAGCCAGACTAGCTGTGTGCTAGTGCCATATTTTGGGAAGAGTCTGCAGGAGGCAGGCTTAAAACTGTGTACAAGCCAGGAGGCTGAATATGATTTGCTTGATGTTGGATACCCCTGCGTGGGAAGCATTTGTGTTTCTTGAACTTTCTTGTAAATAAAATTGGGCAAAAAGGCCCTTAAACAGATGCGAGTTGCTGTGTGTTTTGAAGAAGAGCTCTACCACTTGAAGTGAGTTCCCACATATGGTGGAGGATGCCGTGGGCAGAACTAGAGATCCCAGCAATGAAGTAAGTTCATGTGTTGAACTGTGTTTGCATGACTCTGCACTACCTGTGTGTGCAGGTGAGGAGATCCTGCAGAGAAAAGGAACTATCCTTAAAGAGACAGTGCTCCATTGTGTTGCTGGACTGTGCAAAAGTGTTGTGGAGTGACTGCAAAGATGGGGCGGTCAAAACTCAAAGAAGCAAGATTTTCTGAAATGAGAGACAGAGCCCTGTGGCTGGAGGGGTTGTTACCACCAGAACAAGCCCCATACATGGCTGCACAAAGTTTGCCACAGTGGGAAGTGCATGCTGTTATCCCTGGCAATGCTGCTAAAAGGAAACCAGTTTTCTGTGTGCAGAGTACTAAGCCTGAAAGAGGATGCAGTGTTGGAAGTTCAGCTAAGATACTGCCGCAAGAGCGCTGTTTGCGGTGCAGTGAATGGGGGCACACTGTCTCCAAGTGCCCTTTATCCCAGCTTCCAGTACAAGGTGACAGAACCAGACAAAGGTCTGGGTATGCAATTGGGAAGCCTGCTTGGAGTTCCAGGAAGGAGCAGCAGGCTGCCCAAAAGTTTCAGAAGAATGTGGTTGCCCATAGCAACACATGTGACTTCAGGCCTGCGGACCCTGTGAGAGAAGTGTCATCTACAGAGGATTGTGGCAACGCAGAGATGAGAGTTCAGCGCATCTGGAGGAACCCACAAATTTCAGCTGGGAGAGTGCCATCTCCCATAGCAACAGGAGAAAGCCTGCCAACCAGGAGAAGGGGCTACAAGGGAGATGTGGTTCCATATCCCAAGAAGGTTGTCGGTGGAACCATACCCTGCCTGGAATGTGGTCAGTTTGGGCATGGTATCTTTACCTGCCCCCGATTATGGAATACCACTGATGAGAGTGCTACTGGGCAAAAGTCTTCATCGGCAAGCCCAGGTTTGTGTTTAAAAATTTTGGCAGCCACCTCTAGCAACAGTGAGGAAGTACCTGTTGTGCCTGCAGGGGGTGCCAAGGAGTCAGAAGTGCCTGCCACAGTATCATCCTGTAGCTGCATGGATGAACTGGCTGGCCAAAGCCAAGCAGAGGAGATGACCGAAAGGATCCAGATTCCACGCACTCAAGTGAAGGTGAAGCCTGTTACAGTGGTGGGTAAGACTGGTACTGTTGAGATAAATGTGAGAGATACTGATGCACTGATTGAGACTGACTTTGAGACTCTCTGCTATAAATTTGGGATACTCCCAGTTGGGAAACCCACTGCTGTTGATTGTGAGAAAGACTTGCCTCTGTATAATGCTTTTAGTGGGGAGGCAACGGTTAAAAATATCAATGTGAAGAGTACTGATATTGGGGTTGCACCAATGTCATATAAACAGAATGCTGAATTAAATGTAGTAGGGGTGACCACTAAGCAGGATGTGTTATCTCCCCTAGCAACGGTGGTTAAGGTAACCCAGGATAATTATGATGTTGCTCTGGTGGACCAGACTGTATCTGAGTTGAGTGATGAGAATTTGTTATTTCAGTGTGGCAATGGTGAGTCTAAAAGGTATGAACATATTCATAATGATGGGTTAATGCAATCCACTAATGCAAAGGTTTTTGTAGTGAATGACACGCCACTAGGTCACGGTGGTGAGAGTAGGAAATTGCAACCTGCTGTGCCTAGAAAAGGAGTCTCCCAGTGTGATATGGATAATGAAGATATAGGTAATGGGTGTGATACAGAGCCACTCTGTCCCTCTGTGTCTCCTTCAGCGGCTGGAGTGGTACTGCGTAGTACCTCTGATGGGATCACAGGGACGATGGACTGGGACAGATGGGCAACAAGCTTGTGGGCATTAATAAAAGATACCTCTGTTGCCAACAATGAAGTGGACACAACTTCTGCTGTGCTGAAAAGAGGGACTGTGGAGCAGCTGTTAGTCCAGGGCGCTCCTGTCACTGCCAAAATTAACCCACTGCTGGTAAGAGGCACCATTGAGGATAAACGCTCAGCAGAAGTTTTGCACACAGCCCATAAAGGAGTTAATGGTGTAGTATACCAAATTGATATCCATAGAGATGTGGAAGAGCTCATTGACACTGAGCCTCAGAGTATTTGGGTGAATCCCACACCTGGTTATGCTCTGGGAGAGCCCCAGGTTATTGTATTGGGTACCTCCAGCCGAGAGGAAGCCTCTTTAAGAAGCACCACCTTTGAGGCATCAGTAAATGAGTGTCTCCATGTCTCCAGGAAGGTCTTATGTGTAGAATCTGGCTGTCTTTGTATAACAGACCTGCTGAAGGAAATGTTGGCCTTCTGGAGTGTACAGCCGGTGTATACCTTACTGTCTCTTCCATGTTCAGGAGAGCTGGTACAGTGGAGTACCGCTAATCGGAGCTTGGTATTACAGGCCATACAAGGCAAAGATGGTCCATATAGGAATTCTGTGATACCATCCTTGTTGGTAATGGTGAAAATTGTCTTTCAGTGCATTGCTGGGTTGCTTCATAGCAGTGGTCTGTATGAGAGGCACACCAGAGTACTGTTGCACAGGACAGAGGTTTGGACAGAAGTACCAGGAAACACAGGTATATGTGATGTGGTTAGGGTTGTCAACCCTAATGTAGCATTATGTAAGGATGGCTTGGCATCAGGACAGTTGCTGGCAGAGTCTTTTGTGACAGTGAAGTCGGTGGATAGTGACGTTTCCATGGGAGATGCCCACTCCAATGTGTGTAATTCCTCTCCAGACACTGCCCTGCCAATTACTAGTGAAATGAGCTCTGACCAGAGTAATTTTGGTATTGATAAAAAGGGAAATGTATTGATGAATTTGGATTGTCTGATTACTATGTGTGATAACAAAAAGAATGGTAGACCTGGTGGTCAAGTTGACATGGTAGCTGGTCATCCTGAAAGAGGTATTGAGTGCTTAACAGACACAAGAGAGGTTAGAGTCTGGAAATAGGCCCCCTACAGGATCGGGAAGGTAATTTTGGGAAAGATTTCCAAAGGTCCAGTAAACTCCCAAGTTTTAAGAATAAAAGGTCTAAGGGAACTGGCCCAAAGCTTAACAAGGGGATGTTAAGAGTGTTTGATTCCCAAATAAAAGAACCCACCTCTATTACAAAGGGTACTGAGATTTGTAAAACCTCTAGTGGTAAAAGGACTAGCATAGTCTTAAGGAAATTAGAAAGACCGCGCTTTTGGAAGCGCACTCGTAAAAAGGCACGGGGATGTCGTAGAGCCCAAGTAAGGGGAGACAGGGGAAGTCACCTCTTGGGGCAGGGAGTAGTGTCTCCCTTTGATGAAAACGAAGTCAGTCAGGATTGGACTTTTACAGGTGATAGCCCGCACAGAAGGTCTAAAGCAAGGGTTTTAGGTTTGTGTGTTCCGCCCCCTACGGGGTCAAAACAAAGGGGGGGATATGTGGCAGTGCGGTGTCCTGCCACGGTCAAACTCAAGTTGAAAACCCTGGATTCTCAACCAGGCAGGTTGAGGGGCTCCAGAGAGTTGATGTATTGCAGAGGAAACTGGCTTTTCAGTTTCCTCATATATTTATTAAGTTTGTTTTGGGATCTGGAGCCTGGAGATTTCAAAGAGATCTGGGAGGGATGAAATCTCCAATCCGGGGTCCATGTTTTGAGAACCCCCAGCACACTGATTGCACAGGTGTGTGCAGGGCTTTTTATAGAGTCCTGACCATGGTTCTGGGCTCCACCCCGGCAAACGGAGTCAGGAGGGCTCCACCCCGGCAGACGGGAGGTCTCTGCCCTGGAGTCAGGTGGAAGCCAGACTAGCTGTGTGCTAGTGCCATATTTTGGGAAGAGTCTGCAGGAGGCAGGCTTAAAACTGTGTACAAGCCAGGAGGCTGAATATGATTTGCTTGATGTTGGATACCCCTGCGTGGGAAGCATTTGTGTTTCTTGAACTTTCTTGTAAATAAAATTGGGCAAAAAGGCCCTTAAACAGATGCGAGTTGCTGTGTGTTTTGAAGAAGAGCTCTACCACTTGAAGTGAGTTCCCACACTGGTCATCCATCCTGGTCAGGTTCCATGGTACATAAGGCACTCATACATCTCTGGAGTCCCTCCTTAACCTTGGTACTGTGAAAGGGTGGTGCTCATAAAGAGCCCTGTAAGGGACATCACATAGCGTGATACTGCATAAACACTTTATTCCAAAGTAACACAAGATAAGTTAAGGTACTGACCGCAATCAAAGGGTAAGATGTCCAGGTGCTGTAGCCCCTCTGACGCGTTTCGTTAAAAAAATACAAATCTACATTTTTGGAATGCATTTACAAATATATGTAAATATATTAAAATTACTTTTTTATATGTTAAAAAAAAATCTGAAGAATATATTTTAAAAAAATATCTTTTTTAAAATATTTTGTAATAGATAAAAATGCATTTCAACATGCAGTATAACTCCTCTGCGGTTTTTATTTTTTGCGCTATAAGCAAAAAAAGACTGACAATTTTGAGAAAAAAAAATGTTTTCTTACTTTTTGCTATTAAACATGTACAGTAAAAATTAAAAAAAATATCAAATTTTGTCATAAATTTAGGCCAAAATGTATTCTGCTAAATGTATTTGCTAAAACAAAATCCAAATACATGTAAATTAATTGGTTTACATGAAAGTTATAGCGTTTACAAATGTTGGTATAGATACTGGAATTTTTTTTTTACTAGAAATGGCAGCAATCAGCGACTTATAGCGGGACTACGGCGGGCATTCTGACACTGGGGGGAACTGACTTGGTGTCACTGACATCCCCAGTGACACCAATACAGTGATCAGTGCTAATAAAAAGCACAGATACTGTACTAATGACACTGGGCAGGAAAGGGTTAACATGTGGGCAATCAAAGGGTTAACTGTGTGCTGTGTGTGTTTACCTAAGTGTGCTGAGTTTCACTGTAAACACTGCTTTGTATGGCTCTGCTATGCAGAGCCATACAAAACAGTGTGCAGGAGCGGACAGGGCCATACAAAGCAGTGTGCAGGAGCGAACAGGGGAGAGATCTGTGTTGTTTATACACAGGTCTCTCCCCCATCGGAGATACTCGGCAATCACTGGGTGCCGGCAAGAAATCAGCGGATGGGACCCGGTGATTGACAGCCGAGGCCGCGAATGGCGGTGCGGGTAGTCTTGCGCGCGCCCCCTACAGGGAACTGCAAAATCACGTATATACAGTATATACGTGATTTTGCGCACCCATGCCGCCCTGTAGCAGTATTTCTGCTATAGGGCGGCACTTAAGTGGTTAATTTATTTGTTTATGGGGGTTTTTTTAGGATTAGGGAGATAAGGTTAGAGGTTAATTATTATTTAATTATTTATTATTATTTTTATTTAGTTGTGTATTTATTTAATTTATTTAACATATATTTATTCAATTATTATTGTTTTTTTATTTTATTTATTTATTTTCATTTGAGCAAAGAAACACTCCAAACATGCACGAGAAACTGTTACTGCCTAGGGTCCTTTGTAGTTAGGATGCAAGCAGCTGTTTCTGCCTAGGGTCCTTTGTAGCTAGGATGCAGGCAGCTGTTGCTGCCTAGGGTTCTTTGTAGCTAGGATGCAGGCAGCTGTTGCTGCCTAGGGATCTTTGTAGCTAGAATGCAGGCAGCTGGTTCTGCCTAGGGTTCTTTGTAGCTAGGATGCAGACAGCTGTTTCTGCCTAGGGTTCTTTGTAGCTAGGATGCAGGCAGCTGTTTCTGCCTAGGGTCCTTTGTAGCTAGGATGCAGGCAGCTGTTGCTGCCTAGGGATCTTTGTAGCTAGAATGCAGGCAGCTGGTTCTGCCTAGGGTTCTTTGTAGCTAGGATGCAGGCAGCTGTTTCTGCCTAGGGTCCTTTGTAGCTAGAATGCAGGCAGCTGTTTCTGCCTAGGGTTCTTTGTAGCTAGGATGCAGGCAGCTGTGCAGCATAGGGTCCTTTGTAGCCTGGATGCAGGCAGCTGTTTCTGCCTAGGGTCCTTTGTAGCTAGAATGCAGGCAGCTGTTACTGCCTAGGGTCCTTTGTAGCTAGGATGCAGGCAGCTGTTTCTGCCTAGGGTCCTTTGTAGCTAGGATGCAGGCAGCTGGTTCTGCCTAGGGTTCTTTGTAGCTAGGATGCAGGCAGCTGTTTCTGCCTAGGGTCCTTTGTGGCTAGAATGCAGGCAGCTGGTTCTGCCTAGGGTTCTTTGTAGCTAGGATGCAGGCAGCTGTTACTGCCTAGGGTCCTTTGAACCTAGGATGCAGGCAGCTGTTTCTGCCTAGGGTTCTTTGTAGCTAGGATGCAGGCAGCTGTTTCTGCCTAGGGTCCTTTGTAGCTAGGATACAGGCAGCTGTTGCTGCCTAGGGTTCTTTGTAGCTTGGATGCAGGCTGCCTAGGGTTCTTTGTAGCTAGGATGCAGGCTGCCTAGGGTTCTTTGTAGCTAGGATGCAGGCTGCCTAGGGTTCTTTGTAGCTAGGATGCAGGCTGCCTAGAGTTCTTTGTAGCTAGGATGCAGGCAGCTGTTTCTGCCTAGGGTTCTTTGTACCTAGGATGCAGGCAGCTGTTTCTGCCTAGGATTCTTTGTAGCTAGAATGCAGGCAGCTGTTGCAGTATAGGGTCCTTTGTAGCTAGGATGCAGGCAGATGTTGCAGCATAGGGTCCTTTGTACCTAGGATGCAGACAGCTGTTACTGCCTAGGGTCCTTTGTACCTAGGATGCAGGCAGCTGTTTCTGCCTAGGGTCCTTTGTAGCTAGGATACAGGCAGCTGTTGCTGCCTAGGGATCTTTTAGCTAGAATGCAGGCAGCTGGTTCTGCCTAGGGTTCTTTGTAGCTAGGATGCAGGCAGCTGTTTCTGCCTAGGGTCCTTTGTAGCTAGAATGCAGGCAGCTGGTTCTGCCTAGGGTTCTTTGTAGCTAGGATGCAGGCAGCTGTTGCAGCATAGGGTCCTTTGTAGCTAGGATGCAGGCAGCTGTTACTGCCTAGTGTCCTTTGAACCTAGGATGCAGGCAGCTGTTTCTGCCTAGGGTTCTTTGTAGCTAGGATGCAGGCAGCTGTTTCTGCCTAGGGTCCTTCTTAGCTAGGATACCGGCAGCTGTTGCTGCCTAGGGTTCTTTGTAGCTTGGATGCAGGCTGCCTAGGGTTCTTTGTAGCTTGGATGCAGGCTGCCTAGGGTTCTTTGTAGCTAGGATGCAGGCTGCCTAGGGTTCTTTGTAGCTAGGATGCAGGCTGCCTAGGGTTCTTTGTATCTAGGATGCAGGCTGCCTAGCATTCTTTGTAGCTAGGATGCAGGCTGCCTAGGGTTCTTTGTAGCTAGGATGCAGGCAGCTGTTTCTGCCTAGGGTTCTTTGTAGCTAGGATGCAGGCAGCTGTTGCTGCCTAGGATTCTTTGTAGCTAGAATGCAGGTAGCTGTTTCTGCCTAGGGTTCTTTGTAGCTAGGATGCAGGCAGCTGTTGCAGCATAGGGTCCTTTGTAGCTAGGATGCAGGCAGCTGTTACTGCCTAGGGTCCTTTGTAGCTAGGATGCAGGCAGCTGTTTCTGCCTAGGGTCCTTTGTAGCTAGAATGCAGGCAGCTGTTGCAGTATAGGGTCCTTTGTAGCTAGGATGCAGGCAGCTGTTGCAGCATAGGGTCCTTTGTACCTAGGATGCAGACAGCTGTTACTGCCTAGGGTCCTTTGTACCTAGGATGCAGGCAGCTGTTTCTGCCTAGGGTCCTTTGTAGCTAGGATACAGGCAGCTGTTGCTGCCTAGGGTTCTTTGTAGCTAGGATGCAGGCTGCCTAGGGTTCTTTGTAGCTAGGATGCAGGCAGCTGTTTCTGCCTAGGGTCCTTTGTAGCTAGGATGCAGGCAGCTGTTGCTGCCTATGGTTCTTTGTAGCTAGGATGCAGGCTGCCTAGGGTTCTTTGTAGCTAGGATGCAGCCTGCTGTTTCTGCCTATGGTTCTTTGTAGCTAGGATGCAGGCAGCTGTTCCTGTCTAGGGTCCTTCGTTGCTAGGATGTAGGCAGCTCCCTGCACTCCAATAAAGTACATTTGCACTGTAAGAATGTAAACATTATCATAAAGATTTACACACATACAGTATACAATACAATCGATATGTAGGACCGTGGATGCAGATTCTTTTGTTTGTTTTGAATGCAGTGCAAAATGACTGATCTTTATATGCATCTGTGCATGGGGCCATAGCAAAGCAAACACATGCATTCAGATCGATAAAAGAAAAAGAGAAAAGCTCTGTGTTTTTGTGGATGTGGATATAAGCCTTTGTACTTGTACTTGTGATTTGAACATTTTGAGGTGAAATGAAGAAATAAAATAATGATCAGTCCAGTAGAGCATACAGTATGTCTGTGGGTACTGTATGGTATAGCTGGATCTTACAGCCAGTGAAAAGATCAACCAAAGCATATAACCTGACATTATGATGTGATATGATGTGAATGTACAATATATATATGTGTAAAGCGCTGCGTAAATTGACAGCGCTATATAAGTACCTGCAATAAATAAAATAAATAATGTAATCTTGGCTGGAGTCCTCAGAGTCTGTACCAATAATAGCAAGGCATACCTAGCACTGCGCCTAAACCAACCACATGGTCCTGGGATGTGCTGCCCCCTACTGGTCAATAAAATGTTTTTTTAGAACTTTCCTAAAGGCGACTTGTACTGAGACAAACATGTAGGTTGCCATTGATGACCTGCCGAAAGAACAAGTTCACCTTTATCTTAAAAAATCACAACCAAGGCACCTCTAGAAATGTTTAGTAATGGCACACTTCAAACACATACTTAGACATAATTGCATACTTTTTATTCTTTGTATAACCTAATTTTTCTAGTCCTCCCCATTTTTCTCAGGGTGGCCATTTTTAGTAACGGCAGATAAATCCATCTCCCTGTACTTTTTTGGAACCCGGAATTTAGGGTCTGATCAAGGAATATGTGACAACGCACATTATCTGAGAAGGCGCTGGTGAAGTAGCCTTCCCAGAATGCATCTCTGAGACAAGGGCTCCATCGCCAGTGCCTCACTCAACCGGAATTTAAAGAACAAATAAAAAGTAATTGTAAGTAAAAGAAAAAAAAATGTTTGTTTTACTAATGAATGTAAGATGATTTCTTATCAGAATGCAAACCTGCATGCTAATGTGAGTTTAGGGGAGGATCACTTTAACCACTTGCCTACCGGGCACTTTTACCCCCTTCCTGCCCAGGCCAATTTTCAGCTTTCAGTGCTGTCGTACTTTAAATAACAATTGCGCGGTCATGCAACACTGCACCCATATGAAATTTTTAATGATTTTTTTTTGAGACAGATAGAACTTTCTTTTGGTGGTATTTAATCACCACTGGGGTTTTCATGTTTTGCTAAACAACCTAAAAAAGACTGAAAATTTTGAAAAAAAAAAAAAATTTCTGTTGTGCACTAATGAGTATGCAATGATCGGCACTGATAGGCTGCACTGATAAGGAGGCACTAGTGGGCATTGACAGGCATCACTGCTGGGCATTAACAAGCATCACTGATGGGCACTGAAAGGCAGCAGTCATACAGTGAGGAACAGAAGTATTTGAACACCCTGCGGTTTTGCATGTTCTCCCACTTAGAAATTATGGAGGGGTCTGAAATTCACATTGTAGGTGCATTCCCACTCTGAGAGACAGAATTAAAAAAAAATTCAGGAAATCACATTGAATGATTTTTAAAGAATGTATTTGTCTTGCACTGCTGAACATAAGTATTTGAACACCTAAGAAACAGCAAGAATTCTGGCTCTCAAAGACTGTTACTGTGCCTTTAAAAAGTCCACCTCTACTCCACTCATTATTCTAACTTAGTAGCACCTGTCTGAGCTCTTTAACCTCCTTGGCGGTATTCCCGAGTGTAGCTCGGGGTAGAATTTCTATACCAAGAATGGTAACCCCGAGCTACACTCGGGCTTACCATGCAGCGTTCTCTGGGGGTCCCTGCAGCACTTACCTTGTCCTTCACTCCCACGATGGGTCCCCTGCAGCATCCCCGTCCATCTCCTCCGGCGGATGCCGGCATCTGGCTTCCGTGTTCCGGTCTCTGTGACGTCGGAACGTTCGGGCGGCGGAACCGGCGGGAAATTTGAAATTTTTAAAAAATGACATTTTTGCTGTCATTGCTTTTTCACTGCATTTCACATACATTTTGTCCCCACTGCTTTGTCCTGTGCCCTGCCTGCATTTTGACTGTTCTTTCTGCCTGGAAACTTAGAAAAGTCCATGGTGGCCAAAAAGCATCCCTTTACGTCAAAAGCGGTTTTAGAACAGCGATAGTAAATCAGAACCACTTGCAGAATTGAGTGATAATGATTTGTGGGGAAATTCGTCATCAGACACTGAAAACGATTTTGCGACTTTGCTCAGCGATGTGCGAATTTGCCTCTGTATTTCAAATTTCAGTGTTTTTGGTTTGATTATATTATTGAATTAAATTTATTATTATATTATTATTTTTTATGATTATTTATTAAATTATAATTTATGATTTCGTATTTCAAGTTTTATCATATCCGGAATGTTTAATAGACTCTCTTTCGGATAGATTTCAGTGAGTTATTCCTAAAAATTACAGCCTACAATAAAAAACTACATATTTCCATGCAAAAAAATGGTACCGCTTTTGGTACAAAATTCCTGACATAATCATACCGCCAGGGAGGTTAAAGACACCTGTCCACCCCACAGTCAGTGAGACACCAACTACTACCATGGACAAGACCAAAGAGCTGTCAAAAGACACCAGAGACAAAATTGTGGACCTCCACAAGGCTGGAAAGGGCTACGGGGCAATTGCCAAGCAGCTTGGTGAAAATAGATCAACTGTTGGAGCAATTGTTAGAAAATGGAAGAGGCTAAAGACGACTGTCAGTCTCCCTCGGACTGGGGCTCCATGCAAGATCTCACCTCGTGGGGTATCACTGATGATAAGAAAGGTGAGGAATCAGCCCAGAACTACAAGGGAGGAGCTGGTCAATGACATGAAGAGAGCTGGGACCACAGTTTCAAAGGTCACTGTCGGTAGAACACTATGCTGTCATGGTTTTCAAATCATGCATTGCACGGAAGGTTCCTTTGTGTCCCAAAGGAAAAAAGTGAATGGTTTATGTCAACTGTGATTAGTGGGGAAAACACATCGGTTTGTGGAAAGTATGAACAGGAGCCAGGCGCTGTGTAGTTTTGTGATAAAAGTAATACACCTTATATGGACCCTTCTTTACCCTTTATGAATAAGTCAGGTGACGAAACATGTCAAAGGGAAGTGACGTCAAGACGTGTTGAGTAACAGGAAGTTGCCAGTTAGCCATCTTGGATCCTGGAAATTCCATTCAGAGACACAGGAGGAGTGTTCCTGAGGATCTATGGAGGGTCTGTTTGTAATTTTAATATGATGTGACATTTATGCAATAAAATTTATGTGGTATTGAAGAACTTCCTATTGCTGTTTGTGGTGGCATTATCTGGAGTCATTGAGAACATGACCGGATGAGTTCTTACATGAACTTTATCAGTATAATCTGCTCAGCTTTGGAGGGAATCTATATGGTAATGGAGGAGGAATTTCCCACTTGCTAAGTTTGAATAGCCATTTTTGGATTGGGACTTACATGCTTGTTATATCCATGTTCTGGTAAAGGTGTTTTATCCTTACACTTAGAAGTGGACACGTGTTTACATGGTTTGCACACTGCATGAGAGTGTTTATAGCGGTTTGCACAGCTCACATTATACTCACCTGCATGAGTCACCACGTGTGGTTTAGTGTGATTCACATGCGTTTTGCAGTGATGTTGATATTACCTTGTGCGTTTTATGGTATCACACTATGTGAGTTCTCTCTTTTTTTGAGGTTCAATCTCCATAATCACTGGATCTACATTTGGCTGGAAGCCTTTTTGCGGACTGTCTTTCTGGAGGATTTTTGTCTATTCTGTTTATTTTATTTGATTATATTTTATTTTTTATTGTGGACAATATAATTTTTGGACAGTAGTATTTATTTATTAGTGTTATTTAGTATATTAGCACTTTATATATATATTTATATGGAGGTGTGCCTTTAATAATTCATATGGTAAAAAATAGATAACGAGCCTGTGGATTTAAGAAGCCAGGTTCCAAGATGGACGGCCCGTCCGCTCAGAGGGAAGCAGTGTAGAGTAGAATGCCTGTCAGTGCAGGGACCACGTGTATCCAACGTCCCAGCGGCCCGGATGATGTCACCACGATGTGGAGAGACGGGACTCTCGCTGGAGCCGTAGCTTTAGAAGGAAGAGGCTGGGACAACATGTTTTGCGCGCATGCGCTTTATCAAGTCTCAGAGACTTTTTTTTGTTAATTTGGATGTGATTTGTTGTGTGGTCACATTTGGCACTTATCACGTTTGTATTATATCCTCTTGTTACAGGGGTCTTTGTTATTTTAGTGATCAGTTCCTATTGTGGAATATCACTTTAAGTAGGTCACATTATTTTGGGCACTTTATGTAAATATAATCATATTTCTTTTAGTGTTTTTATTATTTTGAGGTTTATTTAAGATAAGTGCTGCACTACTTTTTAAAATGTTAAAAAACGCATGAACCTTGCTGTGTGTGTTGTCCTGCTTTGACACAAGGACATAAAGAAGATGGAGTTTAGTTACAATTTGAAGTGTGCAGCCATCCATCCTAAGGATCAGTTCACATCTGTGCTGGTGGTGCCCCTGAGGAACCCACACAAATACCAGCAGCCACATTCACCCACACAGAAAAATGTGGGACCCCCGGGGGCACGTGCCATTAGTCGTAATGGCACCTCGCCCACACTGGAAATCACAACCGTATTGGGAAACTCAGTTTCTGTTCAAGCTGTGATTTAAAAAATAATGTAGATACTACTTTATTGCATGTCCCAGGGCACAGCAGCCCATTCAAAATAATGGGCTCTTGTGCCTGCACAAATCTGGCCCCACACGGCTGCATAGGCATGAACCTAAGTATTTGTGGAATAAACTGTATCAAGTCTGAGTTTGACTGACATCAGCATATGGAGAACAGGACCATCATTCCTTTCTACAATGAGTAAGGGAAAAATGTATAAACCTGGCAAAATCCAGCACAGACACTGGCACTATGGGTTAAAAATGTGTATCAGGTCTGAGTCAGACCCGATACAGTTCATGACTGCCGTTTCATCTCTAACCCACAGTGCCAAGTGTCTATGGTTTCCAGCCAGAGACTGTACCAGGTTGATAAGATTTGCCCTTTCTCATTGTGACTGTCCTGTTCTCCGTGTAGGTTGACCTCCCTGCACAGGTGGCGCTGTTGTGACCTCCCAGCAGGGAGACTGGAGGAATGCACTTCCAATGATGGTATTGACACAGACCCAGATGATCCAAATTGGCTCACAACTGATATGATCCAGAAATACCAAATCCAGAAAAACCAAATCAAATACCATACCGTTTTAGATGAAGTGACGGCATACAAAGAGGCACTGTAGTCTATCAGCTTGAATGTATAATCTCTGTTAAGGAAATGGAGTCACCCCATGGACAAAACTAATTAAGTGTTCTTGCATTGCAAGACCACTTACTGTTATCTCACATATATATTCTTATTATTATAGCCAAATTTACCACCCTAACTCCTCCCACAGTTTTTACACTACATAGACAGTAATATACCGAAACGTGCGGATTGTTCCCGATTGGTGTGCTATTACTTTGTGGAACGTTTCGCCGAATGGTTCACGAAATATCGGCGTTTTTGTGGTGAAATTGGTCCCATAGGAATGAATGGCGGAATGTTCAAAACTAGAGTGTGAGCTGACAAAAGCTAGAGTGTGAGCTGAAAAATCAGGACATGATTTCTAAACTGCCATCACTCCCTCATTTTCAAGCCCACCTACACACATCTTATATCAAAACATACACACATCTTATATCAGCTATCCCTGCTGCCACTAAAAATGTTCACGGCTAAGCCATAGTCCTGATAGTTTTCACAATATGACCATTTGTTTGTATCTCACGCCGCCCATTGGCATTACATTGAAACTCCACTCTAGCCACCTCAAATTTGAAGGGCAATTTCTAAACTGCGACTGTGCCTTCATTTTTAATAATTCAGAGACATACTATGCATCAAAATGTAGGTCTGGGTCTTGTAATTATCACAATATAAAGTTCTTCAGTGTAGGATTTATAATTTTTAAACTACAACCGTTTGAAGATGGCAACCGCCAGTGAAGTGAGCAAGTTGGAGCAGTTTGTTTTTAACCGTTCTTCTCTGCCCTTGCTGTAGAGTGAGTTTCCATAGGAACCCAGGTGTGTGAGAAGGCAGCAGAGTGGCAAAAGCTAGAGTGTGAGTTGTAGACTACTGGTGGAGGCAAGAACACTTCACACAATTTCCCCAGAAATTGTAGCTTTTCTAGTTAGATAGTAATCTATCTTGCTACAGATATGTAATATGGGTACACTCATCCACGGGCTTAAATGTCAGCCTGTCATGCCGTCAATTCATCTAAAACGATATGGTATTTGATTTGGTCTGGTGTTATTAACCATTTGGATGTAAGGTAAATAGTTGCAATGGTATCTAGCCATATTGTTGTGCGCAGTACATGACTAAGGGATATGCAGAATATGGAGGCTAATACTTACCACCTAACCAATAAAACAACCACCCCCTCAACCTCCTTTCCCCTGAAATGACCACGAGGCTGTCCTTTTGGTGTAAAACCGGCCATAGCAGCCCATTTATTTAACATAACTTTTACATAACACTTCATACAGAGCAATCAAATAATAACCGACAGTAATGATCCCAACCGGGTCCAAGGTCTTCGAAGGCACTATTACTCACATCAATAACTCGGCTGTATCTGACACCCAATGAAAAGGCCCCCAGCCGCTACTACACCGCCTCGGGGACAATACTACAGCTATGTAGTCCCAGTAGTCCCAGATACAGCCCATGAACTACCACCTTACTAACGTAACCTGATAATTGGGTAGGAACACCCATACCTACGATGGACCCAACCCATAATCCACCAAATTGTCACTCCAGTAGCGCCTTCAAAGACCCAGCGACCCCTGCCAGCTGCCATGACAAACAAAAACACCAGACAAACACCCCAGAACACAAAATGCCGATCAAGGAAAGAAAACAAAATCAACGAACCCACACAAAACCAAACAACAGGACAAACACAAAGGACAAGACCAATAACCAAAAAACAAAACAAAAACACAACAAAACAGCAAAACAAAACAAGGAAACAGGTCCAGGGAGGGAGGGCGGGGGAAACCACACCTGTGCTGGCATAAGCTCCGCTCGACACCCGAAAAGTCCCAACCCCTCTCCTCATCCTGGAAAGACCACCCTCTAGCTTAAATACTCCAATCAGGTGAGTAACCACCCCTACCCCCTGAACATACTCCCACCCAAATCCAATCTCCGCCTCATCTTCAAGCCCTAGTCATGCTGGCCCTCCCCTTAGCTTTGCTCAGTCCAGGCCCTGACTTTCCACTCCAATAGGCATTAATTACAGCTGAGAAAAAGGAGAGAAGCGCCTCTAAGTGCAATAAGTCTTTTAATTCAAGTCTAAATGTAGAAACACTCACATGTGTGAAGTAATCATAAGCTTAAAAACCGTGGTTAACAATAGTTAATGGTGGGGTGGTAACCCGGGTGAAGAGCCGTCATCTTACTGCGATGTGGGGAGGTCAGCTCTCTGCTGGAACAGTGTGGTGGCTGGAGGGGAACAGCGGTGAGGCTGGCCGGCGTGCACGTCCTCCCTCAGAGCCGGATGGAACGCACGCTGGAACGTAGCGGCGGTGTGGCCGTGATGACGTCAGATCCCAGGGTGCACTGCGACGCGTTTCGGAGCATGCACTGGCCGTGGAAGGCGGAAGTGCACTCCTTTTTCAAGCAGGGGGAGGTGGATGAACAGGGGTGAATATATAGGGAACGTGAGTCTAATTGATCAATTAACCAGTGATTGACCATTGCTGTCAGGTGAATAGTGTAAAGTCACTATGGGGGGTACAGGAAACCAAATGGGAAAAAAAGGAGAGGATGTAATAAATAAGAAAACAGAAGACGAAAGAAAAATGATGAAAAAAAAAAAAAAAGAAAATTAATGAAATGAAAAATTTAATTTTTTTTAATTTTTTTATAATTTTTTTTTTTTTCTTCATTTTTCTTTCGTCTTCTGTTTTCTTATTTATTACATCCTCTCCTTTTTTTTCCATTTGGTTTCCTTTACCCCCCCAGTTAACATCCATGACTTTACACTATTCACCTGACAGCAATGGTCAATCACTGGTTAATTGATCAATTAGACTCACGTTCCCTACATATTCACCCCTGTTCATCCACCTCCCCCTGCTTGAAAAAGGAGTGCACTTCCGCCTTCCACGGCCAGTGCATGCTCCGAAACGCATCACAGTGCACCCTGGGATCTGACGTCATCACGGCCACACCGCCGCTACGTTCCAGCGTGCGTTCCATCCGGCTCTGAGGGAGGACGTGCATGCCGGCCGGCCTCACCGCTGTTTCCCTCCAGCCACCACGCTGTTCCAGCCGAGAGCTGACCTCCCCACATCGCAGTAAGATGACGGCTCTTCACCCGGGTTACCACCCCACCGTTAACTATTGTTAACCACGGTTTTTATGCTTATGATTACTTCACACATGTGAGTGTTTCTACATTTAGACTTGAATTAAAAAGACTTATTGCACTTAGAGGCGCTTCTCTCCGTTTTCTCATCTACAGAAGTTGCTACAGCTTATTTGGAAGCCTTGCCCTCAGTGCCACACGGAATCCTACGCTCTTCATACAGTAGCCACTAATACCATGATCACCCCAAGCTACCATTTCCCAGGACTTTGCAGTGTTTGCGCTGTTACAACCCTTCCTCATTTTTATTAATTACAGCTGACCATACTTTTATTTTATATATTTGAATAAAGGTTATATATTTTTGATTCATGATTTGGCCAGATGTTGTGTAGGGAAACTCACCCTCGTCCAGTATAGATTTTTTACATTCTTATTTTGATGTCATTCATACCATCTGATGGACTGTCATTTCTACACAGTGAGTAAGGGCAAAACCTATAAACCTGGCAAAGTGGAACTCATGGACACTTGGCACCACACAGGTTAGAAATGAAACTGCATGAACTCCCATGATTTCCATTACCATTTCTATATTGATGACACCCAAATCTGCTGTATCTTTCTACGCCACAGCTCACCCCATCAGTCTCCTCACACATCACTAATTTACTAACATATCAATATGGATGTCCTCAGACTCAATCTATCCAAAACTAAGCTCATATTTCCTCCATGTGTGTCCCCTTCCCAGAGGTGTATTTACCACAAGGCAAACAAGGCATTTGCCTAGGGCAGCACTGCCCCCTGAAAGAAGGGACATATAGAGCATGGGGACCAGGTAGGATCTGGGAGAGGCTTCGGGCTGCTTGATGGTGCATGCAGAGCCCAACTATTCAATATATCAACCGACTTAAATAAACTCAAAGTCCCAAAAGCAAAGTGTCCAAAATCTCAAACAAAAACCCAAATAAAATGTCCAAAGTTATATCCAAATCTTGATGAATGGGTGCTCACTACTCCAAAATGAAGATAAATCTCAGATGTTCTTCATAAACCTCAAGGATCCTTGTTGACAAAGTCCAGAAGTGACGAAACGCGTCCAGGGCACGTGATGTATTGACGTTCCCGGGGGTGCCGCGGCGGCCATTTTGGATTCTGGAGCGCTTGTGTTTTGGCGTTCCTGGGACTCGCGGTGTACTCCTGGCGCTCTTCCAGAGCTGAAGTGACAGTGGTGGGAAGGATTGTGGTGGTGCAACTCCACGGTGATCGGGAGACCATTTGATGCCATAATGTGGCTATATACTTGTCGTCAGGAGCAGGAAGCCGTTTTTACCAGTTTTTAATGTAAGTGGCCACAATAAAATGTATATACTATTTTGATTCATGTACTGATTCCTGGTCTGTTTGTGAGGTCCAAAGGAAGTGGCTGAACAAGAGGATGCCAGTTTGAGGATATTCCATGCATATTGTTTGATCACATGCTGATATTACTATATTTAGGGTAATTATGCATTTTTTATATGGTTTGCAGTGACATCTACTGAGTACTTTTTACACGATTGCTGTGACACCATAGTGTTTTGCATGCTGCACGTGTGGCACTATTTTGTTACCTAAGATAATACACTATGTCCAGATTTTGTTTTTTTTTGAGGTATATGAAGAACATCTGAGATTTATCTTCATTTTGGAGTAGTGAGCACCTATTCATCAAGATTTGGTTATAACTTTGGACATTTTATTTGGGTTTTTGTTTGAGATTTTGGACACTTTGCTTTTGGGACTTTGAGTTTATTTAAGTCGGTTGATATATTGTATATTGGTACTTCAGGGGAAGGATAATGATACGACTTTAAGGGGTATTGTATGTTATTGTTATTTTGATGTGTGCTGACTTATAGTTATTTCAGAGCCCAACTATTGTTCCTGGGGATTTCCAGAGCTGTGAAGGTGCGTTTCTTCCTCTCTGTCGCCGTTGGGGGGGATGTTAGTGGGAGGCTGTCTCGGGTGGGGGGGATTGGTCAGGGGTGTTTTTGGTCACTGTCAGGCTCTCTCGGGGGGGGGGGGAGCGTCCGATTCATGTGTTGCCTAGGGCAGCACAAAACCTAAACACACCACTGCCCCTTCCACTGACTTCTCTGTCGAGGTTGGTGGCACAACTCTCCTTTCAGCCCCACATCCAATCTCTGTCCAAATCTTACCACCTCAACATCTCCAAAATATGCTGCTTCTTAACCCAGGACACCACAAAGCTTCTCGGTCACTCCCTGGTTGTCTCTTGCCTTGACTACTGTATCTCATGAGCTATCCCCCCCCCCCCCTCAGTCCAGTACACTTTGTAACCCATTGGAATGAGTGGGCTATTAAACCGCAATGCAAGGAAATGCGCTGGAATTCTACAAGAACATGCGTGTTCCAAAGTGAACTGGCCCTAAGGGGAATATAATCAAGATGCTGGCCTTAGGCATCACCAAAACCCTGCACGTCACTGCCTCAGTATTTACTATGTGTCTGTGATGTGACATGCATACAGGAAACAATGTACTTCACATACAGTGAAAATAATAGTTATGTTTTATTATGGCTTGTACGCTCCATTGTCTGATCATATACCAATTTGACACAATGTAAGTATGTAAATTTCATACCTGAGAGACTGCTGGAGAAGCTGACAATTACTGTAATAGTCATTGCTAGTATGTGTATATATATATATATATATATATATATATATATATATATAGCAATATACAACATATATTGATAACTGTGATGTTCTAGATCTTGTGCCGAGTAGTTCGCCACTGCATATTGACCATAGGGGGGTCACCCTCTTAGCCCTGCTCCCATTCATGAAAGACCTTATGTTTTTTCTAATGATACAAGCCATTTTCTGATTGGAAAAGATGGAGAGGAGATGCAATGATGTCACAATCTCACTTCATCCAGTCAGAGAATGTCTTTCAATGTACTCATTGAAGAAAACACAAGTGCCAAGTGGTTGCCCTACTGCACATTGACCATAGGGGGTCACCCTTATGGCTCTGCCACCGTTCATGGAATGCCTTATATTTTTACAATGACACAAGCCAATCTCTGATTGGAAAAGGTGGACAGGATAAGCAATAATGTCACATTCTCCACCTTATCCAATCAGAGAATGCCTTGTATTTATTGCAAAAAAAAAAAACACAAGGCATTCTGTGTGGCGGAGGTGCCGAGAGAGTGACCTCATGTGGTCAGTATGCAGTGGGACAAGTACTTAGCACAGGACCTGGAAGATTGTGGTTATCGCTGTAGTAGCACCAACTACTACAGTTATTGTCAACTTCCCAGAGATTGCTCAGGTATGAGATCTACATGCTTACAATGTGCCAAGCTGGACCCATGTGAGTTTACAATAATGGCCGTATCTGGAGTGTTTCACATTCCCTTAGATTTGTATAGAAATACAAAACCCGTCTTGACGTGAATAAAATCCCCTCGGCACAGGTTATTCATTTGATCTCTTTCACATACAACTATACAAAAATGTGAAAAGTCCATAGTTCATCTTTAAAAGCAATTTGGTGTTCCATGCTGCCAATGGCAGTATTCCCTATTGAAGCTATAATTACCTCCCTATTGACACTGGATACCTAAAAATAGACATCACAACAGAAACTTATTAACGTGCGCCGCTAATCCTATTTCAAAACAAACGTCTTTGAAAAATATAATTGATAATACCTGACTCATGGAAATTAAATAACATAGCAACAGATTATTTGTCACTGCAAATATTTACGTGTTTTGTACTCTAGGACTTGTCACTGCGTTCTAGAAGATTCCAGAGTGGATTGCGTTAGCATGTGTTTAAGTGAATGGAAAAAATGATTAACGTATATCTTAAGCTGAAGTAAAGAAGAGTAAAGAAGGGTTTGGACTTTTTGTGTGTGTCTCATTGGGGAGATTTTTCTTCACTTCCTGTCCTGAAGACACAGGTTTTTCTTTTGGATTATTTCCTGTTTCAGTGACAACTGGGCACCATGTCCATTGGGCTGCGTTGCTTAACCCTGAAATGACAAGCTGAAAGTCACCGTTTCTAATGGGTCCAGTTCCAATTAATGGTGTGCTAGATGAAAATGGAATACATCATAGTGTGCCGCATTGGGTGTTAATAAAAACAAAATAAATTAATTTGGCTTCTGCTATGGGAAAAATATATGTATGTCACAGCTAAAGAAAAAAAAACACACATCAACGTATTTCCGCCCACATTTGTATTGACCATCACATTCTGTTCCAGTGACAGCGATCACCAGGATGAACAGAAAGGTTGAATATCCCTGGCAATAAAAACATAATAGTGCTGTTTTAGACAGGAGGTAACCTTACCACCCTCTAAAAAGTGATCTGTGGTTGATTGCTTTTCAGAGGGTGGTATAGTAGCAGCTCTCAGGTGATCAGAAAGCAACACTGCCACTTCCTGATGCCTGTTTTTTTTTTTTTTTTTAATTGCTGAACAGCAATTTTACATTGCAAGACTATGCTGTAACTTCAAGCCAAGAGTTTTGTTTGCGGTTGTGGCGCTGCCCCATTGTTCTCAGTGGGCAGTGTGACAGGCAGGGCCTCCTGTCAAACTCTGCAGCCTGAGTTAACAATGCTGCGGACATGAAGCAAAGCATCACAAACGCAGCATATGTATAGTCAAGCTGTAATGTCTTTTTTTTTTTTTTTAATTATTAAATTTATATTACAAATCCAACATTATTCCAAATATTATAAATACACATGTTCCAGTTTTACATATTCCCACTCCCCCACCAGTTACTTCCCATTTCCCCTACTATTTTCCTTTCTCTTCTTGTTCCTCTATTTACTCCTTCTGTCTATCTTCACCCCTACCCACATGGAAGAAAAATATATTTGAAATATATTTTAAAAATATTCTTCCCATATATGTTGACATATATTTGAAATACTACAATTTTGGCCGTATTCAATATATTTCCAAATATATTTCAATACATATATATATGTACTGACATATATTTGAAATACTACAGTTTTGGCCGTATTCAATATATTTCAAAATATATTTCAATATATTTTTCATATATTTTGTAATAAAAACGCATTTCAACATACAGTGTGTGTGTGTGTGTGTGTGTGTGTGTGTATATATATATATATATATATATATATATATATATATATATATATATATATTTATTGAGCTATATTTTGAAATATATTGAATACGGGAAAAATTGTAGTATTTCAAATATATATCAATATATTTGGGAAGAATATTTTTAAAATGTATTTTAAATATATTTTTCTTCCATGTGGGTCATCTCTCCTTAATTTTTTCCTTCCGTCATTCCTTTCATTATCTCTTCCCATCCTTAACACTCTGACCAATTCTAGATATCTCTTTGATGTTTTAAAATCCCACCATCTTTCCCATGGTTTTTTTTTTTTCGATTTTATCCTCTCCAATATGGTATAGTTCCTCCATCTTGTATATATACTCCACTCTATTTACCCAATCATTTATTTTTGGGGTCTTCTGTGCCTGCCAGAATCTAGGAATCAATCCTTTAGCCGCATTTATTAAGTGAAATGTCATCATATTCTTATATTGTTTCACTGTAGACTCAGAGTTATGAAATAAACAGACTCCAGGGTCTGTTATAATTACTGTAGCTGTAACTTTATAATTACAGTGGGCAGCGGGGAGGTGAGGTGGGGGGTAAAACCGTAGCTCAGCTGCCTGTTTTTACTACGGGCCTCCCCCATAGGGGTTTTCATCCTTCCCAATCCTATCTACAACTTAATAAAATGGATTTATTCATCTTTAAATTCTAAAGTGATGAGGTTTAGGCAAAGATTTTTTGTAAGAGAAGCAAATTTGTTTTTGGTAATAATAATAATAAAAATGTAGAACTCAAGGATTCATTACTCTTGCCAATATTTACACCCCAAATATTATAAGACTTATAAGACTTTGCACTGATTTATTTGCATACCAGCTTTATGAACTTTTCACAATCATATTTCCCATATAGATCCACAGCTGCTCCCTCTAGTGGCCAAGAGTGAACCAAGCAGTACAATCAGCGTCCTAGTGATAGGAAATTATCCTATGAAGTAAACTACCTTTAGTCATGTGTCAGCTGGGCTGGAAAACGTTTGCTCTGCAACACACCCACTTTCGATAAAACTCCTTGGACAGAGCTGGACATCTACATGGACATTCAGCATGGTATGAAAAATGAACATACATTTTAACCATTTGAGCAGTAAAGGCTGCTTGCCATTAATGGAGCAGAACAATTTTTATGTTTCTTCGATGTATAAATGGCAAAGTACAGCATATGAAATAAAGAATAACCTTTATAGTTACATTCAGTATTGATATAACACCTATACTGATTTTGTTTAGGTATTATTTTAATTCCCATATATTTTAAAGGCAAAAAGTAGTTAAAAATTAGCACATAGTTCTGTTTGAATATGTTTAAGGTACTGTCACAAAAAACATAGCAAGCTCTCAGTTTGCCCACTCAGGGGCATAGCTAAATAGTCATGTGTGAAAACAGCGCCGGCGGGGACCCAAAAAGAAGAGGATTGGGGCTGCTCTGTGCAAAATCACTACACAGAGCAGGCAAGTATAAACATGTTTGTTCTTTAACCACTTGCCCTCTTGAGGATTTACCCCCCTTCCTGACCAGGCCACTTTTTGCATTACGGCCCCCTACCCGGAGATACAGAATGACGTGTATATATGTGATTCTGCCTACAGGTGCCACCCAGTAGCAGTATATCTTCTATAGGGTGGTCCTTAAGCGGTTAAAAAAAAAGCTTTAGTGTCACTTTAATTTGCAGGGGTTTCTTCCCACTTCCCGCTTTGGCTATGGAACAGGAAGTGAAGGGAAATCTCCCTCATGGGACATGTCTCCTCTCTCCTAGGGTCAGCAGCCCCAGGAGAACAGGAAGCCTCCCTGAAAAGGAAAGAACCCTCTGGAAAGCCTCCAAAATATTTATTACTTTCCCATCCACCACCTGGATGCTTCCTTCCAGGGATTGGCTGGAGCATGATAAATATTCATGCTGGTCATTTCACTCTTCCTTCCCTATATTCTGGCAGCTTCTTCCAGAAGCAGGTGAGGGAAATCAACCACCCATCCTGGAAATCCTGACCAGACCAAAACAGTCAATCACTGCTCCACTCACTACAGTGAGGCCAAAAACTAGATTTAGCCCAGCAGCCTAGCTAGAAGAGGGCAATACAATTATTGTGTATTTATTTTTAATATATTTTAACAACATTACTACCAACAAACAAAAAACAAACTTACAGTGGTTGTGAAGGATCGAGGTTTTTTTTACATTCATGCATTCTATGCATGATTGTAAAAAACGTCTGTGTGCAGCAGCCCTCCAAGCCCTCTAATACTTACCTGAGCCCCATCACGATCCAGTGATGTGCATTTGAGCTTTGGCTCTCCAGGGACTCTCACTCCTCATTGGCTGAGACAGCAGCAGGAGCCATTGCTGTGTGTGAATGGACACGTAGAGCAGCGGCTCGGGAGTGAGCTTGCTATGGGGGCACTCAATGGGGGGAGGGGCCAGGAGCGCTGGCAGGGGACCTGAGAAGAGGAGGCTCGGGGCTGCTCTGTGCAAAACCACTGCACAGGGTAGGTAGGCAGGGCCGTGGGTAAGGGGGTACCACTAGTCCACCTGTACAGGGCCCAGGCCAGCAGGGGGGCCCAGGCAGCTGGGTGAATAGGATGTGGGGAGGGAGGGTGACAAACACGATGGTGTGGGGGTATTTACTGGAACTGATGGCTCTCTCTGCAGCATCTGAAAGCTTGATTCTTCTCCTCTCTCTCTCTAATTTTCAGCTGCTATAGAGAGAGCCATACAAGGGATTGGTTCCAGTAATTCCCCCTCCCTGCCCACATCCAATTCACCCAGCTGCCTGGGCCCCCACAGTGCCAGCTTTCCTCCTCTCCTTCCCACCAACAGCTGCAAGCACACAAAGGATCCTTCAGGATGGAGAGTGGGGGAAGGGTCTGATAAACATGTCACATTAACCAGCCCCTTCCTTTCCTGAATGAACACAGTGAGTGATTGATACCAATCACTCACTGTGTTCATTCATAATTGACGCATAGTAAACTGTTTTTTTATTTTGAAGGGGGCCTTGTCACGTCGGCTGTATGGGACCCTGTGGTTTCTAACAGCAGCTCTGCAGATAAGTATACCACATTTTGTATTAAAAAAAATTTCCTTTATTATCACTTTAATAAAGAGGGAAAAAAACTGTGCTATGGAAAAAAAAAGGTAAAACTCAGTAAAACAACTAGTATAGGAAAAATGTGGGGTTAAAGGAGCCAATAAGAGATAATTAGGGTTAACTGGGGATTAAATATGGGTGAAATAGAAAAAATATTAGTAAAAAATGTTGAATCATGTTAATATTCAGATTGAATTGACCAATTTTTGATCCCTTTTCACTACCATTTAGATAGCTTTCAAACAATTTAAGTACCTGAATTATGGTGGTCATTTATGCCTAGAAGAATGATGGATTTCTTTCCTGATAGGAATAAACAATATATAAATCAAAACCCAATTGTTCTGCCATACACAGGGCAGTGGATTTCAATCAACAGTTGGAAGATATGATCAAAAGTTATGAATCATATCTCTGTTTCCACTATGCAAACTCATAGTGTAATTGATTGAAATACAATCACAATTATGACCAAAGCATCTCAGTGCTGTCAATCGATGCAAAACAATCAATAATTTTCAACTCTGGATGATCCACTCAGTTTAATTGAGTCAGATAAAAAAAAAAAAGAATCTAACTCGATCAGAAGGGAAGTTATGGCCATTTAATTGTTTGTGGACTCCATAGCATTGAAAAGCACATCAATTGGATAAGAAAACCAAAGCATGCAATCAGATGGGTTACAAAATTCCCATCATGATGAGGCTTATGGTAAAAATGATCAATTAAATTATCAAAAAGCAAAACTATCAGGTTTACCTTTTCTTATGGCATATTGGAATGGAAATCAGGGGATTTTTTTAAGGCCTCGTGCACACTGGACATTTTTACAGCGGCTGTTTTTGGCATCAGGTGTTTTTTTCTGCAGCCAGTAAACTCCCCTGCATGGTATCCTATGTATCCATGCATGCATAGGCTTTTTTCAGAGTTTTTTGGCAAGGGCATTTTCAGCCTAGAAAAAATCCAGAACTACTGCGTTTGAAGAGGAGTAAAAATGATCTAACACTGAAAAACGCGACAAACTGCATCTATCCTGCGTTTGAGCATTTTTGAGACTCAAGATTTTTTTTAAAGCAATACTTTTGGACACTGCCATTTTTCTACAGTAAATTCCTACATTTCCCAGTGTGCTTTGCTGCTCTTGCTTTCATTGTCTGATCTGTGCTGTGTGCAAACAGGTACATTTCCCAATATCCTTTGCTGCCTCATTGTCTCTGTAGCAATCGTGCACACAGAGATGGACGCGGTCCTCCATTTTGTTTAGAATCTTCCATTTGGTACCATCTCTCACTCCCAAAGCAGGCTTCCTCCTCCAATCATCCCCCCCTCCCTCTCTGTTGAGTGACATGGTCTGGGTGATGACAGAGGTCACAGGCAATCAAGGCACAGCAGGAGAACTCCAGAGCCATAAAACCCTCAGCCTAACTGGTGCCTAGGTACCTATTAGCTCGCAATCTGGGATATCTAAGACCATAACCAAGTCCTTCACTGAGTTCAAAGACATTCCAGAGAAGTCAGAAACTAGACACCACATTCAACATCCATTTTCCCCTATGATTTCATATCTTGGAATATGAGAGACTTACATAAAAACCAGGCATATATTCAGATTGGTCACTTTGATACAAGTTTCCTGATATTTTACACCCCCTAGCTGGCATATATAGGAGAGCAGAAAATTATATCTCCTGAACCATTCAAGTGGATATGACATGTTTCATCTCTAACCATTCCGCAGATGTGGCTGAGTATTAATCTACTAGTGGCCAGGCTGCTAAATGCCCCGAAAATAAGTTATGAATCATAATAGAAGCTATGAGAGTTTCTGGTCATAACTTCGGTCTCCACCTACACCTCTCTCCCCAAAGGAGACAATTGGTTTACTGCTCCAGGGAGACACCCTGTGGAGATACTAGAAAAGCTAAACTAAGCTGAGTTAAAGGTAGAAGATTCTCCTGTCTTAACATCGAAGCTGACAGTGGGAGATGAGAAATCCTTTTGCTATGAAACTGGAAGTTGCTTAAACCAAGGCTGACTGGCAAGTACTTAATCTAAATTCCTTTCTGTTATCTCTTTGCTGTGCTATTGTTTGCTGTATATTTATATATATATTGGCTACATCTTTTTCTGTAAATATTTTTATTGCACCCTTTTGACCTTTTAGTAATAAATCTTACTTTCTGAAAGTGTTGAACTGTTTCTAAAGCTCTTTAATGCAAATTACGAATTCCTGCTGCTGAAGAACGCTACTGTGTGTGTTTAAACTTCGGTATATATCTCTGCCTGCGGTGACAGTGGTATACTGACAATAATTCAAACACCATAGTGTTATTACTAATATTGCAGAGTTTCCTCTTCCTCTGTACAAAAAGGAGGTGGTGGCAGTGTGAAGGGTTAATTGCGTAATTAACCTGACCCAGTAACAATCGCGCTCAGGCTGCCGGTACATCGATTATGGTCCATTAGCTGGAAAATCTTTGTGCAGAGTTCAGCAGGCATTGTTACACACGTGACAGCGCGGTTTTAGATTGGCTAGTCCTTCGGTCACGAGTTTAGTGAGAAGGTCTGGGGTCTGACGCTGCGATTGTTACAGTCTCAGCTGACTGAACTGTGTGCAAATATGAAATTTCTTTAAGGCTAGGTTTATACCTATGCAGTTTGCATTTGACCCATTTCTGCATTGTGGTTTGCGTTGCATGTTGCGTTTTTGCACCTGCATTTTTGACACGTTTTTGATGCGGTTTTGACTCATTTCGCATTTTCTTTTAGATTTTTTTCTTGTTGCTAGGCAGATTTAAAACACAAATGCATCAAAAATGTGGCAAAAACGCACTACAGGTGTACCTCAGTTTACAAACACCTCGGTTAACGTAATTTTTGGTTTCCTAATGAAAATCCATTGAAAATAATGCCTCGGTTTACAAATTTGTTACGAATTGTGTTCGCAATAGAAAGTGTATGTCGGTGCTGATTTTTAAATGCAATTGCTGGCTTTTTGTTTTCTTCACAATAGCTCACAGAATTAGCTGTCACTTTCCCCAGAGCTAAAGGATACTTTGTTTCTTTTATCTCGGGAAACAAACTAAAAGAAAACATTGTTTCTTTTAACTCAGGGAAATAAACTAAAAGGAAACTTTCTTTCTTTTAGCTGGGGGGAAAGTGACAGCTGATTCTCTGAGCTATAGTGAAGAGAAAAAGAAGCCAGTACTTACATTTAAAAACTGGCACTGACCTATAGTGACAGCGACTTTTTTTTTTTAACTTTTTTCTGACCTCCAGAACGGATTGATTGGGAAACCGCATTTTGGTTTACAAATTTTTTGCAATACGAAACATCCCGGAGAACGCATTAAATATGTAAACCGAGGTACACCTGTACATGCTTTTCTGCAGCGTTTCCATTGAAGTCTATAAAACCAAAAACGCAACTTTTTGCATTAAAAAAAGTCCCTGACCCTTTCCAAGAAATGCAGCGGGTGAAAACGCAGAGATGTGAATCTGTCCCATAGGAAACCATGTTAAATGGACTGTACTGCGTTTCTGCAAAATGCGTTGGAAAACGCTTAGGTGTGAGCCTAGGGTTATGGACATTTCCCAATGTCCTTTACTGCCTCATTGTCTCAGCTAGCAGAACTGTGTGCAAACAGGAAATTCCTTTTATGGACATATGGAGGAAACACAACAGGATATCAAAGGTTGGGTCCAGAATCGTTGTTAACCTCCTTAGCGGTGTTCCCGAGTGTAGCTCGGGGTAAAATTTCTACACCAAGAGCGATAACCCCGAGCTACACTCGGGCTTACCATGCGGCGTTCTCTGGGGGTCCCTGCAGCACTTACCTTGTCCTTCGCTCCCACAATCTGTCCCCTCCAGTGTCCCCGGCCATCTCCTCTGGCCGATGCCGGCATCCGGCTTCTGTGTTCCGGTCCCTGTGACGTCAGAACGTACGGGCGCCGGAACCGGCGGGAAATTTGAATTTTTAAAAAAAATGTCATTTTTGCTGTCATTGCTATTTCAATGCATTTCACATACATTTTGTCCCTACTGCTTTGTCCTGTGCCCTGCCTGCATTTTGAATGTTCTTTCTGCCTGGAAACTGAGAAAAGTCCATGGCGTCCAAAAAGCGTCCCTTTACGTCAAAAGCGGTTTTAGAACAGCGATAGTAAATCAGAACCACTTGCAAAATTGAGTGATAATGATTTGTGGGGAAATTCGTCATCAGACACTGAAAACGATTTTGTAACTTTGCTCAGCGATCTGCGAATTTGCCTCTGTATTTCAAATTTCAGTGTTTTTGGTTTGATTATATTATTGAATTAAATTTATTATTATATTATTATTTTTTATGATTATTTATTAAATTATAATTTATGATTTCGTGTTTCAAATTTTATCATACCCAGGATGTTTAATAGACTCTTGTTCGTACAGATTTCAGTAAGTTATTCCTAAAAAATACAGCCTACAATAAAAAACTACATATTTCCATGCAAAAAAAATGGTACCGCTTTCAGCACAAAAAATCGGAAAGAATCATACCGCCAAGGAGGTTAATGGCTGCTTCTCTCCACCAGCTGTCTCTTTCTCCTCACCATCCTTAACAGAATCAGTAGCATAGCCTCATCAACTTTCTGCTTTACAGGATCCATAATGGACGCAGCAAGAAAAAGAAAGATAGCTTCTGAACAACACAGTGCTCTCTCTGCTCTGAAAATGGTGACTAAACAACAATGACTATTCAAAAATGCATTGAGGGAAAGTGGGAGTTAAAAAATAGCAGCAATAGGTGTTTTCTTGCTAAGAAACACTAACGCAAAACACTAATAAAAAAAAGAAGTAAAATGCTGCAAAACTCGAGTTTTTAACCTTGCAGTGCTACTGGCGTTTTTATAATGTCCAAAGTGCATGAGGCCTTAATTGTTTTTTTGTGAGGGTGGGGATTGCTTTTACAAATGTTACAAACAGACATATCCAGTGTTGTTCCTAGTTTTGATGAATACATGAGTAGAAGAGTACAGTAACACTGCTTTCCACTGCACAAATATCTTAACCACTTCAAGTCCGGACACTTTTACCTGCTTCCTGTCCAGGCAATTTTCAGCTTTCAGTGCTATCACACTTTGAATGACAATTGCGCGGTCATGCAACACTGTACCCATATGAATTTTTTAGCATTTTTTTGAGACAGATAAAGCTTTATTTTGGTGGTATTTATTCACCACTAGGATTTTTAATTTTTTTGCTATGTAAATGAAAATGTTCAAACATTTTGAAAAAAAGTGTTTTTCTTACATAATTTTGCAAATAATATTTCATCATAAATTGTGGCCAAAATTCATTCCATTATCTCTTTAGTAAAAAAAAAAAAATAACCCAAATTAGTTTATAACCAAAAATTATAATTTTTATACATTTTTTTTTATTTTTTAAATTTTTATTTTATTTTTTTATATTATTTTTTTATTTTAATTTTTTTTACATGTCACCTAGCAGTACAGTGTCACCATGGTGACACTGTACTACTTGTGGGGGTGATGAAGATTTTTTTTTTTTTTACACTGATTGCTTTTACACCCATAAAGGCTGTAAAAGCAATAATTTCTCCTTTTCTCTGGCTGCATTCTTGCAGCCATTAAGAACTACTGTGTGAGCTGTGATTGGTCACAGCTTGTCACATGGTACAAGGCTGTTGTGAATAGCCTTGTACCATGTGACCTCTGTGATCATTCATAGATTTCACACGTAGTAAGCAATGATGTCAGAAGTGACATCATTGCTTACTACTCTGCATGTGATCATTGATTGGCCAATGAGTGATCACATGATCGGGACCTCACACAGAGGTCCCGTACGACAATCAGTGTTCCATTGTATCCGGGGGACACAGCGGCACCGGATTGTGGTGCTGCACGCTCCCAGGGAGCGCGCACAAGCAGGGGGCGGGGAGGCCCTTTATAATTGGCCACCCGACCCTTCACTGCCACCGCCCGGCCGTTTATATACAACAGCCAGACGGGAGGTGGTTAAAGAATATGTAAACCCAACATTTCACATTCCTGATATTTGCCTGCTGTACCATGTACTTGTATGAAAAGGTATCTTGTTCTTTTTGTATTGCTTCCTTTGTGTGAAATCCCTGGTGTTCCTTCCAGTCCCTCTGCTGTCCTATTGAAACTGACCACACTAGGAATGAGATCACAGTATGGTCAATTCTCTAGCTGTGTACAGCCATTCACTAGGGAGACCAGTGAGCAGCTGAAAACAGAGGGTATGTGATCACTTATAAAAGGGGGGAAAAAAGATATTCACAGGTGTACCTCGGTTTACGAATTGAATGCATTCTGAGGGACTTTTCGTACTGTGAAAAATTCGTAAACCGAAGCACGGTTTCACATAGGAATGCATTGAAAACCAATGAATCCGTTCCGGGGGTCAGAAAAAGTAAAAATAAAAGTCTTTTATCTGTTCAAAACTCTTTATAAAGTGCACTTTAAAAGCATAAATACTGTACAGGGACATGATTATAAAAAAATTTGTAAATGTATTGAAAACCAATTAATCCATTTTTGTATTGCGAAAAAAATGTTGTAAACTGAGGCATTATTTTCAATGGATTTTCATTCATAAACTGAAAATTATGTTAACCAAGGCGTTCGTAAACCGAGGTACGCCTGTATAGTTTTTTTATTTCTATATATAAATGTTTTGCCTTTCATTTTATTTGAAACGGAATGGGTTGTTTTACAAGGTGAGGGATCACATATACTTTAACAGCATTAAATTTTTCTCTAAAAAGCGATATTGGATCAGGGGAATTTACCATCAATTGCAAACAGATCATTTCAATCATCTGATCAGATGGAATGGTTTATCATGAGAAACCAGTGTATACTGCATGTGTTTGACTAATATTACTGCAATCAATAAGGCAGGAGCTGCTCTGTCTGGGTGTTGAGCCTGGCTGTAGACAGAAAAGGCACAAATCTCAGCCAGTTCATTGGATATCTGCCTGCGCAACAAAAATTAGATTGTTACCAGAATGAAAACACTACAAGCAGAATCTCCACATCTGTTATATAGTAACAGAAATATGGTACAGCAAGCACTTTAATCGCATAAGGACCTCCCACAGTACATTTACTGCTGAAGGGCGGCCCTTGTGCCCATAATCACGTATATATACGTGATTCGCGCTCCCATGGTTTTCGTGGGCAGAAACAATAAATAAAAAGCGCACAGGTGTGTAACGTAGATGTGGGATTCAAGTGATTGGACTGAGATGTGATTTGTAGCAATATGTAATTGTAAATTTAGTTTCATTCCTTGTTATTAAAGAAATATTCAGTCATAGGTATTCAGAGACGTGCTCACGCATTAGCATCTGAAAAGACAGAGCAGCTTCCAGCCTGGAAGTGACACCTGGCTGCTAATAAGATTTGTCTATATATATATATATATATATATATATATAATCAGACTTTGCCACCTTCCTGAAGTTTAAAAGAGGAACGCAGATGTATCGGCTTCATGACACCAGGTGGGCTCCGATGTGTCTGGGGAGCTTTAAAGTATATACACAGATCAAAGGTTTAGATTTCATCTCTCATAAAAACTAAAATATTAGTTGCATAGAGATGAAAATACTTCCTTCTGATTGGGCACTCTGTGGGCTACATCTGCATGCAAAAAACGTATTTGCGGCCTATGTAGAATGCCAGAAAAATGCAGGAAATATTTATGTGGCACCGGATTACGTCAGCTGAACAGTGATTGGTACTGTCGCGATTGGACTTATGCGCTAGTGTCGGAAATTCAGTCCCTGACTTGGTGATTCAAACCGTTCCTGGTCCAATCGACTTTGGGCTTTTCAGCACCCAGAACATCCTGTGAGCTGGTACAGGAACACCCCCCAGGGTTGATTGGCCAAGGACTCATGTCCCATAAATTGAGGTCTTGAGGTATGGACGTTGTGATTCGTATGGAGCCCGTTCTATTTGACTGACGGATCGCGGACTTTCTTTGACTTGCTGCAGTCTCTTCGGAGGCATAGGTTAGAATCCCACTGCTGCCACCAATCTGTCACGATTCACTCGCACGCCACGCCCACAGCGTCTAGCTAACCGAGGCGCACACGTGCAGTCGTGACTTGGGGTAAGAGGGAATAACATATTGCTACTGAGCAGTCCAATCACTTGAATCCCACATCTACGTTACAAGGTGATCAAATACCATCAAAAGAAAGCTCTATTTGTGTGGAAAAAAAGGACACACATTTAATTTATGTACAGCATTGCATGATCGCGCAATTGTCAGTTAAACTAGTGCAGCGCTGTATAGCAAAAAAAATGGCATAAATTGCAGTATCTATACCATAGTTTGTAGATGGTATAACTTTCACACAAAGTAATCAATATGCACTTATTGGGGGGGGGGTTTACCAAAAACATGTAGAAGACTAACATTTTGGCCTAAATGTATGACTAACTTTGAGTTTACTATATATTTTTTATAGCCAAAAGTAAAAAATATTGTTTTTTTCAAACTTTTCGGCCTTTTTTGTTTATAGCAGAAAAAATAAAAAGCAAACTGGTGATCAAATACCACTGAAAGAAAGCTCTATTTGTTTGAAAAAAAAGACATAAATTTCATTTATGTACAGCATTGCATGACCGTGCAATTGTAAGTTAAACTAGCGCAGCGCTGTATAGCAAAAAATAGTGTAAACTGCAGTATCTATACCATAGTTTGTAGACGCTATAACTTTCACACATAGCAATCAATATACACTTACTGGGATTTGTTTTTATGAAAAACATGTAGAAGAATACATTTTAGCCTAAATTTATGACTAACTTTGAGTTTACTATATATTTTTTATAGCAGAAAGTTAAAAATACAATGTTTTTCAAAATTTTCGATCTTTTTTTGTTTATAGCGCAAAAAATTATAAGCGCACAGGTGATCAAATACCACCAAAAGAAAGCTCTATTTGTGTGAAAAAAAAGAACGTAAATTTTGTTTGGGTACAGCATTGCATACCTGTGCAATTATCAGTTGAATTAGTGCAGCGCCAAATAGCAAAAAAAAGGCCTGGTCATTAAGGGGGGTAAATCGTCAGGATGGCAAGTGGTTAAAATTGAAAAGCTGTGTTAAACATTACAATACTCCAAGGTTTGCTGTAACTGAAAAGTCTTCATAGAGTAAAATGTTGGGAACTGTCAGGATAAAGGTTAATTAGTCTTCCAAGTGACAGATCTAAAGTTTGTATAGGAGTCATCCCACACTGTGCTATTCACATCATCATCCCACATGGGTCATTTTGGAAGTCCTTTTGTTCCTTGGTTTATTTCCTCCCTGGATCTTATCAGATCTTCCAGCTCCTGTATGTACACAGCATATGGGATGTAAGCAGAACCATCAGATAGTGTTAGTAATGGTTTATCATCTGTATTTCCTCACTACAGCTCTTTGCGTAACATTAGGAAATCAGTAAGCAATTTGTGGCCACATCCACTAAAGCTCTGGAGACTTTGGAGGAAGTTTTTTAATGCCGTTAGTTTTTATATTTTTTTTGTCCTCCTTTCACACAGGCTTAATATGACACAACTTTTTACATGGACATTACTTAGAAAGTTATTTCCATTTCAGTACTGGAGCTTGCAATCTAATGGACACAGCATAAACATGCAAGAACAAACACTCCCGGTGAATTTAGGTTCCCATGAAAATGGCAGATTATTATTAGAGTGTCTGGCTGACAGCTATTTATACAGTTTTTTCAGAAAAAGGTCAACAATGGCAGACCCTGTATTAGTTTCAGCATAGGTTTCCTTTAGTATGCAGGCATTATTGGCAATAAATATATCAGCAGTTGTTGACCCATGAAATGCAATGGCTGCTATTTTGTGAAATATTAAAGTGGTTTGCACCGTATTATGCTTTTAATCTGGCACTCGTTATATTGACATTCCGGGTGCCCATTGAAGGGCAGTCCTGTTTGCCTTACCTAGATCCAGTGAGCTCTCTAAATGATTGTCTTTTCCTTTAACTGCTCAGTATAAATAGGTAAGGAAGGCCCAGCTTCTCTTGGGTGTACCCCTTTGAAATTTCTTTTCCATCAGGCAGCAAGGCTCATGTAGTGGATGTGCTTGGGAATTACTCTTCTGCATCGCAAACAGGGGTTCCCAGATCACCAGATTACTCACAAGTTCTGTGTGTAGTAGGCAGGGCCAGTTTATTGGTACCTGAGATGGAGCAAAGGTACACAGAAACCAAGGAAGGTGGCACAGTTATTATTTGGTAAAGTAGAAGTACAACTGACACATGGAAGGTAGTGGTGAGGTACTCAATTACAGTTCCAACAACAATGGCAACAGAGCCTCAGTATTACAGGCAACCAGGGTATAACAGCTCTGTTAAATACATTGGTTGGAGGCTGAGATGATGAGAGAGCTTCCCTTGCAGCTCTGGTCCAAGCACCCCTGAAGTTTGGTGACAGAGTTACAAGGCTCGATGCAACACGGGTGCCAGGAGCTTGGTAGCAGGTCACTGTCAGGGACAGAGAGGACATCAGGTTGAGCTAGGGTCATACACATTGAGGCTGGAGCATGGTCAGGTAGCAGGCTGAGGTCAGTACCAAGGAAGCAGGCAGATCAAGGCAGGGGCTGACTGACCATTCGAGCACTCGGGCACTGCCCAAGGGCCCAGGGTCAGTAGGGGGCCCCATGAAATGCCCCTGGTACCTTTTTTTTATAGGCTTTTTTGAGTGTGGGCAAGGACACAGGGGCCCTATGATCCCCTATTGCCCGGGGGCCCCACGTGTTGTCAGTCCACCCCTGGATCAAGGTCCAACAACAGGCTGAGGTCAGCACTAGGGAAGCCGGTAGAGAGTAGTCAGGGAGTAGTCAGCCAAGGTCGGTATCCAAAGTCCACAGAGCAAGGTCACGAACTAGCCAGGTCAGCAACGGGAGATCAGTCAGTATAAGCAGGAACACAGGTCACGAGGAAGCTGAAGAACACCCAGTGAATAGCACACACCAGGTTTTCTTTTAAATAGGCAGCTTGGCGCCTATGCGAGTGGATGTGCACACAGCATAGGTGTGCGCACGGGGTGTGCTGGATAGTGTGCACAGGAACACACAGCACACCCTGTGCGCACACCTATGCTCTCCCGTGCATAGATAAGTGTCACTCTATGTACAGTGATCACACAGACATTGCCCAGCTATGTGTAGAAAAAAAGGCTGCTTAAAAGCTCATACCCAGCCCACTTCCCTGGACTCTCCAATGGGGAGGGGCTAGAAAAGTCCAGCTCCATCCACCCTGTGCTCCCATCCTCTACCGATGTGGCAGATCAGAAGCTGAGTGTTGGTGATCTGAGTGGAGGTTTCAGGTTGTGGCTCCTGGCTTCTGTCCTATTGGTAATACCCATAAATCTTGCGATTGGATTGTATATTGCAGGGTGGACAGTGTATCTGCAGAAAAGGGGCTTCCCCGGGTATAGCTTCAGGGTGATGAGGAAGCAGAAAGGATAATCGGACCTTGGGGGGGGACATTTACCAACCCCCTTCCTTTTCTGAATGAGCACAGTAAGTGATTGGTAGATCACACCTACAGAGATCTAAGAAGACCAAAAGCTCCTTCTCAACCTCTTTTCCCTCTCTGAACAATGGCTGCCCAAACAGCGCCACCTAAAGAGGGGAGGCCGAACTGCACCTTCCTACATGTGGGTTGGTGTTGTACACTACAGTAGTGGCTGGATTAAAAACCTGAAAACTGGGTATGGTTTTCTTCAGAGCAAACAAATAATCCCATTTGAGTGATCTCAATGCATTGCAAGAAGTTTAACAAACATTGTTATGGATTACCACCTCTTTGGCCTCATGCACACTGGACGTTTTGTCCCGGTGCACAAGGCTTTGACATTTGGCTGAAGCTGGAGGGCACAGGTGCATAAAAAAAGCCCCACTGCCGGCACCCTGTCTTCTCAATGAGTGTCTGACAGTTGCTGTGGCTGGACAGGGCTGGGCAATGCAATGTTTAGGGCAGTATGTGCTCATGGAAGAATGCCAGGAACACAAAGAGCGCAAACCTTTGGGATTTATGACTTAGCTTTGGGGCTATACCAGGTGGGTCAAGACCTTTAATAACTGACACAGATTCTTAATTGTTTGTTAGAACTATATTTATTCTTCACTATTAATATGCCGGTTAGCTGCCATACTGTCTCTATCAGGAAAGGCCTGCCCATAGTGCAGGCAAAGATCCATAGCACACAAATATGTGCATGTGCAGAACTATGACGAACCGGACAGATGTGTGGGTGCTTGGGCATAGGCTTAAATGCGCATGCGCACTTGCGCATCCAGGCGCATGCCTGTCACTAATGCTGGCTGCAGTAATGTCTCATTGCCGTTTGGTCTTATCCCTGCTTGTGAGCAAATTTTTGTACCAGAAAAAATGTGGACCTTTGTCCTGGGATATTGTCATGATCATCCTTTGGCTGACCACTTTGGGGTCTGCAAGATGGTGGAATTAGCACAACGCACATTCTGGTGGCCAGATATGGGGAAAGACTGTAAAGCCTATGTAAACACATGCACTATCTGTACCCAAAATAAGAGTACCCAAAATAAAGCCTTGGGGTTACTCAGACCTCTACCTGTCCCCTATAGACCATGGAAGATGATCTCTATGGACTTTATAGTGGAGCTCCCACCTTCAGAAGGTTGCACTGCCATCATTGTGGTAGTAGACCAATTATCGAAGATGACCCATTTTTGCCCCTGAAAAATACACCTCCTGCTTTTGAAACTGCTCGGGTCTTTATCAAAGAAATTGTAAGGCTCCATGGAATTCCTGCAAAGATAGTCTCAGACCAAGGGGTTGAGTTTATGTCAAGAATATGGAGGGCACTATGTGAGACCCTGAAAATCGAACTATCCTTTTCCTCGTCCTATCACCCACAAACCAATGGGCAGACAGAACGAACTAATCAGACCCTGAAGCAGTACATCCAGTGTTACACTTCATTTGTCCAGGATGATTGGGTATCGCTGCTGCCGCTGGCAGAATTCGCATACAATAACTCCAGTCATTCAGCCACCAAGAAATCTCTGTTCTTTGCTAACTATGGGTTCCACCCTACATTTCTACCTGACCTTGTGCCTGAAACGTCTGTTCCTGCTGCTCAAGACACCTTCAATACTAACCATAAATTGTAAAAGGAGACTGTCAAAAAAGCCCAGGAGGACAACAAGAGGGCTTTCGATAAAAGGAGAAGGGGAGAACTGATCCTGCAGCCGGGAGACCAGGTTTCGCTTGCAGCAACAAACCTGAAGGTGGCATGTCCTTCGAGGAAATTGGCACCTAAGTTTGTGGGACCATTTCCAGTAATCAGTAGAATTAATGATGTCTCATATGAATTAGCATTACCAGAATCCCTTAAAGTCCACCTGGTTTTCCATGTTTCGTTACTTAACCCTGCAGTGCCAGATCCCTTTCCTGATTGGAGGGCGAGACCTCCTGAACCTCTAATTATTGACGGAGAGGAGGAATTTAAGGTCAAGGCTGTCTTGGGCTGTAGGAAAAGGAGAGGTCAGATACAGTACCTGATTAAATGGAAAGGGCCAGAAGAGAATTTCTGGGAACCTGTACATGACGTGCATGCTACAGACTTAATTTGTGATTTTTTTCTTAGTCACCCACAAAAGAGGAGCCAGTTGGGCATTCGGAGGCTGCCCATATTTATTATTTATTACAGGTACTTATATAGCGCCATCAATTTACGCAGCGCTTTACATATATATATTGTACATTCACATCAGTCCCTAACCCTCAAGGGCCGTACAATCTAAGGCCCATAGGGAGGGAGCAATTTCAGGAAAGGCCTGCCCGTAGTGCTGGCAAAGATCCACGGCACACAAATATGCGCATGTGCAGAACTGAACCAGGCAGATGTGCGGGTGCTTGGGCTTAGGCGCATGCACGTGCGTGCGAATGTGCACTCGCGCATCCAGGCGTGTGCCTGTCACTAATGCTGGCAAAAAAGGTACTATTTAAACTGGCTGCAGTAATATCTCATTGCCGTTTGGTCTTATCCCTGCTTGTGTTTCCTGATTCCTATGATTGACTCCTAATACCGAACCAGATTGTTCCTGACCTCTGCTTGACTGCTACCTGCCCTGAGCTCTGGCTTGCTTTAGATTACCCTTCTGTCTCCGCTCCTGTCTGATTGATCTTCTGCTGCTGACCTGTCCTGTGATCTGACTACACTTCCTCCAGTCGTCTATGCCTGATCTGCTTGACTGCTACCGAACCTGGCTCGTCTGACCCTGCATCCTCAAATGCACTCCTCAGTGATCCATCCATCCAGCACAGCTGCCTCTGGATCCTGCTCCCTGTCTTCAGCCTGTCCTGCAGCTCACCTGCCTACCGGCTACTACTGGACTTATCACAGGCACACATACCCCACCGTGCCCCTGCGGCCGCTGTCCCACTATCAGCGGTCCTTGAGCCGGAGTTGTAGAGGAGGCCTGCCTCTTCACGTCAGGCTCACTATCCAGGTATGTGACAGGCTTTAAGACTTTTAATTCTTCTTGAAGTGCTGCAATTAAGAATATCTGTCATATCTGCACTAGAACAATCTTAGAGATCTTAGGTTAACACCTGCAGCAAATACTTTTCTCTCTCTGACCTTTCAAGTCCATAAAGCACATCATTCATCAAGGGGCCAAGTCCATTAATTACAGTGCTTGAATGTCAGGGCTACTGTATTGAGGATTTGTTGACCTCAGGACCTGTTTTGCATGTTCAGACATTAAATCACAAAGAATGCAGATGTTGGTTTTAAGGCTGGTCTCTCGAATTTAAAATACCTGTATGCAGTTATCAAGAGGACCTGTCCTGCATTAACTAACACTGGATACAGACCCATGAGAACATTAATGGTGATCTCCAGTAAGACCTGAACTTTGAATTTATACTGATTTTTTGGATTTGGTCTACCTACTGAGCATCTATAATTTTCATTCTCTTCTTCATCTTGTGACATCCTTTGCTAAATTCCAACAGTTGCCAGTATCCTCATCCTTCAAATGGCCCTCAGCACAATTACAATACAATTACAATACATTTAAGTACAGAAGGAATATGAGGGCCCTGCTCATGGAGCTTACAATCTAAAGGAAGGGGGAGGTGATACAAAAGGTGATAGCTGCGGGGGATGATCTGGTGGAGGTGATTTAAGTACAGTTCTTAGATTGAGGTGGGGTAGGCTTCCCTGAATAAGTGAGTTTTCAAAGATCAACTAAAGGCAGACAGGGTGGGGGCTGACCGGACATAATGTGGTAGGGAGTTCCAGAGGATGGGAGAGGCTCTGGAGAAGTTCTGGAGGTGAGCGTGGGAGGAGGTGATGAGGGAGCTAGAGAGGAAGATATCTTGGGAGGAGCGGGGTGGGCGATTTGGGCGATATCTGTGGATGAGGATGAGATGGGAGAGGAAGTTGAGAGAAAGTGAGTTTCTCTATGATTTCCGTGATCTTATTGGATGCTCATGCCCTATGTGACCCTGGTGGCCATCTCGAATCAAGATGAGTCCATTGAAGACTCTGATCCCTAAAGTGGCTATGTGGGGACTGGTTCCCCGTCTGTCAGTGCTTCGCAATAGGGATAGGTTCTGGTGGAGCAGGAAGAGAGCAGGAACTACATCTACCTGCTTCCTCTTTGGGTTGGACCAGCTAGGCCTCAGTCCACTCCTCATGGCAGATGCTGTCGGCATCCCAGAGTCTTCAGACCGCTGCACAGCTGTAAGTGGCCTTGGATGGGTGAACTTGACCGTCTGACCTGTTTGTATTGGTTGGACTACTTCTACATTGGCTGAGGGGATGTCTGCGTTGGTGACTGGTCCTGGCTTACCTTGTACCTGTTGAAAGTCACCAGGACACCTGATTCTTATTTGGCTCTTACACTAACAGACCCTATTTTGTCCCTTGGGCACTCGTTTCATTTCTAGATGTCCCCATATAGAGGTTAGGAGAAGGAGGAGTGCCTTGTACCAGTCATTAGAAGCAGAGATATTGACATACCTTAAATCCATTCTAAGGGTTGCTCATTGGCATGCAGAGTCCTGCTGGAGCCACCCTTACCGCATCGAACACCTGCCACCACTGCCTGTGCTAGACACGCACAAGCAACTGAGCGGAATGGAATTACCATTGTCAGTATGCAGATTAATACATATACAATTATTAATACAGCATCAGGGATGCATCTGGGTGAAAAACTTTAGTACTTCATTTAGTTCTGCTGTTTCTCATTCGTTATGTGCTCACTGACAGATTTACTATAGCCATCAAATGACTTTGTGTTGAAATCAGATAAATCACAGACACAGGAAGTTTACTATTCACATAAATATCCTGCCTGGTGCAAAATTGTTCTTCTGTTGATTATTCCAAGGGGCTCTGTAAACGGGGATATGTCATGATCAACAACTCCTACTGAATATCTCAGCTGCTTTAATAGGTTCCATTAGGTGAACTTACCTAAATACTGAATGTAATCAATCAGGATGTACTGTGACCTACAGCAATCAAGACTTTCTCTTTACTCACTCCCAGGTCATATGTGGTACTGAAGCAATTATAAAGACCCGTAGAAAAACAAAATGGGAAGAAAATTCCCATACGACAACTGATTGGTTGACTGTAGCAAAGTCTTTGCTATATGCAATCAAATTGTGTAAAGAAAAAAAAAAAAAATACTGATCACTTCCCCAAAGTAGTACAATATTACTATGGGAACATTATACTACTTTGTCATAGTGTAATATGAAAAAAAAATCTTAAAAAAAGAAAAGTAATAAAAAAATAATGAAAAAATTAAAAAAAATTTTAAAAAAATTATATATTTTTTTTCATATTGTCACCAGTCAGTGTCCCTGATCATTGCCACACCAGTTATATGATGATGCTCTACTGCACTGGTAACAGTATGTAAAAAAAAAATTGTGCAAGTGATTTTCCATTCTCCGAAAAATTACGACAAAAATTTGCAACTTCAAAAAACTCGCCGTGCCTCTTCTGAAATACGTCGGACTGTCTACTTTGCTAAAAGGGGTAATTTAGGGGATATCTGTTCTGTTCTGACATTTTTGGGCCTCAAGAAATTAGATTGGCTGTCAGTAGTTCAGGATTGATCAATTTTCAAGTACTGTATATCCCATAGTTTGTTAGCTCTATAACTTTCCTACAGACTAAATAATAAATACTGAATTGGGTTATTTTCACCAAAGAAATGTAGCAAAATACATTGTGGCATAAATTTATGAAGAACAATTATTTATTTGCAAACTTTTATAACAGAAATAAAGAAACATGGGGGGTTTTTTTTCAAAAATTTCTGTCTTTTTTTTTTAATTTAGCAAAAAATAAAAACCCCAGCGCGGGGGCGGGCTAACAACTAATGGGGCCCCCGGGCAATAGGGGATCATGGGGCCCCTGTGTCCTTGCCCAAACTCAAAAAAAGCCTATGAAAAAGGTACCAGGGGCATCTCATGGGGCCCCCTACTGACCCTGGGCTCTCGGGCAGTGCCCGAGTTTCCAAATGGTCAGTCCGCCCCTGCTCCAGCGGTGATTAAATACCACCAAAAGCCGCAATTCATTTTCATTTTGGCATGGCCGCCGGTTGGGCCCTGCGGTTCGACCCAGGATGCTGACGGCGGGGTCACTCTGGTTAGATACAGGTTGGGAACCACCTTGATTCTGCTTTTTGCCGTTTCCATCTCTCAAGCCTCTCTCTTCTCCTCCTTCACTATTCTTACCACTGGCCTCTTTTTTCTCTCTTTTTTTTTAATGTTTTTTTCTCCTTTTTTTCAGTTTGGGTTTATACTCTTAGTTATACGGAGTTCTCTCATTTTGTTCCATACATCTCGCCTGGGAATACCCCCCCTGAAACTGTGTTTTGTTATATCTCCGTAATATGGGTTATTGATCCTTCCCTCTTGCTGTTGTATAGAATCATTTTCATCCATCCACATGGATCATAGCCACACCTGTGATGTTTTTCTGTTCATTTACTTGTACATGTTATTATTATTTCTCATGCTTTGTTCTGTTAAATTTGAGTAAAAAGTAATAAAGACAAATTTGCCTTTAAATACCACCAAAAGAAAGCTCTAGTTGTGTGAACAAAATGTTAGTTTGGGTACAGTGTTGCATGACCGCGCAACTGTCATTCAAAGTGAAAATTGGCCTGGGCAGGAAGGGGCTAAAAGTGCCCGGTATTGAAGTGGTTAATGTGTACAGCAATCATACAGAAATATTCTTCTACTACGCTAGTGCATAGCTACGTTTGCCTCTGTCGGCCGAGAATTTTCTTACAAGTCAATACCATTCCGACTACTTCATAATATGCACTTTCATGGAAATCGAATGACCAGTCGTCTGATTTTGTCATAGTGTCTACTAGGCTTCTTGTCTAGTTTACACTTACACAGGCTTTTTACTGCTCTCAACAGCCCCCACCTAAGCTGCAGCCATATGGGAGGATACACATATGGCAGGTGATGCTTGCATGTCAGCCCAGCAAAAATGATCCCCTCTGTCACATTCAACAGGCGGTACCATCCGCCCAATGCGACTAATTCTAGTGAATAGTGGACACATGTTTGGGGTTAACACAGGCAGTAAAGAGGTGACATAGCACCTCCCCACCAGCTGTCAAACGTTCTCTAACCACGTGGCGACCAGGCTATAGCCGAATGACAGCTACAGCACGGTCATCTAATTCGGGGACGGCGTCATATGACGTCCTCCAGAACTGCGCCTCCCAAAATGATATACAGTTTGCAAAAAAACAAAAAAAGTTTTTTTTCACGTTTTTGGTCTTTTCATTTGTTTAGCTAAAATTGTAAAAAAAACAGCGGTGATTAACCACTTCCGGACACGTTTACCCCCTTCCTGTCCAGGCCATCTTTCAGCTTAAAGTGCTATCACACTTTGAATGACAATTTCGCAGTCATGCAACACTGTACCCATATGAAGTTTTTAGCATTTTTTGTGACGGATAAAACTTTATTTTGGTGGTATTTATTCACCACTGGGATTTTTATTTTGTTTGCTATATAAATGAAAAAGTCCAAAAAATTTGAAAAAAAAGTGTTTTTCTTATAACATTTTTGCAAATAAATAATCTTTCTTCATAAATCTTGGCCAAAATGTATTCAGTTATCTTTTTAGTAAAAACAAATTAACCAAATTAGTTTATAACCAAAAAAATTATAATTTTTCAAAAAATGTTTTACATTTTTATTTTATTTTTTTTATATTATTATGTTTTGTTTTTTTTGTTTTTTTACATACCATCACCATAGTGACACTGTACTACTTGTGGGGGGTGATGAAGATTTTTTTTTTTTAACACTGATTGCTTTTACACCCTTAAAGGCTGTAAAAGCAATCATTTCTCCTTCTCTCTGGCTGCATTCTTGCAGCCATTGAGAAATACTGTGTGAGCTGTGATTGGTCACAGCTTGTCACATGGTACAAGGCTGTTGTGAATAGCCTTGTACCATGTGACCTCTGTGATCATTCACAGATTTCACACGTAGTAAACAATGTCAGAAGTGACATCTTGCTTACTACTCTTCATGTGATCACTGATTGGCCAATCAGTCATCACTTGATCGGGACCTCACACAGAGGTCCCGTACAACGATCGGGGTTCCCAGGGAACGCGCACAAGCAGGGAGTGGGGAGGACATTTATAAACTGCCATCCGCCCCTGCACTGCTTCCTTCCGGCTGTTTATATACATGGGCTGGACAGGAAGTGATTAAATACCACCAAATGAAAGCTGTATATGTTTAAAAAATATGGTAAACCTTTTATATGTGTACAGTGTTGCATGACCACGCAATAGTCATTCAAGGTGTGACTGCAGTGAAAGCTGAAAGTTGGCCTGGGCAGGAAAGGGGTAAAAGTGGCCAGTGGGCAAGTGGCTAAAATTAGATCCACCCCAGATTGCTCTTCAGAAGGCTAGCACCAGTGTAAACAAACCCTAAGGAAAGAAAAAATCAGACTCAATGAACAGCCATTGTTTAGTTTTGGACAGAGATGGGAAAAGATATAATTTGTTAGAGGGGTTAATCTTCCACAAGGAGTAAAAAAGCTGTTTGATCCTGTCTTCTCTGATCGTCCCCTTCTTCAACTGTCCCCAATCCATCTGCTGATAGTACAGAGCCCTAGGAGTCACTCTGCACATGCTCAGTTTACTGTGTATAGCACAAGAGTTTAAAAAAAATTTCTAGGAGGGTGCATGTGATCAGCACAGGGTCAATCAGCACTGTCCAGATGGAGTGTCAGGGGTCATGCAGGCTCATAGGATAGTCAGAGCACAACGAAAACTCCTTTTACAAGCTTTAACCAGTGCTCAGCTGGACACTGATAGAATTAACAAGACTGCTATATACTGCTGATGAGAAAAGGTATTCAGCAGTTTATTTTTACTAAAATAATTGCATTTGTGTACTGTGGGAGACCAGATATAATGAATGCAGAGTCCTTGGTTTAGTAACACTTAAGGCCTCATGCACACAGGACGTTAACAAAAACTCTCCTAGAAGCTGTCCTCCTGGCAGCAGCTTTTGCAGAAAAAATGCCTGACACTTGTAAAAGTATCTAATACTTATACTAGCGTTTAAGTGCGTTTCCAAGCTTCAAGCGCTTGGGCGTTAATTCATTCAATTGACAAGAATGATCATTTATTCTGGCCATAGAAATTAATTACTACTCAAGCCCTAAACGCACCTAGTGTTTAGGCACGTTTAGCCGCAGCAATCATTTTTTCTGGGTTTTTTCTCCTGCTGGTAAACGCTACTGCTACTAGGATATTATAAAGTACCATTTGGAAGCAGTAACAAAAACACCAGATGCCCCTAAAAGTGGCTGCAAAAACGCCCTGTGTGCATGAGGCCTTGAGGCGCGCTACATCGCACCTTAATAGTCATACACTTTGGTGTGCAATAATGGTTTATGGCAGATTAGCCTGCACTTATAAATAAAAGATTGGAAACACAGTGGTTAGACCTTCTGCCTAGCAGCACTAGGGTCATTGTATCAAATCCCAGCCACGTCTCCTTGCGCCTGTGTGGGTTTCCTCCAGCTACTCTGGTTTACTCCCACACTCCAAAGACATGTTGGTAGGTTAATTGGCCCTGTATGTGTGAATGTAAGTTAAGGACTTTAAATTGTTAGCTCCTCAAGGGCAGGGGATGATGTGAATGCACAATATACAGTGCTCAGCATAAACCCCTGTTGAAAAGTAAGTAATATTTGAATCAATATCTCTATAAACACAAGAACAATTTCCAAAATGTTGACAAAACTGAGTGTTATCGTACATTTGTTTTAGCTCGTTACATGAAAGTAAGCTTAATAATATAACTTAGATTACAAAATCTTCAGTTTTACTCAAATTAGTTGAAAAAATGAATACACCCCAGGGTGAATAGCTCTACACCGAGTTCACTATATAGGTGTTCAATTGGGTTCATATCAGGAGACATACTTGGCCACTGAATAACTTTCAACCTGTTCTTCAGAAATGCCTTAGATGTGTGTTCTGGATCATTGTCCTGTTGGAAAAGTGAATGATGACCAAGGGCCCGGAGTGATGATATCATCTTCTCTTTCAATATAGACAAGGCAGTACAGTTGTGAATTCATGAAATGCAGCTCCCAGACACCAGTAGTACTCATGCAGCCCCACAGAATGACACTGTCACCACCATGTTTCACTGTAGGCACCATGTATTTTTCTTTGCTCCTCACCTTTGCGATGCCATACAGTTTTGAAACCATCAGTTCCATAAATATTTATCTTTGTTTCATCACTCCAGAGTACAGAGTCCCAGTAGTCTTCTTTTTTAGCATGGGCCCTCGCAAATTCTAAGCGGACTTTTTTGTGCACGGGCTTAAGGAGAGGCTTCCTTTGTGGATGACACCCATGCATTGCCATTCCTCAGCAGTGTACACTGTATTGTGTCACGGGAAACCATCACCCCAGTTTGGCTTCCTACTTCTTTAGCTAACTGCAGTGAACTTGCATGGCGATTTCCTTCTCATCAGAAGATGCTCCGGTCAATATGTTAAGTTCTTAACTGGACGACTTGGAGAGATGGTTGCAGTTCCATCTTTGTAAAATTTTTGTATTACTTTTGCTATAGTATTCTGACTGATAAGTAAAACTTTGCTGATCTTCCTGTAACCTTCACCTTTCTTGTGTAAAAAAATTATTTTCTTTCTCAGGCCTTGTGACATTTCTCTTTCATGTTCTGCCATTGCTGACCGCATGAAATGGGAAGGGGTTTTCTTGTTAATTAGGATTTTGTTGTCTAAAATTTAGCTTTGCTCCTAAGACTTTCATTGGGGTGTATTCATTTTTGCAAGATGGTCTTGAATGAATTTTTTAGGAAAAATACTTTGTTGTGTGTGCAAATTAACAAATCTTGTTTACAATCAATGGCTCGCATTTGTGGGAGTATATTGCAGTATAGTGTCCCACAGAAAATGTTGATTCTGAAAGGAAAGATTTTCTGCCAAATATGTTGAAGTGTACTCGTTTATGCTGAGCACTGTATATGTAAAGAGCTTTCTAAATTGACAACACTATATAAGTACGTGTAATAAATAAAACCATTGTAGCTGAAAACAGAGAAGAAAATGTCATCCCATGTCTATGAGTACCCCTTTTCCCTGTTATCAATTTTTTTCAACAAAGATTCTGTTTGCATTGTCTTCATGAAAATCAACACATTTCTGAAAATGAAAAAAATAAAATTGTAAAATCTAAATATTTTTCTGTAAAATGTAATAAAATGACTCAAACTACACATTCGGAACACCTAATTCATAAATAATGTCATAGACACTCATTAAAAATCTGTCTTCTGTCCATGCAACAAAAGATGCACTTTGTGACAGATTCATATAATTGTCGTGCATACCAGGGGTGTCCAACTTGCGGCGCATGGGCTCCATGTGGCCCAAGAAAGCTATGAATGCGGCCCAGCACATAACTGTAAACTTTAAAAATGTGTTGTTTTTTTTTTTTTTGTAAAAATGCGTTTACACTTAGCGAACACATTCAGCCGAAGACAAATTTGACAGTATCTCTTTACCTGACTTTTGTAAGTTTATCTTCCCAAAAAGGAAAATATCCCACACTTCTCAATCATGCTTTATTCATGTTATCAGTTTTCGGCAGCACCTAAATTTGCTACTATTTTCAAAAATCAAGCACACGAAGGGAAACTTAGAACAAAATTATCTGATTAGCACCTTGAGAATTCATTGAAAATTACTACATCCATCAAACCAGACATTGATGCGTTCATTTATCAAAAACAGTGTCAAATATTGCACTCATTTTATGTTGCCGTCTTTTATAATAAAAAATATTACAAAAATATAGTGTTTTATTACTCAATATCTATATCAGTGATGGTGATCTGCCCGACTTTTTCTGCTCATCAGCTACATGCATTTTCCACATACTTGCATTCCAGAGACAGTGAATGGTCCTTGATCTTGGTTTTTAAGTTTTATTATGGGAAATGAACTTGGATGGGGTAAGGGGTGTATGGTATGCCCAAGGAACAGTAAACTGAGGACAACTTTCTTGCAACTATGTACAAGTCCATACACAGCAAAGTTTTTTCTAGGAGAGCTCTCCAGCCATGGGCTTTTAAGACCCTTTCAAATCCTCTTCTTTACCCAGCTGTCTGGAGGAACCCCCGGGCAAGGGGATCCAGTGCCTGCCACTTTAAAATGAACAATCCCCGGTAAAAAGTTAATCAGGTTTCCCACCGGAGTGCTTTTTCCCTTAGCTGGCCCAAGGGGTGTAGGATTACTCAGTCTCTTTTCTGTGAACTGGTTTAGGTAGGTGGCTGCCTTCAGGCCTTCTGCTGGGATGGCTCCTTTCCTGGCTCCACAGGTAGTCCTCTCTCCAGGGACTGGTGAGGCTGAGCGATACTCCCATACAAGTCTCAGGCTGTAGGTAGGCCCCTCCCCACTGGTCCCTCTCTCAGGCTCCAGCATTTCTTCCTCTCTCACATCTTCCACTCAAACTCTCCTGCTGCTGACCAGCCCTACTTAAAGGCTGCCCTGGCCCCGTGTCAAGCCTCCTGCTTGGGGATTGGCCAAAGTGTGCAGGTCAGCGCCTCTTTACCCCTGCCCACTGCTTCTAGAATCTTCTCCAAGATTCTAGAGTTGGGGGAGGTATCAGGGAACTAGCATGTAGAGCATCTCAGCCCTAACCCAAATTTGACAAATAGAAATTACCTGAATTTGGTACATATATTGGAAATAGCAAACTGTCGCACAGCTAGCATGAAGTTGCCACAGGATTTTCTAACATGGTCATAAGGCCAGAGAAGTGTTGCAATGTTTTATTGAATGGCCCTCATCGTTGTTTCCCTCTAGGTCATTTTCTTGCAGCTTTCTGGAATCATTTTCTCTTACATTTGGAGATCTCTCCTCGCTAGGAATTTTGGCCTGTTTCCACACTTTGCAGTAACAACGTGACTCAGACAAAGAGCTGTGTGCAACATTTTCCTCACCCATGAATTCCTGATGGAGGGATAAAAATGACTACACACTCTGGTAACTGCAAATATGCAAATGTTTGCTCGACATTTTTGTTGTATTTGTTATTTGTTTTGCATATGACACATTATAAAATTATAAATGGGATTTCCCCAATACATTCAGTTGATCAGATCTGACCTCGGCTGAGGATAAACACAACGGAAGGTTTATTTACATACTAAAAGGATGGAAGAACTAATACCACCATAAACAGAGGCTAGGTATTTCATCATTCATGTACTTTCCCCATGGACAGGCAAATGTGTCCAGTGCCGGATTTGTCCTGAAGCCATCATAAAGTGAACCTTTCCTGAGACAGATACCTTGCCTTGATTGACCTCCTTCTAAAAATGCAAATGATCTGGCTGTTATATTAATCCATGGGCTTTTAAGACCCTTTCAAATGTGAAACATGAAGTGAAATGTGTGTTTTACTTCGTATTCCCAAATCCACATCACTGCTCCAAACCTGCACCTCCACATTTTGGCTCCTGTAACTCATTTCTGCTCCAATATAAGAGTATAAGAAGATGAGAGTTGCACTTCGCACTCTCATGCACCTGCCTCCCCAGCTATACTGTCATTCGCTACAGTACAAGCTGATCAGTGGTCCCGGACAGTGCTATATGGCCAGGACCTGCTGATCAGCAACATAAGGCTGTCGACAGAGTGCAGCCATGTGGCTGTTTTTTTCTGCCTGCAAAACAAAGAATTAAAATAGTCACATCGCTTAGTAAAAGCATCACACATTACACACTTTGCACATTGTTAGGCACACAGTTAACCCTTTGATTGTTCCTAGATGTCAACTCCCTTCCCAGCCAGTGTCATTAGTACAATGACAGTGTATATTATTAGCACTGACCACTGTACTAGTATCACTGGAGATGTCAGTGTCATTTAGTCAGTTCCCACAAAGTGTCAGTTAGTGTCAGATTGCCCGCCGCACTATCACAGTCCCACTATAAGTAGTTGATCACCGCCATTACTAGTATAAAAAAGATAATAGATAAAAATTGCAGTATATATGCCATCATTTGCTATATGATGCTCTAACTTTCACACAAACCAATTAATATACACTTATTTTTTTTACCAAAGATGTAGCAGAATACATTTTGGCCTAAATTTATGAAGAAATTTGATTTTTAACTTTTTTTACTGGACATGTTTTATCACAGAAATAATTTTTTTTTTTTCTTTTCAAAATGTCAAATTTTTTCATTTATATAATAAAAAATAAAAAAACGCAGCGGTGATCAAAAACCACCAAAAGAAAGCTCGATTTGTGTGAGAAAAATTATAAGAATTTTCTTTGGGTACAGCGTTGCATTACTGGGCAATCACCAGTTAAAATAGTGAAGTGTTAAATAGCAAAAAGAAAATAGCCTGGTCATGAAGGGGGTAAATTCTTCCAGAGCTTAAGTGCTTGATCCTGTAAAGATAAATTAGCTACATATATATAGTCTTTATATGAAAAACTACTCCCTAAACCAGGGGTGGGCAACTGTGGCCCTCCAGCTGTTGGTGAACTAGAAGTCTCATCATGCCTCTGCCTTTTGGAATCATGCTTGTAACTGTCAGTTTTGCAATACCTCATGGGACTTGTAGTTCTACAACAGCTGGAGGGCCACAGTTGCCCACCCCTGCCCTAAACGCATTTCGCCCTAATGTACTTGGTCTCAAAGATACAGTAGGTAATAAAAAAGCACTACTACAACTCGTGGCAATGTGTGTATCGAGCTACAGTGCCCTGCAGTGCCATGCATTGTGAAAAGCACCCCTATGCCAGCCATTCTCAACCAGATTTCCACAGAACCCAGTCTAGAGTCTGCTAGGGGTTTCATTTAATGGCACCTTCAATGTTTCAGAGCCAATGCCACTTGGCTGAGCCAACTGCATAAATCCAATTACCTTTTACGGTGTCTGTAAAGGAGGCATTCTTTCTTTTTTTTTTTTGGTGTCACAGAATAGACACGTTTTATTGTATATTAAGAGAAGCAAAACATTCTCCTAAATCTAAAAAGTAGACAACTGGATGCTCACAAGCTTGTAATGTCATGTAAAACATACATCGAAGAGGAATAATAGGATCTCAGCCACATGTGGTCCTAAAATCTTTAGATTTAACAGAGGTGGTTGTAGCCGTATTAGTGCACTTGCGACAGAAACAATTGAGTACTGTCCGTGATACTTTTTTAGATTTAACAGAAAAGCCCTCTGAAAAACAGTTCACGGTTGACCTGGTTTTCCTACACAATGTTCAAATTAAAAGCACTGCTTGTATTAATTGGGCCATCTATGAACACCCTTAAATTTTCTATAGGGACAAGATTAATCAATTTATGTACCCTACTTATCAGGCCTAACTGTAAAGGAGGCATTCTGATTACCACCATAAGGAAGACACTTTTCCATCAATGTAGGGGTATTTTTCCTGCTGACCTCCATTGACTTGGCTTTAGCAGGGGTTCACCAGGACCTGAAAATTAGTACAAGGGTAAATCTGGGGTAAAAAGATCAAGTAAGACCGCACTATGCAGTAGTATCTGTTGCAAATACACAGTAGCTTACCACAATGTGCAAGCCATGTGTTGTGGTGCACTGCATTCTCAAAAGACGATCATGTACATCAGTTTATAATAATCAAGCTGTCTTAAAGCATAACGAAAGGTAAAACTTTTTTTTTGTTAGCTTTGGATAGAGGGCAGAGGGATGAGACTGACACTGTCAGGTTTTATAGCGCTCTGTGTTCCCGTTAGGGAGATCCACTCTCTCTATTTGTCCTGTTTACCACAATTACCAAGAGTGAAATTATTACTAATGGGAAAACTTTTCTTTTTTTAGTTTTAGAGTGGAGAGGGATTAGAACCCTTGTCAGGTTTTTATTGCTGTCTGTGGCCCCATTAAGGAGGTTTACCCTCTCTTATTATATGGATATTATCCAGTACAAGGCGAAACCACCTGCTCTTGTAAAGCATTTAACTCCATTAGGAGCCTAATCCTAAGACTATTGTGGCACCCTCTTAGTTAGGTGCTAGGATTTGTAGTTAGGATAAGTATAGCTGTGTTTCTCTGCTTAACAGAAAGACTGTTAGGAATATCTAACTGGACTCTTTGCTTAATAGAGTGCTATGATGGATTGGTCAGGTCTGCTCATGGATGCTCTGGTGCTGTTTGCGTTTGCCTTGAGTTCTGCCTGCCTTCAGGAAGCTATGAGAGCCTTCCAGAACCTGGGAGGGTACTAGGCAAATGGCCAGCATGAATATGGATACAGCCCTGGCCAATTGCAGGAGAGGGTGGCCTCATTGCATGCTGGGAGTGGTATTTATGTTCTGTTAGCACATGGGTTCAGTGTCTTTCCCTGGAGAGGATTGCATTAAGCCAAGCTGGAGGCAGGCTTGCCTTGCCTGGCACTTGCTGCCAGGTGGGAGACGTGAGGGCCTGAAGATAGGAAGAATTACCCTTGTACTACGGTGAGCTGACTGAGAGGAGCTGTCTGCCAAAGCTCTGTCTGGTATCACTGGAGAGAGTCACTTGAAAGATGGGAAGGGGCTGCCATTCTGTCCTTGGACTTGTGAGTACAGATACTGAGAGATCTTGGGGACTTTGTGTGCTTTACTACCCCTGGTGCTTGATAGTCAGCGTGGGTCTGAGAAAAGGGAACACTGCCTAGTGTTCTGAAGAGCTTGTCCAACTGTTGCTACTGCACAGGACTTTGCTCAGTTTCTATAAGTTCTGGACTGCCACAGTCTGCCGTAACAGGCAGGAACTAAGCCCTGGAACAACTACTACTGCTAAAGGGACTTTGCTTACTCCTAAACTATTTGTTGCTACACTTTAAAGAGAACTGTGCTATCTGATTTCAGCCAGGACTTCAATAGTGCTCAACTAAGAGATATGTTCAGATGTCCTAGTGTGAATAGTTCTAATTTTGAAGTATCGAACTAAAATTCCCCACCCCTATCCCCAGTTCCACAATAAAACTCCAAAAACAAGCATCCCCTAGACTGGTCATTAAAGACAACGAGCAAAAGAGTTTGTGTACCTGGCTGTGGAAATTACCTAGTGCCTGGCTGCGGGTGCGAAGCAGTGGAAAACCTGGGCAAAAAAGCAAGCGGTTCCTCCGCGGATAGCTCTTCACCATTATGTAGGGGTTCCTGTACAGCCATTCACAAGCTGCCATTTGCAAGACAATTCCATGCCCGGTTTTTCCTGCCAGAACAACAACCCTCCTGCTTGAGGCTTTATCCCTCCGTGATCTTATGCACATCTCCATGCCAGAGGCCTTCTCCAACAATTTCCAACAATTAACCTTTATATCCCAAGGAAGGAATGTCCACACAAAAAGAAACAGTTGCTGCGCTTTACTGATGTTACTGTAAGATGGCATTTTGAGGTCACATCACATAGATATTCTGTCCAGGGTTACTTGACAACATTTTGTCGATCACATATAGTGGATGATCCATGGCAGTCACATGTGAAAGCAGCACACAGTACATTTTTAGTTAACTATCTTCCATGACTCTCCTTTCCTGGGTAATTAGCACTCGCTCGGTGGGCTCTGACTTGCCTTATGCAGTCTGTGTCCAGCTCACTGCTGCTTACAGGTACTCACCTGAGACAGGATCACTGTAGTCACTTCTGGCTTGGGTACACTTCTCCCAGATCCTCCAGGGGGATAGATTCACACCAGAGAACACTTGGCCTGGCCTATAATGTCTTTTACAACCCTCTCTAGCTTCCACCACCATAAGAGACAGGATGACTACAGCCGGATTTTCTGAGTGCAGGACTACCTAACCCTGTCCTCCAGCCCTGTCTACTTCCATTTAGCTGACTACATCTGCATGCTTTTCTGCACATACTACCCACTGCCATACACTCCGATTTACTCTTCCTGCACATACTATCCACTGCCATACACTCCGCATTCCTCTCCCTGCACATACGACCCACCTCCGTATACTCCACACTGCTGTCCTGCACATACTACCTACCGCTGTACACTCCACACTGCTGTCCTGCACATACTACCCACCGCTGTACACTCCACACTGCTGTCCTGCACATACTACCCTCTGCTGTACACTCTGCATTCCTATCCCTGCACATACTACCCACCGCTGTACACTCCCCACTGCTCTCCTGCACATACTACCCACCGCTGTACACTCCCCACTGCTCTCCTGCACATACTACCCACCGCTGTACACTCCACACTGCTGTCCTGCACATACTACCCTCTGCTGTACACTCCACACTGCTGTCCTGCACATACTACCCACCGCTGTACACTCCACACTGCTGTCCTGCACATACTACCCACTGCCGTACACTCCACACTGCTGTCCTGCACATACTACCCACTGCTGTACACTCCACACTGCTGTCCTGCACATACTACCCACCGCCGTACACTCCACACTGCTGTCCTGCACATACTACCCACTGCTGTACACTCCACACTGCTGTCCTGCACATACTACCCACCTCCGTACACTCCACACTGCTGTCCTGCACATACTACCCACCGCTGTACACTCCACACTGCTGTCCAGAAATGCCCGCAGCGATAAAAGAAGAAAAGAATTAGCGAAGGGCAGGCATGACTAGGCCCAGAGTGGGAAGGAAGATGTGTGAGGGTTAATGATTGTTTAGAGTTGGTAAAGGATAGCTGGGGGATCTGGTTGGTAGAGGAGAGTGTAGGTGGGGTCTCCTGCACTTTAGGGTGGGGTGTTCTGGGGAGGGGCGTCAGTTGGGAGCTGGACGTGGGAGAGAGAGCTTAGGAGAGTCAGGCACTGCCCGAGGTCAGTAGGGGGCCCCATGGGATCCCCCGGGTACCCCTTTTTTGTAGGCTTTTTGATTTTGGGCAGGGACACAGGGGACCCATGATCCCTTATTGCCCGGGGGCCCCATGGGTTGTCGGTCCGCCCCTGCCTCCTGCACACTGCTATGCATGGCTTTGCATGGCAGGGCCATGCAAGGGACGGGTGGGCCTGCTGCCTCCAGGGGGAGGGCCTGGCTGCAGAGCCGGGTCTCTGCTTTTCTGCAGGACCTGGGCTCATCAGAGTTAGTTGGGCGGGAGCGCCCATGTGCTGGGAGGTCTGCGCCTCCGGAGAGCTTTCCCCCAGTCTCCCCACAAGCCCCAGGGCTCAGCTCCATGATGGGAGCCCCACTCGGGACCCTCCGGCCCCCGCTGGCAGGGCGCTCTCCTGCCTCTGCTCCCATGGAGGCCGGGAGGAATCCTTGTCTTCGGCGGAGTTCGGGGGCGGGGTCACTCGTGGACGAAGCCCCGCCCCCCGCCCGCACGGCAGTGAGGACAGGATGACAGCGGCTCCTCTGCTGACAAGGCACCTGTCAGGGAGGGTGCCCGGTGGGGGGAGATGTCCTGCTGCGGCTGCCGGGCTGTCTGGTGCTGCGGCCGGTGGGCCCCCTGGCAGCATGGAGCAGCGGCTCCATTAACAAAAAAAAAATAAAAATTTTCGTCCGGTGCAGCGCTAGGCGGAGGGCTGGCAAGTGCCCAGGGTCGTCCAGGAGTGCAGCTGGTGCTGGGCGGCAGGAGCGGCACAGACCTGCGGGACCCGTGACTCCTGGGACTGGGAGGCCATCCAGTCATCGAGCGGAGGAGGACCAATCGGAGGGCGAGCTGTCGGAACCCGATCCGGGGGCAACAGCTGGCCGCTCGGCGCCGCTGTATTTTGGACATGCGGCTGCTGGGACGTCTCCTGGGCAGCCTGGTGAGTTACCGTTTTTTTTTTGGGTCTGCTCTCTTTTCAGCTGCTCTCTGCGGTGTCAGGGGGCGGCTTCTGCGGTGTCGGGGGGCGGCGTCATCTCGTTGGGTATTAGTGCGGGGGTCTGCGATTTGCGGTCCAGCTGGGGACTTGTTGCGGCGCTTTGCACTGGGCGGTAGTTGGGGCGCTGGGCCTGCTTCTGTGTGATTCCCGCCTGCAGGTGGGGATGTTTGCGGGGGCCTAGGGCAGGATAATGGGGACGCACGGGGCCTGGTGTTTCTGCTTCTCCGGGTTAGGGTCAGGGGTGGTTACGGCGGTGTCCGATGCTCTGGGCTTGGCAGCCCCATCCACGGTTTTGGGTGAGGGTGCGGGGGGTGCCAGGGCCAGGCGGTTTCACAGTGTGCGTGTGGTTCGAGGGCCCGTTGGTGCGCATTGACGTTCGGATGTACGAGAGTAGATTGGGTGAGATGTGTATGTCGAGATCTTCACGCTCTTGATCTTGGAGGGTGCCTGTCGATGGGTCGAGGGTTGACGAGGGCAGGCGGGAGTACGCGGAGAAGTGGCGTTCTTTTCGTTTTATCCCGCGTGCTTTTGCTAATTGGTTGCAGGCTTTCGCGATTGTGGCCAGTGTCATTGGGGAAACGGCCCCTGAGCATTGCTCGGCGCTTTTCTGTTCCCTTGACGCTATTAGCAAGGCTCACTGGGTTTAGGGGGGATCGCAGGGCTACGGTGCGATGAACAGTTTTGGCAGCGTAAGGCGGTTCACCCGTCGTGGCGCTGGGACCGTAAGGTTCGTGGCCTTTGGATGCGGCTTATGACTCCGCGAGGCCCTCTGGTCTGTTTTCGGGGTGGGCCGGTGGTTCGTTCTCCCCGGGACAATCGGCCTCAAAGCGTAGGGGTTCTGCTGGCGGTTCCATTGGGGTGCTTGTTGTTTCGGAGGGTCCGGCCGTTTTAAGCACGAATGTTCCGGGTGCGGTGACGCCCATTCTTTGTGGCGCTGTTTCAAGCGGGGTAGAGGCCTTTCCGAAGAGCGTGCGGGTATAAAGGACGACGCCAGGGAGGGTGAAAAGGATGCGGCCGTTCCTAAATAGATACCCTGATCAGGCACCCGCCGTGCTGCTGGCGGCAAGGTTTGTTCGGAGGGTTTCCGCATCCCGTGTACTTTGACTTCGATTCCTCCTCTTAGCGCGGAACTCACGGTTGGCCTTGCAGTATGCAGAGGTGGTTTCGGCTAAGTTGCGTAAGGAAGTGGGGTTAGACCGCATGGGCGGCCCGTATTCTTTTTCTCCCTTGGGGGGTTGTGCCCAAAAAGGAGCCTCATGCGTTTCGGTTAATTCCTCACCTGTCCTTCCTGACAGTGGGGTCGGTGACCGACGCCATCGATACAGAGTCGGGTGCGGTGTATTATACGTCGTTCGAGGCGGCAGTTTTCTGGGATCGTCGGTATGGGCGCGGTGCGCTCCTGGCGTAATGGGATGTTGAGTCAGCGTTTCGGCTGTGGTGGGTACATCCGGACGGTCTTCGTGTCTTGGGTTGTCGTTGGGAGGGCTCGTTTTCCGTTGTGAAGTGCCTTCCCATGGGGTGTTTTCTATCCTGCGCTTTGTTCGAGAAGTTCAGTTCGTGCATGGAGTGGGTGGTGCGGGATGTCTCGGGGGTGAATGCGGTCATCCGTTATTTAGATAATTTTCTTTGTGTGGGTCTGCCAGCTTCCGGGGTATGTGCAGTTTTTGCTGGCCACTTTGCAACACATTGCACAACGTTTCGTTATTCCGCTGGCGTTGGACAAGACGGAGGGCCCGGCTTCGGTGATTACTTTCCTGGGCATTGTTTGGATTCAGGAGCTGTGGAGTGCCGGCTGCCTGAGGACAAGCTGTTGGCCTTACAAGTTGAGATTTGTGGGGTGCTGGGCAAGCGTAAGTTTCAGCTGCGGGCCTGGCAGTTGTTGTTGGGCAAAGCTTACCTTCGCTTACCGTATACTGCCGATGGGTTGGGTGTTCTGCCGCCGATTGGCGACGGTGGGGGTACCTCCCCTTTTACATTTTATTCACTTGACTTAGGAGCATCGGGCGGACTTGCAGATTTGGCTCACCTTTTTGGATTCCTTCAACAGGCGAGCTCTGTGGATGTCTGGCCCTGGGAGCCATTTTGACCTGGATTTGTTCCCGGATGCAGCGGCTTCCGTGGGATATGGGGCCTTTTGCCTGGGTCGGTGGAGTGCGGCTCCGTGGCCTGCTTCCTGGCGGGAGGCGGGGGGTTTTTTCTTCGTATCTTGGTGCTGTTGGTATTTTTTCCGGTGGTGCTGGCGGTTGCAGTGTGGGGGGAGGATTTTCGGACTTAAGGGTTCATTTTCGGTGTAACATTTTGGGGGTGGTTTAGGTCGTCAATCGGGTCTCAGCTTCTTCGCGGCCGGTGGTTGGCCTGCTTCGCCATTTCGTGTGGCGTTGCCTGCAGCTGACCATTTTTCTTCGTGCTGTGCGGCTCCCTGGGGTTGAGCACACTCTGGCTGTCGCTTTGTCTCATTTTCAGTGGGACACATTCCGAGGGTTGGCGCTGGGGGAGGAGCACCGCAGGGTTCCTTGTCCCGACTGGCTATGGGATTTTGCCTTAGTCGGTGAGTGAGGCGACATGGTCTGCATACTCGACTTAAATGGTGTGGGACCCATCGTTGGTATGGTGTGCCCGGGAACATTCCAGTTAACCGAGGTTTAACTGGAAGGTGGTGGTGCTGCACTGCGGACAGTATGGTTGTCTCCGAGCTGGTTGGTTGCGGCTGGAGGCCTAGTGGAATATGGTTGTCCGCAGGTGCATTTTGACTGGTGGGAGTGGTGGACCTGCTGCAGCGGGTCAATATTGATCCGTGGGGGCCTGAGTTGGGTTTCGCTGTGTTGTAATTTTGGCATGGAAATTAGAGCGGGGGGTGTCGGCTGCTGCGTTGGATTGCCGGTTGGCTGGTTTGGCCTTCTTCTTAAGTTGCGGGGGTGTCGGGGTTTTCACGAAAGTCTTTTTGGGTTCGACAGGCCCTTCGGGGTTCCCGTAGGGCTCATCGCTGAAGGGATTCACGGCGTCCGGTGTCCGTTGAGTTGTTAGGGTCTTGGTTTGTGCACCTGCGGTATGTGTGTCTTTCGGGCTTCGAGGTGTTTGTTTCGGGCGGCCTTTGCGGTGGCCTTTTTGGGGCATTGCGTTTTGGTGAGATCGGTAGTCCGTCTCAATCAGTTATTGGGGGGGGTTATTGGGGGATGAGGTCGTGTGCTGGGTTTACTGGGGTGGAGGTGCTCGTCCACACTGCTGTCCTGCACATACTACCCACTGCTGTACACTCCACACTGCTGTCCTGCACATACTACCCACTGCTGTACACTCCACACTGCTGTCCTGCACATACTACCCACTGCTGTACACTCCACACTGCTGTCCTGCACATACTACCCACTGCTGTACACTCCACACTGCTGTCCTGCACATACTACCCATTGCAGTACACGCCACACTTTTCCCCCTGCACTGCCATACACTCCGCACTCCTCTCCTGCACATACTGTGTTAGTCATCTCAGATTCTATTTAACCACACCCCTTTAAGGCACACCTAATCTTAGCGCAATTTCAACCACACCCACTTTCCACCATGGCGCACTTTGTTGTTTTCAGGCTATTTTTACTTTTTGCAATGACTAGGATCCACTTTTGATCTTGCACACAGGCTCACTAATTTTATGATACCCCTCTTGAATAGACCATATCCCAGGTGCAATACTTAAGGTTGCAATTAGTAAATAACTATAGCCATGAATAGCCTGAATACCTGGCACTAGATTTAATAGGTAATTCCAGAATTGCATAAACACAACTCGGGCAATGGGCCCAACCAGAAGTACCTTAACAGGAACAGATCACACACACTGTAGTCAATCGTAAAAAAGACATACTGAAGAAAGCAGACAGCAGAATCAAAAATATTTTAAAACAGACTAAGTGTAGTACTTGGGGTCTGGGTACTCCTTCCACTCCTCCATACCCAGAACATAGTAGTGGATGTCCTGGGAAATTGGGATGGGCCACCACCACCTTGTCCATGCAAATATGGCATCCATAGTTCCACTCCTGATATACTTGGTTGAACTCTGTGCAGGTGGTTGTCCCCTCCTCGAGCACCTGGTGGCACTTGGGCATCCATAGATGGACCCAGACAGCAGTCTTGTACCTCAAAGCGTGCGGTGTCGGGGGGCGGCGTCATCTCGTTGGGTATTAGTGCGGGGGTCTGCGATTTGCGGTCCAGCTGGGGACTTGTTGCGGCGCTTTGCACTGGGCGGTAGTTGGGGCGCTGGGCCTGCTTCTGTGTGATTCCCGCCTGCAGGTGGGGATGTTTGCGGGGGCCTAGGGCAGGATAATGGGGACGCACGGGGCCTGGTGTTTCTGCTTCTCCGGGTTAGGGTCAGGGGTGGTTACGGCGGTGTCCGATGCTCTGGGCTTGGCAGCCCCATCCACGGTTTTGGGTGAGGGTGCGGGGAGTGCCAGGGCCAGGCGGTTTCACAGTGTGCGTGTGGTTCGAGGGCCCGTTGGTGCGCATTGACGTTCGGATGTACGAGAGTAGATTGGGTGAGATGTGTATGTCGAGATCTTCACGCTCTTGATCTTGGAGGGTGCCTGTCGATGGGTCGAGGGTTGACGAGGGCAGGCGGGAGTACGCGGAGAAGTGGCGTTCTTTTCGTTTTATCCCGCGTGCTTTTGCTAATTGGTTGCAGGCTTTCGCGATTGTGGCCAGTGTCATTGGGGAAACGGCCCCTGAGCATTGCTCGGCGCTTTTCTGTTCCCTTGACGCTATTAGCAAGGCTCACTGGGTTTAGGGGGGATCGCAGGGCTACGGTGCGATGAACAGTTTTGGCAGCGTAAGGCGGTTCACCCGTCGTGGCGCTGGGACCGTAAGGTTCATGGCCTTTGGATGCGGCTTATGACTCCGCGAGGCCCTCTGGTCTGTTTTCGGGGTGGGCCGGTGGTTCGTTCTCCCCGGGACAATCGGCCTCAAAGCGTAGGGGTTCTGCTGGCGGTTCCATTGGGGTGCTTGTTGTTTCGGAGGGTCCGGCCGTTTTAAGCACGAATGTTGCGGGTGCGGTGACGCCCATTCTTTGTGGCGCTGTTTCAAGCGGGGTAGAGGCCTTTCCGAAGAGCGTGCGGGTATAAAGGACGACGCCAGGGAGGGTGAAAAGGATGCGGCCGTTCCTAAATAGATACCCTGATCAGGCACCCGCCGTGCTGCTGGCGGCAAGGTTTGTTCGGAGGGTTTCCGCATCCCGTGTACTTTGACTTCGATTCCTCCTCTTAGCGCGGAACTCACGGTTGGCCTTGCAGTATGCAGAGGTGGTTTCGGCTAAGTTGCGTAAGGAAGTGGGGTTAGACCGCATGGGCGGCCCGTATTCTTTTTCTCCCTTGGGGGGTTGTGCCCAAAAAGGAGCCTCATGCGTTTCGGTTAATTCCTCACCTGTCCTTCCTGACAGTGGGGTCGGTGACCGACGCCATCGATACAGAGTCGGGTGCGGTGTATTATACGTCGTTCGAGGCGGCAGTTTTCTGGGATCGTCGGTATGGGCGCGGTGCGCTCCTGGCGTAATGGGATGTTGAGTCAGCATTTCGGCTGTGGTGGGTACATCCGGACGGTCTTCGTGTCTTGGGTTGTCGTTGGGAGGGCTCGTTTTCCGTTGTGAAGTGCCTTCCCATGGGGTGTTTTCTATCCTGCGCTTTGTTCGAGAAGTTCAGTTCGTGCATGGAGTGGGTGGTGCGGGATGTCTCGGGGGTGAATGCGGTCATCCGTTATTTAGATAATTTTCTTTGTGTGGGTCTGCCAGCTTCCGGGGTATGTGCAGTTTTTGCTGGCCACTTTGCAACACATTGCACAACGTTTCGTTATTCCGCTGGCGTTGGACAAGACGGAGGGCCCGGCTTCGGTGATTACTTTCCTGGGCATTGTTTGGATTCAGGAGCTGTGGAGTGCCGGCTGCCTGAGGACAAGCTGTTGGCCTTACAAGTTGAGATTCGTGGGGTGCTGGGCAAGCGTAAGTTTCAGCTGCGGGCCTGGCAGTTGTTGTTGGGCAAAGCTTACCTTCGCTTACCGTATACTGCCGATGGGTTGGGTGTTCTGCCGCCGATTGGCGACGGTGGGGGTACCTCCCCTTTTACATTTTATTCACTTGACTTAGGAGCATCGGGCGGACTTGCAGATTTGGCTCACCTTTTTGGATTCCTTCAACAGGCGAGCTCTGTGGATGTCTGGCCCTGGGAGCCATTTTGACCTGGATTTGTTCCCGGATGCAGCGGCTTCCGTGGGATATGGGGCCTTTTGCCTGGGTCGGTGGAGTGCGGCTCCGTGGCCTGCTTCCTGGCGGGAGGCGGGGGGTTTTTTCTTCGTATCTTGGTGCTGTTGGTATTTTTTCCGGTGGTGCTGGCGGTTGCAGTGTGGGGGGAGGATTTTCGGACTTAAGGGTTCATTTTCGGTGTAACATTTTGGGGGTGGTTTAGGTCGTCAATCGGGTCTCAGCTTCTTCGCGGCCGGTGGTTGGCCTGCTTCGCCATTTCGTGTGGCGTTGCCTGCAGCTGACCATTTTTCTTCGTGCTGTGCGGCTCCCTGGGGTTGAGCACACTCTGGCTGTCGCTTTGTCTCATTTTCAGTGGGACACATTCCGAGGGTTGGCGCTGGGGGAGGAGCACCGCAGGGTTCCTTGTCCCGACTGGCTATGGGATTTTGCCTTAGTCGGTGAGTGAGGCGACATGGTCTGCATACTCGACTTAAATGGTGTGGGACCCATCGTTGGTATGGTGTGCCCGGGAACATTCCAGTTAACCGAGGTTTAACTGGAAGGTGGTGGTGCTGCACTGCGGACAGTATGGTTGTCTCCGAGCTGGTTGGTTGCGGCTGGAGGCCTAGTGGAATATGGTTGTCCGCAGGTGCATTTTGACTGGTGGGAGTGGTGGACCTGCTGCAGCGGGTCAATATTGATCCGTGGGGGCCTGAGTTGGGTTTCGCTGTGTTGTAATTTTGGCATGGAAATTAGAGCGGGGGGTGTCGGCTGCTGCGTTGGATTGCCGGTTGGCTGGTTTGGCCTTCTTCTTAAGTTGCGGGGGTGTCGGGGTTTTCACGAAAGTCTTTTTGGGTTCGACAGGCCCTTCGGGGTTCCCGTAGGGCTCATCGCTGAAGGGATTCACGGCGTCCGGTGTCCGTTGAGTTGTTAGGGTCTTGGTTTGTGCACCTGCGGTATGTGTGTCTTTCGGGCTTCGAGGTGTTTGTTTCGGGCGGCCTTTGCGGTGGCCTTTTTGGGGCATTGCGTTTTGGTGAGATCGGTAGTCCGTCTCAATCAGTTATTGGGGGGGGTTATTGGGGGATGAGGTCGTGTGCTGGGTTTACTGGGGTGGAGGTGCTCGTCCACACTGCTGTCCTGCACATACTACCCACTGCTGTACACTCCACACTGCTGTCCTGCACATACTACCCACTGCTGTACACTCCACACTGCTGTCCTGCACATACTACCCACTGCTGTACACTCCACACTGCTGTCCTGCACATACTACCCACTGCTGTACACTCCACACTGCTGTCCTGCACATACTACCCATTGCAGTACACGCCACACTTTTCCCCCTGCACTGCCATACACTCCGCACTCCTCTCCTGCACATACTGTGTTAGTCATCTCAGATTCTATTTAACCACACCCCTTTAAGGCACACCTAATCTTAGCGCAATTTCAACCACACCCACTTTCCACCATGGCGCACTTTGTTGTTTTCAGGCTATTTTTACTTTTTGCAATGACTAGGATCCACTTTTGATCTTGCACACAGGCTCACTAATTTTATGATACCCCTCTTGAATAGACCATATCCCAGGTGCAATACTTAAGGTTGCAATTAGTAAATAACTATAGCCATGAATAGCCTGAATACCTGGCACTAGATTTAATAGGTAATTCCAGAATTGCATAAACACAACTCGGGCAATGGGCCCAACCAGAAGTACCTTAACAGGAACAGATCACACACACTGTAGTCAATCGTAAAAAAGACATACTGAAGAAAGCAGACAGCAGAATCAAAAATATTTTAAAACAGACTAAGTGTAGTACTTGGGGTCTGGGTACTCCTTCCACTCCTCCATACCCAGAACATAGTAGTGGATGTCCTGGGAAATTGGGATGGGCCACCACCACCTTGTCCATGCAAATATGGCATCCATAGTTCCACTCCTGATATACTTGGTTGAACTCTGTGCAGGTGGTTGTCCCCTCCTCGAGCACCTGGTGGCACTTGGGCATCCATAGATGGACCCAGACAGCAGTCTTGTACCACTGCTGCTGTTGTGTCTCCAAGGTACGAAACACCACCTCATAGGGTGGACATAGGGGAATTCCACACCATAAAGCTGCCCTGCATCCTGAATTATATGGCACTGCAGCCATGACAAAGGGACCTAGCACCTGATTACACTATTCTCTGTTACCACACACTATTCTGGGAGAAAGCAACCTAGCAGCAGCCTGGCTAACTGCACCTTATTACACACGGGTTTTGTTGCCCACAGCTCTGCAGGACCACCCGTATAGGCTTAGCGGTAATGTGCCTCTGCCTGGTCAGACCCTAGACGCAGAGTGGTGCAAAGCCGAAGGAAACATTTCCAGGTTTACTTTTAGCGCTTGTTGGGGAATTGATGTGTGGAGAGGGAGCTTTTATTTGGGGGTAGGAATTATTTATGGATAGCTGAATTGGTAATGGGGGGTGTTACCTATATGTAGCACACCCCCTAAGGAGCTGCTGGGGAACTTGATGTTTTCCCCCAAGATTAGAGCACACACAGCCAGGCACATAACATTTTCTCCATTTTCGCTGGCTCAAAAGGAACATTCTAGGAGTGTTTTTTTGATGTTTTATTCTAAAGTTTAACTTGGATGGGGTGAAGGGAGCAAGAGACCTCAAACTGCTTCACTGAACTCTCTGAGGAATTGTCTCTATCACAGTGCGCTACACGAAAAGTCCCACAGATTCTCCGCTGCTGATGGGTGACTATTCTATTTTATTCTATTTTAAACAAATCAACTATTCTTTTTTATTCTTTTCTACTCTCTTCTATTCTTTTATATGCTATGTTATTCTTTTCTTTCTACTCTACTCTTTTACAGTCTATTATTTTTGTTCTATTCTATTCTGTTCTGTTTTATTCTGTTCTATTCCTTTATTTTCTATTCTATTCTGTTCAATACTATTTTGTTCCGTTCTATTCCTTTATTTTCTATTCTTGTCTTTTCTGTTCTTACCGATTCTATTATTTTCGTTTCAATTCTATTCTATAAAGCAGTCTAAGTAGGAATCATTATCTTATTTCACTTTTATATCTTACTGTATTTAATGCAATATGTTTCCATTTTGAATTAGAATGCATTTTCAAATTCAAATTAATTTTCGAATTTGAATTTGGATAATTCGTTTTGTTATCATTTATTTCAGATTCGTTGAAATTCGTTACTACTGTGATTTCAGAAATTTGGATACATCCGAACCTCTGAATAACGAAAATTTTGTCAGAACTTCAATTTGTAGTGAAAGGAATCACAGATGTCCAGGGGACACACGCTCACAATAATAAAGAACAGCGGAACACTCTTCCCCCAATTTCCTCCTGGTACTCTTTCGTGGGCTCTCCATACCCAAACTGATTCCAGGACCTGACATTAGAAATAGGCTCTACAGCTAAAGCTGCAGCTGGGACATTGATGACTTTCAAATGGCACCTCCAAACAAGGGTCTGGTCTCCTCTGGCAAGAATGAACCCAGGAACTCCCTCCCCTTTGCTCAGATTTCAGACTATTTATGGGCTCTCCATCTACCTACTGGGTATACCTCCCCCGGTATACCTACCCAGGGATTGGCTGGGTCTATATGAATATTCAGGCTGTTTCTCCTATTCTTCCTCCCACTATAATTGTAGAATCCTCTAGAATACTGGGGGAAGCAATCAGAGCAGCAGCAAGTGAAACACTGAGCATGCCTGAACAATCAACCCTTGCTCCTCTGATAACAGAGGAGCTAAACTACATTTACCTAACATTCTGCACTACCTAGGAGGATGCTGCATACAGTATATATTGCTTCAAAAAAGGCCTGGATTCTTTCTTAGATACACAGAATATAACTGGATACTAACATTTATAGGTAAAGTTGATCCAGGGAATATCCGATTGCCTCTCAGGGGTTCAGGAAGGAATTTTTTTCCCTGCAGGAGCAAATTGGATAATGCTTTGCTGGGTTTTTTTGCCTTCCTCTGGATCAACTGTGGGTATAGGATTATAACTTTTTTTTTTTAATGGTTGAACTGGATGGACTTTTGTCTTTTTTCAGCCAGACTAACTATGTAACTATATATTGTTACAATTGCCCATTCCAATACATGTCTATTTGTGTCCTGGGTACCATTGCCTATTGATGGCCTACGTATTTTTAGGATTGCCATTTTTTTCCTATGTATTGCAAGTCACCATTTTTTAGAGTAACTTCTTTCTATAATGTTGCTCCCTGTAGGCCTGTCACTATGGCAGCAGGCCACTAGTATTGCTGTGTCTAAATGCAATTAACTATGTGTGCCAATATTAAAACCTTTATTTTTTGTATTATATAGCAAAGGGCCGGTTTACTGTCCTTCAGGTTTTAGGGGGGCCTCAGTGTGGCCAGTAGGAGTAAACCATCCATTCCTCATAATTGGTTTTAATGGGATGAATTGTGCCCCATTGTTGGTAGCAGTGGGAGATATAGTGCTCTATCATTGGGAGGAAAAGTTCCTCATCAATGGTGTTAGTGGGAGGAATGGTGACCCATCATTGGTGTCAATTGGAAGAATAATGTCCCAGGGGCCAGATACAGGCAAGTAAAGGGCCACATCTGGCCCCTGGGCCGCCGTTTGGAGACCACTGTTATATAGTATATACAACATTTTGACACAGAACCTTTTCACTGCCTGTTTCTTTCTGCATTGTTATTAGTATTTGTTTCATTTCATGATCATTACTGAACATATTTTTGATTAATTTGTAATTGTGTAGGGGTGCTAAGAAATAATCCATTCTTGCATTACATATGCTAGATTGAAAAAAGAAAAGAACCACCCTACTACCCATCCAATGCTCATGCCAGGAACTAGGCAGGTGCATGATCCACAGTTGCTTATCTGTACCAGAATGAAATTAAATCGACCTGTACTACTGCCATTGCTCTAAAATCTTTGTTTTATTAAATCGACCACAGTAAACACATCACAGGTACAAAGGTTGACACATTTCGGCTTAACAAGCCTTAGTCACAACGCATACAATACCATATGGGTTAAGAATAAGGCTTGTTAAGCTGAAACACGTCAACCTTTTTTACCTGTGATGCTTTTACTGTGGTCGATTTAATAAAATTAATTATGCTAGATATACCACTGGTGCGTGACTATGGGCACATCTTTTTTACCCCTGAATTTTTGCATCCAATATTTCCCATTTCAAACACCCTACAGCACGGGTGTCAAACTGGTGGCCCTCCAGCTGTTGCCAAACTACAAGTCCCATGAGGCATTGCAAGATTGACAGTTACAAGCATGACTCCCAAGGGCAGAGGCATGATGGGACTTGTAGTTTTGCAACAGCTTGAGGGACGCCAGCTTGACACCCTGCCCTACAAGCACATCTAAAAAATGGTATGGTACATGTGCAAGAGGTATATGAAGGGTTACCCGCACATCATCTTGGCCGCACGTCTCTCTGCATGACAAGATGAGTGTGCAAGCCTCTGAGTCCACCGTCTTACGGTTAGCGCAAAGCAAAATAAACACTGCTCCCACCCGCTTTGTCATGAGTTGTTTTTACTTTCTGAGTCCCCCGCTCTGACCTGTGAGCTATTTATTGCTCATTCAGGAAAGCCAGGCTGTGGATGGCGGGCTCTCACGACAACCCATGTACGCTTTCACCTGGAGTCTGACTCACGTCTGAAAACAGAGACCCTTTTCCTGACTGGACCTTGTAAAGGATCTGTGGTGGAGAAAGGGCCGTGTATGCGTGGAAGTCTCTCCCCTGTGAGACATGTCATGTTGTTGTTGGGTTGGCAGTTTGCAGCGTGACGTAACGAGGCCTGGGCCTTCCTGCGTCACTGGAGGCCTGAAAATAGCAAATATTATGCTCATTGTCTGAGCACTTGGCAGCTGGACAGATCTCACGCCCAACCCCTCCATTCTGATCTGTTACAGATGTCTGCAGAGTGTCAAAATTCTCGAAAAGGCTCAGACGAAGGAAAGGAGCGATCACGCGACCAGTTACCTCATGTTTTTCTGAGGCGTGCTCCAGGCTGCACAGTTTCAGGATTCGTATTGTATACCGGTTAGATTGCACGCAGACCATGTACATGCAAAACAGATGGAAGGGAAAGTAAAGACGTTACTTATAGCAACCAGTCAGCTGTTAGCTTTGTTTTGTCCTCTAGAAAAAAATGTGTTCCAAAGGGCAGTTCTGAGACTTTTAAGGTCCGTTCACAGCTCTACACAGTGGCGTGTTACGGTAACATGCGTTACTGCAACACACAGTGCTTGCGTGAATGCATTGCTGTGCCATTCATTTTCAATGGCACCCTAACGCACATCTGCTGTACATGTTTTGCCTCAACTACAACACATAGTAGTGCGCTACCATGTATTGCGGTATGGAGGAGAGGGTGCATGTCTGTATTAACCACTTCAACTTCGGACACTTTCACCCCCTTCCAGTCCAGGCCAATTTTCAGCTTTCAGTGCTATCACACTTTGAATGACAATTGCGCGGTCATGCAACACTGTACCCATATGAATTTTTTAGCATATTTTTGAGACAGGTAAGACTTTATTTTGGTGGTATTTATTCACCACTGGGATTTTTATATTTTTGCCATATAAATGGAAAAGTCCAAAAATGTTTTTTAAAAAGTGTTTTTCTTATACAATTTAGCAAATAAATAATCTTTCTTCATAAATCTTGGCCAAAATGTATTCATCTATCTTTTTAGTAAAAAAAAAAAATAACCCAAATTAGTTTATAACCAAAAATTATAATTTTTTAAAACATTTTTTTACATTTTTATATTATTATTTGTTTGGGGGTTTTTTTTTAACATACTGTCACCCTAGCAGTACAGTATCACCATAGTGACACTGTACTACTTCTGGGGGGTGATGAAGATTTTTTTCTTTTTTTACACTGATTGCTTTTACACCCGTAAAAGCAATAATTTCTCCTTCTCTCTGGTTGCATTCCTGCAGCCATTGAGAAATACTGTGAAAGCTGTGATTGGTCACAGCTTGTCACATGGTACAAGGCTGTTGTGAATAGCCTTGTACCATGTGACCTCTGAATCATTCACAGATTTCACAAGTAGTAAGCAATGTCAGGAAGTGACATCTTGTTTACTACTATTCATGTGATCACTGATTGGTCAATTAGTGATCACATGAATCGGGACCTTACAGAGACAGTACAGAGACCTGTGTTCCGCTATGTCCTCCCAAGGAGCACGCACAGGCAGTGAATGTGGAGTGACGTTTAGAAACGTCCACCCGCATCAGCAGTTTATCTACATGGGTCGGAAGGGAAGTGGTTAAAGTCTGTTGTGGTGTCTTGGGAGCCCATTCAAAAATTTGCCATGGACCGCCTTGCTGCAAATGGGCCCTAAGCTTTTCTATTCAGTTTTAGCTAAATATATAATATTTTTTGCGATATAAACGAAATTTGTGAAAACAAAAAAATGTATTTTTTCATTTCTGCTATAAAACATATCAAATATAAACATTTTAAAATCTAATTTCTTTATAAATTTTAGGCAAAATGTATTCAGCTACATGTCTTTGGTAAAAAAAAAAAAAATCCCAATAAGTGTTTAGTGATTGGTTTGCATAAAAATGATAGTGTCTACAAATGATGGTTTATATACTCGAATTTTTATTTATTTATTTTAATACTACTAATAACGGTGATCAGTGACTAGGAATGGGACTGCAATAGTGCGGTGGGCAATCTAACACCACTGGCTGGGAAGGGGTTAACATCTAGGTGCAATCAAGGGGTTAAATGTGTGCCTAACAATGTGTAATAGTGGTGATCAGCAACTAGGAATGGGACTGCAATAGCGCGGTGGGCAATCTAACACCACTGGCTGGGAAGGGGTTAACATCTAGGTGCAATCAAGGGGTTAAATGTGTGCCTAACAATGGTGTAATGTGTGCTACCTTTTACTAAATATCTCTTTGTTTCTTACAAAGCCCTGTGTTGTTTCCAACACATGACTCTGGGCTGTGATTGGAGACAGTTGATCAGCAGGTCCCTGCCATGAATCAGTGGCTGGTACCTGACTCACACATTTAAGGGAGTCCCAGCCCCTTGCCAAGCCTTCTGTTGGGGATTTGCTGAGGTCTCTCAAGAGTGCAGCCAACCACTCCTTAGATCCACCCACTGCCTCCAAGGCCCTCCTCTGAAAGCCTCAGAGCAGGGGGAAATTCCAGAGGGGCTGGCCTGCAGAGTCTCTCAGTCCTGACCATAATTTGACCCCTCTGGCTATTACAGCCAAGCTGCTAACCAGCTCCTGACTAGCATTTAGGGTCTAGCTCCCCCTAGCTGCAGTAAGAGAGCGTTACACTTACATGCTTATCTAACAAAATGTGCAGCGTTTCCATAAATTTCTAATCAATGATCATATATATATAAATAAATAGTGAACATCTCCAAATGATGTGTATTAGTGCTTAGTGATACTCAATTATCAGACATATAAATGTGAATAGAAAGTCCATAAAGAATCCATATAGGAGTCCCATACACCATCCAATAATCGTGCAATCTTAAAGTGACACTAAGGGCCGGTCCACACTATAGAAACACAGTCCAGATGCATTCTGGATGCGTTTCTGCATGCACGTCTTTGATGCGTTCCAGTGCGCTTTTGATGCGTTTTTTTTTTACAGTGCATTCCAGTCCAGTGTGTTTTTTATGCATTCCAGTTCATTTTTTCCCTCTCTTATTCTTCAATTTAAATAGGGACATGTGCAGTCCAGTGCATTTTTAATGCATTTTACGTTCCAGTATAGTTCTGTGCAGAAAAAATGCACCATGTTGTACTTTTTTTTCTGCATCCGGAATGCACTGGAACTACAAGCACTGATGTGAACTATAACATTGACATCCATATAACCTACTTTATGTGCGTTTTGGATGCAGAAAAAAAGCAACTGAAACGCATGTAGTGTGAATAGCCCTAAAGCTTTGGGTTTTTTTTTAAATAACAAACATGTCATACTTACCTGCTCTGTGCAGTGGTTTTGCACAGAGCAGCCCCGATCCTCTTCTTTTTGGGTCCCTGCTCCTGGCTACTCCTCCTCGAGCAGTGCCTTCGCCCTGGGGGCACTGCTGCATGCTCATCCCCAAACCGCTGCTCTATGTGTTCATAAGACACATAGAGCAGTGGCTCAGCCCCGATCCTCTTCTTTTTGGGTCCCTGCTCCTGGCTACTCCTTCTCGAGCAGTGCCTTCGCCCTGGGGGCACTGCTGCATGCTCATCCCCAAACCGCTGCTCTATGTGTTCATAAGACACATAGAGCAGTGGCTCAGCCCCGATCCTCTTCTTTTTGGGTCCCTGCTCCTGGCTACTCCTTCTCGAGCAGTGCCTTCGCCCTGGGGGCACTGCCGCATGCTCATCCCCAAACCGCTGCTCTATGTGTTCATAAGACACATAGAGCAGTGGCTCAGCCCCGCTCTCCCTGCTCTCTCCTCATTAGCTCACTGGCTGTAATTGACAGCAACGGGAGCCAATGGGCTTCCACTGCTGTCTCAGCCAGTGAGGATGAAGAGACAACAGAGGCTCACGAGAACGTGTTTGGTTCGGAGGGGGCTCAGGTAAGGATTGGGGGGGCTATTGCACACAGAAGTTTTTTACCTTCATGTAAAGAATGCATGAAGGTAACAAACCTTCAACCTTTAGAACGACTTTAAACAAATATGCAATTCCCTTCCCAACAGATGATCTTCATCCTAAACACCTCCACTACACTTTGGGCTGACGGGAGTGCGGAGTCTTCGCACCACATTGATTCTGGTGTGTACAGCTCTGTCCAGAGACAGTAAAATTGTGGCTCAGCCTCCTTTTTTTTTATTGCCCCCAGCCATCCATGTGAAACAGCCTATGGGCAGTCATTTCAAAAGGATGTGCTGAAACACTTGTTAATGTGAATTCTTTTATCGCACCGCAGTAGACTAGGCTGGTAGGAATGGGCATTTAATGTTTTATTGGAAAACTTCTGAGTTACAGTCATTTCAGATGAACTATACAGGTACTTCCAAAGGCCAATCGTAACAGGTTCTCTTTAAATCAACCACAGTATTAGTGAGTGCAAAGACTGAGGAAATCGAAATGATGAATTCTAAATATAGTGCTTGGCAGTGGAAATCCTCCATAATTGTGTTTAGTAACTTCTCATTCATTTGTTAAAAATTAGAGCAGAAATTTGTTATGCTTTGTTCTTCTCCGGAATGAAAATACTAATAAAAACAATTGAAACAGAAAACTCAGAGCAGAGTTCATTGATGACATAAGTCATGTGAAAGATGAAAACTTACTCCCTTTCCCAAAACCGCCAAAGCAATGGCCATGTGGTCTGCCAGGAGTGTGACGGATCTGATTTCCTGAAAAACACAGCTGAGGTGAATTAGAGTGTATGCTCACGTGAATCGCTTCCTGTTTTCAGATTGGTGGCTTGTGACAATCATTCATTCATCACAGATGTGCATGCAGCCATGTCACGTACCACTGAAATGTGATTCCAACGCTTTTCAGTGTTATTCCTGGCAGCTTGGAGTCAAAATTCCCAGTCAGAGTTACTACCCAGCCAACAGATCCCAGGGTGACTGGGGTCACTAGAGCTGGGAAAATCCAGATCGAGTGATTCCATGTGGAGTAATGAGAAGGAATGATATATTATGTATTATATTTTAATCAGTGTATAGAGAAGATTCATGTCGAGCATTTATAAAAGCGCTAAACCCCAGAACAGAAAGAGAAGATAAATCTATAATTGTTCAGTTGACACTAGAACAGGAATCCATAAAACAATGTGCTGTGCTTCAGTGAAATAAAGTGCTTGTTGTGCATATACACAATAAAAATGAACTCAAATTGTGGGAATAAATGTCCACTGATAACTTAAAGTATTACTAAACCCAGGACCCTGGATTCACTTTAGTGCAAAGCATTCACAGCGCTTAACTTTTGCCACGTTTTGTTATGTTACAGCCTTATTCCAAAATTGATTAAATTTAATTTTTCCTCAACATTCTATAAACAATACCCCATAATGACAACGTGAAAGATGATCATTTTGAAATATTTGCAATTTATTAAATATACAAAACAAAAAAAAAAACACATGTACATAGGTACACTTTGTTGAAGCACCTTTAGCACCAATTACAGCCTCAAGTCATTTTGAGTATGATGCTACAAGCTTGGCACACCTATTTTTGGGCAATTTCTCCCATTCTTTTTTGCAGTACCTCTCAAGCTCTACCAGGTTTGATGCCTTTGCCATGACACTCAAAATTGAGCTCTGGTGTATCCTGTTCCCACTGATCATCCTTGAGATGTTTCCACAACTTGATTGGAGTCCACCTGTGGGAAATTCAGTTGAGTGGACATGATTAGGAAAGGCATAAACCTGTCTATATAAGGTCCCACAGTTAACAGTGCATGTCAGAGCACAAACCAAGCCATGAAGTCCAAGGAATTGTCCGGAGACAGGATTGTATCAAGGCACAGATCTGGGGAAGGGTACAGAAAAAATTCTGCAGCATTAAAGGTCCCAATGAGCACAGTGGCCTCTGTAAATGGAAGGAGTTTGGAACCACCAGGAATCTTCCTAGAGCAGGCCACCCGGCCAAAATGAGCGATTGAGGGAGAAGGGCCTTAAACAGGGAGGTAACCAAGCACCCGATGGTCACTCTGAAAGAGCTCCAGCGTTTCTCTGTGGAGAGAGGAGAACCTTCCAGAAGAACAACCATCTCTACAGCACTCCACCAATCAGGCATCTATGGTAGAGTGGCCAGATGGAAGCCACTCCTCACTAAAAGGCAAATGGCAGCCCGCCTGGAGTTTACCAAAAGGCACCTGAGGGACTCTCAGACCATGAGAAACAAAACTCTGGTCTGATGAAACAAAGATTGAACTATTTGGCCTGAATGCCAAGCATCATATCTGGAGGAAACCAGGCACTGCTTACCGCCTGGCCAATACCATCCCTACAGTGAAGCATGGTGCTGGCAGCAACATGCTGTGGGGATGTTTTTCAGTGGCAGGAACTAGGAGACTAGTCAGGATCGAAGGAAAGATGAATTCAGCAATGTACAGAGACATCCTTGATGAAAACCTGTTCCAGAGCGCTCTGGACCTTCGACTGGGGCGACGGTTCATCTTTCAACAGGACAATGACCCTAAGCACACAGCCCACATAACAAAGGAGTGGCTACAGGACAACTCTGTGAATGTCCTGAAAAAGCCCAGCCAGAGCCCAGACTTAAACCCGATTGAACATCTCTGGAGAGATCTGAAAATGGCTGTGCACCGATGCTTCCCATCCAACTTGATGGAGCTTGAGAGGTATTGCAAAGAAGAATGGGAGAAATTGCCCAAAAATAGGTGTGCCAAGCTTGTAGCATCATACTCAAAACGACTTGAGGCTGTAATTGGTGCTAAAGGTGCTTCAACAAAGTATTGCGCAAAGGCTGTGAATACTTATGTACATGTGGTTTTTTTCGTTTTTTATTTTTAATAAATTGCAAAGATTTCTTTTATGTTCTCATTATGGGGTATTGTTTGTAGAATATTCAGGGAAAAGATGAATTTAATCCATTTTGGAATAAGGCTGTAATATAACAAAATGTGGCAAAAGTTAAGCACTGTGAATGCTTGCTGGATGCACTGTATATCCGGTCGCCCACAGTACACAGAACATGGAAATGCAATTATTTTAGTAAATATAAACTGCTAAATACCTTTTCTCATCAGCAGTATATAGTAGTCTTGTGACTTCTATCAGTGTCCAGCTAAGCACTGGTTAAAGCTTGTAGGAGGAGATTTCATTCTGCTCTGACTGTTGTATGAGGTTGCATGACCCTTGGCCCTTTGTCTGGACAGCACTGATTGGCCCTGTGCTGATCACATGCACCCTCCCAGAGAAAAAAAAAACCTCTCTAGCCATACACACTAAATTGAGCATGTGCAGAGTGACTCCTAAAGCTCTTTACTATCCGCAGATGGATGGGGACAGTAGAAGAAGGGGAGACTCAAAGAAGACCGGATCAAACAGCCTTTTTTACACAATGCGGAGGAATACCCGTTCCACAGTGAGTATAACAAGCGTGCTTTACTACATATACAAACTGATTTTACTGTTGTGGGTTTAGTAACACTTTAAAGTCAATTTTATCCAGGGCATTTTTTCAGCGGGAACGTGGGGGAATGCAGTTCTGGCACCTCCAGCACCTAACGTATGTAATGGCAAGAGGTACTGGGATGTGCTGGAAGGTCTATTGATGCTGGCAGCTGGGAGATCTATTGTCACTGGAGGGGATGTATTTTTGCATGGTGGTCTATTGTTGCTGGGGAGGTCTATTGTTGCTGGAAGGTATCTTCTGTTGACGGAGGGGTCTATTGTTGCTGGCTGATGGAAAGTCTATTGATGATGGCTGCTGGGGGATATGTTTTTGCTGCTGGGGGTCTATTGTTGCTGGGGTGGTGTTTTGCTGCAGGGGTACATTGTTGCCAGAAGAATCTATTGTTGCTGGGAAGGGAAACTATTGCTGCTGGCTGTGGGGGAAATTTTTTACTGCTTTTTTTTTTTTTTTTTATTAAATTCCATACAAAATACTTAGCACCACAAAATACTTGGTGTATATTCTCTATAAAGAACAGTACTGGGATTGATAGGAACCAAGGAACTGTGCTCGGAGATGGGTAGGGAACGGAGACAAGAAGTCATTCAGAAGGAAGAAAAAAAGCCCTGACTTTATCAATCTCAGTATTCCACTCTAGGAACATAATAACCAGTGAAGTAAGCCGTCACCAAGGGTGGATTTATAAAGACTTGCCAGAATTCCATGACCCCCTAACCTAATAGGTTATAAACAGCATGTATTAATCTTCACAGCACGCTTCAAGCACAGCACCAACTTGATTACAGTTTGCAGATCATGCTTAGGAATAATCACAGATGTTCCAAAGCTCCCACACAAAGCCCAAATGGAATTCCAATAGCTGTTTTACAGAATATTTGTGATGGTTAACCTTGGCAATAGGCATTCATACAGTATGAGTACACAAAATGAGACCCATGCTCAGTGTAAATCAGCCACCACTATTTTATTAAAAACTGAAATTGCACTCGTATAAAAAGAAAAACACAGCACTGTACAAACACATCAATCCAAATCTCATCTTCAGACACTTCCGGTGCCCAATGACATCACATGCGTGGATCAGACTGACGCGTTTTGACACATATGACATTCCCAGGGGCCCTACAGCATTTTTGTTTTATCTTTTTACATGTAAATGCAATTTTAGTTTCAAGTAGTGATGTGGCCTCTGGCCTTAAAGAGTGACTGTAATGGATTTAAGTTATCATTTCCCTCCTTCAATTTTACGCTTTTAAACAATTTTTTGTTTCTGATACTATTTATACAACATCTTACTTTTACAAATAGCATTAATATACAATATTTGTATAGTGCAGCTTGTCCAGTGCTTTACAAAATAAGGAAGACAGTACAGTTACAATTCAATACAGGAAGGTTAGGAAGGCCCGTCTCATGTGAGCTTGCACTCTAAAAGGGAGGGGCAGGTGATACAAAAGGTAATAACTGTGATGGATGAGCTAAGGGGGAAAGTAAAAGCATTATTTTTAGCTGGAGTTGGGATAGGCTTCCCAGTAGAGATATGTTTTTAGGGATTACCTAAATAAATATTTATTGTAGAGGACAGCAGCAACAAAGGAGTCCTAGAGCACTATAGGTTTTCCAAAGAGAAAGCACAGCAGATGTTATTTCTCCAATTAAAATTTCAAATTTTGTATAGACCAGGGAGTAGGAGGAAGTCACAGCTCTGACTAGTCCTATCCCTCTTGTATTGAACTGTATTGTTGCTGTATTGTCTCCCGTTATATTGTTAAGCTCTGAGCAAACTGTTGGCGCTATATAAATCCTGTATAATAATAATTTGTATGTAAGGGCCAGTTAACATTGATGTGTTGCCCTAATGCACTTAAAACACATTACTACATACATCTGCCAACAAACGTACTGCAGTGTGGTGCTATTCATTTTGAATAGCCTCTCAATGCAATCATACAATGCACTGCAGTGCACCTGTATTGTATTGTACTGTATCACGCAGATGTAAAATGTTCTGAGTGATGCAATGTTTTGCATTACAAAAAAAGTGGCATGCACAATTTTAGGTGCATTGTGACCCATTGAAAATGAATGGGCTTTTTAGTGCAATCAAGTAAAGCACATGATAATGCTTGCTCAATGTGAGTGCATTAAAGAAACGCACAAGTGTAAGCTGGCCCTAAATTTTTGCCTAAGCTGTTGAGCTCTTTAAACAACAGGCTTAGGCTAAAATGCAATGAAGGTAAAAATAACCTTCTCTATGTAGCAGTGCCCCCAACACTTACCTGAGCCCCATCCAGATCCATCAGTGTCCACGAGAGCCTCGGTTCTCCAAGAGCTCTCACTCCTGATTGGCTGAGGCAGCAGTGGGACCCATTGGTTCCTGCTGCTGTCAATCAGGGTCAGTGATCCAATCAGAAGAGGGAGGGGGCAGGGCTGGGCCATAGCTCTGTGGGTGAATGTATATGAACAGTTGCGGCTCAGGAGCAAGCCTGCTCAGGTGACCCCATATTAAGCTGCTTGCTATGAAGGCACCCGACAGGAGGGAGGGGCCAGGAGCTCCAGTGGGAGAGAAGGATTTGGGGTGGTCTGTGCAAAACCAATGCACAGAGCGGGTAAGTATGACATGTTTGTTATTTTAAAAAAAGAAACAATTTGAAGCAATGTTATCACTCAGTTGTTGCTGTGTAGAAATACAATTGGAGGACCTTTCAAGCTTGAGAAGAAATACATAAAATGAGTGTGCTGCAGGAACTGTTACTGTGTATCCTGCTTGAGAAGCAATACAGAATAGAAGTGTGCTGCAACCATCTGAGTATGGGGGTCATTCATTGTTTAGATATATTTACCTGTGTGTATGTTCAGTTTGAGCTACTGAGCTCTATATACAACAAACTTTTCACATCAGAGAAGCTAATGAGAACCTGGAAAACAGCTACTAGTTTATTATCTATCTACAATATTTATCTGTCTATTCATCTATCTATCTAGGTCTTTTACACTTTCTTAAGACGGTATCTGTTCACCTGTATACCTATATAGACAGACAAACAGAATGAGTGATAAAATAGAGAAAGGTAGATCGATTTACAGATATGTAGATAGGTTTGTTTTGTTATACTTTGTTGCACATTGCATTCTTTTATATTTCACAGAAAGCTTGCTATGTAAATACTAATAACACATACAAGACATGTTGGTGAACTGTGACATGCATACTCGTCTGGCAATCCTTCAAAAAATGTTGACGCATTTTAGGAGATATGAAGGTCATCCCCAAAAAGGGGACTGTGGGGGTGGGGAATTACCTAAAAGGAGACTACCAGTCTACAGAGGTCATTGTTAATTGTAGACCTTTCCCTCCTACACGTAAACAAGGTGTTCAGTTCCTGGGAACTATGGACTAAAAAAGAAGCTGATGATAAGTAGCTGAGCTGGTTGTCAGAAGAAAAACAGGATGTTTTAACCACAATTGACCACAGACAAACAAAGAACTCGAACGAGTCAGTGTCAGTTGGCTTCACATGAAGGGACATTTTTTGACAATATGAAAAAATGTTCCTGGTTGATCACAAGTGCCTCCATCTGCCTCATGTGCTCTTTATCATCCACTAGGAAATTCCATAATTATCTCTGATTAAAATTGAGAGTGCAGGCAGTTTGTGGCCAGTCTAATTCTCAAAATTCTCAGCAAGAATTTTTAAAACAAATTAACAAATTTGTATCATGAGAAGAAAACAAGGAAGTTGTATACCAATGCATTGCAAGCAAAACCTCAACGGACCCAGTTTTCTAGAGTGCATAGTCGTACTTTGCAGATCGCTGCAACTTAGGTGTGTTGTTTAATGCATTGGAGATACATTTGAAATGAATGGTACCAAAGACCTTATCTAAGAGTCCTGGAGCCCCATAACAAAATTTTCATGTGGTCCCCCAATTGAAGCTCTCTGCACCAGCTGGTAGTGTCAACGTTCATTGATCTTAAACTAGAAGTCCAGTCAAAGCCTAAACCTGCCCTCAACCTCATTCTAAGCCCTAAGCTAAATATCCTGTAGAGCAGTAGTCTCCAAACTTTCTAAACATAGGGCCAGTTTACTGCTCTTCAGTCTTTTGGGGGGCCAGAGTGGCCAGTGGGAATAAAAAAATGCCCCGGTGTCAGTGGGAGTAAACAATGTCTTGGGCTTGGAGAAGGAATAATGCGCCATGATTGATATTATTGGGAGGAATAGTGTCCCATCATTGGTATTAGTGGGAGGAATAGTGCCCCATCATTGATATTAGTGGGAGGAATAGTGTTCTATTATTGGTATTAGTGAGAGGAATAGTGCCCCATCAATGATGCTACTGGGAGGAATAGTGCCCCATTATTGGTACTAGTGGGAGGAATAGTGCCTCATTATTGGTATTAGAGGGAGGAATAGTGCCCCATCATTGCTATTAGTGGGAGGGATAGTGCCCCATCATTGGTATTAGTGGGAGTATTAGTGTCCCATTATTGGTATTAGTGGGAGGAATAGTGTCCTATTATTGGTATTAATGGGGGGAATAGTGCCTCATGATTGGTATTAATGGGAAGAATAGTGCCCCATTATTGGTATTAGTGGGAGGAATAGTGTCCCATTATTGGTATTAGTGGGAGGAATAGTGTCCCATTATTGGTATTAGTTGGAGGAATAGTGTCCCATGATTGGTATTAGTGGGAGGAATAGTGTCCCATTATTGGTATTAGTGGAAGGAATAGTGTCCTATTATTGGTATTAGTCGGAGGAATAGTGACCTATGATTGGTATTAGTGGGAGGAAAAGTGCCCCATGATTGGTATTAGTGGGAGGAATAGTGCCCCATGATTGGTATCAGTGGGAGGAATAGTGCCCCATCATTGGTATTAGTGGGAGAAATAGTGCCCCATTATTGGTATTAGTGGGAGGAATAGTGCCCCATTATTGGTATTAGTGGGAGGAATAGTGCCCCATCACTGGTATTAGTGGGAGGAATAGTGCCCCATCATTGGTATTAGTGGGAGAAATAGTGCCCCATTATTGGTATTAGTGGGAGGAATAGTGCCCCATCATTATTATCACTGGGGCAATAGGGCCTAATTGTTTATACCAATGAAAGGAAAAATGCCTCATTGCTGGTGTCACTGAGAGATATGGTTCCCCACTGTTGATGTCATTGGAAGGAATGATGCCTCCTTGTTGAATAGTGCCCCATGGACTGGAAAAGGGCAAGCAAAGGGCTGCATTCAGCCCATGGGCCGCAGTTTAGAGACCCCTGCTGTAGAGGAAAGATTCATATACTGTACTTATATATTCTCTGGCTGCTTCAGTTCGGTCACATGATTAGCTTCCAGCGTTGGTTTCACTGTAGAGGAGGACCAACTGACAACGGATGCCCCATAGTAAACCTATTGGTGACATGATCGCATAGGCATTGCAGTCATTGTTGATGGTCTCTTCTCAACACTGAAGCAGGACACTGGGGAGATCGCATGACCAGACTGGAAACAGGTAAGTATAAGCATCTTTTCTCTACAGGGTAGCTAATATAGGGATTAGAATGGGCTCGGAGCAGAATTAAGTTTAGTTTTTAACCCGACTTCTACTTTAACAAAAAGTATTCCTAAATCAAGGCAAGGCAACAGGAGAGCTATCAGGATAGTCAGACTACTAGGGACCAGTGCTTTGGATAAATGTCATAGTTGTAGTAGCAATAATTATAATAATACTGACCATAAAGATATTTGTTTTTTTTTTTTTTTATTATTATTATTATGTCAAAATGATTAATGCCATTGTGCATAATTATTCTATAAACGTAATATAAACTATTGTTTTAAATAAAACTGCAAACCTCAACTACTTAAGGTTTTAAGGAGGAGGAACTCTGGGAAGTCTGACAGTATTAGGCAGTCTGTAGCAGAAGTTCAGAGAGCAATATATCTACACTGCTAAGACATATGAGCAAATGTTCCCGAAGAACATACTAAAAGAGGCACTGGGAACATAGACTTGCACATGTGGTCAGATGAGGGAAAACTTCAAACAAGCTCAATAGCTCTGGTGTGGTGACTCCCACACGACAAGACTTCCCTTGATGGGCACCCAAGAGTAGCTCAAAGCATAAAAATACTGAAAGGAGCACCTGACAAAAATCAGATAAGAGTCCAAGATCATTTTAATTGTACGCAGCAAACTCATATAAAAACATCCAATGTGTTTCGAGGGCAACACCGCTCCCCCTTCATCAGGGTTACAAGAATAAACATAAAACACAGTGATAATGATGTCTGGATATGCATTCTGTAATAGTATATTATAATTATTATTACTGGTTTTATGCTGTATAGCGCCAACAGTTTGCACAGTGCTTTACATTCTAAACTGCAAATTCTACAACATAACATAATAACAAAAACTTGTCACATGTGCTTTATTTGTCTTAAAGCGGAGTTCCAGCTGTTTTTGTGTTTAATAAAAGTCAGCAGCTACAAAAACTGTAGCTGCTGACTTTTAGTAAACACACACTTACCTGTCCCTGGGTCCAGCGATGTTCTCACCCGCACCGTCTCTTCTCTCCACGGCGCTGGCATCTCAAATGTGGGCACCAGGCTATGACAGCTTGCGGCTTCACAGCCGGGTGCCTACTGCACATGTGCGAGTTGCGCTGCACATGCTGATTGGTCCGGCAGTCTTCTGGAACCTGTGAAAGTTCCCAGGAGACTATGGGAGGAAGGAGGGTGTCCAACCTATGACTCAATTGGCCGCGGAAAACTGAGCCAGAAGTGGGAGCGGGTACCTGTCAAAACCAGGTACCCGCTTCCCCTCCCTAAAAAGTTGGCAAATATTGCAGTGGAGGGGGGGGGGGGGGGAGGAGGCAAACAAGCAGAGCTTCCACTTTTGGGTGGAACTCCGCTTTAATTAAATTAGAAATGTTAAAAGATACAAATGGTATACATAGTAAACCATCAACAAAAGAAAGCAGATGTATAATATACAAATGATACAAATGTAACATTTTACATGTCATTATATACTATATCTCCTTTCTGTATTTGATGTTCTATTATGTTTATAATTTGTATTGTTTAACATTTCTAATTCAAGACAACTAAGTTAAATGAAGATAACTAAAGTTCATGTGACAAGTTTGTTGTTGTTATTATGTGATGTTTTAGAATTTGTAGTATATAGAGAACTCATATTCAGATCTAGACATCAGCTTTCATTATGGCTATGCTTTAAAGTTTATTTTTGTAGCTCTTATGAAGGGAAAGTGGTGTCCCTGAAACATGTTGACCCTTTTTTTGCCAGCAGTTAAATTTATCTTGAACTCTTTCATTCAGTTTTGATCTTGGCTGTCCTATCTGTATTTCTATAGATATGTATGTAAATACTTCTTATGTATATACTACTTTTTAGTGCACAGGAGATCTTTGACCGGCCACGATCCTGATGTCAGTCCTTCTATGATGGAAACTTCACAGTTTATGGCACCCAGCGAATTGATGCACTTAAAGTGCATTATCGCACAATACTTTTAACCATTCTTATTCTCATTATTATTATCCTCATCATTATCTTTTAATGCAGTGGCTCTTTTAATGCTGGACTGAACTTCTGCTGAATCTGTATACATGGACTGAAATCCGCCAGTTCAGCAGGGACCGAACCAGGGGCGGACTGACCATTTGGAAACTCGGGCACTGCCCGAGGGCCCGGGGTCAGTAGGGGGCCCCATGATATGCCCCTGGTACCTTTTTCATAGGCTTTTTTGAGTTTGGGCAAGACACAGGGGTCCCATGATCCCCTATTGCCCGGGGGCCCCATGAATTGTCAGTCCGCCCCTGGACCATACAAATCTTGATCCATGTGTGGCCACTGTGGTTGAACGGAAGTGAATCTACTAATCGACTTCTGTTCCACCAACTTCTGTTCTTGCTCAGTCAGTGCTGCAGGCAATAGACTGCAGGGATGATCTGTGTATTCTGATGCAAGAAAGTCTCCCCACTGTCAGAATACAATGATACAGTGTGAAGGAATCTCCATCCACACACTCGATGTGGATGGGGGAATAAGGTCAGCTTGGCCAGCTTTATGCACTCATTTTGCTATACATGTTAATGTTCTGTTTGTTAAATAGTTTTTCTATCCTTCTATATTATTACACATGTATCATTTACCTTACACACAGCTACAGGACATGATGTTTGGAGGCCACTGATTTAGAGAATCATGAGCTACAACAAACATTAAAAAAATAAATGCCCGTCTACTGCCCTATGCTATCCCTTGGTACGCACTGTGGGCAATCTAAAACTATATGGAAAATGCAACAGATGCTAAAAAATACTTGGGGAATATTTATCAATGCCTATCAAAGGCTCAATAAAGGATTATCTGGCAGTACAAGGTCCATCTAAAGCTGGCCAAACACTAGTAGATTTTTTTCATTCAGGCTACAGGCTGAATAAAAAAATCAAAGGGATTCCCCCATCCACACTATACAGTGCGGTTGAATGAATGTACAGTGCCTGCTATTGAATAATCAAACAGCAGCTACATTTTATTGGATGCAACTGCTCTCCAGCCAAAAATTTTGCGGTCAAAGGATATCGGGCGGGAGGGAACTGACAGGGCCATCTACAAAGAGAATTTTGGCCAGTTCATCAGAAGCATTCACTCAGTGGGGTTGACTTACTAAAGGCAAATAGACTGTGCACTTTGCAAAGCGCAGTTGCACACTGCCAGTGCAGTTGCTCCAGAGCTTAGTAAATGATTATTTTCCTTATTATTTTCCTTGCACGTGATTGTTTATAAAGTTACACTTTACCTCATTTAGGGCTTGTTCACACTTCTAACTCTTGCCAAACACCCCTATAGCATTTGACAGGCGTTAGACAGGGGTTTGGGAAGCAGTTTTAACGCTCCCCAAACGCCCTATGAGCGGTTTTGAGGCATTTGATAGGCGTTTGCCAAGCGTTAAAACCATGCGCCTATAATAAAGTTAAATGGTATTAACACTCCGCAACCGCGTCGCAAACGCCTGCCAAGCATTTGAGGAGCGGCACCATAGACTTGAATGGGAGGCTTCAACTCCTCCTGACTCAACATGAGGCATCAGTTTTGCCGCGACAGAATGCGATGCTACGCTTCAGTGTGAACAGCACTGTGTGCTGCCATGTGCAGAATTTTCATAGGCGTTTGAGAAGCGTTAAAAACGCTTCCCAAATGCCTGTCTGATGCCTGCTGACAAAGCTAGTGTGAATGTAGCCTTACTAAGCTCTGGAGCAACTATACTTGCAGTGTGCACAGTCTATTTGCCTTTAGTAAATCAACCCCAATGCATGACCTGCTTTACACTCAACATCTACAGCAAAGACTAGTCTAAAAACTAGTGCCCTGTTTGAGTGGTTCCTATTCTCAGCCACAGTCATACATTGCCATCTACTGGTAAAAATGCAAAACACTGCAGGTGTTGTGTTATGATCAATATGAGTTTTATGACAAAAAGTATCTGAAAGTGTAGGCTGTAAGGAATGTTCATATAACCAGTCATCTGCCAACTGTCCTTTCTCCGGGGCTGGTGGGAAAAGGAAGAGTTGGATTTATGTGCAATCAGATGCTTTGGTAGATAAAAGTTTTTTTTGTTGTTATTTTTCCCAAGAGACCACTAGGTATCACATACCTGGTCAAGGGGGCTTCCTTTTATACCTCTAGCCCAAACACCCCTGGAGTAGTGTCATGGGGTGTAGGAGCCCAGAGTGGCCTGGGTGCCGAAAATCCAGACTGGCCTAGAGAGAGAACCTGCAAAGGAAGACTTGAATGTGTGGTACTCATGAGGACCAACAGACGGATCAGGATCAGAAGACCGTGGTTGAGCTGGAAGGCAAAGCTTGGTAAGGCTGAGACCAATAGCTGGCTAAAGATGGAACCAGACAGGCTGGAAATCGGTTTTGGTTAGAAGACAAGCCAGGTCAGCAACTAGTAGACAGGAAAAAAACCATGATCAGGAGACAAACCTGAGTCAGGAACAGGAAGACAGGAAAAAGCTATGGTCAGGAGACAAACCAGGTCCACAACTAGTAGACAGGAAAAAGCCATGGACAGGGGACAAACCAGGTCCACAATTGGTAGACAGGAAAAAGCCATGATCGGGAGACAAACCCCTCAGCAACTAATAGACAGGAAAACCCCAAGATCAGTGGACAAACTGGGTCAGCAACTGGTAGACAGGAAAAAGTCATGATCAGGACACAAACCAGGTCAGCAACTGGTAGACAGGAAAAAGCCAAGATCAGGAGACAAACCTGGGTCAGCAACTGGTAGACAGGAAAAAGCCAAGATCAGGAGACAAATAAGGTCAGCAACTGGAAGACACGAAAAAGCCAAGATCAGGAGACAAACCTGGGTCAGCAACTGGTTAACAGGAAAAAGCTACAGTCAGGGGACAAACCAGGTCAGCAACTGGGAGACAAAAGAAAGTCACGATCAGGAGACAAACTAGATCAGCAACTGGTACACAGGAAAAAGCCAAGATCAGGAGACAAACCTGGGTCAGCAACTGGTAGACAGGAAAAAGTTACGATCAGGAAACAAACCGGGTCAGCAACTGGTAGACAGGAAAAAGCCAAGATCAGTAGACAAGCCTGGGTCAGCAACTGGTAGACAGGAAAAAGTTACGATCAGGAGACGAACTCGGGTCAGCAACTGGTAGACAGGTAAAAGCCACAATCAAGATACAAACCAGGTCAGCAACTGGTAGACAGGAATAATCCAAGATCAGGAGACAAACCAGGTCAGCAACTGGAACACAGGAAAAAGCCACAATCAGGAGACAAACTGGGTCAGCAACTGGTAAACATAACAGGGTACTCACATTACATGGAAAAACAACCAGGTTTCGAGCTTTAGCTCTGATCCTTAATACAGAATTAAAGGCAAAACTTTTTCTTTTTCATTTTAAATAGACTAAGAGAGGGTTATAACCTCAGGGTTTTTTTGCCATCTGTGTCCCATTGGGGAGATTTTCCTTCTCTTCCTGTCCTATAGCCAAAACAGTACGTGAGAAGAATACCTCCAAAGTGAAGGAATCCTCTCCACCAGGGTCATCAGAGCTAGTGGGCCAATTTGAAGAATTCCCCTCTATTTCTGTTCTGGTGACTGGGATTTTCTTTCACCCTCACCCCTGGTTATCCCTAACTGGGGTACAGACAGCAATAAAAACCAGACATGTGTTTTCACCTATCTCCACTCTCTCTAAACCCAAAAAAGTGGTTTGCCTTTAGATATACTTGAGGTCTCCACCACCCCTTGAGGTTTCCACCACCCCTGGGCCTGTTGAGGGCTGGGCTGCACAGCAGGGGGGATGGCAGCAGCAGAGAGAGCCAGCACAACTTGCACTGCCACCCTCCAACCACCAGAGGGTAAATGTAATACATGGCTATAGGTGGGTATATACAAAAACAAGTGTCTTAGGCTCCATGTACACGGGACGTTTGGAAAACTCTTCTGAACGATGGAAACTGACTGCTGGAAAACGTAGGTTAAAAAACGTCAGTTTAGCTGCATTTGCATACCGTGTTTATGCACGTTTATGAGCATTTGCATTTAGAAGCGTTTTTTAAACATAACCTCAGGAGACCTTCCAAAATGCCCAGAATGCACTGAAAAACAGTAAAAAAAATAACTATTTCAGACATTTTGAGAGAAATCAAGAGAGCAGAAGCAGAGAGAGCAGTATTTGTTGAGATGACCTGTCTTTTCTGGTAGTACTCACTATGGGTCCCATCATGAGCATAATGCGGCACGTTCTACCATTTATTCCTTCACGGAAAACCTGGAACTGACTGCGCTGGTGTACCGGGTCCATTTGAATACATGGAAAACACTTTGCATGCATTTCTGCTGATGAAAAAAGGCTCTGGACAGCATCTGGATATGGAACAGTTAAAAAACGCTTCTAAACGCAAACGCTTATAAACGCGGTTAGCTGCGTTTATACGCATTTACAAGCGTTTGGCGTTTGAAACGCTGATAAAATCTACTCCTGAACGCAAGTTTGGTGTGTTAAAAAAAAACGACTGGAAACTCAACTGCCTGTAAACGATTGTAAACGACTATGTGTACATGGACACACAGGAAAACATTGGGGAGAGTTCAGGGGCTGCTAAAAAAAAAAAACAGAGAAGCTCCTAAACATCAGTTGAGGAGCTGTAGTGTACATGGGCCCTTAACCTCCTTAGCTGTATTCCCGAGTGTAGCTCGGGGTAAAATTTGAGTACCAAGAGCGGTAACCCCGAGCTACACTCGGGCTTACCATGCGGCGTTGCTCAGGGAGTCCCTGCAGCGTACAGGCCGATGCCAGCATCCGGCTTCCGTGTTCCGATCCCTGTGACGTCGGGACGTACGGGCGCCGGAACCGGCGGCAAATTTGAAATTTTTAAAAAATGTCATTTTTTTAAAAATGATTATTACATAGTAAAACATTGCTGTTTCAATGCAATTCACATACATTTTGTCCCTACTGCTTTGTCCTGTGCCCTGCCTGCATTTTGACTGTTCTTTCTGCCTGGAAACTCAGAAAAGTGGCGCCCATGGCGTCCAAAAAGCGCCCCGTTACGTCAAAAGCAGTTTTAGACCAGCTAGAGAATGTACAGCGCTGAGCGAACTATTGGCGCTTTATAAATACTGTATAATAATAATAATAATAATAGTAAATCAGAACCACTTGCAGAATTGAGTGATAATGATTTGTGGGGAAATTCGTCATCAGACACTGAAAACAATTTTGGGACTTTGCTCAGTGATGTGTGAATTTGCCTCTGTATTTCAAATTTCAGTGTTTTTGGTTTGATTATATTATTGAATTAAATTTATTATTATTATATTATTATTTTTTATGATTATTTATTAAATTATAATTTATGATTTTGTCTTTCAAATTTTAACATACCCAGGATGTTTACTAGACTCTTGTTCAGACAGATTTCAGTGAGTTATTCCTAAAAATTACAGCCTACAATAAAAAAACTACATATTTCCATGCGAAAAATGTTACCGCTTTCAGCACAAAAAATCAGAAAGAATCATACCGCCAAGGAGGTTAAAAGGTGGATAATCCTTTGGAAAAATAGACAGTCAACATTTCTTGTATACGGTTTTGTACTGTCACTGTAGATAGATGATAGACCTACTGTTATGATTTCCTCAGTAACAGTCCTGTAATTAGACCCATCATGCGTGGGAGGGGAGGAAGACTGGCAGCAGATCCCTCAGGCCAATCCTGGGATATCCAGGCTATGGAGAGGTGTTCCTAGGAATTTGTAAAGCTATACTGTGTTTTTTTAGCTCTCTAAATATAGAGATTATACAGAGGAGGATTTTATTTCTGCGTAATAATTATCCATTGTCCCAAAGGTGTACGTGACGGCTTAAAGCAGCATTAAAGCAGCATTAAATCCAAACGCAAACATTTATTATATTGCAGCTTACCAATTCTTAGATGTGATGGCTGCATTCGTTTTCTTTTTTTGGGCTTTCTTTCTTTTATTTTCTCCTGGTGATCCAGCCAGAAAGTCTGTTGCTTTTCAACAGAGCAAGCTGTCCACTGAGAGGGATACTTAAACTGGTCAGCTTTTATTTATTTATCTAAAACCTTTATCCCAAAAGGAACAAAACTGTTGCTGTAACTGCTTATAAAGTGCAAGCTAGAGTTTGATGTTAATTTGTTAGTGTATCTAAATCCACTAGTACATCTAACACTCCCCCTCCCCCCAGGCTGACAATATTGCTGTCCAAAGGTTCCCTTGTGTTCCTTTATCCAGAGTGGGGCACTCTAATACAGGAGGTGTGTTACTGGCCAGATCATCAGGTCAAAACAGAGGGTAAAAAGCCTAAAAAATGAAAACTAATGCAGCCACCGCATCTAATGATTGGTAAGCTACAATAGATTACATTTTTGGTTTTGGGTTTAATACCACTTTAAGGACCATATGGGCCAGAAATAGCATTTCTGAGTTACTGAGTTTCCCCCCAAAAATGCTGCAGATTCTGAATGTTATGACTTTGGATTCAGCAGAATGTACTGCCAGAGCTAAAATTAGCAAATAGACTTTAGCCAGGTGAAAGAAACCATTTTCCTTAGCAATCATTACATCGTGGTGAATGCCTAAAGTGGTTATAAAGGTTCAGCTTAAAAAAAAAAAAACAGATAGGCTACTGGTCTAGGGTTTTTGGTTTGCTGCAAACGTTATTTCATATTACGGTCCATAAGGATGCAAGGGTGGCCCTCCTGCATTGCCCAATTTTGGGTCTGTCTAGGTCTCAGCAGAAATTGGCATCCTACCTATTCATTTCGGCCAAACGTGCTATAGCTCAAGCTTGGAGAACCCCTTCAGTTGTCTTCCAGGGGGTGAAGACCCGGATGAACGCTATGCTGATCAATGAACAGATGTCTAGTGTTCTTCAAGATTCTCATGTGAGATTCCTTAACGTTTGGGAACCTTGGATACGTTATTCCCTGCCATCCCTGCCTCCTACTAGTTATGGCCTCTTATAGTCGTTGCCTATGCTGGCCCTGGATTCATGACTCTTCTAGTCTTCCTTTCTTCCATGTTTTCTTCCTGAATCTTTCTTCCTTCCTTATTTCTTTCTATGTTCTTATATATATTTTTTTTTTATCAGTTTGCCGTTTTTTTCCTGTATGTTCTGAGCTGATACTTCTCGGTAGAGGTTTTTCCTCTTTGTTTTTTTTTCCGGTAATATGATGGATTGCTGCTTCTACTATTTGGTTCGGCTTTTTGCTGTCCCTCCATGGTGTCATTGGACATTCCGTTATTTGGCTAATACAGGAGGACTGGTGGTACCCTCTTACCCACGGCCCTGCTCATATATATATACATGATTTTGTATTTCCGGGTAGGGGGCACGTGCACTACTCGTGCTGCCATTGACGGCTTCAGCTGTTGATCACTGGGTTCCGGCCGGAGATTCCCTGCTTGCACCCGGCGATCGCCTAGTATCACTGCCGGTAGGAGAGACCTGTATGTAAACAATACAGATCTCTCTCCCGTCAGCTCCAGCACGCTGCTTTGTATGGCTCTCCATAGCACAGCCATACAAAGCAATGTGCTTACACAGTAAAGCACACACAGTTAATCCTTTAATTGCCCCAGATATTAACCCCTTCCTGCCCAGTGCCACTAGTACAGTGTCAGGGCTTTTTTTAGCACTGATCACTGTATTGGTGTCACTGGGGATGTCAGTGACACCAAGTCAGTTCCCCCCATGTCAGAATGTCCGCCGCAGTCCTGCTATAAGTCGCTGATCGCCGCCATTACTTGTAGAAAAAAAATCCCAGTATCTATACCGCCATATGTAAACGCTATAACTTTCACGTAAACCAATTAATTTACACGTATTGGGATATTTTTTAGCAAAGACATGGAGCAGAATACAGTTTGGCCTAAATGTATGAAGAAATTTGATTTTTTAAATTTTTTTTACTGGACATGTTTAACCATTTGCCGCCCGGCCAATGGCCATTTGGCGGCGGCAAAAGTGCTTCTGCATTCCGGGTGCACGCCATATGGCGTGCTCCCGCACATGCTCAGTTCGCGCAACTGCAGAGCGGCACAGCGGCGCGATCTGTCACCGGCCGTGTACCTCGGACACGGCCGATGACAGATCTGAGTACAGGTCACATGACAGTTGTATACAATGGATGGCTTCATTCATGCCATCCATTGTATACTAGTGCCTAGCTGTGAATGGTCACAGCAGGACACATGCACATGTCATGTGATTAGCTGTGACCAAATCACAGCTAAGCACAAAAAAAAAAAAACTGAATGAATCGATTTCAATCTGGTAAATGTTTGCTTATAGCAAAATAATTCTTTGCTATAAGCAAATTTGGTAAAAAAAAAAAATACTGATCACTTCCCCAAAGTAGTACAATGTTACTATGGTAACATTGTACTACTTTGGTCATAGTAAAATATGGAAAAAAAAATCATAAAAAAAATGTAATAAAAAATTAAAAATAATAAAAAAAATAAAAAAAATATATATTTTTTTTTTTCATACTGTCACCAGTCAGTGTTCCTGTTCACCGCCATGCCAGTTATATGATGACGCTGTACTGCACTGGTGACAGTATGTAAAAAAAAAAATTGTGAAAATAATTTTTTTAATTTTTTCATTTTCCGAAAAATTATGACAAAAAAAATACAACTTCAAAAAACTCGCCATGCCTCTTATGAAGTACGTCGGACTGTCTACTCTGCAAAAAGGGGTCATTTGGGGATATCTGTATTATTCTGATATTCTTGGACCTTAAGAAATTAGATTTGCTGTCAGTACTTCAGGATTGATCAATATTCAGATCTATACCATAGTTTGTGAACTCTATTACTTTCCTACAAACTAAAAAATACATCCTAATTTGTGTTATTTTCACCAAAGACATGTAGCAGAATACATCTCGGCCTAAATTTATGAAGAACAATTATTTATTTGTAAACTTTTATAACAGAAACAAAGAAAAACGTGTTTTTTTTCAAAATTTTTGGTCTTTTTTTGTTAATTTAGAAAAAAATAAAAACCCCAGCGGTGATTAAATACCACCAAAAGAAAGCTCTAGTTGTGTGAAGAAAATGATAAAATTTTAGTTTGGGTACAATGTTGTATGACCGCGCAATTGTCATTCAAAGTGTGAGAGCGCTGAAACGTGAAAACTGGCCTGGGCAGGAAGGTGTAAAATTGCATGGTATTGAAATGGTTAATAGCAAAAAGTCAAAAATATAGTTTTTTTCTCAAAATTGTCGGTCTTTTTTTTTATAGCAAAAAAATAAAAATGCACATGCGATCAAATACCACTGAAAGAAAGCTCAATTCATGGGAAAAAAGGACGTAAATTTCATTTGGGTGAAGCATTGCATGACCGTGCAATTGTCAGTTACAGTAACACTAAAATTGGCCTGGTCAGGAAGGGGGGTAGATCCTCAGGAGGGCAAGTGGTTAAGGCCTAGCTTGATGTTAGAATCCAGTATATTTGGTGATATGTGTAGCTCATCTTCCATCCTCTCTCGCCATGTGCAATAAATTCTTTTTCAATAGTAAAATCTACTGAAGTGACTGGCCTCCTTTTCTGAACATCCAGAGGAAAGAACCACACCTGAGATGACTGTTTCCAGCACTTTACTGTACATAAACTTATTCACTTACTGGTTATCTCTTGCCTTGACTATTGTAATTCCCTCCTCATTGGCCTACCTCATTGCAGGCTATCCCCTCTTCAGTCTATCATGAATGCTGCTGCCAGACTCATCCACCTTACTAACCGTGCCCTCTCTGCCAATCCCTCCACTGGCTTCCCATTGCCCAACGGATAAATTTCAAAACATTAACAATAACATATAAAGCCATTTATAACTCTGCCCCAAATTACATCAACGATCTTGTCTCTAAATATCACCCAAACTGTCCTCTCTGCTCCTCCCATGCTCATCTCCAGGACTTCTCCAGGGCCTCCTCCATCCTCTGGAACTCTCTACCCCAATCTATCAGACTATCATCTACTCTGCCCACTTTTAGGTGATCTCTGAAAACCTATCTCTTCAGGGAAGCCTATCCTGCCTTCAGCTAATACTGGAATCTTCTATTCCTCCTACCGGTCTATCCCCCACAGTTATTACCTTTTGTACCACCAGCCCCACCCTCTTAGATTGTAAGCTCCAAGGAGCAGGGCCCTCCTTTCCCTCTTGTACTGAACTGTACTGTTGCTGTATTGTCTCCCGTTATATTGTAAAGTGCTGAGCAAACAGTTGGCGCTATATAAATCCTGTATAATAATAGTAATAAATGGGCTTAGAGAATTTTCAGTGTATTTGTCAGGTAGCTGAAGATCCATTGAAGATTGGTACAAATAGTTTCACATACTTATTATGACATACTTTAGCTCACATTTCAACTTTTAACATTGCACAGCAAGCTCGCTACGCCATTGCCAATGACACACATCATGTGATCGTCATAATGTAAACAAATACAATGAAAGCTTAAAGTGGTTGCATTAGTGTGTCAGAGACGCGTCGGTGAACTGAGACCGTGCATGCTCATCTGGCAAGCGTCCGATGAATTCTGACGCACTGTAGGCTGATTTGTGTTTTCAGGAGTTATGAAGGTCACCCCCAAAGTGGGGATTCCTCCATTCAGGTGCTTTCAGTGGGGAAGAGGGGGATTACCTAAGAGGAGACTACCAGTCTACTGAGGTCAGTGCTAAGCTTAGACCTTACCCTCTTACATCATACAAGGTGTTCAGCTCCTGGGAACTGAATTACAAAACACTGAGCTGGCTGTATGATGAGAAAGAATTTTAAAGAGAACCAGTCAGTTAATAAATGAATAAAAACAGATATATGGGCAGAATAAACTCTGACTGGTTCCTGATTGTAGGATTTCTTCTGATCCACGGTCAGGATCCAGTCCAGCCATTTACTCAGCATATCTGCCAACATTCTAAGTGGAACTACAGGCAAAATCAGAAATGACATACAGGGTGTAGCAATATGTTATATGCTGTGTATGGCCTCTAGGGGTCTCACTACTTAGATACTGGTACAACTGTGTGATGGCCTCTCTTTGGTTGTAGTTCTAGGGCAGACACATGTATAATGGCAGCTAGAAGCACCTAATAAAATGTCTCCTGTTAACTACAGTGTGTGAGCATCTGAGCAGGATCGACTAACAGAACATGGTGGCAGCTGGGCACTGAACCTCTGAATAGCAAGTCTTCTGTCTACAAATACAGATTGTGTGACACTGGAACTGTACAGAGAATCAGCAATTGTAAGTACAGAGTCCCTATCAGACTGCACTATGGAGAGTGGCCTGAAACCCCCTCAGAGACTGGATGTCACTTCTTCCAATCTCTCACAGACATGGAGACACTGGAAGGAAGAGTTTACTCTGTATGTGGACCTGACAGTGGCACCCAGAGATGAGCAGAGGGAAGTAAAGCTGTTTTATTACTTGATTGGGGAAAAAGGCAGAGAACTAGCCGAGACCCTGCTCACAGACAGCATGGCACTGACAGACATACTGCAAGCATTTGATAAGCACTGTGACCCCAAAAAGAATGAGACGGTGGAGAGATACAAGTTCTTCTCAAGGAATCAGGAGATTGGGGACAGTGTGGACAGATATGTGACAGAGCTGAGGAGACTGGCTGCAACCTGTGGATTTAGGGACATCAGGGACTCCCTTATCCGAGACAGGATAGTGTGTGGCATCAGAGACTCTCACCTCAGAGAAAGATTACTGAGGGAGGAAGAGCTGGCGCTGGAGAAATGTATACAAATCTACAGGGCTGCAGAGCTGACTAAAGACAGGCTGAAGATGATGGAGGGCACCAGTGATGCCTCAGTACATGCAGTATCTGTGAAAGGCAGAGCAAGGTCCAGGCTCCCTGTGAGCTCAGTCCAGTGTAAATACTGTGGCAAAAGACATGAAAGAGACAAAGAGAAATGTCCAGCGTATGGGGAGTCCTGCAGGACTTGTGGCAAGATGAACCACTTTTCAGCTGTGTGCAGATTCAAAACCAGCAAACAGTACAGACAAGTCCACACAGTGACCCAGGACACAGACGAGGACAGCATAGAGGGCATCACATGGCTGCAGCTGCAGTCTGCAACAGAGAACGTCAATGTAGTCAATCAGCCAGTAGCCAATGATGCAAAGCAGCTCTTTGCCATATTTATGGTGGATGAACAGCCCATAAGATTTCAGCTGGATTGTGGAGCAAGTTGCAATGTCATTCCATTTACTCTGCTTAACAAACAGGTTCCCATTGAGCCCACTGATAAGGTACTGGTCATGTACAACAAAAGTGTTCTGAAACCCATGGGAACATGCAAGCTAAAATTAAGAAATCCACGTAACAGAAAGAGCTACAGAGTGGAGTTTACTGTGTTGCAGGAGGACGATCACATTCCTTTGCTGGGAGTTAAAGCAGTTCAGGCTATGGACTTAATAAAGGTGCAGTCCCATAACATCATGGCTCTGGAAGTTTCTGACAATACTCAAAATCCCACACAAAAGGCAGAATACATTTTGGATTTTCACCACATAAAAACAGAGTATGCTGATTTATTTGAAGGTGATGGGTGCCTGGAAGGTAAATACAAACTAGAAATTGATCACACAATACAGCCTACCAGACTGCCTACAAGAAGAGTACCTGTAGCCTTAATGCAACCGCTTAAAGAGGAACTGCAGGATTTGCACAGCAGAGGTATGATAGCACCAGTACAGGAAAGCACAGACTGGATAAGCAGTTTGGTGATAGTGAAAAAACCATCAGGCAAGTTAAGAATATGCATTGATCCTAAGCCACTGAACAAGGCCCTTAAAAGAAATCACTATCCAATGCCAACAATAGAAGATATTCTACCAGATCTATCAAAGGCTAAAATATTTTCGGTATGTGATGTGAAAAATGGGTTCTGGCACGTGGAACTGGATAAAGAATCAAGTTTATTAACAGCATTTTCTTCCCCATTTGAACGCTATAAGTGGCTTAGAATGCCAATGGGAGTAAGCCCAGCTCCAGAAGTGTTCCAACAAAAATTGATGCAAGCTTTGGAAGGACTGTCTGGAGTAAAAATAATAGCAGACGATATACTAATAGTTGGGGAAGGTGATGATCTAGAATCCGCAACAAAGGATCACGATAAAAAGATGATACAATTCTTAGACAGATGTAGAAAAGAACAAATCAAACTGAACCTGGAAAAATTCAAACTAAAAATGACAGAAGTACCATATATTGGACATCTTCTTACCTCAAATGGTGTTAAAGTCGATCCAGAGAAGGTGAGGGCGATACAGGACATGCCGACACCTACAGATATACGTGGAGTACAACGATTCCTGGGCATGGTGAATTATCTTTCCAAATTTTGCAAGCATTTATCAGACATGTGTGAGCCACTGAGACAGCTAACTCACAAAGACGTACTCTGGGAATGGACAGAAAGCCATGAAACTGCTATTCAGTCAGTGAAAAATGCTATTGCAGACGCAGCAACGCTAAAATATTTTGATCCAGATCAAGCAGTGGTAGTACAATGTGATGCCTCAGAAACCGGCCTTGGAGCCACACTAATGCAGGATAATCAGCCAATCACATATGCAAGCAGAGCGTTAACTCTAACAGAGCAAGGATATGCTCAAATCGAGAAGGAACTACTAGTGGTAGTATTTGGGTTAGAGAAATTTCACCAGTACACCTACGGTCGACAAGTGGTGGTGCATTCAGATCACAAGCCTTTAGAAAGTATTACAAAGAAGCCACTACTGAATGCCCCAAAAAGACTGCAGCGTATGCTGTTAAGGCTTCAGAAATATGATTTTAACATTTGTTACTGTCCAGGGAAGGATTTACTGATTGCAGATGCCCTAAGCAGAGCTTACTTACCCATCACAAATGAAGAAGAAAAAGACATTGAAAGCATCAATATGTGTGAATATCTGTCTGTCTCAAAAGACAGACTGAAACAAATACAGACCTGCACAGCGGAAGATAAAACTCTACAGATCCTATCGACTGTCATCTTGAAGGGATGGCCAAAACACAAGCAGCATGCTCCAATGGAGGTTTCTCCATTTTTTCACATAAGAGATGAACTCTCTGTGCAGCATGGAATCATCTTTAAAGGAGAAAGAGCTGTCATACCAAAATCCCTTAGAAGAGACATTATAGAAAGATTGCACTCGACTCACTTAGGTGTAGAAGGATGTCTACGTCGTGCACGAGAATATGTTTATTGGCCTGGAATGAATGACCACATAAAAAACTTTATAGCACAGTGTGAAATATGTGCATCGTGCAATGATAAGCAACCGAAAGAGACATTGCAACCACATACAATTCCAAACAGACCATGGTCAAAAGTAGGAACAGATCTGTTCACGTGGAACGACAAGGAATATCTGGTAACTGTGGACTATTTTTCCAACTTCTGGGAGATAGACTACTTACAGGACACAAGGGCCAAAACAGTAATTAAAAAACTCAAGGCCCATTTTGCCAGATATGGCATTCCGGATATTGTGTTCTCTGACAACGCCGCTCAATTTACATCGGAAGAATTCAAAAAATTCAGGGAGAGGTGGGAATTTGAGCACCAGACATCATCTCCTGGATATCCACAGAGTAATGGTAAAGCCGAGTCAGCAGTAAAAACAGCCAAAAGACTCATGCAAAAGGCAAAACAGGCAGGTACAGAGATATACCTGTCTATACTGGACCACAGAAACACACCCACACAAGGCCTAGACACCAGTCCAGCACAGCGGCTTATGAGTAGACGTACAAGGACTCTCCTACCAACTGCATGTCAACTACTAAAGCCAAAGCTTGTGGGCAATGTTAAAGCCAAACTAACGAAGAATTAAGATAGGCAAGCTTTCTATTATAATAAATCTGCAAAAGATCTGCCTGTTCTCCAGAGCAATGACAATGTACGGATTCAGCCAATAGGGAAATATGACAAACACTGGAAAAAAGCGAAGGTTGTACAGAAATTGGGACCACGGTCCTATGAAATTATAACAGAGGAAGGAAGAAGATGGAGGAGAAATCGGAGACATCTGAGAAAAACACAAGAAGGAGATGATACAGGGCCCTGGGAACAGTATATGGACACTCAAAGCGATGAGACTATGAATACCAGCAACAAAGAAACAGGGACTGCTGAGGAGCATAGGGAGGTCTCTAGGCAGAGAGAGACAGTCCCAGAAAATAGACTGCCAGAATCAGAAGAACACCAAGATTTCTGTGAAGAAACCTCATATGTTACGCGAGCTGGCAGAACAATCAGAAAGCCGGCTCACCTCAAGGATTATATCTAATTTATAGCTATGTTCTACTTCACCATTTTGTGTTTGTTATATTTCATTGTTCTTTTATTTAAAAGAGAAAGGATGTAGCAATATGTTATATGCTGTGTATGGCCTCTAGGGGTCTCACTACTTAGATACTGGTACAACTGTGTTATTGTCTCTCTTTGGTTGTAGTTCTAGGGCAGACACATGTATAATGGCAGCTAGAAGCACCTAATAAAATGTCTCCTGTTAACTACAGTGTGTGAGCATCTGAGCAGGATCCACTAACAGAACACAGGGGTTTATTTACTAAAGCGTGTTCATGCAGAATCTGGTGCACCTGTGCATGGTTACCAGTCAGCTTCTAACCTCAGCATCTTCAGTTAAGCTTTAGCAATAAAATCTGGAAGCTTACTGGTTTCTATGCGGAACTGTACAAAATTATGGGCAGCACAGTGGCTAAATGGTTAGCACTTCCGCCTGACAGCACTAGGGTCATTGGTTCAAATCCAAACCACGGCACCACCTGCCTGGAGTTTGCATGTTCTCCCTGTGCCTGCGTGGGTTTCCTCCTGGTACTCCAGTTTCCTCCCACACTCCAAAGACATGCTGGTAGGTTAACTGGCTCTTGTCTAAATTGGCCCTTGTATGTTTATGTATGAATGTAAGTTAAGGACCTTAGATTGTACACCCCTTAAGGGTTAGGGACCAGGGGCAGACTGACCATTTGAAAACTCGGGCACTACCCTAGGGCCTGGGGTCAGTAGGGGGCCCCATGAGATGCCCCTGGTACCTTTTTCATAGGCTTTTTTGAGTTTGGACAAGGACACAGGGGCTCCATGATCCCCTATTGCCCGGAGGCCCCATGAGTTGTCAGTCCACCCCTGTTAGGGACTGATATGAATCTACAATATATATGTAAAGTGCTCTGTAAATTGACGGCGCTATATAAGTACCTGTAATAAATAAATAAACCAGCTTTAGTAAATAAACCCGCAGTATATTATGCAGTGTGTCACCAACATTAAAGCAGAGCTCCACCCAAAAGGGGAAGTTCCGCTTTAAGGACTGCTCCTTGGCTCCCCATTAAGGATTGGCACCTTTGGGGGGCGGGGGGGAGCGGGTACCCGAATTTGACAGGTACCAGCTCCCACTTCCGGTCAGATCGACTAGGTGATCGGAAGCGGAAGGCGTCCTCCCTCCCTGTAGTCATTGGGACACGTGACAGGTCCCAGAAGACTACAGGACCATTCATGAAGCGCAGCGCTACTCGCGCATGCGCAGTGGGTACCCGTCTGTGAAGCCGCAAGCTGTCACAGCCGGGTGCCCACACTGACGATGCCGGCCTCCTGGAATACAGGACGGCCGGTGAAACAGGCTGTGCGGGACACACCACGGGAGCGAGGCACAGGTAAGTGCCAGTTTTTGTAGCTGCTGACTTTTATTTTTTGACAGCGTGAGTGGAAGTCCACTTAAGGGTGGAACTAAAGTTGCGCTGTTACATAATGTGAGCAGGCTTTTTATTTCAGAAGAGACATGCAATAAAATACACCTACCTTCCCTCTTACAGTGATCCCTGGAATGGAAATTGAGCTGAGCATGCACAGCGCAGCTTACAGCAGCTGACCCAATCCATGTTTGCCGCAATGACTAGCTCCTGTGCTAGCACAGAAGTGACGTCATCCGATTAAAATGAATGAAAACCAGCACACAAGAGAAGATGCCAGTATCGGCCCAGGGAGTAATGGGACTGTTGGAGGAAAAGTGAGTATCATTCCCTTTAACACTGCATGTTTTGTAACATAGTCTGTTTTTTTTTATCACCTGCTGATCCTGCCAGACGTTGTTATTTTCCCACTTCCTTTAAGGCCAAGCTGGCCAAAAAATAAAAGGACATGACTATTGCACCAGAGATAGGCTCGTCCACTTCCCCATTACCACCATTACCGTTCCGCACCAACCCCCTTCCCCTTAACCAATTCTACTAACAAAAGACATAACACCAATTTTGGAGTAAATGGCCAACATGGCCTTTTAATAACAACTCAAGTTACAATACACCAACCATTCCTTATAACAGAAAACCCCCCAGAATTGTTGTTGGTCTTCGAAGGCACCCGAAAATGATCCGAAATGCACCTGCGGACAACCATATACACTAGGCCTCCAGCCGCTACCAACCAGCTCGGAGACAACCATACCGTCCGCAGTGCAGCACCACCACCTTCCAGTTAAACCTTGGTTAACTGGGAATGTCCCCGGGCATCCCATACCACGGATGGGTCCCACACCATTGTTGTTTACCTTCCAAATAAGAACCGCCTCCAAAGACCAACAACCGCCACCAACCAGACCGTATAACAGAAACCCCCAGAATTGTCGTTGGTCCTTGAAGGCACCCCAAAACGATCCGAAATGCACCTGCGGACAACCATATACACTAGGCCTCCAGCCACAACCAACCAGCTCGGAGACAACCATACCGTCCACAGTGCAGCACCACCACCTTCCAGTTAAACCTCGGTTAACTGGGAATGTCCCCGGGCATCCCATACCACGGATGGGTCCCACACCAGTGACGTTCACCGTCCAAATAATAACCGCCTCCAAAGACCAACAACCGTCCATTAACCAACATAGTCCCCCCCTTCTACCCGGAGGGACCCAAAACTCACCCAAACAGGGAGGGCGGGAGGGAAGCTCACACTCTTGCCGTCCAGCTAACTGACGCCCCCTCACAGAACCTCCCACCCTAAGGTGCAGCAAAACCCCACCTACACAAACCTCTACCAATCAGCTACCCCCCACTAACAATAACAAATCCCCCTGGAGCTACCTTAACCCTTTCTGCTCTTCCTTCCCCCACTCTGGGCCTAGTCATGTATGCCCTGCGCTATTTCTTCTTTATTTCGCTACGGGCATTTCTGTTGTAAGGGTTGGAACACAGTTTAAAACTGACAGAAGTGCTTATAATGACCATATTTCATTCATATGGTTTAAACCTTCTTTTTCCAAAGGAAGGAAAACTGGCTGCTGTAATTGCTTAAAAATGTTATCCTGGAGGCATGCTTTAAGGAGGATCTTTACCCCAAGCCTCCCCACTCTGGGGTTATTTTGTTTTAATCCCCCCTGGCATTGTCCACTAGGCCAGTGCCAGATTACAGTGCCTTGAAAATGTATTCAATAACAATTCAAAGTATTTTGTCATGTTAAAACCAAAAACGTAAATTTTTTGGGGGGGATTTTATGTGATAGACCAACACAAAGTGGCACATAATTGAGAAGTAGAAGGAAAATGATAAAAGGTTTTCAAAAGTTTTACACATTATTATCTGAAAAGTGCGGCTTGCATTTGTATTCAGTCCCCTTTACTCTGATACCCCTAAAATCTAGTGGAACCAATTGCCTTCAGAAAGCACTTAATTAGTAAATAGAGTCCACCTGTGTGTAATTTAATCTCATTATAAATACAGCTGTTCTGTGAAGCCCTCAGAGGTTTGTTAGAGAACATTAGTGAGCAGATACAACATCATGAAGGCCAAGGAACACACCAGATAGGTCAGGGATAAGGTTGCGGAGAAGTTTAAAGCAGGGCTAGGTTTTAAAAAAATATCCCCAGCTTTGAACATCTCACAGAGCACTGTTCAGTCCATCATTCGAAAACTGAAAGAGTATGGCACAACTGCAAACCTACCAAGACATGGCCATCCACCTAAACTGACAGGCCATGCAAGGAAAGCATTAATCAGAGAAACAGCCAAGAAGCCCGTGGTAACTGTGGAGGAGCTACAGAAATCCACACCTCAGGTGGGAGAATCTGTCCACAGGACAATTATTAGTCGTGCACTCCACAAATTTCGCCTTTATGGAAGAGTGGCAAGAAGAAAGCCATTGTTGAAAGAAAGCCATAAGAAGTCCCATTTGCAGTTTGCGAGAAGCCATGTGGGGGGCACAGCAAACATGTGGAAGAAGGTGCTCTGGTCAGATGAGACCAAAATTGAACTTTTTAGCCTAAATGCAAAATGCTATGTGTGGCGTAAAACTAAGACTGCACATCACCCTGAACACATCACCGTGAAACATGGTGGTGGAAGCATTATGTTGTGGGGATGCGTTTCTTCAGCAGGGACAAGGAAGCTGGTCAGAGTTGATGGGAAGATGGAAGGAGCCAAATACAGGGCAATCTTAGAGGAAAACCTGTTAGAGTCTGCAAAAGACTTGAGACTGGGGTGGAGGTTCACCTTCCAGCAGGACAATGACCCAAAACATACAGCCAGAGCTACAATGGAATGGTTTAGATCAAAGCATATTCATGTGTTAGAATGGCCCAGTCAAAGCCCAGACCTAAATCCAATTGAAAATCTGTGGCAAGACTTGAAAATTGCTGTTCACAGACGCTCTCCATCCAATCTGACAGAGCTTTTTTGCAAAAAAGAATGCGCAAAAATTTTCCTCTCTAGACGTGCAGATGTAGAGACATCCCCACAAAGACTTGCAGCTGTGATTGCAGCGAAAGGTGGTTCTACAAAGTATGAACTCAGGGGGGATGAATACAAATGCACACCACACTTTTCACATATTTCAGTGGAGGCCCCTAGGCAGTGAAATCCTTGGGGTGCCCTCGCAGGTTTTTGGAGGTTTCTTGTGCGTATGCTCTAGTGGGATAACAATAACTTAGTAGTGTGCATGTTGGCCTGTAGATGAAGGTGGCCATCACTACTGTACATTACAAATAGGTAGGCTGCACCAAAATCCTTTACACATTGACAACTGAAAGAAGATGAGCTTTTAGGAGACAAACTGTATTGTGATCCTGATGTCTATTGTTTATGTACTTTAAGTTGTTATTGGGTACATTACATTAATACAGTAATTTCCATATAGAATTATTAATGTAAAGCTGTTGTTTCTTTGAGTTGATTCATTTTTTTCTCTATCTTTTGTAAATTATTTAAGAAAGCTTCATTGTAATTTTCTTTCAAGATCAAATTGATATTATTTTGATCTTTTGTCACAGGGCCCTTAAACAGCTTGGGGCCCATAGGCCGGTGCCTACTCTGCCTATTTGGTAAACCGGCATTGGACTGGGTTGAGCTTTAATGGCATGCTCACCCACTATATGAATCCAGCGTTGTCCAGCTGTAACCCGCAGAAAGCCACCGGCTCTGCATCTGGGTCCATGAAACCATCCCTGCATACTTATCAAACTCAGCTGTGTGGGTGCGTCCATACAGCTGATGCACGTCCTTTCACTTATATGGGCTGCCTGCATGCAACTCACTGCTAGTAGAGAAAAGTAAACAAATGGCTCATTCGCAATGTACGGGCCTCAGCACCCATGTGAAAAACATGACATGACTAATCTCCGAAGTGCACAGAGGTAGCTGACTTATAGAGTGTCACCAGTTCTACAGAAACAATTGAGTACTGTCTGTGATTCTTATTTTATTTGCACTAACATACAGTTTTCAGGACACGCTCTCGGGGTATGTCCCCTTCTCCAAGCAGTACTAATACACAAAGTTTTAGCAGAATGTTAAAAAAAAATAAAAAATCTTTGAGGGAAAAAAAAACAAAAACAAAGAAAACAAATGTACATAGCAATGGAAATAAAGCTAGGATAGTTAATGAAATAAGACAGAAGGAGAGCTATAGATTGGGTGGGGGGAGGCTTTGACAGTCACAGAGGGGGTCAAAAAACTGTTCGATAATGAGTAAGAAATTCCAAGTCTAAATTTAGCGAATTATCTTTTGTGTGAAATAGCACTATCATTTAGATAAAAAGTTTTCCTTTCCTGAAAAGTTTTGAAATTCCCTTTAAGAACTAAGACAAAGTTGAAAGAAATGATGTCCCCTTCTTCAAGGTCCAAGCAGTATTAATAAACAAAGTTTTAGCAGAATGTTAATAAAAAAAAGTCCCTCTGGGAAAAAAACCAAACAAAACAAATGATAGAAAAACAAGGATAGCTGTGAAATAGGACAGAGAGCTTTAGACTGGAGGGGGGGTGACAGTCACAGAGAGGGTCATAGAACTGTTGGATAACGAGTAAGAAATCTCAAGTCTAAATTTAGGCCGTTATCTTTTGTGTCTAATCGAACTATCATTTATAGATCAAAAGTTTTCCTTTCCTGAACAGTTTTGAGATTCCCTTTAAGAACTTTGACATTGAGGTCCTCCATAGTGTGGTCTAGTTGTGAGAAACGATGTCCCACAGGTGTGCAGAATTCATCTTCTTTAAGTTCCTTGATGGTATGTCTGTGCAAATTCATCCTGCTTTGTAACTCCTGTCCTGTTTTGCCAAAATAAGATCCTTTGCTACCTCTTTTGCATTTGATGAGGTACACAACATTACTGGAGGTGCAGCTGTGTGATGCAGAAGGTCCCTCTTGGTGTGGGTCACTCATTGATAGATTGATTTTCTTGCAGTTTACATTGGTTTTTATTGTAGGGTTTGCTTCCATTAGTTGTGACTTCATAATTAGAATGAAGTTTCCTACTGATTAGCTTATGTCTGAGGTTGGGGGGTTGTCTGAAAGCCAGTATTAGGGGTTGTTGGAATATGTATTTCAGAGTTCCATCCTCTGTTATGATGGGTTGCAAATCTTTGATGATCTTTTTTATCCCTTTTAGTGCTGGATTGTATGTGGTTACTTGGTATTTGTTTGTTTTTTTCTGTTTGTATTGGAGGAGATTTTCCCTTTGGGTTTTCAAGGCTGTGTTTGTGCTGGTATTGATAGTTTTGTCCTTAGAACACTAGCAGACTCCTTCCATGAGACAGTTTCCGAGGTGTTTATCTCTGGCTTCTGGGTCAGAGCATATTCAGTGGTATCTGATGGCCTGGCTGTGTCTGATGGCCCTTTAGTGTGTTGGGGGTGAAAACTGGAAATGTGTAGATAGTTACATCCATCAGTGGGTTTCTTGTATATTGAAGTGTGAAGATGTAGCAAAGGATCTTATTTTGACGAAACAGGACAGGATGAATTTGCACAGACACACCATCAAGGAACATAAAGAAGAAGAATTCTGCACACCTGTGGGACATCCTTTCTCTCAACCAGATCACACTATGGATTACCTCAATGTCAAAGTTCTTAAAGGGAATTTCAAAACTGTTCAGGAAAGGAAAACTTTTGATCTATAAATGATAGTTCAATTAGACACAAAAAATAATGGACTAAATTTAGACTTGAGATTTCTTACTCGTTATCCAACAGTTCTATGACCCTCTCTGTGACTGTCACTCCCCTTCCAGTCTATAGCTCTCTGTCCTATCTCACCAACTATCCTTGTTTTTTTAACATTTGTTTTGTTTGTTTGTTTTTTCCCCCAGAGACTGTTTTTCTTTAACATTCTGCTAAAACGTTGTCTATTCATACAGCTTGGACCTTGAAGAAGGGGACATACCCCGAAAGCTTGTCCTGAAAAATTGTATGTTAGTGCAAATAAAAAAGTATCACAGACAGTACTCGGTTGTTTCGTTCAAAAGTCCACTAATACTGCTACATTCACCAATTCTAAAAATCAGACACAATCCTGCATTGCCATCTACTGGTCAGTCTTCATATTACATATTAAAGATGTACAAAGAACTTAACATTTCAATGCTCAAAAAAGGAGGAGGCCCACATCTATGCTGTAGAGCAGGGGTCTCCAAACTTTCAAAACAAGGGGCCAGTTCACTGCCCTTCACATATTAGGGGGGCCGGACTGTGGCTAGTAGAAAATGAATTGGTGAGAGTAAAAAATGCCATAGGCACCAAGTCAATGGGAGTAACAAAATTAAATCATTGGTGTCAGTGAAAGAAATAATGCTCCACCATTGGTAAAGTGGAAGGAATAGTGCACCATCATTAGCACCAGTAGGAGAAATAGTGTACCATCATTGGTACCATTGGGGGGAATAGTGTCCCATCATTGGCACCAGTGAGAGGAACAGTGCCCCATCATTGGTATCAGTGGGAGGAATAGTGCCCCATCATTGGTATCAGTGGGAGGAATAGTCTCCCATCATTGGTATCAGTGAGAGGAACAGTGCCCCATCATTGGCATCAGTGGGAGGAATAGTCTCCCATCATTGGTATCAGTGAGAGGAACAGTGCCCCATCATTGGCATCAGTGGGAGGAATAGTTCCCCTTCATTGGTATTAGTGGGAGGAATAGTGCCCCGTCAGTGGTATTATTAGGAGGAATAGTGACCCATCATTGGAACCAGTGGGAGGAATAGCGTCCCATCACTGGCACCATTGGGAGGAATAGTGTCCCATCCTTAGTATCATTAGAAGGAATAGTGCCTCATCATTGGTACCATGGGGGGAGTAGTGTCCCATCATTGGCAGCAGTGAGAGGAATAGCCTCCCATCATTGGCACCAGTGGAAAGAACAGTGCCCCATAATTGGTATCAGTGGGAGGAATACAGCCCCTTCATTGGTATCATTAGGAGGAATAGTGCCCCATCATTGGTATCAGTGGGAGGAATAGCGCCCCTTCATTGGTATTATTAGGAGGAATAGTGCCCCATCATTGGTATCAGTGGGAGGAATAGTGCCCCATCATTGGTATCAGTGGGAGGAATAGCGCCCATTCATTGGTATTATTAGGAGGAATACTGCCACATCATTGGTATCAGTGGGAGGAATAGTGTCCCATCATTGGTATCAGTGGGAGGAATAGTGCCCCATCATTGGTGTCAGTGGGAGGAACAGTGTCCCATCATTGGTATCAGTGGGAGGAATAGTGCCCCATCATTGGTATAGGTGGGAGGAATAGTGCCCCATCATTGGTATCAGTGGGAGGAATAGTGCCTCATCATTGGTATCAGTGGGAGGAATAGTGCCCCATCATTGGTATCAGTGGGAGGAATAGTGCCTCATCATTGGTATCAGTGGGAGGAATACTGTCCCATCATTGGTATCAGTGGGAGGAATAGTGCCCCATCATTGGTATCCGTGGGAGGAACAGTGCCCCATCATTGGTATCAGTGGGAGGAATAGTGCCCCATCATTGGTATCAGTGGGAGGAATAGTGCCCCATCATTGGTATCAGTGGGAGGAACAGTGCCCCATCATTGGTATCAGTGAGAGGAATAGTGCCCCATCATTGGTATCAGTGGGAGGAACAGCACCTCTTCATTGGTATTATTAGGAGGAATAGTGCCCCATCATTGGTTTCAGTGGGAGGAATAGTGCCCCATCATTGGTATCAGTGGGAGGAATAGTGTCCCATCATTGGTATCAGTGGGAGGAATAGTGCCCCATCATTGGTATCAGTGGGAGGAATAGTGTCCCATCATTGGTATCAGTGGGAGGAATAGTGTCCCATCATTGGTATTATTAGGAGGAACAGTGCCCCGTCATTGCTATCAGTGGGAGGAATAGTGCCCCATCATTGATATCAGTGGGAGGAACAGCACCCCTTCATTGGTATTATTAGGAGGAATAGTGCCCTATCATTGGTATCAGTGGGAGGAATAGTGCCTCATCATTGGTATCAGTGGGAGGAATAGTGTCCCATCATTGGTATCAGTGGGAGGAATAGTGTCCCATCATTGGTATCAGTGGGAGGAACAGCACCTCTTCATTGGTATTATTAGGAGGAATAGTGCCCCATCATTGGTATCAGTGGGAGGAATAGTGTCCCATCATTGGTATCAGTGGGAGAAATAGTGCCTCTTCATTGGTATTATTATGAGGAATAGCGCCCCATCATTGGTATCATTATAAGGAATAGTGTCCCATCACTGACACCATTGGGATGAATAATGCCCCATCATTGATATCAGTGGGAGGAACAGCACCCCTTCATTGGTATTATTAGGAGGAAAAGTGCCCCATCATTGGTATCAGTGGGAGGAATAGTGCCCCATCATTTCTAACAGTGGCGGAATAGTGCCCCATCATTGGTATCAGTGGGAGGAACAGTGTCCCATCATTGGTATCATTAGGAGGAATAGTGCCCCATCACTTGCACCATTGGGAGGAATAGTGCCCCATCATTGGTATTAGAGGGAGGAATAGTGCCCCTTCATTGGTATTAGAGGGAGGAATAGTGCCCCATCATTGGTATTATTAGGAGGAATAGTGTCCCATCACTGACACCATTGGGAGGAATAGTCTCCAATCATTGATATCAGTGGGAGGAACAGCACCCCTTCATTGGTATTATTAGGAGGAATAGTGCCTCATCATTGGTGTCATTTGGAGGAATAGTGCCCCATCATTGGTGTCAGTGGAAAGAATGATGCCTCGTATCGGTGGAAGGAATAATGCCCCAAGGGCCCGATAAAAAAAAGCAAAGGGCCACATCCCGCCCATGGGCCACAGTTTGGAGACCCCCTGCTGTAGAGTATGCCAGAATAATGCAACCCAAACTGGAAGGGTATCCGGTGCAGCCCTCCTGAAACTGGGGAAATTCAGTGCTAAAAAACACAAACAGAAAGGGTGCAAACACCTATTGCATTATCTTCAGCACTTTATTAGGTGAAGTAAATAAAAATATACTCAGAAGCCTGATAGGCTGAAAGCATGTAAACACACAAGGCACAGTATACAGATGTCCGCTATCCAGCTCCAACTTCTAAATGGGTGACTGAGCTTGCTGACGCGTTTTGGGGAACTTGCTCTGAGGAAAGGGGCAAGTTCCCCGAAACACATCAACTGGCTTAGTCACCCATTTTCTAGTTTGAGCTGGATAGCAGACATCTGTATACCGTGCCTTGTTTACATGCTTTCAGCCTATCGGGCTTGTGAGCAGGAGCGGGCTGATCATTTGGAAACTCGGGTACTGCCAGAGGGCCCGGGGTCAGTAGGGGGCCCCATGAGATGCCCCTGGTACCTTTTTCATAGGCTTTTTTGAGTTTGGGCAAGAACACAGGGGCCCCATGATCCCCTATTGCCCAGGGGCCCCATGAGTTGTCAGTCCGCCCCTGCTTGTGAGTATATTTTTATTTGCTTTACCTAATAAAGTGCTAAAGATAATGCACTAGGTGTTTGCGCCTTTTCTGTTATTACACATGCACAGCATATTCAGCCTGGATGGTATTTGACATAAATGAATAAAATCTAACCATTGTAAGCACCCCTATCAGTGGTAAATGGTTTGACTCAGCCCTCTAACTGCCACTTTTGCTGGATAGCGTTGTCTGTTAATAGAAGTTAAAAAATAACAGACTTACTGGCCAGAACACTCTTCTTTTAGACACTTTAACAAATGGTTTTTTTTTCACAGAAAATGACATAATTACATCTGCTAAGAATCTGAACAATATTTTTGCACAGTATAAAAATGTAAATTGATAACATTTATAATAGAAAAAGTAAATTCTAATTCAAATGATCATGTCTGAATCTTATCAATACTTATGTTCTCATATATACAGTTTTTTTATATTTCAGTTTGTAACAGACACCAGCCAAAAAAAAGCGGGAGAAGGTTATTTTTTAGTAGTTGTATAGGACGCTTTCTGTAAATGTTTCTTTTTAAGCCAGGACTTGTGTTATCAGAGTCCCCCACACGGTATAGTGGCTGTACCCCAAGAGTCCCCCACACGGTATAGTGGCTGTACCCCAAGAGTCCCCCACACTGTATAGTGGCTGTACCCCAATAAGTGTGACACCACCTTTAATACTCCTCTATATTGTCCATACCTCCTCTAAAAAAACTGCTAAAAGCATAACTCCGGAAAAAAAATGGTTTAAAGTAAAAAAGCCCCCCCCCCCCCCACAGTTGCTTGAAGTAGAGAGCAGAAGAGGATGCAAAACTTATTGCAAGCGGTAATACCATTTTTTTTCCCTAAGATCTCCTTAGACTTCCAGTTTGACTGATGCCCAGTCTCGTTCAGCCTGGAAGACCAAGGGCTCATTTGCATGTATGGCCGCCCTTGCCACCCCTCTGAAAAGTGATCTGTGGTGCGACTGTTGCACAGCCCATAGACTTGCATGGGTCATGTTCAGCAGCAGTAATACTCGCCATATGTGAGATGCAGTTTATTTTTTGCCATGATGCTGTGCTTTGCAGCTGCTGCACGTGTACAGCCCTGAGCAGCTACATGTTAGTGTTCAGGTGGGCAGTTGGGGGGGGTTGGTAAATCTAAGGCTCAACCCCCGGCCGCATGTGTAAATGAAGCCTTAAGTTGGCTATAAGTTACTAGAATTTTGTTGGCCAACTTAAGGGAAATCCTGTGAGCGTAGGGTAATATGCCACCAGGGGCAGACTGACCATTTGGAAACTTGGGCACCGCCCGAGGGCCCGGGGTCAGTAGGGGGCCCCATGAGATGCCCCTGGTACCTTTTTCATAGGCTTTTTTGAGTTTGGGCAAGGACACAGGGGCCCCATGATCCCCTATTGCCCGGGGGCCCCATGAATTGTCAGTCCGCCCCTGTATGCCACCTAAAGGGGCATCTCAATGGTGTACTTTATTCACAGTGGAATGATGCAAAGAGTGATGCTGATGTAATCATACCAGAGCCGCTTTTTGCATTATTGAGGGCCACGCAACATTGGTCAAAGAGAAAGAGGACCAGGCTATAAACATGTGTGAAAGCAAAGTATATTAAAAAATGTACAAGGAAGTGGAAAAGGAAAAGAAGGTGGTGGGGGGGGGGGGGGTAGGGATTTGGGGGCTGAGCCCAATTCTGGACTCTAAAGTGAATTTGTGCCAAGTGGCCATTTGCGAAAGAAAGGTAATGAGTCGAGTGCTCTCCATACCCAGATAGAAAGGTAAGTATATTGATGATCAAAACCGAATATAAATAAAATTTAGTGCAGTTTAAAATACATATATACATGTGCCCTGTTTGGGCCTTTTCAATAAAAGTGCAATGGTAAAAGAGCAGAACCTGGACCAACTAATCAGAATATATCTTCTACTACTGCAGCTTGTATAAAGAGAATTTTGATTGGTTGATGTTAGCTATTGCACTTTGTGTGTCGATTATGCTCATGATGGTCAATATCCCATTTCTGCTTCTTCCAATGGTTGGCCTGCGCTGTAGTCTGGATCTCTCACACACAGGAACAGCAGGAACAGCAGAACCAATTTTTACAGCATATCCTCCTGGGAAATTGTGGCTCGGAGACAGACTCTTGGCAGCTGCCCGTGGGCTGCCTGCTGATCGGAACGTTCTTTGCAAAAACTTTGAGTTCTGAATCTGCGTCCAAAGTCTTGCTAGCCGACCGTGGGCTATCCTTCTCAGACTTCACTGCTAAAAACGCAGTTAGGTCCAGGTCTAGCATGGCCACTCCACCACGAGGTGTTGGCGTGTTTTGGCGGCACTGAGGGCAGGGGATCCATCTTTGCTCGTTGGTCACGGAATCGAGGCGACGGATGCAGGCCTGGCAGAAGGTGTGACCGCAGTAAAGCCGCCTGGGAAGCCTGTTGGTGAGGTTGTAGTTGGAGAAACAGATGATGCAATCGATCTTATGACTACTGCATTTCACTTCGGCTTCGTATGGAAGGCTACTGGTGATGTTAAGCTCTGCCTTGCTGCCACATTCAGGGTTGTTGTTGCTGTGAAACATCATCAGTCTGAAAAGATACAACAGAGAAAGATTGTTTAATTTTATACACTAATCTCAAGTGATAACCAAATGAACCACAGATAGATAAAGTGGTTGTAAACCCGAGACATGAAATATGGACAAAGCATATCACTCTATAGTGTACACTTGTTTCAATTAAGAGCATTAAGGGTCATTTCTCTCTGCTGCTTCGTTCCTCTGATATCAGTATGAATCGCATCTGGCAAATTGTCCTGACACCAAGAGAAAAAAGGTGAAGGAGGGAGCCCCAGCACACAGCCTGTGATTGACACCCTCCGCTCTCTTCCTGTGTGCTGTGTAAAGGGGGTGGGGGTTGTCCCTTCCTTCCAATCAGCCCTCAGAACTTTACTCACTGAGCTCTGCAGTGTGTTATTTCAGCTCTCAGCTCCCTGTTTTCTGAAGGCTCAGACAAGCTTTTTAAATTCTGGACTTTCAATAGATGTAGAGGAGAGAAAAATGTAAAGTAATGAACTTGGGGGCTAAACATTTGAACACAAGTTACTCACTAGGGGGAGAACCTTTGAGGGAATCCAGGATGGAAAAAGATCTGGGGGTCCTAGTAGATGACAAACTCAGCAACGGCATGCAATGCCAAGCTGCCGCAAGTAACGCTAGCAGAATATTAGCATGCAATAAAAAAGGTATCTACTCAAAAGGCAAAACTATAATCCTACCACTCTAAAAAAAACTCTGGTTCGGCCACATCAGCAGTATGTTGTCCAGTTCTGGTCACCAGTCATCAGGAAGTGTCACGGTGTAAGGTCAGGTTCAGAGACCAGTTGCTATAGCAGTAAAAGGCTTACCTGGAACCAGCAGGATAGGTACACCAGCGGATCCCCCTGGGAATGACGCAGGCTCACCTGAGGTGCGGGGTCTAAGTATTAACTGGTATTCACCAGTGCTCCTAATGGTGGAGATGGATTGGGCTGCGTGTTAATACCAGGTCGCAGATCTCAGGATCACCCCACCAGGGAATGAGCAGACTGGGAACCAATAGCGGATCAACAGGTTAGGGATCAGACGAAAGCAGAGTCGGTCACAAGCCAAGGGTCAGTCACAAATGGTACCAGATCAATCGTGGTCAGGAACAAGCCAAAGGTCAGTAGCGGAGGTGTAGACAGCAGCAGGAACAGTAGCAGGATATTGGCTGGAAAGGCACAATAATCTGGCAAGGAGGAAGTCCAAGGACATGGCTTATATAGGAAGTTCATGGGAGGAGCAAGGAGTTCAAGGTTCAAGAGCAAACAAGGCACAAGGCAGGATTATCCAATAGATGAGGCAAAGTGTTGTCCAGCATCCCAGGTAGTTCAGTGAGTAGAGTTACTGCCTGACACAGTAGAAGTCCCAGGTTCAAGTCCAGGCCCTGACAGTACTCCCCTCCTCCCAGGACGTCCTCTGGACGTCTTAGGACTAGGCTTGCGTGGAAACCTCTGGTGGAATTCTCTTGTTAGTCTAGGAGCATGAACATTCTCCTCAGGCTCCCAAGAATTTTCTTCTGGTCCATATCCTTCCCATTGAACCAGATACTGTAACTTATTCCTAAAGATCCTGGAATCAAGGATTTTCTCCACCACAAATTCTTCTTCACCCTGTACCTCAACAGGTGGAGGAGGTGAAAAAATTCTTCCAGGGAAAGGATATTCCTGAAACGGTTTGAGTAGTGATATATGAAAAACAGGGTGAATCCTCATACTATCCGGAAGCTGTAAGCGAAAGGTGACTGGGTTGATTTGGGCAGAAATCTGAAAAGGACCCACAAACTTTTGACCCAACTTAGCAGATGGCACCTGGACCTTCAAATTCTTTGTTGATAACCAAACTTTTTCACCCACATGAAACGTAGGAAGTGTTCTCCGGTGTCTGTCTGCAGACTTTTTGTAATACTCCTGAGCTTCCCTCAAAGTCTCAATCAATTTCTCTTGAATCTCCTGCAATGTAGTTAGTCTATCGGTAACAGCAGGGATTGGAGTTGTGATAGGGAGATCAGGAATAAAAACTGGATGGTAACCGGCGTTTAAGTAAAAAGGACTTTGAGAGGTGGAACTATGTTTAGAATTGTTGTATGTAAACTCTGCAGTGGGAAGACAGTCCACCCAGTCATCCTGAAGATAAGTGACAAAGCATTGAAGATACTGTTCCATTGTTTGATTAGTTCTCTCAGTCTGACCATTAGACTGGGGATGAAAAGCAGAGGACAGATTAATTGTAACACCTAAGGCTGAGCAAAAACTTCTCCAGAATTTTGAAGTAAACTGCACACCTCTGTCAGACACCACATCATCAGGGATTCCATGCAGTTTAAAAATTTCTCGAACCATCAATTCAGCAGTCTGTTCAGCAGTGGGCACCCCCTTAACTGGAACAAAATGGGCCATTTTAGTGAGACGGTCAACCACTACCAAAATGGTGGTCATTCCTTTTGAGGGAGGTAAATCCACCACAAAATCCATAGAAATAGACCCCCATGGTCTTGATGGAACAGGGAGTGGCTGAAGCAACCCCAAAGGGGAGGCTCGGGGAATCTTATTGCGTGCACAGGTCAAGCATGAGGTCACATAGCGTTTGACATCTTTCTTGTACCCCGGTCACCAAAAGGAACGTGATAATAGTTCTTCGGTCTTAGCGACTCCAAAATGCCCAGCAAGTTTGGAATCATGAACCAACTTGAGAGCTTCCACCCGAACAGATTCAGGTACATAAAGATGATGTCCTTGAATCCAAAAGCCATTCTTATAAGTCAGGTTAATGTCCGTAGGTGGATGATTGTGAAGTGGGTCATTCTCATACCCCTCTTTAAGAAGATTCAAGAATGCCTTAGGACTTGTGGTCCCTAGAAAGTTCTTTTGAGGCAGGATTGTGCATTCAGAAGTGTTCTCCTGGAGAGGCCCAGACGACATTCGTGATAAGGCATCAGCCTTTCCGTTTCTTGACCCAGGTCGATATGAGATAATAAAATTGAACCTGGAAAAGAACAGTGACCAACGTGCTTGTCTAGAAGACAATCTCTTGGCAGAACGGATGAATTCTAGATTTTTATGATCCGTGAAGACAGTCACAGGATGCTTAGCCCCTTCCAACAGATGCCTCCATTCGGAAAAGGCTTCCCTAATTGCCAGCAACTCCTTATTCCCAATGTCATAATTCCTTTCAGCAGATGACATCAAACGAGAAAAATAAGCACAGGGATGAAGCTGCATTTTTTCTCCTCGTCACTGAGAAATGATAGCTCCCACGGCGGAGTCTGAGGCATCCACTTCCACAATAAAAGGTAGCTCAGGATCAGGATGTACCAATATTGGTGCAGATGTGAAGAGAGTCTTTAGCTTACTAAAAGCAGTTTGTGCCTCAGTTGACCATGCAAAGGGCACTCCTTTCTTTGTCAGCTGTGTAATTGGTGCTATTACCTTAGAGAAGTTTCTTATGAATTTCCTGTAAAAGTTTGCAAATCCAATAAATCGTTGTATTTCCTTAACGTTTCCAGGGGCAGTCCAATCCACCACTGCCTTGATCTTTTCAGGATCCATGCTCACTCCTTCTGAAGAAACGATATATCCCAAGAACTGGATCTGGGCTCGTTCAAACTCACACTTCTCCAGTTTGATGTAGAGTCGGTTCATCCTTAACCTTTTGAATACAGTGCAGACATGCTTGCGATGCTCCACCAGGTTGTCCGAAAAGATGAGGATATCGTCCAGATAAGCAATAACAAACTGGTCCAACAAATCTCGAAACACATCATTTATGAAGTGCTGAAAAGTCGCGGGAGCATTACATAGGCCAAAAGGCATAACTAGGGACTCAAAGGGGTTTATTTACTAAAGCTGGAGAGTCCAAAATCAGACTCCCTTCTGCATAGAAACCAATCAGCTTCTAACCTCAGCTTGTTCAATGAAGCTTTGGCAATGAAACCTGGAAGCTGATTGGTTTCTATGCAGAAGTGAGTCTGATTTTGGACTCTCCAGCTTTAGTAAATAAACCCCAAAGTGTCCATATCTGGTTCTAAAGGCAGTCTTCCATTCGTCGCCTTGACGCATGCGTACCAGGTTATATGCCCCCCGTAAGTCAAGTTTTGTGAAGACTTTGGCAGAGCGGAGTCTTTCCAACATCTCTGCGATTAAAGGGAGTGGGTAACGGTTTTTAACAGTGATTTTATTCAAGCCCCTAAAATCAATGCATGGACGCAAGGTGGAGTCCTTTTTCTCAACAAAGAACAGGGCTGCTCCTGCAGGAGATGTTGAGGGTCTGATAAAGCCCTTCTCCAAATTCTCATCAAGCCACTCCCTTAGCACCTTTAACTCAGGTTCTGATAAATTGAAAATGCGGCTGAATGGTATTTCTGCTCCTGGAAACAGTTCAATGGGACAATCATATGGACGATGAGGAGGTAGTTGATCCGCATTTTTCTTATCACAGACGTCTCGAAACTCATGGTATTGTGGAGGCAGATTGTCATATGACTGTGTAGTTACCATATCATCCTGTGATTTCCTGATTGGTAGACAACTTGTAGCACATGGTTTCCTACAATGTTCCTCACAATGGGGGGATGTAAAATTTATGGTCCGTGCTCCCCAGTTGACGAAGGGATTATGGGTAGTAAACCAAGGGATGCCCAGGATGACAGGAAATTTAGGTGATATAATCAGCTGAAAGCTGATGGTCTCAAAATGGTCAGCCTGAAATTGGAGTACTAGAGGAACTGTTTCATGAGTAACTGGTCCTGATGATAAAGGTGAACCATCAACTGTCTCCATATCAATAGGGGCAGATTTGTTTCTCCTGAGAATATTATTATTGTGGGCAAACCCTATGTCCATAAAGTTTCCCCCAGCCCCAGAGTCCAGCATAGCAGAACAAGGAATTTCATGGCCCTCAGTAAAAAGTTTGATAGGGACAACAAAATGAGACTGTTTAGGACCAACTTTATTTTCTTCATCAATCAATGGGGAGATAGACTGGGTAATTGAATTTATGCGTTCAGGCAGGATAACATCAGTCGCAGCAATTGTTCTTTTGGCTTTATTAGGACAATTGACTGCGTAATGCCCAGAGTCCCCACAGTATAAACATAAATTCTCCAAACGTCTTCTCTCCTTCTCTTGAGTAGAAATTGATCTTTTAACTTTTATCTACTTGCATAGGTTCAGGTGTGTTATAATCTGAAGAAATGTTTAAATCCTTCTGACTGAACTGATTAGCAGAAAAACGCATGCCACCATTACTTCCCAATCTCTCCTTTCTTCTTTCTGTCAGTCTTTGGTCAATCCGAATGCATAATTGGATGAACTCCTCAAGATCGTTAGGAGTCTCTACTCTGGCGAGCTCATCCTTCACCTGTTCAGAGAGCCCCTGCCGGAACTGACTCTTTTGCGCTGCTGGGTTCCAGGTGGTGTCTGAGATCCAGTGTCGAAATTCAGTTGTATACTCCGCAACAGGGCGTCTACCCTGCCTCAAACTATGCAGCTTTGCTTCAGCGGTAGCGCAGCGGTTGGGATCATCAAAGACCTGGTTCATTGCAGTCACAAAAGTCGCAAAACTGTTTAACATTGCATTGTTTTGCTCTATATAGGGAGAGGCCCAAGCTAGGGCTTCCTCAGTCAGGAGGTTTATAACAAACAATACCTTCTGCCTCTCAGTATTAAATGCAGCAGGTTGCATCTGGAAATAAATGCGGCATTGGTTAAGGAAACCCCTGTAGTGGCGGCGGTCTCCATTGAACTTGAGTGGCAGAGGCATGCGTGTATTAGCAACATCGCGGGAGCACATGTCCAGCAATCGTGTCTGCAGAGCATGGATCTCTTCCTGTTGCCCCTCTACTACACTTTGCAGTTCAGCAAATTTCTTTTGGTAGGTAACACCAAACTCTTGTAGCTCTGAAATTTGCTGCCTGACAGGAGCCATGGCATTTGCTATAGCGGCCTCCATGTGTGGGCCAGATTATTCTGTCACGGTGTAAGGTCAGGTTCAGAGACCAGTTGCTATAGCAGTAAAAGGCTTACCTGGAACCAGCAGGATAGGTACACCAGCGGATCCCCCTGGGAATGACGCAGGCTCACCTGAGGTGCGGGGTCTAAGTATTAACCGGTATTCACCAGAGCTCCTAATGGTGGAGATGGATTGGGCTGCGTGTTAATACCAGGTCGCAGATCTCAGGATCACCCCACCAGGGAATGAGCAGACTGGGAACCAATAGCGGATCAACAGGTTAGGGATCAGACGAAAGCAGAGTCGGTCACAAGCCAAGGGTCGGTCACAAATGGTAGCAGATCAATCGTGGTCAGGAACAAGCCAAAGGTCAGTAGCGGAGGTGTAGACAGCAGCAGGAACAGTAGCAGGATATTGGCTGGAAAGGCACAATAATCTGGCAAGGAGGAAGTCCAAGGACATGGCTTATATAGGAAGTTCATGGGAGGAGCAAGGAGTTCAAGGTTCAAGAGCAAACAAGGAACAAGGCAGGATTATCCAATACATGAGGCAAAGTGTTGTCCAGCATCCCAGGTAGCTCAGTGAGTAGAGTTACTGCCTGACACAGTAGAAGTCCCAGGTTCAAGTCCAGGCCCTGACAGGAAGGATGTGCTGGAGCTGGAGAGAGTCCAGAAAAGGGCAACAAAGTTAACAAGGGGAATGGAAGGCCTCAGTTACGAGGAAGGACTACAAACATACAAACATTAAACGTATTCTTCCTGGAGAAGAGACGCTTGAGAGGAGATATGATAGCGAAATACAGGTACCTCAGTGGTGATTCTAGCATAGGGAATAGACAATTCAGTCTCAGGGAGTATAAGAAGACACAGGGCCAATCAATGAAAGTGGAGGAGTAGCAGTTTAACCCTAAAGTGATTCTAAATTTTTTTATTTTTTAAATAACAAACATGTTTATACTTATCTGCCGTGTGTATTGGTTTGGCACAGAGCAGATGGGATCCTCCTCTTCTTGGGTCTCCCGCAGACTCTCCTGGCTCCTCCTCTCTGTCGGGTGACCCCACATCAAGCAGCTTGCTATGGGGGCACCCACTGCTCCGTGTATCCATTCACACATGGAGCCACGACAGCGCCCCACTCCCTCTCTCTTCCCATTGTCTCACTGGCTGTCTCAGCCAATAAGGAGAGGGAGTTCCTGGACAGCCAAGACTCCAGTGCACATTGCTAGATTGAGAGGGGGCTTAGGTGAGTATTAGAGGGGTCTGGGGAGGATGCTGCACAGAGAATGTTTTTTACCTTCATGCACAGAATGCATGAAGGTAAAAAACCTTGAGCCTTTACAACCACTTTAAACTACGTGGGGGGAGGGGGGTCACTATCAATGCAGTAATGATGTGGAACTCACTTCCACCATCAGTAGGGTCAATGGGAAGTATTGATAGTTTAAAAATTAAAAAAAAAACCTCTTAGATGGGCATCTTAGCGAGCACAATATACAAGGATATGGGATATGATTTTTAACATGAGCGCACACACGTACACGCATTGAACTAGGTGGACTGGTGTCTTTATTCATTTTTACAAACTACTGTATGTAACTATGTAAGAGAAGACTGCAGATAAACAAGTACAACTTATGTTGGTGGATATGTTTCATCTCTGTATCTTCTGAGGCCAGCCACTTCACTGGGTAAATGTAAGGGGGTTTACTGGTCTTGTGACCACATAGGAAGCTAAAAGAATGTACAGGAAAGTACAAATTTCTCCAAGTACTCCCAGCAGTTGAAATTATATTTGCTATGTAGAAGGGCCACACTTTAATAAGACGGTATTGCATGGAAAAGCTAGTCTGTGTTGTTGGTATTTATTTTCTGCTGCTGTCACATGTTTAATAGAAGTGTTACTTTGTGGGGGAAGGGCCTGAACATGGGGCCGGGAGGCTGTTGAGCACAGGAGCTCCTAACACCCGCCATGCAGATTAGACCTGTGCCAGACTCTCCTTGATGGTACCCCAGTGAGCTTACCTGCGCTGGACGGTGGCTCTGGTCAGGGGTCTGGGAAGAGCTGGCAGGACTGGCAAGGACCACGTGGCGACCGGCGGTGGTGTGAGCCCAGCGAGCAGGGCGGCGCTGCAGCAGTGTGGGGCTGAGATCCCGGCTCCTGGCAGGTATGGTGCTCGCCTACAGAGATGCTTCTGGGAGAGGACCCTGAAGAAAGGTAGAAGGCGGAGGTGCCTGAAGGACCCCGGGGGTGCCTGCACCCACGGGGCTGTGCCAGCTAGCGACTAGACGCTCCACCCGTCCAGAGATAGGCTGATAGTCTGGGAGCCCAAGAGACCCGAAGACATCCGAGGATGAGGCACTGCTAATAACAGCCCAGTCCCCACTCAGGATACGATTCGGGACAGGAGTCTCACAGCAGGACAGGAGAGGTACATAGAGGCAGAGGAAATCGGAACCTTGGAGGGTGAGGGTGAGTTGCCAAGGATGATGTAAACTTCTACTATCTTTGTTATTTGTATTTGTAAAGGTATATCTGAGACGTGGAGCTGGGTGGTCAGAAGACCAAGGAATGTGAGGAGCACAGAGGCCAAACATCGATGTAAAGAACATAAATATATTTAAAGTGTCCTAGGACTGTACAAGTTTCTTGAGAGGAGTGGAAAAGAGGGACTTTTTCTTTCTCCCTGTCTCAGATCTGACAATACTGTATTTTGAACTTTTGAGTTAAAATCTACGGTGAGTCAATATGAAGAACAGATCCGCTAAAGGGGGGTGAGTAAAACCCCTGCAACTCAATGCAAATACTAGTACAATAAAGAAATATATGCCATTGCAAGAAAAAAGCCAAGAGATAGAAGGCATGGAGAAACAACAGGAAGGAAGTAGGAAATATGAAGGTGAGCAGTCTAAATTATCAATTGGAGTAAGGGAGGGGAATGAGATCAACGAATCTATAATTGTCGAAAATGTAATCGATCAAAAAGTTTTGGAACAACAGAGAACAATATCACAAATTCCTACAAGAACAGAGATGACGGAAATGTTCGCAAAGTTAGGGTTTTCCATGAAAAATGAAATGGTGATATTTCACAAGGATCTGGGATTAATGTTAACAAGGGTAGAAGAAGTGGCGGAGAAAACAGAGATACAAGCCCAGCAGATCATTAATCTGTAGAAGTAGCAGAGGAGATGAGAAGGGAACAGAGGAAGTTCTCTTTTAAACTGGAGGATCAAGAGAACAGAGAGAGAAGAAATAATCTAAGGGTCCGAGGATTACCAGAAGATTTGCATGAGGAGGACATTAGGGAAAAAATAAGGAGAGTGTTTAACTCTAACTTAACTTTAATGGACAGGTCAGTCTTAGATCCTTTGAAAATTGAGAGAGAATTAACGGGCTAAGACGCCCGCCAGGATTAGCATCAGACATCCCTAGAGACATGATTGTCCATTTTCACCATTATGAGGATAGGGAGAGAATATGGAAAAAATTGTGGGAGAACCCTGAAATAAGATTCGGAGAATCGAACTTGCAGGTTTTTGTGGACATTGCATCCGCGACACTAGGGAAAAGAAGATTGCTGAAACCTTTATTGGATCAGATGCGGGAGAAAATAGTGTGACACAACTGGGGGTTCCTGGCATGTCTGATTGGATGGAAGGATGGGAAGTCGGCAAGGTTAAGATTTCCAGAAGAACTCAGTGACTTTTGTGAAAAACTGGAACTGAAGAATGTGGACGATGAGGGATGGTCAGAGGGGCTAAATAAAAGTGTAATGTTGAAAAAAGAGAAGTAGCAGCCAGTTTGTAAAAAGAAAGAATAGATGGAGTTTGGGATGGGGGGATGGGTGATGGAGAGATCTTAGGGTGAGTGGAGAGAAGGGGGGCAGTAAATTTTGTTCTGCCCCCCATCCACTATCCCCCTCTTTTTCTTTTTTTTTTCTTCCTCTCTCTGTCTCCCACCGCTCCTCCTCCCTTCTCCCTCTTTTAGTACTCTTAGTGAGTTGCTGAGGAAGTAGTAAAATAGAGAGAGCGGTGTGTCAGGATTCTAAATAGTCGAATAGGTTTCAAATTTATGTTGAGAACTGGGGGTAAGATCAAGTGCACATGTTCAGAGTTGTACCCCAGAAAAGGAATCATTAATGGGGGAATCTCACGCCAGATTCGAGAGCAATGTGCAGGCCAGGGGTTTTTTAGTAGTAGGTTAGGGAGGGGAGGGGGAGGGAGGAGTAGTGGAGGGAAGAGGGGGCAGGATAGATGGGGTAGAGGGAAGGTCCATGATTTGAGCTATACATATCTCTCTTCCTTTGAATAGAAACATAGAACGATAAAAGAAACATCAAATGGCTATTAGTAGGATTAATCTCATGACCTATAATGTAAAAGGTTTAAATTCTCCCACTAAAAGGCATAAGATACCGGTACTTAGAGAAATCCAACAACATTCTATAAAGGTAGTGTTCTTACAAGAGACACATTTAACATACAAATCTAATGTTAAGTTATACTCTAGGCATTACCCAACCAGGTACTATGCAGACTCACCAATAAGGAGGGCTAAGGGAGTAGCGATTGGGTTTTCAAGGAGGGTAGGCTTTGATGTGGAGAGGGAATTGGTAGACCCAGATGGCTGTTTTTTGTGTGTAAGAGGGTAATTGCAGGGGCAAGGTTATGCATTGGTCAACATCTATTGTCGGAATCAAAATTCAGAGGTGTTTTTGCAGGGAGTGCTGGGAAAAAGTATGAACTTTAAAAAGGGTAGTCTTATTCTGGCAAGAGATTTTAATTTATGTTTGGATCCATATATGGATCCACATATATGGTGGGATTGTCCCAAAATACAGATGTTTTGGCAAAATATAATACAAGTCATACAAGAGATACTGGGGATCACTATGCAGAAAGAACCATGGGGATGTTTATTTTATAGGTCAGAAATACCAGTGAAACAATACAATAGTAGTATCTTTTAATTAGTGTGGCCAAGGGACTTATTCCCAAATTTTGGCAGGTGCAGGAACCCCCAACATTGAGGGACTGGACTGACAGAGTTGTATAAATCAGATGGAAGAGCTATGCCATATAGATGAAGATAAAATAGAAAAGTTTAGAAAGGAATGGAGTAGCTGGCATGATTTTAAGACATCTAAAAAATATCTGGAAGTAGTGGGAACCCCAGACATACAGATGTAATAGGAGAATTGAACTGAGTGACTAAGAAATGAATAGGAGGAGAGGAGTAAAGAAAAGAGATATAGATATAGATATGGATAGGAATTGATGGAAAGAGTTGGATAGAATCATATGGACTGGGGAAAAGTGGTGGGGAGGGGGAAGGAAGTGGGTGGGTGGGTTGGATGAGGAAATATAGGGGAATGGTTTGTATTTCTCATTTGATAACTATGAATGTATGTTGTTTAAGCTTTGGGGAAAAAAAGGAAAAAAAAAGATATAATAAAAAAATAAAATAAGTGTTAATTTGTCTTCTGATAGGGAAACTGTATATTTAATATTCCTTGTTAATGTTAGCCTCACAAATATCTAAGAAAGCCTCTAATATCCTGGTTATTCTGGTTACCTTAGCTGACTATAGGAATTTCATTGTAAGCTAACTATACAGACAAGCCAGCCCACTAATCTCCTTTCAGGAACATGTGATTGCAAACTGACCAAGTCCTTTAGGTTAGGTTCACACCTATGCAGGGGTTGGGTTTGAACCGTTTCTGCATTGCGTTTTGCATTTTTGCACTTGCGTTTTTGATGCGTTTTTGCTTTTTTTTTTTTTTACAATTTTTCTTTTTGCTAGGCAGATTTAAGACGCAAAATGCATCAAAAGTGCTGCAAAAACGCAATACATGCTTTTCTGCTCTGTTTCCATTGAAGTCTGTAGATCCCAAAACGCAACTTTTTGCATTCAAAAAAGTCCCTGACCCTTTCTAAAAAACACGCCGGGTCAAAACACACAGGTGTGAACTTGTCCCATAGGAAATCATGTTAAATGGACTGTACTGTGTTTCTGCAAAATGCTGCTAGGTGTGAACCTAGGGTAAAAGGTCAAATTGCTTGCAAGGATAGTTGACCATTTTCTTACATTCAAGTCCTATATTGCCACAGCCATATTTTTGAAGTCTCGAACTCGTCTTCAGAGCTTGCAATCATGCATGCGTTTATGATCACCTGTGTGCCACGCTGCGTAAGCAGATGGGACTCCATGGTGGAAACAGCATCTTTCGTTAAGTATTCTTATTTATCTGTCAATACTTTTATTAAATGTTACACTTCTAAGTATTTGTGTGATCTCTCTTTGCACATGCCGCTACAACCCCAAAACCGTGACGGAACATCTTCCAAAACAAACCAAGCTCTTATGCACACAGTTGCTGCAAAATTTTGTGCTTTGCCTGGATAGTAAAAAAAAAAGACATCCAGTTTAAATTAGCAAAATACATTCCGATTGCTTGAAAACAAAAGACATGGAAAGTCTTAGGTTTTAGAGTTTGTTTTTATAAAGATCTGCCACAGGTTCAACAGAAAAACATGTCTCCTGCCAGCAGATGAAGAGTTGGAACCTTCTCTGTGGGGAAGCAGTGATCTCTCTGCAGAGGTCTGAACCACCCCTGCAAATTCAGAGTAAGAGCTTTGCAATCTGCAGGTACCTTTGCTGATTGCAGATGGGCATGTTGGGCATTTGCATTGAGACCACTGCTTTCACACTCTGCAGCTACTGGCAGGAGACTTTGCACACCATTTGTTTTGATGCACTTAGAATGTATTTAGTACATTTTATACCAAGGATTTGATTGGTCTTTAAGTCATATAAGACTCACTTATGGGGTGAGGCCAATACACCCTAAACTGTAGGACCCCGGAGATAGATAATCGTGTCCTCTTCCCTCCAGGGAAATTGTCACACATTGTCTACCTATGAAAGATTAATGTTCTCTATTAATTATACAAGGTAAGGTATACCCTCTGCAGCACAGAAGGTAGGATACTCAAGGGATGTTCGAGGAGATTCCAGCTTCAAAACTGAGACCTCTTCTATGAGGGGCTGAGCACACCCTGTGCCATTGGACACCCCATCCAGAACTTCAATCTGGGACAGAACGTAAATGGAAAACTTTGAATGTCTTGGCTTTTGGTATTCTTTATGCTGAAAATGCTGATAAGCATATCTTAAAAATATAATATATACATGACTATATAGTTCCTTTAAGGAGAAACAACCTAACTCCCAATTCTTGATTTTTTCATTCTGATCACTATGATGAAAATGTAGAGTGTGTGACACGTTTAATCTGAGTTTCCCTTTCTTTGCACAATATCCCTCCTCTCTATATTCATTGGAATTCTAGTTGGCTCATTAAATGTTCACACCGATTTTCTTACGTCTCTTACTGCTCACACCCACATCAGGGTACTGGGTTGCGTTAATGTTGTGATGCCTTCAACAGCACAATCCAAGATTCCACAATGTTGCAGACTACAAGACTGATACTTGACTTTTCTGTGCAAAACTGAAGACAGGTGCTTAGTCTAAATCAGGGGTCTCCAAACCTTCTAAATATAGGGCCAGTTTACTGTTCATCAGACTTTCGGGGGCTGGACTGTGGCCATTGGAAGTAGAAATTGTTCCATTATCAGTGGGAGTAAACAACATATCTTTGGGGTTAGGATGAGGAATAGCGCCCCTTCATTGGTGTAAGTGGGAGGAATAGTGCCCAATTGTTGGTGTCAGCGGGAGGAATAGTGCCCAGTTGTGTCAGTGGGAGGAATAGTACCCCATCATTGGTGTCAGTTTGAGGAATATTATCCTGTTGTTGGTGTCATTGAGGGGAAATAGTGCCCCATCGTTGGTGTCAGTGGCAGGAATAGTGCCCCATCATTGGGGTCAGTGGGAGGAATAGTGTCCTATTGTTGGTGTTAGTGGGGTGAATTAGTGCTCCATCAATGGTGTCATTGGGAGGAATAGTGCCCCATTATTGGTATCAGTGGGAGGAATAGTGCCCCATTGTTGGTGTCAGTGGGAGGAATAGTGCCCAATTGTTAGTGTCAGTGGAAGGAATAGTCCACAGTTGTGTCAGTGGGAGGAATAGTAACCCATCATTGGTGTCAGTTTGAGGAATATTGTCCTGTTGGTGTCATTGAGTGGAAATAGTGCCCCATCACTGGTGTCGGTGGCATGAATAGTCTCCCATCATTGGTGTCAGTGGGAGGAATAGTGTCCTGTTGTTGGTTTCAGTGGGGGAATTAGTGCCCCATCAATGGTGTCAGGGGGAGGAATAGTGCCCCATCCTTGGTATCAGTGGAAGGAATAGTGCCCCATCGTTGGTGTCAGTGGGAGGAATAGTGTCCTTATTGTTGGTGTCAGTGGGGGGAATTAGTGCCCCATCGTTGGTGTCAGGGGGAGGAATAGTACCCCATCATTGGTATCAGTGGGAGGAATAGTGCCCCATAGTTGGTGTCAATGGGAGAGATAGTGCCTCATTGTTGATGTCAGTAGCAGTAATTATGCCCCATTGTTGGTGGGAGGAAAGGAATATTGTCTTGTATCAGTGGGAGGAAAAGAAGAGGGCCAGATAAAGGCAAGCAAAGGGCCAGATCCGGCCCTCAAGCCGCAGTTTGCAGACCACTGGTCTAAACCCAGTCCAGAGGATAAATATATCTGTATTGCCAAATCATTTTCCATTTTTTGAGAAAACGGTACATCTTTCTTTCTGCTAATAAAACTTACTCCTCTGAGTACTGGCCAGGGATAGATCACATGGGTGCACTGTGGGTACTTAATTTCATTAGAGATTGCAGAGAATTTATTGATTTCAGACAGATCTTAGCAGGGAGATAGGTGGATAAACAGAACAATAGCCAGGCTTATGACAAACAATACAAACTGATTATGTAGATTAGGAGACACAGAACAATGCAAGTGATATAGTAGGGACAATATTTTCCAGGTCACTCCTCACTTCCTGCCCAGTAATCCCATGCTGGCAAAAGTGCCAAGTGTCAATTAGTTGCTTTCTTTTGATATAACAGGCCTATTAGGGCTCGTTCACACCTGCGGGCAAAAGAGCAAGCAGTAAAACAAGGTGTTTGAGCCACAGTTTTACTGCCTTAGGACTGCCAGTGTGAAAGGTAACACATGCAGTACACATGCTGTGACCATGAATGCTGTGCTTCCTGACCACAGCAAGAATTAAACAGCATGTGGTTTCCAGTAGGTGCTGCTACCACTGATTGTGATTAATGCAGGACTATGGGGCCACCTTGAAAACGTTCTGCAATTGTATCCAATACACACAATTGTGGCACTATAGTGCTGCATAAAGGGTTAAATCAGGCAGCGAGGAGGCAACATATCTCCTCCTCACCACTGAAAAGTGATCCGAGAAGTGGCAGCCCTTGCTGCATGTCTGAACGATCCCTTTTTCTGAACATTTAGCCTGCTTTCACACTACTGCAGTGCATTTTTACTGAACTTTGGGTGCAGTGCAGCTTACCTGTATGATTGGAGCAAGTTATCTGTTCTTTCCCATGGAGTTATATTGTGTCCAGGGGCGGACTGACAACTCATGGGGCCCCCGGGCAATAGGGGATCATGGGGCCCATGTGTCCTTGCCCAAACTCAAAAAAGCCTATGAAAAAGGTACCAGAGGCATCTCATGGGGCCCCCTACTGACCCCAGGCCCTTGGGCAGTGCCCGAGTTTCCAAATGGTCAGTCAGCCCCTGATTGTGCCCTGCATGTTTGGTGCACTTTCTGAAAACGCATTAAAATACCTGCATGCTACGTCTTTGGTGCGCTTTTAGAAACAAAATCTAACCCCCAAACAGGCAGGTAAGCTGGGCTGCACCCGTGGTGTGGGAAAAATGCACCATGGCAGTGTGAAAGCAGGCTAATGTGTCCATGTATCAATGCTTTGACACAAGTTTACCCAGTATTCACACATTTTTCTAAATGATTCAACCAGAAAAATGGATGGAAGTTGTGTGAATCTCGGGTGAAAACACTGATAAACATACCTCTCTGTTTACATTAATGTTGGATATCTCAGCTTATATGCAGTTTTTATAAGGACAGTCAGAGTAATGACATAGGAGGTGGATTGAAACTAATCAACTTTGATTTGATTGCAGAAATAGAAGCTTGTAGGCTTTAATAATAATAACAAGGTAATAATTAATGTGTCCATTAATGAGCTTTCTCCTGGGATGTAGACAATCACCCATAGTGGTACTGCTGCTGATTATCCAAGAGGTCCTCAGATATGTCACCCATTTTAGGGTGTGGTGACCATTTCATGGACCTTATGATTTTCAGGTACTACGATCTCCATGTGTAGATCAGGGCTCTCCAAACCTTTCAAACAAAGGGAAAGTTTACTGTCCATCAGAATTTAGGGGGCTCGGATTATGGCCAGTAGGGGTAGAAAATGTCCCAGACCCAGCATCTGTGAGAATAAACATGACCTCAGGGTTGGTGTTCAGTAGGAGAAGGAGTAGTGCCCCATCATTGGTATTGTTGAGAGGAATAGTTCTCACCATTGGTATCAGTGGAAGAATAGTGTTTCTTTGTTGGTGTCAGTAGGAGGAATAGTGCCCCATCATAGATACTAGTGGGAGGAATAGTGCCCCATAACTAGTGTCAGTGGCAAAAATTATGCCCCACTGTTGGTGTCAGTGGGAGTAAGTGTCCCATCACTGGTATCAGTGGAAGAATAGTGCCCCATCATTAATACTAATGGGAGGAAAAGTGCCCCATAATTAGTATCAGTGGAAGGAATTATGCCCCACTGTTGGTAACAGTGGGAGGAATAGTGCCCCATCATTAATATCAGGGGAAGAATAGTGCCCCATTGTTGGTGTCAGTGGGAGGAATAGTTCCCCATCAATGATTCTACTCAGAGGAATAGTGCCCCATCATTAGTGTCAGTGGCAGGAATTATTCCACACTGTTGGTGTCAGTGGTAGGAATAGTACCCCATCGTTGATCCTAGTGGGAGGAATAGTGCCTCATATCATTGGAAGGAAAAGTGCCCCAAGGGCCAGATAAAGGCTAGCAAAGGGCCACATCCGGCCCCGGGCCACAGTTTGGAGACCACTGCAGTAGATGTTCACTAGGAGGCTCAGTGCATTCCCCCATTGCATACTATCACCACTGTTGTCCAGCTACCTGCCTATCCGTGGAATGTGTTACCTACAGAGAAGGTAAGTACATGTGACAAGGAATTTGTGATTTCATAAATTTAAAGTTGACCTTTCAGTCTGTATGAATAACTCCTGTCATATGACAATGTACAGTGTAATTTTTCAAAAAGCTCTACCTTCTATCAATGAAAAGCAGTCCTTTAACTTTAGCCAAGTGACTTTGCCAAGGCTGAAATGATATCATTAATCTGCTGCAGACAGGAGGAAGCATATCATCAATCTCCTTTTCCCTAGCAAAAACTCAGGCTGTACATGTAGCAAGTCACAAGGTGAAAGGCTGCAGAAGGGGCTGATCTGTGTCAGCCTCTAACATCAGACCATGGCTGATGATAATTATACTATGCAAGGGCTATGAAGATAACTAATTCCACTCACCTATTAATGCAGCATGGTCTACAGCTGACCGACTCCGAGGTAACTGAGGTCTTCGGGTATCATAAAGAGACATTTGAGAAGATGATGTCATAATTCTGCCCTGTTTCTCAAATAACTTTGAAAAATGTAATGATATCCTGAAATGGTTGGAAAAAAGGACTTGTTGCCATCACAGAACCATCAAGTGTAGTAAGCCATCAACTGTCTCTCAAAGAGAAAAGAAATGCACAGCAAGAGGAGCAAAGAGGCCACAAGGCCTTCTTCTGCCAAGATAGAGGATACATCAGTTTTCGCAATTTCTTCTTTTGAATAGTTGAATGCTTGAATTGTTGTGTTTCCTGTACTGTACTGTCCTTCGTATACTAGAGGCAAGGCTCTGTGTTCCAAGTTTCCAGAAGCTTATCACTCCCATAATTATGTCAGTCTCATGTTACTGGCCCCAGCTAGAGTATCACATGGAAACACGGCCTTGTAGAAGACTCAGCCTGACAAAAGCTCAAGAAACTCAATATATTCCTTTGCTCTTTTCCCTCTCTTACAGCAGATGTGCAAAACCTGTTCTTCTGAGAACAAGAATTATTTTAGAATATGAGAAAAGTGGTCCGTCTATCCAAGACTGATATTTCATTGGTTAATATTTGGTGCACATTTCTCTGCAGATCTCTTTCAGGTCTCTCAGTGTATTGGTGAGATCTATTTGTTGAGTTCCCAGTTCTGCACATCTACTGTTCCCATTATGTGTGGTTCCCACAGGGTTGCCACCTCATCAATCTAAAACCAAACACATATTAATTAGGTTCTGAGCCTAAATGAATAAGGCAGATAAGGCACTCAGTGAGTGTCATGTTTCATATGCCTTTAAATGTTTTCTATATTTTGTCTCTGCTCCTCCCTTTCCTTTGGTTTAGTTAATGTTCTATAGATAGACCTCCCCCTTTCCCAGAGATGCATTGCAGCAAGCCTCATGGCATGGAGCAAGAAACAGTATGATCTTTTGACCTATGGAATTTCATTGTTGTAATATTCTCTCAGATTATGGAATAAACTTCACAAGATCTACAAAATGTCATTCTCATTGAGTCACTGACTGTGGTATCCAACTGAGGTTGAAGTTATCGCTATCTCATCACAACTGTAAGTTACAGAGATCACGCTATTATAATTATTATTATACAGGATTTATATAGCGCCAACAGTTTGCTCAGTGCTTTACAATATAACGGGAGACAATACAACAATACAGTTCAATACAAGAGGGATAGGAGGGCCCTGCTCCTTGGAGCTTACAATCTAGGAGATGCATAGATTGGAAAACAGTGAGTTTAATTACCACGTTATTCATCCAAAGAACCTGTGTAAATAATATGTGTTCGATTTTAAAGGGATGAGGTGGCAACCCTAGGTTCCCACCATGCCAGCTGGATTTTTATTGTGTATTATGAAGAATATAACAGGAGCACAAACTTGCGATCTCGATCCAGAGGTATGTCGTCTTTTGTATAAGCTGGAGGTAGATCTAATATGCAGTTTGAGTGGAGTCCTCTAACTCTCAGTCCTTTGACTCTTTGGCTGTTCACCAATGTGTCTCTTCCTGTCATTGTGGTGAGTTTGAGTTTCACTGGTTCTGTGGCCACTTGTAATTTCTTGCAGATTTTTTGATCAATGAAGGTGACGTCACTCTGGGCATCCAGTAGCGCATAGGCGTATACCTTCTTGTTCTTCCTTTTAGGCTTTTGAAATACACACTGGTACAACCATTGACGTGCCATTGATTTCTCTTTCTCTCACTCTGCAAGAGAATACTGTTGCTTTGTTTTCTTCCTCAGTGTCCTTGGGCATTAAGGATTTCTCTTTCTTTGGATGTTCTTCATGTAGTGGGGTAGGATGACATCCTTTACAAACGCTGCAAGTGGCCTTTTTCTTGCATTCTTTAGTAATATGGCCTTTTCTTAAACATCCAAAACACAGCTGATTATCAAACACAAACTTCTTTTCGTCTGGAGACCTTTCCTTCAATCGTTGGCACTTATGTATGGAGTGATTCTCTTCACAGAACATACACTTGAAGGTAGTCTGAAGACTTGTCGGTTCTGACTCTTTACTGATCCCAGTAGTGATGTTGAACTTGCTCTCATGGGCATCTGGACCTTTAGTAGCTGTGTTGGTTGCAAAGCTAGTTGCTCTTGAGCGTCTTATCTCTCTTGTAGGCCTTTCTTCTAAGGGTTTTAAGACATGAGATGCTGTTACTGGATTACACGCTATTCGTGCTTCCTTATTGACAAATTGAGAGAACTCTTTGAAACTTGGGAAATTTTTGCCGTGGTCTAACTGTTTAGTCACATAGCGATTCCATCCAGAAGCCACTTGTTCTGGTAGCTTGGCTAGCAGCCTGTGGTTTTCTAGATAGTCGTTCAATACTTCTAGTCCTTGAACATGTGGGATAGCATTGCTGCATGCTTGCAGGAAGTCGCCATACTCTTGGAGCTTGAAGTGTTCTTTAGGACCTATTTTGGGCCAGTTTATCAACTTCTCTCTGAAAGCTCTTTGCACTAAGAAGGGATGACCATATCTTGCATTTAATTTTTCCCAAGCTTGCTTGTAGGCTTCTTCATCTTTCCTATAGAAGTTACCTTCAAGAACCTTTTTTGCTTCTCCGCCAGTATACCGCTGGAGGTAGAATAACTTGTCCACTGGACGGGAGCAATTATGTTCAATGATCATTTCAAAACTTGCCTTCCATTCTATAAACTTCAGTACGTTTCCAGAGAATACAGTAGGTTCCGGAACAGGAAGTCTAGTGAGAAATATTCTCTGAGGTTTCGTCGGGTCAACAGTTGTAACATCCTCGTGACCACTGCCATGACATATGGGAATTGAATTATCTGGTTCTCTTTTTCCACTTTGTCCTGAATCAGGTGAGTCTCTCTTCTTTTCTCTCTGTGCAGGGATGGAAGGACTATGACTTATTTCTTCACTACATGCTGGAGATTTCCTTCCATTTTCCTGGGCGTATGAAAGAACGTAGGAGTCAGCTTCTCCACTTAGTACTGATTTGGATCTATGACTACCCTGATTCGTATCCTCTTCGTGCACTCTGAGTCTGGCTTCTATAATCTTAATTTCCTTCTGCCTTTCCAAACTGTTCATTTCAGCTTCCATTTTATGGCGCTGAGCCTCAATGGCAGATTCCATCTCAACTTCTGCTCTTTTGGCAGCGAGTTGTTCAGCTAATTCCTTTCTTTTGGCTGACGTACTTGAGAACTCTGTTATGTGGCTGGCACTTCTGCTAGTGATGGAAGTCAGACTTGAGATTGTGGTTCCTCCTATGGACCTAGCATAGTCTTTCATGAAGAGCTCATTCATTCTCTTTCGTGCCTTGACTTCATCATAATTTGCTGCAGATGATAGTTCTCTCATAAGCTTCACTAAATCCCTAGTGACTGCGGTACATGTATCCATGTTCCTTACAATATCCTGGGAGGTTGTCAAGGACGAACGTAAGTTGACATATGCTGTCATAAGCTCTGACTCAGAATCTTCTACTGTCTCTATCATTTCACTCAAATTCTCCTTTATGCTTTCTTGTTTTAGCTTTCTGTGAATGTCTATGGTGTATACTTTCCACCTCTCATACATTCGGGTGAACTTTTTTTCTTTCAGTGCTGCCTCTTGCTCCAAATTTTCTAGCACCTTTTGGGCCGGTTTTCTGTCCCGTGATGAACGTCTTAGTTCACCTGTTTCAGCTATATTTGTTTGGGGCGAGACTACCGTTTCATTGCACCTTTCAGATTCAGACAGGTTCTCTTGCTCTTCACCTTCTACCATATCTATCATTGCATCCGCTAACAGTGGGGTGGCAATGCTAGGCTCAGCCATTTCTGAATGCTATAACAATTAATATAAATAAGGACCTGTCACTTTAAATGCAATACTACCAAATGCAAGAATAAATGACTTTCACTTCACATGTAATAGCACCAAAACATAGGCAATAAATGACTTTCACTTTAAATACATCAGAATCATATACTATAACTGTCTCTTTTTATTAAAAGTCTGTATTCTCTTGAGCACAAAAATGTCTCTTGCAGAAACCTATGTGCATAAGTGAGTAATAAAGGAAAGCTCTGACCTTAATTGAAAAGCAGGATACCGTAATCTGAAGGTTGCAGAAACAAACGTCAGTCTTAAAGGTGACTTTTCTTTTCTTGATACGATGACTTGCGATGCTCTGCGGTGACTTGCGATGCTCTGCGGTGACTTTGCGATGCTCTGCGGTGACTATACGATGCTCTGCGGTGAACTCTCTGAATGCAACACGTGGTCTCTTGATGGATAGCGGTGCGGGCACTCTAGCTCTGGACTCTGGCCCTCCCCCCATGCATCTCTTTCTCTCTCTAGGGGTGCAGGAGGTTTGGCGCTCTTTCTCTGACTGTCTTGCCCTTGCCGTTATGCCACTTTAAGAGTTGACTAATGCGCACGTGCTATGGCCTGTACTGTTGTTCCGCTGAGGTGTCTCTGCATGGCGGTATATGCTGGCGCTCTGTTTCTCTAGTGTACTCTTTACTGTGCAAGTTGAGGAGCGCTGTTGCTTGACCTCTGAGGGTAATAGTTCCACTGTGGCAGGCGCAGCACCCTTTGGTGCCTTGTGCGCTGTGGCATTAGAAAAATTATGCAATTGCTGTTTCTTTGTTTGATTAGACTGACTTTACTCTGTAATTCCTCCAATGCCGCTCTATGGATGCAGTAGGTTTAAAGAGCACACTGAATACTTTAATTAACTTCTTTAATAACTTCAATCTTCTTCATATAACACTGCTTACAATGACTTGTTTCTTTCATATTACAATGGTTTAATTCGTATTACATTGGGTTGATTCGATAGCTTATCTCGATAGGTTCAATAGATTTGATAAATTCGTTCTGTATATTTCGATAGATTGATAAATTCACTTGGATTTATAAATTCGATAGGATTCGTACGATTATGATTACTCTACAGTGACTTGATTCGTAAGTTCGTAAGTTCGGTGGAACTACAAGTAAACACATACAACAGTTTTTAGACACAGATCTACCTGCACTGTTAAACAATAGAGGAACACACAAGTGCATTAAATACCTATTTGGCCTTCTCTACTTCCATGGAGCTTCTCTGATTGGAACTTTGTCTGTTTCCTCCTCTGTCTGGTGAGCATGTGTCTCTAGAAAATCCTAGCAGGGAGTTTTACACAGGCATAAATGTGAAACTGGCTGGGATTGATTAAGGCTCTGTACAGTGTGAGGCTGTCTGTGATTGGCTCACCTTATACTAACTCTTAAAGGCATATTTTCCTTTTCTGCTTCTGCTAACACAATTAATATAAAAATGTCATATAACAATCAAAGACATAAATCACAGCAATGATTCTGCTTTTGGCTTTAACATATGCACATATACACTGTACTGAGGTTATTGGCAGGTTTGGTATACACATATACAGTGGGGCAAAAAAGTATTTAGTCAGCCACCAATTGTGCAAGTTCTCCCACTTAAAAAGATGAGAGAGGCCTGTAATTGGCATCATAGGTAGATCTCAACTATGAGAGACAAAATGAGAAAAAAAAATCCAGACAATCACATTGGCTGATTTGGAAAGAATTTATTTGCAAATTATGGTGGAAAATAAGTATTTGATCAATATCAAAAGTTCATCTCAATACTTTGTTATATATCCTTTGTTGGCAATGACAGAGGTCAAACGTTTCCTGTAAGTCTTCACAAGGTTGGCACACACTGTTGCTGGTATGTTGGCCCATTCCTCCATGCAGATCTCCTCTAGAGCAGTGATGTTTTGGGGCTGTCGCTGGGCAACACGGACTTTCAACTCCCTCCAAAGGTTTTCTATGGGGTTGAGATCTGGAGACTGGCTAGGCCACTCCAGGACCTTGAAATGCTTCTTACGAAGCCAATCCTTCATTGCCCGGGCGGTATGTTTGGGATCATTGTCATGTTGGAAGACCCAGGCACGTTTCATCTTCAATGCCCTTCCTGATGGAAGGAGGTTTGCACTCAAAATCTCACAATACATGGCCCCATTCATTCTGTCCTGTACATGGTTCAGTCGTCCTGGTCCCTTTGCGGAGAAACAGCCCCAAAGCATGATGTTGCCACCCCCATGCTTCACAGTAGGTATGGTGTTCTTTGGATGCAACGCAGCATTCCCTCTCCTCCAAACACGAGTTGTGTTTCTACCAAACAGTTCTATTTTGGTTTCATCTGACCGTATGACATTCTCCCAGTCCTCTTCTGGATCATCCAAATGCTCTCTAGCAAACTTCAGATGGGCCTGGACATGTACTGGCTTAAGCAGGGGGACACGCCTGGCACTGCAGGATTTGAGTCCCTTGCGGCGTAGTGTGTTACTGATGGTAGCCTTTGTTACGTTGGTCCCAGCTCTCTGCAGGTCATTCACTAGGTCCCCCCGTGTGGTCCTGGGATTTTTGATCACCGTTCTTGTGATCATTTTGACCCCACGGGGTGAAATCTTGCGTGGAGCCCCAGGTCGAGAGAGATTATCAGTGGTCTTGTATGTCTTCCATTTTCTAATTATTGCTCCCACAGTTGATTTGTTCACACCAAGCTGCTTGCCTATTGCAGATTCAGTCTTCCCAGCCTGGTGCAGGTCTACAATTTTGTTTCTGGTGTCCTTCGACAGCTCTTTGGTCTTCACCATAGTGGAATTTGGAGTGTGACTGTTTGAGGTTGTGGACAGGTGTCTTTTATACTGATAACAAGCTCAAACAGGTGCCATTGATACAGGTAATGAGTGCAGGACAGAGGAGCCTCTTAAAGAAGAAGGTACAGGTCTGTGAGAGCCAGAAATCTTGCTTGTTTGTAGGTGACCAAATACTTATTTTCCACCATAATTTGCAAATAAATTCTTTCCAAATCAGCCAATGTGATTGTCTGGATTTTTTTTTCTCATTTTGTCTCTCATAGTTGAGGTCTACCTATGATGCCAATTGCAGGCCTCTCTCATCTTTTTAAGTGGGAGAACTTGCACAATTGGTGGTTGACTAAATACTTTTTTGCCCCACTGTATGTGAACCATATTAACAACCTAGGACTGGTCTTAGCTGGCCAGCTACAAGGCCCTCTGCCCTCCACACAGTATTGACCTCTGCCCCCTCATCACAGTAATGTCCTCTGCCCCTCTGTCCACCCCCATGGCAGTGCAATGTACCCCCAAATATCCTGTGTCCACAGTATCAGTGTCCTGGGCCTCCCCACAGTAGTGTTCTATGCCCCCCAAAGCAGTGTCCTGTGCCCCCCCCCACACAGTATTGTCCTGTGCCTCCCCCACAGCAGTGTCCTGTGCCCCCCAAGAAGTGTCCTCTGCCCCCAAAGTGTCTCACTCCCCAAAGCATTGCCCTGTGCCCTCCCCCCCACAGTATTGTCCTGTGCCTCCCCATAGTTGTGTCCCGTGCCCCCCACGGTAGTGTCCTGTGCCTCCCCCACAGTAGTGTCCTGCATGCCTCCCACAGCAGTGTCCTCTGCCTCCCCCACAGTAGTGTCCTGTGCCTCCCCACGGTAGTGTCCTGTGCCCCCCACGGTAGTGTCCTGTGCCTCCCCACGGTAGTGTCCTGTGCCCCCCATCCCCCACAGTAGTGTCCTGTGCATCCCCACAGTATTGTCCTGTGCCCCCCACGGTAGTGTCCTTTGCCTTCTTCACATCACCCCTCCACACATACAGCGGTCTCCTTCACTCTCCTACCTACACAGCTGTACATCAGAGCAGGGAGGGGAGGCAGCACGGTTCTGGAAGGAAGGCGCGAGCTGCCAGAGTTAACTGGTGATTGGTTGCTAGGACTGCCCTGTGTCCTACCAACCAATCACCTGCTGCTTAACTTGAAAAGTTCACTTGGGCAGCTCCAGCTCCAGCCCCCTATCCAGAACTGCTCTGCCTCCCGCTCTCTGTTTTGCTGTGAGGATGAGAGAGGAAGAGGCTTTAAGGGAAGGAGCGGCATCTTGTGGTGTGGGTCGGCAAAGCAGTGATGTGGTCACAGTAGATCGTGATCGATGGGTTGCTGACCCCTGGTTTACAGTAAGTCTGAGTGAGCGCATTTAGAGAGGAACAGCAAGGCACACATGATGTTCTGCATTAAGCAGCTCACTGATAAGTCTTTTTTTTTTTCTAGCTCAACCAGTGGGTTGAAAAAAAAGGCTTGATTTCCCCATCCACATGACTAGGGTAGTTCAGATACACCTGTTCCCTATGCCCACTCTAAACCGCCCCCCATTTCCATCCCCTTGTTTCCTTAAATAACTACACCATCATCCCAAATGCAATAAATGGCCGAATCGACCCCTTTATTAAACAAAACCATAAATAACAAACAAAACAAACATTCACCGTTATAACAATCCAGCTCCAAGAACAGTTGCGGATACTTGATGACGACCTCCTCCCACCATTTTGGAGTCCGTGGTACCATTAAGCTAGGTTCTATCCCCAGCTGCTAAACACTGCCTCGGGGACTATCCTAACTGACCACTGACCCCTACCAACCTTACATCCCCGGTCAGTCTAAACTGAACCAGACCATCCAGAGGACTCCATACCTGAGATGGGTCCCACCATTTACCAACATACCACGTTTTTAGACCCCCCTCAAGGACCCCAACCGCAGCCCACCTCCTACAAACCAAACCAACCCAATTACCAGGGCGGGAGGGAGGGACGTTTCACCAACGATTTTTCACTCTACCCCCACCAACGGTTCTCTCATCAGCTCCTCCCATTACCCCGTCCACTCCACCAATCCGGTAAGTGTTCTTTGATTTCATATCTCAAGCACACCCTAACCCAATACTGTCAGGTTTTATTCCACCCTGTCATGTATGACCTGCACTTATTCTCTTCTTTCCAAGCTCCAGGCATGTCTCATTCGATATGGATGGGGGAATCCTCCTCACTGAGCTATTGTATTCTGACTGTGAGAAGACGTCCCCTCCATCAGAATACACTGATCAGTTCTGCAAGCTATAGTCCGTGGTGCTGATCAAGCAGGGAAATCCCAACAGGGCAGTTGAAGTTGTTCAATAGATCGACTTCTGTATAACCACAGTGGCCATACATGGATTGAAATTCATCCAGCCTCTGAAAAACTGGATGAATTTAAATCCATGTATGGCTGGGTATATTAAGTGGCAAGTATATAGCAAAAAGCAAACATGGTTTGTCTCCCAATATTATTTTACCTTTGTAGTCATATTTGAGAACCCCTCATTGTTATGTGTTCCCATTCACACATCATATAAAAATATATTTAAAAATATACTTCTTAAAGTGGTTGTAAAGGCATAAAGGTAAAACAAACCTTCTGTTTGCAGCAGCCCCCCAAATTCTTACCTGAACCCAATTGCAATTCATCTATGTGCATGAGAGTCTCCACTCTCCCGGGACTCTCCCTCCTCATTGTCTGAGACATTGACTTCTGCTGCTGTCAATCACAGCCAATGAGGAAGGACAGGGTCAGGGCTCTGTGTGTGAATGGACACGAGTTTGCTTGCGTGCCCCCTAGCAAGCTGCTTGCACTAGGGGCACTTGGCAGGGGGGAGGGACCAGGAACACCGATGGGGGGACCGAGAAGAGGAGGATTGTGGCTGCTCTGTACAAAACCATTACATCGAGCAGGTAACTATAACATGTTTGTTTGTTTTTTTTAATTGCCTTTAATATTACTGTAAAGGCAATCTATGGAAATATATGGCCATAATATACACATTCATTTTATAACAACAGCATTGTAATAATAATACAAACAATAGTTATATATGACAATCCAATATAAGATTACTTCTCCTTGACTATTGCACCAGAGATAGGCTCATCCACTTCCCCATTACCACCATTACCGTTCTGCACCAACCCCCTTCCCCTTAACCAATTATACTAACAAAAGACATAACACCAATTTTGGAGTAAATGGCCAACATGGCCTTTTATTAACAACTCAAGTTACAATACACCAACCATTCCTTATAACAGAAACCCACATAATTGTTGTTGGTCTTCGAAGGCACCCCAAAACGATCCGAAATGCACCTGCGGACAACCATATACACTAGGCCTCCAGCCGCAACCAACCAGCTCGGAGACAACCATACCGTCCACAGTGCAGCACCACCACCTTCCAGTTAAACCTTGGTTAACTGGGAATGTCCCCGGGCATCCCATACCACGGATGGGTCCCACACCATTGTTGTTTACCTTCCAAATAAGAACCGCCTCCAAAGACCAACAACCGCCACCAACCATACCTTATAACAGAAACCCACAGAATTGTGGTTGGTCTTCGAAGGCACCCCAAAACGATCCGAAATGCACCTGCGGACAACCATATACACTAGGCCTCCAGCCGCAACCAACCAGCTCAGAGACAACCATACCGTCCGCAGTGCAGCACCACCACCTTCCAGTTAAACCTTGGTTAACTGGGAATGTCCCCGGGCATCCCATACCACGGATGGGTCCCACACCATTGTTGTTTACCTTCCAAATAAGAACCGCCTCCAAAGACCAACAACCGCCCATGAACCAACATAATCCCCCCCTCTACCTGGAGGGACCCAAAACTCACCCAAACAGGGAGGGCGGGAGGGAAGCTCACACTCTTGCCGTCCAGCTAACTGACTCCCCCTCACAGAACCTCCCATCCTAAGGTGCAGCAAAACCCCACCTACACCAACCTCTACCAATCAGCTACCCCCCACTAACAATAACAAAATCCTCCTGGAGCTACCTTAACCCTTTCTGCTCTTCCTTCCCCCACTCTGGGCCTAGTCATGTATGCCCTGCGCTATTTCTTCTTTCTTTCGCTACGGGCATTTCTTTCATGTTGTGAGAACTGCCTGTCTACTGGTCATCTTTTTCCACAACTTTCAGGATTCCCTTCATGCTTTGCAGCTTCTTCTCTACTGTTTACGTTCCATTTCTAAGGACTACATATCCCATGGTACCTTGATCTCTGCAGGTGGTGCTGACTCTGCCTCCTGAAACTCTTCTCTCAGCACTTCTGTGGTTCAAAAGGCAGGCTCTGTGAAATGTGTGACACGGCATATATTCAAGGAAGTCAATGTGTGGGGATCTTCACACGTCAAGATCATTCAGAATAATAGGAATAGACAAGAAATAATTGAAATACATCATGAAAATAATTATATGATTTTATATTTTGTCTATAGATACACTTTACATTTCTAATTCTCTCAAGCAGGCTTGTACATAGAACGGTATAGGTACCTATTAATCAAAATACACTATATTGCCAAAAGTATTGGGACCCCTCCAAATCATTGGATTCAGGTGCTCCAATCACCTCCATGGCCACGTGTATAAAATCAAGCACCTAGGCATGCAGACTGCTGCTACAAACATTTGTGAAGGAATGGGTCGCTCTCAGGAGCTCAGTGAAGTCGGGCGTGGTCCCGTGATAGGTTGCCACTTGTGCAATAAGTCCATCCATGACATTTCCTTGCTACTAAATATTCCACGTTCAACTGTTAGTGGTATTATAACAAAGTGGAAGCAACTGGGAACAACACCAACTCAGCCACCAAGTGGTAGGCCACGTAAAATGACAGAGCAGGGTCAGCACATGCTGATGCGCACAGTGTGCAGAAGTCGCCAATTGTCTGCAGAGTCAATAGCTAAAGACCTCCAAACTTCATGTGGCCTTCAGATTAGCACAACAACAGTGCGTAGAGAGCTTCATGGAATGGGTTTCTATGGCCGAGCAGCTGCATCCAAGCCTTACATCACCAAGTGCATTGTAAAGTGTTGGATGCAGTGGTGTAAAGCACGCTGCCACTGGACTCTAGAGCAGTGGAGATGTGTTCTCTGGAGTGACCAATCACGCTTCTCTGTCTAGCAATCCGATGGATGTGTCTGGGTTTGGTGGTTTCCAGGAGAATGGTAGTTGCCTGACTGCATTGTGCCAAGTGTAAAGTTATGGTGGAGGGAGGATTATGGTGTGGGGTCATTTTTCAGGGCTTGGTCTTGGCCCCTTAGTTGCAGTGAAGAGAACTCTTAAGGCATCAAAAAGACATTTTGGACAATTTCAACTTTGTAGGAACAGTTTGGGGATGGCCCCTTCCTGTCCCAACATAACTGCGCACCAGTGCACAAAGCAAGGTTCATAAAGACATTTGGGGTGGAGGAACTTGACTGGCCTGTACAGAGTCCTGACCTCAACCCAATAGAGCACCTTTGAGATGAATTAGAGCGGAGACTGCAAGCCAGGCCTTTTCGTCTGACATCAGTGCTTGACCTCACAAATTCGCTTCTGGAAGAATGGTCAAACATTCCCATAGACACACTCCTAAACCTTGTGGATGGCCTTCCCAGAAGAGTTGAAGCTGTTATAGTTGCAAAGGGTGGGCCAACTCAATATTGAACCCTATGGACTAAGACTGGGATGCCATTAAAGTTCAAGTGCGTGTAAATGCAGGCGTCCAATACTTTTGGCACTATAGTGTATCTTGGAATGTGCCATAAGGGGATAGATGGAGGGACAGATGGGTTTATAAGTGCATTTACATACAATGTACCACTTCAGCCTTGGGATCTTTAACCCTTTGTAAGGACAGACAATGTCCACATCTAAAAAATATGTAAAAAACTTTTCACGCTGCTACTAGAAAAGATGGGACTATTGGGACAGCAGCACACACCTGGCTATACCACTAGCAAAAAACAACAAACAGAAAATTGATGTTGTGCTAATCACAATAATGCCACAGACATTCCAAAACAAATAATGAGATGAGAAGACAATAGGTAATACACCATAACAATCAGTAAATAGAAGGAATATGGGAGTGAAGGGAAAAGTGAAGGGAAAAGTGAAATAATAAAGGTCCAGAATGAGGACTAAAAGGTGTAACAGATAATAAACCGTGACCGTGGGTAAAATGCACGGAAATGATCAGTGAAAAATTAAATATTAACCAAATCACAGTAATAGTGGGACATATGAGTCCGTCATAACATAAATGAAATAACATGAATACAACTGATAAGAAAGTGGAGCAAGATGTGAAAGCGATAAAATGAAGTGCTTAAATATTAAAAGTGGACAAACCACTTATCACAGAACAATGACAATAACAATGCACAGTAAGGCCAAAAATTGTGACCATGCGACTAAAGAGTCACAACACAATGTGCAACAAAAGGCCATGTGACATAAAACGACTAGTAAGAGACCATATAAATACCATAAATAAATGTGGTAAACATATATAGAGTGCAACTAGTAAAAAACAGAAAATGGTACCCTGATGAAGTCACGTGACAGTGATGTAACGCGTAGGTCGGAGAGCGGAATGTGGTCATTTCCAACTCGAACGGCTGTAGCCATATTGGTACACCCAGTACACCCATATCAGCACATGTGATTGATGCCTTGTTTGATCTGTTCCCATGTAAGTGTGCACTTGCCTTTACAATAAATTTGATTCATTTACAATATTACACTATGGAAGCACTTTTTCTTGTCTCCCTGGGAGTGCTGCAAGCTGGCTGTTTTTTCTGGTCCAACAAACCCCTGGCAGGAGTTCTGTGCCCTGGCTGATTTCTGTGTCCAAAGGTGAAAGATATATTACCACCGCTGAACAGTATGGTCCATCAGTGAGGGGGATATCATCCCTACATCGCTGTTTAGGATTCCACTTAAAGGGCCCCTGCAGTGAGTGTCCTGAAAGCCTTTTGGCCCCTTGGGGTCTGGGCGCAGAGGTGAGGAGGCAATTTAGCCGGTGTGGGATTCAACATTTAGCTATCCACGTTGTGGTTTTTTTTTATGCGTTTTTGTTGGACGTTTTTGCACATGGACTTTATGTCACATTTACGATTTTTTTAGTCACATGTTATTTATTTCTTCATTGTGTTATTGTATTTTACGGTGCACAGTAATACATTAATTTGGTTTCACTGTGTGTTTGTATCACCATTTTTTGTTTTATACTAGTTGCACTCTATATATGTTTGCCACATTTATTTCTGGTATTTATATGGTCACTTATTAGTCATTTTATGTCACATGGCCTTTTGATGCACATTGTGTTATGACTCTTTAGTCGCATGGTCACAATGTTTGGCCTCACTGTGCGTTGTTATTGTCATTCTTCTGTGATAAGTGGTTTGTCCACTTTTAATATTAAGCACTTCATTTTGTAGTTTTCACATTTTGCTCCACTCTCTCATTAGTTGTATTCACGTTATTTCATTTATGTTATGACGGACTCATATGTCCCACTATTACTGGGATTTAGTTAATATTTTATTTTTCCCTGATCATTTCTGTGTGTTTTGCCCACGGTCACGGTTTATTGTCTATTACACCTAAATCTGGCCTTTATGGAAGCGTGGAAAGAAGAAAGCCATTGTTGTAAGAAAGCCATAAGAACTCCTGTTTGCATTTTGCGTGAAGCCATGTAGGGGACACAGCAAACGTGGAAGAAGGTGCTCTGGTCAGATGAGACCAAAATTGAACTTTTTGGCCTAAAAGCAAAACGCTATGTGTTGCGGAAAGCTAACACTGCACATCACCCTGAACACTCCATCCCCACTGTGAAACATGGTGGTGGCAGCATCATTTTGAAAACCATTTATCACTTTCGAATTCACAATTATGTGCCACTCTGTGTTGGTCTATCACATAAAATCCCAATAAAATAAATTTACGTTTTTGGTTGTAACATGACAAAATGTGGAACATTTCAAAGGGTATGCATACTCTTTCAAGGCACTGTAAATCCTCTGGGGGGCAGAACCTGACAAGTAAAAAAAAAATGTGTTTTGTTTTTTTTAATTGTTTCTCTGTTAACCCTTAGTTTACGCTAATCAGCCCTAATTAACTCCTCCATTTAATTATAACTAGCTATTTATTTTGTTGTTTCTATTTTATTAATAATATTTAAACTTTTTTTGTTTTTGTTTGTTTCGTTCACATTTTTCCACCTTATATCTATATGTATCACATTGAAAAAAAGCGTAAAATTGAAGAAAACCCACTTTATTTTCATTTGTGAATAACTTTGCAATGCTTTGTACGAGAATCATAATTTTGGTGTCTTTATAAACAGGACAAATTACAGAATTAAATGCACACTTTTTATATGCAGTGACATTAGGTATTTTAAACTAACTGCTTAAAAAGAAAAAAGTCTGTTTTGTTTAGTTTTGTTACGTTTAATTGTCTAAGGATTGCAAAAAAAAAAAATTATTAAATATTGAATACTTTTTTCAAGGCATTGTATACAGTTGCAAGAAAAAGTATGTGAACCCCTTGGGATTACGTGGAGTTTTGCATGAATTAGGCATAAAATGTGCTCTGAACGTCATCTAAGTCACAACAATAGAATAACACAGTCTGCTGAACATAATACTACACAAACATTAGATGTTGCCATGGTTTAATTGCACATAACATGTAAACATTCACAGTGCAGGGAGGAAAAAGTATGTGAACCTTTGGACTTAATAACTGGTTGACTCTCCTTTGGCAGCAATAACCTCAACCAAACGTTTCCTGTAGTTGCAGATCAGACCTGCACAATGATCTGGAGTAATTTTGGACCACTCCTCTTCACAAAACTGTTTCAGTGTAGCAATATTCTTGGGATGTCTGGTGTGAATCGCTCTCTTAAGGTCATGCCACAGCATTTCAGTCGGGTTGAGGTCAGGACTCTGACTGGGCCACTCCAGAAGGCGTATTCTGTGCTGTTGCAGCCATTGTTTTGTTGAATTACTTGTATGCTTTGGGTCATTGTCCTGTTGCATCACCCATCCTCTGCGGAGCTTCAGTTGGCGGACAGATGGTAGTACGTTTTCCTGCAAAATGTCTTGATAAACGTTTTTTTTTCAAAATTTTTGGTCTTTTTTTGTTAATTTAGCAAAAAATAAAAAACCCAGTGGTGATTAAATACCACCAAAAGAAAGCTCTAGTTGTGTGAAGAAAATGATAACATTTTAGTTTGGGTATGATGTTGTATGACCGCGCAATTGTCATTCAAAGTGTGAGAGCGCTGAAACGTGAAAACTGGCCTGGGCAGGAAGGTGTAAAATTGCCCGTATTGAATTGGTTAAAAAAAACTTCAACAAAGAAATGATGCCCTGTTCTCGGCAAGGAGCTTTGGCCCTACCTTCTACAGACTTTACTACTGCATCTTTTTTTTGTATCGCTTTGGATGGAATGTGGAACGGCTAGATCATCAGTGAAGCATTTATTACTGCTTGTGTCTCCAGTAGGAAGCTTCACCCTCTCTATTTGTCCTGGTGACCATTGCCACTGAGACAGAAAGTGATTGGAAATAAAAGGATTCCCTGTTCTGTTCATCAATCACCACTAGAGGTCAGTACAGTCATTCAGGAAACCTAAATCATAGCTCTCTATGTGGAGCCTGTGCTTTAGCTAAAGCTGCTTTCACACTGAAAAAATGCATCCCTTTAGATCCTATGTAGCTCTTCAAACTGGTCCGTTGCGCTTCAGTTGTGATAAAAAAAAAAATCCTGCTTGCCACATTTTTGGTTCATGTTTGGTCCGGTAAATAAAACACACCAAAAACCCTTCCCTCTATTGAAATGAATGGAAACCGCAACAAAAACGTATCAAAAATGTATGACAAAACGCATGAAAAATGCAACACACCTATCAGAAGTTCTCAAACCCTTGTTTACAGAATCACATGACATGGGAAATCACTTTATATTCAATGGTGCCCCTCTAATCAACTCAGCATAGTTCAATTTTGGAAGAGGTTTCTGGTGGACTTCAGTGCGATTTCAGCCCCATCGACTTCTATGTTATCCCACAGAAGTCGCATCAGCATAGATAAGAAGCATTCCTATACGACTTTGATGGTTTCAGTATTTTGTCACTTCTGACATCATTGCTTACTACGTGTGAAATCTGTGAATGATCACAGAGGTCACATGGTACAAGGCTATTCACAACAGCCTTGTACCATGTGACAGGCTGTGCCCAATCACATAGTATTTCTCAATGGCTGCAAGAATGCAGCCAGAGAGAAGGAGAAATGATTGCTTTTACAGCCTTTATGGCTGTAAACGCAATCAGTGTAAAAAAAAAATCTTTATCACCCCCCACAAGTAGTACAGTGTCACCATGGTGACACTGTACTGCTAGGGTGACAGTATGTAAAAATAAAAAAAAAAACATAAATAATAATATAAAAAAAATAAAAATGTTTAAAAATTATAATTTTTGGTTATAAACTAATTTGGGTCATTTTTTTTTTACTAAAAAGATAACGGAATAAATTTTGGCCAAGATTTATGATGAAATATTACTTATTTGCAAAATTTTATAAGAAAAACACTTTTTTTCAAAATATTTGGACTTTTTCATTTACATAGCAAACAAAATAAAAATCCCAGTGGTGAATAAATACCACCAAAATAAAGCTTTATCTGTCTCACAAAAATGTTAAATTCATATGGATACAGTGTTGCATGACCGCGCAATTGTCATTCAAAGTGTGATAGCACTGAAAGCTGAAAATTGGCCTGGACAGGAAGGGATTAAAAGTGTCCAGACTTGAAGTGGTTAAACAGAGCGGTGTGAAAGTAGCCTTGGCAGGGCAAAGCAGCAAAGGGCCAGGACACACTTTTGGAGATTCTTTAGTTTGTGGTATTGTGCATATAGAAAAAAAAATGCCACATGTCCTTTTAGGTCTGTTGTTGTGCATTGGCAACCCACTCAATATGAACAGGCTGCCTTAATGCTACGCACATTGAAGCATGACACAACGCACAGTGCGTAAAAACAGCAAATTGTGAACGGGATTGTATTGTTTGCTTTTAAATAGTTCTCTGTCATGCTGAGCCCCAGGGTTTAATACTTGAAATCACCAAGCCAGAACAGATATGTAGATGTGTGATTACGCAGGAGCTTGATATGCAGACTTGTGTTGGTTCAGGGAACATTTGGAAGCCATAGGGTCAGCATAACAACCAGGCAGATAGACGATGGTCAGCCATTCCACTACCTGAGTTTCCTTTAATAATGGTTTTTCCTTTAATAAGTGTTTAAAAAAAAAAAAAATGCTGACAGGCAGGATTTTATGGCAGACACTGGATACTATATATGCATTCCTCCTGCTTGTCACTGGTAATGTACACTGAACCACGCACGCGCAGCTTAGCATACATTAGTACAGACTGATGTGACTCCCATGTGCATGCACGATAGTGGCATCATCACAGCCCAGCCATTTAAACGACCATACGGAGTGAACCCTGAAAAAAGACCATGTGAAGACAGAAGTGCCCCCCGCACTGACAAAGCAGCACTGGAGGGCATATTTTGAAAGGTAAGTCTGTCATAATGTGCTAATATGCACTGCACTTTAAGATAAGGTGCAATAATAAAGTGCTTGCTGAAAATAAGCTATGCTTTTCATTTAACCCTTTCAATGCAGTCAATTTAACTACTACATCAGCAGCAGCAGCACCAGCATGTAGCAGATAGAGGGTGGAGACAAACCATTTAACACTAGCAGGGATGCTTACAATATTATAATTATTTATTCATTTAAAACCTTTATCCCAAACGGGAAATAAAACAGTTTTCTATAACTGCATGTGTAACTGCAATGATAGCTAGAGTTTGACTTCAATTTGTTAGTGTATTTAAATCTGCCAGTGCATCTGTTAGTGTATTTAAATCTGCCAGTGCATCTAACACTCCTTTCCCCCCCAGACTGACATTGCTGCTTTACAAAGGTGCCCCTGTGCTCTTTTATCCAGAGTGGGGGCACTCTAATAGAGGAGGTGTGTTACTGGACAAATCATCAGGTGATAACAGAAGAAAAAAAGCTTAAAAAAAGAATGCAGCCACCACATCTAATGTTTGCCAGTGCAAGGTCATCCAATGTCCAAGAGCAGGGGTCTCCATACTTTTTTAGCAAAGGGCCAGTTTACTGTCCTTCAAACTTTATGAGGGCTGGACTATGACCAGTGGGAGCAGAAAATGCCCTGGCATCAGTGGACATAAACAATCCACGTCATTGGTTTGAATGGAAGGAATGCTGCCCCATTGTTGGCATCAGTGGGTAGAATAGTGCTCCATCAATTGTTCAGTTGGTGGAATAGTGCCCCACTGATGGTATCAATTAGTGGAATAGTGCCCGATTGATGGTGTCAGTTGGTGGAATAGTGTCCCGCTGATGGTATCAATTAGTGGAATAGTGCCCCATTGATGGTGTCAGTTGGTGGAATAGTGCCCCATTGATGGTGTCAATTGGTGGAATAGTGCCCCATTGATGGGGTTAGTTGTAGGAATAATGCCCCATCGATGGTATCAATTGGTGGAATAGTGCCCCATTGATGGTGTCAATTGGTGGAATAGTGCCCCATTAATGGGGTTAGTTGTAGTTTTAGTGCCCCATAGATGGTGTCAATTGGTGGAATAGTGCCCCATTGATGGGGTCAGTTGTAGGAATAGTGCCCCATCGATGGTGTCAATTGGTGGAATAGTGCCCCATTGATGGGGTTAGTTGTAGGAATAGTGCCCCATCGATGGTGTCAGTTGGTGGAATAGTGCCCCACCAATGGTATATATTGGTGGAATAGTGCCCCACCAATGGTATAAATTGGTGGAATAGTGCCCCATTTATGGTGTCAGTTTTAGGAATAGTACCCCACCGATGGCATCAGTTGGTTGCATAGTGCCTCAAGGGCAAGATAAAGGCAAAGCAGGGGCCACATCTGGCCTGCATGGCCACAGTTTGGAGATCACTGTCCAAGAGGATTATACCAAACTGTGACCCCTTTTGCCCTGATGTGAGTTCCCCTGCTCATCTTCTGTGGCTAGGATCTATGATACTAATCTGACAGTTGCAGGGTGCAGCAAAGAAAAAAATTGTCGAGCGATCGGCCAAAATCCCCAGAGTGCCGGTACTCAGTGCAGGCTGCACCCCACTGCTGCAGACAATGGACCTCACCACTGCAATCATCTTCGCTTTTCTGCTCACCTTCTGTTGGGTAGGGCTGCCCTCAAGCAGTAGGGCTGAACAGTAACGGATGCAAGGGGTGAGGGTGGTCTCCCTGGTCAGTCGAATGTACTCTATGGGCTGTCCTGTGGTGTCCCCCATTCCCCCCAAAACATAAAAACACTGAGCACAGCCCTCCCCCCCAAGTCCTGAACCCTGATGTCTATCTAAAAACAACCTGTCTTTGCATTATATGATCACATATCTAGTCTAGTCTACACCCGCCTAAGCTCTCACCTCAACGACAACAACCTCCTTGATCCCCTACAGTCCGGCTTCCGTCCCCTACACTCCACTGAAACTGCCTTACTCAAACTCTCCAACGACCTGCTAACCGCCAAAGCTAATGGCCATTATTCAGTGCTCCTACTCCTTGACCTCTCTGCGGCCTTCGACACACAGTCGACCACCCCCTCCTCCTCAAAAAACTACACTCCCTCGGCCTCAGAGATTCTGCTCTCTCCTGGCTCTCATCCTACCTGTCACAACGCTCTTTCAGCGTTACCTATAATGCTACCACCTCCCCCTCACTCCCCCTCTCTGTTGGGGTCCCTCAAGGCTCTGTCCTCAGGCCCCTTCTCTTCTCCATCTACACCTCCTCCCTTGGCCAACTCATACACTCTCACGGCTTCAACTACCACCTCTATGCCGACGACACACAAATCTATCTCTCAACCCCCCACCTCACCCCCTCGGTCTCCGCCCGAATCACACACCTACTGAGCGACATATCAGACTGGATGTCGCTCCACTTCCTTAAACTGAACTTCTCCAAAACCGAGTTTCTTGTCTTCCCCCCAGCCCGGACACCACCCCCCATTGACTTCTCCGTCACATCCAACAACGCCACCATCAAACCCGCCCCGCAGGCCAGAGTACTTGGTGTCATTCTGGACTCCAACCTATCCTTCCAGTCCCAAGTCCAATCTTTAACAAACTCGTGCAGACTCCACCTCCGCAACATCGCCAAAATCCACACGTTCCTAACTCCAGAAACCACTAAACCGCTCATCCACTCCCTCATCATATCACGACTCGACTACTGCAACTCCCTCCTCACTGGCCTGCCTCGCCACTGGCTATCCCCGCTTCAGTCAATCCTGAATACGGCTGCCAGACTCATTCACCTTTCCAACCGCTCTGTCTCCGCCACCCCCCTCTGCCAATCCCTCCACTGGCTTCCGATTGCGTAACGGATCAAATTCAAAATCCTAACACTGACGTACAAAGCTGTCCACCATACTGCCCCGTACTACATCACTGACCTAATATTCAAGTACCGCCCAGCACGCACACTCCGCTCCTCACAAGACCTCCTTCTCTCTAGTTCCCTGGTCTCCTCCTCCCATTCCCGCCTCCAGGACTTCTCCAGGGTGTCACCCATCCTCTGGAACTCCTTGCCCCAACCCATCAGATTATCACCTACTCTCCTCTCCTTTAGGCGCAGCCTGAAAACCCATCTCTTCAGGGAAGCCTACCCCACCCCCTGCTAACCTGCCGACCTCCTCCACTCTTCCTACCACTCCATCCCCCACAGCTATCTCCTCCTGTGCCACCATCCCCTCTCTCCTAGATTGTAAGCTCGAAAGAGCAGGGCCCTCAATCCCCTCATGTTTTGCATTGTATTGGTATTGTTCTGTCACATGTTCTGTCCCCCTTTGTAATGTACAGCACTGAGCGAACTATTGGCGCTTTATAAATACTGTATAATAATAATAATAATCACATAGAAGGCTTATCAGCTCCCTTGTGAAAGTAATAAAGTTAGGTTAAACAAAAGAAAAAATATTTTAACAATGAAAGTTTATTAAAGTAAATTAAAACCACCGCCTCAAAAATGTTAACAGTCCGCCCACCCCCACGGACACACACATAGACACACTTCAGAAAATGATTGTACAACACATGTTAGATATGGCCTGTCACGCTGGAGTGGGGGCAATAATTCTAGGGCCATCCTTTACTATTAAAATAACCTGATGGAGGTGCTCTGCTCCTTCCAGAGGATCCCTGGCTGCCTGCGTCTCCCACCAGTCCTCGTCCTTTGGGCCACCGTGGTGGAATCCTTGTTGATGTTGGAGCTAGAAGCAGAGAGGAGGTTGGAGAACAAGTCCAACCAGGGGTGGGCCAGGGATGCTGCGTCCGCTGCTTCTTGCCTCCTCGGGGGTCAGGGAAGCAGTGGAGGTCTTCTCCCTCCTGGGTTCTCGGTCCTATCTGCCCTCTCTGCTCATCTGCCCCACAACCACTCACTCACCGTGTGGAGAAGAGCAAGGTGTTATCATCCTACCCATACCCCAAGGATGCCCCTTTTCGCTGCCCTGCTCCCACCGCCACTCTACATGGCAAGGGTCTCAAGGGCCAGCTGCTTAGGGTCCCACAACAATGACTTGGCCCTGGGCCCTTGCCACATTATAGACGGCCCTGGTTGGAGCTTAGGATGCTCGAGCTCCCTACATATGTATGGTCTGTCCCCCCCCCCCCAGATGGAGGCCCTGCCCAATTGTATAGTGTCCTCAAAAATGCAGTGTGAGTGCCTGGTCATACAGGTGTGATTTCAGGTGCAATTTGCTGCAGCGTGTTTTCTAAAGTAGTTGTTGCATGATTTTTTCTGCAGTTTATTGCAATTGCACATACATAGAATACAATGGAAATCGCAAGAAATCGTTGAAAATCTTCACAAGTTGCAATAAAGTCTTCATAAATGGCTCCTGAAGTCGCGCTGAATTCGTGCATTTTTAAATCACAGTGGTGTAACCGGTGACTCAGTGGGATTAAAAAATATGATTTTATTGGAAATGTTTTCTAACAGTAGAAAAATAATTTGTTTTTCAGATTTCTTGATCTTTTTTTCATTTCTACAATACAAAAATAAAAATCTAGTGGTAAGCAAACACCACCCAAAAAAAAATGATATAAATTTCATTTGGGTACAGTGTTGCATGATTGCACAATTACCATTAAACCACTTCCCAACCTTCCTATAGCAGAACTACTGCTGCAGGGCTGCACGTGTGTATATATATATATATATATATATATATATACGTGATGTTGTATTTGCGGGTAGGGGGCGTGCACGCCCTATCCACGCCGCCATTGGCTGCTACAGCTGTCGATCACTGGGTCCCAGCCAGAGATTCCCCACCGGCACCCGGCAATCACCAAGGAACATTGACAGGGGGTATGAGGGGGTTGGGGTTGGAGAGGTCCATATGTAAACAATACAGATCCCTCCCCTGTCAGCTCCTGCACACTGCTTTGTATTGCTGTGCATAGTAAAACACAGCACACAGTTAACCCTTTGATCACCCCGGATGTTAACCCCTTCCTGCCCAGTGTCATTAGTACAGTGTCAGTGCTTTTTATTAGCAATGATCACTGTATTGGTGTCATTGGGATGTCAATGACAATCAGTTCCCTACCCCCCAGTGTCAGAATTCCCGCCGCAGTCCCGCTATAAGTTGCTGATCACCGCCTTTACTAGTATAAAAGAAACAGAAATCCAAGTATATATACCACCATTTGTAGACGCTATAACTTTCATGTAAACCAATTAATTTACACGTATTGGGATTTTTGTTTTAGCAAAGACATGTCGCAGAATACATTTTGGCCTAATATGATGAAGAAATTAGATTTTTTTTATTTTTATTGGATATGTTTTATAGCAGAAAGCCAAAAATATTGTTTTTTTTCTCAAAATTGTTGGTCTTTTTTTGTTTATAGCACAAAAAAAAAACCGCACAGGTAATCAATACCACCGAAAGAAGGCTCCATTTGTGGGAAACTAAGGACATAAATTTAATTTATGTACAGCGTTGCATGACCACGCAATTGTCAGAGTAACGCAGAGCCGTATCGCACACAATGGCCTGGTCAGGAAGGGGGGAAAATTCTATGGAGGGCAAGTGGTTAAAGTAGCGCAGTGCTGAATAGCAAAAATTCCCTGATCATAAAGAGGGTAAAACTTTCTGGAGGTCAAATGGTTAAAAAGAATAGAAAAATGGCCCGCGGTAGTGAAAGGAGCAAGGCCTCAGTAGGCGGTATAAATGAGAAAAATGAGGAGCTTTCACCCGTTTACTGGAACAAGCAGTTTTAATGAGCAGAGCAGTCTGTAAAATATTAATGTTAAATTGCGCACAGCGTTCGCAACCGTTCCCATTTCCAGCGGTGATTACAGTGACTCATGTGACCTCGGGGTGAATTGATTGTGTGTTTAAGTAACCAATGATCTGTAGCGCTAAATAACTGTTTGGATTAGCTGAGCAATTTGCCTGTGTTTGTGGCGTTTAGCGAGCATCCTGGGCTGTTTAACATCCTCTGCTTGAATGACACGATTGTCCAAATAATCGCATATAATTCCAGGAACAAAAGAAGCAGTGTGTGTGTGCGCAGCCGTCACAGATCACAAAACATATGTGGAACAAATGTACTGAAGAAAAAACAAATGTTCCTATTGTAGGTCATGGTTTTTGCAAAGTGCAGTATTCTTTTTTTCTTTTCTGGACGGAGCGATAGAATCACAATGTGAAGACAAAACTTTTTTGCCTGTTTTAGAAACAGTATAGACACTGTGTTTTTTGGAGATATTTCCTTTCACTTCCTCTTTCAGAGTCACAACAGGAAGTTAGAAAATATCTCTTCAAAGTGAAGGGGATCCCCTCTATGTCTTTATTTAGATGGATGAGCAGCAGTTGTACCACTTCCTGACCACCTCACTGTACCTAGACATTAACCTCTTAGCGCAGGCACCTCCCGGCCCTTTAGGAGTTTCAGAAGCCAGGAGGCGGGTGGGGTTTTAGGGTCATGTTACCGCCGTGATTCTCCGTCACGGCGGTCACATGATCAGAAAAGGTCACGATCGAAAGGGAGATCGGGACCTTTCTGTGAGTCAAGGGCATACGTGCTGGGAGTGCGCAGGGCGTGCGCTCTCAGCACATATGTATTTTCTAATTGCACGCAAATATGTGACCGCTCGGCCCAGACGCAGAGAGGCCGCATATTTGTGTGCACTTGGCATCAAGGGGTTAAACAGATGTCACCTTTAGAATACCCCCCCCCAACCTGGCAGAGCACCTTGTCCCTAAGTTGATGAGGACAGGATGAGGGCCTTTTCCCTACAACCCTGACCCAGTGGTTGTGGGGATCTACAGGCGGGGGCTTATTGGAATCTGCAAATTCTCTTGCCCTCCAGAGGATTTACCCCCTCTTTCTGACCAGGCCATTTTTTGCAATACGGCGCTAAGTTACTTTATCTGACAATTGCACGGTCATGCAACGCTGCACCCAAATGAAATTTACGTCCTTTTTTTCCTACAAATAGAGATTTCTTTTGGTGATATTTTGTCACCTCTGCGTTTTTTTCTTTTTTGCGCTATAGACAAAAAAATACAATTTTGAATAAAAAACAATATTTTTGACTTTTTGCTATAAAACATCCAAAAAATGTTTTTTTAAAAATCTAATTTCTTCATAAATTTAGGCAAAAATGTATTCTGCTACATGTTTTTGCTAAAAAAAATCCCAATACATGTAATAAATTGGTTTAAGTGAAAGTTATAACGTCTACAAATATATATATATATTTCAGAATTTTTTTTTTATACTAGTATTGGTGGCAATCAGCGACTTATAGCAGGACTGCAGCAGGCATTCTGACACTGGGGGGTAAGTTCCCGCCAGTGTCAGAATGCCTGGCGCAGTCCCACTATAAGTCGCTGATCACCACCGTTACCAGTATGAAAAAAAAAATTCTAGTATATACTGTACATTATACCACCATTTGTAGACGCAATAGCTTTCACGTAAACCAATTAATTTACACATATTGGGATTTGTTTTAGCAGACATGTAGCAGAATACATTTTAGCCTAAATTTATGAAGAAATTTGATTTTTTTTCTGTGTTATTGGATATGTTTTATAGCAAAAAGTCAAAAGTATAGGTTTTTTTTTCAAAATTGTTTGTCTTTTTTTGTTTATAGCGCAAAAAATAAAAACTGCATAGGTGATTAAATGCCAACAAAAGAAAGCTCTATTTGTGGAAATAAAAACGACATAAATTTTATTTATATACAGCAATGCATAACACAATTGTCAGTTAAAGTAGCGCCATATCACAAAAAATGGCCTGGTCAGGAAGGGGTGTACAGTGCCTTGAAAAAGTATCCATACCCATTGAAATTTTCCACATTTTGTCATGTTACAACCAAAAATGTAAATGTATTTTATTGGGATTTTTTGTGATAGACCAACACAAAGTAGCACATAATTGGAAAAGTGGAAGGAAAATGATAAATGGTTTTCACAATTTTTTACAAATAAATCTGTGAAAAGTGTGGTGCGCTTTTGTATTCAGCCCCTTCACTCTGATACCCCTAACTAAAATCTAGTGGAACCTAATTACACCGTGTTCCAAATTATTATGCAAATTCTATTTAAGTGTCACAAAGAATAAATATTTTGTTTTTCAGTTTAACTCATGGATGGCATTGTGTGACAGGGCTCTTTTGATCACTAAAAACAATCTCGGACACCTGTGATAATTAGATTGGCCGGTGAGCCCAATTTAAGGAAAAACTACTAATGGACGGTGTTCCACATTATTAAGCAGAGCACCATTTTCAAGCAATATGGGGAAGAAAAAGGATCTCTCTGCTGCTGAAAAGAGTGAAATAGTTCAATGCCTTGGACGAGGTATGAAAACATTAGATATTTCACGAAAACTTAAGCGTGATCATCTCACTATTAAGAGATTTGTGGCTGATTCAGAGCACAGACGGGTTCGTGCAGATAAAGGCACATTGAGGAAGATTTCTGCCAGATTCATGCATCGGATCAAGAGAGCAGCTGCTAAAATACCATTATATAGCAGCAAACAGATATTTGAAGCTGCTGGTGCCTCTGGAGTCCCATGGACATCAAGGTGTAGAGTCCTCCAGAGTCTTGCAACTGTGCATAAACCTTCTATTCGGCCGCCACTAACCAATGCTCACAAGCAGAAATGGCTGTATTGGGCAGAAAAATACATGAAGACTAATTTTCAAACAGTCCTGTTCACTGATGAGTGCTGTGCAACCCTGGATGGTCCAGATGGATAGAGTAGGGGATGGTTAGTGGACGGCCACCCTGTTCTATCAAGCCTGCTACATCAGCAAGGCGGTAGTGGAGTCATGTTTTGGGCTGGAATCAGAACAGAGCTGGTGGGCCCCTTTAGGGTCCCCGAAGGTGTAAAGATGACCTCTGCAAAGTATGTGGAGTTTATGACTGACCACTTTCTTCCCTGGTACAGAAGGAAGAACTATGCTTTCTGTAATAAAATCATCTTCATGCATGACAATGCACCTTCTCATGCTGCAAAGAATACCTCTGCATCAATGGCTGGTATGGGGATAAAAGGAGAGAAGGTCATGGTGTGGCCTCCATCCTCCCCTGACCTCAATCCTATTGAGAACCTTTGGAGCATCCTCCAGCAAAAGATCTATGAGGGTGGGAGGCAGTTTACATCCAAACAGCAGCTCTGGGAGGCTATTCTGACATCTTGCAAACAAATTCAAGCAGAAACTGTCAAAAAACTCACATGTTCAATGGATGCAAGACTTGTGAAGCTGCTATCAAATAAGGGGTCCTATGTTACAATGTAACGTGACCTGTTAAAATGTTTAAAAAGTTAAAATGTTGTTAAAAGTTTAATTGAAATAGCTTTTGATTTCAGTAAATATGCTGCAAACACAACAAATGACAATTTTCAGTTCTTTACAACCTATAAAGTGTTTTGAAACTTTCTGTGCGCAATAATTTGGAACAGTGCATTGGAAGTGTTTTATGTTTAACAAAAATCCTGTTATCATTAGGAGGTTTGTTCAATAAAATGTGATTTGTACTCTTAATAGTTGATAACATGAGAATTATGCTGACTGGTTTTTACATCAATTATTTAGGGAAATGAGAAAAATATAATTTGCATAATAATTTGGAACAGGATGTAGTAAATATAGTCCACCTGTGTGTAATATAATCTCAATATAAATACAGCAGTTCTGTGAAGCCCTCCAGAGGTTTGTTAGAGAGCATTAGCAGGAGCGGACTGACAACTCATGGGGCCCCCGGGCAATAGGGGATCATGGGGCCCCTGTGTCCTTGCCCAAACTCAAAAAAGCCTATGAAAAAGGTACCAGGGGCATCTCATGGGGCCCCCTACTAACCCCGGGCCCTTGGGCAGTGCCCGAGTTTCCAAATGGCCAGTCCGCCCCTGAACATTAGTGAACTAACCGCATCATGAAGGCCGAGGAACACACCAGACAGGTCAGGGATAGAGTTTTGGAGAAGTTTAAAGCAGGGTTAGGTTATAAAAAATATCCCATGACAAAATGTGGAAAATGTCAAAGGGTATGAATACTTTGTCAAGGCACTGTAAATCCTCTGGAAGGCAAAACCTGACAAGTAAATAAAAATGTATTTTCTGTTTTTAATTAAGGCTCCATTCACACTTATTCGACTTGTCAGGTGACTTTGGGGTCCAAAGTCGCATGACAATTCGACCCCCATGTTTCCCAGTGGGTACCATTCATATCTGTGCAACTTCAAGTTGCAGCGACTTCAAAGTAGTTCCTGCACTACTTTGGTCTGACTTTCATGCGACTTAAGGGCCACAGACTTCATCTAAACCCTCCAAGGTCGCATGAAAGTCGCAACTGAATGTTGTACATGCGACTTGAGTGCGACTTTGTACAGCAGAAACAATTATCCTTGGTCAAAGCCAAATTCGCACAAAAGTTGCACTCGTCCAAAGTCACGCCAAAGTCGAATCAAAGTTGCATCAAGTCGCACTTCAAAGTCGCAATGGAAATCGCACGATATTGAGGTCGCATATGTGTGAATGTAGCCTAAATATTTCTCTGTTAACCCTTAGTTTACTCTAATCAGCCCTAATTAACTCCTTATTCTCCTTCTCCATTCAATTATAACTAGCTATTTTGTTTGTTGTTGTTTCTATTTTATTATTAATATTTAAACTTTTTTTGTTTTTGTTTGTTTTGTTCACACTTTTCCACCTTATATTTACACGTACCACATTGAAAAGAAGCGCAAAATTGAAGAAAACCCACTTTAATTGATTTGTGAATAACTTTGCAATATTTTGTACCAGAATCATAATTTTGGTGTCTTTATAAACAGGGCAAATTACAGAATGAAATGCACACTTTTTATATGCAGTAAAACTAAGTATTTTAAACTAACACTGCTCAAAAAGGAAAAAGTCTGTTTTGTTTAGTTGTGTTACATTTAATTGTCTAAGGATTGCAAAAAAAAAATCATTGTTGCAAGACAATATTCACAAAAGAAGGCCTTGTTTGTCACTAAAAAAAACAACAGTATATATGTATTACCTTGTTATCTTAAGTAATGACAAAGATATCGCCAAATAAACAGGTCCATAGCAGAAATGTAAGAATTGTGGTTAAAGTTTTTTCTTTTTTTTTTGCTTTGGTACATGTCCCCCCCCCCCATGTCATTTGTTTGACAATCCCTGGCCTATTGGCCTAGAAAAGGCCAGCACTGATTTTTAACATTCAGCTTTCATTGACTTCAATGGAGGTTTGAATTTGGAACTTCATTTTTGTCTTTTATACCTGCCGTCCTGTCTCAAAAAATTATTATTGAATGTGGACCTACCTAACAATACCTAATATTGTCAATGGCTTTCACAGCCCTTCATATGACAACACTGGAACTGGGCCAATTGATGGCTCAGGCCCTGAGTTATAGAAAGGCAAGGCATGTGTCAAATACGCAGCTAATTCCAAAGAACTCTAATCTTAGGCTAAGTTCACACCTTTGCATGTCGAGGACCTGCGCAAAATCACATCATGCACAGACACATGTTGCCCCTAAGCAACATGCGGTTTCTGTTTCCTGATCATACTTTTTGACCATATTATCCCCAGTCTTCCATGCAGGGCATTATTTAAATTCGTAGTCTTTTATATTGTGAAACACCCACAATGCCTGTGGTGAAGATCATGCGATCTAAGCTGCCTAGGCTATAAAACCCAATTAAACCTTCAGTTTAAATCAGCTAAATACATTCCAGGTGTATAAAAACCAAAGCTGTTCATTGTCTTATAGTTTGTTTTTTTTCTAAAGCAGCCACAGTTTTAGTAGAAAAGCCTGTCCTGTCAGCATGGTTCAGACTTCAGAGTGAGATTTTTGATCTCAGTGGTTGAGTAGTAATCTCTCTGTAGAGGTCTGATGTACCCACTGTTGACTCAGAGCCAGAGCCCTACAATCTTTTGTTTGTTAATTGCAAAGCTACAGGTCAGACCCAGCACAGGGACCTCTACAGAGAGACTGCAGCTTCCACACACAGAGCAAGGGTCCTTCTATGCAGCATGTTGGCAGGGAACAGGCTTTTCTACTTAGGCTGTGACTGCCAAGGCTGCTGTTAGAAACCACGGGACCCCATACAGCCAACCTGACAGGGCCCCCCAAAGAAAACAAAGTTTACTATGCTTCAGTTGTGAATTAACACGTTGAGTGATCGGTACCGATCACTCATTGTGTTCATTCAGAAAAGGCAGGGGCTGGTTAATGTGATATGTTTATCAGACCCTTTCCCCTCTCTCCATCCTGAAGGATCCTAATGTGTGCTTGCAGCTGTCGGTGGGAAGGAGAGGAGGGAATCCGGCATTGTGGGGGCCCAGGCAGCTGGGTGAATTGGATGTGGGCAGGGAGGGTGATGGTGGGAGGGGGAGGAATTACTGGAACCGATCCCTTGTATGGCTCTCTCTATAGCAGGTAAATCAGAGAGAGAGAGGAGCAGAATCAAGCTTTCAGATGCTGCAGAGAGAGCCATACAGGGGATCAGTCCCAGTAAATGCCCCCACACCACTGTGTGTTCATTCAGCAAAAAAGGGGCCGATGAGGAGGGAAGCCAGAAGTACTACGGGGGTGAGGGCACACAGCGGGGCCTGGGCAGCGGGGGGGGGGGGGGGGGGAATGTATGGTGCACAGGGAGGGTGATGGGTGCGTCATGGGGGCAATTACTGCAACCAATCCCCTGTATGGATCTCTCTGCAGCAGCTGAGAGACAGCGGGAGGGAGAGGAGAAAAGCTAGCTTTCAACTACTGCAGAGAGAGCCATACAGGGGATCAGTTCCAGTAAATGCCCCCACACCACCATGTGTTCATTCAGGAAAAAAGGGGCTGGTGAGGAGGGAAGCTGGAAGCACTGCGGGGGTAGGGGCACACAACGGGGCCTGGGCAACAGGGGGGGGGGGAATGTATGGTGCACAGGGAGGGTGATGGGTGCGGCAGGGGGGCAATTACTGGAACCAATCCCCTGTATGTCTCTCTCTCTGCAGCAGCTGAGAGAAAGCTGGAGGGAGAGGAGAAAAGCCAGCTTTCAACTACTGCAGAGAGAGCCATACAGGGGATCGGTTTCAATAATTACCCCCACCCCCCACACCTTGCTGGTCACCCTCCTTGCCTACATCAGATTCACCCAGCTGCCTGAGCCCCCCTGCTGGCTTGGGCCCCTACAGGAGGACTGGTTTTTGTTGTCTTCTATTAATGTGTCAATATGCAGTCTATTAATGCAATCATAAATTCTAATAAAAGTTGTCTAGATATTTCCTAAACTGCATTCTTTTACCATTAATTAGATAAACAAGAATGCTATTTACCATACTAAATACCTCTTTTCATGTTATTAGATCTTAGATGCTGGCCAAGTCCTTTCAAGCCTGTCTGAGCAATCTGCATTTTATCACCCTTGCATGTTTGCAAATTAACTCCTTTGAAATGTAACAAGTTGGCCCCCAAGTGCTAAGGTGATATTGCATAAAATTAACATAGCAAAGAGTCCTTGGCTATGCTTTTGTTGTGTAAAATACATCTAGCTCAGTCTCATGCTAGCCTGCTCAATAACCTGAGAATACACCACATACAGTATATATATATATATATCTATCAAATTACAATATCCTACAGTGTTACCCCCTTATCCACGGCCCTGGTGACTGCTGCATACACAAAACTAACTTTAAGACATTGAACACCTTTTGTTTTAATGAACCTGAAACAATCCTTCAAATCTCCAGATTAGAGTATGAATGTTCTGTTTGATCCATTTCAGCTGTGTGTATGTTGACATTCCTCAGGTGTACTGAGGAGCTGCATGCCTGCATAGAGGATAAACCAGTTTGGCTTCTATAAAGCCTGGATTCAGTTGACAGGAGGCACACAATGTGTGCTATTGTTGAATTCTCTCTGTATACAGAGATCTTGTATGTAACATCAGGGTCAACAATAAGAATCTGTTACAATAACCCCAGACCCATCATTACTCGCTCTGTACCCCGTATAATAATAAGTATGGTCACCTCCTCCTCAGCTGACATTCCAGAATTTTTTAGAACCTTTATACAGTATATTCTTATTTTTTTTTAATCCTACAATCTATTGGGATGTATACTGTATACAGAGGCAGCTATGACAGTGTTGATGTGTAAGAGTCAAATAAAAATTTACTGTAGTACAGTCTCACCTTCTGGCCTTTCCCTTACATCAGATCTTGAGCTACATACAGTGCCTTGAAAAAGTATTCATACCCCTTGAGATTTTCCACATTTTGTCATGTTACAACCAAAAACGTAAATGTATCTTGTTGGGATTTTATGTGATAGACCAACATAAAGTGGCACATAATTGTGAAGTGGAAGGAAAATGATAAATGGTTTTCACAATTTTTACAAATAATTATCTGAAAAGTGTGGCGTGCATTTGTATTCAGCCCCCTTTACTCTGATACCCCTAACTAAAATCTAGTGGAAGCAATTGCCTTCAGAAGTCACCTAATTAGTAAGTATAGTCCACATGTGTGTAATTTACTTTCAGTATAAATAAAGCTGTTCTGTGAGAACCTCAGAGGTTTGTTAGAGAACAAACAGCATCATGAAGGCCAAGGAACACACCAGACAGGTCAGGGATAAAGATGTGGAGAAGTTTAAAGCAGGGTTAGGTTATTAAAAAATATCCCAAGCTTTGAACATCTCATGGAGCACTGTATAATCCCTCATCCAAAAATGGAAAGAGTGTGGTACAACTGCAAACCTACCAAGACATGGCTGTCCATCTAAACTGACAGGCCGGGCAAGGAGAGCATTAATCAGAGAAGCAGCCAAGCGGTCAGTGGTAACTTTGGAGGAGCTGGAGAGATCCCCAGCTCAAGTGGGAGAATCTGTCCACAGGACAACTTAGTCGTGCACTCCACAAATCTGGCCTTTATGGAAGAGTGGCAAGAAGAAAGCCATTGTTGAAAGAAAGCCATAAGAAGTCCTGTCTGCAGTTTGTGAGAATCCATGTGGGGGATACACAGCAAACATGTGGAAGAAGGTGCTCTGGTCAGATGAGACCAAAATCGAACTCTTTGGCTAAAAGCAAAATGCTATGTGTGGCAGAAAACTAACACTGCACATCACCCTGAACACACCATCCCCACCATCTATTTGAAAACCATTTATCATTTTCCTTCCACTTCACAATTATGCGCCACTTTGTGTTGGTCTATCACATAAAATCCCAATAAAATACATTTACGATTTTGGTTGTAACATGAAAAATATGGAACATTTCAAGGGGTATGAATACTTTTTCAAGGCGCAAAACTAACACTGCACATCACTCTGAACACACCATCCCCACCGTGAAACATGGTGGTGGCAGCATCATGTTGTGGGATGTGTGGCAATGCGGTATCCTGCCACGGTGAAAATCACGGTGATAACCCAACTCAACTTTCTCAACCATTCTCAACTATACAGGTTGAGGGGCTCCAGGCAGTTCTTTTAATGCAGAGGAAACTGGTTTATCAGTTTCCTCATTGGTTTGTAAATCTCCTGTGGCCTGGAGATTTCTAAGAGATTTGGGAGGGATGTAATCTCCAATCCTGGGTCCATGTTTTGAGAGCAGCCAGCACACTGATTGTGCAGGTGTGTGCAGGCCTTTTTGTAGAGGCCCAAACCATGATTCTGGGCTCCACCCTGGCAGACAGGAGGTCACTGTCTTGGAGGCAGGTGGGCTTCATCTAGGAGAGGTGGAAGCCAGAGTAGCTGTGTGCTAGTGGCTAGCTGTGTGCGAAACAACCATTTTGGAAAGAGTTTGCAGGAGACTGACATAATTCTGTGTACAAGCCAGGAGGCTGAATATTTGTTGCATTTGTTTGATGGTGGATACCCCTGCGTGGGAAGCATGTTATTGAACTTTTGTTTAAATAAAATTGGGCTAAAAGGCCTTTAAAAAAAAAAAAGAAGCGAGTTGTGTGCTTTAAAAAAAAGCTCTACAATTTTGATGCGAGTTCTCACAGATGCTTTTCTTTAGCAGGGACAGGGAAGCTGTTCAGAGTTGATGGGAAGATGGATGGAGCCAAATACAGGGCAATCGTAGAAGAAAACCTGTTGGAGTCTGCAAAAGACTTGAGATTGGGGCGGAGGTTCACTTTCCAGCAGGACAACGACCCTAAACATACACATTCACAGATGATCTCCATCCAATCTGACAGAGCTTGAGCTATTTTGCAAAGAAGAATGGGCAGAAATGTCCCTCTCTAGATGTGCAAAGCTGGTAGAGACATCCCCAAAAAGACTTGCAGCTGTAATTGCAGCGAAAGGTGATTCTACAAAGTATTGACTTAGGGGGGCTGAATAAAATGCACGCCACACTTTTCACATATTTGTAAAAATAGATTTGTGAACCACTTTGTGTTGGTCTATCACATAAAATACATTTATGTTTTTGGTTTAAGGGGTATGAATACTTTTTCAAGGCACTGTAGGCCATAAGCACCTCTGATAATTATTAACTGTTGACATCCATGTGATGTGTACTCCTCCTGCAGAAATGTTCACACAAGAGGAGGGTAGGATAACCCAGCCGATGGATTGACTACTACTATCACTGACATGTTGTTCCTTCTACAACAGTATCCCTTCAGTTCTGCACTAGAACAATTAAAGAAAACCCATCTTCAGAGAATGTGGAGGCTGCCATACTGACCTCACTTTCTGAAAATGCTGGTTGCCTGGCTTGTCCAGTGGCTGCAATACTTTCACAGACACAGACCTGGACCAGGAATTATAACTGCACTCAGACTTTTCAATCTGTATGCTCATTCTAAGTCATTGACTGAGACTCAATTCACATCTATGCCTGTGCAGGACTGACTATAAATCATACACATTCCTGCACCCGCATGACTAGTGCACCAGAGATCGGTTCATCCAGATCCCCTACCTATAACTCTTACTTTAAATAAAAACATGACACCGATTTGGAGTAAAATGGCCAACGCGGCCTTTTATTAACCACACGATTTAAACACCAAACCATTCCTTATAACAGAAAAACATACCGATTTGTTGTTGGTCTTCGAAGGCACCATCCACAAATTATCTGAAATGCACCTGCGGACCCCATATACCACCAGGCCTCCAGCCGCAACCAACCAGCTCGGAGACAACCTTACCGTCCGCAGTGCAGCACCACCACATTCCAGTTAAACCTTGGTTAACTGGAATGTTCCCCGGGCACACCATACCACCGATGGGTCCCACACCATTCTCTGTACCTTCAAGATAATACCCGCCTCCAAAGACCAACCAACCGCCCATGAACCGCATAACCCCCATTCCCCGTAGAGGAACCCAATACTCACTAAATAGGGAGGGTGGGAGAAAAGCTTACTCACCAACGTCCAGCTCCGACTGACTGTCCCCCACCCAGGACACCCCACCCAAAGGTGCCAAAGAGACCACCCACGTTCTCCCTCTACCAACCAGCTCCCACCTATATATTTTCAAACCCCCTGGCACTGACAACCCTTTCTAGCCTTCCTTCCCACTCTAGGCCTAGTCATGCCTGCCCTGCGCTACTTCTTTCCTTCTTTTACGCTACGGGCATTACTTGACTAGTGCACCAGAGATCGGTTCATCCAGATCCCCTACCTATAACTCTTACTTTAAATAAAAACATGACACCGATTTGGAGTAAAATGGCCAACGCGGCCTTTTATTAACCACACGATTTAAACACCAAACCATTCCTTATAACAGAAAAACATACCGATTTGTTGTTGGTCTTCGAAGGCATCATCCACAAATTATCTGAAATGCACCTGCGGACCCCATATACCACCAGGCCTCCAGCCGCAACCAACCAGCTCGGAGACAACCTTACCGTCCGCAGTGCAGCACCACCACATTCCAGTTAAACCTTGGTTAACTGGAATGTTCCCCGGGCACACCATACCACCGATGGGTCCCACACCATTCTCTGTACCTTCAAGATAATACCCGCCTCCAAAGACCAACAAACCGCCACAACACGCTGGGTAAGCCCTTACCCATGCGTGCCCCACCACAAACGGACTGCTCTCTGCACACCATCCTGTAAACCCAGAGACCACAAATCCATCCCAACCGCATTGAGATGTACCCCATCATTCCGCAGATACCGCCAGGTATCTACCTCCAACTCCAAATGCCGGACCACCAACCCCCCATTACGAATGAAAAAGCGCCCCACCTCCTTGTTGACCTTTATCCGCGCTTTATTGAGCAGCTCCACCGACCGCGCCAAACGCCAAGAGGCGCGGGCTACCATATCCGACCATACCAACACCATTTGCGGATAATCCCTCCGCAATAGCAGAAAGTCCATCTTTACATCCCTCACCAACTCCCGCATGGACCAAACTCCCAAATCATTACCCCCTGCATGCAATACCAGAACATCCGGTGGCCTATCCAGGCTAGCAAAACGCCGAACTTCAGGCACCACACGACCCCACAACATCCCTGGCACACCTATCCATCGCACGCAAGCCTCTTGTCTAGTCAACCCCAACTGCCGCCCATTAGGCCTCACATCCGCCCGCCTGGCCCCCCAAAAAACGTAGGAGTGCCCCAGGATCCACACCAGGCGCACCGCTCCATCTGAAATAAAAGAACAATAACTACCACCAGAACAAAACGGCACAGAGACAGGACAAACTCCCCCCAACCCAGGGACAACAACCCGGGATCCAACCTTAATCACCCAACAGATGCGGACGAATGTACAAGCGAAACCTCTGGGAATCCCATCTACCAATACGTTTTACCGCCGCATCCGACAAACCCCACCGGGCGGCCTCAGTAGCTGCCCCAATCCGAAACGAGTGAGAAGCATACAAAGATGCATTCAAACCCACAACCTTCAAACATCGTCGAAAAAACCGACACAAATTGAAAACGAGTTAACGGGGACCCATCTTCATGCATGAAAAAAGACCCACGCCCCACCGGAAGACGGGACAAAAATTCACGAACCGCCCGCACCGGGCACACCAATGATGTTGGAAGGGCAAAAAACCGCACCCGCGCACCACGAACCAATTGGTCCGTCTTGGACCGACGGACGAACACCTCCACCCATTCACTAGAGACGATGACATCATCCCCCAACAACCCCCCAAGAACGGATTTGGATGGACTGACAAGCTCCCCAATACGCAATGCCCCAAAGAAGGCCACCGCAAAGGCTGCCCGAAATAAGCACACCTCAAAGTCCGAAAAGCAAACAAAGCGCAGATGCTCAAACAACGATCCTAACAACTCGAAGGACACCGGACGACGAGAATCCTTACTGCGACAAGCCCTACGGTAACCTCGAAGAGCCTGTCGTACCCAAAATTCTTTTGTGAAGTCCCGACACCCTTGAAGCTTAAAGAGGAAGGCCAAACCAGCCAACCGCCGATCCACTGCAGCAGCCGACACCCCCCGTTCTAAGTTCCTTGCCAAATAATACAGCACAGCCACCCCTACCTCCGGCCCCCACGGATCAATATCGACCTGTTGTAACAAGTCCCGCCACTCCCGCCAGACCTTCGAGTATGCAGACCATGTCGCCTCACTCACCGACCTCCGGATCCAACCTGCAACGACCCCAAGGCAATCTCCCACAGCCAGTCGGGACAAGAAACCCCGTGTCGCTCCGCCGCCGGCGCCAACTCTCGGAATTTGTCCCACTGCAAACGAGACAAAGCGTCAGCCAAGGTGTTATCAACCCCAGGGAGATGAACAGCATGGAGAAAAACGTTCAGCTGCAGGCAACGCAGCACTAAATGGCGAAGCAAGCCAACCACTGGTTGCGAGGAAGCCGAGACCCGGTTGATGACCTGAACCACCCCCAAGTTGTCGCAATGAAAACGAACCTTCGGATTCCTAAAATTTTCACCCCAATCCTCAACCGCCAATACCACCGGAAAAAGTTCCAACAGCACCAGGTTACGAAGGAAACCCGCCGCGACCCAAGAAGGAGGCCACGGAGCCGCACTCCACCGCCCCCTAAAAAAGGCCCCATTACCCCGGAAGCCGCCGCATCTGTGAACAATTCCAAGTCAAAATTACTGACTGGTCCAGACATCCACAGCGCCCGTCCATTAAAGTCATCCAAAAAAGTATGCCAAATCCGCAAGTCCTCCCGATGCTCCCTAGTTAAACGAATAAAATGCAAAGGGGAAGTAATTCCCGCCGTCGCCGCTGCCAGCCGTCGGCAAAATACCCGACCCATTGGCAGGATGCGACAAGCGAAGTTCAGTTTACCCAGCAATGACTGTAAGGCCCGTAGCTGAATTTTCCGCTTGCCCAGCACCCCACGAATTTCCCCTTGTAGGGCCAACAGCTTGTCCCCTGGCAGCCGGCACTCCATGGCATTCGAGTCCAAAACGATGCCCAGAAAAGTCATCACCGAAGCCGGGCCCTCTGTCTTGTCCAAAGCCAATGGAATCCCGAAACGTTCAGCAACGTGTTGCAATGTGGCCAGCAAAACCGCGCATACCCGGGAAGCGGGCGGACCCACGCAAAGAAAATCATCCAAATAGTGGATGACCGAATTTATCCCGGAGACATCCCGCACCACCAACTCCAAGAACGAACTGAACCGCTCAAACAATGCGCAAGAAATCGAACACCCCATGGGAAGGCACTTATCAACGTAAAACGAGCCCTGCCAATGGCACCCCAGAAAATGAAAACTATCCGGATGTACCGGCAACAATCGAAATGCGGACTCAATATCCGATTTCGCCATAAGCGAACCGCGCCCATAACGACGAACCCAGAAAACCGCCGCATCAAACGATGTGTAAGACACCGAACAGGACTGTGGATCGATAGCGTCATTAACTGACCCCCCTTTGGGGAAAGACAGATGGTGAATCAACCTGAACGAATTCAGGCTCCTTCTTGGGCACCACCCACAAGGGGGAAACCACCAGGTCTGAAAACGGAGCGCAAGAAAATGGCCCGCCCATGCGTCCCAACCCCACTTCCTTACTCAACTTCGCCGAAACCACCTCAGCATGCTGCACCGCTGACCGTAAGTTACGAGCTAAAGGGGGGATCGAAGTCAAACTATACGGGATACGAAAACCCTCCGAAAACCCAGCCAACAGCAGCCCGGCGGCTGCTCGATCCGGATATCTATTTAGGAAAGGCCGCATCCTTTCCACTTTCACCGGAGTCGTCCCTCGCATGCTCTCCGGGCAGGCCTCTACCCCGCTTGAAACAGCGCGACAAAGGATGGGAGCCGCCGCAACCTGAACACTCATGTTTAAAACGGCAGGACCCCCCGAAACGACACGCGCCCTCTTGGAACTGCCAACATACACCCCTACGCTTTGAGGCCGATTGTCCTGGGGAGAATGAACCACGGACCTCGCCCTGAAAAAACGGACCAGGAGCCCGCACGGGAGTCATGAGGCGCATCCAAAGGCCAATGTCCTTATGGTCCCAATGCCACGAAGGGCGAACAGCCCGCCGCTGCCGAAACTGCTCGTCATATCGAAGCCATGTGGTCCCACCGTAAACCCTGTGAGCCTCGCTAATGGCATCCAGGTAACAAAAGAGAGCTGAGCAATGCTCAGGAGTCTTCTCCCCAATGACACTGGCCATGATCGCAAATGTCTGCATCCAATTCGCAAATGTACGCGGGATAAAACGAAAACGCCGCTTCTCAGCTTCCTCTCGCCTACCCTCGTCAACCCGCGACCCATCTAACGGAAAACGCTCCAAAGGCAAGAGTGTGAAAATCTCCACATACTCCCCTCTCCAAATCCGCTCTCGAACCTCCGACGGTAAGTGCGCACCCAAAGGGCCCTCAAAACATACGTACACCTCGCACTTGGCCGAGTCCGCCAAGCCTACCGTCCTGGAGACCCCAGCACCCCCATCTTCAACCCCGGAAACCAGAGCACCTGTTTCCGCTGTAACCACCCCTGGCGCAGAACCAGGAGGAGGAGAAACCCCCGAGCTCCGCACGTCCCCTCCCTCCTGCTCTAGGACCCCGAACCCTTCCCCACCCGGCGGCGGAAGTTACGCTGAAGCAGGCCCAGGGGCCCTACCCTCACCCCGCTCAAAGCGCCGCAACAAATCCCTCAAACCGGACATCAAATCGCCGAGACCCCCCGTTAAACCTGACTCGGGAACGCCTGCATCCCTCTCCGCCGGGGCCGCGCCCCCGCCTCCCCCCAACAGGTCCCGAAGTGCAGAAGAAAATAAAATAGGGAACTCACCAGGCTGCCCAGGAGATGTCCCATCAGCCGCGCGTCCCGACTCCATCGACGCAGAGCGGCCAGCTGTCGCCCCCGCGTCGGGTTCCGACAGCTCGCCCTCCGATCTTTCGTCCTCTTCCTGACGGCTGCATGGCCTCCCCGTCCCAGGAGCCACGGGTCCCTCCGGGCCGTGCCGCTGCTGACTCCGCCTCCTGGCACCAGCCACGCCCCTCGACGTCCCTGGTCTCCGTCCCGTCACACACTCCTCAGCACTCTGCCCAGTGCTGCCCTTCAGTCAGGGCCTGGACTGAGCGAAGTATAAGGGAGGGCCAGCATGACTGGGGCATGCAGACGAGGCAGAGAGTGTAATTTGGGTGGAGTATAGGCAAGGAAAAGGGGATGGGGGGTGGTTACTTACTTGATTGGTGTAGGCAGCATTGTGGGTGGTCTTGCAGGTTTTGAATTGGGGGGTTGTGTCTTGTCGGAGTCAGTCGGAGCTTGTGCCATCACGGAGGTGGTTTCTTCTTCTTTTGCTGGTACCTGCGATGGAAAAAAGCTAGGCCATGAGTGACTTAGACGGGATGCTATCCCAATTGCGGGCGGCATCTGAAGCCAATGGCTCAGGGTGGTTAAGGGAGAGGCTGTCGGACATGCTGCAAGGCCCCAGGCCCGCGTCGCCGGGCCCTTCTACTGGGCGCACACGTGCTCAGCGGTCTGTGCCTCCGGTGCGCTTTAGCCCAGAAGTGACAGCTCGGGTTCTGCGCCGTTCTGGGAGCCGCTTAGGGGACCCTCCAGCTCCGCCGGTGAAGCGTCGGCCTGCTTCTCCGGGAAGGGCTGGGAGGAATCCTCGTCGCTGGCGGACCCCTGGCAGGAGCACATCTAATACCACCCGCTCCCCAGCCAACTCACCTATTCTGCAGGACCATGCGGCTGGCCCTGCAGGCTTTGGGCCTGCAGCGGAGGGGGCCCGGCGTGGGAGGACTGGCGGGCGGCCTTCGGGGGGGACTGAGTCCACGTCCCCAAGGAGAAGAGGATCGGGCTCGACAGGATCACGGCGGGCCCAGGAGGGTGCCGCCTCGTCACAGGCCGGGACCATGATGTCGGGGCCATCTTCTATGGAGCGACGAGGCTGCAGTGGGCGGGGCTTAGCGGCTCGGAGCTCCGGCCCGGCAGCGGGTTTAGACATGGCCCCTGTGTGCAGCCCGGGCTCTGGAGCCGGGATTCGGCAGCTTCCTCGCCGGCCTGCGGCTGCTGGGCTCTCTTCTGCTGTCCAGCGGGCCTCTCAGGAGACGGCGGCTCGGAGCGCCGGGGGGGCGGCGCCGGATGATGTCATTCCCGGGCGCCACCCAGGCTCTGGAGCCGGGACCCGGTCTGCAGTGGGGAGTCAGCTTGTGGCTGCTGGGCTTTCAGTGGCAGCCCAGCGAGCCCGTCGAGGGGGGGCGGACCTCCCCCCTGTGCAGCGGATCTGTGCTGGAGCAGGACAGGGTCCCCTGTCAGTTGGGGCTTCGGCTGCTGGGAGTTCCTCTGCCTCCCAGCGAGCCCAGCGTGGGAGGGATGATCCGGCGGCTCTGGGCTCCGGTGTAGCGGGGGCCACCCTGTCCGTGTGCCGCCCGGGCCCAGGAGCCATGCAAGAGTCGGGAGCGAGGCCTGTTGTGGCCTGGGACCAGGAGCCTGTGGTGTGGAGATCTGAAGGGGAGCTCAGCGGCTCCGAAGATGATGGGGTCCCTTCATCCCTGCATGGATCCGGATTGGCGGCTGTGGGTCCCGGTGAACGACTGCAGCCCGGTGAGTTGAATTCTGGGGCTGTTTTCTCATTGTCTTCTTCTTCTATGTTTGAGGGTTCGCGGGACCTGGGGAGTGGCGCTCTTGCTTTGGCGTCAAGCGGGCCTGGGGCTGCGAGGGTTAATGTGTCTTCCCTGGGGGGATCCCCAGGGGCTGAGGGGGTTGTTAGTATGCTATTGTCGGGTTTTCGGGATGTGTTGGCGCGTTGTGAGGCGGGGGTGGTTGCTCGGGGTGCGGCGCCACCTTTGGCTGCATGGTCGGCGGTGCAAGCTGCGGCATGTGGGAGCGGTGTTGGTCCTGGGGTTGGTGGACGTGAAGCTGCGGGGGTTATCCCGCAGGTGGTTACGGTGGCTGGGCCGCAGGTCGCTGGTGCCTCTGCTGCAGTGCGGTCGGCGGTGGTTAGTTCTTTTAGCTCTGGTTCTGAGGCTCTGGGGGGGGAAGCGGCGGCGGATCATACTGGGGTTGATGGCAGAGATAAAGGGGTGACTGGGTTTGATGGTGTGCGTTTGGCGGATGCAGCGAAATGCGAAGTTTACGTGTGCTTCGAGGGGCCCTTGGGGGCTCATCTGAAGCCGGAGGTGAAGGAGCGAATTTGGAGGGGTGAATATGTTGAAATATTTTCTTTGTTGCCGTTGGAGAAATTCAACTTAGACAAAGTTCGGCCAGATGAGAGTAAGAGGGAGGAGGAGGAAAAACGGCGATATCGTTTGATTCCCCGAACCTTCTCTAATTGGCTTCAGGCGTTTGCCATTCTGGCAAGCGTTATTGGTGAGAGGATGCCGGAGCATTGTTCCCCCCTTTTCTGTTACTTAGATGCCATAGGGGAAGCTCAGAGGGTTTATGGGGGCATCGCGTGGTTACGATATGACTAGCAGTTTCGTCAGCGTATGGCAGTTAGGCCTTCTTTGCGGTGGGACCATAAGGATATCGGGCTGTGGATGAAGCTTATGACTCCGGGGCGGGCTGCAGCTCATCCCTTTCAGGGGGGGGCCGGGGGTACAGCTATGGTTGCACAACCGGCCGCGCTTAGAAAAGGTTTCTGCTGGCAGTTTAATGAGGGATCGTGCAAGTTTGGATCCGGCTGCCGATTCCGTCATGAGTGCTCGGGTTGCGGGGGGGTTCACCCATTGTCCCGGTGTTTTAAGCAAGGGCGGGGGAGAGGTGGCGACACTGGAAAAAGGGATGTCGCCGGTGAGGGTAGGAAGGATGTTGCCGTTTTTAAAGCGGTACCCTGATCAGGCAGCGGCAACCTTGTTGCAGCGGGGTTTTTCTGAGGGTTTTTTGATCCCTTGTGTATTGGCGGTGGTTCCTCCAGCGGCGGATAATTTGAGGTCGGCGCGGTTGCACCCGGAGGTTATTGGGGAAAAAATTCAAAAGGAGGTGTCATTGGGTCGTATGGCTGGCCCGTTTGTGGACCCCCCTATGCCGGATTTGGTAATTTCGCCGCTGGGGGTTGTTCCAAAGAAAGAGCCTAATAAATATAGACTCATTCATCACCTGTCTCATCCGCGGGGGGGTTCGGTCAATGATGCTATTGACCCTGGTTTGTGTTCGGTTTCCTATACTTCTTTTGACGCGGCGATTTCATGGGTGCGGCGGTTTGGTCGGGGTGCCCTGTTGGCAAAAACTGATATTGAGGCGGCGTTTCGCCTTTTGCCGGTGCATCCTAGTTGTCTCCGATTGCTGGGTTGCAAATGGGAGGGGTGCATATTTGTTGATCGTTGCTTGCCTATGGGCTGCGCCATTTCTTGTTCTCTATTTGAGACTTTTAGTTCTTTTCTTGAATGGGCGGTTAGGGATGTTTCTGGGCTCGCATCTGTCATCCATTATTTGGATGATTTTTTGTGTATTGGCCCTCCGGGTAGTTCCATCTGTGCATCGTTACTGAGCACGGTGGAACATGTGTTCGAGCATTTTGGCGTTCCTTTGGCTTCGGATAAGACGGTGGGTCCGACAACGGAATTGTGTTTTTTGGGAATTATTGTCGATACGGAGGCCATGGAATGTCGTTTGCCTCAGGATAAATTGGAGGAGCTCCGGGGGTTAGTGATTTCGGTGGGTCAGTGCAGGAAGATTCGGCTTTTGGAATTGCAGTTATTACTAGGCAAGTTAAATTTCGCTTGTCGCATCATGCCCATGGGGCGTATATTTTCCAGGCGTTTGGCGGCTACGGGATGATTTGGGGGTATGGAGGTCGTTTCTCGATTCCTATAATGGAAGATCACTTTGGTTGGATGGGGTCGTGTCCAATTTTGATTTGGAACTCTTTACGGATGCGGCGGGCTCGGCCGGTTTTGGGGCCTATTTTCAAGGTCAGTGGTGTGCGGGTTCGTGGCCTTTGCAATGGCGGGAGGTGGGTCTGTTGCGCAATCTGACCTTACTGGAGCTTTTCCCCATCGTTTTAGCTGTTTCTTTGTGGGGTGCTGTTTTCCGGAATAAACGGATTCGTTTTCATTGTGATAATTTGAGCGTGGTTCATGCCATTAACCGTGTTTCGGCCACGTCTCGGCCGGTGGTTCGTATGTTGCAGCGGTTGGTTTTGGACTGTTTGAGTCTCAATTGTTTTATTTCGGCTGTACATGTTCCGGGCGTGGATAACTCAGTTGCTGATGCTCTATCTCGTTTTCAGTGGGACAGATTCCGTCGGTTGGCACCAGAAGCGGAGCAACGCGGTATCGATTGTCCGGATCACTTGTGGAGCATTGCCTTGCCTCTTCAGCGGCCTTGATTCAGACATCAGTTTGCGCGTCCACTTGGGTTTTCTATGAGAAGGTGTGGCGGGAATGGCTGGAGCTGGTGAGTGAGGTGGGGGGTGGTTTAGGGGTGGATGATGCCCTATGCCTCCTGCTTTATTTCATCGGTAGGAATTTTGAAAGGGGTGTTTCCGCAACTTTGATGTCTCGCAAGCTGGCGGGGTTGGCTTTTCATTTAAAAACTGGCGGGGGGTCGTGACGTGACGAAGGATTTCCTTGTTCGGCAGGCTATGCGGGGGTACAGAAAAGGCCGTTCCATCCCTGATTCTAGACGGCCGGTTTCTTTTGAGGTTCTTCAAGTGGTGGTTGGCCAGTTGGATTGTATTTGTTCCTCATTGTATGAGGCGATTTTGTTCCGTGCGGCTTTTGTGCTGGCATTTTTTGGGGCCTTTCGGGTTGGGGAGTTGGTTAGTCGGACTAAGTGGGGCGAGGGTGGTTTGGCCATAGATGAGGTGGTCTTGATGGGTAGTGGGTTGCGCATTTTTCTGCGCAAGTCAAAAACGGACCGTTTGGGTCGGGGTACCTGGGTGGAATTGGCTGAGATTCCGAGTTCTCGGATTTGTCCGGTCCGGGCGGTTAGGGAATTTCTCGAGGTGAGACCTGACCTTCCTGGGGTTTTCTTTTTGCATACGAATGGGATGGCTCTGTCTCGATTCCAATTTGGGGCAGTGTTTAAACGGTGTTTGCAGTCTGCCGGGTTGGGTGTGGAACATTACTCGTCTCATTCGTTTCGCATTGGGGCAGCTACGGAGGCCGCCCGCTGGGGGTTAGGTGATCAAGTGGTTCGTCGGATTGGGCGTTGGGATTCGGATAGGTTCAAGTTATATGTGCGTCCTCAGCTCTTGTGATTAAAAAAAAAAAAAAAAAAGAGGTTTTGGTGTTGTTGTGTTGGTCTCTGTGGTACTTGTATTTTGTTAACTTTGTGTTTTTTGTTTGTTTTGTGGGGGCCTTTGTGGTGAAGGTTCTACCTCCTCCCTTCTTTTGTGTGTTTCTTTGCAGGTTCCGAAGGCTGCTTGGTATGGATCTTGGGCCATTCATATGTTTTTTGGGGGGCTAAGAGGGCGGATGTTCGTCCAGAGGGTCGGCAACTGGAATTTGAGAGGGGGGAGGCGAGGCTTCGTTGGCTTGGAGTGCCGGGAATGTTGTGGTCCAGGGTGGTCCCGGAAATTCATCACTATTCCCGTTTGGACCGGCCTCCAGATGTTTTGGTATTGCATGTGGGGGGTAATGATCTCGGGTTGCGCTCCATGCGGGAGGTTATCCGGGACATCAAGTTTGATTTTTTGCGGATTCTGTCTTTTTTCCCGGACACAGTGCTGGTATGGTCGGACATAGTGGCCCGTGCTTATTGGCGTATGGCCCGTTCCGTCGAAAAAATTAATAGGGCTCGAGTTAAGGTGAATAAGGAGGTGGCGCGTTTTGTGGTGAGGAATGGTGGCCTAGCAGTCCGTCATAGGGAGCTGGAGGAGGAGTCCTGGCGGTATTTGCGTTCGGATGGGGTGCATCTTAATGCAGTTGGGATTGATCTGTGGTCCTTGGGCCTGCAGGATGGTATCCATTGTGGATTACGTGTGTGGCGGGCTACACGAGTGTAAGGGTTCACACTCGTGCTGTGCTGTGGCAGGGGTCGATGGGTCTTTGAAGGCGGTGGTGGAGTGACAAGTTGAGGAATTATGGGTTGGGCCCATCGTAGGTATGGGTATCCCTTCCCAATAAAAGGTCATATTGGTAATGTGGGAGTTCATTTGGCTGTATCTGGGTTAAGTAACAGTAGTATTGTCCCCGAGGCGGTGTAGTAGCGGCTGGGGGCCTTTCATTGAGTAGTAGATACAGCCGAGTTGGTGATGGGAGTAATGGTGCCTTCAGAGACCTTGGACCCGGGTGGTAATGTACTAAGATATTATGTTGAGTTATGTTAAATAAATGGCTGCTATGGCCGGTTTTACACCAAAAAGTGAGTTCCGTGTTTATTTGGGGGGAAGGTTTTGAAGGGGTGGTGGTGTTTTAAAGGGGGTAGGTAAGTATTAGCCTCGGGATTCTGCAAGTCCAACAGTCAAGTCAGGGCCTGGACTGAGCGAAGTATAAGGGAGGGCCAGCATGACTGGGGCGTGCAGACGAGGCAGAGAGTGTAATTTGGGTGGAGTATAGGCAAGGAAAAGGGGATGGGGGGTGGTTACTTACTTGATTGGTGTAGGCAGCATTGTGGGTGGTCTTGCAGGTTTTGAATTGGGGGGTTGTGTCTTGTCGGAGTCAGTCGGAGCTTGTGCCATCATGGAGGTGGTTTCTCCCGCCCTCCCGCCCTGAAGTTGGTTTGCATTCTGTTTGTTGTGTTGGTTATAGTTTTGTCATTGTGTTTGTTCTGGTGTTGTTTTTGTTGTTTGGTGGTTGTTCGTGGTGTTTGTTTTATGTGGGTTCATGTCGTTTGTTCAAGGTTCAGGATAGCTGTTGTGTCCTGAAGTGTTTGTTCGTTTGTCATGGCAGCTGGCAGGGGTCGATGGGTCTTTGAAGGCGGTGGTGGAGTGACAAGTTGAGGAATTATGGGTTGGGCCCATCGTAGGTATGGGTGTCCCTTCCCAATAAAAGGTCATATTGGTAATGTGGGAGTTCATTTGGCTGTATCTGGGTTAAGTAACAGTAGTATTGTCCCCGAGGCAGTGTAGTGGGGGCCTTTCATTGAGTAGTAGATACAGCCGAGTTGGTGATGGGAGTAATGGTGCCTTCAGAGACCTTGGACCCGGGTGGTAATGTACTAAGATATTATGTTGAGTTATGTTAAATAAATGGCTGCTATGGCCGGTTTTACACCAAAAAGTGAGTTGCGTGTTTATTTGGGGGGAAGGTTTTGAAGGGGTGGTGGTGTTTTAAAGGGGGTAGGTAAGTATTAGCCTCGGGATTCTGCAAGTCCAACAGTCATGCTTGTGCCTCTTCAGAGCCGCCGCTCCATGCTGCACAGGAGGCCCGCCGACTGCTGCAGGGGGCAGCCCGGCAGCCGCAGCGCTCCTTCTCCCACGTTGGGCTCCCTCCACTGACATGCACTTTGTCAGTGGGGGAGCCGTTACCGTCCCGTCTCTGTTGCCTTGCGGGCGGGGGGGAGGGGCTTCCTCCGTACGAAACCCCGCCCACCGAGCTCCGCCCAAGCTGAGGATTCCTCCCGGCTCCCCCGCGAGCAGAGGCCAGAGAGTGCCTTGCCTGCGGGGCCGGAGGGTCCCGAGCGGGGCTCCTGATGCGGCGCTGAGCTCTGGGGGAGGGGGAGTCCGGGCTGAAGCGCTCCGGAGGCCTTGACCTCCGAGCACGTGGGCGCTCCCGCCCCCTTTCTTCCGACGATAAAGCCGGGTCCTGCAATAAGGCAGAGACCCTGCTCTGCAGCCAGTCTGTCCCATGTGAGGCTGCCGCCTCCCGCAGCTGGGCCACTAGGTCCTCCATACCACTAAAACTGCGCTCACTAACGGCCCACACTGTACGGCTGGTTTGCAAGCTGTATAGCACACAAGCTCACTCACCAACGTCCAGCTCCGACTGACTGCCCACCACCCAGGGCACCCCACCCAAAGGTGCCAAAGAGACCACCCACGTTCTCCCTCTACCAACCAGCTCCCACCTATATATTTTCAAACCCCCTGGCACTGACTTAACCCTTTCTAGCCTTCCTTCCCACTCTAGGCCTAGTCATGCCTGCCCTGCGCTACTTCTTTCCTTCTTTTACGCTACGGGCATTACTGGAGAAACGTGCTGTTTGAAGAAACGTGTGGCGAAACACATAGCACTCTGCAGTTTCTATGTAGTTGCGGTTTTAGAAAAGGTTCAGGAACCTTTTCGCTGCGTTTCCCACAGGGACAGCAGTCCATTCAAATGAATAGGCTGCTGTGTCCTCAAACATGGCCGCTGGGAAACCGCTATAGTGTGAACCTAGCCTGAGAGCCTTATTTCAGTGGAGGTCTCCTTTAAACCCAACACTGTGTACAATTTCCAGCATGACTGCCATTTTCTGTTCTCTGTTATCCCATCTGTTCCCTTGAGATTTAACACAATTAACATGCTTTTTTTTTCAAATAACTTTTTTTTGCACAAAGAATAAAAACTTGCAAAAACGTCTGTCTGCCCTGCATCATATATTAGAAGTGCAGCATGAATGCTAGATATTGTATATTTTAATACATATAGTTTATCACAAATGAATGCCTTTTGTAGTAATCATAAAGACATGGTCACATATATTTTAATGCAAGCAGTATCTGAATGTCACTTTGTATTAACCTCTTGAAGACCCTGTATAGTCTGCACAACAGAACTCAGAGATAGAGAAAAAGAGAAAGCTCAAGAAGCCACTCAGCTGTGCTGCAGTGCAAGCAGCATGCTGATAGGAGGAGAGAGCAGAGTGACCAAGATGCACTCATCGGTGTCCTGCTTCTCCTTTTACTGTCTAGTCATAGGTTGGGTGGGGGCTTGTAAGTGAAGGTGATACAACAGACAAAAAAATCAGGTGCCTTCCAATCCGCTAGACAGGGCTGTGCTGTGTGCCAGAACTCCAGAACCAGGGGCGGACTGACAACTCATGGGGCCCCCGGGCAATAGGGGATCATGGGCCCCCTGTGTCCTTGCCCAAACTCAAAAAAGCCTATGAAAAAGGTACCAGGGGCATCTCATGGGGCCCCCTACTTACCCCGGGCCCTCGGGCAGTGCCCGAGTTTCCAAATGGTCAGTCCGCCCCTTTCCAGAACTGTGTAAACCTTAACATCTTTTGGCAGGCAGAGCAGCTCTCACATGTGGATTTCATCTGTGTATTTTATCTGGAGTTCAGCTTCAAGTGACCACAGTAAACCTTTCTTGAGCAAATTACAGGGGCAGCCATTGCAGACCTGCTGAAAAAACGAATTGCCTGGCATCAATAATTTTTTAAATCTTACACCCAGATCACAAAAGGATAACGTTAGAAGTCCTTAATTGCATATGTATTCTTGGTCAGTGACTCAAAGTATAAGACAGGGAGTCAGCATGACAGCCAGACAATTAGCATTTTAAGGATGATACATTAGCAATGACAGCCTCACAAAAAAGTATTTGTGTTTTCCTCACACAAAAAGTTTTTGTTAATATTGTTATGCTCCTTAATAGTCATAATAATATAGATAATAATTAAAATGTTTTTGTTAAGAATATTATTAAAAATGTATTATTATTAAAAATAAAATCATTATTACAGTATTATTATTAATAATACAAAAATGTGTGTGTGTGTATATATGTATGTATGTGTGTGTATATGTATGTGTATATATATATATATATATATATATATATATATATATTTATATATATAAAACTCAGGATTCTGCAATGTTTACCATGAATCCATAACAACACCCAGGTTTGTTTAACCAACATGATAACAACCAATGTGACTTTTAACCTCCTGTGAGATAGAGGAGATTTTTAGTTCCTTATCACATGCCGGTCATATTGTGAGAAACAGCCCAGAAAATTGATCTGTTTATGGATGACGTGACACTTAACTGCTCAGCAGAGAGTCACGTATTGTATTGCTGTATGTCATATCCTGGACTCCAGCTAGAGGAACACTTGTCACAGTCTGGCTCCTGTGTAGCTACAAGTTAAGAGACTCCTTGATCACAATGGCCTGCTCTTAAAAGTGAAGCATACCTGACCCATGGGAAAACAGCTCCCCTGTCTGCTTTCGGAGATTAATGTCAAATAAGCAGATCAGTTTACAGATCAAGCCCATAGGCAAATTGTGATTTTTTTTTTTTTCTGTAAATTTACACCCACTCATACTTTAGGAACAAAACATTAACTTCCTAACTTTTGACATATATCCCAACACTGAAATGAAAATAACTATCAGTTAATTGCAGTCAATCACACCTATTTTACAAGGTGCAAAAAGCAGGCAGGACACATTACTGCTCCTAAAGATCACTGATCTGATTGTACAATCTCCTTTAAATCTACTAATATGTATGTACAAGGTCTGCCTGATTGGATACAAATGGTTAAGTAGGTCTTTCTTTACATAGTTTTGGTAGAGTTAAGGTTGATTGTCCCAAGATTGTACTGGTATGGTGAGCCCAAGGAGCAAGCATAAGATCCATATTATGTTTGCTATCTATCAAATCGTAATTTCATTCTATTCAATAATGCGTTGGTTGTTGGACTGTAAAACATGGTCATTTGAAAATAAATATGGCTTGAACAATTGGCGTTAAGGGACTGTCAGCTTAAGTATATTAAAACACATCAACACTCATACATCACACTCCTTGGCTTTGATTGGATGGGAGTTGGTTCTGGGACACCCTTTAGAGGGTCAACCAAAAGATGTTTCAATTGGCAGCTGGAGCTCCAGATTACTACCGAATCTATGCCAGAATGATATGATTCATTCCTGGAGGGCCAGTGATTGTCTGAATCAGTCTTACTCTGAATTGAATTGGACTCGCACAGGAATCAATGACGAGGAGAGCTTTCTTAGGTACCTCTCATTTTTAACCCACTTTGATTTACTGTTATTGTTTATTTTGTGTTGGATATTTTCTGTAAATATTTTCTTGCACTATTTTTTCTTTTCATTCAGTAAAATGTTATCTGTTAAGTTAGGTTTGATATGTTACTTGACTTGTTAAAGCGGAGTGCCACTCTAAAGTGAAAGCTTCGCTTATTTGCGCCCCCCCCACTGCCATATTTGTCCCCTTTTGGGGGGGAGCGGGTACCTGGTTTTGACAGGTACCCGCTCCCACTTCTGTCTCAGTTCGCAGTGGCTAAATGAGCCAGAAGTTTGGCCCCCTCCTCTCTCCCGCAGTCTCCTGGGTACTCTCACAGGTCCCAGGAGACTGCTGGACCAATTAGGAAGTGCAGCGCGGCTCGCACATGTGCAGTGGGCACCAGGCTGTGAAGCCGCAAGCTGTCACAGCCTAGTGCCCACAGTTGAGATGCCGGTGCCATGGAGGAAAGAATGGGAGAAGGGATGGTGCGGGTGAGTACATTGCTGGACCCTGGGCAGGTCAGTGTGGGTTTATTAAAAGTCAACAGCTACAGTTTTACTAGCTGCTGACCTCTAAGACACGCAAAAACAGCCTGAACTCCGCAATCTCTAATCAGAAATGAAAGAAACCTTCCCTCTGCGAGGGCTACCATGTTTTGAACTCTGTTATACTTCTGTCTGAGCATGGCAGCGAGTGTCACAGAAATTCCTTGAAGCGGAGTTCCACCTATTTTTTCATGTTCCCTGCAACACAATGCTCACCCGCAGATCAGTCTGTAATGGCAATTATTTTATTTTATTTTTTTTCTAAATACTTTATTTTTCTATATGTAGTTTACACTTCCAGTCCCGGCCGCCTAGGCGATTTTGTCATTAGGCGATTCCCTAGGGCTCCTGGGATATCGCCGTCAACTATCTAAGGAACCTTCAGACTGCACTTGCCTTCCTTCCAGGTGTTGACTGACAGGTTGCCATAACAATGGGGCGGGAACGTCCGGCGACACTGCCATTGTTATCGCAATCTATAAACAGCACAGTGCGCCGCGCTCTGTCCTTACTGCGCAGGCGCAAAATCGGGAGGTGCATGCTGGGTAGCCAGCTGTACAGAATCCCAGAAGCAAGTAGGAGTGGGCTTCAGATGCCCACACTAGTAATGGCCGCTGCCTGTCTGCTGGGATCCTGTGATGAATGTCATATTTAAAAGTAAGAAGAAGAAAGACACTTATAGCAGTATCCTATTTATATTGCGCAACTAAAGAGAATCACAGGGGTGCCTTTTGGAGAAAACTGCCAAGGAGACGGAGCTCCGCTTTAAAGTTAAACATTGTTATATCAATACTGTGAATGGTGCATGTTTCTATGACAACACATGATGGCAGCTAGTGTGTGTGTGCAAGGGTTAACTTACCATGATGATGATCACTCCCAGTCTACTGGTGTCTAAGACTGTTGCCTGCAGGCTGGAAAATCTTTGCTGAGGGTGCAGCATATTCTGGCACAAGCAGGATCTAAGACTTCCGCCGCCCTAATCAACCTGACAGGACTGTCCAAAACAAAAATAAAAACTTGCCTAGAAATTCAATTAATTTAGTGTTATGTTAAATTTAAAGTATTCCACCTTGGATAGTAGCCAGTTTCCGGCTATATCATTATGCCATTCGGGGACATCTACAGATGAGACTATGAATAATCCTTTTCCCTCTAGTGCCTAGTACTGAGAATGCTACATCACTTCCTGTTACCAGAGTGGATTCAGTTTTTCTGACAGCAGAGAATCTTGGGACCTGTAGTCCTATAGCCAATACATACTGTATTGCTGAGTGCTTATTGAACTACAACTACCAGAGGGCTGGCGAACAAGAAGGATGCTGGGAAAGCAGATATGTTCTACAGCAAGGGACTGGCTCTCTCTTTTTGCGGGATTCAGAGCTGAACACAAGGGGAATGCCACTCTCCTTCAGAGACAGAATGCGAATCGTTTTTGCTTCTCCACATCGGAACTCTCACTATCTGGTCTTTACATAGACATCTTTGCTTGCTGAGTTGACAGGCCATCAAGTGGTAACTCTGCACATCCCTGCAAACAGCCCAGAGCCTGGGCAAGAACTATCCATAGGATTGGTGAGAGGGCGGATGCCCATCCTCTTTCTAGAGACACTGCATGCACAAACCTTTATATCTCAGTTACCAGGAAACCTTTGCTTTTGAGCAGTGCCAAAGCTTATCTATTTAACTTAATTAAATTACCAGTATTTACTAATGCCTATGGGCCCCACCATTGCTAGCAGGAGACAGCAAATACAACTATATCAGGAACTTTAAACATCACAGGACTCCAGTTGGAATCTCTAAGGGGACCTTTTCTCTTCTAAGGCCATTGTTAGACCACTTAGGGTACTTGTATCGATTTGTCAGAGTGTACAATTACATAATTCTCTGCATGCCCTGTTGTGGTGCTGGTGCCATGGAGGGAGCTGATAAGTCAACAAGCCTTTTCTTCTTCTTGCTGCTGGTGTTGCAATTAAATAGTTGAAACTTACTACTAATGACTGTATAATCTGTTAAATGTTGTTAATTGATTATTTCTGTTTTACCAGTGTTCTGCTTTTATGCATTAACTGGGGTTGTAAATCCTAAACCCATTATTCCTGTAACCTACTCTTTTAACCGCTTCCGCGCCTCCCTATAGCAGAAATACTGCAGCTCCAGGTAGGGGGCATGTGTGCCTTACCTGCGCCGCCATTCACGGCCTCAGCTGTCAATCACTGGGTCCTGGCCAGTGATTTGTCGCCAGCACCCGGTGATCGCTGAGTATCTCTGACTGGGGAGAGACCTGTGTATAAACAACACAGGTCTCTCCCCTGTCAGCTCCTGCACACTGCTTTGTATGACTCTGCATAGCAGTGTGCCTACTGTGAAACAGCACACAGTTAACCCTTTGATCGCACCAGATGTTAACCCCTTCCTGCCCAGTGTCATTAGTACAGTGTCAGTGCTTTTTATTATCACTGATCACTGTATTGGTGTCACTGGGGATGTTAGTGACATCAAGTCAGTTCCCCCCAGTGTCAGAATGCCTGCTGCAGTCCCGCTGTAAGTTGCTGATCGCCGCCATCACTAGAAAAAGAACATTTTTTTTTTATTCCAGTATATGTGTATATATATCCTAGATTGTAAGCTTCAAGGAGCAGGGCCCTTCTATCCCTCTTGTATTGAGCTATATTGTTGCTTTATTGTCTCCAGTTATATTGTAAAGCGCTGGCCAAACTGTTGGCGCTATATAAATCCTGTAATATATATATTTATATTATATATATAATATATACCGCCATTTGTAGATGCTATAACTGTCATGTGAACCAATTCATTTACACGTATTGGGATTTTTTTTTTAGCAAAGACATATAACAGAATAAATTTTGGCCTAAATTTATGATGATTTTATTTTTTTAATTTTTTTTACTGGATATGTTTTAAAGAAAAAGTCAAAAATATTTTTTTCTCAAAATTGTCGGTCTTTTTATGTTTATAGCACAAAAAAATAAAAAAAATAAAAATAAGAAAGCTCTGTTTGTGGGAATAAAATTACATACATTTAATTTGGGTTCAGCGTTGCATGACCGCTCAATTTCAGTTAAAATAACGTAGCACCGTATCGCAAAAAATGGTCTGGTCAAGAAGAGGGGGAAAATCCTCTGGAGGGCAAGTGGTTAAACACGTCTAATATAGAGGTGTTGCTAAAGAATTGTGTCTCTTGTATTATTATTCTATACTGTTGAAATATGTCTGAACCCAGAGTGTCAGAGGTGTTGGGAGGCTTGCAAGGTCAGGGCAACCATTGGGTACAAGCATTATCAAGCGGCCCCTGCTGGGGTAGCGCTACACATCTGTGTCACAATAGGGAGATTCTCTTTCACTTCCTGTTCTGTAGACTCAACAGGAAATGAGAGGATATATTTTCAATGTGAATACAATCTCATTATAGACAGTTGTCAAAGAAACAAGATTTTTCCTTTTCTGTTCTGGTGGCAACTGAAAATGCATTTTTTTAAAAAAAATTTCTGTGCGTCCACAATACAATCTCATCATCAACCTATTGGTATAAACGGTGGGAGAAAAACAGCAGGGTTTAAAAGGGATCAGACTGCAGAGAGGATCAAAGATAGGCAGGGCACAGTACAGGGTGGTGGTGGCAGCGGGGCTTTAGGGCCATCATGGGGGTAACTGAGCTGGCCTGCTGAAAGCAGTTCTGTTCCCCATACCTTGGTCACAGTGAAAGGTTTAAAGCAGGAAACAGCTAAATACACAGATTAAGTACATATGTATATACAAGTTATTTTACATGCCACAATTGATTATACAGTGTGGAAAATAATTATTTGACCCCCTGCAGATTTGTAAGTTTGCCCACTTACAAAGAAATAAAGGGTCTATTAATTTTATCGTAGGTGTATTTTAAATGAAAGATACAGAATATCAACCAAAATTCTGAAAAATACATTATACAAATAATATAAATTGAGTTGCAGTTCAGTGAGTAAAATAAGTATTTGATCCCCAAGCAAAACATGACTTAGAACTTGGTGTAGAAACCCTTGTTGGCAAGCACAGAGGAAAGACGTTGTTGGTTACCAGGTTTGCACACATCTCAGTAGGGATTTTGGTCCACTCTTCTTTACAGATCTTCTCTAAATCCTCAAGGTTTCTTGGCTGTCGCTTGGCAACTTGAAGTTTCAGCTCCCTCCATAAATTTTCTATATGATTACTGTCTGGAGACTCTCAGCCACTCCATGACCTTAATGTGCTTCTTCTTGAGCCACTCCTTTGTTGCCTTGATGGTATGTTTTGGGTCATTGTCATGCTGGAAGACCCATCCATGACCCATCTTCAGTGTACTAGCTGAGGGAAGAAGGTTCCCATCCAAGATTTTAAAATACATGGCCCCTTCCATTGGCCCCTCAATGTGGCAAAGTAGGCCTGTACCTGTAGCAGAGAAACAGCCCCAAAGCATAATGTTTCCACCTCTGTGCTTAACTGTAGGGATGGTGTTCATAGAGTCATAGTCAGCATTTTTCTTCCTCCAAACATGGAGAGTTGAGTTAATGCCAGAGAGCTCAATTTTGGTCTCATCTGACCACAGCACTTTCTCCCAATCCTTCTCTGAATCATTTAGATGTTCGTTGGCAAACTTGAGACGGGCTTATACATATGCCTTCTTGAAGAGAGGGACCTTGTGGGTACTGCAAGATTAAAATGCATGGCAGCATATTGTGTTACCAATGGTTTGTTTGATGATTGTGGTCCCAACTCCCTTGAGATCATTTACAAGCTTCTCCAGTGTAGTTCTGAGCTGATCCCTCACTTTTCTCATGATCAGCCTTACCCCATGAGGTTATCTCCTTCTCACCAAGCTTCTTGCTGATGGTCTTGTAGCCCATTCCAGCTTTCTGCAGGTCTACAATCTTGTCCCTGACATCCATTGACAGCTCTTTGATCATTAGCCCATGGTGGTGAGGTTTGAATGGAAGAAATATTCTGTGGACAAATGTCTTTTATACACATAACGAGTTGTGGTTAGGAGCACCTTCTTAAATTGACAGGACTTATCTGTGTACCACATGAGCACATAGCCAGTCCATGGAAGCCAGTATTATTGTTGGCTGGTGGTAGGGGATCAAATACTTAATTTACTCACTAAACTGCAACTCAATTTATAACATTTATATCATGTGTTTTTTCTGGGTTTTTAGTTGATATTCTGTCTCTATAATTTAAAATACATCTATGATAACACCCAAATCACACCGCCAAGGCAACAAAGGAGTGGCCTAAGAAGAAGCACATTAAGGTCATGGAGTGGCCTAGCCTTGATTGACAGCCGAGGCTGCAAATGGCCTATGCAAGTCGCACCTGAAGTAGTGCATGCACTACTTTAGAAATCAGTGATGCTCTGACCAAGTCAGAATAGCACTGATATGACTGTTTTAATTACAGAAAACAGGGTATTTATTTTATTTATTACAGGTACTTATATAGTGCTGTCAATTTACGCAGCATTTTAAAAATATATATAGTACATTCACATCTGTCCCTAACCCTCAAGGGGTGTACAATCTAAGATCCCTAACTCACATACACATACTAGGGCCAATTTAGACAGGATCCAATTAACCTACCAGCATGTCTTTGGACGGTGGGAGGAAACTGGAGTATCTGGAGGAAACCCACGCAGGCACAGGGAGAACATGCAAACTCCAGGCAGGTGGTGCTGTGGTTGGGATTTGAACCAAAGACCCTAGTACTGCCAGGCAGAGGTGCTAACCATTTAGCCACATGGCATGGCAAGTCGCACTTGGTGTGACTGGGCTGTAAATGACTAGAAAATTATAATTTCACAAGTGACAGGTGCCTTTAAATGATACAGAGAAGGGGAGTTTGGATCTTGTGACATCAGGACTTGTAATGAGCAGTGAGCTCTCTCTGCTACACAAACAAGACATGGCACCATGTTAGCCATCTGGCAGTGCTCCCAGATTCCCAGAATTCCCCTCTCATTGTTTGTAGCTAGATTTGCTTGAGTACATAGATTTCTGTACCGTGGCCTGACTGCCAGCCAAAGTCTTTCCCTTCACAATGTGACTTCTTATAGGCATAGTTCTTCTACTCCATCTTTTTATTTTTATCACAGGTACTTATAGAGCACCATTAGTTTATGCATCATTTTTCATATATATTGTACATTCACATCAGTCCCTAACCCTCAAGGGGTGTACAATCTAAGGTCCCTAACTCACATTCATACATACACATACTGGGGACACTTTACCTACCAGCATGTTTTTGGAGAGTAAAAGGAAACTCACACAAGCAAAGGGAGAACATACAAATTCCAGTGCTGTGGTTGGGGTTTGAACCAATGACCCTAGTGCTGCTAGGTGGAAGCGCTACCCACATAGCCACTATGCTGCCCTTATAACAAAGCTAACCCAGAGACATGCTGGTAGGTTAATTGGCTCCTGTCTAAATTGGCCCTAGTATTAAGGACCTTAGATTATTCACCCCCAGAGGCAGACTGACCATTTGGAAACTCGGGCCCGGGGTAAGTAGGGGGCCCCATGAGATGACCCTGGTACCTTTTTCATAGGCTTTTTTGAGTTTGGGCAAGGACACAGGGGCCCCATGATCCCATATTGCCCGGGGGCCCCATGAGTTGTCAGTCCACCCCTGTTCACCCCTTGAGGGTTAAGGACTGATGTGAATGTACAATATATATGTAAAGCACTGTGTAAATTGACAGTGCTATATAAGTACCTGTAATAAATAAATGCTGCTGGTGACTATAGCCGCCAGCAGTAATTGCATGCAAAAAATCCAACTGGCTTGGTCTACTGAAGTCAATCAATGGATCAACTTAGTACAACCAGCCTGCCTATAGATGGATTAAATGTTGGCCAGTCCCTGCTGAACCAGCTGAGATTTCATCCATCTATTGCTGGATTAGAGACCTCAAATAAAAGCTTTGACTCCCTAACTCTTGGCCATATTAGTAGTTATCAGTGATCAGATTGATAAACACTTGCCTAAAACTAGTGTCTCAATAAGAACAAATCTGAGAATGGCGGCACACTCCGGAGGCCTGATGATAGATTATCTTTAAGCTGACCTATATAGGTGACAAAATAACTGAAATATTGCATTTAAAAAATGTAATTATGGTACAAGGTGCTCAGGCAGCTGTGGTGACGTACATAGAGGAAGCTCTTGTCCTATTTTCAGTATGGGGAGAAGTATGTGGACCTCGTCTACCACCCTCGCCTGAAGCAAATAGTACATATTTCTGTGAAAGGTTCCTATTCCCATTCAGATGATATATATGGTAAATCTGAACTCCAGCAGAACTACCTTCAGTTTGTAGCGTTGTCAGGCTCCTCTCCTGTACTGAAATTGCTTACTCTGATTTTGCTGCACACTGTGAGCTTCTGACAGTGTGCATTAAAAGCCCACCTCATTTCCTGGCTGGAGGATGCCCAACACTGCCTAGTCCAGGACTACTGAATTAAATTCATTGAAGTCCAGTTAGTAAAAATGTTTTCCAGCAGATGTTCAAATCTTTGTGCAGTGACTCAGATCCTTCACCCCCCCCCCCCACCACCATTACATAAGTGTCCAATTCTCCTCTGCACATCACAGTCCCCCCTTTACATCAATGTCCTCGATCCCCCCCACCACTTTACATCAGAGCTCCCCTCCATATCGCAGCCCCTTGCATTACAGTTCTTTCCTCTTCACAGTCCCGCCTCCACATCATAGCCCCACCTTCACATCAAGATCCCCCCCCTTTACGTCACAGTTTCCCCTTTGTGTCAGTGTCCCCCCTTCACAAAAGTGCCCTCAGTCCCCCTTCACAACCCTACTTTCACAGGGTGGAGGGCAGGAGGTGCAGCAGGTCTGGATGGAGGGTGGGAGCTGCCCAACTTTTGATGTTCAATAAGCTGGTGAGTGGTTGCTGGGACTGCCATGCATCCCAGAAGCCAAGCACTTACATAGTAACCTGAAAAGTTAATGTCCAGACTTGCTGCACCTTCTGCCAACCATATAGCTGTGAGGACGGCAGTAGCCGGGAAGCTGAGGAAAAGAACCTGCAGAGGGATCTTCAGGGTGGCCAGACAAGACAGGGAGAGAGAGAGACCAAGCTCCTAAGTGCCGTGACTGCCACTCGGTCCGGATCCGTACCGAGGCTCGTCATTTAGTGATTCTGGATCTAGCCCTTTCCTCCCCCGCCTGACAGTCCATGATCTACCTCTTCCATTCATTGGGTTTCAATTCCTTCAATTTTGGTGGCTTAGCATCATATATGGGCATTACCTAGTGCCGTCTGCATGCAAATGCTATCTAAGAATAGAGGAGGACCTTTCATTTATTTTTATGGCACCATCAATTTATGCAGCATTTTACTAATCGGCACTCCAGATGAATGCATATGACAGGTCCCTTGGCTCTTTTAACCCCTGCGGCAACGAAAGATGATGGCCACAGGGATGGGGGGCCTGTCTGAAGATTTCATTTAACCCTTGTCCTACCGCCCTATAGCAGATATGCTGCTAAAGGACGGCAGGGGTGCGCAAAACCACGTATATACGCGGCCTCGGCTGTCAACGGGTCCCGGCCGGTGATTACTCGCCGGCACCCAGTGATCGAGGAGCGTTACCGACAGAGGGAGAGAACTGTATGTAAACAATATATGGCCACATGGCATTATGTGGGAAACCTGCCCCTTTGTTTACATTTATCCTCCGAGCCTGGGAGATGTCTTTCAGCAGGAGCGAGCAACAGTAGATTGTATCAATGGTCAGTGGGATTTTTTTCTTGCGGTGGGCTAGTGGAAATTGTTCTTAGATCTTCATTGCTGGATGATGTCATAAATGATAGATGTACATTGTGTGTCATGTTTTACATGACTGTCATATTGACTGTCATATGCCTTTAAATATATTCTATATTTTGTCTCTGCTCCTCCCTTTCCTTTGGTTTAGTTAATATTGTATCGATATCCCTCCCCCTTTCCCAGAGATGCATTGCAGCAAGCCTGATGGCATGGAGCAAGAAACAGTAGGATCTTTTGACCTATAGAATGTTCATTGTTGTAATATTCTCTGTTTATGGAATAAACTTCACAAGATCTACAAGATGTCATTCTCATTGAGTCACTGACTGTGGTATCCAACTGAGGTTGAAGTTATCGCTATCTCATCACAACTGTAAGTTACAGAGATCACACTATCAATGCTTAGATTGGAGAGACAGAACATTTTGGGACTTTTTGAGTATTTTATTCTTTTTAATCGTTTTCCATCCGCCCTATAGCAGTATTGCTACAGGGCAGCACGGGTGCGCAAAATCACATATATATATAGATAGATAGATTTTGCATTTCCGGGTAGGGGGCACACACGAGATGCCCTACCCATGCCACCATTCGCACCCACGGCTGTCAATCGCCGGGTCCCGGCCAGTGATCACTCGCTGGTGCCCGGTGATTGCCGAACATCTCCGATGGGGGGGAGAACTGTGTGTAAACAAAACAGTTCTCTCCCGTCAGCTCCTGCACACTGCTTTGCATGGCTGTGGAGGTTAAAAAGATCATAAGCCAACTTTTTAACCTCCACAAGATTCTTATTTCTGTTCAGCCTTTTGATCCAGGCATCCCTGCCCCTTGAAGCAACAAAGGACGCCACTTGATTACAATGTGCAGTGGATACCTCTGTTCCAGCCGGGGTTTTCTGAGCAGCTGTATACCTACACTACTAAGGTCTGCTGCCGACCACAAATTGCGAGCTGTTGGAGAAGCATCAGGCCAACCCCCTTTGTGCTACCATACTCTCATATTTGACTTTTATTTTAATTAATGTGTCTTTTTATAATACATAAGATCTTTGTGCCCTTTCTCTTCTTGTTTGTTGGTCCTCATACACACTGGACGTTTTTACAGTGGCTGTTTTTGGCTTTTGATGTTTTTTTTCTACAGCCAGTAAACTCCCCAGCATGTTATTCTATGTGTCCATGCACACATAGACTGTAATCAATAGTGGTGCACCGAAATGAAAATTCTGGTGCCGAAACCGAAAATTCAAAATGCACTTGTCCGAAAACCGAAATGTGCAGTTTTTAAAAATGAATATATATTTTTTGGAAAAAAATACACTTTGATTAAAAAAAACAATATATACCCCAAATGTTTTGTAAAATATGTAAGAGAATGTTACAGCGAGCAAATAGATACCCAACATGTCACGCTTTAAAATTTTGCACGCGCATGGCATGAAATTGCAGTACTTAAAAATGTCCATGAGTGATGCTTTAAAAATTTCTACAGGTTAGCAGTATAAAGTTAGAGAGGAGGTCTAGTGCAAGAATTATTGCTCTTGCTCCAACGTTCGTGGCGATACCTCGTGTGTGGTTTGAACACCATTTACATATGTGGGCATGGCCTACGTATGCATTCACCACTACATGCGCACTGGGGGACGGGGGCACTTTAAACTTTTTAAAAAAATGTATTTAATGTTTTTTGGTTTTGGTTTTGGTTTTTTTGCGCTGTTCCTTTTAAAAAAAATTGGAATCACTTTTTTTCTTATCACAAGAAATGCATGCATCCTTTGTAATAGCAATAATTAGTGACAGGTCCTCTTTACGGAGAGATATACGTTACCAGTGTTATCAAAATGCCCCGTGTGCATGGAGCCTTACTAATGTGGTATAGCATATCTGACGTACCCTACTATCCCAGGGTGGGTGCTTCTACGCAGAGAATTGCAGAACACTCTTATATAAAAATAGATCTAGCGCGTTTTAGCTATGTGTGGTACTACACCCTAAAGGGTTGCTTAGTAATTTTTGGGTTACCTGTCAATTTGGACCTCTTTTTGAAAACCCAACCTCTGCTGACACCACCATACCCTGGTGGCCAGAATAAGTCACCACTGGAAAATGGACTTTCACACAGGTTAGTGTAAACCAATATAAAGTTCATATAGGGCAGCACAGTGGCTAAATGGTTAGCACTTCCGCCTGGCAGTACTAGGGTTGTTGGTTCGAATCCCAGCCACGGCACCTCCTGCCTGGAGTTTGCATGTTCTCCCTATGCCTGCGTGGGTTTCCTCCCACACTTCAAAGACATGCTGGTAGGTTAATTGGATCCTGTCTAAATTGGCCCTTGTATATGAATGTGAGTTAGGGACCTTAGATTGTACTCCCCCTGAGGGTTAGGGACTGATGTGAATGTACAATATATATATAAAGTGCTGCATAAATTGACAGTGCTATATATGTACCTGAAATAAATAAATATTGAATTTAAATGTAGCATTGTCAGAAAGAACAAAATTCCATTGGCATACACAGCCAATAAGATCACTCTTGTCAGTTTTGAGCAAAAGTGACAGCATCCAAAGTAAAATACCAGTGAGTGTTAGCAGACCTCCTTTCAGAAATAATCCAATGCCTCCAATTTGAGGGGACTGTTGAATAACCAGTGAGTGAGAACAACTATGAAGAAACAGGTAAGCTCATTGTGGGTCCTCAGAACCTGATGACAAGGATTTTATTGGAAGTGTAGACAGCTCTCGTTTATAATTGACCAATGTCCCTTTAAGCATACTATTGAGTGTTCTGCGTGCCTGTTGGGGCCCAGTTGGTATGAAGTTGAACTAGGGTGTAGATCATGGTTCCTCAGGATGATAACACAAGGGATAATGAGGGAAAAAGGAAAGATTTAGTATTTCTCCTTTTGATGGTAGTAAATTAATGCAAGGTCCCCTTTAATGCACTAAATAAAGACAGATTTGGAATAGGGAGCTGTAACAATCGGCATAAGTGTCTATGTAGCAAGAACAACTCTAACTGGGTGTCAAGGACCAAAGGCAACAGTAGTAGAAATCCCGTTCTGCTGGAAAGGGTAAATTGTTGTTTCAGTTGGCACTGCTGTAATTGGGGATGCAGCTGTCTGTCCTGTGATCAGCTTGGATGATGAGACTGTAATGCAGATGTATCCCAACGATGGCAGCTGGGAGAACTAGGCCGAAAACTGGGGTATCTATGTGTAACGTCCACAACTATATGCAGGTAAATAGCAGATGTGATGAAATTGTCAGTGTTCACTTGGTCAATGGTGTATGGGACTCTCTTATCAACGATATCCAGCAGATCATAGCGATCCGTCTTTCTCTGCAGATGGTGGCCCCCATACTCTCCAGTTTTGTTCCTGAGTCCTGTCTGGTCTCCTGCTAACAGATTGGCTGGGTAGCATGGCAAGACAGGCTCTTTCTGCTCTTCCTCCCTCTCCAACTCTGGCTCCGTGGCCTGGTTCAGTACTCCAGCTGTCAACACACTTCCTGCTCTCTTGATCTCTCCCCTCACACTTCCCCCTCAGTCTCCCACGCTTTGATATTTATATGCCCCCACCCATACGCAAGCTCCCCTGGGAAATGTAGTTTTGCAGATGCACTGTTCTTTAGTAAAGTCCTGCAATTCAGCATACACGTTTCATTTTGCACTTTGTGGCATTATTTTTGATGATATCTCAAATTCTATCTCTGTTTTTCTTTTCGCTTCTTCCTTCCTTTTTTGAGGTTAATTACACCATTTGGTTTATCATATATTTTATATTGATTTTCATGTTAATAATACAATTTTATATGTTTTTACACACCCTTTTCTAGGAATGGTTTTAGTTATATATATCTATATATATATATATATATATATATATATATCTATATATATCCCTTAGTTGTTTGTACTTATATAATTATATAGATATTTTGTTGTATTTTTATACCTGTATTATTATTAGAATATTATGATCATTATGTATTATTTTGTATGGCCTTTGATCACCCAGTGCTGCTAGGACTTAATTATCTCATTAAATTATTTTAATCTTTTTAATATAGACTGTTTTATGATTACTAATGTTTGATATATACTATCATGCATTTATGGTTAATTCCTTTCAATTATACATTGGCTTGTCCTTATTTTGGCTCCGCTGGCACCTGTTGTTCCCCAGTACCACAACAAAATGGCAACCGCGGTGTTTATAGCCTTTTTCTATTTCATATTTTAGTTATAAACGACTTGCAAGGTTTTCATATTCATTTATGATGTTATATACATTCCGGTAGTTTATTTTTCTTAATAGATGCAAGTTTTCATGAATTCTCTACGATCCGGTCCTTGTTGATGTTTGGGTGATCCTCTGGTCTTCTTCAAAATGGCGCCCGACCGCGCACGCGCTCGGGGCTATATAAGGCCATGATGTTGGCGGCAGGCAGATCCCTTTGACAACGTGCATGCGCACGAAACGCATCAGAGAGGAGCCTTGCCATACTGATGTCACACCGCCGAGTCCGCATGGAGGGCCCGCTGCCATTTTTGTGAGTGTTTAGCTGCCAATTCTATGCTTTTATCCATGTGGATGCTTTGCTTTATTCAATAATAAAAAATACTACACTATCAGTATTCCCATTGTGGCTTGTTTATATGAGTCAGTTCCCTTAAGGTGAAACATATCAATTTTGACATTGTTTATCTATGGTGGAGAGGGACCATTGGAGCTATCCCTGAGAGAGGCCAGTGTTTGATATACGGTGTCTTCCCTATATACTGCTAATAAGCCAGTGGAGTTCCTTTCCTGTGTCCACACTTACATCGCGGAGGATTTGGATATGATTCTATGTGCATTTATAATGCTCTTCTGGTGAGTGCATTCATACAGCAGTCCCTTAGCACGGAGTCACTTGCACGGATATTTCACAGAATGTATTGGACTTTGTTCATTAATATTTACCTTGCATTATACCATATTCATGCCGGACTATTCACTATTGTCACCTTTATATATATATATATATATATATACCACTAAGCAACTTATCCACTCCCTTGTTATATCTCGTCTTGACTATTGTAACTCCCTCTTCATTGGCCTACCTCATCGCAGGCTATCCCCTCTTCAGTCTATCATGAATGCTGCTGCCAGACTCATCCACCTTACTAACTGTTCCATATCTGCCACCCCTCTCTGCCAATCACTCCACTGGCTTCCTATTGACAAAATTCAAAACACTAACAATAACGTATAAAGCCATTTATAACTCTGCCCCAAATTACATCACCGATCTTGTCTCTAAATATCACCCAAACCATACTCTCCGCTCCTCGCAAGACCGCCTACTCTCTAGCTCCCTTGTCTACTCCTCCCATTCTCATCTCCAGGACTTCTCCAGAGCTTCCCCATCCTCTGGTACTCTGTACCCCAATTTATCAGACTATCGCCTACTCTGCTCACTTTTAGGCATTCTCTGAAAACCTATCTCTTCAGGGAAGCCTATCCTGCCCTCAGCTAATACTGGAATCTTCTACTCTTCCAACCAGTCCACCCCACACAGTTACTACCTTTTGTACCACTAGCCCCTCTCTCCTAGATTGAAAGCTCCAAGGAGCATGGCCCTCCTATCCCTCTTGTATTGAACTGTATTGTCTCCTGTTATATTGCAAAGCGCTGAGCAAACTGTTGGTGCTACATAAATCCTGTATAATAATAATATGTCACTACCATCCTCGCTAGGCTCTTGCTTGGCAAGAGACTTTATTGCATAGTGGTCACTTTAGCGCTTAATCATTTGCGCTTCACTTCTGTATATAGTCACTTTTGTCACTTTCATTTATTGATCATATCACATAGCGTTGCTGTCAGACACCGCCTGGCGGCACCTCTAGCAATTCACAGGACAGGATTCCCCAGGGCGCGGGGTCTAAGCCCCAGTCTGCTTGTTCACCAGGGCCCCTGATGGTGGGGGTGGACTTGGAGCAGACAGCGATCAGGTCGCGGCCCCTGAGTACACCCGCCTGTGGTAGAGGGATCCGCCAGAGGTATATACTGGTAGAGAGCCTGACGTGAAGAGGTGGATAGGCCTGAGCAGCGGTGCCGAGATCCGTACAGGATGAATGGATGGCAGGGTAGTGAAGCGTGGTCAGACAGGCCGGGTCGGTAACAGTGGGGACAGCAGACAAAGAGTAGTCAGGTCACTCGCCGGGTTCAGTAACAGGAGTTCAGATCAATAGGGATATCCAGAAGAGTAGTCAAACGATCCAGGGATCAGAGCAGGAGATAGTCAGCAGAGGTCAGGATCAAGCAGGGTCGGTAACAAGTCAATCAGCAGGAACACACGAGCAGGAACAGGGTAATAAGACCATACGGCAACTAGTGTCTGTGCAGGGCTGGTTTAAATAGTGCGCCCTGCACTATCATTGGTGCCTGGTGCGTGTCCGCGATCGCTAGTGCGCATGCGCCGCCGCAGCTCTCTAGGTCCTAGCGCCTGCCGATTAGAGCGCATTGGTGTTCTGCGCATGCTCAGACCCGTGTGCCGCCGTGATTGCTGACAGTTGCATTCTACATTTGAGTTACATTTAACTTCCATATGGCTGCTCTTCAACATGTGGCTGCTGCTGTTCTGCAGAAAACTGCCATTTTGTGTTAGCTTCAACATCCTGCATTATACATTTATAGTAGGGTGTTACATATGTTTAAAGTGTCTAGTCATACTAGGCATCAGAAAAATTGTAGATGAAAATACTTTTGTAAAAAAAAACCCTATATATGTGTTTTGTGCAGATTTTAATTTTTTCAATTGAAAAGCATTTGGGTTATGTGACCTATTCAGATCCACACAGTGCCTGACAATGTTCTTCCATAGACTGGTAAGACTTATTGGGACTTGTAGTTCCCAAGCAGCTGTCGCTCCATTGTCAGCACACCTGCTGTATACTAAGGACATCACTGGTTTTAACAGCTTCCCGCCCGGCCTATAGCAGATTGACAGCTGGGCGGAACACTCGCCATTGTGACTGGGTGTCATGATGTCCTGTCAAAACAAGCCGCTCATGCAGCAGCGCACCGACGGCACGATCTGTCACTGGCTGTGTCCACGGGGCACAGCCGATGACATATCACTACCCCGGTCCATTGCCAGTGTCATGTGACCAATCACAGAAGATCACGTCAGTTGTATACAATGGATGGCTTCCATTCATACCATCCATTGTATACAATTATGTTGTTAGCTGTGACTGGTCAAGGCAGTCACATGATACAGACAGGGCCAATCACAGGCCATCTGTATCATGTGATCAGCTTTGCCCAATCACAGCTAATCACAGCAAAAGACTGAATGAATCAGTTTCATTCAGTAACAATCAATGATTGCAAATATCAATTAAATACATTGGTATTAGCAATAATAATGTGTTGGAAAAAAAAATCACTTGCCCAGAGTAGTTCAATGTTACTATGGTAGCATTGTATTGCTTTAGTAACAATGTGCTGAAAAATAAAATAATAAAAAAAAGAAATGTAATAAAAAAAGAAACATTTGAAAAAAAAATACAAAATCAAATTTATATTTTCACCAAAGAAATGTAGCAGAATACATTTTGACCTAAATTTTTTGAAGAAATGTTATTTGCAAAATTTTATAACAGAAACAAAGAAAAGTGTGAGGTTTTTTTTCAAACGTTTGGTGTTTTTTGTTTCATTTAGCAGTGACTAAATGCCACCAAAAGAAATCTCTATTTATGTGAAAAAAATGATAAAAATGTCATATGGGTACAGTGTTGCATGACCGCGCAATTGTCATTCAAAGTGAGACAGCGCTGAAAGCTGAAAATTGGCCAGGGCAGGAAGGGGGCATAAGTGCCTGGTAGTGAAGTGGTTAAACACGGCTTGTCTACATCCAGCAAATGGCATTGTGTTTTGCAGATTAGGCTTTGCATACGTTTGCATACTATACAAGTCTCTTTTGCATTGTAGCTACAGAGGCTGAAATACCAGAAATGTATCAGTTGGAGATGTTAGCCACATTTTATCAGAAGAGGGAGCTTAGGTGAGTGAGGGGGGCAAAAAACCCCTAGAAGAAAAAAAAAAACCTTAAAGTAATGTATGTGTACAACTGTTACACAATTTTGGAGTTAACATTACTAGAGAAAGAATGGGAGCGATAGAGAGGAAGGAAAGATCTCCATTGCAATTGTGTCATACCCACTTGAGCTCCGGAAAGGTTTTACCATCTTCATGACCAGGCAAATTTTTGCTATTCAGTATTGTGCTACTTTAACAATTGTGTGATCATGCAACACTGTACACATATGAAATTATTTTTTTCCACACAAATAGAACTTTCTGTTGGTAGTATTTGATCACCGCTGGGTTTTTTTTTTATCTTTTGCTATATAAACAAAAATAGATTTTTTTAAAAAAGTGATAACTTCTACTTTCTGTTATGAAACGTATCCAAAAAAAATACATTTTTTCAATAAATATAGACCAAAATGTATTTGCTACGCCTTTGGTAAGAAAAAATTCCGATAAGTGTTTAGTAATTGGTTGCGTGAATGTTATAGCATCTACAAACTATGGTATATATATCTGAAAATTGATCAGTCCTGGTGTACGGACGGTCGATCTCATTTCTTGAGACTCTAAAATTTCAGAACACATAAACCCCCCCCAAAGTAGACAATCTGAGGTAAAAGGCATGGTGAATTTATTGAAGTTGTAATTTTTTTTGTCCTAATTGTTTGGAAGATAACATTTTTTCAGTTTTTTTTTTTACATACTGTTACCAATGCAGTACAGTGTCGTCATATGACTAGTGTGGCAATGATCAGGAATACTGACTAATGATAGTATGTAAAATAATTTTTTTAAAATTAAATTTATATATTTTTTTTACATCCTGTCATCAGAGTAGATTAGCAACACCATAGTGACAATGTACCATTCTTGGGGGGTGCCCGCCGTCAGGGATTTATTTTTACACACTTATTGCTTATACAGTGAAGATCACTATACGAGCAATAGCTTTAGCTGTCATGAATGGGTTTCTCATTCATCAACAGCTTGCTTTTGATTGCCTAAGCTAATCACATGGTACAGGTAGCCAGGTACCATGTGACTGCTGTGGGCCAATCACAGATCACAATCAAAAGCAAGCTGTTCATCAATGGGAAACCATTAATGACAAGTTGCTTACATTGTTATCATGTGATCGCTACGACCAATCATAGTGATACCCAATTACCGGATTCCGGTAACAGTGATCCACCCCGTGCAGGAGGGGAGTGCTGTGTGCCCCTTAACAGGTGCAGGCCTAATCACGTGTATATACATGACTGGGTCCGCACATGCTGCCCTGCCGCATTAAATGAACAGTTGTCTCTTTTCTAGACCCCTTCATCATGGGATTGCCTCACTAAAATACCAGGCATAAGGGTTTTAACCTTTATTTGTATGCTTGCAGCTGCTAACCTCTCTATGATTCTGTGTATTTATGCCCCTGATTAGAAGCAATACTTGAAACGTGTCAGCATTTTCTACATCAAGACTGTTACCCCTAAGCCTATCAGAATGATAGATATGGGGTTTTGCTTCCCTATGGTCTATACCAGTGGTGTCCAACTTTTTGACTTTTCTGGGCCATATTGAAAGAAGAATTATCTTGGGCCACGCATAAAAAACACTAACAATAAGGAGAGCTGATGAGCAGAAAAAGTTACCAATCACAGATATAATGTACTAAGATGAGTAATAAACAATTTTTTTTATTGTAAAAGAGGGCAACAAAACTAGTGTGATATTTGACACGGTTTTTGATAAACTAGCACATCAATATCTGGTTCAATGGCTATAATAGCAATTCTCAATTACTTTTCAAGGTGCTCATATTTCTGGTTCTAATTTTGCCCTTCGTGTGCTTCATCCTTGAAAACAGTTACTCACAAATATAGGTGCTGCTGAATACTGACGACATGAATAAGGCACAATTGTGAAGAGTGGGAGACAAAACTCATAGAAGTCCATTACAGAGATGTTGTCAAATCTTTCTTTGCCTGCATGTGTTCCCCAAGTGTAAACGCATATTTAAAAAAAAAAAAATTTATATATATATATATAACAACCTTTTTAAGTTTACAATTTTGTGTTTGGCCACATTCATAGCTGTCTTGGGCCGCATAGAAGCCATGGGTTGGGCGCCTCTGGTTTTTGAATATTTGGTGCTGGGAAAGTCCCATGATACAATTTGTTGGATAGCCCACACAAAGTCTATTTTGTCCTGTATACAGCAGGAAAGGGTTAGACAGGGTCAAGACAAGGGGTAGGCAGAAGGGGTGATTTGGAGGAGGGTTTTGTACAAGGAGGGTGAATTTTGTGTTTGGGGGGGGGGGGAATCAGTGCTAGGAGAGAGGGATTTAGAGGAAGAGAGGGGATGGATTAATACTCAGAGGGGGAATTTGCACTGTAGAGGTTTGTGCAAAGAGGGGATTTGGGGAGTGGGAGGATTTAGGCTTGAAAAAGGTAATTTAGGCTTAGAGTGAATTTAGTCTAGGGTGAACAGTAGTGCTGGAATTTGTTTTTTTTTTTGGGGGGGGGGGGGGGGGGGGTTGCCAACACATAATGCTCATACATTTGGCATTTTTGCCCTGGGCACTCGATCTTTCCCCAGGGTTACAGACTTTGTCAGAGTTTTGTTACACTAACTGTAGTTAGTAGAGTAGGGGTGGGTCAGATTTTTTTTTTTTTTTTTTATCCAGTGGCATCACAGCAGAAATAAATTGAACTACACAGAAGATAAATGGTTAGCACTCCTGCCTAGCAAGTACTAGGGTAGTCGGTTCAAGTCCCAACTGCTTGCAGTTTGCATGTTCTCCCTGTGCAGGTTCCTTCCACTCTCCAAAGAGACATCGGTAGATTAATTGGCTCCTGTCTAAATTGGCCCCAGTATGTGTATGAATGTGAGTTAGGGACCTTAGGTTGTAGGCCCCTTGAGGGTTAGGGATTGATGTGAAGTTGCAATATACTGGATGTAAAGCACTGCATAAATTGACAGTGCAATATAAGTACCTCTAATAAATAATTCATCTACAAGAGTTTGACACCTTTAATACAGCCTTGCGGAAGTGAGAGGAGACAAGCCACAATGGGTAATTTGCCCAGAGATACAATAGGGGGCACGCGATTCAACATACCAGGGCCCATGCAAAGCATTTTTGGGTGGGACTGACCTTTAAACACATTTCTTATATAGCCCAGGCATGTTTGTAATAGGTTCTAATACCCATGAGACTTCTGTCACCGCAGACTGCCTAGTGTCATGCCATCCATTTCCAAGGGAACCCTAATGTAAAGTATCAGCCGCTCTGGAGGTGTAACCGAAGCATTGCATTGTTCAGAGTTTGTAATTACACACCGCTAGAAACTAGTCAATGTAAATATGTGTCACACAACCACCATTAGTAATAGATCATTATCACATAACTTTCTGTGGCTGTCTTTAGTATACGTTAACCTCCCTGAATAAAGTAAGTTCAAAGGCAATGAGGATATGCTACTGCCTATTAAGCCAGTTTGACCAAACAGATCACAAAATTAGAGCCAATGACTGATCTCCATTACAGGAAGCCTCTATGACCAATAATGAGTTACAAGAGGCAGGCCGCCTCATGACTTTCCTGTATAAATGGTCTAAAACTGCATTTTGAGGGAAAAAAAAGTGCTTTTGTAATACAGAGTTCTAGAGAAACTAAAAAGGAAAGGGGGGGAAAAAAAAAAAAAAAAAAAAAAAAAAAAAAAAAAAAGTGCTCAGCCCTATGATAATGGATCCTGGTTGGCAGTCCCTACATCTACACCCATTCAGCTTTCTAGTGACCATTAAGGGATCACAACTGGCACCTCTTGCGGATCTCTTCACATTCACAGCCAATTACAATCATCCTTCGGTCACTAGAGAGCATTTAACAATGCACACTATTCATTGTAAGGAAGTTTGGTTTAGAGATTACCTGTGATCTCAGGCTTGCAAGCAGCTCGGAATAAAACACATAACACCAGTCATTACAAATACAACAATTTCTTATTTGAACATTAGTCATTTAATTACACTTGTGTATATCTATATAAAAAAAAATAAATGGCATTGCACATTTCTGAGCTGCCTGGCACAGTCATGGGTTTTTTAGGTTAACACTTTTTGTGCCCTCAGCTACTTGTTCACTTGCAAAACATTCCTGTTGAAGAATTATAACGAGTCCAGGGTAGAGCCATAATGATGCAACTGGGTTCAGCCACAGACAGAGAAATTCCCTACATTGTGTCTTAATTACGCTCTCACATTTTGTAGTTCCTGATCTGCAAAGGTTTTAAGCCTGGCTCTACCAAGACTGGTTTGGACACATTAAAGAAAAATACAGGAGTCATTCTTTCTTCTAGGAGCCTGTAGGAAGTGTTCAGGAACATGGAGTTGAAGAATATGCCGACACCTGCTGTAATTCTTTAGAAATAATGCCCAACTTCGTTCTGGTGTTTGCCCAGACCTAGCCTTAGGCTCCAGGACTTGTTGAGCGGCTGTTAATCAAGCCGCAGGGCAAGATAGTCCAAAACGATCCATCTGAGCAAGGACCACTTTTATATCAACCCCACATTTGGCTAGTAAAATTCAAGCATATTGGCAACCTGGTACAAAGGACAGAATTTCAGGAATACCATTGAACAAACATCTAATAAACATTGACAAGGAGAGAAACATCAATTTAAGAATACACTGATTTAAAATACAAACAGACTACAAACATCCTTTCAATACCCAAGCTTACATTTTACCACAAAAAAAAAAAAAAAAAAAAAAAAAAAAAAAAAAAGTGACCGATACATCCTACAATGTATGTGATTTTTAAGGCATAAAATCAATTGAATAAGGCTTTATCAAGGGTTTTTTTTTTTGTTTTTTTAAAACCTCACTGCCAATTTTTGGCAGTTGCATCTACATTTGGCTGAGCTCTCTTGCCTTATACCAAGTAAACACCAAAATGACAAAGTTCCATCAAGAATCTTGGCAGGACTACCTGTGCATTCTCTCTTGGGTTAACATCTTCAGAACGACCCTCTCAATAGTCTCAGGAGGCACAAATACCATGTAAAAGGTTACAATTACCTTCCAATGTCCACTCTGTTCAACAGTTCCGTCTGCAGCTGACATTCGACACATCCGAGTGTGTTGAATGCCGTCCTCCCCACTGAGTGCTGTGGTTCCATCTGCCATCCCCTAAAAGACCCAGTAGTGAAAGAGGACAGTAAATTAAACCACAACATTCAGCTAGGGACCAAGAGTTTTAAACAGTGGTCAGCAGATTGAACTAAGCATCCCAACACACCTGAAATGTAATTATGCCAGTGGCAGTCATACCTCATGAGCAGAGTGTAGATTGGAGTCACTACTTGCCTGACCAGTACAAATCTTGTACATGGTGCTTGCCGCTAGGTTTCAGGACTAGAGAAAGATTGGATTTAATTTTAAAAAAGTCCACTGTGTTAATTTTCCAACAACTTATACCCCAAATAATCATGCTTGGTTGAGCTTGTTCCCACACAAAGATAGTAAGTTCCATCAAGGAATTTGACAAGAGTAGATGCATTTCTTTGGGTTTAAATTCAACAGTTTGTACTAACAGCCAAAGGGAACCTGGATAATTCTAAGGTTCCACTTTTTTTTAAGGCTTCCAGTTAAACCCAACAACAAACTGCCAGTTTTACTATTAAAACATTTGTTTTTAATCAGTTCTATAGAGTACACCACTCAGAACTGCGTTTTTCTTTAGAATTATTGCAGGAAAACTTACCAACTTCCTCATGCTTTCCTACTATTTCTCGATATTAACCCTCATTAAAAATGTAGTTCCTTCATCTTGCAGATCTGAGCCAGACATTAAATAATATCTGATCTGCTACCGGAGTGTTGAATGTAAGACATTAAATACTGTCAGTATATATATCATATTTAAATGAATCATATTACTAAGAGGCATCAATAATTTAGCCAACGAGGTGCCCCATATAGATTACTGCACATATTAAAGACGTGTAAGTAATATTTAGTGATCATAGTGCAGATTTAAAAAAAAAAAAAAAAAAAAAAAAAAAAAAAAAAAAAAACACAAAACACACACATTCACAAATATTGTACCAGCTAAAACAGGTGCCTTGGCATTAAGAATACTACAAACAAAATTGATCCAACAATTCAAAAACTGGTTCTCTTGTTTAAAGTCTCAGACTATTTGGCAACTGACCCTACCCAGAGAAGGCAGACCAGTCCCTTGTGATTGCACAGAATGGGATCAAGAATCCCAAGTAAAAATATTGCTTTAGAAAACTTGAGTTTAAAGTTTTTACCAACAAAAACATGCAGACATTTTCTGCTCCTCAATCATCTTGGGAAATCTTTTTGTTTTGTAGCTCAGGAGAGAAAGTCACCACTTGGCTAGACCAAAGTTTAAGAGGAGGGGTTTTTTCTTTAAGAGATGACACAGCAAGGCTTTCGACAACAAAAACAACATTTGCAACAACGGTAGCAGCAACAAGGTTTTTCTTCATATTTTGGAGGCTCTCTGGTGTATTGTTTGTCCAGATCAATGGTGTACATGGAACTGGGGTGGCCTCCATTTTGAGGCTTGTCAGGAGCATATGGATTATATGGTCGCCTCCATGATTCTTGGGTATGGATCTTGTTACCCTCCCACGAAGCAGAGTTTGGGGATTGGATGTTGACCCTGTCTGGTGTGGAGTAGGGGGGGTAGCTTGGTACTGCTGAGGGGTTGGTAATAACTACCCCATCAAGGTCCTCCCCAATGGTGTGCCGGACAAAGCTGCTCTTGAGTTGTGCTCGAGGTATATTGACCCCTGCATAGGGATTTTGGATGCTGGCTCCCTTGTCCATTTTGAAGCTGGATGGATTCAATGTTAGTCTCTTCTGTACGCAGTGAAGGGTTTCAAGTTAACACCTAGGAAGAAATAATAAAATATATTAAAATAACAGATACAAAAAAAAAAAAAAAAAAAAAAACCTAGTACAGTGTATATTGTGCAGCATCTTGTAAAGTTTGAGGATTCAAGTTAAAATGGAACCTCAACCAATATGTTCTAACCTCGGCCAAGTGGAAAAGAAATTCTGGCCTGGGAGACTATGAAATATGCCACTTCAGTCTAAGTTGAAGAGTGTTACCAGTCAGAAATCATGACAGCAACTTGAAAACATTTGGTCTAATGCTGTATAGTATGAAATGGGAGAAAGTCTCTTGTACCTGCATCTGGGAAGGCCATTATGCTGTTCTTCCAACCCCCTCCCTTTTTTTTGGTGGGGTAAGAGAACAGGTATCAAAAACCTGACATTAGGAAGACATAATGCAGCTTAACCACTTCCCGTCTGGCCCATGTACATAAAAACGGATGGAAGCGGGTGGCCATTTATAAATGTCCTCCCGCATTCCCTGCCTGTGCGTGCTCGGCACCTCCTCCGGACACAGCGGAACACCGATTACTGTATGGGACCTCTTTGTGAGGTCCCGGTCATGTGATCACATGAATAGTAGTAAGCAAGATGTCACTTCCTGACATCATTGCTTACTACTAGTGAAATATGTGAATGATCACAGGTCACATGGCACAAGGCTATTTACAACAGCCTTGTACCATGTGACCAATCACAGCTCTCAGTAATTTTCAATGGCTGCAAGAATGCAGCCAGAGAGGAGAAAAGGATTGCTTTTATGGGTGTAAAAGCAGTGTAAAAAAAAAAAAAAAAAAATCTTCAATCACACCCCACAAGTAGTACAGTATGAGATTATATATAACACATTTTTTGGTTATAAACTAAATTCATTTTTTTTTGTTTTACTAAAAATGATAGCTGAATACATTTTGGCCAAGATTTGTGATGAAAGATTATCCATTTGCAAAATGTTATAAGAAAAACATTTTTTTCATCAAAATGTTTGGACTTTTATTTATATAGCAAAAAAATAAAAGTCCCAGTGGTAAATAAATACCACCAAAATAAAGTTCTGTCTCAAAAAAAAAAAAAAAAAAAAAAAAATTAATATGGGTACAGTGTTGCATGACCGCACAATTGTCATTCAAAGTGTGATGGCACTGAAAGCTGAAAATTGGCCTGGACAGGAAGGGGTGAAAGTGTCCAGACTTTAAGTGGCTAAAACAAGAATGTCTAGGTTTTAAACACATTTACCATCTGCTTAATGCAAAACAATGTATACTTTTTTTTTATTTTACTTAAACACTCCACTTGCGTCTATATATATACACGTTCATGTACATAGTCATATTGACTTATTACTTATGCAGGCTCTGCTCCCTACTTTGGAGGTCACAGGCACTTACAATAACATTTGTTTTTTCTTGCACTGAAGGCCTACACCCAAATGAATTGGGCCAGGTACCTAAAGTGGCATAGCAATGTTTTATTAATGGCTACAATTAGTCACCATTTTATATTTGTATAGGGTTGTATCCATGTATTGTAAGCAGGCTAAAAACAGTGAGAAACATGACTGGTATGTAGGGCAGAGTGATGTCATTCAGCTCATAATTTTATTGCAGAAAATTGCTTTGTTCCTCCCAACCCTCTTACTAATATCCCTAGCTGCCTATTATACGGTGTGGGCTTCTACAAAAGGGAATAGCAGCAGAAAAACAGAGGCCTAAGGATGCTTGCAGCGGCTCTGGGGAAATAAGAAGAAAAAAAAAAAAAGAAAAAAAAAAAGGAAGGGGGTGAGTTGGGGGTTAGAAGAGGCATGGCTTGACCCTAAGACACAAATGGAGCCACACAGTATCATTGCTAAATTGCAGTTTCAGATGGACTTTAAAAAAGTGTAACTAAACAAGCAACATTTTTTTATCCATCTCTATTCAATTGGACACACACCACAATAGAAGTACAGAGGGAAAAAAAAAACCAAAAAAAAACAAAAAACAAAAAGCTAATAGCTAGAGCGGGAATTATGTGCACAACAGGGCTGCAGACCCTGGAATTCAGGGCAGAGATCTCATATCGATTTACTAAAACTGGCAAATGGTTTAATTCTCCAGCATTTTCTAAGCACTAAAATATCAGCTTTGGGTGGACTGACCCTTTAAAAATTACAAAAAAATGATCAATTCAGTTGTTACAGGATATACAGGGATTGAAGCAATACATTTGTTTTCAAATCTGTGCCAAGATCTTTCAGTCGCTGAGAGATATGTCCTCCCCCAAAGGCCACATTAACCCACAACAAAAAATTTAAAAGGAAACCTTTTCTAAAAGGTAGACATGATGTCTGCCATTTGGTACTGCAGTACTGACTTTTACCTTTACTGATCTCCAAAATTTGTTCCTGGACAGCAACCCCCAAATCACTGTTATTCTCAAGTCAGAATAACAGCCAGGCAACTAGCAGAGCAATGGCAGCCCCATTCTGCCGTTATACATAGAACGCTAGAATTAAACATTTTCCAAGGACAATATGAGGCCACTATTGCCATACTATTTGCCTGGCTGTTATTCTGACTTGGCCAGTACAATAATTTTGGAGTTGCTCTTCAGGAACAAGTTTACAGATCAATAACGTCAGAAGTCCAGATCAGTAAAAAAAAAAAAAAAAAAAAAAGTCAGCATGATGTCCAGTCAACATTTGCAGAACCCCTCAGACCAATCTTCTGTTCCTTAATTGACTATTGTTGTGGTCTGGGAGGCTGGTTAGCAGAATATGTTTTCAAGCTCTGTAGGGCCCAAATAATTGGCTGCCCTGTCCTTCCATACAATGGTACATTGAGCTATTGTCTGGTTACTGGACCGTTAAGAGTGTTCATGTTGCTAATGCACAGTACCTACACATTTATCACTCCATCTCACAAAAGCCATTGTATTCCTGAAGAATTGGTCCCAAGCTACAGTATCTCATCTATTAGGAGGAAAAACCGGCTCTGCAAGTTGCTACTCTCCATGGTGGCACATACACATGATTAGGGATAAATTAGGAATAGTTTGACAATAGGGTTGCCACCTTTTTCTTTGTACCAAACCAGAACACTTTACGGGCGTACAGCAATTTTTTTTTTCTAAACACCATAGAATTGAAAAAACCCTGGGACACCTTTTGGGTGCCCAAAAAAAAAAAAAAAAAAAGAAGGGGGGGGGGGGGGGGGGGGGAGTAGTAATGTGATGCACTTAGCATGCCACAGTGAACAGTGGGTGTGGCAAAACGGTGTTAACAGATTTGCGTTTGACATTCCTGGTTACTTGGAAAGCCACAGTCCAGTCTGAATAATGGACTGAAACCCAGACACACGATTCAAAACCCAGGCTGTCTGGGTTAATCCAGGACAGATGGCAACCCTACATGGGTCGCTCCAATGTCCATGGGGGTAGCTCTAAAATCTATGGGGTACTCAGTTTATGGGGCACCCTAACCTCCATGGGTCACACCTTGATAGCGACAGATCAGATGAACAGAGGTTATAGAATGACCACTACAGAATACAGCTTCAGTTGTTGAGAGCTTCTAGTGTGCAATAAATCTTTGATTTTGCAGTTCTGATTTTTACCGATTAAAGAATTCTTATTTTCAGGGAGTGTGCACTTGAAAGCAACCTTTGAGGTCACTTATGCATTTGTCTTCCTGTTCCATATTTGAAGACCATTTCACCTGTAGATCAGTGGTTCCCAACCTTTTTTCCACTTGTGTAACCTTCGGCAGTCTATTTCCATCAACTGTAAGCCTTCCGCTTTTTGTGAATCCTTAGCCCTAACCCTCTCTACTTGAACTTTTGGTCCTGTAATAAACTCTTTAAGACACCCCAGTGACTGGCACCCAAATTTTTCCACCCCACAGAAGGTCAAGGGTTCCACCCCAAGGTTTGAGATGCTTGCCCATGAGCTTCCTGGAGGTCTCAAACTGCCTCCCATGGGTAAGGGGGTGGTATAATAACACTGATGAAGTACAGAACATATATACAAATGTGTTTTATATATATATATATATATATATATATATATATATATTTTATTTTTTTTTTTTAACATTGTTGAAAATGAAATGGAGTCACCATCATTATTAATACTTTTTCAAGTACGCCGGGGAAACTTGGCATGTACTCCAGGGGGTATGTCTACCCCAAGTTGGGAACCAGTGATGTAAAATAATTCTCTGTCCTGTGGTTGTCCTCAAGTTACATTCTGAAGGACCACAGCATTAGTCTTATGGACAGTGGCATATAGAAAAAAAAAAAATCAAAACAACCACACATCCAAAAAACGCTTTCCTGCCCAGATTACAGAGGGGCTTTGCCCTTCCTATCTGCAACACCAATATACAGAGCAGAAAGATTTCATGTAACAGATCCACCTGCCAGGTAACCTATTCCATGCGTAACATAACTCGAGAGCTTGATACTGACACCGCTTGCTGGGAAAGGTGATGTACCATGGCCGGAAGGTGTATGCAAAGCGAATCCTAGGAGATCAACCACAGGAGATAGCAAGGGACACCCATACAAAAACAAAAAAAAAAAAAAAAAAAAAACACCACACACAATCAGGTTTTACAGACCAGACGTAAACCAAAATAAAAATCAATCACTTTTCCACATTTGCTGAGTAACCAGCAATTGAAACATTTCTGGTTTCAGAGTCCCCAGCTGAAGGGAATTGTGGACATGAAGTTATCGAGATCATGGAGGACGTCTTGGAAGAGTCATTTACATGCCACATTGCAGACAAGTTTCTAGATTGTGGTTTATGTCAAAATGCTACACGGGTGAGAGTTACAGGAAGGTTAACATAACTAGTGGCGAAGCCACTCTTCCTCTTGTTTGATGGCCACAAACACCCAGCTCATTGGACAGTAATCAGACCTCTGATAGATAAATTATGCACTTTCGAAATGGCTGAGCTCATCCACATTCCCTTTCTCCCACAACTTGACAACACTCCCTATCTAAGTCTGGAGTCACTGGGTAAGTATATCAACACGCAACCACAGAAAAACTTTTCACCCTCTTATGAAACTACTGTGGCTTGTTTGTAAAGAAAATTGGTGGTGGTGGTGGTGGGGGGTTGGTGACTACATCCAATATGGAAAAAAAAAAAAAAAAAACACACCACACCTTTATGGCCATACAAATAAGAGAACAAAATCTTATAATCATGCTAGTCACCCCTAGTCTGCCTTATTCATAATTTTCCCAATGGATCAGTTTTGCCAGTGCCAATTTTGAAAAATGTAATCGATGGACAGCTTCTTCTCTGCTGGTCCACCAATGACTCATCTCAAGTGTCTCATCTCAAGTGCACTCTTGAGAGAAACGGAAAGGATTTGTAACACTGTATGACACAATATTTTCTATAGGTTGAAATTCTTAGAGACCCCATTACCAAACACTTTGCAATTAAGAGCAAAAAGGGGATTACTATAGAACAGCATGTTTAACACAGAGGAGACCTTGATGAAAAACAAAACAAGACGAAAAAAAACAAAACAAAAACACAACAGGTCCTGTGGAACACCTTTTAAAGGCCTCATGCACACTGAGAAGCTAAAAAACATTTTAGCTACAGGAGGTTTCTGAATATAAAATGTGGTAAGCTGCATTTTTGCATTCGCGTTCCTGCATTCAATTGCCCAGAATTTTGATCATTAGAATTCATTAAAAGCATGCTAATGCATATCTATGCACACGAATGCACTTTTTGAGTGTTTCTTATGCCCAAAAAGCCTCTCTCCTAAACACACAAGTGGTTTTTTTTCTCTGCCTGTAAAACTCCCCTACCACTAAACTCTTGAAAATGCCTATAGTGTTCATGGACACATAGGCCAACATGGAGGAGTTAAGAGGCAGAGAAAAGTAAAAGCTCAAACAGCTGTAGGAGCAGCTTTGAGCTGCAGTGTGCATGACGCCTGATAATGACTATATCCACAACTCAGTGCTCATTGGCATGGTGGTTATAAGGGACGAATGTTCCTTAAATGGTGGCCATGGGGGGCAAAAAAAAAAAAAAAAAAAAGTTCTCAAGTAGTGAGGCTTTCCCTGCTTGTTTTTGTGTAGGGGAGAGGAGAAAGGGGGTATATATACCTATTCCTCCAATCTTCCCAGCAGAAGACTGGTTTGGCACCCTTGCGATCCATTGGTCTTGAGATGTGAACTGTTCCTAACGTCATCAAGTCCAGAGCAGACTCTCTAGACCAAGAACAGTCCACCGCTGGACTGTGGGGGAGTGTCATTTGGACAGAACCAAGGATCAGGCGAGGATCTCCACCCCTAAACAAAAGGAGCAGGTGACCTGTGCAGTGTGGGCATTGGTGTCGCCAGTAACATGCTTTAGGAGGTAAATATTTTTCAAGGACACCCTTGCAACCTCTGATGGAACCCTGGCTGAGAAAGGCTGCTATACCTCAGTCTGCTGACCAGAGGCAGACTGACAACTGTTGGGGCCCCTGTGTCCTAGCTCATACTCAAACAAGCCTATGGGGGGAAAAAAAAAAAAAAAAAAAAAAAGTGTACCAAGGGCATCTCATGGAGCTCCCTTCTGATCCCGGGCCCTCGGGCAGCGCCCGAGTGGTCAGTCTGCCCCTGACATCACAACGATGATAACACCCAGCAGCAGTCTTGGACTTTTGGATTTTCTACACAAGGTAGGCTTTTACAGTTAAATAACATGCATAAAATAGAAAAAAATGCCCATACAAACCTACGGAGGCGATTAGTAAGGCAACAGAGCATCTTCAAACAAGTGCAGGTTGCGTACAAAAGCCACAACGCACTTCAGTTTTGGTACCTGAAAACTGGCAGCACACGGCACAGAGGCCTACACGGGGACGTGGTGCATGCAGCCCAGCCTCTGGGTTCTGTGACAATCTGGGATTTGCCAGGATTTACAATTACAGGTAGCTCATATTTCCACTAATCCATCTCATTTAAAGGGCTACTAATGTAAAAAGTTACAGCCTGCTTTATGTGAAGGATCTACTAACATCAGTCTGTTGACAACTAGGTTAACCTTAGTATGACCATGTTGCAGAATTGTCCAAATTGAAAATATGAAGATTTGTTCAATCTGCAGAGAATCATACAAGTCATGATTTATAGTTGCCTGGATCCTTAAACTGTACAGCTCACATGTAAACTGACAATTAAAGTTGTTCATCCTTTACATCCGCTCATCATTACTCATCAGTAATGAATATTTCTGAGTGTGACGTAAGGTCATTTTCTATGTGCCACTTCAGGTTTGAATTCTATTAGATGTAATGGCTGACACCAGTAACTACAGGCTGAATCAGCCTTTTTAAAAGATATATATATTAATTATATCTCATACATACAAATATTTTTTATTTTTAATAATTTTAAAATGCACACTCTTTTTAAGGAAAGAGGGGCATGCATTTAAAATTCCTCTTTTTTTGCGCTAAGAGCCTGCAAAACATTGCATCCAAAAAACTTCAGATCACGGGTGCAATGCAAGGCTCCTACAGACTGTCAGTGTATCTGTGCGCTCGATCGAGCAGGCAGTTACACAATGACAGGAAGCATCAATGAACTACCTAGAGCACTCATCAGCGCCCTGGTAGGTCATTGGGAACTACAAGCCTACAGCTGCAAAGGCTGATGGTACTTTAGTTCTCCCATTCACAGAACTCTGTGAATGAATGATGAGACCGGGTGGGTGGAGCCCCGCATGGCTTCGTTTTTTTTTTCCAATTATGACACCGAATGTGGGGAGAGGATCCCCAACGAGCTGCAACTGTAACATGTTACACCTGGAATATGCATTTAACAAGAAGTGAACGTCTCCTTTAACCATGAAGGAACCATTGAAATAACTTTCCCGGCTCAGGGAACCCCTGCTGATAATTACTGCATCTACAGCTCATGGTACATTAGTACGATGGTCAGTGGGAAGAATGCGCCTTACATTTGTGGTCTTTGAGCAGAATTCCCCCTTTACGGACAGCTAAAAAGATCATTATCAGTGGGAGGATCTGAGAGGCAGAAGTTCAGGTACTGCAAGTCCATTATGGAGGCAGAAGTTTCTCCTTGATCAAAGAACATCTAGCAACCTCTGAAGGAACCCTAGGATTCCACAGAAACTGGATGAGAAAGGCTGGACTAGATTGTAGTTGAATGTGTAGGCCAGATCTAACCACTGGACAATAGTAAATTGTTATGCAATCATGCCATAAACAGGTAGGCTCATGTTCTAGGAGCAGACATGTTTGATTTGTTGAGTAGACGCTTAACATCCACTGGATCTGGTTTGTTTTTGGGGAAAAGCAAAAGATCTACACAATTTAACTTTAAAATGGCCAACCATTCCCCGCGAAGAATTGTCTGGGGTGGTATTCTGCCACCCACAGGGATAACGATCTTCATTTGAATCAAGTTACCCTCAACTCATGTGTACAAGTACCCCAAGTTTTTTCTTCTAACAGGAACATATTTATTTTCTTCTGTAAAGGGTGTGTGCGCGCAAGATTAGGAACCTTTTATTGCTGTGTGTCCTCACTGGGAAGTTTGACCCTCTCCATTTGGCCTGAGGACCATCAGTACAGAATGTTATGGGAAATTCAAAAATTGTCGTCACCAGAACAAGAGGTGATGGGAAGTTTTCCCATAGGGGGGACACCTGTTCCAGAGGGAAATTTCCCTCACTTTTTAGAGATTTCCTCACTTCCTGTTGAGTTTTTGAGGCAGGAAACAGACAAATCTACCCAATAAGCAGCAGCAGCTGTGTGACCTGAGGGACCCAGACCAAATTATACTCCGCCTTGAATCATAGCTTCAACACGTCCTTGATGTCATCTACAACATATGACCTTTTTGTTGACCATTGATGCATCACATTGTGGAATGCTGTGAGGGAGCCAGAGAGCAGAAGGTAAGCTAGGGCATGTTGTCCCTCGTTAGGAAAGGAAGTAACCCACAGACTGGTCAAATTCAGCCAAGTCCGAGCAAGTGCATCTCAAGGGAGGAGTCAACCAACAAGGGTTAATTACGTCATTACGTCAAAATATGTCATTGTTCCCCAGGAAGGTTGACTCTGGAGGGGGCTGAACACGTTATTAATATGCATACCTAATCACTGCAATCTGTGCATGTGCACTCAAGTGTTCTACAGAATAAAATGTATACCAGTTGTATGTTTTGATTGCTGCTATATTAGCTTAAAACAGCATTAAACTTTGAAAAATATACAAAAAAAAAAAATCCCCTTTTCCATTCAACTGTGTAGTCTTAATTCAAGCAAATCCCTTCTGTTACTCTCAGCCTCCTTCAAATTCCATTTTTCTGCAGCTGTGGGTTGGACTTCCTGTTAGAGGGTGGCTACGGTCATTCTGTATGGTCCCACTGTATGTAGGAACGTTGCCCCCCTCTCTTGCTCACATCTGAGATAGACTAGGGGGTTTGTAGTGTGCATAGAGCAGTGCACATGACCACAACTAACTGGCACTGCCCATTCCAAAAGGACAGAATTGAGTGGGAAAAGAAGCGGTTCAGTAGCTCACAAAGAACATTACAAGGCGACAGAAAAGCACAGTAAGAAACCATTTTCATTAAAGATTAGATTACAGGGCCAATAATAAATACAGGATGGGTATGGGTTATTTTTTGGAGAATTGTTTGTCATTTTAATTCTAAGACAGGTTCACTTTAGATATCTGAAGCTCTGCAGATGAACATTTACACCTATGTGATTAGATTTTCTTGGATTACAAAAAGGCACGACTCAAATATTGGCAATTACCATTGGGAAACCATCTGCCTGTGTATGAGCTTTGGTCTGAAGCATGTCTGGGGAAGATCAAAGCAGCCGATCAGACTGGAAATACTAGGACAAGGTTGGCCAACAGCTTCCAATCATTTGTTGAGGTTCTGATGGGTAGATGGACAGAAGAAACCAACATCGAATTGTGACCGACTACAAAGCCACCCAATAGATTACCGACTTTTTTTTTATGTAACATACACAGACCTTTACTTTCACATACAACCAATGTATCCCCTCCCCAATCTGACAAACAGGTGTGACCTAGAAAGTTCTTGATCTGTCCATATGGGTACAGAGCGACTACAGCCCAAAGTTTCTGATAGATTACCGGCTTTACAGCCAATAAAACAATTCTGTGGACCGATCAGAGTACAAAAAGAGAAATGATTGCATGCAGGGACAAAGGGCATTTTGCACCAAACAACATCCTGGAAGTTGAAGATAAAATTGTACACTTCAAGAATGGCACAAGCCCACCAAAGTGACCTTGCTGATCGTTTGGCTCGGGGGCCAGGGGTCAACTTCCACCAGTACCTGGAACTAAACTCAACATTCCGAAATAGGACGTAGGGAAACCTTTGATCAGCCAGAACGTCAGGTGTACAGTCTACCTGGCCAGCTCAAGTGGGTTAACAGTGGACTTACCTGCACTGTGATCATTCCAGGACTATTCCAGATCCATAGGCAGCAGGCTGTGGGTGGAGGAGGATCCTGGTTCCGGGTGGAGAAGCCAAGGAGATCGGGAGATTTGTCCCTCTGGATGTGGAGAGGAGTGTGCTTGGAAAGTGTTGCACCTGCTGAGTTTTCTCCGTCAGGGGGAGGGGAGCCAGTATCAGGCTGGGTGTGACATACAGGTTTCACATAGCTGACTCTACAGTGCCAGGGCCACTTATTGACAATTCAAATCAGCCTGCAAGCCCCACCTGGGTGGAGGGAGGAGGCCATGGGCGCTCCTCTGATAACCATCACAGCTCATCCACCTGGAACCAAACCAGGATTTCAGGCTCTGAAATAAGAACTGTCTGTGTTGCCCAGAGAAATGAATCTGATTCAACCTGCCCTGGAAAATGCCAGCTAGAGAATTATGATGGCCATAGATGTAGCAATTTTTAGGCAAGTTCAATCAGCGTGTAATTGTTATTATGATCAAAGGAGACTGACCCTAGGTTCACACTTATGTAGATTTCACTGCGGTTTCAAGTTTGCAGAAATGCACTACAGTCCATTTAACATGATTTTCTATGGATATGATTTGAGCTGGTGCATTTTTTGGAAGGGGTCAGGAACTATTTTTTCTGCAGCAGATTGCGTTTTGCATGTAATAGACTTCAATGGACCCACACCAAAAACGCAAGTGTTGCGGGATTTTTTTTATGCGATTTCTGTTTTTTTGCCAATAGGAAAGTATTGACTTTGATGGGACTTTGGATGTGTGCAACGTTGATGCGACTTTGGATGGGTGTGACTGTGATGCGGCTTTGGATGGGTGTGACTGTGATGCAGCTTTGGATGGATACGACTTTGATTCAATAGGAAAGTATTGACTTTGATGCGACTTTGGATGGGTGTGACTGTGATGCGGCTTTGGAAGGGTGTGACTGTGATGCGGCTTTGGATGGGTGTGACTGTGATGCGGCTTTGGGTGGATACGACTTTGATTCAATAGGAAAGTATTGACTTTGATGGGACTTTGGATGTGTGCAACTTTGATGCGACTTTGGATGGGTGTGACTGTGATGCGACTTTGGATGGATACGACTTTGATTCAATAGGAAAGTATTGACTTTGATGGGACTTTGGATGTGTGCAACTTTGATGCAACTTTGGATGGGTATGACTGTGATGCGGCTTTGGATGGATATGATTCAATAGGAAAGTATTGACTTTGATGGGACTTTGGCTGAGTGCGATTTTGGATGGGTGCGATTTTGATGCGGCTTTGGATAGATACGACTTTGATGCGGCTTTGGATGGATACGACTTTGATTTAATAGGAAAGTATTGACTTTAATAAGACTTTGGATGGGTGAGATTTTGATGCGACTTTGGATGGGTGCAACTTTGATGCGGCTTTGGATGGATACTACTTTGATTCAATAGGAAAGTATTGACTTTAATAGGACTTTGGATGGATGCGACTTTGGATGGGTGTGACTTTGATGCGACTTTGGATGAGTGCGACTTTGATGCGACTGTGGATGGATAGAACTTTGATTCAACTTTAGATGGTGTGACTTTGATGTGACTTTACACTCTCTGCCATTCAAGGCACATCAAAGTCGACACCCATCCAAAGTTGCATCAAATTTGACACCCATTCAAAGCTGCATCAAAGTCGACACCCATCCAAAGTTGCATCAAAGTCAATACTTTCCTATAGGCAAAAAAACCCCAGCAAAATGCATGTTCAAATCGCACCACAAAATGCACTGTGTAATCGTACAATCTGCATAGATATGAACCTAGCCTAAGGGCCAGTTCACACCACATGTAGTTCAGTGTGTTTTTTTTTTTTTCCTGTATCAAAACCGCATGTAAAGTAGGTTATATGGTTTCCAATGGCATAGCTCTCACCAGTGAGGTCAGTTCCAGTGCGTTCCAGTTCCAGGAAAAACAAAAGTAGAACATGCTGCATTTTTTCCTCCACTGGTCTGCACTGGAATGCGTTTTGCATTCCAGTTGCACTGCTTACAGAAAAAAATGCAGCATGGTCTACTTTTGTTGACTGCCCTGGTGTGCACTAGGGCCATTGGAATACATAGAAAACACTGTGTATGCGTTTTTGATGCAGATTAAAAACACACAGGACTGCTTCTGGTGTGAAGCAGCCCAAAAAGAAGTGAAGCCAAAGGGTTAGCATCAGAGCCAGGCAATTGGCATTTCAGAAGTGGCCCAGCAATGGCAGCCACTGTATATTTTTTCATTACGATACTATGTTGCAGCTGAATTTCATCCATGTATGGCCAGCTTCACAAGCCACAAATTAGGAATACAGTGAGATGAAGATCTGACTTTAACAAAGTTACACTTTCTGGATTCAGGATTTTTTTTTTTGTCCTGGAGTTTTCCTTTACTAATTATCACAGTACTAAGGCAGGCCATAGATGAGCAAAAAATAAAAGATCGCTCAAAGGAAAATTGAAATTTCCATTTGATTTAACATGTGATAGCCCCATCATTGTAATTTCGCTACACAAATTTCCAAAACAACATTTTTTTCAATTGTTTTCAATATAGACATCTTTTATTTTGATCGATTCCTTCAGCTCATGTGCATTAATAATTTTTTTCTCGAACAACTCCCCTATTAACAATTAAAAAATCGTTCTTGCTGAAAAAATTTCTAACACGTTTGTTCAGTTCAGCGGCAGCAAGGAAATTACCTGTCACAACAGAGACACTAATTATGTGAAAATCGAACTATTGGTCTATCTACCTGGATTTCCGTTCGTTTATCTACTCATCTATGGCCTGCTTGAGGCTAGGCTCGCACCTCCACGTGCAGGGGCGGACTGACAACTCATGGGGCCCCTGGGCAATAGGGGATCATGGGGCCCCTATGTCCTCGCCCACACTCAAAAAAAGCCTATAAAATGTACCAGGGGCATTTCATGGGCCCCTACTGACCCCGGGCCCTCGGGCAGTGCCCAAGTGCTCGAATGGTCAGTCTGCCCCTGTCCACGTGTTGCAATTTTGGTGTTTTTCTGGCTTTTTGTTTTGCCAATAGCAAAGTATTGACTTTGATGCAACTTTGGAAGGGTGTGACTTGGATGCTACTAGAGTGCCAGAGAGTGTAAAGTCACATCCAAGTTGCACCCATCCAAAGTCACATTCATCCAAAGTCGCATGCAAGTTGCACCCATCCAACATCTGCTCAAAGTCGCACTACGTGAACAGAACTGTCATAGTTTCCTATTGGCAAAGTCGCACCCAAGAGTCGCATCAAAGTCCATACTTCCCTATTGGCAAAAAATGCGAAACACATAAAAAACACACTAAATGTGTTTCTGCTGCCAGTCTGTTGAAGTCTATTGAATCAAAAATGCACTGTGTTGCATTTAGAAAAGTCCCTGACCCATTCCAAAAACGCATACATGCCCCATAGGAAACCATGTTAAAGGGACCGTAGTGTGTTTCTGCAAAATGCACTAAAAACACATAGGTGTGAACAGGGCTGCTGTTAGAAACCACAGGGCCCCATACAGCCAACCTAATAGGGGACCGGGACCCCCCCCCAAAAAAAAATCATCGTTTACTATGCTTCATTTATAAATGAACACAGTGAATGACCGGTGCTGATCACTCATTGTGTTCATTCAAGAAAAGAAGGGGGCTGGTAAATGTGACGTATTTACAGGACCCTTCCCCCACTATCCTGAAGGGTCCATGCTTGCAGCTGCCGCTGGGAAGGAGAGGAGGGAAGCTGGCAGCACTGTGTGGATGGGGGCACACGGGGGGGGGGGGCTGGGCAGTAGGGGGAAACATATAGTGCATAGGGAGGGTGGTCAGTGCATTGGGGGGGGGGGGCACATACTTGAACCAAACCCCTGTATGGCTCTCTCTGAAGAAGAATCTTTCAACTGATACAGGGGATCGATTCCAGTATTTTCTACCCCACTCTTCCGTGCCCACATTTAATTGAGCCAGCTGCTTGGCACCCCTGCTGGCCTGGGCCCCATACAGGAGGACCACCACCCCCTTATCCACGGCCCTGAGTGTGAACCAGGCCTAAAGCCTATTCCCTTTTTTTTTTTTTTTTTTTTCTTGAGGATGGGAGGTGGTAAAAGTAGGCAGCCAGACAAGGATTTTAAGGGTTTAAAACCAGTACTGAGATGACAATATATTGCCGCCTGTCAACCACCCTCTGAAAAGTGATCCACCACAGATTGCTTCTCAGAGGGGCAGCAAGGACTGCTACGTGTGTAAACACACCCCAACAATCATCTTCTCTGAGGCTGCATTCACACTGTAGTATGTACTAGACTAGTGCAAAACCCCCTCTCATATTGTAATGGGACTCAACTTGTATTTCCAGATGGGGGCTGATCCAGACAGTGGTGTAAATAGGTCATATTTTGATATTACAGTTAGGTTTTTTTTTTTTTTTACTAAACTGCGGAATTTTAATCCTACCACTATGGTACAAAACACGCCCAGACTTGTGCTGTAATTGTTCTGTTTCTGAAAAGCAGGTGAATGGTTGTGCTTTTGTTTCTATTGCCCTGAAAAGTGCACTGCCTTCAACAGAACAATGCAGAATAGAGCAGAACAATACAGAAGAAGGCTGCTTTCAAACTGATCCATTGAAAAAATGCGTTTTTGATGCATTTCCGGTGCATTTTCTGGGTGACTCCCAGCATGCACCTGTCAAACATGGACACGCGATTCAAAAAACACACAAAAAAAGCAAACGCTATGCATTTTGATTGGTTGTTGATGTGTTTTCTATTCATTTCAATGGGTACATTTTTTTGTGCGGTTTTGAAAAGCGCACTAAAAATGCAGCAAGCAGAACTAAAAATAGGTGGTTGAGATGCGTTTTTAATGCCCCTTCCCCCACAAGCTGCTAAGGCAGTCTTAGGCCGCATTCACAATTCACATAGCGGAAATGCACGGTTTTGAATGTTTTTTATGTAGTTTCATGCATCATATATAGAGTAGTCCGTTGACTTGAATGAGCTGCTCTACATGCGACACACGTTACTGAAGCCCCACAACCTTTTTGAGCATGTCGCATTGGTTGCATTGGCCATTAACAAGAAGGCTCCATTCACACCCGGACATTTTGAATCGTGGGCAGAATTGCCGCAATTCTGCCTGCCATTTCAAAACGCTGTGCTAAAATGACAAATTGCACAATGCGAATTTCAGACGCCATTTATTTAATTGCACCTAAAACCGCAGTGTGGTTCTGCCACGATTCTCGCATGATAAAACGAATCGCGCAAAGCTTCTCGCCCAAAAGAAACTTCTGCTCCTTTTTGGGTGACAATCTTCGCACAATACTGTTTGCTGCAATTCATCACATGACATAAGCGGCAGAACCGCACAGCGTTCCTAGATGCCATTAAAATGACAGGCATCTGAAATTCATGTTGTGCGATTTGTCATTTTAGCAGAGTGTTTTGAAATCACAGGCAGAATCACGGTGATTATACACTTCAAAATGCCCAGGCGTGAATGGAGCCTTAACCACTTGCCTACCAGGCACTTCTACCCCCTTCCTGCCCAGGCCAATTTTCAGCTTTCAGCTCTGTCACACTTTGAATGACAATTGCGTGGTCATGCAACACTGTACCCATAATATTTTTTTCACACAAATAGAGCTTTCTTTTGATGGTATTTAATCGCCGCTGGGTGTTTTATTTATTGTGCTATAAACATAATAAAAAGCGAAAAATTAAAAAAAAAAAGTTTCTTTGTTTCTATTATTATAAATTTTGCAAACAAGTAATTTTTCTCCTTCACTAAAGTGTGTTGATGAGGCTGCACTGATAGGCAGCACTGATGAGGAGGCACGGATAGGTAGCACTGAAATGCAACAATGATGGGCACTGATGAGCAGCACTGATGGGTGGCACTGACTGCTGGGCACTGATTGGCGGCACTGCTGGGTGGTATTGATGGGGGGACACTGCTGGGCACTGGTGGATGGCACTACTAGGCACAGGTGGGCGCACTGCTGGGCACAGGTGGGCAGCACTGCTGGGCACTGATCATCAGGGTACTGATGATCGGTGTTGATCCATGCTCTGACAGTTTCCAGTTATCGGCAATACTTTCCTCACGCTGTGACAGCGTGAAGAAAGTGCATCTGATAACCAGCAACTGCATCTACCGGTGATCTGCTGTGTCATTGGACACAGCTGATCACGTGGTAAAAGGCCGCTGTGATTGGCCTTTTACCAAATTACGTGATCAGCTGTGTCCATAGGACACATTGATTGCGGAGATCGCCGGGTGCATGCCCCCGGGGGCGCGCGGGAATGTGTGTTCTGGGAGCAGGGGCGGACTGACCATTTGGAAACTCGGGCACTGCCCGAGGTCAGTAGGGGGCCCCATGAGATGCCCCTGGTACCTTTTCATAGGATTTTTTGAGTTTGGGCAAGGACACAGGGGCCCCATGATCCCCTATTGCCCAGGGGCCCCATGAGTTGTCAGTCCGCCCCTGTCTGGGAGGACGTTATATGACACCCTCTCAGAATTGGCAACTGCACTGTAGCTGTCATTTAGCTATAGTGAGGTTGCCAAGTGGTTAATCAGATCACAAGCATGATGCGTGTTTGCAGTGCATTTCCAAAACCTGCAGCAAAATGCATGTTTTCTGTGTAATTTGTTGCACGTTCCATAAATGCCAAGTGTGAATGTGGACTGCTTAGCGGTGTGGCAAAAATGATCCCGTCTGTCGCATCTAGCGAGCAACACACAACCTATTCAAGATACACTATATTTCCAAAAGTATTGGGCCAGCCCTCCAAATCATTGGATTCAGGTGTTCCAATTCCCTCCATAGCCACAGGTGTATAAAATCAAGCCCCTAGGCATGCAGACTGCTTCTACAAACATTTGTGAAAGAATGGGTCGCTCTCAGCTCAGTGAATTCATGCGTGGTACCGTGATAGGTTGCCACCTGTGCAATAGCTAAAGAGTCAATAGCTAAAGACCTCCAAACTCCATGTGGCCTTCAGATTAGTATTATTATTATTATACAGTATTTATAAAGCGCCAATGGTTCGCTCAGCGCTGTACATTACAAAGGGGGGCAGAACATGTGACAGAACAATACCAATACAATGCAAAACACGAGGGGATCGAGGGCCCTGCTCTTTCGAGCTTACAATCTAGGAGGGAGGGGGTGGTGGCACAGGAGGAGATAGCTGTGGGGGATGGAGTGGTAGGAAGAGTGGAGGAGGTCGGCAAGTTAGCAGGGGGTTGGGTAGGCTTCCCTGAAGAGATGGGTTTTCAGGGTGCGCCTAAAGGAGAGGAGAGTAGGTGATAATCTGATGGGTTGGGGCAGGGAGTTCCAGAGGATGGGTGACACCCTGGAGAAGTCCTGGAGGCGGGCATGGGAGGAGGAGACCAGGGAACTAGAGAGAAAGAGGTCTTGTGAGGAGCGGAGTGTGCGTGCTGGGCGGTACTTGGATATTAGGTCAGTGATGTAGTACGGGGCAGTATGGTGGACAGCTTTGTACGTCAGTGTTAGGATTTTGAATTTGATCCGTTGCACAATCGGAAGCCAGTGGAGGGATTGGCAGAGGGGGGTGGCGGAAACGGAGCGGTTGGAAAGGTGAATGAGTCTGGCAGCCGTATTCAGGATGGACTGAAGCGGGGATAGCCAGTGGCGAGGCAGGCCAGTGAGGAGGGAGTTGCAGTAGTCGAGTCGTGATATGATGAGGGAGTGGATGAGCTGTTTAGTGGTTTCTAGAGTTAGTACAACAACAGTGCATAGAGAGCTTCATGGAATGGGTTTCCATGGCTGAGCAGCTGCATCCAAGCCTTACATCACCAAGTGCAATGCAAAGCGTCAGACGCAGTGGTGTAAAGCACGCCGCCACTGGATTCTAGAGCAGTGGAAACGTGTTCTCTGGAGTGGTCAATCACATTTCTCTGTCTGCAATCCAATTAACATGTCTGGGTTTGGCGGTTGCCAGGAGAATGGTACTTGCCTGACTGCATTGAGCCAAGTGTAAAGTTTGGTGGAGGGGGGATTATGGTGTGGGGTCATTTTTCAGGGGTTGGGCTTGGCCCCTTAGTTCCAGTGAAGGGAACTCTTAAGGCGTCAGCATACAAAGACATTTTGGACAATTTCATGCTCCCAACCTTGTGGGAACAGTTTGAGGATGGCCCCTTCCTGTTCCAACATGACTGCACACCAGTGCACAAAGCAAGATCCATAAAGACATTGAGGAGCGAGTTTGGGGTGGAGGAACTTGACTGGCCTGTACAGAGTCCTGACCTCAACCCGATAGAACACCTTTGGGGTGAATTAGGCTCCCTTCACACCAATGCGTTTTTTTAGTACTTTTTGCAGAAACGCACTACAGTCCATTTATCATGGTTTTCGTATGGAACTTGTTCACATCATTGCTTTTTTGAGCTACTGCATTTTTGGAAAGGGTCAGGGACTTTTTAAAAGCAAAAAAACAGCATTTATGCTACGATAGAGTTCAATGGAGAATCTGCTGAAATGCATAGTAGTGCATTTTTGTTGTGTTTTGTGTTTTGCATTTTTATTCTGCCCAGCAAAAAGAATTCCACTTTAAAAAAACAAAACAAAAACTGAACAAAACCCAGTAAACACATGCGATTTGTGTGTGGTGCGATTGGAGCCATACATTTTAGATAGCTCTAATTGCACCACACCCGCGCCAAAAAGGTGCAAGACCCTCTTTTTGGTCCACACTAGAATCTGATCGCATGGGTATTCATACCTATGCGATCCGATTGTGCACATCGCACCGCGTTTTGCGGACCGCTTTCGTAGTGTTGTTAGCTTAACATACACACCCGTAGCGTTTCACATGAACGGGGAGCGATTCTGATGCGGTGTAGAATTTGCACAGAAAACACTGCGATTTCCGCATCACATCAGTATGAACCAGGGCTCAGCAATCAGTCTCTTGTACAGAATAATATATTGTCAATTAAAACGTGCACTTGGAAGATTCTCCACCGGAGAATGTTTGCTGAAAGTCTCTTTAACTGCTTGCTCCAGATCGGTGACTCAGAAAACCTCTAGATCAGCATGACAGCCAGGCAACTGACATTTTCATAACAGCCAGCAATGGCAGCACATTTCTCTGCAGATTACCTCTGACATTCCTCTGTATTAATATGTAACATCCAATAAGATAAGACAGGGTGTCACTCCCAGGAGACACATTGACCCGATACCTCTGTGGTATCTTTGGTAGCCAGGTAATGATGACAGGTGAATTGTGACCACTCAAGAATACAAACAGGAGAAGCTGAAAGGACAGGATCCACCAAGCAGAAAGGTGCTTGGATCGATTCCTGACAGCTCTAAATTCATGAAATAACCCCTACCAGCCTTTTGGTTTTTTTAGTTTTGGATAAAGTAGAGAAAAGTTAACATTTCTGCTAGCTTTTTCTTTTTTTTTTTGTCTGTGACTCCAATGGGGCTATTTAACTCACTTCCTGTCTCTGTGACAACCATACCAAGGAGGGGTTGTGTATTTAACTCACTTCCTGGCTCTGTGACAACCATACCAAGGAGGGGTTGTGGTTGTCACTGGGACAGAAAGGCTTAAATGTCCTAACTTTTGTTTGTTGTTGGAACAATTTTCCATTACTTCCTGTGCAACAGAAAGTGAGTAGAAATCTCCCTAATAGGTACACAAAAAGCAAAGAAAAAACCAAGCTCTAACCCATATATTGGTACAACTATGGTCTCACATTAAAAAAAAATGTGCTACATCACTTTCATCTGTACTTACAGTGTTCTCTCCCACAAATAGCTGTTGATCCTGCCAATGAAGTCCACCAAATGCAGTTTCCTGTGATGGGGTGACAATGATGCTGCACTGCTCCTGAATTCAGAGCAGATGTGTCCTTCTCATGTAGGCTGTGCCAGCTTGCCCTACAGTGAGATGAATAAATGCTGCAGGGGGTGTGGCTATGGGCATTGTCATCACTGGTTCACAAGCTTCTAGTTTGACACATAGCACCTGGCCACACCCAGCCCTGCCCACTGCTTTCTGAATGGACAGCACTGCCTCTGTTGCTGGGATCCTCCCACTGTGATCTGCAGTGCCTGGGAGGGGGAGCATGTGAGACACAAATTCAGGAGGATTTGACTGTCAGGGAAGGTAAAGGAAGTCTCCTATACTGTACATCACATAATAACTGGATTTGGGACTTGTCTGGACTTTAAGCTACATACAGGACTCTTTAGCTTTACATCAACCTCATGACATCAGGAAGATCATTAAAGCTTAGGCTCAGAGACAGCTTGAACGAGTGCTGGGAACACACCCTTACACCTCTGCTGCCACAAATGTGCGGTGGATGAGTGTTCTAGCCCACTTTTTCCATGTATGTGTTACTCAGTAGAGAAGGGGTTAAATAGGAAAGCTGCTCCTATGAGCCTAACATTTTGCTGTAGTAGGATCTGAGACTCGTTTTTTCTCATCTGCTTGTAGTGCAAGAAAGGTATTCCCAAACACTCCCAATGTAGGCTCCTTACTGTGTCTCATTAAGGATTCCTTCAGACAGGCAGTAAGCTTACTGCTCTCTGAAAAATGATCCACAGTGGATTGCTTTTTAGAGGGTGGTATAGCAATTGCTAACAGGAGTAAAGAACAAAAAAAACAGAGCGCACCAACTTTGTGCATTACCTCAGTATGCAATTAGTAGATTTATTGATATAGGAAATATAGTCACAAGAGTAGCAATTTAAAGGCATATAAAATCCCAAAAATGAGCCCCTGGATTGGGAGACATGTGCGAATCCCACCAAGAGAGGAGACTCTCAGGATGAAGCTGACTTGTTTCGAAGGGTGGTCCTTAATTCGTCAGAGCTCAAGGACCTCCCTTCGATAGCGATTGTAAATCAGAACCACTTGCAGAATTGAGTGATAATGATTTGCGGGGAAATTCGTCATCAGACACTGAAAACGATTTTGCGACTTTGCTCAGTGATGTGCGAACTTGGTGCTATATTTCAAATTTCAGTGTTTTCGGTTTGATTATATTATTGAATTAAATGTAATATTATTTTTATGATTATTTGTTAAATTATAATTTATGATTTTGTGTTTCAAATTTTATCATACCCGGGATGTTTAATAGACTCTTGTTCGGACAGATTTCAGTGAGTTATTCCTAAAAATTACAGCCTACAATAAAAAAACTACATAACTACACATGCAAAATAATGGTACCGCTTTCAGCACCAAAAATCTGAAATAATCATACCGCTAGGGAGGTTAATTTGTCAGAGCTCAAGGACCTCCCTTCGAAAACCCCCCTTTGAAACGCATCAACTTCATCCTGAGAGTCTCCCCTCCTGATGGGATTCGCACATGATTCCCAATCCAGGGACTCGTTTTTGGGATTTTATATGTCTTTTATGTTGCTACTCTTGTGAGTATATTTCCTATATCAATAAATCTACTAATTGCTTATGGAGGTAATGCGCAAGGTTGGTGCGCTCTGTTTTTTTTGTTCTTTACTACAGTTTGTATCGAGCTTCCCCAGCTTCATGTCAGAGCCGCACAACCTTTGGTCGGTCCTGGAGGAACTTCCATATATCATACTTTACATTGGTTTATCGGCCCTCTACTGGTCTGGGTTCCCGAGTGCAGGAGGTGTTGTATCTGTGTCAACTGGAGTTTAGGAGGCGCTACTGCCACTTCCCGACACCTGGGTGTTTTTTATTTTTTTCTTCTTTTTTTACTTTTTTTAGTAATTGTCAAATGGCAATTACAGTTGTGGTGCAGCACCATTGATTTCAATGGGTGAGTTTGACAGGTGGTACTGCCTGTCAAGCTCTATAGTCCACATCTGTACAGCCGGTGAAGAGCAATAATGTCAGAATTCGTGTGGGCGGCCTGGAGGGCAGTAAAGCTGCGGCTGAGCCCCAGAGCAATCATAGTAAAGAGCCCATACAGAAAACTAAGTGCGCTGACTTTGCTGACTGATTACATCTTCAGTTCAGCCATTGGATGGTGCATTTGCAATTTGGAATAATTTCTGACACAAAGTAGTATTTACAATTTTGAGATTTTTTTTTTTTTTTTTCAGGTTGCAAAAGTTAAAGTATTTTCTACGTGACTTATTTTAATAAAGTCCCTTTGTATCTTTCTATGGTCAGATATTGTCACCTTTCTTTGTTTTTGTAATGAGTAGGTCTTTGTTGTTGTTGTAAGTTACCTGACCAGATCCTCATGGTGTATCCAGAAAGGGATCTTGTCAGGTTCCTCAAAATTCCAGAAATTCTTGTGATGTGGCTCCTAGGTTGTCACTAGGAGGGACACAATGATAGAATCCTGGAATGTAGTCATGCAAGAAATGTTGATTCCGCCCATTGAACTACATATGCATACCTGAGAACTGAGTCAGGATGTGATGCTGAGGTTCAGGACTTCTACGTACATCTCAGGAGTTCTGACCTCACTGGCTGCCTACCTCTTCTGGGTTCCCACTGGAAATGTGAGTCTCGGCACTGGATGTTTGGCACTTAAGAGGTAGATTTACTAAAACTGGTGCACTCAGAATCTGGTGCAGCTATACATAGTAGCCAATCAGCTTCTAACTTCAGCTTGTTCAATTAGGCTGTAGCAATAAAACATGGAGCCTGGGTTCACGTATATCGCATGTAATTCACACAGGAACCGCACTGCATTCCTGTGCAAATCACATTGCGTTTGTGTGCGGTGCGATTGGAGCTATACATTTTGTATGCCTCTAATCACACCGCACCAAAAAAGGTGCAGGACCCTTTTTTCTTGGTCCATACTATAATCGGATCGCATAGGTATTCACACCAATGCGATCCGATTCTGCACATGGCGCCGTGTTCAGGGTGTTTTTAACTTAACATACACGCACGCAGCGGTTCGAATGAACTGGGTGCGATTCTGATGCGGTGCAGAATTTGCACAGAAAATGCTGCGAATTCCACACCACATCAGTGTGAACCAGGGCGGAAGCTGTTTGATTTCTATGGAGAGTTGCACTAGATTTTACACTCTCCAGCTTTAGTAAATAAACCCTTTACTATCCTCGAAAGGCTAAATGAAAGTAAAAGTTTTCCAAAATGCAGCAAGATCCACAAACGGCATGCTTCAGCAGTGGCAATTTATTTTTAGTTTTAATTTATGATCAATCTGAGTTTGTTGAGGTTGAACCGAAAAAAAAGGTCACCCACATAGACCTTAACCTGATTATGTCCATATTTCTGTGCTCAAAGCGGTAAATGTTTTGCATGGAAATATGTATTTTTTTATTGTAGGCCTGTAAGTTTTAGGAATAACTCACTGAAATCTGTCCGAACAACAGTCTAGTAAACATCCCGGGTATAATAAAATTTGAAACACGAAATCATAAATTATAATTTATTAAATAATCATAAAAAATAATATAATAAATTTAATTCAATAATATATTTAAACCAAAAACACTGAAATTTGAAATATAGCGCCAAGTTCGCACATCACTGAGCAAAGTCGCAAAATCGTTTTCGGTGTCTGATGACGAATTTCCCCACAAATCATTATCACTCAATTCTGCAAGTAGTTCTAATTTACTATCGCTGTTCTCTAGCTGGTCTAAAACCACTTTTGACCTAAAGGGACGCTTTTTGGACGCAATGGACATTTCTCAGTTTCCAGGCAGAAAGAACAGTAAAAATGCAGGCAGGGCACAGGACAAAGCACTCGGGACAAAATGTATGTGAAATGGTTTGATACAGTAATGTTTTACTATGTGATTTTAGTGTATTTAGTGAATGTCACTTTTTGTCATTTTCAAATTTCCCGCCGTTCCGTCCCCCGTACATCCTGACGTCGCAGGGAACGGAACCCAGATGACAGATGGCGGCATGCGCCGGAGGACATTACAGGGGACACTGCAGGATGGACATCGCAGGAGCACAGGACAAGGTAAGTGAAGAAGAGATCCCGGAGCAGTGCCGCATGGTAAGCCCGAGTGTAGCTCGGGGTTACCGCTTTTGGTACTTTACCCCGAGCTACACTCAGGAATACCGTCAGGGAGGTTAACAATAGTAAAATACAAAACAGAAAATACAGAATTAGGGTTAGGGGGAAAAGAGTAAAAAAAGGGGGAACACATTAATAAAAGGGGAGGGGGAGGAGAGATAAACACACAAAAAAAGGGGGGGGGGGGACAACAGATGAAGAAATAAACAATAGTAAACAACAACATCCTGGAGCTAGATGACAGCAGTGATTGACAGCAAGTACAGAACCCATTAGTTTTACTTCAGTTAATTTAGTTTTTGTCCAGAGTTTAGGTTTAATTTCTTTATTTAAAAAAAAGGCTAGATTTAGCAGCGACACATATTTTGTCATCATGTGATAATAGGCCTGCTTTGACCAGCAGATATAAATTGACCAGTATTCATTGAGAATATCTCTGTTCTCTCTGATGCAAAACTATCCTACCGCTGGCCACTTTCTATCAAACTGTCAGATACAAGAGCGTAAAAATTGTCCAGCGACAGGACAGTTTTATTGAACAAGAACTGGCAGAGATGTAGAGACAGCAGACACAGGTAGGTGTTTTCCTATACCATAGATATTACGGCAGTCAGTGTAGAACCAGCCAGCAGCAGGACAGTTTAGTCAGCAAGAATAGGCCAAAATGTACAGACAACATGAAGCACAGGGAAGAATTTCCATATAAGAATTGAAAGTGAATGTAAGGTGGTTTAGGTGAATGCAGCGTTTTCCCCTTTTATTGATTTTCAGCACGAATAGACAAAAACCAAAGTCTGGAAGCCCAATGCAAGCAGGGGCAGGCTATCCAGAGCAATACAAGTACATTGTATCAAAGTATTTCATTACAACAACAACAAAAAAAACAAGAAAAATAGGAAAAAACAAGAAAAAAAGGTGTGAACATATATTGCTCATGTTGCACCGGCTGAGAATATAGAATTTCCCCTTTTTACACAGTTTTTGTTCTTCCTTCAAATGATGCAGAGTATTCTGTGAACAAAAGGCAGCTCCAAGAATAGATAGTTAGCAACAAGTATGGCTACATTCACACTGGTGATAGGGGGGCTCAGGGGCAGACTGACCATTTGGAAACTCGGGCACTGCCCGAGGGCCCGGGGTCAGTAGGGGCCCCATGAGATGCCCCTGGTACCTTTTTCATAAGCTTTTTTGAGTTTGGGCAAGGACACAGGGGCCCCATGAGTTGTCAATCTGCCCCTGGGGGGGCTAAATGCAGTCTCTGGATGCAGCTGCACTCTGGGCTATGGATGAATACAAACTGGCCAATTAGCTGTAACCAGTTTGTGTATGGCCAGAAATTCAGCAGAAACGCCAACCCTGGACCAGGTTTGTCTAGGGCCAGTCGGTGGCTTTATTTGCATGTGATTGCTCAGATGGCTACATGTGAACAGTGGTAGTGCCAGCCATTGATTTGTACAGTGTACAAATCTGACAGCTGCTGCTGTTTAAACACACTGGTTACCTGCAGCATTTCAATTCGCCAGCAAGAATTCATTGATTCTCACTGGGGGCTGCCCCAGGCCACCTATGTGAATGTAGCCTAAATGCTGTGCTTTGGGCACCCCAAGCTTAACCCCTTCATGTGGAAGGTAAAATGAAGCTTAATGACTGAACCCGTGTCTCTACAACTAACTCTACAGCAATTATGGGCTCATAGGCCAGAATATGAATTCATTCCCGCCCCCCCCCCCCTTACCCACGGAAGGGATACTTCCGTGGGAAAGGGACAAGGGCAGCTGTGTCTTACCTGTCTTACTTCGATCCGGTCCACGAGGCGCTGATGGAAGAGGGGTAGAGAGGTTGTCCAGTCTGGTGTCTTCATCTCCCTGGATCTTGGATCATGATGTGGGCGGTATGACATGTTGCCCCTTTCATCTGGCCACACCCCCAGGATCACTGGAAAGTTCTTGATTATCCCAAGATGCCTCTATGTGGGTATATGGGACGGTCTTACCACTATGCAGTCGTCTCCGTTGCAATATAGTAACTTGCTGCCAAATGTCCAATACGTATCCTGTCCAAGTAACCACTTGTCTCATGGAATGGGCTTTACCCATCCATGCAATACTTTTTGGTTTCTGTTTTGGTCTATGGTTTAGATGGCAAAGCTTTTAAAGTGAGGAGGCAATCAGTGATTTTTCATAATTCCCTCTAATTTTTTTTCTGTTAGAATATGCCTTGGGATCAAGCCTGCATGCCTGTCTCTATAGAAAGCAACTTTCTATGGTGTCACTCAGAGAAGAGGAGGAGCCTAGAGCACTGGTGGGGGCAGCTCATTGCAATACTATATTGCATAGAGCAGGTAAACATAACATGTTTGGTTTTTTAATAAAAAAAAAAGAGTTTTTCAATTACTTTAAAGTAGTTGCTCTGCTTAGCAGTAGCTTTTGGCATTGGTTAGCCAGTAGGAGTATCACACTGGTTACTGTGATTGGCTGTTCCAATGACTGCATAATCAAGAATCTGTCTTAGAAACCCCAGGTTGCCACTTTGTGACCGGAAGCTGTCAGTGACAGTGTGGTCAGAACGTTGGGAATACACAAATGAGCGCACTCCTGATACAAAACAACGATGCATATACAGTATGTGGTATTACTGGAATAAGGCCCACCTCTATGCTGCCACATACACTGATCAGCCATAACTTTGTGACCACTGACAGATTAGGTGAATAACATTGATTATCATGTTACAATGGTATCTGAACGTCGGTGGGATATATTGGGTAGCTAGTGAACATGTTGTCCGTGAAGTTGATGTGTTGAAAGCAGAAAAAAATGGGCATCATAGTTTGTTGTGTATGGGGCTGTGTAGCCGCACACCAATCCAGGTACCCGTACTGACCTGTGTCCACAGCCAAAAGTGCCTACAATGGGCATGTGAGCATCAGAACTGAACCACAGAGCAACGGAAGAAGGGGGCCTGCTCTCATGAATCACGTGTTTTACATCACGTGGATGGCCGGGTGCGTGTGTGTCACTTACCTGGGGAAGGATGCAGTATGGGAAGAACCAGGATGTTTTGGGCAATGTTCTGCTGGGAAACCTTGGGTCCCACCATTCATGTGGATGTTACTTGATATCTACCACCTACCTAAACATTGTTGGTGGCCAAGTTCCCACCCTCATGGAAACACTATTCCCTGATTGCAGTGGCTTCTTTCAGCAGGCTCTGCCACACTGCAAAAATGGTTTAAGAATAGTTTCACAAACACATTGACAAGTTCAAGGTGTTGACTTGGCCTTCAAATTCTCCAGATCTCAATCCAATCAAACATCTCTAGGATGTGCTGGAAAAACAAGTCTGATCCATGGAGGCCCCACCTCACAACTTAAGGGACTTAAAGGATCTGCTACCGACAGCTGGGTGACAGATACAACAGCATACCTTCAGAGGTCTAGTGGTCTCCATGCCTTGATGGGTCAAGGCTGGTAAAAGGGGGACCTACTCAATATTAGGTGGGTGGTCATATATGTTTATGGCTGTTGTAAGAGGCCCACATCCAATCCCTGTCCAAATCATGCCGCCTCAACCTCCGCAACATCTCCAGAATACGCTCCTTTTTAACCAATGATACCACAAAGCTCCTAATTCACTCCCTGGTCATCTTTCGCCTCGATTACTGCAACTCCCTCCTCATTGGCTTACCTTTACATAGGCTATCCCCCCTCCAGTCCATCATGAATACTACTGCCAGGCTCATCCACCTTACCAACCGTTCAGTGTCTGCTACCCCTCCCTGCCAATCCCTCCACTGGCTTCCACTCGCCCAACGAATAAAATTCAAAATGCTAACAACAACTTGCAAAGCCATCCACAAGTCTGCCCCCAGCTACATCACCAACCTGGTCTCAAAAAATCAACCAAACCGCTCTCTTCGATCCTCCCAAGACCTTCTGCTCTCTAGTTCCTGTGTCACCTCCTTCCATGCTTGCCTCCAGGACTTCTCCCGAGCTTCTCCCATCCTATGGAACTCCCTACCCCAGTCTGTCCGGCTGTCTCCTAATCTAGCCACCTTTAGATGATCCCTGAAAACCTTTCTCTTTGAAGAAGCCTATCCTGCTTCTACCTAGTAAACCGACATTTATTTCATCCATCAGCTCATCCCCCCACAGCTATTACTTTTTTGTATCACTCAACCCTTCCTCCTAGATTGTAAGCTCTAACGAGCAGGGCCCTCTGTTTCCTCTTCTACCAAATTGTATTGTAACTGTAATGTATACCTTCATTTTGTAAAGCGCTGCACAAACTGTTGGCACTATATAAATCCTGTATAGTAATAATACAATAACAATAATAAAGAAGCCCTATCAACATTATTTATCATTTATTACAGGATGACAGAGCACTGACCATTCACACAGTACTTTACATACTATACATTTCAGTCCCTGCCCACAAGAAGCTTACAATCTAAAACAGAATAAAAAATAATATACCTTGAAAAGAAATGAAAACCCTCAGTGCCCAGTCATACCGGTGCGATTTGGGAATTGAAATCGCATCTATTGAATGTGAATATCAGTGTCTTAACATTTGCGATTTGCTGCAGCGCAATTTCGAAAGTCGTTCTTGCATTACTCTTTCTGCAGTTTTGTTGCGATTTCACATACATAGAATAAAATGGAAATCGCACAGCAAATTGTAAGAAATTGTTGAATATCTTCACAAGTAGCAATAAAGTCTTTAGAAATCGCGCTGAAATTGCACACAAATCACGTGATTTTAAATCGGTGACTTAGTGCTTATTCAGACCACTATGATGTACTGATTGCAGCCGCTTTTGTGTGCCAGGAGACAAGGTGCTGATCCTGGCATATCGCACGGTTTACTTTTTTTTTTCTTCCAGAGAACTTTATTGAAATGTCACAAATGACATTTTAATACAATGTTACTCACCACAGCAGTGTTGCAAATTGATAATTTGAGTTGCAGCAACCTATTCAGTACTTTGGCAGCTCATCCATTTTGGTGACATGTACAGAACATTCAGTTATATAACATAACTTGGCCAAAGTCTGCTGCATATCTTCCAGATGAATCACAAGAGATCCCATTCCTCATGACCGTAAACAGAAAGATCATTTGTTTGTTGCATAACTGTCACGCAGTCACGTTTCTATTTTTACAAAAATGATAGAAAAATAGTAAACATTTTTTAACCACTTGCCCTCCAGAGGATTTACCCTGGAACACACTGGAACACACCAAAACCGCACTGGAACGCACACCACTTGCCCTCCTGAGGATTTCCCTCCCCACCTTCTTGACCAGGCCATTTCTTGTGATACAGCTCTGCGTTGTTTTAACTGACAATTGTGCGGTCATGCAACGCTGCACTTGAAATGAAATTTATGTTCTTTTTTTCCCACAAATGGAGCTTTCTTTTGGTGGTATTTGATCACCTGTGCAGTTTTTATTTTTTGCGCTATAAACACAAAAAATCGACCATCTTAAAAAAAAAATGTTTTGACTTTTTGCTATAAAACATGTCCAGTAAACAAATTTAAAAAATCTAATTTCGTCATAAATTTAGGCCAAAATGTATTGTGCGACATGTCTTTGCTAAAAAAAATCCCAAGACGTGACGAATGAATTGGTTTACATGAAAGTTATAGCGTTTATAAATGGCGGTATGTATTGATGACGGCGATCGGCGACTTATTGCTGGACTGCGGCAAGCATTTTGACACTGGGGGGGAACTGACTAACTGTCACTGACATCCCCAGTGACACCAATACATTGATCAGTGCTAATAAAAAGCACTGACACTGTGCTAATGGCACTGGGCAGGAAGGAGTTAACATGTAGGGCGATCAAAGGTTTAACTTTGTGTGTTTTACAGTATAAGCACATTGCTTTGTATGGCTCTGCTATGCAGAGCCATACAAAGCAGTGTGCTGGAGCTGACAGGGGAGAGATCTGTATTGTTTACATACAGACCTCTCCCCCATCAGTGATGATCAGCGGGTGCCAGCGGGGAATCTCCGGCCGGAACCCGGTGATCGACAGCTGAAGCCGCCAATGGCAGTGCGGATAGGGTGCGTGCCCCCTACCCAGAAATACAAAATCACATGTATATATACGAGCCCTGTAGCAGTAGTTCTGCTATAGGGCGGTCGGGAAGCTGTTAAGGATGATCATTTTCCTTCAAATAAAATCAAAACAGGAGGGGGACACCTATTTAGGTTTATACAGGTGGCAAAGGGGTGGTAAAAATAAATGGTCGATTTGTATTTATAACACCCCTAACTGCCTACCTGCAAATTAACTTGAGGACTGTTCATATTTGATCACATCGCCACGATTGCAATGCTTTGCGTGGCATTTGCGTGACATTTGTGTGGCATATGTCATGTTTGGCAAGTGGTGACCCATTGAAGTTTTGGGACCACGCCACAACCAAGTACCTAATGTTTTGTGTGTGCTTGTAGGGTGGAATTAAAATGTGAAATTTCCCTTAGGATAGAAGAAGCCAGGCATTCAGAAGGTGGCAGTATCCCCTCCTGGAGACTTGCAAACCGCCGCTTAACAGGGGTGACAGAGTCCACTGCCTGTGTGAAAGGGCCATAAAAGAGCCATAAATGTATTCATTTTCCCAAGCTGGCTGTGACAACATTCAGTGATAAATATGAGTCACGACTCCGTGAGAACATTATTTATAAAGTAAATTTGTCACGGCACTGACAGCCAAGCATACAATGACACAGGAAGATATTCTGGTCACAAGAAGAGGTGACCACAATAATAACACATACAGAGATTTATCAGCAGCTGAAGTTATGTGCAAATCCTGAATATTCCTCTGAAAATCTAACTAGGTCCAGCCCCCGGCGAATAATCTCATTTACTAATAGAGAGGTTTGAAAAGTGGGAGGTGCGTGGGCAATCTCAACGTTTAAGGTGCATTCACACTTCCGAATGTACCCTGCCTGCGATTGTATGCGAGAACCCCAGCGGGGGTCCCCTCAGTTGGCTGCGATGGACAGCCCCATTGAAAGCAATTGGAGGCTGCTTTCTCCCCCAGTTTATCATGCCCACCTTCATGTGATTGCTGCATAAGGGATTACATGCGAGTGGGTGCGATTAGCTGATGGAGTCGACAGTCTCCCTTTTGCTTTAATAATGGAGTTGTCCCTTGCAACTAATTTTCTAACCCCCCCCCCCCCCCCCCGCTGGGATTCTCACATATAATCGCAGGCAGGGTACATTCACAAGTTTGAATGTACTTTTACAGCTGAATATGCTTCCATCGGCTGGCTGGTCACTGGAAATAACTGCTACGTGTGCGATTTCCCATAATATTCTCAGTTTAAAGTGGTTGTAAAGGCTCAAGGTTTTTTTACCTTTTTTATGCATTCTAAACCTTCTGTGTGTGGCTATCCACCCAGTCCCCCCTAATCCTCACCTAAGCCCCTTCTCGATCCAGCGCTGTGCTCTGGAGTCTTGGCTATCCCAGGACTCCCTCTTCTCATTGGCTGAAACAGAAGCAGGGGCCATTGGCTCCCACTGCTGTCAATCATAGCCAGTGAGCCAATGAGAAGAGAGAGGGGGACGAGCCACAGCTCCATGTGTGAATGGACACATGGATCAGGAGGTGCCCCCATAGCAAGCAGAAAGGATGGGCCAGGAGAGCCTGCGGGGAACCAGAGAAGAGGAGGATCTGGGCTGCTCTGTGCAAAACCACTGCACATAGCAGGTACGTATCACATGTTTATTTTTTCTTTAAAAAAAAAAAAAAAAAAAACCTTTCAGAATCACTTTAATTGATGAGGTTTGTGGCAAACTCACTTTAACCCTTGCTGCTGCCCCTGTAAAAGGGTCCTAATGCTGGGAGGCGGAGGCAGGCTTCCCAAACATGTGACGGTGACCGCTGTGATTGGCTGTCACCATGGTCACATAATCGGGAGCTACCTGTCCTAAACAATGACTGGGAGCTGTCAGTGACAGCTTGCTCACTATGCTGGGGGGTGTGCAGTGAGTGCAGATTGGTGGTTCCCTATGGGAAATAAAGTTAAATGGAAAAAACAATTAAAAAGAGTGAAAAAAAAAATCAAAAGCCCCCCCATTCCACTGATGTATCCATGTAAATGCATATGTAAACAGGGATTGCCGTGTTCTCTGCCGGCTGTGTACCGCTCACTGTCACCTTACACCCTTACATCCCCTGCTCGCTCCTGCTCACCCTCTCTCCTGGTAGCAGAGGACCTGAGCCAAGCAGGGGGAAAGAGGATTTACTATGCAGCCACCATGGATTCTAGGAACTGTAGTCCTCAAAGGGGCATACAATACAAGTCAATGGAGGCTAATAGAGCTGCAGACTTAAATACCCAGGATTCCCTGCGCAACATAGGAGGGAAGACAAAAGACTTTTCCTAGGCAATTCTAGAGATTGGGGTCCTTTGTGAAAGGACGATGAGCTATACCGACCAAAGCCAGAGTTTTTGCCATGCCAGGGACCAGAAAGTGTAGACCCACCACTGGGCTGTCTGTGTACTATACCAGAAAGGACATAGACCTGCTGCTGGTGACTGAGCATAGCACTGGAGAGACTGAGCCATTGAGAGATTGCTTGCTGAGCTAGGACTGGAGCTGAAGGAACCTGTTGCCATGAGTACCTATAGAAGAAGCAAGGACCAGAGCTGAGAGATTGAACCTTGTGATAACCTCTTCATGAAGACTGAGTCACCGGGTCCTGGGTACCTGAAGACAACAGACCGTCAAGTGATCTGGACCGAATTCCTGTGCACCAGGAGGGGTGAGCTGAATCATCTGCATATCTCAGCACTGACACAGTTAAAGCAATAGAGACTGCTCCTTACTTAGCAGCTCATCGGCCATCCCTTGCACACTCTTAAAAGGACAACTTCATGTGCACCACCTCACAGAAGGGCCCCAACGTCAGCCAGCGTAACATTTCACACTAGGCAACAGGTACAGTATCACTACAGAGTGCACTCCAAGTCACTTTCTTTGAATTGGTTGCTACAGAGTTACTGATAACCTGTAAGGGCTTTTAAGCTGTCATCTATGTACAATTTTAGGTGTCATAGTTTGTTGCCATTTCACAGACATGTGTAACTTTAAATCTTGACATGTTTGTATCTATTTTCTTGATACAACATCATCTTTTATTAACATATTGTGTTTTTGGGCACTAAAATAAATTTAGGTGATATTTTTTTTTTAATTTGAAAATTTGAGTTTGAGAAACAGCTGCTCAAATACCATGTGATGTAAAAACAAATTGCAACAGCCATTTTATTCTCCAGGACCTCTACTTTCAGAAAACCTATAGTGTTTGTGGGTTCTAGTTAATCTAGCAAAGAACGCATATTTTAACATGTATGTGAAAAATTCCAAAATTGCCCCAGATGGCAGGTGGTTAAAATAGTCAGGAACTGCTCAGCAACCAGCAACTGTTGAGACAATGCACATTTTGGTGAGAAGTACTGTATGTAACATCTAATATAGTGTATACAATGTAGAACTCTGTAGAAGAGAGTGTAGAGGTCAAGAGTATGTAACGCACCTCAGGAGTGTTGCAGTCAGCGCCAGGTTTAGGAGTTCATAACACACACAGAGCAGGGGTCAGGAGTATAAAATGAAAAGAGTGCAAGAGTCAGGGGTGGCTAACGCAATACTCTTCCCCACTTTACCCTTTCAGTAAAAATCACCACTCCCCCCCTCCCTAAAAATCCAGTATGAATCTGCAGGGCTTACCTCAATCACCCCTTCCAACAGAAATCCTCTGCCCCTTCTAGCACAAATTTTACTACCCAAAATCCCCCCCTACCAGAACAAATCCTCTCCCCATCCCCAGTACACCCTTTTAAGCACAATCCCCCCCCCCCCTTTACAAGTCCTCTCCCCCTTCTAGCACAAATCCTCCTCCCAACTTCTCTCCCCCCCACCTTTCAACACAATCACACACTCCCTATTCACTCCTTCTAGCATAAATCCTCCAGCACAAATTTTGGTTACCTGTAACACCCCCCCAGGTTATAATGTCCCCCCCAAACCTCAGACCTCAGATCAACATGGCTCACTCTAGGAGGACATCCTCCCGGGCTCCTCCTCCTCTTGTGTCATGATGCATGTCTGTGCGGAGGAGGAGCCTAGGGTAAGCTTTCCTCGGCTTTGAGGTGTATTATTGCAACAGGCAGCCAACATTTCATCCCGCTAGCTGCCCGTCACAATAATAGAGTGGGTGATCTCTGCAGCTGGGATCCATGGCACCCCGCAGGAGATTTGGGGTAGGTGCCCAGAGCATTCGGTGCTAGCCAGGTACATTAGTGGAGCCCAGTGCTGAAACTCATTCCAGCACTGGGCTCCAGGACTCCAGCCCAGCTCCAGGACTCCAGCCCAGCTCCAGGACTCCAGCTCAGCTCCAGGACTCCAGCCCAGCTCCAGGACTCCAGCCCAGCTCCAGGACTCCAGCCCAGTTCCAGGACTCCAGCTCAGCTCCAGGACTCCAGCCCAGATCCAGGACTGCAGCCCAGATCCGTGGAGGCGGGATTTAGTTGAAATCTCAGAATGGTGGCACGAAATCCGGGACAGTTGGGAATTATGGGATCTTCCCTTACTTTTCAACTCACTTCCTGTTGTGTCTTAAAAGGACATAACCAGCATAAAAAACTAACAAATGATGGTGGGGGGGATTCTAAAGAATTCTTCCTCTATGGAGAAAAAAAAAAAAAAAATGTTTAACCTGGATATATTCAAAGATTGGACGTCTCATAACCACCCTGGTATGATTCACTCAGAGCCTTGTCACGCTTTCTGTCTCATTAAAAGAATGTTATTGCTTCAGGGAAATCGTTTTTTTCTGTGTCTTTATTAGTGTTTATTGTAAACGGTATTTTCCTTATAACTCGTAACAATAGAGAACAAGAAAATCTTTCATTGTTTTCAGACAACAAAAGGTTCCGGTGTATACAATATAAAAGGACAGTCTAACCTGTCATCATTCTGGTAATACATCCATGTGTTACAATCTGAATGGACAATTTCTGTACAATCTCCTTTAAGATGAGTGTGCAATATGACTGTACAGTCTCCTTTTAGGTGAATGTGTACTCAGTACAATCTGATTGTACAATCTCCTTTAAGTTGAGAGAGGAATGTCCATTCTAATTGTACAATATCCTTTAAGATTGCACAGTATGCACTCGTCCTAAAAGAGATTGTACAATCTCCTTTAAGAGCAATATGCACTGTGCAATCTGATTGTACAATCTCTTTTAGAATGTGTATACTGTACAATCTGTACAATCTCTTTTAGAATATGTATACTGTACAATCTCCCTTAAGCCTAGTGTGCACTGTGCAACCTGATTGTACAATCTCCTTTATTTATTTCAGGTACTTTTATAGCGCTGTCAATTTATGCAGTGCTTTACATATATATTGTACATTCACATCAGTCCCTAACCCTCAAGGAGCGTACAATCTAAGGTCCCTAACTCACATTCATACATACACATACTAGGGACAATTTAAACGGGAGCCAATTAATCTCCCAGCATGTCTTTGGAGTGTGGAAGGAAACCGGAGTACCCGGAGGAAACCCACGCAGGCACAGAGAGAACATGCAAACTCCAGGCAGGTGGTGCCGTGGTTGAGATTTGAACCAACGACCCTAGTACTGCCAGGCAGAAGTGCTAACTATTTAGCCACTGTGCTGCCCAAGATGAGTATGCACTGTACTATCTCCTTTTAGTATGAGTGTATACTGTACAATCTGATTGTACAGTCTCCTTTAGGTTGAGTATACACTGTGCAACCTGACTGTACAATCTCCTTTAAGATGAATGCATACTGGACAATCTAATTGTACAAGCTCCTTTAAGATAAGTATGTACTGTACAATCTCGTTTGATATGAATATGCACTATACAATCTGATTGTGCAATCTTTTAGGGATGATTATATTCTGTACAATCTGATTGTGCAATCTCTTTTAGGGATGATTATATTCTGTACAATCTCCTTTTAAGATGAGTGTATACTGTGCAATCTGATTGTACAATCTCATTTAGGGATGATTGATTATATTCTGTACAATTGCCTGGTCATGCAACTCTGCACCCAAATGAAATTTACGTCCTTTTTTTCCCCACGAATTGAGCTTTCTTTCGGTGGTATTTGATCGCCTGTGCGGTTTTTATTTTTTGCGCTATAAAAAAAAGACCGACAATTTTGAGAAACACAATATTTTTGACTTTTTGCTATTAAAAATGTCCAGTAAAAAAATTTTAAAAATCAAATTTCAACATACATTTAGGCTAAAATATATTCTGCTCCATGTCTTTGCTAAAAAAAAAGTCCCAATACGTGTAAATTAATTGGTTTATGTGAAAGATATAGCGTTTACTAATGGCGGTATAGATACTGGAAATTTTTTATTTTATTTTTACTAGTAATGGCGGTGATCAGTGACTTATAGCAGGACTGCGGCAGACATTCTGACACTGGGGGGAACTGACTTGGTGTCACTGACATCCCCAGTGACACCAATACAGTGATCAGTGCTAATAAAAAGCACAGATACTGTACTAATGGCACTGGGCAGGAAGGGGTTAACATCTGAGGCGATCAAAGGGTTAATTGTGTGCTGTGTGCTTTTACTAGGAGCTATGTCTGTGTGCTTCACTGTAAGCACACAGCTTTGTATGGCTCTGCTATGCAGAGCCATGCAAAGCAGTGTGAAGGAGCTGACGGGAGAGAACTGTTTTGTTTACTAACAGTTCTCCCCCTCGTTGGAGATGCATGGCAATCACCAGGTGCCGGCGAGTAATCACCGGCCCAGACCCGATGATTTACAGCGAATGGCGGCCACGGCAAGGTGCGTGCGCCCAATACCTGGAAATGCAAAATCACAAATATATATGTGATTTTGCGCACCCGTGCCACCCTGTAGCAGTATTTCTGCTTTAGGGTGGATGGGAAGGCTCAAACCCACGGGTATCAAACTGGCGGCCCTCCAGCTGTTGCCAAACTACAAGTCCCATGAGGCATTGCAAGATTGATAGTTACAAGCATGACTCCCAAAGGCAGAGGCATGATAGGACTTGTAGTTTCGCAACAGCTGGAGGGCCGCCAGTTTTACACCCCTGATCTAACCCTTCTCCAAAATAAAAAAAAAAAAAAGGTTTTGGTTGGAGTTTCACTTTAATATGTAAGACAACAGCAAATCACCAACATATATTTTGTACATACAATCAGCAATAATAAAGATGTATTGGCGGCCATACACACTTCCATAAATGATGGATTTCTTTTCTGATCCATCTCTCCCGAAAGAAACAATCGGTCAATAGTTGACATCCCATTCAATCCATATGACACACATGGAGGTGGATTCAGATCGATGGAAGACGCGATTGTAAGTTATTGATTCTTTGTATTCCCTATGCTACCGCATATACTGATCGAAATATAAATAAACAGCGCAAATCAAAACCCCCTCATACAATGAATAACATAATTAATTGCCATACAGTGCAAAAATCAATATAAATATAAAATAATAAAGTATCCTCAAAAAAATTCATTTTTAAATTATTTCAATCATATTAAAGTGTCCAAAAATATATAAAAATTAAATAAACAAAAGTCCTTTCTCCCACATAAATAGTGTTTTTTTTGTAAAAAACTTTTCAAAAAAGATTGTGCTTCCACCATCCACCAGTGAAAAACCAACATCAACCGCACTCACCAGATGATGGTGAGTAATGCGCCTTTTAGGATTTTAGGGATCCTAAACCCCCATTATAGCCTCCAGGACTACTTTCCACCATATAAGAATTAGGATTCTCCTTCCACTCGCTCCTGCCTTCTCCTTTCACCAAACTCCACAGCAGTGCAGGGTAAATAGCAGTATCACACTATTTTATATTTTTTTCCCTTGCACTGCTGTGGAGTTTGGTGAAAGGAGAAGGCAGGAGCGAGTGGAAGGAGAATCCTAATTCTTATATGGTGGAAAGTAGTCCTGGAGGCTATAATGGGGGTTTAGGATCCCTAAAATCCTAAAAGGCGCATTACTCACCATCATCTGGTGAGTGCGGTTGATGTTGATTTTTCACTGGTGGATGGTGAAAGCACAATCTTTTTTGAAAATTTTTTTTTTAAAAACACACTATGTGGGAAAAAGGACTTTTGTTTATTTAATTTTTATATATTTTTGGACACTTTAATATGATTGAAATAATTAAAAAATAATTTTTTTGAGGACACTTTATTATTATTTTATATTTATATTGATTTTTGCACTGCATGGCAATTAATTTATGTTATTTATTGTATGCGGGGGTTTTGATTTGCGCTGTTTATTTATATTTCTTTTACTAATTGGTTCATTATACCTGTGCGCAACAGTAATCTATACCCATATTATACCCTTAGAGGTTTTTTTCTGTGTGCTGGGGTTTGTTATATATTCGCATATACTGATCGATTGAAATACAATCAGATTAGTTACCAAAGCATCTAACGCTGCTGAGTGATGCAGGACAATCGGTCATTTTCTGCCCTGGCTTGCCAATCGACTTAGTTTGATCAAATGTGATGTAACACACATATAAATCATTTGGAGACGAGGTTATGTCTATTCGACTGTTTGCCAATTCGATCACAATAATTGAATTAAAAAAAACCCACATTATTATTATTATTATACAGTATTTATATGGCGCCAAAGGGTATGCTCAGCGCTGTACAGTAGCAAGGGGAACATAACATGAGACAAGACAGTAACAATACACTACACGAGGGGTTCGAGGGCCCTGCTCTTTCGAGCTTACAATCTAGGAGGGAGGGGAAGGTGTCACAGGAGGAGATGGCTGTGGGGGATGGAGTGGAGGAGGTTAGTTGTTAGGTGAGGTCGGGTGTTAGGTGAGGTTGGGGTAGGCTTCCCTGAAGAGGAGGGTTTTCAGGGTGCGCCTGAAGGTGAGGAGGGTAGGTGACAGTCTGATGGATTGGGGTAGGGAGTTCCAGAGGATGGGGGAAGTCCTGCAATCGGGCATGGGAGGAGGAGACCAGGGAGCTAGAGAGCAGGAGGTCCTGTGAGGAGCGGAGGGCACGGGTAGGGTAGTATCTGGGTATCAGGTCAGTTATGTAGTTCGGGGCGGCATTGTGAATGGCCTTGTAGGTCAGGGTTAGCAGCTTGAACTTGATACGTTGGGCAATCGGGAGCCAATGAAGGGATTGGCAGATATGGAGCGCTTGGTGAGGTGGATGAGTCTGGCCGCTGAGTTTAGAAAAGACATAAAAAAAGACAAAAAAAACCACAGGCAGACTCAATGGACCACTCGGTCTTTTTCTGCCATCACTTTTCTATGTTTCTAAGTGTGTGTGGCCACCATTCATTGCTATATCTCTAAATACCACTTCCTTAAATACAATAAGTGACAAATTCAAAAAATCAATTAAGACAAAACTTAAATCCCCATAGCACAAATAACACCTTCACCCTTGAAGATATAAAACAATAATATGAAAATGTGCCAAAATTATACAAACTAATATTTATACAATCCGCCCCATAAAACAAATATATATATACTATAAATGTTCAAAATAAAAAAAGTCCAAAAAAAGTGAATATAAATCCAAAAATTATGAAAAAAATAAAAATGAAAATGAAAATCCTTCCAATCCTTTCTCACGATAATAAACCTCAAAAAAAAGAAATATCACATAGTGTATTATCTTTATAATACAATACAATATTCGTGACAAGCTACCATCCAGGAAACATCATGCTGGATGTTTCCTGGATGGTAGCTTGGCGGTTTTTACGGTATTTGAAAAGCGGTTTTGAATTATCTAACAATGTGAGCAGTTAGAATAAAGTGTCTTTCTGAATATTACGGTATTGGCGGTATTACACTATTTGTCCCTCATATGCTTTTGTTTATATGGTGCCAATGATATGGAGACATGGAATATCCTGCTTAAATAGTGCCTTGAATGCAGTGGAATCTGGGGGAGCACTATAGGAGGGTCCCATCCATATGATACTATAAAATACTGAAAGCAGGTTTATTGAGGAGTGTTGGTAAGGGTATGCATTCCTTACTATAATAGAAGTGGCACGGTGTGGATTTGTTTTGGAGCACTGTAAAAGTGATTCACAGTACACAGTGTTTTGCACCATTTTTTTGAATTTATGTTTGTTCACTTGATTCACTTTTTACACTATTTACCAAAAGGAAAAAAAAAATTATATTCCTATTTGGATAATCACCAGAGTGTTGTCACGAATATTGTATTGTATTATAAAGATAATACACTATTTGATATTTCTTTTTTTTGAGGTTTATTATCGTGAGAAAGGATTGGAAGGATTTTCATTTTTATTTTTTTCATAATTTTTGGATTTATATTCACTTTTTTTGGACTTTTTTTATTTTGAACATTTATAGTGTATATATATATTTGTTTTATGGGGCGGATTGTATAAATATTAGTTTGTATAATTTTGACACCATTCATTGCTATCCAACCATACCGGACACCCTTGTAAACTTTGTGTCTGTACCTGCTCACTCTGCTACATCATGATGGCAGGATCAGACCCCTCTGTGTCCTGGTACAGACTGATGACTCTCTGATAGAGGACGGAATACACAATGGGATCCAAATTCAATTGTCTCCTGACAGGTACACTGGCCATACATTTTACAATTTTTTTCAATTTCCATTAGATTTACCTTCAGCTGTGGAGTGCAAGGGCCTGCCTGATTGCATACAAATTGAAAGTGTTCAGGTTTGACCTCCTATTATATGATTTTGGTAAACCTAAAGGGAAATTGTACAAGAAAATTGTATAATGTATGGCCATCCTTTGAGGTGCAGGAACACCATACAATGTATATATACATTTCCTTCACAGAGAATGCTGACAATTTTCTAAAATGAAAGTATCATTTTTTTTTCAGTTATGGATAGATTGAAGAGGAATAAGAACCACTGTTAGGTTGGCTGCTGTCCCTGTTAGGTTAGGGTCATATCAGCCCATGCTCTGAAAAGTGATGGCTTTTCAGAGTGCAATTAAACAGCCGCCGTCAGCCGTTCAGTAGGCAATCCTGAAACAGGCTGAATTTTTTCAGGCACTTCGTAAGAGGGCTAATGTGCTGCAAATGTGAGCAGCTATGGTGTGGCTCCATTGACTTGTATGGCCAAAGTGACAGGTGGTGCTGTCTGTCAACTTGGCATGGTGCATTAAATTAGCCTCCGCCTTGATGCAAAGTATGTGAACAGCCTCCTCCAGCTATATTTTACACTTTAGGTGGCTGGGGCAGGGGGCTGAGAAATCCACTTCTAAGTGGCCTGTTTTTACCGCCCCCAAGTTAAAAAGGCATTAGGGCAGGGGTGTCAAACTCCATTTCGTCACGGGCCGCATCAGCGCTCTGGTTGCCCTCAAAGGGTCGGTTGTATCTGTTAAGCCTAGTACACAGCATCAGAAAATCATACGATCAATACCGCTTTCGAAGCGATTGTACGATAATCTGATTGTTAATACACGGCTTTCATCTGAAATTTTTTAAAGGGACAAGCACAAAAATGTTTCTTGTACGATACCAGATCGTACGATTTTCGTTTGATTAGTACAGATTGCGTTTGAAAAATACAATACAAATACATTATATCACTTCCAAATTTTTCTTTCTGTTGTACTAGAATTTTCTTTATTTTATTACAAAAATCCGTTATCTCAATACTCCTAATTTACAAAGAAATATTTTCCGTTTCCTATTTCACCCAAACTCCACCCCCCCATTCCAATCCTCTCCCCCCAACCACCCCTACCCCTTTTTTTTCCCTTTATCGCCCCGTACTTTAGTAACCTCTTCACTTTCCATATGAGACCAGCATGCAAACAACAAGGGCCGATTATTTGTCCAATATTCTCATTGTTCTTAAAGTAATTCTAAACCCAGGACCCTGCATTCACTATATATGGTCTCCCCGGACCTTGCATTCACTATATCTGGTCTCCCCGTACCCTGCATTCACTATATCTGGTCTCCCACAGTACACACAACATGGAAATGCAATTATTTTAGTAAATATAAACTGCTAAATACATTTTTCTCATCAGCAGTTAGAGCAGTCTTATGACTTCTATCAGTGTTCAGCCGAGCACATGTTAAAGTTTGTAGGAGGAGTTTTCTTTCTTCTCTAGGAGGATACAGAACCCCTGACCTCTGTCTGGACAGTGCTGATTGGCCCTGTGCTGATCACATGCACTCTCCCAAGAAAAAAAAATCTCTAGCAATACACACCAAACTGAGCATGTGCAAAATGCCTATGGTTCAGTTTGTCTTATCAGGAGAGAAGAGGTGGTCACTTGAAAAAGGGGAGGAACAGAGACAGGATCAAATGGCCTTTTTACACAAAGCAGAGGATTAACCCCTTAGGTTCTACAGGTAGTATAACAAGCATGCTTTCCACTCAGCAAAGGTTCTGTGTCTCTTTTACCTACAGGTTTAACGCAATATTCTGTTGGGGGAGGGCCATTTCTCATACCCCCACCAAAAGAGGGCTATATTTGGAGGCACCGCTGAGGTTGAAGTTGGACTAACAGTAGTATGGCAGAGCAATATAATCCAGAGCAATGTCCTCAGCCTACTCCTAAAAGGCATAACCTTCTTCTAGATGCATTGGTACTGGTTAATGTAAAAAAAAAAAAAACTCTCTAGCAACACACACCAAACTGAGCATGTGCAGAGTGACTGCACGCGATATGTCTTATCTGAAAGAAGGGGAGGATCAGAGAAAACAGGATCAAACAGCGTTTTTACACAATGCAGAGCATTAACCCCTTAGGTTTCACAGTGAGTATAACGAGCATGCTTTACTGCATGTACAGACTGATTCTACTGTTGTGCGTTTAGACACACTTTAAATCTAGATGTCCGGAACACTTCACCCCCCCTTACATAAGATGTCAACAGACCCCCCCATCATCAGAAGTCTCCCCCACCCTCCCTTACATCACAGTACACTCCCCTTAACTTATGCTGATGCCTGGAAGAAGCTGGGAAGCAGAAAGTGCAGGGTCTGGAGGAGGACCAGTGGAGGGCTGGAGTCAGCTGCCAGAGTCTGCTGAATGCAGAAACAAGGTGGGGGCAGAGATGAGGGGGGTGCTGCAGCTGCAGGAGAGGTGCGAGGGCCACATGAAATGGCCTGGAGGGCCAGATGCGGCTCATGGGCCTTGTGTTTGACTAATGTGCTTAGGGAGATTTATCCTTTCTTAGTCCTGTATACCCTTATCATTGAAAATCCCAAATTTTGTGTTTTCACCCGAACAGGAATAGAGGGGAAAATTTCCAAAGGGGACACTGGCTCTTGTGACAACCAGGGATTCCTTTAATTTATATATACACACGTGATTTTTTTATTTCTGGGTAGGGGGCATGCCATTGGCGGATAGAGGTGTCGATCACTGGGTCCCGGTCGGGGAATACCCGCCAACACCCAACGATCAGTTGAACACTTACAAGGGAGAGGTCTGTATGTAAACAATACAGATCTCTGCCCTGTCAGCTCCAGCACACTGCTTTGTATTGCTCTGCATAGCACAGCAGTACAAAGCAGTGTGCATACACTGCAAAACAGCACACAGTTAACCCTTTGATTGCCCCAGATGCTCCCCCTTCCTGCCCAGTGCCATTAGTACAGTGTTCGTGCTTTTTATTAGCACCAATCACTGTATTGGTGTCACTGGGGATGTCAGTGGCAGTTAGTCAGTGGCAGTTAGTGTCAGAATGCCCACCACAGTCACGTTATAAGTCACTGATCTTCGCCATTACTAGTATAAAAAAAAAGTAAAAAAAAATTCCAGAATATATATATTCGCAATTTGTAAACGCTATAACTTTCACGTAAGCCAATTAATTTACACGTATTGGGATTTTTTTTTTAGCAAAGACATGTCGCAGAATACATCTTGGCGTAAATTTATGATGAGATTTGATTTTTTAACTTTTTTTACTGGACATGTTTAAAGCGGAGCTCCACCCAAAAGGGGAAGTTCTGCTTTAATGCTTTGTTCCCCGCTCCCCATTAAGGATTGGCACCTTTGGGGAGCGGGTACCCGAATTTGACAGGTACCCGCTCCCACTTCCGCTGCGATTGCCTAGGTGATTGGAAGCGGAAGTTGTCCTCCACCTTTGGGGAGCGGGTACCTGAATTTGGCAGGTTCCCGCTCCCACTTCCGCTGTGATCGCCTAGGCGATCGGAAGCAGAAGTTGTCCTCCTACCCTCCCTCCTTGTAGTCTTCTAGGACACGTGACAGGTCATTCACAAAGTGCAGCGCTTCTTGTGCATGCGCAGTAGGCACCCGGCTAAAGATGCCAGCGCCAGGGAGAGAAGACAGCCGGTGAAAGCAGCAGTGGTGAGTACACAGCTGGACCGAGGGACAGGTAAGTGTCTGCATTTTAAAAGGCAGCAGCTACAGTTGTTGCTGCTTTTATTTTTTTTTTGAGCTGGAACTCCGCTTTAATAGCAAAATAGTCAAAAATATTGTTTTTTCTCAAAATTGTTGGTCTTTTTTTGTTTAAAGAGAGGGAAAAAAAATGCACATGTGATCAAATACCACCAAAAGAAAGCTGAATATGTGGGAAAAAAAGGACATAAATTTCATGACCGTTGCATGACTGCGCAATTGTCAGTTAAAGTAATGCAGCACCGTAATGCAGTAAATGGCCTGGTCAGGAAGGGGGGGAAATCCTCTGGAGGGCAAGTGGTTAAAACTAGGACACTTCCTGTGGTCCCTGTAGATACATATAGTGACACTCCCATGACAAGCTGCTAAATGTAGGTGGGGGCCCCATTTGGGGAGCCAGGACGGAGGTTTGCAGTGCCTCTGGCATGTGTGGTATGTGGTTATAGCAGATTATCAGGTCCCGCTCTCTCTGGAGACCTGGAGCATCTCACTGGCACGCCTAGGGCTCACAATGCCTCCATTGTCCCCTCCGGCTGAATTAGTCACATCCTTTCTTCTGAACTCACTCAGTTTATTGGACTCCAGTCAAAGGCCTAAATACACATTTGAAGCACATATAACAAAATCGTTTTTAGCTGACAATACCGTAGTAAAGTTCTATACACATCATTATGTTCCCTATAACCATGCTGGACTATGAGGTCACATAGCAGATCTGCAGAGTCAGTGCCACTGCCCCGCCCTCTACATGATCTTCACACTACACTCTTCACCCCAGTAATGCGGATACCCCCTCCAAGCCTCTTCATTCACACAGCAGACCTCAACTCAAAGCTTATACAGGCCATATATACACAGGTCAAATTCTGAATTAATTTTCTTTAGAAAATCGGAATTTTCGTGCATTTTGTAATCCAATGGCGCCACCGTTGAGTTCAAAATTTGACCAACCAAGCCTTTAATTTTGTGTTTCTACAGAAAATAATTTTCATGGCCAAGAATTTTCTTTTCAAATCACAACTCGCATTCATTTTTTTTTTATTACATTTCTTACACAATTCTCCCAACATTCATTAGAAATTGGTTAATTTTAAAAAAAAATTCCAACATGCCCAATCACTCAAATTTGATGGTCGCTCGAAAATTGGGCATTGCTGTGGCCCACTAATGGTGCGAAATTTGAACGAAAATTCTTAGAAAAGATTTTTGAAAGAAAATTTGTTCGGAATTCGACCCATGGCTATAGAACTAAGGCTGGTCATACAATATACAATTTTCTTGAGAATTTTGCCAAAAACCATATAATATGAGGTCAAACCTAAACCACAATTTCAATTGTATCCAATTAGGCGGGCTCTTGCACTACATAGTTGAAGGTAAATCTAAAGGAAATTGGACAGAAATTTGTAAGAAAATTGTATAGTGTATTGTAAGAAAATTGTATAATGTATGACCAGCCTAAGTCCCTGGTCATACTGGATGTGATTTGCATGGTATGCGACATGAAAATCGCATGCCAAGTCGCACCCTATTCTCCGCAATTAGAGCGGTCATATCGGTGCGATTCCAACTTGCTCGGATCCGCACCGATTTCTAAAATAGTACATGCACTACTTTTGGTGTGATTTGCATAGACATCTGTGTCAGATGTATTGCAAATCACACCTTAAATCGGCATGTCCCTCGACTTTGAAATCGTGCGACTTCACTGTAAGTTGCGACTGGGGTGTAAAGGTGTGTAATATGTCACAGTGTACAAACATCTCAGGCAAGCATAATTAACCCTTTCTTGAACAAATTCAGGGCTCGTTTAGATGGGCGGTTTATCCCATACACCGCGCCAAGCCGCTGGCAGATGCGTGTACATCCACCTTGGAGCTGCGTGCAGGCAGACCATAGAAATGGATGCACATGCAGCGCCGGCATTGACACAATCCAATGTCAGAGTTGGACATGGGGGAAAGGAAAGGATGCACAGATCCCAATGCACTGTCTGCGTTTGTATCAGTGCACCCACTCCTGCCTGCATGTCAAATTTTGATGTGAGATTGTATCTGTGCCGGTGCTGCACATGCATCCTCTTCTATATGTACTGCCTGCACACAGCTCTGAGATGTATTCACACATTCTGTCAGGGTCTCTGTATGGAGGGCGGACTACATTGCCTTCTGAATGAACCCTTAGGCTGCATTCACACCTGAGCATCCTGGGTTTTTTAAACTTTTTTTTTTATGTTTTGACGGACGCTTGATTGAGCGTTTTTAAACTTTGGCATTTTTCAAATAGCCAAGAGAGAAAGATATTCTCTGTTTCATTATTTGTTGTCAGGTTTTTCAGCTTATTCTGCTTTGTCATCAGCTTTTATTTATTTATTTATTGTTATATAATATATTATAGTTATAATTAAAGTTAGGTGTTAGGGTGAGGATTAGGGGTTTGGGTTTTGGTAGGGGGTTAGGTGTTTTAGGGTTAGGGGTTAATATTTTATTTATTGTCTTCTTCTTCTTTATTTTTTGGTAGGGTTAGGGTGTTTATTATTATTATTATTTATTTATTTATTTTTAGGGTTAGGGGGTTAAGGTTAGGGGTTAATTATTATTTATTATTTTATTTATGATTATTTTTATTTGTGTATTTTAGTTATCTAACATTTATTTATTATTATTAATAATAATTATTTATTTTTACACTTTTTCATTTGAGCAGAAAAATGCTCCAAAAACTAATTTACACTTTTTCATTCATTTCTAAGGAATTAAAAAACACTCAAACGCTGCCCCATTTGAGCTTGTTTGAGCTTCAGGCGCTTGGCTTCAGGCGACTTGGAGTGGAGATGTGAACCTTCTCCTCAAGCATTATGGAACTTGGCGCTTCTAGCTACAAATCACTCAGGTGTCAATGCAGCCTTAGGTTAGGTTCACACCTGTGTGTTTTTTAGCGCCTTACATCTACTAGTAGAAACTAGTACACATCTCACATCTACTAAGGCTAGGTTCAAACCTATGCAGTTTGCATTTGATCCGTTTCTGCAGTGCGTTTTTTCACGTGTTTTTGATGCGTTTTGTTTTTTTTTTAAAAAAAACTTGTTGCTGGGCAGATCAAGACACATAAAAAATGCATCAAAAACTCACTACTTGCTTTTCTGCAGCGTCTCCATTGAAGCCTATAGAACCAAAAATGCTACATTTTGCATTTAAAAAAGTCCCTGCCCCTTTTCAAAAAATGCAACGGGTGATAACGCGGAGATGTGAGCCTGTCCCATAGGAAATCATGTTAAATGGACTCCTGTGCGTTGCTGCAAAACGCAGCAGAAAATTCTTAGGTGTGAACCTAGACTGATGCAGTCCCTGCTATAGACACTAAAGCTAGGTTCACATATGTGCGGGTGGTGCGGCTGCGGATCCACACAAAAAGCCGTGCAGCCGCACCACCCACACAGAGGAATGTGGACCCGTGGGCGAGTGCCATTTGTTCTAATGACACGCTGCCCGCACTGGAAAACGCAACTGTACTGGGAACCGAGGTTCCTGTGCGGGCTGCGTTTTCAGAAGAAGTGCAGGGACTTCTTCCCTGCGTGTAACGGGGCACGGGAGTCCATTCAAATGAATGGGCTCTTGTGCCCACGCAAATCGCGGCCCACATGGCCGCATATATGTGAACCAGGGGTAACTATGGGGAATTATTCTTTCCACTGACACCAATTATGGGGCATTATTCCTCCCACTGACACCAACGATGGGGCACTATTCCTCCTACTGACACTAATGATAAGACTCTATTCCTCCCACTCACACCAATGATGGGGCACCATTCCTCCCATTGATACCAGTGATGGGGCACTATTCCTCCCACTCACACCAATGATGGGGCACTATTCCTCCCATTGATACCAGTGATGGGCACTATTCCTCTCACTAACACCAATGATGAGGCACTATTCCTCCCACTGACACCAATGATGGTGCACTATTCCTCTCATTGATACCAATGATGGGGCACTATTGCTCCCACTGACGCCAATGATGGGGCACTATTGCTCCCACTGACGCCAATGATGGGGCACTATTCCTCCCACTGACACCAATGATGGGGGACTATTCCTCCCACTGACACCAATGATGGGGGACTATTCCTCCCACTGACACCAATGATGAGGCACTATTCCAACCATTGATACAAGTGATGGGGCACTAGTCCTCCCTCTGACGCCAACAATGGGACACTATTCCTCCTACTGACACCAACAATGAGATACTATTCCTTCTATAGATACCAGTGATAGGGCACAATATCTCCCGTTAATACAAATGATGGGGCATTGTTTACTCCCACTGATGCCAGGACATTTTCTTCTCCTATTGGCCACAGTCCAGCCCCCTAAAGACACGACTGGGCACTATTCCTCCCACTTACACCAATGAAGGGGCACTATTCCTCATCCTAATACCATAAATATGTTATTTACTCCCACTGATACTGGAACAATTTCTACTCCCAGTGGCCACAGTCCGGCTCCCCGAAACTCTGAAGAACAGTAAACTGGCCCTTTGTTTATAAAGTTTAGAGACCCCTGGTGTAAATCATGTAAGTCAGGGGCTGACTCTGCCCACCAGGCTAAAATGTAACTTTTAGGTGGACTGGCCCTTTAACAACCATTGCCATGTTTTCTGATTAATTTTTTTTAAAATGTTCTGTTTGGCTCTTGTTTGTGTGTTTTTCATTTTTTCAGTTCAGATTCTTTGGCTAGAGGACAAATGTTCCTGAAATCTGATGACATGTGATGGAATTTCACTGCAAATCGTCATGTAAGAGGATGATCACACGTGTACACAGAACTACGTACTTTTTATGTCTAAATTTATATTTGTTTTTATGTCTTTTATATTTATGAAGTGCATAGCAGTCACATTTGTCATACATTAATAATTCATTTCAATAGGCGTTTATATAAACAAAAGTGTTTTTCTTGCTGTGTCCCTGCTGGGAAGATTAGCACTCTCTATGTCTAGATACGTGCGATTTCGTTACAAAACGAAATTCAGATGCAATTTTTGTTATTCGGAGATTTGGATGTATCCGAATTTCCAAATCACAATAGTAATAAATGTCAACAAATCTGAAATCAATTATAACAAAACAAATTATCCTGAAATTAATTTGAAATGGAAACATGGTGCAATAAATACAGTAAGGAATAAAAGTAAAATAAGATGATGATCCCTACTTTGGCTGCTTTATAGAATAGAAAATAGAATATAGTACCATAAAATGGAATAGAAAAAAAAACAGAATAGAAAAGAATAGAATTGTATAAAACAGAGTAGAATAGAAAATAAAAGAATACAATAGAAAAGAATAGAATAAAGCAGAATAGAAAATAAAAGAAAAGAATGGAAAAATAGAATAGGATAGAATACGATAAAATAAAACGAATATAGCCGTCTTCCGAAATTAAAATATAAAAATTTGATTTGAAACTAATGAATATACAAAACGAATTCCAATAACGGATCATTCTAACATAATGAATATGACAAAACTAAATGATTAACTTAACAAATGAATCCAAAACTAAACAAATCAATTTTTTTTTTAATTGTGCACATCTCTATTTGTGATTGTCACCAGGACACAAAGGGATCTGAAATTGACTGTTGTGGGCGGGGCCTACTCGCCCTGCATGTGGGGGACCTTCTTCTCCTGAGCGCACCAATGCCAGGACCAGTGAACATTGAAAGTGTGAACGTCAACATTGAGGAGGAACCCCGGCTTAGAGGGGAGCCGCTCACCTTGTGCATCTGTATAGCCTTCTATAACCCCGATCTGTATGACACTTCGTCCCATAGCACTGCACACCTCTTCTTCCAGAATGTTGCATTTAGGAGGAGCTCTGCTGAGCCTGTGCCCTGCTCCACCAGTCCAGCAATACTCTACCACTGCACTCCCTGTGACAGAATAGAGGTCCCACCATGCTCCAAGCATGGACCTCATGCATGCATATGATCAACTCCTTGTTCACCCATACCATCGGCTAGGTTCATGGGGTCTCGTACTGCGAGTTCAGCCCTGATTACTTCTGGGGAACTGACCGCTAGGGAGGAAGTCAGAGTACCGACCCCTCGCTACTGGAGGACCCATCACCCATGCCTGGCACCACCCTCTGCTGTCTGGCTACTATTACATTCCCACCAGTTCATGGTTACATGTAGCAACTACAGAGTTAACCCTTTGTGATGGCCTTCCATTCCTTCCTCTTCACCTGCTATGTGCTTACAGGCCCTGTTCTTCTCAATACGCTACGTACCACCATGCACCCCTTTAACCACATCGGCAGCAGTCCCGTCTGGCCGTTTATCTACATGGGCCGGATTAGAGTGTTGCCGATGCAGGTGGACGTTTCTAAACGCGTCCATTGCCTCTGTGCAGATCGCTGCACGGGACCTCTGTGTAAGGTCCCGGTTCATGTGATCACTGATTGGCCAATCAGTGATCACATGAACAGTAGTAAACAAGATGTCCCTTCCTGACATCATTGCTTACTACTAGTGAAATCTGTGAATGATCACCAAGGTCACATGGTACAAGGCTATTCACAACAGCCTTGTACCATGTGACAAGCTGTGACCAATCACAGCTCTCATAGTATTTCTCAATGGCTGCAGGAATGCAGCCAGAGAGAAGGAGAAATTATTGCTTTTACAGCCTTTATGGGTGTAAGAGCAACCAATGTAAAAAGAAAAAAAAAATCAGTGCCCTGATTATCAGTGAAGATGTCCCCTCTGAGAAATGCCGCTTACCAGCTCTCCTCTCCTCACGCACTGTCTGCGTGAGGAGAGAACTGCTGATAACCAGCATTTCCTGTTTACATGTGATCAGCTATGATTGGACACAGCTGATCACATGATAGAGCCTACGTCATCAGCTCTTTACTGCGATCGTTGATCCGCTGTGTCCAAGGGACACAGCGCACCAAAGCTGGCCGAGCCAGGTGCCCCCAGGGGCGCACATGTACAGATAGAGTGGGAGGATGACATTTGATGTCCTCCCAGAACAACAGAGCCCCCGTCTGTCCATCATTTCCCTACACTGCGGGCAGGAGGCGGTTAATTCCACTTAATCACGTCCAGTCTGGGCCAATTCTCACATACATGTAAAAAAATCAGATTTTTTTTGCGAGAAAATCCCAAAACAATATACACTCACCGGCCTTGTATTGTAGCCTCCGTTTCCTGTTCTTAGCTGACAGGCGAGGCACCCACTGTGGTCTTCTTCTGTTGTAGCCCATCTGCTTCAAGGTTCTACGTGTTGTGCGTTCAGAGATGGCATTCTGCATACCTTGGTTGTAACTAGTGGTTATTTGTGTTACGGTTACCTTTCTATCATCTCGAACCAGTCTGCCGATTCTCCTCTTACATCTACAAGTCATTTTCGTCCACACATCTACCACTCACTGGATATTTTCTTTTTTTCAGACCATTCTCTATAAACCCTAGAGATGGTTGTGGGTAAAAAAAATCCCAGTAGATTAGCAGTTTTTAAAATACTCAGCCTGTCTGGAACCAACAATCATGCATGTTCAAAGTCACTTACATCCCCTTTCTTCCCCAATCCGATGTTCAGTTTGAACTTCAGCAAGTTGTCTTCACCAAGTATAGATGCCTAAATGCATTGAGTTGCTGCCATGTGATTGGCTGATTAGCAATTTGTGTTATCAAGCAATTGAACAGGTGTACCTAATAAAGGCTGGTGAGTGTATATTTTCTGTAAGCAGAGGCCCTGGGGAATATAATAGTGTGTGTAATTTTTGCACAGCTGTTTGCCAAATACAGATTTTTAGGAAAAATGCACTTTAATGAATTCAGTGCACACAAACATAATATAATACTCTATATTTTTGTAAAATATAAAAGATGATATTACGCCAGGTAAATCGATACCTAACATGTCACACATTAAAATTGTGCACGCCTGTGGAATAGTAACAAACTATGGTACATTCAAATATCCATAGGTGATGTTTTAAAAGCCTTTACAGGTTACCCATTTAGAGGTGGTCTGGTGAAACAACAAAAAAGGAAAATTTCCAGCTCGACCGAATTGTCTTGTCTAACAGTTTGTGTTAAAGACAGGGGTTTAGTTTGCAAACACATAGGGAAGCTGCAGATCCTCTTCATGGCACCCCAGTATTTTCTGCACTCCTAACTTTATCATTTTGATAGCCTCCCATGTGCTCCTTGCTGCAACGGCCACTTATAGATTGGGCCAGTTGCCATTTGTTTGTAGAGTTGGTCTGGTGCCAAAATAATTGCTCTTGTTCTGGTGTTTGCAACAATACTTCACATGTGTGGTGTGAACACAGTTTACACAGGCGTGCAGGACCTACATGCATGTTCACACTTGCACGTGAGCACAAGGGGACGGGGTGCTTTATAAATTTTTTTTATTTATTTTATTTTTTTACACTGTTTCTATAATTGTATTTACAGTATTTTCTGGCGTATAAGACTACTTTTTATACTTAAAAATATACCCCAAAAATTGGGGGTCGTCTTATACGCGGGGTATAAAATGTGAACCTTGAGTTTGTTTGGGTCAAGCTGGCTGGATGTGTGGTAATGTCCATACAGTATACCGCGCTGAGCCAAGCTGGCTCAAAACAAATATCCCTATGACAGATTCATCTGTCAGCCCGCTGAATGTGCGGTATATACAGTGTACTGCACTCAGCCAAGCGGTTTCAAAACGTACTGGTACGTCCCTACTGTAATCAGCCCGCTGGATGCGTGTATGTACGGTAGCTGCGGCTACATACAGTATACGCTGGGCCAATCACAACGAGTGATGTATTCTACTAATGAATACAAAGCCTGCTCGGATTGGCTGAGTCAGAGAGGTGTGCTGATGATGTCACAACCTCAGCCAATCCGAGCAGGCTTTGTATTCATTAGTAGAATACATTGCTTGCCGTGATTGGCCCAGCGTATACTGTATATAGCCGCAGCTACCGTACATACACGCATCCAGCGGGCTGATTACCATAGGGACGTACCGATACGTTTTGAAACAGCTTGGCTCAGTATACTGTATATACCGCACATCCAGCGGGCTGACAGATTAATCTGTCATAGGGACATTTGTTTTGAGCCAGCTTGGCTCAGCGCGGTATGCTGTATGTACATTACTGCACATCCAGCGGGCTGTATATATACTGTATACTGTATGTAGCCAAAGCTACCGTATTACCGCACATCCAGCGGTAACCATCTGACTTGGAATTTGATCCATATGATGACTGTCTTGCAAATGTATCACAAGATGTCATTCATGAACTTATGTCAGAGGATGAACATGAGGATTTTGAAGGATTTTAAGTACCGGTAAGTCATAACCATTTCAATTAAAAAAATCTGATGTTTTTAAATGGTGTTGCCTCGGAAGGGGGGTAGTCTTATCCGGCGAGTATAGCCCAAAACCTATGTTTTAACTGGAAAATTAGGGGGTCGTCTTATACACCCAGTCGCCTTATACGCCGGGAAATATGGTATTTTATGGAGCTTTATTGCTATCATATGGGATGAACAACACAATACATGTTCGGTGGTATCTGCTGTGTAAAAATGCAGCATTATGTTTTTTTTTTTTTAAGCAGTGCACTAATCACAAATAGAGAAAAACAAAACAGAGGGTGCACCGGCCTTGTGCATTACCTTTAAAAATATGTTTATTAAATTTAAAAGAAGGTATTCTACTCACAAAATGTCAGGGATCGCCACGGCGCTGGTCCCGGCGCAGGCGCAGTGCGCCGCCGTGCACGGGGATACGGGCACTAGGTCCAGGCCGGCCGTGGCGAAGAACTCGCGCATGCGCACTAGGGTCCACGGTCGCGCACCAATGACAGCGCAGGGCGCGATATTTAAATCCCCCTGAGCTGTCACTGGTTGCTGTTTGGTCTTTCCTGTTCCCTGATCTGTGTGAACTTGTGTTCTGATAAGTTGCTGACCCGGATTGCTCCTGACATTGCTGTGCTTGCCTGACCTCTCTCCTGGATGCCCCCTGTTGGTTCTGATCTACTGTTGCTGACCTGGCGTGTGACCCGACTATTCTCTACGCGCTGTTTTGTACCTCGCAGACCCCATGGCTCTCGACTCGGCTCATTTGACCCTGCACCTGCTCAGCCATCCATCCCGTCGGGATCGCCAGACCTCCTAATATCAGGCTCTTACTCTGCGGGAGCCCTCGGCAGACGCCTCTACCATTGGTAAGTGTGCCCAGTAGTCGCGACCTGGTCTCAGTGCGCTCCAAGTCCATCCCCACCATCAGGGGCCCTGGTGAACAAGTGCTCCGGGACTTAGATTCCGCACTCTGGAAGCACCTGACCAGTGGAGTGCTAGAGGTACTGCTGGGCAGTCCCTCACACAAAATTACATGAATATAAGCACATCATATGAGACCGCTCTGTCCAATTCGCACTGCGTTTCTGAATGGTGATGAGAATGATGGACATCCAAATCTGGCGCATTTCGAGGACTAGCCTCTTCCTCAGAGGTCTTGTATGATGTGCTTATTTTCATGTACTTTTGTGAGTAGAATAACTTCTTTTAAATTTAATAATCATATTTTTAAAGGTAATGCACAAGGCCGGTGCTCCCTCTGTTTTGTTTTTCTCTATTTGTGATTAGTGCACTGCTTAAAAAAAAAAACCCATAATGCTGCATTTTTACACAGCAGACACAACCGAACATGTATTGTGTTTTCTATGTGCCCCTGCATTGATCCTGCGTTTTATGTATGCAGATCAGTGCAGCTCAATGGACATGGTGTGAATGAGCCCTTCATCTACAGTCCTTATAGGAGTTCAGAACAGTTTGGAGGAGGCTGCGCTGAATGACATAAACCCCCACTGGATGGTGCAGTACTTTGTCACTGACCTTATGTCCTCATGCACACTGGACATTTTTACAGCAGCTGTTTTTGGCTTTTAGCATTTTTTTCTACAGCCACTAAACTCCCCAGCATGTTATCCTATGTGTCCATGAACACAAAGGATGTAATCAGTGTTTTTTGGCAGGGGCGTTTATTTGCTGTGAACAAAAAACAGAACTAGTGGGTTTCTAGAGAGTTTTTTAGCTGTAAAAACGCTCTAAAGCAGCAAAATGCGGCGAAATGTGGACGTTTCTTGCACAAAAAAAAAGTTTGGTAAAAAGCGGCTAAACGCTAATGTAAAAACGCTAAAAAACGGTGATTTTACACAGCTAACTCTACCAGCGTTATTAATACGCCCCGTGTGCATGGAGCCTATTAGTCATTCAAGTCTTATCTTTATAGTCCAGCAGTTCTGGAGGAGCCTTTGATAGTGACACAACATTGGCGCAGTACTGGCAGGCTGTTTATCTGCACTCTTCTGTCCTCTATATTTATACCACCCGTCTTCTGTGTTCTTTCTAAAGGAAGCAACAAGAAATGTCCTGCCTCCACCCCCATTTTTATGTACAAAAATGTTCTGGAGTTTGTTGGTGTGGCCGGTCAATCAGTGTAGTGCTGGGGCGACAAGGTGAAATCCTTCAAGCAGAACCTAGTTATTCTTTAATTAATTTATTGGTTAACACATAAAACACTGTTTAAAGGCAGTGGAATAATTTAGGTGTATGTGTTTATTTATTGTTTTATGACTGCAGTGTTTAACTGTATGTTTTCTGGCTCCAAAGTCCCATACTGCCAGTTTTCTAATAATTGTCTCGGGCTAAAGGCACCACCTTGTGTTTAAATATAATATGGCACTCTTATCGAGCACTAAAGACTATTTTTAACCACTTGACCTCTGGAAGGTTTTACCCCCTTCAAGACCAGGGCATTTTTTTTTGCTATTCGGCACTGTGCTACTTTAACCAGCAATTATTTTATTCAAAACACTTATGTGGTGCCACAGAAACAGGGGCGGACTGACAACTCATGGGGCCCCCGGGCAATAGGGGATCACGGGGCCCCTGTGTCCTTGCCCAAACTCAAAAAAGCCTATGAAAAAGGTACCAGGGGCATCTCATGGGGCCCCCTACTGACCCCGGGCCCTCGGGCAGTGCCCGAGTTTCCAAATGGTCAGTCTGCCCCTACACAGAAATCACCCTTGTGCTTACTATGCTGTAGCACTACCCCCTTAGGAGTCACTGAAGATTTGGGTCCTCCTATAGTCCTGCACAGCAAGGCAACACACATTTCCCTCCAGCCTTGCACTCCAGAGACAGTAAACAGTCCTTTGAACTTTTTTTTTTGGATTTTATTAGAGGTAATAAACTTGGATGGGGTTGAGGGATGCCCAATGAATTGTTGAACTGAGGACAACTTTCTGGAACTATATACCAGTGCTTCAGAAGGGTTTTCTCTTCTTGGAGAGCTATCCAGCCTCTCTTTGTGTACCACCTCAGACCCCAGATAAAATCTTATCACCCAGCTGCCTGAGGGAATCCCTGGCCAAGAGGTCCCAGAAGCTGCCACTTTTTAGATGAAAGCAGTACCAGATAGGGGCTGGTCAGGTTTCCCACCCGAATGCCATTTCCCCTTTATTAGCCCAGGGGGTGTGGGATTACACACTCAGTGCAAGCTTGTGGGTTGGTGGCTACCTTCAGGCCTTATGCTGGGCTGGCTCCTTTTCTGCTCCACAGGCTGTCCCCTCTTAGGGGATGATGAGGCTGAGAGATCCTCCCTTCCAGCTCCTCTGCCTGTAGGTAGGCCCCTCTCCTGGACCCTCTGCCAGGCTCCACACACCATTCTGCTCACTCCATCTTCCACCTGAACTCTCCTGCTACTGAGCAGGATCGGTCACTCTTATAGGCTGTCCTGACCCCTGCTTGGGTATTGGCAAGGATCCCTTAAGAGTGCAGACCAGCTACAAAGCCACCCTCTACCACTGCACTTAAATAGAAGGTAACCAACCTAAACGGATCACCAGAAGTGGGTAACACAGGAAGTGAATCCAAGCCTCAATTTGACAATTCCATCCTCTAGTGTGTGATACCGGAAGAAACCAGTTTTTAAACCAAAGCTCAAAATAAAAACAAGAAGAGACATGTAAAATGGCCAGATCTACAACCCGGAGACAAAAAACCCACATGCAATCAATAACTGTGGATACTGTAAAAATTAAGTATATAGTTTTATTTTTTATATTATTGATTTATTTTGGTAGATTTTAATTTATTAATGACTTTCCTTCTTTGCTGGATTATGTTCCCCGGTCTATTTATTGGACTAGCCAGGGAACATTGTATATTTTACTGAATATCATGTGAACTTCCAGTTTTGCACAGTAGATGGCGGTGTGTATGTGCATCCTCCCTATAATTTATGTTTTGTAAATTTGGAGCATTAACCTTCTTTAACTTGATCTGGATAAGTAAAACTATATACCTAATCTTTACAGTATCCACAGTTATTGATTACATGTGGGTTTTTTGTCTCTGATTTGTGGATCTGGCAATTTTACATGTCTCTTCTCGTTTTTATATTGAGGTTTGGTTTACAAACTGGTTTCTTCTGGTATCACACACTAGAAGATGGAATTGTTAAATCAAGGTTTGGATTCACTTCCTGTGTTACCCACTTCCGGTGATCAGTTTAGGCTGGTTGTGCTCCAGATTGAGGCTTGGTTACCTTCTATTTAAGCGCAGTGGCAGAGGGTGGCTCCATAGCCCCTAGAAGACGTCTTTTGATGATGAAATGCGTCGAGCGGAGCCTCCTTCTGATGTCATTGCGCTGTCGGCCACCTTGGAAGCGGTCTTTTTGAATGCTTTTAATTGTTCTACAGCCTGTAAGTAGGATTTTACTTGCGCAAATAAAGGATTTTGATACTTATTGCACTAGGAGAGGCATATTTTTTCTTTCATGATATTATTTGCCACCATTTTGGAGTTCACATTTGGGTTCGGTGGTTTGGAAGATCCCTGTTCTGGGCATGGCATAGAGAACTTGCTAATATCTTACCATGCAATGCTGGTTGGGGCCCCCTATAATTAAGGGGTCTCTATTTCTGGTAAGCCTCCATTTAATCACTCGGTGGTGGTGTACACATTGGTGAATATCTGCAGGAAGACTACTCATATTGCACATACAGCATTCATATAGAGCGTTATCACTGACAATGGAGTTTCATCTTCATATGGACTTTATTATATGTTTACATGGACAATATGTCACTTTTGTTTTATTTGATCACATTTCACAGTTGTGAGTGTTTTCATATGTATGCATATGATTAGTGAAATTTACACAATACTATTTTATTTATTTGTTTTTGATCGCTTTTCATAGGTATGAGGGTCTTCATAGTGCATATGCATGTTGTATGAAGTTTATTGTTTCACATAGCGCAATATTTATTTAATTAGGCTTTTTAAAAAGAGAGGATATCCTGTTTAATATTTGCGGCTTTGTGGAATAAGGTGATTGGAGACTTGCACAGTTTGATCTTGTTTATATCTCCTGTTTATGGAACATTTCATTTTCACTCCCTCTGTTGGTCAGTCCTTGTAAACTCTCCCAGTCTTAGCACATAGACATATATTTAAAGACACATAAAATAACTAATATACATTATATTGCCAAAAGTATTGGGACGCCTGCCTTTACACACACATGAACTTTAATGGCCCCCCAGTCTTAGTCCGTAGGGTTCAATATTGAGTTGGCCCACCCTTTGCACCTATAACAGCTTCAACTCTTCTGGGAAGGCTGTCCACAAGGTTTAGGAGGGTCTATGGGAATGTTTGACCATTCTTCCAGAAGCGCATTTGTGAGGTCAGACACTGATGTTGGTTGAGAAGGCCTGGCTCGCAGTCTCTGCTCTAATTCATTCCAAAGGTGTTCTATCAGGTTGAGGTCAGGCCTCTGTGCAGGCCAGTCAAGTTCCTCCACCGCAAACTAGCTCATCCATGTCTTTATGGACCTTGCTTTGTGCACTGGTGCGCAGTCATGTTGGAACAGGAAGGGGCCATCCCCAAACTGTTCCCACAAAGTTGGGAGCATGAAATTGTCCAAAATGTCTTGGTATGCTGACACCTTAAGAGTTCCCTTCACTGGAACTAGGGGGCCAAGCCCAACTCCTGAAAAACAACCCCACACCATAATCCCCCCTCCACCAAACTTTACACTTGGCACAATGCAGTCGGGCAAGTACCGATCTCCTGACAACCACCAAACCCAGACATGTCCATCAGATTGCAAGACAGAGAAGCATGATTCGTCACTCCCGAGAACAGGTCTCCACCACTCTAGAGTCCAGTGGCAGCATGCTTTACACCACTGCATCTGACGCTTTGCATTGCACTTGGTGATGTAAGGCTTGGATGCAGCTGCTCAGCCATGGAAACCCATTCTATGAAGCTCTCTACGTACTGTTGTTGTGTTAAACGAAGGCCACATGAAGTTTGGAGGTCTTTAGCTATTGACTCTGCAGACAATTGGCGACTTCTGCGCACTGTGCGCTTCAGCATGCACTGACCCCGCTCTGTCATTTTACATGGCCTACCACTTGGTGGCTGAGTTGCTTTTGTTCCCAGTTGCTTCCACTTTGTTATAATACCACTAACAGTTGACCGTGGAATATTTAGTAGCAAGGAAATGTGATGGATGGACTTATTGCACAGGTGGCAGCCTTTCATGGTACAATGCTTGAATTCACTGAGCTGACAGTGACCCATTCTTTCACAAATGTTTGTAGAAGCAGTCTGCATGCCTAGGTGCTTGATTTTATACACCTGTGGCCATGGAGGAGGTTGGAACACCTGAATCCAATGATTTGGAGGGCTGGCCCAATACTTTTGCCAATATAGTGAATATGGATATTGGCTAGATACTGTACATTCAGTATGTTCCTATTTTTTTTTTCATGCCATTGAAATAATCTTTCTTCCCTCTATGGTGTGTACCTAGGAGAACTGAGCATTTAATAATATGTTTTATTTCCCTTCCAATGTATTTTTTTAAGATCGCTAATACATGAATTGAATTAATCCAAAAGTGCCTATCAAATGCAAAATGTTCTTAAAATGCTATTTCAGTCCAATACAAAGTGCACTAGTGCAAAACTAATGTGCAGAAAATGTGTTGTAACTCGTCTTAAATTCAAGTGATTAGTGCTCTGCGCAATTTCACTCCAGACTCCTCCTCTAATCCATGTGACCACCCGCGTCCTCACCAGGGACCAAACCCACCAGAAGTTATTGACCCCTTAAGCCTACACTGAGGAAGGTAAATTTGTGCTGGATCATAGACCCACTGTGTATAATGCCATCATCCACATGGCTGATTCTCCCAAATTCCCAGTCCCATAAAAGGAGAGGTAGCCACAAAACAATCCACATAGTGTAATAAAAGTTTATTAAAAATCCACAAATAAAGTTAAAAGATTGCTCTCAAAGTAGGTTGCTTTCCCCTTGGCAGATCATTCTGCATTTCATAGGCACTTTTGGATTAAGTAAATTTATGTATTCGCATTATATGTATTTTTCGCATATTAGTGTGGTAAGCGCAGCTTTTTCAATCACATTTTTTGGTACATGCTATATGATAATCACACACTGGGCAGCAGCTACCCCGATATTTATTATTAAATTTTCATCACTGAGGTCAACTTCTCACTTGTTTAATTTGTAACTGTTGAAAGGGTATTTTATTTATACATATTTTTTAAATCAACAGTTCCTAATATGTCTTAATAGTACAATTTATTCAGGTGTAAAAGTATTTTTTATCTTGAACAGTTTTCCCTTTTTTTTTTTTTTACATTTTGGAATGTATTTCTAACGTTGGTAGTATTTTCATGCTGAGCCATGTAGTCTCACAATCCAGTCCTTAAATACCTCCTGTTGCTATTGTTAAACTAGGCTTGAGAACAGGGTGGATTGCCTGGAAACGTGTTGCCTGATTACCCCTAGCCTGCACATGTGCTCCTTTGTGACTGTGTATTGGTGTATTGACTTCACTAGTGCCAACATTTTCTATGGCAGCTGGCCGGTGTCAGGCACCTGATTCCCACTGGGCTCCACAATGCTGCCTTCCCTGCCTACTTCATGATCTTGTGCTGTTATACGGCAAGATAACATTGTGAATGGACATCTCTATGCTTTCATGCTAGTGCGCTTTGAACCACAATGTAAGTCAATATTGCGTTTATATTAATTAAAAGTCTGGATCCCACCTAGTTTCTCCATTTGTTTTACTGCAGGGCTTCTCAGGACCACAGATGCACTGCGGCGTAGCCTGGGTGTACTCTAAATGCTCCTCAAGTCCTCTAAGGGCTAACCCAGGAGCACTGGCCATGACACTTTTCGTCACACTGCCCTTGCCCCTCCACTGAGTCTGCATGGCATCTCTGTATCTCTTTAGTTTGGGATACTTCATATGCACGTGCCATTTTCTGAAGCATTCTAATCTCTCAGCTAGTTTATGGACATCACTCACCATCTTCTCCTCTGCCACAGACTACAAACCTCCAGATGTATACTGGGTTCCCTGCTGGCTTCAGTGATAAGTTCATAGATAGAAGGTACTTATGAGTAACCCTTGTGGTAATCATTTATTTGCATACATCAGTATGGCAGATCATAAGTGCAAGGACCAGACGTCAATAGCCTGGATCACTGTTCCCTGACGAAACACTCCTTAGAATCCTCTTTAATCCCTTCTTGGATGACTTCTTCCTCCTTTTTCTTTAGGGTTGAATTTTCTCCATTCATGTCTGATTTCCCTGAAGCTGCATTACTTCTACAGTGGAGGATGAAGAGGACTGTACCCTTTCTGTATTCAGTCACATGGTACATGAGATATCCAGTGGCTACAAGGTAGAATTTTGGTCTCTACCTCCATCCTGCCTTAAATCTGCTAACATTAATCAGCTCTAACATTTTCAAAAACACTAGTGGACCTCTATGCTGCTCTGGAGTAACTCCTCTCTCAAGTGGTCATAGTTCCAGAAAAATAAAGATCTAAGGGTTCCTCCTAAACCTGCTTATGGTTCCAGGAGCAACAGGGGACACACACCCCATTCTAGACCTAAAGATTGTTAACACCTTCCTTAGGATGCAAACATTCTGTCAGCCAATGTCCACCAGACTGTTCGAACCCTAGGGTGGATCCTGGACTTACAAAAGTCAGCTCCCGGGCCTTTATCTGCATACTTCCCTCTCCATATCTTCCTTCCACAGACAAAAATTCCAAGCTCCCATGTTTGCACACTACAGTCTAGGAGCCAACAGACCCTCCATTTTTGCATGAGTTCTGGGCTTAATAGTGTACTCAGTCAAGGCAGTTCCATAAGCCCCATATTACGCCAGAGCATTGCAACTCACTTTCTGGCTGTGTGAGACAAGACCAGGCATTTTGACACCAACAATGATTCAGCTAATCCTTCAACGCTGGACCTCTGGACTGCAGAGTCACCCAAAGAAGATTCCGTGGAACAGCATCACGACAGTGGCTTACATCAACCACCAGGGAGGAACCAGAAGATCACTCCACTTTTAATAATTTAAAGCCGAACTTTAACCCCTTCACGCCTAAGGGTAAAACCAGGGGCGGACTCACAACTCATGGGGCCCCCGGGCAATAGGGGATCATGGGGCCCCTGTGTCCTTGCCCAAACTTAAGCCTATAAAAAAGGTACCAGGGGCATCTCATGGGGCCCCCTACTGACCCCGGGCCCTCGGGCAGTGCCCGAGTTTCCAAATGATCAGTCCGCCCCTGTGTAAAACAAATCTTAATGCCTAAGCACAATTTTGCAATGTATGTCAATGTTAGTAAAACCGTACATATCATCACAACTACTTTGTGCATCCAGGTGAACTATACTTTTCTTCAGGACAAATTGGGCTTTCATTTGGTGGTAAATGGTAATGGATATCTCCTGATTTTTCTTTATTATCAAAGGAAAACTAGCCCAAAATATTAAAAAAAAAAAATTTTTTTTAAATTTAGTCTTGTGTTTCTTGTCACTACCATAACCCACCACCAAAGAACAACCTAAAATAAATTTTCCAGCTCTTGACGATTGTAGCGATACCATATATGTGTATGTTATTTATTGTTTGTACCCGTAGTACAACCAGCAAACAATAGTGCACATTTTTTTATAAAAATATTTTACCTAAAACACACTGACACTAACTGACACCAATTTTTAACTGACACTTACCCTGGCATTGAACTAGATCAAACCTTGATCTAGGTATTTTTTCTTTATTTTTTAATATTTATTTATTTATTTTTTTAAACAAGCTTTTTATTTTTTTCCCCTCTATGCCAGGAGTTAGAGAGATACAATGTATCTCTCTCCTCCATTTACAGAAAGAAAAAAAACAAAACAAGGGGGCCGGGCTGTACAGAGACTGATCACTGTGATAGCCATTCAGAGGCTATCACAGTGATCATGTGATGGGAGTCCTGGGTCCCGATTGTTAGAATGGGACCCGGGACTCTCGGTGACACCTCGGTCTTTGTGCTGGGAGCGCGGTGTGCGGCACGCTCCCAGCAGAAAGACAGGTACGCCAATATGTGACCCCACGGAAAAAAGTCGAGTACTGTGAGGCCACATATTTGTGTGACATTGGTGCGAAGAGGTTAAGTATGATTACATTGTTCCACCTTGGACCGAAGTGTAAGTATGCATATCTCATACTTGCCATTTGCGGGGGAACCTGACAATAACTTCAGTAACCTACTGAATACTGAACATAGGTGGGTGCTCGCTCAGCACTGCTGCCATTCACAGAAAGCAGTGTATTTTTTCTATGAACACAAGGTGTTCTCTGATTGGATGAGGTGGGGACTGAAATTACTAGCCTCTCCACTTTATTGACTCACAGTATGCCTTGTATTCAATGAAAAATACAGGACGGTGTTCTGTGAATGGCGTCAATGCTGAATGAACGACTCCCTGTGGTCAGTATGCAAGAGGGAAACAGCTGGGTGTGGGGCCCACAAGTCACGTCTATCACTGTAGTAGCAATGACTGCTACAGTAATTTTCAGCTTCCACATTGAACATTCAGGTATGAGATATGCACTTACACTGGTCCAAGGTGGACCAATCTAACTGCAATAAAAATCATACTTGGAATTCTGCTTTAAAATATGCATCCACTAAAAACACATGACATATCCTCTCCAAGGATGCAGGACAACTTGCTGTTACATAGGATCAAGGCGTAACAGATCTGATCAGATCACTCCACCCAATATTTCTATACTGTGGGACAGAATACTTTTTGTGTAAAATTTCCTTCACTTTCTGCTGAGAAGTGAAGCGATGAGACATCCCCCACAGGGGACAGTTTTATGACTTGATGGTTGAGATCCAATTTTATTTGTTAGTCAATTAAAAAAACTAGACCAACAAGAAAAACTTGTAGCAAGTAAGACAAGCAAGAAATAAAATTTTATCTCAACTATCAAGTCTTGATTTTTTTTGTATACGGCACTCCTTTCCACCCGTACACCAAGGTTGTTTTAACTATTTGGGGCTTTTTATCCTGGGGATTAGTGCACCCCTTACTTCTTGTCCTGCTGTCAGAGGGATGGAAACAGAGGTGATTTCTCTCAGATATACATTTGACAGATGGATCTACTTTGTATTTGTATACAAAATTAAAAATACAAACAAACAAAAAACTAAAGTTCTGGCTGGACTGCCAATTATTCATTGTAAAATGATTCCATTAGAGGGCAGCAATGCATCAGTTTAATAATATCTTGTAAAGGAGCTACCAAGAACAAAGAGAACCTGTTTTATGTAGATGGACTGCTACTGTAGACTTGTCCCTTTTGGAAATTCTTATTGTCAGGAAGGCTGCATGCTGGTACTTTTGTTTTCCTTTTATTTATTTCAGGTACTTATATAGCGCCGTCAATTTACGCAGCGCTTTACATATATATTGTACATTCATATCAGTCCCTAACCCTCAAGGGGTGTACAATGTAAGGTCCCTAACACATTCATACATACACCTACTAGGGCCAATGTAGACAGGAGCCAATTAACCTACCAGCATGTCTTTGGAGTGTGGGAGGAAACCGAAGTACCCGGAGGAAACCTGAGTACCCGGAGGAAACCCACGCAGGCACAGGGAGAACATGCAAACTCCAGGCAGGTGGTGTCATGGTTGGGATTCAAACAGGGGCGGACTGACCATTTGTACACTCGGGCACTGCACAAGGGCCCTGGGTCAGTAGGGGGCCCCATGAGATGCCCCTGGTACCTTTTTCATAGGCTTTTTTGAGTCTGGGCAGGACACAGGGGCCCCATGATCCCTTATTGCCCGGAGGCCCCATGAGTTGTCAGTCCGCCCCTGGATTCAAACCAACGACCTTAGTAGTGCCAGGTGGAAGTGCTAACAATTTAGCCAATTAAAAACATCACATTCTCTAAACCACTTACAGAATTTACCAGGGGCCCTCCAGTGACAATATTAAATACATTTCCAGATGGTCACTGCAAAGTCCTGGTAAAACCTGTTAGTAATAAAAAAAACTTCAAGAGTCTGTAAGGTCCTGGATTTGAACCCAGGAATTCTGTTGTCTTCTTGTTGAACCACCTAAGATGCTTCCAAAAAGACATAATAGTCAAAAAAATTAAATGGCAAGTAAAAACACAAAAGCCTTCTCCAGAGATTGCTTTATTTAACCACTTACCCTACACAGGATTTACCCCCCCCCCCCCTTTCCTGACCAGGCCATTTTTTGCATTAAGGCGCTGCGTTATTTTAACTGACAATTGCGCGGTCATGCAACGCCACACCCAGATGACAGTTACATCCTTTTTTTTCCCACGAATTGAGCTTTCTTTCGGTGCTATTTGATCGCCTGTTCGTTTTTATTTTTTATAAGCAATAAAAGACTGACAAGTTTGAGAAAAAAAACAATATTTTGGACTATTTTGTCCTATGTTTCCTATTAAACAGTAAAAATTTTTTTAAAAAATCTTAACCCTTTGTTTGATCCTAGATGTTAGCCTCTTCCCAGCCAGTGTCATTAGTACAGTGAATTATTAACACTGGTTACTGTATTAGTGTCATTGGTGATGTCAGTTAGGCAGTTCCCACAAAGTGTCAGTTTGTGTCAGATTGTTTGCTGTACTACCACAGTCTCACTATAAGTCGCTGATCACTGCCATTACTAATATATATATAAAAAAAAAAAAGAATTTCAGTGTTTATACACTGACAGGCCACTTTATTAGGTGTTGGGTGTGCTAGTAACGGGTTGGATCCCCTTTTGCCTTCAGAACTGCCTTATTTTTAGAGGCATAGATTCAGCAAGGTGTTGGAAACATTCTTTAGAGATTTTGTTCCATATTGACATGATAGCATCACGCAGTTGATTTGTCGGCTGGACATCCATGAACTGTTGATACAAGGGAGGATGGATCCATGCTTTCATGTTGTTTACGCCGAATTCTGACCATACCATCTACCTGTGCAAATTGTAGTCTCTGTTTCCTGTTCTTAGCTGACAGGAATGGCGCCCGGCATGGTCTTCTGCTGCTGTAGCCCATCTGCTTCAAGGGTTGGCGTGTTGTGTGTTCAGAGATGGTATACCTTATGCATATTTTTTCTTTTTCGGACCATTCTTTATAAACCCTAGAGATGGTTGTGCGTGAAAATCCCAGTATATGAGCAGTTTTTCAAATACTCAGACCAGCCCATCTGGCACCAACAACCATGATACGTTCAAAGTCACTTAAATCCCCTTTTTTCCCCATTTTGTTCGGTTTGAACTTCAGCAAGTCATCTTCACCACGACTAGATGCCTAAATGTATTGAGTTGCTGCCATGTGATTGGCAGATTACCAATTTGTGTTACCAAGCAAATGAACAGGTGTAATAAAGGGGCCGGTGAATGTACCATGATTTGTAGATACTATACCTTTCACGCAAACCAATTAGTATACACTTAGCCTGGGTTCACACTGTGGTGCGGGACACTGCATGTAATTTGCACAGGAATCGCACCACATTCCTGTGCAAATTACATGCATATGTCTGTGCGGTGCGATATAAGCCATACCTTTTTTATGACTCAAATCGTATCGCATTCGTACCAGAAGGTGCGGGACCCTTTTTAAATCCGCACCTGTTCTCACCCATGCGATGCAATATTTATGGCAATCACATCACGTTTGACAATTTGTTTTGGGATGCCATTAATTTATCTTTGGCACCTGCACTAGATCTCATGAACATGATGTGTTTGCAAGGTAGTGCAGGAAACGCTCAGGTTTTGCAGCATTTCCTGCAATGCATTGGGGTGAACCTGGGCTTATTAGGATTTTTTTTTACCAAAGACATGTAGCAGAATATTTTTATTTCAGGTACTTATATCGCGCTGTCAATTTATGCAGTGCTTTACATATATATTGTACATTCACATCAGTCCCTAACCCTCAAGGGGTGTACAATCTAAGATCCCTAACTTACTTTCATACATATATTAGGGCCAATTAACCTACCAGCATGTCTTTGGAGTGTGGGCAGAAACCCATGCAGGCACAGGGAGAACATGCAAACTCCAGGTGGGTGGTGCTGTGGTTGGAATTTGAACCAACAACTCTAGTACTGTCAGGTGGAAATGCTAACCATTTAGCAACTGTGCTCCCCACATATTGACCTAAATTTATGAAGAGATTAGATTTTTTTTTTTTAATTATTGGAAATGTTTCATATTAGATAGCAAAAAATATTGTTTTTTTTTTCGTTTATATAATAAAAAATAAAAAACCCAGTGGTGATCAAAAAGCTCTACTTGTGTGAAAAAAAATATTTTATTTGGGTACAACATTGCATGACCATGCAATTGCATGTTTAAGTAGTGCAGTGCCAGATAGCAAAAAATGGCCTGGTTATAAAGGGGGTTAAATCTTCCAGAGCTGAAGTGGTTAAAGAGGGTCTTCTTTACAATCCCCCCTTCTCCCGTGTTCCCCCTCACCTTACCTACAAAAACATTAACATCTTCAGGTGTTCTGTAGGGATCAGCATACCAGGTCCTACGATGTTATGAGGAGGCCAGTTCTCTTCTGTGGGGTGGGGTCTTGTAGTCGGCCCCCTGATGACGGACTGTACATGTGCCACTGTGCATCATCAGGGGCCGGTGGCATAATTGGAAGAAAGATCCGCTCCCCCAAAGATGCAGAGCAGGCACAGTAGAATTACCCTGTGGCCTCCTGGGATGCATGACGTATGGATCCTAAGAGGCTTCTCATTGCCCAACGGATAAAATTAAAAACATTAACAATAACGTATAAAGCCATTTATAACTCTGCCCCAAATTACATCACCAATCTTGTCTCTAAATATCACCCAAACCGTACGCTCTGCTCCTCGCAAGACCTCCTACTCTCTAGCTCCCTTGTCTCCTCCTCCCATGCTCATCTCCAGGACTTCTCCAGAGCTTCCCCCATCGTCTGGAACTCTCTACCCCAATTTATCAGACTATCACCTACTCTGCTCACTTTTAGGCGATCTCTGAAAACCTATCTCTTCAGGGAAGGCTATCCTGCCCTCAGCTAATAATGGAATTTTCTACTCCTCAACCAGTCCATCCCCCACAGTTACTACCTTTTGTACCACTAGCCCCTCCCTCCTAGATTGTAAGCTCCAAGGATCAGGCCATCCTATCCCTCTTGTATTGAACTGTATTGTTGCTGTATTGTCTCCCGTTATATTGTAAAGCGCGGAGCAAACTGTTGGCGCTATATAAATCCTGTATAATAATAATAATTGGGAAAAGGCTGCATATGTTATTCACATCTAGACTTTAAAACAGAAAAATATATAACTAATAATAAATAATAATATAATAAATAATAAGAAGGTCCCCTTTAAATTAAATGAATGAAAGTTTGATAGTACATCACATAGTTCACATATTTTCCGGGTTTTTATCGATGGGAATTCAAGGTTTGGTAAGATCTGCCAACCAAAACTATTAAAGATTTTATAATACATGGGTTGCTCAAGTCCTAGTCACGTAACCGAAGCAAACAGGCACGTTGCTTGTCAGATGAAGACAAAGATATATTATTGGATTACTACTCATATATTATGTTTCCAAACAAAGAGGAGAGCTGTGATTTGTTATGTAACCAAATGGGAAACAGAATATCATGTATGGGCCATTATGGATGAGCCAACCTTGGACATAACATCGTACACAAGAAATGGGCTTGTTGGTTAAAGCTGGCCATACATTATACCATTTTCTGGTACAATTTTCCCTTAGATTTACCAAAACCATATAATAGAAGGCCAAATCTAAACTCTTTAATTTGTATGCAATCAGGCAGGCCCTTGCACTACATAGTTGAAGGCAGGGGCGGACTGACCATTTGGAAACTCGGGCACTGCCCGAGGGCCCGGGGTCAGTAGGGGGCCCCATGAGATGCCCCTGGTACCTTTTTCATAGGCTTTTTTGAGTTTGGGCAAGGACACAGGGGCTCCATGATCCCCTATTGCCCGGGGGCCCCATGAGTTGTCAGTCCGCCCCTGGTTGAAGGTAAAGGAAATTGAACAAGAAAATGGGCAGCACAGTGACTACATGGTTAGCACTTCCACCTGGCAATACCAGGGTCATTGGTTTGTATCCCAAGCACAGCATCACCTGCCTGGAGTTTGCATGTTCACTCTGTGCCTGTGTGGGTTTCCTCCAGGTACTCTGGTTTCCTCCCACACTCCAAAGACATGCTGGTAGGTTTTCAAAATTGGCATCTTGGATCCTGTCTAAATTGGCCCTTGTATGTGTGTATATGAATGTGAGTTAGGGAACTTAGATTGTATGCCCCTTGAGGGTTAGGGACTGATGTGAATGTACAATATATATATACATGTAATGCACTGTATAAATTGACAGCACTATATAAGTACCTGTAAGAAAATTGTATAATGTATGGCCAGCTTAATGCTGAGGTTAACTTTGCCTGTATTTTGCTTTTTCTGGTTCATTCCTCACCCCCTCCCCTCATCAACATACTGTTAATTCAAAAAGAGAAAACTTTTTTTTTTTATTGCATAGCTAATTTTATACCTAGTGATGTCTTTACTGGGTCTCTGTGCATTTATATATAATGCATTGTGTAGATCTCAAAACAACCAATCGGTATTTGTCATACACAGATCAGCCTCTGGAGGCTCAGACTCTGTTAGGATGAACCATACACATCACCTTTGCTGATTGCACTGTATTAATGAATAAACCTGTGAACGATCAGATAACGTGATGCTGGCTGGACAAGTCACTGTTAACTTTTGCGCAAGCAGCGAGGGTCTGTGGGAGGCCCGGCATCCATCTTGAAAGGTCTGACATTCCACAGCCCGTTAACCTCGATTTAATCACAAACCCATTATAGCAGTGAAGGTTATTGCTGGCTGTAAATGCTGCCTTTCACCAGCTGTTCATTAACTGCAGCCAGAGACCAACTGTACATACTGTGATGAGCTCCGGGACTCCCACCTTCCATCCCATAATACTCCTCTTTCTTCTACAGATATATAGATCTGTCTGACTATATACTTCAGGGACTGCATTGGTGAGATCTCAGCTCTGTATCTGAAAGTCCATATCTCTGAGCTGGAGAAAGAGAGTCTGCAGGATTCAGAGCATTGCTCCCACTATGCATGGATCACAATTGCAACGCTTTGCAGGCTCAAAAAAAAATAAATTCGCAAACACACATTTTTGTTTTATCCACAATGGGTGCATTCATTATTTTTTTGCAAAGGTGTGTAGCACCCTTTAAGGGGTGCTAGAGAGTTACATTTAGTTTGGCCCACAGTAGTGAAGCGAGCATGTCTGCTTGGGTTACTTTAGTCCAGGCTGGAGGGCTCTACAGGTCAGGTTTCTAGTACCTCCCCCTGGTTCTGGAGTCTTCCAGAAGATTGTAGAAGCTAGTGGGTGGAGGGGAGGAGACCAAAGTCTGCATATTCATGGCAGTCTGACCAATCCCAGGCAGTAGGCCTGGCATTGTGGCAGATGGGCCCATAAATAGGAGAGAGCCTAGCCAGTCTGGTGATCAGGTGGAAGATGGATTGCTGGGGACAGTGAGGCCTGGGAGGGGACCCCAGGAAAGGGCCTCCAGGCTGGAGCTGAGCAGGAAGGAAGGACAAGGAGTTATAACAGGAATACACAGTATGAAAATCGACCGATTGGTCATTCAACAACTGATCGACATTTGTTCGTTGGTCGAAATCGTGGCCCACATTAACCAATTGAAAAAAATCGTTCGTCGAGCAATACGTAGTGTTGACATCTTCCGTACAAGTGGAAGTGATGCAGTGTGCATGTGACCTTGTAGCCACGCCCTTCCGCCCAGAACGAGCGTTCAATGCCCTGCTGCCCAGAACGAACGTTATCCTTTGCGTTCAAACATATTATTAATAGATACTTTGCGGGATCCGAAGTGGAAGCATCTTCGTACGCCGTTGTAGGCCAATCTACTTTTAACATTTGGATTTTTTGTTTGTGTTTATTCACTTCATTAGGCTGCCGTATGCGCATTTCTCTCTCAAAAGTATTTCCTGCTCCTTTTTGATCGACAAGCTTTATGTGATATTTTAACATGTTGTCTGCCGCAATTGCTGCGCAATTCTGTCACGTAACAATCACAGCAGAATTGCACTGCGTTTGGGGTGCCATTAAAAATTGCACGTTGCACTTTTTGTTGCAATTTGAACTCGAGACGAACAGGGCCTAAAAATCCCAAATGATCCTGGCCAATCAAATTTTTTAACAGATTATCAGTTGTTTTAGCATATGGAATTACTGCATCTCAAAAACCATAATAGGCATCAAAATCTTTCATTCCTAACAACATTGCGGCCCTCAATATTGTGTATGACATGTTGTGGCTGATTTTCTAAATGAGTAGAGCAGGTTTACTGGAAGTTGTCCTTAGCTCAAGGAACAAGGTGAAGTTCTGTTGCTTTCTATCATCCAATTGTGTGCAAGCAAAAATCCATTTTTTTCATTTACTTTTACTGCTCCTCTGCTAAATCAGTCCTATTGTCACTATTACTGTGTTACTGAATGAGCCCAACAAAGGCTCCTCAGACATTCCAGAAGGTGTGGTGGGACAATGACAGCAGTCCTTGTCTCTGGAATGCGGACGTCGTCCTTTCTCTTGGGGGCCTTGAACATTGTTCCAGTGGCCGCAGCTGCACCCAAGACTGAATTTATTTCATGTTGTTTGTTTTCTGGAAGTTGGGCCTGTTGGGGACAATTTCCTGATCTTCAGCTCTGTAAGATAAATATGTATTTCAGAAGCCATGCTGCCTGCAGAGCTACTTCCTACAGGAGACACCAGAATTCATATATCAAAAAAAGATCAAGGCGCACCTTTCACTGGACTTTCCCATTACCATCCGGTGTTATGAGAGGGCCGAACTGGCGTCTGTAGGCCTTCCAACATGACCACTATTATCTTTGTAAATTAAAGGGAACATGTGCTTTATCAATGCAGGGCAATGCAAATGTTCCTCCTCAAACTGCTTCACCACCTTTCACTCCATATAGCAAGAAAAAGTTCCAAGTTGATCTGGTAGGTGCTTCCACTTTGCTGAGGACCCTGTTCCCTCTCCCCTTACAGGACACCACTCAGGCCTGGCAATTGGTTACACAGGTCCCCATTGCCGTATCATGAGGGGAAGGGGAGTCAGTGCCATATCCCCATGCCTAGAAGATCTGTGGAGTTCACTTTAGGTGCTTGATGTGAACAATAGAAGGTGAGTATATGCGGGCAGAAGTTGAGTGGGCATTTGAAATTTAAGATGGTGCTGCATGTACAGAGCACAGGCTCACTTTGGCCCTATTCACACCTGTGCATTCCAGGGACACCCGTTTCCACATGCATTCCTGAAAATGAGCAAAAAAGGGACTCGTACCTGTAGTGCCATAATTTCTAAATGACACCCCAAAGGTGACATGTTTTGTCGCATGCCAAAATGCCCAGAACAAAACACTCCCCCAGAAAACGTGCAGGAGCTACTTCCGTTTTTGTAGGGCAGCCCATTCCCTTAAATGGTGTCTTGTGACAAACGTGCAAAGGAAAGGGTAAAAAAAAGCGCATAAGTGTGTTGCGCAGGTGTGAATGTGGCCTTTAAATTTCCTAAGAAGCAAACCTTGCCAAAACAAAATATAAAAGGTTAATCTCATACCTATGGAATGATACCATTGATGGACACCATAAATTCCTAGATTGTAAGCTCAAAAGAGTAGGGCCCGCTAACCCCTCGTGTGCTGTTTGTTGTTGCTGTGCTGTTTCATGTATTGTCCCCCCCCCCTCTATTGTACAGCGCTGAGCAAACCCTTTGGCGCTATATAAATTCGATGTAATAATAATTATAATAAATGACAGAGAGCAGTAGGTGATTTAATGCTCTAGCCTTTAGTTCTAGATGGAGTGGGGAATGGTTAGAACCTCTGTCAGGTTTTTATTACTCAAGTCCAAGAAAAGGTGGGTTTGAAGTGCTGGACTGGATCATATATCCATTGGCTTGGGCTTGAAGACTGAACCTTGACAGCTCTACCACAAGGTGACCAATGACCTCCACTGAGAAATCCCAGTGAAATCAAGAAAAAGAGCACCAGCTATGAGGTTAGTCTCATAGCTACACCTCCAGTTGGCCTGACTCTTGGTTAAGAATTGACCTAATGGAAGGACACCATTGAAGGACACCATAAACTACAGAGTGCTGTAGGTGATTTATTGCGCTGGTCTTCTAGATGCAGTGGGGAATGTTTAGAACCTCTGTCAGGATTTTAATAATCAAGTCTAAGAAAAGGTGGGTTTGAAGTGCTGGACTGCATTAAATAACTAGAAAAGCTACAATTTCTGGGGAAATTGTGTATAGTGTTCTTGCCAGTAGTCTAGGGCTTGAAAATGAGGGAGTGGTGGCAGTTTAGAAATCATGTCCTGATTTTTCAGTTCACACTCTAGCTTTTTTCACTCTGCTGCCTGCTCACACACCTGGGTTCCTATGGCAACTCACTCTACAGCAAGGGCAGAGAAGAGCGGTTAAAAACAAACTGCTCCAACTTGCTCACTTAACTGGCGGTTGCCATCTTCAAACGGCTGTAGTTTAAAAATTATAAATCCTACACTAAAGAGCTTTATATTGTGAGAATCACAAGACCCAGACCTACATTTTTATGCATAGTATGTCTCTAAAATATGAAGGCAAAGTCACAGTTTAGAAATTGCCCTTCAAATTTGAGGTGGCTAGAGTGGAATTTCAATGAATGTCAATGGGCAGCGTGAGTTGCAAACAAATGGTCATATTGTGAAAACTATCAGGACTATGGCTTAGCCGAGGACATTTGTAGTGGCAGCAGGGATAGCTAAATGTTTTGATATAAGATTTGTGTAGGTGGGCTTGAAAATGGGGGAGTGATGGCAGTTTAGAAATCATGTCCTGATTTTTCAGCTCACACTCTAGCTTTTGTCAGCTCCCACTCTTGTTTCTCCATTGATTAAAGAGATACTAGAGGCTTAAATTATTTTTCTAAAAATAACAAACATGTCTATACTTACCTGCTCTATGCAGTGCTTTTGCACAGAGCAACCCAGATCCTCCTCTTCTCAGGTCCCCTTGTAGGCTCTCCTAGCCTCTCCCTCCTATCAGGAGCCCCCACAGCAAGCAGCTTGCTATGGGGGCACCTGCTGCTCCGTGGGTCCATTCACACATGGAACCACGACTTGGCCCTGCCCTCTCTCTCTTCTCATTGGCTCGCTGTCTGTGATTGACAATGCCAATGGCTCCCACTTCTCTCTCAGCCAATGAGGAAAGGGAGTCCCGGGATAGCTAAGACTCCAGTGCACATCGCTGGATGGAGAGGGGGCTTAGGTGAGTAATAGGGTGGGCTGCTGTAAAGAGAAGATTTTTTTTACCTTCATGCAACTAATGCCTTTACAACCACTTTAAGCTTCCAATTATTTCTCAAGTGTTCACCAAAAAAGTAGGGGAATTTCCATAACAAGGACACAGACAGCAGTAAAAATAAATTTTTTTTTTTTTTCCTAAGGTTGGGGTAAGTCACGGACAAGTAAAAATAAAATCTCCTTTTATAGGGTATTATAGGGTAGCATACTTTGCATCATTACAATATAATTTTTGCGGCAGGGTCACTTAATGAAAATGGGTTATGTTCTGCTCCCTGTATTCCTCATCTTTACTAGCCAGAGTTTTTTTTCATCCTTCCAGTACATGAGCAGATGCTGTACGGATTTGCGATGCATCCTTGTGATCTAGGAATTGAACGGTTAATCACTGATTTGCAATGGCATCTATTTATGTGGCAGCCACTTCTCAGAGCTCTCCAGGCAGGACAACACAGCTGCAGTGTCAGAGGCCCGGTGAACAGGCTGGTCCTCTCCACAGAGGAGGCTTGTCTCCATCTTCAACTCTGCCTGAAAAAGGGGACTTGTCTCCTGAAGCTTCCATATGCATGCCACGGATACCATATGGACAGCGCCGGGGCTCCTGGGCTCTCACAGCTGAGCTCATGAGAGTATAGAGCTCGTACACAGAGAGCATTTACTGCGGCCATTGCAGGTCCACTTGTTAATTCTGCCCAAGTTAAAGGGCCATGCTGTTAAAACTGCCATATCAATTTTAGGCAGACTGCTTAAGTTCTATTCCCACTATTGTCACTATGATGTATGAAATTTATAGCAAAAATTAAATCATGCCTCCATCCAAAAGTTATACAGAGCAGAAGATTGAAAACACTAAAATTGCTGCAGGTGACCAAGAGTTTAGAGCAGTGGTCTCCAAACTGGCCCGGGAGCCATATGTGGCCCTTTTCTTGCTTTTATCTGGCCCTTGGAGCACTATTTCATCCACTGACATTGACAATAGGGCATAATTCCCCCCAAATGACACCAATGAAGGGGCACAATTCCTCTCAATGACGCCAATGATGGGGCACAATTCCTCCCAATGACACCAACAATGGGCACAGTTACGCCCAATGACACCAACAATTGGGCCCAATAACACCAATGATGGAGCACAATTCCTCCTATTGACACCAATGATGGAGCGCGATTTCCCAATGACACAACGATGGGGCACATTTCCTCTCATTAGCACCAAAAATAGGGCATTGTTTGCTCCCCCTGATACTAGGACATTTTCTTTTCCCGATGTCCACAGTCCAGGCCCCCTAAAGTCTGAAGAACAGTAAACTGGCCCTTTGTATATAAAGTTTGGAGACCCCTGCTTTAGAGGTTCAAAATCATACACAATCTCCATAGCTGTTCCCTTAATCCCTGAGGAAGGGCGGCTGAGTGTGTCCCCCAAAATGTGTTGGAAATCAAGTATAATACAGATTTAGAAAATCTTTTTTCTTTCCACCAGGGATTTGGAATGTGAGATCTCCCCTGAGGAATGGCAAAAGTCCTTTCAATATATGCACACATCTTCGATCTCTTGTTACGCACTGGAAAAGAACTATAAATTATTATCTAGGTGGTACAGGGGCCCAGTTTCCACCCACCAGGAGTTCCCAATGTCTTCGGACACCTGTTGGAGGTGCAATGTGGACAGAGGTACGTACCTGGTGGTAATGTAATAGTGTACGTCCTTTTTGGAGGACAATTTTTTCCATCTTTAATGAGATTTATGGTGAGTCTCTTACCCCATCACTGGATATTGCTCTTTTGTCCATATTGTTGGGCTCCTATAGGTCTCAAAAAGTTAGCTTGTTGCATTAATTCTTATCTGCCACTCGCCAATTGATTTCGTCCTTATGGAAATCTTCCAACTCTCCCTTCATTACCCACTGGGTACACATAGTAAATGGTGTTCTGCAGATAGAGGAGCAAGCAGCTCAGGAAAGTTCTAGTATCTGGAGATATTGCCCCAGCTGGTACCTTGCTTGATTCAAATTCAGAGCCTCTCCCCAGCAGTTGCATGAGAACCTTTCTTAGGGTGGGCATCAGTTTCTTCAGTCTGTTAGCCCTTTCTCCTTTTATTTTAGTCTAAACCACTTTTCCCAGAGCTTCTTATGTCTGTTCCCCCCCCCCCCTTTTTTTTCTTCTTCTTTCTTTTCTTCTCTCTTATTTTTCTCCGTCTTCTCTCTTTCTCTCCCTAGCACCAGTTTGTCATACCAGGATTTACTATTTATAAATACACCTTACTTTTAGTTTCACGGCTGCTTGTGGTACTACAGAAAGTGTCTTCAGAAATTCCCTAAGGTTCTTTTACAGACATGTTTATGTTGCTATACTTTTTATGCTGTTATTTCTGTACTACTGTGATATGCTTTTGTTACAAGATTATCGATGACCTGAGTGTGAGGTATGACATAGAAGCAGCCTGCTGTACCTGTATCAAGAGGAGAACAGAAAACACATGTTGCTCACTTGCTCATTCTCAGTTTAATGTTACAAAAAGAAACAAATCCCACTATACAGATAATTACAGTACTTTTGTCAAAGTGGCAGCACAAGCCATGTGGAGAAGCGCATCAATTAGTGTTAGAGAGTTACCATTACTAACATAAAGGATACTAAACAGAGAAAGTGAATGTCAGAACAAACACAAAAATGAACAAAGGTAACATAAGCCAAGTGTGGCTAACCTATATCAAGAGGAGAACAGAAAACACATGTTGCTCACTTGCTCATTATGAGTTTAATTTTACAAAAAGAAACAAATCCCACTATACAGATAATTACAGTACTTTCTTTATAGTGGCAGCACAGGCCATGTGGAGAAGCGCATCAATTAGTGTTAGAGAGTTACCATTACTAACATATAGGATACTAAACAGAGGAAGTAAATGTCAGAACAAACACAAAAATAAACAAAGGTAACATAAGCCAAGTGTGGCTAACCTATATCAAGAGAAGAACAGAAAACACATGTTGCTCACTTGCTCATTCCGAGTTGGTTTTTAGTCTCTACATATCATTGGAGCTCCTGCTAGTGGCAGCATAGTTATAGCATTACTGGGAGGTTTATTCATTTACTTGCTACACTTTAAAATGGAAATAAACATATATTCAGTTTAAACATTTTTTTTTTCTAAAATTCAACTTTTTGGTGTGGCACTCCAATCATCTGATCCAACCATTGCATCTACAACTTAAGGGTTCCCTGAAAGTCTCTTGGTGTATGGAAGCAGCCCCCACATCATTCTGATGCACTGTTGGAATATTTACAGATTAAATAAAACTTGTCTTCCTATGAACTGAAAGTTTGGATAGGGATATGATGGCTCACTGTAAAGAAGGAATGGGTGCGTCCATTAGAAGGACCTCTTCTCACTGCCCACAACTTGCGGGGGCTCTTTGTACCATGCCTGGTGATACACAAGCCACGAGTTGGTGGTCACATTGTATGACGCTGTAGCTTGCACTGTACCTAAGTATCTAAGCCTTTTTGAATAAAGCTGGCCATACGCCAGTAGATTTTGGAACAAGAATATTTGTACAAACATTTGAACTGAAATGATGATGTATTTGATGAATGGACGAATGTAGTTTGAAAATTTTACTTGCTTTTAACATTCGATTTTTGAAGGTAAAACAATGTAAACTGTTAGAAAATTCCATCCTGCTCCTTCGAACTTTCTCATTACTGTGGTCAAAAATCTATGCGATTTATTAATTTGTAAAATGAATGAACTTTTTTTAACCACTTCCTGTCTGGCCCATGTACATAAACAGCCGTACGGGAGCGCTGCCGGAGCGGGTGGACGTTTCTTAACGTCCCCCCACATCCAATGCCTGTGCGCGCTCCCTAGGAGCGTGCGGCACCACGAACGGTGCCCGCTGTGTCCGGAGGAACACCAAACGCTATACGGGACCTCCTGTGTGAGGTCCCGATTCATGTAATCACTGATTGGCCAATCAGTGATCACATGAATAGTAGTAAGCAAGATGTCACTTCCTGGCATCATTGCTTACTACTTGTGAAATCTGTGAATGATCACAGAGGTCACTTTGTACAGGGCTATTCACAACAGCCTTGTACCATGTGACAAGCTGTGACCAATCACAGCTCTCACAGTATTTCTCAATGGCTGCAGGAATGCAGCAAGAGAGAAAGAGAAATTGTTTTTACAGCCTTTATGGGTGTAAAAGCAATCAGTTTAAAAAAAGAAAAAAAAAAATCTTTACCACCCCCCACAAGTAGTACAGTTTCACTATGGTGACACTGTACTGCTAGGGCGACAGTATGTAAAAAAAAAAAACCCATAAATAATAATATAAGAAAATAAAATAAAAATGTAAAAAAAATTTGTGAAAAATTATAATTTTGGTTATAAACTAATTTGGGTTTTTCATTTTATTTTTACTAACAAAGATAGCAAATATGTTTTGGCCTAGATTTCTGAAGAAAGATTATTTATTTGCAAAATTTTATAAGAAAAACACTTTTTTTTTCAAAATTGTTGGACTTTTTCATTTATATAGCAAAAAAATAAAAATCCCAGTGCTGAATAAATACCACCAAGATAAAGTTTTATCTGTCTCAAGAAATGCTAATAAATTTATATGGTTACAGTGTTGCATGACCGTGCAATTGTCAAAGTGTGATAGCACTGAAAGCTGAAAATTGGCCTGGACTTGAAGTGGTTAACTGCTTGCCTGCCGCCCTATAGCAGAAATACTAAAACAGGGCGGCATGGCTGCACAAAATCATGTATATATAAGTGATTTTGCATTTCCGGGTAGGGGGGCGCTCGCACGCATGCGTGCTTAACCCACGCTGCCATTGGCGGCTTCAGCTGTCAATCACTGGGTCCCAGTCGGAGATTCCTGCTGCCGACACCCACCGATAACCGAGTATCACTGACAGGAGAGAGGTCTGTATGTAAACAATACAGATCTCTCCCCTGTCATCTCCAGCACACTGCTTTGTATGGCTCTGCATAGCACAGCCATACAAAGCAATGTGCTTACACAGTAAAACACACACAGTTAACCCTTTGATTGCCCCCAGATGTTAACCCCTTCCTGCCCAGTGTCATTAGTACAGTGTCAGTGCTTTTTATTAGCACTGATCACTGTATTAGTGTCACTGGAGATGTCAGTCATAGTCAGTTTTCCCCCAGTGTCAGAATGCCCGCCGCAATCCCGCCATAAGTTGCTGATTGCCGCCATTACCAGTATTTAAAAGAAAAAAAAATTCCAGTATATATTACGCCATTTGTAGACGCTATAACTTTCACTTTTTTTTTAGCAAAGTCATGTAGCAGAATACATTCAGGCCTAAATTTATGAAGAAATGTGATTTTTAAAATTTTAATTTTAATTCTTTTACTGGACATGTTTAATAGCAAAAAGTAAAAAATATTGTTTTTTTCTCAAAATTGTCGGTCTTTTTTTGTTTATAGCACAAAAAATAAAAACGCACAGGCGATCAAATACCACCGAAAGAAAGCTCGTTTTGTGGGGAAAAAAAAGAACATAAATTTAATTTGGGTGCAGTGTTGCATGACCGCACAATTGTCAGTTGAAATAAAGCAGCACCGTATCACAAAAAATGGCCTGGTCAGGAAGGGGGTAAATTCTCTGGAGGGCAAGTGGTTAAAAGGAAAAATTTTGAATGAAGATCTGTAAGTCCTCATGCACATTTGACATTTTTACAACTGCTGTTTTTGGCTTTTGACGTTTTTTCTACAGCCAGCAAACCCCCCAGCATGTTATCCTATGTGTCCATGCACACATGGACTGTAATCCATTGTTTTTTGGCTGAAAAAAACCCCAGAACTAGAGGGTTTCTAGAGGAGTTTTTTTAGCTGTAAAAATGCTCTAATGCTGAAAAACACGGCAAAACGTCGCAAATCTGCGTTTTTTTTAACTTTTTCTGACCAAAAAAAATTTTTTTTTCGGCAAAAAAAACGCAAATACGGAAAAACGCAGCTAAATGCTAATGCAAACACACTACAAAAAGCTGAAAAACTCACATTTTTAACGTGACTTTACACAGCTAACGTTACCAGGGTTATGAAATGTCCCGTATGCATGAGGGCTAAATGTATGGCCAGCATTACACTACAAGCATCATGGCAGCCAGTTGGAACTCACCTTTCCCTCCTCCTGACCCCAGTAATCTGAATCTGGTGAATTTTGGCTTGGAGAGCTCCCTCAGAACTACAAGTCCCAGCAAGCCCAGTTGGCCTATCGCAATTCTTTTGATACACTCACCATCTGACACCTTCTGGTTTAAGACGTCATGCCGTACTTTCCTAGATCCTCGCCCCTCTTTCAGGACAAAGAGCTACTGTACTTTTGACTTTTTTCTTTAACTGGGGCAGACTATGACATACGTACATTAAAATAGCTTGCTATTTTTGGAACCTTCCCTGAACCTTTTCTGAGTTCCCAGAGCAAATTGTCCAAAAATACAGAGCAGGATGGCTGAACTTCACCAACCAATGAATTCAGCCTCTGGGGCACGTTGCAGCCAATTTATATTTAAAGAGACTCCACTTTTTCACTTGGAATTCCTATTTTCAGTGAACAATCCATTCACTGTCAACAGTCACCTTTTAGGGCTGATTCACACTATAGAAATGCAGTCCAGCTGTGTTCCGGATGTGTTTTTGCATGCACGTTTTTTATGTGTTTTTGGCGCGGCCCGGTGCGTTTTTGACGCATTTCGGTGCATTTTTAATGCATTCCAGTTAATTTTTTTCCCCTCTCTTTTTCTTCAATTTAACCGCTTCCCACCCGCCCTATAGCAGACATACTGCTACAGAGAGGCACGGGTGTGCAAAATCACGTGTATATATATGTGATTTTGCATTTCCGGGTAGGGGGCGTGGCCACGGCTGTCAATCACCGGGCCCCGGCCGGTAATTACTCGCCTGGTGATATCCGACTATCACCGACAGGGAGGAGAACTGTTTACTAACAGTCCTCCTCCCTGTCAGCTCGGGCACACTGCTCTGGATGGCTGTGCACAGCAGAGCCATCCAGAGCAGTGTGATTACAGTGAATTACACACACACCGTCCCCTAGTAAAATACTCCCAGCACACAGTTAAGCCTTTGATCGCCTCTCATGTTAACCCCTTCCTGCCCAGTGCCATTAGTACAGTCAGTGCTTTTTTTTTTTTTCACTGATCAATGTATTGGTGTCACTGGGGATGTCAGCGACACCAAGTCAGTTCCCCCCAGTGTCAGAATGTCTGCCGCAGTCCCGCTATAAGTCTCTGATAGCCGCCATTACTAGTATAAATAAAAATAAAAAATCCCAGTATATATACTGCCATTTGTAAACGCTAAAAATTTCATGTCAACCAATTAATTTATACATATTGGGATTTTTTTTTAGCAAAGACATGTAGCAGAATACATTTTGGCCTAAATTTTATGACGAAATTAGATTTTTAAAATTTTTTACTGGACATCAAAATTGTCAGCCTTTTTTTATAGCGCAAAAAATAAAAACTGCACAGGCGATCAAATACCACCGAAAGAAAGCTGAATTTGTGGGAAAAAAAGACGTAAATTTCAACTGGGGGCAGCTTTGCATGATCGCGCAATTATCAGGTTAAAGTAAAGCAGCGCTGTAAAGCAAAAAATGACCTGGTCAGGAAGGGGGTATTATCCTCAGGAGGGCAAGTGGTGTGCATCCAGTGCGGTTTTAATGCATTCCAGTGCTTTTTTGATGCATTTTACCACGTTCCAGTGCAGTTCTGTGCAGAAAAAATGCAGCATGTTCTACATTTTTTTCTGCAACCGGAACGCACTGGAACTACAAGCACTGATGTGAACTATGACATTGACATCCATATAACCTACTTTCTGTGCGTTTTTGTTGCAGAAAAAAAGCAACTGAAATGAATGTAGTATGAACTGGCCCTTAAGCATTTTCTAATGTCAAATTTGCAATGAAGTCACATCCAGTATATTCAGTGTAGCTTTGTTCCCTCCCCCCATCCCCAGAGTGCACATGCGTTGTTTTTTTTTCTTTTTGCTACAGATTTAAAACGCAGCAAAAACGCACTACATGTTTTTCTGCAGCATTTTCATTGAAGTCTATAGAATTAAAAATGCAACTTTTTGCGTTTAAAAAAGTCCCTGACTCCAGGTGTGAACCTAGCGTAAATTGGCCCTAGTATATATATGCAGGGCTCACAAGTTCAAGTCCTGAGCTACTAGCCAGGACTTAAGAGTTGCTCGCCACCAGTTGCCCCACCCAACCCCTACCCTGCCCGCCCTTAATTCTGCCCCTAAACACGCACTTGTAAATTATCTCATGAAGTTGCACTGTTAAATGTTTTATGCAGAATGAAGGAAGGGAAGGAAGTAAGAAAGGAAATAGCAGGAAGGAAGGGAGAGGTGGAAGGAAGGGAGACAGAGAGAGAGGGATGGAAGGATGGGAGGGAAGAAGAGAGGGGTGGAAGGAATGGAGTGGAAGGAAGGGAGGGAAAGAAGTGTGGGAGGTGTGGAAGGAAGGGGTAGAAGGAAGGGTGGAAGGGGTGAGAGGGAGGGTGGAAGGAAGGAAAGGTGGGATGGGTGAGAGGGAGGGTGGAAGGAAGGAAAGGTGGGAGGGGTGAGAGGGAGGGTGGAAGGGGTGAGAGGGAGGGTGGAAGGAAGGAAAGGTGGGAGGGGTGAGAGGGAGGGTGGAAGGAAGGGTGGGAGGGGTGAAAGGGAGGGAGACAGAGAGAGAGGGGTGGAAGGATGGGAGGGAAGAAGAGAGGGGTGGAAGGAATGGAGGAGTGGAAGGGAGGGAAGGAAGTGTGGAAGGAAGAAGGGGTGGGAGTGGTGAGAGGGCGGGTGAAAGGAAGGGTGGAAGGGTGAGAGGGAGGGTGGAAGGAAGGAAAGGTGGGAGGGGTGAGAGGGAGGGTGGAAGGAAGAAAGGGTGGGAGGGGTGAGAGGGAGGGTGGGAGGAGTGAAAGGAAGAGAGGGCGGAGAGGGAGGGAAGGGTACAAAGGAAGGGAGGGGTGGAAGGAAGGAAGGAAGGAAGGAAGGAAGGGAGGTGTGGAAAGAAGGGAGGTGTAGAAGGAAGTTTGGAAGGAATGGAGGGAGGTGAGGGAAGGAAGGAAGGCAGGGAGGGAGAGAGGGGTGGAAGGAAGGAAGGAAGTGGTGGGAAGAGAGAGAGGGGTGGATGGGGAGATGGAAAGAAAGGAGGGAGGGAAGCAAGGGTGGGAGGGGTGGAAGGAAGGGAGGGGATGAGGGAGGGGGTGGATTGAAGAGAGGGAGGAGTGGGAGGGATGGAAGGAAGGCAGGCAGGAAGGTGTGGGAAGGGAGGGTGGGAGGGGAGGAAGGGAGAGAGGGATGGGTAAAAAGAAAGGGAGGGGTGGACGGAAGGAAGGGTGGAAGGAAGGGAGGGAGGTGTGGGAAGGAAGAGTGGGGTGGAAAGAAGGGAGGGAGGGGTGAAGGAAAGGAGGGAGGGGTGAAAGGAAGGAAGGGAGGGAGAGGTGGGTTTATATATGTAAAGTTCTGTGTAAATTGACGGCGCTACGTATATAAGTACCTGTAATAAGTAAAATAAATAAATATAGCATTTTGATTCAATCAGGAAGACAGATCAAGCACATGTTCCAACTTCTAACAACTCCAAATTGATAAGTGTAATAATACCCCTAGACCAAGGGCGGACTGACAACTCATGGGGCCCCCAGGCAATAGGGGATCATGGGACCCCTGTGTCCTTGCCCAAACTCAAAAAAGCCTATGAAAAAGGTACCAGGGGCATCTCATGGGGCCCCCTACGGACCCCGAGTTTCCAAATGGTCAGTCCGCCCCTGCACAGAACTAGTTTCAGCAACAGAAAATAGGAGTCTCAGTTTCTGACAAAGCTGTCCTGTAGCCAAGGGTACCCCAAGGAATTTTTTTTGTTGCTGTGCATAAAAAAAAAGCAATACGTAGTGAAAAAAAGCTGTAAAAATGCACTACATGCGTTTCAGCAGCTTCTCCATTGAACTCTATTGTAACAAAAATGCTTTTTGCATTTAAAAAAGTCCCTGACCCTTTCCAAAAACGCAGCAGCTCAAAAAAAGCAGAGATGTGAACATGTTCCATAGGAAACCATGTTAAATGGACTGCAGTGCGTTTCTGCAAAAAGCACTAAAAAACGCATTGGTGTGAACCAGGGCTTAGTTCCACTTTAGGAACTGTAAATGAAAGCCATCTGACCTGCAGCCCCTATTAAGAATCAATGTTTTTTTCATCTCCTATAAGTGGCAGACAACTGGGTGATGCCATTCAGGAAAGTAGTCAAGGTGAGATGGCGGAACCTGGCGGGCTGCATGTCTGCTATTTGCAACAAACATTTCCACAGACTCACTGTGTTCTGTACCACCTCTATGTTTTGTATTTTTCTGTTGTTGACTGTATGAAGTTACTATTTTTAGATTGTATGCTGACATCTAATGGTGGTTTTGAACAACTACAACTTGTTTCCTTATGTGATTTGGTATCAACCTCTATCCTCCCCTTCTGTTTAGTGCTAGTTAGTTCAGTGCTAGCTAGACCCTCCCTGTTTTTTTACATGTTCCCTCAGTCAGGGTTAGTGCTTTGCAGAAACAGGGCTTAGGAAATTGGTAGTTTTACACTTCAATAGACTGGAAAACATCCTCTCTGTTGCAGTTACCTGAAGTAAAATTGCATTAGATTCAACTTCTGTGTCTTATTGAGGAGTTAATGAGTGAACACACCGAACAGCTCTGAATACTTGGAAGGTAGCAAACGACTTCAGCTACAGCTCCTCCTGATAGGCCAGGCTACTGATGCATTTCGCCCTGCCCGGGGCTTAGAGGTGAAGAGTTAAGCTGCCTGTGGATGGTTCCGAGCCGGCAAGTGACCATACTGTCTGGACAGACTGGCGCTAAGGTGGTATGTCAAAGCATGAAGCAGCATTTGAACAGAACGCAATGTAACAGACAGTTAACATGATGTACGCATTATTGTTGTAGAAGTAAATACCCTGCTGGATAATGTGTTGTTGTACGTCTGTGATCCTGAATTGTATCCTTCTGCTGGAGCCTCCGATTATTCAATGGACAGCAAACGCTTTGTACGTATCACTGTTCTGAATGTGATTACCAGCATGCTGGACAATATCTACCTTCTGCTCTGATTAACATTTGCTGACACTTACAATTTTTTTATGAATTTTCCCAGTGATGGCCAACCTGCATCTATGACAGTTTCAGTAATACCACAGAATGGACGAAAAGATAAATGTGACATGTAGGCAGCGGTCATCATTACTTTATCTCCCTTTGTTTTTTGTTAGGCAGAGCTTTTCTCCTCCCTTGCCATGGTTGCTATCCTGTCCTGCGGCATCCAGAGAAGAATGCCATTGGCAGCATTGTGGAGCCCCGTGTACACAGAACCAGAGGAGCACACGTGATGGACTATACAAGAGCTGAGCTAGGGAAAATGTGACTAGCGGGCTCTGATTGGCTAACTGGGAGTTTTTTCCAGGGGTGATGATGAGGGCGCCGATTGGCTGTGCTGGGATTAATGAGGCTGAGGAGGTTGCCATGGTGACAGTAGTGAATAGTAAGCACAGCGTTCCCTAGTAACTCCTCGGCAGGACTTATGATAGGTCCCCCGGAAGGAAGGATGGGGTGTCCGTGCGGTTCATAGGATCCCTGCCACATCCAGATCGAACGTTTCTTTTAACCCTTTCCTGCAGACGCCACACTACATAAACAGCCATGGGCAGGCAGAAACCCAGCAAATACTGTTATATAATACAGCCCCTCCCCCATCTGTCCGTAGAGCTTTCCGGAAATTGTTTCCATATGTGTTCATCACAATGTACTCATTGTAACAACTGCACACTGTCCTATATCTGTCATTTACCTGTCAATGGAAGACTTAGCCAACTTATTCAGGGCTGATACACATCTGTATGCAGCAGGAATGACAACGGACGTTAAATGCCTTGATACATTGCGGTGACATTCATTTTGATGAGTACCCCGATGTTATGGGTTGCAGTGCATGGCACCAGGGGCGGACTGACCATTTGGGAACTCGGGCACTGCCCGAGGGCCCAGGGTTAGTAGGGGGCCCCATGAGATGCCCCTGGTACCTTTTTCATAGGCTTTTTTGAGTTTGGGAAGGACACAGGGGCCCCATGATCCCCTATTGCACGGGGGCCCCATGAGTTGTCAGTTCGCCCCTGCATGGCACCATACCATTTTGTGACTTGTCTGATTTCCGGGACATTTAGGGTCCTTTCACCCATTTAGCGGATCCACTTGCTCAGCGGGGGATCTCTCCGCTGATCCCCGCCGTGCAAGCGGATGACAGGTCTGTGTCCGCTCCGCTGCTGCAGATCAGACACAGAGCTGCCCGCGCTCCTCAATGGTCGGTCGGATAAAAACAGACCACCTGTCCATTTTCATTCGAACTGATCCAATGGACAGAAGGGGAATTGGATCCCCATCCGTCCCTTTTTGGCAGATTGGATTAGATGTCAACGGATGTAAACCATTTATACCCGCAAATCTATAGAGGAGAATGGAGGTTCCGATCAGGTCCACCTAAAAAACGGGCAGGCGAACCCAATTTGAAGGTTTGTGTGAAAGAGCCCTTAAGGGTCCTTTCAGACGGGATGGACCTGCTCAGCGGATCCTCTTGCTCTGCGGGGGATCTCTCGATGAGCAAGCAGATGACAGCTCTGTGTCTGCTCCACTGTTGCAGAGCAGAAATAAAGCTGCTCGCTCTCCTCAATGGGCGGTCAGATGAAAACGGACCGCCTGCCCATTTTTACCTGATCCAATACGACGGACGGAAGGGGAATTGGATCCCCATCTGTCCCTTTTTGGCAGATCGAATCGGATGTCGGCGGGTGTAAACGGACACATGTCCATTTATACCCGTCGCTCCATAGAGGAGAATACAGATTCCGATCGGGTCCACCTGAAAAATGGGCAGGCGGACCCGATCGGAACGTCCGTGTGAAAGAGCCCTTTAGGTTCCTTTCACATAGGTGTTCCATTTTTTTTCATCAGTTCAGTCACATTTTTTCCAAGGAAAATCAGTTCACATCAGTTTTTCATCAGTTTACATCCGTCTTTTCATCCGTTTTTCATCAGTTTACATCCGTCTTTTCATCCGTTTTTCATCAATTTACATCCGTCTTTTCATCCTTTTTTCATCAGTTTACATCCATCTTTTCATCCTTTTTTCATCAGTTTACATTTGTCTTTTCATCCATTTTTCATCAGTTTACATCGGTTTTCTTACATCCCTTATCAATGCAAAAATAGACCGTTCATCAGTTTACATCCGTTTACATCTGTTTTTCATCCATTTACATCCATTTTTTGTCCATTCCATTTTTTTTTACAGAAGAAAAATAGGGATTTCTTCTGTTCAAAAAACCGGATGTTAACCACTTCCCGTCTGACCTCTAACAGATATACTGCTACAGGGCGGCACGGGTGCGCAAAATCATGTATATATGCATGATTTTGCAGTTCTAGGTAGGGGGCGCATGCGCGCATCCAGCACCGCCATTCGCAGCCGCGGCTGTCAATCACTAGGACCCGGCCGGTAATTATTTGCTGGCGCATGGTGATTTCTGACGATCACCGACAGGGAAGGAAGACTGCTTTGTTTACAAACAGTCCTCCTCCCTGCCGGCTCAGGCACACTGCTCTGGATGGCTGTCACAGTACAGCCATCCAGAGCAGTGCGCTTACAGTGAAGCACCAACTCACTGCCCCCTAGTAAAACACTCCCTGCACATAGTTAACCCTTTGATCTCCCCTCATGTTATTCCCTTCCTGCCCAGTTCCATTAATACAGTGTCAGTGCTTTTTTTTTTAGCACTGATCACTGTATTGGTGTCACTGGGGATGTCAGTTCCCTCCAGTGTCAGAATGTCCGCCGAAGTCCTGCAGTCCCTCTATAAGTTGCTGATCATCGCCATTACTAGTTGAAAAAAAATGAGAAAAAAAAATTCCACTGTTTATACCGCCATTTGTAAATGCTATAACTTTTATGTAAACCAATTAATTTACATGTATTGGGATTTTTTTTTAGCAAAGACATGTACAAGAATACATTTTGGCCTAAATTTATGACGAAATTTGATTTTTTACATTTTATTACTGAACAAAAGTAAAAAATGTTTTTTTCTCAAAATTGTCGACCTTTTCTTTTTATAGCGTAAAAAATAAGAACCGTACGGGCGATCAAATACCACCAAAAGAAAGCTCAATTTGTGGGAAAAAAGGACGTAGATTTCATTTGGGTGCAGCATTGCATGACCGTGCAATTGTCAAAGTAACGCAGTGCCGTATCGCAAAAAATGGCCTGGTCAGGAAGGGGGGTAAATTCTCAGTAGGGCAAGTGGTTAACAGATGCAGACATTAACGGATGTAAACAGACGATCATCTGTTTACATCCGCTAGTCCATAGAAATACATGAGTGTCCGTGTTTCATCTGTAAAGGGACAGATGAGAAACGGACATACGGAACGCCCATGTGAAAGAGGCCTTAGTGCATTGGAAGCCCATTGATTTCAATGGACTGCCCTAATGCAATGCATGTCAAAGCATGACCTACCACATGTTAACGCATATGCATTGACTCACAAATAGAAATGGGCAGTTTTGAAGTAAAAGGAAACCTAACAAGTGCAGAATGTCGGGGAACTTGACACCAATTAGTAAAGTTTTGTTTTTGTGGAAGTGGGGGATTTAAATTAAAGAGCTCTAACTAAACTTGAGTTTTAGGTTCCATTTGGAGTTCTATCAAAATTGTTTGGCTTTAGATTATTTCCTGTCCAATCCTTAACTTTGTATTGTTTAAAAGATCAAGATGCCTCATCTTGAAGATGTTTTCATGCTATCACTCTAAAGTCCCTAACCCACATTCATATGGTGGGGCCAATTTACCAACTAGCATGTCTTTGGAGTGTGGTACAGATAGAACATGCAAACTGCAGGCAGATGGTGCCATGGCTGGGATTTGAACCAATGACCCTTGTGCTACCAGACAGAAGTGCTAACCATTTAGCCACTGTGCTGCCCATTCTTTGTCATCCAACTTTTCTGTATATCAGTAAGTAGCCTAAACCCAGCCTAGCATAGATCAGGGCTTGACAAATTTGCTTTGAATCTAGAAGCCAAACTTCAGTACCCTATATTTTTTATAGGCAATGCTTTAAAAGCCCCTTTATAGGTCATCGGTTTAGCATTACGGAGGAGGTCTGGTGCTAGAATGATTGTTCTCATTCCGGCATGCGCAGCGATATGTTACATTTTTATCCCACCCCAATGCATGCTTTTACATATGTACGTGCATATATATGGGGGTGGACTCCAATTTTTTTTTTTTTGGGGGGGGGAGGGGCATGTGCTTGGGAGTAATTTTATTTTTTTACAAGTAAAAAAAATTTTTTTTACTTAACTTTTTTTAATCACAAATGTGATGATTTGTTGGTGACAGGTTCTCTTTAATGAGACTCTTTAATGCAGAGTCTAAAAGCATGTTGCCCCTGTGCAATGTATGTACTAATGTAATGCAATGTGGATCGTATTTTATTTAATTCTTTTATTTTCTATTCTTTTTTGTTGTTTTACTCTACTCTACTCTTTCTATTCTATTCTATTTTTTTTTATTCTATGCCTTTTCTGTACTATTTTATTTCATTTTTTTATTTTCTATTCTGTTCTGTTCTATTTCATTCTGTTCTTTTTTACTGTATTCTTTTCTATTCTGTTTTGTTCCATTCTAATTCTAAATATTTTCGAAATTCAAATTTTGGAAGAGGGCTATATTCTGTTTTATTCTTTTTATTCTATTCTGTTCTGTTTTACTCTACTCTTTCTGTTCTATTCTATTCTATTCTGTTTTACTCTGTTCCTTTCTATTCTATTCTGTTTTGTTTTGTTCTATTCTTTTCGAAAATCAATTTTTGGAAGATGGCTATATTCTATTGTATTCTATTCACATCTATTCTATTCTTTTATTTTGTATTCTATTCTTTAATATTCTATTGCATTATATTTTATTCTATTGTTTTCTAAATTTCTGAAGACGGCTATATTCTAACACTAATACACATAGTCTTTGAAGGAAAGCAATAGCCAGCAATGTGTTTAAATTTGTTTTCAAATTCTATTTTATTTTCAAATTTGTTTTGAATTCGATTTGAATTTTGGATGTAGTTTCGTACCATTATTTCGGCTTTGTTTAATTTTGTTACTATTGTAGTTTGGAAATTGGGATACATCTGAATCTCTGAATAATGAAAATTTAATCTGAATTTTAATTCGGAACAAAACGAACCACACATGTCTAGAGGTGAGATTGAGGACGTTTCCTACAGCAGGCTGATGACTTCTTTACAGTCCGCACTGGACTTTACCAATGCCGGTTTTCAATGATGTATGACAGAGCTTATTTGAAAATGTTCCTGCTGCTGTGCACTGTATATACATGTCAGAAAGGAACTCTTTCATGTAGACTTGTAAAGTTACCAAGAAGGCCACTTTACAATTTTTTTTTTTTTTAACGTCACTGAATACTTACACACTGACTTTTCAACTGCAAAAGGAAACTTATTGATGCTGTGCTCCCCAAGAAGGCCACTTTAAAGTGATTGTAAACCTCAGACATAAAGGATGAACAAAGCATATCCCTCTATAGTGTGTACTTGCCTCAACCCAGAGCACTAAGTGTCATTTCTGCCTTCTCTCTTATTCCTCTGCTATTTGCATGAGTCACCTCTGACATGTTCTTCTGACACCAAGAGAAAAAAGGTGATAGGGAAGGGACCTCCAGCACACAGCCTGCAATTGACAGCCTCAGCTCTGTTCCTGTGTGTTGTGTGGAGGGGGTGTGTCCCTTCCATCCAATGAGCTTTCAGAGCTCTACTCACTGAGCTCTGTTGTTTGTAATTTCAGCTTCCCGCTTCCTGTTTTCTGCCAGCTCAGACAAGCTGTATAAATTCTGGACTTTGAATGCCTGTAGAGAAGAGATGGCTTCAGATAAAGAGGTACAACGTAAGTAGGAGGATTTGTTTGATCTCTGTGTATCACCCAAGGCCAGTCACTTCACTGGGTATGTGGAAGGGTTTACAACCACTTTATTATAAATTGAGATTAGATACTTTAACAGCTCCAGAACTGCAGCCTTTCTATAGATCATTATCCTCAATAACGATCTCTTATGGCAGACTCCGTTGTAGTCCCTGCGTCCAGCTGGCATCCCAATGCCGAGACACGTGTCACATCCAAGCGCCTCACACTGACATTATTTTTTGGAGATATCACAACTGACAAGTATCTATTTTTAACTTCTTTTACCCGGAGCCTGGAGAACGGCAGCAAATGAGGATAAGAGCGGAGTTGTCCTGCAGGAACAGAGTCCACAGAGTGTAGGAAACATCCACAGCAATTACTGTCACTTCTCTGCCACGGGCACCTTGTTAGATGTGATCTGCCTGTTTCTGGGCCGCTTTGCACTGCCCGGTGACGTGTTTCCTCCCTGACGGGCTGCCTTTTCTTTTATTTCCAGCAATTCAATCCATTTCCTAATTGGCTTCAACCCAGACAGTAGCCTGAGAACCATACAGCCCGTTTCTGGCTATCGCATGGCCAGGCCGGCCTGAGCCCATTATATGGCACCGCTCTGTGCACCTTGTCACTAACAACCATCTCCGGATCTCCAGGAAGGATGGGACCTTGCATGACATCGCCACTTGTGCACAGTGCTGTTCACAGCAGGCTCAGGAGACTAGTGCCTGCAGGATTTTTTTTTTCTTTTTATGGTCTGCTCACCTGATAAATAAATCCAATAAAACTGTACGTACTAAAAGCAAAGACCGTGGACGATGGGACTTGCTGTTAGTAAAAGTGTTTGTAGCCACAGGACTGTTAGGGCTCATTTACAGTAACAGAGTGAAATAATGTCCCACATGGAAGAAAAATCTATAAAATTATATTTTAAAAATATTCTTCCCAAATATATTGACATATATTTGAAATACTACAATTTTGGGCGTATTCAATATATATATATATATATATATATATATATATACTGTATGTTGAAATGCATTTTTTATATATTACAAAATAGCTGAAAAATATTTAAAAAAATATATATTGTTTTAAATATATTCTTCAGATTTTTTTAACATATAAAAAAGTTATTTTAACATATATTTTTACATATATTTGGAAATGCATTCCAAAAATGTAGATTAAGTGTATTTTTAAAGACATACAGTATATATGAAAATGCATTTTAAAAAATATTTTTCATACATTTTGTAATAAAAACTTATTTCAACATGCAGTGTGTGTATATATATATATTTATTGAAATATATTGAATATGGTCAAAATTGTAGTATTTCAAATATATGTCAATATATTTGGGAAGAATATTTTAAAAATATATTTCAAAATATATTTTTCTTCCATGTGTGGTAGAAGGCTAGGAACAAAAATATTCGGTGGAACTCCAACGGGTGGGCCAAGCCTTCCAGCTCTCATAAGAGATAGGGGGAGTCCAGATAAAACTGCAGAAGGAATAAAACAAGAGTGCACTGGTCTAACGCATTATCCCAGATAACTGTTTATTAAAACATGGATAAAAAATTATACTCACAAACAAGTGGTGACAGATCGCATAGAGATAGACAGTCACAAGATGCATTAATCCACAAAGAGCCAAAGACCCTGATGTTAATGAAGTGCCATTTAGGGGCCAAATCCTGCTGACGCATTTCGAGGGTAACCCTCTTCCTCATAAATAAACAAATGTTACTGTGTGTATTATATGCTGATTTTTGCTAAAAATGCATTTGTTTGAAACAAAGAGATTCTTCCCCCCTGTACAGAGCCCTGTGTTGTTTAACACTGGACTCTGTGCTGTGATTGGATACAGCTGATCAGCAGGTCCTGGTCATGACTCATTGGCCGGGACCTACTGACTAAATCCTGCTGTGTCTAATCACAGCGGGTGTCGACAGGAGGGAGGGGGGTGGTGTCACACACTCACACCTCGAATCTGTAAAAAGGCAGCAACGTGCAGGTATGTCACTGTGCCTGTAGGAGCCGCCAATACAATGTGGGCAGACCTTCTTTAACTGGTCAACCCAAAAAAGCCTGCACCATGGGGTATGATTTTTGCTGTGGCCACTTAGTTGGTTTAAGGAGGATGTGAAACCAGGGCTCAACCACCTGTTTTTATATCCCCCCCAACCTTTCCTTCGAGCCCTTAGTTCTCAGTGAGGAAGTTTTAGCACTGCAAAAAAAGCAACCACCTAAAGATAACCTCTAATCAGATATAACAGACATGAATGTAGTTCTATAAAGAATAATACATGATTAAATACAAGCAATGTAAGCAGGGGCGTACCTAGGGTTGGTGTCACCCGCTGCGGTAGCACTTGGTGTCACCCCTCTGACGATCCCTGCAGGATGGATCGGATCTGCGGATTGAGCATAATGGATCGAATTCCATTATTCTCAATCCGCAGATCCGATCCATCCTGCGGGGAACATCAGTAAGCTTTAAAACTTACCTTTTCGTGGAGCTGGTCCGGTGTCACTCCATGCAATAGGTGTCACCCAGTGTGGCACGCACCCCCCGTACCTGCCTAGGGACGCCACTGAATGTAAGTACCTGAATTTGGCCTGGTAATTACCTATTGCAGTCATTGTACAGCAGGGTTAGAGTGTGGAGGCAAGAAGCAGCACAGGGAGCCAATCAGTTTATGTGCTGACAAGAAGAATGCTCATAGGAGGAAAGAGCAGAGTGACAAAGAGATGATCTCATCATTTTGCTGCTTCCCATTTCATTGTCCAGTCAAAGACTGGGTGTGGGATGACTTGGGCTCAGAAAAAGTGGGTTTGAATGATACTGGCCACCAGAAGGGCAAAACATTAGGAGCAAGATACAAAAGAGAATGTATACAGAACATTAATATGTTTAGGCAAGAACTTGAGTGTATTTTTTTACTGAAAATTTGTGTTTGCTAATCCATTGTGCTAATATCATGTGACATACAAAATTGGCACTACCACCATTTTATTCTCCGGGGTGTCTACTTTCACCAACTATATCATGTTTTGGGTGGTTTTAGGTTACCTTCGGTTATAAAAAGATTTTTTTAAACGTGTACTAAAAAAATGCAAAAACAGCTCTGATGGTGAAAGAGTAAGAGCAAAAAATACCGTATTATAGTAATTGTATGAGGTTTATATACAGTAATAGTATTAAGTATTTTGTTTTGATTTTTACATACCATTATGGTATTTATCTTCTCTGCCATTACAGGCATACCAAGCTGTCCAGCAAAAGTGGCAGGGTTTGGGGCAAACATCAAGAATGATCAGATTGAGGCATTTCATTGAACCACCATATCAGGGGTCGAATTGAAGAGCCGATCACAGACATCGCATGTTGACTCCCCCCATGAGATGTAGTATCTGGCTTAGCCCTGGCGTTTGGCTGGGTTTCTGCAGAGATTAACCCTGAGGGACGTGCCAGGAACACATCTGCCATTAATCTGAATCTGTTTTACTGGCAGCAGCCTTACAGCAGCTCTTGCTCTATCAATATTCATTACACGGGGCTAATGGGCCTGTTGCATTATGGGGGCTCTGCTACTGCTCCCGAACAAGCCAAATGTTCTCTAGTAAAATCATCCAGCAGTCATTCGTCTAAAGACCTTAGAACAACCCTTTCATCTTCAATTATTACAGTAACTGCTGACAAATATAAACTAGTCAACTTATAAAAACATATCGCCTATGCAAAACAGCTTCTGATTGTCCCCAGAGACCCAGTTATTCCACCATTGGGTACCGCCTATGCAAAACAGGTTCTGATTGTCCCCAGAGACCCAGTTATTCCACCATTGGGCACCGCCTATGCAAAACAGGTTCTGATTGTCCCCAGAGACCCAGGTATTCCACCATTGGGCACCGCCTATGCAATACAGGTTCTGATTGTCCCCAGAGACCCAGGTATTCCACCATTTGGGCACCGCCATCTTACCATTGACAAGGTACACCCAAGTGGTCAATCACATGTGAAAGACATCTATGTCCTTCTAGTGACTGATGTCTGCATTTGTTGGCACCCAGAGGTGTGGTTAGAGATTGGCTTTAGGGCTTAAATGTTGACTTTTGACAAAAGTCAGAATTTGTATATTAGTAACAGCTGTTTAATATGCTTAGTCTTAAAGAGGGCTGCATTTGAAACAGCTGATGGGGCAGATTATGAAGGTGCCAATTCTTGGAGAATGGAAAGGTCCACTTTAAGGCCCCATTCACATGGATATTCGATCCGTAAGCCAGTGCATAGGATCATCTTCAGCCACCTAGAGTGCACAGGCTTTTCATGTAGGGGTATGTGGATAACCTGTTGACAGGAACCGGCTGCACAGACCTCCATGCTCATCCTGGCATGCACTCTGCATTCTGGATTGTCCACCAAACCCTGAAGGTTTGTGCAGCTGGCGCCTGCCACTGATTTCGACATGCAGCCTGCACGCCCTGCATTTGTTAATTCTGGGCATCTGAAGTCAACCCTTCGCACGGGTATACAGATCATGTGAATGAGGCCTAGGCTTGCCATACAATTCTTCTGGTGTTGAAATCAGGGCCACAAACAGATCTGAGAAGCAAAGCTTCACTTTGCTTGTCTCAGAGTCACCTACAGCAAGCAAGTATGGAGTCTGCATAGGTGACCTCTCCTTCTTAAAATAGTAGTTCTTGGCTGTCATAATTGAAATATTGCTGATGTGCGGCTGCCATGAAACCTCATCATAACCCATAAACCTTTACCTTAATAAAAAATGACACCAAACACTTAACTTGGATTTCAAAATGCCATAGCAGCCCTTTTATTAACAAAACCATAAATTAACATATGAATTCTTACAACAAACTTTTCAGTAATAAAAAACGTTCTGACCCTTTCCTTTTTGTCTCAGGTTCATGAAGGCTTCTTTTTACTACCGCATCGGCTGCATCATCCACCACATTCCTATTCTGGCCCCTTGCCGCAGTTACACCGACTCAGGGACAAATTGTTGACCCTTCTGACACCTGATACAGCCCGATGACCAGGGGGCCCCCGGGCAATAGGGGATCATGGGGCCCCTGTGTCCTTGCCCAAACTCACAAAAGCCTATGAAAAAGGTACCAGGGGCATCTCATGGGGCTCCCTACTGACCCCGGGCCCTCGGGCAGTGCCCGAGTTCCCAAATGGTCAGTCCGCCCCTGCCAATAACCGATAGCCCCAGCTCCTGTCACTTCAATAGGTAAGGTATACCCATACTGAGATGGGCCCTACCCATTGCACTCCACATACTGTTTTTGTACCATACTGGCCTATACGAACCTGAGGCCCCTGCTATGACAACAAAATACCCCAACCCCACCTAAAAACCCGCAACCTATAAAACCACAAACTGGTCCTTGGGAAAAAACCTAACCCCACCAGGACCCCAAGGCTCCCATACCAAAAGACAGGAACCGCCGAACCAATGACAATGGCAAAACGGGAGGGCAAGTTTCTTTTCCTCAGACCAAGCTCCCACTGACCCTCAAGGAACTCCTCCCTTCCACTAAGCCACATCTGCTACTCCCAACCGCACCCAGACTCACCTTCTCGACCACCAATAAAGTAAGTCTTACCATCTCCTTTTAAATTAGCACGTCTGTTTCTAGCCTTCCCAACCAACTCAGCCATGCAGGGCCTCCACATATGCTGCACATTCAGTTCCTGGCCCTTTCTTTCTGATCCAAGGATTCAGTACTTTCTTCAGAACAATTATACAGATCAGGAGCTGCCTCTGAAGATCCCGATCTACACCGGGATCAAAGCATTATTTGCTACGGAGATAAATGCAGATCCTGAATTTAGAGTTGCAAGGTCATGGTGATAACCACCAAGCATACAATGCTTTCAAACAAAGATCAGCCCCTGCCAGAAGTTAATGGACAGACCACTAAAGGTTGTGTTGCTGTGGATTAAATCACACCACTTTGTAAATGTTGCGCATGCTTTCTGACCCCTAGCCAAGGCAATACAGCAGTTGCAGCCAGCCTGGAAACTAGACACAATTAATGGCCCAACAATCACTCTAATCATTGCTAAATGCTGGATTATTTATAAGGTCATTAGGTTGTGTGGAGTCTCCATTCAACCCTGTCTTAAAGGTGCTCTCTTCTGTTCTATTGGATTACAAAGAAGCTGATTTACTAAAGGCAAATAGACTGTTCACTTTGCAAGGGAAATTGCACTGTAGGGAATCTTCACCAGAGCTTAGTGAATGTAGTGCAAGAATACCCAATCACATGCAAGGAAAATGGGGGAAAAAAGCATCTTTGCTTGCACATAATTGGATGGTGGATGTCAGCAGAGCGTCACCTCATTTACTAAGCTCTGGGGAAAATTCCCATAAGTACAACTTCCCTTGCAGAAGGAACAATTTGTTTGCCTTTAGCCTGAGTTCACACTGATGCGGTGCGGAATTCCACACCGCATCACAATCATACCCCGTTCATGCGAACCGCTGCGGGTGTGTATGTTAAGTTAACAACACCCTGAAATCGGTCCGCAAAACGCGGTGTGAGGTGCAGAATCGGATCGCATGGGTATGAATACCCATCAGATCCGATTCTAGTGCGGACCAATAAAAGGGTTCAAACGCACTGCAAAAGATGGTTCCAATCGCACCGCACACAATTCGCATGTGATTTGCACAGGAATGCGAAATACCGCACCGCATGTGTGTGAACCCAGGCTCAGTAAGTCAATCCCAAAGAGCCAGTGGATGTCTGAGACATGAGGCACCAGGACCTCAAGGCACTCTCTTATTGGAAAAGACTGTCACTCTTCTTGAGCCTGATACAGTTCTTATATTACAACTCTCTCTTTTAATATATAAAGAGCTGTATAAATGAAAGCTCTTTTGGGTCTGCTATAAATAGCTATGTCATTCTTAAAGGAAAACCTGTCTGTACTGTTCTCTAGATAGGTGTGTGGTATCAGCTTAAAAAATCTGTATGAACAAGTCACCTGAAAAGCAATAATACTTATCTGTCCCACTGCCCATGTTACTGATGTAGCACAACCCACTAGGAGTCGCTAGAGATTTGGGTACCCCTATAGTCCTGCACAGCCAGGCAACATACATTTTCCACACAGACTTGCATCCAGGAGACCGTAACCAGTCCTTGAGCTTTTTTTTTTTTTTTTTTTTTAGTTTTATTAAGGAATTTGAACTTGGATGGGGTAAGGGGTGTATGGGATGCCCAAGGGAATGAGGACAATCTTCCTGGAACTATGTACAAGTCTCTTTAAACAACAAAATTCTCTTCTTGGAGAGTTAGCCAGCCTCTCTTACTGTACCACCTCATACCCCAGACCCCAGATGCTCCTCTATCCAGCTGTCTGAAGGAATCCCCGGGCAGAGGATCCAGTGCCTGTCACTTTAAATGTAAGGCAGTCCCAGTTAGAAAGCTAATCCAGTTTCCCACCAGAGCGCTCCTTCCTCTTACTGTCCAGGGGGTGTAGGTCTACTCACTCAGTCCTCTGTCTGTGAGCTGATGGGCAGTTGCTGCTCTCAGGCCTTCAGGTGGGCCGCTCCTTCCTTGCTACACAGGTCATCCTCGCTCTGGGTGCTGAAGAGGTTTTGAGCTTTCCTCCTTTCCAGCTCCATTGCCTGTAGGTGAGCCCATTCCCAACTGGGCCCCCTCCCAGGCTCCTGCTCCTTAGCCATCACTCTCCTTCTTCCACCCGAAACTCTCCTGCTGCTGACCAGGCTCTCTGACATTTAAGAACTGCCCTGGCCCCATGCCAAGCCTCCTGCTTGGAGATTGGCCAGGGTCCCCTAAGTGTGCAGGTCAGGCCACTGCTTCTAGAATCTTCTCCAAGAGGCAGAAATCCGGGAACTGACCTGCACAGCCTCTCAGCCCTGACCTAAAACAACCCTCTAGCTCAGTTCAGGCTGCTATTTAGCCTTTCTAGCTGAAAAATCCTACTCTAGCTCCCCCTAGCTATCTAAAAAAAATGTCCTGCTGGAATCTTCTCTGCATTTGACACCTGTCAGATTCCAGCACCCCCTGCAGCATTTCATGGTTCTTTCTGCTGCTCCCTATGTTGCTACAACACACAGGAGCCTATGGATGAAACCACAAAGTACAACAGGTGACCAGACATACAACAAACAAGAAATGTGCTGGAGTTAATTCATTCACAGAGTTCTTTTCAAATAATGACAGCAGGTACAGGGAGAAGATCCCTGATCTGCTGTCACAGGGAGTATGGGGATCAGGGAGATGCTGCAGGAGTGGGAACATGTTCTAAAAATGGGTGGAACATGTAATATATTCCCGAAGGCGAACTCATCCTTTAAGCAAGCTTTGCTCTTCACTGCATCGGCATTCGGCAAGGTGAGTAGTAGGAAATGTATTATTTGCTTGCTTTTTCAGACTTTTTAAGTGTAGCTATGGCCCAAATCAAACATGACGTTTATTATCTGGTGAAACGGCCAGTATGTCTGTTAGGTTTCAACTTCCTTTAACACCCCAAGCTGCCCAACAAAAGAGTTAGAGGGATGAGACAAACCATTTAACACTTTCAGGGGTGCTTACAATGATCAGCTTTTATTCGTTTATGTAAAACCTTTATCACAAAAGGAAAAACACTGTTGCTGTAACTGCTTAATAAGTGTTAGCTGGAGTTCAGCTTTAAATTGTTAGTCACTTATGTGAAGTCCATCAACATCTACTAATCCATCTAATACCACCCTCTCCACTGATTAACAATGCTGCTGTTCAAGAGTGGCTACTATGCTCCTCCATAGAGTAGAGGAGTGAATGTAGCCACCCTAAGACAGGAAGTGTGTTACTGATTGATCATCAGATGTAAAATAAAGGAATAAAAGCTTGAAAAAAAGAAAACTAATGCAACCATTAAATCCAATGATTGGTCAGTTACAATATAGTATATATTTTTTTTTTGTTTCTGTGTTTAGTTTCACTTTAAGACAATTATTGTAATTCTGTGTTAGTATAAAAATGTTGTTTCTGAATATCAGCCATAGCTTCATGTTCATGGGGCAGTCACCTTTGCCTATTACATATGCAGGATATGCTTCCTGCTTAGTAGTGCAGTACAGTTACTCTGATCTGCCGCTCCTCTCTCTCAACACAAATCAGTCTGAACTAAATTAAAATAATTCCCTACGCCCATGTAGCAAGTAAATTAATAAACCTCCCAGTAATGCTATTGCTAGGCTGCAGAGAGACAGCACTCTAATGATTTGTAGTGTGACTTCAGGAGACTAACAACCAACAAGCTCACATTAAACTCAATATGAGGAAGTTAGTCACGCTTGGTTTATATTATCTTTGTTCAGTTTTGTATTTGTTCTGACATACACTTTCTCTGTTTAGTATCTTATATGTTAGTAACAGTAATTATTTAACACAAATTGATACGCTTTTCCATATGGTCTGTGCTGCAACTATAAAGAAAGTAATTATATGTATAATGTGATCCATTTCTGTATGACACAAATGAGTAAATGTTTTCTGTTCATCTCCTGATACAGATACTGCAGGCTGCATCTTTGTCATACCTCACACTTATATCACAAATAATACTGTAACATTAATTTTTTTGTCTACTTGGACACATATAATATTTATTTCAGTCATGGTCATGAGGACATAGAGAGCTATTTCCATAATGATATCAGAGGGGAGTGTGGTACCTACCAGTGAGTCATATACTGTGAGATATCGGGGTTGATTTACTAAAACTGGAGCGTGCAGAGTCTGGTGAAGCTTTGCATGGTAGCAATTCAGCTTCTAGCTCCAGCTTGTTCAATTAGGCTTTGACAATAAAAACTGGAAGCTGATTGGTGTCTATGCAGAGCTGCACCAGATATTGCACTCTCCAGTTTTAGTAAATCAACCCCATAGTCTCATGTCTTTTATTAGTATTTTATTTATGCACATATGATGGTACGCATGTAATGCCCTCTAGTTAAGCTAGATAGAATTTTTGTTAGAGGCTGGGTAGCAGCCTGGGATGAGTCAGCCTGGGGGTGACATAGTGAATTCACCTCAGGGAAGGCTCTACAGGTCACGGCTTCTGGAGCCTCCCATCCTTACAGAGACCTAGAGAACTTTCTGGAAGAGGGTTGGAGGAGGGGAAGAGGCCCAGATCTGCATGTTTGAGGGAACTTGGCGAATTTCCAGGCAGGAGGCTTTGCATAGTGACCGGGGACAACTCTTTAATATCGCAGAGCCTGGGGTATGCAGAGTCGGGTGAAAGAGGGATTGAAAGGAGGCTGGAGTGTGGAACCTGGGAGGGGGCCCCAGGAAGGAGATGCCTACTTACAGGCAGGATGCTGGAAAGGAGGATTTCCACGGCCCAAGGTCTCTTAGCGAGGACATCTTGAGCAACAGGGAAAGAGCTAGCCCAGAGAAAGGCCTGAAAGCAGCTACCAACCCACCATGCTGACAGGACAGGACAGTGTGAATACTCCTACACTGCCTGGGCCAGATAAAGGGAGAGGGCGGTCAGGTGCAAGACTCAACTAGTTCTCATCTGGGACTACTTAACTGGCAGATCTTGGAATCCCTTACATAGAGCTACCCTCAGTGCAGTCGGGTGAAGAGGAAGGATTTATATGGGGTCTGAGAAGGTAAACCAAGGGGACGTCAGAGCTCCTTACCCGTGACAGTTTCTATTTGTGATCCACATTTTGTACAGTATTGTTGCTAAGAAGTTTGTCCTCAAGATTGCAGTTCCTTGGGAATCCCATATACCCCTAGACCCCATCCAAGTTGTTAACCCCTTAAAAAAAAACAACTTAAAGCCAGCTCAAGGACTGTTTACTGACTGTGAAAGAGCAAGTGTGGAAAATTCGTGTTGCCTGGCATGCAGAGCTTAGAAGGACTCAGAACAAATCCAGCGACCTTCAGGAAGGTAGTGCTACACGCATATCAGGATATACCACACGTTCTTGTATGACTCCCTACTTTATGTAATTTTTTTGGTGTATATGTCCCACTCCTGTTGTATGACTGCAAAAACTTGAATAAAGAATTAGAAAAAAATTAATGTGTCCCAGGAATCATTAAAGGGTCAGATCAATCAATAACAATTTTTACAGGTTCACAGGATATTGAAGACCTAAACCACCTGACATTTTCTAATATTTCTTGGGGTCTCTATTGGTGAGGTCTCTGCTCTGCTAGGTTCCTGGGTCTGCATACCTGCTATGAGTAGTTCCTACTCTTTGTGCTGGATTTCTATTTATTGTATATTATACAGAATGTAACAGGAGGATCTGAAATACACAGAGGTGGGCAGGAACACCCAAATGTCCCAAGAGTTGGGAATTATGACAGGGAGAGCCCACTTTTTGAGTATTCAAGTCCTATAAGAATGCCGAGCTGACTGAGCCCACCAGGCTTTAGCAATAACTTAAATATCACATTTGGGTAGAGTAAAGATGTAAAAGTTGAAGCAATGCTTACTCCCGAAGGAGCTACTGATGGATGGATGGATTCCCTTATTCCGGATGACAATGACCCTTCTGGCAATGCCACTTCCTCTGACATACTAGTGCTAAAAAAAAGAGGTTTTATTTCAGAAAATACTCCCCACAAACTAACATACAGGCTGGCAATAGCGCTATACACTAAAAGATAATTTTGGGCAACACCACAAACAATGGGAGAAGCTCTTTGTACCGGAACGCTGAATCTAGTGAGTTCCTAACTAAGGGGCAGAACTGGAAGCTGAAGGGTCCTTCAGTGTCTCAAAACCCTTCCCACTGGCCTGTGTATTAATAAACGTTGGGGCCAGGGGCGGACTGACAACTGATGGGGCCCCCGGGCAATAGGGGATCATGGAGCCCCTGTGTCCTTGCCCAAACTCAAAAAAGCCTATGAAAAAGGTACCAGGGGCATCTCATGGGGCCCCCTACTGACCCCAGGCCCTCGGGCAGTGCCCGAGATTCCAAATGGTCAGTCCGCCCCTGGTTGGGGCCCAAAGTTCCTAGATTGGAGCACTCAGGTTTAAATAAGTCCCACAGTATAGTGCAAATACCAAGGCAAGGTGTCACTGTCCCTTTAAGAAGTGGGTAAGGAAGTCGTGTCCTGCAGTCTCTCACTGCTTCACAGTCTTTACTTAAAGCAATATTAAAGGCTTAATTTTTTTTTCTAAAAATAACAAACATGTCTATACTTATGTGCTATGTGCAGTGGCTTTGCACAGAGCAGCCCGGATCTTCCTCTTCTTGGGTCCCCCGCAGGCTCTCCTGCCCCTTCCCTCCTGTCGGAGGACCCTGAAGCAAGCAGCTTGCTATGGGGGCACCCCCTGCTCCATGTGTCCGTTCACACATGGAGCCGCTGCTCAGCTCTGCCCCCTTTCTCTTCTCATTGGCTAACTGGCTGTGATTGACAACAGTGGGAGCCAATGGCTCCCACTTCTGTCTCAGCCAATGAAGAGAGGGAGTCCCAGGATAGCTGAGACTCCAGTGCACATCACTGGATCGAGAGAGGGCTTAGGCTAGTATTAGGGGAGCTGGGGGGAATGCTGTACAGACCACTTTAAGTATCCTCCCACTCTTTGGCATCTGGATCCGGTGGTCATGGTGGCAACTCAGGACTTGGAAATGGTGATCCCTCACAGAATCAGTGATGCCCCTTTTGTCTAGCTCACAGCTGTGCCCGTAGTGCAGATATTGCAGCCCAACACCACGGCAAACATGCACAACTTCCAAGCGGCTCCCAGCAGTCTGTTTCCACTTCCAGGCCGCACAGCAGCCAATCACATTGTCCTCTGCTGTCCCAGGGGGGTGGGCCTCCTTCTGTCTCACTGGGGCTGCAAACACTGCCCTACAATCCTACAGCCGGCTTTTTCTCTCTCCTCCTCTAGTTCCCTCTGGCTTGGAAATGGGTGAGAAACCTGTATCGGCGGCAGGATTAAAATGATAGCTGATCTGCGTGACATCCGGCAGGAGCGCCCCAGACCCGAGGCTATATTGGGTAAAATAAAACTTCAAATAAATATTACATTAACATCTCAGCTTGAGGTGTTAGGGACTTGTTTTTTGTCTTCATGCAATTATGTGCAGGGGAGACTACATGATGGGACCACCGCAAAAACCACACAAGACAAATGTGACTCAAAGGGTGCACTCTTATGTAACACAGCCTACAAGACATAGGCTCAAATGAAGTTTTGAGGTTCTCAAATAATAATCAGAAATACAGATTAGATGTTACAGGATGCATGTCCCCATTATCCTCAGTCTCCACCATCTTCATTCCCTTATGTTTGGGCAAGGTTTGCGGTATCTGCTGTGCCCATTGAGAAATGTTTTTTATTCTGATTATAGGCAAAGATCCTTCTAAAGCTTTCCACAAGGATTGGAGGGCATGCGAGGATCTAGTAAGTGGATTCAAACATGCTTGGGAAAAACGCAGTTCTATACTGAGACAAAAAGTTACCAAAAAAAAAAAAAGGGGCAGACTCGATGGACCACTTGGTCTTTTTTCTGCTGTCACTCTTCTATGTTTCTATGTTATGGCCAGTTTTCTGACTAGTTCATAACAATCATCACACATTTTGTGATGATTGCATACAAAGACACAAGTGAGGTTCTAACCCATTTCTGCTCTAACCCAAACTAAGAAAGTTTCCTCTGCAGTTCCACTTTAAGAATATGTCTGCCTAATTCAGTCACTTGAAACATTGTTACACCGGCTTCAGTAACACAGTCCATGGGATGTCATTTTTAAGATTTATCGCTTGACCAAACTTTAAAAGGAGAGGGGTTAGGGCATGGAATACTCCAAAATGGTTAGTAGACAGCATTTAGAGGACATCTCCTTAAACAAATGTGAATGTTGGACAGTCTAACCCCCAACAGATAGGGACCATGAGGCAAATTTCTTTGCGTCTGGTTACATTGTGCGTATCCACAACTAGTAGTGGCCAGTGCGATTTCCGGAACATGGCACAGTCACAGGGATCAATTTTGGGTCTTTACTCACCAGTCCACAGGACAGCTGCCACCTTCCAGCTTTTTCTGAACATGGTCCAGTGAGTGAGACAGTCCTTCTCCAAACCAGATCCCTTGTGGTGAGGTCCTTCAATCTGCTTGATGCAAGATCCAACCAGCGCCCTTAGTCTTGATTCCTCTTGGGCCTCAAGAACAGTTGTAGACTCCATGGACTGCCTGATTCATACTTGGAACTATTCTGTGGAAAGAGACCCAGCTCTTCAGTGCTTCAGACTATTTATTACCTTTCCAGCCCCTTTCTGGACACTCCTCTCCAGGGATTGGCTGGAGCATGATACATATTCAGGCTGGATATTTGCACCCCCCTTCCTTAGCTCTAGAAGCTTCTTTAAGAGGCAGAAGGAAGCAATCAGCCTGTGAACCTCTGAACCAGGATAAGTGATTACTGCTCCCTTGATTACAGAAGCAGCCAAAAACTAAATGTACCTAGCATTCTATGCTAGGAGGGGGCTACATCAGCACTTACAATGGCAACAAGTAAAAGGTTGTAAAAAATACCAGCCAGGTCGCAACCATCATACAAAACCTTGTCTTACCATTCTAACCCAGAAGGAAATAGAGATTGTCTCAAAAACTGCCAACATAGCCATTTATTATTTCTCCCTGAACCAGAATGGGGTAATTTTCTGGTACACAGACTTGATGATGTGGCGGTTCTGGAAGAGCAATTATTTTCTGAATCTGTGTTAGATAAGCTGTGGTGGCAGTTTTAGACATATGGTGATAGCAGAGGACGCAGTTGGGACACAATGGTTTTAGGACACAGGGTCTCAGCAGTGAAGGACATAGTCGGCGCAGCTCTGCAATGTCCTTTTGGGACTTACGTGCCTATATATGCTAGATGTGGGTCAGATGGGAACCTTTCATGTAACGTAGGCCTGGACATGGTTATAGGCAGGTGCCTACAGAAAGATTAGTGTTGTTTTCTGTGCTCAATCACACCATACATGCTGGAAAAACTGATGGAAACTGACATGCAGATTTCACTTGCAGAGACATCAGTTTACATCAGTTTTTGTGCTTGCTTCAATGTGTTTTATACACATTGCAGATTCCTGCACAGAAAAAAAAATCTGCATTTGATACTAGTTTTTTGGTGTGAATGGGGCACATAGAGAACAATTGATTTTGTTGTGCCCTTCCAGAACACATTCAGGAAAACTGACGTCTCTGCACCATGGTGTAGAGACCTCATGCTCTTCATTTATCTGGGTGAAGTCTGCTGAAACTATTATAATGTTGTTGTCTGGTGGATAGGAGGAATTGATTGGCTGATTTTTCCCAAAAAGGGATCTAAGGATCCACATAAAAAGGGGCTCTTCAGTGCCCCAGAGAGAGCTGCCTGAAACACTGAAAATGTAGGCTGTTATGCTGCTGGACTGCGCCCCCAGCTGAGGGAGCTAGTCAGGGTTCCATGAAGGAATCGGGATCTGAGGGCTCTTAACTACCAATCTTGGACTTACTGCCTTTAACCACTTCAAGTCCGGACACTTTCAACCCCTTCCAGTCCAGGCCAATTTTTAGCTTTCAGTGCTATCACACTTTGAATGACAATTGCGCGGTCATGCAACACTGTACCCATATGATTTTTTTAGCATTTTTTTGAGACAGATGGTGGTATTTATTCACCACTAGGATTTTTATTTTTTTGCTATATAAATGAAAAAGTCCAAACATTTTGAAAAAAAAAGTGTTCTTATAAAATTTTGCAAATAAATATTCTTTCTTCATAAATCGTGGCCAAAATGTATTCATCTATCTTTTTAGTAAAAAATAAATAACCTAAGTTAGTTTATAACCAAAAAATATAATTAAAAAAAAAAAGATTTGACATTTTTATTTTATTTTTTTATATTATTATGTTTTTTCTGAACATACTGTTACCCTAGCAGTACAGTGTCACAAAAGTGACACTGTACTACTTATTGGGGGTGATGACATTTTTTTTTTTATTGTTACGCTGATTGCTTTTACACCCATAAAGCCTGTAAAAGCAATCATTTCTCCTACTCTCTGGCTGCATTCTTGCAGCCACTGAGAAATACTGAGTTTGCTGTGATTGGTCACAGCTTGTCACATGGTACAAGGCTATTGTGAATAGCCTTGTACCATGTGACCTCTGTGATCACTGACAGATTTCACTAGTAGTAAGCAATGATGTCAGAAGTGACATCTTGCCTACTATTATTCATGTGATCACTGATTGGCCAATCAGTGATCACATGATCGGGACCTCACACAGAGGTCCTGTACAGCGATCGATATTCCGCTGTGTCTGGAGGACACAGCGGGCACCAGATAACGGTGCTGCGCACTCCCAGGGAGCACGCACAGGCGGGGAACGGGGAGGACGTTTATAAACGACCACCCGACCCTGCACTGCCACCGTCCGGCCGTTTATATACATGGGCCAGATGGGAAGTGGATATTTGCCAAACATTGACTATATGGACTCTGTGCCACCTCTTGTGGACTATTTGCCAGTCATGGACACTTGCTTCTAAAGGGACAATGCCTGTTACTCAGGTATGATTACCTTATTGGCACTAAAACATCTTTGTATAGGAATTCATGTGAGAAGCTGCTTGACAAGAACTGTTCCTGCATGTTGCCTTTCTTCAGGAAAGTTACCATTAACCATTTAGTGCCTGGTCTGACGTTCCTCTCTTAAAGCAGAGAGGACCTTCAAAAAAAATTAAAAGTCGGCAGCTACAAAAACTTTAGCTGCTGACTTTTGATAAATAGACACTTACCTGTCCTCAGATCATTGGTGTGCTCACCCGAGGGGGCGCCGGATACCGTCTTCAGTCCCTGGCGCCGTCATTTTAGCTGTGGGCATCCGGCTGTGACAGCTTGCGGCTTCACAGTTGTGTGCCCACTTGGCATGCACGAGCTGCTCTGTGCACTGTGACTGGTCCTGCAGTCTTCTAGGATCCGTGCTGTGTCCCAGAAGACTGCAGGGAGGAAGGGGGGAAGAAGCACTTCTGCTTGGATCACCTAGGCCAGGAGTGTCAAACTGGCGACCCTCCAGGTGTTGCGAAACTACAAGTCCCATCATGCCTCTACCTTTTGGGAGTCATGCTGGTAACTGTGAATCTTGCAATACCTCATGGGACTTATAGTTTGGCAACAGCTGGAGGGTCACCAGTTTGACACCTGTGACCTAGGCGATCCAAGCGGACGTGGGAGCGGGTACCTGTCAAACTCAAAAATTACAGATTGGAATAAACATCCCACACTGATTAGATAAGAAGGTAAAAATGACACAAGGCTAATCCCAATCTGAAGGAACCTCCAGGAGGACCAGCCAGCAGACAGAAACAATAGGTGACACATTTAATTAACAATGGAACAAATACACAACGGTAAGCACATAACGCCTTAATAAACAGAATACAGCAAGAGGCCTCAGGATCAGGTTGTTTTGAGCTGATTATAACATCTGCTCTGAATCTAGGAGGGGGTTGAAGCAGTCAATGCTAGTTTGGGCACAGAGACCCCAAATCTGTATCCTGGTCCTCCAGTTCTCAGTCTGTGTTTTGGGGAGACATGGACTTGAATCCAAAGTAAAACTACTCCAAAAGGTCCCCCAGGCACCCACCTCCCAAAGAATAGAGCCCCCTCAACTTCATGGCCCATGGTCAGTAGGCAAGAGGTTAGCCTGCAATCTCCTCCAAAAAACCCTGTCCCAGTTGGGTCTGCCACAAGGTGTGTTACTGGCCAGATAACCAGGTGAAAACAGAGGGGAGAATCCTAAAAAAAGAAACCTAATGCTGCCACCATATCTATGGATTGATAAGCTGCAATATATTACATTTTTGTTTTGGGTTTAAAAAAGTTTTGAACAAAATAGTTTAATTTTGTCTTTTCTCGTTTCTGTATTTAGGGTTGTGTACTTTATTTCACTTATTGTTCTTTGTATTTGTGTTTTCCCTCTTATTGTGTGTTTTAAAAAGTAAAACACACAACAGTACACAAATGGAAACTTAATGAGACTAACGAGGGGCTATTTTTTGGCAAAAGAACAGATCCAGGAAAGTGGAAAGGAGCTTCTTTAACCTCCCTGGAGGTACTCCTGAGTGTAGCTCGGGGTAAAGTTTCAGCACCACAAGCAATAACCCCGAGCGACACTCGGGAATACCTTGCAGCGTTGCTCCGGGATCTGTTCTTCTCTTACCTTGTCCTGCGCTCCCGCGATGTCCCTCCTGCAGTGTCCCTGGTAATGTCCTCTGGCCGATGCCGGCATCAGTCTTCCGGGTTCCGTTCCCTGCGACGTCAGGATGTACGGGGACAGAACTGCAGGAAATTTAAAAATGTGAAAAAGTGACATTCACTAAAATCACATAGTAAAACATTACTGTATCAAAGCATTTCACATACATTTTGTCCCTCCTGCTTTGTCCTGTGCCCTGCCTGCATCTTTACTGTTCTTCCTGCCTGGAAACTGAGAAATGTCCATGGCGTCCAAAAAGCGTCCCTTTAGGTCAAAATCGTTTTTAGATCAGCTAGAGAACAGCGATAGTAAATCAGAACCACTTGCAGAATTGAGTGATAATGATTCGTAGGGAAATTCGTCATCAGACACTGAAAACAATGTTGCGACTTTTCTCAGCGATGTGCGAACTTGGCACTATATTTCAAATTTCAGTGTTTTTGGTTTGATCATATTATTGAATTCAATTTATTATTATATTATTATTTTTTATGATTATTTATTAAATTATAATTTATGATTTCGTGTTTCAAATTTTATCATACCCGGGATGTTTACTAGACTCTTTTTCGGACAGATTTCAGTGAGTTATTCCTAAAAATTACAGGCCTACAATAAAAAAAATACATATTTCCATGCAAAAAAACGTACCGCTTTGAGCACAGAAACACTGACATAATCAGACTGCTAGGGAGGTTAACCCTCAGGAGCCATTCATGGTTCTAAAGTGTAATTTTTTTTTGGCTTAATGCATTCTCCATATTAGGGTAAAAAAACTCTCCAATACATATCCTACCCAGCCCTATCCCTAAAAACTTACCTGACTCCTGTCACCGCTCCGGCTCAGTCTCACCTGCAGCACCGCCATAGGCTCCTGCTGCTGTCAGTCAGATTCCTGTGAGGATGGAGTAGGGGATTTAGCTTACTGACGCCGTGTGTGTCAATGCAAGCACACAGCCTGGCTCGGGAGCATGCATGCACAGCTGCCTCATAAGGGGGCACATGGAGGAAGAATAAGCAGAGAAAGCTGGTGGGTGACTGGCAAAGAGGAGATAAGGGACTGCGTTGTGTAATTCCTTTGCACAAACCAGGTGAGTGTAACCTTTATTTTATGACAAAAAATTACCTTTAGTATTACTTTAAAAAAATCTTAATTTTGTATTATCCTTTGGCTTTTTGCCAAAGGGGTCAAATTTTGCGGACATTTTGCTGGAATGTCTGCAAACGTAACTTTGCTCTCCTAAACTCATCATCTCCCTGTTCCAGTGGCTGACACTCGGGTTGTGGTGTCACTATACTGAATCCAGAATAAGGCTTTTATGGAGCAGTTAAGCAGTACCGACTAACAGGGAACTTCCAGGTTTCAAAAGTATTTTTCCAGGACGCAAATTCAAAATCCCTTTCTTTTTGAAATAAAGGGGAGTTGGTAGTTACATTGTTCGTCATCAGATCAGCCCAGATTTTATTTTGCGTATGATTTATGCAAGGAGTCAGCTTCTGGGAAGAGCACATAGTGGGAAGTCCTCTTGTAATTGTTCCCATATAACAGAGGAGCGTTGTACGGTGTGATGACTTCACGTTGGGAGCAGCACACCATTCCAGGGCTTCCTGATTCTTACATTTCCTTCTGTGACCTCACAGCCAGAAATACTCACCCACCCTTAAAGAAAACAGCCCAGCCAATAAGGGGTGGGTGGATTCAACTCTCGCCGTTCTATATTTAGAAACCACATACAGAAACTTCCCCTACGTCACCAGGGAGGACCACTCCATCTCCAACATAAAGCAAAACTCTAGCCTTGTTTAAAAACAAAACTAACCTCCAAGTCAGCTCTATGCATTGCTAAGACTGTAGGAGGGTACCAACCTGCTTCTGTCCTGTAGGTGTCAAAGCAAACCTCCAAGTCAGCTCTATGCATTGCTAAGACTGTAGGAGGGTACCAACCTGCTTCTGTCCTGTAGGTGTCAAAGCAAACTTGTACTGAGAAAAAGTCGTAGGTTGAAAATGCTTGTCTGACATGCTGATCCATGGGCTTCAATACTTTCTAGGTCACAGACAAGAATTCTGAGCTCTGATTATTTGCTGATTCACTTGTAACCGCATTGAAGGCAGACAGAGCCAGGCAACCAGCATTTTCATCAGGAGAGGTCATGCTGATTCACAGAGTTGAAGAAATATTGAAGCACCAGTTTCTCTTTAGATGGACTGTAGGCAGGGGCGGACTGACCATTTGGAAACTCGGGCATGGCCCCTGGTACCTTTTTCATAGGCTTTTTTGAGTTTGGGCAAGGACACAGGGGCCCCATGATCCCCTATTGCCCGGGAGCCCCATGAGTTGTCAGTCTGCCCCTGACTGTAGGCATGAACTTTCGCACTACCATTGCATCGGTACACTACTGCATTGCACGCTAGCGCACCGTAATGTGTAGCCCCATTGCACAACTACACCTGTGTTACAGCACCATCCATTCTTCTATCTAGCTAGCTATCTCATTTAACCCCTTACAGCAGAAATACTGCTACAGGGCGGGAGGGCTGTGCAAAATCATGTATATATAAGTGATTTTGTATTTCAGGGTAGGAGGTGCGCGTGCGCCTTACCCGCGCCGCCATTGGCGGCTTCAGCTGCCGATCACTGGGTCCTGGTCAGTGATTCCCCATCGGCAACCGGCTATCGCCGAGTATCACTGACGGGGGAGAGACCTGTATGTAAACAATACAGATCTGTCCCCTGTCAGCTCCAGAACGCTGTTTTGTATGGCTCTGCATAGCAGTGCCATACAAAGCAAAGTGCTTACACTGTAAAACACAGCACATAGTAAAACAGTACACAGTTAACCCTTTGATCACCCTAGATGTTAACCCTTTCCTGCCCAGTGTCATTAGTACAGTGTCAGTGCTTTTTATTAGCACTGATCACTGTATTAGTGTCACTGGTGATGTCAGTGACAGTTAGTCAGTTCCCACCCAGTGTCAGAATGCCCGCCGTAGTCCCGCAGTCCTGAAATAAGTTGCTGATCGCAGCCATTACTAGTATAAAAAAAATTGGAGTATATATACCACAATTTGTAGATGCTATAAATTTCAAGTAAACCAATTAAATTACATGTATTGGGATTTTTTTTTAGCAAAGACATAGCATTTTGACCTAATTTAATGACTAAATTTAATTTTTTTATTTTTTTTACGTGACATGTGTAATAGCAAAAAATCAAAAATATAGTTTTTTTCTCAAAATTGTCAGTCTTTTTTTGTTTATAGCGCAAAAAATAACAAATGTAGAGGCGATGAAATACCACCGAAAGAAAGCTCCATTTAAAAAAGGACATAACTTTCATTTGGGTGCAGTGTTGCATGACTGCGCAAACGTCAGTTAAAGTAACACTGACAGTGCGTGAGGAGAGGAGAGCCAGTAAGCGGCATTTCCCAGGGGGGCATGTACACTGATAATCAGGGCACTGATCATCAGTGCCCTGATGACCAGTGTAGCCCCATCAGTGACGCCAATAGTGCCCATCTGTGCTGGCTTTCAGTGACCATCTGTGCTGGCTTTCAGTGACCATCTGTGCTGGCTTTCAGTGCTCATCAATGCTGGCTTTCAGTGCCTCCTCAGTGATGCCTGTCAGTGCCCATCAGTGATGCCTGTCAGTGCCCATTAGTGCTGCCTATCAGTTCCCATCAGTGCAGCTTATCAGTGCCACCTATCAGTGCCCATCAGTGCAGCCTCATCAGCGCACATTAGTGAAGGAGAAAAACAGAAACTAAGAAACACATTTTTTTTTCAAAATTTTTGGTCTTTTTTTGTTTGCTTTGCAAAAAATAAAACCCCCAGTGTTGATTAAATACCATAAAAAAAATCTCTATTTGTCTCAAAAATATGATAAAACTTTTGTGTGGGTACAGTGTTGCATGACCGCACAATTGTCATTCAAAGTGCAACAGCTCTGAAAGCTGAAAAGTGGCCTTGGCAGGAAGGGGGTAAAAGTGCCCGGTAGGCAAGTGGTTAAAGCTTGTAGAATGAGTTTTCATTCTCTCCTGATGGTCCTATGAGACTGCAGGACCCCTGACCCTCTGTCTGAACAGTGCTGATTGACCCTGTGCTGATCACATGCACCCCCCTCCTCCCAAAAGGAACTCTCTAGCAATACACACCAAACTGGGCATGTGCATGTTTCCCCCAAGGCTCTGTTCTATCAGGAGATGGATTAGGGACAGTAGAAGAAGGGGAGGATCAGAGAAGACAGGATCAAACATCCTTTTTACACAATGCAGAGAATTAACCCCTTAGGTTCCACAGTGAGTATAACAAGCATGCTTTACTGCATATACAGACTGATTTTACTGTTGTGGGTGTAGTAACACTTTAAGCACAGAAACATCGGCGGATGACACATATTTGCAGCCTCTGGGCAAGAAATCCCACCCTATTACCACCACACATATGTGTTACACAGGCAGCAACAGGTTAATAATAACAATATGCTAACTACTAATGTAGTTTTGTGAAGGAAGAGGGTGGGTAGATGCTGTGTTATGTTTCCATTGATGAAGGTTTTAGTGTATTTTAGAATATGACAATTAAAGTGGTTGTAAACCCTTACATATACCCAATGAAATGACTTGCCTCCGGAGATACAGAGAAATGACCCGAATCCTCCTACATAAGCTATATCTGTTTATCTGAAGTCTTCTCTTCTCTACAGCCGATCAAAGTGCTGCATTTATAAAGCTTGTCTTAGAGTTCAGAAAAAAGGGGGCGGATAGCTGAAATTCACTCTGCAGATCTCAGTGAGATGAGCCCCGATCACTAATTAAAGAGAAGAGACACACTCCCCTTCACATAGCTCACAGGAACAGAGCTGAGGCTGTCAATCTGATGGAGCTCCCTCCCCTGTCACCTTTTTTTCTCTTGGTGTCAGGAAAACTTGTCAGAGGTGAGTCATGCTGATAGCAGAGGAATGAAGCAGCAGACAGAAATGATACTTAGTGCTTTTAATTGAGACAAGTACACACCATAGAGGGATATGCTTTGTTCATATTTCATGTCTGAGGTTTACAACCACTTTAAGGGCTTTTTTCACCCCGGTATGTCACCATACTATCCAATTGTTATCTTGACAATCCAAAGCTAGGTAGTAGGAAGGTTAGGCCTAGGTCACACTGGCAATTCTTCAGACAAAACTCTCCACTGAGAGAAGCACTCTGAGTCCCCACACCTTCTCTTGTAGCGTTTTGCTCTCATTGGTTGAACAAGTGAGTTGGCGCATTGTCGCCGTTCCCTGGCTAGGAATTGAGATTCTGTAGTGTTTAGACTAGGGAGGATGCAACTTTCATTAAGTGAAGTGAGAGTTTCATCTCGCCAACAGCATAATGTACAGTTGTGACAGGTTTATTTGTCCTTCAGCATGCCTGAAGATCAACGCAACATAAGAGCATGGAACCTCTTTACAGCAGAATTAGTGGAGATTAATGATTCAGGGTGGAACTTAACATTAGCTGTTCAAAACCCCTTTAACTGCTTCTCAATCACCCTATAGCAAAAATACTGCTACAGGGTGGTAGGGGTGCGCAAACTCACGCATATATACATGATTTTGCATTCCCAGGTAAGTGGTGCGCACAAGCCGCGTGCGTGCCCTACCCACATCGCCATTCGCACCCGTGGCTGTCAATCACCGAATACTCGCCGTCGCCCAGTGATTTCCGAGGATCTCCAACAGGGAGGAGAACTGTTTTGTTTACTAGCAGTTCTCCTCCTTGTCAGCTCTGGCATACTACTTTGGATGGCTGTGCACAGCACAGCCATCCAAAGCAGTGTGATTTCAGTGAAGCACACTGACACAGCCCCATAGTAAAACACTCCCAGCACACAGTTAACCCTTTGATTGTCCCTCATGTTAACCCCTTCCTGCCCAGTCCCATTAGTACAGTGGTAGTGCTTTTTTTTTAGCACTGATCACAATATTGGTGTCACTGGGGATGTCAGTGACACCAAGTCAGTTTCCCCCAGTTTCAGAATATCTGCCGCAGTCCCCCTATAAGTTGCTGATCACCGCCATTACTAGTAAAATTGGAAAAAAGGAATCCCAGTATGTATACCGCCATTGCTATTATAAATAAAAAATAAAAAATCCCAGTATCTATACCGCCATTTGTAAACGTTATAACTTTCACGTAAACCAATTAATTTACACGTATTGTGATTTTTTTTCTTAGCAAAGACGTGGCAGAATACATTTTCGCGTATATTTATGACGAAATTTGATTTTTTAATTTTTTTTACTGGACATGTTTAATAGCAAGAAGTCAAAAATATTGTTTTCTCTCAAAATTGTTGGTCTTTTTTTTATAGCTCAAAATATAAAAACGCACATGCGATCAAATGCCACCAAAAGAAAGCTCCATTTGTGGGAAAAAAGGACATAAATGTAATTTGGGTGCAGTGTTGCATGACCGAGCAATTGTCAGTTAAAGTAATGCAGCGCCATAACGGAAAAAATGGCCTGGTCAGGAAGGGGGGTAAATCCTCTGGAGGGCAAGTGGTTTAACTTCCTTAGCTTGAAATAAAAGGTTTGGTACCCAGTTCCTATTTTCCTCCTTTGCAGCATATCCTTCTCAGGAGCAATACAGGTGCTCTTAAAAGCGCGTTATTTTACACTAGCCCCTACTGCGTTTTGTAAATGCTTTCTCTTCCTCATTGCTGTATTTGATCAGCTCAGTTGCCCCGCAGACTCCCGTTCCTTCTGCAGCAATAATCAATAGGATCCTGCGAATTATGTGCAATTAAGATAACTGCCTGATGAATAAGTAATCATGAAATGCGCACAGCTTCCTTCTGAAGCGAGAGGCAGAAAAACCAATTTCATGGCCAATTTTTACCATCAAAGTGTGATTTCTCCATTCACAAGGAAGCATCCTGAAGAATTCTAATTGGGCTGTGAGAATAAATAAAACAACTCATATTCCCTCTGCAGTATAAAATAACTTATTTTCTGTTGGATTCAGGAGCAGAGTTCACATGACGATAGACGAAACGTGGGTAATCCTCTCAGCTAGCGGTAGGGAAGGAGCTAAGATTCAATTTGCAAGACGGATGTTTGCTATCTACGAGACATACTATATAGTAAAGTAGTATAGGGGTCTCATTGGGGAGCCTGGACTTCACCCATGTACAGGGGCGGACTGACAACTCATGGGGCCCCCGGGCAATAGGGGATCATGGGGCCCCTGTGTCCTTGCCCAAACTCAAAAAAGCCTATGAAAAAGGTACCAGGGGCATCTCATGGGGCCCCCTACTGACCCCGGGCCTTCGGGCAGTGCCCCAGTTTCCAAATGCTCAGTCCGCCCCTGCCCATGTAGGATGGATACCTTGGGACTGTCCACTACTGACACCTGGGCTGTTGATAAGAGGGTACCACCAGTCCTCCTGTACTGGGCCCATTCCAGCAGATGTCAGATGTGGGTTACTGGAACTGATCCCCTTTATGGCTCCCTCTGCAGTAGCTGAAAGGTGGCTTCTTGATCCTTGGATCGGTTCCAGTAATTGCCCCCCGTGCACCCAACACCCTCCCTGTGCACCATACATTTCTTCCTGCTGCCCAGGCACTTCTTTGTGCCCTTACTCCCACAGTGCTCCTGACTTCCAGTCTCTCCTCCTCACCGACACCTGCAAGCACAATAGGATCCTTCAGGATGGAAAGTGGGGGAAGGGTCCAGTAAGTATACATTTCCCAGCCCCTTCCTTTCCCGAATGAACACAATGAGTGATCTGTACCTATCACTCACTGTGTTCATTCATAATTGAAGCATAGTAAACTGTGATTTTTTTGAGGGAGGGGGAGAAGAACTGTTAGGTTACCTGTATAGGGCCCCGTGAATTCTAACAGCAGCCCTGACTGACACCCACTCCATGAAAAGGGATTTTTGATTAGTAGAGGGTCCAGAGGATTGTGGGTTGAGATTCCACACATTCATTGATGGAATGTATTATCTAAACTAAACCGTTTTAGAGAGGCACATGGGGCTTCCTAGTTGTCTGGCTAAAGCAACTGGGTCCAGTATGGTTTGAGTCACTGACCTGGATCACATACTGTATGTACATCTGTAAAGTCATAGTAAAGTCAGATATCCTAATCTGCATGCTTGTTCCAGGTAAAAAGCACAACATATGGAAACAAGAGGGGAAACGTGACAGCCAAGAAACTAGCAGAATGAGAAGTGCCAATGGCAGCCTCCATAGTGTAAAGAAGTATCAATTCTTTATAAGGTATTGCCTTGATATAAAAGAGAGAATCCTTCCTCACAACCCCTTCTCCGTACATTCCCCACTGGATCTCATTCATTTACAGACTGGAAGACTTTGGCCTAGGAACAGAAAGGGACTTTCCATAAATGACATTAACATGGACATATGAAGGGGTAATTAGGACCCCCACACCAGTTTACAGATCAGATTAGTTAGCATACTTAAGATAAATCTACTAGCCATTTTAAAATGTCACAAAATGTCCACTGATAGCAGAATACCTTTTACTATGTTTCACTATAATAATATTTTTCTAAGTTTTTGTTTCCAGGACACCTGACTTCAATCCTAAGCCCACCAACTGCCACCACACTTTCCAATGAAAACGCCTAAATAAGGGCATTCTCGCAGGACAGGAGGATGGTAGGTAGCCTTACCCCAGTAACAAATTGAAACTAGTTTCAGAGAGACACACAGAGGGTTGTTTTTGGCCAACAAATGTAACAGCATGTAGGCAGGTGCAGGTTTCCTCTCCATCTTGTAACTGTGCCTTTATTGCAGATGGAGTCTGTTGGTGGAATAGTACCCTTGTGGACTATGTTTCAGAGAAGCCGGCCATCCATTTGAAGGCTACAACTCCTGGGGACCTCAGGCAGCGATCTTGATGGGGAACCTTATATATAGGGTCAGCTGTGTCATTCGAGAGCGCCTGGAGTGTATGGTAGGTCAAGGACAGAGACCCTGCTGGTGAAGGAAAGTGATTAGTGCAGGGAAAGGCTCCTGTGGAGTAGGGTCAGAACAAGGACAATGCCTACCTAGAAGAAACATCACCGTACCCAGAACAGCAGAGTGAGGTTCTTCCCAGCAGTATTACAGTGCCTCTCTGGTACACTGCAACCTGCCACCCCTTCAGCAGAAGCCATCCTCCAGTAATACAGGCCCTAGCCTGGTGACATTGTATAAATACCAATTACTATATTACCTTATAGCAGTGCCTGCAAAAACATGTCTATATTCATTAACACTAACCTACATACAATCTGATAAATCATGAACTGTGTGTGTGTTCTCTCCCTGATTGGGTACTGCCTACAAACAGCCATCTTAGGGTAGGGTATTTGCTTACAAGCATATGTTAGCAACAAAACGTTTTGAGTAGGGTGATGTGACTTCATCACGTAGGCTAAGTGCATAAGGACACAAATGGATGATAGTGTTTTCCTGTGAATTTTACATAAAAATAATTTACACTCTTCAAAGCTCCATTTATACTGTATATTCACATATGAGTTGCGAAGATTCTGCCATTTGGAAAGGACATGCAACAAGTGAAGGTAGAGAAGAGAGACAGCAGCGCCACTCTAAGTGTAGACATTAAAATAAGGCAGATTAAATGGTAAAATTGCACTCACATAGATAGGTAACAGGTAGGAATGTCAAGTGATGGAGGTCCAGTGGGAGCATCAGGTTCTTTAGCTGCACTCTGGGTGTTTTCCCGCCGCTCCTGTGGTGTCCAGGGCTCGGGAAGTAGCAGAGGGGTGCAGGAAGGCTCCCAGGAATGATGTCACCACATGGACCGGGTTTTCCAAGATTGTGCGCATTCCCCGAGCCCCAGACACCACCAGAGGACCTGATGCTCCCACTGGACCTCCATCACTTGGCATGCCTACCTGTTACCTACCTATGTGAGTGCAATTTTACCATTAAATCTGCCTGATTTTAACCATCTACACTTAGAGTGGTGCTGCTGTCTCTCTTCTCTACCTGCATTAGGAGTATCTACAAGCTCTTACAGCCGACTGACTCCTCTGACAAGTCCATACTACTACAAGACCCGCACTACAGATGGATTTGGCCACCACCTCCACATGGACCTTCTACTAACTGATGGTCCATCCCCAAACGCACAGAGGGTAGATGCGTCTTAGCGCTCCCTCCCCCCACTCACCATGCAACAAGTGAAGAAGCTGAAGTGTCTGGGGGGGTAAAGAGAACCATATAATACAAAGCCTGTAAGACCTCCTTAGCAAAAAGGGGTCATTATAATCTGGTTAATGTGTTCACAAGTGGACTGGAATTGCATTACCGTTAGTTTGCAAGGGAATCAGTCACTTTGGTTAAAGCTGAAGTTTAGGTTTGGATATTTTTGCAAAGTTACATTGTTGTAGCTTGGAACAATGTAAGTGTAAGTATGCATGTGCCGTATCTGGCTGACTTTCTGATAAAACTGCCCATACAGTAGATAGAGCAAGTTTCTTTCCTGCAATCACAGCTAGATTCCCTCATCAACACAGACAGTGTAGACAAGGGGGTCCTTCCATCCGAGCCATTGTGTTCTCCTGGTGGGAAAGCTGTCCCTGCTGGGAGAACACAATGATTATTGCTAGCAGTAGGGATGCACCGAAATTCCGGTGGCCGAAACAGATCAGCCGAAAATAGCCCTATCGACATTTTGCTGATATGAAAATGTGAGCCAATACAGGTGCCGATAATTGCGTCCCGAGGGGCAGACTGATTATTTGGCCAGTTTTGGGGGGGATGTGTGTATTGCAGATGGGGGGGCGGTGGAGAAAGGCAGAAGAGGAGGTAAGCAGTGTATACAGTGAGGCAGCAGTGTATACAGACAGGCTCCCTCACTTGCCGCCACCAAATGTCATTGTCGATTTTTAACACAATTGTCGGCTCTTATTGTCTTATTATTTGGCCAGTTTTGGGGGGGATGTGTGTATTGCAGATGGGGTGGCGGTGGGGAAAGGCAGGAGAAGAGGTAAGCAGTGTATACAGTGAGGCAGCAGTGTATACAGACAGGCTCCCTCACTTGCCGCCACCAAATGTCATTGTCGATTTTTAACACAATTGTTGGCTCTTATTTTCTTCATTTTATAGCTCAGAGAAGGAGCTGTCATTCATCCTGCCGCTAAAGTATACAAAGGGGCGGGGTCATCTAGTGACATTGCCCAGTGACCCCACCCCTTTGTTTACTTTAGCGGTGGGGCAAATGACAGCTCCTTCTCGGAGCTATAAAGTGAGGGAGCCTGTCTGTATACACTGCTCCTCTCCTGCCCCCTCCTTGCACACACTGCCCACCCCCTACAAAGAGGACCTGTCACTTATATGCCATCGTATAGGGGATTATTGGTCCTCTATGTGATAGCAGTAAAATCATAGGTTAAATTAAAAAATAAAAACACATTAAAAGTAAAAAAAAAATAAAAAAAATTTGAGCCTCTCCACCCCCACATACGGACATTTCGGTTTTGAATTTCGGCTAAGTGCATTCTGAATTTTCGATTTCAGTTTCAGCACCAGAATTTTCATGTGCACCACTAGCTAGCAGCTATAACAGCCACTAGCGATAATCGCATGTAAAATCTGGTTGTACCCAAGTTGTTCGATCAATCAACTTAAGTATTTTCAGCTTTCCCATACATGGTTCAAATCTGGGCTGGTTCCTGCAAAACCGACCCAGATTCGAACCATCTTTGGCTGGCCTTAGTGAACACAGCGGGTTGCTTGCTTGGCACATGCGTTCATTCAAAGAATACTTTGCATTTCCTCAATGACTGCAAAGCATTCTCTGACTGGACAAAGTGAAGATTCTGACCTCAACGCCTTGCCTCTCCATCTCATTCAATCAGAGAACACTTTGCATTCTTTGAGTCCTGGGTGAGTGCACAGAGGCAGCTATGTGGCAGATACCCTGTACAAAAGTCTTAATCGAAAATGGAAGGCTAGTAGTCTCTGGAACAAGATCTGACTCTTGAGCTTATTAGGGCCAAGTGCTATTTCAGGCCTGATTAAAAATACTGTATGTTGAGCATTTTCTGGGATTAATACTTCTTTCCCTGCACCAAGCATGTGTGTCTTCCATGTTTGAAGTAGACCTTGCGGACTTTCTGTGAGTGCACAGAGGCAGCTATATGGCAGATACCCTGTACAAAGGTCTTAATCAAAGAATGGAAGGCTAGTAGTCTCTGGAACAAGATCTGAACCTTGAGGGTATTAGGGCCAAGTGCTGTTTCAGGCCTGATTGAAAATAGTGTATGTTGAGCATTTTCTGGGATTAATACTTCTTTCCCTGCACCAAGCATGTGTGTCTTCCATGTGTGAAGGAAGACCATGTGAACTTTCTGGCTTTTAACTTCATGGGAATCACCAATTCAAAGAGCCCCCTGTCGTTGCAATGCCATTAAAGCCAGCAGCAGTAAAGCCATATGGTAAACCGGTTCTTGAGACAGAAGATCCTGAAAATCTGTAAGAGCACACATCCATCTGGGCCAGTCTAGAGCTATGATTATCATGGAATGTCCTCCATCTATCTCGTTCTTGCAGTTCCCTGTACCAATAAGGTGTTTAGGTCTCCTTCTTTACCTGTCAGGCTGGCATCCATTGTGAGGATCTTCTAAGTGATCAGTAGGATTTCTCCTACTCCTAAACTGGATTCTCAGAGCCACCAGGCCAGAGATAACCTGTTCCTTGGTGTCAGAAAAATTTGTTTTCTAAGAGGCAGAACTGATTTGCCCCACGAGCAAAGGATGATGAGTTTTGGGGTTCTGGAGTTCAACTGGTTAAACAGAACTGCCACGAAGGAGGCTACCATCCCCAGGACTCTCACGCAGAAGGGAAGAGTCAGGCAACTCCAGGATAAGACCCAGATACTCCAAGGGATGGCCCCAAGCTAACATGTGAGGGTTCGGGATCCAGCAAAACTCTTTCAAGGTGTGAATTATCAATGCCACAGCATTGGTCGGAATTTGTACCAACTGCTCCCTCAACTGGGGAGGGCCCTGGGAGTGTAATAAGGTGAACAGAGGGGCCAGAACTTTGTGCACTTGGCATGTAGAACAGGCCAAAGGCACGGCTACAAGCTGGAAGTGTTGTCTGTTAATCAAGTATTAAATCCTGCCCACAAGGAGTGTGCACAAGATACAAGACAACATTGGATTTCTGGCACACACAAAAAAGATTTCAATTGTATAATTAAAGTGTATAGATACCCCAAACATTTTCCAGGTCTGGATAGAGTGAAGAAGAGTAAAATCCCTGTCAATTATTTTTTTTCCTTTCTCTGTCCCATTGGGAAGATTTCCCTTCACTTCCTGTCAGAGAAACTAAACAGTAAGTGAGAGAAAATCTGTACAAAGTGAGGGGAATGTTCCTACTAGACAGTTGTCCCGATTGCAAGATTACCCCTCTATTTCTTTTTTGGGAATTTCTGTAAAAATGTGGATTTCCCGTTAATTTCTGTTTCAGTAACAGTGGTCACCAGGACAAATAGGGTGACTCTCCCCACCAGGGACTCTGGCAGCAATAAAAGCATGATGGGGGTTCTAACACTCCTGATTCTATAAACTAAAATAAAATGTTTGGGCTATACATACACTTTAACCACTTGCCAACCACACTATAGCCGAATGATGGCTACAGCGCGGTTGTCCAGTTCTGGAAGGGCGTCATATGATGTCCTCCCAGAATGCGCTCTCCCACGTGCCCCCAGTAGCGCACACCCAGCTGTGTCCAGACACAGCTGATCACATGATGAGGTAAAAGGCCAATCATAGTTGCCTTTTACCATGTGATCAGCTGTGTCCAATGACACAGCAGATCACAATGTAAATACAGTTGTCGGTTATCGGCAGCACTTTCCTCACGCTGTCACAGCGGGAGAAAAGTACTGCAGATAACCGGCAAATGACCGGCATCTGCATCGATGATCAGTGCCCTGATGATCAGTGCTCAGCAGTGCCTCCCACCAGTACCTATCAGTGCCCAGCAGTTGCATCCATCAACTGAAAGTTGAAAATTGGCCTGGACATGAAGGGGGTAAAAGTGCCCGGTAGGCAAGTGATTAACAAATACAAGGTAGCAACTGAGAGAAGTTCATTCCCAACCTGATGATAATTAAGTATTTACGTGTATGTCTGTATTTTTTTTGTTTATGTATGTATTTATGTGCAGCGACTGCCCCACATACATTTACTGCAGCAGGGTGGTCGTTGTGCGCTGGATCACATATCTGGTATGTTATCAGCGCTTCCAGGTAGGGCTCACGTGCCTGCTTGCTGCCCTGGCTGTGCTGTGATTTGTTACAGCACAAGCTGATCAGAGGGTCCAAACCAATGATTGGTTGCCGGGATCTGCTTATCAGCTCCGTGATTCACGGAAGAAAGCTCTGTGTTGGTAAACAACACAGAGCACTGTACACTGACAGGCGATCTTGCAAAGCAAGGGAAAAAAAATAACAAGATCGCTTAGTAAAAACAGCACACTGTACAGATAATACACATAGTTAGGCACACATTTAACCCCTAGATGTTAACCCCTTCCAAGCCAGTGTCATTAGTACAATAACAGTGTATGGTATTATCACTGGTTACTTTATTAGTATTGGTGGTGATGTCAATGTCAGTTAGTGCATATTTTCAGTTGAGTTTTTATAATTTTGGCTAATTTTAATAAAAAAAATACCACCAGTGGTTATGAGAAGAGCACTGTATATCCTCTTCTTTTTTGAGAATTTTTTGAGCATACATGAACACTTGTTAGGCACACAGTTAACTCCTTGATTTCCCTTAGATGTTAACCCCTTTCCAGCCAGTGCCAGTATCTTCCTCTCTAGCTCCCTCATCACCTCCTCCCACGCTCTCCTCTAGGACTACTCCAGAGCCTCTCCCATCCTCTGGAACTCCCTACCACAGTATGTCCGGTCAGCCCCCACCCTGTCTGCCTTTAGGCTATCTATGAAAACTCACTTATTCAGGGAAGCCTACCTCACCTCCACCTAAGAACTGTACTTGAATCACCTCCACCAGATCATCCCCTGCAGTTATCACCTTTTGTATCATCTCCCCCTTCCTTTAGATTGTAAGCTCCATGAGCAGGGCCCTCACATTCCTTCTGTACTGAAATGTATTGTAATTGTACTGTCTCCCTTATATTGTAAAGTGCTGTGCAAACTGTTGGCGCTATATAAATCCTGTATAATAATAATAATAGTACAGTGACAAAGCATATTATTAGCACTGACCTCTGTATTAATGTCACTGGGGATGTCAGTAGCAGTTAGTTAGTTCCCCCCAGTGTCAGATAGTGTCAGATTACCCACCACACTATCGCAGTCCCATTATAAGTTGCTGATCACCACCATTACTAGTATAAAAACAAATAAATAAATAAAAATTCCAGTAAAAATACCATAGTTTGTATAACTTTCCCGCAAACCAAATAATATACACTTATTGAGTATTTTTTACCAAAGACATGTAGCATAATACATTTTGGCCTAAATTCATGAAGAAATTAGATTTTAAAAAAATTGTATTGGATATGTTTTATAGCAGAAAATAAAAAAAATATTGGAGTTTATTTTTCAACATTTTCTGTCTTTTTTCATTTATATAATAAATAATAAAAAACCCATTGGTGATCAAATACCAGCATGTACAGTGTTACATGACCATGCAGTTATCAGTTAAAGTAGCACAGTGCTAAATAACAAAAAATATCCTGGTCATGAAGGGGGTAGAAACTTCCAGAGGGCAAGTGGTTAATAAATACTGCAGAAAGCCAGAATATTTCGAGAATCTGAACACAGTGCTGGATCTCCTTTCTATATATAAATATATATATTTTTTACCATTAAAAGTAGGCCTACACTTTAATTACATTTTTTATTGCATAGATATTTAATCTGCTCTCCCCAAACATTCCTGGAGGTCAAGATGGTCATGAGTGATTTTAATCTGTCAGCATTGTTATTTACAACAACATATATCAATAAAAAAGAGGAATGTCTGCCCATGTGGGAGGATGCATCCCAATATAAAGCGTGCTAACTCCTCCTGGCGAGGGAGATGGTTCACTCCGGTCAAGAATGTGAACACAATCTTCTTGCTGGCAGTAAGAACATTCCACAGATTGAAAGGTAAATTGTATATATGAAACAATATGACATTAGCCTTTTTGATGTTCGACATAGAAAATGGTTGCAATACAGCAAAAAGCCTATGTCAAGAATAATAACTGCACTGATGAAAAATATATATTGTGGATGGTGTATATGTGTCACCTAGTTTCCTGGGTCTCCGTCATTTATGACGGGCAGGGGCGGACTGATCTTTTGGAAACTCGGGCACTGCCCGAGGGCCCGGGGTCAGTAGGGGGCCCCATGAGATGCCCTTGGTACCTTTTTCATAGGCTTTTTTCAGTTTGGGCAAGGACACAGGGGCCCCATGATCCCCTATTGCCCGGGGGCCCCATGAGTTGTCAGTCCGCCCCTGATGACAGGTAAAGAGAAAATAAACTTGCATACCTCTCAACTGTCCCAGTTTCTGTGGGATTGTCCTGGCATTTGAGCTAAATCCTGGGGTCCCATGCACTCAATCTGTTTTCTGGTACTGGGTCCTGGAACGCTCATTCCAGCATCCAGTGCCTGTGAAATGACTATATACCAGACAGAATGGGTGGGATTTTAATTATGCATCTAATAGTGAAAACAACAAGCAAGTAAAATTTATACAAAATTTTATTACAAAATTCCTTATTTACCACCTCAGCTTCGGAAGGTTTTATCCCCTTCATGACCAGACCATTTTTTGCTATTCAGCACTGTGCTATTTTAACTGGCAATTGCATGGTCATACAACACTTTACCCACTGGGTGTTTGATTTTTTGCGATATAAATGTAAAAAAAATGGAAATTTTGAAAAAAAAAACACATTTTTTTACTTTCTGCTATAAAACATATCCAATAAAAATTAATTTTGGCCAAGATGTATTGTGCTATATCTTTGATAAAAAAAAAAAATCACAAAAAGTGTATATTGTTTGGTTTGCGTGAAAGCTATAGCTTCTACAAGACGATATATTTGATTTTTTTTTTATACCAGTAATAGCGGTAATCAGCGAATTATAATGGGATTGTGATGCACGGTGAGCAATCTGACACTAACTGCATGGGGGGGGGGTTAACTGATTAACTGCCACTGACATCAACAGTGACATTAATATAGTGATCAGTTCTAATTCAGGTATACCTCGGTTTACGAACACCTCAGTTAATGTAATTTTCGGTTTACTAATGAAAATCCTTTGAAAATAGTGGCTCGGTTTACAAACTTTTTCGCAATACGAACGGATTAATTTGTTTTCAATGCATTTACATCATGTCCCTGTACAGTATTATATCTTTAGAGTGCACTTTATAAAGAGTTTTGAACAGATAAGACTTTTTTTTACTTTTTTCTGACCTCCGGAATGGATTAATTGGTTTTCAATGCATTTACGATTTTTTTTCACAATACGAATGGATTAATTGGTTTTCAATACATTTATGAATTAATTTTGAATCATGTCCCTGTACAGTATTTATGCCTTTAACGTGCACGTTATAAAGAGTTTTGAACAGATAAAAGACTTTTTTTTAAACTTTTTTCTGACCTCCGAAACGGATTAATTGGTTTTCAATGCATTCCTATGGGAAACCGCGTTTCGGTTTACAAATTGTTTGCAATACGAAAAGCCCGCAGAACAAATTAAATTCGTAAACCAAGGTAAGCCTGTACTACACACAGTCATTGTACTAATGACACTGGCTGGGAAGGGGTTGACATCTGGAGGGATCAAGGGATTAAATGTGTCCCTAACAATGTGTGTAATGCATGCTGCTTTTATTAACAGATCTCTTTGTTTCTTTTTCCTGCTCTGCAGGAATAAGAAACAGAGAGATTGTTCCCTCTGCACAGAGCCCTGTGTTGATTGTCAACGCAGGGCAGTGAGCTGTGATTGGACACAGCCGATCAGTAGGTCCTGGCCAACAATCATTGGCCAGGTCTTGCTGACAAACTCCAGCTGTGTACAATCACAGCGGGTGTCGGCGGGTGGCGCACATGCGCATGCCCTAAACCCGGAAGCAGGCAACGATGTAGCAGTACATCGCTTTGCCTGCACGGGCTGCCTGTCCGCAGTACATTGTGGGTGGCCTGTCCTAAAGTGGTTAAAAGAGCCCATAGGGTATTTACAAAGAACAGGCATTGAAACACAATACACCATATAAAATGTAATAGAGAGCGCAATGAGGTCAGTGTACTGGTCTCTGCGTTTTGTGTGTTTTTAGGTTGACTGATCCACAACTCCAATAGTGTCCCTCCCTGATGCCGTCTTTTCTGATGTCCTCTCTGTATGGTAAAGGTGAACCTCACGAAAGCAGATAAATCCAAGTTGGCACCAAACCCGCCAATGACTTCTAATTGCCCTCGTATTATTGGCCTATAATCCAGGTGGCCTCATTATTCTCCACTACTAAGAAGCAACACATCTTTGTCACCCATCTAATGATTAGGTTTTGAAGGTCACCTTTCTGCTTTCTCCACCTGAAGACTCCTTCCTACTGTCCTCAATTCCACTACATAAGGACTAATTGTTCTTTAATCTAGGAAACGAACTGGGAGGACTAAGTACTCTCCTTGAGATAACACAGAAAGTGTGCACAGGACACAGGACAGCTCTGAATTTGTGACTAAAGCTGGCCATAGATGGATCAAAATTTGGTCAGTTCAACAGGGTCTAGCTGAATTATGATCCATGTGTAGTCTTTCCTGTTCAACAGAAGTCAATCATTATATCAACTTCTGAAGAAGGGGAATGTTCGAAAATGTTCGTCAATCAGTGGCTGCAGCCAATTGGTCATAACCACTGATCAGTGTCTTCCGACAGCAGAGAGTCCAGCTGTCAGAATATAATATCCCAACAGAGGGGGGATTCCTCCCTCCACCTTGCTATGGTGGATTGAGGAATCTGTTTGCTTTTTTTCATTTATATTTTTCAGTGGTGAATGGTTCAACTTTCAATGGTGAATTAAACAGACCAAAAGGTAGCAAACAAGGGAAGTTCATTGTTTGAATTTACATACACTTAATTATATGTACACTTATGCAGAAGTGCTCAACCCTTTGAAGAGTGAGGGCAAGTTTGGTGATTTGGTAACCGGTCATGGGCCACAATGAAATAAAATGGTTCAGAATTTAAATTTAAAAATTTTGAACAGTATAATGAGGATTTTCCTTCTGCTGCCACTGAATGCTGGCTGGGAGGGAGAGGAGGAGAAATCGGCTTACAGCAGTTGTAGGAAGAAAATGGAGAGGATTGGTTCCTTTATATGCTGCCTCCGCTGCCCCTTCTGTCCAATTGTAAAACAGAATGTGGGAGATAGGCCGCACGGGCCCCCTGGAGCATTGGGTAGTGTTGCCATTGCGACCCCTGATGCTACAGTGGTTGGGGGGTTTTAACACCCCCAAACTGCAAATGTAAACAAGCTCTTACTATCCTGAGCCTCCTATTAGGCTGCTTTCACACAGATCTATGGGTGTAGCACAGTACACCTGCAATTTTTCCTGCGGATTAACTGCACTGAACCAAGTAGTGTATTCAGGTTTTGTGCTGCCCTAGGCAACACAAAAATCATCTGCCCCATAGACACCGACCAACATCACCCCTCCCCCTCTTATCCCTCCTGCGGAGAAAACCTGACAATGCTGACACTGACCAACAACACCCCTGCCCCCCCACCTGGGAGAGCCTTCCACTACCCCCCCCCCGGCGATAGAGAAAAAGACACTCATCTTCACAGCTCCCCAGAAATGAGAGTCAGGCTCTACATACACCATCAATCAGCCCACAGCCTCTCTCAGATCCCATCTGGTTCCCATGGCAAGCTTGTCCCTTCTTTCACATGCCTTCTCCTGGGGGGAGGTGCTGTCCCCTGAAAACTGCTGCCCTAGGCAAGTGCCTTGTTTGCTTTGTGGTAAATACGCCCCTGACTGAACCATAGATATCTGTTATATCCTGCGGATGTGGTGCACTTTCTGAAGAGCCCCAAAGCTCCCACATACAATAGAAGTCTGAGGCTCAGTGCGACTAACCTGCAGGAAAGCTGCAGTTGCACAGCACTGCACCCATGGATCAGTGTGACAGCAGGCTAATAGTTGTTAACCCTTTTCTAGGTGCTAACATGCCCATTGAAAAAGCACATTGTATGTGTTGTTTAAGACACTGGCCTTATTTGTCTCTTCCAGCTTCTGCTGCCATTGCTCTCTGTCTCCAGTCTGCTAGAAAGGAGAAGTGCACTTGGTATCATTCTGCTTGGGACAAGAGCCTGCGCTACAGAGTAGGAATCAGCTTATGTGGCTCCAAGTCCCTCCACGGCCGCCTGCTATCTCCGTTGCTTCTGGCATGGCACATGGCAGGATGGCAGGGATGGCAGGTCAGCAAGGCCAGACTGTGATCAACAGGTTGCCAACCCCGGACATGAGCTTCCTTGGTTTGAGGCCATGGGTTGAGCACCCCTGGATTAAAGGATACCTGTCATGACACAAAAATCTTGTACAAGCAGGCAGTGATTTGACTCATGGTGATGCTGAATATGTTCAGCTCCACTTCCCTGGAACTAATGCACATTCTAAGTAAGAGAAAGGCAAATTCTATCCTAGGCTAGGTGCACAATAGCCCGCAGTCAGGAATCACGCCTGTTTCCAGACTCGCAACCAGTCCGCACCCAAATCGTGCTGCTCTCATTCTGAATGGCGCATGCGCGCATCTCTGTCCACAGCGCATTTGCAGGAACCTCAGGGAAACCACATGTTCAAAAAGACCATGTATTTTACTTGTGGCCACGTTTTTAAAAAGGTGCAAGCACTTTTTTCTGTGGGATAAACAGACACATAAATAGGCAGCTGTGCCCAAGCAAACATGGACCGCAAGGCCTCTGTAGTGTGAACCTAGGCTAAGTGTTGTTACTCAGTATCTTCTCTACAATGTTTTCAGTAAAACGTGACGCATCCTCTTTAAATATCCAGCATGTGCCCACGTATTATGTCCAGATGATGTTACTGAGGGACGACAGGTGTCTTTATTTTGTTTAAAGCGAAGAGGGGTTTTCCCGAGAATCTGTATACTATTGCACGTTACTTTTATGAAGAGTGGGCAGAAGTTCCAAGATGTGATGTCATTCCATTCTCCCAGCTACAAAACCTTCCATAAATCATGAAATATTCATAGAACACAACAAAGCTTGGGATTCCATGAACGTTGTTAGGACTTCCCCTCTAGCAAAACTCAAAAGTCATCAATGTAATGTTTTACGTTTGCATTGTCTGAAGAATTTTATGTGTGGAACTGGCTGGAGAATAATTATCCTGTTATTACAATGGCCTGCAAACATATTTGCTACTCGAGATCGTCTATCAGTTACCCTATATGCACTCACACTTGCCAACTACCACCTTTGGCAACAGTATGAACCCCACACCATACACCATTACTGAATATGTAAAGAAGATTTTATGTGGGCTACAGTAATACTGCATATTTCTACTAAATATTTAGTATACTACAAAATATTTCTAAAAAATATATACAATTAAGTATATTATTTTTCTTTCACAAAATACATTTTATAATAGGATATACCTTACCAAACATGCCAATTAACTGGGAAGCTACCTCTCTATTCAATAGAAACCAGTGACATCACTAAGACTGCCACCAATCCATCCACGAGAGACTGATGACATCACTGAAAATGCAGCTTATCATTTCACCAGAAACTGATGACATAAGTGAAAAGGCAACCTATCCATTCAATAGAGACTAGTGACATCACTGAGAATGCAACCTATTCATTCAATAGAGACTGGTGACATCGTTAAGGATGCAGCCTGTCTATTCATTAGAGATCGGTGACATCACTGAGAATGTAACCTATCCATTTATTATAAAGAATAAATGTATTATTTATATCATAACTGAGAATTAATTCTGTCCATTTTGGAGACTGGTGGCATTAATGAGAATGCAGTCTATCCACTTACTAGTCTAATGCAACCCTTGGAGAAGCCACTGATTGATTGGGTCTTACTTCTATTGAATGTGATTACCCACTCCAGTAGTACCTGAACTCATTGGGGTTTATAAAGGTTTTATTGAGCAAATATATCTAAACCCAAAAACAAAAATGCAGTATACCTGCCCTTAGTTACTGTCTTATGGAGGTTCCTCTATCCATGGAGGAGCAATAAAGACACCCTTATACAGCAGCACTGTCTGGACAGGGTGATGTTAGATGTACTAATAGCGCTAAGTGACTAACAAATTAAAGCCTAAGTCCAGCTTACAATATTTAGCCAGTCACAAAACAATTTGTTTTACTCTGAAAGGCCTGTTCAGCAGGGTCAATCTCCTGGGGCTGCTGCCCCTGGGAGGCAGCCAGTGTGTAGTACTAAGAGTTGCTGTTGAGCTTCAGCCTGTGCTTGGCTGAAGGCCTGAAGGATGATTCCCTAAAGGATTTTGGTGGAGGATTTCACCTGTGGAGGCTGGCCTGGAGAAGGATCCTTTTCCTCCCCACTGGAGAGTGGTGTTGCATGGAGGCTAGGTGGCAGACAGCTGTCCTTGGACATTGTGAATAGGTTCCCAGGTGTGCTTGTACTTTGGTGAAGTGAATACCAGAGGTTGCTGGCTAGGACTGCTTGTAGAGTCTCAGATTAGCTATCACCTTCACCTCCAAAAAAGGCTGCTGTTAAATTCATTTTGCTCAAAAATATGTTGGCATGTATCTTGTTTTGCACTTTGGAGTATCCTGCACCCTCATGTCTCTCTCCTGTTTGAAGTGCTGCAATAAATCTACAAAATGACATCCCCTGGACTGAACGTGTGTGTTGGTGTGCTTGGAAGTAGGGTTCGGGCCTGTCAGCATCTGAACAAGTAATGGAGACCTGGGTCATGTCCTGCAGCCCTGGGGTGATGCTACACAAGGCTATACGGGAACAAATGGGTGGAGGCCTCTCACCTTTCTAGATGACACAGCAGAATTCTCGGGACAGTCCTTATCTAACAGAGTCTCCTCTATAGTCATACCACACTGCGCTCACTGTGAATGTCCCTGGCAGGTACAATGCAGCATTTCATGCGTAGTAATAAAGTTCCTAGCTGGTGCAACCAGTATTTTAATGGCAATACTAAATCCACACAGATGGGTGAAGCACAGTAACTCTTACCCCCAGTTGCCAACAGCCTTGCTGCAGCACTGCGGGAATAGCAGGTCTCTAGAACAGCAAATTTTGGAACAGGAAATTCTAGAACAATAGATCTCTGGAATAGCATAGTACAGTCCTTGCAGCCAGCTTGCTCCTGCAGAACTTCTCACTGTCTGAGGCTACCCTGCGTACATAATCCCACTGCACAGCTCAGGCAGCTCCAGTCATGCACCTGCTGTCCCCTCAGTACAAGTTTTCTCTCTCCTCCAAGTCCCAGGGTTTTAACCAATATGAATCCTCTTCACCACTTGGTTTGCTCCAAAATGGCCACTGCTTCCCTGTACTGGAGACGCTTTCCAGTTCAGCACTGTCCACACTGCAGAAAGGGAGCGATAGATTGCAACAAAGGAGGAATGTCCTGCAGTTGAGCTGAAGGAGCCACAGACAAGTCTACACTTGGGAATGGTGTCATCACTGAGAATGCAGCCTAACCATTGACTAGAGACCTATGACCGCAGAAAATGGAGCATGTAAAGTAGACTCCATTATCATTCAGTAGCAGCATCTATATTTGCTAGAAACCGGTGATATCACTAAAATTGCTGCCCATCCATTCACCAGAAACTGGTGAGAATACAACCTACCCATTCATAGATAGCAATAACATCACTGAGACAGCAGCCTATCCATTGACTAGAGACCAATGACCACAGAAAATGGAGCATGTACAGTAGACTCCATTATCACTCAGTAGCAGCATCTAAATTTACTAGAAACCAGTGATATCACTAAAATTGCAGTCCATTCATTCACCAGAAACTGGTGAGACTACAACCTACCCATTCATAGATAGCAATAACATCACTGAGTATGCAGCCTATCCATTGACTGGAGACCAGTGACATCAATAAAATTGCAGTCTATCCATTCACTAGAGATTAATAAAATCTATGAGATGTAGGCCAACCTACTCTATAGATGTACCTACCAATTTCATTGGGAGCCACCCCAAAGAACCTACCATAAGTGATGAGAGAATGCACCAAAATTTGATATGACCCCAACGTAAAAAAAAATGGCAACTCCAATTTCAAATTGCATTAAACTCAATGGGTACCATTTTTGAAAGACATGCAATTGCTCTAAAATTGCATGGGAAGCTGTAGGGGATCTTTGCTAATGAAAAGAAACTGGGTACAGTGGAGGAGGGGCCTATGTTTTTTCATTAAGTGGTCCTGAGCCTGCTTTGACCAGCAGAAGTAGTAGTTTTTTTTAATTTTGTTGTATGATGGGAAACAGGTGTGTTTGCATAAAGTGTCAACATTCTAAATGCAGACTCAGAGGCCAGAGGGAGATGTCTTCTTCAGAAATCAGAGCTACAGCCTTCAGGTATGAATGAGTAAAAATTAGCAAGTAGAACCATAGTTTAATAGAAGAAGACCTTTACCTCTCAAATACAAAAATCCATGGTGCATGCATCTTTTGTGTATTCAAAGAGTTTTTTTGTTAGCTTACATTTTTTTCTTCCTGGTTTTCAAAAGGCGCTGGTGATGTACCCAGGGTCTCACAGCTGCCTTCTAGGAAGGTTATGTCACTAGTGCCAGCCAAGGAGATCTCATTAGTAAACTGCAGGATCCTGGTGGGAAAGGCAGAGGGGAGACTAAGGACGGGATTCACGATCCTATACAAGCTTCATCAGTGGAGCAGAGAACAAGGAAGAAGAAACTGGCCACTAAAAAGGTGTTTTTTAAAATTATTAGTAATTATTATTAAAGATTAGTGCTACGGCCCTTAGGCATGGGTGGGAATACACTGGCCAGTTGCTCCACATTTTCATGGTAGCACCAATAGGCCAAAAAGTGTATACAGAAGTTGCAAGATCATAAAAAATTAGCTCTTCAGCCCCCTACCAACTTCATGCCCAGTACCACTGCTTTTGCCTTCTTGGTATATTTTCAGGTGTATTTCTACATATGATCAGTAACTATGGAGTTAGGGGTTATGGAGAATGTGAGATGATGGTGTGAAGTGTTTTTGGTGCAGTAAAAAAAGCTTACTGAATGCACAGACAGAAACAAGTGGAAAACCTCCAGTTGCATGGACCACTCTCCTGGGTCCAGAATTCGACGATTGAGGTAATCCACCTACCAGTTTTCCACGACCAGGATATAAACGGCAGAGAGAGCCAGAATGTGAAGTTCTGCCCACTAAAGAATGTGTGAAGCTTCCAGCACCGCCACTAAGCTTGTTGTTCCGCCCTGGTGGTTGACATAAACCACCACTGTGGCGTTGTCTGACTAGATCCTGACTGGTCGTCCCCAAAGATGCTCAATCCAGTGAACTAGACAAAGTCTGATTGCATGTAGCTCCAGGACATTGATGGGTAGCTTAAGACTCTTCTGTTGTCCAGTGGCCCTGACTAAGATAGAACCCTTCACTCCTCCCCAGGTGGACAGGCTGGCATCTGTCATGACTGCTGTCCAATGAAGGGGAAGAAAGGACTTCTTGGCCAGAAGAGATGGAGACCGAAGCCACCAGAGGAGGAAGGACTTGACTGTTCTTTAGACATGTGCAGAACGAAAAAATTTGTTTTGTTTTGTTTCAATTCATTTTTTAAATTATTTCATTATTCGGTTTCAAAATTCATTATGTTTCATTTTGTTTATTTGAATTAGAATTTTTCGAATTCCATCAAATTCACTTTGGAAAATTTGAATTTGCATTTAAATTTGCATTCAAATTAGAATTTATTCTATTCTAAATTCAAATTTTGGAAGACAGTTATATTCTTTCTATTCTATTGTATTGTGTTTGCTTTTCTATTTTTTTCTATTCTATCCTAATCTATTCTATTTGAATTTATTCTATTCGAAGTTATAATTTTGGACAGCAGTTACATTCTTCCTATTTTATTCTATTCTATGTTCTTTTGCTATTCTGTTCTATTATTTTATTTTCTACTCTATTCTTTTCTATTCTATTGAAATTCGAATTTCGGAATATGTTTATCATCTACCCAAAATATCTACGATTGCTGGTCGCCATTGCACATCAATCCTTGTGGGCCCTTATTGAGCTAGCTGAAGACCCAGGCATTCTTTCCACCAAGACTCTCTTTGATAATCCTCAAGCCCAGGACTTGGTGCTTATCTGTGCATATGTTAGAGGGAGGACCCTGTTTAGAACTGTTCATAGCATAGCTCATACATTTAGCTTTATACAGTACAACGTGTTGTTTATTTCTGGACTTGTGGCATCAGAATTTTAAGGGAGCAGGCTGACTTCGAGAAGTCTTTCTTTTCCCTTTTCTACATGAGGTCAAAGGCTCCCTACTGAACAAATTGGGAACACTGTTTGTATCATTGTGTTAATCTCTGCCAAGCTCACCTGTGTTCACATTTTGAGTCCAACAAGGTGGTACTTATGTAAAGAGGTATTCGCATAAACATTATTTACTGTCTGTTGACTGCATAATTCTTAGTAAATACTCAGTTGCGTTACTGCATTCTGTACAGTGTCTGTGCAATTGTGTCCTGTTTGCATTATGTCTGAACCCAGGGTGGCAGACGTGTTGGGCGGCTTGCAAGGTTTCTTTCTTACCTGCCTTATGTCCAAGCACCACCTCCACCCAGGAAACTCAAGAACTGCCAACATTGCGTCTATCGGTATAGAAGGGCCAGAGTTCTCTGCCACCTCCATGGGGGTGCCCAGGTGATTGCATACGCATGCACAACCCATGACCCAGGCACTGCCAAATAAGGGCGCCCACACAGGGGAAATTAAAGTGTACCCCCTAACAGGCCGGAAAGTAGGTCCTCACTCCCACACTCTGCAGGAAAAACTGAGTTGTCTATCGCAGATGGAAGGGTTGACTATCAGTTAGGACTGCCCATAGGTGGTACTGTGTCTTTTTTTCTGTCTAGTGTCCTACTCCTGAAGGTGGAACTATAGCTCTACAGTCAGGAATAATTCCAGACTGTGTCCTTACAAAAAAGTAAGAGAAATTAAAGCTGGTAAACTTTATTAACAGACCCTAATCTTTCCCTATGCATAAATTCAATGGGACCATGAATCTAGAACCCACAGTATTTGCAAACCTGAAAGTCATCCCTACTCATGCAAGCATGCAAAGAGAACCTGTCATCAAAGCTAGGTGTAAAGAGCTGTATCCTGATCATTTTTTTTATTGCAGCATATATTGTTATTGCATTTTTAAAATAAATAAGTAAATGTTTCTGCTTTCCTATTGACTGGAAAAAAAGTGTAATACAGGGTATACTTTGTGCTATGTGAGAAATGCTTTGTATCAGGAAGTATCAGTGGTGACAATTTAACAGCATTTGTGTTTGCAGGAAAATGTCAGAGCGCACTTATTAACCACACATGACAAACCGCCTGCTTACGTTTGTTCCATTGTGATCACTTACCACATGTGTGAATGTGACAGAGCGACACCCCGGGATGGAAACTTGATTGATCTGCCTTACACTCTAACCGAGATGTGTGGGCTGCCTGAACTCACTGACTCCATAAACATATGTCTACACGTATCTACCTGTCTATCTATCTATCTATCTATCTATCTATCTATCTATCTATCTATCTATCATCTATCTATCTATCATCTATCTATCTATCTATCATATTCATATCTATCATATTCATATTTATCTATCTATCTATCTATCTATCTATCTATCTATCTATCTATCATATTCATATATGTCTACCTATCTACAGTATCTATATATCTATTTATCTGATTAATATCTATCTATCTATCTATCTATCTATCTATCTATCTATCTATCTATCTATCATATTCATATATGTCTACCTATCTACAGTATCTATCTATCTATTTATCTGATTAATATCTATATCTATCTATCTATCTATCTATCTATCTATCTTTATGTTTTGTGGCCAGCAAAATACTTATGTTATGTAAACATAAGTCAACAAATCAGAAATACTGAAATACCTAAATTATCTATCTATCTATCTATCTATCTATCTATCTATCTATCTATCTATCTATCTATCATATTCATATCTATCATATTCATTATCTATCTATCTATCTATCTATCTATCTATCTATCTATCTATCTATCATATTCATATATGTCTACCTATCTACAGTATCTATATATCTATTTATCTGATTAATATCTATCTATCTATCTATCTTTATGTTTTGTGGCCAGCAAAATACTTATGTTATGTAAACATAAGTCAACAAATCGGAAATACTGAAATACCTAAATTATCTATCTATCTATCTATCTATCTATCTATCTATCTATCTATCTATCTATCTATCTATCTATCTATCTATCATATTCATATATGTCTACCTATCTACAGTATCTATCTATCTATTTATCTGATTAATATCTATATCTATCTATCTATCTATCTATCTATCTATCTATCTATCTATCTTTATGTTTTGTGGCCAGCAAAATACTTATGTTATGTAAACTTAAGTCAACAAATCGGAAATACCTAAATTATCTATCTATCTATCTATCTATCTATCTATCATATTCATATCTATCATATTCATTATCTATCTATCTATCTATCTATCTATCTATCTATCTATCTATCTATCTATCTATCTATCTATCTATCTATCTATCTATCATATTCATATATGTCTACCTATCTACAGTATCTATATATCTATTTATCTGATTAATATCTATCTATCTATCTATCTATCTATCTATCTATCTATCTATCTATCTTTATGTTTTGTGGCCAGGAAAATACTTATGTTATGTAAACATAAGTCAACAAATCAGAAATACTGAAATACCTAAAATATCTATCTATCTATCTATCTATCTATCTATCTTATTCATATCTATCTATCTATCTATCTATCTATCTATCTATCTATCTATCTTATTCATATCTATCTATCTATCTATCTAGTAAAAACACAGCAAAACGCATGTGAAAGTAGCCTTACTGTGCCTTCATTTAATGATGATATTCTATATTTCTTAGGCTGCCCTCTAGTGGCTGGTTATCTGTATGCCACCTACTGCATTCAGTATCATTGCTGATCAGCTACTGAAAAAAAAAAAAAAAAGTTGCGTATCAGATTTGACTGTCCATACACACACAGTGCAAATGTCATGCTGATAAAGGTCCACTGACTGATCTCTTTTTGAAAATACTAGCTGCCTGGCAGTATTTCCGTATATAGTGAGATGAGCAGTGCTGCAGCTGGGACAGCGCTGGAGCGGTGAGAGGATGGGGGTAGGTAGAACAGGTTGTGTGTTCTTTATTTTTTTAAACCTGAATGCAGAGGATGCATTAAAGAATATGTAAACTCAACATTTCAGATTCCTGATATGTGCCTTCTGTACTATGTACTTGTATGAAAGAGTCCACTGATCTCTTTGTATTGCTTCCTTTGTGTGAAATCCCTGGTGTTCCTGCCAATCCCTCTACTTTGCTATTCAAAAACTAGAAATGAGAACACAGGGTGGTCAGTTTTCTGGCTGTGCTGAGAACTCAGTCTGCTCTCCCCCAATGATCAGACTTGTCTTGACATGCCCCCTGCACTGCCATTCACTGGGAAGACCAGTGTCTTGTTGTTTCTCCTCCCCACCTCTCTGTGCAGCTGAAAACAGAGGGTATGTGATCACATAAAAAAAGGAGAAAAAAGTGTATTTATAATGTTTTTTTTAAATAAATACACACAAACATTTTGTCTTTCATTTATGTTTTAAACTGAATGGGTTGTTTCACATATACGTTAAGGTTACCTTTCAAAGTTCAAACCACTTTAGGTATTACTCTTGTGACAGGGTTTCTTTAACAGCTAGGCGCTTCCCAGACATTTAAGGGGTATGTGGCGCCAGGAGGCGGGGCAGAGTGTAGGGTGATGTGACCACCGTGATTGGCTGTCAAGGGGGTCACATGATGGGAAAGCTCTCGACCAAAAGTAGCGATTGTGAGGCACCGGTAAATGTGCCGGGGGTGCGCAGGGCACGTGCTCTTGGCACATCTTTTGTTTACATTGGGTATGCAAATATGCGGTCCCTTAGCACCAAGGTCCTGGTCACACCAAGGAGTTAACTTTGGGGTTTCCTGTTACTTTGCACTTATTTGTCTTTAGTTGGCGGCAATAATTTTGTGGCCGACTAATGTCCACGTGGTCCTAAGGCATGCACCACCTTGGTATGTTCGCTTGTCACATACGTGTATGCAGGGTTTTTTTTTTCAGGGATTAGGTGCAGGAACTCCCCCTTTCCAAGGCACCCCTTGTCTCTGCCCCTACCCACCTTTGAACATAGTTCCTTGGTTTCAACTCCTAGACAGTTCCGCTGTTTTGGAGAATGCAGAACCAATGATTATTTTGTGGTGCTAAGTAATCTGTATGGAATTTGTTAATGATAACAAGAAAAGCAGTAAAATAGATCTCCACAGCCAAAAACAATAGATCCTCCCAAATACAATGGGCCAACCACAACAAAATACTTCCCAGCAACAATAAGACCCATGTAGCAACAACAGATCTAACCACAGCGAGCATCAATAGACCCACCAGCAGCCAGCATTAATAGACCCTCCAGCAACCAGTATCAATAGACCCTCCAGCAACAAGTTTCAATAGATCCTCCAGCAGCCAGCATCAATAGACCCTCCAGCAGCCAGCATCAATAGACCCTCCAGCAACCAGCATCAATAGACCCTCCAGCGGCCAGCATCAATAGACCCTCCAGCTGCCAGCAACAATACACCCTCCAGCTGCCAGCAACAATACACCCTCCAGAGGCCAGCAACAATAGACCCTCCAGCGGCCAGCATCAATAGACCCTCCAGCAACCAGTATCAATAGACCCACCAGCAGCCAGCATTAATAGACCCTCCAGCAACCAGTATCAATAGACCCTCCAGCGGCCAGCAACAATAGACCCTCCAGAGGCCAGCAACAATAGACCCTCCAGCGGCCAGCATCAATAGACCCTCCAGCAACCAGTATCAATAGACCCACCAGCAGCCAGCATTAATAGACCCTCCAGCAACCAGTATCAATAGATCCTCCAGCAGCCAGCATCAATAGACCCTCCAGCGGCCAGGATCAATAGACCCTCCAGCGGCCAGGATCAATAGACCCTCCAGCGGCCAGCAACAATAGACCCTCCAGCGGCCAGCAACAATAGACCCTTCAGCGGCCAGCAGCAACAGACCCTCCAGCGGCCAGCAGCAACAGACCCTCCAGCGGCCAGCAACAATAGACCCTCCAGCGGCCAGCATCAATAGACCCTCCAGCGGCCAGCAACAATAGACCCTTCAGAGGCCAGCATCAATAGACCCTCCAGTGGCCAGCATCAATAGACCCTCCAGCAACCAGCATCAATAGACCTTCCAGTGGACAGCATCAATAGATCATCCAGCGGCCAGCATCGATAGACCCTCCAGCAACCAGCATCGATAGACCTTTCAGCGGCCAGCATCAATAGACCCAACAGCGGCCAGCATCAGTAGACCCTCCAACGGCCAACATCAATAGACCCTCCAGCGGCCAGCAACAATAGACCCTCCAGCAACCAGCATCAATAGACCCTCCAGCGGCAAGCATCAATAGACCCTCCAGCGGCCAGGATCAATAGACCCTCCAGCGGCCAGGATCAATAGACCCTCCAGCGGCCAGCATCAATAGACCCTCCAGCGGCCAGGATCAATAGACCCTCCAACAGCCAGCAACAATAGACCCTCCAGCGGACAGCAACAATAGACCCTCCAGCGGACAGCAGCAATAGACCCTCCAGTGGTCAGCAACAATAGACCCTCCAGCGGCCAGCATCAATAGACCCTCCAGCGGCCAGCAACAATAGACCCTCCAGTGGCCAGCAACAATAGACCCTCCAGCGGCCAGCAACAATGGACCCTCCAGCGGCCAGCATTAATAGATCCTCCAGCGGCCAGCAACAATAGATCCTCCAGCGGCCAGCATCAATATACCCTCCAGCGGCCAGCATCAATAGACCCTCTGGTGGCCAGCATCAATAGACCCTCTAGTGGCCAGCATCAATAGCCCTCCAGCGGCCAGCATCAACAGACCCTCTAGTGGCCAGCATCAATAGATCCTCCAGCAGCCAGCATCATCCCACCAACAACAATAGACCTCCCCAGCAACAACAAACCAATCCAGTGACAAAAGATCCCCCAGCACATCCCAGCACGCCCTGCCATTACATACATTTAGTGCTGGAACTGCATTCCTGCTGTAAAAAAATCCCCGTGTGTACACTAACAGTGAATGTCTGTGCATTGAATGGCTATTCTTTAGCTTTCTGCAGACAATACCGGAATATTAGATTTTACATTGAAATATTTCATAGTTTCCCTCTATAGTCTATACCTGAATACCTGTATATAAACATGACATTATTCAGCGTGCAGGCTACGTCAATCTCCTGTCTACACATAAGTACAGCAGTGTGTTTTTCAGGATGGGAGGGGGGGCAGCATAAAGAGCCAGTGTCTGCCTCCCCCCACCACCTCCAGTCATTAATCAGCAGCTGGAAGGATGCATAGAACATATAGGTGGTAGTAGATGAATGGAAGAGGCAGTGACAGGGGAGGAGACTGAGCACTGACAGTTGCGCCTTGCAGAGGGTGGACCCAGCTCCCCTGCATCCCACTGGGCTTGTGCTAACTGATTGAGAGAAACAGCCTGCATCACTGCAGCAGAGCCCACTGCAGACAGCCAGGCTCAGGGAGGATCAGGAGCAAAGAAAGAGCCATTTCATTGCAAGGAGGGGGAATGAAGCAGCAGCTTGAGCCACAGATCTTCCAGCTGGTAGGATTTTCATCTTCCTTTACAGCCTGAATCCCTTCTCTGGGTGGTATGTGTATGGAGAAGAGTGGTGGGGGGAGGTAATCTAACAACCATTGCTCCTGTGTTGCATCAGGTATGAGGTCCCCCATCTGTGAGATCCAAGACCTTCCATTATTCTGCTCACCCACCGTGCCCACCAGGGTAGGCAATCAGCCCAGCTAATAAGCCTGGACCCTTTCCAAAGAAGAATTACAACACCGCAACGTATTTTCTTTCCCATTTTTGCCTTCCAAATTTCGGATTGGATTATCGCAAGACGACAGTGGTCTACATTCTAATCTGAACAGGGCGATTCATGCTTTTTTGGACCAAGCCTAGCCCCCCTCCGGCAGAGGTGATCACTATGGATTGCACGCTCATTTGAATGTAAATCTGGAGCTGGGGGGGGATGTATTGTGTGTACTGGAGCTATATAGAGAGTACAGCACAGAGAGCGAGAGAGAAGAAAGAGGAGGAGGAAGAGGGGGTGTATGCTGGATGCATCTACTCTGCCTTTCAGATAACCTTTGGAGAATCTGGCCTTCCAACAATTCACCAACAGCCCTAAGACAGAAGGCAAGGGGGTGTGGGGTATTTGTTACGATCCGCTAGCTCATAAGGTGCCTTCTTTTCTGGTGGCGACCATTAAACAAGGTGACCACCAAAACGCCCATAGAAACCGATCAGTAGTCACCTTTCCATCCTTTGCATCTTTCCTCTAAAAGAGCTAAATCTGGCTGGGTGAAGATACTGCACTTGACAGTCTTTGCGCTACCTTGCAGGGATGCTGGCACATACAAGAAGGAGGTGTGTGCGTTGTGTGCGTGTGGTGTGGGCGCGGGGGGCACGCGTGCGATTGGGATTGCAATTCTCCCCCGTTTAGCTGAGCAGATGGTAAATATTGGTGCTTTTGGCTCACGGCAACAAATGTTGCTTTATAAGTCGACGAGACATTTTAAATATTTAATCATGGTAATCATTCGCAGTTCATTTTGTTTTACGACGCCTTGTTTCTTCCTGCGTGCTTGACAACCCAGAAGGTGGAATGCAGGTGCCTTTATTGAGGAATGTTTATTGACTGCTCTAGGTGGTTGGAAGGGTCAAGGATGCTGCGATGGTCTGATGGCCCTGGCGGTAGCAGTTAACATTTCTGATGGTCTGATGGCCCTGGCGGTAGCAGTTAACATTTCTGCATCTATTTGGCTTCATAGACAAATCCTTTTTATCACAACATGGTCACAAAGGTGGTTTTCAGCCTCTGCTTTTTAGGATTTTGTGCTGTGCCTTTACATGTGTTATTATTTATCTACTTGTATCAGTTTCCTACCAAGCAAACTGACCTCATAGATGTGTTTGATTCCACGTACAGGTGATGGACGGAGAGATATGAATTCATTAGCCATGTGAACGGCACCATCTCTTACCATTGGACCCATTTCATACACATTATGGATAGGATGTGTTGATGCCTTTGTGTCACTATTAGACAAATGGGACAGTGTATACTAAGCTGTAGCAGCCAATCAGATTCTTGTTTTCACTAGCTGACTCATGACAGTTGCTTGCTAATTGGGAGCTCTCATTGGTTATAGCGTTGATCTCAGTTACTAAGGCCGGCAATACATGGGTCGAGTTTCAAACAATTTTTCATTCGAAAATCGGACCTAAGAATAATCGGCTGATTTTCGCTCTGTTAGTGGGGCAATGGCACTGGCCAATTTTTGTGGTTCCATTTCGTTTATCGGGCATGCTGGAAAATTCGTGAAAAACTATGGATTTTCTAAATCATTGGTGGCACCATCGGATTACAGAACGAACAATGTTTTTGATTATTGACCAAAAAATCATCCGAAATTCAACCTATGCATGGCCTGCTTTAGTTGGATGTAAAATATTAGGGGGTATTCAGGTAAACTGAGCAAGGTGGATAGGTAAAGCCATGCACACACATGTAGATTTCCTAGTTTAGCCCCCCCCAGGCTGAAGGAACGAAATTGATTGATTCTTCCATCCACACTAAACAACATTGATAGAGGAATCCCCATTGCTAGCCACTGCTCCAGTGGCTGCTGAATACCCAGACAGTGGCTGCATCTGATTGGATGCATGCAATGCTTGGACAAAAAGCTTCCTACTAACTCTTCAACAGCTTGAGTGTGCAATTCAAACTGTGTGTGATCACCTGAAGGTGTAAAGAATAATAACACTTAAAGGATATGTACACTTTCAAAGTGCACATATCCTTAGTGCCCCCCCCATCTAAAATATCTGCCCACCCCTGCCCCAGATGCATACTTACCTTCATCCTGCAATGTTTACATCCTGCTGATAAAAATATCTGCATTTTACTTCTATGTGGCTGTCTCCCGAGTCAGGGGACACTCCAGAGATGGCCATGTAGAAGTCTATGAGGATTTAGTGTGCAGGTGCAGCCAGCAGAAAGCAGATTTAGCCTAAAGGATGTAAAGAGCACAGTGCACCATAGATGGAAGATTCAGGTAGGTAGGCAAGGATGGGGAGAGGGTGTGTTACTTTATGGCAGTGGTCACTAAACTGCGGCCCTTTGCCTGCCTCTATCCGGCACTATTCCTTCCACTGATACCAACAAGGAGTCACCATTTATTTCACAGGCACCAACTATGGGGCATTTTTCCTTCCCTGACACCAATGATGGGGCACAATTCCTCCCACTGATATAAAGAATTAGATACTATTCCTCACACTATTCCTAACACCAAGGATGGGGCACTATTCTTTCCTCTGATACCAATGATGGGGCACTATTCATTCCACTAACACCAATGACAGAGCACGATTCCTCCCAATGACACCAATGACAGGGCACTATTTCTCCCACTGACACCAATGATGGGGCACTATTCCTCCCACTGTTACCAATGATGGGGCACTATTCCTCCCACTGATACCAATGATGTGGCACTATTCCCCCTTCTAATATTGTTATGGGGCACTATTCCTCCCACTAATATTAATGATGGGACACTATTCCCCCTTCTAATATTAATTATGGGGCACTATTCCTCCCACTATTACCAATGATGGGGCACTATTCCTCCCACTAATATTAATGATGGGGCACTATTCCTCCAACTAATACCAATGATGGGGCACTATTCCTCCCACTAATATTAATGATGGGGCACTATTCCTCCCACTAATACCAATGATGGGACACTATTCCTCCCACTAATATTAATGATGGGACACTATTCCTCCCACTAATACCAATGATGGGGCACTATTCCTCCCACTGATACCAATGATGGGGCACTATTCCTCCTACTAATATTAATTATGGGGCACTATTCATCCCACTAATGTTAATGGTGGGACACTATTCTTCCCACTAATATTAATGATGGGGCACTATTCCTCCCACTAATACCAATGATGGGGCACTATTCCTCCCACTGATACCAATGATGGGGCACTATTCCTCCTACTAATATTAATTATGGGGCACTATTCATCCCACTAATGTTAATGGTGGGACACTATTCTTCCCACTAATATTAATGATGGGGCACTATTTCTCCTACTAATATTAATGAAGGGGCACTATTCCTCCCACTAATACCAATGATGTGGCACTATTCCTCCCACTAATATTAATGATGGGACACTTTTCCTCCCACTAATATTAATGATGGGGCACTATACCTCCCACTAATATTAATGACGGGGCACTATTCCTCCCACTAATACCAATGATGTGACACTATTCCTCCCACTAATATTAATGATGGGACACTATTCCTCCCACTAATACCAATGATAGGACACTATTCATCCCACTAATACTAATGATGGGGCACTATTCCTTTCACTGTCACCAATGAAGGGGCACTATTCCTCGTACTAATATTAATTATGGGGCACTATTCCTCCCACTAATATTAATGATGGGACACTATTCCACCCACTAATACCAATGATGGGGCACTATTCCTCCCACTAATACCAATGATGGGGCACTATTCCTCCCACTAATACCAGTGATGGGGCACTATTTCTCCCCCTGACACCAATGACGGGGCACTATTCCTCCCACTAATACCAATGATGGGGCACTATTCCTCCCACTAATACCAATGATGGGGCAGTAATCCTCCAACTAATACCAATAATGGGGCACTGTTCCTCCAACTACTACCAATGACTGGACACTATTCCTCCTATTCCCCACCTTTCACTGACTACCAGCACTATGTAATTATTTTTACTCCTACTGACGCTGGGACATTTTCTACTTCCATTGGCCACTCCAGCCCTCCTGAAGTCTGAAGGACAGTAAACCGGCCCTTTGTTTAGAAAGTTTGAAGACCCCAGCTTTATGGGAAGGGGGGTAGACAGGCATGGTAAATATATATTTCACAGGAAGCATACTTACGCCTTCAAAAGCAGTCCAGAGTTATTTGTTCGAGAGAACTTGTCATGTAGGTAGGTTTTTTTGCCTTTCTTTCCTTTTAAAAATGGCATTTATTTGGCTGTCAGGTTTTAATGGCCAAATGAGCATGTTCAGCAGGATAGTCTATTCCCAACCAGGGTTCTTCCAGAGGTTGCAAGGGATTCTTCAACCTGTGGCTGATTGACCTCCCATTTGATGGTGCCTGCATAGTTCTAGGGCCAATGTCACAGGAAGAGCCAGCTGCATGACCCCATCATTCTTTTTAACTGTCTGTAAGGGTAGCATTCTGGCCAACACAGTAAGCAGCATTTTCCTACTGAACCCCAATGAACTGGTTTCAATAAAGGTTCCCTGAGACCCTAAAATTATTTTAGGGATTCTTCTGGGTTAAAAAGGTTGAATGGACACGCCTTTTACTACAGACTTCTTTGGCAAAAATTTAGCATAAAATGTATTCAACAGGGCCACTCCTACTGGTGAATGCATTTCAGTATTGTGGGTCCTCTATGTCCTCAGAGGCAAAGTAGCACATGAGAAGCTTTGGTAGCACAGATAGAGAACCCTGGACATTACCAATTGACTTGGCATTTTAGAATAAAGCCCCCACACCACCTGCAAAATATAGAACGAGATTTGTAACTTACTATTTCCATTCCATTCTGCCAACTTTGTGCAAGCATGGAGATGAGTGGGGGCACATGTAAAGCTGCATGTGTGTTATTTTGCAGTTTTACACTTCTAGAAGTGCACACAAAACAGAAATTATGCCCTTTATTAGCTACAGAAAAAAACATTTAAATATGCTTATTAAAATGGAGTAAGAATGCATCACCCAACACAGCAGAGCCCACTTCAGCATGTATAACACAACATCTCTACGATTAAGCCTTGCTCTGGACGAAACGCGTTAGTGGGGTGGCTTCAGGTAGAAGGTCAGCAGTGTGTGCTGTATGTTGCTTGCTTGTACAATAAAGCTAACTGGATTTTCAAGATGTAATTGGCATGCAGCCCATTTACTTTGAGTATATGTATAAAGCAAGCTTAAAAATACACATTTTAAAAATTCATGGCTTTCTAAAGATCTTGTTCTGGGAAAATATAAAGGCTTCCATTGCAGGACTCTTATTTTTGAATGACAGTTGCCTGGATCTACGAGTATTTTGCTCTAGCTACATGCTTGTTCCTGGTCGTTGGCAAAATATGGAGACTATCCACAGCCAACTAAAAGGACATCAGCTATGGCATCCTCCAGATTTCTCTCATTACAGGGAGATCTGAATGTTAGCTGGCAGTGAAAAGATGCAGCTAGCTGCTAAGTAGCAGAGATTAATTTTGGAGAGGCATTCAATATTGAGCACTCAGCTTAAATCCGCTAAGTACTTTCCAGGTGCATTAAAACAAAAAGTATGCAAAGTTGTACGGGTTTTTTTTTTTTTTTTTTTTTGTAGAATGCAGCCGCAGCTTAAGTAGAAAAGCCTGTTCCCTGTCAGCATGCTACAGAAAACGTTTCTTGTTCTTTGTGTGGAAACAGTGGTCTGACACATCCCTGCTGAGTTCCCCTGCTAGAGCCCTCCAATCAACAGGAAGCATGCGCTTTGCTCATTGGGGACCTCCAGCTGTGATTCAGCAGTGAACATGTTAGACCTCTACCAAGGCTGCTTTTTAAAGAACAAAAACTGTAAGACTTTGTACACCTTTTGTTTTAATGCAGCTGGAATATATTCAGTTGATTTAAACTGAAAGTTCAACTTTGAAGTCCTTTCTAAAATGCCCTTCTGCTACTTACCAGATAAAAGTTCAGATGTGGTTCAAGCACAATGGTTGCCAATATCTCGATCACCAAGCTCAAAAGAGGAAGTTCTAGGTATGAGAGTTCCACAGATGCAGGACCACAAAACTACGGAAATGTCTTCACCCATTGTGCAAGTGATTCATGTAGCTTCCTCTTAGATAAGGTGATAACAATATGGGGCAAGGTGGGTCAGTTATTTCAGCACTGGAGTGGTCCTTCAGTAGACACTTTCTGCTTGGAGTTTGTATGTCCTCCATGTGTCTACCTGAGTTTGCTTCTATTTCCTAAAACGATATACTGGGAGGATAATTGGCTTCCTCCCAGACTCGTCCTTTTGTGGTAAGGATGTTAGACTGTAAGCTCCTTAGAAGTTAATGCCATGACCACCAATATCTCTAGACTAGGTTCACACCTAGCCAATGTGATGGAGTGCAGTTCTTTCACACCTTTATATGCACTGCTTTTGGGAGCCCATTCATGAATGGGTTGGCATGTACCTCAATGGTCCAGAAATCAGACCTACACCTATAGTGACAGTGCACTGCACTGTAATGCATGTTAGTACATTGCCGTGCTTTGCCCTAATGAGCAGCACATCTCCATTGGCAAGGAACATTGAGGTGAATGGAAAAACATCGCACCAATGCAAGTAATGCTTGCTGCCTTGCGTTGTGGTAACGTGCACTGGAACCTGCACCTTCCCACAATGTGATAATGTGAACAGGACCTTAGTCTGTTCCTACCCAACTCTGAGTCCTACACCTTCTTAAAACAGAGGGGTTCCCAGTTGTTCCTCACTCCTTCTGTTGCATTTTTTATGTACCGGTATAAGATGAATTTAAAAAAAGAATGAAATGCCCTTGAAATGATTAAGCGAATTTGCTGACCAGCGAGTTTTGAGAAATACAAGAAGCCCTAGGAGGGTTTTCACCAAAAGCTTAGATATCAGTTTGGAGCAGAATAACTCTTTGGACCCATTCCAACTGGACCACTATGCTGAAGAACATTATTAATTTTGAATGGGCTGCCAAGACACCACATTGCAGGTGGTGCAGGATTTTTCTCAAGGCACGCACCACAATAGATGGGTTATGGTGCTGCCTCGGTGTGTTGGAGTTGGAGTGTGGTGAACTGCACCATACAATATATCATGTTACCATAATGTAGTGGTCTACATAATGCAGCCTGCAGACTGGATGTAGCCCTTTGCTTTCCTTTATTCAGATCTTAGGGTATTATTCCAACTGACACCAACAAAGGGGCTCTATTTCTTTCACTGACACCAAACATGGGGCACTATTCCCCCCCTGACATCAGTGATGATAAGGCACTATTCCTTCCACTGACACCAAAGATGGGGCAGTATTCCTTCCATTGACACCAATAATGGGGTACTATTCCTCCCACTGAAACCAAAGTTGGGGCACTATTTCTTCCACTGACACAAAAGATGGGGCACTATTCCTTCCACTGACACCAAAGATAGGGCACTATTCCTCCTACTGACACCAATGATGAGGCATTACTCCTCCTACTAACACCAACAAAGGGGCACTATTTCTTTCACTGACACCAAACATGGGGCACTATTCCCTCCCCTGATACCAAATTTAGGGCACTCTTCCTTCCACTGACACCAGAGATGGGGCACTATTCCTTCCACTGACACCAATGATGGGGCACTATTCCTCCCACTGACACCAAAGATAGGGTAATATTTTTTCCACTGACACCAAAGATGGGGCACTATTCCTTCCACTGACACCAAAGATGGGGCACTATTCCTCCTACTGACACCAATGATGAGGCACTACTCCTCCTAACACCAATGGTTGGATGCCATTCTTCCCACTGAAACCAATAATGGAAATTTTTCTTTCAACCAATACCAAGGAGGAGGAAGTATTTCTAAATACATGTATTTTTTTTTTACCCCTATTGATCACTAAGTATAAGGCATTTTCTACTTCCACTGGCCACAATGCGGCCCTCCTAAAGTCTGAACAGTAAAATGGCTCTTTGCTTAGAACATTTGGAGACCCCTACCGTAATGCATCAGTGTAAATGGGCCCTTTAGCAGGTCCCTACACATTTAACTAAGCAGCAAAATGTATTTGTGTACCATAAACAATTTCATAATTTAGCTTTAATTACTTTTCTTTATAGTGCATCACTAAAAGCTAAAGTCTGATTGGCCGAAATCTGTTACTGCACATTCCTGCTCCTTGTGTTGTATTATTAAATAATAAATCTTCCTAAAAGGCATTCCAAAAGGGTCTTTCCGAGGCTCATGTAGTCACAATTTCCTGTAATTACGTGTTAACATGACTAAACGTGTCACTATTGTTAAAAATGACTAGTCACTATGAGAGGGAGTGATAGAAATGTTATTTTTGGTAAATGTAAAATCAACCTCTGTCCTCTCTATCCCCCTGATCCTGGCAGATGATCATCGCCTATTGTTCCGCCATTGTGCTATTGTCTCAGTATAGGCTGCTGGATGTATAGGCTGTCAGGAATACGTTTTCAATCCACGTGGTCCAATCCCAATGGCTGTGTGATATCGTAGGATCTCACAATACTGAAAAAGACTAGAACAGACTTTTTTTGAACATTATTCAATCAATACTCAATTTACATTTTGTTTTCCTTGTGTTTGAATGACACAGGTAGCTAAACTTGCATTGGTACACAATCATCGAGAGGCTGGGCACCATATATATATATATATATATATATATAAATATATATATACATACAGTATATATATATATATATATACACAGAAAATATATATACAGTATATATATATATATATATACACACATACACACACATATACATATATATATAAATATATATATACATATATATACACAGAAAATATATATACAGTATATATATATATATATATATATATATATATATATATATATATATATAAATATATGTGTTTGTATATGGATAATTGTATTGTGTTAAATCAACTCTGTTATCAGGAACAATTAAGCAATTACTTTAGCATCTGTAAACATGAACCATAAGGTCCCTCCCCTTACCTTGCCAAGCTGCCTTAATCCGCTGCGGGAGGTCCCTGAAAATCCGATGAAAATATGGCTTTGTGAAAATCAGCATTTTCATTAGACTAGAAACACCTCCCATGGCAATAGGTCATTCAGTCAACCAAGCACTGCATTGATTTAAAGGGTCACTCTAACTAAATGGGATATTTTAGTTATAGATAAGGCTAGTTCAACCCACCACCCCCATGTCACTACTTTGCATAGGATTAGAACATATGCATAGAACTAGGAATGCCCTCATATGACAATATGATGCAATGTATAAGAGCCAATTCACACCACATGTAGTCCAGTGCATATTTTTCCTGCATCACAAACACATGCATAGTAGGTTATACGCTTTCCAATGGCATAGTTCACACTAGTGCATTTCAGTTCCAGTGCCAGGAAAAAAAGTAGAACATGCTGTGTTTTTTCTGCAGTGAACTGTACTGGAATGCGCTAAAGACACACGGGAACATACATGTCCTTATTTAAGGTGAAGAAAAAATGAGGGGAAAACGTACTGGAATGCATAAAAAAAACACAGCGAAACGCATCGAACGTGCATGCAGAAACGCATCTGGGCTGCATTTCTATGGACCTGACCCTTAAAGGGTCACTCCATCTAAATGGGATATTGAATTATGGATAAGCCTATAAGCTAGTTCAACCCACCACCCCATATCACTACTTTGCATAGGACTATGGTATTTGCATAGGACTAGGAACGCCCCATATGACAGCAGTCAGACATGGCAATAGGTCACCAAGTACTGCATTGGCTTAAAGGATGGCTCCATCGAAATGGGATGTTTTAGTTATCGATAAGACTATGGACTAGTTCAGCCCACCACCCCATATGTCACTACTTTGTCATAAAGTGATGTAGTAACTGATGGATGGAGCCATAGTGTACAATGGAGATCAGGCATCCAATACACCTGGAAGTGAGTTGGATGCTGAAGATTCTTCTGGCGGTTTTCTCAACAAGAGCGCAAAGCTTTGAAGGACAGGTAAGTATAAATGGTCTTTCTTTTCAGAGAATGTTTCTTAAATCATCTTTTATTATTTCTAGGCAGGGCTTTTTTTCAGCAGGATCGTGGGTTGCTGTGGTGTGCTGGAGAGTCCATTGATACTGGCTGCTGGGAATCTATTGTTGCTGGGGGATCTGTTATTGAGGAAGGGGTCTATTGTTGCTGGCTGCTGGAGGATCCAGTAAGGAAGTGCTGGAAGATCTATTGTTCATGTGTGTTGTTCCCAGGGTGGATCTGTTATTGCTGGGGGTTATTGTTGCTGGGGGGCTCTATTGTTGCTAAGGAGTATCTATTTTTGCTGGGGTGTCTATTGTTGCTAGGGGAGATCTATTGTTGCTAGGGCGCCTGTTGTTGCTAGGGGGGATCTATTCTTGGCGGGGTGTCTATTGTTGTAATTTATTACTAAAGAAGTCATGGAATTCAATTAGAATTTAGATGGGGGTTTCGAAATTTCTATGTTAAATGTGAAATTTTAGAGAGATATGGAAATCTGACAAAATCTAGATAAATACAGAGAGAGTCATTGCTGCCATGCTTCTGAAAATGCTGTTGCCTGGCTGTCTGTCTTTAGTACTTTGTGTTACTGACCCCAAAACAAGCATTAATATCAGCGAAATCAATGAAGTCAGCACTCCTGATCTGCATACTTGGCCCTCTTTCATAACATGGAAAGTATTGCAGCCAGAGGATCAGCTTGATACCAAGCGAACTTGTATTTTCAGAAGGATTAGGTAGCAATGGAGCTATTCTCTGTACTTCCCGTTTCTTCTTCAAAGTGCAAAAAAAGAAAATGGTTGAACTGGATGGAATTTTGTCTTTTTTCAGCCAGACTAACTATGTAACTATGTAAAATACCAAGTACTCCTGAGTATTGGGAGTATGAGATTAACGCCTCTTCAAAATGACAATGCTGGTACTTGGTGGCTGGCACCTCAAGCACTCATGGCTATTACAAAGGAGATGAAGAGAGTCCTCAAGTATGTGTGTTAACTCCAAATCAGGGCTCTCATTTGCTTCCAATAGTGGGAGAGTGAAGAGAAGGTATCTGTGCCTCCACCAGTGGATGGAAGGAATATTAGGGGGGTAAAGAGAAGGTGAGCATAGTTGGGCTGGCAAGGGATGCCATTAAAGTGCACCTGTTGCTTTACTCTACATGGACAGAGAGTTACCCTACATGGGCAGAGCATTACCCTACACGGACAGAGCATTACCCTACAGGGGCAGAGCATTACCCCACATGGACAGAGCATTACACTACACGGACAGAGCATTACCCTACATGGACGGAGCATTACACTTCACGGACAGAGCATTACCCTACAGGGGCAGAGCATTTTTTTTTTTTTTTTTTTTTACCAAAATATCAGCACTGCAGTTAGGAACTCAACTGCATATAGACATCATCACAGGAACTCCTTATGTTGAGTCTACTAGGCACATCACTTATTTTGGGTTCTTATTATTATTATTATTATTTATTTTTTTAAATTTATTTAAAATATTTTATATCGATTAAATTGAACCAAAACATTCTTACGTAAACTGGGACCATGTATCCACTCTCCACTCTATTTTAGCAGTATCTATTACCCTACACGGACAGAGCATTACCCTACAGGGGCAGAGCATTACCCTACATGGAAAGAGCATTACCCTACACGGACAGAGCATTACCCTACATGGACAGAGCATCACCCTACACGGACAGAGCATTACCCTACAGGGGCTGTCAGGGATCCCGGCTCCGTCTGCCGCAATCGCGGCTCTGTCCCCCGCGCATGCGCATTGGCGGCAGATCACGCCGGGACACAGGAACTAGGTCCCGGCGAGCCGCGGCTGACAGGACGCCGCGCATGCGCAGTAGAAACCGCGGGCGCGCCTCAGGCGTCCAATGACAGCCGGGGGCGCGTCCTAGCCAGCCAATGACAGTGCAGGGCGCACTATTTAAAGATGCCCTGCACTGTCACAAATTGCCGCAAGGTCTATATGTGATCCTGAATACCTGCTCCTGCTGTGACCCTGTTTTTTGACCCTGACTACGCTGCCTGCCCCTGTGATTGACCCGGCTTTGTTCTGACTATTCTACCCGCTCCTGTGATTGACCCGGCTTTGTTCTGACTATTCTGCCTGCTCCTGCGTTTTGACTCGGCTTATCCCGACTGTTCCTACGGATTGATTTACCTGGCTGACTCTGCGTGTGACCCGACTACTCCTAGCCCGCCGATTCGGTACCCCGCTTACCCCACGGGGCCACTATCCGTACCACCCTGCTGGGGCCGCCATCCTCTTCACAGCTGGCTCTCCTGGTACCTACATACATCCCCGGAGGCCTCCTCGGCCGCTGGTGGCCCGCTCAGAGGTCGTGACCTGGCCCGGGACTGTTTCAAGTCCATCCCCACCATCAGGGGCCCTGGTGAAAGCACAGCCCGGGCTTAGACCCCACGCTCTGGGTAGGTCTACCAGCTGGCAGACGGAGGGCTCCGCCTGGCGGATCCTAACAGTACCTTGCGGCCATGACAGAGCCAGGAAGTGGACCGGCGTCCCTAGAGGATATTTGCCAGCACCTGGCAACTTTGACCCAGGCTTTCCAGAACTTCCACAGTCGCTGCGCCCGACTGGAAGACCGCATGGAGACATTAGCCCCCCAGACTCCCCCTGCTCAGAGTTCCCCGTCTGTGGAACCTCCCGCTACCCCGGTATCCGGAGCGGTTGCCACACCCTTAGCTCCTGAGCCCCGCGTTCCCCTGCCGGAGCGGTTCCGTGGGGACCGGAGCCGCTTCCGAGCCTTTCGGAACGCTTGCACACTATATTTTGACTTGCAGCCTCGCACATTCTCCTCCGAGACCGTCAAGGTGGGGTTTCTAGTCTCTCTCCTTCAGGATGAGCCCCAGGATTGGGCCCACCGTCTGATGGAGAGGCGCGACCCCCATCTTGACTCCGTGACCGAGTTCTTTCAGGCCATGGCCGTTTTGTATGACGACCCTCAGCGGGCTGCTTCCGCAGAGGCTACCCTATACTCTCTGCGACAGGGCCGCTGGACAGCCGAAGAATACGCGTCCGATTTTAGGCGTAGCATGGGAGACACCAGATGGAACGATGCGGCCTTATGTCACCAGTTCCGCATTGGACTGTCTGAGCCTCTCAAGGACGAACTCGCACGAGTAGGCCTACCTGACTCCCTGGAAAGATTGATTGAATTGGCCATTCAAATTGACCGTAGACTAAGGGAACGTCGACAGGAAAGGAGCGGCCAGGGTCAAAGGGTGGCATGGATTCCATCAAGAGATACAACTCCAGCCCCAGGGAACCATCCGCGAAACACGGAGATGGGAGACAACTCGGAACCCATGCAACTGGGACTGGCCCGTTCCCACTTATCGGTCGAGGAACGCCAGAGGAGGCGCTCACTGAACCTGTGTCTGTACTGCGGGGAAGCTGGTCACCAGGTGCGCTCCTGTCCTGCAAAAACGAGTAAGTCCACGCCCGTTTCTTGTTCCTTACCTGCAGGCAGGGATGATCAGTCTAGTTACCTGGCCATTCCTGTGTCTTTACAGCTCCCCGGAGGAATATTGTCGGTGACCGCGATCGTTGACTCAGGAGCCTGTAGCTGTTTTATTGATCTGACTTTTGCCCACCGGCAAAAAATCCCTCTCCAGACCAAAGAAAGGGGGTTCAACATTTTCTTGGCAGATGGGTCCAGTATAAAATCTGGGGTGGTGGACCAGGAGACACCACCCATTTTCACCACTATGGCAGACCATCACCAGGAGTTCCTCCGTTTGGACGCCATCGCCTCCCCCCTTTTTCCAGTCATTCTGGGGCTCCCTTGGCTGAGGGCCCATAACCCCCAGATTGACTGGGAAAAGGGAACGATTCATTTTCGGTCACCCTATTGTTTGAGTCACTGCCACGTCACAGGACCCATGGTTCCCCGGTTCCTCCTGTGCTTGGACGGAGACACCAATCTATCCCAGGTGATTCCTCCGGCCTATCATGACTTCTTGGACGTCTTTAGTAAGCGGGGAGCTGACGTTCTACCTCCACACCGTCCCTACGACTGCCCCATTGACCTCCTACCCGGGTCGGAAATCTCTTTCGGCCGTATCTTCCCCTTGTCCGAAATGGAATCGGGGGTGCTGAGGGAATATATCGACGAAAACCTTCGGAAGGGCTTTATTCGTCCTTCCACATCCCCAGCCGGGGCCGGGTTGTTCTTTGTAGAGAAGAAGGACAAATCGTTACGGCCCTGCATAGACTATCGTGACCTAAATAAAATTACGGTAAAGAATCGTTATCCCTTACCCCTAGTCCCCGAGCTCCTCCAGAGACTGAGATCAGCAACGATATTCACTAAATTAGACCTGCGGGGGGCCTATAACCTTGTTCGTATCAGGGAGGGGGATGAGTGGAAAACGGCGTTCCGTACAAGATTCGGTCACTACGAATATTTGGTGATGCCGTTCGGGCTCTGTAATGCCCCGGCGACTTTTCAGCATTTTATCAATGATGTTTTTCGCGATTTTCTTGATATTTTCGTGGTAGTTTACTTGGATGACATCCTAATTTTTTCCCCCTCACTGGAGGTTCATCGAGGTCACGTGTCACGGGTCTTAGAACGGTTGCGCCAACACGGGCTATACGCTAAGGCTGAAAAGTGCTGTTTTGAACAGCACGAGATCACATTCTTGGGACTGGTTCTCTCTTCCGCGGGGGTCGCGATGGATCCCCAGAAGGTCACGGCGATCTTAGATTGGCCAATACCCGCCGACAAAAAGGGGGTACAGCGTTTCATCGGCTTTGCTAACTTTTACAGAAAATTTGTTAGGAACTTCTCCGGCCTGGTCTCCCCGATCACGCAACTGACGAAACAAGGGGTCCGCTTTAAGTGGACCTCCGAAGCTCAGTCGGCCTTCGATAAGCTCAAGAGACTGTTCACCTCTGCTCCCATTCTCTGCCATCCGGATTCTTCGCTCCCATATGTGTTGGAAGTAGACGCCTCCGAAAATGCGGTAGGAGCGGTTCTGTCCCAAAGGAATGGTACCAAGGAACTACTGCACCCTGTGGCGTTCTTCTCCAGGAAGCTGACACCAGCGGAGCGCAACTATGACATTGGAGATCGGGAGCTCCTGGCCATTAAAACCGCTCTGGAAGAATGGAGGTATTTACTGGAAGGGGCCACTCACCCAATCCTAATATTTACAGATCACAAAAACCTTGAATATCTAAGGACGGCAAAACGACTGAGACCACGCCAAGCGAGATGGGCTCTTTTCTTTTCTCGATTCTCATTCCATATAACGTACCGACCCGGTACTAAGAATACCAAACCAGACGCCCTGTCCCGCATGTTTGAGGACCCCGACGACGCTGCGGTACCAGACACCATCCTGCCTTCTGGAAGCTTCCTCGCGCTACAAACGGAACTGCGCTCCCGGCTTCTTGATGCTTCGGTAAGACTACCCGTTCCGTCTGGGTCACCCCTCCAGAGCCACGGTGGCCTGTTTTGGAAGGAAGACCGAATCATGGTCCCAGAAGAGGTGCGAACCTTGGTCCTAGGGCATTGCCACGACCATCCAATGGCAGGTCACTTCGGGGTGACGAAGACTCTAGAACTGCTACGGCGCTCGTTCTGGTGGCCGGACATGATCAAGGATTGTGAGCGTTACGTCCGGACGTGTCCCACCTGTCAAAGGAACAAACCCTCCAGGAGTAGGGCATGGGGATTGTTACGTCCATTACCTATACCCAAGCGGGCCTGGCAAATGATAGCCATGGATTTTGTGGTTGAACTCCCACCATCCCAAGGCCACACAGCGATAATGGTGATCGTCGACCGCTTCTCGAAGATGGCGCATTTCGTGCCCCTGGAGAAGACCCCATCGGCACCGGAAACGGCACGGATCTTCATTCGGGAAGTGGTAAGGCTTCATGGAGTCCCCGAAGACATTGTGTCGGATCGGGGGGTGCAATTCACCTCCAGGTTCTGGAACGCCCTATGTAAAGCGCTGGGAATCAAGCTGTCGCTCTCATCCGCCTACCACCCGCAGACCAACGGTCAAACCGAGAGGACCAACCAAACGCTGGAACAGTATTTACGATGCTACACCTCCTATCTCCAGGATGACTGGCTGACGTTGTTGCCTTCTGCGGAGTTCTCATACAACAACTCAAGTCACTCAGCTACGGGTCAATCGCCATCCTTTTCTAATTACGGGTATCACCCCACATTCCTCCCTGATCTAATGCCTGAAAATCTGATACCGGCGTCGCAAGACATCTTGAACTTCTTTTCCGTCAACAACAAGACTATTCAGGAAGCCATCGCTAAGGCCCAGGAGGACAGTAAGAAGGCTTTCGACAGAAAGAGAAGAGGAGATTTACTGCTTCAACCAGGAGATCTGGTTTGGCTAGCAACAGCCAACTTGAAGATGCGGTGCCCCTCAAAGAAGCTGGGACCCAAGTACATTGGCCCATTTCCTGTTAAACGAATGGTCAACGAGGTGGCCTACGAACTCGAGCTTCCGCAGACTTTCAAAATACATCCTGTGTTTCATGTATCTCTCCTGAAGCCGTCCAGACCGGATCCCTTCCCAGACCTCCCGAGGCAATCGCCATAGGTGACCAGGAGGAATTTGAGGTGGAGACTATCCTCAGTTGCCGAAGGAGGGGGGGCCAGACTCAGTTCCTGATAAAATGGAAGGGTTATGGTCCTGAGGAGAACTCCTGGGAACCCGCCCAGGACGTTCACGCGCCCAGGCTCATCCGGGAGTTTTGTCGTGCTCACCCGCGGTGGAGAGATCAGTGGGGCTCCCGGAGGGTGCCCGTTGGGGGGGGGCAATGTCAGGGATCCCGGCTCCGTCTGCCGCAATCGCGGCTCTGTCCCCCGCGCATGCGCATTGGCGGCAGATCACGCCGGGACACAGGAACTAGGTCCCGGCGAGCCGCGGCTGACAGGACGCCGCGCATGCGCAGTAGAAACCGCGGGCGCGCCTCAGGCGTCCAATGACAGCCGGGGGCGCGTCCTAGCCAGCCAATGACAGTGCAGGGCGCACTATTTAAAGATGCCCTGCACTGTCACAAATTGCCGCAAGGTCTATATGTGATCCTGAATACCTGCTCCTGCTGTGACCCTGTTTTTTGACCCTGACTACGCTGCCTGCCCCTGTGATTGACCCGGCTTTGTTCTGACTATTCTACCTGCTCCTGTGATTGACCCGGCTTTGTTCTGACTATTCTGCCTGCTCCTGCGTTTTGACTCGGCTTATCCCGACTGTTCCTACGGATTGATTTACCTGGCTGACTCTGCGTGTGACCCGACTACTCCTAGCCCGCCGATTCGGTACCCCGCTTACCCCACGGGGCCACTATCCGTACCACCCTGCTGGGGCCGCCATCCTCTTCACAGCTGGCTCTCCTGGTACCTACATACATCCCCGGAGGCCTCCTCGGCCGCTGGTGGCCCGCTCAGAGGTCGTGACCTGGCCCGGGACTGTTTCAAGTCCATCCCCACCATCAGGGGCCCTGGTGAAAGCACAGCCCGGGCTTAGACCCCACGCTCTGGGTAGGTCTACCAGCTGGCAGACGGAGGGCTCCGCCTGGCGGATCCTAACAGGGGCAGAGCATTACCCTACATGGAAAGAGCATTACCCTACACGGACAGAGCATTACCCTACATGGACAGAGCATCACCCTACACGGACAGAGCATTACCCTACAGGGGCAGAGCATTACCCTACATGCACAGAGCATTACACTACACGTACAGAGCATTACACTACATGGACAGAGCATTACCCTACACAGGCAGAGCCCAGTTTCCCTTTCAGATACAGACAGCTACCTAAAATATCACAAGCACCTTCCAATGTTTTACATACTCCTTCCCATAATAATAACAATTTGCCTATAATGATTATATTGGGTAATTGTTGGCAGCTGTCCTTTGGAAGTAGCAGTTTATTAATAATATTGTGTAATAACATGTAATTATTGTGTGTGGTGGTTCGGGTTGGAGTCACACTGTACTGTAGAGACTGTGCATTATTTTTAAAGCTGAACTCCAGGAATTAAAACCTTAGGGCTCGTTCACACTTCACTTTATTTCTAATTCTTGCCAAACGCCCCTATAGCTTTTGACAGGTGTTAGCAGGGACGGACTTACCATTTGGAAACTCGGGCACTGCCCGAGGGCCCGGGGTCAGTAGGGGGCCCCATGAGATGCCCCTGGTACCTTTTCATAGGCTTTTTTGAGTTTGGGCAAGGACACAGGGGCCCCATGATCCCCTATTGCCCGGGGGCCCCATGAGTTGTTAGTCCGCCCCTGGGTGTTAGACAGGCATTTGGGAAGCGTTTTTAATGCTCCTCAAACGCTTCCTAAATGCTCCCCAAACGCCCTATGCACAGTTTTGAGGCGGTTGATAGGTGTTTACCAAGCGTTAAAACCGCATCACAAAAGCCAATAATGAAGTTAAATGGTATTACCACTCCACAACCGCTTCGCAACTGCGTCACAACCACGCCGCAAATGCCTACCAGGCGTTTGAGGACCGGCACCATAGACTTGAATGGGAGGCTTCAACTCCTCCTGACTCGACATGAGTCGTCAGTTTTGCCGCGCTGCAACACGACGCTAACGCTTCAGTGTGAACAGCACTGTGTGCTGCCATGTGCAGAATTTTCATAGGCGTTTGAGAAGCGTTAAAAACGCTTCCTAAATACCTGTCTGACGCCTGCTGACACATAGCCTAGCTGTGGGAGAATTTTAAATGATCCCTTGCAGTGGAGCTGCACCCTCACTGCAAGGGTTAACAGTTTTGTCTAGGAGAAAGGAGAAACAGTTTTATTTATCCAGTGGACTATCCATTGGCGACATCATGTCCAGAGCAGGTCTATGGACCCAGCTTTGGTCTTCATGATATCTGCACCATAGGCAGCTGGAACATGGGGAAGAAGATGTGGGGACCAGTATTCTTGTCGGGAGGAGAGGAAGATCAGGTAAGGTAATCTTTTTTTTGTTCCCCTAGACCAGTGGTCTCCAAACTGCGGCCCTTTGCTTCCCTTTACCTGGCACTTGGGGCACTGTTCCTCCCACTGACATGATGTTCCTCCAACTGACACCAATGACAAGGCACCATTGCTGCCACTGATACCAATGATGGGAGTTTATTCCTCCAATTACAAAGAAGGACGCTATGTCACTTTTTTTTTACTCCTCCATTTTCTGCTCCCACCAGTCACATCCTGGGCCCCCTGAAAGTCTTAAGGACAATAAGCTGGTCCTTTGTTTAGAAAATTTGGTCCTAGACCATAACGAGCAATTAACCCTTGCAATGCAGGCAGGGCTGGGACAAGGGGTGGTTGGAAGGGGTGGCTGCCCTGGGTGCCATGGTTTGCTGTAGCGATGGAGGTGTCTCTATCTGTTACAAGGCTGACAGGAGTAGTGACAGAGGCAGTGAATTTGCCAAATGACCACTGGGCATAGGATCCCCAAAGCTTGCGCATCATGAACTGGGGGGTGGGGGGTACAGTTTAGCATCTTTGACCTGGGGTAAAGTCCCATTACAAGGATTCATTCTTTAGTTGTCTGGATTTGAGCTTTAACTTTTTCTTTTTTTTTTTATTTAATATTGGTCCAGCTTGGTTACATCTAAATTCTTCAAATCTCACTACTGGGGATGTAGAAATTCACTGTAGCATCTTATGCTACATAAGTCCGCACTGGTCTCTTCTTGGAGCAGCGCCAGCAACTTGCCATCTACATACTGAACAAAGTGGGGTGCTCACTTGCCACCTCTACCATTCAGAGAACATCTTGTACAGTATTTTTTTCAAATGAATGCAAGGCTTTTTCACATTGGACAAAGTAGAGAGAAGGGGCAGATGATGTCACAATCTCTGGTTTGTCCAATGAAACACACCTTGCATTCATGGAAAGTGTCCCCCTGTGTTCAGTATATGGACAGCAAGTTGTTCTAGCGGCCCTCACACTACAGTGAATCTCTGCATCCCCAGCAGCCCACCAGATGGGAGATATGAGGAATAAGGCTCCATGTACACGGGATGTTTGGAAAACACTTCTGAATGACGGAAACTGACTGCTGGAAAACGTAGGTTAAAAAATGTCTGTTTAGCCGCGTTTGCATACCGCATTTTTGTGCGTTTGCGTTTAGAAGCATTTTTTAAAGATAACATCAGGAGACCTTCCAAAATGCCCGGAATGCACTGAAAACAGTAAAAAATTAAATGTTGAGAGAAATAGAAAGAGGAGAAGCAGAGAGAGCAGTATGTGTTGAGATTACCTGTCTTTTCTGGTTGTATTCACTATGGATCCCATCATTATTATTATTATACAGAACTTCTATAGCGCTGACAGTTTGCTCAGCGCTTTACATTATGGAGGGAGACAGTACAGTAACAATACAGTTCAATACAAGAGGGATTGGAGGGCCCTGCTGCTTGGAGCTTACAATCTAGGAGGGAGGGGATAGTGGTACAAGAGGTAATTAGCTGTGGGGGATGGAGTGGTAGGAAGAGTAGAGGATTCCAGTATTTAGCTGGGGTCGGGGTAGGCTTCCCTGAAGAGATGGGTTTTCAGAGTGCGCCTAAAGGTGAGCAGAGTAGGGAGTAGGCGATAGCCTGATAGATTGGGGTAGGGAGTTCCAGAGGATGGGTGAAGCCCTTGAGAAATTCTGGAGACAAGCATGGGAGGAGGAGACAAGGGAGCTAGAGAGTAGGAGGTCTTGCGAGGAGCAGAGAGTACAGTTTGGGTGGTATTTAGAGGCAAGGTCGGTGATGTAGTTTCGGGCAGAGTTATGAACGGCTTTAAACGTCAGTGTTAGTGTTTTGATTTTTATACGTTGGGCAGTTAGAAGCCAGTGGAGGAATTGGCAGAGAGGGGTGGCAGATACAGAGCGGTTAGTAAGGTGAATGAGTCTGGCAGCTGCATTCATGATGGACTGGAGTGGGGATAGCCTGCGATGAGGTAGGCCGGTGAGGAGGGAGTTACAGTAGTCAAGGCGAGAGATAACCAGGGAGTGAATGAGTTGCTTAGCGGTTTCCGAGGTTAGGAACAGTCGTATCTTGGAGTATAATGCGGCACGTTCTACCATTTTTTCCTTTACATAAAACCTGGAACTGACTGCGCTGGTGTACTAGGTCCATTTGAATACATGGAAAATGCTTTGCATGCATTCTGATGATGAAAAAAGGCTGTGGACAGCATCTGGACATGGAACAGTTAAAAAATGCTTCTAAACGCAAACGCTTATAAATGCGGTTAGCCGCATTTACACGTGCTTACAAACATTTGGCGTTTGAAACGCTGATAAAATCTATTCCTGAACACAAGTTTGGTGTGTTAAAAAAAAGACTGTAAACTCAACTGCCTGTAAACGACGATGTGTACATGGACACATAGGAAAACATTAGGGAGAGTTCAGGGGCTGCTGAAAACGCAGAAAAGCTCCTGAACGTCAGTTTATCAGCTGCAGTGTACATAAACCCTAGGCTTCAAGTACGCGAGCAGTTACTAAACTCAAGTTTAGGAGCTTTTGGCATTTTATTGCCAAAGCTTCTAAACTCAACTCCATAAAAGCCTATGTGTCCATGTACACATAGGCATTTAGCAGAGTTTAGGAGCTGCTGAGTTTAGGTGAAGTTAAACCTCCCTCTCCTGAACGTGGAAGAATCGCTTCCAGGATAGGAATGTTTTGACCACCGACCGTGGGAAATCACGGCGCAACCACGGTACCGCATTTTTGCCACGATTCACATTTTCCCGTGGTCGGCGGTCATGGTAGGCTCAAGTACATGAAGCCTTAGAAGGTAACCAAGCTGTCAGCTTTAAATGTAAAGAAAACATTCTAAATGGTTGATACTTAAATGCAGGAAAAAAATACTTTTTCACAGATTTGAATTTATTTATGGAATCTATGTAGGTTCTTTCAGACTGTTTGTAAACATCTGGGTATTGGGCTTTATTATATTTTTTTTACTTTTATACCTTTCTATCGGTCAGTGAATGGGAAGGCTTTTACCATTTCAACATGTACAATCAACATTTCAAATAAAAACAGTTGTTGGGCAGAGATAGCAGAATGAAGAACAGTGATGACAGGAAGAGACGTGTCCCCTGATTGGGAGCAGGTCACCCTCCCCGCACACTGCCACTAACAAACCAGCAGACAACTGAGCTGTCCATGCGCCATGACGGGAACTCAGGCTGAATATTGAACAATACTATTGCATGTGTATAAACAATCACCTTACAGATTCCCACTTCCTTTTTCATCTTGTTATGGGAAAAGCACTCTAGTTTCCCACAGATTTTATAAATTGAGGGAAAGGCCGGCTCCACCCAAAACTGATTTTTCAGGACCATCACTGCCAAGTTGAATCAGGTGACTCTAACATCTGTCAGGGATTCCAGTGGTGAGATACCACCAGCAGAATTCCGAGACTGCACAATTGGTGAGATGGGTACATAACCGAACGGTGGTGTCACGTGTACATAATAGAGGCTATGCTAGTCATCTGACTGCCGCAGAGTGACATTGACCTGTTACTGTACCCAACCGAAACATCAGGCAGCAAGTGAACATGTTTTCCATAAAGTTGATGTAGTAAAAGCAGAAAAATAGGCAAGCGTAAGGATTTGAGGGCCAGATTGTAATAGCTAGATGACTGGCTCAGAGCATCTCCAAAACTTCAGTTCATGTTGGATATTCCTGGCCTCCAATGGTCAGGATCTACCAAAAGTAATCTAAGAAAGGAAAACTAGCAAACCAGCAACAAAGTCATGGACCGTCAAGGCTCATTGATGAACGTGGGGAGCAAAGTGTGACCTGGGTAGTTCCATTCCATTAGAAGAGCTACTGTAGCTCAGATTACTGCAAAAGTTAAAGTGATACTAAAGTCTTGGATTTTTTTTCTTTTTTTTTAACCTCCCTGGAGGTATTCCTGAGTGTAGCTCGGGGTAAAGTTTCAGCACCACAAGCGGTAACCCCGAGCGACACTCGGGAATACCTTGCAGCGCTGCTCCGAGATCTCTTCTTCACTTACCTTGTCCTTTGCTCCCGCGATGTCCCTCCTGCAGTGTCCCCGGCAATGTCCTCCGGCCGATGCCTGCATCTGTCTTCCGGGTTCCGTTCCCTGCAACGTCAGGACGTACGGGGACGGAACTGGCGGGAAGTTTAAGAATGTCAAAAAGTGACATTCACTCAATACATTAAAATAACATAGTAAAACATTACTGTATCAAACCATTTCACATACATTTTGTCCCGAGTGCTTTGTCCTGTGCCCTGCCTGCATTTTTACCGTTCTTTCTGCCTGGAAACTGAGAAATGTTTATGGCGTCCAAAAAGCGTCTCTTTAGGTCAAAAGCGGTTTTAGATCAGCTAGAGAACAGCGATAGTAAATTAGAATCACTTGCAGAATTGAGTGATAATGATTCGTGGGGAAATTCGTCATCAGACACTGAAAACAATTCTGCGACTTTGCTCAGTGATATGCGAACTTGGCGCTATATTTCAAATTTCAGTGTTTTTGGTTTGATTATATTATTGAATTAAATGTATTATTATTATTTTTTATGATTATTTATTAAGTTATAATTTATGATTTCGTGTTTCAAATTTTATCCTACCCGGGATGTTTACTAGACTCTTGTTCAGACAGATTTCAGTGAGTTATTCTTAAAAATTACAGGCCTACAATAAAAAAACAACATATTTACATGCAAAAAAATGTACCACTTTGAGCACAGAAATACTGACATAATCAGACCGCTAGGGAGGCTACTAAAAAACATGTCTATACTTACCTGTTCTGTGCAGTAGTTTTGCACAGAGCAGCTTGAATCCTCCTCTTCTCGGGTCACCCACCGGCGATCCTGGCCCCTCCCTTCTGTAGGGTGCCCCCATAGCAAGCTCAATTCACACACAGAGCCATGGCTCAGCCCCACCCCCTCCCTTTCCTGATTAGCTCGCTGGCTGTGATTGACAGCAGTGGGAGCCAATGGCTCCTGTTGCTGCCTTAGCCAATCAGGAATGTGATAACTCAGAGAAACAAGGCTCCTGTGGACATCACTGGATCAGGATAGGGCTCAGGTAAGTGTTAGGGGGGGCTGGGGGGCTGCTACACACAGAAGATTTTGATAGAAAGGTGTCAGAATACACAGTGCATTGCAGTTTGTTGTGTATGGGGCTGCAGAGCCACAGACCGGTCAGTGTGCCCATGCTGACCCATGTCCACAGCCAAAAGCACCTACAATGGGCACATGAGCATCAGAACGGGACCAAGAAGCAGTGGAAGAAGGTGGCCTGCTCTGATGAATCATGTTTTTTTCTACATCATGAGAATGGCTGGGTGTATGTGCGTCACTTACCTGGGGAAGAGAAGGCACCAGGATGCAGTATGGGAAGAAGGCAAGCCGGTGGAGACCATGATCTGCTACTGACAACTTGGTGCCAGATGCTACAGCATACCTTCAGAGGTCTAGTGGAATCCATGCCTTGAGAGGTCAGGGCTGGTTTGGTGGCAAAAGGGAGACCTACTTGATATTAGGTGGGTGGTCATAATGTTACGGCTGATCGATTGTATACTGTTCATTGCAGCAACTCAAAATGGTCCTCAGTAATTTGCATGGCCCCCACGTGCTTGTATGCATTTCTGACAACGTCGTGGCATGCTCCTAGTGAGATGATGGATGGTGTCCTGGGGTATTTCATCCCAGATCTGGACCAGGGCATCACTGAGCTCCTGGACAGTCTGAGGTGCAACCTGGCGGCGTCGAATGGACCAAACATGATATCCCAGAGGTGTTCTATTGGATTTAGGTCAGGTGAGCGTGGGGGCCATTCAATGGTATCAATTCCTTCATCCTCCAGGAACTGATAAAAAGCAATATGTAGTGAGCGCTCTCAAATGTATACAGCAGCTAGAACACTTCAGGTAACCACAATACCTTTAAAATATACGTATATAAATGTAACAAAAAACAGTGCAGCGCTCAAGAGTTAATAAATGGATGAAGACAAAATATATATATACATATACAAAGTCTATGCAATATCCGCGGTATTGTCTGATAAGGTGAATATACTTCCGAAGTATGTACTGCCTCGAAATAACAGCAATGCGCACTCACCAGAAACGCATGGATTATGCGCATATAGGAATAATCGTCCCAGGTATCCGATCCATCGAAGACCGAGTGGTGGGCGTCCTATTCACGGTGGGTCATCAGAAACAACACGACAGATCCAGAGGTCCCCTTAATTTTGCAAGAGATTGGCCAGAATTGACATTCTGTTTTGCACCTCTGGTGCATCAGATCCTGAGTGAATCAACTGTAGTAAATCTCCCCCAACGGTTTTGGAATTGGTATAAAACTGCCTCGTCTCTGGAAACGCAGGGTCTGGGAGTGTCCTAGTGCACAGTGTCTTGAAAATTTTATCAAACTGTGCTGACAAAACAGAATATCAATTCGGGCCAATCTCTTGCAAAATTAAGGGGACCTCTAGATCTGTCGTGTTGTTTCTGATGACCCACCGTGAATAGGACGCCCACCACTCGGTCTTCGATGGATCGGATACCTGGGACGATTATGCCTATATGCGCATAATCCATGCGTTTCTGGTGAGTGCGCATTGCTGTTATTTCGAGGCAGTACATACTTCGGAAGTATATTCACCTTATCAGACAATACCGCGGATATTGCATAGACTTTGTATATGTATATATATATTTTGTCTTCATCCATTTATCCTCCAGGAACTGCCTGCATACTCTCCCCACATGAGGCCGGGCATGGTCGTGCACCAGGAGGAACCCAGGACCCACTGCACCAGCGTAGGGTCTGGCAATGGGTCCAAGGATTTCATCCTGATACCTAATGGCAATCAGGGTGCCGTTGTCTAACCTGTAGAGGTCTGTGTGTCCCTCCATGGATCTGCCTCCCCAGATCATTACTGACCCACCACCAAAACGGTCATGCTAAATGATGTTACAGGCAGCATAACATTCTTCACGGCTTCTCCAGACCCTTTCACGTCTGTCACACGTGCTTAGGGTGAACTTGCTCTCATCTGTGAAAAGCACAGGGCGCCAGTGGTGGACCTGCCAATTCTGGTGTTTAATGGCAAATGCCAATTGAGCAGTGAGCACAGGGCCCACTAGAGGACGTCAGGTGCTCAGGCCACCCTCATGAAGTCTGTTTCTGATTGGTCAGAGACATTCACACCAGTGGCCTGCCGGAGGTCATTTTGTTGGGCTCTGGCAGTGTTCTTGCTATTTCTCCTTGCACAAAGGAGCAGATACCGGTCCTGCTGATGGGTTAAGGGCCTTCTACGGCCCTGTCCAGCTCTCCTAGAATAACTGCCTGTCTCCTGGAATCTCCTCCATGCTCTTGAGACTGTGCTGGGAGACACAGCAAACCTTCTGGCAATGGCACGTATTGATGTGCCATCCTAGACAAGTTGGACTTCCTGTGCAACTGAAAGCAGGCCTGCTTACAGATACTGTTGTTTTATTGTGAATGTTGTTTCTTTTGCTCACAGTTGCCAAGAGTGATCAGATTTGCTGCCAATACCAGAGTTGTTTGTTATTCTTGACGCAGTTACCTCCAGATCCAATATTAACTTCACTTTGGTTTATACTACTTGTGAGTCCATTTTATAAGTGTGATTTATCTGGGTCACCAGAGCACGGTTGTGTCAGCAGAGTTTGGGCTTTCATTGACAGGTCCAGATTGACAGGGAACCCAAAACGTACTCAGCAATACCTAAGGGGGTAGTGCTACACATATACAGTGCCTTGAAATAGTTTTCATACCCCTTGAAATTTTCCACATTTTGTCATGTTACAACTAAAAACATAAATGTATTTTATTGGGATTTTATGTGATAGACTAACACAAAGTGGCACATAATTGTGAAGTGGAAGGAAAATGATAAATGGTTTTCAAAATTTTTTACAAATAAATACCTGAAAAGTGTGGCATGCATTTGTATTCAGCCCCTTTATTCTGGTACCCCTAACTAAAATCTAGTGGAACCAGTGCCTTCAGAAGTCACCTAATTAGTAAATAGAGTCCATATAGTAAATCTTCTCCTGGCCCGGCCTGTCAGTTTAGGTGGACCGCCATGTCTTGGTAGGTTTGCAGTTGTGCCATATTCTTTCTATTTTCGAATAATGGATTGAACAGTGCTCCCTGAGATGTCCAAAGCTTGGGATATTTATTTATAACCTAACCCTACTTTAAACTTCTCCACAACGTTATCCCTGACCTGTATGGTGTGTTCCTTGGCCTTCATGATGCTGTTTGTTCACTAATGTTCTCTAACAAACCTCTGAGGGCTTCACAGAACAGCTATATTTATATTGAGATTAAATTGCACACAGGTGGACTCTATTTACTAATTAGGTGACTTCTGAAGGCAATTGGTTCCACTAGATTTTAGTTAGGGGTATCAGAGTAAAGGGGGCTAAACACAAATGCATGCTACACTTTTCAGATATTTATTTGTAAAAAAAAGTTTAAACCATTTATAATTTTCACATAAAATCCCAATAAAATACATTTACATTTTTGGTTGTAACATGACAAAATGTAGAAAATTTCAAAGGGTATGAATACTTTTTCAAGGCACTGTGTGTGTGTATATATATATACATATATATATTATATTTATATATATATATATATATATATATATATATATACAGTGTATATGTATGTATATGTTTTTTTTTATGAGAAAAACATTCTCCCCCACTTTGTTGCATCATCTGTAACAACATTAGATAGCTGTTTACAGAATTTCCCTTTTCTTTTCTGAAAAATACATTGCACAAACCCCAACCGGAATGTTTTAATTTTGGGTCGATATATCGCACCACTAGAGAGTCACAAAAAAAAAGAAATCTTAAAAATGCACTGCCCTACTAGAAAATAAATTTCTGTGCTGCCGTTATGCAGTGCTTGGAGGTATTACTGTCCACTATAGGGATTTGTGCTGCCTTTCTATGGAGACATTGGAAGAATTTTTGAAGCCTATACTTAATACACCTTACTGGTCCCCCCCCCCAAATAAAACCCCAAGAATCCCCCTTCTCCATACTGGTAATCCACATTTATATCAACTTGTACCATGGTTTCTAGATAATGCTATATAGAATGACCTGCAGGCATTTATATAAAATGCCCATCATCATCTGCACACCAGCACTGAGTGTCATTTCTGTCTGCTGCTTCTTTCCTCTGGTATCAGCATGAGTCATTTCTGACAAGTTTTCCTGACACCAAGAGATAAAAAGGTGACAGCAGAGGGAGCTCAAGCAGATTGACAACCTCAACTCTGATCCTGTTTGCTATGTGAGGGGGGTGTGTGTCCCTTCCCTGCAATCTTCTCTCAGAACACTCCTCACTAAGCTCTGCAGAGTGTAACTTCAGCTCCCTGTCCTATTTCTGAACTCTCAGACAAGCTTTATAAATTCAGCACTTTGAACAGCTGTAGAGAAGAGAAGACTGCAGATAAGCAGGTACAAGTTATGGTTTCTTCTCTTTGTACCACTTGAGGCCAGTTACTTCACTGGGCATGTGTAAGGGTTTACATCCACTTTAATGGTGCAATGTAACAAAAGTGATCTTACTTCGATTTCTTTGCTGCTGAAAGCTATTGAATTAGAAACAAGAATATTTTGAATCCAAGAGGCGTCCAGATATCTTGGGAATGAGAAGATATGTCATCACCCGTTTTTTACTGAGTAACAGTTGCCTGAGTATAGCTGCCGTGACACAAATTCATATCTGCAGTTCTTATAGAGCAGCCTTACTGGAGAACGTTGGAAATGGCTGCCACCTGTAAAGAGTCTGCTGCAGCTAAATCTGCATGTGTCCCAGAGCTAAGTGATGCTTGCAGTGGAGGGGAGCAGCACAATGCACCATGTGGAGTATGTGGAGAGCAAACATCCATGGATGTTTCACTTGTTTGTATGTCTGAACAGCCTACATGTTCCTGGGCTGAAAGTTCTGTCTTGGAGGAAGAGATGACAGCTGGAGCTGAAGTTTCTATCACTGCAGCAGTGAGTATTGACATTGCTGTAAAATCTATGAATGTGTCAGCAATTAATATGACTGGTTAAAGCAATGGATGTGTTGTTGGTGGGTGGTGCTGAAGAGGTTACTGACAAGAGTAAAAATGACATTTCTCTCCCTGCTCAGCAGAGAGACGATTCACCATCCAATCTCGTATCTGAGAGTTGCACCAGATGCTCCCAAACACACTAATGTTTTTGCTGGTGGGAGGAATGTGGGGAGCTATGCCTCTGTTTTGGGGAGTCGCACCAAGGGGGGGTGGAGGGAGTGTTGGAAATACTAATGGTCACAATTTGGGGAGGTTTGGTGGTGGGATGGTTGATGGGTTCCAGAGGAGGAATGTTGTGCAGTTGAAGTGGGAGGGGGAGGGAACCTCACCAGTAAGGGAGAGGGTGGCTGAGCTGATTTTGGAGATGGGGTTTAAAGCCTGTGATGTATTTACTTTGATCTGCCTGATCTGCACAGTTGACAGTTATGAATAAGATTTATCATTTGTGAAACCTGACGGTCTGGATCTTTTTTGTGAGATATATAGGAGATGCTAGGGCCAGAGGCTGATTTGGTAGTGTGGCTACGCCGGTATGGCGAGGTCCTCCCCCCACTGCGGAAGGTCCTGGATGAGCATGGGATATGGACAGGAGCCTGGACAGTGTCGCTGCAATTGAGGGTGCTGGGCAATGTGGTTCAGCACCTGCCCTGCTCTGCTTTTCTGGGAAGGGATAGGCTGACCATTTTCTATCAGGGTCAGCCTAAGGTTTGTAATAAATGTGTAGAGAAAGGCCACTTTGCATCGCCCTGCATCATCAATAAGTGCTCATTGTGCCAGTATTTAGGCCATATGGCCAAAGAATGCACCCAGATTCAGTGCAATTTGTGCCAGCAGCTAGGTCATCCATATAGTCCGTGCTCAGAGGCATTACACAACCTGCCAGGATTGGAGGCTGAGCTGCAGAGGCTGGATAAAGAAGATGAGGCAGCTAATGCTAGGGAAGAAACTTTTCTCCCCCCCCCCCACGTGTCTGTTTCGTCTGTTGTGTCAGATTCTGTTTCCCCTAGTAATGTCATCCCTGAGTCTGTCCCTCCTGTTCCTAATCCTACTATACGTAGATCCTCCAGACTAATGGAAGCTGCTGGGGGGCGGGTTTATCGGATCTTCCGTCTCGGCCTACTCCACCTCCAGTACCTGTCCCACGACAGCGCAAACGTGGTCAAGAGAGTGTGGGGGTGCTGGATGAGGGTGGAGCCGATGGGGCTCAGGGAGGGGTGTCCATGTCCCATGTCTCACTTCCTGCTGAAGGAGATTCAGCTGATGAGGGGTGGGAGAGGGTCAAGAGGACGAAAAAGATGAGGAGGAGGATGAGAAGAGCTGTCCTTTTCTCCTCTGAATCAGACCCAGGAGGTGTCCCTCTTGGCAATACCTATTCAGTTTTGTCAGGGGAAGAGATGGAGTCTGATTTATCCATTTCTTTATAATCTATGGATGAGGGGGAGTCACATAGCCTGAAGAGAACTGTTTTGAGTGATGACAGTGTGATAGAGGTTAAGAAACGACTACGCCAATCATCCTGATGGCAGTATCTGCTCCGTTAAAGGTGGCGACCATTAATGTCGCCAGCATTAAATCTGCAACAGCTCATGATATGGCTTTATTTTTGCTCAGTGAGTTTGATGCTGAGATTTTATTTTTGCAAGAGACCTGGCTCAATACATTGGCCGATGTCTATCTAGCAAAAAGGAAGTGGAGATGTGGTCCCTCCTTTTGGTCTCTTGTGGTTGAACACTGCAGCGGAGTTGTGGTGCTTTTAAAAATCGATATGGTAACGTGCTGGCGGGTAATTGAGGTAGAAATGGGGAGATGCATGGTCTTAGACGTCTCTGTTAGGGGGCAGGACCTGCACCTGATTAATATCTATGGACCTCAGTCAAAATGGGACAGAAAATGCCTCCTCCCAAAGATCAAGCCCTTCCTTTTTACGTCCCAGCAACATGTTTTTGGAGGTGACTTTAACACCATATTTAGGCCTGAAGACAGGAGAGGATCGATAAACAGGCTGGGTTATGATAGCGTTTTTCTCAAAGATATGGTTAGACAGGCAGGCCTGGTAGATGTGCACATTAAGCACTGCTCTGGCAGCACAGGTTTCACATTTCAGAGGGAATAGTCAGAGCAGGATAGACAGATATTTTTTAAAGGAGAACTCTGCTTTCTCAGCTTCTGAATTGAGGGCGGTGGAGTTCTCTGACCACTGTATGCTGTCTGTGACTCTGAATGTCTCGGACACTCCATCCAGGGGAAGGGGTGTCTGGAAACTGAATTCGGCTCTCCTGGATGATGTAGAGGTAAGACAATCCATTGAGGATTTTGTTCAGGCACAGGTTTCTATTCTGGACTTTTGCAGCAGTAGGTCAGAGTGTTGGGAGCTTGAGAAACAAAGGGAGATTGGAGTTTTCAAGGCCATAAGTTAGAAGAAGCAGCTTGGTATGTATATTGCCTACCAGCATTTGCGGAGGAAGCTTGATCGTCTTGTCTCATATGGAGGAGATCCAGGGGAGATCTCTGAATTGAAACTTCTTCTTAGGAAGCGTCAAAATGACCGGCATGCCTCCTTGGTTCTGGAGCGGGATTATGGGAAATATCACTCACCTGATCCTTACCAAAACTGTAAGCAAGGCATAGCAGTTGAGACATTTTTGGCCTGAAAGGCAGTACAGGTTCCCTGATGAAGTCCAGATCAGGGATCTTGGAGATCTTTGGGTCATACTATGCAGACCTTCTGGGAAGAATGGACCTTAGCCGGGACAGGATGGAAAGCTTTCTGGATTCTACTCTAGGATTGGGAAATGGTACATTGCTTTTGATGAATTTGACAGAACCAATTTCAGCGGATGAGGTAGTTTGTGCTATAGACAAGCTGGCTACCAAAAAATTGCCTGGGCCAGATGGACTGACAGCTGAATTCTACAAGTGCTTTAAGTCCATTTTGGCTCCTTTTTTGGTGGAGGTTTTTAACAGATGTCTAGAAGAGGGTTATCTCCCTCCCTCCATGAGGCAATCCGCTGTGATTCTTCTGTCAAAAGGTAAAGACCCCTCAATGATTGAGAGCTGGCGCCCCATCAGTCTTCTCAATGTTGATAGAAAGATCTTGGCAAAGATTCATTTTTGGTGCTTGTCGTCAGTAGCAGGTGATTTGTTGTCCAGCCATCAGCACTGTTCGGTCCAAAGTAAAAGAACCTTTTCAGCAGTTTTGGCTGTCCGGGAGGCTTTGGAATGATACAGGGCTGCTAGATGGAGAAAGTACTTGCTGGTATTGGATCAGGCAAAAGCTTTTGATCGAGTGAATCATGAATATCTGTGGTTGCTACTTGGTAGATACGGCCTGCAGGGGAAGTTTATAGATTGGCTGAAGACATTATATAGAGGGGCTGAGAGCTTCCCACTTGTTAATGGTTGGGTTGGACGGCCTTTTAAGGTTGGCTCTGGTGTGCACCAGGGATATCCTTTGAGCCCCTAGCTATATGCTTTCACAATTGACCCCTTTGTGAGAAGGCTAGAGGGTGCATCATTGTGCGGGGTGCCTCTGGGCATTGCTGGTGCGCCACCTTTGACGGTCGTAGCCTATGCTGCTGATGTGTCTGTTAATATATCTGGGACTGAGGAGGCACAGGAGGTGGTCTTTATGATAGAGCAGTACATGGAGGCTTCTGGCTCTAAAGTCAACCATGAAAAGAGTGAAGTTTTCTGGATGGGTGAGGAGGGTGAAAGCTTCAAACTTCCTGGAGCCCCAGCAGGAAATTAAAGTGTTGGGCATCAAATTTGGTCCTGGTGACTATGGTCATCGAAATTGGGAAAGCAGGTTGGTGTATACCAATGCAAAAGTAGCAAGCTGGAAGAGATGGAGGCTCTCTTTGAGGGAGAGGGTTGACTTGATTAAAACTTACCTGATCCCGATCTTTTTATATGTCAGCTTTGTCTGTATCTTGCCGCTATCTCTCTATGCAAGGGTCTACAGCTGTTTTTTTCAACTGTTATGGGGAAATAGGCTGAACCAGATCAAACATAATGTAACTTACCTGTCCAGGGGGGAGGGTGGTCTAGGAATGGTCAACCTGATAGTTTAGTTTTCTTTGCTTTTTAAAGTGCAATCTTGGTAATATGTTAGCAGAGACCCTGCCGGGATGGGTTGGTATTTTCAAATTTGGTTTAAGCCTTTTCTGTGTTGCTGGAAAGTTTGCAGGCCAGTGAAAAGTCTGAGAGTCCAACATGGCAAGCTCCCGGCTTATGTTGCCCGTGTCTGAAAATACTTCGACAGTGGCAGGTGACGGTGGAAGATATCATGTCCCTTCCCAGGAGGCTTCTGGGGGAGAGGATTTTGGCTTCTGCTTTCAGTGTGTCACTGGCCTTAAAGGATTGCCTAGGCTCTGTAATGAGGGAGGGGTTGCATTTAATTAATTTGGAGAGAATCCCTTTGAAGTTCAGGGATCAAGCCTGGCTCGCTTTCCATGGAAGACTCTATGTGAGAGAGAACCTGAAGCACCGCCCTGTGGATGATTGGGATTGTCCTAGAACAGAGTGTGTTGGTAAAGTGAAGTCTATGGACCACTTTCTGCTCCAGTGTCCCTTTAACATAGAGGTGTATAAAAGGGTGGGGAGGGTTTTGGGCATCCCCTTTCTCTATTGCATGAGTTATGCAGAGTGAGTGTATCGGGCATTCCCAGCTCACTGGGAATTTGATTTGGGCACACTTTTTCTAGTTCGTATAGTTTGTTACTTCATGTGGAATGCACAGTGTCAGTCCTCCCTGTTGAGGTGGTGGTGCATGATATTCTGGGTGAAGTTGGGAAGGTTTAGGTTCTTGAAAAGGGCAGGGAGTCTCGGGCGGTCTGGATAAGGGCGTGGAGGAATATCAAACCTGCCTTTGGTGAACTGTCCATCTCTGGGTGAGGGGCTCTTTTCTTATGCTGTTCTTTTCACTCCCTTAGCTTTTGTTGGTTAAAATCTTATTTTTGAAGAAGGGCTGCATGCATAATGGGGGCGGGGTGGTTTCTTGACCTCTCAGGTTTGATGTCTGGTGTAGTGATGTGAGTCTTAGTAAAATTTATTTCCCCCAGTAATGACATGTTAATTTCTGACAGTTTCTTCTTGTCTGACAGCAGATTTTGCTATATTTATTTTTCTTTTTGTATAAATATGTATATAATTATTTATTTTGTATATTCTGTATATTTTATGTTTATTGATTGAAAGACTTTTAATAAAGAAAAACTGGGAGGAATGTTCCTTACATTGGTGGTCAGTGGGAAGAATGCTCCATAAGGTTTTACCTGCTTCATGACCATTTTGTGCTACTCTAACTGGTATTTGCGCAGTCATGCAACACTGTACCCAAATGAAATTTATGTCATTTTGTTTTTCACACAAATAGAGCTTTCTTTGGGTGGTATTTGATCACCACTAGGTTTTAATTTTTTTTTATTATATATATGAAAAAAGTCTGAACATTTCAAAGGAAAAAATATGTTTTACTTCCTGCTATAAAACATCCAATAATTATTTTTTACAAAATTTAATTTCCTCCAAAATTCAGCTCAAAATGTATTCTGCTACATGTGTTTGGTTAAAAAAAAATGCCATTTAGTGTATATTAATTGGTTTGTGTTAAAAGGTATAGCATCTACAAACTATGGTATACACAGTGGGGCAAAAAAGTATTTAGTCAGCCACCAATGGTGCAAGTTCTCCCACTTAAAAAGATGAGAGAGGCCTGTAATTGGCATCATAGGTAGACCTCAACTATGAGAGACAAAATGAGAAAAAAATCCAGACAATCACATTGGCTGATTTGGAAAAAATTTATTTGCAAATTATGGTGGAAAATAAGTATTTGGTCAATATCAAAAGTTCATCTCAATACTTTGTTATATATCCTTTGTTGGCAATGACAGAGGTCAGACGTTTCCTGTAAGTCTTCACAAGGTTGGCACACACTGTTGCTGGTATGTTGGCCCATTCCTCCATGCAGATCTCCTCTAGAGCAGTGATGTTTTGGGGCTGTCGCTGGGCAACACGGACTTTCAACTCCCTCCAAAGGTTTTCTATGGGGTTGAAATCTGGAGACTGGCTAGGCCACTCCAGGACCTTGAAATGCTTCTTACGAAGCCACTCCTTCGTTGCCCGGGCGGTATGTTTTGGAAGACCCAGCCACGTTTCATCTTCAATGCCCTTGCTGATGGAAGGAGGTTTGCACTCAAAATTTCACGATACATGGCCCCATTCATTCTGTCCTGTACATGGATCAGTTGTCCTGGTCCCTTTACGGAGAAACAGCCCCAAAGTATGATGTTGCCACCCCCATGCTTCGCAGTAGGTATGGTGTTCTTTGGATGCAACTCAGCATTCTCTCTCCTCCAAACACGACGAGTTGTGTTTCTACCAAACAGTTCTATTTTGGTTTCATCTGACCATATGACATTCTCCCAATCCTCTTCTGGATCATCCAAATGCTCTCTAGCAAACTTCAGACGGGCCCGGACATGTACTGGCTTAAGCAGAGGGACACGTCTGGCACTGCAGGATCTGAGTCCCTGGCGGCATAGTGTGTTACTGATGGTAGCCTTTGTTACGTTGGTCCCAGCTCTCTGCAGGTCATTCACTAGGTCCCCCCGTGTGGTCCTGGGATTTTTGCTCACCGTTCTTGTGATCATTTTGACCCCACGGGGTAAGATCATGCGTGGAGCCCCAGATCGAGGGAGATTATCAGTAGTCTTGTATTTCTTCCATTTTCTAATTATTGCTCCCACAGTTGAATTGTTCACACCAAGCTACTTGCCTATTGCAGATTCGGTCTTCCCAGCCTGGTCCTTCGACAGCTCTTTGGTCTTCACCATAGTGGAGTTTGGAGTGTGACTGTTTGAGGTTGTGGACAGGTGTCTTTTATACTGATAACAAGTTCAAACAGGTGCCATTGATACAGGTAATGAGTACAGGACAGAGGAGCCTCTTAAAGAAGAAGGTACAGGTCTGTGAGAGCCAGAAATCTTGCTTGTTTGTAGGTGACCAAATACTTATTTTCCACCATAATTTGCAAATAAATTCTTTCCAAATCAGCCAATGTGATTGTCTGGATTTTTTTTCTCATTTTGTCTCTCATAGTTGAGGTCTACCTATGATGCCAATTACAGGCCTCTCTCATCTTTTTAAGTGGGAGAACTTGCATAATTGGTGGCTGACTAAATACTTTTTTGCCCCACTGTATAATAGAAATTTATTTTTGTAATATATATGTGTAATGGCAATGATCAGCGACTTAAAGTGGGACTGTGATAGTGCAGCAGACAATCTGAGACACTAACTGATGTTGGCTGAAGGGAATACTAACTGACTGAAACTGATATCACCAGTAAACACTAATACAGTAATCAGTGATAATACTACACACTGTCAATGTACTAATGACACTGACATCTAGGGGTAATCAAAGGGTTAACTGTGTGCCTATCAATGTGTAATGTGTGCTTTCTTTACCTAAATATCTGTAAGGTCCTTCTCCCTGCTTTGCAAGCAGGTTGTTCTCTCTATACAGAACCCTGTGTTGCTTGTCAATACAGGTCTCTGCGCTATGACTGGACATAACCGATCAGCAGGTCTCAGCCATGAATCACTGGCTGAAAGCTGCTGACAAAATCCCGCTGTGTCCAACCACAGAGAGAGTCGTATGGGTGGCGCACACATACAGGAACGTGATTGTGCCTATATGAGCTACCCACAGCAAAATGCGGGCAAGCAGTTCGCAAGTGGTAAATTGGTGGTAAGTGGGAAGAATGCTCCTTACATTGGTGGTCAGTGGGAAGAATGCTCTTTACATTGGTCGTCATTGGGAAGAATGTTCCTTACATTGGTGGTCAGTGGAAAGAATGCCCCCCACGTGGTAAGCGGGAAGAATGTTCCTTACATTAGGGGTCAGTGGGAAGAATGCCCTTTACATTAGTGGTCAGTGGGAAGAATGCTCTTTACATTGGTGGTCAGTGCGAAAAATGTTCCTTACATTAGTGGTCAGTGGGAAGAATGTCCCCCACGTTGTCAGCAGGAAGAATGTTCCTTATATTAGGGGTCAGTGGGAAGAATGCCCTTTACATTAGTGATCATTGGGAAGAATGCTCCTTACATTGGTGGTCAGTGCGAAAAATGTTCCTTACATTAGTGGTCAGTGGGAAGAATGCCGCCACGTGGTCAGCGGGAAGAATGTTCCTTATATTAGGGGTCAGTGGGAAGAATGCCCTTTACATTAGTGGTCAGTGGGAAGAATGCTCCTTACATTGGTGGTCAGTGGAAAGAATCCCCCCTTAAATTGTTGGTCAGTAGGAAGAATTCTCTCCATACATTGGTGGTCAATGGGAAGAATGCTCCATGCATTGGTGGTCAGTGGGAAGAATGCTCCTTACATTGATGGTCAGAGAGAAGATTGCTCTTTAAATTGGTGGTCATTGGGAAGAATGTTCCTTATATTGATAGTCAGTGGGAGGAATGTTGCTTACATTGGCAGTCGGTGGAAAGAATGGCCTCTTACATTGGTGGTCAGTGGGAGGAATACCCCCTTGCATTAGTGGTCAGTGGAAAGAATACACCCCTTACATTGGTGGTCAGTGGGAAGAATGCTCCTTACATTGGTGTTCAGTTTGAGGAATGCTCCATACTGTGGTGGTCAGTGAGAGGAATGCTCTATACAGTATATCGGTGGTCAGTGGGAAGAATGTTCCATACATTGGTGGTCAGTGGGAAAAATATCCCTTTAAACATAAATAAAAAGATTATTGGTGTCAGTGGTTACTTTTCTGAGAGGAAAATTTTGCTCCTTGCTCAAGGACCACCAAGGAACCTCTGGATGAACCCTAGGGTTCCATGGAACCCCAGTTGAGAGAAGCTGCTATAGAGTCAGATTACATTTACTGGTGGAGAGTGGGAAAGGTTGAGACAATAGACCAAAGACATGTACAGTTCAGACATGAAAAAACAACAGACAAACAATAAAGACATGAGTATGTGAGGAAGGAGCTAAGCCTCCTATGGAATTATTTTAGGTTTAGAAAATGTGAGTTCTGGTCTTCAGACCAAAGCAGCCATATGAAAGTCACTGTGTTACCAAAGAATATGATAAACAGAAAAAGGACACCATTGACTAGACTGTGTGGGCTTGTTTGTGTTCTGATAACATTAATAAAGAAAAGGGCATAACAACATCACAAATTAATTAGACAGGGATGAAACTCAAAGCTAATACAAAATGTTCCCATTTTGGTTTCCTAGTGGTGCCACTCCTTTCCCTGGCATTGGGTAAACCAGCTTAGCTGCTATTCATCTGGTCAGCACGTTTCCTGTAGCAGGTGGGGTCACCACACTACACGGGGGGGTACAATTACCGCTACGATCAGCACTTATTGTTCATGGGCGAGAAGAGCCTGCCCAATGCTTTTCCTGTGTCATGGGACTTATATTCCAGAACTTGGAACCGGTTGGTGAAATTTCCTGCAGTGTTCCCAAAGACTCAGGACGTTCCAGTTTTGTCAAGCGATTGTTATGTGACAGACGCACACAAGATCCTGTGACACATTGGATCAAAAATAAAGGAAAAGGCCTGTGTCACACTTTCTGAAAGGACTTTTCATGGAGAATTTGGTCACTAGAATTCTGACGACAAGTCAAAATTTTAGCATCCAATCCCCTTTAGATTTGTGTAGTGTGAGAGGTTACCTTTTTGGATATAAATTCAATGGATTGTTTAGGCAGACCCTGGCACTAGGAGGAATGATTGACATCTTTGCCAAGTTTGTATTACTACCTGTGTCCCCACTTGGGAGATTTCCCCTTACACCCTATCTAGAATAAGAAGTTAGTAGAAATGGATGTTAGTAGAGTGAATGGTAAAACCGCAGCTCAACCGGTTGTTTTATTGTCTTCTGTGACTGAGACCTAACAGCAATAAAACACTTTCTTTTAAAGTAGAGTTGGGGAAAGGCAGAACTTTTATTAGTTTTTTTTATTACTACTTGTGTCCCTGTTGGTAGTTTCCTCTCACTTCCTGTCCTGGTGACAATGTTGATAGCGGCAGAAATAACGTAGACTACAGCATGTATAGCCAAAATATTTTGTATGGTTTGGAATATAGTAAGAAAGGATTACAACCCCTGTTGAGTTTTTATTGCATCTGCGTCCCCGCCACGTGAATTCACCTTCTTTTGTATTCTGGTGAACATTGTCATGGAGAGTGGAAAGTGATGGCAAACTTAAATACTGAGGATAGATCTTCCAAGGGGAACAGTTTTTCAGTGACAACTATCCAAAAGGGCAACTGTCCTGACTTTGTAGATGTTTTCTCAAACTTCCTGTTGTGTTAACAAGACAGGAAGTGAAGGGAAATCTCTGCAATGAGACACAGACAGCAAATTAAATGGGCAAGGGTTTTAACCCCGCTTTATACTATCCAAAACTAAAAAGGTCTGTACATACATGATTACATAAATCCTCTCTATCCAAAGCTAAAAAGGAAGAGTTTCATTAATCCTCCAATGCATTTGCTCAGCAGCTCCCTAGCATGCACAGATTCAACGTCAGCTCTATTTCAAACCAATATTCACATTTGTCTTCTATAAAGAAGAGGTTAAAGCCAAACTCCAGGCAAAAAAAAAAATTTCCATGCAGTGGGGCTGTGCCTGCACTGCATGGGGCAACTGCTTGTTCTTTTTCTAGGGGTGAGCAGAAAACTTATAATCACCCGATCCTTCAATCCTCCAGAAAACAGGGCTCCCCCATGATCCAGTGGTGGACTGTTCCTGGTCTGTGGAGTCTGCTCTGTGCGTGATGTAGTCAGGAACAGTTCATTATGCAAGACCACTGGAGCGCAGGGGTGCCGGACTGGTCTGAGAGGATCAGAGGATTAGGTAAGAATATCTCCGCTCTCCTCTCCCCTAGAAAAAAAAGAACAGTTAACCTGTACAGTGTGGGCACAGCCCCACTGCATGGGAAACATTTTTTTTTTTTTTGCCTGGAGTTGGGCTTTAATATCATATTACTAAACAATTAAAATTTTCTTGCAGGGTTTAGCTCTTATTTGAAGTAGTAACTAGAGTTCAGGTTGAATGTCTCCAAATTCAGTGATGATTTTCTAGACAATTAGAAGTCATTAGAGAGTAGTTGAATTTCTTTAAGGGCCATTTCACACTGATCTGTTTTTGATGCTCTTTTGGTGTTTAAATATGCATGAAAAATGTATCCCTTTAAATCCTATGGAACTCTTCAGACCAATGTACTGCATGGTGCGGTGTGTTTTTAAATGTCCTGTATGCTGCATTATTTGTGCATGTTTAAAAAGCACACCAGACAGGATCTGCGTATATCCACATTGTTTTACCTATGCATAATTCTGCTGGTACAGTAATATTATTGTTGATTCTGTAAACTCTGTTCATTGTCTTGACAAGAAAAGTTGTTTGGATTTTAAAAAAAAAGCGCACCAGTAACACAGTTCCCCATTCAAATGAATATTACTGCATAAAAATGCACCAAAAACCCATTAAAAAACACAAATGCATTTTTACTGCATTTTCTTCTTCAATAGAGCAGTGTGAAAGGGCCCTTAAAACCCCAATAGTGCATTAAAAACTGATTAGTGTGAAAGGGCCCTTGAGCTGGTCAAAGATGGACCGAAATTTGGCCAGTTCGGCAGGAACTGTCCAAATTTTATATGTACTCTCCAGCGCCTCAGGATATGCACAGCCAAAAGGGAACCAAGGGTACCAGGACAGCGACAACCAAAGGAAATGCTTCAGGGGTGCAGCCCCCCTCAGATGGGGAAATCAGCCACTGGATAGAGAGAAAACAGGTGGTGCACACACCTAGTGCATTATCCAAGGTTTATTGTAAGGAGTGAAAGAATAATAAGAAAATACTCACAGACGAAGCATGTATCTAAAAAGCATAGAAAAATGACAATGTCTAACGCGTTTCGGGGACGAATCCCTTTCCTCAGAGCTGATGACCAACCTCTGATGCTGATGTATGATGAATGGAAAGTAAGAGCCTTGCTGTTGATGCCTGCGTTTCGGGGACGAATCCCTTTCCTCAGAGCCATTTCCCCACAGGCATAAAGCACACTCCCACACCATCCCACTCAGGCATCAACAGCAAGGCTCTTACTTTCCATTCATCATACATCGGCATCAGAGGTTGGTCATCAGCTCTGAGGAAAGGGATTCGTCCCCGAAACGCGTCAGCCATTTGACCGCACTGACAGTGAGAACACCTTGCCTGCCGTTGTGGCCATTGTCATTTTTCTATGCTTTTTAGATACATGCTTCGTCTGTGAGTATGTTTTTATTATTCTTTCACTCCTACAATAAACCTTAGATAATGCACTAGGTGTGTGCGCCACCTGTTTTCTCTCTATACTGTCCAAATTTTAATCGCAACTCCTGTTCAACAGCAGTCGATCATTACATTGACTTTTGTTGAACAGGAATGTTAGAAAACTTTTGTGGATCAGCAGCTGCAGCTGCTAATCGATGTAATGACAGCGGAGGGTCCGGCTGTCAGAATACAATGTCTTTGAGGGGGGGGGATTCCTTCACTTGTGTAGATGGAGGAATCCGTTCGATTTTATTATTTGGCCAGCCCACTGGCTCAGTGAAAAAAGTGCACCTTCTATGGCTAGCTCTAGCAGAGAACTGCAGAGAATTACGACTTGCGTATTGCAAGCTGCAACAATGACACTACAATAATGAGGGGGACAAGCTGGCAGGTAAACAATCTCCAAAGTAAAAAAATAGGAAGTGAAACTGTTGTTATCTCTCGCTCTCTCAAGATTTTCCGTTGAATATTTTGACACTTTATTTACATAAAACAAAAGCAACCAGCCCCTTGTACATGCTGTCCTGTGTACTACATCAACCTTATTTTCATGCTGAACTCCAGGCAGACGACTAAATACACAGCTCGAGCGCATTTATGATCTGCCAAAGGATCTATATTGCATCTTATTTTGGTTCGTTTTCAGGTTTTTAGAATTCCTAATGTGTTTATATATTCATCCAGGAATGTTATTAAAGCTCTTTAAAACTCATCTGTAAATTATGCCTGCTGGCCCTTCAGGTTAACATTCTCTTTTATTATTTTTGCACAGGTGCTTGCAGAAGCAGAGGGTCCCTTACGTGACGATCCAGCAGTAGAGGAGGTAATCATTGACAGAAGTAGACTTGGCTCCTGTGGTGAAGACTCCATCTAGAGCCAGCAAGGTTTTATGACTCCAGCTCTTGCCCTGAGACTCAAACAGGATATATGCATCTACCCCATACCAACCTTGCACAGAGATCTTCAGTCTCCTGGAATGCAACTGACCTGCTAGTGGGAGCAAAGAAGGCTGTCAGAAGAAAGGAATTTGCTAAAACATTCTTTCGCCTTGCTCCAGCCCTGCACACAAACAGCAATAAAGCACAAAGAGGTGGAGCACCTTTTCACAAGGTACACACTGCCCTTGATGTGATGTTGTTGTACAGATAAGCCTGTCTTCAAGGAACACGGTTGCCTGGAAATTTTCAGGATCCACATCCCCCCCACAAGTTCAAGAAGGGAAGATATCTAAAAATAGATCTTGGATTACAACTTTAGAATGATAAATTGGCATCGTATGGATTCCTGACCTTGCACAACACCAACAGAGCTATATTTTACTCGGAGACGAATCATCTGTGTCTGTATTGTTGACTGTTAGGTCTCGCCAAGGTGCAGGAGAGCATGGACATCCCTTTAGGTCAACCTACGAACAGGGGCTTCTCCAGAAGCAACGTTTTGCCAAATAGATATTTTTAAGTGTTAGAACGATTCCACATTCCACAAGCCACATGCAGGGGGCTCTAGGAGAAAACAAAGTTGCGGACAGTAATGTGAAAAAAATTCTTATGTCCTGTCTGAAAGGGCAACAGGTCATCATCAAAATGGAGGCCATGAAGATCATACAGGCAGAGAAGTTCTCCGAATGCCAGAACTCTCAGCCGAGGTATGGTCCTCCGTCACGGAGGGAGCCTCCTCTAGTTGCCAAACGGGCCTGGCCTTCAGAGTCAGAAATTATCGTTAACCAGGCCTGCGGGGAGATGCCCAGTCTAGAGGGTACTCCAGGCACTTTGGGGCTTCCAAGGACACCCCCTCCGCCAAGGCGAGAAAAGATCTATCCTGGCCAGCGGAAGGCAAGCACAGAGATTTGTTACCACCGCAAAACCCCATCTGATGAGGTCATTGTAAACCAGTATGTGCTGCATCCGTCCACTCCTTGTGAGCCTTTAGAGTGCCCGACATGTGGTCACATGTACAATTTCACCAACAAGAGGCCCCGTATCTTGTCTTGTCTCCACTCTGTCTGTGAGGAATGCCTTCAGATCCTCTATGAATCTTGTCCAAAGTACAAGTTTATCTCCTGCCCCACCTGTAAACGGGAAACGGTGCTCTTTACAGACTATGGCCTAGCCGCCCTTGCTGTCAACACAAGCATTCTCAACCGGCTACCAGCTGAAGCCCTCTCGGCCAACCCCGTGCAATGGAGTAGCGAAGCAGACCGCAGCTGCTATCAAACCTTCCGCCAGTACTGTGGTGCAGCTTGCAGCTGTCAGATTCGTAATCCACTCTCTTCCTGTTCAATCATGTAGCTATTTGGCAAGCAGTATTATCTTGGATAGTGCCGACAGTGGAATCCAGAGCTACTGGATACCGGCAACCAACTTTCTCTCCAAACTTTGTTACATATCGGTCAAATAGACTTTGTGGTTGACAGTGATATCTAAACCAATTTAGTTTACATCTTTCAATTCATCTTGGTGAACTTGCTTCTCTTTGTAGTATGTCTGTCTCAACTCTCCCTCTCTCACTCTTTCTCTCTCTCTCTTGTCTTCCCCATCCTTGACTTTTTTCCCTTCTTTATCTGTCTCTTTTCCTAACAACCTTTTCTAAGTGGCAATGTACATAGGCATGGATGGACGGGTATAGACTGTGACTTGACCATATCAGTAAAAAGTCATTTTTTCTGTAACCAGCTGTGTCACCTAAGCCCAGAACCAAGCACAACATTTGGTGGCGCACAAAGTCTGGTGTTATCGGCTGAGGTTGTCCTGGAATTCTCTCTACACCTCTAGGGAGCACTGCTGTCACCTTTCTCTCTGTCAAAATTGTTTTGCCAAAGCTTTTGTTTCATTTGCTGACCAAGACAAAAACAAATATGAAATAATAAGAAATGATATATTTTAAATTATTGTATGTATTTGAAAAAAGTTAAAAAAAAGAAAAAAAAATCACTGCTCCGCATTAACCACTTTGCAGGTCCTTCTTGCATCAGTTTAACCTTTTCACCGCTGAAGAGGTCTACAGTAGATTGCAGCGCAAAATATTGGTGATCTTTGCAGCGGTAAAAAAAGGAAAGGTCGGTTTGTGACCAATGTGTTCTGATGGGAGAATCAGGGTGGGAGGAGTCTATCTCTTGTTTCTGTTGAAGGGTTATGTCATGTTTCTCTTTTTTGAAAGGAGCCCTGCTATTTAATAGCTTTGCTGACAAGAGACAACTGTTATTGTAGCTAGTCTGAAATATCCATCAACTGTATAAATGGCTACAAACACACTCAGTTCTGTCGTGTCTTTTTTTTACCTTCTGGTGAACTCCTATGTAATGCAAAAGGAGGATTTTTTTATAAAAATGGGAAGTTGTCAAAAAGATTATGGTTTACCCATGCTTAAGCTTAGCACACATGATCAGAAAATCACTTTAGAAGCAGGGGCAGACTGACAACTCATGGGGCCCCCAGGCAATAGGGGATCATGGGGCCCCTGTGTCCTTGCCCAAACTCAAAAAAGCCTATGAAAAAGGTACCAGGGGCATCTTATTGGGCCTTACTGACCCTGGGCCCTTGGGCAGTGCCCGAGTTTCCAAATGGTCAGTCCGCCCCTGTTTAGAAGCAATCGTATGATAATCTGATCGTTAGTACAAAACTTTTGTCCGAAGTTATTCGAAGGGACAAGCACGAAAATTTTTCTCATAGGATACCAGATCGTACAATTTTCATTTAATCAATACAGTTTTCGTCCAAAAATACATTAGAATACATGACATCACTTCCAAATTTTTGTTCTGTCCTATGAGAAATTTTGTAACTTTTGTTTCCTTTTCATTATGGATATGAGACTAGCATGCAAAAAAAAAAAAAAAAAAAGGAAGGAAGATCATTCATCGGATATTCTCATTGTGTGTACAGGGCTTTAGGGACAAACGCTAGAGATATATTGTAGTAGCCGCCATTGCTAGCTTGTTTTTCCTGTCATCCTCATCCTTGCCTCATTATTGGCACTGGTGAAGTGAGAATTTCCAACATGCATACATACTGTAGTCCAGGGATTCATGAGTTAAAGAAGTAGATAAGTGGATGATTGTTTAACCCAGGGCATGCACCTTCAAAAGCAAGTCATGGTAGTGCCTATGTGTTTATGCCAATAGGCTCCCTTTGTTGTGAAGGGGAAGTAGAGGGAATCAGACGTATTTGGTTCTTCCAGTAGAAAGATTTTAGTATATTTTGGATCAAACACTTTTAAGCTGAAACTGTTGCCAGAATATAGACATTCAAGTATACACACATTTTCATCAAACAATAGTTGGGTTTTAAAACAAGCCCTCACAGACATCTGTAGCTGCAGGCATTGTGGATCAATTAATCCTGAAAGTTCAACACTGAAGCCATTTAAAGAATTTTTAGTTGTTAATATAAAAAAGAGTGTATATTTATCTGCTGTGTGTAATGGTATTGCACACAGGATCCCTTGCCTCCTCTTCTGGCGGCACTGTCCGCTCCTTCTTTCCTGCATGCACCGCCATGGCAAGCTGTGTGCTATGATGGAACAAACAGGCACGCTCATACACACAATGTGGCTTGGCCATGCCCCATTCTCACAGGATTTGACTGATAGCAGCAGGAGGCAGAACAAGTGGTGAAACATTTTTTTACCTTATTTCAGGGAATGCATTAAGGTAAAAAAACCTTTAACTTTACCAACCAAATTAAGTTGTTCTTTCAGCAGTTTAGCTCACCCTGCTTATCCATCCCAGCTTATCAGTCCTAATCTCTAATGTAAACATACAGTATAAACTCTGGGAGAGAGAATAGGGTAAACTGGGCTGTTGACAGAGACTTTAGTGATTCTACTGTAAACTTTGAGGTTGAATTTCTCCACAATTTCTGTAGCTACAGATGTCAGTGATGGCTTGATTTCAAGTGTATATAAATCTAAAAAGTGTAACATGACTAAAACTTTTGTTCAGTTTTGGATAGAGTAGGGAAAATTACAATTCCTGTCTTTTTGGTTTTTTTTAACCATCAGTGTCTCATTTGGGAGATTTCCCTTCTCCCTTCACGATCTACTAACGCTAATTTAGTATGCAGGCCTATGGAGGCTGCCATTGTTTTCTCAAAGTCTTAGTTGCCTAGCTGTAGTGTCAATGCTTTGGTTTCAATCCTTTCTTAGTACTGACTTAACACAAACACAGATTGAAGAACTTCTGCCACTTTTCTGACTTGTTAACACCATAGGGGGGATTTAATAAACCTGGAGAGTGCAAAATCTGGTGCAGCTCTGTATAGAAACCAATCAGCTTCCAGGTTTTATTGTCAAAGCTTAACTGAACAAGCTGAAGTTAGAAGCTGATTGGCTACCATGCACAGCTGCGCCAGATTCTGAGTGCTCCAGTTTTAGTGAATCTCCCTCCATGCATGTCCCGGGTCTGTGCCTCAAAAGTAAAGCCAGTTATCAGACAGTTATCATCTTCATCAGACCAAAAGCTTTTCACAGATTCAATACTCAAATATGAATGTGATCAGTTATACAGGAGTAGAGAAGAAACTAAAAAGCAACAGGCTTTAGAATTAGGAAGAACACTTCTAGTGACCCTGTGAGATGCTGCTTACATTCTGGCTGCAGTTGATTACAGACCTAAATTAAGGTAAAATAAGCAAGCCTTCTGCCTTTAGTAGCTGCAGTGTTTGCTTGCTAATATTAGGCTAGGTTCACATCTCTGCATTCCTGCGGGCCGCGGTTTGAGCAGGCACGAGAGCCCATTCATTTGCATGGACTCCCGTGCCACGAGACACACAGGGAAGAAGTCCCTGCACTTCTTCGGAAAATGCAGCCCGCACGGGAACCTCGGTTCCCAGTACAGTTGAATTAGAATTAATGGCACCCCCCGCAGGTCCGCATTCCTCTGTGCGGGTGGTGCAGCTGCACGGATTTTTGTGTGGATCCTCAGCAGCACCACCCGCACAGATGTGAACCTAGCCTTAGTAGCTTACTGATTGGTTTCACGTACTAACTGGTATAGCCCAATCCTTCAATACACCGAACGCCGACATATTAGTTATGGGTGGATGCTGATGGACTAAATCATCTACTAAAATGGACTTCCTGGCACTGCACTAATCTACCACAGCGTCTCGTGGCTCCTATTGAATTCCTCCTAAAAGAAAGCTTGATCAAAGAAATCCAATGGCCACAGTAGAAGGCAAAGCTAGGAACATCAGCATAAAGATTGTGTCACCAAAGCCCCCAAGAGAAGAAATCATTAGATGGTTGAACTCTTCAGCATACAGTGAACATAGATCTCCTCAGTTGGAAACCCAAGAGGTGTAGTAAGCCCTTGGGGGTCATTGAACCAATATTTATACATAATTGATTTATTGTTTTTAGGTGGGTTGATCCTTTAAGGTTTGATAACAACTTCAGGGAAAAAAAACTACCGGGGTGTCTAATCTTGGCAATCACGAGGGGGGCGTGTTTAGTAAATAGAGTTCGTTTTTTTGTCCTGTAGCAGTTGGCAGTTTACAGGTAAATCTAGTTAGGCAACTTGGGATGAGTGGGAATAAATTCTTCAGACAATAGAAATAATTGCTAATTACAGTTGTAAGTAAACCGTTGTAAAAAAATTTGGAAATACCTGGATTTCGATATGAGTGGCAGAAAAATGTTACGTGATCTTCCTCCAAGGTATAGAAATATATACTGCCTTATTAAACAGCCAATGCACACAACTCTTTTTACATCACTATGTCTTTTCTGAATGAAGAATGATAATGGGGTTACTAAAAGATGGTACTTGGAGTCCGGTATCGAGTTATTATTAATATTATTATACAATCAAACCTAAGGCCCACACTACCACATAAAAGCTCAATGAGGGGGCCCTCCTATTCCTTCTCTATTGAACTGTATTGTAATTGTACTGTTCCCCTATATTTTGTAAAGCGCTGCGTAAACTGTTAGCGCTCTATATATCCTGTATAATAATAATAATAATAATAAAAACACACAATTTTGGTTACCTGATCTTTACAATAGAAGTCTGTTGAAGTGGAATTTGGCCCGATGAAAAGAGATTGAAAAAGAAGTTATGGAAACTCGTATGACTTGAAAAGGTTTAAAGTATATGTAAGTTTACTCTTACCTTGTAAAAGGACCCATTTAATTGAAACTAGAAATGCAAGGCGAAACATTTGTGTATATTTTTGAAAAAAAAAACACCTTTTTTTATATATACAGTCATGGCCGAAATTGTTGGCACCCTTGATATTTTTCCTGAAAATCAAGTATTTCACACAAAAAAGGTATTGCATTAACACATGTTTTGCTATACACATGTTTATTCCCTTTGTATGTATTGGAACAAATATAAAACAGAGGCAGAAAAGCAAATATGACATAATGTCACACAAAACCCCAAAAATGGGCTGGACAAAAGTATTGGCACCCTTAACTTAATATTTGGTTGCACACCCTTTGGAAAACATAACTGAAATCAGTCGCTTCCTATAACCATCAATAAGCTTCTGACACCTCTCACCCGGAATTTTGGACCACTCTTCCTTTGCAAACAGCTCCAGGTCTCTCTTATTGGAAGGACACCTTTTCCCAACAGCAATTTTAAGATCTCTCCACAGGTGTTCAATGGGATTTAGATCTGGGCTCATTGCTGGCCACTTCAGAACTCTCCAGCGCTTCTTTGCCATCCATTTCTGAGTGCTTTTTGACGTATGTTTGGGGTCATTGTCCTGCTGGAAGACCCAGGATCTTGGACGCAAACCCAGCTTTCTGACACTGGGCCCTACAGTGCGACCCAAAATCCTTTGGTAATCCTCAGATTTCATGATGCCTTGCACACAGTCAAGGCACCCAGTGCCAGAGGCAGCAAAACAACCCCAAAACATCATTGAACCTCCACCATATTTTACCGTAGGTACTGTGTTTTGTTCTTTGTAGGCCTCATTCCGTTTTCGGTAAACAGTAGAATGATGTGCTTTACCGAAAAGCTCTATCTTGGTCTCATCTGTCCACAAGACGTTTTCCCAGAAGGCTTTTGGCTTACTCAAGTACATTTTGGCAAACTGTAGTCTTGCTTTTTTATGTCTCTGTGTCAGCAGTGGGGTCCTCCTGGGTCTCCTGCCATAGCGTTTCATTTCATTTAAATGTCGACGGATAGTTCGCGCTGACACTGATGCTCCCTGAGCCTGCAGGACAGCTTGAATGTCTTTGGAACATGTTTGGGGCTGCTTATCCACCATCCGGACTATTCTGCGTTGCAATCTTTCATCAATTTTCCTCATCCGTCCACGACCAGGGAGATTAGCTACAGTGCCATGGGTTGCAAACTTCTTGATAATGTTGCGCACTGTGGACAAAGGCAAATCTAGTTCTCTGGAGATGGACTTGTAACCTTGAGATTGTTGATATTTTGCCACAATTTTGGTTCTCAGGTCCTCAGACAGTTCTCGTCTCCTCTTTCTGTTGTCCATGCTTAGTGTGGCACAGACAGACACACAATGCAAAGGTTAAGTGAACGTCTCTCCTTTTTATCTGCTTTCAGGTGTGATTTCTATATTGCCCACACCTGTTACTTGCCCCAGGTGAGTTTACAGGAGCATCACATGCTTGTAACATTCTTATTTATCCGCAGTTGTGAAAGGGTGCCAATACTTTTGTCCAGCCCATTTTTGGAGGTTTGTGTGACATTATGTCGAATTTGCTTTCTTTCCTCCCTTTTTTTGTTTTGTCCCAATACACACAAAGGGAATAAACATGTGTATAGCAAAACATGTGTTAATGCAATACGTTTCGTGAGAAATACATGATTTCCTGGAGAAATATCAAGGGTGCCAACAATTTCGGCCATGACTGTATAAGTGATCACATAATTTATTTTCTCATCTGCATAAGGGGCTTAGAAAGGTGGGGGTGGGGGTGGGGGTAGTACACTAATCCTCCCAGGGGGGCGTGTCAGCACAGGTCTTGGCCATTGGAAGACAGGCAGGCTGTGCTCTGAGCACAACCTGAAAACTGACCACATGTCATGTTTGTGCTCTCATGTTCAATGTGGTCAGTTTGCAATAGGAAATCAGGAGGACTGGGAGGAACACCAGGCGTGTCGCATAAAGGAAGCAATACAAAGAGAACAGGATACTTTTTAACATAAGTACAAGTCACATATCAGGAATAAAGAATGTTAAGGTAACATATGCATTAACTTTCAAACTTGACCATACACCATCAACATGTTATTAAAGGGCTTAAGGCAGTGTTTCTCAACTCCAGTCTTCATGGACCCCCAACAGGTCATGTTTTCAGGATTTCCCTCAGATGAAACAGCTGTGGTAATTACTAAGGCAGTGAAACTGATCAAATCACCTGTGCAAAATAATGGAAATCCTGAAAACATGACCTGTTGGGGATCCATGAGGACTGGAGTTGAGAAACACTGGCTTAAGGTAATGTTCTTGCTTTGCTGATTGTAGCAAAATGACAGCAACTGTCTGCAAGAAGAATGTACCTAGAAATTCAGGGAAGAGACCTGTGATTGTCTATTCATCAGCAGCAGTTTTTTAAAGGCTAATGCAAGCCATACATGGTTCGAATTCCAAACACGAATTCGATAACGTTCGCTTGGTAATCCAATGGTGCCATCAATGATTTAAAAAATCAGCCGACCAAGTCATAAAGTTCACCCCATATACCAGGCGAAAACTCTGTCCCTTCCAGGTCACAGCTCATGCGCATATTCGTTTCAGAAAAATGATCGTACGATTTGACCATCATTGAGTCGAAAATCAGTAGTTTTTCACGAATTTTCCAACGTGCCCGATCACTGAAAAGGGGAGGAACCAAGAAAATCGGCCAGTGCCATTGACCCACTAACAGAGCGAAAATCAGCCGATTATTCTTCGACCGATTTTTCGTCCGAAAATGGGACTTAATTTCGACCCATGTATGGCCGGCCTTACCCCACCTTTAGTCCCCAGTCACACTGGATGCGAATTGGAATGTGATTTGCATGCCATGCGACTTTCAAATCGCATGCCAAGTTGCACTCTATTGTCTGCAATTAAAGAGGTTACATGGGTGCAGTTCTGACTTGGTCAGAGCCGCACCGATTTCTAGAGTAGTACATGCACTACTTTTGGTGCAATTTGCATAGATATCTGTGTCAGATGTCTTGCAAATCACACCTGAAATTGGCATGTCACTATAAGTCGGGTTTGATTTGACCGGGGTGTTAGGACCAGTTCATTTTACACTCATATTTAGATTTTAACATGGTGCCAAATGGAGACTCTGCTTGCTTTGAGAATCCTTGACAGGAGAGGCTGGTGACATTGCCGATCAAAGTAATGTGACCAACCTTTTCTCCACCGTTAAGTGTAGAGAACACTGTGGGTCATAGAAGGCTCTACACTGCAGCCTACATTTTATGATTACTAAACCCAGGATCCTGCATTCATTATATCTGGTCTTCTACAGAACATAAAAATGCTATTATTTTAGTAAATATAAACTGCTAAATACCTTTTCACATCAGCAGTTAGAGCAGTCTTGTGACTTCTATCTGTCTCCAGCAGAGCACTGGTTAATCTTGTAGGAGGAGTTTTCTTTCTCCTCTGACTGTCCTATGAGGCTGCATGACCCCTAACCCTCTGTCCGGACAGCACTGATTGGCCCTGTGCCAATCTCTAGCAATACACACTGAACTGAGCATGTGCAGACATGTCACTGCTGCTCTGTACTATGGCAGATGGATTGGGGACTGTGAAAAAGTGAGAATCAGAGAAGACAGGATCTAACAGCCTTTTAGAACAATGCGGAGAATTAACCCCTTAGGTTCCACAGTGAGTATAACAAGCATGCTTTACTGCATATACAGACTGATTTTTACTGTTGCGAGTTTATTAACACTTTAAATGCATGCCGCATACTGCTGTGTCCAATGGATAGTGGTATCCACCCTCTGCTTCTAAAAGTATGTAAATCTGGATACAACAGAATTGTCTTGCAGCATTGAGATATTCTTGGTGTTGTTGAAAACAGCCACTTGGGTGTCAGCTTCATTATCATAACTGCAATCGCACAGGGGTAGCATCCACACTTTTCAGAAAACAGTTTTTACAATATTCTACTATACAAAATCTATACAGATTTTTTTTTAAACTGGACTATTTTTACATTTTTACCTCCAGCTTGGACCAATGTAAGTATACATGTGCCATACCTGTGAGATCCCCATGGAAGCGGATAATCTCTGTAGTAGTCCAGGTCCCATGACAATCACAGACCTCCTTGGATTTTTCTCAGTCTCTGACTGGATGAGATGGAGAGGCAGGATGGTGACATCACAATCTCCACTTCTTCCAATCAGAGCACACTTTGCATTGAGAAAAATGTTGGACCAATGTAACGAAAAAAAAAACCTGAAATTCAGCTTTAAAATATAAAAGTTTAAAACCATTTTAAATTTTGCAATACCTCTGGATCCTCTGACACGAAGAAGTCCCATAATTCCTATCATAGAGATAAGTAAGAGTAAAGTAAGCAAAGATGGAAATATTTTCAAACAGATATAGTCAAACCCACAAATAACAGCTAAGAAAAAATGCAGAATATGTGAGGACCTGTCTCAAACCAGACCCCATTGTGGTCAGCCATGACATCACTTCCTATCTTACAAGACATTTTTCAGGGCTCATGTAATGTACAATATGCAGGAAATTGCTGTGAATAGACAGGAAGAGCGGTATAAAAATTCAGACTCTTAGTCAGAAGTATAAAAACCCTATGCCATGTATTGATTGCTATGGCTGATAGTGAGTGTCACGGCAGATGTTATGTGGTGAGACACTGGTGTAAGCCAACTCAGGAAACTGTAGAACATTTATGAGAAAGTTCACAAAAGTGATGACTACAAAATATGCTATTAGGATTATTGAAAAAAGCCTGAAAATGAAACCAAGTCATAAAAGAAAAAAAAAATCTAAATAAATAAATATATACAGTTGTGTTCAAAATAATAGCAGTGTGTTGAAAAAAGTGAATAAAGCTCAAAATCCTTCTAATAGCTTTTATTTCCATACACACAATTGCATTGGGAACACTACACATTCTATTCCAAATCAAAACATGAAGAAAAATAGATCAAATTTGTGTTGTTCCTCTAAAAAAATTGAAGAAAAGTGAATACTAGACTGTTCAAAAAAATAGCAGTGTTTGTATTCTTCTTTACAAACTCAAACCTTCACTATATAAACTGAAAAATGTTTGAAGATTTTGCTTTCCTTTGAATCACTTAATGAATATTTCATTCTATAAGCACTGTTTCTGAGAACTGCTGTACATCTGTGTTGCATGGAGTCAACCAACTTCTGGCACCTGTGAACAGGTATTCCAGCCCAGGATGATTGGACTACATTCCACAGTTCTTCTCTATTTCTTGGTTTTGCCTCAGAAACGGCATTTTTGATGTCACCCCACAAGTTTTCTATTTGATTAAGATCCGGGGATTGGGCTGGCCACTCCATAACGTCAATCTTGTCGGTCTGGAACCAAGATGTTGCACGTTTACTGGTGTGTTTGGGGTCGTTGTCTTGTTGGAACACCCATTTCAAGGGCATTTCCTCTTCAGCATAAGGCAGCATGACCTCTTCAAGTATTCTGATGTCTTCAAACTGATCCATGATCCCTGGTATGCGATAAATAGGCCCAACACCGTAGTATGAGAAACATCCCCATATCATGATGCTTGCCCAACCATGCTTCACTGTCTTCACAGTGTACTGTGGCTTGAATTCAGTGTTTGGGGGTCGTCTGACAAACTGTCTCCGGCCACTAGACCCAAAAAGAACAATCTTACTTTCATCAGTCCACAAAATGTTGCGCCATTTCTCTTTAGGCCGGTCAATGTGCTCTTTGGCAAATTGTAACCTCTTCAGCACGTCTTTTTTTCAACAGTGGGACTTTGCGGGGGCTTCTTGCAGATAGCTTGGCTTCACATAGGCGTCTTCTAATTGTAACAGTACTCACAGGTAACTTTACACCTTCTTTGATCTTCCTGGAGCTGATTGTTGGCAGCCTATCATTTTCTGCACTTCTTTATATGTTTTCCCCTCTCCAATCAACTTTTATATTCAAGGTACTCTGTTCTTCTGAACAATGTCTGGAACGACCCATTTTCCTCAGAATTTCAGAGAGAAATGCACTGTAACCAGCATGTACAACATTTGCTGCCTTCCTTCCTTAAATAAGGGCAATAATTGCCACCTGTTTTTCAAAGAATGAATGACCTCACTAATAGAACTCCACACTGCTATTATTTTGAACATGCCCCTTTCAATTAGTGATTCAATTACACAGAATCAGCAGCATCCATGTCATGACTGTTGGGTCTGTTGGAATTCTATTACTCTACTACACCTGCTAGTAAATTATTTGCCATGTAGAAATATCATTTCTACCAAAAACTGTGATTGATCAGGTTAGTGATGTCTGGCTGCTATTATTTTGAACACAACTGTATATATATGTTATATATATATCTATGTTATCCCGAGGCAGGGCCATCTTTAATATTGATTGAACCCTGGGCAAACATTTTTTTGCCCCCCCCCCCATGCAATTTCGCTCTCCACCTAACATCCCAAAAAAGACAACACACATCGATTTTAATAATGTAAACATAAAGAACTGGTCCAGGCTCACTGATTGTTCCAGGCACACTGACTAGTTGCCAGAGGTTACTGAACATCCTTACCACTCACTAATTGGTTGCTAGAGGTTACTGCACATCATTACTGCGGATTGGTTGCTGCTTATCTCTACCACTTACTAATTGATTGTTATAGGTTACTGCTTATCATTACCATTTACTCATTGGTTTCTAGAGGTTAGAGCACATCATTACTGCTCACTGATTGGTTGCTAAAGGTTATTGCTGGTGCATGCTAATCTGGAATATGGAATTCAATTTTGGTCAACAGTCCTAAGGAATGACTACTTGAATTAGAGTTTAGTGAAGGGCAACAATTTTCATTTTTGTTAAATTACACTACAAGCCAAGGAGACCATAGCAATGAAATAATAGTATGGGTCTGGGTCTTTTTTTCCCACTGTAATGAAAAATAAGGAAAGCATGAAGAAAAATTAACAAAAACACAAATGTCACTGTAAAAATATAAATGTAGCCTACCTTAGGAGTACATGCAGTCTAGGAACAGAAAAATACCAAAACCTCTGGCAGAAAAAGTGGCATAAAAAATGCTCATAGTGGCAACAGTTTAGGAGAGTTTATGGGCATTAGGCTAGGTTCACTTTGGTAGGTTCGGTAATTGCAGGGAAATTCCATGGTGCAAAAGCCCTAGTATGTAAAGGTAGTTTTCTGTTTAAGATACATTAATAATTTAGTTTATACAGCATGAAATGGAGCTTAGTTATGTAGCATGAGGCTGTACATTCTGCAATATTTACATGGTAAACTCATTCAATGAATCCAAGCTCTGCAAGCTGAAATAACATGCACTGCATTGATGAATTCACACAATTTCACAGTAACCATGAGAAAAAACATGAAATAAAATAATTTGAGTAGTTCTCCATCTATGTGTGATTAACCTATTAAACTAAAATAGGTTCTGATATTGCTGTTTTACTAACCTGACAGCTTATTATTCTAAAAAGGAAATCTTTATTTGGTTTGCAAATATTAAAGATTCTAACTTCCAGCAAGAATGAGTCGGATTCCTTACATTTAAAGAGCACCTGTCATTTTAGATCCATCATGACAGCGCCTGTTAGCGAACATCCACTCTCCTGCTGCCGCCACGTCCCTCACCTTGTTGCGTCACTGCCGCATCACCAGCCGTCCCATTAAAGTGAATGGGACTGTCGGTGAGTCAACAGCAGGTCAGAGGAGGAGCCGCTGAGGGACAGAGATGACAGCTGCTCTTTTAAAAATGTTATTTAAATGGGACCTTTTCACTAGTGATTTAAATCAACTTGATTTAAATCAGATCCACCCTGGTAGGGAGCATTGTTAGAAAGCTGCTTTCAAGCCCTGGCCTCAGCATGAGTTATATACCAAGGGCTCTGGTCACCAAGCCAGAAGTGTCTGCTAAAGGGAGCTGGGTTTGTATACCGTATGCCATATGACACCTCAGGGACCTAGAAACAGCAGAATGACAGCAGAAAAAAAGTCCAAATGGTCTATCCAGCCTGCCCCATTTTTTTTATATATTTTTTTTTTTTAGCTTTTTTTGTTTTTGTAGATCAATATTTATCCAAAGCATGTTTCGGCCCATTCACATCTGCATGACGCATTGCATTTTTTGTTAGCTTTTTTGTGCATTTGTTGCGCGACAGCATAGGGCAGCCCATTCACTTGAATGGGCTGCCCTACATGCAACAAATGCACCAAAGCAGCTCCTGCACCTTTTTTTTAGCAGTGAGCCTCTCGGGTATTTGCAAAGCACATTTTGGTGAGTCTGTCGCACATTTTGTTACAGAACGCGAACGTGTGAATGCAACTTTACTGTTAACTGGCTCTGCTGGAAGTCTATGCCAAACATCACCTACTCTTTAGGTGAAATAATAGTGTTTCATTATTAGTTTTGTTTTAGTATTACAGGCGTACTTCGGTTTACGAATTGAATTTGTTCTGCGGGACTTTTCATATTGCAAATAAATCGTAAACCGAAATGCGGTTTCCCATAGGAATGTGTTGAAAACCAATTAATCTGTTCCGGAGGTCAGAAACAAGTAAAAAAAAGTTTTATCTGTTCAAAACTCTTAATGAAGTGCACTTTAAAGGCATAAAGGGACATAATTAAAAAAAAAATCGTAAATGCATTGAAAACCAATTAATCCTTTCCGGAGGTCAGACAAAAGTAAAAAAAAGTCTTATCTGTTCAAAACTCTTTATGAAGTGCACTTTAAAGGCATAAATACTGTACAGGGACATAATTAAAAATTAATTTGTAAATGCATTGAAAAACAATTAATCCGTTCCGGAGGTAAAAAAAAAAGTCAAAACAGTTTTATCTGTTCAAAACTGTTTATAAAGTGCACTTTAAAGGCATAGTACTGTACAGAGACATGATTAATAAAACATTTGTAAATGCATTGAAAACCAATTAATGTTTGTATTGCAAAAAAAATTTGTAAACCAAGCCATTATTTTCAATGGATTTTCATTCGTAAACTGAAAATTACGTTAACCAAGGCGTTCATAAACCGAGGTACACCTTTAGTTCTATATGTTCCTCTTGCTAGTCTGAGGTCATGTCCCCGTGTTCTTGAGCGTAGGTTTACATTGAAAATACTGCCTTCCTAAACCTTATTCACACCGTTACCTCTCCAGACTTCTTTCTCTTTGCCCCTCCACCTGGATAAGTGGTCTTTACTGATTCCGAGAGCAGCCCTTCCAGCTTGAGAACATCATTTTTGCGCTCCACATCAATACAGGGGCACTGGATGACTGAGGACATCTCCTGTTGGAGAAGAGGTACTGCAGGGAAAGGCTGCGGCTTAAGGTGAGTATTGCAGCCTGAGCTGATTTTTGTAAACCCTTGGATGGAGTTATCCGGTAAAGTGAACCTGTAGTAATGTTAGCAGATGTTTATTAGTATCGCAATGCTTTTCCTCTATTATTTCCTAGGGTCCCTTGGGATATTCAGATTCAGGGTGCCCTAATATTCCAATATGTTAGGAAGCTGGTGTCTGGTTCCGCCCCAGAAGACTTTTTCTTTTCAATTTCCAATCACATTGATGGGAGCAGGACCGAACACCAACATTCTAGCTGTATATTGGAGCACACTGGTCTTTGGGGGTCTTTGAGCAATGTAAAATAAAATGAGGATTCCGCCGCCATTAGCAGGTGATCTGACTGCATATCCATTTTAAATGACTCTAACCCCCCAGAATTGTCCCTATTAGTGACACAATAGACAAGGCTTCAGCTGAGGTCATCTAGGCATCTGAAGAATGTGTTAGGAAGGTCAAAGTATGCTGATCTCTCAACAAGATGGTGACCACTGTGTGTTGTACTACAAATTCCTTGTACTAATAGGTCGGTCCTCTGTAAACACTGCAGTGCAAATAGTGATTTATGTCCACGGCTTTGGACACCAAGACTCCCAGAAGGGTGTTCTGAAATGTCTCACGTGAGTAACAATATTGACACGTCTCACTCATTCGTTCCTGGAAGTCACAGAGACACTGGGTTCCCATAAAGGGTCATAAAGCAGAATTCCAGCTAAACACATTGGGAATTGTTTACCCCATAAAACTACAGTCAGTCTTATGGTTACCACCACCCAACACATAACAACTCAATTACTTGTTTTATCCTCTCCTGTCGCTTGCTCTTTGGTCTATGAAAGGACATGATCATGCTGCTCATTGATTGTCCAATGAGCAGGCAGGAGCAGGGCTGCTGTTAGAAACCATGGGGCACCATACAGCCGACCTGACAGGCCCCCCTCTAAAAAAAAAAACAAAACAGTTTACAATGCTTCAGTTATGAATGAACACAATGAGTGATCGGTACCAATCACACATTGTGTTCATTCAGGAAAGAAAGGGGCTGGTAAATGTGACTTATTTACTGGGCCCATCTCCCACTCTCCAATCAGAAGGAATCTATTGTGTGCTTGCAGCTGCAGGTGGGAAGCATAGGATGGAAGCTGGCAGCACTGTGGGGGACACACAAGGGGGGGCCTGGGCAGCAGAGGGAAACATATGGTGCACAGGGTGGGTGATGGGTGCAGCGAGGGGGGGCACAGACAGTGACAAAATCCTGACAGGTGTTATGATCCCTCTCCATTCTAATACTAAATGTATTGTTTGTTACAGGTACTTATATAGCGCCATCAATTTATACAGCGCTGTACATAAATATATAAATGGTACATTCACACCAGTCCTTAACCTTCAAGGAGCATACAATCAAAGGTCCCTAACTTATACATGCGCATACTAGGGCCAATTAACCCACCAGTTTGTCTTTGGAAGGAAACCCACACAGGCACAGGGAGAACATGCAAACTCCAGGCAGGTGGTGCAGTGATTGGGATTCAAACCAATGACCCTAGTACTGCTAGGTGGAAGTGCCAACCATTTAGCCACTGTGCTACATATTGAATTGTGCATGTGCTAGGTAGAAAAGAAACCCATTCAACCCTAGGTTCACACCTAAGCATTTTGCAGAAATACAGTACCGTCCATTTAACATGATTTCCTATGGGACAGGTTCACACCTGTGTGTTTTCATCCGGTGCGTTCTTTGGAAAGGGTCAGGGACTTTTTTGAACGCAAAGAGTTGCATTTTCGTTTCTATAGACTTCAATGAAAATGCTGCAGAAAAGCATGTATTGCATTTTTGCTCTGTTTTGCATTTTAAATCTGCCTAACAAGAAAAAAAAATGCAAAACACGGCAAAAACGCAATGCAAAACGCAACCTGCATAGGTGTGAACCTAGGGAAAGATTCCGTTCACACCATGGAGATGCAACCAAACACATGCTTTTTTTGCACATCTTCCTAATAGAAACACACATCACGTTTAGGGCAGCCTATTAATTTCAATGGACTGCCCAATGTGCAAGAAACCTACAAAAAAATGCCTGCATCAATTAAAAAATCACAGCGCACAAAAGCAAGGTACTGCGGTACCATGGATTGTGGGGTGGGCAATTGCACACACATTAGCAAGATGTCTGGGAGTGCCATTAACCACTTCCCATTTGGCCTATAGGAAAATGATGGCCGGGCGGGACTCTTGTCGATCCGGGAGGGCGTCATATGACGTCCTTCCTGGATCGCGCCTTGTGTGTACTCGTAGGGCCACACTGTGGCGAGATCTGTCACCGGCTGTGTACCTTGGACACAGCGAAGACAGATCTGTTTACCGGCCAGTACCATGTGACCTGCTGTGACCAATCACAGCAGGTCACATGACATTTGTAAACAATGGATGGTTTCCTTCCATTGTATATAAGTGTGTCTAGCTGTGAATGGTCACAGCGATCACATGCACAGGCTGGGCCAATCACAGCCCATCTGTGTCATGTGATTAGCTGTGGTCAATCACAGCTAATCACAACAAAAAAACCTGAATGAATCTATTTCATTAATTTAAATGCTTGCTTATAGCAAAGAAATTCTTTGCTATAAGCAAATTGTGTAAAAAAAAAATACTGATCACTTCCTCAAAGTAGTACAATGTTACTTTGGTAGCATTATACTACTTTGGTCATAGTGTAATATGAAAAACAAATCTTTAAAAAAGAGAAAAAAATTGTAATTAAAAAATTTTTTTTTCATACTGTCACCAGTTATATGATGACGCTGTACTGCACTGGTGACAGTATGTAAAAAAAAATTGTGACAATAATATATTTAATTTTTTTATTTTCCAAAAAATTATGACAAAAAAATTACAACTTCAAAAAACTCGCCATCCCTCTTATGAAATACGTCGCACTGTCTGCTTTGCAAAAAGGGGTCATTTGGGGGATATCTGTACTATTCTGACATTCTTGGGCCTCAAGAAATTAGATTGGCTGTCAGTACTTCAGGACTGATCAATATTCAGATCTATACCATAGTTTGTGAACTCTATAACTTTCCTACAGACTAAATAATACATCCTAATTTGGGATATTTTCACCAAAGACATGTAGCAGAATACATCTGGGCCTAAATTTTTGAAGAACAATTATTTATTTATAACAGAAACAAAGAAAAATGTGGGTTTTTTCAAAATGTTCGGTCTTTTTTTGTTAATTTAGCAAAAAATAAAAACCCTACAGGTGATGAAATACCACCAAAAGAAAGCTTAAGTTGTGTGAACAAAATGATAACATTTAGTTTGGGTACAGTGTTGCATGACCGCACAATTGTCATTCAAAGTGTGAGAGCGCTGAAACCTGAAAATTGGCCTGGACATGAAGGGGGTAATAGTGCCCGGTATTGATGACACTGCTGCACGTCTGTAAAAGCGCATTTTTGTGCGTTGCAAGATAGCGTGCAAAATGTTGCAATCGTGAATGAAGCCCATTTCATCTGGGGTTCCATTTTGAGCTGGTTCATACCAGAATTGTGCATAAACGCGTTCCATGTTCCTGTGTGATTCCCGTGCATTTCCCTGCAGTGCAGTTCGGCAGCCTATTCATTTGAATTGGCTGCAAATTGCACCGGTCTGCAGCAAAAGAATCGCATGCACTACTTTTTGAAAAACATGCTGCAGCAAAGTGTATGGTACTGTGCAGGGGTGGACTGACAACTCATGGGGCCCCCCGGGCAATAGGGGATCATGGGGCCCCTGTGTCCTTGGCCAAACTCAAAAAAGCCTATGAAAAAGGTACCAGGGGCATCTCATGGGGTCCCCTACTGACCCCGGGCCCTTGGGCAGTGCCCGAGTTGCCAAATGGTCAATCCGCCCCTGGTACTGTGGTACCATGTGATCTGGTGCCCACAAATGCAATTCTACTGGTGAATGGAGGGATGGTGCTATCATGTTATGGAGAATCCCCATTTCAGATTAAATATAAAATTCCCAGAGATCTGAACACACAAATACAAGAACACAGAACGGGCAGACAACGCCTAGGAGTTTAGTACAAGTTGATCTCTCCGGTGAGCACACAGAACTGCCATTCCTGTCTTATCAGCATTAGAAGCTGTATTTATTGCTCAGGCAGACGTTCCAAAAATACCTCCAATCATCACCCGGAATTTAGATATGGAAGCCGAGTACTATAACTCCCCTACAGAGCCCTCAGAGCACCAGCACAGAACAGCAGGAAAAGGCTGCCATTGACTATATATGACAGATTCTACCTACGGTCAGGTTTTTATTGACAGATAATGATTTTATTTAAATCTACAACTTACGGTATATATTAAATTAAATTTAAAGTGCTTACTATGGTGAATAAAAAACAATAAAAAACTAAAATATATATGTATATCAGTAAAATATAAATACTGTAACCACTAGCGTACACAAGCCATGTCTCGGGTGGGGCAAATGATAAAAACAAAAGTGAACCAAAAAAATGCTGCGCTACATAAAAAAATTGCACAATATCTATAAATCAAAAAATTTTTAAATAATCAAATTAAATATATAGAATAAAATATGAAAAAAAAATAAAACAATTGCACAATACCTATAAATCAAACATTTTTTAAATAATCAAATGAAATATATAGAACAAAAATGTGTGTGATTTTTTTTTTTCATATTTTATCCTATATATTTAATTTCATTATTTAAAATTTTTTAGATTTATAGGTGTTGTGCAATTGTTTTATGTAGCACAGCATTTTTTCTTCACTTTTGATTTTACAGTATATATTACTTCTGACAGGTCACACATTTTACTTACAGGAGGACAGATCAATCTTTGTTCAGCACCTACTTTCAGGACTGAGTTGCCAACACAATCATTTAGATCCTGGTGCCTGTGCAGCTCTTGGATGTGTTCACAAATGGCTGACACCAGATGCCCCTGGTACCTTTTTCATAGGCTTTTTTGAGTTTGGGCAAGGACACAGGGGCCCCATTTTCCCCTATTGCTTGGGGGCCCCGTGAGTTGTCAGTCCGCCCCTGGCTGACACAGATCAGTCCCCTGCTGCAGCCTCTCACCTTGTGACTTGTTACAAAGTGCACAGTTTATCCCTGGGGGGGGGAGACTAAGAAAATACTTCCTCCTGCCTGCAGCAGACTAACTAACTAACTAACTAACTAGCTAACTAACGCCATCACCATATCTCTCATCTCACGATTTTACATACTTTAAACCACAAGTTTCTTTCCTTTATTTTCACCTGGTAATCCAGCCAGTAAGTCTATCAGGTTTTTAACTTCCTTAAACAGACCAAGCCATCCAGCAAAAGTGGCAGTTAGAGTGTTGAGACAAACCATTTACCACTGGCAAGGGTGTTTAGAATAATCAGCTTTTATTCATTTATGAAAAACCTTTATCCTAAAAGGAAAAAACCGTAAGTGCCAAAAAAGCGTTAGCAGGAGTTTAATTGGTTCAGCATTTAATTTTGTTAGTGAAGTCCATCAAAATCTGCTAGTGCATTTCAAGTAACACTGAGGTTAGGTTCACACTAATGCAGTGCGGTACATGGCATGTGATTCGCACAGGAACCGCACCGCATTCCTCTGCAAATCACTTGCGATTTGTGTGTGGTGCGATTGGAGCCATACATTATGTATGGCTCAAATCGCACCGCACCCGCGCCAAAAACGTGCAGGACCATTTTTTGGGTCCGCATTAGAATCGGATCACACGGGTATTCACACGATCCGATTCTGCACATTGCACTGCATTTTGTGGACCGAATTCGGGGTGTTGTTAACATATACACCCGCATCGGTTCGCATGAACAGGGTGCGATTCTGATGCAGTGCGGAATTCGCACTGAAAATGCTGCGAAATCCACATCGCATCAGTGCGAAATCCACATCACATCAGTGCGAACCCGACATAAGGGCCAGTTCATACCACAAAAACGCACCCCGGATGCATTCTGGACACGTTTTTGCTCACAGTTCACACCACACACAGTTCCGGTGCAGTTTTGATGCAGTTTGCTATGTTTCAGTGTGGTTCTGTGCAGAAAAAATGCAGCATTTTCTACTATTTTTTCTGCACCAGAAACTGACTGGAACTGACTGCACTAGTGTGATCCAGGGCCATTGGAATACATAGAAAACACTGTGTATGCATTTTTGATGCAGAGAAAAAGCGCACTGAATTGCATCTAATGTGAGCTAGCCCTAAGGGCTGGTTCACACTATAGAAACGCAGTCCAGATGCTCTCCGGATGCCTTTCCACATGCACATTATTTATGCGTTCCAGTGCGTTTATTATGCATGCCAGTTCATTTTTTCCCCTCTCTTTTTCTTCAATTTAAGTAGGGACATGTGCGTTCCAGTACGTTTTTGATGCATTTTGGTGTGTTCCAGTGCATTTTACCGCGTTCCACTACAGTTTTGTGCAGGAAAAATGCATCCTGTTGTCCTTTTTTTCTGCACCTGGAATGCACTGGAACTGCAAGCACTGATGTGAACTATGACATTGACAACCATATAACCTACTTTCTGTGCATTTTGGATGCAAAAAAAGCAACTGAAATGCATGTAGTGTGAACTGGCCCTAAAGGTTTGTTTTTAGCTTTTTTTAAATAACAAACATGTCTATATTTATCTGCTCTGTGTAGTGGTTTTGCACACAGCTGTCCCGCACCTCTTCTTTTTAGGTCCCTGCAGGCGCTCCTGGCTTCTCCTCCTCAAGTAGTGCCCCCAGGGAAAGCCTCTTGCCCTGGGGGCACTACTGTGTGCTTGTCCCTGAGCCGCTGCTCAATGTGTCCATAAGACACACAGAGTCGTGACTCTGCCCTCAGTCGACCTGCCCTCTCTTTATTGGTTCACAGGCTTTGATTGGCAGCAGCAGGAAGCAATGGGCTCCCACTGCTGTCTCAGCCAATGAGGAGGAAGTGTTCCCAGACAGCAGAGGCTATTGAGAGCGGCACTGGATCAGAGGGGGCTCAGGTAACAATTAGGGGGGCTGGGGGAAGCCGCTGCACACTGAAGGTTTTTTTTACCTTCATGCATAGAATACATGAAGGTAAAAACCTTGAGCCTTTACAACCGCTTTAACACTCCCCCCCCCCACCACAGGCTGACAATGATACCATCCCAGGGTGGCTCTGTTGCTCCTCCTTACAATGCAGACACCTTAAGGCAAGAATTGTGTTGCTGGCCAGATCAACAGATAAAAATAAAGGGAAAAAAAGCCTAAAAAAAAAAGAAAACTAATGCAGCCATCACATCTAAGGTTTTTTAAGGTACAATATATTACATTTGAATAGGGCTCTAATGTTTCACTTTAAGCCCCCGGTCACATCAAAGCCAATTTTGAAATCATGCGGCTTATAGTGAAGTCGCACAATTTCAAAATTGGGTGACCTGCCGATTTCAGTTGCGATTTGCAAGACATCTGACACAGATGTCTGTGCAAGTCGCAACAAAAGTAGTGTATGTAGTACTTTGGAAATCGGTGCGGCTCCGACCAAGTTGGAACCGCACCGATATGACCGCTCTAATAGCGGACAATAGGGTGCGAATTGCAAGTTGCATGGCATGCAAATCTCATACCAAGTCACACCCGACAAGACCGAGGTGTAAGGGGCCCATTGCTGGCACGATTTGGATGTTGCCAACTAATATTTTCAAAAATTGGTTTCCTAAAGTGCTCTGGAATTGAATCTATGTGTCTCTAGCCCTTATTTGGCCCAACCAGGGGTGAACTGACCATTTGGAAACTCGGGCACTGCCCGAGGGACCAGGGTCAGTAGGGGGCCCCATGAGATGCCCCTGGTACCTTTTTCATAGGCTTTTTTGAGTTTGGGCAAGGACACAGGGGCCCCATGATCCCCTATTGCCCGGGGGCCCCATGAGTTGTCAGTCCGTCCCTGGGCCCAACTTGCTGATTGTAATTATGATACCAAGTTGAAGATATCAGCCGCCAGCCAGGCAATCAGTAGGATCATCTCAGGAGATCAGAGTACCGTCTTATGAAGATCACCTCTAGGGCTGTTGTATGAAAATAAAACTTCATTCCATTGCGGTAAAAATAGTAACAAAGGTAACAAACAAAGCAAGGAGCAATAACACCCAACCGGTTTCTTGCAACATGGTATACCTTGTCACTGGCACAATAATTATTTGTGGTTTAAAGTATCTAATCAAATTTAAAAGCTCCACCAAACAAGTATGCAGGTGGATTGTGCATAGAGGTGTGCGATGGAGACTTCAAGTCTACCTGTACCAGGAAAAAAGTGTAAAAGTGAACCTGTCTCAAACTTGGCCAAATTCAGCTGAGCCGAGGATGAAAAATTGCATAAGCAAAGGTCACCTCTGTCCATATGTCAAACTGATCTGCTATTGGCCATACACCATAGCCGGCCATACACGGGTCGAATTCCGAAAGAATTTTCTTTCGAAAATCTTTTCTAAGAATTTTCGTTCAAATTTTGCACCATTTGGACGTAGCCAACTTGCCACAGCAACGGACGATTTTCGAGCGACCATTGAATTTGAATGATGGGGCATGTTTGACATTTTTTTAAAAATTTACGAATTTCTAATCAACGATGGGAGAATTGTGTGAGAAATATAAACGAAAAATAAATGAGCGTGAATTGTGACCTGGAAAGAAAAGAAAATTTTTCGCCATGAAAATTCTTTTCTGTAGCAACATGAGGTGAAATTGAAGGCTTGGTCGGTCGAATTTCGAAATCAATGGTGGCACCATTACAAATTGCACAAAATTTCTGAATTTCTAATGAAAATTCATTCAGAATTCAACCCGTGTTTGGCCTGTATAACAGGCATATCTCAATATTCTTTTATTGCTGACCATTAGGTAACAAAAATTAAAGCTGGCCATACACAGGGTTGTATTCCAAAAGAATTTTCTTTTGAAAATCTTTTCTAAGAATTTTAATTCGAAATTCCGCATTGTTAGTGGGCCACAGCAATGGCTGATTTTTGAGCGACTATCAAATTTGAGTGATCGGGCATGTTGGAAATTTTTGGAAAAATTAACAAATTTCGAATCGATGGAAGAATCGTGCGAGAAATAGAAAAGAAAAAGAAATGAGCGTGAATTGTGACCTGGAAAGAAAATTCTTTTCTGCAGCAACATAAGGTGAAATTGAAGGCTTAGTTGGTTGAATCAATGGTGGCGCCATCGGATTACAAAACGCACGAAAATTCCGATTTTCTAAAGAAAATTTTTGGAATTTGACCCATGTATGGCCTGCATAAGTTTGCACGCAGGATTTTTTTTAATTGCATAAGAGACATTCTATAGGATCTATATATAAAAAATTCCCTGTGCAAATGCGGAAAGATTTTGCACAGGTGCATCAAATAATCTCCATAATTTGCTTAAAACGTTTTATTTTCTAGCATTGTCATCTAGTGGCAGGGGTGGACCGACAACTCATAGGGCCCCCGGGCAATAGGGGATCATGGGGCCCCTGTGTCCTTGCCCAAACTCAAAAAAGCCTATGAAAAAGGTACCAGGGGCATCTCATGGGGCCCCCTACTGACCCCAGGCCCTCGGGCAGTGCCCGAATTTCCAAATGGTCAGTCCGCCCCTGTCTAGTGGTAATATTGAAATATTTTCCCAAAATACCTAAACTAGAAAAAATACTGAATTTTATTTAGCAGGCAGCACAGTGGTTAAATGGTTAACACTTCCACTTGGCCTTATTAGGGTCATTGGTTTTAATCCCAACCCTGCCACCACCTGCCTGGAGTTTGCATGTTCTTCATGTGCCTGTGTGGGTTTCCTGCAGATACTCCGGTTTCCTCCCACGCTTCAAAAACATGCTGATAGGTCAACTAACTCCTGTCTAAATTGGTTCTAGTATGTAAATGTATAAATATGAGTTAGGGACCCTAGAGGGTTAGGGACTGATGTGAATGTATCATATACAGTATAAATTTATGTAAATTGTGTAAATTGATGGTGCTATATAAGTACCTGTAATAAATAATATATTTAGTATTAGAATGGAGAGGGATCATAACACCTGTCAGGATTTTGTCACTGTCTGTGCCACCATTAGGCAGATTTACTCTCTCTATTAGTCCTGTTTACAATTATTAGTGAAAGTAAAAGTAAATCCCAAAGTTTGGGATGTCCCCAGAACAGGAATAGAGGGGAAAACTTCCAATGGGTATGTAGTGCTGTCAGGGGTGGACTGACAACTCATGGGGCCCCCGGGCAATGGGGGATCATGGGGCCCCTGTGTCCTTGCTCAAACTCAAAAAAGCCTATGAAAAAGGTACCAGGGGCATCTCATTGGGCCCCCTACTGACCCTGGGCCCTCGGGCAGTGCCCGAGTTTTCAAATGGTCAGTCCGCCCCTGGCCTCTCTCTGTACAGCCAGGCAACAGGTACAGTTGTGGCCAAAATTATTCAACCCCCACTGAAATTGAGTGTTTTGGCCAGTTTGACATTGCTTTTGATCATTCAGTCATCTTGCTTACATTTACATTAAAGAGGCACTTGTAGGTCAGACAAATATAACATAACAGTTATAATGAAATAACCACAAATGTCTTTTCTGTGCTCACAGCATTATCAGTTTTATTCAACCCCCAAGTGACATTCAATCTTAGTACTTAGTACAGCATCCTTTTACAGTTATAACAGCTTTTAAACGTGAAGCATAGCTTGACACAAGTGTCTTGCAGCGATCTACGGGTATCTTCGCCCATTCTTCATGGGCAAAGGCCTCCAGTTCAGTCACATTCTTAGGCTTGCGCACTGCAACTGCTTTCTTTAAGTCCCACCAGAGGTTCTCAATCGGATTTAAGTCTGGTGACTGCGATGGCCACTCCAAAATGTTCCAGCCTTTCCTCTGCAACCATGCTCTAGTGGACTTGGAGGTATGCTTGGGATCATTGTCCTGTTGAAAGGTCCAACGTCTCCCAAGCCTCAGGTGTGTGACGGACTGCATCACGTTTCCATCCAATATCTCCTGGTACTGAAGAGAATTCATGGTACCTTGCACACGCTGAAGCTTCCCTGTACCTGCAGAAGCAAAACAGCCCCAAAGCATGATTGACCCTCCACCATGCTTCACAGTAGGCAAGGTGTTCTTTTCATCATAGGCCTTGTTCTTCCTCCTCCAAACATAGCGTTGATCCATGGGCCCAAACAGTTCTAATTTTGTTTCATCAGTCCACAGAACACTATCCCACAACTTTTGTGGTTTGTCCACATGGCTTTTGGCATACTGCAGTCGACTCTTCTTATTCTTTGGAGACAGCAAGGGGGTACGCCTGGGAGTTCTGGCACGGAGGCCTTCATTACGCAGTGTGCGTCTTATTGTCTGGGCTGAAACTTCTGTACCCACATCTGACAAATCTTTTCTCAGTTCCTCAGCAGTCACACGGGGACTTCTCTCCACTCTACGCTTCAGGTAGCGCACAGCAGTCGAAGTCAGCATCTTCTTTCTGCCACGACCAGGTAGCGTTTCAACAGTGCCCATTGCCTTGAATTTGCGAATGATGCTTCCTAAGGTGTCTCTTGGTATGTTTAACATCTTTGCAATCTTCTTATAGCCATTGCCCTTCCTGTGAAGAGAAATCACCTCTTCTCTTGTCTTCCTGGACCATTCTCTTGCCTTCACCATGTTTGTAACCACACCAGTAAATGTCTAGAAGGAGCTGAGTATCACAGTCATTTTAAAGCTGCCTAATTGGTGCTTATTATGCTTGATTGCTGCTCGGTGACATCCACAGGTGTTTTCAATACCTGATGGAAAGCACCTGTATGAACCTCTGTTCTTCAGAGTGGTAGTCTTTAAGGGGTTGAATAATTGTGGCAATGAAGAAACCACATAAGAACCATTTACTACTGTATTACATAAACAATTGATGTCATTTTAGTTGCATTTGGGTAGTTACAACGTCCTTGTAGGATTTGATTCTGAATACAATTCCAAATGTACACTATAGTCCCTAAACCCCTTTACAGCATTGGGGGTTGAATAATTTTGGCCACAACTGTATTTCTCACACCAACTAACATCCAGAGACAATGCCCAGTCCATGGCTCGGTTTTGTTATTTTATTAGAGGAATTCAACTTGGATAGGGATTATAGGATGCCCACTTTGACTTCAAACTTCAATCAATGGAAGTGGGACGCTTTGCTATTAAACTTCTCCAGTAAACAAATTTTAAAAATCAAAATTTTGTCATAAATGTAGGCCAAAATGTATTCTGCTCCATGTCTTTGCTAAAAAAAAATCCCAATACGTGTAAATTAATTGGTTTACTTTAAAGTTATAGCATTTACAAACGACGGTATATATACTGGAATGTTTTTCTTTAACCGGTAATGGCGGCGATCAGCGACTTATAACAGGACTGCGGGACTGTGGCAGGCATTCTGACACTGGGGGGAACTGACTTGGTGTCATTGACATCCCCAGTGACACCAATACAGTGATCAGTGCTAATGAAAAGCGCTGACACTATACTAATGGCACTAGGCAGGAAGGGGTTAACATCTGGGGCGATCAAGGGGTTAACTGTGTGCTGTTTTACTACAGTCAGGTCCATAAATATTGGGACATGGACACAATTCTAACATTTTTGGCTCTATACACCACCACAATGGATTTGAAATTAAACAAACAAGATGTGCTTTAACTGCCGACTGTCAGCTTTAATTTGAGGGTATTTACATCCAAATCAGGTGAACGGTGTAGGAATTACAACAGTTTGCATATGTGCCTCCCACTTGTTAAGGGACCAAAAGTAATGGGACAATTAGTTTCTCAGCTGTTCCATAGCCAGGTGTGTGTTATTCCCTCATTATCCCAATTACAATGAGCAGATAAAAGGCCAGAGTTAATTTCAAGTGTGCTATTTGCATTTGGAATCTGTTGCTGTCAACTCTCAAGATGAGATCCAAAGAGCTGTCACTATTAGTGAAGCAAGCCATCATTAGGCTGAAAAAACAAAACAAACCCATCAGAGAGATAGCAAAAACATTAGGTATGGCCAAAACAACTGTTTGGAACATTCTTAAAAAGAAGGAACGCACCGAAGAGCTCAGCAACACCAAAAGACCCGGAAGACCACGGAAAACAACTGTGGTGGATGACCAAAGAATTCTTTCCCTGGTGAAGAAAACGCCCTTCACAACAGTTGGCCAGATCAAGAACACTCTCCAGGAGGTAGGTGTATGTGTGTCAAAGTCAACAATCAAGAGAAGACTTCACCAGAGTGAATACAGAGGGTTCACCACAAGATGGAAACCATTGGTGAGCCTCAAAAACAGAAAGGCCAGATTAGAGTTTGCCAAACGACATGTAAAAAAGCCTTCACAGTTCTGGAACAACATCCTATGGACAGATGAGACCAAGATCAACTTGTACCAGAGTGATGGGAAGAGAAGAGTATGGAGAAGGAAAGGAACTGCTCATGATCCTAAGCATACCACCTCATCAGTGAAGCACGATGGTGGTAGTGTCATGGCGTGGGCATGTATGGCTGCCATTGGAACTGGTTCTCTTGTATTTATTGATGATGTGACTGCTGACAAAAGCAGCAGGATGAATTCTGAAGTGTTTCGGGAATATTATCTGCTCATATTCAGCCAAATGCTTCACAACTCATTGGATGCCGCTTCACAGTGCAGATGGACAATGACCCAAAGCATACTGCAAAAGCAACTAAAGCAGTGGTTCTTAACCTGGGTTCGATCGAACCCCAGGGGTTCAGTGAGTCAGTCTCGGGGGTTCGGCGGAGGTAACCCTCACCCGACTCATATGATTTGTGATGACATGCCCAGTGGTCGGCAAGCCGTGGCTCTTGTGTGCCGGGCGCCCGCTCCCCTCCCTCCTCTCGGGCGGCAGGGACTCAAATGCAATGATTGGCCAGTCTCGCTGCCACTCACATCCTGATAGCCAGTGATTGGCTGTCAGGATGTGTGTAGGCGGGGCAGCGTGACGAACGTGAGAGGAGCTAGGCTCCTCTCACAGTCCGCCCTGAAGACCGGAACGGCGCGGGAATACAGCGAGAGGAACGTGCGGAGCAAAGGTAAGTGAATTGACACAGGGGGGACTTGGGGACTTAATATGGGGGATGAATTAATATGGGGAATGAATTACTATAGGGGGGATGAATTACTATATGGGGGATGAATTACTATATGGGGGATGAATTATTATATGGGGGATGAATTACTATATGGGGGATGTATTACTATATGGGGGATGTATTACTATATGGGGGATGAATTACTATATGGGGGATGAATTACTATATGGGGGATGTATTACTATGGGGGATGAATTACTATATGGGGGATGAATTATTATATGGGGGATGAATTACTATATGGGGGATGTATTACTATATGGGGGATGTATTACTATATGGGGGATGAATTACTATATGGGGGATGTATTACTATGGGGGATGAATTACTATATGGGGGATGAATTACTATGGGGGATGAATTACTATATGGGGGATGAATTACTATATGGGGAAGGAATTACTATAGGGGGGATGAATTACTATATGGGGGATGAATTACTATATGGGGGGATGAATTACTATGGGGGATGAATTACTATATGGGGGATGAATTACTATGAGGGATGAATTACTATGGGGGATGAATTACTATATGGGGGATGAATTACTATGAGGGATGAATTACTATGGGGGATGAATTACTATGGGGGATGAATTACTATATGGGGGATGAATTACTATATGGGGGATGAATTACTATGGGGGATGAATTACTATATGGGGGATGAATTACTATGGGGGATGAATTTTCATACCGTTTGTTACAACATATCTTTGCGAGCAATCCTTTTCGAGGATGCTGGACATAAAGACGAAAGAAAAGGAACAGACTTTGTTGCGAAAATGACATGAGAGTGGCACTTGCCAAGGTAATGCAGCGCATTTCTGAACTGGCCTCTGAAAGACAACAGCAGAAGTCACACTGATTTGCGGTAAATATTCATTATTTTGTTTTTGTGTGAAAATCATGTTTTAATGGTTTTGTTCTTTGTTCTTAATGGTTTTGTTCATTTTGTGCACCTATGTATAAATATATACCTATGTTTTGAATTTTAAAAATCATATTTTATTTTTCCAATTAAGAAGGGTTCGGTGAATGCGCATATGAAACTGGTGGGGTTCAGTACCTCCAAAAAGGTTAAGAACCACTGAACTAAAGAGTTTTTTAAGGGAAAGAAGTGGAATGTTATGCAATGGCCAAGTCAATCACCTGACCTGAATCCGATTGAGCATGCATTTCACTTGCTGAAGACAAAACTGAAGGGAAAATGCCCCAAGAACAAGCAGGAACTGAAGACAGTTGCAGTAGAGGCCTGGCAGAGCATCACCAGGGATGAAACCCAGCGTCTGGGGATGCCTATGCGTTCCAGACTTCAGGCTGTAATTGCCTGCAAAGGATTTGCAACCAAGTATTAAAAAGTGAAAGTTTGATTTATGATTATTATTCTGTCCCATTACTTTTGGTCCCTAAACAAGTGGGAGGCACATATGCAAACTGTTATAATTCCTACACTGTTCACCTGATTTGGATGTAAATACCCTCAAATTAAAGCTGACAGTCTGCAGTTAAAGCACATCTTGTTTGTTTCATTTCAAATCCATTGTGGTGGTGTATAGAGCCAAAAATGTTAGAATTGTGTCCATGTCCCAATATTTATGGACCTGACTGTACATGGGCTGTGTTTGTGTTTCACTGTAAGCACACTGCTTTGTATGGCCAAAGCAGTGTGCAATCACTGACAGGGGAGAGATCTGTATTGTTTAGATACTTGGCGATCACCGGGTGCTGGCGAGTAATCACCTGGTGATTGACAGCCGAGGCCGCAAATGGTGGCCTGGGCAGGGCACGTGTCAAATGCCCCTACCCGGAACTGCAAACTCGTATATACACGTGATTTTGCGCACCAATGCCGCCCTGTAGCAGTATTTCTGTTACAGGGCAGCGCAGAACTGGTTAAGCTGGATGGTAGGGTACTTTGTGCAACTGTGGAATCAGCCACAAATCTGTTGTGCTCCTTATCTGCCGCCATATCGCCATCTGCTTGTGGGAAGAGGTAATGCAGCATTTGGAGTTGTATACAGTATATGTAATGTATGGGATTTTTAAATATTATTATTATTATTATACAGGATTTATATAGTGCCAACTGTTTGCACAGCACTTCACAAAATAAGGGAGAAAGTACAGCTGCAATACAATTCAAGACAAGAGGGTTAGGAGGGCCCTGCGTCTGATAGATTACAATCTTATAGGGAGGCTCAAGTGATGCAAAAGGTAATGCATGTGAGGGATGAGCTAATGGGGAAGGCAGAAGTACAATTTTTAGGTGGAGGTGGGACAGGCATCTTGAAGAGAAAGGGGTTTCAGGGATCTCCTGAAGGTGGACAACTGGACAGACCGGGGAAGGGAGTTCCAGAGAATGGGAGAAGATCTGGAGGACTCCTGGAGGTGAGCATGGGAGGAGGTGATGAGGGACCTAGAGAGGTGGAGGTCTTTGGAGGAGTGAAGAGGACAGTTTGGGTGATATTTTGAAATGGCTATGAAGTATGGTGCAAAGTTGTGGACAGGGGCGGACTGACAACTCATGGGGTCCCCAGGCAATAGGGGATCATGGGGTCCCTGTATCCTCATCCACACTCAAACCACATAAAAAAGCCTATGAAAGGTACCAGGAGCATTTCATGGGGCCCCCTACTGACCACGGGCCCTCAGGCAGTGCCTGAGTTCCCAAATGGTCAGTCCGCCCCTGATTGTGGATGGCTACTATGTATGTAGTTGTAGGTATTGTAGCACTACCCCCTTAAGAGTCGCTGAGTTCTGGGTCCCCCTACAGCTCTGCACAGCCAAGCAACACACATTTTCTTCCACACCTGCACACTGGAGTTAGTAAACAGTGCTTGAGCTTGGTTTTCATGGCTTATTAAGGGGTTGATAACTTGGATTGGGTTGAGGGATGCATGGGATGCCCAAGGGAACTGTGAACTTTGAGGACAAACTCCTTAGCAACTATGTACAGGTCTGTGGACAAAAAGTATCTCCTTTGAAAAGCAATCCAGCTCTCTGGTGTACTTCCTCAGGCCCCCATATGAATCCTCCTCATCACCTAGCTGCACTGAGGGTATTCCCTGGGCAAGGGTACCCAGGAGCTGCCAATTTACAACTGTCCTAGATGAGGAGCTAGTTGTGTTCCTCACCTGACTGCCCTGTCCCCTTATCCGGCCCAGGGGTTGTAAGGTTACTCACACTGTCCTTCCTGATAGCTTAATGGGTTACTGGCTGCCTTCAGGTCTTTCGAAGGGCTGGCTCCTTACGTGCTGCTCAGGCTGTCCTCAGACGGTGGTACAGTGGAGACTCCCTTGTCCAGCACCCGCCTGTAGGTAGGTCCCTTCCCTGGACCCCTTCCCAGGCTCCACACTCCAGCATTTAACTCCATCTTCCACCCAACACTCTACCCCCTGCTGATCAGGCTCTCTCATATTTAAGGGCTGTCCTGGCCCCATGCCAAGCCTCCTGCTTAGGGATTGGCCAAGATCCCTTAAGTATGCAGATCAGCCCCTCCTCACCCGCACCCACTGCCTTCTAGAAACTTCTCAAGCTTTTAGAGCAGGGGGAGGTATAAGGGATTTGACCTGCAGAGCCCTCAGCCTGGCTGACTCATCCCATGCTGCTATTCAGCCCTGCCTAAAAACCTGACTAGCTCCCCCTAGCTACACCTAAGGGGCGCTACAGTATTAAATTAAATGTTATACATTGGGTTAGCGCAGTGTTTCTCAACTCCAGTCCTCATGGACCCCCAACAGGTCATGTTTTCAGGATTTCCATTATTTTGCACAGGTGATTTGATCAGTTTCACTGCCTTAGTAATTACCACAGCTGTTTCATCTGAGGGAAATCCTGAAAACATGACCTGTTGGGGGTCCATGAGGACTGGAGTTGAGAAACACTGGGTTAGCGTAAGGCAGCAGTGGGATTGGCAGAGAGGGGCAGCAGATGCAGAGCAGTTAGCAAGGTGTCACTTGTTCACCTGTTCTATCAAATAAACAGAAAATAAAGAGGAATCTCCCTAGGGCTTGATTCACACCTATAGGTGCAACCAAGAACAGGCTCATTTCCCAACATTGCATGTAGGGCAATCCATTAATTTTAATACGCTGTCTTACATGTAAGAAATGCAGCAAAGATGCTCCAGATTTTTTTTTAAAAATGCACCAAACTGCATGATGGTACAGCACAGGCATGAAAACATGGCGTGTTTGCAGTTGCATAGGTGTGCCGATAACAAACAACGACACCACCGCACATCTGCTAGATGGTAGCACGTTTCTCTGTGTGTCAGGAAATCATGAGATTTTACACACATTCTTAACAAGTGTGACAATAGCCTAATAGAGGCCAGACAGCAATAAAAACCTTACATAAAGTCCAATCCTCCCCATTATATCCAAACTGAAAGAAAAAGCCTGAAGCTAAAACTCCATCCAAAATGTCTTTTATGAAAATGTTGGATAGTGTGCCATCACTTGGGGACACAAGTAAAAACCTGACAGAGACTCAAACCCTTCCCCATTCTATCCAAGCAAAAAAAAAAGTTTTGACAGGGGTTGGGCCTTAAAGTGGTTGTAAACCTCAGACTGGAAATATGAATAAAGCATATCCATCTATAGTGTGTGTTTGTGTCACTCCAGAGCACTGAGTGTCATTTCTGCCTGTTGCCTTGTTCCTTGAGTCACTTCTGACATGTTTTCCTGACACCAATAGCAAAAAGGTGACAGGGGAGGGAGCCCCAGCACACAGCCTGTGATTGACATCAGCTTTGTTCCTGTGTACTGTGTGAAGGGGGTTGTGTCCTTTCCCTCTAATCAACTCTCATTTAGCTTTGCGGAGTATAACTTTAGCTCCCCGCCCCCTGCTTTGTGAACTCTCACACAAGCTGTTTAAATTCTGCACTTTGTACGGCTGTACAGAATAGAGAGCTACAGATAAACAGGTACAACTTATGTAGGTGGATTTGTTTCATCGCTGTGTATTACCCGAGGCCAGTCACTTCACTGGGTATATGTCAGGGTTTAAAGCCACTATAAATGTTCTAACACTACCATCCGTGTTATATGTCTGGGGTAGTCTGGGACTTATAGTTCCACGGCATCAGAAAAGCCGCAAGTCTGTAAAACCAGGAGCGAACCTTTATTTTGGATCTTGGCTTTCTCTGACCTATTCGGCTCACCATCTGCAAGATCCGCCATTCATTTGCTGCGTTCTGCTGACTCCTGCTGCAGAATTTGGCCCCATTTCCAAAAACAATCCAACATGGGGACAGAAAGTGCTTTTCCAGCATGTCGGGTTGCTGGGAGTGTCTGGTTCTGTGGATGGAGATCAAACACTTACAAGAGACCTTCTCCTCTTCACCATTCACCAGACCACTTAGGATACGAGATCTACAAATGACAGCAATGTATAATTGATACCGAAGACCGGAGCAGTGCAGAGCTCTCATAGCATCAGGGAAGAGTGGAACATTAAAACATTTCCAGGGACACTTCACTGCCAAGCCCGCCTAGCTAACCATTTCTGCTTTGGAGGGCCAATGTGTGTAAATATAGTGACCAACCTAGCATCACGAGTTATTCATTTAAAGGTGGTCTATTCTACATATATTTAGCCTCCCCTGCCCCCCCCCTTCCCCAACCATCAACATGCTAATTAAAATTATTAAGCAAAACCATTCTATTTTCATTACATACTTTTTTTTTAGATTGATAACATCATCACTAGGTCTCTGCGCTTCTCTATGCAATGAAGGCTGATTATGGCTGGTGGGAGGGGACAGCAGGGTGCTTTCCGTAGCTTTCTGAAAACAGGCAGCAGTTGTAACACTCACCCAACAGAGTAGAGGCAGCAGCCTGGTGGCATCCATAAACATAAATCTTTATTGGCAGCATGGTTGGATCTGGTTTACATGTTTCCACTCTGACAGTGCTACGAGTAAGGTTGTATAGACGAAACGCGTAAGTTTGTGTTTTAACCAACTGCTGACCCACTCACAGTAAATCTGCGAGCAGGTGGCAAGTGCAGGCATGGCAATGTACATGTATGTTGCCGGCCTTCTAATGAGTTTGGGGCATGCGCGCACGCCCCTCCCCCCTCGTTCATCTGCGCTGTAATTGGCCACAGCAGGAATCTGTTCACAAGATACAGTCAATGATTTTGGCCGTATACCTGCTGATCAGCTGTAGTCAGGGGCGGACTGAAAATTCCAGCACTTGGGCACTGTCAGAGGGCCCAGGGTCAGTAGGGGGCCCCATGAAATGCCCCTGTTACATTCTTAATAGGCTTTTTTGGGTGTGCTTTGTGTGTGGGCAAGGACACAGGGGCCCCATGATCACTATTGCCCGGGGGTCCCATGAGTTGTCAGTCCGCCCCTGGCTGTAGTCCTGTGTTTACAAACTGAAAAGCAGGGAGAAAAAACAGCCAGATCTGCAAGTAAAAGCAGCACACATTACACTTGTTAGGTACACCCTTGATCTTCTCCTGTTAACCCCTTCCCAGTCAGTGTCATTAGTATAGTGTACAGTATTATCACTGATCACTTAATGTCATTAGTAACATCAGTGTCAGTTAGTGTCCCTCCCAGCCAGTGTCTGTTAGTGCCAGATTGCCCGCCACACTATCACAGTCCCACTGAAAACCATTGATCACCGCCATTACCACAATGTCTATAGTTCCAGTATCTATACCATAGTTTCTAGAAGATATACCTTTTATACAAACCAAATAATAGACACTTATTGTTTCATAGTTCATAGTTAGTCTGGCTGAAAAAAGACAAAAGTCCATCCAGTTCAAGCATTAAGAAAAAAAAAAAGTTATAATCCTATACCCACAGTTGATCCAGAGGAAGGCAAAAAAAACCCAGCAAAGCATGATCCAATTTGCTCCTGCTGGAAAAAAATTCCTTCCTGATCCCCCGAGAGACAATTGGATATCCCCTGGATCAACTTTACCTATAAATGTTAGTATCCAGTTATATTCTGTGTATCCAAGGATCCAAGAGACCTTTTTTGAAGCAATCCACTGAGCTAGCCAGAACCAACTCTTGAGGGAGTCTATTCCACATTTTCACAGCTCTCACTGTAAAGATTCTTTCCATGTTTGGAGATTACATTTCTTTTCCTCCAGAAGTAAAGAGTGCCCCCTTGTCCTCTGTGATGACCTCAGTGTGAATAGCTCTACACAGAGTTCACTATATGAACCATTGATGTATTTATACATGTTGATTATATCCCCCCTTATGTATTATACATGGAGATCATATCCCCCCTTATGTATTATACATGGAGATCATATCCCCCCTTATGTATTATACATGGAGATCATATCCTCCCTTATGTATTATACATGGAGATCATATCCCCCCTTATGTATTATACATGGAGATCATATCCCCCCTTATGTATTATACATGGAGATCATATCCCCCCTTATGTATTATACATGGAGATCCTATCCCCCTTATGTATTATACATGGAGATCATATCCCCCCTTATGTATTATACATGTTGATCATATCCCCCCTTATGTATTATACATGGTGATCATATTCCCCCTTATGTATTATACATGGAGATCATATCCCCCCTTATGTATTATACATGTTGATCATATCCCCCCTTATGTATTATACATGGTGATCCTATCCCCCATTATGTATTATACATGGAGATCATATCCCCCTTATGTATTATACATGGAGATCATATCCCCCTTATGTATTATACATGGAGATCATATCCCCCCTTATGTATTATACATGGAGATCATATCCCCCCCTTATGTATTATACATGGAGATTATATCCCCCCTTATGTATTATACATGGAGATCATATCCCCCCTTATGTATTATACATGGAGATTATATCCCCCCTTATGTATTATACATGGAGATCATATCCCCCCTTATGTATTTATACATGGAGATCATATCCTCCCTTATGTATTATACATGTTGATCATATCCCCCCTTATGTATTATACATGTTGATCATATCCCCCTTATGTATTATACATGGAGATCATATCCCCCTTATGTATTTATACATGGAGATCATATCCTCCCTTATGTATTATACATGTTGATCATATCCCCCCTTATGTATTATACATGTTGATCATATCCCCCTTATGTATTATACATGTTGATCATATCCCCCCTTATGTATTATACATGTTGATCATATCCCCCTTATGTATTATACATGGAGATCATATCCCCCCTTATGTATTATACATGGAGATCATATCCCCTTATGTATTATACATGGAGATCATATCCCCCCTTATGTATTTATACATGTTGATCATATCCCCCTTATGTATTATTCATGGAGATCATATCCCCCTTATGTATTATACATGGAGATTATATCCCCCTTATGTATTATACATGGAGATCATATCCCCCTTATGTATTATACATGTTGATCATATCCCCCCCTTATGTATTATACATGGAGATCATATCCCCCCTTATGTATTATACATGGAGATCATATCCCCCCTTATGTATTTATACATGTTGATCATATCCCCCCTTAATCTCCTCTTCTCAAGAGAGAATAAATTCAGTTCCTCTAATCTTTCCTCATAGCTGAGCTCCTCCATGCCTCTTATCAGTTTAGTTGCCCTTCTCTGCACTTTCTCCAGTTCCCCAATGTTCTTTTTGTGAATTGGTGCCCAAAACTGAACTGCATATTCCAGATGAGGTCTTACTAATGATTTGTACCGGGGTAAATGACATCTCTCTCTGGAGTCTATACCTCTTATAATACAAAAGAGGATTTTGCTCACTTTAGATTTTTTTTTCCAAAGATGTAGCAGAATACATTTGGCCTAAAATTATGAAGAAATTAGATCTTTTGATTTTTTTGTTGGATGTTTTTTGGTCTTTTTTCTTTTATATAATAATTTAATAAAAAAACTGCAGTGATCAAATACCATCAAAAGACAGGTCTATTTGTATGAAAAAAAAATGCTATACATTTCATTTGGGTACAGTGTTGCATGACCACGCAATTGCCAGTTAAGGCTAGGTTCACATCTCTGCAGATTGTGCTGATGCATTTTCCTGGTGCATTTTGTGCAACTTTAGTTGGTTGTTAAGGAGCAGGCGGCCGTTGGTGTCCTTAACAACCAGGAAACAACATGGAGTGGGCGGCCGCCACGTCATTAACAGCCAATGAGTCATCAGCTGTCAGTAATGCCCGCATGCTCACATGTGGGCATTACCAAGGCATTTTGATATTTCCGTAACTCCTCCCAAAATTCAGGCCACTGCTTGTATTAGAGCTGGGGAAGGAGTACAGAGGCGGGGTGATGTTTTTTTCAGAAAGCTGTATACAGCACCCTGCTGGCCCCTCCAACCAGCCTTGATCTGCCACCTTGCATAGAGAAGCACATAGACCCAGTAATGGCGGTGTCTAAAATAAGGTATGTTTTAAAAATGAAAAGGTTTTGATTAATAATGTAATTTGCATGTTTGGGTGGGGAACCAGTGAAGCCAAAATCTAAGCAGAATAAATGTTCCATTTCCAAGTGCAGATGAAAGGCCGGCCACAGCAGGCCAATAGAATGACCATGAGTCACCATCAGCTCCTTCATGGTAGACAGCCATCGTCCAGGGAACTTGGCATCAAGTAATGCAGGCTATAGACGGGTCGAAAATCTGCCGATTTTTCGGCCGAAAAAAAATTGGCCGATTTTCGCACCCTTAGTGGGTTAATTGTTTGGCCGTTTTTCGGGGTTTTGGCACATTTTTTTTATCGGTAAAGTTGGGAAAAAATTGGCCGATTTTCCAGGCAATGATGAGCAAATCGGCTGATTGGTTTTCCCAATAAATAATCTGCGCATGAGCTGTGACCTGGAAGAAGAAGAAGAAGGAAGAAGAAAAAGGAAGAATAAGAAGAAGGAAGAAGAAGAGAAAGAAGAAGAAGAAGAAGGAAGAAGAAGGAAGAAGAAGAAGAAGGAGGAAGAAGAATTCCAGTCCGCTATTATATTTGACATGAAAAAGTATTGCGGTTGCAACATTGTATCTATCTGTTTCCGAATAAAAACATCTGTATCCAAAATGGATACAAATGGATACAATGTTGCAACCGCAATACTTTTTCATCTCAAATATAATAGCGGAGCTCTCTGCAGGGAACAGAAGTAATTAAATGCCGGCCGTAGACGGGACGAAAATCGGCCAATTTTTTTATCATTGGTGGTAACGTCGGCCTATTGAACAACAAATTTTTCATTTTTTTTTTAAAAACAGCTGGTTTTCGACCCATCTATGGCCTGCATAACTTTCTGCTTTGGAGCCCTAAAGGGAAACTGTTACTGTGAAAATGCTATGTACCTGGCTGTCATTCTGACCCTCTGGCTTCAATATGTCACTAAGGCTAGGTTCACACCTATCCAGTTTGCGTTTGATCCGTTTCTGCAGTGCGTTTTGTATTTCTGCACATGCGTTGTTGACGTATTTTTGCTGTGTTTTTGATGCATTTTGCATTTTGTTTTTTTAATTTTTGTTGCTAGGCAGATTTAAAAAGCAAAACGCATCAAATAACGCATCAAAAACGCGGCAAAAAAACCTCACTGGGTCAAAATGCGGAGATGTGAACGTGTCATTTCAATGTATTTATTTTACTGAGCTGCATTTACATGCATTTGAACATGTTCATGTGTGCTTGCCATGCGTTTACATGCATTTGTGGAATAATGTCTTTATTTTTTCCCCATTTATTTCATTTATTACGTTGCCTTTAAATGCATTTGCACGCAATCCTGTGTGGATTTATGTGCGTTTTTGGAATAATTTCTTCATTCATTTCAATGTATTTCTTTTACTTTCAATGTATTTTACTAAGCTTCATTTATATGCATCTGAATGCGTTCATGAGTGTTTGCCATGCGTTTGCATGCATTTACATGTGTTGTGGAATAATTTCTTCAAAAACACAATACATGCTTTTCTCCAGCGTTTCCATTGAAGTCTATAGAACCAAAAACGCAACTTTTTGCGTTTAAAAAAGTCTCTGACCCTTTCCAAAAAACGCATCAGGTGAAAACGTGGAGATGCGAATGTGTCCCATAAGATATCATGTTAAATGGACTGTTGTGCATTTCTGAAAAACGCTGTGAAAAACGCTTAGGTGTGAACCTGGGGTAATCCAGAGCAAGTCTAAGGATCAGGACTTCTGATCTTCATACCTATACACATCAATGAATCCAGGGGACATGCATAACAGCCCGGCAACCTGCATTTTCAGCAGGAGATCGGCAATGGCAGCCCCTTTGGGGCTCATTTCTCCTGCAATCTCTGCGATCACTATGTGTTACTGCATGTGCGTTTACATGAATTCACAGTACATTTAAGGTGCAGTTTTTGGAAATTTTTTTTTCATGTTATTTAGTTGTTTTCTTTTACTAAGTTGTGTTTGTGTATGTTTACGTGTGTCCGCAGTACGTTTACAAGCGTTTATGTGTGCTTTTGGAATGATTTATTCCTTTATTTCAATTTATTTCATTTATTAAGTTGTGTTTAAATGCATTTGTGCACATTCATGTGTGTTTATGGTGCGTTTTCATGCTTTTAGGTGTGTTTTTGGAACAATGTCATTTATTTCATTTGATTTATTTTACCAAATTGCATTTGCACACATTTGCATGCATTCATGTGTGTTTACTTTGCATTTGCATGCATTCATGTGTGTTTACTTTGCATTTGCATGCATTCATGTGTGTTTACTTTGCATTTGCATGCATTTATGTGTGTTTTCGGGAAAATTTTCAAATTCATTTCAATTCATATATTTTACTAAATCGCGTCTGCATACAATTGCACTCATTCATGCGTGTTCACCGCGTGTTTGTATGCATTTACAGTATGTGTGTTTTTGCAATCATTTCTTCATTTATTTCAATTTAATTATTTTACTAAATTGCTTTTACACGCACTTGCATGCCCTGGAATGCATTTAAGTGCATTTTTGAAATAATTTCTTCATTCATTTCCATTTATTTATTTTACTAAGCTGCATTTACATGCATTTGAACACGTTCATGTGTGTTTGCCATGCGTTTGCATGCATTTACATGCGTTTGTGGAATAATTTCTTCATTTTTTTCAATTTATTTCATTTATTAAGTTGCCTTTAAATGCATTTGCACGCAATCATGTGTGCTCGCATGCATTGATGTGCGTTTTTTGAATCATTTCTTCATTCATTTCTATTTTTTTTACTGAGCTGCATTTGCATTTACTGAACATGCATTTGAACATGTTCATGTATGTTTGCCATGCGTTTGCATACATTTACATGCGCTTGTAGAATAATTTCTTCATTTTCCCCCCCATTTTTTTATTTTATTAAGTTGTCTTTAAATGCATTTGCACGTAATCATGTTTTCTTGCTTGCATTTATGTGCGTTTTTGGAATCATTTCTTCATTCATTTCAATGTATTTCTTTTACTAAGCTGCATGTCATGTTTCACATGACTGTCATGTTGACTGTCATATGCCTTTGAATGTTTTCTATATTTTGTCTCTGCTCCTCCCTTTCCTTTGGTTTAGTTAATGTTGTATAGATAGCCCTCCCCCTTTCCCAGAGATGCAGTACAGCAATCCTCATGCCATGGAGCAAGAAACAGTATGATCTTTTGACCTATAGAATTTCATTGTTGTAAGATTCTCTCAGATTATGGAATAAACTTCACAAGATCTCCAAGATGTCATCTGATCGAGTCACTGACTGTGGTATCCAACTGAGGTTGAAGTTATCACTATCTCACCACAACTGTAAGTTACAGAGATCACACTATCAATGCTTAGATTGGACACACAGAACACTGCATTTACATGCATTTGAATGTGTTCATGTGTGTTTGCCATGCGTTTGCATGCATTTACATGTGTTTGTGGAATAATTTCTTCACTTTTTTCCCCATTTGTTTCATTTATTAAGTTGCCTTTAAATGCATTTGCACATAGACATGTGTGCTTGTTTGCATGTATTTGTGTGTTTTTGGAATAATTTCTTCATTCATTTCAATGTATTTCTTTTACTTTTGCATTTACATGCATTTGAATGCATTCATGTGTTTTTGCCGTGCTTTTGGATGCATTTACATGCGTTTGTGGAATAATTTCTTCATTAATTTCAATTTATTTAATTTATTAAGTTGCCTTTAAATGCATTCGTGAAAGTTTGTGTGTTGGTGGTACGTTTATATGCGTTTATGTTTATATTTCAATCTATTTAATGTACTAAGTTGCCTTTAAATTCATATGCACGTTAATGTGTGTTTGTGGTGCGTTTGCATGCATTTATATGTATTCTATTCATTTATTTCAGTTTATTTATTTGACTAAGTTGTGTTTACATGCACTTGCATGTGTTCATGTGTGTTTGCATGCATTTATGTGTATTTTGGAATATTTTTTTCATTCATTTCAATTTATTTCTTTTACTGAGCTGCATTTAAATGCATTTGACCGTGTTCATATGTGTTTACCATGCGCTTGCATGTATTTACATGCGTTTTGTGGCATAATTTCTTCATTTAATTAATTTACTAAATTTACGCACCATTTGCACATGTTCATGTGTGTTTGTGGTGCGTTTGCATGCATTTGTGTGTTTATGGAATGATTTCTTCATTCATTTCAATGTATTTCTTTTACTACGCTGTATTTACATGCATTTGAACATGTTTGTCTGTGTTTGCCGTGCGTTTGCATGCATTTAAATGCGTTTTGAAATAATTAGTTAATTTATTTCAATTTTCATGTACTAAGTTGCCTTAAAATGCATTTGCACACGTTCACGTGTGTTTGTGGTACGTTTACATGCATTTATATGCATTTTTCTATTCATTTCTTCCAGTTTATTTCTTTGACTAAGTTGTGTTTACACGCATTTGCGTGTGTTCATGTGTGTTTGCATGCATTTTTGTGAGTTTTTGGAATATTTTCTTGATTCATTTTGATGTATTTCTTTTACTGAGCTGCATTTACATGCATTTGACCATGTTCATATGTGTTTGCATGTATTTACATGCGTTTGTAGAATAATTTCTTCATTAATTCATTTACTAAGTTTACGCACCATTTGCACATGTTCATGTGTGTTTGTGGTGCATTTGCATGCGTTTATGTGCATTTTTCGATTCATTTCTTTCAATTTTTTTATCACTAAGTTGCATTTACACTCATTTGAACATATTAATGTGTGTTTGCCATGCATTTGCATGCATTTACATGTGTTTGTGGAATCATTTTGTCCCATTAGTTGCCTTTAAATGCATTTGCATGCTTTCATGTGTGCTTGCATGCATTTATGTGCGTTTATGGAATGATTTCGCCATTCATTTCAATGTATTTATTTTCCTAAGCTGCATTTCCATGCATTTGAACACATTTGTGTGTGTTTGCATGTATTTACTTGCATTTGTGGAATAATTTCTTCATTTATTTCAATTTATTTCATGTACTACGTTGCCTTTAAATGCATTTGCACACGGTCATGTGTGTTTGTGGTGCGTTTGCATGCGGTTATGTGTGTTTTTCGATTCATTTCTTTCAATTATTTCTTTTACTAAGTTGCGTTTACACCCGTTTGCATGCGTTTGCATTTATGTGGATTTACGGTGTTGTCTGGTGTAGAAAAATGCAACGTGTTGTACTTTTTTAAATGCACATGAAAGCACTGCAATGTTGTAAACTGGTCTCCTTGGAATATGTTCACTATTCTTGTGTATGCGTCACACTGCGTTTATTCTGGGTTTAAAAAAACGCATTTGACTGGTGTAAACCAGCCCTAATGCAGGCCATAGACGGGTCGTTTATCGGCGGAATTTTCGTCCGAAAGAATAATCGGCCGATATTCGCACCATTAGTGGGCAATGTTGTCGGCTGATTTTCGTGGTTCCTTCTCGTTTTTTTTTATTGGTCATGCTGGAAAATCTATGAAAAATGGCTGATTTTGGTAAGCATTGGTGGCAACAAAACAACTGATTTTTTTTTTTTTTTCAGCCGACAATTTGGCCGATAAACGACCCGTCTATGAGCTGCATAAATCTCATTTCCGATAACGCAGCTATGGCGGCATGGATGCTGAAACTCAAATGCGTTTTCTCCGCGGTTTCAGTCCGTGATGCGGTGACAGGTCCTCTTTGCGCTGCATTGTCCCCCTGACACCTCCGACATATAAATACAGACAAGCCAGTTAGATGAGTGGAAACTGAAGCCGGCTTGATGTTTGTATCACTTTCAGCATGGCAAACGGGACGGCCGTTACCAGGCAACCGTCCGAATCTCCTGGCTGATGGGAACCCGAGCTCCGTCCTTCCCCGCTGAAATATTCATGGACTGGTGATAACGCGCCACGAAACGTGCCTGTGATCTCGCAGACAAATGCCAGCCAATTAACGCCACAAAGGCCGCGCGGCTCGCCTAATTAGTGACCTTTGCGAGAGACAGGCGTCTGGTGCGCAGAGGATTCTGGGAGACGCCTGTAATGGGCTGTCAGTGAGGCCTATGGCCTTCATCTAGTGTCACAATAAGTGTGACAACCCACAGCAGGCAATTCTTCTTCCAGGATCTGACACCTGGAAACTGGCAAATGCTGAAATCTGATTGGTTGCTGCAAGAGTTTGAAAGCCTAATAAAGCGTTTGTAAAGAAACTGCAGGAAAAGTACTAGTAACAGAAACACCTAAAAATAAAAAGAATATAAAATGTGTCTATCCACCAGCATCCCTGTCTGTTCATGCCTGCCAACCTACACTATATTGCCAAAAGTATTGGACGCCCACCTGTACACGCACATGAACTTTAATGGCATTAATTAGTCCATAGGGTTCAGTATTGCCCAGTCCATAGCAGTTTAGATATCCAGCATGATACTTTTCTCCATTGGGATCTGATGTGTTTTCAAAGTGTTCCTTTCATTTTTTTGAGCAGTCTGTGTGTCTATCTATCTATCTATCATATCTATCTATCTATCTATCTATCTATCTATCTATCTATCTATCTATCTATCTATCTATCTATCCATCTATCATATATCTATCTATCTATCTATCTATCTATCTATCTATCTATCTATCTATCTATCTGTTCGTATGGTTCAATATTGAGTTGGCCCCACCCTTTGCAGCTATAACAGCTTCAACTCTTCTGGGAAGGCCGTCCACAAGGTTTAGGAGGGTGTCTATGGGAATGTTTGACCATTCTTCCAGAAGCACATTTGTGAGGTCAGGCACTGATGTCAGACGGGAAGGCCTGGCTCGCAGTCTCCGCTCTAATTCATCCCAAAGGTGTTCTATCAGGTTGAGGTCAGAACTCTGTGCAGGCCAGTCAAGTTCCTCCACCCCAAACTCGCTCATCCCATGTCTTTATGGACCTTGCTTTGTGCACTGGTGTGCAGTTATGTTGGAACAGGAAGGGGCCATCCCCAAACTGTTCCCACAAAGTTGGGAGCATGAAATTGTCCAAAATGTCTTGGTAAGCTGACGCCTTAAGAGTTCCCTTCACTGGAACTAGGGGGCCAAGCCCAACCCCTGAAAAACAACCCCACACCATAATCCCCCCTCTACCAAATTTTCCATTTGGCACAATGCAGTGAGTCAAGTACTGTTCTGGAAACCACCAAACCCAGACACGTCCATTAGATTGCCAGACAGAGAAGCGTGATTCATCACTCCAGGGAACACGTCTCCATTGCTCTAGAGTCCAGTGGTGGCGTGCTTTACACCACTGCATCCGACACTCTGCATTGCACTTGGTGATGTAAGGCTTGGATGCAGCTGCTCAGCAATGGAAACCCATTCCATGAAGCTCTCTATGCACTGTTGTTGTGTTAATCTGAAGGCCACATGAAATTTGGAGGTCTTTAGCTATTGACTCTGCAGACAGTTGGTGACTTCTTTGCACTGTGCGCTTCAGCATGCGCTGACCCCGCTCTGTCATTTTACGTGGCCTACCACTTGGTGGCTGAGTTGTTCCCAGTTATTATTATAAAGTATTTATATAGCGCCAACAGTTCACTCAGCGCTGTACATTACAATGGGAGACAATACATGCGACAGTACAGTAACGATACAATGCGATACATGAGGGGTTTGAGGGCCCTGCTCCTTGGAGCTTACAATCTAGGAGGGGGGGGATAGTGGTACAGGAGGAAAAGCTGTGGGGGATGTGAGTGGTAGGAAGAGTGGAAGAGGTCGGCAATTAGCAGGGGGTGGGGTAGGCTTCCCTGAAGAGATGGGTTTTCAGGGTGCGCCTAAAGGAGAGGAGAGTAGCTGATAGCCTGATGGATTGAGGTAGGGAGTTCCAGAGGATGGGTGACGCCCTGGAGAAGTCCCGGAGGCGGGCATGGGAGGAGGAGCCCAGGGAACTAGAGAGAAGGAGGTCTTGTGAGGAGCAGAGAGTGCAGTTGCTTCCACTTTGTTATAATACCACTAACAGTTGCTGGTGGAATATTTAGTAACAATGAAATGTCACAGATGGACTTATTGCACAGGTGGCAACCTATCACGGTACCACGCTTGAATTCACTGAGCTCCTGACAGTGACCCATTCTTTCACAAATGTTTGTAGAAGCAGTCTGCATGTCTAGGTGCTGGATTTTATACACCTGTGGCCATGGAGGTGATTGGAACACCTGAATCCAGTGATTTGGAGGGCTGGCCCAATACTTTTGGCAATATAGTGTATGTAGAAGATATATTTTGTATCCATCCAAAACCAGTATTTCAGTTTTTGGAGGATACTGGAGAACTAAAGCTGCACTCCAGGCAAACCGCTAAATATACATAATAATAATACAATAAAATATTTATATATATATATATATATATAAAATAAATTACCTGACAAAAGAGTTATATTTCCGTCTATCCAGACCTGAGATTTACACAGCTGTGCTGCACAGCTTGCAGGACAGGATACCTGATTTTAAATAAATGCAGCTCTGTAATCATTAAGACATAATTAAATGTATTTTAGATGCAAGCAGTGTAAGCGCTTGAATTTAATCTGTTGCAGTCCCTGTACAGCAGAGCTTAGACTAGGGGAGGGAGAAGCAGCACAAACAGCCAATCAGTTGCATTGCAGTCCCTGTACAGCAGAGCTTAGACTAGGGGAGGGAGAAGCAGCACAAACAGCCAATCAGTTGCGTTGCAGTGCAAGGGGCATGCTGATAGGAAGAGAGGGCAGAGTGACAGGTCAGCTCATCCTTTCACTGCTCTTTCACACGGTCATAGTGTGTTTAAGGGACAAGAAAATCCGGTTCTATTCCAAACAGAGTAGTTCTGTGTGACAGCGCTATGTAAGTCTCAGATAAAATGTCTCTCTTATATGTATTTCATTTGTATTTTTAAAGCTGAACCTCAGGATAAATATATATTGTCTAAATACGTTTATCATGTGTACTCCTAGTTGAATCTTGGTGTGCTTTGTGCATTTCTTCCAGATATGTGCTGTGATCCGGTGTGAGACGTATATTTCTCCTTGTGCAGGGTGACTGGTCTTGTCTCCGCCCCCTCCTGTAGTTTTCTGCAGGCAGCCTGTACTGGGTAGGTTCTGCTGGGCCCCTCCCACAGCTCTGCACAGGCTATGTACAGCCCAGTACTGTCACTGCTACATTTACAAGGTAATACCTGGCTTTGCAATATCATTTGATGCACGCAAAGTGGATTTTTATCCTTTTATTGAGGAATAGATTTAAATAATAGCTGCGGTGTTCAGAGTTTAGCTTTAACTTTTTTTGTTAAGAGTTCAGCTTTTTAGCCCTTTTGTTGCCAGAGCCGGTTTTGCGTTTTTTTGCACACATTTAAAAAAAAATCATTTTGGGCCCAAAGATTGCATAATCCCCCCAAACATTATATATTTTCTGAAAGCAAACACCCTAGAGAATAAAGTAAAGGTAGTTCCAGTTTTAAATGTCACATGATATTACCGCAACGGAAATGCAAAATCTTAGTAAACAACATATTACAGTTAATTTTAGGGCACACAAACACTATAAATGTCCCATTTTCTGGTGAAATAAAAAAGATGAGGTTGCACCAAGTAAACAGATACCTAACATGTAAAACCTTAAATTTGCGTGTGTGTGAAATAGCGAAAAACTTCAGTACCCCATTATTTCCATAGGCAACACTCTAAAAGCCCCCTAAAAGTCATCCATTTAGCAGGGAAGGTCCGGTGCTAGAATTATTGCTCTCACTCCAGCATGTGTGGCCGTATTTACCATGAATATCGCAATCAACGATTGCACATGCCCCCTTCCCGACATGTGTATTTACATTTGTGCATGTGTATACGTGGGGGAGGGGGGGTTGAAAAAATTGGAGGGAGATTTCATGTGCTTGGGTGTAACAAAGTTTTTACAATTTCATTTTTTTTTTACTTAACTTTTTTTTTCATCACATATAGGATGAAAAGTTCCCCATGTGATGATTTTTTGGTGACAGCTTCTCTTTAATGAGACATCTGGGGTCTATAAGACCCTGCATGTCTCCTCTGTGCTCCACTGAATGTAATGCAATGCGGGTCGCACTGCAATCAGGGGCGGGCTGACCATTTGGAAACTCGGGCACTGCCCGAGGGCCCGGGGTCAGTAGGGGGCCCCATGAGATGCCCCTGGTACCTTTTTCATAGGCTTTTTTGAGTTTGGGCAAAGACACAGGGGCCCCCTGATCACCTATTGCCCGGGGGCCCCATGAGTTGTCAGTCCGCCCTTGACTGCATTACATTCTTTTTTTACGGGGAAACTGAATGGGGAACCAGAAAGTGACATTTTACACATCTCTTCCGAATCAGTAGAAGTTCAGGCTAATACCAACTAAGCTTACAGAGGATGTAAACCCTTCCATATATCCAGTGAAGTGACTGGCCTCAGGTGATGCACAGAGATGAAACGATTCCCCCTGCATAAGTTGTACCTGTTTATCATCAGTATTCTCTTCTATACAGCCATCCAAAGTCCAGAGTGTATAAAGCTTGTCTGAGCTGTCAGAAGGCAGGGGGTGGAGAACTGAAATTACACTCTGCAGAGCTCAGTGTGGAGAACTCTGAGAGTTGATTGGAGGGAAGGTACACCCCCCCCCCTCCACACAGCCCTCAGAAACAGAGCTGAGGCCGTCAGTCACAGGCTGTGGGCTGGAGCTCCCTCCCTTGTCCCCTTTTTTTGCTTGGTGTCAGGAAAAGTTGTCAGAAGTGACTTTGCTGATAGCAGAGGAACAAAGCAGCAGACAGAAATGACACTTAGTGCTCTTATTTGAGAAAAGTACACACTATAGAGGGATATGCTTTGTTCATATTCCATGGCTTAGGTTTACAACCACTTTAAAACTGCTCCTGCCTCCCTTCTAACTCCTATACTACTCTGTAGAAGGAAGATGCTTATACTTACCTATTCTCAGGGTGCTAAGATCTGATCACATGATCAGCTTTCAGCAGTGACTTTAGGGGGGAGGAGGGGCAGCCAACAATGGATGCCCCATAGTAAGTCAATGGGTGACATCACTGCCCAGGCATTCCATCCATTGTTGGCTCTTTCTCCTCTCCCCTAAATCCAGCCGTTGGGAAGATCATGTGACCAGACCAGAGCGCCCTGAGAACAGGTAAGTATAAGTATCTTCCTTCCACATGTAGTTAGTATAGGAGTTAGAAGGGGGGTGGGAGCAGGTAGAAGTTTGGTTAGTAATAGCCGGGACTTCTACTCCTACAAAACCTGTCTGGCTGTTAAGCTGGCCATAGATGGATTGAAATGCAGTTGGTTCAGCAGGGCCTGGCTGAATTTCGATCTATCTATGGTTCAAGAGGAATCAGCACAGTGATCAACGTCTATTGAACGTAACTATTGGAAAATTTGTGTTCAATCAGCGCCTGCAGCCAATTGACTGCAGGGCTGATCGGTGTATTCTGACACTGGAGGAGCCCCGCTGTCAAATACAACAGCGCAGCGGGGAGGATTCCTCTATCCACTTCAAATGTGTAGATGGGCAGAATACATTTTTTTTTCTTTGACCAACCAGTTGAAATTAAATCTGCTATGGCCAGCTTTAGAGTGTCATACTTCATTCAATGCATGTGAGCTTTTCATACAGACTGGGAAGGAACTGTTGTATGTACATAATAGAGCACAGCAAAAATACATCTGGGAAGTTGTTATCATTGGCAGCCAATTACATTCCTCCTCTTCTTTTTACTGTGAAAGTTATCAAATAATGAGAAGACTTGTTACTATTACTTCTTATGTGCTCCATAGAAGAATGCTTGCCTTGGTGCTGTGCTGCCACCTGCTGGTAATTTCATGTAAACTCAATTAGCAGATCAGGGTGGCATTAAAGTGACTCTAAACTCTGGATTAAATAAGAAATTCTATTGAAGTATGTATTCCCAACTCAAAAAAAGTATCTTCTATTGTTCTCAGCCTCCTTCAAACCTCCAAATTAGTTTTTTGTTGCTGTGATCTGACTTCCTGATAGAGGGTAGCTATGTCCAATCTTGGTTCACTATATATATAGGAACACAGGCATCCTCTCTTGCTCCTTCCTAAAATGAATTGGAGACTATGGACTATGGGATTTGTAGTGTGCATAGAGCAGTGCTCATGACCATAACTAACCCGCACTGCTCATTCCCAACAAACAGAAGTGAGGGGAAAAGGAACGGTTCAGGAGCTTACAGAGGACACCACCAGGAGGCAGTATAACACAGTAAGAAATGATTTAATGAAAAATAGATAAAAAGGATATTAAGTAATAGATAAGTATGAGTTATTTTTGGAGATTAAGGATACTGTTTAGTGTTACTTTAAAGTGTATTTAAACAAAAAAACAAAAATGATATGTATTGCACCTTACTTTTCCTTTTCTTCGTGGCGGCTGCATTTGTTTTCTTTTTTTCACGTGTTTATTCTCTTTTTCTTTAGTTTCACCTGGTGATCCTGCAGGGGCACACTTCCTGTCTTAGGCTGACAACCACATACTGCATCTAGGAGGAGCAGTGTTGTCACTCTAGGAAAGGAGTTCTCCTAATAACATAAAGGGGAGGTGTTTTGTAGTCCACAGAGATAGCTGGGAACAGTGCTAACTGATAACTGTCAGCAGAGGATGAGAACACAGATGAATACAAGCTCAGAAGATTTTTTTTATTTTTTTGCACTTATCGAAAAGATATACCAAAAACATTTCAAATGTATATTTAACAGACCTTAAGAGAGACCATAAATAGAAATGTAATGTTAGAGTTTTACGGAGAATAATAGAGGCTCTTGTTGCCAATTTTTTTCTTTGAAAGGCAACAATATGGGCAGCACAGTGGCTAAATGGTTAGCACGTCCGCCAGGCAGTACTTGGGTTGTTGGTTCAAATCCCAACCACAGCACTACCTGCCTGGAGTTTGCATGTTCTCCCTGTGCCTGCATGGGTTTCCTCCAGGTACTCCAGTTTCCTCCTACACTCCAAAGACATGCTGGTAGGTTAAATGGCTGCTGTTTAAATTGGCCCTAGTATGTGTATGTATGAATGTAAGTTAGGGACTTTAGATTGTACGCACCTTGAGGGTTAGGGACTGATGTGAATGTACAATATATATGTAAAGCACTGTGTAAATTAACGGCGCTATATAAGTACCTGAAATAAACAATGGCAACCTCTGTATTTCTCTCAACACAGGAGACCTTTAGCCTTTTTTAATAGAGTAGATAGTTTCCTGCACTCTCTGATCCCCCAGCAGATGGTGTTCCTCCATGCTCCAGCAGTGGACTAACCCTCTGCATCATGACGTCCATCAAGCAGGCTATGGGCCCTTCATTGGTCTTGATGAAGTCAGAACCTTGGACCAGTGGAGCATGGCGGAGAAGACACTGCGAGAACCAGGCTAGCAGGGCATAAGTGCAGAGAGTCTGGTAAGTAGATCTTCTCTTCTATGTCCCCTTGACCTAATCAACTAATTAACCCTTGTAGTTGCACTGCAAGGCCTAATTTGTAGGTTTCCGAAAATTGGGCTTTAACTTCTACTTTGGAAAATATTCGTTTCTAAGCTGCTGGCATCAGTGGTGTATTTAGGTTTTGTGCTGCCCTAGGCAACAAAAAAATTGTCTGCCCCCACAGACACTGAGCAACATCCCCCCACCCCTTCCCCCTCACACAAAGACAACCTGATACTAACCAACAACACCCCTGCCCCCCACTCGGGAAATCCTTCCACTACCCCCCCCCCTTCCCCCTGGCGATATAGAGAAAGACTCATCTTCAAAGCTCTGGACATCCCTGGCCCTAAAATCAGACTCCACATACACCATCAAGCAGCCCGCAGTGTCTCTTGGATCCCACTTGGTTCCCATGGCACGCGTGTCCCTTCTTTCATTCCTTCTTCTGTAGGGATGTGCTGCCCCCCTGAAAAATGCTGCCCTAGGCAAGTGCCTTGTTTGCCTTGTGGTAAATACACCCCTGGCTGGCATACTTACTACGTAAATCCTGTATAATAAATCCTGTATAATAACAATGTAATTTGTTTGGAATGAGAATGTACAGTTTGTATACTGTATATTATACACAGTGAGTCAACCCTGGAATGAGGATATCATGGAAACACAAGTAAGGTAAGTTCTGGCAGCATATGGTCCCACCTGTAAAGGGTGCCTGTTGCACTTAACTAGAGTTCTTGAATGGCAATATTTTCAATACCCCTTGGAGCCCAGGTCACATGACACCCCCCCGCTCCTGTTCTTTTCTGGGCCCCCGCCACAGTTTGTACAATCTGTAGCAAAGATGCGTCTTTCTATAATTAGCTGGTGAGTGGGCAGCTCTGGAGGATGATGGGAATGGAGAGCCCACAAAATAGACCTGAACCATAGTAACACTGCAAGCTGTGACGTGTGTTGATCTACATGGTGTCTGAATCATACATCAGAGAGTTTATTTAGTGTCAGCGGAGTGAGCTATGTGACATTTTGTTTCTGGAAGTTACAATGCAGTTGAGTAATGTATGCCATTCTTTAAGGGATGTGCATCAACAAGTTAGTATTCAGGAATCTGGGCAAGCTTTTGAGAAATGCCCAACCTTCTTCGGGTGAAAGCAGTACTGAATAGGTTATCCGGTTGGGTGACATCTCTCTCCACCACACTTGCCCAGTTACTAGATCAGTGGTGGGCAACCTTTTTTTTCAACTGAGCCAAATCTCGCCAAAACCACGATTGAAATTTATTTTGAGAGCCACATTTTTAAAACTGAAAATACATCTCACATATAGTAATTCATCCCCCATAGTAATTCATCCCCCATAGTAATTCATCCCCCATAGTAATTCATCCCCCATAGTAATTCATCCCCCATAGTAATTCATCACCCATATAGTAATTCATCCCCCATATAGTAATTCATCCCCCATATAGTAATTCATCCCCCATAGTAATTCATCCCCCATAGTAATTCATCCCCCATATAGCAATTCATCCCCCATATAGCAATTCATCCCCCATAGCAATTCATCCCCCATAGTAATTCACCACCCATAGTAATTCATCCCCCATATAGTAATTCATCCCCCATATAGTAATTCATCCCCCATAGTAATTCATCCCCCATATAGTAATTCATCCCCCATAGTAATTAATCCCCCATATAGTAATTCATCCCCCATATAGTAATTCATCCCCCCTATAGTAATTCATCCCCCATATTAATTCATCCCCCATATAGTAATTCATCCCCCATATAGTAATTCATCCCCCATAGTAATTCATCCCCCATAGTAATTCATCCCCCATATAGTAATTCATCCCCCATAGTAATTCATCCCCCATATAGTAATTCATCCCCCATAGTAATTCATCCCCCATATAGTAATTCATCCCCCATATAGTAATTCATCCCCCCTATAGTAATTCATCCCCCTATAGTAAGTCATTCCCCATATTAATTCATCCCCCATATAGTAATTCATCCCCCCTATAGTAATTAATTCCCCATATTAATTCATCCCCCATATAGTAATTCATCCCCCATATAGTAATTCATCCCCCATAGTAATTCATCCCCCATATAGTAATTCATCCCCCATAGTAATTCATCCCCCATATAGTAATTCATCCCCCATATAGTAATTCATCCCCCCCATAGTAATTCATCCCCCATAGTAATTCATCCCCCATATAGTAATTCATCCCCCCTATAGTAATTCATTCCCCATATTAATTCATTCCCCATATAGTAATTAATCCCCCATATAGTAATTCATCCCCCATAGTAATTCATCCCCCATATAGTAATTCATCCCCCATATAGAAATTCATCCCCCATATAGTAATTTATCCCCCCTAGTAATTCATCCCCCCTATAGTAATTCATCCCCCATATAGTAATTCATCCCCCATAGTAATTCATCCCCCCTAGTAATTCATCCCCCATATAGTAATTCATCCCCCATAGTAATTCATCCCCCATAGTAATTCATCCCCCATATAGTAATTCATCCCCCATATAGTAAGTCCCCCCGTGTCAATTCACTTACCTTTGCTCCGTGCGTTCCTCTCGCCGTGTTCCCGCGCCGTTCTGGTCTTCAGGGCGGACTGTGAGAGGAGAGGAGTTCGTCACGCTGCCCCGCCTACATCCTGGCTGCCCCGCCTACATCCTGACAGCTGCAGAGTCCTGACTTTTGGGGCGGCCGCCCGAGAGGAGGGAGGGAAGGGGGCGGCCGCCCGAGAGGAGGGAGGGGAGGGGGCGGCCGCCCGTGAGGAGAGAGGGGAGCGGGCGCCCGGCACACAGAAGAGCCGCATTTAAGTTTGTAAAGAGCCGCATGTGGCTCACGAGCCGCGGCTTGCCGGCCACTGTACTAGATGATTGGGCTTGGTTTGTATGCTTAGTCATCAGAATCCTCTAGGGCCCTTTGCATTTTGCCTATGTGTTATGTTGCATTACCCCAAGCGTAGTATTTCATGCATTAACATGCGTTGTGGTAAGGAAGTTCTATCATTTTGAATGAGCTGCCAATGCACCACAATGTATATTTTAACAAGCATGTGCCACAATGTATGAACGGTTCACATATGTGCATTGTGGTGCACTTGATCGCATATGTTAGGTGCATTATGTCAAAATGAATGACATCTCACTGTGTATTATTATTGCATTGTAGCAATGCAAGGTGAATATGTGTTTTACTGTGCATTACCACAACACATAGGAGTCTATGCATAAGTAGTTTGCTATACAAATATGTTAATCATTTGCACAGGTTTCATGAACCCTCACTGTAATTTGCCTTATACAGTTATGTCCTAGGGTTGTTAGTGCCATCTAATGTCAATAATATAGTATTTTTTTCTGACACTGCGTTATTGCCACTAGATGGCGTTGACTGCCCTAGGAAATAAAAATATTAGGCAAATTATGGTAAAAATCTGTGGCAACTGACACATTCACACAGCAAATTTTTTATACATAGACCTCATAGTGTTAATGGGCTCTCAATGCTATTTGCTGGCCATGAAGGCACACATCCAGAATACATGAATATTTGACTGTAAACTACACCTATCTGTCAACTGTCATCTGCAACCAACAAGCACAAATCAAAAACTAGCACTCACCATAAACCAGCACACAACAACAACCAACATCCACCATAAGCCAGCACTCAACAACAACCAGCATCCACCATAAACCAGCACTCAACAACAACCAACATCCACCATAAGCCAGCACTCAACAACAACCAACATCCACCATAAACCAGCACTCAACAACAACCAACATCCACCATAAGCCAGCACTCAACAACAACCAACATCCACCATAAGCCAGCACTCAACAACAACCAGCATCCACCATAAACCAGCATTCAACAACCAGCACTCTCCATAAACCAGCACTCAACAACAACCAGCATCCAACATAAACCAGCACTCAACAACAACCAGCATCCAACATAAACCAGCACTCAACAACCAGAATCCACCATAAACCAGCACTCAACAACCACCAACATCCACCATAAACTAGAAATCAACAACAACCAGCATTTATTACAAACCAGCACCTCAACACCAGCTTTTGCCACAACAGAATTTTACTTAGATGCGGCAAATAAACACAACCACAAATGCTGGAAACATACAATAAATTTACATACACCCAGCCCAAAGGCTGAGACCCTTGTGCTGCACAGCACGGCGCCTTCTGATGGATGAAGGTAAAAGGTGTAGTAACTTACCTACTGGCGGGCACAACTAAGCTGCCACACCTTACCTGTTATTACCCTAAAAGAGCAGGAATCAGTGTATGGGTGTACAGTATGGGCTAGCCTGTGGTGCAGCACAACAGCTTACAATCTTACCAAATCTACAGTATTCCCCTCTCATAACTGGTCCTGTAGCACGTGCCTGAGTATTCCTTCTGAGCAAAACGCCAGTCTGGCTTGAGTTTGTACGATTTTATCAGCTCTCCAATGTGAAATCTCACTTTAAGTTGTGGAGTCCTTCCAATAATCAGTAACAACACTTGTGGCCTGACACAAACAGAGACCCTAACTAACTAACTATAGCCCTGGACTCAGTCTCAAGGCACCAACACTGAAATGAGGTGCGTGCACGATCTTACCGACCCAGGTGTGCTTTGCATCCGCTGGTGACTCTGAACAGAACAAATGTCTCTCCAACAGGCCTGCGATATTGCAGTGTATGTGTCAAGGTCCTACCTTTCCTCAGGGCTTGTGCTGCTCCATGTGCTGGCATCCATCTTAGGTGTCTGCAAAGCATTGTGGGATCCTTTATGCTTTCAGCCCCCTGCGGCTCCTCCCCCAGGCTTATCACATATAAGTCTGCTGTTTGTAGCTGTCCATTGCATTCGTGTCCTGTCTGTTGCACAGCAGCAAGCTCCTGTTTAGTTAACTCTTTGCTCTCCTGGATACCGACTCGGCTTTGGCCGAGACTCCTCCTGGCTTCTGACTCCGGCTCTGGCGACCATTCTTCCTGCCTTCTGACCCCGGCTCTGGCGACCATTCTTCCTGGCTTCTGACCCTGGCTCTGGCGACCATTCTTCCTGGCTTCTGACCCTGGCTTTGGTTACGATTCCCGCTGGTTCTCGACTTGATTATCCTAGAAGACGACCTCAGCAGAACTTCTGTCCTACCAAGTCATCCGCTGTTGCTGTCGGACTTGCATAGACTTCTGCCTTGTTTCTGTGTAAATAAACCTACCTTTAATTGCACCTCCTTGTGTGTCTGGCTCCTTGCTCCCTGACAGTATGCTGTGTTGTTCCTCTGCTCTCATCAGCTTCCTGGCAGAAAGCTCATCAGCTTCCTGGCAGCAATCTCATCAGCTTCACCCAGCGACAGCTCACACGGCCCTTCATTCAGTATTCTCCAGAACATGGCTCCGGTCTCCTCTTCCTGTTTCCTCAACTCCAACTCTGTGTGAAAACTCCACCTCTTCATGAATATACAAATATCTATGCAGTCTGAGCCTGTGTTAGAAAAACAGTGACATCTTGTGGCTAAACCGCAGAATGTCAGTCAAAACATCAATTTACTTCCACACAGTGTTCAAACAATGAGAGCTGTTTCCCCATCTCACATGCCACCCCATTAGAGGTTGTCATCCTCGGCAACCCTCCCCATATAAACTCACTCTGGGCATAATGCTGTGGGGGCACACCAGCATTGGGCCTTGTTGACCTTCGTAGAGTGACAGGCTCAGAAGCACTGGGGACGTCAGGCACATTTAATGGGAGAGGAGCTGCCGGCCGCTCAACACTTTCCCTCGGTGGCAAACTTGCTATGGTTGGAGCCTCTGTGGGTACCGGGGCAGGGACAACCCACCATTCCTCCCCCTCCTCTAAGGGGATTTCCGCAGTACTCTGAGTAGGAGGAGCCATCCCTTCCACGCACACTGGTTCATCAAAATTACAACGCCTCAACATGTTACGGTGCAAGTTTTGTGAGGGCCCCCCAGTCCCTATTGGCTCTACCTCATAGACCGGGATGGCAGGGTCTACCCTGCTCTTCACCATGTATGGGACCGCCTCCCACTGCCCATCCAACTTTCCAGACGGCCGCTTGGCTTTGACTATCACTCAATCACTCGGGGCATACCCCTCCTTCTGCACTGGTCTTGGATTGGGGTATACCACTTGTCTAAGGCGCTCCCCCACAACCTTGTGGATTGCTCTCAGCCAGCGGCGGTGCTCTTGCGCCCAGGCGGTAGTATTTCTTAGTGGTGGTTCCATCGGATTGGGCATGTGGAGATCTTGAATCTCCCGTCCGGCTCTCCCAAACATGAGCATATGTGGGGAGTATCCGGTGATACTGTGTATCCTGTTATAGGCCCACATCAGTTCAGGTAGGTATTCGGGCCACCAAGCTTTTTGGCGGTCCTCCGGAGTCCGCAGCATCTGGAGCAAGGTGCAGTTGAACCGCTCGCACGCCCCGTTTCCCTGTGGGTGTTACAGGGTGGTGCGAGAACGTTTGATCCCATACAGTCGGTACAACTCATTCATTAGAGTACCCTGAAAACATGCCCCCTGGTCCGAATGTATTCTCTGTGGGCACCCGAACACCTGTATAAAGTGTTTGCAGACCGCTTCAGCGGCCAACTCTGCCGTCTGGTCTTTGGTGGGTACAGCCACCACATACTTTGTGAAATGATCTGTCATGACTAGACAGTACGAGTGTCCCGAGGTAGAGTACCCAATCTGTACATAATCTATCATAAGGAGCTCTAGGGGTGCTGATGTCCGGATGGCCTGGACAGGAGCCCGCTGTTCAGTACTCTTACTCAGCCCGCAGGGCCGACACTTAAGACATGCCTCGGCCACCATGTCTGCCAAATCGGGACAGTACACGAGCCGTTGGAGCCACCTGAACGTTTTATCACTCCCAAAATGGGCACCCCTCTCATGGGCCTCCCAGGCAGCCTCCGGTCCCAATGACATGGGGATGACAATTTGTCCCCGGTACTGCAACTTTGACTGCAAGTATATGGCCTGACACAGGAGGCCCTGGGTAACAGCTTATCCCATTGCCTCAACAACTTTTGGCCCTCGGGAGTCAGACGAGCCCGCTGCTATGACCGAGGCCAGATCTTGGTCCGGACCCATTCTTTCACTTTCCACAGGTCCGGGCAGCTATCCTGGACCTTCTCCCAATCAGCCAACGTCTTTCCCAGCACCATTGGCATCCCGGACGCCACCCCACTTGAATGTGCCACGTCCTGGAATATGGGTAATCGACCAAGGTCAGGAAATTCAGTGTCCTCTAGCTCCTCATCGGCACTCTGAGCCGACAACCCTACAGGGACTCGGGAGAGTGCGTCGGCCTTGCTGTTCTCCCTACCTGACCGGAACTTGATGCGCTATTGGTACTTAGAAAGGCGAGCCAACCACCTCTGCTCAAGCGCACCGAGTTTGGCATTTTCCAGATGTGCTAACGGGTTGTTGTCTGTCATCACGGTCACCTCTGCACCAGTCAGGTACTCCGCAAACATTTCAGTCATGGCCCACACCAGGGCCAGTAGTTCCAATTTAAAGGAGCTGTAGTTGTCAGGGTTGCGCTCTGACTCCCTCAGAACCCGGCTGCCATAGGCAATGACTCTCTCACGTCCATCCTGGACTTGGGATAACACAGCCCCCAGACCATGTAGACTTCCGTCAGTGTACATCAGGAATGGGGTGTCGAACCGCGCATAAGCCAGAATAGGGGCACTGATCAGCGCCCCCTTCACTGCTTCAAAGGCCCCTTGTTGCCGGGGTCCCCACTCGATGGGACGATTCTTCGGGCCCCCTGCAGTACCACTTAACAACTCGTTTAACGGGCCCACCAAATGAGCAAAGTTGGGTATAAACCTCCTGTAGTAGCCGGCCAGTCCCATGAACGCCCGCACCTCTCGTAGTGTACTCGGCAGGGGCCACTTCTAGACGGCCTCCACCTTGTCAGGGGTTGGCTTTACCCCTCTTGGGTGACCAAATGTCCCAAATACTCCTATCTGCTGTCGATTTTGAGCCCATGGTCTCGCAGCCACCCTAAGACCTGTCGCAGTTTCTGGAGGTGATCCTCAAAAGAGGCCCCAAACACTACTACGTCGTCCAGGTATATCAATACCGACTCGAAGTTGAGATCCCCCAGACAGTGTTCCATCAACCGCTGGAATGTTCCCGGGGCATTGGACAGGCCGAATGGCATCCGGTTGAACTCGTAGAGACCCATAGGTAGGATGAAGGCCGTCTTCGCTTTGTCCTTCTTGGGCACCGGTACCTCCCAATACCCACTGGCCAGGTCCAGAGTAAAGAAGAACTTCGCATGACTCAGGGCGGACAACGACTTCTCAATCCGTGGAAGGGGGTAGGCATCCCGGGCGGTCTGGGCATTCAGATTCCGATAATCCACGCAGAAACGGAGACTCCCATCTTTCTTCCGCACCAAGACTACTGGAGCAGCCCAAGGACTTTGACTCTCCTGGATCACCTGGTTTTCCAACATGCTGGCCACCATATCCTTCACCTCCTGGTACATTTTAGGCGGGATTTTCCGGTAACGTTCCCTGATCGGTGCAGCATTGGCTGTGGGGATTTCGTGTTCGATGGTGGAGGCACACCCGAAGTCCTCATCATGTCTCAAGAAGGCCTCCTGAAACTCCAAAAGGGTGTCTTCCAGCAACTTCTGTTGTCCTGGAGTCAGGATCTTGCAGTCTACCCCCCATCCGGGCCATGATCACTCGACCGTTCCACTCAGCTGTCGGGGTCTCCCTTTGATGGACCTCTACAGCATAGGTCCATCTTCACCGGGGTCCTCCACGGCACCCTCACATGTCCAATGGGCCGAATGGGCCGACCGGACATGTCTCCCTTTCACAGACTACAGCTCCTCACCATCTGCTGTAGAACCTTTTGGGTTGGCCGGAGTGTGGTGGCCCGTTGCCAATACCTCGGCCCTTCTTTGGCATAAAGTTGGTGGTCTAGGTCCCTCAGCACGTTCATACCTAGTGTCACGTCCATCCCTCTCCTGGACGAATGATCCACCAGCACGACCCCCTTCTTGCTGATGTCTTTCCCACACAGCCGGACCTGCATCCCGACTATTCCTCGGACGTCCATCTCTCTGTTATTGGCAGCCGTCAGCTTGATGACACTCCCGTCTTCCAGCTCCATCATATGTCCAAAGTGTCTTTCGAAGAACTCCAGAGGCATAAGGGTGCATTCCGACCCTGTATCAACTAGGCAGCGTACTTTCTGGCCTTCCAACTCGGCTTCCATAACGGGGCTGCTGGCATACAGGTTGTGTTCCTCATGCTTAGGGCTTAGCTTCTGGTGTACCGCCACAGGACGCCCAGCTACTGCGGCAGTCAGAAATTTAACGTCGGCTCGGACTTCATCTGTTCTGGGCACTCTCTGGCCATGTGGCCATACTGTCCACAAGCCCAACAGAGGGGTCCCCTTTTGACGTGCCCCCGCAGATGAGTTATCCTGAGTGGAGTGGCGCGAGGTGCTGAGGTCATTTCCGGAGACCGGGGAGATTCTGCCTTTATCTGGGACACTTCCAGCCGAAGTTCTATTAATTCTGTCCGCAGGGCCTGGACCACATCCTTTAAGGATTCTGAGTCTTCAGATGCAGACTGACCTCTTGTAGCATGGGTACTACTCACTATTCTCGCCGCCACAGGTATGCACTCCTCCTCTCTCTCCACGGCGGCTAAGTAGATGCTGTAGAATGTCATGTTGGGCACTGTCCGGGTCATCTCTTGCAATTTGTCCTGTAAGAACTTGTTGGAGAACCCCACTATGAACTGGTCTTGTAGTAGCCAGTCCACCTCCTGGAAAGCTCCCATGGCCTCTGGATCTCACCGCTGTATTTCATTTAGCGTCTCCTGTAGGGCATTGGAGTACTGCATCAGGGTCTCGCCCTCTTGCTGTGGTCGGTTGAAGAAGTGGCTCCGCAGCTGCACTACTTTAGCACGCCCCCCTTGGGCTCTCTCCAGCAGGGAGAAGATTTTCTCTAGGGTGTCTCTCTCAGATTCGGGCCTTACCATTACTGTCCGTCTGACGTCACCCTCTAGAGCCCCCAATGCAACCTCTGCCCGCAGCTCGGACGTCAGGTTACACATTCTAACCACACTTCGCACTCTTTCAGTCCGGTCCTGCAACGTCATATTTTTACCGTCAAATTTTGGCAGGTGACTCAACAGCGCCCCCACGGGAATGTACCCTACTGGTACGGGCAGGGCGGGGGCAAGCTGTATCAGTGGTGTTGGGGCAACTTGGCCTTGCACCGACGCACCCTGAGCTGGGTCCTGGACCAGTGCCATTGGTGCCGGGGGATCTCCCGCCGCATTCCCGTCCATAACGGTTGCTGTATCCTGCCGACTATGCCAAGTTGTAAACTGTGTGCCCGGGGTGGGCTCCCCAGGATACAGTGAAGTCACGAACGAGGAAAGCAACCTCAACACCAGCTTTTGCCACAACAGAATTTTACTTAGATGTGGCAAATAAACACAACCACAAATGCTGGAAACATACAATAAATTTACATACACCCAGCCCAAAGGCTGAGACCCTTGTGCTGCACAGCACAGCGCCTTCTGATGGATGAAGGTAGAAAGTGAAGTAATTTACCTACTGACTGGCACAACTAAGCTGCCACACCTTACCTGTTATTACCCTAAAAGAGCAGAAATCAGTGTATGGGTGTACGGTATAGGCTAGCCTGCGGTGCAGCACAACAGCTTACAATCTTACACAAATCTACAGTTTTCCCCCTCTCATAACTGGTCCTGTAGCACGTGCCTGAGTATTCTTCTGAGCAAAACGCCAGTCTGGCTTGAGTTTGTAGGATTTTATCAGCTCTCCAATGTGAAATCTCACTTTAAGTTGTGGAGTCCTTCCAATAATCAGTAACAACACTTGTGGCCTGACACAAACAGAGATCCTAACTAACTAACTATAGGCCTGGTCGCAGTCTATAGGTGCCAACACTGAAATGAGGTGTGTGCACGTTCTTACCGACCCGGGTCTGCTTTGCATCTGCTGGTGACTCTGAACAGAACAAATGTCTCTCCAACAGGTCTGCGACATTGCAGTGTATACTGCGTTGTTCCTCTGCTCTCATCAGCTTCCTGGCAGAAATCTCATCAGCTTCCTGGCAGCAATCTCATCAGCTTCACCCAGCTGCAGCTCACACTGCCCCTTCATTCAGCAGTCTCCTCTACCTGTTTCCTCAACTCCAACTCTGTGTGAAAACTCCACCTCTTCATGAATATACAAATATCTATGCAGTCTGAGCCTGTGTTAGAAAAACAGTGACATCTTGTGGCTAAACCGCAGAATGTCAGTCAAAACATCAATTTACTTCCACACAGTGTTCAAACAATGAGAGCTGTTTCCCCATCTCACACAACAACAACCAGCATCCAACATAAATCAGCACTCAACAACAACCTACATCCACAATAAACCAGCACTCAACAACAACCAGCCTCCACCATAAACCAGCACTCAACAACCAGAATCCACCATAAACCAGCACTCAACAACAACCAGCATCCACCATAAACCAGCACTCAACAACCAGAATCCACCATAAACCAACACTCAACAACAAACAGCATCCACCATAAACCAGCACTCAACAACAAACAGCATCCACCATAAACCAACACTCAACAACCTACATCCATAATAAACCAGCACTCAATAACAACCAGCATCCACCATAAACCAGCATTTAACAACCAGCATCCACCATAAACCACCACTCAACAACAACAAGCACTCACCATAAATCAGCAATCAACAACAACCAGCACTCTCCATAAACCAGCACTCACGACAACCAATATCCACCATAAACCAGCACTCAACAACAACCAGCACTCTCCATAAACCAGCACTCAACAACCACCAACATCCACCATAAACTAGAAATCAACAACAACCAGCATTTATTACAAACCAGCACTCAACAACAACTCCAAAGACATGCTGGTAGGTGAATTGGCTCCTGTCTAAATTGGCCCTAGTATGTATATGTATGAATGTGAGGGACCTTAGATTGTATGCCCCTTGAGGGTTAGGGACTGATGTGAATGTACAATATATATGTAAAGCGCTGTGTAAATTGACAGCGCTATATAAGTACCTTAAATAAATAAATAAACCAGCACCAACCAGCTACCCACAAAAAACAACAAAAAATAACAAACTCAAGCAAAGTACCTCCCAAAACATTTAGCCCACCCAAACTTTATCTAAGGCTGACACATTCTAAAGAAGTCATCATCTGACTTTACCTTTAGAGAGATCCTGCGTGGCTCCTAACAAAAATAAATAAATAAATAAACTTTATTTAGTTGATCTTAAACCTTTAGTGATTTATTTTTTTGGTACATTTCAAACATTTCCAATTGATACTAACAGACACATTTTACAATGTGTTTAACTTCTGTCGTGGTAAGACAAATGTTTCATGTTTCTGAGGGGTCATCTCCAGCTCACCATGGCACAGTCAGTCCCTTGTAGTCCAGGAACATTCCATTGTGTTTTTCTGTTAGGGTGTCAAACACTTCCATCATCCCCCCCACACTCTCATGCAGCTTCAATGGAGCATTTGCACCACCCATGTCAGTTTGGACCCAGCCAGGAGCGAAAGTCACAGCAAGAAGCCCATCAGTTTTGTGGGTCTCAGCCTGACATCGTGTTAACATATTCAACGCCGCCTTGCTGCAGCGGTATTCTGTAAAAGCATATGGATACAATTCACCTGAGACTCTTTCTATAGACCCTAAATCACTGGATATGTGGATCACAGCAGCCTTGCTGCAGCTCATTACTTCATTAGGATTTTCTTGTGCGGCCTTCTTCAGCAAGGGTGCAAATGTCTGGGTAACCAGCATTGGTCCTATTGTATTAGTTCTATATAGTCTCATCATGTCCTCTGCTGTAGATTCATCCAGCTGGTGCAAGATGGCAATACCAGCATTATTGATCAGCAAGTTTAGTCCACGTCCTTTCAGGGTCTCCTTTACTACACCATAAGCATCTTCAGTGCTGGCTTTGTCTGTTACATCCATCTTGACAATCACAAGGTTTGAGTGTTCAGAGGTCAATGCCTTGAGTTCCTGAGCTGTTTCTGGATTCCGACATGCTGCAAAAACATGTTCTGGTGGATTCTGTTTGTTGAGAAAAGTCTTCACTAATTCCAGGCCAATTCCACGGCTAGAACCGGTGACCAGTACACTGCGGATAATGAGCTTTGCCATTTTGTTTTCACGGCAGTTGTGTCTTTGCAATGAGTGCTGTCGAGGAACTTTGTTCTTTATACAGTACTATTTATTCGTAAAATATTAACAAATGTTCAGAAGAACACATATAAAGGAACTCCAAGGTTCAATTTACTCTGGAGGTTTATCATTTATTGTTCTAGGCAGGCTTACAGTATGTGCCCACAGACATCCAAGAGTGGGTTGGACCTTTATGCGTGACCCAACTGTTCTACTCTGGCCTTCCTATACCCAAACATACCGCTATGGAAAGGAAAAGGGGGTGGGAATAAATAGTGCGGGCAGACACTGCTGGGACTGATTATAACCAGGAATAGCTGAACCTACCTGATTGATTGTTCCTGCTAAATATCATTGCACTCCTGGTCACCCCCTTCCGTCGAGTTCCCCCCATAGCAAGCTACTTGTTTTAAAGGTACTCGTGAGTGCTCACTCCTGAGCTGGCTCTGTGTGTCTATATGACACACAGAGCATTAGTCGTCTCCACCCCCTGCTACCTCCTCACTGGCTGTGATTGACAGCAGAGGTAGCCAATGGCTCCTGCTGCTGTGCCTCAGCCAATAAAGAGGGAGAGACCTGGGAGAGCCGCTGCTCTAATGCACATTGCTGGACCGAGATCAGACTCAGGTAAGTATAAAGATGGTGCTGGAGCTGAATACAGAAGGTTTTTTACCTCTATGCATAGAATACATGAAGGTAAAGAAGCTACTGCCTTTACAACCAATTTAAGGGACAATACATAACCTGTATTAAATCAAAGACATCCTAAAAGTATATCAATATCAATCATAGTTTTGTAAACTGTAAAAAAAAATACCTGCAGATTCATGGCTCTACTGAAATCATCTGTGTAGTATTTCTTTACAAGGATAGAGGTGTTCCAAGGGTTGGGGATGTCACGATCACGGTGTCAGACCCCAGCCCTTCTCACCAAACTTGTGACCGAAGGACTAGCCAATCTAAAACTGCGCTGTCACGTGCGTAATAATGCCACACCCAGCTGCACCCTGCACAACGATTTTCCAGCTAATTGGACCACAATCGGTGTACCGGCAGGCTGAGCGATTGTTACTGGGTCAGGTTAATTACACAATTAACCCTTCACACTGCCACCACCTCCTATTTGTACAGAGAAAGAGGAAACTCGGTGATATCAGCTAAAACACTATAATGGTTGAGATAATCGTCTGCATAATACGGTCACCGCAGGCCGATTATGCAGAGGCTTAAACAAACACAGTAGCGTTTTCTTTAGAGGCAGGAATTCGTAAATTGCAATAAAACGCTAAAGAAACAGTTCAACACTTTCAGAAGGAAAGATTTATTACTAAAAGATCAAACGGGTGCAATAAAAATATTTACAGAAAAAGATGTAACTAAGATATATATATAAATATACAGAGACTAACAGCACAGCAAAGAGATATCAGAGAGAGGTGAAAGGGTTAAGGTACTTGCCAAAGTCCTGAGTTAGCAGATCCAAGTTTCAGAGCAAAAGGGCACGGGTCTCCCCAGGTGGTACTGATGTCAAAATGGGAGACGTCTTCGACTTTTTTTTCTTAGGCCTGACAGCCTAATTTGTAGTTCCCCAGCAGGGGGTGTCTCTGAAGTTAAGGATTAGAGATGAGCGAATTATTCAAAAATTCGATTCGGCTGATTCGGCGAATTTCAGGAAGAAATTCGATTCGATGCGAATTTATTCGCTACGAAGTTAACTTATAAAAAGGGTTTCTAGGCTTCAGAGAGCCTTTAAATTAGTGCAGAACACTGTACCTTTAATTTAAATGCCCTTGGAGATGAGGAAGGAAAGGGAGAAGGAGAAGGATGAGAAGAAGGAGAAGGATGAGAAGAAGGAGAAGGAGAAGGATGAGAAGAAGGAGAAGGAGAAGGATGAGAAGAAGGAGAAGGATGAGAAGAAGGAGAAGGATGAGAAGAAGGAGAAGGAGAAGGATGAGAAGAAGGAGAAGGAGAAGGATGAGAAGATGGAGAAGGAGAAGGATGAGAAGAAGGAGAAGGATGAGAAGAAGGAGAAGGAGAAGGATGAGAAGAAGGAGAAGGATGAGAAGAAGGATGAGAAGAAGGAGAAGGATGAGAAGAAGGAGAAGGATGAGAAGAAGGAGAAGGATGAGAAGAAGGATGAGAAGAAGGATGAGAAGAAGGAGAAGGATGAGAAGAAGGACAGTTCTGTGACAGTTTCTGTCTATTTCTGACAGTTCTGTGACATTCACTCCATACAGCGGTTGAAACATTGTATCTATTTGTTTCCATAAATAGATCCATTTATGGAAACAAATAGATACAATGTTTCAACCGCTGTATGGAGTGAATGTCCCAGAACTGTCAGAAATAGACTATTTCTGACAGTTCTGTGACATTCACTCCATACAGCGGTTTCAACCGCTGTATGGAGGGAATGTCATAGAACTGTCAGATATGAATTATCTGTCATAGATATGAATTATGAAAATATACACTGAGATCTATTTTTCGGCTTTCCTATGTATTCGAGACAAGGTGAGTGACCTATCAAGTTGTTCGTCTTCTCTTGGCCAATATGTCTGGTTTTTATGTAAGTCTCTTATATTCTAAGATATGAGACATAGGGGAAAAATGGATTTTTAAAAGTGTTAGCTGTCCCGCCTTCCTTGGAATGTCTTGAACTCTGGGGAAAGCTTGCCTTATCTTATATGAGGTGTTACATTTTACAGGTTCTTCGGACAGCTAGGCCTCAGTTCCCTTGGGGACTTTATAGCTCCTAGCCCCCTGCTGGGCCCTGGCCCCTTGTGACACTCCTAACACATATACACACTGGCCAAATGTCACTGTGCCTCTCAGAAAGGGAGGGGGAGAATGAGGGGGAAATATGTCTGTCAGGATGGGTAACCCCTTTGCCAAGATGGAGGTTGAAGCGCGTCCATCTCTGTGTGTACGCAATTACAGGGGAATACTGTTCTATAGCTCTGTCCCTCTGCCTTGTGCCCACTGCTAGTTAAAATGATATTCAAGTTTATTTCTTTTAGCTTTGTGTAGCACCCTCCCAGTTTAGTTTCCCATGGTTATCCAGGAGCTGGTTAGCAACTCAGGTGTAATAGCAAGTCAGGTCAAATTGTGGACAGAGCTGAGAGACTCTGTAGACCAGCCCCTCTGGAATTTACCCCTGCTCTGAGGCTTTCAGAGGAGGGTCTTGGAGGCAGTGGGTGGATCTGAGGATGTCAGAGCCTGGGACCGAACCTGGGCCTTCTGCGGTGAGAGGCAATGTTTCTTCTCACTGAGCCACTTGGAATGCTGGACAGCTCCCTTGACAATTCTTTGGATGATCCTGCCTTGGCCCTGTTTGTCTTGAACCTTGAACTCCTTGCTCCTCCCATGAACTTCCTATAAAAGCCATGTCCATACACTTCCTCCTTGCCAGATTATTGTGCCTTCCCAGCCAATATCCCGCTTACCGTTCCTGCTGCTGTCTACATCTTCGTTACCGACCTTTGGCTTGCTACTGACTACGATTCTGCCTCATCCTATCTACTACCATTTGTGACCGCCCCTTGGCTTGTGACTGACTCTGCTTCTGTTTGATCCCTAATCTGATCCACTTTTGGTTTCCAGCTTGTTCATTCCCTGATGGGGTGATCCTGAGATCTGCGACCTGGTATTAGCACGCAGCCAAATCCATCTCCACCATTAGGAGAGCTCTGGGGAAAACCGGTTAATACTTAGACCCCGCACCTCAGAGGAGGCTGCGTCATTCCCAGGGTGATCCGCTTGTGTACCAACCCTGCTGGTTTCAGGTAAGCCTTACAACTGCTGTAGCAACTGGTCTCTGAACCTGACCCAGACCGTGACAGAGGAGTGGCTGGCTGCACTCTTGAGGGACCTCAGCCAATCCCCAACAGAAGGCTTGGAAAGGGGTTGGAACTCCCTTAAAAGTGTAAGACCCTGCTCATTAGCAGGAGTGTGAGGAGTTGGGTGGAAGAAAGAGTAGGAAGAGGTGATGCTGGAGGAAGAAGGATGCCAGGAGACCTAGTGAAATGGGGCTTGCTTGCAAGCCTGGAGCTGGAGAGGTGGAAACCTCAGGACTTACTGGCCCCTCAGACAGGACCGCTTGTATGGCAGGGAAGGAGCAGCCCAGCTGATAGGCCTGGTAGCAGCAGCCATCCCACAAGCGGTACAGGAGAGGATCTTAGTGAGTACACCTACACTTCCTGGGCAGATAGGGGAAGGAGCACAGATTAGCCCCCCTACTAGTGACTGTTCACCTTATTTAAAAGAACAGGAGCCACATCCCCCACTCAGGAAGAAAGTCTCCAGATTGCTGGGTGAAGAGGAGTTCGTCTGGGGTCTGGGGTGGTACAACTAGGAGCTGCTGGCTTTCACTCCAACAGAGACTGCATCATAGAAAAGAAGCTGTGACTAGTTGTCCTCAGATATCGGTTTCCTTGGCCATCCTATACCCCCCCTTACCTTATCCAAATTCTAATCCCCTCAATAAGATAACAAGACCAATGCTCAAGGACTGATTTCTGACTCCGAGTGCAAGCTTGTGTGGAAACTGCTGAATGACTTGCTGTGCAGGACTATAGGGGGAGCCAATTCATCAGCAATCTGTAAGGGGGCAGTGCTACTTTTGGATAAAGAGGGGATAATTAGAACTTAACTATTTCCCCTCTTACTTCCTGTCCAGATTATGTGACAGGAAGTGAGAGGGAATCTCCCCAGAGGGGACATAGGCAGCAATAAAAATCTGACAAAAGTTTTTAAGCTGAATGCCATTAATAGGAAAAATGCTCCTTTCAGGAACCTCATGCCAGTTGTCAGAGAAGCGCATATGAATGTGCACACACGTGGATGCACAGGCATGTCCACCACAAATTCTGACACCTGATGAGCTTTTTAAACCTGAGGTCTGCATGGGATTGTCATTGGATGGGCTTTCAGATTATTACCTTGTTATCTGTGTTTCTGAAGCCTGCAGGACTCCATTCCTGACCCAGGTACGCTGGACTCCTCTCTAGATTACCCTTGTTTGTCCTTGTCTGCTCTCTGATTTTGTACTTTGCTGCTAGCATGCTGCCAACTTTTGCCTGTGATTTGGCAGCTATCCACCCTGCTGTTACTGAATTCGGCCTATGACCTGACTCCCTACTTCTGCTCATCTGACAACAGTACTTCCAAGTTTGCTAGTCCAATACTGGAAACTGCACTCTTCCTCTGCCCTTGCAGTCCCTGTCTCCACTTTCAAAGGGTGCTTGGATGGAAATTGTTCCAGAGCTCACCCTCATCTTCTTGAGCTTCACATATAAGTATGTGGCAGCATCCTTGCAATGGGACTGAGCCAGCACTGATGGGTTAAATGTATGTTACTATCTAGTAGGTGGACTTTCACCAGTCTCTGCTCCTGAAAGCTCCGCCATGATGCTAGGATGGTCCCTGCAACCTCTTTTCTCCCCTGAGCTCTGCCGGTTTAAGGTCCTCTGACATCATCAAGACCGATGCAGAGCCCATAGCCCTGCAATAGATGTAAGGATGTTGAGGAACAGTCCACCACTGAAGCATGGGGGAGAACCATCTGCCAAGGTAGCAGAGAACTGGGTAAGTAAAACTGTTTTTTTTCAATCCCCTACACAAACCGTTATTTAACCCATGCAGTGTGGATGCAGCGCCATTGCAAGGGAGGACAGTATAGTGACTGGCACCCAAAATTTTCTCAATCCCCCATTTCAGCCATGGACTCGGTCCACCCCTGAGGGGGTCCCTCAAATGCCTCCAAAGGTCATGGGGGTGCTACATATCCCTTTTCACAGCCATAGGACTCTTCTGTATCCTCTTATATTGTACAGAGAGGGTAAGTTCATGATCTTTACAGAAGTAAAACTACAGACCGTATATCTTCCTCCTCTGTGAGAGAGGGTTTGCTATGCTTCTGTTCCACTTGCAGTCCAAGATTTTGAGTAATGACTACATGTGGTACAACCTCTCTGCAACCTTAAAGAGTAACTCCACTTTTGTTGAGAAAAAAGCATTGCCCTCTGGGTGATCTACTGTATTTACATTGCAAGGGATTTAACAATGTTGCAGATTCCTACCTTTTTGTTATTCTGAAGAAATAAATGTTTGTCTGTGTCCATGTGCATATTGAATCTGTATGGGAGTGGTTTTATAATTATAAATCAGCTGCTGCACTTGCAGGGCTCAAACTAGGAAAGTGGCAGGGTCTGCATCACTTTAGACATTCTTTCTGGGAGTATCTCCCCAAAAATGACATTTTTGTTGCAGGGGATGCTCAAAATCTGACTTGTATCTTAGTGCAGACTTCTGGGAAAATTAGTAAGCCACTCATACAAACATGATACGACAGTCATAGCTATATTGCATTGCATTTTACAGAAAATAACAGCATTGCCATTTACCGAGCATTTTGTGGTAAATACTACAAAAGGCATAGTGAATTGACAACTTCAGAATCGCATGCTGTATTTGAAAATGTTATGTGTGAGAAAATGTGTCCGGACACCAAAATACGGCATGCAATCTGCTTTAGTGAAGGAGCACACTATACACTGCTCAAAAAAAATGAAGGGAACACTTTGAAAACACATCAGATCTCAATGGGGAAAAATCTCATGCTGGATATCTATACTGATATGGACTGGGTAATGTGTTAGGAATGTAAGGATGCCCCATTGTTTGATGGAAATGAAAATTATCTACCTACAGAGGACTGAATTCAAAGACACCCCAAAAATCAAAGTGAAAAAATGATGCAGCAGGCTAGCTCATTTTGCTGAAATTTCATTGCAGCAACTCAAAACTCCAGGAACTGCCTGCATGGTCTCGACACATGAGGCCGGGCATTGTCATGCATCAGGAGGGACCCAGGACCCACTGCACCAGCGTAGGATCTGACAATGGGTCCAAGGATTTCATCCCGATACCTAATAGTAGTCAGGGTTCCATTGTCTAACCTGTAGAGGTCTGTGTGTCCCTCCATGAATATGCCTCCCCAGACCATCACTGACCACCACCAAAACGGTCATACTGAACGATGTTACAGGCAGCATAATGTTCTCCAGGACTTCTCCAGACCCTTTCACGTCTGTCACATGTGCTCAGGGTGAACCTGCTCTCCTCTGTGAAAAGCACAGGGTGCCAGTGGCGGACCTGCCAATTCTGGTGTTCAATGGCAAATGCCAATCAAGCTCTATGATGCTGGGCAGTGAGCACAGGCCCACTAGAGGATGTCAGACCCTCAGGCCACCATCATGAAGTCTGTTTCTGAATGTTTGGTCAGAGACATTCACACCAGTGGCCTGCTGGTCATTTTGTAGGGCTCTGGCAGTCCTCCTCCTGTCCCTCCTTGCACAAGGAGAAGATACCGGTCCTGCTGATGGGTTAAGAACCTTCTATGGTCCTGTCCAGCTCTCCTAGAGTAACAGCCTGTCTCCTGGAATCTCCTCCATGCTCTTGAGACTGTGCTGGGAGACACAGCAAACCTTCTGGCAATGGCACGTATTGATGTGCCATCCTGGAGGAGTTGGACTGCCTGTGCAACCTCTGTAGGGTCCAGGTATCGCCTCATGCTACCAGTAGTGACACTGACCCATTTGGCAAAACTAGTGAAAAACAGTCAGAAAAGATGAGTAGGGAAAATGGTTATAAGTCATGTCCTGTCAAAAAGTTGTACACAGGTGAATGGTATCAGAGGGAGCAAATGCTGTAAAGAGGTGGAAAACCATGGAGTAAATAAAAAAAAAAATAGCAGACCATATAAGAAAACAAACAGTACAAACAAATTAAATTGGGAAGTCTCAGACTTTTCCGCAACAATAACATCAAACAGCAGTTTGGATTACTAAACAAAAACAGCAAAGAAAACTGATGCCTTAAAAATATGTGGGGGTGTGGAAAAATCAGTGCCCAGTGGTAAGGGATGTAAGGTTGAGTTCCAAAGTAAGCCTAGTGTATAGGCAAAGCAGAGCAGGGGCGGACTAACCATTTGGAAACTCGGGCACTGCCCGAGGGCCTGAGGTCAGTAGGGGGCCCCATGAGATGCCCCTGGTACCACTTTTTTTATTTTTTTATTTTTTTATAGCCTTTTTTGAGTTTGGGCAAGGACACAGGGGCCTCATGATTCCCTATTGTCTGGGGGCTCCATGAGTTGTCGGTCCAGCCCTGAGCAGGAGGCAGACTGTTGTGTGTTATAGGACAGGGTCAAGTGTTGCCGACCACGGACCAATCCCCTGAGACATGGTTGGGTGGCTGCTAATAGGAGGGTTTCCACGTATTGGCAGTGGTGAGACCCCAATGGGGTGGTAGTATTGTGGCATCCACAGGGGAATGTAGCATATACATGTGACCTTGATGGGTTATAGTTAGTTTGGTTGGAAAACCCCATACGTATGAAATGTATTTATTTCAGGTACTTATATTAATTTACACAGCGCTTTATATATATATTGGACATTCACATCAATCCCTAACCCTCAAAGGGCGTACAATCTAAGGTCTGTAACTTACATTCCTTTTCTAGGACTAATTTATACAGGAGCCAATTAACCTACCACCATGTCTTTTGAGTGGGGGAGGAAACCCATGCAAGCACAGGGAGAACATACAAACTCCAGGCAGGTGGTGCCATGGTTGGGATTCAAGCCAACAACCCTAGTACTGCCAGTTGGAAGAGCTAACCATTTAGCCACTGTGCTGCCACGATTACATGGTCATGCAGTTAGCTAGTCACAGGGGCAAAACGTTTGCTCCTGACAAATCAGCAAAGATTTGAAATTTTGTAAAGGAGTCCAGAAGTTTCCCCATTTTCCGAGCAGCATTGTATGCCCTTTTCTTTTATATGGCAAAAATGGATTCTTGTGATTAAGTCTCTGGGAATATGAATCAGGGAAGAATTCAGGTTTAGCCAATCTGTGTGCTCTATCTATGACAAAATCTTTAGGGTTTTCAAGAGGGAGTGGAGCCCGCAGGAGTTGTTGTGGGTACAAAATGAGTTCTAAGGGCATTACAGATTTGGAATGCCTCTACATTTTCAGTTATTAAGTGTTCTTGCATGGCAAGACCACTTACTGTTATCTCACATACTGTATATATTATCATTATTATAGCCAAATTTACCACCCTAAGTCCTCTCAGAGTTTTTACACTACATAGACAGTAATATACCCAAACATGCAGATTGTTCCCAATTGGTGTGCTATTACTTTGTGGAATGATTCGACGAATGGTTCACGAAATATCAGCGTTTTTGTGGTGAAATTGGTCCCATAGGAATGAATGGTGGAATGTTCAAAACTAGAGTGTGAGCTGAAAAATCAGGACATGATTTCTAAGCTGCCATCACTCCCTCATTTTCAAGCCCACCTACACAAATCTTATATCAAAACGTTCAGCTATTCCTGCTGCCACGGCTAAGCCATAGTCCTGATAGTTTTCACAATATGACCATTTGTTTGCAACTCACGCCGCCCATTGACATTCATTGAAACTCCACTCTAGCCACCTCAAATTTGAAGGGCAATTTCTAAACTGTGGCTGTGCCTTCATTTTTAATATTTCAGAGACATACTGTGCATTAAAATGTAGGTCTGGGTCTTGTGATTCTCACAATATAAAGATCTTCGGTGTAGGACTTATCATTTTTAAACTACAACCGTTTGAAGATGGAAACCGCCAGTTAAGTGAGCAAGTTGGAGCAGTTTGTTTTTAACTGCTCTTCTCTGCCCTTGCTGTAGAGTGAGTTGCCATAGGAACCCAGGTGTGTGAGCAGGCAGCAGAGTGACAAGCCACTCCACCCAGTTACTCCACCCACTCCAGTTGTAGACTACTGGTGGAGGCAAGAACACTTCACACAATTTCCCCAGAAATTGTAGCTTTTCTAGTTTCTCCTTGCTCAATCTTCAAGGTCTGCAAGTTTATTCTTTAGCCACTGGATGTCAGTGGTGTGTTCCTGAAAACTATTCACAGTCATACAAGATCATTGTGTGCTTCAGCAAAGGCTTCATTTACTACAGCAGATCGCAGGCGGTATTTAGGTGATCTGACACATCTTTCCCAAATATCACATGCGATGCTGAAAATGTCAATTCCCATCACCATTATGCGATATTTCATCCAAAAAGCAAAAACGCTTGGTAAATGCCTCATAAGACAGCCTTAAAGTCAATTTACAAAGGGAAATAAATAAATACATGCATTAGTTAAAGGATAAGTTCACCTTTTTGGACAAAAATAATAAATACACATTTTTGTGCGGGTAAAAAAATGTGCATTTATTATTTTTGTCCAAAGAAGCCTGTAAAGCATTACACCAGCGATCAGTAGATTGCAGGTGCCATGGAGGTCAACTGCAGACCTTTCAGTATATCTGTTTGCCTGTACGGGTACCTGTTCCCACTTCCACTATGATCGCCTAGGTGATCAGAAGCAGAAGTTGTTTTCTCCCCCCTCCCTCCATGTAGTCTTCTACACATGACAGGTCCCAGAAGACTACAGGACCATTCACAAAGCGCATCGCTACTCACGCATGCGCAGTGAGCACCCGGCTGTGAAGCCGCAAGCTATCACAACAAGGTGCCCACAATGAAGATGCCAGTTCCAGGAACACATGGCAGCCAGTTAAACTTGCTGCGAAGGGGGGACACCGTGGGATAGAGGACAGATTCCCCAGTCCCTTTCTCTGCAGCCTCAAGGCTACATACAGAGTGCAGGATTTAGGGGTGCGCAGCATACAGAGTGCAGGATTTAGGGGTGCGCAGCATACAGAGTGCAGGATTTAGGGGTGCGCAGCATACAGAGTGCAGGATTTAGGGGTGCGCAGCATACAGAGTGCAGGATTTAGGGGTGCGCAGCATACAGAGTGCAGGATTTAGGGGTGCGCAGTGTACAGAGTGCAGGGTTTAGGGGTGCGCTGTGTACAAAGTGCAGGTTTAGGGGTGTGCTACGTACAGAGTGCAGGGATTAGAGGTGCACTACATGCAGAGTGCAGGGTTCAGGGCTGCACTGTCTATACAGTGCAGGGTTCAGGGGTGCGCAGAGTACAGAGTGCAAGGTTTAGTGGTGCGCTATGTACATAGTGCAGGGTTCAGGGGTGCGCTGTGTACAGAGTGCAGGGAAGCAAAAAAGAGCGCACCAACCTTGCGCATTGCCTCAGTAAACTATGAATTTATTAAATAAAAAGTAAATGTACTCACAAACAAGGAAGTATAACAAGCATAAACAGATCTTTAAAGGAAATTGAAGTGCAGAGCCATTGTGAGTCACATCATGAGAGTAGACTCTCAAAGTGAATTCTTATGCGTTTTGAAGGGGGACCCTTCTTCATCAGAGCTACTGATGAAGAAGGGTCCTCCTTCGAAAATGTCAGCACAAAACGCGGTGCGATGTGCAGAATCGGATCGCATGACTGTGAATACCCATGCGATCCGATTCTAGTGTGGACCGAAAAAAGGGTCCTGCACCTTTTTTGGTGCAGATGCGGTGCAATTTGAGCCATAGAAAATGTATGGCTGAAATAGCACCGCACAGAATTTGCATGTGATTTGCACAGGAATGAGGTGCGGTTCCTGTGCGAATCACATGCGATGTGCCGCAAGTGTGAACCTGGGCTTAAAGTGGACAGTGTCAGTGAGGCAGTGGACAGTGACCGTGCAGGAAGACAGAAGAAGGGAGGGTGAGATGGAGAAGGGGGAAGAGAGATAGTTATAGGAAGGAGAGAGAGAGATGGGGGAGTTGGGAAAGTAGATGGAGGAAGCGGAGGGTGGGAGAGAAAGGTGTCAGGTATAGAGCAGTGAAATTTGACCTGTATGATTGCTTTTGGTGCCCCTCAAAGTCAAGGTGGAAAGATATCCCTGTGTCCCAGAGCATGGGGTGCGGGCTTGTCCTAATACCAGTGCTGAAGGCTAGTAAATGTAAAGAATCACCGCTACTCCTGACCAGCCCAGGTGAAGATTTTACTTATTACAGGTACTTATATAGTGCTGTCAATTTACACAGCAATTTACATATATATATTGCACATTCACATCAGTCCCTAACAGGGGCGGACTGACCATTTGGAAACTCGGGCACTGCCCGAGGGCCCGGGGTCAGTAGGGGGCCCCATGAGATGCCCCTGGTACTTTTTTTTTTTTCTTTTTTTTTTTCATAGGTTTTTTTGAGTTTGGGCAAGGACACAGGGGTCCCATGATCCCCTATTGCCCGGGGGCCCCGTGAGTTGTCAGTCCGCCCCTGGTAACTAACCTTCAAGGAGCATAAGGTCTTAGGTCCCTAATTCACATTCACTAAGGCCAATTAACCGACCAGCATGTCTTTGGAGTGTGGGAGGAAACTGGAGAACACCCACACAGGCACAGGAAGAACATGCAAACTCCAGGCAGGTGGTGCCAAGACTGAGATTCAAACCAACAACCCTAGTGCTGTTAGGCAGAAGTGCTAACCATTTAGCCACTCTGCTCTCCATATAAACTATAAAGTACAGATTTAGCCTAAATGTCTTCACCCCACCACACACCCTGATGCATTTCACCCCACTCACTGGGGCTTAGTCATATGGGCAGTGGACTTTGTCAGTGGCGCAAAGGACGAGGTCAGTAGAGCAGTAGATGGTGTCAGTAGTTTTTAATTTTCGTAATTTTTTAAAATTCTTTTTTTACTATTTCATTTTATTTTTTTTCATCGGTCCTATTCAGGTGCTTTAGTGAAATATCAGGGGTCTAAACAGAGCTTTGAAGTTTCACCATTAAGACAGAGAAAAGAGATTGAGGACACAGCACTCAAGCTACATCTCTGTAGCCTCAGCAGCACAGAATGAATGAACAGGAATAGCTCTTTATAAACTGAAGGACACAAGGGGCCTGGACAGCAAAAATAAGAGTAACCTGGACAGTAGGGACGGCATATACAGGACCTGATTAACTCCATTTTTCTCCTGCAACTGCTGAATGCCAGCGAGAGAGGATAAGACATTCAGCAGCTGCGGGAGGAAAATAGTGGATCAGATCCTGTATATGCCGCTTTACTGTCCAGGTGTAAAAATAATTTGACAGGGAGGCTGTGCAGGCCTCCTGGATCATGTGACAGGGTTGCTATTTGGACCCTTGCAGCCCCTGATGTTGTTCCAGTGCATAAATAAATAAAACCTGATCATTTCAAGCACATCTGTCAATGGTAAATTATTTGTCTTATCCCTCTAATTGATACATTTGTAGTACAGCTTCTTCTTTTTGAAAAACAAAAGACTTGCTGGCCAGTTTACCAGATGAAAATAGAAGAAAGAAAACTAATGCATTATCCTTCCCAGCACAAATCCTTCCTCCCCACCCAAATCCCTTTTTCCTAGCAAAATCCCTCCCAATTCCCCCCTCCTAGCACAATTCCCCCACCCAATCGCCCATCCTAATACAAATCTCCCTCTCTCTTAGCACAAATGTCCCCCAACCCCCATGGTATTGGCATGGTGATATTTTTGAAGTTGTATGGTTTTCTCACAATTCTTTGGAAAAATAAATGAAATAAAATGTGTTTTTATTTTCACAAAAATTGTCATATTGACAAGTTATTTCTTACACACGGCATAGGAATACTTGCAAATACACCTCAAAACACATTCTGATACCACATGTCTGAGACTTTTTCACAACCTAGCTACAGAGAGAGGTCCAACATCCAAGGAGGAATTATCCACTTTAAGACCAGGCCTTCTTCTGACACTTTTTGTTTACACGTAAAAAAAAAACAGTATTTTTGCTAGGGACACTGGCAGGTGCTGATGGCCCACTAGGGACACTGACAGATGTTGATGTTGCGGTGAGACACTGACAGATGTTGATGTTGCGGTGAGACACTGACAGATGTTGATGTTGCAATGGAACACTATTGCAGATGTTTTTGTGCACTGGTACACGAGTACAGATGTTGATGGGACACTGCTACAGATTGTTGATTGGGCACTTAGACAGGAACAGATTGTGCTTGGTGTACTGTGTGGGGATGGCTACAGTCTCTGATCTGTGTCAGCTACACACAGATAGCTGATAGGCTACAACCATCTCCCTTCCCCCACCCCCTTATTGAGCTCTCACTGAGTTCAGTAAGGAGAGCCAACAGAGACACGTGTCTACACTGCGTGATGGCTGTGATTGGCCACAGCCATCACCTGATCAGAAGGGCAATCGCAGCGCATATGTCCTGAACTGTGATGAGCTATGCCGGAGAAACATAGCAATCATAGGATTGCAGCACAAGGTATACAATCTGATGGGTCATATGGGTACATCCAATGAGAGCAGGGAAGCACCCGGATGGGAAGCACTTAAAATGACACAACATATGATTCTGGTATAAAACATGGAAAATTCATTTACAAATTAAATAAACATTTGATTTTTTTTTTAAAGCAATACTAAACAAATGAACAAAATAAACAAAACAAATGTATGTTAATGGTTGATGAAATAGAAACAAACATAAAAAAATCAGCAGAAAAATAATAGTAAAAGGGGAGAAGGGGAAAAAATAATTAACTGGGGCTGATTAGGATAAACTAGGGCAGTGGTGGGCAACCTTTTTTTTCAACTGAGCCAAATCTCGCCAAAACGACGATTGAAATTTATTTTGAGAGCCACATTTTTAAAACTGAAAATACATCCCCCATATAGTAATTCATCCCCCATATAGTAATTCATCCCCCATAGTAATTCATCCCCCATATAGTAATTCATCCCCCATAGTAATTCATCCCCCCTATAGTAATTCATTCCCCATATTGTGTCAATTCACTTACCTTTGCTCTGTGCGTTCCTCTCGCCGTGTTCCCGCGCCGTTCCGGTCTTCAGGGCGGACTGTGAGAGGAGAGGAGTTCGTCACGCTGCCCCGCCTACATCCTGGCTGCCCCGCCTACATCCTGACAGCCAATGTTTGCCACGCTCCGCGGGCCGGATTAAAAGGTCCGCCGGGCCGTAGTTTGCCCATTGCTGGGCTAGCTTCAGAGTCCTAACTTTTGGGGCGGCCGCCCGAGAGGAGGGAGGGGAGCGGGCGCCCGGCACACAGAAGAGCCGCATTGAAGTGTGTAAAGAGCCGCATGTGGCTCGCGAGCCGCGGCTTGCCGACCACTGAACTAGGGGTTAATAGAGGATTAAAGGGAGACACACTTTATTTAAAGAAGAAAAAAAAAAAAAAGAGAAACAAATTTTATTTTATCCTGTCAGGTTGCTTTATCAAAGTCTGTATGCAAATAAAAAGTCATGTCTTTAATCTGCAGTTGAATGAAATTGAGTAAATACAAAGTAACAATATATCTTTTTATCTCATGCAGAGATAATACAGCAGGGGTAGGCAACCTTTTGAGCACAGTGTGGCAATTTTTTATTTCAAAGAATTTGAGTATGCCAGCTACATAAAACAATGTCAACGTCACTCTTTTAGTCACGAAAAGGAATCTTTGAATAGTGAAAGCTGTAAATGACTTGAATAATAGTAAGAAATAAATATTGAGCTTTGCACATTCACACCTTAGATCACCCCCATTCCTGCACCTTCACACCTCAGATCACCCCAATTCCTGTACCTTCGTACCCAGGGGCATATCATGAAATCAGTGGGCCCGTGTGCAAATCAAAAGTGGTTCCCAGGCAGTGATAAAGAAAAATTGTGGTATGGTGATAAGTGGGTCTAGTTTAAATTGCACTAAAAATTGGGTGTGACTCAAAAGAGGTGTGGTTAAATAGTGTCTGAGATGACTTACATAATGCAGAATGTGGTAATGTTAAATAGGAAATGTACAACATGGAGTGTATGGCGATGGGTAGTACGTGCAGGATGGTGTCAGTAGGGCAGTGGATGGTGTCAGTAGTTCTTTATTTTTATTATTATTACAATTTTTTTTATTTTTTTTTTACAATTTAATGTTTTATTGTTTTTATCATTTTCTCAAAATGCTTTTGGGTGGCCAGTGGTTGGTGTCAATAGAGCAATGGAGTGGGTGTCAAACCTTTTCAAATTTAATTATTAAATTTTTTATAATTTTGTATTTTTTTTTAGCAACGATTTTGTGGGGACAGTGGACAGTCTCAGCAGGGAGTGAACAGGGAGCACTAGTATATATTGGGCTCTCATTAGATTGGGATAGATAAACAGAGCCTGTACCCTGTTATATCATGGGTCCCTAACACAGTATCCCTTACATCACATGTCCCCACATGGGAGCAACTACTACAAGAGGCCGATGACACAAAAGTAAACTTCTTTGGCTGCACTCATGAATGCTATTGCTGGAGGACAAAATAGGAAAGAGGAGGAGAGGAGGGATAGACATTTGGGGGAAGGAAAGAAGGGAAAGGGAAGGGAGGGAAGAAAAGGGAGGGAATGGATGGAGGAAGGGAGGCAAGGGAGGAACTGAAGGAAGGGAATGGAGGAAGGAAAAAAGGAAAGAAGGGGATGGAGGAAGGGGAGGAAGGAAGGAAGGAAAGGAAGAAAGAAAGGGGATGGAGGGATGAAGGAAGTGAGGCAAGGGAGGAAGGGAGGGGATGGAGAAAGGGAGGAATAGGAAGGAAGAAAGGGGATGGAGGAAGGAGGGAAGAAAGAAGAAAGGAAAGGGAGGGGATGGAGGAAGGAAGGAAGGAAGGGAAGTAAAAAAGGGGAGGAGGGAATGGATGGAGGAAGGAAGGCAGAAAGGAAAGAGAGGGAGGGAATGAATGGAGGAAGGAAGGAATGAAGAGGAAAAAGAGAGGGAGGGAAGAAAGAAGGGAGTGGATTGAGGAAAGGAAAGGAGAGAAACAAGGAAGGGAGGGTAGTAATGGATGGATGAAGGATGGAAGGGAAGAAAGGAAGGGGGTGGAGGAAGGAAAGAAGGGAGGGAATAGATGAAGGAAGGAGATGGAGGAAGAGGAAGGAAGAAAGGGGAAGGAGGGAAGGAAGGAGAGGGAGGGAATGGATGGAGGAAGGAAGGAAATAAAGAATAAAAGGGAGGGAAGGAATGGATGGAGGAAGGAAGAAAGAAAGGAAGGGGAAAAAAGGGAGGGAGGGGAGGGAGGAAAGCAGGGAGTGAGAAAAGGAAGGAAGAGAAGCAAGGGAGGGTGGGAATGGATGAAAGAAGGAAGAAAAGGAGGAAGGAAGGAGGAGAGGAAGGAAGGAATAAGAGGGAGGGAGGGAATGGATGGAAGAAGGGAGGAAGGATGGATGGAAGGAAGGAAGGAAAAGGAGGGAATGGAAGGAGAAAGGAAGGAAGGTGGGATAGAGGACAGAAGGAAGGGAGGGGATGGAGGAAGGAAGTAAGGAAGGAAGGAGAAAAAGAAGGAAAAAAGGGGCATGAATGGAGGAAGGAAGAAGGGATGGAAGGAAAAATGAAAAGGGAGGGAAAGGATAAAGGAAGAAAGGAAGGAAAGGGAGGGAGGGAATGGACAGAGGAAGGAAGGAAAGAAAGGGAGTGAGGAAAGAAAGAAGGGAGGGAGGGATGTAGGAAGGAAGGAAGGAAAAGGGAGGAAATGGATGGAGAAAGGGAGGAAGGATAGAAGGAAGGGAGGAAGAAAAGGGAGGGATGGAAGGATTGGGAAATGAAAGAGTTGGAGGAAGGAAGGACGGAAGGAAGGAAGAAAAGGGAGAGAGGGAATGTATGAAGGAAGGAAGGAAGGAAGGAAGGAAGAAAAGGTAGAGAGGGAATGGATGAAGAAAGGGAGGAAGGAAAAAGGAAGATAGGAAGGAAAGAAAGGGAGGAAGAGAGAGAGGAAAGAAAGGGAGGGGGGAAGGAAGAAAAGGGCGAGACAGAATGGATGAAGGAAGGAAAGAAAGGAAGGAAAGGGAGGAAGGGAGTGGATGGAGGAAGGAAGGAAGGAAAGGAGGGAGGGAGGAAAGCAAGAAGGGAGGGGATGAAGGAAGATAGGAAGAAAGGAAGGAAAGAGAGGGAGGGAATGGATGGAGGAAGAAATTAAAGGAGGAAGGGAGGGCAGGAGGAAAGAATGAAGGGAGAGGAAGGAGGAAGGAAAGAAGGAAGGAAGAAAAGGGAGGGAATGGATGGAGAAAGGGAGGAAGGATAGAAGAAAGGGAGGAAGGAAGGAAAGAAAGGGAGGGCAGAGAGGAAGGAAGGGGAGGTAAAGAAGGAAGGAAGGAACCTCAGATCACCCCAATTCCTGCACCTTTACACTTCAGATCACCCCAATTCCTGCACCTTTACACTTCAGATCACCTCAATTCCTACACCTTCACACCTCAGATCAGCCCAATTCCTGCACCTTCACACCTCAGATCACCTCAGTTCCTACACCTTCAAACCTCAGATCTGCCCAATTCCTGCGCCATCAGATTTCAGATCACCTCCATTCCTACACCATCAGATTTCAAATCAACCCAAATTACTGCACCTTCACACCCCAGATTACATAAATTCCTACACCTTTACACCTCAGATCACCAAAATTCCTGCACCTTCACACCTCAGATACCTCCAATTCCTGCACCTTCACACCTAAGATTTCCCCAATTCCTGCATCTTCACACTTTAAAATCACCCCAAATCCTGCAGCATCACACTTCAGATCACCCCAGTTCCTGCACTTTCACACCTCAGATCACCTCCATTCATACACCATCAGATTTCAGATTAACCCAAATTCCTTCACCTTCACACCTCAGATCACCCCAATTCCTGCACTTTCATACCTCAGATCACCAAAATCCCTGCACCTGCACACCTCAATTCACTTAAATTCCTGCACCTTTAAACTTCAGATCACCTCAATTTCTGTACCTTCACACCTCAGATCAGGCCCAATTCCTGTACCTCCACACCTCAGATCAGGTCAATTCATATACCTTCCCACCTCAGATCACCCCAATTCCTGCACTTCATACCTCAAATCACCTCAATTTCTACACCTTCACACCTCTTACCATCCCCAAATCCTGCACCTTCACACCTCAAATCACCTAAATTCCTGCATCTCCACATCTCAGATCAGGCTCAATTCCTGCAACTTCACACCTCAAATCAGGACAATTCCTGTACCTTCATGCCTCTGATCACCCAAATTCCTGCATCTTCACACTGCATAACACCCTAATTTCTGCACTTTCACATTTTAAATAAGCCTGAATGCTTGCACCTTCACGCCTCAGATCACCCCAATTCCTGAACCTTCACAACTCAGATCACCCCAATTACTGAACCTTCATGCCTCAGATCAGGCCAATTCCTACATCTTCATGCTTCATATCACCCCAATTCCTGCATCATCATGCCTCAGATCACTCAAATTCCTGAACCATCATGTCTCAGATTACCCCAGTCCCTGCACCATCACGCCTCAGATCAACGCAATTCCTGCACCATCACACCTCATATCCGCCTCAGTTCCTGCACCTGTAAATTAGTAGATCCCCATAGCTAATATGGTTCAGCTGTGCAGTGGACTGGGATCAGCAGGGCATAGGATGGGGTCAGTGGGGCAGTGGACAGGAATCAGTTTGGCAGAGGACTGGGGTCAGCGGGGCACTGTACAGGGGTCAGCAGGGTACTTGCCAGTGGGGAAGTGTACAGGGTTCAGCAGGGCAGTGGACTGGGGTTAGTGGGGCAGAGTACAGGGGTCAATGAGGCAGAGGACTAGGGTCAGAGGACTGGGGTCAGCAGGGCACTATACAGGGGTCAGGGGGGCACTGGCCAGTGGAGCAGTGGACAAGGGTCAGCAGGGCAGAAGACTGGAATCAGCTGGGCACTGTACAGGGGTCAGGGGGGTACTGGCCATTGGGGCAGTGTACAGGGGTCAGAGGACTGGAGTCAGCTGGGCAGTGAACTGGGGTCAGCAGAGCATTGGACTGGGGTCAGCGGGGCAGATGACTAAGGTCAGAGGACTGGAGTCAGTGGGGCAATGTACAGGGGTCAGGGGGGCAGAGGACTGGGGTCAGCAGAGCACTGCACAGGGGTCAGGGAGGCACTGACCAAAGGGGAAGCATACAGGGGTCAGGGAGCAGAAGACTCGGGTCAGCAGAGCACTGCACAGGCGTCAGGGGTGTACTGGCCAAAGTAGAAGTATACAGGGGTCAGTGCTGACAGGGCACACAGCACAGCTCCTCCACCCCACACAGCACATAGCTGAGATCAGATTCTTTTACAGACATAGCCTTTATCTGCACAGTGTGTAGTTGACTACTGCAGCTTTGCTGCTTTTCCGCTCTGGAAATTTTAACAAGTCAGAACAGCAACATACTGTAGCAGGCAGCTATACCTTAGGTCTGGCTGAATACCAGCCTATGTCAGCTAAGTGCAGGCAAGCCAAATGAGGTGGGCAGAAACAAATGTCAGTGGGAAAGCGCTAGCGGGGCTTCCTCCTGTATAGCCAGCAGCAAGCAATGGCCAGACAGCATTTCCGATGTGCAGGGTGTCCCAGCTGCCTTTGTGCGCCATCATTAATGCAGTCATATGCCATGTCTGGATTTGCTGACTCCTGCTATACAGTGTGGATAAACATAGTGCCAGACTGTCAGTCCATTTTTGGCAGCAGCTTCTTCTGCTTTAGTATTCACACAGCACTTACTAGCTTTTATTTTGAGAACCAGGAATCATCTGCGAGGGAGCAGCAGAGGGGAAGAACTGCTCCTCTGAACTTTGATTAAGCTTTTTAAAAATGTGTAGCATGCGCAGTGACCTCAACAGGTTAAATACCCTACAAGTACAGAAAAATACCTGTTGATCTGCCAAAAGTGCACTCTGCTCCTAAGACTTGATGTAAGCTCAGAACACTCAGCAGTTTTGTGGACTGAGTGGTGTCAGCCCTGCCCAGTTGTCTTTTGCCAAACTGCTCAGACCTTCCCGCATCCTATTCCCCACAATATAGGGAATAATTATTGTGTAGTCAAAGATAAGAACTAAGAAGACTAATTAGACTCCTTAAAATAACACAGGAAATTTGCACAGGACCGCTCTGGAAAAAAAACCCAACAAGTTTTAACACTTATTCAACATGTATAACAAGACACGTACAATGGAATATATAACAGACAAAATGGCGCAAATAAAAGAAGAGATTACATACACTTTAAGTTCTCCTGCTGATGGCAGTGATATTTTTTTTGCAGAAGGCAGAATGTTTTTAATATTCTGAAAGATACAAATTTCCACTGTTGTCCGATTTGCTACACGATGACGACAGAATAACTTCTTGAATGTTTGTAGGATGTGGTTGCCTAATCCTTGTGAAGTTGTACATTTGTGGCACCGGATGTTTCATGCGGTAACTACGTTTATTCTCCTGCTTGCTGATTTCTACTGTTAGTCATTTGGTGGTGAGCAGGTTATGCCCTTCGTTGGAACTAATGAAGAGGAAGTCAGCGTGTGGCGAAAAATGCCTTTTTTTTAAAGTGGAGCTCCACCCAAAAGGGGAAGTTCAGCTTTAAGCCTTTGTCCCCCGTTCCCAATTAAGGATTGACACCTTTGGGGAATGGGTTCCCGAATTTGACACGTACCCGCTCCCACTTTTGCTGTGATTGTCCTCCCTCTACGCAGTTTTCTGGGACGTGTGACAGGTCCCAGAAGACTACAGGGCCATTCACAAAGCGCAGTGCTTCTCGCGCATATGCAGTGGGCACCCGGCTGCGAAGCTGTAAGCTGTCACAGCTGGGTGCCCACACTGAAGATGCCGGTGCCAGGGAGAGAAGATGGCCGGTGAAACCAGCGGTGGTGAAGACACCCGCTGGACCAAGGGAAAGGTAAGTGGCTTTATTTTAAAAGCCAGCAGCTACAGTTTTTGTAGCTGCTGACTTTAATTTCTTTTTTTTTTTTAGGAGGAACTCTGCTTTCAGGTTCCCCACTCAGTGTTTAAAGCAATTCTCTCTGTAATATATATATTTTTATTACAGGTACATATATAGCACCATCAATTTACACAGCACTTTACATATATAGTACATTTACACAGTCCCTAATCTCAAGGAGCTTACAATCTAAGGTCCATAAGTTACATTTGTACAGTGCCAATTAACGTGTCTTCTGAGTGTGGGAGGAAGCCAATGCAGGCAAAGAAAGAGCATGGAAACTCCAGGCAGGTGGTGCCATGGTTGGGATTTGAACCAACCCTAGCGTTGCCAGGCTAACCACTTAGCCACTATGCTTCCCATATATATATTTGATTTTGTTAAAGAAGTTTGGGAATTAAAAATCCAAACATTTATACTCACCTAGGTGGATGCAGCATCTCTCTAATGCTGCATCTGTGCCCCGCCACTTCTAAGACCGGGAACTGAGTGATCAAACACTGCTGATCGCTTAGTTCTAAGTCTTCAGTGAGCAGAGAATGGTGGCTATCAGTCACCGTCTCTCCGCTCTGCCCCTCCAGCCCTCATTGGAACGCTGGGCTGTGCAGGGGGTGGGAGCAGCTGGCTGGGGCTCTCGCTGGCTTGCTGAGAGGCTGAGCCAGCTGTCGATCAGGAATCTGAGCAGGTCCGGGAAGTTGAGATCTCTCCAGAGCCTGAACTGGCTCAGTGACGTCAGCCGATAGCAGATGCAAGCATCAGGTGTATGTAATGTATAGAAGGACAGGGCTCATGAGTGTGCAAAGCACAAAATGCACAGTCATCTACTTGTCTTTAAAAGGTCAGCACTTGTGGACAGTTTTGCCCCTTTAATACCTTGTTCACATGGCCAGGGAGTGGTAAAAATCCAAAATACTGCTGGATGAGGCTGTTCACATGCTTGGCAAATTTAGAGTGACATGTTGTGTTGTCAGTCCACATTGCCTGTCAAACTCAGCCATTCAAGTCAATAGGGCCATGCTGCTACTGTGAGCAAAAACTCTCGGCTTACAGTGATGGTGCATTATCCCCAATATCTACTTGCTGACCCCCCTATAGCGGTTTTACTGCTACAAGGCAGCTGCTCTGTGTAGAATCACATGTGTATATATATGTGATTCTGCACTTCCGAGTAGAAGGAGAGTGCCCCGCCGGTGTACCACTTCTGCTTTGATTAGTCACAGCAGAAGCTGATCAATGGGTGCCAGCCAATGGATGACCGCTGGCACCTGCTGATCGGTGAAGAGACACACTGGATGGAGATCTGCATATATAAATAATGAAGAGCTCTGTCCTGTCAGTGGGGATGTGCTGAATTTTTTTCCCTACAAGGCAAAGAATAAAATCCAGCACATCCCTTAGTAAAAACACCCCAAAGTAAACACAAAAACACTGGTTGGGCACAGAGTTAACCCTTTGAACGTCCTAAATGTTTAACCCCTTCCCAGCCAGTGCCATTGGTACAGTGACCGTGTATATTTTTAGCGCTGTATTAGTGTCACTGGTTCCCACAAAGTGTCAGTTAGTGTCAGATTGTCCGCCGCAATATCGCAGTCCTGATTGCTGCCATAGTATAAAAATAAATAAATACAAATTCTAGTATATATTCCATAGTTTGTAGATGCTATAACTTTTTCGCAAACCAATCAATATGTGCTTATTGGGATTTTTTACCAAAAATACATAGCAGAATACAAACTGGCCAACATTTATGAAGAAATTTGATTTTTTTTTTTTTTTTTTAATTTTCAATTTTTTTATTTATTGGGTACATTTGATAATGGCTTGTTCACGCTTGACTTTATTTGTACTCTTGCCAAACGCCCCTATAATGTTTGACAGGTGTTAGGCATTTTGGAAGCGTTTTTACCGCTCCTCAAATGCTCCCCAAACACCCCGTGAGTGGTTTTGAGGCGGTTGATAGGCGTTTGCCAAGTGTTAAAACCGCACCACAAAAGCCTATAATGAAGTTAAATGGTATTAACGCTCCACAACCACCTCGAAACCGCACCGCAAACGCTTGCCAGGTGTTTGCAGAGCGGCACCATAGACTTGAATGGGAGGCTTCAACTCCTCCTGACTGGACATGAGGCGTCAGTTATGCCGCGTTGCTAACGCTTCAGTGTGAACAGCATTGTGTGCTGCCATGTGCAGAATTTTCATAGGCAATTGAGAAGCATTAAAAACGCTTCCCAAACGCTTGTCTGACGCTGCTGACAAAGCTAGTGTGAACTGAGCCTAACAGAAAGCAAAAAATATTGTTTTGTTTTATTGTTCCAAATTGTCAGCCTTTTTTTTTACAGCACAAACAAAACACAGTGGTGATCAAATACCACCAAAAGAAAGCTCTATTTGTGGGGAAAAAAAATTACATAAATGTAATTTATGTACAGAGTTGCATGACTGCGCAATTGTCAAAGTAACGCAATGCTGTATAGCAAAAAAAGGCCTAGTCACGAAAGGGGCTAAATCTTCCGGAGGTCAAGTGGTTATAAACTGCTTTTTGGAAGAGGAGATTAAGGGGGATATGATCAACATGTATAAATACATTCGTGGTTCATATAGTGAACTCGGTGTAGAGCTATTCACCCTGAGGTCATCACAGAGGACAAGGGGGCACTCTTTACATCTGGAGGAAAAGAAATGTAATCTCCAAACACGGAAAGGTTTCTTCACAGTGAGAGCTGTGAAAATGTGGAATAGACTCCCTCAAGAGTTGGTTCTGGCCAGCTCAGTGGATTGCTTTAAAAAAGGCCTGGATTCTTTCTTGGATACACAGAATATAACTGGATACTAACATTTATAGGTAACGTTGATCCAGGGAATATCCGATTGCCTCTCGGGGGATCAGGAAGGAATTTTTTTCCCAGCAGGAGCAAATTGGATCATGCTTTCCTGGGGTTTTTTGCCTTCCTCTGGATCAACTGTGGGTGTAGGATTATAACTTTTTTTTTTTCATGGTTGAACTGGATGGACTTTTGTCCTTTTTCAGCCAGACTAACTATGTAATAAATAAAATACACATACACACAGGCATCCAGGAGGTGACAGGATTGCCTCCTGAATGTCTGACCATGGCCGCACTCTAAAAAGCGATTCATCACAGATTACTTTTTAGCGCATTGGCTACTGTGGAACTAACTGAATAACAGTCATTGTAATGCTACCTATATTGCTGTCCTTTTAGCATGATGACAGTAAGCCGATCCTTATGCTGCATAAGTGTAATGTTACGCTCACCCTGTTATAAGGACAGCAATATGGGTAGCATTACAGTAACTGTTATGAAAGGGGGCACAGGCTATGCACTGCACAGACACTTCTTGCAGCTCCTACCATCTCCGCATTCATTACGGCGGAGGCAAAACGCTCTCTCTCTAGCCTGCTTCTCCATCATCTCAACCACTGCACTCCATCACCAACACAGAAAGGGATGAAGACTTGATTGCAGTGGATAAGCTGAAATCCTCCCCTGAGTCCCCTCTTGACATCACCTGGGATCTCCCAAGTCCTAGCCGGCTAGTTTATTATCAAGGCAGGCCGGTAGGACATGTATTAAAATAAGGCACAATCTCATATTAAAGGGAAATAGTGGCAACCCTTGTGTATAGCTTCCCTGCCGGGGGGCCGCCTGTGCAACCTTATATGCAGCCTTGTCTGTGGTGCACTTTTAAACTGTATGTGCGGTTTTATTCCTTTTCTGAGCCAATTAAAAAGCAATATTACACTAATACATCTAATACCCTTTCTTACATGATGTTCTGATTTAAAGTGGAGTCATACTAAATACCTCTGGAACTATGAAAGAGAGGTGGAGTCTACAGAAAAATTGCAATGCTGGATCAAAGATCATACTGTTCTGTGACCTTGAGTAACAGAAGGTCACGAGTGTGAAAGGGAAGGGCGCTCTTGAAGTATTTCATATATAACACAGATCAGGCACTTGTGATTATTTGTATTGGTAAATATGTATGTTGGTTATTGTTTGTTCTTTTCTTTTTCTATTTACTTAGATAATTTTTTTTATACAATTTCTAAACTGCACATCCATTCAAGAAATCATTTTTGGTCCTGAAGAAGCAGTAACACCCATGAAACGCGTAGACCTGACTTATAGGATACACAAAGTACTCAGACAAAAAGTACTAAATACCAAAATTGTGCCGCACTTCACTTAAAATGACTAAATATAAATAATATGTACTTCCAATTGCTTCTATTAATAATACGTGTCAAAATAATATATGAATCCTTCCCCCTGATGAAGCCACGTGACCGGTGGCTTAACGCGTAGGGGAGGGGCTTTGATGTCACAACGCTTGATGGTTCCATACTGACACCAGCTGGCAATTTCAGGATTTTTAAATCATAAATCCTTTTTAGTGTCAATCAAATCTTTCCAGCAATCTTCAAAGTAATGTTCCAAAAATTGAAATTAAATCCAATATCGCAGTGAACCTCAAAAAAAAAAAAAAAAACAGAAACTACCATAGTGTATTATCCTCAGTGTAACAATATATACATGTGAAAAAATTGTGAAAAACATAATATAAACACTGCGTGAGAACACCTGATTATAGTGTAGCACTCCGTGTACACTCCAACAAAAACATTACTCCCGTGAACACTTCTATGTGGCTAGAGTGAATACTCTTACCATCAACATGTGATCAAAAAGCCTTATTCAATTTTCGCCACTCCTTCATTACATCCTCCAACGTAATTTCCAAATGCCAGATAAGATATATATACTCCCCCAGCCAATCACAGGTACACACCCATGGAAGAGAGAGGATAACCATATAGTGTAATATGTCACATAAGTATATCTAGACTTTTATTGGTTGTGCTTACATGCAGGGGCAGACTGACAACTCATGGGGTCCCCAGGCAATAGGGGATCATACGGCCCCTGTGTCCTTGCCCACACTCAAAAAAGCCTATAAAAAAGGTACCAGGGGCATTTCATGGGGCCCCTACTGACCCCGGGCCCTCATGCATTGCCCGAGTGCTCGAATGGTCAGTCCGCCCCTGCTTACATGTATAGAATGTTAAAAACGCTAAAATCCTTTCAAAATTCCCATTCCCGCCTGCACAACAGCTTCCAGGAATGCCAAGAGCAGAACGAAAACTTCTCCTACAGGCTTTAACCAGTGCTCTGCTGAAGTCACAAGACTGCTCATTCTGCTGATGAGAAAGGGTATTTAGCAGTTTATATTTACTAAGATAATTGCATTTCAATGTTGTGTGTACTGTGGGAGACCAGATATAATGAATGCAGGGTCCTGGGTTTACTAACACTTTAACAAGAGGTGAGGTCTGGAACAGAACACCGCAGTATGTTAGGAGCCATCTTAATCTCTGTTAGTAGTGAACATCTAGAAAGGCTATCACCACTGTAAATATTAAAGCAGAATGGTTAATGGCAATTCCTACGTTTTTTTTTTTTTTAAAGTGTCCAGACCTGTAGTCACACAGTTTTCAGTTCGCAGTATCATCACATACGTGTATAACCAGGTTTAGGAAATCCACATTATTTGAATGTCACATGCTACACATAGGTGACTTTACTTTATTTAGGGTTTACATATCTTTATATATTAAATCACTTTTTAAAAAATTATTTGTTGATGCACAGCTGGATGCACTTATATTTAAAAATGAGTGAATAGTGCTGTTTTTTCATAATATAAAAAATGCAGAATACAGAAATAGAGGGGGGTAAGGGGTGCTGGGAGAAGGCAAACTCCAACTATGACATTTTTGTTTTTGTTTTGGATAGAGTGGAGAATTGTTAGAACTCCCATCACATTTTTATTGCTGCATGTGGCTTTATTGAGGCAATTTCCTCTTACTTCTTAAAATTTCAATAAAAATTTTAATATTGTGAGGAAACATTAGAATGTCTGTATGTTCCTTACTGTCCTAATGACCCCCATGCCCCTAATTTCCAATCCCAGTGTCAGTGGGTGTCATTTATATTATAAAGGGAAATCTTTCAAATGAAGTCAGAAGAAACAAAGAACCCATAGTGGTTCTTATCCTTCCCCACTGATTAATTTGGTTTTGGGTAGAACAGGAAAAGGTCAGAGCCTTAGGGCCATGGTTATGGTTTTATTGCAACCCCTATTGGGGAGATTTCCCCACACTTCTACGAGGACACAAAAACACATTTTCAGTAGAACGGGGAAGGTTTCATGCCTTTCTATTCTGTGACACACAATCCCCCAACAGATATTACGAGGACAGGAAATGAGGGCCACAGACAGAAATAAAAATTATTCAACACACTATAGAGAGTAAAAAAAAATGAATGGATAATATAGGCTATACTTCTTACCTCCTATTGTAAAAAGCTTGTTATTTACAAAGCGCAAAAGCTCAAGGTGACATTTAAACACATGGGTGAATGATCTTTTCTTGGATGACCTAATTCAAAGTTTTAACTAGACCAAGGAGACTCACAATAGATGGCTACTACTTTAGGGAATCTGTAATTCTTTTGGAATCCTGTTCCATGTGGGCTCCACCCACAGGGCCGCGTCACTCATTCACTGTTAATAAGTGCCTACAAGTCTTGGCAGCCTTAGCAGCTGTGGGCTTGGAGTTATCAAAAAACTACCACCACGCTGTGGGCCACCATGGTAGTTCATTGAAGCTTCTTGTCAGTAGATCTGCTTTCCTGTACGGCAAGCAAATATTTTGACAGGTCTGCAGGAGACCTGCATGGCATCAATGATCTACTGATCACTGGTGCAATGCTTTACAGGCTCCTTTGGACAAAAATAATAAATGCATATGAAATACACAAAGGCAAAAAAAAACCTAATAGGGATGAGGAATTTATTATAGGCATTTCTATAGTGCTGAAAATTTCAAAGTGCTCTTCAAACTGCACGTTCTTGTCAGCAAATATGCACTGGCGCTGACATAGTCTGTGAAAATCGTACAGTTCTGTAACACCATGTACATAATTATATTTATTTATATTTAATTAAAGCGGAGCTTCAGGCTTCACCAAAAAATAATAGCATGTTCAAATACTGGAGCTGCTGGCTTTTAATATTAGGACACTTACCTGTCCACGGATCCAGTGATGTCCTCACCCGAGCCAATTCTTCAATCGGCTTTGGGTGCAGGTGCTGGAGTCTTCAGTATGGGAAACCGGCAGTGAAGCCTTTTGGCTTCACAGCTGGTTTCATACTGGGCATGCACACTGTGCTTTGTGAATGGTCCCACAGTCCCAGAAGGCTGTGGAGGAAGGAGGAGGGTGAACTTCCAGCTGAGATCACCGATGTATGTCTGACCGGAAGTGGGAGCAGGTACCTGTCAAAACCCACTCTCCCCCCAAAAAGTCCCAAATGTGGCAGCCGAAGAGGAGAGGATGTAAACAAGTGGAACTTCCCCTTTTGGGTGAAGTTCTTTTTCATTTATTTTTATTTATTGATATTACAATATAAACCAGCGCAAAACACAATTAAGTTCGTAAGAAAGTTCGTAAGAAGGTTCATTTGTTATGGAGGCTGTCATCCTGCTGTATACAAGGCTGTGAGTTCCTAGGAGCTGTGGAAATTCGTATTTGTTACTCGAAAATTCGTATGATGTCCTTAAATAAATGCTGGTTTTTATCCTTTGAAATGTGAGTGGTTTGGCATGAATTAATTATAAAAGGGGTATAACAGTATCACACTATTAGTTTTTTTTCTCCCTTTTGGAACTTGGTGGTGTGGCGAGGAGACGATTGAAGAATCACCCATAGGTTTGAGGTGGAAAATAGAGGAGTCCTCAAAGGGGGTCCAGGAGCCCTAAATAATCCTGAAAGGTGTTTTACTCACCAATATCTGGTGAGTGCGGTTTATGTTGGTTTTTGTCACTGGTGGATGGTGGAAGAATTATTTGAACCACTGAAGTTTATTATATTTTTTAAGAAAGTTTTTTTAGATCACTGGACTTTTATATATATATTTTTTTAGAATTTTGTGTCACGGTATTGTGGTCACCTATTTTCACCACTGGACTTTGAAAATTATTTTATATTTATTTATCATTTATTAATTGTGTTTTGCGCTGGTTTATATTGTAATATTTGTTTTGGTTTATACACCTATGCACAGCAGCATTTCACTTATAACTGTTTGTTAATAGATTGGTTAATAGATTTATTATTTATTAATTGTGTTTTGCGCTGGTTTATATTGTAATATTTTTATTTATTGAATGACTTTATTCAAGCTTTCAGAAAGACCAGGGAGACTGAAAATAGATGGCTAAAAATTTAGATAATCTGTAATTCTATTAGAATTATGTGCCATGTATAAACATTTTAATGGTAAAACAAAAGATTTTATACATGTATTTTAAACTATATACATATATTTAAATTTATAGAACAAGCTGTATTAAAAATAACATAAAACTGATCCAGAACCATTAGAGTTCCCTTTAAATGTTTGACTAACTGTGACTTTAACCAAGCTACAAAAATGCCACCAGCACATTCTTAAGATACAAATGGGGATGTTTCGTGGCCACTGTGGACCCCTTCCTTAAACACAGTCTTCAGTAGCCCCGAAATATCCCCAGTTTGCATTTTAATGGTATGCTGGAGACATTTTGGACTCTTTCTGGCTCCATCCATCAGTAATTCAGCATGGAACCAATGACTGTTTAATTTCATGGTGCACTGGATTCTGTGGATTTTTAACTAGTCAACGTGCCAAAGTACATATGTTGCCAATACGAATAAACTGAATCTTGTACTGTTTCTTAGAATCTTTAATTTGTTTGGTTCTCACTTCCTCCTAAATACAATGTATAAATTCTCGATTGTTACCGCGTGCTTGCTTACTCAATCCAAGCTCTTACCACACAGAGGAAAACACAGAGGATGTACCATAGTTACTTACTGGAAAACAACCGATGCCATACACTTTATAGGCAAAGTTCCTTGGTGACACTTTTCAGAATTGCACGTCTACTGAGAGAACAGGTAAGAGAGTCGTGATTTTTACATTTTCATTCAGTTTTTCCAAACCTTTCCTCTTTCTTTAATTTTCACCCATCACTGAAAGATTTTTAATTGTTAAAAAATCTGGCTTTATCTTCATTTAAATAAGCTAAATTTAGAAAAAAAAAGTAATTTTGCTAGTTGATTAAAGTCATCATTCTAGGAGTGAAAATGGAGTACACAAAAGCAAAAAATATCCCAATAGGGGTGAGGTTCCTATTTGCCACTACCATGAGTCTGAGGCACAATTCTGTAGATTTCAGAACTGAGCTCCCTGCAAATGTATTTATTACAGGCATTTATATAGAGCTGACAATATCCAAAGTGCTTTACAAACTGTGTATTCACATCAGTCCTTGCCTTAAAAGAACTTCTAAAAATAAAAATTTCACAGCCAAATATGCGCTACCAATGTATGCTGTCTGTAAAAATTGCACTGTCCCTTAACACCTTGTGCAGATATAAGGCTACGTTCACACTAGTGTTGTGTGCAGGAGGCAGAGAGGCGTTTGGGAAGCGTTTTTACCGCTTCCCAAACGCCTTGGACAATTCTGCACATTGCAGCACATGGTGCTGTTCTAACGGGAGCATTAGCATCGCAGCAAAACAGACGCCTTTGGTCGAGTCAGGAGGCGTTGAAGCCTCCTATTCTAGTCTATGGTGCCACTCCGCAAACGCCTAGCTGGCGTTTGCGACGTGGTTTGCTGGGCGTTTGCGGAGCGGTAACACCATTTAAACTTCATTATAGGCGTTTTATAGGGGTGTTTGGCAAGCATTGGTAAAACAGTCAAGTGTGAACGAGCCCTAAGACATCCTCCGAACATATTTAACTGATTTGTATATTTTTAATATTGCCCTTGGAGCCAAATGAAACTGCTCTGACCCTCTGCCTGCTGTATGGTATTTTTGGTACATTTTTTCCTGGTCTTACCATGTCTTACTGACCTTCATCCCCAAACCTGTGATCATTTTGCAGCCCCGCTCAGAGCTGCCCAGCCTTTTCCCTGCACGATACTAAAAAAAAGTACTGCATATGCATGCCTTGGACCCGATCATTCCGATGGGAAAGCCTCGTGCAGTAACGGAGTATGGCTTACCCATTAGCCTGTGACTGCAGTGTACCTGCACAGTATGAAATGGCCATTTTTTAAGGAAAAACTGTGTGGTTTTGTGCAGAGCCACACAGTGAAGATCCCTGGATTCTGGTTGAAGGTAAGTATTTCAGCAGGCAGAATTCAGGGGGTTAGGGGAACTTATTATAGGACAGCTGTATGAAAATACAGCTGCTATACTTTAAACAAAGAGGTCTTCTATTTAGTTGCTTTAACTATCCAGCATTAGTAAAAAATGTACTGTATATATTTTTTTACTGTGCAGTATGAATGTTAAAATCGGTGTGAAGTTTCTTCAGAGGCGTCCTGTCCTCCAACTTGCTCTGATTGAAAAAAAGGAGGCTTTGGTCCCTCACAATTTTCAGAGAGAGTGACCTTCTGGCATCTGGACAAGCTGCAAAACTTGTCAAATCCTCAACACAATTTGACATTTCTAGATTTTCACCTCTGAGTAATATTTTACACCCTCTTCATTATTCCAGTAAAAAAATGGAATTGACAAATTTGGATGAAGACCTTAGCTTTGGTGGTGTAATTATAGTCCTAACAGCCCACATGATTGCTATGGGATCTGGGGGTGGAAGAGGTCCCATTTAGTGAGGCTGTTAAGGATCCTGATGACTTCTAGACTACAAAATTGACCTAGATAGTCATTAAGCCTCACCGACCTCAGAGTGTCTCAGAGTATCTCCACAACTACACACAAAAAAGATAGCTGAGGTTTGTAGCTCTGCAAAAAAGCCACAGTTTCAAGAAGTTTGGTTGGGATTCAAAGCAGCAAAGGTCCTGTCCTGTCAGCTAAAATGGGAGGTTACAAAAATTCTGGCATTTCAAATGTTATTTTTACACAGCGTTGAACATGCAGCATTTTTCGGGATCAACAAAGAGAAATGTAAATATATTGCAGGGATGAGCTAGATGTTTGTTTTTCTTTTCTTTCACCTAACACATACCGTGGCTCCCAAGTGTCCCTCATTTAAAAGTAATATCCCATTCTTGAAACTAAATCCCTCTTTTCTACTCAGTTGTTCCTTTTTTTTGGTCTGATGGAAAGACACAGGGAATTTTTATTCAGCCAGAATGCAAGGGTACCGGCACCTCCATCCAGCACTAGTTGTGTAGGTGGAGTTACTAAGCATTCTTTTGGTCACTTAGCAGTTCCAGAGAGGACACAAGATATGCATTACTTGCTGTACCTGCACAATCAATTTGACCAGCTCCACTACCCCAGTGAGACCCAACAGCAAATGATCACCCCTCCTTGCAAGGCTCTGGTCATGAGGCCACCCAGCCCCACAAGCCACAGCCTCTTGATGCCGATCCTGAATATCATGACATGGAAGCCCAGCATACTGCACAAACCCGGGGAGGGATGAGTTCTCCAACAAAAAAAGCCCTGTTTAGTCCTCTATAAAAAGTACTGTTTAACTACCAGAACTGTCATACTTCACTAAACCTCGAGATTGCATTTGTTATTTTGAAAGGCCAGTACAAATTAAAACTAGAAAAAGCACTTGTAGGTGTACCCAATCCTTTTTTCTCCTTCTTCATTCTTAACAGCCTGCATAGCTGAGGTGTGGCAGAGGTGAGAATTTTGACTACACACTTTGTGCTTAAAGGTGTCCCTTATTCTTATCTTAGAAAGTTGGAAGGTGCCTATAATGCCTATAACTTAACCCTTAACCCTACTCTAAAATTTTGTTCGTTGGGCATATCATTTTTAAAATGTATTTTTGTAGTGTTTACCCTAAATTATTTTCATGTGACCTTCCAATTATTACATGCTTGTTCTTCCATATTCATGTGTTTTTAATAAATATATTGATTTGTAGATTAGTCACTTGAAATAACAGTCTATTTACAATTACTAGGCCTCCTTGCTTAACATATCGGCTACACAGCTAGTGCTGTGCTTGATTAGGCTGATCTCTTTTACATGTAAGTATATCTAAAATATCACTGAAAAGATCCATTTCCTTAGACCCTTTACAGTATATCTAAACCCAAGAATAAAAATATAAAATATTGCAGCTTACCAGTTAGTGGCATGCAGAGGTTTGGTGGTACCCACTGCCAGCTCCTTGATTGTAAGGAGCCCCCGTGCAATTCGAGCACATTTCCATGCATTGCGTTTTGACAGCCTATTCATTTGAATGGGCTACAAAATGCACTATACTGAAGAGGGATAGCCTATATAAAGGTAAGCCAACGAAGAGAGAGTTGCAATAGTTAAAGCAAGAGATAACCAGGGCGTGACTTAGAAGCTGTGGTGTTGTTGGTTAAGAAGGAGCATATTTTGAAGAGGTTAGGGCAGTAGGATTTGGACAGCAATTGGATGAGGAGCCAAAAGGAGAGTCCAGGGTTAACCCAGCACCCTGGCGTGGATGGACTGATAGTTGTGCCATTAACCCTGACAGAGAAGTCGGGGAAGAGGCACAAGGGGGGAGAAACTGTTTTGAGCTTAGTTTTGGATAGACTGCGTTTGAGGATGTGGTGTGACATCCATATTGATATGTCTGTTAGTAAATTAGTGATCTGTGAGCAGACTGAGTGAGCTGAGGGGTAGAAAGATAGATCTGAGTGTCATCAGCATAGAAATGATATTGCAAGCCATGGGCTTCCAAGGATAAGGCTAGACTCAGCTGTTAATTACCAAAAATAAACCTTGGATCCATCATGTAGGCATAATATTCATAAAATAAGTGTACTCTCTGTCCAGCAGTCTATCCAAGCCTCCCTCAATTCCATACATAAATAGAGTCCTCCATATTGGATGCTTAATAGGTGCAGGTAAACCAGCCAACTGCAGCCTATGACACAGGCAATGTAAGAATGAATAAGTCAATGAAGGAACACCCATCAGCAGCAAATGAGTATACTTATCAATCCAGGTCCACAATGGAATATATGAGGGCATGAGTAGTCAAGGAAGTTGCTTGATCAGTTTCATCAGAGGCTATAAGAAGTTGTGCCCTTACTCACTGTGGAAATGGTCCTGTCCTGTTCAGATTCTTCATATGTTAATGTCAGTGTGTCAGATGGCAGGTCATCTGACAGTTGGTCTCTAGAGACAAAGTGGCAGTGAGTGGCTGCAGTAGAATGGTTAAGAGGTGTGTCTGGCAGCAGTGGGGTGTCAGTCCTGTTCCTGGATGCCCTGGGCTATTGGACCCTTAACCCCACCCTCTGCATGCCACTGTTACCAGTCTGTAGATGTGGTGGCTGAATTCGTTTTAGGATTCAGTAGCAAGTTCAGACAGAGCCACCCAATCAGCAGCTCTGCTTGATCAGTGATCCTCCCTTCAGGGGCATAGAATCCATGGCTAATGCCTAGGTGCTGGAGGAAGCCATAACCAGATTAGCAGATGAATGTTGCTTCAGGGGGATTCAGATAGGGAAATCTCTTTAGCTATAGGTCTGCTTTAATATTTTGTGGCCAAAAGTTTATACAGTAGGTAAGATATCAGAAAAATTGTTTCAAAGGTGATTTGAAACTTATGGCTGCATTTAAAGCAGATGTATTTGTTTAGGTATTGAAACATTATTTCCTTACATGTAAAATTCTTATTGGTTTTCAGTTTACAGATTTTTTGGGATGTTGAACTCTTCTGGGAATTTCACTGGCTGTCAGCCACAGCCAATTAACCCCTTCATACCCATCTTCTTGAGCTTCATCTTCTTCATTGGCTTTGTGCTGAACTGCATCAGTTTATGGATATTTTGGTTCAAGGTAAAACAATGGAACTCTACAGTGATTCTGCAGTTCAACTTGGCCATTTCTGATGCCATCATCACCCCAGCAGCTCCTCTGATCATTATCTACTCCCTCACTGACCACTGGACCTTTGGACTGTTCTTCTGCCAGTTCAAGGTCTTCTTGCTCAGCACTCACATGTATGGAAGCATCTACTTCCTCACCATAATCAGTATTCACCGATATCTCTCTGTTGCTCACAATGTCAAAAGACCAGCCTTGACCAGAAAACCATTCATAAAAAAACTTTGCCTCTTCATTTGGGGTTGTCTGCTATGCCAAGGTATTCCATTTTTCTTTGTCCTTAAAACTTCCGATGTCCACGGGGTTACAAAATGTCTCAGTTTTCATCAAACCGAACAAGCAATTTTATTTTTCATCTGGAACTGGACCATCCTCTTCACTGGTCTCCTCATTCCATTTACCATAACTTTGGTGTGCTATACTCTACTGAGTCGATACATCCTCAAAGTCAACCCAATGAACACCCTCAGCAAAGTTATGGTGTCCAAGTCAGTGCAGACAATCTTTGTCTCTCTCATAATATTCATTATTTGCTACATTCCAGTCCATATCACCAGGACCATGGGCGTCACCGTCACATTGTTTTTTTCAGATTTGTGTTCTTTGTTGGAAAATGTTGAAGTTGCCTATTATATCACTTGGATGATGTCAGGAACAAATTGTTGTTTGGATCCCATACTATACTGTTATGCTTCTGACAGATTTAAAAGCACGTTCACAAGTTGGTGTACTTTTCTACAAAAGCGACGCGAGAGGAACATCACAGACTATGTTCATGATAAACCAGTTGAGGCTCCATCAGATGGAAATCACCCTGTTCCTCTTCCAACTATGAGCACCACAGAGACAGGGTTATCAGGGTCAGTTGGATGGGAAAAATGAGCACTGATTAAAGATCAAGTCCAGTCAAAACCAAAAAACCTCAGTAAGCTAAATCAACTACTAACCTCTTAAGGGCAATTGATCAAGCAGCAAATTACCTCTTTCAGAAGCCTTATTTGGAACCTGAAAATCTCTGTATCTCCAGCTGCATATGGGTCTAGAGCAGTGCCAATACTCAACCTCACTGACCATAAACCAGTGTCTGACCAGAGAGTCAGAAAAATATCGAGCTAAGGAATTATGTGGGTTTTCCTTATGAAAATATTAGCTGCCTGTATATCATCCTGATCATTTTCTTCAGAACTTTCTGGTTCTGGATCAGGAACTGAAAGTGTTGAAGCCAGAGACAACTAGCATATTCAGAAGGAGGTCAGCCATGGGAGCCCAGATACTTTTTAAGTTTCCTATTGCACAAGAACTCTACTTAACAATGTCATAAAAATACAACCCATTCTGTGAACATAAAAATCCAAAAACTACGTTTTAGGGAGTGGCTCCACCTCAGCATGTTTAAGCTGAGCAGATTTGAACCAAAGAAATAAACATATGCTTAATAATTGGCTAATGTGCTAAAATGAACCTCTGTTTTACCTATGCAGGTCCTTGCAAGGGTTCACTTGGATAATTTGAAGCTATACCATTTTAAATTTTTAGATAAGGCTAAGGTTAGAACCTCTGTTAGGTGTTTATTGCTGTCTGTGTCCCCAGTGGGAAAATTCACCTTCTATATTTGTCCTGGTAACCATTATCACAGGGGAAGAAAAGTGATTAGCAATCCAACAATTTTATAGTTGTCACAGAAAAAGGAAAAGAAGATATATATTTTAAGCCCCTTTCACACTGATCCAGTGCGCTTCATCCATAGCGCAGGTGCAGTGCAGTGTAACCACAGGTTCGTTGCAGATTACCTACGCCTGGCCAAAGACGTCTATTATATCGGGTGGTTTTGGTGTATTTTCTGAAAGAGCACCAAAAGTCCTGCGGGACATTTGGTGGGCGTTCAGAAAATGCTCAAAAACCTCTTCATGTAATAGATGTCTTTGGCAAAGCGCAGTTATCCTGCACCAAACCCGGGGGTACACAGTGCTACACCTACATTGTAGAAGTGCACTGGACCAGTGTAAAAGGGACCTAAACCAAGACACTAAGAGGGGACTGCCCTTACTTTAGAAAGGCAAGAAAAAAAAAGGAGACTTCTGCTCTATCTAAAAGAAAAAAAAAATGAAAGTTCTAGATTTAAATATACTTTACCTCTGCTGTCAACTGGCATGAAATAGAAAGTAGATGAGGCACAACACACATTTTAAGGAAAGACAGATACAACACTGCAAAACATCCATTTTCCTATTGCAAGGAAAGGAGAACAGATACACTCACCATTTTAATATTGTTCTTTCAATGTGTCAGTCGACTAAAAAGCTATTGCTGCAGAGACTTGATATGACTGCCAGAGACATAACAAGAGGGTCTAAGGCCCCTTTCACAGGGGGAGGATTCTGCCAGGAGTCCACTTGCTCAGCTGGGAATCTGTCTGCTGATCCCCACTGTGCAGTGCGGTTACAGACACAGCCTGCTGTTCTCTATGGACGGTCAGACGTAAACAGACCGCCTGTCCGTTTACACCCAACTGCTATCCGATCTGGTAAACAGATGGGGAATGGAGCGGTTCGGATGTAGGCTGGTGTAAACAGACACCTGTCCATTTACACCTGCCATGTCATAGAGGAGAATGGAGGGTCCGATCGGGTCTGACTAAAGAACTTACAGGCGGACCCAATCAGTCCGTCCATGTAAAAGAGGGCCTTAGTTGATCTGATAAATGTCAAATTTGTCCAAAATTCAACAGTTAAAAATGGAATGTTCAATTGAAATATTACACTTGGTTCAACTGACTTTTTTTAAACGATCTGAACGCACAAAGTAAAGATTTGCTGGTAACTGTCTATGCAGTATCGTGAAAATTGATATTTTATTTTATTGTATTTTAACCACTTCCTGTCCGGACACTTTTACCCCCTTCCTGTCCAGGGCAATTTTCAGCTTTCAGCGCTATCACACTTTGAATGACAATTGCACGGTCATGCAATACTGTACCCATATGAATTTTTTACTATTTTTTTGAGACAGATAAAGCTTTATTTTAGTGGTATTTTTCACCGCTGGGATTTTGATTTTTTTTTGCTATGTAAATGAAAAAGTCCAAAAATTTAAAAAAAAAAGTGTTTTTCTTATAAAATTTTGCAAATAAATAATCTTTCATTATAAATCTTGACCAAAATTTATTCCGTTATATTTTTAGTAAAAAAAAAAAAAAAAGCCAAATTAGTTTATAACCAAAAATTATAATTTTTTTACTTTTTTTTTACATTTTTATTTTTTTATATTATTTATGTTTTTTTTTTTTTTACATACTGTCACCCTAGCAGTACAGTGTCACCATGGTGACACTGTACTACTTGTGGGGGGTGATGAAGATTTTTTTTTTTTTACAGTGATTGATTTTACACCCATTTAGGATGTAAAAGCAATCATTTCTCTTTCTCTCTGTCTGCATTCTTGCAGCCATTGAGAAATACTGAGTGAGCTGTGATTGGTCACACCTTGTCACATGGTACAAGGCTGTTGTGAATAGCCTTGTACCATGTGACCTCTGTGATCATTCACAGATTTCACACGTAGTAAGCAATGATGTCACAAGTGACATCTTGCTTACTACTTTGCATGTGATCACTGATTGGCCTGTCAGTTATCACATGACGAGGTCCCGTCCGACCATCGGTGTTTCACTGTGTCACAGTGGGCACCGGATCGCGGTGCTGCGCGCTCCCAAGGAGCGCGCACAGCTAGAAAAGGCGGGTGCCGTTTATTAACGGCTACCCGCCCCTGGAGTGCCACCGCCCTGCCGTTTATAAACAGCAGGCAGACGGCAAGTGGTTAAGAAATAATATGCACTTTTTATTTGTGAGGGTGCCTAGGCACTCCTGTCTCTGACTGCTAGTCATAGGAAATTTTGAGAGAAATTTGGTGTCACTACTGCGCTGCTCACTGTTCTCCTTGTTGGAGGCTCTACCATGAGGAAGCAAAGTCCTCCCTCTACCATGATGGCTGCCTACAGGCAGAGACACAATGGAGAACAAGGAATGGTAAGTCGGTAGTTGGGAAAGATCATCTGAGGAGACCAGAGACAATACTAGGGACAAAACCTTTCTTCTCTGCCTGTATTTTTAGGGGCATCGCTTTCAGAGTTCAATTCTTCTTTAAATGTGCTTACATTGTAATAATGTAAGTATGTAAATATTGTATATGTACAGTCTATAAACAGCAAGAACATATGAATGTACTGTTTGGATGGCTCAAAATGAAATGTGAACATTACCCACAGCAATCGATACAAAACTCAACAAATAAACTTGAAAAGGATTACTAGACAGATAAGTGAGTCGAGACACACTTACAGTTGTGACCAAAATTATTCAACCCCCACTGAAATTGAGTGTTTTGGCCAGTTTGACATTGCTTTTGATCATTCAGTCATCTTGCTTACATTTACATTAAAGAGGCACTTGTAGGTCAGACAAATATAACATAACAGTTATAATGAAATAACCACAAATGTCTTTTCTGTGCTCACAGCATTATCAGTTTTATTCAACCCCCAAGTGACATTCAATCTTAGTACTTAGTACAGCATCCTTTTACAGTTATAACAGCTTTTAAACGTGAAGCATAGCTTGACACAAGTGTCTTGCAGCGATCTACGGGTATCTTCGCCCATTCTTCATGGGCAAAGGCCTCCAGTTCAGTCACATTCTTAGGCTTGCGCACTGCAACTGCTTTCTTTAAGTCCCACCAGAGGTTCTCAATCGGATTTAAGTCTGGTGACTGCGATGGCCACTCCAAAATGTTCCAGCCTTTCCTCTGCAACCATGCTCTAGTGGACTTGGAGGTATGCTTGGGATCATTGTCCTGTTGAAAGGTCCAACGTCTCCCAAGCCTCAGGTGTGTGACGGACTGCATCACGTTTCCATCCAATATCTCCTGGTACTGAAGAGAATTCATGGTACCTTGCACACGCTGAAGCTTCCCTGTACCTGCAGAAGCAAAACAGCCCCAAAGCATGATTGACCCTCCACCATGCTTCACAGTAGGCAAGGTGTTCTTTTCATCATAGGCCTTGTTCTTCCTCCTCCAAACATAGCGTTGATCCATGGGCCCAAACAGTTCTAATTTTGTTTCATCAGTCCACAGAACACTATCCCACAACTTTTGTGGTTTGTCCACATGGCTTTTGGCATACTGCAGTCGACTCTTCTTATTCTTTGGAGACAGCAAGGGGGTACGCCTGGGAGTTCTGGCACGGAGGCCTTCATTACGCAGTGTGCGTCTTATTGTCTGGGCTGAAACTTCTGTACCCACATCTGACAAATCTTTTCTCAGTTCCTCAGCAGTCACACGGGGACTTCTCTCCACTCTACGCTTCAGGTAGCGCACAGCAGTCGAAGTCAGCATCTTCTTTCTGCCACGACCAGGTAGCGTTTCAACAGTGCCCTTTGCCTTGAATTTGCGAATGATGCTTCCTAAGGTGTCTCTTGGTATGTTTAACATCTTTGCAATCTTCTTATAGCCATTGCCCTTCCTGTGAAGAGAAATCACCTCTTCTCTTGTCTTCCTGGACCATTCTCTTGCCTTCACCATGTTTGTAACCACACCAGTAAATGTCTAGAAGGAGCTGAGTATCACAGTCATTTTAAAGCTGCCTAATTGGTGCTTATTATGCTTGATTGCTGCTCGGTGACATCCACAGGTGTTTTCAATACCTGATGGAAAGCACCTGTATGAACCTCTGTTCTTCAGAGTGGTAGTCTTTAAGGGGTTGAATAATTGTGGCAATGAAGAAACCACATAAGAACCATTTACTACTGTATTACATAAACAATTGATGTCATTTTAGTTGCATTTGGGTAGTTACAACGTCCTTGTAGGATTTGATTCTGAATACAATTCCAAATGTACACTATAGTCCCTAAACCCCTTTACAGCATTGGGGGTTGAATAATTTTGGTCACAACTGTATGACGTACTTTGAGAAGTAGAAGATTGAAATCCTCATAGACAGTTTCAATTCTCCAATCTGACAAGAAGGTGCCTGATTACTACTATTGGAAATTGTGCCGTGTATCATAATATAAGTGTACCTCAGACTTCCAAGAGGTTGTAAAATAATGTGCATAAAAATAATATGTATGATAAATAAATAGACATATATTATGTTGCATTCATGTTTTCAACTAATGTTTATCGAAAAACTTCACACAACCAGAAAATTCAATAGGTGGATTTCTTCTGCAATTAAACCAAGCAACTGCTAAAGTGAAAAAAAAAAACACTCGCTTTACCTTAATTTTTTATGATCTACTGTCGCCAAATACAGTAGGTTTTTCACAGTGCTTTATGGAGGAAGTGCACTTTATAGGTGATGCTCTAATGCACGAGGCAGTATCAAAATGTTTCTAGACTAGTTTTGTACCACACCAACAGATAGCAGCAGAAAGCTGCATGCACAGTCACAGGGAGCACCATTCGTTATAAGGCTATGTTCACACCTATGCAGTTTGTGTTTGATCTGTTTCTGCAGTGCGTTTTGCGTTGCTTTTTTGCACTTGCGTTTTTGCCGTGTTTTTGATGTGTTTTGCATTTTTGTTCCTGTTGCTATACAGATTTAAAACACATTTCCATTGCAGTCTATAGAACCTAAGTCTATGTGTTCACAAAAGTCCCTGCCTCTTTCCAAAAAACACACCAGGTGAAAACGCAGAGATGGGAACGTGTCACATAGGAAATCATGTCAAATGGACTGTAGTGCGTTTCTGCAAAATGCTGCGGAAAACGCTTAGGTGTGAACCTGGGGTAAGTCAGTGTGTCAAAAGACATCGTCCTGTGTACACTGGGTGCTGTGCAACTGGTGCTATTCTGACCACGTGCCTTACCACATCTGCTATTTCATCATGAACAGCAAGTTAGAACAAAGAGCAAATGTGCAATTCTGCGTGAAACTGGGCAAATCGCTGGATCTCCTCAATGTTGTCAAAACGGCAACTGGATATTTATCTTTGGGAAGAGGTCATTTTCAGGGGTTGAGCTCGTCGAAGGTCTTCCTGATCTCTTGTCATCTTCCAGTGATGTTTTTCTGCTCTTGAAGTGCGTGTGCCACTCATAACACCTCAAATGACTTATTGTAGCATCGCTGTAAACTTGCCAAATCATGTCAAACATCTCTGTGGCAGATTTGCCTAGTTTAACTCAAAGTTTAACATTTGTTTTTTGTTCTAACTTGCTGTCCATGATGAAATACCAGACGTGGTAACGCACGTGGTCAGAATAGAACCATTTGCACAGCTCCCGATGTACACAGGACAATGTATTTTGGCACACTGACTTATGAAGGTTGGTGTTCCCTGTGACATTGTGGACAGCTTTGTGCTGCCATCTATTGGTGTGTTACAAAACTAGTCTTACAACTTTTTGATACCACCTCATACCACAGCAAGGCTGTGTCTATTCCATTGCATCCCTAATACCTGACACTAGGTTTATGATGACTTTCATATCTACATCATCCCTCACTCATAAAGGAAACCTGATATGGTAGAAATTACAAAGCTGCCATTGCATAGTGTTCTGAAACTCTACAGCACTGGCCAAAAGTTTTGAGATTGACACAAATGCCAATTTTCACAAAGTCTGCTGCTTCGGTGTTTTTAGATCTTTTTGTCAGATATTACTATGGTATACTGAAGTATAATTACAAGCATTTCATAAGTGTCCAAGGCTTTTATTGACAATTACATTACATTTATCCAAAGAGTCAATATTTGCAGTGTTGACCCTTCTTTTTCAAGACCTCTGCAATTCGCCCTGGTATGCTGTCACTTTCTAGGCCACCTCCTGACTGATATCAGCCCATTCTTGCACACGGTGCCGTGAAAATGTATTCATACCCCTTGAAATTTTCTACATTTTGTTATGTTACCATCAAAAATGTAAATGTATGTTTTGGGATTTTATGTGATAGACCAACACAAAGTGGCACATAATTGTGAAGTGAAAGGAAAATGATAAACGTTTTTTTCTAAATTGTTTTACAAGTAAATATGTGAAAAGTGTGGTGTGCATTTGTATTCAGCCCCCCGAGTCAATACTTTGTAGAACCATCGTTCACTGCAATTACAGCTGCAAGTCTTTTTGGGGATGTCCACTGTAGCTCTGGCTGTATGTTTAGGGTCGTTGTCCTGCTGGAAGATGAACCTCCGCCCCAGTCTCAAGTTTTTTGCAGACGCTAACAGGTTTTCTTCTAAGATTGTCCTGTATTTGACTCCATCCATCTTCCCATCATCTCTGACATGTTTTGGGGCTATGCTCCTTCATAAGAGTGAAGGATTGATGTGCAAAACAACTTCACATAGAGAAATGATGCTGGGAAAAGGTGCCAGAAATGCTCCAAGTGTGAGAAACCAGAGTGAATGGGGCCAGTAAACAGACAGAATGGTGAGGTAGTATAAACAAAGGGGAGTTGACGGAAATGCAAATAGTTGTCAAACATCTAGTGGCTCTGCACAGGCTGGTGACTGCAAGAGATCCGTTACGGAAAGGATGCAAAGAGTTCTCTTAATACTGCCCTGATGCCAGTTCCATTAACAATTAATTACATTTTTTTTATTAATTCATTTTTCAGCACTGTACTTTCTTGAATGGTGGTACTGTTTAAGCCATAGAATGGATCATCATTTGCATTTCTGTGGGAAAAAAAACAAAAGTCGCTTCATGCCCTGCAAGAAATTCATGATTCAAATTGGTTAGAGTACTCTGATACACAACCTCTGGGACTGTGTAAGAAGTGTAGGAATCAGTCAATTGGCAAGCGTAGGCTGTGGTTTACTTGCTAAATATGATGATCAGCCTGGTGTCTAGGTCAAGAACTATAGATAGTGGGTGTTACTTCCATATTTCTTCCTTGATCTCTTAACCTCTTAGCGCTGGTGCCTCCCGGCCCTTTAAGAGTTTCAGAAGCTGGGAGGTAGGTGGGGTTTTAGGGTCATGTGATCGTCGTGATTCGCCATCACGGCAGTCACATGATCGGAAAAGGTCCCAATCGAAAGGGGAGATTGGGACCTTTCTGTGAGTCACGGACATATGTGCTGGGAGCGTGCAGGGCGCACATATGTATTTTCACTGGCATGCAAATATGCAGCCGCTCGGCATATTTGTGTGCGCTCGGTGTCGAGGGGTTAAGGTAGGGGTCTCCAAACTTTCCAAACAAAGGGCCAGTTTACTGTCCTTCAGGCTTTAGAGGGGCCGGACTGTGGCCATTGGAAGTAGAAAATGCCCTGAGATCAGTGGGAGTAAACAATGCCCCATCTTTGATGTCTTTGAGAGGAATTGAGCCCCCTCATTGGTATCATTAGGTGGGAAGAATTATGCCCCATCATTGGTATAATTGGGAGAAATAGTACCCCATCATTAATGTCATTGGGAGGAATAGTGCCCCTTCATTGGTTTCAGAGGAGGGAATTATGCCCCATTGTTGGTGTCTGAGGATGTAATATTGCCCCAAGGGCCAGATAAAAGCAAGTAAAGGGCTGCATCTGGCCCTCGGGCCACACTTTGGAGACCACTGCCTTAAGGTAAGCAGACCAACTGGTACTAAGTTGCCCCCAGTTCATAACACACAATGCTATAGTACCTGGCCACATGACACCAGGACTGAGCAAAGGTAACAGAAAAGGTGTACCTGTAATCTTGAGGCTGATCAGGCAGGGCCCATAGCAACACAGAAGAGCGTCCATGTGACAGTCCTGGCTCAGGGCAGGCTGCAAATAAGAATGATCCAGTACACAGTTCTGCAGGCAGGGCTGGCAGTGGCCAAGTGCAACTCAGAAGCCAGTTCCACAGTGAGAGTGGGCAGCAGTTCAGCATAATCCAGTCAACAGTCTGAGGTCAAGGCAGACTGAAAACCAGAGTAGTCAACAATCTGATAAAAAGAACACCAGAGGGCTCAATCTACACTTAGATTGTGCCCTCTAGTGTCCCATGTAACAAGTGTAATGGAGCAAGTGAAGTTAACCCCTGGTGTACTGAAAAGGACTCTCAATGGACTCTTGTTTTGCAGCCTTTCCATTTGTTGAGCACACATTACACTTTTTGCTATTTTAGTAATCTGACCAGTGGTCAGCAACATAGAATCCAAGGCCAAAAAAAACATCAGAGCAGCATGGCCAATCAGGAGGAAAGAAGCAGGGCGGGCTTTCGCCTAGTACCTGGGACACTGCCAGAGGGGGTGTGCCATTACTGACCAGCTGCTAGTCCCATAGGAGAGGGAAAGTAGAACATCCAGCAAACCTAACACTAAACAGCTAAGTGTAGCAGGAACCAAAGGAGTGGGGAGGGTGTGGAGAGGTGACATTTTCATTTGATGCAAAAGCAGAGTTACCCTTTAAATTTCAGGGTCTATTTTAGCAAGTGTGATAATTTTATTTTTTTTTTTTGCACATTTTGCTCATCTACCTTGAAATCTCATGCACTCTACAAATTGGGTGTTCTTGCTTCTTACAATGTCTTAAAGGGTAACTCCACTTTCATGGAAAAAATAGAAAATTAAAAAAATATATATAGCTTATTACACAAGTCATTTTGTAATTGAATGTTATTAAAAATTACCTTTCCCTTTCAATCTGCAGTGCTGTAATTTTCTGTAAAATGCAATGCAATATGGCAGCCTGGAGGCATTCTGTACATAGATGATATACAGATGCCCTCCTACTGCTTGTGTGATTGGCTTACTGATATTCCCAGAAGTCTGCACTAAGATACATGTCAGATTTTGGGCATCCCCTGCAACAAATATGTGCAGCACAGTGGCTAAATGGTTAGAACTTCCACCTGGCAGTACTAGGGTCATTGGTTCGAACCCAGCCACAGCACCACCTGCCTGAAGTTTGCATATTCTCCCTGTGCCTGCGTGGATTTCCTCCGGGTACTCCAATTTCCTCCCACACTCCAAAGACATGCTGGTAGGTGAATTGGCTCCTGTCTAAATTGGCCCTAGTACAGTGAGGAACAGAAGTATTTGAACACCCTGCGATTTTGCAAGTTCTCCCACTTATAAATCATGGAGGGGTCTGAAATTCACATTGTAGGTGCATTCCCACTCTGAGAGACGGAATTTAAAAAAAAATTCAGGAAATCACATTGTATGATTTTTAAAGAATTTATTTGTCTTGCACTGCTGAACAGAAGTATTTGAACACCTGAGAAAATCAGTGTTAATATTTGGTACAGAAGCCTTTGTTTGCAATTACAGAGGTCAAACATTTCCTATAGTTCTTGACCAGGTTTGCACTCACTGAAACAGGGATTTTGGCCCACTCATCCACACAGATCTCCTCTAGATCTGTCAGGTTTTGGGGCTGTCGCTCAGCAACACAGAGTTTCAGCTCCCTCCAAAGATGTTCTATTGGATTTAGGGCTGGAGACTGGCTAGGCCACTCTAGAACCTTGATATGCTTCTTACGGAGCCACTCCTTGGTTATCCTGGCTGTGTGCTTCGGGTCGTTGTCATGCTGGAAGACCCAGCCACGACCCATCTTCAATGCTCTGACTGAGGGAAGGAGGTTGTTGCTCAAAATCTCACAATAAATGGCCCCATTCATCCTCTCCTTAATACAGTGCAGTCGTCCTGTTCCATTCGCAGAAAAGCACCCCCAAAGCATGATGTTACCACCCCCATGCTTCACAGAAGGGATGGTGTTCTTGGGATGCAACTCATCCTTCTTTTTCCTCCAAACACGACGAGTGAAGTTTAGACCAAAAAGTTCTACTTTGGTCTCATCTGACCACATGACTTTCTCCCATGTCTCCTCTGGATCATCCAGATGGTCATTGGCAAACTTCAGATGGGCCTGGACATGTGATGACTTGAGCAGGTGAACCTTCCGTGCAATGCATGATTTGAAACCATGACGGTGTAGTGTTCTTCCGACAGTGACCTTTGAAACTCTGGTCCCAGCTCTCTTCATGTCATTGACCAGCTCCTCCCTTGTAGTTCTGGGTTGATTCTTCACCTTTCTTATCATCAGTGATACCCCACGAGGTGAGATCTTGCATGGAGCCCCAGTCCGAGGGAGACTGACAGTCGTCTTTAGCCTCTTCCATTTTCTAACAATTGCTCCAACAGTTGATCTATTTTCACCAAGCTGCTTGGCAATTGCCCCGTAGCCCTTTCCAGCCTTGTGGAGGTCCACAATTTTGTCTCTGGTGTCTTTTGACAGCTCTTTGGTCTTGTCCATGGTAGTAGTTGGCGTCTGACTGTGGGGTGGACAGGTGTCTTTAAAGAGCTCAGACAGGTGCTACTAAGTTAGATTAATGAGTGGAGTAGAGGTGGACTTTTTAAAGGCACAGTAACAGGTCTTTGAGAGCCAGAATTCTTGCTGTTTCTTAGGTGTTCAAATACTTATGTTCAGCAATGCAAGACAAATAAATTCTTTACAAATCATACAATGTGATTTCCTGAATTTTTTTTTAAATTCTGTCTCTCGGAGTGGGAAAGCACCTCCAATGTGAATTTCAGACCCCTCCATGATTTCTAAGTGGGAGAACTTGCAAAATTGCAGGGTGTTCAAATACTTCTGTTCCTCACTGTATGTGAATGTAAGTTAGGGACCCTAGATTGTACACCCCTTGAGGATTAGGGACTGATGTGAATGTACAATATATATGTAAAGTGCTGCATACACTGACGGCGCTACATTAGTACCTGAAATAAACAAATATGTCATTTTTGGTGCAAAACTCCCAAAGGGAAATCAAGTTTGAAAGGATACAGGCCCTGCCACTTTCCTCATAAGAACCCTGCACGTGCAGCAGCTGATTGATAATTATAAAATCACTCCCATTCACATTCATTTTGCACATGGGCACAGAGAAAGAATCAGCTATTTCTTCAGAATAACAAAAGGTAGAAATCTGCAACAAAATGTGTTAAAATCTTTGCAATGTACATAGATCACAAAGGGGGGATTGTTTTTTTTTTTTAACAAAAGTGAAATTACTCTTTAACTGTAATATTAATAAAAACAAGACTATAAATACAGACTCCTTGTGTAAAAACTATGACGTAGGAAACTGGATGACCAAAATCCCAATAAATATAACAAACCATTTACTATAACTGCAGTATCTACCAGAATTTTCTTTGCACAATTCTCACTTCCCGTTTTGAATACGTTTTTAAATGGGAAGCAGACCTGAAGTCTAGCTTATATGAAAACCATAGCTGCCTTTGGAGACACAACAGAAAAATGAGTGTAGCCACCCAGGGACAAGACGTGTGTTATTCAGTGGATTTCCAGGAGAACATATTCATAACCTTCTGCCACAAAGCAATGCAGGCAAACTCAATGGCCTCATCAAAACAAGTATTAAAGTGAAATAAAAATATTTTGCATTTATTTAAATTTTTCATCATTAGAATAGACTTCAGATGTGTGCTATATCTGGCTGGAAGAAACTGGCTCGAAGTTGTTTCCTGTTATGCCACCACAGCTTTTTTTGAGCTTCTGCAGAAAAATACCTTTGTGTAACTTTAGGCATCCAAACTTGGCACCATGCCTGTTGGTAACATAAAATATGCACAGTGTTATTACCAGAACCACATATTTAGAAATACCATTTTCATTAGAAACACTTGTGCAAACATACATGCAGAACGACTTTTTTTACTGGCAAAGCATGGAAACTTTACTGACAGAGATAAGTTTTTTACTGACAACCCAAACTTCTATTAGAAACAAACAGAATTGATATTGAAGTGATATAAATGATATGTAAATATTAGCAACACCATAACAAGTAAACAGTCACAAACAGCAGGACAAACGTGGGTAGGAAAATAATTATAAAAGACCTGGAGAACCCTAAGATGGAGCAGAGATGGAGTGGCCTGTGTAGCGCTGTCAAATGGTGGTCATGATCAGGTTGTGACTAACAGTGGAAGAGGCTTAAAGAGAGATGACTAAACAGATCCATACCACAGCCTTTGTAACCAACAAATACTCCGAAGTATATTCTCACACATAAACGTCAGTGTGGCGAATACGGTGTCCCGATCCCTGCCTTTCTCACCAACCTATGACAAAAGACTGGTCAATCTCACACCACGTGGTCGCTTACGTAACACTGCCACTCTCAGCTTCACCCTGCACAAAGATTTTCCATCTTGCGGGACCACAATCTAGGTGCCAGTAGCCTGAGAGCGATTGTCACTGGGTTAAGCAATCAACCTTTTAAATGCCACAACTTCTTATTTACTGAGAAGTAGGAAACGCACAATCTTAGCAATAGCAATTTGATTTTAGAATAACGGTTTGCAAAACGCACAGACAGGTATGTTCAGAGATTTATACTACAGTAGCACTTCTTCAAGAGAAAGGGATTCTTTTAGTTTGCATTAAAAGCTTTAGAGACAATTTCAACACTTTTCCAAATATGGTTTAATAATGAAAAAGGTAAAAATGGTGCAAATAGAATATTTACAGAAAAAAAGGTTGTTACAGGGAAACAAAGAGACAATAAAGCAACAGAGAAATAAAAAGGAGTTGAAAATGAAGAATACTAGCAAATCCTTGGTTTTAGCACAGTCCAATTGATCAAGCAAAAATGGGACAGTGGCTCTCTCAAGTCTGGTTAGGTGTTCCTTGGTTGATGCTAAAATGAGAGTTGGCATTCCCTTTTCTGTTGCATCAAAGGTGTGTTAACCAATCATCCAGTTTAAGGTGTGGGTGCTGGGAGGTCACAATAATTATGACCAAGCCCCAAATGCAGTTTCTTTTAAGTATGCATATTCTGAATACCTACCGTTTACAGTCTGCTACCATGCAGATTTTTGTACAGCATGAAATAAGCTTCAAAATGGATATAGATATGATAGGTCTCGGATATCTATTTTTCACAGGAGGGGTGTGGAGGCCTAATCCACTCTGGTGCCTCCTAGCATAGGGGCGTTTGGGTTCAAAATGCTACCCAGTAGTTGATGAAGATGAACATGTCTATATTCTGGCTGTGCTGTCTATATTTCATGAGTTATGAAATATGCTGACGTTTTATAGTCTTGGCTGATAACCATTCTAGCAGAAATGTGGATTGGCTATTCCCTTCAGCTGAGCTATTTACAACTGTATATCTGTTAGTTCTCTGGATTGCTCAAGCTTGGAGGGTGACAGTTTTATTAGAGTTTCCAGGCTGAAGTCGTGGATTGGGTAATGGAGAGGTCTGTGTGCCCGATCAATGGATTGATAACATGGTCCTGGCATCAGCTAACAGTTTGTGTATTGTATAAACTTCCTTCCTTATGAAGAAATTGCATAGACGTGAACAAAATGACTGCTACACACAGCTATGCGTGTGCCCAGTATGCACAACCATTAAAGGCAGGACAAAGGATCATTTTAAAAAAAAATTAAATGTTCAAATACATTTGCTTTTCTACACACAAAGAGATATTACATTGCCTGACTGAGCTTGCCTTAAAGAACTTCATTAAAACCAGCAACTGTTGAGACAATAAACACCTTGGCCAAGCCCATGTAATGTGCAAACTAGTGTATAGAGGGCAGGGGTCAGGAGCAAGTAACATACAACATTGCATGACGGGTGCAACAGAGAGAAAGAGGGAAAGAAGGGGGACAGAAAGAGAGAAGTAAGAGAGTTTGGGGTGAGGGGAGGGGAGGGGGGTGGGAGACGGAGGAGGGGAGGGTAGTGGAAGATAGGGGAAGGGAGAGAGAGGAGGAGAGTATGAGAGAGGTAGAGGAAGGAGGAGAGGAAGTGGGGATTAGTGGGGAGTGGGGGAAAGAGAGGGAGGTGGATGGAGGAGGGGTAAGAGAGTGAGGTGAAAGAAATGTGAGGAGGGAGAAGAAAGGGGGTAGGGAGAGGATTTATGGAGAAAGAAAGGGGAAACAGAGTAAGAAAGAGAGAGGGAAAAGGGGGGGGGGGAGAGAAGGTAAAAATGAGGGGGTGGTTAGAATTAGGGAGAAGGGGGAGAGGGAGGTGGGGGGACAAAAGGGGGTAGGGACAGGAGGGTTGTTCAGTGTACAGAATGCCCACTCACCAATTGTGGCCCACCCTAGGGCCCAGCCTTGCCTCCCTGAGGCCTATAGCAGCAGCAAGCAGCCAGGATCTAGAGCTGGTGCTGTATTTCAAATCCACTGCCCACACAACCTCTTTCACAGACACAGCACTGCACATTAGAAATCTGGGCAGACACAGAGAATAGGAGCAGCAGGCAGAGCAGGTCCAGCCTTTGTCCTCTTCATGCAGAGACAAACATTTCTGGGCAGAGAGGATCATAGACAACCTGAACTGGCAGTAGCAGGCCACTGCAATGACCTTTTCAATATGCAGCGCTGTAATTTTCTGTAAAATGCCATCCAATAAGGCAACCTGGAGATGTTCTGCACATAGATGGTATACAAAATGCTCCCCAAAAATGTAATTTACTACTTCTGTGATTGGCTTACTGATTTTCTAAGAACTCAGCATTAACATACATGTCAGATTTTGGGCATCCCCTTTAACAAATATGTAATTTTTGGTGAGAAACTCCCACAGGGAAATGAAGCCTGAAAGGATGCAGACCATGCCACTTTCTTCATTAGAACCCTGCAAGTGCAGCAGCTGATTGATAATTATAAAATCACTTCCATTCACATTCGTTTTGCACATGGGCACAGAGAACGAATCAGCTATTTCCTCAGAATAACAAAAGTTAGGGATCTGCAACAAAATTTGTTAAAATGCTTGAAAGGTACTTAGATCACCCAGAATGTTTTTTTTTTCTTTTCTCAAAAAAAGTGGAGATACTCTTTAACTGTAATATTAATCAAAACAAGACTATAAATACAGACTCCCTGTGTAAAAACTATGACCCAGTAAACTAGAGTGGCCAAAATCCCACAAAAAATAACAAACAATTTAACTGCAATATCTACCAGAATTCTCTATGAACAATTTTCAATTCCCTTTCTGGATATATGTTTCTAAATGAGAAGCAGACCTGAAGTCTAGCTATGGCAAACATGGCAGCCGTTGGAGATACAGCAGAGAAATAGGTGTAGCCACCCAGGGACAACAAGTGTGTTAGGCCCCTTTTACACAGACATTCTGATCGGGACTGCCTGCCGTTTTTTCAGGTAGACCAATTTGGAACCTCTATTCTTTATGGATAGGTGGATGTAAATGAGAGTGTGTCTGATCCCGATCCGCCAAAAAGAGACGGATGGGGATCCGTTCCTTGTACCCACCAAATACTCCTTTTTTCAAATTTTCAAATACATTTGCTTTTCTACACACAAAAAGACAACACTTTGCCTGACTGAGATTTCCTTAAAGAAGAACTTAATTAAAACCAGCAACAGTTGAGACAATAAACACTTTGGCCAAGCCCATGTGACATACAACCTAGTGCAGTGGTCTCCAAACTGTGGCCCGTGGGCCAGATGTGGCCCCTGGCTTCCCTTTATCTGCCCCTTGAGGCACTATGCCACCAACTGACGGCATCAGAGGGGCACTATTCCTACAACTGACAGCATCAATGGGGCACTATTCCACCAACTGACACCTTCAATGGGGCACTATTCCTACAACTGACCCCATCAATGGGGCACTATTCTACCAATTGACATCATCATTAGGTCACTATTGCACCAACTGACACCATCAATGGGGCACTATTCCACCAATTGACACCACCGATGGGGCACTATTCCATCAACTGACGCCAATGGTGAGGCACTATTCCTACAACTGATACCATCAATGGGGCACTATTCCACCAATTGACACCATCAATGGGGCACTATTCCACCAATTGATACCATTGGTGGGGCACTATTCCACCAACAGACACCATCGATGGAGCACTATTCTACCCATTGATACCAACAATGGAGCAGCATTCCTTCCACTCAAACCAATGACATGGATTGTTTATGCCCACGGATGCCGGGGCATTTTCTGCTCCCACTGGTCATAGTCCGGCCCTCATAAAGTTTGAAGGACAGTAAACGTTTTGCTTAAAAAGTCTGGAGACCCCTGACCTAGTGTGTAGAGTGCAGGGGTCAGGAGCAAGTGAAGAGGAAAAAAGTGTGGACACAGAGAGAGAAGAGAGAGAGTTGGAGGTAAATGAGAGAAGAAGAAGAATGAGAGAGATGGGGTGGGAGACCATGGAGGAGGAGAGAGAAGAGGAAGGTGGGAGACAGGTGGAGGAAGGAGTTGAAGGGGGTAAGGAAATAGTGGGGGGAGGGGGGTAGAAGGGAGATGAGGGAGAGGGGGCAGGAGGGGGACAGAGAAGAGGGGTAAGAGGGAAGTGGAGAGAAAGGTGAGGAGGGAGAGATAGAAACAGGGAGAAAGGGGGCAGGGAGAGAGAGGGGGAAAGGAGGGGTGGGGGCTTGGAGAGAGGAAGGGGAGACAAGGAGAGTAAAAAAGAGGGGGAGGAAAAGAGGAGGAGGGGGAGGGAAGGGGGAGAAAACAGAGACATGATGGGGGTTAGAATGTGATGTTAATAAAGGAACATTGATTTTATTCTATTATGTACTGAGTTTCTGTGTCTAAAAAGTCCATTCAATATTCTTCTTCCCAATATCTTACTTCAGGGACATGGCACTTTGTTACTAACTGGGTCTTGACCTCCTGCCGCCCAATGGTCACCCCAATTTTTCAACACACTGAGCAGATAGGCTTTACAGATGTAGCACCCTCCTAGTTCAGAGCAGGCTGCTAGGTAAATTTAGTGTGGCTCCCATGTAAACAGTGGAGCAAGGGTTGATTGCTCAGAGCTGATCAGTATTTCACTGGCTGTGGTTCTGCTACCCTGTGTCTTCCAGAGACTTTTAGAAGTATAGTGGGAGGTAGAGCAGGACAGGCAGCCTGAATATTTATGGATCTCTGGTCAATCCCTGGGGAGATGTGCCAAGAAGTCTTTCAGAAGGAGACCCCTGGGCAGGGGCTCTGCCCCGGGGCAGAAGAAGCTAGAGGGGCCTTTGTAGACATTGAGGTCCCTGCTGGGCTCAGCTGGGGGGCCTACCAAAGACAGCTTTGTCCAGAAACTGAGCAGAGCCAGAAGGGAGTCGGTGGGAGGAAGCCCAACCATTCTGGGAATGAGTGAGTAACTTTTCCTGCTATACAGAAGAGAAGTGACTGTGGGGTGGTCTGACCTCCCAAGCAAATGCAGTGCAGCCAGGCATTGTGCAAGACAGCCAGGAGCATGCAATACTGCTAGATGCTTGCACAGTACATCCAGGAGTTGTACAAGACAGCCAAGAGAGTACAGTGCAGCCAGAGGTTGTGTAATACAGCCTACATTTTTTGTACAGAGCAGCCAAAAGCTTAACAGTCCTCAGGTTGTACTATTCTACATTTTCAGGGTATCCCATGCTCCCCATCCCTGTCGAAGTTACTGTTCCAATAAAGTGGTGGTAAATGTAGGGATTGGAATGTTTTCCAATTGAAAGTGTGTCACGTTCTTTCAATTTCTTAATGATTTGTTTAACCATGCCAGGGATTTTGAGTGACTTGAAAATTAAAATGTTCTTTTATCCATCCCCCGGATTGTTCTTTTCAATAACCCATTCATGGAGTTGCCTGGAGTGTTCTTTTGTCTTCATGGTCTTAATGGTGTAGGTTATGTTACAACACCGACTCTAAAATCAAAGTGAGAAAGCTTGTTTAATTAACCTCTTATGATTATTTCACATTCTTGGTGCTGAAAGCGGTACATTTTTTTGCATGGAAATGTGTATTTTTTTATTGTAGGCCTGTAATTTTTAGGAATAACTCACTGAAATCTGTCCGAACAAGAGTCTAGTAAACATTCCAGATATGATAAAATTTGAAACACGAAATCATAAATTATAATTTAATAAATAATCATAAAAATAATAATATAATAAATTTAATTCAATAATATAATCAAACCAAAAACACTGAAATTTTAAATATAGCGCCAAGTTCGCACATCACTGAGCAAAGTCGCAAAATCGTTTTCAGTGTCTGATGACGAATTTCCCCACGAATCATTATCACTCAATTCTGCAAGTGGTTCTGATTTACTATCGCTATTCTCTAGCTGGTCTAAAACCGCTTTTGACCTAAAGGGACGCTTTTTGGCCGCCATGGATGTTTCTCAGTTTCCAGTCAGAAATAACAGTCAAAATGCAGGCAGGGCACAGGACAAAGCACTCGGGACAAAATGTATGTGAAATGGTTTGATACAGTAATGTTATACTATGTGATTTTAGTGATTATAGTGAATGTCACTTTTTGTCATTTTTTAATTTCCCGCCATTCCGTCCCCCGTATGTCCCGACGCTCGCAGGGGACGGAACCCAGAAGACCGATGCCGGCATCCGCCAGATTACATTGCCGGGGACACTGCAGGAGGGACATCACGGGAGCGCAGGACAAGGTAAGTGATCGAGGGATCGTGGAGCAGTGCCGCATGGTATTCCCGAGTGTAGCTCGGGGTTACTGCTTGTGGTATTGAAACTTTACCCCGAGCTACACTCGGGAATACCACCAGGGAGGTTAAGCAGTATATGGTAAGTGGTTTAAATGTATTTTATAAAATAGATTTACTGTTTATGGAGTCATATGAAAAAGTAAGCAGACTTAAAGGAAACTTGACTTTTCTTTAACATATTTGGATTGATTAGATCTTCATTCAGACAGTGCCTACAGATAAATGTAATGTGCTTGGAAAAATAACACATTAAAATGTTACTAAACCCAGGACCCTGCATTCACTCTACCTGGTCTCCCACAGTACACAGAACATGGAAATGCAATTATTTTAGTAAATATAAACTCTAGCAATTCACATGAAACTGAGCATGTGCATGTGACTATGGATTCAGTCTGTATCAGGTGGTCATTTCAACAAGAGGAGGGGCAGAGAAGAAAGGATCAAACGGCCTTTTTACATAATGCAGAGGATTAACCCCTTAGGTTCCACAGTGAGTATAACAAGCATGCGTTACATATACAGACTGATTTTACTGTTGTGGGTTTAGTAACACTTAACCCAAAGTGTTAATGTCTTGGAATATTATGCCACACCAGAAGATTGGAGTCCACAAATTATTGATTCCATCAAAATGGTTGAGCTAAACTTCACATGTATAGCTAGTGCTTTGAATATATAGCTTAAAATTCTTTGAAAATACATCTGTATTTACTTTGAAGCATTTTGAGACAAGTAATTTTGTATTGCTTTTTTGCAATATAAGTTTACTTTCCTAAATAAAAAAAAAATAAATGCACATTTTTGCAGGAAAAAATGTGCATTTACCTTTTTTTTTGATGCAGCAGTGTAGGCAGAGCCCCACATGGCTCTGCTGTTTTTAAACAGTGATAGTAAGTACGGTGAACTTCTCCCCATACTTCTGTCACACGGAGTGCAGGGATCGGGGAACGCACGTTTCACCCTAAAAACGGGCCAAAGGTGAACTTATCCTTTAACAACAAACAAAATGTACAAACACAATCATACACCCTATGTTTTCCTGTGTTATGCTAAGTACAAGTGTAGACAATTCTAGCAGTAGAACAGTGGAGTGACCTTTTTGAAGCATTTTAATGATATAAATACTTTTTGGACTCAAATTTTTTGGTGTAATAATCCTGTTCTTCTCTCTTCCTCCGGTTCAAGTCTGAAGTGCCCTTGGAGGCCATTTTGTATATGAGAACTGCCTATCTAGTGTGGAAATAGCCTTATCCTGAAGATCCAACATCACCTACTTATAGTACATAGCAGATGTTCTAGAATCGCTAAGTCGGAGTCCAAATCTCAAAATAATAGAGAAATGAAGACAGCAGTTCACTCACCATGCTCCTCTGACTTAACAGAGCTCGAACAGTTTTGCATAGAGGAATGGTGGAAAACTATGTTCAGATATGCAAAGCTGATTGAGACCTGTCTTTTGACTTTAGGCTGTGATTACTGCCAAGGGTACATCTGTTTGCCATGTGCTTACCATGCATTTGCAATTAATGCACCCTCACTCTGAGGAAGTGTTAATTTCCTGAGATCTTTTTTTGGCCTTCCTCTACAAAAAACTAACACAACAACACAGATGGAAGTAAAGATGTTAATAGAGACACAAAATGGTAGTGTCTTGCAATTCAGTGGCACTCACACTCTGTAGAACAGCCCCATGGACATTGTATGCTGAACCACAGGACTTTGCAGATGAGCAGTGTACTAGAGGACTACATTTCCCAGAGGAGCTGGCATGTGGGTGGGGGCATTTATATACAGAAGCCTGGGAAACTGGACAGGAAGTGAGAGGAGAGAGATCTGGAGAGGAGAAGCAGGGAGAGAGTTGTGCTGACTGCCGGAGAACCAGACCAGGCTGCAGAACTAGAGAGAAGAGAAGCAAGGAGGAGTCGCTGACCGCTAGCCTTGCCACTCTGTTCAGCAAGACAGTCTGCCAGCAGGTAACCTGGAGCGTGATGACCAGATTGAACACCACAATTGAGGCCAAAGAAACTGTGGGGGCCCTCATTTGCTGACAGAGAGAGACAGCCAGGATCTGCTGGAAGCCACCAATAAGGCGAGAGAGTCCCATACACAAATTAAACAAGAGGACACTGACATTCTCCTCATATCTGCTACTTTTCCTGATATTACATTAATTTAACAAGTTCCCACAGCCACTACTGTTGAAAACGTTTGGAGCACAGTCCAATCATTATAGCTGACCCAAGTGCACACCTTCTGCAGGCCAGATCACACCAGTGCTCCCTTAACAATTGGCCTACCCCCTAAATTAACAAGCCCTATTGCAAGTTTGACATCTGATTTATTTAAAGCTGTCCTTCTCAGTGCATTAAAAGTGAAAAAACTCAAGTCAAGTGCCACTTAAAGGGAAAGTACGTGTCTTTCTTTCTTCCTTTCCTTGCATTAATCCTTTGAGGGACTGTCACCTTTACCCCTCCCTACTTGTGTACTAACTGGGCCCCAACGAGCGTGCAGAAGATTCCTCACTGCATTTCAAGGGACATTAACTACAATGTCAAAGAGCTCTTTTAAATCTCAGATTTAAACCTTACCATCAGATTCTGAGGGCCCAAAGAGAGCTAGCTCAATCTTTGGTAGTTTTCTTGCTCACTGGGGACTAGAAACACCTCAGATTGGAGGTCTTAGGTTAACTTCTGAAAAGAAGGCCTGCTAACACTGATTGAAACTCTGTGTGTGTTGTTTCTTTACTTGCAGTTGCAAAGAGCGACAAAGTGAGGTGAGCAAAACCTTGAACAGAGGGGTGGAGGTGGACGTGGTATACTTGGATTTTGCACAAGCGTTTGACACAGTTCCCCACACACGGCTAATGCGTAAGGTAAACTCTACCGGCTTGGAAAAATATGTATGTAAATGGATAGAAAACTGGCTAAAACAGGGGTGGGCAACTGTGGCCCTCCAGCTGTTGTAGAGCTACAAGTCCCATGAGGCATTGCAAAACTGACAGTTACAGGCATGACTCCCAAAGGGAGAGGCATGATGGGACTTGTAGTTCAACAACAGCTGGAAGGCCACAGTTGCCCACCCCTGGGCTAAAAGATCATATTCAGAAATTCATACTCTGAATAGTCTAGGGATTTCAGTGGTGTACCCAGGGTTCAGTGTTGGGACTCTTACGTTTTAATATATTTTTAAACAATATATGATCTGGGATTAAAAATACAGTTTCAGTCTTTGCAGATGACACCAAGCTGTGCAGTAGAATAACGTCCTTACAGGATGTCTTCAATTTACAAGCTGACCTCAATGCACTGTGTAATTGGGCAACTATGTGGCAAATGAGGTTTAATGTTGATAAATGTAAGGTTATGCACTTGGGGGTTAAGAATATGCATGCATCATACATACTAGGGGGGGTACAACTGGGGGAATCAATGGGGGAGAAGGATCTGGGGGTTCTGGTAGATCACAAGCTTAGTAATGGCATGTATTGTCAAGCTGCGGTTTCTAAAGCGAGCAAAATCTTCCCTTGTATTAAAAGAGGTATAGACTCCAGAGAGAGAGATATCATATTACCCCTGTACAAATCATTAGTAAGACCTCATCTGGAATATGCAGTTCAATTTTGGGCATCAGTTCACAAAAAGAATATTGGGGAACTGGAGAAAGTACAGAGAAGAGCAATCAAACTGATAAGAGGCATGGAGGAGCTCAGCTATGAGGAAAGATTAGAGGAACTGAATTTATTCTCTCTTGAGAAGAGGAGATTAAGGGGGATATGATCAACATGTATAAATACATCAGTGGTTCATACTGTATAGTGAACTCAGTGTAGAGTTATTCACCTTGAGGTCATCACAGAGGACAAGGGGGCACTCTTTATGTCTGGAGGAAAATAAATTTAATCTCCAAATATGGAAAGGTTTCTTCACAGTAAGAGCTTTAAAAATGTGGAATAGACTCCCTCAAGAGTTGGTTCTGGCCAGCTCAGTGGATTTCTTTAAAAAAGGCCTGGATTCTTTCTTGGATACACAGAATAAAACTAGCTACTAAAATTTATAAGTAAAGTTGATCCTGGGAATATCCAATTGCCTCTTGGGGGATCAGGAAGGAGTTTTTTTTCCCAGTAGGAGCAAATTGGATCATGCTTTGCTGTTTTTTTTTGCCTTTCTCTGGATCAACTGTGGGTGTATCATTATCTTTTTTTTTATGTTTGAACTGGATGGACTTTTGTCTTTTTTCAGCAACAAACTATGCAACTATGTAATTACTATTACACTCACCTATACTACTTTGCACTGTTTAACAAAGCTTACACTGAAGTCTAATATAAACATATCAGTTTACTCTATTCTGTGTGTAAATCTACTTTCTGGTGGTAATTTACACTGGTCAAGAGTACTGTGGTGTCAGCAGGGGTTGAGCTTTCAGAGAGCGGTCCAGAACAACAGGGAACATGAAAATAACTCATCGACTCCTAAGGGGGTAGTGCTACACTTCTATTCAGGCCCGGACTGGGACCAAAAATAGACCTGGGCATTTTAGACTGAACAGCCAATCTCTGGGGGGGGTGGGGGTGGGTGCAAGTGCAATCACGGGGGCAGTTGGTGATGGAATATCGGTCCTCCACACTGAAAAATAAAGGGGACTGCACTGTCCCCTTTATATCACAGTGCCCCTAGAAATCTAACCACAGTGCTCCCTATATATTCAAAGAGACCAATCCAGCAAAGAGACATCCCATCCAACAAAGAGACATCCCCATATAGCAAAGAGACATCCCCATTCAGCAAAGAGACATCCCAATCCACAAAGAGACGGGATGTCTCTTTGCTGGACAGGAATGTCTGTTTGCTGATGGGGATGTCCCTTCTTGGATTGAGCTGTCTCTTTGCTGGACCCAACTGAGCAAAGAGACAGCCCAGTACAGCATAGAGACATCCCCATCCAGCAAAGAGACAGCTCAACCAGCAGAGACAGCCCGTTCAGCAAAGAGACAGCCCATCCAGCAAAGAGACAGCTCAACCAGCAAGGAGACAGCCTGTCCAGCAAAGAGAAAGCTCGTCCAACAAAGAGACAGCTCAACCAGCAAAGAGACTGCCCATCCAGGAAGGAGACAGTCCGTCCAGCAAAGAGACAGCCTATTCAACAAAGAGACAGCCCATCCAGCAAAGAGACAGCTCAACCAGCAAAGAGACAGCTTGTCCAGCAAAGAGACAGCCCATCCAGCAAAAAGACAGCTCGTCCAGCAAAGAGGCAGCCCGTCCTACCGCTGCTACAGACCTGTCAAAGTGTGCTGGCGGGTGAAGGAGAGAGGCCGCCAATGTTCCTTCAGTGCGGCTGTGTTCAGCTGCCGGCTGAGGTGTCTGTGTGTCTTCGGCGGCTGCTTCCTGCTCTTCACTGGAGCCATCACTGACGCTCCTCCTGTCGGCCCTGCTTTAGGCATAGCTGAACAGCGGGAGGTGAGCGGCGGCCGCGGTTTGTGTTAGCTCTGTCCAGGCCACGGTCACCGCTTATCTCCTGCTGTGCGGCCAGTCATCAGCAGGCCACTCTTCTAAAGCCCGGCGGGCCTGGCCCACCGGCAAATGCCTATGGCCAGTCCGGACCCGCTTCTATTGCACCTTACTAAAGGTACACATCAGTTATACAAAAATCACCTAAATTGATGATTAAACTTGGTATTTCCCCTTCATTGTTTCAAAATGAAAAGTATCAATAGATATATATTACAAGAAAAATAGATCAATCTTTAGTCTCTCAGAGAATGTCTTTTGTAGAGTAATATCTAAAAAAAGACAATAATTGGGATCGGAGCTGGTGTCTGGTTGTGCTATTAGTCAAAGAGCCACTGCAGCTGCTGTCATGCTTATCTTTCTGGGATCCAGAGCCAGGTCTCCCCTTTGGGGTGAGGCCACCAGCACTTCCACGTTTCACCCGACAGCATCCTGACAACAGGAGCTAGGCATATCAAGTCTTTCTTCAACTTTGGGCCCTCAGAGCACTCTAAAAATAATCAAGTATGACATACAGGTGTTGATGCCTAATGTAGAAATGAAGTATAATATCATATACACAGAATCCATATGAAATAGTCCTAAAAGTGCAAAAGCGAATGGCTGTGAAAATAAGACCCTTTGAGGGACAGCAAAATAGTCTAAACATGAACCGTGCTGGAAGGATAAATTGAATAGGGGCGCCACTCCAGTGCACCTTCACCATTCAATCCAAAACACGCTTACCGGATTAATTTGACCTCTAAATTCTAAGAAGTCAAGATGCGCTCTTATCACGAACATACAAGCACATCTTGACTTATACTTCAAATGGATCTGATAAGAGTGTTTTGGACTGAATGGTGAAGGTGTACTGGAGCGGTGTCCCTATTCAGTTTATCCATCTGGCATGGGTTCATGTTGAGACAATTTTGCTGTCCCTGAAAGGGTCTTATTTCCACAGCCATTCACTTTTGCACTTTTAGGAACTATTTCATTTCCACTGTTGATCATTTATGCATGATTTTGGGATTTTTTTTATACAGTATATATATTTAAACATATTGTAGAGTGATATATTTATATATCTAGCGCTGCACTTTTGCTGCTAATTTGTTATCAACTTGTATAGGTAGATGTGTTAGCTGCACTTGTTTACCTTATAGAGCAATTTCGAATTTAACATATCATATACACAGATTTTAGGCCTCCTAGAAGAGTGACTGTGTTGCCTACACAATCCAATCAGATTACAAAAAGTATGTAAAATGGATAATAATTCCATTGGAAACAGGTTGTTTATTACTGTAGGAATATCAACACCTCCTATATTACCCCATCTATGTGTCTCATTATGTGTAAACTCCACTCATTTTTTAAACCTATATACAGTACATGCTTCTGAGGTTGTACGCAATATCTTCCTTGTTTTGTAATTTTATGTTTTGTAAATCCATTTCTGCAAAAATGAGTCACGTGAACTATTAGTTTGCATACTAATTTTTTATCTTTGCTAGTGGAAATTTTGTGCAGAAGTTATATCTGACCCAGGGAGGAAGCTTGTTCCAGTCTGTGCCTGGCAGCCAAGCCATTTCTCTTAATTCAAGGCAGTCAACTGTCTTTATTGCTCTGTGGTATATTAATACTGTAGGTATGAAAAATAGAGATGCATTTGTAAGATGTTTGAGAATAATGGCTGCATCTAAAAATACAAATTAATATATTTTTCAATGTATATTTCTTGGGCAATTGAGTAAATGTCTAATTTATGTTTAGTTCACAGGTTTTCAAGATGATGAACTCTTCTGGGAATTTCACTGGCTGTCAGCCACAACCCGTTCCTGCCTTTATCCCCATCTTCTTGAGCTTCTTCTTCTTCATTGGTTTTGCCTTGAACTGCATCAGTTTGTGGATATTCTGGTTCAAGGTTAAACCTTGGAACTCAATGGTGATTCTTCAGTTCAACTTGGCCATTTCTGATGCCATTATCACCCCAGCAGCTCCTCTCCTTGTTATTTACTACATTACTGACCACTGGACCTTCGGGTTGTTCTTCTGCCAGTTCAAAGTCTTCTTGCTCAGCACTCATACATATGGAAGTATATACTTTCTTGCCCTAATCAGCATGCATCGTTATTTCACTGTTGTCCCCAACCCCAAAAGTCAGACCTTTACTGGGAAGCCGTTCATTACGAAACTTTGCCTCGCTGTCTGGGGTTGTCTGCTTTGTCAAGGTATTCCATTTTTCTTTGCCCTCAAAATTTCTGAGGTCTACGGAGTTATGAAATGTCTCAGCATCCATCAAGCAGATCAAACAGTTTTATTTTTTGCCTGGAACTGGGTGATCTTATTCACTGGTCTCCTTATTCCTTTTTGTATAACATTGGTCTGCTATGTTCTGCTGATTCGATACATTCTCAAAGTCAATCCAATGAATTCCCTTAGCAAAGTCATGGTGTCCAAATCAGTGCAGACTATCCTTGTCTCCCTGATCATTTTCATAATTTGCTACATTCCTTGTCATATCACCAGGTCCATCGCTGTTACCATTACATTGTTCTTCCCAGATTCGTGTTCTTTGCTGGAAAGCGTTGAAGTTGCCTTTTACATCACTTGGATAGTGTCTGGAACAAATTGTTATATGGACCCCGTACTGTACTGTTTTACTTCTGAAAGATTTAACAGGATATTCACAAGTTGGTGTACTTGTCTGCAAAGACGACGTCAAAACATCACAGACTATTCCCACAGTAACAAAGATGAGACTCCTGTAGACACTCAAAGCCCTGATCCTTTCCCAACTAAAAGCATAACAAACACAGGTCTGTCAGGATCACTTGAAGGGCAAAGCGAGATGTGAGTTAAATCTGAATCCAAGAAAAAAAATGTATTATATTTCTGCTTACCAATCCTTAGATCTGGGGGCTGCATTTGTTCTATTTTTTAAGCCTTTTCCTTTATTTGTTCCTTCCAATATCAAACACTCACTGTACTACATCTATGGAAAAGCAGCATTGTCACTTTAGAACAAGACTACAGGACACCCCCTCCTCTATTCTTTTCCATAACAGAGGGGAATGGTGCTCTGTAATCCACAGAGAGTGTTGGGAACAGTGCTGATAACTGAGCAGTATAGGCAGAGAGCATGGAAACTGTCCAGCTCACAGGATTTCTGGCAGGATCACCAGGTATTGTTTTGCACTTTTTGAACATTACAACATTTTTGTGGCTTCGTGATGGCCACACTGAGGGTTGGGGTTGCAAAATAGAAACTTTGTTGAGTGTATTTTCTCGCTGGAGTCCCAAAGAGATTTAAAGAGGAAATAACTTTTTAAACAATTGTACATTTATTTTTTTAGTATGGGATAGAGAAGGGAATGGTTCAAACCTCTGTCAGAACGTTTTGATGTCTATGGCCCTGTTTAGAAGATTTTCTCCACTTCCTGTCCTGGTGACAATTCACAATATTTCACACTTGCATCCTACATTGTATGTTAATGCAGAAAACATTATCTGGGAACAAACTTCATCCCAGATCATGTCTTTACACGCCTTCGGAGTATCTAATCTGCTCCTAGACACACAGAATTCTGTTTTCTCAAAATTCAGCTAAACTGAAGGGGTCTAAACGCAGGTAAACACACAGGGGTGGCTTTATTAAAGGCAAATAAACTGTGCACTTTGCAAGGGAAATTGCTCCCGAGCTTTGTAAATGAGGGAAAGTGTTGCTGACTTCTATCATCCAATCATGTGCAAGCAAAAGTGCTGTTTTTTTTTATTTTCCTTTCCTGTGATTGGGTATTTTTTGCAAAGTGAAGCTTTATCTCATTTACTAAGGTCTGAAACAACTGTACTTGCAAAGTGCACTGTCTGTTTGCTTTTAGTAAATTCACCCCAAAGTGTGAATTATTGCATGCATTAAAATCATTACATACATTTATATGTATTTAGAAATGTGCTTCAAACACATATAAAGTTTAAATGCCTTGTTAACGTAATTTTTGGTTTACAAATGAAAATCCATTGAAAAGAATGCCTCGGTTTACTCATTTTTTTGCTATACAAAGCACGTTTCCCCAGGATGAATTGCACCTGGGAGGTTTATAGCGCTGCCTCGCGCATGCTGGAGTCTGTGGGTAGCACGTGGAGTCGAGTGTGGAGGTGTTGGAGCGGTTTTTGCGGCGAGTTTTAGAGCCATTCTGGAATTTTTTAATCATGTCCCTGTACAGTATTTATGCCTTTAAAGTGCACTTTATAAAGAGTTTTGAACAGATAAAATAATTTTTTTTTACTTTTTTTCTGACCTCCGGAACGTATTAATTAGTTTTCAATGCATTCCTATGGGAAACCGCGTTTCGGTTTACAAATTTTTCGCAATACGAAACAACCCAGAGAACGCATTAAATTTGTAAACCAAGGTACGCCTGTGCTGTAAAGGCATGTAGGTCATTGCCAGTGTGAATGAGACCTAAGAAGAGCACAATGACAATAAAAACACAATGGGGTTGATTTACTAAAGGAAATTTACTAAAGGAAAATCTATTGTGCACTGCAAGTACAGTTGCTCCAGAGTTTAGTAAATGAGGTAAAGCTTCACTTTGCAAAGAATACCAAATCATATGCAAGGAAAATAAAATATAGCATTTTGCTTGCACGATGGCATGATTGGATGATAGAAATCAGCAGAGCTTCCCTTCAGCTCTAGAGCAACTGCACTTGCAGTGCATGTACTATTTGCCTTTAGTAAATAGACCCCATTTGTATTAGTAGGGTGGGGGACATCTACAGCCTTCATTAGCTTTAATTGTTGTTTCCCAATTGCAGGTTCACCTTGACTTTTTGTTTTAGTGACAACACCAGGACAGGAGGTGAAGGGAAATCTCCCCAGTGCAACACAAGCAACATCAACAACAACAAATACAGGTTCTAATAGTTAAAGGCTCCCCTTTTATAAAAAAAAAAATGCATCTGATTTTGCAGTAAATAAAATTTGCATCTATTATTTTTTTAAACTGCAACTTGAAAAACATTGCATCAGCAGCTCACGGGTGCAATGGCAGGCTCCTGCAGGCACTATGCAGTACAGCTGTCTGCCCATACCTTATTTCCAGAATAGTTTTGTATATTTTGTATATTAGTTTTCTATATTGTTTCATACCATGAAAATTATGCAAATTTAACTTGTCTGCTAGTAAACCAAAACAATAAAAACAGATTTAAAAAAAAAGTGTGATACTGTATATATTGAGATAAAATTAGGGAAATGTATTAAACTTTTTTTTAAGCTTCCTTATGCACTGTGTCAAAAATTTTCATGTAACAAAATTAAAAAAAAAACGTATATCCACTTCTGAAAAAAAAGAACAAAACTTTATGATATCCCCATTTAGAATTATATGTCCCATGTACATGGGAAAGTTCAATTGCTGTTCCTTTTTCCTTCCCTTCAGAGGGAATCTTACATCAGAACAGATGAAGGGCTACATGACCAATGGGACAGGGGATACAAGGTAGGACAGGGTTAAGACATAGTTTGTTAGAAGGGCGGTCACCTACCGTTATTGGCTAGATTAGGGAGAGTAGGTGGAGCTGCTGGGGGGGTATAATGGAAGGATATCCAAAGAACACCAAATCCCTTGGAGCAGCGGACATGAAGGAATCTTCCCGCCCTTCCGCCCTGCAGTTGTTTGTTTTCATTTGACTCTAGGGCCTTTGGCGGTTGGGGTCTTTGGAGGAGTTAACATTTTTGGAACAGTTCATAGTACTATCTAGTACCCATCTAAGGTATCCTCTGTTGGATCTCCGTTAATGGGGTATTATCTGGGAAGTGGTAACAAGTAGGTATCTGCAGAAAAGTGGGTTTGACCCTGAGCCGGTGTTTTGCGGCAGGGGATCATTAAGTAGTAATGCAGATACACAACCTGATGTTGGTTCTCAAATGCCTCCCAAGACCAGCAACCTGTATGTTATGGTTACTGGTTTATTAGTCTGTTTTAAGGAATGTTATCTTTGTTTATTTGTTAATAAATGGCCAAGCTGGACAATTTTCTCCAGATTGGGTCCTTGGTCATTTGTTTATTAGTATAAGTTGGGGGAAGGGTATCTATGGTGACGTTTAAATGACTTTGAGATATACGGGGTACCCTAGTCATGCAAGGTCTTTTCTCCTCAGCTGCAATGGAAAAGAGAAAGAAATGCAGATTAGTTGTTTTCAGTGAGTTGAGGAGCTCCTCCTGCCTTTTTCTGATCAGTCCAATATTTCAGTAGATATTGGAGAGTTAAGGGGAAACTATAAAGGGACAATTTAGAGATATGAATGGAGGTGCGTTTTTTTTATAGCATTAGGTGTTCCCTTTGTACTTTGATATGCATTTTGACATGTGTTTTTAATGCACTTTTCAATTTAGAATTTGGAGCGGTGAGGGTTAACAGTCATTGACCAAAGCTTGTTAGTACCGGTTTTCAACACATCAAAAGCCATACTATATGAATTCTAATGCACTGCCATTGACTTTTATGGGCCCCCCCAATGTACATTAATGCAGAAAAAATAGTACATGTTATAATTTTAAAATCATGCTTCACTGCAGCGCTGAGATTTATTTATTTCAGGTACTTATATAGCACCGTTTTCATATATATTGTACAGTCACATCAGTCCCTAACCCTCAAGGGGCGTACAATCTAAGGTATTAGATGGTTACAAACGCTATCTTAATTGTGGGGAAACATGACACATGCATTTTTGCAAGTAAGAACGTGCACATTGTAATTTTTCCTTGAGAAATTAGAAGTCCCCACCATACTATAAATCTTGCCCAGATTAGAGCATCGGGTATATATACAGGTAAGTTCTTTCACCCATATTTTTCACTTACGCCTTTGGTTGTGGTTGGGGATGCACAAGCGTGGGCCATCAGGCATATGAGTGTGCATGTATTTCTACATATATCCGTTATGTGTGTGCGTGGGAGTGTGTATACCAATCTATCTGTCTATATTCTCTCCCAATATAAAAAGATTGTAACGTAATCAGGCATTTCTGACCCTGTAGACTTCAATGGGAGCACCTGCAAACACACACGTTTGTTCGCACATTTTTACACTTAAAAACACCTCTTCTCTAGAACTGCTATCCTCCCTTTGCCCAGCCCTGAAAATTAATGCCTGAAACTTGGTACATGTACAAAAACTGCACAAAACTTGTAAAATGCCTTATAAAATGTCCCCCAAAAGCTTCAAGATCACCAGGAATACACTGCTCATGCTCTGCTTAGCTGAATGCAGGCTAATGCAATACACCTGAGCACACATTTTCAATTATTTTCAGTTATTTCAAATGATATGTGAAAGTAGGTAGGTGGTCTTTTTCCTGTTCCTTGGGGGCCCCCTCAAGATACCAACGGTCACACCTGGACACAGCTATGAGATCTCGGAAAGTGAATGCACTCAAGTCACCTCAGTTGCGATTGCAAACACTTCAGTTTTATTGGCATAACATCAGGGTTTTTATACTGTAGTCTTTGGGCAAACACACCTTCAGACCATCCAATCAGATACATGTACATTTTTTTACCTTAACTCAACAATTATTTGTATGAAGTTTGCATTTTCACTCTTCTGCTTTATCTATCATACCATATCTGGTCTATCGCCCAGACCATGGCTGTATTCTGACCCAACACCCAAGTTGTGGTTAAAACTTTTCAGAAGTGAGAGTAAACCTTATCTGTTTTTTTGTAAAGTTTGCAAAAACACTGATTTCTACATGAAGCTGGCATAGACAGTTTTGTTAGTGTGTACATATCTCATATATGTATGTTAAACTAGCATCTTGTATTAGTATATACAAAATGGATTCAGTTATATTCCATTTAATCCTTTCAATATGTATTGTGGAAAGCCAGCCTGGGGCAGGTTTAAGAGGGGGCTATTTGTAGAGGGCAGGTACTTTCCTTTCAGATCTGTTTATTAGCCAGCTTGTCAGAGAGGTTGGTTGATGGCAGCTTTGCTGTCTCCAGTGAAGGGATCTGAATTCAACCTGGAAGTCTCCATAGTCTGACTTTTACCTGCTGGGTGAGCTTGCCTCTATGGGGACTTTGAAACACTGTGGGTGCTGTGGCTGGAACGCTGAAAGTTATTCACATAGTGGGAAGATTTACCTGTCCTGTTTGAGCTAAATCTGAAGACAAAGCCTGTCACTTTTCTGTTTGCTGATAAATAAAGCAGGTTTTAAGTTTACTGAACTGTCTGCCAAGAGCCTGTTTAACTCTCTGATCCTGATGGTATGTATATTCAAGCTATGTAAAAATTATTCCTAGCAGATAGACTTTTATTGCACAAGAGACTCTGTCATTCTCTTCTGCCTTGAAAGTTTCTTTTTTTCCTTTGAGCAATTTTATTTGGATTTTACACTGGGCTGGGCAGCTCCTGTTATTCCAGCATGCCGTGGATGCCAGAACTAGTAACTAGCATGTACATGTACAAGAGTTACAATGTATCATCCCAGGCTGAACCCAGAAGAAGAGAGAACAGTGCAGTATTGTTGAGGAAGAGTGAGCATGAGACACAAGTGCAGGCCTGGGAAAGTGTTGTGCTACCTCTGATTTGGCCTCCAGAGAAGATATGTGTAGCCGGGTGCTGCCCACTGGCTGTGCATTCTGTGCCAGCTCTTCTCTCCCCCTCACTGCTGTTTTGCTGCTGGGAGAACAGGCTGTGCTCCTGTGCTTATGCTCCCCCTCCTGCCACTGTACAGAGCTGTTGATCACAGCTTCTCTCATGTTACCTGCAGCGGAGAGCTGGAGGCTGCATGGGGCTGGATGGAGGGCTCTTTGCTTTACTCCATGCTGTTCAGGTAGATCTCAACTTCGGAAATGTTGTCTACCCCTGGTACAGAAGATTGGAGTGGTACATTTGGTAAGTATGCTGGCTAATTTTACATTACTGTATCATTTGGGATCTTTAACTCTTAATGAGAGCTTGATAGAAATTGGCCAGCAGCATGAGAGTTGTGCATTGGTGAGAACAAGGACAGCTATAGAGAACTATTTGCCAAATGACATTAGCCAGCAAAATGGAGTCTATTACCAGTTGATGTAAAAAGCGTATGTCTCTGCTAAGTCTACATGAAAATAGCCTACTTGTCAAACTGAAATTAATCAGATTAGGATGCTGCCACTGCAAGCCAAGCTAATTGTAAAAGAAAAAAAAAACTATTTCACAGCCAAATATTCACTGCCAGTGTATGCTGTCCCTGAGATTGTAAAAATCATTCTGTTCCATAATATCACATACAGTGTTAAGTCACCTATCATGCATGAGTAAAGGATTTTTGTATTGTCTGCTGCTCTTGAATGTGCATAATAAGACATTTTTGAACGAGAGTCACCTAAACTTTGGTGAATCGAACTCGGGCACATTTGATTATCACTAGCCAAAATCTTTTTTCTCATGGTTAGAGCAGGTGAAGTATTAGAACCTCAGGTACTGTCATGAACAGGGATACAGGGTAGAGGGATGAAGGAAGCAGATCCATACACAAGGTATCACTGTTCATCTTGTTACCAGCATGCTGGCAAACAGTGGCATGTAGAGGGTGGAGCCACGGGTGCGACGGCCCTGGGCATCCATGGGGGGGAAGGCAGAACAGACTGCCACTGGGAAGCCTTTACGCCATTCTGCCACAGCTACTCCCTGGAGACTGGACTCTAGCAGCCGGCTGCTGGACGACCCGCCATCTGAAACACTGACATCAAAATACGAAGAATCAAAACGTATAAACATGGCAAGTCTCTGCCTGGAAATCATAGACACTTAGAAACAGGCCAGGACTGGCCATAGCGCACGACAGGAATTTGCTGCCTGGCAGTATGTCCTAAGAAAAGCAGTCTGTTGATAACTGGGCCACACAGTGGGAGGTAAGCAGCGACTGCGGACAGGGCTAAACCACGGCCGCTGCTCACCTCCCTCTCTGAGGCCATGCCTAAAGCAGGGAATGTAGAAGAAGGTAGGAGAGATGTCTCCCGTGACACACAGGAAGTGCTTGCAGGGGACACACACCTCCTGGGCCGGCCACTGGACAACAGTGGCCTCTCTCTTTCCTAACACCAGCCGGCACACCGTGACAGCTGCACAGGAGTAGAGAGGGCTGTCACACATTGAACCCAACACCTATCCAGTGTTACAGCCAAACAGTCCAGCTCTGTAGCAGTGATGCGGGGGTGGGTTGGGATGTCCCTTTGCTGGATTGGGCTGTCCCTTTGCTGGATTGGGATGTCTCTTTGCTTGATTAGGCTGTCTCTTTACTATATGGGGAAGTCTCTTTGTTGGATTGCACTGTCTTTTTGCTATAAGGGAATGTTTCTTTGCTGAATTGTGATGTCTTTTTGGTGGATCGGGCTATCGCTTTGCTATATGGGGATGTCTCTTTGCTGGACTGGGATGACTCTTTGCAGGACTGGCCTATCTTTTTGCTGGATTGGGCTGTCTCTTTGCTTTATAGGGATGTCTTTTTGCTGGAATGGGATGTTTCTCTGCTGAATTGGGCCATCTCTTTGCTGAATATGTGGAGATGTCTCTTTGCTGAATATATGGGATGTCTCTTTGCTTCTTTTTGGCCAAAATATACTGTATCCTATACTATATCCTTACTGGTAAATCTTGAAAGCACTGATGGCTTGGAAAACAGTTTTTTCATTTTCATATATTAAATTGTAAGAGTGTTAAAATAAAAGTGGGTGCACTGAAAGACTCAGTGGGATGGCCAGTGGGTGGGCCCTGGGAATGTTGGTAGTCAGGCCAGGGAGGGGCGCAGGCCTAAAGTTGTGTACGGGGCCCCAAAATTTCTGATGGCTGTCCTGTGTGTCTCCTCTCCCGGGTCTCCCGCCCCACCAACAATGTCATCCTCTCAGCAGAGCAGAGGGTGGGAGGAGCTGGAGATCTGCACAGAGAGTGGGAGTCTTTTCATATTACCATGTCAGTAATCACCCACTTGTTAATATAATCCAGATCTGCAGCTCCTCCCGCCCCCTGCTCTGCTAATAGGATGACGTCGGCAGGGAGGGAGACCCTGGAAAGGACACATGGGCTGAATGCCTCTGCCCTGCCGAAGGTAGGACTGTGCAGGGGAGGCAGAGAGTAAAAGGGGGTACTGTGATTGGAGAGAAAAAGATGGGGGGAGCCTTAATGGGACACTTGGATGGGTGGCTGTGATTGCTAGGGGCACTGTGATATAAGGGGGACTGCACTGTAAAGGGGCACTGTAATTAATACAGTGCCCCCTTATAGTGCAGTCCCCTTTATGTCACAGTACCCCTTTACATTACAGCATGGAGGACTGAGTCGATGAATATCTGCCGCCCCATCCCTCCCCCCAGGCCTATTTTTTGTCCCAGTCCAGGCCTGCTTGGCAATGTGGGCTAGAAATGAAAGTGATGAAAGTGCGGCCATGAACTGTATCAGGTCTTGCTGAGATCAGCAGATGAAGAACAAGACCATCATTATCACAATGAGCAAGGGCAAAACCTATAAACCATGTCCCAGGTTGTGTCCCGGAAATCAGAACTGCAGGGACAACTTACTGTTCTGTTGCTGCCATTGCTGCCAACATGATACTCAGGACTGGAATCTCCTCCCTCATAAGTTTTTGGTGCTCTCAAGCAGGACCACAGAAACAACCAGAGATGGGGCACTTTCATTGCTGGTCACTGCTGCTTGTGTGGGCAGAATGGGGATACTTTGCTTGGCTTTGGAGATCCTGCCCACCTGGAAGGGAATGGTTTGAGCTGAGTTGTTCTGAGAAGTGTGTGCAGAGATAAGCTGCCGGCTTTTCCCCTGTCCACTGACCTGTTGACCCCTGTACTCTGCCCTGATGACCAGTGTACCCTACCTTAGTGACTCCTGTACTGTACCATGCTATCCACCCCCGTACTTTGCCATTCTGTCCCACTGTACTTCACCCTGCTGACCCCCAGTCCTCTGCCCTAATGACCCCTGTCAACTGACCTTCTAACCCCTGTACTCAGCCCTGCTGAACCTTGTACCCTGCCTTAGTGACTGCTGTGCTTTGCCCTGCTTACCATCTGCACTTCACCTTGCTGACCCTCAATCCTTTACCTTGGTGACCTCTGCCCTACTGCCCCCCTTTCCTCTGCCCTTTTGACCCCTGTCCATCACCTCTACCATACTGAACCCATGTCTTCTGTCATGTTGATGCCTGTCCTCTGCCCTGCTATCCCCTGTACACTGCTCTACATTCTACTGACACCTGCACACTACTCTACAGACTACTGACCTCTGTACATTGCAATACATCTTACTGACCTCTGTACACTCCCCTACATACTACTGACCTCTGTACACTCCCCTACATACTACTGACCCCTGGACACTGCCCTACATACTACTGACCTCTGTACATTACCCTACCAACTACTGACCTCTGTACACTGCCCTATCTACTAATGACCACTGCTCTACGTACTATGCTCTACAAACTACTGACCCAAGGACACTGTTATACATACTGCTGGCTCCTGCTCTACTCACTCCAGACCTCTGGACATTGCCGTACATATTGCTTACACTGGACAGAATTTAGAGCAGACAGCAAGGCCAGTTAAGCTGTAAACTAGTCACGCAAGTCAGCCTGCAGTACTAGATGTTATACTTTTATGATCAACTCCAGCATCAGACTTGTGGAGTGAGCAATTACGTCCCAGACATAAAAGAAATACACATTAGTCATTCTTTACTGAAATTTTGCATTTCATAAACCATTGCGCTAATATTGTGTGACATAAAAAATTCGAACTACCATTATTTTATTATCTAAGGTGTCTGCTTTCAGAAAAATATTTTTAGCGATTTTAACTAATCTTCAGCACTAAAATTATTTTTTCAAACATGTATGCAAAGAAAAACACAAAAACAGCTCTAGCAGTGACAGGGTTAAACTCCACACCCAAGCTTCAATAAGGTAAAAAAACCTTTTATGTGCAGCTCCCATCTCCTTCCCCATAAATACTTACCTGAGCCTGATCCAGTGCTGTGCCCAAAAGCTGTAGCTCTTCCCTTTCTCTCCCTCCTCACTGGACTTGGTGAGAGTGGTGGGAGCCATTGGCTCCTATTGCTGTCAATCAAATCCAGTGACGAGGGAGTTGGGGGGGGGAGGGGTCTTTGTGCTGCCCTGTGTGTGTGCTGCCATAGCAAGCAGCTTGTTATGGGGCACTTAGAAGGTAGGAGGAGCCAGGAGCACATACGGAAGAGGAACATCATGGCTGCTCTACAAAACCATTGCACAGAGCAGGTAAATATAACATGTTTGTTATTTAAAAAAAACCTTTAGAATCACTTAAGGTATAAGTTCACCTTTTGTAACATGTTACATGTTACACCCATAGTCAGGGTATAACATGTTACTGTTGCAGCAGCCCACGCACCCCCAGATCTCCCCGTGTAACAGCAATCCAGGAATCCGCTCCTCGCTATCACAATTGTAAAAAAAAGTAACAGAGCGAGGCTCCGCCCACCCGGCTGCATCATTGATTCACAGAGGTCTGTGAATGGGAGAACTACAATTACCGACAGCCTTTGCAGCTGTCAACTTGTAGTTATCAATTAACTACCAGAGAGCTGATGAGCACTCTAGGTAGTTCATTCAAGCTTCCTGTCATTGTGTAGCTGCCTGCCCATACGAGGTACGAGCAAACAGCTTACCCTGACAGTCTGAAGGAGCCTCACATTGCACCTGTGATCTGCTGATCGCAGGATGCAATGCTTTGCAGACTTCTAGTAAAAAAAAAAAAAAAAAAGCAAATTTTTTTTTTTACCTAATCAAAAAAATATGAAAGTGAGCGCTAGATAAAAAACTGCTATGCGCCAATAAGTACCAAAGGACTCTGCAAAGAACATATGAGAAGGGGCGCAGCGCTAAAATACAATATAGCTAATATACATGTATATATAGCAAACAGAGTAAGTGATATAAATGTGCCAAGAACTGTGCATAAAAGCAATATAGGTCCTTAAGTGATAGATGGTGACTCAAAAACGTGCGTCTTCCGGTGATCAAATTAATTGAATCATGCACTCACCAGATGCATAATTCAAATATGCATATAGATGATATCCCGATATCCAAGCGGAGTTATCTCAAAACCGGATAAGGTCATCGTCTGGGTACATCAGTCCGTCCAGGTTTCTCCTTATGGATCGTGTGTTTCCACACTAAAACACCTCTCAGCTGTCACCTAGGTGGCTCTGCAAGTGATGGACTCAGCAGGGTCCCAAGAAAGAAAGCCAGGATGGTGTGATATCGTTTTAAATAAAAATTTAATGATCCAAAACATAAACAAGGACTGCATATACAAAACTGACCATAAAGGTGTCCTTAGGATAAGGATAAGAGCAGCATACCCCAGACATCACGCCACCGCATGGAGCGGTGGCCATCTTTGTACACCTTTATGGTCAGTTTTGTATATGCAGTCCTTGTTTTTGTTTTGGATTATTAAATTTTTATTTAAAACGATATCACACCATCCTGGCTTTCTTTCTTGGGACCCTGCTGAGTCCATCACTTGCAGAGCCACCTAGGAGACAGCTGAGAGGTGTTTTAGTGTGGAAACACACGATCCATAAGGAGAAACCTGGACGGACTGATGTACCCAGACGATGACCTTATCCGGTTTTGAGATAACTCCGCTTGGATATCGGGATATCATCTATATGCATATTTGAATTATGCATCTGGTGAGTGCATGATTCAATTAATTTGATCACCGGAAGACGCACGTTTTTGAGTCACCATCTATCACTTAAGGACCTATATTGCTTTTATGCACAGTTCTTGGCACATTTATATCACTTACTCTGTTTGCTATATATACATGTATATTAGCTATATTGTATTTTAGCGCTGCGCCCCTTCTCATATATTTTTTTTTTACCTGCAAAAACATGTGCATTCAGTGTTATTCATATATATATATTTTTTTTACAAAGGTGATCTTATCCTTTAATGCTATCTAAATTTATTTGGCTGGGTGGTACACCAAGCACAAGCTGATCTGTAATCTGTACTCATATGGTCTTCCTCTAAACTCAGCATTGCTTTTGTTTCTTCCCTTTTCCAGTAGGTGTCACTGGTACCTCTGGCATGACAAGTGGTAGAATAGATGTTAAAGCGGAGTTCCACCTGAAAAATAAAAGTCAGCAGCTACAAAAACTTCCGCTTCCGATCACCTAGGTCAGTGGTGGGCAACCTTTTTTTTCAACTGAGCCAAATCTCACCAAAACCACGATTGAAATTTATTTTGAGAGCCACATTTTTAAAACTGAAAATACATCCCCCATATAGTAATTCATCCCCCATATAGTAATTCATCCCCTATAGTAATTCATCCCCCATATAGTAATTCATCCCCCATAGTAATTCATCCCCCATATAGTAATTCATCCCCCATAGTAATTCATCCCCCATATAGTAATTCATCCCCCATAGTAATTCATCCCCCATAGTAATTCATCCCCCATATAGTAATTCATCCCCCATATAGTAATTCATCCCCCATAGTAATTCATCCCCCATATAGTAATTCATCCCCCATAGAAATTCATCCCCCCTATAGTAATTCATTCCCCATATTGTGTCAATTCACTTACATTTGCTCCGCGCGTTCCTCTCGCCGTGTTCCCGCGCCGTTCCGGTCTTCAGGGCGGACTGTGAGAGGAGAGGAGTTCGTCACGCTGCCCCGCCTACATCCTGACAGCCAATGTTTGCCACGCTCCGCGGGATTAAAAGGTCCGCCGGGCCGTATACGGCCCGCGGGCCGTAGTTTGCCCATTGCTGGGCTAGCTGCAGAGTCCTGACTTTTGGGGCGGCCGCCCGAGAAGAGGGAGGGGAGCGGGCGCCCGGCACACAGAAGAGCCGCATTAAAATGTGTAAAGAGCCGCATGTGGCTCGCGAGGTGACCTAGGTGATCGGCAGCGGAAGTGGGAGCGGGTACCTGTCAAATTCAGGTACCCCCTGCTCCCCAAAGGTGCCAATCCGTAATGGGGAGCGGGGGACAAAGGCTTAAAGTGGAACTTCTCCTTTTGGGTGGTGCTCCGCTTTAAGCCTGCTAGGCCATCTCCCCAAAACTCAACCTACACAATCATAGTTGCCAACTTTTCAAAAGAATTTTGGGACACCTTTTTTTATGTGCATCTAGCAAGCCATTGAGAATCTATTTAATTGGTTAATATCATTAAACCAATGCCATACTTTAAGGTCACCTACTGTATATAAGAGAGCTGTAGTCACCCCAAAAAAGATGTTTTGTCTGTAGCAAACATGAAGTTAGCTGTGACACCTGCTTTTTTTTGTCCCTCCTGTCCTGGCCAACCTGAGACCATAAAATCAGTTTGCAAAAATTTACAGTTTTTTAAGTTACAAAAAAGTTACAAAAGTAAAAAATAACAAGAAAACAAAAGATAAAAAAATAAAAAAAACATAATAAAAGAAAAAAGCCAGAAATAGTTGTCATTTTATTGAGTTAATGTTCTGTTGTTACTATGTTTTAATGTTAACGGTTGTTGTTTTCTTTGCAGGAATGCCATTCACTTGCAGCATGGATCTGTTTATTCTGACAGCAACAGGGTGTGCTCTGTGCATGCAGCGCTGCTGGATGAGATTTCTCATCTGCAGTTGAAAAAAAAGGCCTCGTCTTCAGTGGTTAGAGGAGTGGGTGATGTGTGGGAGAAGCTTCTAATGTTGGGCATAAAATGCCAGGATAGCACAACCCCCCCCAAATAACCCCTTTTTGGAAAGTAGACACTCCATACAATTTGCTGAGAGGCATGTTGAGACAATGGAAGAATTTATTTTTTTCCACACATTTTTGGAAAATGAAAAAAAAATTTTTTTTTACACAAAGTTGTCACTTAAATGATATATTGCTCACACATGCCATTGGTATATGGAATTGCACCCCAAAATACATTCTTCTATTTTTCCCGAGTATGAGGATACCACATGCAGGCCCCCAAAATCCAATAAGCATCTTCAGGCTTTTAAAGGGCTTTATTTCCTCATTATACTTCTTGACTATCTATCACTGGTTCAAAGGCCCGAAAATGCCAGAATAGCACAACCCCCCCCTTCCCCAAATGACCCATTTTTGGAAAATAGGCACTGAATTGTATTTGCTATGAGGCATGGTGAGCATTTTGCAGATCTCATTTGTTGCCACACATTTTTGGAAAATGTATTTTTCTTTTCTTTTTTTCTTTTTCAAAACCTAGTGACAAATATCTGCAAAATACTCCCCCATGCCTCTTATTAACTTCCTTGTCTATGTAGCACCCCTCTAGAAAGCTAGGGGGAGCTAGTTACATTTTTTTTTAATTATAGAGGCTGAGAAGCAGCCTGGGGCAAATAGTTAGCAGGGTCAAAATTGGGTCAGGGATGAGAGGCTCTGCAAATCAGTTCCTTGATACCTCCCCCTGCTCTAGAATCTTGGAGACGATTCTAGAAGCAGTGGGTGGGGGTGAGAAGGAGTTGGCCTGCACACTCAGAGGACATTGACCAATCCCTATGCAGGAGGTTTGGCATGGGGCAGCTTTTAAATGTGATTGAGCCTGCTCAGCAGCAGGAGAGTTTGAGTTGAAAATGTGAGGAAGGCTGAGATGCAGGAGTTTGGGAGGGGGCCCAGTAAGAAGAGGCTACCTAAAGGACGGGACAAGGAAAGGAGGATCACTCAGCCTCATCGGTTCCCTGGAGGAAAGACCCTCTGTGGAGCCTGTGAAGGAACCAGACTAGCAGAAGGCCTGAAGGCAGCCACCAACCTAACAAGCTCACAGGCAAGCACTGAGTGAGTAAACCTACATCTCCTGGACCAGTTAAGGGGAAAAGAGCATTCTAGTGGGAAACCTGACAAGCTCCTTACCCAGGACTGTTTAACTTTAAGTGGCAGACACTGGATCCCCTTGCCCAGGGATTCCTCCAGACAGCTGGGTAAAGAAGAGGATTTATCTGGAGTCTGGGGTGATACACCAGGAGAGGCTGGAGAGCTCTCCTAGAAAAGAATTTCCTATTCTGGACTTGTATATAGTTGCCAGGAAGTTGACCTCAGTTTACTGTTCTTTGGGCATCCCATACAGCCCTTACCCCATCCAAGTTAGAAACCCTGAATAAAATGTAAAAAAACAAAGCTCAAGGGCTGTTTACTGTCTCTGGAGTGCAAGTCTTTGAAAATACGTGTTGCCTGGCTATATAGGACAATAGGGGAACCCAAATCTAAGGTGGTAGTGTTACATCTACTTTCCAAAAAGGGGTCATTTTGGGGGAGGTTTGTGCTATCCTGCAATCTCAGAGCCTCTGAAACTGTGATAGGTAGTGAGGAAGTGAAATTAGGAAATTATGCACCTTCAAGCTTTCAAAGAGGTCGTTGGATTTCGGGCTCCTGTATGTGGCTAGGCTCCCAAAATGTCTCACACATGTGGTATCCCCATATATACATATACCCATGGCATGTGTGAGCAATATAACAATTAAATGACAACTTTGTGTAAAAAAAGAAAATTGTCATCTTCCAAAAACTGATGGAAAAAAAAAATCTTCCATGGATTCAATATGCATCTCAGCAAATAACTTAGGGTGTCTACTTCCCAAAAAGGGGTCATTTGGGGGTGTTTGTACTATCCTGGCATTTTAGCACCTCAAAAAATTAAAAAGAAAGTAAAAGCTGCGTAAATTTCAGTATCTACTCCATAGTTTGTAGATGCTATAACTTTCACACAAACCTATTAATATACACTTATTGGGTTTTTTTTTTTACCAGAAACATGTAACAGAATACATTTTGGCCTAAATTTATGATGAAATTTTAGTTTATTGGTTATTTTTTAGAACAGAAAGTAGGAATACTGTTTTTTACCAAATTTTCAGTCTTTTTTTCTTTTATTTTGCAGAAAATAAAAAAAAACCCAGTGGTGATCACTAAAAGAAAGCTCTATTTGTGTGAAGAAAAAAAAAGACAATATTTTGTTTGGGTACAGTGTTACAAGATAATTACCGCTAAAGTAGTGCAATGCCAAATAGCAAAAAATGGTCTGGTCATGAAGGGGGGTAAATCTTCCGGAGGTCAAGTGGTTAATTGGTTTGCATGAAATTATAGCATCTACAAACTATGGTGTATATATACTGGAATTTTTAATTATTTATTTTTTGAAACTAGTAATGGTGGCAATCAGTGACTTATAGCGGGCAACTGTGTGCTGTTATTACGAAACAATCTTGTTTTTTTCCCTGCTTTGTTAGAGGGGCGATAGCTGTTAACTTCCCCCTCCTCTGCAGCACATACTTATCATTTCATCTGTTTCTCACCACTTCATTTGGCTACAGCGAATGAAGAGAAATTTCTAGTATTTCCAGGTATGGAAGAGCACGTGATTCATGCTCTTTTCTCCCAGGTCACAGTGTTGGTCTTTGTTGATTGGCCCAGTGGTATCGCCTGATAGCAAAGAGAGTTCTCAGCCCTGTGTAAGCTTCAAGGCATGACTTGGAGTTTACACATGGATTTCTTTTTTCATTCTTGGGGGTTGAACTGATCAGCAGGAGAATGAAAGAAAGTTGAATACTTGCTGCTTGAACACAACTTAGTTCCTTATTCCAAATAAAAATTATTTTTAAACTCGTGGTCAAGTCCTTCCCTTTTTTAGCATCAAATTTTACTTTGCAGCACTATGTGAGAAGTGGTTTTACACTGTAAACATGCACATTTGTTACAATGGATGTCTAAAAGTATGGAAATGCCCCAAAAAGAACCACTGAACACCAAAAATCACTCATCTTACAATGTTCAACCCAGTCTGATAAAGTGTACAGCATAAATCAAAACACCACCTAGACCCACAGGACTACAGTTGCCCTGTTTACATCGTTTCAGCAGTTCCATGTATGTTCCTCCACCAGTGAGGATTTAACCCTGGAAGGAGATTACCTTGTTTCTAATAAAGCATACATTTCTCAGTACTACATTATGGTCTTTTGCAATGTGGCTCCCCCTCCCTTCTTGTTTTGTCTAAAAGTACGGAACTGGTTAGATGAAAGCCCTTAAAAAAGTACCGGTATATCAGTCTATGAAGAGAAGAGGAACCTCATACTACTCTGTACTAGACAAACCTTATATTGCAGACCTGTTTTTAACAAGGTTAGTAGAAACCTTTGTGGTTTATCTTTCCTTTTTGACAATTTATATATCTTTTCAGTAAGCAAGCAGTACTTCTTTTATTGGCTAGTAGCATAAATTTAAGAGTAGAAATTTAAGATACTTTTTTTAAATGGAGGTAATTTTACATTGAAAATGGAAATTGACTTTGTTGAGGCAAATTAAAAAATATTTATTTAACTGCACAAATCTGCTTTTTAAATCATAGGCATTAAGGATGTTAAACTCTTCAAGGAATGCAAGTGGCTGTCAGCCTCAATCCATTAACCCCTTCATACCAATCTTTTTGAGCTTCATCTTTTTTGTTGGCTTTGTTTTGAACTGTATCAGTTTATGGATATTCTGGTTTAAGGTAAAACATTGGAACTCAACAGTGGTTCTCCAGTTCAACTTGGCCATCTCTGATGCCATTATCACCCCAGCAGCTCCTCTGATCATCATCTACTCCCTCACTGACCACTGGACCTTTGGATTGTTCTTCTGCCAGTTCAAGGTCTTCTTGCTCAGCACTCACATGTATGGAAGCATCTACTTCCTCACCATAATCAGCATCCACCGATATTTCTCTGTTGCTCACAACATCAAAAGACCAGCGTTTACCAGAAAGCCGTTCATCACAAAACTTTGCCTCATCATCTGGGGTTGTCTACTCTGTCAAGGTATTCCATTTTTCTTTCTCCTGAAAACCTCTGAAGTCCACAGGGTTACAAAATGTCTCAGCATCCACCAAACTGAACAAGCAGTTTTATTTTTTGTTTGGAATGTGGTCATCCTTTTCTCTGGTCTCCTCATTCCTTTCTCTATAACTTTGGTTTGCTACACTCTACTGAGTCGACACATCCTCAAAGTTAACCCAATGAACACTCTCAGCAAAGTCATGGTGTCCAAGTCAGTGCAAACCATCTTCATTTCCCTGATAATATTCATTATTTGCTACATCCCTGTCCATATCACCAGGACCATGGGTGTCACCATTACATTGTACTTCCCAACTTCATGTTCTTTGCTAGAAAACATTGAGATTGCCTATTATATCACTTGGATGATGTCAGGAACAAATTGTTGCATGGATCCCATATTGTACTGTTATGCATCTGACAGATTTAAATACACATTCACAAGTTGGTGTACTTTTCTGCAACGACAAGCACAAGATGAGAGGAAAATCACAGACTATGCTCAACGTAGCCCAGTTGAGGCATCTACGGATATTCACTGTCATAGCTCTCCTGCAACTATCAACAGCATAGAAACTGTGTCAGGGTCAGCTGAACTATAAATATTGGTACAGATTTGAAGGCTATATTTAGGGATGGGGACAATTAAGTTTGAGGTAGAAACAATTAGATTAATAATTTACTAGTATCTTGTATGTTGTATGAACCTGAAAACATATGTGCGATAAGCCTTAGATGGAAGCTGCCATTTTGTGATATTTCGGTGTACTAGTTCAAGGACAGTGGCATTACTTGTAGGTTTGCAGCAAGGCTGGCCAGGTCCAAAGGAAAGATATACCCATGTAGGGTCCAATTTAAAGCAACTACATACAGGCAAGGGAGGGGACCTGGTTTTTTTTTGCTGCAAGTACAGTTTAGCTTACAGGTCTCATCTGTCCTGGGATGGGACAGTGAAAGAGGAAGTAGCACACTGATGAGCATATCTTTCTGTCACTCTGCTTTCTCTTTCTGTTAGTATGCTGCTTGCTCTGCATCACACCTGATTGGCTCATTGTGCTGCTTATCCCTCCCCCCGCTCTGAGCTTTGCTATACAGTTGACTGCAGGAGGCTGATGCCAAATCATATGCAGGTGCCTACAATGTTTTCATTTAAAAGTAAAATTAATGTTGTATAAATGAATATAAATCTGCATTAATCTGTACCTTTTATAGTTGCCTGGAGCTCAGCTTTAAAATGCTTGCATCTTTCCACAGTGAGATCTTTCATTTCCAGAGTGATTTAAGCTCATCAATTAGTATCATTGTTTCTTTAAGGTAAACCAGTTCTATGGCCATTTAGGATGTCGCACATTCACCGGGTTGTAAGAACCCTGTAGACCATGTATTGTCCACCTGCTTCCCAGCTACCCTGGTCACCTTCAAAATCATAATGGTAACCCAGTTCCTCCAGGTATTGGAGAGCATGTGACTCCCTTCCATGCCTCCCACTATGCAGCACTGGGCATTTAACCAGTCGCCAGGCCTGAGAACTGTCACATGGGGTAGGAGAGGGTCTTTAGCACTCTATAAGCTTTGACCTAGAACAAACCTTGTGGGCAAGCAGGGCAACTGGTTAGTAAAAGCATCTGAATGACTTCTATCCAGCACAGCTGTTATTTCACTAGACGTTGTATATATCTGAAATTACAATGCAATGAGATACCATCATAATGTAAACGTTTCCTAAAATGTAATCTAATTTTTATGGTATCTTCATACTTCTGTTAAAGCCTTTTGTTATATATTAACCATTCCTACTCCTCAGAGGGCATCATGAACTGGACTGCAACATCTTCTGCTATGCCATGGCAAAAAAGGTAAAAGTGTACGTTGCTGCCTACTTCCGGGTTTAGGGCGCATGTGTGCAGGGCCGGTGCAAGGATGTTTGTCTACACAACAGGCAAAGATGCATTTTGCTGCCCCCTCCATCATCTTCCTACCACTTTCTCCCCTCAACCACATCCCATCACTGGTACCTCCTGCACATTGCACCCATAATGTGATGGGATGCAGCCTGAAGGACGTCACACATCATTGAACTGACCTGAACAGCTGGAAGGTGAGGCAAACTAAAACTTCCAATGACTGGGATTCCCCATAAGCAAATTCCCAGATCACACCTCCCCAGATACCCCTCACTCCGATGACACCCCCCAGATACACCCCTACCATGGTCACACCTCCCCAGGTAACCTCACACCGATTACAATCAAAAATTCCTCCACACTGATCACACCCCCCCCACCTTGATCACCCCCCCCACCCTGATCACACCCAACAGATACCCCCTACCCTGATCACAACCACCAGAAACCCCCATCCTGATCACACTGATCACACCTCCCCAGATACCCCCACCTTGATCACACCAACCAGAAACCCCCCCGTCCTGATCACACCTCCCCAGATACCCCCTCCACTATGATTATACCCCCCAGATGCCCCCCTACCCTGGTCACACCTCTCCAGATACCCCCACCCTGATTACACCCTCAGATACCCCCCCACCCTGATCACACCACCCCAAACTGATCACTCCCACCAGATACCCCCTCCCCCACCCACCCTGATCACACCTCCACAGATACCCCTGATCACACATCCCCACATACCTCTCCCCTAACACACCCCTCAGATACCCCCCTCCCCCATCACACGGCACTCCTTGGGTTTACTAATCCCTCAGATCTCACCAGTCCTGGGGCTCCTTCTTCAGATGATGTCAGTGGAGGAATTTGCAGCACACCAGTGTCAAGTGGATTAGCTGTCGCCAGGGCAGGCATGAGAAGTTCTCCACCTGGGTCTCTGGTAAAGGCGGCAGCTGCAGCAAACAGCGGGTAACTTCCTCCACCCTGACCTCCTCCACTGGCACCCCTGTCCTGACTCCTCCTGCACAGCCAGGGACACACCTACATCCTGTCTGACAGTCCCGCCCCCTCCCTGCACACATGGGGATCCACCCACCTCTCTGCCTCAATGGCTCTGCTCTGACAGCGGTACACACTCATCGCCCCACCTGCCTATTGCTCTCTCCACCTCTCATTCTGACAGAAGTCTACTAAACAGCAAGCAGACTAAACTCTCTCATACGGGGCACAGTGTGCAAGCTTTAGTTTGCCTGCTGGAGGGACAGGTATTTTAAAAATCTGAATCCCCAGCGAGTGGCTGGGGATCCTGATTTTACCGCCCACCCCATGCTGGTGCCCTAAGGCAGCTGCCTATGTTGCCTTATGCTCTTACCGGTCCTGCATGCTTGCACGCCGCTGCCTGGCACCTGCTGAGTTTGTACACAGAGGGAGCCTGTCAGCATGTCCCGGCCAATGATTCACAGCTGGGATCTCCTGATTGGTTATGTACAATCACAGCCCAGAGCTTTGTGTTGGTAAACAACATAGAGCTCTGTACAAAGGGAGTGGTCTGTCAGTTTCTCATGCCTGCAAAGCAAGGGAAACTGAGAGATATAGTAGTAAAAGCAGCACACTTTACACACATTACACATTGTTAGGCACACATCTCACCCCTTGATCGCACTAGATGTTAACCCCTTCCCAGACAGTGTCATTAGTACAGTGTTTAATATTATCACTGATCACTGTATTAATGTCACTGATGATGTCAGTGACAGTTAGTTCCCCCCAGCATCATGTTAGTGTCAGATGACCCACCGCACTATCTCAGTCCTGTTATAAGCCACTGATCACCGCCTTTAGTAGTATAAGAAAAAAAAATTAAAAATATATGTACCATAGTTTGTAGACACTATGAATTTCATGCAAACCAATCAATATACACTTATAGAATAGATTTTGGCAAACATTTATGAAGAAATTAGATTTTTTTTACTTTTTAATTGGATATGTTTAATAGCACAAAGTAAAAATAGTGTTTGTTTTTTAAAAAAATGTTGGGTCTTTTTTTGTTTGGGTACAGTGTTGCATGACCACGCAATCACCAGCGTAACATCCTCTAACAGAAATCACATTAGCATAAAAAAAAGAATTTGGAGATTTGGAGGAGGTTGAGACCAATAGAAGGTACTTTTTGAGTTAGGAATAAATACTTTTTTTTTTAATGAAAATTTATTAATTCCCTTCTCTTTGTATTTTATTTCTGCTTATTATTCTTTTTGCTTGTATGTAACTTATGTTGTATGTAATTTAAAAAAAACTGAAATCAGAAACATAATTTTAGAGTCTTAATAAAAGGGAATAATATCAGAATTAAATTTGTAATTAACCCTAAATAGTGTTTTAAACTTGAAATCTGTAGTTAAAAATTTAGTTAAAGTGTTACTAAACCCAGGACCCTGCACTCACTCTAGCTGGTCTCCCACAGTACACAGAACATGGAAATGCAATTATTTTAGTAAATATAAACTGCTAAATACCTTTTCTCATCAGCAGTTAGAGTAGTCTTGTGACTTCTATCAGTGTCCAGCAGAGCACATATTAAAGCGTGTAGGAGGTGTTTTCTTTTTGCTCTAGGAGGGTGCAGAACCCCTGGCCACTCTCTGGACAGTGCTGATTGGCCCTGTGCTGATCACATGCACTCTCCCAAGAAGAAAAAAAAACTCTATAGCAATACACACCAAACTGAGCATGTGCAGAGTGTCTCCACATGATGTGTCTTATCAGGAGATAAGAGGGGGACACTGGAAGAAGAGTAGGATCAAAGAAGTCAGGATCAAACAGAATTTTTACACATTGCATAGGATTAACCCCTTAGGTTCCACAGTGAGTATAACAAGCATGCTTTACTGCATATACAGACTGATTTTACTGTAGGGGGTTTAGTAACACTTTAACCCTTATTATTTTCTAGGAACTCCTTCATCCTCTTGTCTGAGATTTTTTTTACCATTTTAAATTTGAATTAGTTTTTGTGGCACCAACTTAAAGAGCTCAGAAGGGGAAGAGGGAGAGTACTTTAGCATCTTTTTCTTGGGTGCCAGAGCACCTTGTCCCAGAACTACAGACTTGTACAACTGATGTGCCCAATATGAGAGGTTCACAAAGTCTTTGATGAATTTATGTTATGGGAATGCAGCATGATGTTATATGTAGCCGGAGGATTGAGACTCTAGGATAGCCACAAACAGAGACAGAAAATATTTCAGGGAAGTCTCGTCACTTAAAGGAAAGAAAAATGTATTTCCATGGATAGAATACTTCAAGATTTCATTGCATGCTCACTTTTTACAGTATACTTTTTATATTTGTATATTAATTGCTAGAAGGAGCTCTCAATAGCTCGATATACTTACTGTGTTTTATTAATATGTGTTTTAAAACGAGGAAGGCAGGATAACTGTACATGGAGTCTTTGCTCCCTCCAGTGGAGTACCTAGTTTATATGGCACCCTGGCTGATAATTTTTTTAATGATTCCCCCCCAAATAAAATGTTCTGAAGTAATGAAGGGGCATGCACAACCATGTTAAATTGTGGGTGTGGCCAAATTGTGCTAACAGTGAGAGGGTCTGCTCACCCTATACACAACACCATATATCACAGTCCTTTTAGCCGCTACCCCCATGCTCTTATTTCCCACAGTTAAAATCTCCCCTAACATCCCTAAATCCCAAATACATACCCCCCCAGCACAGACTGACCCCCCCCCCCACACACACACAGGGCACCAGCAGAGACCCCCCTCAACCCAAGTACAGACCGACCCTCACATATTGAACACCAGTACAGACTTCTCATGACAGACTACCCCCAGTACAGACCCCTCATGATAATCATGCCCCTACTACAGCCCCCCTCTCTAGTACAGACCCCTCAGGAAGTCACCCCTCCCAGTATAGACTTCTCAGGACAGTCACCTCTCCCCGGTACAGACCCCTCAGGGGGGTGAATCAGGATAGTAACCCCCAGCAGAGTCCTCTCCCCAGTACAGAACCCTAAGGACAGTCAAGCCCCAGTACAGACCCCCCCCCCACAGTAAAGACCCCCCTCTTCTGTGCTGACCGCTCAGAACAGTCATCCCTTCCCAGTGCAGACACTCCAGCACAGCTTCCCCCCTCCCCAGTACAGACCCTAATGAACAGTTACCCCCCCCCCCCAGTACAGACCCCTTAGGACAGCCACCCCTCCCCAGCTCCCTCAGGACAGTCACTTCCCACTAATGAGCCCTCTCCCCAGTACAGACCCTTCAGAAACACCACCACCCAATACACCCCCAGTATAGACCTCCAGGAAAAGACTCCCCCACCTTAAACTTACTCACTCAGATGCTGCATCAGTTTAGAGTGATGGGAAGACCTCCTCCCGGCTCTATCATATTACCGGAGCATGGTAGGAAATGTTCTCTCGCTCTGAACTCCCCTTGTCAGAGGAGCATTGGGTGCCAACTTACTGGGGGAGCTGTGTCTGCCCAGCATTCTTTCATTTTTGTGTTGCATAGTGCTGTAGAGCAGCACAAAAAATACCTGAGTAGACACATTACCACCAGCAAGTTGGCACCTGGCACAAACTGCACCCCCCCCCCTTAGTACTCTACAGGTGCCCTCTAATGGTCAACCTACCAAGCCGTAAAGCACAGTGGCTAAATGGTTAGCACTTCCACCTGGCAGTACTGGAGTTGTTGGTTCAAATCCCAACCACATCACCACCTGCCTGGAGCTTGCATGTTCCCCCTGTTTCTGCATGGGTTTCTTCCAGGTATTCCAGTTTCTTCCCACACTCCAAAGGTAGGTTGGATTCTGTCTAAATTGTCTCTATTATATGGATGTAAGTGAGGGACCTTAGATTGTACACCCCTTGAGGGTTAGGGACTGATGTAAATGTACAATATATATGCAAAGCGCTGCATAAATTGACAGCACTATATAATTACCTGAAATAAATAAACCTACAAAAAGTAAACATTAATTATGGATAAGTGCACTTATCTTTTATGCCCCGTTGACCTGACCTAACCCACCCTTCTGCTCCACAGAGGCATGCTTACCTTGATCCAGCAACCTTAAAGGTCAAACATCAAGATCAAAGGTCAGGGTCAGTGTATTTTAGGTAAGATTAAAAAAAATTGGTATCAGTGTCAGTTAGTGTCATTGTCAGTGTGTTTTAGGTTGGATAAAAAAGGCAAAATGAGCACTTTTGTTTCTGTTCCCTGTTTCTGCATATCAAAGCTGCAAAACTGTTCACGTAATAGGATTTGTTTTACCCTCTGTCATGAAGAAGTTAAAAAAGAAACTATGGGCAACACAAATTCCTTCTTAGAAACAGTTTTGTTTTAGTTCCTTAAATCTTGTTTTGGGAAGTGACATTTAATGCCCACAACTGTGTGTCCTGTATCATTTTCTATTTCATCATATTGGTGTACATCACTAAGTGACTGTTATTAACCACTTCCAGACCGGACACTTTTACCCCCTTCCTGACCAGGGCAATTTTCAGCTTTTAGCGCTATCACACTTTGAATGACAATTGCGCGGTCATGCAACACTGTACCCAAATGAATTTTTTACCATTTTTTTGAGATAGATAAAGCTTTATTTTGGTGGTATTTATTCACCACTGGGATTTGTATTTTTTTTGCTATGTAAATGAAATATCCAAAAATTTTGAAAAAAAAGTGTTTTTTTTATAAAATTTTGCAAATCAATAATATTTCATCATAAATCTTAGCCAAAATTTATTCCGTTATCTTTTTAGTAAAAAAAAAAAAAATCCAAATTACTTTATAAGCAAAAATTATAATTTTTAAACATTTTTTTTTACATTTTTATTTTATTTTTTTATATTATTATTTTTTATTTTTATTTTTATTTTTTACATACTGTCACCCTAGCAGTACAGTGTCACCATGGTGACACTGTACTACTTGTGAGGGGTGATGAAGATTTTTTTTTTTTTTTTTTACACTGATTGCTTTTACACCCATATAGGGTGTAAAAGCAATCATTTCTCTTTCTCTCTGTGTGCATTCATGCACTCATTGAGAAGAACTGAGTGAGCTGTGATTGGTCACATCCTGTCACATGGTACAAGGCTTTTGTGAATAGCCTTGTACCATGTGACCTCTGTGATCATTCACAGATTTCACACATAGTAAGCAATGATGTCACAAGTGACATCTTGCTTACTACTTTGCATGTGATCACTGATTGGCCAATCAGTGATCACATGATCGGGACCTCGTACAGAGGTCCCGTCCGACGATCGGTGTTTCACTGTGTCCGGAGGACACGGCGGGCACCGGATCGCGGTGCTGCGCGCTCCCAGGGAGCGCGCACAAGCAGGGTGCGGGGAGGCCGTTTATTGATGGCCACCCGACCCTGCAGTGCCACCGTCCGGCCGTTTATATACAACGGCCGGTCGGGAAGTGGTTAAACATTTTATGTTTTATAATGGGTATGATACATTTTTGCACTTCATTATACACCCATCCCAACATTTAGTGTATAATCCCAAAGTGATTTTTTTTGTACATTACAAAGTTTTGACCACTTCCCTGTATGCACTATTATATGCTCCATAGTCCTGACCACTGAAACCGGGCTCCAGTTGTCTACTAAGCTTCACATGCTGCCCTGCAATGAGAACTAGCATTGGATTTCCAGTCCGTCTGCAAGTAACAGCAATCGGGCTTCTCTGTTGCCCTTGTATCACCTGTTACTACTACTAGGCTTACCTGAGCCAGAGGCCCTTGCCACTTTAGTCTCCAATCAGGTAAGTGTACACTAAGTTCCTAGCCAAAATGTTCATTCTCTCAAGAGTTGCTGGTTTCTCAGTACTCTGCGGCTATTTTAGAGCAGCTTTCTTTAGGTAAGCTCAGTCAAAATATTATCTTTATGCTTGTATTTAGAGATGAGCGAAGTATTCAAAAATTTAATTCGGCTGATTCGGCGAATTCGAGGAATAAATTCGATTCGATGCGAATATATTCGCTGCGAATTTAACTTATAAAAAGGGTGTTTCTAGGCTTCAGAGAGCCTTTATATTAGTGCAGAACACTGTACCTTTAATTTAAATGCCCTTGGAGTTTGCTGGGGAAGAGAAATAATACTGTCAGTCAGTATGACATGCAGATGAGTGCCGTCGATCTTAGAATCACCGCACACTTCACTCATTTGGGCAGTCACGGGGCCAAAACCAGAGTGTGGAGCCACAGTGTGGCGGTGGAGGCAGCAGCAATGGGAGGCCATATAGCACCCTATGACAAAATGGAACCCACCAACAGTGTAAGGAGACCTGAAAGTGGCACATGGCAGAGTGTGGCGATGAAGTCAGCAGCAATGGGAGGCCGTACAGGGACCCATGACACACTCTGGACCTGGCAGCAGCATGAGGAGGCGGTACAGGGGCCCATGACAGATTACGGGCCTGGCAGCAGCATGAGGAGTCGGTACGGGGGCCCATGGCAGATTACGGGCCTGGCAGCAGCAATGGGAGGCCCGTAATCTGCCAGCACCCTATGACAAAATGGAACCCACCAGCAGTGTGAGGAGACCTGAAAGTGGCACATGGCAGAGTGTGGCGATGGAGACAGCAGCAATGGGAGGCCGTACAGGGACCCATGAGACACTCTGGACCTGGCAGCAGCATGAGGAGGCGGTACAGGGGCCCATGACAGATTACGGGCCTGGCAGCAGCATTAGGAGTCGGTACGGGGGCCCATGGCAGATTACGGGCCTGGCAGCAGCAATGGGAGGCCCGTAATCTGCCAGCACCCTATGACAAAATGGAACCCACCAGCAGTGTGAGGAGACCTGAAAGTGGCACATGGCAGAGTGTGGCGATGGAGACAGCAGCAATGGGAGGCCGTACAGGGACCCATGAGACACTCTGGACCTGGCAGCAGCATGAGGAAGCGGTACGGGGGCCCATGGCAGATTACGGGCCTGGCAGCAGCAATGGGAGGCCCGTAATCTGCCAGCACCCTATGACAAAATGGAACCCACCAGCAGTGTGAGGAGACCTGAAAGTGGCACATAGCAGAGTGTGGCGATGGAGTCAGCAGCAATGGGAGGCCGTACAGGGACCCATGAGACACTCTGGACCTGGCAGCAGCATGAGGAGGCGGTACGGGGGCCCATGGCAGATTACGGGCCTGGCAGCAGCAATGGGAGGCCCGTAATCTGCCAGCACCCTATGACAAAATGGAACCCACCAGCAGTGTGAGGAGACCTGAAAGTGGCACATGGCAGAGTGTGGCGATGGAGACAGCAGCAATGGGAGGCCGTACAGGGACCCATGAGAGACTCTGGACCTGGCAGCAGCATGAGGAGGCGGTACGGGGGCCCATGGCAGATTACGGGCCTGGCAGCAGCAATGGGAGGCCCGTAATCTGCCAGCACCCTATGACAAAATGGAACCCACCAGCAGTGTGAGGAGACCTGAAAGTGGCACATGGCAGAGTGTGGCGATGGAGACAGCAGCAATGGGAGGCCGTACAGGGACCCATGAGACACTCTGGACCTGGCAGCAGCATGAGGAGGCGGTACAGGGGCCCATGGCAGAGTGGCGAAGCGTAAGCAGCTTAAATTGAAGGCCATACAGAGGCCTATGTTAAAAATAATAACATGTTTGGGGCATGATTCATGGCGGATTTAGTCAGTTGTGTCAGGAACTGGTGGTTTGAAATCCAGACTAATCCACGCCTGATTCATTTTCACAAACGTGAGTCTCTCCACACTTTGGGTGGACAGTCGTGTCCTCCGCGGAGTTACAATACCTCCTGCCGCATTAAACACGCGCTCCGATGCCACGCTACTGGCCGGGCATGACAGCCTTTCAAGGGCAAATTCAGCTAGTTGGGGCCAAAGGTCAAGTTTCGTTGCCCAGTAGTCAAGGGGATTGTCTACCTCGGTTGGCAGGGTGCTGTCTAAGTAGGCCCGAGCCTGTTGTTTGAGGTCCTGCTCCAGGTCCACCTGATGCTGCTGCTGCTGCGGCTGCGGCTGGTTAGTAGTTTCCTCACTGCGCTGGTGAAGAAAGCTACTCATCATCGACTGCAGACTGAGGCAGCTGCTGCTGGTGGAGCTGCCACTGCTCCTACCACCCCACCCCTCCCCTGCTGCCATGGCAGCAGAACGCGAGCGCACAGGGCCCACAGTGTCTGAGGATGGACGTTGGCGCAGAAAGGCAGAGACCAACTGACTACATAGGTGGTTTTTATAGTACGTTATTTTGGCCTCCCTCTCAGCAGGTGTGAAAAAGGCCACCATTTTTGAACGGTAGCGAGGGTCCAACAAGGTGGACAGCCAAAAGTCATCCCTCTGTCTGATGGTTATTATTCGGCTGTCGCTACGCAAGCAACTGAGCATGCTATGGGCCATTTGTGCCAAGGAATGCGAGGGACTCCCTGCCTCCATCTCCACAGCATACTGCCACGGTGCGTCTGGGTCCTCTGTCTCCTCCTCCTCCTCTACCAGATGCTCCTGCTCCTCCACTCCTGTCCGCTGAGTGGAAAAACCACCCATTTCACTCAATAATTCCTGAGCACCAATGTCCTCCTCTACCTCCTCCTCTTCTTCCTGTCCTGCCCCCACAGGGGTCATGTGGCGTTGAGATCTGTGCGCCACGTCTACCGCACCCTGACCAGCCATTGTTAACAGCATTTGTTCCAGGACGTGCAACAGAGGAATGACGTCGTTCATCCCATAGTCCTGCCGACTCACGAATAGCGTGGCCTCCTCAAAGGGCCTGAGCAAGCGGCAGGTGTCACGCATGAGCTGCCAATGGCTGACATCTAAGTTACACAGGGGAGTACCTTTATCCGCTTGTAACATCAGGAAATCGGTGATGGCCTTTCGCTATTCGTAAAGGCGGTCTAACATATGTAGGGTTGAATTCCACCTTGTTGCAACGTCGCAGATCAGGCAATGCTGTGGAATTCCGTTCTGCCGCTGCAGCTCAAGGAGGGTGTGCTTTGCGGTGTAGGAATGGCTGAAATGCATGCAAAGTTTACGTGACATTTTAAGGATGTCTTGCAGTGGGATGGTGGATTTTAGGAACCGCTTGACAACCAGATTGAACACGTGAGCCATGCATGGCGCATGGCACAACCTTCCTTGACGCAGAGCAGACACCATGTTCTTTCCGTTGTCAGTCAACATGGTTCCGATTTTCAGTTTGCGCGGAGACAGCCATCTGTCGATTTCTCTGTTCATTACACTGAGAAGTTCCTCCCCTGTGTGACTACATTCGCCAAGGCATACCAGGTGCAGCACAGCGTGACACCGTTGCGCCCTGCACATGTGATATGCCGGTCGGGTAATGGGACTTGGCACGGGGGTGGCGGCTGAGGACACGGCAGAAGAAGAGGTGGTAGAGGCGGACATCTTTGCTGGACCAAGGACGTGCAAACGTGGAGGCAAAAGCGGCGTGACCTGTCCAAGTTGCTGGTGCGGCTGTGCCGGCACCACGTTCACCCAGTGGGCCGTAAATGACATGTACTGTCCCTGACCGTAGTTACAGCTCCACACGTCGGCGCTGCCGTGCACTTTGGTAGAGACCGACATGCTCAAAGACTGGCCCACCATCTCTTCTACATGTGAATGCAGGGCTGGCACTGCCTTTTTGGCGAAGAAATGCCGGCTTGGCACTCTCCACCGCGGCTCGGCACAAGCCATCATTTCTCGGAAAGGTGCTGAGTCCACCACTTGGAAAGGGAGGGACTGCAGCACCAGCAACTTGGACAGGAGGACGTTCAGCTTTTGCACCGTCGGGTGCGTGCTCGCAAACTGTTGTCTCTTGGAAACGGATTCCAAGAAAGACTGCTGACGGAATCCGTGAAGAGGAGTAGCAGGAGCATCTGAACGAGTGGAAGATGCCAACGAGCGACAACTCCCCTCAGCAGAGGTGTTGGAGCCTTGACTGGCTGATAGAGGGCGATTGACGTCGGGTGACCGAGCAAGTAACGGAGCGGGGGCTGGGGCAGGCAGAACCGCCGTATCTTTATCACGGTTTTCCCAGGCCACCGAATGGCGACGCTGCATATGCTGACGCAACGCTGTAGTCCCAACATGGGCCCCCTGGCCACGCTTGACTTTCTGGCCACATAGTCGACATACGGCTACATTTACTTCCTCGGGCGGCTTGACGAAAAATTGCCACACCGCCGAGTAGGAAACTTTGCCCCCGCTACTCCTCACTGGCTGACTGCTACTTCCTCCGTGCACACCGGCACCACTACTGGCCGTGGTGGTAGGCTGCAGTGGAGCTGGTGCTCTACTCCGTGGCCGTTTGCCTCCACTGACACTGCTGCGACCCTGCTGCCTCCTGGGCAACCCACCGACTGTTTTGCTCGCTGCCAAGCTAGCACCCTCTTCTCCTGATGATGCGGAAGAAATAGCCTGATGGCGTCGAGGCTGCCAAGTGCGATCAGCCTCATCATCATCAATTAGGGTCTCCGCCTCACTACTAGCCCCCTCGGCTGCGTCTGGGTCAGGAGACAGACCTGTCTCTAGACCGGCTACCGAGCCACTCTCCTCGCCAGTACTTCTTCGCCTGGCTGCTGAAGAGGCGGATGTCTCCCCCCCGTTCCTGACCGCCCTCTGTTAGCTCTTCCTCACTGTACAGTGGGGCTGAGCCCACAGCATGCGATACTTCGCTTGGTGAGGGAACACCAAAGGACAGGGGCAGGTAGAGGACACGTGATTTCAGTGGGCTTGCTCCCGGGCCATGCCAACTAACGGTTGTGTCTGACGTACCCACCGACCGTTGGCTGTAAGTGTCAGAGGTGACCTGGGAAGAGGTAGATGACCGAGCCAACCAATCGATGACGGCAGGGTTTTCGGTGGAGACACGACCGCTGGATGACACCGGGAGCACTGGCCTCTGGCTGCGACTAGTGCTGCCTCGACCCCTTCCTCTGCTGCCACGTCTGCTCGCTCCTAAAACATGGCTTCCTCTGACACTCCTCTGTGTGTTGTCTGACATACTCTTTAATTCAACAATTCTGTGTCCCTGAGTAACGATTCTGTGTCCCTGAGTAACAGTTCTGTGTCCCTGAGTAACAATTCTGTGTCCCTGAGTAACAGTTCTGTGTCCCTCAGTAACAATTCTGTGTCCCTCAGTAACAATTCTGTGTCTGTCCCTGAGTAACAATTCTGTGTCCCTCAGTAACAATTCTGTGTCCCTCAGTAACAATTCTGTGTCTGTCCCTGAGTAACAATTCTGTGTCCCTGAGTAACAGTTCTGTGTCCCTGAGTAACAATTCTGTGTCCCTCAGTAACAATTCTGTGTCCCTCAGTAACAATTCTGTGTCCCTCAGTAACAATTCTGTGTCTGTCCCTGAGTAACAATTCTGTGTCCCTCAGTAACAATTCTGTGTCCCTCAGTAACAATTCTGTGTCCCTCAGTAACAATTCTGTGTCTGTCCCTGAGTAACAATTCTGTGTCCCTGAGTAACAGTTCTGTGTCCCTGAGTAACAATTCTGTGTCCCTGAGAAACAGTTCTGTGTCCCTGAGTAACAATTCTGTGTCCCTCAGTAACAATTCTGTGTCCCTCAGTAACAATTCTGTGTCTGTCCCTGAGTAACAATTCTGTGTCCCTCAGTAACAATTCTGTGTCCCTCAGTAACAATTCTGTGTCCCTCAGTAACAATTCTGTGTCTGTCCCTGAGTAACAATTCTGTGTCCCTCAGTAACAATTCTGTGTCCCTCAGTAACAATTCTGTGTCCCTCAGTAACAATTCTGTGTCTGTCCCTGAGTAACAATTCTGTGTCCCTGAGTAACAGTTCTGTGTCCCTGAGTAACAATTCTGTGTCCCTGAGTAACAATTCTGTGTCCCTCAGTAACAATTCTGTGTCTCTCAGTAACAATTCTGTGTCCCTCAGTAACAATTCTGTGTCTGTCCCTGAGTAACAATTCTGTGTCCCTGAGTAACAGTTCTGTGTCCCTGAGTAACAATTCTGTGTCCCTGAGTAACAGTTCTGTGTCCCTGAGTAACAATTCTGTGTCCCTGAGTAACAATTCTGTGTCCCTGAGTAACAATTCTGTGTCCCTCAGTAACAGTTCTGTGTCCCTGAGTAACAATTCTGTGTCCCTCAGTAACAATTCTGTGTCCCTCAGTAACAATTCTGTGTCCCTCAATAACAATTCTGTGTCTGTCCCTGAGTAACAGTCCTGTGTCCCTGAGTAACAGTTCTGTGTCCCTGAGTAACAGTTCTGTGTCCCTGAGTAACAGTTCTGTGTCCCTCAGTAACAATTCTGTGTCTTTTCCTGAGTAACAATTCTGTGTCCCTCAGTAACAATTCTGTGTCCCTCAGTAACAATTCTGTGTCCCTCAGTAACAATTCTGTGTCTGTCCCTGAGTAACAGTTCTGTGTCCCTGAGTAACAGTTCTGTGTCCCTGAGTAACAATTCTGTGTCCCTAAGTAACGATTCTGTGTCCCTAAAGTATCTGTGGCCCTAACTCTGTCCCTAATACAGAGAGGTCTGTCTCTCTTGAATGACCGGAGGCAAATGGAGAATTGTAAGATGGCCGCAATTTATAGCTCCACCATTACACAGTGCTGGCTGGCTGGCTGCTGATTGGCTAATGCGATCACATGTCATGAATGAATGCATTATGGGTCAGCGCGCCTTGTCTGCGCGCCTTCCCAGAGATCCCCGCTCCGTCGCCACACATGTCGCCGCCATTTTTGGAAAAATTTCGATTCGCGCATCCGAAGTCTGCTAATTTTCGAATTTTTTCTAATATTCGAAACGAATTCCACTTCGCCAAGTTCGATTCGCTCATCTCTACTTGTATTATATGTACAGGAAAACATGCTGTGTAAGATGGAAGTTTCTTGAGAAAAGTGACCATTTGTTACATGTCTGTGAGGTTACTGTTTGTGGTACTCTAATTTATATAACAATAAAAAGCTGCATTAAAACAAGATTTCACTGACCTCTGTAGCTGCAAGCACTGTGGAGCAATTTTTCTTTACATCTATAAATTCCTTAAAGCAAACCTTGCATTAAAAAAACAAGGTCTAATTTGAAATATTAGGACCCCCCTTCCCGATCACAAATAGCAGCTTGACAATAAAAAAATTTGTAGTGAAAAAAGTAATAAATACATGTACTTTATCCTGCAAATCCTAGTTGAGGGTGGCATCATCCTTCTCCCGGCAGCATCCGGAGGAAAGATGGGTATCCAAATTCTTATGAGAACACGATCCTTTGTTGTGTTGCAGCATTTTCTCATGAGATTTCAGGAATTCAGTATTCTCTGGGATCTCGCCAGAAGCCGCATGACATAATCCCCTGCAGTACAGAAACTAGGAGAAATGTATTTATATTTACCAACTTTTTTTTTTCTACAGGTCTTTTTTGTAACTGTAGAGCTGTAATGCATCAATTAAAGGACCTTGCAGTTTAATATTTATAGCTACAGTATATATAGCACATGGCAATTTGAAATAAACAGTGCAATAATAACTTATTATATGTATTTTCACTTGAAATACACTATTCTTTTCCTTTAAAGTGGAACTTCACCTTAAAAAGGAAATTACACTTAACCGCCTAGGAGATCAGAGCAGAAGTCTCCCCCCCAGCAACCTAATGGAACATGTCACAGGCACTAGGAGGCTGTGGCACCATTCATACGATGCAAAGCGGCTCGTGCACGCGCAATGGGATGCCGGCTGTGAAGCCGCAAGGAGTCACAGCCTGCTTCCCTTAGTAAACATGCCAGAGCTGGAGACCCAAGAGCTCTGGCATGTGATGAGGACAGCTCTAAATCACTGGATAGGTAAGTATCGTTTTTTCAAAGTCAGTAGCTGCAGTATTTCTGACTTTTAATTTTTTTTTTAAGACTGAAGATCCTCTTTAAGCATCTAGTTATGCAGAAGTGTCTTGTGATAATGCCTTACCACACTCTTGACCACTTCTTCCTGCTTTTTGTCACCTCTTCCTATCATTAGTCACCTGCCCTGCAATAAATTTATTTTTCACCAACATCACACCCTTAAAAAAAAATAGCATTTTTATTTCTATCCTTTCCAAAAATGTAGCTATCTTGCATTTTCATTTAAAATTTTTGGCATTAATAAAAAGTCACATTTCGTTAAATTTATATTTACTTTTCATATATTGTTTCCCCATTTTGTTGACATTGTATGTGCCTATTGCAGTCAGGGTACCCCCACAAAGCTCTGGGGAACTCTGTGCCTAAAAAGCAGGGAGAAAAAACAGCCAGATCTGTGAGTAAAAACAGCACACAGGCAACCCCTTCCTAGCCAGTGACATTAGTATAGTATTATCATTAGCATAATTTAGTGTCCCTCCCAGCCAGTGTCTGGCTGCCACACTACAAATGATTTTATTTATTACTGGTACTTATATAGCACCATCAATTTACACAACATTTTATACATATATATTATACATACACATTAGTCCCCACCCTCAAGGAGCTTACAATCTAAGGTCCCTCACCTATATCCATACTGGCACCAATTTAGACAGGAGCCAAGTAACCTACCAGCATGTCTTTACAGTGTGGGAGGAAACCTATGCAGGCACAGGGAGAACATGCAAACTCCATGCAGGTTGTGCTGTGGTTGGGATTTAAACCAACGACCGTCATGCTGCTAGGAAAAAGTGATAACCACTTTACCACTGCCAGTATAGCATCTATAGCTGCATAAATTCCAGTATATACAGTATACCATAGTTTGTAGACACTATAACTTTCATATAAATCAATTAATATACACTTATTTAATTTGTTTTTAACCAAAGACATAGCAGAATGCTTTTTGGCTTAAATATATAATGAAAAGTTGATTTTTTTTTTAGATATGATTTATAACAGAAAGTTGAAAATATAATTTTTTTCACATTTTTTATTTTTTTCGTTCATGTAATAAAAAATAACAAAAATCCAGTGGTGATCAAATACAACCAAAGAAAGCTCTATTTATTTAAAAAAAAATTATAAACATTTCATTTGGGTACAGTGTTGCATGATCGAGCAATTGCCAGTTAAAGTGCAAAAAAGCAACAAATGGCCTGGTCATGAAGGGAGTAAAACCTTCCATAGGCCAAGTGATTACATTCTGTTTTACAGACTTGTATTCTGTGACGACATCCAACATGATAGAGCAACTTCATTGTGAACATGTAACCATTCCTGCCACACCAAAGCACTTGCAGTGCACAGGCCACTTCCAAAAATTTCTTTGATAGCTGTAAGATGCAGAAGAGCCCGAGCTGAAGAGTGCATATCAGTCAGTTTTCATCAGTTAACTGCAAATCGAAGGGGTCCACTTTCATTTGGGGGCAGTGCAGTGGTTAAGTGGTTAGCACTTCTGTCTAGCAGCACTAGACTCATCAGTTCAAATCCGCAACCTCAACAACACCTGACTGGAGTTTGCATGTTCTCCCTGTGCCTGCATGGGGGTTCTCTGGTTTCCTCCAACACTCCAAAGACATGCTGGTAAGTTAACTGTCCGCTGTCCAAATTGGCCCTAGTATGTATGAATGTGAGTTAGGGCCCTTAGATTGTAAGCTCCCTTGAGGGCAGGGCTGATGTGAATGTAAAATATATATGTGTAAAGTACTGCATAAATTGATGGTGCTAACCATATAGAAGAAAAATATATTGTCATGTATTTGAAATGCTAATATTTTCGCCATATTCAATATATTTTAAAATATATATATATATATATATATATATATATATATATATACAGTTGCAAGAAAAAGTATGTGAACCCCTTGGGATTACGTGGAGTTTTGCATGAATTGGGCATAAAATGTGCTCTGAACGTCATCTAAGTCACAACAACAGAAGAACACAGTCTGCTGAACATAATACTACACAAACATTAGATGTTGCCATGGTTTAATTGCACATAACATGTAAACATTCACAGTGCAGGGAGGAAAAAGTATGTGAACCTTTGGACTTAATAACTGGTTGACCCTCCTTTGGCAGCAATAACCTCAACCAAACGTTTCCTGTAGTTGCAGATCAGACCTGCACAACGATCTGGAGTCATTTTGGACCACTCCTCTTCACAAAACTGTTTCAGTGTAGCAATATTCTTGGGATGTCTGGTGTGAATCGCTCTCTTAAGGTCATGCCACAGCATTTCAATCGGGTTGAGGTCAGGACTCTGACTGGGCCACTCCAGAAGGCGTATTCTGTGCTGTTGCAGCCATTGTTTTGTTGAATTACTTGTATGCTTTGGGTCATTGTCCTGTTGCATCACCCATCCTCTGCGGAGCTTCAGTTGGCGGACAGATGGTCGTACGTTTTCCTGCAAAATGTCTTGATAAACTCTGGAATTCATTTTCCCATCAATGACAACAATCCGTCCAGGCCCTGAGGCAGCAAAGCAGTCCCAAACCATGATGCTCCCTCCGCCATGTTTTACAGTGGGGATGAGGTTTTGGTGTTGTGTGTTCTTCCCAAACAACTCAATCTTGGTTTCATCTGTCCACAGTATATTTTGCCAGTAGTGCTGTGGAACATCCAGGTGCTCTTTTGCAAACTTCAAACGTGCTGCAATATTCTTTTTGGACAGCAATGGCTTCCTCCGTGGTGTCCTCCCATGTACTCCATTCTTGTTTAATGTTTTCCTTATTGTAGATGTGTCAACAAAAATGTTAGCATGTGCCAGAGATTTCTGTAGGTCTTTAGCTGACACTCTGGGATTCTTCTTTACCTCATGCAGCATTCTGCGCTGTGCTCTTGCAGTCATTTTTACAGGACGACCATGCCTAGGGAGAGTAGCAACAGTGCTAAACTTTCTCCATTTGTAGACAGTCTGTCTTACCATGGACACATGAACATTAAGGCTTTTGGAGATACTTTTGTAACCCTTTCCAGCTTCATGCAAGTCAACAATTCTTGATCGTAGGTCTTCTGAGAGCTCTTTTCTGCGAGGCATGGTTCACATCAGACAGTGCTTCTTGAAACCAGTAAACCCAAAACAGGTGTGTGTTTTTTAAGGGCAGGACAGCTGTCAGCAACACATCCAATATCATCACACTGATTGGAGTCAAGGTTGGCTCACTCCTGGCTCCAATTAGTTCTGGGAGAAGTCATTAAGCTAGGGTCTCACATACTTTTTCCTCCCTGCACTGTGAATGTTTACATGTTATGTGCAATTAAACCATGGCAACATCTAATGTTTGTGTAGTATTATGTTCAGCAGACTGTGTTCTTCTATTGTTGTGACTTAGATGACTTTCAGAGCACATTTTATGCCCAATTCATGCAAAACTCCACGTAATCCCAAGGGGTTCACATACTTTTTCTTGCAACTGTATATATATATACTGCATGTTGAAATGCATTTTTATTACAAAATATATGAAAAATATTTTTTTAAAAACATTTAAAATATACTCTATGTCTTTAAAAATACAAATCTACATTTTTGGAATGCATTTACAAATATATGTAAAAATATATATTAAAATTACTTTTTTATATGTTAAAAAAAACAGAAGAATATATTTTAAAAAATATATTTTTAAATAAATATTTTTTAACATATATTCTTCAGAATTTTTTCAACATATAAAAAAGCCCTTGCGCAAATGGCTCCTAGGTAAGGGTATAAATAGTTAGAGCTCTAGCACAATTGGGTCTTGTCCTAGATGGGAGAAGTCCAGCCTGGAGGGCATGCTGCCCTCCCAGGCAACCCTGACATGTGCTTGCTTTTTGTAAGACCTCAGCTGGGTTAGCTGAGAGGACTGGAAGCTGACTGAGGGACCGTCTCTTGGTGGATCTGGTCTGAGACTACTAGCAGACATTGGAAAGAGGCATTCATTCATCTGAGGGCTTGTGATTACAGACTGTGTGAGAGATTCTAGAGACTGAGCCGGTGGGCCGATGCCACCTTTTTCCTCTGGTGCTTGAGAATAAGCTGAGAGTGCAAGAAAAAAAAGGGGTAACGTCTGTTACCCTTAAAAGCCAAGTCCATCTTATTCTGTGTTAAAATTGCTGAAACAGTCCCTAACTGGTCCCTACGAGGACTGTGCTTAAGGTGATGCAGAAGAAAGTTAGTGTCCTCAGTTGTACATAGTTCTTTTTGGAGCATCTCACTTTTCCCCAACCTCTATCTGAGTTACCCCAAAAATAAAGACCCCCCAAAAAAGAATACCTCTGGACTGTGTACTGAGCCAAAGAGTGACTTTGTTCATGTGTCTAGTTGTGAGGCAGAATACGGGAAAAGACCCAAGGGACCTATCTAACTGCTGGCTCCTACGGGGTACTGCTACATAACTTTTCCCAGCCTCCACCACTGGCAATAAACATCCTAGTGGTTAGCTAGTGAGATATAAGTATTCATAGCTCTGATTAGTGCAGCATCTCACATTACCTCCAGAGGCACCAGTGACACCAACTGGCAGCAGACAGAAACTAACCAAAACCTAGGAGAAACCTAAGAAAGATGAACTATCAATTCAGGTAAGCTGACTGCAGCTTAGCGCAACTTAATTTAAGCAGATACACCTGTTTAGGGCAAGGTGGCTCCCTCCAAGGGGGACAATGTCCTGCACAAAAAAAAATATGTGCTCACGCCTAAAAGTGAATATGCTGTCAAAACTGGACAGGGATGGGTGAAACGGAAAGATGAATTTCATGTGTCTGTGACAGTAGGCAGGTGAAATCATCTGGTTGTGTCCTGGATGGACGATACATTTGTCCAAGGTTCAGACTCTATGGGGATTTGTTCCACTAGGGGAAAGTGCTGAGTCCTTCAGCACTGAGGTAATGAGCCCAGCTGAAGGTAGTGGGCTCATTAAGGCCGTTATAAAACTTCCCAGATTGCTTAGGGAGTTGCTCCAAACTGGAACCAGATCTGTGCCTGAACTGACTGGGGAGCAACAGCCTATCTGTGTGCAGGGAGACAAAAGCCTGTTGTGGTTAGCCTCCAACTACCAGCAGCTAGGTATAACATCAGGCTGTACCTACTGGATAGCTAGGGAAGCTATTTGTACAGTAAGTAGCCAAGTTGGCCAGGATTTTATTTTATGTTTCTTTTTGGTTTGACATTTTTCTGTAAATATTGTATATAAACTGCACCTTTTTGTTTTTCACCTCCACTGTTGTTGTGCTGTGCCTGTGTTTTTTGTGTTGTGCACCCATCCAGGGGGTCACACACACCTGCTGCCGGGCGAACCCCGTTACATATGGTGGAGGATGCGAGCAGTTCGTGGTAAATAAAGGCCAGCATGGAGGAGATAATAAGACAGTTGGCTCTGGCAAATGCCAATCAACAGCAGGCAAATGCCAATCAGCAACAGACTAATGCAAGTCTCCAGCAGAGCATTGCAGCCGAGCAGGGCCGTTTATTGCCAAAAATGATTGGAGATGATGATCCTGAGGTGTTTCTAACCACATTTGAACGGACTGCTGAAAGGGAAAAGTGGCCTAAGGAACAGTGGGCTGGATTGATGGCCCCATTATTAACTGCTGAGTCTCAAAAAGCTTATTATGACCTGGAGCCGGACCAAGCCAAAAACTATGATGTGCTGAAAGCGGAAGTTTTGGCACGATTGGGTGTTACCCTCGCTGTCCGTGCTCAGCGCGTACATACTTGGACTTTTCGGCTTGGGAAACCCCCCAGGTCACAGATGTATGATCTCATTCACCTGAGCAGGAAGTGGCTGCAGCCAGAGACTTTGACTGCCCCTAAAATTGTGGAACGTGTCGTTATGGATCGGTTCCTAAGGTCTCTGCCTAATGCCATTGAAAAGTGGGTCAGCCATGGAGACCCAGAGACAGCGGACAAGCTTGTGGATCTAGTGGAGAGATACTTGGCTACGAAGAACCTGACCTCTTCTTCCAGAGACTCACGGACTTTCCGCCCTAAGACCAGACCATCCCCAGTGGCGGGTAAGATGATACCGAGGGGTGAGGGTGGAGAGAGTGAGAGGGTGGGAGTATTACCCAATATCTGACAAGAGCGGCCGGGAAGGTCAAGGCCACAAGAGGCAGCGAAAAAGATTATTTGTTACTGCTGCCGGCAAGAGGAACATATTGCATCCAATTGCCCAGAGGTGGATGAGCCTATGCAGTGTGACTTTCTGAGGGACAGACGTAAGTCCCTGTTTGCGATAGTGGTATGCACTGCCAGTGTAAAATGACTATTAATGGAAATAATGTTGTTGTGTTGCTGGATTCAGGTAGCCTGGTAACCTTGATAAGAGAGGAAATAGTCACTACAGAGGTCTCTGGGTATAAAAAGGTGGCTGTTATTTGTGTGCATGGGGACACTAGGGAGTATCCAGTGGCAACTGTGTTTTTTGAGACCCCCAAAGGTAACCTGTCTCATCAGGTAGGGTTGGTGCCTCACTTACCACATGATGCCATTGTGGGGAGGGATTTTCCAAAATTCTGGCAACTCTGGGATTATTATTATACAGTGTTTATATAGCATTTTTTGGAAATTTTTCTGAGTATCGCATTCTGTTCATAATGTAGCCGCTTTTCTGTGAATTTCTTTTCACAAACCCTTTTTGTCTGTATGTTTTTTGGCTACTGGATGGAAGCCATATATTGGGTGATACAGTAACTTATTTTGGAACCTCTAAAATCTACCTTTTACCTATTGTATCTTTTGGGTTCTTATGGACCTATTCTTATAGAGGTTTTTGACTTTGGTAATTTGGTTGACCATCACCTCAGTTGATGAGTTTTTTATTTTTAAGGTGGCTGGAATACATTGATTGGAAAGGCTTGTTTTCATGGCATTTATACCAGGAGAAGAGGTTGAGTTAGAAATGCATAAAGCTTTTGTAGCAGAAGGTCCGGGTGTGACTACAGAGGACGAGGACATTAAAATGAAGTTTCGGGAACATAAAAAGCTGGTTATTAAGCGTCTTAACCGGAAATGGGATGTATGCTTCTTGGAAGCCTACATTAGACAGAATATTATCCCACGTGGTTTGAGGAGTAAGGTTGTCCCGGCTGAACATCTACATAGTGAAAGGTTTTTAGAAAAATGGAAGGTGCTATGCATAGAACATGGAATTAAAGGTATGAAACTTATTGTTGAGGAAGAAAAATTGCAACTTGAAGAATTGGATCTGGCTATCAGTAAAAGTGTAGAAGGATTAGACCCCTTTAAAAATCAGGAGAATTTTGAAAAATATAATGAACAACTTAAAAAAGAAGTTGAAAAGGTTCAAAAAAATCTTAGAACCACTAAACAAACTAAATTTAGACGTGACCTTAAAGATTGGGAAACAGGAGAGATCTTTGACCTTACTATAAAAAGAGGTAGAAGTCGATCCAAACGAAGAGTTTTTCGTTCACACTCTAGAACAATGGGGGAAACCGTGTCTAGTGAAAGTGATTCTGAAAATCTTGGTAAATCTGTATCTTTTTTAGACCAACAAGATGGAGAACTTCCCGAATCAATCAACTACAGATGGGAAGAGGAACCAAAAAGAAAATAGAGGAATCCTTAAAAAACAAACATCAGGAGGACAAGGGCAGAACAAGAAGTCAAAGGAGGTAGTTGATGAAATTACCCATGATAAGAAGGTAATCAATTTGGCTAATTTTCCACTCTGAAGGGAACATATTACTTTATTGAATAAAGGTATGTCCTTTTCACCAGTGACCCCCATGGATGAATTCGAAGTATTTAAAGATGTTAATTTATTTTTAAGAAAAGTTTTTTTAAGATTGATACATGGTAATCCCACTATGTTGGAGGATATGGGTTCGGATTCTTCCATGGAGGATCGGAAAATGCTCGATATGTTGATATCTCTCATGGAGGAAAGTGATGATGGTGATGAGAATGAAGTAGAACTGGATAATCACAATGATGTGATTAGAAAAGTCGATCTAAATATTAGGTCGACCAAAATGCCAAAAATACGTTCCAACATGAGGATATCGGCATTTCTAGATTTAGTTGCTGATGATCTTAAAAACCTTGAGTGGAGAATGGCAATTGGTGACAATCTTACAAAGAAAGAAAGAAAAGCCCTTAAAGAATTAAAAGAGACCAAAAATATTGTAATTAAGAGAAGTGATAAGGGGGGTAATGTAGTTAATTTAAATTAACAAAACTATGTCAAAGAGGTGAAGCGCCTACTGGGGGATTCATCTACGTATAGGAAATTAGCCACTAATCCTTTTCATGTGGTGGTGAAAAAATTAAACTCTATCTTAATATTGGGAAAAGAGGTGGGTCTTCTAACCAAAAAGGAGTATGAATATCTGAGAATTGAAGAATTTAATCACCCTACCTTTTATATCATCCCTAAAATACATAAAAATCAAGAAAACCCTCCAGGTAGACCTATTGTCTCTGCCATTAATGGTCCCTTAGATAAAACAGGGAAATATATTGATTTGTTCCTCAAAGACATGGTTCCTAATCTTTCCTCTTATGTAAGAGATACTAAAGATGTTCTGGCTAAAATTGAGAATTTAATTATTAATGAAAACTCCATTCTAGTGGGAATAGATGTGGAATCACTTTACACATCGATCCCACATGAATGTGGTTTGAGATTGGCTTTTTACTTTCTTGATAAAACATACCCTACTCTAGGGGGACAGAATGAATTTATTAGCGAGTTGCTGGATTTTGCATTACGACATAATTTTTTCTAATTTAACAATACCTTTTATCAACAGATCAGAGGTACTAGTATGGGGGCACCATGGGCTCCGGCCTATGCATGTCTGCATTTAGGTTTTTGGGAGGAGCAGGTCGTCTTCAGGTCAGCAAGGTTTCTTGCAAATGTCCAGATTTGGTTGAGATATATTGATGATGTCTTCCTTGTATGGAGAGGAACATCAGAGGAATTAAAACTTTTTATGGAGGAGTTAAATCAAAACTCTTTCAATATTGGACTTACATATGTGTTTGATGAAAGGTGCATTTCCTTTCTTGACCTGGAAATTAGACTTGAGATTGGTAGACTCCTTACAAAAACGTTTAGAAAACCTACTGCAGCTAATATCTTATTAGAGGCCAGAAGTTATCATCCACGTTCACTGATTTCGGGAATCCCAGTGGGACAGTTCCTGAGATGTCGGAGAAACTGTTCGAATATCAATGATTTTAGGATGGAAGCGCAGGACCTCTATAAAAGGTTTAGAGAACGAGGATATTCTCACTCTCAAATTAGAAAAGCTCGGAGACGGGCATATCAAACTGACCGTAAGTATTTATTATCTCCTAAAAAGGATGAGAAGGTTAAATTAAGTGAGCAACCTGTTAGAATGATAACCCAATTTGGAGCTCAATGGCAAGCTGTGAAACAAATATTAGAAAAACATTGGAAGATTTTAACCCAATGCCCCAAATTGAGTAAAATTGTAGGTGAGCGCCCCCAAATGGTAGCAAGAAGAGCACCAAATCTTGGTGATCTCCTTATTCATTCTGACTATCAACCGTTAAAACAAACAACATGGTTAAAATCACGCACTAAAGGGATGTATAAATGTGGAAAATGTCAAATCTGTAAATATGTGGATCGTACAGATTCTTTCTATGACTCAAGAAATAGCACTCACTACAAAATTCAAAGTCTTATAAATTGCTCTACAGTAAGAGTATTATACATATTGACTTGCCCCTGTGAAAAGATGTATATTGGTAAGACTAAAAGACAACTTAAAGTACGAATAGGTGAACACTTTAGAGATATCAGATCCAATGATCCTGAAAGTAATCTTGCCCAACATTATGCCAAGTATCATGGAGGTAAATTGGATGGTACAAAAGTGAAAGGTTTCTATGCATTGCATTTTCCCCAAAGGAGAGGTGATTTTGATAAGGAATTACTAAGAAAGGAAAAATATTGGATATATAAACTTGATACATTGTACCCAAAGGGGTTAAATGTTGAATGTGATCTCCATGTATTTCTGGATAAATAGATCTATATGGATTTTTTGCTTCATATTGCCATTTTATGGCTAATCTGTGGTAATTCTTTATCTCCATTAATGGTTAAATAACATGTTAAAGTATTAAGATAAGCCTTTCTCTCTGGGGAGGTGTTCAATGGCCTGTTGGTCTATATTTGAATACAAGTCTAGAAGTGGAAAAGGACTAACTATTGAGCTAATTAGCCCACTCTCTATTGAAAATAGCTGTATGCTAATAAATGGTTATTTTGAGTTTTATGTATCTTTGGCAAAATAACCCTATATAGGGATCCTTTAATCAATATCGCCATCTTGTGGTGGTTTTGTGGTAATTATTATTGCGATTTTAGATACCTTTGACTTAATGACCAGGTTTGGAGACTCTTTCATTAATATTGCCATCTTCTGGTGAATGTGTGGTAACTTTTTATTTAATATTTTTTATCTCTTTTTGCATTGATAGAATTGCCAAGCCTTTCCTCTCTTTGATATATCCAGTTGCCTGTTCTTTTAATTTAAATAATGACCAGCTGTTGTGCTAAGTATTTAGCCCCTTTTTCCCATTGAGAATAGCTGCAAGTTAATTATTTGCATAAGTGGGTGGGTCTAAACCCACTATAAATAGGAAGCTGAAATGCAGGAATCTCATTGGTCCTGACGAAGCTGAGTGAGATACGCCCATCGGCGAAACGCGTTGACGTCATACGTCAGATACGTCACTTCCGGTCATGCGCACTGGTGATACGCACGCCGACCTACAAGGAGGTAGCCATTTTCACATGCCATGACTCATGCAAAGGCTGTACAGGCGCCATGGAGAGGTCGGAACCCGCGAAATGTCGGCTGATGTAAGCGGTGGTTCCCTGGATCAACACGGCAGTACCTATGAAGGATTTCTCTTCTTTTTTCTACTACCCATAGCACAGGTGGTGAGTGGACTGTTACAGGACATTTGAAAAAGGTTCCTTGCGATCTATATGATAATATACATCTACTATAGAGTGAAAGCTCTTACAGTGACTATCCTTATATCGTTTGTCTTATTACAGGATGGGGACATTATGGTGCTTTACATAGAAACAAGGCATACTACATATATTGCAACAGGCGGAAGATCTACTGGGCCTTATCTTGTTTCCAACACTAAAGTGGTTTGCAGTCCACATGCTGTGGTGAAGAAACCATTTAAAGCAGACTTCTGCTATTTGCATCTATCTTTCCACCAAGGCAACAACAGGGACTCTTTCAATTATAAGAATCCTTACAACTATTCACGTTTATTACAGATTAATGGGCCCCAACCACGTGTGCCGGTATAGGGTTGTACTGCATATATTATGTTTTACCCATATATTGCCTTCTATAGGCTCAGGGTCATGCCTCTCTTTTGACGATTACTGTGTCCGTCGTTTTGCATGCATGTGATATGATATACCCTTGGTATAATTTTTGGAAAATCCCCTTTATGGGGTGTAACCTATATGGTAATGATATATGCTTATATTTATATAGCATGTGATATTGCATACCTATGGTATAATTTTTGTATATACCTCCTTTAGGAAGTGTTACCTATGTGCCAGTGCTGCAAGTGCTTTAGACTATTGTGGTCATAGCCTTTGTAGCACACATACCTAGACCGGTCTTGGTGTGATTTTTTAATGGTTTTAGGTCTGTGTGTATTGTCTCATACTGAGGTGATGGTAAACCAGGGCGATTGCCCATATGTCAATCATTAATGTGAAATAAAGCATAATTTTTTGGAAATTTTTCTGAGTATCGCATTCTGTTCATAATGTAGCCGCTTTTCTGTGAATTTCTTTTCACAAACCCTCTTTTTGTCTGCAGGGTTGGTGCCTCACTTACCACATGATGCCATTGTGGGGAGGGATTTTCCAAAATTCTGGCAACTCTGGGATTATTATTATTATACAGTGTTTATATAGCGCCAAAAGGTTTGCGCAGCGCTGTACATTAAAGTGGGGGGACAGTACATGAGACAATACAGTAACAACACAATACACGAGGGGTTCGAGGGCCCTGCTCTTTCGAGCTTACAATCTAGGAGGGAGGGGGTAGAGGTACAGGAGGAAGTGGCTGAGGGGGATGGAGTGGTAGGAGGAGTGGAGGAGAACGACTGTTAGGTGAGGGTGGGGTAGGCTTGCCTGAAGAGATGGGTTTTCAAGGTGCACCTGAAGGTGAGGAGGGTAGGTGACAGTCTGATGGATTGGGGTAGGGAGTTCCAGAGGATGGGGGAAGTCCTGCAGTCAGGCGTGGGAGGAGGAGACCAGGGAGCTAGAGAGTAGGAGGTCTTGTGAGGAGCGAAGGGCACGGGTAGGGTGGTATTTGGGTATCAGGTCAGTGAGGTAGTTTGGGGCAGCATTATGAATGGCTTTGTATGTTAGAGTTAGTAATTTTAATTTACTGCGTTGGGAAATCGGGAGCCAGTGAAGGGATTGGCAGAGGGGGGTGGCAGAAGTGGAGCGGTTGGTGAGGTGGATGAGTCTAGCCGCAGAATTCAGGATAGACTGGAGCGGGGATAGTCTGTGATTAGGTAGGCCAGTGAGAAGGGAGTTGCAGTAGTCTAGGCATGAGATAATAAGGGAGTGTACTCTTTTTTCTCGCTCTCTACCCCCTTACTTCTCTTCCTTTTCTCCTTCTCCCCCCCCCCCCTTTTTTTTTTTTTTTTTTTTTTCTTCCTGCTCGTTTGTAGTTGTGTCATCAGGCTTCCGCGATCAAGCTCTGCAGTCATGCTTTCTCCCGCCTCTAATGCGGGACTGCTGTCCTTAAAAATTCTTTCACTCAATGTTCAGGGTCTGAACACTCCCGAAAAGAGATCTATGTTACTTTCTTACGCGCATAAGCTAAAGGCGGATATACTCCTCCTCCAGGAGACGCATTTTCGCCGGGATTCCATACCCAAGCTTTTTAACTTCAGATACCCTACTGTTCTTCATGCCACCAATCCACTGGCTAAATCGAAAGGAGTGGCTATCCTGTTTGCCAGACATCTCCCATTTGTGCTACAGGATTCCCTTGCTGACCCGGAGGGCAGATATCTGTTTGTCAAGGGCTATTTTTCCAACAGACCCATCACACTTGCCAACATTTATGCTCCCAATACCAAACAGGTCACGTTTATACGTATGACTGCTGCTACTTTGGCTGAGTTTCAATCGGGTATGCTGATAATGGGGGGGGACTTAAATGTCCCATTAAACCCATTGCTAGACTCCTCTTCGGGCAGTTCATTTTTGCCTTTTAAGGCCCTCAGGCAGATACATTTGCAGTTGCAACACTTGCAATTACATGACTCCTGGCGCACACTCCACCCCACTGTTAAGGATTACACGTTCTTTTCTCCGCCGCACAATAAGTATTCTAGGATTGATTACCTTTTTCTGTCGCAGTCGGACCTCCCATTTCTACATGCTGCCTCTATAGAGCCGATGGTTCTCTCCGATCACCACCCCATAACCGTAACCTTGCGGCTCCCGGAGAAACTTGCTCGCTCGAAGCTGTGGCGCTTAGACGCCTCGCTTCTTGCAGACTGTGCTATTGAACAAGATATTCGCTCTCATCTGTGTGAATATTTCTCTTTAAATGGCTCTTCGGATACCTCCCCCCTTACGCAATGGGAAGCTCATAAATGTGTTATCCGGGGTTGCCTTATAGCGGCAGCAACGAGACGTAAGAAAGACAGACAGCAACGTTTGAAGCTACTTACAGATAGGATACGCTCTCTGGAGAGGGCACATAAACAGACTCTGGCTGCGTCGACTCTTTCGGAACTCACAAGTGCTCGCTTGCGACTTCTTACTGAGCTGGGCAAAGTGGTCAAGAAAAGATTCATCCTCTCCCAAAAGCTTTATTATGAGTTTGCCAATAAAAGTGGGAGGTTTCTTGCTCGGGCTCTTCGGGAAAAACGATCCCATATGACTATACATAAAATAAGAGGCCCTGACGGTGTGATGGCCACGTCCAATCCTGATATTGCCTCTCAGTTCGAACATTTTTATAAGTCCCTTTATAATCTTCCACCAGAACGTCCCCCGATGCACGTTGACAGGCCTAGAGCGTCCCTAATCTCTGAATTTCTTCGTCTTCATGGTCCAAACGCTCTCTCTGAGGAGACGGTTTTATCGCTGGACCAAGATCTGACCTTAAGCGAATTGCAGTGCGCGGTACGGCAGTTGAAAACGGGCAAAAGTCCGGGTCCTGACGGCTTGTCTGCGGCTTATTATAAATCCTTTCTGGACATTCTGAGTACTCCATTTCTTTCCGCTTTCAATACTCTTTCTCAGTCCCCTAGGCCACACCATAGGCTGTTGGAAGCACACATTTCCGTCATCCCCAAAAGCGGTAAAGATACCTCCCAGGTATCTAATTACAGACCCATCTCCCTGCTAAATGTGGATATTAAGTTGTTTGCAAAGATGCTTGCTAACCGACTTCTCCCTTTGCTCCCTTCCCTCATTGACTTGGATCAGGTGGGATTTATCCCTGGTAGAGAAGCTAGGGACAACACTATCAAGGCCCTTAATCTCCAACACTGGCTTTGCAAATCTAACTCTCCGGCCTTCTTCCTTTCATTGGATGCTGAGAAGGCCTTTGACAGGATTGCTTGGGATTATTTGCAGGGATCACTGATGGCTTTGGGCCTGGGCGAGAAAATGATAAGCTTTATTATGACCCTATACTCGGGCCCTACAGCTCAAGTTCGGGTTAATGGACACTTATCGAACCCTTTCCGCCTGGGTAATGGCACTCGTCAGGGTTGCCCCCTATCCCCGCTTCTGTTCGTCATTTCCCTTGAACCTCTTTTGAGACAAATTCGCGCTAACCCAGATATTAAGGGGATCAGGATAGCAGACAAAGAATACAAACTTGCTGCTTATGCGGATGATATCCTCCTTTTTTTGGCTGACCCTCGCACCACCCTACCGAGTTTGCTGAAAGACTTTGCTTTTTTCCGCTTTTTGTCAAACTTGAAAATTAATTTTTCAAAGTCATACGCCCTCAACATAACCCTTCCCACTGATCTCGTCTCCTTCTGTGAGTCTCATTTTCCATTTCAGTGGGTGAGGGATGCCCTTCCATATCTTGGTGTACAACTTACTCGCAATCTGGACGAAATTTATGCAAAAAATTTCTTACCGGTTTTCAAAGTCATACAGGAAGACCTAAACAAGTGGCATCGCCCCTGCTTCTCTTGGTTTGGTAGGGCTGCCATTATTAAAATGAATATACTTCCACGTCTCCTCTATCTCTTCCAAACTTTGCCAATTCAACTTTCATTGACATTCTTTGCTTCTTGCAAGAAACTATGTTCCTTATTTTTATGGAATCACAAGCGTCCGCGGGTCTCGTTCTCTCAGCTGACTCGTCCCAAACTCAGCGGGGGCATTGGGCTCCCTGACCTACACCGCTATTACTGGGCGTGTCATCTTTCCCGCATAGTCGATTGGCACATTCATTCTGCTTCCAAAGACTGGGTCCTTTTGGAGAAGGCTTTTTCGCCCACTCCCCTACCATCGATCCCTTGGCTATTGCCGAAACACACACCTCAAGTTCTCCTCTCCCATCCTTTGATAGGTCCCACGTTAGAAGTTTTCCCTAAGGCCTGTAAAACGTCATCCGTTTCGGACTCTCCTAGTCCCTTGACGTCGATCCGCCTGAATCCAGATTTTCCCCCAGGGTTGCACAAGGATTTTTTATCAAATTACTGGCCATACGCTCAGATTCTAGTAAAACATTTTCTTCACTCCGGCAAGGTGAAAACATTACAGGAGCTGAAGGTTAGCTTGAATATCCGCGAATTCCCTCTCTGGGCCTTTCTTCAGATTAGACACTTCCTGCTTTTCCATAAATCCCGCCATAATTGGACTCGCCCTGTTACTCCATTTGAATCCTTATGCTCTCAATCCGAACCGCGGAAGCATTTGATCTCTGAGATTTATCCTCTCCTAGGGGACAGCAGGACTTGCACTTCTTTCCCCTCTTGCCGTGCGTGGAACAGAGACCTAAAGACGGATTTATCAGAGTCGGATTGGGACCGCATTTTTATGTACTCCCACTCCTGCTCGAGTAATGTTTCGACGCAGGAAAATGGCTTCAAATTAGCCACTAGATGGTATCGTACTCCCTCCAGAATTCATCGGTTTAACTCTTCTGTCCCTGACGTGTGCTGGAGATGTGGGACACCTGATGGCTCTTTCTTACATATTTGGTGGTCCTGTCCACTTATTCAACCATTCTGGCAGGAGGTCCACCGGTTGGTGACTTCAGTGACCACTCTGCCCATAGTTTTCTCTGCTGCTCAGCTATTGCTTCATCATACCCCCATTCCTAGGAGTCAATATTTCAAGTCCCTAGCGATGCATATGATCAACGCAGCCAGACTCTGTCTTCCTGTGCTATGGGGCTCCACTCACCCCCCAACTATACGCGATTGGCTCAATCGAGTAGGCAAAGTGGCGGAGATGGAGGAACTGATTGCGACTGCACTTGATCTGCCAACTAAATACTCACATGTTTGGGCCTGCTGGACCCACTTTGTAACTACCCCTGAATTCGGATCTCTCATGGGTCGTGATACCTGATTGAGCTCAGCCCTACCTCTGGTTATGCCCTTGGTTCTCTCATAATCTGTGTGGTTATGACCTCTTTTCCGGTAATTTATATTTGCCTGCTTAGCTTTGGTGAGTGTTTAAATTCTTGACACTCTCATTTATGATCTCCAATAACACTGTTGACACAAACTTCGCAGCCCGGACCTTTCGCTTCCCTTGCTTCCCTTTTTTTTTTTTTTCTTTTTTTTTTTGTTTTTGCCTCTTATCCCCCCTTCTCCCTCTCCCCTTACTCTCCCCCCCCCCCCCCTCCTTTTTTTTTTTTTTTTTTTTTCTCCCCCTCTTTCTCTTCTCTCTCTCTACTATGACTCCCATTCTTTTCCTTTTCTTATCCTTTTCTTTCTTTCTATTCCCCTTTTTTCTTTTCTTTCTCGACAACCTCTTAGTCTTCGATCAGGCTTAGTCTTCATTTTATCCAGGATTACTTGGTATATGGTTAGCTTATCTCCTCTAGGATGGTCAACGGTACTCACGACATCTTCTCTTATACTGCGATGCTCGCTTAGCCTCATGATAGCGTACTGCTTTTGGTTTAGGCTCTGAAGGTTCATTTCCTCCATGCTTAGGCCAGTACGCCAATATTCACTTGGTGGAAGTAAGCTGTTATTACCTTCTATATTGTACATTTTTGAACCTTGAGTACTACAGGCATATCTCTGCCGTAATTTGCCATGCTTATGTTATCCACAGTGTCGCACTCTACCATGTTGTTCCTTCCTGTATTTTGGTTTAAGCTGTGTCTATGACCTGATTGATGCTGCATGTGCATTTCTTTATATTTTCCTGTAACATGTTGTCACTTCTAAATAAACTTTTATGGAATAAAAAAAAAATAAGGGAGTGTACGAGTTGTTTAGTGGTGTCTGGGGTGAGGAACATACGTTTCTTGGAGATGTTGCGGAGGTGGAGCCTGCATGAAATTGATAGTGATTGGACATGAGGTTGGAAGGAAAGGTTTGAGTCCAGGGTGACACCTAGGACTTTGGCGTGTGGGGTGGGATTGATGGTAGTGTTGTTAGTCATGATGGAGAGGATGGGAGGGGGGGGGCGCGGGCTGGGGGGAAAACTAGGAGCTTGGTTTTGGAAAGATTTAACTTGAGGAAATGGAGCAACATCCAGTCTGATATGTTGTTTAGGAGGTGGGTGATGCGGGCGGAGAGTGAGGGGGTAAGGTGAGGGGTGGAGAGGTAAATTTGTGTGTCATTGGCATAGAGGTGATAGTTGAACCCATGGGAGTTTATCAGTTTGCCAAGGGAGGAGGTGTAGATGGAGAAGAGAAGGGGTCTGAGGACAGAGCCTTGGGGGACCCCAACAGAGAGGGGGAGAGAGGGGGAGGTGGCAGCGTTATAGGTAACGCTGAAGGAGCGTTGGGATAGGTAAGAGGAGAACCAGGAGAGAGCAGAGTCCCTGATGCCAAGGGAGTGTAGTTTAGTAAGGAGGAGGGGGTGGTCGAGGAGTAGGAGGACTGAGTAGTGGCCATTAGCTTTGGCAGTTAGCAGGTCGTTAGTGATTTTAAGTAGGGCGGTTTCGGTGGAGTGTAGGGGACGGAAGCCAGACTGTAGTGGATCAAGGAGGTTGTTGTCAGTGAGGTGGGCACTTAGGCGATTGTAGACTAAGCGCTGAAGGAGCTTGGAAGTGAATGGCAGCAGGGAGATAGGTCTAAGGTTGTTCAGGTTAGTGGGGTCCAGGGAGGGTTTTTTCAGTATGGGGATGATGTGCACGTGCTTTAGGGGGGAGGGGAATGCGCCAGTAGAGAGGGAGAGATTGAAGATGTGGGTGAGGGAGCGAATGATGGAGGAGGGGGGTGACTGGAGGAGTTGTGAGGGGATAGGGTCCAGGGGGCAAGAGGTGAGGCGGGCTTCAGTGAAGACCTCAGTGACCTCCTCAGTGGTAGCAGGGCTGAAGAAGCGGAGTTTTGGGGAGGTTATAGTGTGTGGGACATTTAGGTGTGGTGGAGGGGAGAGTTGAGGGGGTGATGGAGGGAGGGAGGCTAGGTGGAGAGGTAGATTGTGAATTGACAATGTCCTTATGGATTGCGTCAACCTTGTTTTGGCAATCTCGTGGGTGGTAAGTGAGGTACTGAGTCTAGGTGGGGGGGGGAGAGCAGGGAGTTGAAAGTGGAGAAGAGCCGGTGAGGACAGGTGGAGAGGGTGTTAATGAGGGTTACAAAGTAGGCTTGCTTGGCGGCGTGGAGGGAGGAGGTGTAGGTGAGGAAGGCGGATTTGTAGAGGGAGAACGTTCGAGGGGATCTGGTTTTGCACCATAATCGCTCCAGTGCACGACTGTGTCATTTGAGACATTTTGTATGGTCATTCTGCCAGGGTTGAAGTGGTCGGGTCTGATGTTGCATGTGGTTAGGGGTGCCAGGGAGTCTAGGGCAGCCAACAGTGAGTCGTTGAACGCAGTAGTGGCCAGGTCAGGGCATGACAGGGGAAGGATACTGTTGTACAGACGGTCAGCTGCCGAGTGGAGAGGGGCCGGGTTCAGGTTGCGGAAGTTACGGCTGGTGATGGTTTGATGCTTTGGGGGGGGAGTTGGAGGAGGGGGAGACGGAGAACGTGAGGAAGTGGTGGTCAGAGAGAGGGAAGGGGGTGTCTGTGAAGTTGTGGAGGGTACAGAGGTGGGAGAAAACGAGGTCCAGGGTGTTCCCATTGGTGTGGGTGGAGGACTGTGTGCACTCTGTAAGCGTGAAAGAGGAGGTTAGGAGGAGGAGTTGGGAAGTAGCCGGGTTGTTAACGTTGATGGGGATATTGAAGTCCCCAAGGATGATGATCGGTAGCTCAGAGGAGAGGAAGAAGGGAAGCCAGGCAGCAAAGTCGTCCAAGAAGCGGGATATGGGTCCAGGAGGCCGCTGGATTACTGCAATCCTCAGAGGGGTGGGAGAGAAGAGCCGGATGCAGTGGGCCTCGAATGAGGAAAAGGATAGGGAGGGGGGGTTAGGGAGGACCTGGAAGGTGCTCAGCGGTGACAGGAGCATGCCGACCCCACCACCTCTGCGACCACTCAATCTGGGTGAGTGGGTCCAGACGAGGCCTCCATAGGTGAGTGCTGCAGGGGAGGTGGAGTCAGTGGCTTGGATCCAGGTTTCGGTGACCGCTAGGAGGTTGAGGGAGTGGGAGACAAAGAGGTCATGGATGGCGGTGAGCTTGTTGCAAACCAAACGGGCGTTCAGGAGTGCAACCGAGAGAGGAGGGGTGGGGTTGCGGCGGCTGGCGGGAGCAGGAGGGTGCCTAGAGGGGGAATGGGGAGGTGGGGGGCCAGGGTTCGGGGAGATGTCCCCGGCGGTTAAGAGAAGGAGAAGGGTGAGGAAGGTGGCATGGGAACGGGATGTGCAAGAGCGTGTGGATCTGTTAGTGGTGGCGTGTGGGTCGGCGGGAGAGTGGAGTATCAGGAGGAGGTGGTGATAGCTGTAGTGGGGAGAAGGAAGAAGTGAAGGAGCAATGTAGAGCTGTTTTGGGGGAGTGGGGGGTAGAAGGAGGCGATTTTGGGAATGGAGGAGAGGAATACGAGGAGGAGGAGTGCAGGTGACATGTTAGGGTGAGCGGAGTGCTGGTCAAATCGGGGGAGGTGAAAGGTTTCACATCAGGGCGTGATGATGTGGAGAGTCTGTCACGCCATGGCGGAGTTCATCTGTGTCTGTCAGGGATCCAGGTATGACCAGAGATGTGTGTACTGACACAGGGAAGTAGCAGGCTTCAGGAACACAGGCATAGTCAGGGCTGGAGAGGTGGAATGGCCATAAGGTACTGTCAGGCACCGCCCAGCGGGATCTCTAGTGACCCACAGAACAGGATTCCCCAGGGCACGGAGTCTAAGCCCCAGTCTGCCTTTTCACAAGAGCCCCGAATGGTGGGGATGGACTTGGCGCAGGACTGAGACCAGGTCGCGGCCCCTGAGTGCACCCAACTGTGGTAGAGGGAACCGCCGAGGGTATGTACCGGGGGAAAGCCTGATGTGAAGGGGCTGGCAGGTTTGGACAGTAGTGACTGGATCCGTGTGGGATGGATGGATCGTCTGGGTAGTGTCAGGCATAGTCAGGCAGGCCAGGTCAGCAACGTGCGGGCAGTGAGGTACCGGAGGAGCAGGCAGAGAATAGTCAGGGTCACAAGGCGGGTTCAGTAACTCATGGGCAGCGCGGTACAGTGGATCAGGCAGAGAATGGTCAGGGTCACAAGGCGGGTTCAGTAACTCACGGGCAGCGCGGTACAGTGGATCAGGCAGAGAATGGTCAGGGTCACAAGCCGGGTTCAGTAACTCACGGGCAGCACAGTACAGAGGATCAGGCAGAAGGATGGTCAGGCAAGCCAGGGGTTAAACAGGAGACGGTCAGCAGGGTCAGGAACAATGCAGAGTCGGCAACAAATCAGATAGGCAGAGGAACAGGAACACAGGATACAAGGTACAGGGGCTCATGGGAAACAACACCAAGGCACTGACTGCAGGTCTGGCCATTCCTTAAATACCCCTCCTGCAATCAGCCTCAGGTGATGGCTGCCTGCAGGAGTGAGCTTCGGATTGCTGACAGCACCCGCTGGCCAGCCCTGGTACTGCAGCCCACACGGCAGGTGAGTCCCACCACCAGTGCTGAGTCCATTCCTGACAGTGTCCATCTGTAGGAGGAGAGTGAGAGTCTTGGGCAGCTGGGTCAGCAGCTGGCTAGTTGTAGTCTGTGGGTGCTGTAGGCCGGCGTCGGGTGCTGTGGCACGGCGTCGGTGGGTACAGTGGCTCGGCAACTGGACGAGCTGTAGGGCGCGGTGTCAGGGGTGTTGTGGGCCACGGCATCTGGGGATGCTGAGGGTTCGGTGTCTGGAGGTGTTGAAGGCTCGGCGTCAGGAGGTGCTGAAGGCCCGGCATCAGGAGGTGCTGAAGGCCCAGTGTCAGGAGGTGCTGAAGGCCCGGCGTCAGGGGGTGTTGGAGGCCCGGCGTCAGGGGGTGCTGAAGGCCCGGCGTCAGGAGGTGCTGAGGGCCAGTGCATGTAGATACTGCGGGCCAGTGACAGGGGGTGCTAAGTGGCCCAGCGTCTGTGGGAGCGGTAGTGTCAGGCGACCGCAGGTGTTGTAGGGCCCGGCGTCAGTGGGTGCTGTAGGCCACATGGCAGGCTCGCCTCTGCCGGATTGGACGGGGCTCGGAGCTGTGCGGTGGCAGGGGCACAGTTGTGTGGTACACAGTGGGGAGCAGGGAAGCAGATCTGGTAGCGGTGGCTTACCCTCTCGGTGCCGGTGGCGGCTTACCCTCTCGGTGCCGGTGGGGGTGGTTGCTGCTTCCCTTCTCTCTGCGGCGGCTGTAGGTAGGGGAGGCGGTGGTGGTAGCTCCCCTCTCTCTGGCACGGACAGTGGCGTTCTGGTTCAGGCGTCGGGCAGTAGCATGGCTTTGGAGGCAGTGGTAGGCCGCAGGGGACAGGGCACCCAGTACTCCTCCTGGGCGATTATGCAAAGATTGTCCTGGGATTGTCCTGACCCCCCCCCCCCCACTGTCTCCCCTTCAGACCAGGAAGGTGAATCCCGGAAATCCTCTGAGTGTGGTGAGGTCTTTCCCAAGTTACCCTTGTCGGTACTAGCCGGGGAGACCCAAGAAACTGTGGAGGAGCCCGCCTCTTCAGACGAGAATCTGCCGGCTGTTGAGTTTTCGGACTTAGAGGTTCATAGGGAATATTTTGCCACCGAACAGTTGAAAGACCCCACCCTGATAAAAGCAAGGGAAAATGTGGTAAAACTAGATGGTGAACTAGTGAGCCCAGAGAAAACTTGTACTTGTCCGTACTTCCTTGTGGAAAGGGACCTACTCTATCGAGTCGCTCAAGGGGTGGAAGAAACCATTGAGCAACTGGTGGTTCCCAAAACTTACGGGAAGTTGGTGTTGGAGTTGGCTCATGGACACATCCTTGGGGGTCATTTGGGTGCGGAGAAAACACGGGAAAGAGTATTGCAGCAGTTCTATTGGCCTGGGGTCATTAAGGAGATAGAAAATTACTGTTCCTCGTGCCCTGTGTGTCAGAAGTCGGCCCCTATGCCCCATTTCCGTAGTCCACTTGTACCTCTTCCCATCATTGAGGTCCCTTTTGAAAGGATTGCAATGGATTTGGTAGGTCTGCTGGTAAAGTCCGCTAGGGGGCATCAGTACATGTTGGTCATACTCGACTATGCCACCCGCTATCCAGAGGCAATTCCGCTCCGAAATACCTCTGCCAAGACGATAGCTAAGGAGCTATTTCTCATTTTCAGTCGAGTGGGTATTTCGAAGGAACTGCTTATGGACCAGGGAACCCCCTTTATGTCCCGGGTGATGAAAGAACCGTGCAAACTGTTCAAGGTAAAACAATTGCGCACCTCTGTGTATCATCCCCAAACAGATGGGTTGGTTGAAAGGTTCAACAAAACCCTGAAACAAATGTTAAGGAAGGTGGTAGATAAGGATGGAAAGGGTTGGGATTATTTAATACCCTATTTGATGTTTGCCATCCAGGAGGTACCCCAGTCCTCTACAGGGTTTTCCCCTTTTGAGTTGCTCTATGGGAGACACCCAAGAGGGCTGTTAGATATTGCCAAAGAAACTTGGGAAAGTGAGAGTTCTCCCCACCGGAGTGTGATTGAGCACGTCGCCCAAATGCAAGATAGAATTGCCCAGGTAATGCCGATCGTAAAGGAACATTTGGCCCAAGCACAGTTAGCACAGCAGAGGGTGTACAATTGGGGGGCCCAGACCAGGTTGTTTGCCAAGGTGATAGAGTGCTAGTGCTAATCCCTACAGTTGAAAGCAAATTCCTGGCCAAATGGCATGGCCCATACGAGGTAATTGAGAGAGTGAGCGAGGTGAATTACAGGGTCAGACAACCAGGGAGGCGAAAACCTGAACAGATCTACCACATTAATCTGTTGAAGGCCTGGAGGGACAGGGAATCCCTAGTTGCAGAGGCTTTGTCACCAGCGCCATCTGACTGCTTGATTCCGGAGGTTGGAATAGCAGTCACGCTATCTACCACTCAACAACAGGAAGTTAAAGAGTTTGTGCTCCGCAACACAGACGTTTTTTCTGAGCTGCCGGGACAAACCTCAGGGGTGGAGCATGACATTATCACCCCACCGGGTGAAAGGGTAAAACTAAAACCCTATAGAATCCCAGAGGCCCGTCGGGAGGCGACACATGGGGAAGTGCAGAGAATGCTGGATTTGGGGGTGATAGAGGAGTCCCAGAGTGACTGGTCCAGCCCCATAGTGTTGGTGCCCAAACCGGGTGGGAGCTGGCGATTTTGTAACGACTTACGACAGTTAAATAAAGTTACAAAGTTTGACACCTACCCCATGCTGAGGATAGATGAATTAATCGACTGACTGGGAGCATCCTGGTACATGACGACACTCGATTTGACCAAACAATATTGGCAGATTCCCTTGGCTAAGTCAGCCAAGGAGAAGACTGCATTTGTAACCCCAGAAGGGTCATTCCAGTATAGAAGAATGCCGTTTGGGTTACAGAATGCACCGGCCACCTTTCAGCACAAAATGGATCAAATTCTTCGCCCCCATCAGAAGTATGCTGCAGCTTACCTGGACGATGTGATTGTCCATAGCGCAGATTGGGCCTCACATTTGCCAAAAGTTCAGGCTGTACTAGATTCAATACGGAAAGCTGGGTTTACAGCCAACCCAAAGAAGTGTACTATTGGACAGGAAGAGGCCAAATCCCTTGGGTACAATATTGGGAGAGGAGTAATAAAACCCCAGATCAACAAAGTTGAAGCCATACAGAGTTGGCCACGCCCAAATAACAAGAAGCAGGTACGGGCTTTTCTAGGAATTGCTGGCTACTATCGGCGATTCATTCCCCATTTTGCTTCTCTGGCAGTGCCCCTAACCAACCTGACAAAAGGGAAGGAATCTGTCATGGTTAAGTGGTCCCCAGAGGCTGAAGCAGCCTTCCAGTCTTTAAAAAGGGCCTTATGTAGCCAGCCAGTGCTATACTCACCAGACTTCTCAAAAGACTTTGTGGTCCAGACGGATGCATCCGATGTTGGCTTAGGAGCAGTGTTGTCCCAGGTTTGGAAGAGGGAGGAGCACCCGGTAATCTACCTCAGCAGAAAGCTAAAATCTCATGAGGAAAATTACGCCACGATTGAGAAGGAGTGTTTAGCAGTAAAGTGGGCTCTAGATTCCCTTTGGTACTATCTGCTAGGCAGACATTTTGACCTGGTCACGGATCATGCTCCCTTGAAATGGATGGCTCAAAATAAAGAGACCAATAAAAGGGTAAATAGGTGGTTCCTGGCCCTACAAGAATTTAACTTCAAGGTAAAGCATCGCCCTGGAGTTCAGATGGGAAATGTGGATGTTTTATCCCGGGTTCATGCCTGCCTGACTACTGGTGTTACAACCCCAAGGTTGAAACAAGAGGGGGGGTATGTGACAGTAGGCAGGTGAAATCACCTGGTTGCGTCCTGGATGGACGATACATTTGTCCAAGCTTTAGACTCTATGGGGATTTGTTCCACTAGGGGGAAGCACTGAGTCCTTCAGCACTGAGGTAATGAGCCCACCTGAAGGTAGTGGGCTCATTAAGGTCATTATAAAACTTCCCAGCCTGCTTAGGGAGTTGCTCCAACCTGGAACCAGATCTGTGCCTGAACTGACTGGGGAGCAACATACTATCTGAGTGCAGTGAGACAAAAAGCCCGTGTGGCTAGCCTTCAACTACCAGCGACTAGGTATAGCATCAGGCCGTACATAGTGGATAGCTAAGGAAGCTATTTGTACAGTAAGTAGCCAAGTTGGCCAGGATTTTATTTGATGTTTCTTTTTGGTTTGATGTTTTCCTGTAAATATTGTAAATAAACTCTACCTTTTTGTTTTTTCACCTCCACTGTTGTTGTGCTGCGCCTGTGTTTTTGTGTTGTGCACCCATCCATAGGGTTACACACACCCGCTGCCGAGCGAACCCCGTTACACTCAAAATACACTATATTGCCCAAAGTATTGGGACCCCCCTTCAAATCATTGGATTCAGGTATTTCATTCACCTCCATGGCCACAGATTTAAAAAATCAAACATACAGACTGCTTCTACAAACATTTGTGAAAGAATGGGTCGCTCTCAGGAGCTCAGTGAATGCAAGCGTGGTACCGGGATAGGTTGCCACCTGTGCAATAAGTCCATCTGTGGAATTTCCTTGTTACTAAATATTCCACGGTCAACTGTTAGTGGTATTATACCAAAGTGGAAGCAACTGGGAACAACAGAAACTCAGCCATGAAGTGGTAGGACATGTAAAATGACAGAGCAGGGTCAGTGCGTGCTGAAGTGCGCAGAAGTTGCCAACTGTCTGCAGAGTCAATAACTAAAGCCCTCCAAACTTCATGTGGTCTTCAGATTAGCACCACAACAGTGCATAAAGAGCTTCATGGAATGGGTTTCCATGGCTGAGCAGCTGCATCCAAGCCTTACATCACCAAGTGCAATGCAAAGCTTCAGATGCAGTGTTGTATGTGTGGAGTTCCACAATGGAAAAATAAAAGGTAAGTACATACAATATGCCACTCCTTTCTGCCTCTATAAAATCGAATACATTCTCAATACAAAACCACATTACAGAACACATTAGGGTTTATTTACTAAAGCTGGAGAGTGCAAAATCAGGCTCATTTCTGCATAGAAACCAATCAACTTCCAGGTTTCATTGCCCAAACGTAATTGAACAAGCTGAGGTTAGGTTTCTATGCAGAAGGGAGCCTGATTTTGCTCTCTCCAGATTTAGTAGCTAAATATAGCAAAACAAACGTCAGAATAACATGAACACTTCAGAAAAGGATAGAACCCCATTTCTGAGAAAATGACACTGCATCCTAACTCTTTGTACTTTACTGCCACCAATTTTCTTTGCATTCAATTCTTAGGTCACAAAGATGGCACTCATAAATTCCAAAGGTTAACTTGTCTCTGTAACACCAGAGTTCAATAAGCACATACCTAAAGCAGAACTATAGGCAAAACTTTTTTTTTTTCATTTTAGAGTAAAGGAGGGTTATTTTCTTTTGCTGTTCTTTCTTTTTTTTCTGCTCCCACTGCTTTCAAGATTCCCCTGATCTATGTCTTATGTGCTTCCCACACCGTAGCATTTGGGACTCCTTCCATCTCATTTAATTCAAAATATTGTTCTATTTCTTTTTTTACTCTCAGTTCCATCTCCTGATCCTGAAGGAGTGACTCATTTAGTTTCCACATAATAAACATATCTTGCTCTCTTCCTCAAATTAACTTCATTGTGACCTCTGCATGGTCCAAAATTGTTGTTACGTCTATATTTGCTTTCACCAATGTCTCCAAGAGTCTATGTTCTATCAATATATAATCTAATCTCGAATACGTTGCGTGTGCAGAAGAGTAGAACATATAATCTCTTTCCCTAGGGTGTTTAATTATCCATACATCTACCAGCTGGCATTGATATAACATATTTTGCATAGCTTTCAGATCTCTGCTTCTATCTCTCTGCACCCGCAACATCTTGTCAATCTGAGGATCCATGCAACAATTAAAATCTCCAGCCACAATTAATTTACCCTTCTTAAAATCCAAAAGCCTTCTTAGAATATTCTTCAGATAGGCCTCTGGATTTCTATTGGGGCAATATATATTAGCCATTGTACATTCAGTTTCCTGTAACCTTTCCCTTAAGAACAGAAATCGACCTTCTGGGTCTACCAACTTATCTTCTATCCTAAATCTTAGATCTTTGGCTATACCAATTGCAACCCCTTTTGCACGCTCAATTGGTGAGTCTGCATAATACCAGGTTGGGAAATATTTAGAATACAACTTAGCATTTGTTTCCTGTAATAGGCAGGTCTCCTCTAGGAATGCTACTGCGATAGATCTCTGTTGCAATTCTCTGAGAATTTTATGCCTTTTCCTTGGGGTATTCAAGCCCTTTAGATTTATATGTCATAAAATTAACTCCTCCTTCCTTTTTTTTTTTTTTTTTCTTCATCTTTCTTCTTTCCTCTACTAAATTCGACCCAACGAGAAAATATGTGTCTAACAAAAGGAACATGGGAATATCCCCCCGACCCTTCTCATCCCCTGTCCCCACCTCCCTTCTCATACCCTCTCCCCCCTTCCTCCCCCACATAACCCCTAGGTTTGTAGCTTGGCTTTGAATCATTTGTGGTCCTAGTTCCACCATCGATTCCAAACTGGGGTGGAGCTCTGACCACACCGCCCACCCTGACCACTCTCTCACTCCCTGGGCCGCGTGTCTAGATACATAAGTAGCCTCCTATTTCCCACCTCTCTTCTAAAAATTCTCAAATTACAGAAAGAGAAGAGAAGGGGGAGAGGAGAGGAGAGGAGAGGAGAGAAAGAGAAAATACACACACAAAGGAGGGTTATAACTTTGTCAGTTTTTTTTTGTAGTCGGTTTCCCACTTGGGAGATTTCTCTCCATTTCCTGTCCCCTAAACGAAACAGAAAGTGAGCATAAATCCTTCCAAAGTGCAGGAATTCCTCATTGTTAGCAGGGTCACCAGAACTAGTATCCACAGTGGAAGATTTCCCTTCTATTCCTGTTCTAGGGTCAACCCAAAATTTGTTATTTTCTTTCACTTTCATAATAAACAAGTAGAGAGAGTGAATCTCCCTAACAGGGGCACAGACCGCAATAAAAACCTGACGGGTGTTTTAATCTGTCTTCACTCTGTCCAAAACTTAAAAAAAGGGTTTGTTTTTAGTTATACTTTAGCAAATTCTCCTTATTAACCACTTGGTAACCCTTCTATAGCAGAATGACAGCTATAGCGTGGTTACCCAGTTCTGGGAGGGCGTCATGTGATGTCCTCCCAGAACGCGTCCTCCCACGCGCCCCCAGCGATCTCCATGATCGTTGTGTCCCATGGACACAGCTGATCACATGATAAGGTAAAAGGCCAATCACAGCGGCTTTTTACCACATGATCAGCTGTGTTCAATGACACAGCAGATCACAAAGTAAATACAGCACTTTCCTCAAGCTGCCCCAGTGTGAGGAAAGTACTGTAGATAACCGGCATCTGTCACAGAGGAGATGATGATCAGTGCCCTGTAGTGCCGCAGTGCTGCCCAGCAGTGCCACCCATCAGTGCTGCCCAGCAGTGCCACCCATCAGTGCTGCCCAGCAGTTGCACCCAGCAGTGCCGGCCAGCAGTGTTGCCCAGCAGTGCCACCAGTCAGTGCCATCAATCAGTGCTGCCAGTCAGGGCCGTCAGTCATCGCCACCCATCAGTGCCGCCTATCAGTGACCATCATTGCTGCATATAAGTACAGCAGCGTCAGTGCCTCCCAGGGGCGGACTGACCATTTGGAAACTCGGGCACTGCTTGAGGGCCTGGGGTCAGTAGGGGGCCCCATGAGATGCCCCTGGTACCTTTTTCATAGGCTTTTTTGAGTTTGGGCAAGGACACAGGGGCCCCATGATCCCCTATTGCCTGGAGGCCCCATGAGTTGTCAGTCCACCCCTGGTGCCTCCTCATCAATGCCCACCAGTGCCTTCTCATTAGTGCAACCTATCAGTGCCCATCAGTGCTGCCTATCCGTGCCACCTCATCAGTGCCCATCAGTGCTGCCTATTAGTGCAGCCTCATCAACGCACATCAGTGAAAGAGAAAAATTACCTGTTTGAAAAATGTTATAATAGAAACAAAGAAAAACTTTTTTTTTTTAAATGTTTTGCTCTTTTTTTGTTTACAGTGCAAAAAACCTTGTAGTGATTAAATACCACCAAAATAAAGCTCTATTTGTGTGAAAACAAATATAAAAACTTCAATGGATACAGTGTTGCATGACCGCGCAGTTGTCATTCAAAGTGTGAGAGCAATGAAAACTGAAAATTGGTCTGGGCAGGAAGGGGGTATAAGTGCCCAGTTGGCAAGTGGGTAAAGCAGCCTGTCTGCTGTCCAGTAGACAGTCTAGTAGGCACATGCTTGTCTTTAGGGCCCCAACGCATACTTTTTGGCTCCAAATATCTTGTTGACTCTGTAGCACCAAAGTCCAGTAGGCTATTACTTAGTTTCAAATAGCTACAGTCATGGCCGAAATTGTTGGCACCCTTGATATTTTTCCTGAAAATCAAGTATTTCACACAAAAAAGGTATTGCATTAACACATGTTTTGCTATACACATGTTTATTCCCTTTGTATGTATTGGAACAAATATAAAACAGAGGCAGAAAAGCAAATATGACATAATGTCACACAAAACCCCAAAAATGGGCTGGACAAAAGTATTGGCACCCTTAACTTAATATTTGGTTGCACACCCTTTGGAAAACATAACTGAAATCAGTCGCTTCCTATAACCATCAATAAGCTTCTGACACCTCTCACCCGGAATTTTGGACCACTCTTCCTTTGCAAACAGCTCCAGGTCTCTCTTATTGGAAGGACACCTTTTCCCAACAGCAATTTTAAGATCTCTCCACAGGTGTTCAATGGGATTTAGATCTGGGCTCATTGCTGGCCACTTCAGAACTCTCCAGCGCTTCTTTGCCATCCATTTCTGAGTGCTTTTTGACGTATGTTTGGGGTCATTGTCCTGCTGGAAGACCCAGGATCTTGGACGCAAACCCAGCTTTCTGACACTGGGCCCTACAGTGCGACCCAAAATCCTTTGGTAATCCTCAGATTTCATGATGCCTTGCACACAGTCAAGGCACCCAGTGCCAGAGGCAGCAAAACAACCCCAAAACATCATTGAACCTCCACCATATTTTACCGTAGGTACTGTGTTTTGTTCTTTGTAGGCCTCATTCCGTTTTCGGTAAACAGTAGAATGATGTGCTTTACCGAAAAGCTCTATCTTGGTCTCATCTGTCCACAAGACGTTTTCCCAGAAGGCTTTTGGCTTACTCAAGTACATTTTGGCAAACTGTAGTCTTGCTTTTTTATGTCTCTGTGTCAGCAGTGGGGTCCTCCTGGGTCTCCTGCCATAGCGTTTCATTTCATTTAAATGTCGACGGATAGTTCGCGCTGACACTGATGCTCCCTGAGCCTGCAGGACAGCTTGAATGTCTTTGGAACATGTTTGGGGCTGCTTATCCACCATCCGGACTATTCTGCGTTGCAATCTTTCATCAATTTTCCTCATCCGTCCACGACCAGGGAGATTAGCTACAGTGCCATGGGTTGCAAACTTCTTGATAATGTTGCGCACTGTGGACAAAGGCAAATCTAGTTCTCTGGAGATGGACTTGTAACCTTGAGATTGTTGATATTTTGCCACAATTTTGGTTCTCAGGTCCTCAGACAGTTCTCGTCTCCTCTTTCTGTTGTCCATGCTTAGTGTGGCACAGACAGACACACAATGCAAAGGTTAAGTGAACGTCTCTCCTTTTTATCTGCTTTCAGGTGTGATTTCTATATTGCCCACACCTGTTACTTGCCCCAGGTGAGTTTACAGGAGCATCACATGCTTGTAACATTCTTATTTATCCGCAGTTGTGAAAGGGTGCCAATACTTTTGTCCAGCCCATTTTTGGAGGTTTGTGTGACATTATGTCGAATTTGCTTTCTTTCCTCCCTTTTTTTGTTTTGTCCCAATACACACAAAGGGAATAAACATGTGTATAGCAAAACATGTGTTAATGCAATACGTTTCGTGAGAAATACATGATTTCCTGGAGAAATATCAAGGGTGCCAACAATTTCGGCCATGACTGTATATGAGACTTCAACTTTAAAAGAAGGCCCAAACAACTGAACAGGGGGCAGAAGTAAACACAATGCAAATTCTGAATTGGTAGCGACAACTCTCTCTCTCTAAGGGCTTGTTTACAATAGATGCAAGAACTGGCAGTTCCACACTTGACTCACATTTGAGAGACATTTGAAATGTGGTGAGGAGGTGATATATGACCTCCTCAACACCTGTTTTAACCCCCTAAATGGAGCTCTACCACACCATTACACCGTGCATTGCTTTTCATTTGAATGGGTCACATTTGGCAGCCGGCAGTGCCTACCAAGCATGACAAGGGGTATAATTCCTACCATGGGCACGAAGCATAGCATCTCAACTGCAGCATGTGCCTTCGCAGTTAATGAGGGAGCAGCTGATGGATGGTAAAAATGCTGCTCAACAGCTTGGTTTTTCCACCCCCTATCTGCTAGTGTAAGGGTATGGATAACAATATTTATCTGCCAGTTTCTCAATGATTACCCCTGCAGCCTTGCCTGCTTAAGCAGCATTTTAGGGTTTCTGCACCCAGGAAAAATAGGGGCATCAAGAGTTCTCCTGACTGGATATCCTGCCACCTGTTCTAGGCATTACGGAAATGGGGTAGCTAAAAGGATATGGGTCCAACAGGATCAATATCCCCCAAGGGTTCTGCAGGTGGCTTGCAGGGCTTGGGGTTAGCTGAAATTGGTGCAGTTTGTGGGGGATAAGGGCATGGGGCACTAGCAACTACTGGAGTGTCTTGCCCCACACTTTCCTGCTTCTGGTCATCCTTCGACCATTCCCCCCTCAAACACCACAGTGCGAGTCTTGTACACCCTCTCTGAGAAGACATCTGAGATGGACAGTACCTCTGCAGGGACTCGATTTAAGCAGAGGGTGCCTCCTGGGGCTCTCAGAGTGGTGCCAAACCTCAGGTGTCGGATTTGGCCTGAAGCTTTCAGGAGGCCTAGACCTCCTAGCACATGAACAAATATTGGCCAGTAAGGATGGTACTTACCTGAATCCCTGCAGCACAGTGGAGACCTGCCACGGCATTTTAGGGTTGCTGCACCAAGGAAAAATGGGCATCAGGAGTTCTCCTGACTGGATACCCTGCCACTTGTTCTGGGCATTATGGGAAAGAGGTAGCTAAAAGGATATGGATTAAATAGGATCAAAATCCCCCAAGGGTTCTGCAGGTGGCTTGCAGGGCTTGGGGACATCTGATACTGATGCAGATTGTAGGGAATGGATTAGGACATGGGGCACTAGCAACTACTGGAGTGTCTTCCCCCACACTTCCTTGCTTCTTGTCATCCTCCAACCAATCCCTCCTCAAACACCACAGTGCCAGGTGGAGTCTTGGACACCCTGTCTGAGAAGATATGTGAGATGGACATTTTTTCTTCAGGGACTAGATTTAAGTAGAGGGTGCCTCTTGGAGCTCCCAGAGTGGTGCCAAACCCGAGGAGTCGGATTAGGCCTGAAGCAATCAGGAAGCCTAGACCTCCTAGCACATGAACAAATATTGGCCAGTAAGTATGGTACCTACCTGAAACACAGTGGAGATCTGCCATAGCTCTGAGAAGGGGTTTGGGTCCCCAAAAAGCGTCAGTTGCTTTGTCATCGTGTCTTCAGGTGGAGGTGTAGAGTAAATTCTTACATTGTGTGCTTTATTATTATTATTATTATTATACAGTATTTATATAGCGCTAAAAGGTTTGCTCAGTGCTGTACATTATAGTGAGGGACAGAACATGAGACAATCAGTAACAAAACACGAGGGTTTCAAGGGCCCTGCTCTTTCGAGCTTACAATCTAGGAGGGAGGGGATAGTGGTACAGGAGGAAGTGGATGTGGGGGATGGAGTGGTAGGAGGAGTGGAGGAGATCGGCTGTTAGGTGAGGGCGGGGTAATCTTCCCTGAAGAGATGGGTTTTCAGGGTGCGCCTAAAGGTGAGGAGGGTAGGTGACAGTCTGATGGATTGGGGTAGTGAGTTCCAGAGGATGGGGGAAGTCCTGGAGAAGTCCTGCAGTCGGGCGTGGGAGGTGGAGACCAGGGAGCTAGAAAGTAGAAGGTCTTGTGAGGAGTGAAGATTACGGGTAGGGTGGTATTTGGGTATCAGCTCGGTGAGGAAATTTGGGGCAGCATTATGAATGGCTTTGTATGTCTGTGTTAGTAGTTTGAATTTAATGCGTTGGACAATCGGGAGCCAGTGGAGGGAATGACAGAGGGGGGTGGCAGAAGCGGAGCGGTTGACAAGGTGGATGAGTCTGGCCGCTGAGTTCAGGATAGACTGAAGCGGGGATAGTCTGCGATGAGGTTGGCCAGTGAGGAGGGAGTTGCAGTAGTCCAGACGTGAGATAATAAGGGCGTGAACGAGTTGTTTAGTAGTGTCTGGGGTTAGGAACGAACGTATTTTGGAGATGTTGTGGAGGTGGAGCCTGCATGAGTTTTTCAATGATTGGACATGGGGTTGAAAGGACAGGTCTGAGTCTAGAGTGACACCTAGGACTTTGGCTTGTGGGGTGGGACTGATGGTGGCGTTGTTGGTCGTGATGGAGAGGGTGGGGGGACACGGGCTGGGGGGAAAATCAGGAGCTCGGTTTTGGAAAGGTTCAATTTGAGGAAATGGAGTGATATCCAGTCTGATATGTCGTTCAGTAGGTGGGTGATACGGGCGGAGACTGAAGGGGTGAGGCGAGGGGTGGAGAGGTAAATTTGCGTGTCACCGGCGTAGAGGTGATAGTTGAAGCCGTGGGAGTATATCAGTTTGCCAGGGAGGAGGTGTAGATAGAGTAGAGAAGGGGCCCGAGGACAGAGCCTAGGGGGACCCCAACAGAGAGGGGGAGAGAGGGGGAGGTGGTAGCGTTATAGGTAACGCTGAAGGAGCGTTGGGATAGATAGGAGGAGAGCCAGAAGAGAGCGGAGTCTCTGATGCCCAGGGAGTGTAGTTTATTAAGGAGGAGGGGGTGGTCGACTGTGTCGAAGGCCGCGGAAAGGTTGAGGAGTAAGAGGACTGAGTAGTGGCCATTAGCTTTGGCGGTTAGCAGGTCATTAGTGATTTTGAGTAGGGCGGTTTCTGTGGAGTGTTGGGGACGGAAGCCAGACTGTAGTGGATCGAGGAGGTTGTTGTCAGTGAGGTGGGCGCTTAGGCAATTGTAGACTAAGCGCTCAAGGAGTTTGGAAGTAAATGGCATCAGGGAGATGGGTCTAAGGTTGTTCAGGTCAGTGGGGTCCAGGGAGGGTTTGTGAGTATGGGGGTGATGTGCGCGTGCTTTAGGGGCGAGGGGAATGTGCCAGTATAGAGGGAAAGATTGAAGATGTGGGTGAGGGAGCGTAGGATGGAGGAGGAGGGTGACCGGAGGAGTTGTGTGGGGACAGGGTCAAGTGGTGAGGCGGGCTTCTGAGAAGACCTTAGTGACCTCCTCAGTGGTAGCAAGACTGAAGGAGCGGAGTGTTGGGGAGGTTATAGTGTGCGAAACGTTAGGTGTGGTGGGGGGTAGGGCGGTTGCGAGGTCAGAGGAGGGGAGAGTTGATGGGGTTATAGTGGGAGGGAGGCTAGGTAGGGAGGTAGGTTGAGCATTGGCGATGTCCTTACGGATTGCGTCAATCTTATTTTGGAAGTGATTGGCAATCTCGTGGGCGGTGAGTGAGGTACTGGGTGGGGGGGGGAGTAAGGAGTTGACAGTGGAGAAGAGCCGGCGAGGACAGGTGGAGAGGGTGTTGATGAGGGTTACGAAGTAGGCTTGTTTGGCGGCGTGGAGGGAGGAGGAGTAGGTGAGGAAGGCAGATTTGTAGAGGGAGAACGCTCGAGGGGATTTGGTTTTGCGCCATAATCGTTCCAGCGTGCGACTGTGTTGTTTAAGATTTTTAGTTTGGTCGTTCTGCCAAGGTTGAAGCGGTCGGGGTCTAATGCTACGTGTGGTTAGGGGTGCTAAGGAGTCTAAGGCAGCTGACAGTGAGTCGTTATACGCAGTATTGGCCAGGTCAGGGCATGACAGTGGAAGGATACTGTCGTACAGATGGTCAGCTGCAGAGTGGAGAGGGGCCGGGTTCAGGTTGCGGAGGTTACGGCTGGTGATGGTTTGATGTTTGGGGGGGAGGAGTTATAGGACGGGGAGACGGAGAACATAATGAGGTTGTGGTCAGAGAGAGGGAAAGGGGTGTTTGTGAGGTTGTGGAGGGTGCAGAGATGGGAGAAAACGAGGTCCAGGGTGTTCCCATCGGTGTGGGTGGAGGACTGTGTGCACTGTGTGAGTGCAAAAGAAGAGGTTAAGTGGAGGAGTTGGGATTTAGCTGGTTGTTGACATTGATAGGGATATAGAAGTCTCCAAGGATGATGGTGGGTAGCTCAGAGGAGAGGAAGAAGGACAGCCAGGCGGAAAAGTCGTCAAGGAAGCGGGATAAGGGTTCAGGAGGCCGATAGATTACTGCAATCCTCAGAGGGGTGGGAGAGAAGAGCTTTATGCATTTACATACCTTTAGCTCACTAGACTTGTGAGTATATCTATTGTCTATTATATCATTATCTTCTAATAAAGTGTCAGGGTTAATGCGCTAGGTGTTTGAGTCCTCTTTGTTTTTTGTGTTTTGTACAGTGTTGGGTTCCCCAGATCTGAGGAGGGCTGCACAGCCACTTCTTTCCAGTCCTGGTTGTGTTAAGGACATGTGACATTTGGTTCATGCAATGGGTGTCTCTACCAGTTTCTGAGAGCTGAACTGTCAAGTTTGAACTTCTTTTCCCTATATTGTTAACCTGGGCCTGGGGCCACTTCGGCCATTTGCTGCTGCTTGGATTTGAGAAACCATGCTTTCCAGATCACCCATGGATGCTTTTTGTTACAGGCCAAGCAGAAGAAACCGGGACATATTTGTCCGAAGCTGGTAAATCTCAGGTTATCTTCAGACAAAAATCTCCCTCTTCTCAGCCACCAGGACCCCCACCTAGAGGCGTCCCTAGGGTTGGTGTCACCTGGTGTGGTAACACTTGGTGACACCCCCTCTGACGATCCCCGCAGGATGGTTCGGATCTGCGGATTGAGCATAATGGAACGGAGTCCGATCAATTATGCTCCCTAATCCGCAGATCCCATCCATCCTGCTGGGATCATCGGCATGCAACCTATACGGGGTGACACCGGACCCGCTCCACGAAAAGGTACGTTGCAAAGAAAGCCGACGATCCCCATAGGATGGATCCTATCCATCCTGCGGGGATCGTTGGCTTTTTTAGTAACTTACCTTTTCATGGAGCGGGTCCGGTGTCACCCCGTATAGGTGTGGGGAGCGGTCCCGTTGCACTCTGGTCCCCGCTCACCTCCTGCTATATTGCTTCCATGTTGCAAACCACGTGTGCCAACTGTTAGTTGCTCCGCTTCAGTCCAGACCCCACTCACCTTCCTAATTCTCCATGCATATTAGATATGACATCTGCACTCCCAGAATATATAAACATGAACCAGAAGTGACTGCTGATTTCGTCTTTCTGGTTCACTTGTTGGCTTCCCAGTGCAACCTGGGATATCACATACCTGTAATACCTCCAAAACAAAGCAAAGCTAACTCTGAACTAAAGCCCCTCAAAAGCTGCAGGTGGTGTTAGCAAGCTTTGTCATAGACCTCTGTGGAGGGTTTGGAGATGCACTGTAACAGCAAGAAAGCAGCATAGGCTATAGTTTTTTAAGCAAAGCAAAGCAAACACAACATGTAAACAGGACTAGTAGCCATTTTAATTATTGACAGGTTCTTTGATTGGCATGCAGAATGCTTTAAAAAAGCATGTCCAATGCCACATTTTGAAGCACGTTTAAACAAGCCCTAAGCGTTACATTGCCCAATTTAGTAGGGTCGACATACCCAAAAAATGCAGGCAAGCAGGGAATTACTAATAAATGTATTGTGCATTTGATTCAATTTAGAAATCACACCATCCCAAAATACCACTAATTTTGGACATCTCTACAACAAATGCACAGATCAGCTGGTTCCACACCACATTTATGACATTTTCAAGTTACTTTTGGTGCATTAGAGTACAAAAATGCTGGTGTTCTATATGTGCCATGAAGAATAAAAAATGGTATCATTCTATGTGAAGGGGAAAGAGAGACAGACTGAAGATTGCAACGTACTTCCTCCCATATTTCTTCAGAAATATCACCCAGATCTTCTTCCAATTTGAATGTCAGTTTGATAAGGATAGTTACCCAAAAATGTATTTAATAAATGGACATATTAAGATATTAACAAACTTTTTCTATTATTCAAATTAATCACTGTATCTATTATCCCAATTTCATCAACCATTGGTCCTGTTATCTGGGCCAGGGCCGTAAATACTGATCGAAAACATTTTTGTAATAAATTCAACCAGTAGCTGTTGAAATGATTTGAATTGATTCCCAGAGTATAACTGGGTAATAGATGTTAAACCTGCTACCCTCCAACTTGTAATTTCCTACATTTAGGGAGTGCTGAGCTCTCCTAGATGGGGGTTAATGTTGTGTAGTTCATTAAGTGAAGAATATTTTTCAAGCACTCCCATACTCTCCTCAAATGATGGATGGTGAGATACTTAAGAAAAAAAAACTTGGTATAGCGAGGGTTTCCAATGCTAACAAGTGGTTGCATCCACTACATAAATATCTTACCATGGAGCATGCATCAGGACAGTTGTTTTGGTTCCATCCAGCAAGGTGCTGTAACTGGGAGGCCAACAAATATAGACCATGGTTTGGCAGAGCAAGACCACCCAACTCCTTTTGCTCCATTTATTTATGGCAACCCAAATCCTTTTTATCCATTTGTATATGATCAACCCTGTTTTTAGGCAGCTTAGTTCCTCATTCTAAACAAAATATGTTTTTAAAGTCGTGGTCAGTTCCTTACATAATATAGCAGTGAACTAAATGTAGAAATGTTAGTTGCCTAACGTTACAGAGCTTGTGATTAGAGCTATGTCTGTTTGTAATTCTGGAAGTCTGCAATACGGAAATATTGAATTGTTTTACAGAGAATGAGATAATTATACCCGCATAATAAGAAAACCTCCTGTCTGTGTCAGAGAACTAAAGAATATCTCTCACATTTGTTTTCAGGATCAGGTAACATTCTTTTTTCTTTATTTCTCTTGTTTTAGTAAGGTTACTACATTGTGTTTTTTCACTTGTTTCAATAAGATTATAAGTATCCTAGGGAAAAGGTGAAAATATTTTTTTCAAAATGTAAAAGCACATTAGAATTTGTTAAGATGAACAAAAGAGATGTAAACCCTAACTATGAACTACTCTTATTTGTTCTCCTCTCGTCTGTTGTTATTATTATTATTATACAGTATTTATAAAGCGCCAATGGTTCACTCAGCGCTGTACATTACAAAGGGGGACAGAACATGTGACAGAACAATACCAATACAATGCAAAACATGAGGGGATTGAGGGCCCTGCTCTTTCGAGCTTACAATCTAGGAGGGAGGGGATGGTGGCACAGGAGGAGATAGCTGTGGGGGATGGAGTGGTAGTAAGAGTGGAGGAGGTCGGCAAGTTAGCAGGGGGTGCAGTAGGCTTCCCTGAAGAGGTGGGTTTTCAGGGTGAGGAGAGTAGGTGATAATCTGATGGGTTGGGGCAGGGGGTTCCAGAGGATGGGTGACACCCTGGAGAAGTCCTGGAGGCGGGCATGGGAGGAGGAGATCAGGGAACTAGAGATAAGGAGGTCTTGTGAGGAGCGGAGTGTGCGTGTTGGGTGGTACTTGGATATTAGGTCAGTGATGTAGTTCGGGGCAGTATGGTGGATGGCTTTGTACGTCAGTGTTAGGATTTTGAATTTGATCCGTTGCACAATCGGAAGCCAGTGGAGGTATTGGCAGAGGGGGGTGGCGGAAACGGAGTGGTTGGAAAGGTGAATGAGTCTGGCAGCCATATTCAGGATCGACTGAAGGGGGGATAGCCAGTGGCGAGGCAGGCCAGTAAGGAGGGAGTTGCAGTAATTGAGTCGTGATATATAAATTAAATATACAATATGTTACAATATGTTAAATATACAATTGAAAGTGTTTTTTTATATCTGTTTGACAAATACAAAAACATCTATTGATCCTGCGTGGAATCCAGTAAGCTGATAATTTCCTGTACTGTACTGTTGGCATTGTTACAATTTCTCTATGTGGACTACAGAACACGTCAACCTGTGTTATAAAGATAAGGTTAGGTGGGGGTGTTCTGTAGTCCTACCACACTTGCTGACCTAGGTTGACAACGCAGCTACTACAAAGTTGCAGTACAGCAAGAGTTTTGTCACCCATAAGACAGGAACTGTGATCACCATTTGAAAATAAGGGAAAAATATCTGGAAAAAAAGAAAAAGAATGCAACCGCCACATATAAAAACCAGTACACTGCAATATATTACGTTTTTCTTGGGTTTAGATACACTTTAACTATTAAAGGTCTGGTTGATTTTTTTTAGGTCACAGACTCTTGGGATGTCAAACTTAACTGAGAATTCAACTGGTTGTAATCCACAGCCCATTAATGACTTCATCCCCATCTTCTTGAGCTTCACATTTTTCATTGGCTTTATGCTGAACTGCATCAGTTTATGGATATTCTGGTTCAAGGTAAAACCATGGAACTCAATGGTGGTTCTTCAGTTCAACTTAGCCATTTCAGATGTCATCATCACCCCAGCAGCTCCCTTTATTGTTATTTACTACCTGAAAGACAACTGGACCTTTGAATTGCTGCTCTGCAAGTTCAAGGTCTTCTTGCTTAGCACTAACATGTATGGAAGCATTTACTTTCTCACCCTAATCAGTATACATCGATACTTTACCATTGCCCACAATAACAAAGGATCAGCCTTGGCCAGAAAAACATTCATTAAAAAACTTTGCCTCTTCGTCTGGTGTTTTCTGCTTTGTCAGGGCATTCCATTTTTCTTTGTCCTTAAAACTACTGAAATCCAAGGATTAACAAAATGTCTCAGCTTCCATAAGAGTGAACAACCCCATTTATTTTTTGCCTGGAATTGGGTCATTCTCTTTTCTGGCCTTCTTATTCCTTTCTCCATAACATTGGTCTGCTACAGCTTGCTGATTCGATATATGCGCAAAGTCAACCCAATGAACACCTTTAGCAAAGTCATGGTGTCCAAGTCAGTGCGGACTATCTCCATCTCCCTGATAATCTTCATAATCTGCTTCATCCCCATCCACATCACCAGAACATTAGGTGTAACTGTGATGTTGTTTTTCCCAAATTTTTGTTTTTTGCTAGAAAGTGTTGAAATTGCTCATTACTTCACATGGATGCTGTCAGTAACAAACTATTGTTTGGATCCCATACTTTACTGTTTTGCTTCCAGAAGATTTAAATACACATTCACAAGTTGGTGTACTGTTTTACAGAGACAGCCTCAGAATGACATTCCAGAAGATTCTCAGGGTAACCAACTTGAGACACTTTCAGATACTCACTGCTCTGGTACTTTCCAAACACCAAAAACAAACATAGCCAGGGTTGGTGTCAGCTGAACTTGGAAAATGAGTACATGTTTACATACTAAATCCAGAGAAAAGATATACAGTATGCCAGCTTTGGATGCAACTACGTGGAAAGAATGATGTAAATGGATTAGAATAGACATGTGCTTGCTGGAAATGTTAGTTTGGTTTTGGATGCATTCGTTCATTGAAGAATTTAATTTTGTCACATTCGTTATGTTGAACCAATTTGGTTTTGGGATTAGTTTTGTTATATTCTGCATTTGTTTCATATATATTCATTGGTTCAGGTGGATTCAGATCATTTTGGAGTTTTTTCAGAAGATTGCTATATATTTTAGGTAAATTTGATATTTATATATCAAAACTATTAAGGAGGATTCAATATTTTCGTACTCAACGGAATAAATAATGAACAATTCTGTAATCACAATTTTTCAAACCTAAGAATTGCATAAGACTATGGAACTGAACTGACTGATTGTGAAATTCAATTTAAACCACAAATTTACTCAAATCCAAATTATCTAACTAATTCGAAATTTCAATTAATTTCCCCATGGGCCCGAACTACTATTAAATCAGGTGACGTCATCCGAATGAAATGAATTAAAGGAATACATATGTTATTTTCGTTATAACTTTTTTTCCAGATTTATTTACATTCGTTACTATGTCCATTTGGGGATTCATATACACTGAATCTCTGAAAATCAACTGTTCAGACAAGAACTGATTCATTACAAAATGAAAGGCACATCTCCAGCTTAGAATGAAGCTCCAGTTCGGACTCCACAAGTTTATGCTAGTTTCAGATCATGAAGCTAAATAGACCAACTTCCCTGACCTAAATCTAATATGAGGCCCAGAATTCAGCTTCTACCCAAAACTTCTTACTTTGGTATTTTACTTCTGCAATACAAAAGATGAACTGTCATTTTGAAAATGTCTTCTTCCTCAATCAATTTGATGGAAATTTTTAAAATGTCTAAATCATTTCCTTTGCACTATCTTCCTAATTGCTCAAGGGGACATCAGTGGCAACATCTTCATTCATATACCATGGCCATATCAAGTGTGTCTGATAAATATAAAACTTATGATTTTATACTGTGTTGACACATATGCAAGTAGCTGAAAGGGTGAACAGATAGATATATCTTCCTTTATGTTGTACTGGACAGAACTGATCCTGTCTTTGGTAAATGGGACTCCCCAAGAGATATGGAAAAAAACTAGTCATATCCCATATTCAAATATATTTTGAAACATATTGAATATGGCCAAATTGTAGTATTTCACATATATGGCAAAATATTTGGGAAGAATATTTTTAAAATATATTTAAAATATATTTTTCTTCCATGTGGGATGTTGTATCAGCATGTTGCTTTAGTACCCTACCTCTGTTTATTACTATATTTTACTAAACAAAAGTTACGTATTACAGTGTATCTATATATGTGTATATATACCAGCACACATAAATTCACATACACACAGAACATATGTGATCTATGCAAGCGGGCAAATTTGTTAAATGCAGCAACTTTTTTGACCTTTTTTTTATAATATGCAAAGCATTGTTCCTGTTCTCTGCTTAGTTTCAAATTCTGCTGGATTTCCTATGTATATCACATTTACATGTATGTGATAAAGTGATCAGCAACTCCAACATGTAGTCGTAAAAGTTTCATTATTGTATTTAAAATGTTCAAAACATTAAGCACCTAAAAATATTAACAATTTGTATCACAAGAATAGCAACTGGCGGCTCTAACGTATTCCAAATTCACAAAATGACATGTATGCAGCAATTTAGCAACAAAATTAGGCACAAAGCAGGTTGCTTCTCAGTATAAAAAGTCTATGCAGCAGATATTTTTTTTTTTTTGGATCCCTGTGCCTACAGTCATGGGCCACCAACTGAGACAGATTTGCACAGGTTTGCAACAGAATTACCAATGGAGATGAGTCAGGTTTTCACAAATTGCACAATTAAGGAATAGTCAGTATGTACAGTCATGGACAAAAATATAGGTACTCCTGCATTTCTGTAAGATAATACACCACTTTCCCCAGAAAACATTTGCAACTACAATTTCTATTGTTTGTATTGGTATGGCACAAAAAATGGAGAAACAAATGGCCAAATCTGACACATGCAACGCAAAACCCCAAAAATGGACTGGACACATTTATTGGCACCCTTAATTTAATATTTAGTAGCACAGCCCTTGGAATAAATAACTGAAATCAATTGCTTCCTGTAACCATCAATAAGTTTCTTATGTCTCTCTAATGGAATTTTGGACCACTCTTATTTCACCATCTGCTCCAGGACTCTCAGACTGGAAAGGTTTATTTTCCCAACTGCTGTTTTGAGATCTCTCCACAGGTGTTCTATGGGTTTGAGATCTGAACTCATTGCTGGACAGTTCGATACTCCAGAACTTAATCTGAAACCATTTCTGGGTGAATTTTGACATGCACTTTGAGTCATTGTCCTGCTGTAAGACCCATGACCTCTGATGGAGACCCAAGTTTCTGACACAGGGCCCCACATTGCACCCCAGATTCTTTGGTATTCTTCATATTTCATACTGCTATGCACACGGTCCAATGCCTGAAGCAGCAAATCAACCCCAAAACATCAGTGAACGCCCACTATATTTGACTGTAGGGACTGTATTCTTTTCTTTAAAGGCCTCATTTCTTTTTCTGAAATCAGTAGAATGATGGGCTTTACCAAAAAGCTGTAATTTTGACTGTCCACAGTACATTCTCCCAAAAGGATTTACCGCCCCCCCCCCCCCCACGTGAATGAGTATGGGGTACATGGTCTCGATACTCATTCACAAAAAACAAAAAGTGTAGTGTGAAAAAAGACAGGACACAATCTTTGACAAGTGCTTTATTGAAAGAAAAAACAAAGAATGTCCCCCACAGTAGATCAAATGTCAATCACGATGCCCGCCGCCACCGCCAACCCGAAAAAGAAATTTAAAAAAAGGCTCGGCTTCCAGCCATCTGCCTGCTCCGGTGGTTTGACAGTTCTTAAATAGGTAAGGGGCGGGGCCAACTGGGGACATCACCCGAGTGACCCCTCCCCATGTGACATCATTGATTCCTCTTATTCCTGCTGCAAAGACTCACAAATACCTGTTGATCCTATCAGTGATGGCCAATTCATGCAGCTTCTTATGATTGGGTAATAATGCTGCTGTACTACTTCTGAATTTATAGCAACATTGTCCCCTTCATGTAGACTGGGCCTGCTTGCACTACAGTGGGATGAGAAGATGTTTAGAGGGGCATGACTATCAAACTTGTCACTGCTACTTTTTCAAGCTGGTATCTTGACAAGCTATTACTCTTATATGGAAAAAGTCCACTCCACCAAAAAGATTGTTCTGGAAACAGCTGGTTAATACAGCTCAGCCTTGTATGAATACACCTACTGTAACAGGGGATTCCCTAAAAAATATGGTGCAAATGGCTTCATGATAATTCTACAGCTTGGATGTTTGATACTTTTTGTTAAAGTGACAATTTTCTATGTCTGATACTGATTGAAGCATGGGAGGGGGTGTTTTTGAGGCCCTATTTGGTCTCAAACTGAGGGCAGTACTTCATCTTCCTTTGGATTCTCAAGGTTATGGCATAAGACACACACAGGTACATGTAGTTTAATGTTACTTTTTTTTTGTTTTGTTCACTGTTATCTTTTTGTAACCTGCAAGGCGTGTGGCTGGTGCCATGTGGTCTGCACAGGTGTTGGTCCCTGCATAGGAGATTTTGTACTATTTGTCAAATCTTCAATAAAAAGAATTAAAATATTAGGTGAACTAACCCTTTACCCACTTCAAGTCTGGACACTTTTACCCCCTTCCTGTCCAGGCCAATTTTCAGCTTTCAGTGCTGTCACACTTTGAATGACAATTGTGCGGTCATGCAACACTGTATCCATATGAATTTTTTGGGATTTTTTTGAGACAGATAAAACTTTATTTTGGTGGTATTCATTCACCACTGGGATTTTTATTTATTTTTTGCTATATATATGAAAAAGTCCACAAATTGTGAAAAAAAGTGTTTTTCTCATAAAATTTTGCAAATAAATAATCTTTCTTCATAAATCTTGGCCAAAATGTATTTAGTTATCTTTTTAGTAAAAAAAATTAGTTTATAACCAAAAATTATAATTTAAAAAAAAAATTGTTTTACATTTTTATTTTATTTTTTTATATTATGGGGGGGGATGAAGATTTTTTTTAATTTTTTTTTTACACATTGCTTTTACAGCCATAAAGGCTGTAAAAGCAATCTTTCCTCCTTCTCTCTGGCTGCATTTTTTGCTGCTATTGAGAAATACTGTGTAAGCTGTGATTGGTCACAGCTTGTCACATGGTACAAGGCTGTTGTGAATAGCCTGGTACCATGTGATCTCTGTGATTATTCACAGATTTCACAGGTAGTAAGCAATGATGTCAGAAGTGACATCTTGCTGACACCAATTCATGTGATCACTGATTTGCCAATCAGTAACCACATGATCGGGACCTCACACAGAGGTCCTGTACAGCAATCGGTGTTTGCTGTACTGGATCGCGGTGCCGTGTGCTCAATCCAAAATAGCGGGCACCGTTAATGAACGGCAACCCGCCCCTGCACTGCCACCATCCGGCCATTTATATACGGGAAGTGGTTAAGAACTTATGACTACATACATGCAGTTCTGTGTGCTTGTTTGTGGACTTTTGACAACTCTTAGTTCCAGATTTGTTAAAAAAATGCATACAGTATATAGACTTTAATGTTCATTAGACGTTTGCAAAGCCATAGCTCCACTCAAGAGTTGCCCCTCCTGTACATGGACATCCTGGGGGCCGACCACTATACTCCATCTCCACTTTTCATTAGAAACGCAAAAATATGTATCAGCTGCGCTCTTAGCCCCTCTTGCCGTATTTAATAATTGCCAACAAAATGACTGCATACAGCATTGTCTCCACCTAGGAACCAACCTTCCTTGATGTGTTTCACCACTCCTAGCTTGCTCACAAGGATAGGGGAAGTAATTTGGTTGACAACGTATAAATACAGTAAGAGGAGCTAAAAGCGAAGTGTAGCTTGATGCATTTTTTTGCATTTCATTTTCATTAGGTATAATATCATACCTCCCAATTAGTGATGGGCCGAACACCCCTGTGTTCGGTTTGCGGTTGAACATTCGAACCTAATGAATGTTTGACCGTGAACTTTGAACTTAATGAAAGTCTATAGAACTTGAACTTTGATTCAAAAGTGTCCATTTTGCAGGCTTATATGCAAGTTATTGGCCATAAAAGGGGTATGGGGACTCGGATACTGCCCTGAGGAACATGAATCAGTAAAAAACAAAAATTCAAAAAGCACAACTTTTAAAGTGGCAGTAATTTTTCATTGCTTAAAGTAAAAAAAAAAAAGAAACATTTCTTTAAATATCATGCCTGGGGGAGGGACTGAAATTTTTAAAAAAATGACATATTTATAAAAAAAAAACCACAGTGTGGGGTCACCTCCCCTAATCCTTACCAGCAAACATTTTTATTTTAAGTGCATGGGGTTCCCCCTAAAAGCTATGCCAGGCCCTTTTGGCCTGGTTGGACATTTAAGGAGAACCCCGCCCAAAAAAAATAGGAAGGGAAATGTGGGGTCCCCCTAAATTCCTACCAGACCCTTGATCCCTGCACCTGACAGGGCAAGATAAGGGGGGGTGATAGACGCCCTTCCCCCCCTACAGCTTACCAGGCCACGTGCCCTTGACATTGGGATGGTATTCATGGGGGACAAGGGTCTCTTCCTCACAACTCTGGCCCGGTGGATGTCGGAGTCTACGGGCAGGCAGAGGCGTCCCTAGGGTTGGTGTCACCTGGTGCGGTAACACTTGGTGACACCCCCTCCGACGATCCCCGCAGAATGGATCGGATCTGCAGATTAAGCATAATGGATCGGACTCGGACCAACTTACCTTTTCTTGTAACGGGTCCGGGATAACTGCGCATGTCCCGATTTCAGGCACGATCAATCGATGATAGCAGTAGTTCTATCATCGACTGATCGTGCCTGAAACCGGGACATGCACAGTTGCTTCATGAGGACATATCTACATGGGAGCAGTAGTGTATTTAGATTTTGTGCTGCCTAGGCAACACAAACATTTTGCGCCCCCCCTCCCCAATGAGAGAGCAAGAGAGTTCAATAAGTGTGTGCATGTCAGGGACCACGGGTTTCGCCGTGGCGCGTGAATCTGCGCATGCGCAGATCGCCTAGGCGTATCAATATGTGGGCATTAGGACCTGGGCATCCGCGGCGGCAATTGCGGCCGCGCATGCGCACTTGCGCACACGGGCGCGCACCTGGCACCAATGACGGTGCAGGGCGCACTATTTAAACTGGCCAGGCAGTGTTCACATTGCCGCAAGGTCTAGTTCCTGTTACCTGTGTTCCTGTAGTGCGTTCCTTGTTGCCGACCCTGCCTGTTCTGATTCGTGTTGACCTTCTCCTGCTCTGACCCTTGGCTCGTCCCTGACTATTCTTTTGCCTGCCATTACTGTTATTGGACCTCCCGTTGCTGAACCTTGGCTTGTGACCTGGCTACTCTCCGTCTGCTGTTTGGTACCTATCCGCCTCCACTGTTACCAACCCGGCTAGTCTGACCACGCTCACTCCTGACTGTCATCCATCCATCCCGCTCGGGACTTGGACCTGTCAACCTCTTCACAGCAGGCTCACCCCTGGCACATACCCTCAGCGGGACCCCTCTACCATAGTTGGGTGCACCCAGGGGTTGCGACCTGGTTTCAGTCTTGCACCAAGTCCATCCCCACCATCAGGGGTTCTGGTGAAAAGGCAGACTGGGACTTAGACTCCGTGTCCTGGGGAATCCTGTTCCTGGGGATCACTAGAGATCCCGTTGGGCGATGCCTGATAGTGCAGCAGGAAGGGGGGGGGAGGTGTGTGCAGTCCCATACGATCTGTCAGTGATCAGTGTCAGTGTAATGTACTGGATGGATGACAGGAGGCAGAGCCCACAGAAGACAACATAGCTCACCTCTTCCGGGCTCTTTCATCGCTTCTCTCCCTGCTCCAGACATTCCCCTGGTCCTGGCTTGTCAGCTGCTGGAGGGAGAGGTGCATGATCGTCGATCTACAACTTCCCTCCCCCACATCGATCTTCCTTGCTGTCCGCCGCTACTCAAAGGGTCTCTTCCTCGGGGGGGCCGCCTCCCTAAAAATTGCCACCCTGAGCAAACGCCTTGTTTGCCTCGCGGTGGATACGCCCCTGCATGGGAGACATATCTTGCCAATACAAAGGTGTCACCCCGCAGGATTGTCTGCATGCAACCTATACAGGGTGACACCAGACCTGCTCCAAGAAAAGGTAAGTTGTAAAGCAAGCTGACGATCCCCGCAGGATGGATCCAATCCATCCTGCGGGGATCGTCAGCTTGCTTTACAACTTACCTTTTTGTGGAGCGGGTCCGGTGTCACCCCGTGCAGTCGGTGTCACCCGGTGTGGACCGCACCCCCCGCACCTGCCTCAGGATGCCACTGTGGGCAGGGGAGCTCAGTAGCATCAGGGTAACCCTTTAACTTATGGGGAACCCTGATACTGCCCCCCCTTTGTGAATGAGTAAGGGGTACCCCCTACCCATTCACTAAAGGGCTAAATTGAGTAAAAAAATTAGAAGACCAGTTTTTTTTTATTATTTTACTGAACAAAAAACAAACGTTTTTGACAACTCCTTTTATTTAAAAAAAAAAAAAAGAGCCACAATAATGGTTCCATCGTTGTAATCCATCGCCAACCAAGTCATCAAAATGCTGTGAGATGGTGGTAACACTCACTGTGACAGGATGCAACCTCTGAGTGTCCCCGGAACTCGCGCAATGGAAATGACGGCAGCAAGCACCAGAAGTGACATAAATGGAGCGCAGAAGCCAGAAGAGGACTGCTGAGAGTCAGACAAAAGAGCCAGGATGCATGGGGCTGGACACAACAAGTCCTGGTTGCTATGATGACACGTTTCACACAGAATCGTGCTTTGTCAAAGTCATTAAGCAACCAGAAAGGACTGGAGTTATAAAGGGAACAATGGGGCAGTACTATGAAGGGGCGCAAGTTAACAATTAAAGGAACATTCCCTCAATATAGAAGAAGCCAATTTTATAAACCGCCACCAATATACATGGATATGATAAATTTACATTTGTCAATAGTAAATATTACTATCAAACAACAAGATGTATAAAATATAAATATATATATATATATATATATATATATATACTGTATATATCTCAAAACAAAATATGTGTCATGGCGACCTCAGGAGCATGATATACATATAAGTGAACTCTATAAGTAAACTGGCAGAGAGCATATGAGGATTATTAAAACATACATAATATTGATTGAACCCAATAAAATAATTACATATACTATCAAATTGTACATAATGTTTTTATAGTTAAGTTTGCTAGCTGAAGATCCAAGACCTCAGAAAGGTTTCTTTCCCTTTAAGCACAATTCTTCTTGTGGCAAACCATTGACCGGCATCATAGCAACGACTCACCTGAACTCACTTTAGCATGGCAAGTCCAGGCAAAAGCCAAAATACCCTTCCACCTTGTCACAGGAAGGTAAAGGAAGGGATTTAAAATCTAAGGAGTTACCCCATCAAGTTGCAGTTCCTGTAACACTCGCTTGAACAACTGAAGAGCTTTCATTAGGAAGTCTTTTCTCCTGCACTTGAGTAGAACAGAAGTGAGCAACTGTCCTTTTGCCACAACAGCAGTCCACATAGACTTGACTGGAGGAAAAACAGAGAGTTCCCTGAGCACCAGAGGTTTACCCCCTCCAGGTTGTAGTCCTGGGTGTTGAACAGGAGAAGTCCTTTTCTGCTAAAGATAGCAACAATTCCCAGATGCATCCCTCTTCAATATCCAAGGATAGAAGGGGAAGGGAAATTGGGGAATAGAGGGTTTGCCCTCTAGCAACAACTTAGAACTACAAGAACTTCAGTCAGGAACTCCGTCACACAATTTGCAAGAACTTTAACTACAAGTCCCGTCAAGAACAAAGCACATCTTCAGCAGTAGAAGTCGGTGTGGAAGCTGGAGCATCTTTCCATCAGGGCCCCAGGCATTACTGGCCCACACTTGATCCCACCGTCCGTCTTTCTTAATCACCACCCTGTCTATGAACATGGATCTCTCCAGGCTCCAATTTTCCTTGACGAACAAAAATTCCTCCCATAATGGAGGTTTTGACCTGTTGCTGAAGGGTCCCACAAAGCTTCCTCACACCAGAAATTTATCTTTGCCTCTACCTCCTCCATGACCTTTTTTGATGCTGGGAGGAGGAGAATCTGGGTAACTTCTGCCTGTCACCTCTCCCTGGTGGAGCATATGGTGTGTTCTCCTTTGAGACGAGGATACTGTAAGCCTCATTCTCTGCTCAGGCCCGAGCATAACTCTTAGGGGGGAACAGATCGGGCCTCCGGTTTGCTTAGGCTTCACAGAACCCCAAATTTCTTTCACACTGCACCAATGGCATCTCCCTCATTAGAGCCTTTCTCCTCAGCAGCCTCATGGGTCCACTCGACTTCCTCTGCTAATCCTCAGTCGGCTATCCCTTCTTCCAGTGATCCATAACGATGCTGGAAGTTAGGAGACCCTATGTAAATAAGCCCTGAACTTTCCTCTCCTGAAGAACCTGAAGATGCTAGCCTCTGCACTCTGCAGACCTCAGGAACAGGGGTTTCCACTCGTGGGTAGCTGATGGGGACTGCTGCTGAAGGGGCCTGTGGTTGTTCAGCCTGAACTGGGTAAATGTTCCGCACAGAAACGACACCGGTCTTTGCTTCACATCCTGATCTTCCCGGCGAGCTCAGTGAACAGCCGTAGCAAGCGGCACTGCTATGCTGTACCCGGTCTCCCAGTTCACTTGCAGCAGTTTGGGCTGGCAGTCAGTCTTCACCAGCTCTAGCAGCATCTCTCCACGCATGCAGCTTCATGGTCCCACACTGGCATCAGCCACATTCCAGACCCAAGCAATGTCTGTTCCTCTGTGCTGCATAAGGCAAGACTCCCGTGGGGGATCAAACGCACTCTGGTGTCGGTCAGCCATGCTGGAATTTCACCACCTCTCTCGGCAGCTCTGGCAAGCACACCTGCTTCCGTCATCTTGCTGCTCCTCACACTTGGCTTTCTCTCAGCTGCACCCGGAATCCCATCTCCTCTACGACAAGTCTCACTGGCACTCACACTCTCGCGCCATACATTAACTTATCCACCTGATAATGCTCCTACTCTGGCAGTGTCTGTGATGGTAAAGCAGACATTCTCCATTGTATCACAAGAGTTCTCCAGCACACCGATTGCGTCTCTGCAATCCAACATCCCGATTGCCTTTCTGCAATCCAACATCTTGATTGTCTCTCTGCAATCAGCATGGCACCGCCAAGAACACTAATGGTCTCTTCTGTTGCCCATGGCAACCGATTTTACCCAGGGGTAAATCGCGGACCGATGCCCCTACATGTAGCGATACCCCCACAAGAGCCGCTTGTATATTTTTCACGGGCTCTCCTTTTCCTGCCTGGCAGCCAGGCACAGTGTGTTTCTGCAGCCAAATACACTCACACACACTTCCGCTCATTGTCTTCAATGACCAGTCTAGGAGATGTTTTGTTTTTGGAGTTTATTGTAGAACTGGGGCTAGGGATGGGGAATTGTAGTAGGATACTCCAAAATTAGAACTATTCACACTGAGGACATCTAGCTGATCTGTTAGTTGAACACTGTAGAAATCTTGTCTGACAGTGGATAGCAGACTTCCTTGTTAATTATAGCAGCAATTAGTTTTATGAGCGAGCAAAATCCCTTTTTGCAGTAGTAGTAGCTACAGAGCTGAGCTCCTCAGGTATAAACTAGTTACGACAGACTGCAACAGCCCAAAGGTAATGTAGCTGAGAAAAGTCCTTTTGCAGTAGTAACACTTGGCCAAGCTCTTCAGAACACTAGCCAGTGTTCCCTTTTTCCAGGCCCACACTGACTATCAAGCACCAGAGAGGTAGCAAAGCACACAGAGTCCCCAAGATCTCTCAGAGTCTGTACTCACAAGTCCAAGGACAGAATGGTTGCCTCCTTCCAATCTTCCAATCTCCAGTGATACCAGACAGATCTTTGGCAGACAGCTCCCTCAGTAAGCTTACTGAAGAACCAGGGTCATTCTCTCTAACTTCAGGCCCTCAGGTCGACCCACCTGAGGCAACATGGCAGCAAATGCCAGATGAGGCAGCCTGCCTCCAGCCTGGCTGGTGCAATACACTCACGAGAAAGACCCAGATCCCATGTGCTCTCAGAATATGAATATCACTCTCAGCATTAAATGAGGTACCCCCCCCCCCAACAATTGGCCAGGGCTGTATCCATATTCATGTTGTACATTTGCCTAACCCCTACCCATGTTCTGGAAGGCTTTCATAGCTTCCTCAAGGCAGGCAGAACTCAGACAAACTTCAACAGCACCAGGGCAGCATGAGCAGACCTAACTCATCAATCACAGCACTCTATTAAGCAGAATGCCACACTGAATTTACCTGACAGCCTCTCTGGTAAACAAAGAAACACAGCTTTACTTACCCTAACTATACACACCTGATTAGAAGGGTGCTACATATAGATCATCTCCAAAGTAATTTTCACTGACAGTTTCTCTTAAAGCAGTTCTCTGGGATTCTACTTTCCAAAAGCTGATCATTTCGGTGTGTGGAGGGGGGAGTGTTTGTACTATTTTGGCATTTCAGGGCCTCTGAAACAGTGATAGAAGTCAGGAAATGAAGTGAGGGAATTACGACCTTTGAAAGCCTGAAGGTAGTCATTAGTTTTTGGCCCTCGTACGTGCCTAGGCTCCCAAAATGTCTCACACATGTGGTATTCCCATACTCAGGAAAAGTAGCAGAATGTGTTTTGGTGTGTAATTCCACATATATCCATGGCATGTTTGAGAAATTCTCAATAAAGTGACAACTTTTTGTAAAAAAAAAAATAATTTTTTTTGTAATTTTCCAAAAACTTGTGGCAAAAAATAAAATCTTACATAGACTAAACATGCCTCTCAGCAAATACCTTGAAGTGTCTGTTTTCCAAAAAAGGGGTAATTTGGGGGGACGGGGACGTTTGTACTATCCTGGCATTTCAGAGCCTCCAAAACTGCAGTGTGGAAGCGACATAAGGAAATTATGGCCTTTGAAAGTCTGAAGGTGGTCATTGGTTTTTGGCCACTGTATGCGGCTAGGCCCCCAAAAAAGTCTCACACATGTGGTATCCCTATACTCGGGAGAAGTAGCAAAAGGAGTTTTGGGGTATAATTCCACCTATGGCAACGACATGTGTGATAAATATCTCATTAAAGTTACAACTTAACTTAAAAAGAAAAATTTTTCTTATTTCATTTTCCAAAAACTTGTGGCAAAAAAGGGGTCGTTTGGAGGTGTTTATACTGCCCCGGCATTTTAGCACCTCAAGATATGTGATAGGCAGTCAGAAAGTAAATGCTGCGTAAATTCTAGCATATATACCATAGATTGTAGACACTATAACTTTCACACAAACCAATTATTATACACTTATTGGGATTTTTATTTTTTTAACAAAGACATGTAGCATACATTTTGGCCTAAATTTATAATGAAATTTGATTTTATAGGATATTTTTATAACAGAAATTAGAAAATATAGTTGTTATTTCAAAATGTTTGGCCTTTTTTCATTTATATATATAAAAAAATAAAAACCCAGTGGTGCTCAAATACCACAGAAAGAAAGCTCTAGGTATGACAAAATTTTCATTTGGGTACACTGATGCATGACTGAGTAATTGGTATATCCCCTGAAGACATGCGTGTGCCTTATGTGCCGATGTCACATCGCCGTGCCCAGGTCTCGGATCAGCGGCCATCTTTGTAAGCCTGTCCTGATATCTTTTTATGATACTGGTTGTACGCTATTTGTTGGTGATCTAGTTTTAATAAACACTACACTATATATACTTCATTCTGTGCTCTATGTGGTGAGCAATTTCCTGGCAGGGCCCCATTCTGGCAGCGATCTTGATCTATATTGCATAGAGATCTGGAGAGGTCCTTGTGGCTGTGGAGTGTTTGATCAGGCTCTATATAGTTTATCCTCTGATGAGTACATATTGGTGGAGGATTGTGCATGGAAGAAAGAGCACGCCTGAAGCACATTATAGTGGAGCACAAGTAGTGAAGACTTATTTGGTTTGTCTTCTACTCTGGACATTTATTTTTGTATTTTTATTTTTTCCATTTCTTGCACAGGCACTATATTCACCATATCGGTGTGTTTATATTTATTCATCTTCTATGTGTGTAGCGCCCTCCTAGTTAGATAGGGGGAGCTAGAGTTCTGATTGTTAGAGAGGAGGGCTGAATAGCAGCTTGGGTGTAATAGTGAGGAGATCATATTGTGGTCAGGGTTGAGAGGCTCTGCAGGCCAGCCCCTCTGGAATTTCTCCCTGCTCTAGAGCTTTGGAGGAAGACTTAAAGGCAGTGGGTGGATCTGGGGAGTGGCTGGCTTGTAATCTTAAGGGGATCATTGCCAATCCTGAACAGGAGGCTTGACAAGGCTAGGACAACCCTTAAAAGGAATAAGCCTGCTCAGCTGAAGGAGAGTTCAGGTGGAAGACAGAGAGGAAGATGTGAGGCTGAAGGCAGGAGCCTGGGACGGGGCCCAGATGGAGAGAGTCGCTCACCTACAGGCAGTGGAACTGGAAAGGAAGAAAGCTCAGAGCTTTACTGGTCCCCAGAACGAGGACCACCTGTGCAGCAAGGAAGGAGCTGCCCAGCTAAAAGGTCTGGCAGCAGCCACCAACCCATCAGCGGTACAGGAGAGGATCAAGTGGGTACCCCTGCACCCCCTGGGCAGATAGGGGAAGGAGTACTGTGGTGGGAAACCAGATTCGCCACCTACCTGGGACTGTCCATTTCTTAAATTGACAGAAACCGTATCCCTTGTTCAGGGATACCTCCAGATTGCTGGGTGAAGGAAGAGGAGTTCACCTAGGGTCTGGGGTGGTACGTTAGGAGATGCTGGCTAGCTCTCCAACAGAGTCTGTGTTGCACTGAAGGCTTGTAAATAGTTCCAAGAAGTTGTCCTCAGTTCATCAGTTCATCAGTTCTCTTGGGCATCCTGTACACGCCTAACCCTATCTCAGTTCAAATCCCCTAAATAAAAATAACAAAACTAAAGCTCAAGGACTGATCGATCTCTGACTCTGGATGCAAGTCTATGTTTAAATGTGTGTTGCCTAGCTGTGCAGGGCTATAGGGGGACCCAAAATCTCTTTGCAACTCCTAAGGGGGTAGTGCTACATGTGGTTGAGTATATATTTATTAAACATCACTTGTAGTAATTTTCATTGTATGAATTTTCACTTTATATTGTTTTATAGACTTAATGTCAGTGCTGCACAATCTTTATGAATTTTTGTTGTTGGGTTTGTTGTATGAATTTTTCACTTTATATTGTTTTATAGACTTTAAAGCGGGTCTCCATCCAAAAGGAGAAGTTCTGCTTTAATCCTTTGTCCCCCGCTCCCCATTAAGGATTGGTACCTTTGGGGAGCAGGTACACAAATTTGACAGGTAGGCGATTGGAAGCGGAAGTTGTCCTCCCCCTCCTCTCTCCCCCCGTAGTCTTCTGGGACACGTGACAGGTCCCAGAAGAATACGGGGCCATTCACAAAGCACAGCGCTTCTCGTGCATGCGCAGTGGGCACCCGGCTGTAAAGCCGCAGGCTGTCGCAACCGGGTGCCCATGCTGAAGATGACGGCACCAGGGAGAGAAGACTGCCTGTGAAACCAGCGGTGGTGAGAACACCGCTAGACCGAGGGACAGGTAAGTGGATGTATTTTAAGAGTCAGCAGCTACAGTTTTTGTAGCTGCTGACTTTTTTGGGCTTTTTTACAGGTGGAACTCCGCTTTAATGCCAGCGCTGCACAATCTTTATTGAATTTTTGTTGTTGGGTTTGCTACCTCTAGTGCCATCTGCTCCTACCTTTCAGTGCTCACTGTTTTTTCTGATTTGTACTACATGGTTGTGTCTTGTGTGTATATGTTGTTTTTGTTTGCGTCTTGCATCCGGATTGGGGAACGTTGTGCTCGCTTGATAATTTGCCAGAATGCTGGCTGCTTTCTGAGAGCACAGAAGGGACGGAGATACCTTACGAGTCATTCAGCCTCCCTTATCCTTGTTCCCTCTGTACCCCAATTCGTGACACTCATATACAACATACAATACCCAACATACAAAGAGAAACAAGCACAGATATCCAAATCTATGAAACACGACAATGAAAATATGGGACAGCAAGAATATAAATATTCTAAATATGGAAGACTCAGCCACAGTACCTTTCAGACAAACTCAAAGAGCAGCTCAGAATGTGCATTTGATAAAAGCTTTACTCTTGCAGGCAGTCCTGTGACAGATGGACTGTCAGCTCTGTAGACAGAAAGTAGAATCTAATCTTATAATTATAGCTACATGTATACAGAAAGGTTTTTATAACACCTGTGCGAAACTCCCAGCTCATCAGGGAGTCGGTTTCTTTTGAAACCAATACAATGCTATGTGATCCCCCTCTTCTATTGTTAATGAACACAGCTACCTATTACACAACAGTGACATAAAGGAAAACTATCAGACAGCTCTGGAGCTACAGCAAGCGATGGTGAATTTTAAGTAAGATGAATGGTTGGGAAGATGGTCAAATTTGGTAGTTTTAACTTCTTTTTTACGCTGGATAGTTGACTGATCGCAGTCATTCAAAACATTACATATTACCAGAGGCAGCGTACTGCACACAATGCTGAATTTTACAAGCAAGCTGGATATATTTTACCAGAGATCACAAATGTTTTGTTGTTTAAAGTTGTGGTTAATTTAATGGATGGTTCCTTGATCACTTATCGCCGCCGGACTCCAAGAGAACTGGAAATGGCATCAGGAAGCGGCAGACCAGACAATCTTGCAACAAACTTTTAAGGAGTTGTGGTATATTTTGTTGACAAGATGGCACCCTAATAATTGAGTTTAAAGTAGCGTGATAATTTTTTTTTTAACGTGTCACTGCTTGCTTGCTGTTGATTACTTTAGAGTGCGTATTGAAAGGGAAATTGAATGAAGATACAGATCAAGTATGCAACACTGAATATAAAATATAAAAAAAAACCAAAACGGTGGAATAGTGTCAAAAGAATTTGGATGTAAAAATTTCTGATTAGGTTTGGCAGCATCATGTCACAGTTTGAAGTTGAAGAGGATGTCTTGCGGTGTACAGTGTGCCTGGAGGACTACAGGCCATTTGGACCTTTTAAGCCTCGAATCTTGCCTGTTTGTATGCACACATTCTGCGAAAGTTGTCTGGAGAGGCTTGGGGCCGATAATGGCTACAGTGTGCCGTGCCCCATCTGTAGAGTTTTTAATGATGTCTTTGGCAAGGATGGCATACAAGCACTGCCCATCAACACCAGGGTGAGCTACTTTGAATCTACAGAAGAGGAGATGGTGGAAACAGATGTTCTGGGTTTTATCGACCCAACCACCCCGTCCTGCCCAATGTGTGGCAGCATCACCCTCTACGCTCCCTTTGGCCCAGAGGCTGATATCACCCAATGCCACACCTGTGAGTGGGTGAGTGTGGAAGTGATGGAGGTGGAACATGTGGAGATGTCCACTCAGGATCCCGTGGAAGTAAACAGTGATAGGACTGTGATAGAAGGAAAAAAGGAGAACAGGGGAGCATCTCTAGTTCCTGCATCTCGCCCTACTAGGAGAAAAACATGGCTGAGAAGAGCACTGAGCTATCTCAGGTGAGTTGTGTCTATTGTAGAGACGGGAGAGAATATAAATACAGACTGGATAGGTAGACATCAGATAGAAAGAAAGATAACCAGAGAGACCGGAAGAGAAAGGTGAGGAAATTATGAATGTAGACAGCAGATAGATAGCGAGAGATAGCAACAGGGAGAATGAGAGAGGGACTATAAATACATACTTGCTGGATAGACAGCAGTTGAAAGTGAGGGAAAGAGAGAGAAGGAAGAGACAGAGAGGAAGAGAGAGATAGCAAAAGGGAGAGTGAGAGGAAGAGAACAGTGAGGGAGAGGGGGAGAGAGAGAGAGAGAGAGAGAGAAAGAGAGGAAGAACAAGAGAAAGAGAGAGAAATGAAGAAGAGAAAGAGAGAGAAATGAAGAAGAGAGAGCTAGTGAGCTAGTGTCAATGAGAGGGAGAAAGGGGGGCTATATATACATACTTGCTGGATAGACAGCAGATAGAAAGAAAGGGAGAGAGAGGGAGGAAAAGAGAGATATAACAGAGAGAGGGGTGGAATAAACTATACAGTATATACATGCTTGCTGGATAGACAACAGAGAGAAAGAGAGAGATAGCGACAGAGAAAAAAGAGAGAGAAGAAGCGAGAGAAAGAGAACGAGAGAAAGAGTGACAGATAGTGAGAGAAAGATAGAGAGAGTGAGAGAAAGATAGAGAGAACGAGAGAAAGAGTGAGAGAGAGAGAACGAGAGAAAGAGAGAGAGAGAGAGAACGAGAGAAAGAGTGACAGAGAGGGAGAGAAAGAGAGAGAGAGAAAGAAAGAAAGAGAGAGAGCAAGAGAAAGAGTAAGAGAGAGAACGAGAACAAGAGAAAAAGTGTGAGAGTGAGAGAACGAGAACAAGAGAGAGAGAGAGAGAGAACGAGAACAAGAGTGAGAGAGAGAGAGAGAACGAGAACAAGAGTGAGAGAGAGAGAGAGAGAACGAGAGAGAGAGAGAGAGAGAACGAGAGAGAGAGAGCGAGAACAAGAGAAAGAGTGAGAGAGTTCCTCTCATTCTCATTCTCTCCCTCTCTCACTCTTTCTCTTGCTCTCTCTTTCTTCCCTTCTCTCTCTCTCACTCTCTCATTCTCGTTCTCACTCTCTCGTTCTCTCTCTCTCTCTTGTTCTCGCTCTCTCTCTCACTCACAGAACAAGAGAGTGAGAACGAGAATGAGAGAGTGAGAGAGAGAAGGGGAGAAAGAGAGAGCAAGAGAAAGAGGGAGAGAGAGAGAGCGAGAACAAGAGAGAGTGAGACAGGGAGAGAATGAGAATGAGAGAAAGAGTGAGAGAGAGAGAACGAGAGAAAGAGAGAGAAAACGAGAGAAAGGGGGAGAGAGAGAGAGTAGGGCTGTAAACACAAACTGGCAGGATAGACAGCAGATAGGGATAGCAATAGATATTGACAGAGAACACCAGAGATGGAGAGAGGAACAGAGAGAGGGGGAGGAAGGGGCTATAAATACAGACTATCTGGATAGACAGCAGAAGAGAGAGCAATGGAAAGGGATAATGATAGGGAATGTCTTTTTTAATATGCTTCTCCAATTACAGAAAGAAACAATCTATGGGTGCAGTGACGAAGGATAGAGCTGTAAAATCTACTCTAGCCATGAAAATTGTATTAGGCTTGGACATAGTAGAGGAGAATAACCATTTCAGCCAGGTTTCTGTCTATGTCTCCTATGGGGAGATTTCCCCTCACTTCCTGTCCTCTGACCCCCATACCCATAATAAGGGTACTAGTTGAAGCAGGGGCAGGAATGTACAGATAAAAACAAACACATTGTCAGAACTAAAAATGTGTTTAGGATTGTTTGTGTCCCCATTGGAGAGAGCCCCCATCACCTCCTGTCCTGAAAGGAAGTACAGGGCAATCTCTTCAACAAATATACAGACACATAAAAAAAACAGAGCTTCTAACCCATGTCACTCTGTCAAACACAAAAAAAACGAAAGGCTAAAAAGCAAGGTGCAATGTGCTATGACAACCAATCAGAATTTATCCTTCACATATCTGACTTTAGTGAACTGAAATCTGATTGGTTGTTGCACTTCTATAAATGATGGTTAATGGCTGCTTTGTGTCTGCTCTTTAGGAGGTATGGGGGGGGGGGATGTTATCATTGAGTATGATTCTGAAAATGTTATCATTGCACAGGAAACGCCTCTCACGACACTGACGTGGTGATCGGATGAAGATGTGTACAAATGATCGCTGGCAAGATGCCCTGTGTCATATGTGTCTCACATACTAACTGCTTGCAATCCAAAATAAATGTGTTTTTGTCCCCGGTTTTATTCTCCTAATCATTTTGCACACAGAGATGCTCAGTGTACCCTCAAACAGCAAGTCCGCTGTGAAGATTATTAACCTCTTCGCTGCAGCAATGAGAACTTTCCATAATAATTGCTTCATTAGCTTCCACAATACCCCAAAACCCACCACTAGAATAAATGACAAGCAAACTGCCCTTGGTGTGTCTGATTATGTTGGGGATATTAGATTGTCAGCTCCTTTGCAGCAAATACTAATGAAAAGAACTGATGTAAAGGGCTGTACAATGCTCAAATTGCGTTTCACCTGGAAGTGACATGTCCTCTTAGCTCTGATAAAGGACAAAGTAACCTTGTGAGTCAGCAATGACATTATTGTGATAACTTATCAACATTTCACAGACGTTTTCTGCAAGATAAACTGTTTGTGTTGTCACCTCGAGAGGGAATGAGATCATTGTTGGACTTGGGTCACAAAAGCACCTGATTCAGGCATACAAGTTCTTTATTTAAAGTGAAAGTTTAGTCTGCTTATATTTTGTCTTCCATGGTTCCTCCTTTCAGCCTTCATCAACATGCTAATAACATTTTTAAAGCTGAACTCTGGACATATACATTTCCATTTAAATATATTACTCAATAGTCACATATGATGTAAGTCCACTTTGTGTGCTCCAAAAGCCTTTGAAAACCCTTTTAAATGTAGACGGGGTGACACTAACCTATGCAAAGAGCAGAGCTGTGGGAAAGACTTGCCAGCTTCACCCACTGCAGGCTGCATGCAGAAAACTACAGGAGGGGGCGGAGACAAGACCAGTAATCCTGCATAAGGAGAGAGAGCAGCAGTGACTGGTCTATACTACAGAAAGCTCTTGCACAGAGGAAACGTTTCGCACTGCATTACTGCACTGATCTGGAAGTAATAGACAAAGAACACCAAGATTCAGGTAAATGTTTTTGAAGTCACAATGACATCATCAATGGATCTCTGTGCTTGTCCACACAATGCAAGCAGATCATGATTGGTGGGAGGGGCTGGCAGGCCACTGTACATGGCTTCCTGAAGCCATCACAGCACTCTGCCTCAGCATTGCAAACAGATCACCCTAGGTAATGGCCACATGTGATGGTAAGTTTCCATGTTTGAAAAAACTGAAATCCAATGAATGTACCATCCACAAACTGGCCCCAAAGAGCTTACACTCTACCATGTCATGATTGCTCAGACTTCCATGTAGGGGTCAGCTTTGGCAATAAACCAACTTAACTAGCAATCTGTGCTTGGGCTGGAGGAAACTGGGGCACTTTGAAGGTCCATAGGTCTCATGCAGGTTTGGTTGTGATTGCTGGGGCAAACAGGGAACCGATCCCCTCACTATACAGAGAACCTGTCACCCCTGCCGGTACTGTAGTCTGCTGTCTGGCTGCCATTTCATTCCTTTGGGTTGGTTACCCTTAGCAAATACATGTCCTTCTTTTCACCCTGCATGTCTGTAACAGCCCCTGTTCTTTTCTTTGACATCATATACCACCATGCAATATCTTCAACCAGGCTTTTAACAGTTATTTAAACTTTACTGAATATACTCAGCATCACAGTCCAACAGTGCAATAACAGTTCTTCCCTAACCAACTAGATTCAGGATGCCCGATGCATACCTTCCCCATAGGTGAGAGTAGTGTAGAAGAGTCTGAGATCAGGCAAACTTCCCTAGAGGGTACTTCGTATATTGCTGGTGGTTACATCTTCAGGCTTTGCCTCTCGACTTCTCATGCAGGCCATGGCAGAGAGCCCCTGAGCAGAGCCTTCCCCCTTTTTATAGAAAGACAGGGTGATGGGTAGAGCTCAGAAATGCCCAGAAAAAAACCATAGTGTAGAAGAGTCTGGGATCAGGCAAACTTCCTTAGAGGGTACTTCGTATATTGCTGGTGGTTACATCTTCAGGCTTTGCCTCTCGACTTCTCATGCAGGCCATGGCAGAGAGCCCCTGAGCAGAACCTTCCCCCTTTTGAAAGAAAGACAGGGTGATGGGCAGAGTTCAGAAATACCCAGAAAAAGGCAAAGACTGGCTTAACCCCTTCCAATCTAGGCAGCCTGGACAACTTGTCTAACTCAACACTTGTAAGCACCTTAGAAAGAATCCAAAGTCATTGCTGAGACATTCTAAAGGCCTTTTTAACATGGTTTTAATGTAAACCACTATGCAAGAGATCCTGTTGCTTTATTCACAATCTAAAGGTAATACTGAATTCCGGTCCTTTTATCACTTTTATTATCCATTTTTATGTTTTATGGAAATCATGGACCGGGCATTGCTTTTTTATATATATATTCTGCCTAGCATTTATGGATACAATCAATGACAGGCATATTCTAACTAACTAATGAATTAATTATTTACTGCTCAGTTATACGCACACAATTGTATCGTGTTTTTAGCATGTTTTTATCTGTATTTATATTTATGCTTTTCGTTGGCCCCACCTCTTATGATGTGTTTGTCCTGCCCGTATGGGAAGGCTCACACATAGCTCTGTACTATGTATAGAGGAGTTCAATCTCAGTCTGGTTAGCACTGAAGAAGAAGGGCCCCCTCCTTCGAAACGCGTCATCTTTACCCTGAGAGTCTCCCTTCTCGATGGGATTTGCATGTGTCTCTTAATCCAGTGCTTCAATTTTGGATTCTATATGCCTTTTATATTGCTACTTTTGTGAGAATATTTCTTAAATCAATACATTTACCAATTGCTTACTGAGGTAATGTGGAAGGTTGGTCCGCTTTGTTTTTGTTCTTCACTACAACTTGTAAGCACCTGCCTATAGATGGGCAGATGGATGAGGGTGCAGGATACTCCAAAATACACGCAGGCATTAGAGGCCATTTTGGATGAAAGTGCATGCATCTACAATCAGAAAGAGATTGTTCCAATTTCAACCTGCATGAAAAGTGTGTTAATAAAAAGGCTTTGCTGTCCAAAAATAATAATAAAGCTAGATTACAGTATGCCTTTCAACATATAGACAAAGACCAGGCCTTCAGGAACAATGTGCTATTGACTGATCAGTTGAAGATAGAGTTGTTTGGTCTCGGTAACAGTACACATGTTTGCAAAAAACCAGGCAGTGTTTCAAGAGCAGATGTTCATACTAACTGTAATGCATGGTGGTGGAGATATTATGGTTTGGGGTTGCTTTGCTGTTTAGGGCCTGGACAGCTCACAGTCATTGAGTCAACTATAACAGTGGTAATCAACCACTGGGCTGCAGCCTCCTCCCTTTGGGGCCTAAAGCCAGCTGTAGATTCCCTATCCTGCCACAGTGCTTCCTAGTTCCCATACTGTCACCCAGCCTCCCATAGTGAGCCACAGTGCTCCTCAACCTCTCACTGTCCTCCCAAGCCCCCTGAGAGCCTTCAACCTCCACAGTGCTGCCCAAACTCCCACAGTGCCCTCCATTCTCCTGACGTGTCTCTGCAAAGTCCCAAGCCTCATGGAGAGACCTCTAGCCCCTTCCAGAGACATCTTCCACAGCTGCTTCCAGAATCCTCATGCCGTAGAGGGCCTAGTCAAAGCACAAATTTGATTCCTACTGAAATTTTTCTAGAGGGATTTTGAAACTGGCATACGTGCAAGGAAACCCATAAACATCTTGGAACTGAAGAAACTTTTAGCCAAATGTTAGAGGCTGGTGGGCAGTTATAGAAAATGTCTGCTACAGGGGACAATACCAGCTTCTGATACCAGGGGTATACTCCCTTTACCCACAGCACACCATTACATCTGTTGACATTTTTGTTGAATAAGTAATTGAGAAGACAACATTTTCTTTTTTTTAAGTATATCAACTTTATCTGTGAGCACTGTTTGAAACTAGATTTAATTTCTGCCTGTTCAATATGTAAAAAATGTCAGAAATTTCCTTGTAGAGTACATACTGTACATTTTCATATGACTGTAGATGCTTGGCGAAGCAGTAGTAAATTAAAAGTGCTTTTAAAGTGTAAATTCAAACTTTTTATTGTTAGTTTGGAATAGAAGGGTGTAAAGTTAAACCCTCTGACTGTTTTATTATGCTTCACAATAGAAATAGTAATACATGCAACTCTCCTGTTTATTATTCCCATAAGCTATACATCAGCTAAATTGTACTAGGAACCCCTATGAAATCAAGTGTAAGATATAAATTTAGATAGATTTGTTAGTTGCCATAAAACATATGGGGGAAATTTATCAAGACTAGAGCAGCCATGCATGGCAATCAATCATCTTCTATCTTGCATTTTCAAACCTTAACTGAACAAGCTGAAGACAGAAGCTGATTAGTTTCCATACCCAGCTGCTCTAGTTTTGATCATTTCCACTAAACCTCCTTATTGCTGTTCATCTAAAAGTACGGCTGGCCATACAATATACAATTTTCTTAAAATTTCTTACAATTTCTGCCCATTTTCCTTCAATTGTGTAGTGCAAACCCTATGAGTTCAAACCTAAACATGATTTTCAATTGTATCCAATTAAGCAGGCCCTTGCACTACATAGTTAAAGGTAAATTTAAAGGAAATTGGGCAGAAATTCAACAGGAAATTGTATAATGTATGGCCAGCCTTAGGCTGGCCATACATTATACAATGTTCTTGAGATTTTTGGTTTAGATTTACCAAAAACCATATAATAGGAGGTCAAACCTAACAACACTTTTAATTGTATCCTATTAGGCAGGCTCTTGTGCTACATAGTTAAAGGTAAATCTAAAGGAAATTGGGCAGAAATTGGACAGAAAATTGTATAGTGTATGGCCAGCCTAAGTATTACTTACAAAGAAAAATCTTTTAAATACTATATTTCAGTGCAATGGAATGTTTTGCATGTACACTAAAGAGAGCTCATTGCTTGGTGTTCTGAGGCTGAGACATATGTTATACAAACATATGTTTGGGGCAGCACAGTGGCTTAGCACTTTCTCCTGGCAGTACTAGGATCATTGGTGCAAATCACAACCATGGCACCACCTGCCTGGAGTTTGCATGTTCTCCCTGTGCCTGCGTGGATTTCCTCTGACTACTCCAGTTTCCTCTTACACTCCAAAGACATGCTGGTAGGTTAATTGGCTCCTGTCTAAACTGGCCCTAGTATGTGTATATATGAATGTGAGTTAGGGACCTTAGATTGTATGCCCTTTGAGGGTTAGGGACTGATGTGAATGTACAGTATATACAGGTGAAACTCAAAAAATTAGAATATCGTGCAAAAGTTCATTTATTTCAGTAATGCAACTTAAAAGGTGAAACTAATATATGAGATAGACTCATTACATGCAAAGCAAGATCGTTCAAGCCGTGATTTGTCATAATTGTGATGATTATGGCTTACAGCTCATGAAAACCCCAAACCCACAATCTCAGAAAATTAGAATATTGTGAAAAGGTGCAATATTCTAGGCTCAAAGTGTCCCACTCTAATCAGCTAATTAAGCCATAACACCTGTAAAGGGTTCCAGAGCCTTTAAATGGTCTCTCAGTCTGGTTCAGTAGGATTCACAATCATGGGAAAGACTGCTGACCTGACAGTTGTGCAGAAAACCATCATTGACACCCTCCATAAGGAGGGAAAGCCTCAAAAGGTAATTGCAAAAGAAGTTGGATGTTCCAAAGTGCTGTATCAAAGCACATTAATAGAAAGTTATGTGGAAGGGAAAAGTGTGGAAGAAAAAGGTGCACAAGCAGCAGGGATGACCGCAGCCTGGAGATGATTGTCAGGAAAAGGCCATTCAAAAGTGTTGCGGAGTGGACTGAGGCTGGAGTCAGTGTATCAAGAGCCACCACACACAGATGGATCCTGGACATGGGCTTCAAATGTCGTATTTCTCTTGTCAAGCCACTCCTGAACAACAAACAATGTCAGAAGCGTCTTACCTGGGTTAAAGAAAAACAGACCTGGTCTGTTGCTCAGTGGTCCAAAGTCCTCTTTTCTTATGAGAGCAACGTTTGCATCTCATTTGGAAACGGCTTTCCAGGATATCATCATTTTAAGGGCTGACAGTTCAAATTACTTGCTTCCATCATAAAGCATTATGGACCAATGTAAAAATGTTGTAAATAAGAAATGATTCAGTCCAGAATAAAACAGAGCTTGTAAAATAGATGTTTCATAGGGGCACATTACATGGTGTATCGGAAAGTATTAAGAGTATCTACTGTACAAGTGGAGTCCCTGCAGCATATAGGGTCCCTGAGACCTTACACTCTACTTTGTCAGGACAGCAAAGACCACCAAGCAGGGTTCAGCTTTGGCTAGAAACCATCTAAAACAGGAATTTGTATCTGGGGTGTGGGAGGAAACTGGAATACAAGTATTCATACCCCTTGAAATTTTCCACATTTTGTCATGTTACAACCAAAAAAGTAAATGTATTTTATTAGGATTTTATGTGAGATAGACCAACACAAAGTGTCACATAATTGTGAAGTGGAAGGAAAATGATAAATGGTTTTCAACATCTGTGACAAATAAATATCTGAAAAGTGTGGCATGCATTTGTATTTAGCCCCCTATACTGATACCCCTAACTAAAATCTAGTGTAAGGTGCATTTTCCTCACTGACCCTTTAGGGATTGATTTAGCAGAGGTTCCCTTGGGGGTAACAGGGCTGAGAAAGTCAAGTTAGAGGAATGCTAGGTCTCCACAGAACATGGAGAATGGTTGATCTGGTGGCTTGTGTCAGACAAGTATTGTTCTTGAACACATACAGTATAAATGCTTCATTCTGAAACAAGTAATTTTTCCCAACAAATAGGTTAGTTTTGAATCAGTAGCAACATAAAGCTATATTTAAAGTGCATGTGAAGTCAAAGGTTTTACTTTTGGACAAAATAGTGAAGAGTTAAACCGCTGTCAAGTTTACAGTATATTGCTGTATCCCAGGCAAAATGATAATGAATCCAAAATGTTACAGTTGTCTCAGAAACAGGAGGTGAGGGGAAGTCTTTCAATGGGTGATAATGGGTTGGGGAAAAAAAAACTGTTCTAACCCCTACCTAATATCTAACACTAGAAGGAACATTACAGATGTAGTTCTACTTTAGCCATGTTAGTAGCACCATTTTTAATCCATACTTATATTAATATCCTGCTTTCTAAAACAAACACTGTGCAAAATGTACCTTCGTTTGGTCCCTTTTATGGTGCCCAATCAGATCCTTACAAACACATACACAGTTACATACTGCAATTGTCTGGCAAGGTCAGAATTGACCATATCTGTATTTTGAAACCGGTCTAAGGACATTATCATTGTATAGCAAAATAGGGAAAACATTAAGACAAGAGGACCTGCCAAACTAAAAAAATTGGAGCTGCCATTGGTGAGTTGTTTTTAAAGATGCGTGCCACAGGGCCAATATGGAACAACATTGTGGCCAGTGAACTCTGCAAAAGCAAAGCTCTCATTCTTAAGGCTGGATTTACCATTAGGCACAGTAGGCTTATGGCATATAAGCAGCAGAGACAAAGAGACAGCTTTTCTCTGTATAGTAATCAGCCACGCACATTTTTTGCCATCATCAGTAGGAATATAATTATCCAATAAAAGCTTATTTATACATTGTCACATTATTGTAAGCTAGATCAGGATAAAAAAAGCATATATTCTATGTAACATCAGTGAGGATCCAAACAGAGAGGTCCTGCCTTGGGCAACAGTTGTGCGCCTACAGACTCATGTGATGGATATCCAGCCCCACAGTCTCCAGTGGTAAATAACAAGCCCCTACAGACCCCTGTGATGGATAACCAGCCCCACAGACTCCAGTGAAGAATAACCAGCCTCTACACAATGTGATGGGTAATCAGCTCCTACACACAGCTGTGATACATAACCAGATAACCAGCACCCATAGACTCCTGTGATGGATATGCAGCGTCTACATAGTCCTTTGATGGATATCCAGAAACCAGCCTCTACAGACTGCTGTGATCAATAACTAACCTCTACAGACTCCTGTGATGGATACCCAGTCCCTACAGACTCCTGTGATAGATAATTAGCCCCCACAGACTCCTATGATGGATACCCAACTGCTACAAATTCCTGTGATTGATATCCTACCCCAACAGACTCATGAGATGGATAACTAGTTCCTACAGACTCATGTGATGGATATCCAGCCCCTAAAGCTGCCTGTGATGGATACCAGCTTATACAGACTCCTGTGATGGATAACCAGCCTCTAGAAACACCTTTGATGGACATCTAGTCCCTATAGACTGATTTGATGGATAACAAGCCCATACAGACTCCTGTGAAGGATAACCAGTCCTCTTAGACTACTGTGATAAATATCCAGCCCCTATAGACTTCTTTGATTGATATTCAGCTCTGTTCATTCTACATGTTTGCAGGTTCTCTCTAAACAGACTGTCTAGCCATAAGCACTATGGTTTCCTGACTATTATGGTCCCACTTTTAAACTCCCCCTGTGTCTTTTAGCACTTTGTTTATACATCAGATAGAACTGAAGACCATGGGATGCCTGCTATCCTTACTGTACATACTTCTGTTGTATGCAAGGATAACCCAATACAACAGAATAAACAATGCTGCTGGATGACAGAGAGACATGGATGAAAAATCACAAGAGGAAACTAGGATTTAAAGTGTATTAATAGCCTAAACCTTTTTCTTTGATTGTAAATAGAGTAGAGAAAGGTTAAACTCAGATTTTAACCAGGTTGTTATATAAACTGGTTTGTGCACAGTATTCAGATTTCTTTCAAAGCAGACTTTTCTATTTTCCAAAAGCAATCAACAGTATAAAAATAGCAATGGGCACAAAAAGTAAGAAAAAGCAAAAGAACTCAGCAAAAAGTAAAACCACCAGTGCACAAAGGTACAAGCAACGACAGCGGAGCTGTAGCCTGTCCAACCGGTCCACCAATCCCTGCGGATGGCGTATACAGGGTGGGAAACCTATCAGACGCCCATTTCGGAACCGTTTCTGGAACCTGTACTCCAGAGCTCCACATAGCCCAGGTCTCCGGACAATTGGCTCTGGTACCACGTAGTCCTGCTGGATGTAAATGCCACCACTGTCCAACATCTGCTCCTGCATCTTACGGATCTCCCACTCCATCATTGGGGATGTCTGTCGGCAAAGTGGGCATGTCACCCTGCCAAGGTTGGCCTCATTGGCTTTGCTGACCATAGTTTTTATACATTTATCACAAAATACATGATTGCAATTGAGCAATGACTGTTTATGGCTACTGGCGTCATAGCACTCTGTGCAGATTGGGCATTCCCGCTCAAAATGGTCCTCATTGATTAGAAACTTGGAGGATTCTTGGAGTTCCTCAACCTCTAGGCCTTTGTTAAATTCAGCAAAGTTTTCTGGAACATCTCCTTGTGAACTGCAAGCACCAGAAGTTCTTGGCAAATCATAAACTCCTACTTCTCCTGTCAGGTTAACATCTTTATCATCAAGATCAGCATCTTCTGAACTTGTTAAATCAATGGGACCTAGACCTAGGTGAGTACTGAGACCTTCTTTAAACTTTTTCTCTGAGTTCTGAGGTATGGTTATGCAACTGTCCATACTGGTGAATGATGAGGTGACATAAAAATCCCTACATGCACCATTGATTACATTCATTTTTATATTGTTTGTGATAATTTTTCTCTCAGGACTATTCTCAAGTTGTTCATCAACGGGGATAACAAGAGGTAGAGTTTTGAGGTTGTTGCCATTGTTGTTGTTCTCTACAATTATGACCTTTATGAAGTCCAAGTCCTGTCCTACTGCTTTATTTCTTTCTCCAGAGCTTGTGGTGAGTCCATGTATTTCACCAGATTCAGAAGAGTCACCTGGATGCTGATCTTCACAAATAATTACTGGGTGTTCCATTCTCTAAAAGACAAGCTTGTTACTAAATAAAAATCTTTTCTGTTTAGATACATATAAGTAGGCAATCATTTTTTTTTTCTTCACGAGCACTTAAAAAAACAATTTGTCCTTATGTTGACTACCATGGGCCAAAGATGTCACTAAAAGTAACAATTGATTGCTAAACAGATGAGACAAACTTCCTAATGGAGTAAGTTATATAACTAACATGAAGTAGCATGTTGTTTCAACCAGTCACACACAACTGCAGCAATGTGTGATTATGCAAGATTGTCAATACTGCAGGCTATGTGTGGCTTTCTCTATAGAGAGCTATTGTTTTCACTCTTTTAGCAATCAAGTGCTAGTAATAAGGATTTAATACTAGCAATTTAATAGAAAGGTTGTGCAACCTAAGCAACCCATATATGAATCAATTTTTTTCTGGTGTATTCCGACAGCGAGGAGACTTCCCTGCTGTCAGAATACAGAGATCAGTGCTGCCAGCTATAGCTGGCGGCACAGATTGAGAGGCAAAAATCTGACAGGGTATTTGCACAGATATCAGTCGGTAGATCAATTTCTGTACAATCACTGTGCCCACACATGGATCGAAACTCATCTGATTCCTGCTGAACCAGCCAACTTTTGATCCATATATGGGTGGCTTAAAGAAGAACTCTAGGATTGGCAAAAAAATCACCCATTAGTACTCCCCTCTACACAAAACACTAAACAGTTAATAACATTTTGAAAATACTTACCATTTAGGAGAAAATACTAACTGAATTTTCATGACCTAATCTCTGTAATTCAAAAGATAATAGCATCTGCTTTGCCAAGGAGGAGGTGTAACAGCAGGGATTACATCATATCCTCACCTCTCTCTCTACAGTAAAAGGAAACTACAGTTCCCATCAACCACAGGAAATTGCAGTGAATGTCGGCAGGTACACTAGGCCTGTACATGCTGAATGTGTCCTAGAGTCTCGGTCCACCCACCACTGCAAGTGGGGCTGAATTACATCACTGCTTCCTGGAGAAAGAACTATAGAAGGGATGTGCCAAGACCAGTAGCTGGGGGAATAGGATGCATAGCAGCCACTGGTCTTACAAATAGGAAATCAAAAATAAATAACGGTTTGATCTGAAAATGAATAAGGCTATTTCAAAACAACTACTGAGTGAACCAAAAGATGGATAATATATTCAGAGAAGGTAGTAAATCAGCAGCAATGACATGTAAAGAAGGTTTTGCCCATTATTTTGCTTTCAGAGTCCTGTGTAGCTCTATCCTTAAAAGGTAACTGCCAACAACAGGTTAAATCTTTCAATATCAAAAGATTTAAAACTGTCTGAGTAGCTAAACTGGCTCAGGGCTTATATTTTTACTGTCAGTGGGGCATATGACAAGGTGACAACAGAGAAGCATAGCTGTCATGCCATACCAGAAAGTGCCTGAACAAGAACCTTCATGACAGGATCAACTGGGAAACTTTTAAGGAAAACTTTAACTGGTAGGGTCAAGGTTAGAGCTGGGGTGTAAAGTTGGCCATACATGGCTCAGTTTTGTTTCTGAACCCATTCCCCCATCTATGCATTCAAGGTGGATGTCAGCAGGACTCCTTCTCTGTCAGAACACACAAATAGACTGCATCACTGAGCGAACTAAAATTTTCCGGCAAGCCAGTTTGTGAGCAGTTGATAAGCTGCTCTTGGATTGGACCGACCATAGATGGATTGAAATGCCTGCTGAACTGGATGAATTTTGATCTATCTATGGCCAGCTTACGTTAAAGTGATTGTAAACCCTTACCTTGTAAAATATCCCATTCAGTTTAAAATAGAAATGAAAGGCAAGACATTTGTGTATAGATATAAAAAACATTATAAATATGTTTTTTTCCCTTTTTTATAAGTGATCACATACCCTCTGTTCTCAGCTGCATAAGAGCTGGGGGAGGAGAAACAGCAGGACGCTGAGCTTCTCGATGAAAGACTGTGCATGGGCCCCTGTCAGGACAAGTCTGATCATTGGAAGAGAGCAGACTGAGTTCAGCATAGCTAGAGAACTGACCACGCTGTGTTCTCATGCCTAGTGTAGTCACTTTTTAATAGAGAAGCAGAGGGACTAGCAAGAACACCAGGGATTTCACACAAAGGAAACAATACAAAGAGAACAAGATAGTTTTTCATACAAGTACATGGTACAGCAGGCACATATCAGGAATATTAAATGTTGGGTTTACATATTATTTAAGATAGTGATGGTTAAAGTGGTAGTAAACTAATTTTTTTAACATTTACCTACAGGTAAGCTTATAATAAAGCTTACCTGTAGGTAAAACGAATATCTCCAAAAGTGCACCATTTAGGAGATAATCTCTCTTTTTTACAGCCGGGGCATGCGCTCTGAAGGAATGGCATACCCGTGTCATTCCTTCAGAGTACTGTGCTGTGGCCTGGGACTCCCGCGCACATGTGCGGGAGCGACGTCATTGTGGCCCAGCCTGTCAGACAGCTGGAGCTCGCGAACCCAGAAGGAAGATCGGGTAAAGAAGGAAACCTCTGCAGCAGTGAAAACGCAGCACTGGAGTGCTTCATTAAGGCTCCATGCACACTGGATGTTTTCATAACGCTGGTAACGTTAGCTATGTAAAGTCATGTTAAAAATGTTTTTGCATTAGCGTTTAGCTGCGTTTTTCCGCATTTGCGGTTTTTAGCGTTTTTTTTACAGAAAAAAAAAATTTTGGGGGTCAAATAAATGTCCAAAAGCGCCGGTTTGTGGCGATTTACTGCGTTTTGCCACGTTTTTCAGCGTTAGAGCATTTTTACAGCTAAAAAGCTCCTCTAGAAACCCACTAGTCCAGCAAGGCCCGGAGTGAGAAGAAAGAAGACCTGAACGAAGGGCCGGCATGACAGGGGTTAAAGGGGGTTGGGAGAGGCAGAGTAACATAACATAAGGAGGAGTCTAAATAGTTTTAAGGAAGGAGTGGGTGGAGCTACGAGGGGTGGTCTTACAGGGTGTGGCAGTGGGGTTTCAGTCTGAAGAGAGCTTTCACGAGGCAAACTTCCCTCCCGCCTGCCCGTTGTTTTATGGTTTGTCTTGGTGGTGGTTGTGCCATATTGGTGCTGGGGGACGTCTGGCGGGGTGCAAGGTCCTCTTTGGTTAATGTGGGCACAAGAAAAGGTACTTTGTAGGAACCCATCTGAGGTACGGCTTCCAGTTGTGCTGGTGGGGGTATCTGCAGTGGTGTCTCCAAGTCGGTGATGTTGCAGCTGGAGGCCTAGTTAGGCAGGACGCAGGTATTCATTTTATTGATGCCTATTGGGACCTTGAAAAAACATATGTTTATACTGTGTTTTCTGTTATTTAAAATGTTATTTATTGATGGTTGTAATAAAAGGCCGTTTTTGGGCTATTAACTCCAATTTGTTGTCAGTGTGGTTACTTAGCTTAAGAATGGGGGGAAGGTATTCGATTAGTGGGACTTTACAAGCCATCTTTAGTCCCCTGGTCACAGTTTTTTTTTTTTCCAGCCCAAAAACGTCCCTTCCAAAAAACATTGATTACAGTCTATGTGTGCATGGACACATAGGATAACATGCTGGGGGGTTTACTGGCTGTAGAAAAAACATCAAAAGCCAAAAACAGCCGCTGTAAAAATGTCCAGTGTGCATGAGGACTTAACGTAAGTCCTTCATAACGTGCTAGTATGCGATGCGATTTTTTTTTTCCTACTGTTTACTACCAATTTAAGATAAAGAGTTGAGTGGGGGCTAAAGATAGAAGTATAAAGTTTAGATGGACTGACCCTGCACATTTTTAGCTGGTGTTAGGTTGGTGATATGTATTGAATCTTTTAGATTTGAGTCCAGTTTTACTGTTCAGTACCTGTTAATGTTAAAGTGGTTGTAAAGGCTGAAGGTTTTTTACCTTCATGCATTCTTTGCTTGAAGGTAAAAAACCTTCTGTGTGCAGCAGTGCCTCCAGCCACCCCAATACTTACCTGAGCCTCATCGTGATCCAGCGATGTGAATGACAGCCTTAGCTATCCCAAGTCTCTGCCTCCTCATTGGCTGAGACAGCAATTGCTGCTGTCAATCACAGCCAGTCAGCCAATGAGGAGAGAGAGGGGGTGGGAGCCAAGGCATGGCTCCAAGTGGGAATGGACATACGGAGCAGCAGGTGCCCCCACAGCAAGCTGCTTGCTGTGGGGGCACCCGATAGACAGAAGAAGCCAGGAGAGCCCGTGGAGAGACCCGAGAAGGGGTGGATGCAGGCTGCTCTGTGCAAAACCACTGCACACAGCAGGTAAGAATAGGCATGTTTGTTATTAAAAAAAAAAAATTAACCTTTAGAATCGCTTTAAGTCCTCATGCACACTGTATTTTTTTTAAAGCTGCTTCTTGGCTTTTGACATTTTTTTCTACAGCCAGTAAACTCCTCAGCATGCTATCCTATGTGTCCATGCACACACAGGCTTTAATCAGCATTTTTTGGCAGGGGCTTTTTTGGCTGGAAAAAGCCCCAGAACTAGTGGGTTACCAGAGGAGTTTTGTAGCTGTAAAAACGCTCTAATGCTGGTTAACATGGAAAAACACAGTAAAGAAAGGTAAAACGTGGAAAACAAGTGTTTTGGGGCATTTTTTTTAGCAAAAAAATTATTTATTTATTTTTTTAAAAAAAACGCTAAAAACCGCAAATGTGGAAAAACACGGCTAAATACTAATGCAAAATGCTTTACACAGCAAACACTACCTACATTGTGCATGAAGCCTAATATGAACATGCTTTGTGTATGCATCTGTTAATAATTAATGAGTTAAACTTTCCATTTCGCAGTGCAACTATGAGTGCAAAAATAGTAAATAAGCTATATGAATACAACTTGCTATTGTACATTAGCACACTGATCATTTGTAAATTGACCCTTAGGGGTTGCACTCAGAATCTGTAATCAGCTTTTAACTTCAGCTTGTTCAGTTAAGCTTTGACAATAAAACCTGCAAGCTGATTGATTTCTTTACAGAACTGAACCACATTTTTGCACTTTCCAGGTTTAGTAAATCAACCCCTTAATGTGGAAAAGGTTGCCAACCCCTATTCTAAAGTATACATTTGATTTAAAGGAGCCCTACTAAGAGGCAATGGCTGAGTTTTCCTTTTGAAATTTCTAGTGGTCTTTTCCAGTTTTCCTGTGTACATGTTTTGGGTCAATAATAGAAGATGGAAGCCAATTGTGTATAACATAACAGCTAGACAAGCAGCATTTTCATAGAAGGATCAGCAGTGGCACCCCCACATATTACTCTCACAACAGGCTTACCATAAGCCCCATGCATACTTGGCGTTCAGCAGCAGAGGTAGGGTTGCCACCTCATCCATTTAAAACCGAACACATATTAATTATACAGGTTCTGAGGCTAATTTAATGCAGATAAGGCACTAGGTGAGTTTAATAAGCCACAGGACCTGTATGTGTTTGGTTTTAAAGAGATGAGGTGGCAACTCTGGCCAGAAGGCACACGGGCTTGTGACAGACCCAACTGGGAAAGGGTGTTTTGGAGGAGACTGCAGGCTAGCCTCTTGCCTACGGGCCCTGGCATTTGAAGGGGCTCTATTCTGTGCGAGGTATGTGTTTTGGGGAGATATGCACTTGAATCCAAAGTAAAACTACTCCAAAAGGTCCCCTGGCACACACCTCTCAAAGAATAGAGTCTCCTCAAATGCCATGGCCCATAGTCAGTAGGCAAGAGGCTAGCCTGCAGTCTCCTTCAAAAGACTCTGTCCCGGTTGGGTCTGTCACATTGCTAGGTGCACCTAGCAATATTAATGTTTACTAACATTCCAAGTATTCATCCCTGGGCATATACTACCCTATTTTAAGTACCTGCAGCTTTCAGCTTCTCATAGAGTTTGACAGGCTGCCGGTTGTGGGGCATGATGGTGCATCTTTGCCCTCCACCTGCACCCAAATGCTAAACGCTCAGTGTGCACGGGGCTTTGCAGGCCATGTTTTCCCAACTGCAGAGAGAAGCACATCACTAACACTGAAATATCTGCACACTCTTGATTTGACCTGTAATTCTAAGCCGAGATCTGTAGAAAACAATCTCTTAAAGGCCTGTGGGAGCTGTTGGGTTATGTGAAAGGAAAGCATGGCAGTTTAGGAAGACCTCCATCCTGTGAATCTCTCTTACCTGGACCAGCACACATTCTCTGCAGTTCTGAAGCTCTGCTCAGTAGTCCCAGCTGAGATGAGACTAGCCTGCTGTACAGGCTCTCTCGCCCCCAGCGCAGCACCCAGACCGGTCCATCCAGTTTTACTACAAGCTGCCAACCAATAGCAGCAACAGATCAACCATTCTGATAAGAGTCTTTAAAATGCTGATACAGAAGAGAGCAGAGAGTGTGGGTAGAACATACTGTATATACAATATACATTTTACCAGATCTAAAAGTAACCCTAAATATCTCAATTGCTCATCACATTCAGATGGTAATGAGTGTCTTTAACTTTTGGTCCTATACAGAGATTGCATAACCTGTTGTAATATATCTGTGTCATGCTGCCAGCACATGGAGGAAATAACATGCACTCTGAAGATCAAAATGTTCAATTAAAAGTGTCAGTGACAAACTCAGAAAAATTAACAGTGCCAATCAGTGGGCCAGATTAAAAAAAAACCCTAACCCATGATTTATCTTCAGGCAGTCCTCTGTCACCACTCTAGGGATACCTGCACAACATCATAAAGCTCCAGCCTTCTGTCTTGTACAAGGATATAGGCTCCTTTGTCCAGAAATTCCTTACTCCAATTTTCACTTTTCACAGTGTGCATTAGAAGCTGCAGCAAGGCAGACAGAGCCCCGTTTCCTGGCTGGAAGATGACCTTCTTTTCTCCCGAGCCTTACTGCCCTTGACCTGCCCTTTTCATTCATTGAAGTTCAGTTGTTTCAGTCAGAGAGCCTCAGGATCACATTTGGGCAGTATGCATGCACATGTTATAGGATTATCGGTGATCTGAGTGCGACATATGACAAAGATGCAGGCTGTTGTATCTGTATCAAGAGAACAGAAAACACATGTTGGTCACTTGCTTATTCTAGGTTTAACCGCTTACCCACCGCCGTATAGCAGATATACTGCTACATGGCGGCACGGGTGCGCAAAATAACGTATATATGTGATTTTGCATTTCCGAGTAGGTGGCACGCGTGAGCCACGTGCGCGCCCTACCTGCGCCGGAATTCACAGCCACTAATGCCAATCCCCGGGTCCTGGCCCGTGATTACCTGCTGGCACCTGGTGATTACTGACAAACACCAACGGGAAGGAAGACTGTTTTGTTCATAGTCTTCCTCCCAGTCAGCTCGGGCACACTGCTCGGGATGGCTGTGCACAGAACAGCCATCCGGATCACTGTGCTTACAATGAAGCACACACCCCTTGCCCCCTAGTAAAACACTCCCAGCACACAGTTAACCCTTTGATCGCCCCTCACATTAACCCCTTCCTGCCCAGTGTCATTAGTACAGTGTCAGTGCTGTTTTTTAGCACTGATCACTGTATTGGTGTCACTGGGGATGTCAGTGACACCAAGTTAGTTCCCCCCCAATGTCAGAATGCCCACCGCAGTCCCACTAAAAGACACTGATCGCCACCATTACTAGTAGGGGGAAAATGCTATAACTTTCACATAAACCAATTAATTTACATGTATTGGGATTTTTTTTTAGCAAAGACATGTAGCAGAATACATTTTAGACTAAATTTATGATGAAATTTGTTTTTTTTATTTTTTTACTGGACATGCTTAATAGCAAAACGTCCAAAATATTGTTTTTTTTCTCAAAATTGTCAGCCTTTTTTTCCTTATAGCACAAAAAATAAAAAATGCACAGGCAATCAAATACCACCAAAAGAAAGCTCAATTCATGGGGAAAAAAAGGACATAAATTTCATCTGGATGCGGCATTGCATGACCACGCAATTGTCAGTTAAAATAGCCCAGTGCAGTATCTCAAAAAATGGCCTGGTCAGGAAGGGGGGTAAATCCTCTGGAGGGCAAGTGGTTAAAGTGTCCAACAGAAATGAATCACATTATACAGGTAATTACTTTATTTATACCAGCAATGCAGGCCACAGGGAAATGCGCATCAATTTGTGTTAGAAAGTTATCATTACTAACATATAAGATACTAAACAGACAAAGTGAATATCAGAACAAACACAACACTGAATAAACATAGCATAAACCAAGTGTGAGTAATCTGAATCAAGAGGAAAACAGAAAACACATGTTAAGTGAAGGGATGGACGTTGCTCAACCGACCCCAGGAGTCCAATGTTGAGGACTAGCTTCAGAGGACCTTTGTGACCAAGCCCCGGTAGGCATGGGTGAAATCCATTAGAGGGCATGGCGAGAATGGCGGCCGAGGCCATTCCTCAACATTGGACTCCTGGGGTTGGTTGAGCAGCGTCCATCTCTTCACTTGTATTGGCTGACACTGGAATTGCTTGGACTTGTGCTCCCCTCTCTTATAACTTGCCGGACTGGTGATCTTTTTCCTTCCATCCAGAGCTTGGAGCGGCGCCAAAAGGTATACTTTTCACTAAGAAAACACATGTTGCTCACTTGCTCATTTAGAGTTTAAAGCGGAGTTCCACTCGACCTATAAAAAAAAAAAGTCAGCAGCTACAAAAACGGTCACTGGGTCACATATGGTATTTAATGAAAACAGAAAGGTTTCAATTCAAAATGTAATTCGCATTTTGATGGGGGACGGAGCCAGGGAAGGCACTGTAAAGCAGATTAAAGCTCAGCTTAATAGCCTTTCCAGACCAGTGTAGATCCATTTTATCAGGAGGCACTGAGCCTCTCAAAATACTGCTTACAACAAAATGAATGCTAACTGACTGCGTCTTCCTGATAGACCATGATCTAGCCTCCTAAAAAGGAAGGATTCTTCAGAATCCTTCATCATACTTTTCAGGGTGCTGTCTTAACCTAAATAGATAGTATTTTATTTATATAGTAAACCCAAACACTGGAATGTCACATAAGCTTTAACATATTCATTTCAAAAGTTAATTTCAATCTAGGTAAAAATAATAAAAAATATATTATACCAACCTGCTCTGTTCTGTACAATGGCTTTGCACAGGGCAGCCATGATCCTCTTCTTTCCGGGTTTCCCACCGACCCTCTTGGCTTATCCCCATCCGAATGCCCCCATAGCAAGGCACTTGCTATGGGGGCACTCATGCGAACTTGCTCCTGTGACACACAGAACTGGCTCAACCTCGCACCCCACTCCTTCCTCACTGGCTGTGATTGACAGCAGCAAGCACCAATGGAGCCCACTGTTGTCGATATTTCTAATAAGAAGAGAGAACCAGGAAAGCCACTGCTCTCATGCACATTGCTGGATCTAGATTGGGCTCAGGTAAGTAAAAAATGGGGGGAAGCTGTTTGGTAAAGGTTTTTCACCTTAATGCATAGAAAGCATTAAGGTAAAGAACCTATAGAACTACTTTAACTTCTGCAGCTTTCATTACACTTTTGCCTATTATATCACTTTTCTTAACAGCGGTGTGCTGAAAATAAAAAGAAGGGAAAGGCGCCTCTAAGTGTGAACTGGAAACTTTGTTTATTGCACATAAAAGACAGCAACTTAGAGAGAAAAAGGCACATCAATATTCCATCAATGGGAGTCTGCCATGGTGAACAGCATAGTGTGCAGTAATAGATGATGATCAGTCATCTGTCAGTGTCAGGCATTTTTGCCCTCAAGAAGGAGAGGGCCTGGCACCAAGCTTGAAATGCACAGTGGAGCGTAGCATGTGCGCAATGACATCACCAGGCATCACTGCAACACGTTTCCCGAGCATGCGCTGTGAGACAACAATCCTAGCGCACTCCTTTGTCAAGTGTGCTGAAAATTATGCCATAGTTTATAGTGTGGTATAGCCCAAATGCACTTTAGGCAACAATGTTAAATTGATCTGGCATCAAAAGACCCCGTAGGATTTCATTTTGTACTCTTCAAGATTTTCTCAAATTCCAGTATTACTCTCTGGACGCAAATTATCCAAGGTCTGTGTTTGACTCCAATTGTAGGGGGTCTATAATTGGCTAGGTGTTGGCGCCAAACTAAGCAAGCCTCCACCCCACTTCTTCTTGGACAGGACGGCTACCCACCTATTTTTGGTGGAACTTTCCACCATATTGTGTCATACTCCTGGCCATAGGCCTGCTTACGACATCCCCAACCTGAGGCCTTAATATTTGAGAATATAGGAATATGCACACATAATGCATTTTCTTGTTCAAAAAGGGTTTTTTTGAAGGGTTTACAAAAAACATTGCAGAGCATAACAAAAGTGCACGAAGGTGCAATGCCCCTATCCAGTATCTGGTTTTCAGAAGATAAAACATGACTTCAATAGTCCATGAGTCCATAACCATGCCATCAAGCGGGTCAAATCTGGAGGCACAACTGGAAAACTGCTCTGACAAGTCTGCTCCGTCAGGGTTTATCAAAATACAACTCATTGTAATGGTAAGTGCAAGAGGGTACCAGAGTGGTTACCTTTCTGGAGCAACCAAAAAGAGGAGGGTAAAAACAAAGCAGCCCAAAAAAAGAAAGAAGGGGAAAGTCAAGACTGAAGGGGGGAGGAGGGGAGGGAGGGATAAGGAAGAGGTGAGAGGAGGGAACGAGGGGAGAACACCTTGGAACGCCGCACCGGTCCAACATCTTAATCCTACAGTAGAAGAAAGGGAGGAGGGGATCACAGTTGTAGTGCCATCTGACCAAACTTTCAGAAATTTGTCATATTTGTCCTCCAGTATAGCCATCAATTTCTCGTTGACCATAAAATCATTTAGGTGGGCCTTGACTTCTTGTAAAAGTACAGGAGATTTCCAGGAGTGGGCAATATTTATTTAGGGGTTATGCAAAAGATAAGTGATTAGTTTAGCTATAAAATGCATTTTCAACAGTTCACTGTGGGTTTACAAGACTTTTGTGACGTCTGACATCACATTTGACGTACTAGCAGAATTCTTCTGTGCAGAACACCATACACAGGAGTAGATATTCTGTAGTTGTCACTTAGGCACTGAATGTCACCACATAATTTGTAAGCCATCTTCCCTTACCACTTTCTCTCTTTGGGATCACCACAGAGTAGTGGCAATTTCCTCCATGTATACTAAGTCCACAGCATTCAGCTTCATTTAGCTCCAAGTAGGATCAAGGTGCCCTCATTAGTATACCAGTCTCTCACAATGATCCCTTCCATAGCTCTGGCCAGCTGGGTGCACTCCCATCTGGGCAGAGTCATTCCCAGGCTTCATTAATACTCACATCAGAAGACTAAAAGGCCTTATGCACCCCATTGGACATGCAGAAGAAGATCAGGGGAGACTGGGCAGCAGTTCCTTCTGTGTCCTGTTCCACCTCGCCTTAGACTTTGACCCTGCAAAGGGCTCTTTAGATCAGCTCTGTAGGAAACTACATCCTAGCATCTCCAGGGTGTTCAGTTCCCATGACCTTTCTACCACTAGGCCCCCCCACACTGGCCTTTATATGGGCACTAACTCCCCCCATTACATCACTAGAGGAAGGTTTTCTCTAAAAGGGGCCTAACACCCAAAAACCAATTTCCCTTCCTGTACTATATAGTAGCAAGCAAGCTAACTGCTCCTGCCTACATACTTCGAGATAATGTATGACTACTGAAGCGACCACTATCACCTTGTTCAAATCTCTACATAATACTAATCGACAAACAGTTGGCAATATTCAGAGCAAAGCCCTGTTTAAAGCAACATTGAAAATAGTAAGGTATGGTAATAGGAACATTTGAAAGTAATCCTATTTGGGCCAATCCATTTCTGTCAGTCCCTAGCACTACATTTTGGGCATTACATTTATATACAAGTTTTTTGCTGGCAATCGGTTTAAAAGACTGCAAACCTTCCAATTGGAGTGTGAACCCCTGAGACATTTTTATCGTACTACCACCTTAGACATGCAGTGACCACCCAGTTTTGGGCCATCGAGGTGCCCAGGTATCGTCTCCTTCCAGAACAGCTTCTTTTAACCTCCGATAACAATCATAAAATTTCACAATACTATACAGCAACATTTTCCTCAAGGGCGGATCAAACTTCCTTATTTAGAAATAAACAGTACTAGCTGACATCAGAGGATTAGGATTTTAAAAGGAGAACTAAATGTACTCAGTTATTTTTGTCTACAGATAAATAAACACAACTCAAATTATATAACCAAATCTATTACACTCTTATAAGGCTTCATAAATTTAAATCCCATCACTGTCCACTCCATTTCCAGGGATGTACTTCCATATGCTACAGGTTTGTCTTTATGTAAACCAATGTTGGACATGAATTAATCATTTCCTCTAATCTGTATTTACCCAATGTTAGCTGCTCTAAAATGTGTCTTCTAGGGTTAGTGAGTGGCCATATTTGTATACTACAAAAATCCATTCTACTCACAAGGAGTGGTCCTCCTCTACCTCATCAATCAGATGGAATAAAAATGATTAATTTACTCTATCAACTCACCCATGCTAATAGAGGTCCTCTACAGAGGTTTGACAACATCTGGGGTCCATGGATTAATTTATCTTTAATGTCTTCATTCCCTAATTGTCATTAAATTAGGATATTTTACTTTTGCTATAGTTATGTATATTATGAATTACCTATTTTGTACAGTTTAAACACTCTCATGCTAAGATTTTATATTCATTCAGTAAGCAAAAACAATAGGTTATTTTGTTTTGGGCTATTTTGTACTGTTTGGCTATGTGATATAGAGTTGTCATCACTGTTTTTAATTGGGCTGCAGGGTTTGACAGGCGACACCACCTGTCAGACTCACCCATTGAGATCATGGAGGCTGTACTGCTGTATGGAACAAATGGAAAAGGATCCAAGGGGCTGCACACTTGAAAACTGCATTCACTTTATCAATGTAGCACTACCCCCTTAGGAGTTGCTGAAGTTTTGGTATATATTGTAATGAATCCTGTTTACTATGTCTGGGATACCATTAGAATAGTGGGTCTAGGTGAAATTTAAGGGCTTTTGAGTGAAATACGTTGACTCAATCATAGCAAGAAAGAATGTTCTGATTAATGATTTTTCAGAATTTCTCTACGAACGAAAATCTAGCCCTGTATGGCCAGCTTTAGATTACATTCATATGGCTGCATGGGTGCGGACAATGCGCTGCATCCAGGTTCAGTTAGAGCAGCGGTTCTCAACCTGTGGGTCGCGACCCCTTTGGGGGTCGATCGGCCCTTTCCCGGGGGTCGCCAGACTCGGGGGTCAGACTCATGACAGCAGCCAGCACGGTGCCGCTCTGTCTGTGTGTCGTGTGTGTGCTGTGTGTGTGTGTGTAGATCGGACCTTAGAGGACGGGCGGACGCTTATGCTGGTGCACAGAAAGTGATGTCATATCTTCCTGCCCGCGGTGCTGCAAAGCCACTGCCACCAATGTTATAAAATGGGTTTTGGAGGGATCCCCCACTGAGCCACCACTGATCAATATATTTTGTATGGGGAGTGATACACTGAGCCACCAATGATTTATTTTTTTGGGGGGGACTGAGCCACCAATAATTTTTTTTTTTTGGGGGGGGGATTAGACTGTTGTGATTGACTGCTTTCATTGCTGTTCGTCAGACAGGTGGGTGTGGTGTCAGAAGAAAATCCCCAGCGATTGCAAGCACTTTTCACAGGTTCGCTAGCAAAATTAGAGTTATGACGTAGCAACGAAAATAATTTAATGGTTGGGGGTCACCACAACATGAGGAACTGTATTAAGGGGTCGCGGCATTAGAAAGGTTGAGAACCACTGAGTTAGAGGCTATATTTGCATGTAGCCGCTCAGAAGAGCAGTTACATGTGAATAGCGTTAGTGTTATCTATTGATTTGTTCAGATTACAAATCTGACAGCTGCTGCTGTTTGCACACATTTTGTGCAGGTGGAATTCAGATCGATAGATTCTTACCAGCGGCCACCCCTGGCCACAGCTCTGAGGTCATGTTAATGTAGTCTTAGGCATGCCAGACAAAATCTCTCTGGCTGGCTACAGACATCTGATGTTTCCTGGAGGGTGCGAAGGTTATCCCAGGTGGGGTAGGGTATACAGTTTATTCCAACCAGCATGTTGTGAGTCTGTCCTTGACCACACATGACTATGACTGTGAAATCCTAGTCACTTACATTGTCAGTTATGAAATAGTTTTTCTTTTGTTTAGCAGGGCTCAATCTGCATAGCTACATGTACCCTGTGGAAACATACACTTGGCTGTGGTCACTGAGATCAAACCAGGTGAGTTTTAGCTGGATGTTACTAGAAGCTGGAGTGCTCTGGTTACCTAAGGAAAGCACAGTGATACTGCAAAACCTAAGAATCTGCTGGCTATATAACCATAAAGATTTTGGTGAGAAATGGTCATTAACATTCATCCAAAAATATTATATATATATATATATATATATATATATATATATATATATATATATATATATATCTCCATCCAGAAAGTATTCACAGCGCTTAAATTTTGCCACATTTTGTTACAGCCTTCCAATATGGTGCTGAGCCAGCTGGAATGCTGGACAGCTCCCTTGATAATTATTTAGATGATCCTACCTTGACCTTGTTTATCACGAACTCTGAACTCCTTGCTCCTCCCATGAACTTCCTGATATAAGCCATGTCTCTGCACTTCGGTTTGCCAGATTATTGTGCTCTCCAGCCAATATTGTGCTCCTTATCATCCCTGTTATTATCCATATTTTGCTACCACTCTTGGCTTGTTCTCGACTACACTTCAGCCTGATCCCAACCTGCGACTGCTCCTTACCGACCTTGGCTTGTTTACTGACTACGCTTCCGTTTGATCCTTACCTGCTTATACGTTACTGGACCTCCACTTGCTCACCTCTTGGTGGGGTGATCCTGAGGACTGTGACCTGGTGCTAACATGCAGCAAAATCCATCTCCACCATCAGGAGCTCTGGTGAACACCAGTTGGTACATAGACTCCACACCTCTGCCACAGTGACCTGTCTGTGTACCTATCCTGCTGGTTTCAGGTGAGCTTTTCCACTGCTATAGCAACTGGTCTTTGAGCCTGACCCCTGATCGTGACAGAATAATCTGGCCCAAACATGGAGGCCACTATAGCAAATGTTGTGGCTCCTCTTAGGCAGCAAATTGCTGAGCTACAGGAATTCAGGGTTACCCATCAAGAAAAAGTTGCCAAACTAGAAAGCATAGTGGATAGGCAAAAGGGAGAGATTCATACTCTGCAGGGACAACTGCTGGACCAAGATGATACTAGCTCACATATGCCTCAGCCCCAACCATCTAAGTTTAATGGAGAGGGCCGCCACTACAGGGGTTTCTTTAATCAATGTTGTATATATTTCCAAATGCACCCTGCTGCATTTCCTTCAGAGAAAAAGAAGGTAATGTTTATTATTGGACTTCTGACTGGAGAAGCTCTAGCTTGGCCATCCCCTTATATAGAACAAGACAGTGGCACTCTGAATAATTTTGATATCTTTTTGACTGCTATGAATCAGGTTTTTGATGATCCCAACCGTTGTGCTACTGCCGAAGCAAAGTTGCATAGTCTGCGGCAGGGTAAACGCTCTGTCAATGAATACCCAGCCAAATTCAGATGTTGGATCGTGGATAGCACAAAAAAGCCAGTTCCACCAAGGGCTTTCTGAATGGTGCTCTCCTTAATAATGTGGAACACCCTCCTTTAGTAGTTTTTCCTTAAATTGGGCTCAGCTGCCAATGTAATTAACACACGGTATATATATATTTTTTTATTTTTTATTTTTTTTTTTTTCATTGATTATAGAAATGTGTAGCCAGTGTGCTAGTCAGCAACAACATGCCTGGCTATTTTTCTAGTACATTTAGTCTCCGTTCACACTAGCAGTATCATTTAGCACACCCCTGAAAAGCATCCTACATTGCATCGCTTTTTAGAGGATGCTGTGGTAAAAGTAGGTTACCAGGTAGCAGTAGGTTTTTTTTTTTTTTTTACTTTGCCAAACAAATATTTTACAGTGGGGGGGTGTGGCCCCAATCACCTACGTGGCAGAGCTTGAAATCTTATTACACCTGTCAAACTTTGCATGTAGTAGTCAAGTTGGTGCATGTGTAAAGTTCCAGTTCGGCAGGGGGAGGTGGTGGGGAACACAGATCATCTGCCTATTTTTACTGCCCCCTTGCCACCCATATGAAAGGAGACTTTTAAAGCAGACAGCAATGGGGTTGATTTACTAAAGGTAAATATACTGTGCACCTGCATGTGCACTTCAAATACAGTTGCTTTAGATCTGAGGAGAAGCTCTGCTGATTTTTTTTAATTTTCCTTGCATGTTCCTGTCAGATCTAGAGCAACTGCACTTGCAGTGTACAGCCTATTTGCCTTTGGTAAATCAACCCCAGTGTAGCAATATGTTATATGCTGTGTATGGCCTCTAGGGGTCTCACTACTTAGATACTGGTACAACTGTGTGATGGCCTCTCTTTGGTTGTAGTTCTAGGGCAGACACATGTATAATGGCAGCTAGAAGCACCTAATAAAAGGTCTCCTGTTAACTACAGTGTGTGAGCATCTGAGCAGGATCCACTAACAGAACATGGTGGCAGCTGGGCACTGAACCTCTGAATAGCAAGTCTTCTGTCTACAAATACAGATTGTGTGACACTGGAACTGTACAGAGAATCAGCAACTGTAAGTACAGAGTCCCTATCAGACTGCACTATGGAGAGTGGCCTGAAACCCCCTCAGAGACTGGATGTCACTTCTTCCAATCTCTCACAGACATGGAGACACTGGAAGGAAGAGTTTACTCTGTATGTGGACCTGACAGTGGCACCCAGAGATGAGCAGAGGGAAGTAAAGCTGTTTTATTACTTGATTGGGGAAAAAGGCAGAGAACTAGCCGAGACCCTGCTCACAGACAGCATGGCACTGACAGACATACTGCAAGCATTTGATAAGCACTGTGACCCCAAAAAGAATGAGACGGTGGAGAGATACAAGTTCTTCTCAAGGAATCAGGAGATTGGGGACAGTGTGGACAGATATGTGACAGAGCTGAGGAGACTGGCTGCAACCTGTGGATTTGGGGACATCAGGGACTCCCTTATCCGAGACAGGATAGTGTGTGGCATCAGAGACTCTCACCTCAGAGAAAGATTACTGAGGGAGGAAGAGCTGGCGCTGGAGAAATGTATACAAATCTGCAGGGCTGCAGAGCTGACTAAAGACAGGCTGAAGATGATGGAGGGCACCAGTGATGCCTCAGTACATGCAGTATCTGTGAAAGGCAGAGCAAGGTCCAGGCTCCCTGTGAGCTCAGTCCAGTGTAAATACTGTGGCAAAAGACATGAAAGAGACAAAGAGAAATGTCCAGCGTATGGGGAGTCCTGCAGGACTTGTGGCAAGATGAACCACTTTTCAGCTGTGTGCAGATTCAAAACCAGCAAACAGTACAGACAAGTCCACACAGTGACCCAGGACACAGACGAGGACAGCACAGAGGGCATCACATGGCTGCAGCTGCAGTCTGCAACAGAGAACGTCAATGTAGTCAAACAGCCAGTAGCCAATGATGCAAAGCAGCTCTTTGCCATATTTATGGTGGATGAACAGCCCATAAGATTTCAGCTGGATTGTGGAGCAAGTTGCAATGTCATTCCATTTACTCTGCTTAACAAACAGGTTCCCATTGAGCCCACTGATAAGGTACTGGTCATGTACAACAAAAGTGTTCTGAAACCCATGGGAACATGCAAGCTAAAATTAAGAAATCCACGTAACAGAAAGAGCTACAGAGTGGAGTTTACTGTGTTGCAGGAGGACGATCACATTCCTTTGCTGGGAGTTAAAGCAGTTCAGGCTATGGACTTAATAAAGGTGCAGTCCCATAACATCATGGCTCTGGAAGTTTCTGACAATACTCAAAATCCTACACAAAAGGCAGAATACATTTTGGATTTTCACCACATAAAAACAGAGTATGCTGATTTATTTGAAGGTGATGGGTGCCTGGAAGGTAAATACAAACTAGAAATTGATCACACAATACAGCCTACCAGACTGCCTACAAGAAGAGTACCTGTAGCCTTAATGCAACCGCTTAAAGAGGAACTGCAGGATTTGCACAGCAGAGGTATGATAGCACCAGTACAGGAAAGCACAGACTGGATAAGCAGTTTGGTGATAGTGAAAAAACCATCAGGCAAGTTAAGAATATGCATTGATCCTAAGCCACTGAACAAGGCCCTTAAAAGAAATCACTATCCAATGCCAACAATAGAAGATATTCTACCAGATCTATCAAAGGCTAAAATATTTTCGGTATGTGATGTGAAAAATGGGTTCTGGCACGTGGAACTGGATAAAGAATCAAGTTTATTAACAGCATTTTCTTCCCCATTTGGACGCTATAAGTGGCTGAGAATGCCAATGGGAGTAAGCCCGGCTCCAGAAGTGTTCCAACAAAAATTGATGCAAGCTTTGGAAGGACTGTCTGGAGTAAAAATAATAGCAGACAATATACTAATAGTTGGGGAAGGTGATGATCTAGAATCCGCAACAAAGGATCACGATAAAAAGATGATACAATTCTTAGACAGATGTAGAAAAAAACAAATCAAACTGAACCTGGAAAAATTCAAAGTAAAAATGACAGAAGTACCATATATTGGACATCTTCTTACCTCAAATGGTGTTAAAGTCGATCCAGAGAAGGTGAGGGCGATACAGGACATGCCGACACCTACAGATATACGTGGAGTACAACGATTCCTGGGCATGGTGAATTATCTTTCCAAATTTTGCAAGCATTTATCAGACATGTGTGAGCCACTGAGACAGCTAACTCACAAAAGACGTACTCTGGGAATGGACAGAAAGCCATGAAACTGCTTTTCAGTCAGTGAAAAATGCTATTGCAGACGCAGCAACGCTAAAATATTTTGATCCAGATCAAGCAGTGGTAGTACAATGTGATGCCTCAGAAACCGGCCTTGGAGCCACACTAATGCAGGATAAACAGCCAATCACATATGCAAGCAGAGCGTTAACTCTAACAGAGCAAGGATATGCTCAAATCGAGAAGGAACTACTAGCGGTAGTATTTGGGTTAGAGAAATTTCACCAGTACACCTACGGTCGACAAGTGGTGGTGCATTCAGATCACAAGCCTTTAGAAAGTATTACAAAGAAGCCACTACTGAATGCCCCAAAAAGACTGCAGCGTATGCTGTTAAGGCTTCAGAAATATGATTTTAACATTTGTTACTGTCCAGGGAAGGATTTACTGATTGCAGATGCCCTAAGCAAAGCTTACTTACCCATCACAAATGAAGAAGAAAAAGACATTGAAAGCATCAATATGTGTGAATATCTGTCTCAAAAGACAGACCGAAACAAATACAGACCTGCACAGCGGAAGATATAACTCTACAGATCCTATCGACTGTCATCTTGAAGGGATGGCCAAAACACAAGCAGCATGCTCCAATGGAGGTTTCTCCATTTTTTCACATAAGAGATGAACTCTCTGTGCAGCATGGAATCATCGTTAAAGGAGAAAGAGCTGTCATACCACAATCACTTAGAAGAGACATTATAGAAAGATTGCACTCGACTCACTTAGGTGTAGAAGGATGTCTACGTCGTGCACGAGAATATGTTTATTGGCCTGGAATGAATGACCACATAAAAAAACTTTATAGCACAGTGTGAAATATGTGCATCGTGCAATGATAAGCAACCGAAAGAGACATTGCAACCACATACAATTCCAAACAGACCATGGTCAAAAGTAGGAACAGATCTATTCACGTGGAACGACAAGGAATATCTGGTAACTGTGGACTATTTTTCCAACTTCTGGGAGATAGACTACTTACAAGACACAAGGGCCAAAACAGTAATTAAAAAACTCAAGGCCCATTTTGCCAGATATGGCATTCCGGATATTGTGTTCTCTGACAACGCCGCTCAATTTACATCGGAAGAATTCAAAAAATTCAGGGAGAGGTGGGAATTTGAGCACCAGACATCTCCTGGATATCCGCAGAGTAATGGTAAAGCCGAGTCAGCAGTAAAAACAGCCAAAAGACTCATGCAAAAGGCAAAACAGGCAGGTACAGAGATATACCTGTCTATACTGGACCACAGAAACACACCCACACAAGGCCTAGACACCAGTCCAGCACAGCGGCTTATGAGTAGACGTACAAGGACTCTCCTACCAACTGCAGGTCAACTACTAAAGCCAAAGCTTGTGGGCAATTTTAAAGCCAAACTAACGAAGAATCAAGATAGGCAAGCTTTCTATTATAATAAATCTGCAAAAGATCTGCCTGTTCTCCAGAGCAATGACAATGTACGGATTCAGCCAATAGGGAAATATGACAAACACTGGAAAAAAGCGAAGGTTGTACAGAAATTGGGACCACGGTCCTATGAAATTATAACAGAGGAAGGAAGAAGATGGAGGAGAAATCGGAGACATCTGAGAAAAACACAAGAAGGAGATGATACAGGGCCCTGGGAACAGTATATGGACACTCAAAGCGATGAGACTATGAATACCAGCAACAAAGAAACAGGAACTGCTGAGGAGCATAGGGAGGTCTCTAGGCAGAGAGAGACAGTCCCAGAAAATAGACTGCCAGAATCAGAAGAAACCTCATATGTTACGCGAGCTGGCAGAACAATCAGAAAGCCGGCTCACCTCAAGGATTATATCTAATTTATAGCTATGTTCTACTTCACCATTTTGTGTTTGTTATATTTCATTGTTCTTTTATTTAAAAGAGAAAGGATGTAGCAATATGTTATATGCTGTGTATGGCCTCTAGGGGTCTCACTACTTAGATACTGGTACAACTGTGTTATTGCCTCTCTTTGGTTGTAGTTCTAGGGCAGACACATGTATAATGGCAGCTAGAAGCACCTAATAAAATGTCTCCTGTTAACTACAGTGTGTGAGCATCTGAGCAGGATCCACTAACAGAACACCCAGTATGGTCAGTCACATCATATCTGTGTTGCAGAGTCTGACAAAGACACATAGGAGTGTTTTTAGGAACCAGATTTTATAATCCCACACATTAATATACGATGTAATCCTGATCCAGTATTTTGACAGATGCTTGTACTGCCAACTTCTGAAAATGCTAATTATCTGGCTTCAGTCCTTTGAGTGACTGATGTCTGGGACCAGCCTAAAACAAGTGTGGATAGAACTCATCTGCATACCTCCTAAGCTAGTGTTGCCTAGTCTTGGGTGTGATGCTCAGTTAGAATACCTTGGTCCTGTGTCCCAGCGACGAGGAAGCAGTTCTCTGACGGAATGATCCAATCAGGGTGACAGGCGGTCCATCAGAACTTGTAAATGCCATACACACATTGGGCATAAATGTGCATAATTATGAGCCAAAACTTATATATTTTTTTTTAATGGTAGCACTCCAAAAACCAAGCAGACAGCACAATACCACCTATCCCAACAACTACCTCACCCTAAAAGAAAAATCATCAACTTTCACCCTTGAAAGTTAACGTGAATAATAACAGACTTTTCTGCAGCAAAATCAATGAACAAATTACAATAAATAAAAAATAACCAAGCATAAATGTCCAAAAACTTAATTGTCCTCAATCAAAAAAAAAAAAATTCTCTCTATATGATACAGTCTTTTCACCTCCAAACAAATCATGTATTTCTTTGCTTTCTCCAACGTGATGTTTCCAGATTCCTCACGTACTTCAAAAAATATAAACTCAGGATAGTGTATTACCCTTTATATAAGTAATGTGCCAAAAATCGTGATCATGCAAACTGCATAACATGTGCAATACACACATGAAAAAAAAAAGTTATATGTAAATAAATAAAATAAAAAAATTATTCTATATATTACAATTTTTTTTTTCTCACGTGTATTGCACATTATGCAGTTTACATGATCACTCTTTTTGGCACATTACTTATATAAAGGGTAATACGCTATCCTGAGTTTATATTTTGAGGTACACGAGGAATCTGGAAACATCACATGAGAGAAAGTAAAGAAATACATGATTTGTTTGAAGGTGAAAAGACACAGATCATATAAAGACATTTTTTTTTTTTTTGGTTAAGGACATTTAAGTTTTTGGACACTCATGCTTGGTTATTTTTTATTTATTATTGTAATTAGTTTATTTATTTTGCTGAAAAAAAGTCCATTATTACTCCTGGCAAAAAGATCCAGTGTGGATAGGAGTATTTTAATACACCCTCTGTGGATTAAGCCTTAGCAGATGAGAACTTGTTCATGGACATGATGCTGCGGAGGTTGTATGGCAAAGTCGGAAATGTAAAGACAGGAGTGTTTTCAGAAACCAGCTCCACAAGTGTTTCTATTATCCCACACATGACTATGACATGTAAAACTGTCCTTGATCATGAGCCAGCATTTTATTTATTTATTTCTTCTTATATAAAGCCTGTACTGAACGGCACTTCCAAACTGCAAAAATGCTAATGGTCTGGTTTTAGGGCTTTGAGTGGCCGACGGCTGGAACCAGCATGCACTAAGTAAGGTCAGGACTCATCTACATACCTGTCCCAGGATATATTGATGGCTCTGGAACAACACAGGAGCCAGGCAATTAGTATTTTCAGACAGCTCCAATAACAGCCTTCTGGTTTCTATTGGTATAAGTGTCCTTGAATTAAAAGCTGAACAATATAGAGGTTTTGCTGATCCATTGGCGTGGACATCTGAGTCACTGCTCTGACATAAGTACACAAATTGGGGAATGATGAAAGGAACTTCTGATCTTTAAAGTACTAAAGATAAACTTTTTCTTTAGTTTTGGATGGTGTAGAGGTGGATTAGAACCCCTGTCAGTTCTTATTGCCATCTTTGCCCTTCATTGTAATTGAAAGTAAAATAAATTCCCAAATTGTGTGTTCCCAGAAAAGTAACAGAAGGAAAATCTTCCAATAGGGAATTAGTTCTGGTGATCCCTAATGAATCCCCTTTATTTGCAGGGAATTCCACTCAGTTCCTGTTTGGTGATGGGGCAGGAAGTGAAGATAAATCTCTGAAATGGGACACAGATGACAGAAAAAAAAAAAATCTGACAGGGGTTATAATCCTACCTTGCTCTATCCAAAATGAAGAAAAAAAAAAAAGTTGTAACTATAGTTCTACTTTAACTTGCTTCCAGTCAGTGATCCTGTTTGTATCAAAAAAAAGACTGATTGTCATACTGAAGCCAAAGGAACATAGCACCTCTAAGTGTGTACTGTAGCAGTATTTAATAAATAGATTAGTAACTCACATTTTAGAAATTAAAGCAGGCTCAAGTGGTGAAGAGGTAAAACGTGTAATGCCAGATGTTTGGGGTGACTGTACCAGAGAGAGATAGCCTAGGTCCGGCAGCAGATGGTGCTATGTATGTGTTTTCCTTTTACAGAATTTTTTCAGATTATTATTCTACAGGATTTATATAGTGCCAACAGTTTGCTCAGCACTTTACAATATAACGGGAGACAGTACCAGGGGCAGACTGACCATTTGGAAACTCGGGCATTGCTGGAGGGCCTGGGGTCAGTAGGGAGCCCCATGAGATGCCCCTGGTACCTTTTTCATAGGCTTTTTGAGTTTGGGCAAGGACACAGGGGCCCCATAATCCCCTAATGCCCAGGGGCCCCATGAGGTGTCAGTCCGCCCCTGGACAGTACAATTACAATACATTTCAATGCAGAAGGAATAGGAGGGCCCGCCTCGTGGAGCTTACAATCTAAAGGAAGGGGGAGGTGATACAAAAGGTGATAGCTGCAGGGAATGATCTGATGGAGGTGATTCAAGTACAGTTCTTAGATGAAGGTGAGGTAGGCTTCCCTGAAGAAATGTTTTCAAAGATCACCTAAAGGCAGACAGGGTGGGGACTGACCAGACATGCTATGATAGGGATGAATGTAAACAATGGAATCCCCCAGTATTTTCAATGACAGGTTTCCTTTAGTCCTTTAGGGGTTGTTTATATTTGCAGCTGTTATTGCTGCACCTCTAAAAAGTGATCCACAGTGGCATTTGATAAGCGTCTAGAAGGAAATATGTTTCCTCAGGGACACCTCTATTGACCCATTACAAGTGGAGTGCAGTGGTTGTACTTTTGCAGCATCTGCAATTTTTTCCCTGTGCTCCACCCACTCTGGCCCCCATGCTATGTTAAAGGGGGCAGTAAAACACATAACATTTTATTTATACCACCCCTGCAGTGTAAACAAGGTCTCAAAATTTATTTATACCAGGATTTCCTACTAGTGAAGTCAGAACCCCAAATGTCCATACATGTCCTGAGTCTAACTGAGAAAGACGACATCAATGTACTCAGGCAACACACCCTCCCCCATAACAATCATACACCATTCATTTCTATCATGGAGCACTTTGGTAAACAGAATTTCTAGTTGGTTTATATTGGTGACCAGTACTAGTCTATGACACATGGGAAGAGAATATGGGCCTAATACCGGACATCGCTGACAAAGGTAAAAACCTTGTTGTCATAGTCTGCTTCTCTACTTGTGTAAACACCTCAGCTGGACAATAGACAGCTGGGGGACAGGCAGTTGCAAAGGGTAATGATAACCATGATTACACGTAATAGAATTTTAATAAAAGAGAAAGAAATTAAAACAACCTTTTTGGGAATAGGTGATCAGAAAGGCTGACGTATTTTGAGGAAAAATTCCCTCTTCCTCAGAGTGAATCACCCCTCAAAACACATCAACCTTTCAGCTCATCTATTCCCAAAAAAGTACTTGGCCAGGAGATGAGATCATTCCAGGGGCGGACTGACCATTTGGAAACTCAGGCACTGCCCAAGGGGCCAGGGTCAGTAGGGGGCCACCATGAGATGCCCCTGGTATCTTCTTCATAGGCTTTTTTGAGTTTGGGCAAGGACACAGGGGCCCTATGATCCCCTATTGTCCAGGGGCCCCATGAGTTTCCAGTCTACCCCTGGGTCATTCTACTCTTGTCTGAGCGACATGCCCTTTATTCCATGTCCTTTGTAAGTACACACCTGTTTTTTTTTACCTAAATAAAAAGGTATCACTGCGGTAATGCACTAGGCTGGGGCACCTTCTGTTCTTTATGTTTTTACCACAGACCTTAGAGCAGTGGTTCTCAACCTTTCTAGCGCCGCGACCCCTTAATACAGTTCCTCATGTTGTGGTGACCCCCAACCATAAAATTATTTTCGTTGCTACTTCATAACTGTAATTTTGCAGGGGGAGGAATCGTGCCCCCATCCTCGGTGTCAGTGGGGGGAGGAATCGTGCCCCCATCCTCGGTGTCAGTGGGGGGAGGAATCGTGCCCCCATCCTCGGTGTCAGTGGGGGGAGGAATCGTGCCCCCATCCTCGGTGTCAGTGGGGGGAGGAATCGTGCCCCCATCCTCGGTGTCAGTGGGGGGAGGAATCGTGCCCCCATCCTCGGTGTCAGTGGGGGGAGGAATCGTGCCCCCATCCTCGGTGTCAGTGGGGGGAGGAATCGTGCCCCCATCCTCGGTGTCAGTGGGGGGAGGAATCGTGCCTCATCGTTGGTGTCAGTGGGGGGAGGAATAGTGCCCCATCATTGGTGTCAGTGGGAGGAATAGTGCCCCATCATTGGTATTAGTGACACCAATGATGGGGCACTATTCCTACTGACACCAATGATACTTACCTTGCAGACCCCTGCTCCAGCCTGGGCTCGCTCGCTCCCTCCCTCTCCCATGGTACCGACACTTACCTGTCAGATGTCTTCCTTCTCCGGCCGCTCTCCTCCTCTTTGCTCGCTCGATCTTCGCGGTGCCGCTCGGCTCCTCCTCTCCAAGCTCCACCTCCTTGCCGGTGATTGGCCGCCTGTGTGCCTCTCCTGAGCTACAGTGCCGGCGGCCAATCACAGGCGAGGATTGATCTCGAGGTGTGTCCAGATGAAAGGGGCGGCATGTCATCCCACCCACACCTGGAGACGGCGGTGGCGGCGAGGAGCGGTGTCTCGGTTCCTAAGACCATCGGAAATATGTGTTTTCCGATGGTCTTAGGCGACCCCTGTGGAAGCGTCGTTCGACCCCCAAAGGGGTCGCGACCCCCAGGTTGAGAACCGCTGCCTTAGAGGAAGCACTGTTTGTCTGCAGCAAATTTTCTTTAGGAAATTGGCTGTTTACATAGCAAAGCTATAGCTTCTCGGACCACCATCAACAAGGAGCCTGCAAAGGAACATCAGGACCTCAATAATGAGGAAAAAGGGGAGAATAAATGTAAAAAATTCACACTCCTCTGACTACCAGCCAAGTGGAGCCAATTGGAGAAAATTAGGGCCTTGACACCAAAAGTAGGAGCTCCCAGATAAGTCTCAGGCTCCTGTGACTACCATCCAACTGGGACCTCGACACCGAGAACTAGGAAGATAAACGCCAAGAAGAGTTTCAAGCGCCTCTGAATACCACCCAAGAGGAGCCAACTAAGCAAAGATGAGACAGACTTCATCCCTGCAGAGAGTTGGAACACTGAAGCAAGGGACAGCCAGTCCTGTGAATTTAAAGCATTTAAAAAATTCCTCAAATTTTGGTTGTCATCTCACACCATCAAATGCAGCAGGTAAGGATTATATACTACATTTGTAAGCAGTGTACCGGGGTGAGCTTGCCAGGATAAAATTAAGTCACGAACGAGGAAAGCAACCCCAACACCAGCTTTTGGCAAAACAGAATTTTACTTAGATGTGGCAAATAAACACAATCACAAATGCTGGGAACATACAATAAATTTACATACACCCAGCCCAAAGGCTGAGACCCTTGTGCTGCACAGCATGGCACCTTCTGATGGATGAAGGTAGAAGATGTAGTAATTTACCTACTGGCGGGCACAAATAAGCTGCCACACCTTACCCTAAAAGAACAAGAATCAGTGTATAGTATGGGTTAGCCTGCAGTGCAGCACAACAGCTTACAATCTTACACAAATCTACAGTATTCCCCCTCCCATAACTGGTCCTGTAGCACGTGCCTGAGTACTCCTGAGCAAAATGGCAGTCTGGCTTGAGTCTGTGGGATTTTATCAGCTCTCCAATGTGAAATGTCACTTTAAGTTGTGGAGCCCTCCCAATAATCAGTAACAAGACTTGTGGCCTGACACAGAGACACTAACTATAGGCCTGGCCTCGGTCTCTAGGCGCCAACACTGGAATGAGGTGCGTGCACAATCTTACCAACCCAGGTCTGCTTTGCATCCGCTGGTGACTCTGAACAGAACAAATGTCTCTCAAACAAGCATGCAGTATATGCTGCTTAGTTCCTCTGCTTTCATCAGCATTTCTGGCAGCAATCTTCCTTTCTCTGAACAGGATCAGGGTCTTGGACACAATCAGCTTCACTTAGCTGCAGCTCGGGTTACTGAGGGACGCTTTCACACCTGGATGTCAGATTCTCAACTCACAGGGCCCCTTATTCACCATGCTCCAAAACATGGCTTCTCTCTCTCCTTCCTATTCTCTCCAAAACTCCTCTTCATGAATATACAAATATCTATGCAGTCCAAGGCTGTGTTAGAAAACCAGTGACATCTTGTGGCTAAACCGCAGAATGCCAGTCAAAACATTAATTTACTTCCACACAGTGTTCAAACAATGAGAGCTGTTTCTCCATCTCACACATTTATTGCACGTAGAGTGTTGAGGAACAACTTCCTATAGCATGAGAACAAAAGCAACAGGAATGGGAGGACTAGAGTGGATCAGTGATTGAGAGGGGGATAGTGGGGAAGAATATAGATGGGGAGGGGGATAAATTTGCAATTTCTACAAAACATCACAGCATGTAAGCTCACTAGTATTCACCACCAACAAATATGCCCTTTGGGTGGACTGATCCTTTAATCCTTTTCACACTCCAGTTGGATTTGCTCAGTTCTGTACTCTTTGATAAACATTACTGCCAATATATGACCTGTACATAGAGGCAATCAGATTTCTCTCTCCAGGCCTAAGAGACATTGAGACTGTGCCATACCTATGGACACCACCATGTGCTTTGAGTCTAGACAGCTTCACTTTTCAGCTGATTTTTGAAGGAACCTTTTTGCATTTTTAATGTTAATCATAAGGATCTGAAAAGGTTTTAAATTGGAAGCATTGCTCAATAGATAAGGCTCAATTTACAATAAAAATCCTCATTTCTTAAAAAAAGCTCAGCCCAAGGAGATTTGAAAATTATAGTCTCAAGGCTGAAAATAGAATAAACTTGTATTAAAGCTTTGTGAATTCTGGTAACCAGGCCTAATCGATAAAGCTTTGTACAAAATGACAGTGTTTTTCAAATGTCATTGGACGTAGCTGCCACTTCTGTAAAGAAGGCCCCTAATCCGGTTTTAACTTTATAATTTGAACCTATAAATATTCACACGAATTTATGACAATGGGGAAAAATGAATATATTGGCTGCAGAAACTACTAGTTTTCCAATTTCATTTTGTAATCCTGAGAATCCATATTAGCTATTTCCTGGCAGCATTAGAGAGATTAATACAGCCATTTCCCAACTTTTGTAAATTACAATCTTAAAAAGTCAGATCAGGAGATAATGTCTGAGGTATGACAGCATCAGGAAGACTAAGTTCATGAATTATTTAACAAACTTCTATAGGTAATGTTGGCATCCCACCCTTCCATTCGTCCAAAACTGGCAGGCAAGATGGTGAACAGCTCCTACTTGAGGAAGATCCCAGCAGCATCCAAATTGAGCATCACGGGCTAGAGATGTGCAGGGATAGCCACTTTCGCACTCATGCCTTTGCCACATTCAAGACTGAAGTAAGTATTATCACCTGTCACCATATGTCAAGTCTTAATATGCACCTAGACCCTCACACATCTTGCCCACTAGGAATAATGACATGAAAACCATTTCATCTTAGCAAAGGAAGCAAAAACAATCATGAGTGAGGATTTAGTGTATAAAATGATGTCTGTATGAATTTAAACCAACTTTTTCTGTCTCTTATACAGGACTGTCTTGGTCATAGAGTATCGGAGTGGAGGAAAGCTCAGGTCACGGATTGCAGTCAAAGCTCCATTTAAAGCAGTGACCCCAATCATGTATTAGAAGTATGTTTAGGGTGAGAGGATGATTGTGAGCGAAAGATTGATCAGGACATACATGTAAATATCCTTCCATATTGGTAATTTCTAAACACATGATCAACATTTTGCTTCAATGGTGGCTAAACATTAACCTCCATCATGAAGGATATCCCGTCACCATTGGAGCATAGGAACAATGTTTTTTTTTCATTAGCTTCTATAATTGTTACCATATGTTAAGTCTTATTTTTCTCCACCTCTAATTCCTTGCAGCGGAAAAGTTATATGGACTTCAACATCTGCATTCCAGAGGCATCATGCCCAGAAGCATCAAACCAGAGAACGTACTGCAGGATAGAACCATCCATGCTAAAATACCCAACTCTGGCCTAGCAGAAACAGACATATTTTAATCAAAGATGGTCAACGACTGACTCAGGACCCCACCATACATGGCACCAGAAGTTCAGCAATAGAGACCCTCCAACAAAATATTTCTCACATGGATGCACAATCAACATGATGGCAGTGGGCCCACAAGCATTCCGTAACAGTGAACTACAAGTTGGTGTGCAGAAGAGTATGTACAGAAACACCAGTTTACATAGAGCATAGTGATCCTGAAATACAAGACCTCATCAAGAGTAAGTACTTGTCTATTTATGGAGGAGATAATACCTAGGGACAGAACACAACATATAGGTTATCACTCTACACAGTAACCAAATTCCCATTTTATTATTATGTAGCTCATTGCCTGGATATAAAACATAACAGTCCATGTCCAGAAATCATGATTTATGAAAAAACAAGAAATTTGTTATTACAAATTTTAGCAGAGTATTAGCAGATACATCACACAAGTTAATGTGGAATATAGGAATGGAAAACCATTGAAGAAAGGGATGAGATCAACTGAAATTGGTCATTTGTTTATGCCTGTAAATATAGTGTGTATGTAGGTTTTTAGCAGGCACTATATACCTGAATCTATATACCCAGTAAAGGGTTTCCAAAAATTGCTCAAACTGAGATAGTAAAGCGGTTCCTAAAGGATATAGCTATATCACAGCGTACAGCATATGCGTGACAGAGTATATATATTCCCCCAAAGAGGATTTCAAAAAAATTCCCTAAAAAAACAGGAGTACTAGGCACATATAGCGTTCCCTCTCAACTCCATATAAGCTCTATGAGTCTAAACAGCAACTGCCGCTAGCTGAGCCAAATAAACAAAAATAACTTGCCACCGGTGGAAGGTATGCTCCTATTTAAGATTGCCATATGCGGACTGCTGTAATAGTAGCTTTATGGTAGTTTTTCAAAGCCTCGTGCCTTCCTAACATGGAGCTGTAACAACACCGCTCCTTTCCTCCTCGTGGGCACCGCACCCTATGAAGACGCCGAGCGTAGTGACGTCATTACGTTGACGCATTTCATCCGCCAATCACCGCGGACTTCGTCAGAACTGGGAGGGGACTTCATTCCATTGCCTTATATAGTACACCAATTGCATACAGAAAAATCTCCATGTCGCCCTCTTGTGTTGAAAAGATATCACTACATTGAAAAGTCCAAAGTGGATTTAAAAAAACATATTGACTGCTGGCAATACAGAGGAAGTCCTTATTTAAATAAACAAATCGTCTTTAATCAGAATTGAGGAACGGAGAGGATAATTATGATCCTTTCCCAGCCACTGACATAGCCCATACCATTTACATATATCACTGCCTAAAGATGACCATATCATAGCAATGATGTCACCAATATATCCACCGCTTGCTTTATTTAGCTGATGACAGCTCGGGGAGCGGTCATTGTGGGGCTTTGTGAAGAATTTGGATTGGTTGCGTGCAGTCTTTCAGTCTGCAGCAGCACACATCTTGATTGGACATTTTGGGGGGATCCCCTGCAAATAAAAGGACTCTTGAAACATTTGGGTGTCTAGGTGTCAATATTTTTGTGATATCTTACTCAATTCTGATGGGGGGGTTGTTGGGCTATTAAAGCAGGCTTATAGATTGATAACCCCACAACCACTAAGGGCTGTGGAGATGAGGCATGTGTGTTCATAACCAAGTGGATAAGGTGCATTACCATTGCTGGAGGGGCTTTTAACACCCCCTTGCATATTAACAAGGTGGAAAGGCTTGGCATAGGTCCCCAAAGACAGCACTGACCACTGTATTAGTGATACCTACCACAGATCTCATGTATGATATCTTACAGTGGACCAATGAAACTATGCAATAAAACCCATACCTGAAATTCAGCTTTAAACGGTCATGGGAGCCAGGCAACTAGTATTCAGGAGGAGCAGCCATAGCCCTCTTCCTTTTGGTAAAATGGACCTTTAAAAACCTGTCCTGAGTATATAGAGGTTACCATTGCTGAACTCCAACATTATGTCTTGGCGATTCTTTGGCTTCAATTCTATCCAAGTCACTAATCTAACAAAACATAGTTCAGGAAAGTCACAAAACTCCCAATCTTCAATTTGTTCCAGGTAAAAGATCAATCTCCTCCAGTATAACAGCCTGGCAACCAGAATTTTCAGTTCATTCAAAACAATGGCAGCCCCAATATTTACGACAGGTTTCCTTGGAGGTGTATTCTTGTGCACAAATCCCTTTCTAGTGTTCCCAAATCCAGACACCTGCAGAAGCCATAACAATGGCATTCCAATCGTATCGACGGCTTCTTCAAAACTTAAGAGAAACAGCAATATCTGTGATACTGAAGTGAGTTGCAGAGTTAGGCTACGTTCACACTAGCGTTGTGTGCAGGCGGCAGAGAGGCGTTTACCACTTCCCAAATGCCTCGGACAATTCTGCACATTGCAGCACATGGTGCTGTTCTAACAGGAGCGTCGCAGCAAAACGGACGCCTCTGGTCGAGTCAGGAGGCGTTGAAGCCTCCTATTCTAGTCTATGGTGCCGCTCCACAAACACCCAGCGTTTGCGGTGCGGTAACACCATTCAAACTTCTTTATAGGCGTTTGTAGGATGTTTAACGCTCGGCAAATGCCTACCAACTTCCGCTAAACTGCGCATGCGCAGTTTGTGGAGCGTTTGCCGAGCGTTAAAAAACTCTCCGCAAACGCCGGGACCAACGCTTGCCAAACGCTATAGGGGAGTTTGGCAAGCGTTGGTAAAACAGTCAAGTGTGAATGAGCCCTTAACCATTCAGATGCATTTGTCACTACCTGACTCACACAAAAACTGAATGTACACCATGTGAAACAAGCAAGATGCAAGTGAAGCCAGAATGCCTGATCTGCATACTTTATGCAGATTAGCAACTAGATGACAATGACAGCCAGGCAACTAGCATATTCAAAAGGAGGTCATTAGGCACAGTTTAGTCAGCATAGATTTCTTTAGAAATAGCAGACCAAGAAAAAGATCTTTTCAAAGGGCAATGCTACTGATAGGGAAACCCAATGACAATTTGCTTGGTCCATCATCCCGAGGAAAGCGGGAGTATGAGTCTAAAGCAACTCTGTAGACTCTTGTGCCCCCCTCTTCTGGACTTGTACATAGAATGTAGAAGGAAGAGGCCCTTATTTCAGGTCCAAATCCTCACTTACTGCTTGCTGGGGAACTTCAATGTTGTAGACAGCCAGTTCCACCTGTCTGCTGCTGCTCCTCCTCCGCGGAATGGAGAGCGTGCTCTTAGGTGTGCTGGTCACCTGCTGCATCTCTGTACAGAGAACAATGAGAGTGATGTATATTAGAACGTTTTTGACATTGACGGGTCCATTTCTAGAGGTTAATCTCAAAATTAAAACCATGCCTTGCTGGAACTATGTACCAATTAGGCTGTTCTGTTAGGAAGAGAATCACTGGGTCACTCTGATCCCTGGAAAGAGGGGGCATCTACAGAGCTCTTTGTGAGGAGCAGAAGATCAGAGTTGTGAAAACCACTGGAAGTCCAGTAAAGAGTCAAATTTTTCTTCGGCCAAGTGTAAATTACAAAAAATATTAACACATTTTTTAAGTTTACAATTGTGTTCGGCCACTTCATAGCCATCTTGGGCCACAGGTTGGACACCCCAACTATATTACACATCTAAAGAAAAAACTACTGCAACCAAGGTGTATGGGAGGCCCATGGGAACCTACACACCCCAGAACCTGCACCAGGGTCACCATAACAAATCACCCACCATTATATTACCAACTATCACTTCTGTCCTGTCACAGGACTGACACAGCAGAGAGGAGCAAAAAACACCACGAGAACCCACAGAGAAACGAGCTGAATGAGGGAAGAGCCGCAATTTGCTGTGTAAGGCACAAAGGAAGGGACAGGCCCAATCCGCAGTGTAAGGAGCTGAGGGAAGGAAGGGTCCCAATCTGCTGGGTGAGAATTTCAGGATATTGCCCTATGTAGCTAGGCATCAGCAAACACTGAGATCAAGCTATTTATTCCATTTATAAATGATATCAAGGCAGGTGTAAACAGAGCTGGCTGCAGGACAGAACTATGATGCATGCCACCTTAGACCATTTAGAAAATGAGCCATTTATCACTACCCCTCTGGATGTGTTCCTGTAGCCAGTGTTCCATCTGTGTACATACCATTTCTTCAACGCCAAGACCTCAACTTTTGTCAGGAAACTGTATTGAATGCTTTTGCAAAAGTGCAGATACACTGCATCCACATGGCCTTGCTCTATCTAAAAACTGTTCACTTCCTAAAAAAATGTTAGTAGGTTGGTCTGACAATGGCTCATCATAAATTTATGCTTTGTTGTTACCTCCGATACCATTTTTGCAAGCAAATTTATGAATATAGCTCCTTACCATTCCTTCCCATATATTGCTTAATATTGATGTAATGGTGGCCATACACACATCATTAAATGGTCAATTTCTTTGTCGATCGATCGTTCCCAATAAGAACAAGTGATGGGTCGAGAGCCTATTAGATTGACGACACACAGAAGGGGATTTGCGGATGGGATCTTTTCGTTCCTGGCTTTCTGTTTTGCCCATATGTAAACCCATGAGTAGCTTATGCCTGCACTGGCTCTTATGCACACATTATAGGACTTGTAATTACCGCAATACCGTTCTCTCTGGAGGCAGCAAATTCAATCTGAAAACCATGCCCAAGCTATAGAAACCCATCCCAGCACTTATATCATTGAGGAACCTACATTTTGATGTAACATTTGGCTGAAATTTGTAGTGTTTAGCCTGCGAAAGACAAAGCTTTCCATGAGGAACAGAGATTACAATACAATACGTATACATATGTTGCACTAATTTGTGATTTTTTTTCTTTTTTTTTTTAAGAACGATTAATTACTAAATTATCAATCATTATACATGTAGCACTGCCCCTTGGGACAAGCTGGAATATATTATGGGTCCTGCGCTCAATAGATCCAACCCTAAGCAAACCCAATCCCTCTGGCACAACTGGTAATGAATAGCAAATACCCCGCCAAGAAATTTGCTGACACAGGGTTAAATGAAACAAGAACAATTTTATGGAGAATGAAATGCAGTGTAGAGGGGTGGGGTTCCCCTTTCAACTTCAAAACTTACTTTTCTTCTTTTATGCAATGCAGTAAATTTGGTCTGCCACTAGAGGGCTTCACAGCCAAGAGTCTCCTGATGGCAGAGTCGCACTTTAAGCAGAATACAACTGATATCAAACAAATAAACTTACTTACTCTCTATCAATGAAATGTATTACCCACACCGATGTATGATCCTGCTTCTGAGGGGCGTTAGCCAAAAATCACCTCAGAGTCAGAACAGAATGCAATAAAGAGGTACCTCTAATAAGGCTACCAAGCCAGATTCCCCCACTTCAGTCCTTGTAACGGTGGAGCTCTAGTTGGTGCACGTTTAGTCCTTACAATGAAGTAAATAGCAGCTGAAGGCTTCTTTGGAGTTTCAGCTGGTGTGGGTTACATCAGATTTCACTAGGTTTCTAGGCTGAGAGGGTCCAACCTCAGTGTCTAAAAGCAACACAAAGCACCCCAAGACCAGGAGCAGTCGCAGGATGCAATCTCCCAGTATGTGTCAGTCCCGGGGCAGACAGTCTCAGTTACACTGGTGGTGAGGGGCAAAGCAGGCAGAGGGCTCTGTGGCTTGCACAGGGCCCCGGATGGGCGAGATCCCAGCAGTGGGGTGCGGATGTCCCAGTCTATATGCAAAGTGTAAATGGTGTGTCTTACTCTCTCCAGGGGGACAGCTCACCAGACTCTGAACACACAGCAGGGTCCCTCTATCCGTGCTGGGTGCTGTAGTGCCTCCTCCTCTGCTTGGACGGGCTCCACATGTCCCTGTCTTTTCTCCAGCCTTCTGTCTCTCTGTTCTCCCCTTCACTTCCTGCTTCCTCCCCTCCCCAGCGTTCTTTCCTGTGTAGTGGATGAGTCATGAACTTAGCAGAATGCCCAGGTTTTACAAATAGGGGAGAGAGAGGAAGGACTGACTGCTGAACATGTGATTCCTTCTGAATCCTCTTGTACAAGGAGCCTGCTACACACATTTTAAAATTCGTCTCCATCTGGTACCACTAAAATCTGTTCAAAAACTTTTTGCAGTGTTGCAATTTCCTGAATTGGTCGATTAACATCATTTGATCAAGTCCAAACTAGAGGGGGGGGGGTTGGGGGAAGTTGAAGTCCTCTCTTTAGTGTGCTCTAAGGTGGTGCAGATCTTTCACAATCCTAGCAACACCCTTGAAGAAGGTCTGCCACAAGCCACTCAACTGACTCCAACAGCAAGCAGTTAAAGCACTGCTGAGGTCGCAGAAATATCCAGTCAAAAAGATATTGTACCAACATAACCTCTATGTTCAGACTACCGCCATGTACCTTACAGTAGTTTTGCAGGGTGTCTAAATATTACTGTGCAGTCCCAGTGCACATCAATGGACCTAGTCAGACACTCTGATAATTGATGTGGCTGGTACTCCCCTATCTTTCCAACACAAACAGTGGGCATTAATATAGATGCACCCCCTCCTTTTCTGAAAATGTGTGCCTTTTCAGCCAAAAGAGGACAGGTACAGATATTGGATATGAAGATCTGGCTTACAGCTGACACCCCAATTTATCCTAAAAGGTTCAGTAGGGTTAAGGCCAAAGCACTGTGCAGGCCACCCCATTTCCTACACACCAAGCACATCAAGTCTTGTTTTTATGGAGCTGGGGCCCTGAGCTGGAACATAAGCAAGCCTTCTCCATGTGTTATCAAAAGGTTAAAAGGGTACAATCAGGGGCAGACTGACAATTCATGGGGCCCCCGGGGAATAGGGGATCACGGGTCCCCTGTGTCTTTGCCCAAACTAAAAAAAGCCTATGAAAAAGGTACCAGGGGCATCTCATGGGGCCCCCTACTGACCCCGGGCCCTTGGGCAGTGCCCGAGTTTCCAAATGGTCAGTCCGCCCCTGGGCACAATCATCTAAAACATCTTTGTATGCTGGAGTATTAACCGTACCCTTCACTGGGTTTCACCCAACACCAATCTGGTGGCGTGCCTACATCAGTTGGCCATATGATAGGTGTAAAGGTCAGATGTCCATTATATTTTATAGTGACAGCTGGTGAAGGGGAGGTCTAGGTCCTACTAACCGCGGTCCATCATTTCATCCTATCAAAGAGCTTATTACAATTTCTCATCAGGTTTTTATTGCCATCTGTATCCCAATTGGGGCAATCACCCAGCACTTTTTGCTTTAAGGGAGAGAAGAAAAAAAAAAAAAAAAAAAAAAAGGGAAGAAGAAGAAGTGGTCCTAACTCTTCCCAACCCTACCAACAGAACTAGTGTGTTCAAAAAAATAAAATGCCACAATCAGGAGCATTTTTTCCTCTTAATGCAAACACCTAAGTTAGGTGTAGTTCGATGTAACCAAAGAGAAACTGCAACTGTGTAGGTAACCCCTTCCCCAAGAAGAGAGGTTACTAAAAGAACTGAAACTGCGTATAGCCAGGCTAAAAATTCCAATAAAATGTTTGTATACAGAAATTTTAAATCTCAACTATAAATACAACAAATGTAATTATAAATAGCACGCAACTATACTATATTGCAAAAAGTATTGGGCCAGCCCTCCAAATCATTGAATCCAGTGTTCCAATCACCTCCATGGCCACAAGTGTATAAAATCAAGCACCTAGGCATGCAGACTGCTTCTACAAAAATTTGTGAAAGAATGGGTCGCTCTCAGGAGCTCAGTGACTCCAAGCGTGGTCCCGTGATAGGTTGCCACCTGTGCAATAAGTCCATCCGTGACATTTCCTGGCTACTAAATATTCCACGGTCAACGGTTAGTGGGATTATAACAAAGTGGCAGCAACTGGGAACAGCAATGAGTGGTAGGCCACGTCACATGACAGAGCGGGGTCAGCGAATGTGAAGCTCACAGAAGTTACCAACTGTTTGCAGAGTCAATAGCTATAGACCTCAAAACTTTGTGTGGCCTTCAGCTTATCACAACAGTGCGTAGAGAGATTCATGGAATGGGTTTCCATGGCCAAGCAGCTGCATCCAAGCCTTACATCACCAAGTGCAATGCAAAGCGTAGGATGCCGTAGTGTAAAGCATGCTGCCACTGGACTCTAGAACACAGTGGAGATGTGTTCTCTGGAGTGGTGAATCACGCTTCTCTGTCTGGCAATCCAATGGACATGTCTGGGTTTGGAGGTTACCAAGAGGACGGTACTTGCCTGACTGCATTGTGCCAAGTGTAAAGATGGGGGGGGGGGGGGGGATTATGGTTTGGGGTTGTTTTTCAGGGGTTGGGCTTGGCCCCCTAGTTCCAGTGAAGGGAACTCTTAAGGCATCAGCATACCAAGACATTTTGGATAATTTCATGCTCCAAACTTTGTGGAAACCGTTTGAGGATGGCCCCTTCCTGTTCCAACAGGACTGCATACCAGTGCACAAAGAAAGGTCCATAAAGACATGGAGGAGCCAGTTTGGGGCGGAGGAACTTGACTGGCCTGCACAGAGTCCTGACCTCAACCCGATAGAACCTTTTTGGAATGAATTAGAGCGGAGACTGCAAGCCAGGCCTTCAAGTCTGACATCAGTGCCTGACCTCTCAAATGCGCTTCTGGAAGAATGGTCAAACCTTCCCATAGACACACCTAAACCTTGTGGACAGCCTTCCCAGAAGAGTTAAAGCTGTTATAGCTGCAAAGGGCGGGGCCAACTCAATATTGAACCCTACAGACTAAGACTGGGGGGCATTAAAATTCATGTGCGTGTAAAGGCAGGCCGACCAATACTTTTGGATATATAATGTACGTACGAATGTACAGAATATAAAACTCAAGAAAGATTTAACAATGGTTTGGTCATTCTTTGGGTCCTAGCACATGGTACAAATGTACGAATGCCAGATCTTCCTCACAGAAAAAGGTTTAGTTTACACTTGTGGTACCCTCTGAAGAACAGACTGTGGTGGAGCGCTCCTAAGAGGGCATTTGACAGGCGATGTTGAAAGCAGTGGGCTACATTCAGATCAGTGAGAAAAAAAAACAAAAAAAAAACCTCCTGAATGCCTAAAATTGTGTTGGCTCATAGTAGAGAATGCATATTGCAATCTGCTCTCTGTTATACTTCCCAGAGGCAAAGTATCCTCCTTCCGTTTTACGGTTCATTCATAGCCTGCATGAGTTCACAGCATGGAGTTCCATGATTGGAGGACAGCCTGATTTAAATAAAATAAAAATAAATATAAGTTAAAAAATAAAATTTGTCTCCACTGGGCTTGGATTCTTGATGCCCACGAACAGGGCATGCTTTATACATATGCAAAGCTTTTTTTCTCCAGGGATGCACTGAAATGTATTGGCCAAAAATACTGTTACCGGCATGTTGCCGATGGGGAAAAAAGGTGCCGATAATGGACCACGAAAATGTATGATTTTACTACATTTAGGGTGCTCTTAGGTCAAGTGACAAAAAAAAAAAAAAAAAAAAAAAAAAAACGCATCAAGTGTGCATTTTTGATGGGTTTTCAATGCATTTCAGGCCTGCTTTACACCAATGCAGTTTGTGTTTTGTCAGTTTTGTGCTCTTGCATGCATTTTGCTTTTTTATATATTTTTTGGCCAGCTTGTTACTGGGCAGATTAAAAACGCATCAAAAGTGTAAAACTTTTTCCTGTGTTTTCAATTTTAGGACTGGTTCACACCAATGCAGTTTGCATTTTGTTCATTTTTGCATGCACATTTTATGCATCTTGCCCATAAAAACATAAAAATGCAGCAAACAGGCACGACATGCATTTTCTGCAGCATCTCCATTGAAATCAATTGCAATTTTTTTTTTTTTAATGCAAAAAAGTCTGACCCTTTCCAAAAATGCAGCAGATCAGAGATGTGAACGTGTCCCATAGGAAACTATGCTAAATAGACTAGTGCATTTGTGCAAAAAGCTCTAAAAAAACAAAAAACAAACATTTTTTGTGAACCAGGCCTCAATGGGGATAAGTTTTTGGAGCTTTTTTTTTTTACACTCAAAAGCGCTGCAAAACTGCTCAGTGTGAAAAGTCTATTGGCCGAAAAGTGCTGAAAATAAACTCATTAATTTAACTTCAGGATATTAATTAAAAAGTCAAATATACAATTCTATATTACAAAAAAAAAAAAAAAGTCCATTTCAGTTTTCACCAAATGCATCCTGAATTTTTGGTTTCGGTTCAAGAATTTATGTCGGTGCACCACTACTTTTTTACCCCTGAAAAAAAGACAGCAGTATAGCTGCAATAGAACCATGGCACTGCTTTTTAACCCCATTTTGAACACCCAAAACATATGGGTGGGCCTTTATGCCCACATGCTATGCTGGGTTGTCAACATTTATGTGCTGCGAGAATGCTCACAGAACAAAGACTTACCTGTTAAAACAGCTCTCAATTTGGGCTGAAGATCGAAGGTTGACGGGACCACTTTCCAATCATGTGATCACTGTCAGTGGTCACATGATCACCAATCCTTCCTGCCCCCATGCGTTCCGAACTATTTAAAAGGGATGCTGGAGAAGGGGTTAAATAGACTCCTAAAGCTGCATTCAGACAAAAAGCAAGGGGCAGCCACTGGCAAGAATCAGCAGCTTCTTGCCAGTGGATGTACATTCTGCATGCACACAATATGTGCTATGAGCAGAGGCTGTTAGATTTGTACTCATCCAGGCGGTTGCATGCTAATAGAGCCTCTGACCAACCCTGGACGCACTGGGATGGTGTTTCTGGCCACATAAACTGGCTACAACTAAAGTGGTCAGGTGTATGTGACTATAGTCCAGACTGTTGCTGCATCCAGAGGATGTAACAAGGGGCGGACTGACAACTCATGGGGCCCCCGGGCAATAGGGGATCATGGGGCCCGTGTCCTTGCTCTCAAGGACTCAAAAAAGCCTATGAAAAAGGTACCAGGGGCATCTCATGGGGCCCCCTACTGACCCCGGGCAGTGCCTGGGTTTCCAAATGGTCAGTCCGCCCCTGCATGTAACCATCTCTAAATGCAGCCAACGATCTGCCCCCGGCTGCCTGTGTGAATGGGGCCAAAGTCTTATGTACAATTTTAAGCAGACATGCCGACATTTTACATTGCTTTTTAATGCCTTCCCTTTTAAATATCAACTGACACTATAAATCCCAGCTACTGTACTTCTAAGTACATATACCTCAACCTGAAGTCAAAAAACATCAAAAGTTACGTTAAACATCGAAGTGGAGGTTTGTTAAGGCTTTCCACCCCCCCCTTCTTTTCAACATGTCACCTTCCCTATAATGTCTTGGGCTGCATGGACAGGTGTGTATGAATTCATGCTCTAAATATGCTGCCAGACATTGACAGAAATTTTAAAAAATGCTTCTAATGTCGCATATTTATGCACATTTATATGCATATGGCACCTGAAAGCATGAAGATACTCATTCCATTTGCTAGAATATTCATTTCTTGGAATTATAGCATGTACAAGTGTAAATTATGCTTACAAAATTCCCTTCTGAACGCAGGTTTGGGGCTTCCCCCCTTTTACACACCTGAATGCTGCTATAAAATGCACCTGTAAATGACAATGGGTCAGGGGCTGAGATTTACTAAAACCGGAGAGTGCAAAATGTGGTGCAGCGCTACACAGAAATCAATCAACTTCCAGGACTTATTATCAAAGGTTAATTGAACAAGCTGACGTTAGAAGCCAATTGACTTCCATGCACAGCTGCACCAGTTTTGCAGATTAAATAACCTAAAGCTGCTTTCAGAGGCATATTAAAAATAAATGCCAGATGCCTTAAGGCTAGGTTCACACCTATGCAGTTTGCTTCTGATCCATTTCTGCAGAGCTTTTTTACGCTGCATTTTTGACGCTTTTTCGACCCAACTTGTTGCTGGGCAAATTAAAAAACAAAATGCATCAAAAACGCACTACATGCTCTTCTACAGCATCTCCATTGAAGTCTATTGAACCAAAAACGCCATATTTTGCATTTTACCACTTGCCTACAGGGCACTTTTACCCCCTTCCTGCTCAGGCCAATTCTCAGCTTTCAGCGCTGTCGCACTTTGAATGACAATTGCGCGGTCATGCAACACTGTACCCAGACAAATTTTTCTTTTTTTGAGACACAGCTTTTTGGTGGTATTTAATCACCACTGGGATTTTTATTATTTGCTAAACAAACTGAGAAAGAAAAAAATTTGGAAAAAAAAAAAGGGTTTAGTTTATAAAATTTTGTAAATAAGTAATTTTTCTCCTTCAGTGATGCGGTAATGAGGCTGCAGTGATCTGATCAGTGACACCAATAAAGAGGCACTGGTGGCCACTGAAAGGCAGCACTCACATGGCACCGATAGGCACTGGTAGGTGGCATTGATGGGCACAGAGGTGGCACTGATCATCAGTAACCCAATGATCAGTATACATGTCCACTCTGAGGAATGCCAATTACCGTCTCTCCTCTGCTCTTGCGCTGTCGGCATGAGGAGAGGACTGCCGAAAGCCGGCATTTCCTTGTTACATGCGATCAGCTGTGAATGGACATGATAGAGCCGACGTCATAGACTCTTTACTGCAATTGGTGATCCACTGTGTCCCAGGGACAGCGCATCACAGATAGGTGTGCGCAAGCGCAGCTAGAGTAGGTCATATGACATCCTCCTAGAATGGGAGAACCGCCACCCTCCCATCTTTTCCTTATATGGCGGACAATGGTTAAAAAATGTCCCTGGATCTTTCCAAAAAGTGCACCTGGTGAAAACGCAAAGATGTGAACCTGTCCCATAGGAAATCATGTAAAATGGACTTCTGAGCATTTCTGCAAAACGCAAAAGGTGTGAACCTGGACTAAAAGCAGTTCTTTTGCTGCCCATGTGCAAAGACCCATTTACACCAGATGCTCTGGTGTGCGCTGACTGAGGCATGTCAATGCCCATACAGTACAATGTAAAAGCAATGCATTTCAATAAGAGCAATTCATACCAGCAGTGTGTTGTGCGCTACACTGCTCTGAAGAAAAAAAAAAAAAAAATTTAAACATGCCTTGATTTTTTTTTTTCCTTCTCTCCTTTGGATGCAACGCACATAAAGCGCAAGAGTCAATATAGTCACTTGAACTTTTCCTTACAAATAAAGCTTTAGGCAGTTAGAAAAAAAATGTAAGGTATTGCAGCACATTTTTAGGCCTCATGCACACATTTTTGTACTTTCAGCCACTTTGGGGCGACGGGCGTTTGGTTCTCTCTCCTACTACTTCAAGACAGCCTTCCATGTTATCCTATGTGTCCATGCACACAATGACTTTTAGAAACAGGGCCAGTGATTCCAGGAGCAGCAGAGTTTTGGCAGAAAAATATAACGATTGACACAGCTAAATGCCAAGCGTGTTTAGCGCTTGAGCATTAATTCATTTCAATGGTCAGATTCAAATTGAGACTTGCAAACACACCTCAAGGCTTATATATAAAAAAAAAAAAAAAGTGACACTTTTACAAACCTCGGGCATTTTTTTTCTGCAAAAATGCTGCTGCCAGGATGCGTTTTTTTTTTTTTTTTTTTTATTACACACATCCTGTGTGCGTGAGGCCTAAACATTGCACAACACAGAATGCAAGTACATGCCAACACAGGTGCGCTCACATGTTCCCAATACACACACTGCAGTTTAAATGGACCCTTACCCTAGGTTCACATCTAAGCGGTTTCTGCAGTGTTTTGCAGAAATGCAGTACAGTCTATTTAACATGATTTCCTAAGGGACATGTTTACATCTGTGCGTATTCACAGTGAGTTTTTTTGGAAGGGGTCAAGGACTTTTTTGAACACAAAAAGTTGCATTTGTTTCTATAGACTTCAATGGAAACACCGTAGAAAAGCATTATTGCATTTTGCATATGCATTTTGAATCTGCCTAGCAACAAGAAAAAAAAAACCAAAAAAACACATTAAAAAAAAAAACAAAAAAAAACACAAGAGCAAAACGCAATGTAGAAACAGCTCAAATACTACCTGCATAGATGTGAACCAAGCCTTAGGGCTCGTTCATACTTGACCGGGGCAGACTGACCATTTGGAAACTCTGGCACTGCCCGAGGGCCTGGGTTCAGTAGGGGGCCCCATGAGATGCCCCTGGTACCTTTTTCATGGGCTTTTTTGAGTTTGGGCAAGGACACAGGGGCCCCATGATCCCCTATTGCCCAGGGGCCCCATGAGTTGTCAGTCCGCCCCTACACTTGACTTTACTTCTAACTCTTGCCAGATGCCCTTATAGCATTTGACAGGAGTTAGGTGTTTGGGAAGCATTTTTAACACTCCTCAAAAACCCTATGCGCAGTTTTGAGGAGGTTTGCCAAGCGTTAAAACTGCACCACAAACACCTATAATAAAGTTAAATGGTATTAATGCCTCACAACCACGTGCCAAGCACTTGAGGAGCAGCACCATAGACTTAAATGGGAGGCTTCAACTCCTGACTGGACATGAGGCGTCAGTTTTGCCACGACGCTGCCAGGTGCAGAATTTTCATAGGTGTTTGAGACGCATTAAAAACACTTCCCAAATGCCTGACACCTACTGACAAAGCTAGTGTGAACGTAGCCTTAGGCTGGTCATACATTATACAGTTTTCTTTTAGATTTACCAAAACCATATAATTTGAGGTCAAACCTAAATACTTTCAATTTGTATGCAGACAGGCCCTTGCACTTTATATTTGAAGATAACTCTAAAGGAAATTGAATAAGAAACTTGTATACGGTAAAACCAGCTTTACTCTTCCAAGCTGCACCGCATACCTTCATATCCCCTGATGTCTTTTCCTCTTCAGAAGATAGATCACAGGTGGAGGAATAAACCCTTATAACATCTAGGTGTGTCCTCTGCTCTCACTGATCAAAACAAAACCCGACCCGGAAATCTGTAGACACCATGCTGGATTGGGGCACGTGGAACACAAGAGAGAATGTGACAGTGAGTCTCGGTTTCACACTACTTATGCAGGCCATAAACAGGTCAAAAATTGTCCGAAAAAAAAAATCGGCCAATTTTCACATCGTTAGTGGGTTAATTGGTCGGCCATTTTTTCAGGGTTTTGGCACATTTTTTTATTGGTCAAGTTGGAAAATTTGCTGCCGATTTTAAAAATCAGACGATTTTCCTGGCAATGATGGGCAAATCGGCCGATCGTTTTACCGATAAAAAATCTGCACATAAGCCGTGACCTGCAAAAAGAAGAAAAGAAAAGAAGAAGAGGAAAAAGAAGAAGAGAAAAAGAAGAAGCAGAAAAAGAAGAAAAAAAAGAATTCCAGTCCGCTATTATATTTTATATGAAAAGTATTGCGGTTGCAACATTGTATCCATTTGTATCTGAATAAAAACATCTGTATCCGAAATGGATACAAATGGATACATTGTTGCAACAGCAATACTTTTTCATGTTAAATATAATAGCGGAGCTTTCTGCAGGGACAGAAGTAATTAAATGCCAGCCGTAGACGGGACAAAAATCGGCCGATTTTTTTACCGTTGGTGGTAACGTCGGTCGATTGAACGACCGATTTTTCATTTTTTTTAATAAAAAAACAGCCGGTTTCCGACCCGTCTATGGCCTGCATATGACCTGAAAGTCGTGTGACTTAGACATGCAACTTGAGTACTACTTTGAAGCAACTTTCAGGGAATTCCTGGGCAATCTTCCTGTAATGTCAGATCCAAATCACATCCATATAGATGAGGACCCAACTTGGAGGCGACTTCCATTAAAGTCTACGGGCACAAGTCGGATAGAAGTCACCTTGAAGTAATACAGAAATCTTTTCTAAAGTCGGAGCGACTTCAGTAGTGCTAATTAAGACAGCTCTCATTGACTAACTCTAATGCAGGCCATAGATGGGTCGAAAATCGGCCGATTTTTCAGCCAAAAATAAAATCGGCCGATTTTTGGATCGTTAGTGGGTTAATAGGTCAGCCGTTTTCGGCAGATTTTTTTTATCGGTAAAGCTTGAAAAAAATCGGCCGATTTTGCCGATAAAAAAATCTGCGCATAAGCAGTGACCTGCAAGAGGAAGACAAAAAGATGAAGAAGAAGAAGAAGATGAAGAAGAAGAGGATGAAGAAGAAGATGAAGAAGAAGAGGATGAAGAAGAGGATGAAGAAGAAGAAGAGGAAGAAGAAGAAGAGGATGAAGAAGAAGAAGAGGATGAAGAAGAGGATGAAGAGGAAGACGAAGAGGATGACGAAGAAGAAGAGGATGAAGAAGAAGAATAATTCCAGTCCGGCAAAAGTGTCCCTGCAGAGAGCTCCGCTATTGCTTTGACAGTTCCTTGACATTTATAGCGGTTGCAACAATGTATCTAGTTGTTTCCGAATAAAAACATCTGTATCCAAAATGGATACAAATAGATACAATGTTGCAGCCGCTATAAATGTCAAAGAAATAGCGGAGCTCTCTGCAGAGACACTTTTTGCCGGCTGTAGACGGGATGAAAATTGGCCGATTTTTTTTTACCGTTCCTGGTAACGTCGGCCGATTGAACGACCGATTTTTTGTTTTTTTAAAGAAAAATCGGCCGGTTTTCTCCCCATCTATGGCCTGCATTAGGTTCACACCTATGCAGGTTGCATTAGAGCCGTTTCTGCGTTGCGTTTTGCATTGCGTTTTTTTTGCACATGCGTTTTTTACGCGTTTTTGATGCATTTTGTTTGTTTTTTTTCTTTGTTGCTAGCAGATTTAAAACACATCAAAAACACAACAAAAATGCACTACATGCTTTTCTGCAACTTTTCCATTGAAGTCTATAGAATGAAAAACGCAACTTTTTGCATCAAAAAAGCCACTGACCCTTTCCAAAAAATGCACCGGGTGAAAACGAGCAGATGTGAACGTGTCCCATAGGAAATCATGTTAAATGGACTGTAGTGCGTTTTTGCAAAATGCTGCGGAAAACACTTAAATGTGTACCTAGACTGAGTCCGCTTTCAGCCCTGGTTCACATTAATGCTGTGCAGAATATGCAGCATTTTCAGTGCGAATTCCGCATCACAATCGCACCCCGTTCATACGAACCGATGCAAGTGTGTATGTTAACAACACCCTGACATCGGTCCGCAAAACACGGTGTGATGTGCAGAATTGGATCACATAGGTGTGAATACCTATGCGAGCTGATTCTAGTGCAGACCTAAAAAGGGTCCTGCACGTTTTTGGTGTGGGTGCGGTGCCAATAGAGCCATACAAAATGTATGGCTCTAATCGCACCGCATAAAAATCGCATGTGATTTTTACAGGAATGTGCTGCGGTTCCTGTGCGAATCTCATGGGATTTATTGCACCGCTGTAGTATGAACCTAGGCACACATTGATGTGGTGTGGTATGACCACACGGTGGGAGCAGCACAGCTTACTTGTGCTGTTTCTCATAGATTTCTATTGTGCTTTGGTGCACTTTCAGAAAGCGCACCAAGCATGCGGTCAAAACGCACAGTGTCAATGTGCTAAAATTCAATGCAATATGGCAACTTGAAGACAGTGTACAGAATGTCGTTTCCTACTTGTATGATTGGCTGGTTTTCCCAGAAGTCTGCACTAAGATAGTAACATTTTAGGTAGTCCTTGCGATAGGAATTTTAGTTTTGGTGAGATACTCCCCAAGGGTTAATTACTTCTAAGGGGATACAGACCCTGCAAGTCTCCTTAAGCCCCGGTTCACATATATGCGGCCGCGCTGGCCACGTTTTGTGTGGGCATGAGAGCTCATTCATTTGAATGGACTCCCGTGCCCCGTACAGAAGAAGTCCCTGCACTTCTTTCGAAAATGCAGCCTGCACGTTTGCGTTTTCCTGTGCGTGCGACAGGCCATTAGAATTAATGGTACCCACCCGTGAGTCTGCATTTCTCTGTGCGGGTGGTGCAACTGGTGACAGCCGGGTGCCCACTGTGCATGCGCGAGAAGCGCTGCATTTTGTGAATGGCCTGGCGTCTTCTGGGACCTGTCATGTGTGCCACAAGATGCCGGGCCATTCACAAAGCGCAGTGCTTTTCGCACATGCGCAGTGGCCACCCAGCTGTCACAGCCGGGTGCCCACACTAAAGGGAGGACAACTCTGTGGAAGTGGGAGCGGGTACCTGTCAAATTCAGGTACCCGCTCCCCCTCCCTCCCAAAAGGTCCACAGTCTGGTCATCCCCTGTACTGTCTGCAGTCTCTTGGTCACCCCCTGTACTGTCTGCAGTCTCTGGTCACCCCCTGTACTGTGTCCGCAGTCTCTGGTCATCTCCTGTACTATGTCCGCAGTCTCTGGTCATCTCCTGTACTGTGTCCGCAGTCTCTGGTCATCTCCTGTACTGTGTCCGCAGTCTCTGGTCATCTCCTGTACTGTGTCCGCAGTCTCTGGTCATCTCCTGTACTGTGTCCGCAGTCTCTGGTCATCCCCTGTACTGTGTCTGCAGTCTCTGGTCATCTCCTGTACTGTGTCCGCAGTCTCTGGTCACCTCCTGTACTGTGTCCGCAGTCTCTGGTCATCTCCTGTACTGTGTCCGCAGTCTCTGGTCACCCCCTGTACTGTGTCGGCAGTCTCTGGTCATCTCCTGTACTATGTCCGCAGTCTCTGGTCATCTCCTGTACTGTATCCGCAGTCTCTGGTTATCCCCTGTACTGTGTCCGCAGTCTCTGGTCATCTCCTGTACTGTGTCCGCAGTCTCTGGTCATCTCCTGTACTGTGTCCGCAGTCTCTGGTCATCTCCTGTACTATGTCCGCAGTCTCTGGTCATCTCCTGTACTATGTCCGCAGTCTCTGGGCATCTCCTGTACTATGTCTGTAGCCCATTGATTCAGAATATTTTTTTTTCTTGTTTTTCTCCTTTTTTCTATGGTCTGGTGCGTCTTATGGAGCAAAAAATAAGTTATATAATGTATGGCCAGCTTTACCTGTCATGATGTGCCCTCTCGCTGTCACTGACCCTGCAGGTCCCAGGCACTTCCAGCTTTGCCCCATCGTCCTTCCCGGTTCCGGCTGTTTAACCTGATGAATGGCTTGGTTGCAATGATGTCATTCCCGCCCACGAGAGTCACATTGCTACAGAACACGGAAGGTGCCATAAATGTATGCTGAGCCATGCATGTGCAGCTCAGTGTACATTACAGTTTATGGGCAGGGGGGAGCAATATAACAGAGACCAATAGGATCTTTTTGGTCGTAAAATCCCTGCCTGACAGCATGTTCATTTAGTCTAGGTTCACACCTAAGTGTTTTGCGTTGCATTTTGCAGAAACACACTATGGTCCATTTAACATGATTTCCTATGGGAAACATTCGCATCTCCGCGTTTTCCCCGGATGCATTTTTTGGAAAGCATCAGGGACTTTTTTTAAACGTAAAACGTTGCATTTTGGTTCCATAGACATCAATGGAGATGCTGCAGAAATGCATGTAGTACGTTTTTGACGCGTTTTGCGGTTTAATCTGCCCAGCAGAAAGTTGGGGGGAAAAAAAGCAAAACACATCAAAAATACATGTACAAAAAATGCAAAAAGCACTGCAGAAACGGATCAAACGCAAACTGCATAGGTGTGAACGTAGCCTTAATACTACTTTAAAATATGAATGCTGCCTGTCTATCATGCTGATCCAGTCATTTCAGTACTTTCTCAAGACCCCTAAATGTCCCAGATCCCACTGGATTGCCCATGTGTCTGAGCGGAACCCAGTGGTTCTGCTAGTCCAGAAAGCTGCCATGGAATCTTATTGGTGGCATTTATAGGGCTTCCCACTGATGCTGTAGCATTTTTCCCCCTGCCAACCACTGACTGGCATTTTTCCTCCAAATGATCTGTATTGTGGGGCATTTTTATTCTTATTGACCACCAATAAAGCAACCTGACTCCTAGTGACCGCCAACACTTTTGCAATCTTCCTCCTCATTTTTTTCTCTCATAGAGGGACACAGGAATCCTGAAACCTTTTGGTTACACTTTCACATACAGGAGGACTGAACATTGGCAAACAAAAAAACTGTAGGTCAGTTGTCAGTATAACTCCTCCTACTACCAACATGCCTCGTTTTTTTGCTAGTGCCCAAGGAGGTTGGACATATTTTTTTAAGCTCGGCTGATTCAAGTTTGAACATGCAACTTCTTATAGCAACTTTTCCTCTTTTATCAAGAATCTTCATCTTATAGCTGTAGGTGGTCTGCCCACCTTCTCGCGTATCCATGGCAAATGTCCTCAGCCTTTGCTTCTGGGCCCTTTTTTGACCAGACCCTGCTGAAATGGATGTTGTGGGGTGATCCCGGAATTGATCCCCAGGCCCTGGAGTCCCCCAGTAATAAAGTGGCAGGGTGGCAACCCTTACATACAGCCCCCCAGCTGACCTTATGGGACCATGGCACAGCATGGGATAGCTGCCAGTATCCCCCTATTGGCGACCTTGTGGTCAGGTTTGGAGCAGAGAAGTATCTTTTTATGGAACTTTTGTTCCTGCCTACGGGGAAAACATGACTGAGGACGGTACTGTAAAGGTAAACCATATGACAGGTGGTAGGGAGGGGAAGGGTAGCACCGCAGATAAAGCCGGAAATAAATGTAGGCTAGTTGTTGCCCCTGGGCTGGATATGTGGGACATGTGCCTTTGGAGCAAGGCACTATCAAGAATAAAAGGCATCCATTCACAAAACAATGGAATTGTATCAATGGTGCAAAAGATGAATTTGTTATTGTGTAAAGAAACAATTGAGTACTGACGGGATACTTTTTTTATTTGCACTAACATACAATTTTGAGGACAAGCTTTCGGGGTATGTCCCCTTCTTCAAGGTCCAGGCAGTACTCTAAAAATGTTGGATTCACAGCCATGAAAGGTCTTTTGAATGGTAAGCTTCCTGGTGAATTCTACATTGGCCAGTCATCCATTTACCAACTCCAGTCATTTAAAGTATGGGAAACAATGCAACCAATCCCAATAATTCATCATTCAAGTTTTGATTCCTATTTTTTACACATACCAAAGTTTACTGTGAATATGTCAAAGCAGAGGATGGGAAGATTGATTATCCCTGTCAGGGTTTTATTGCTTTCTTCTCACTGCCATGATGACGTATCCCCAGATAGGACGTGAAGGTAAATCTCCAACAGAGATGCATACAACAATAAAATGCTGACAGGGGTTCTAACTATGTAAGACAAGCCAGGCCTGGATGTCTGGAACTTTGGGTACGGAGGGTGACCTCTCCGCCATGGTTATGTTTATGTAGAGCTTGGCAGGGGGTGAAACCTGCCCCTGCTCCATCCAATGTGAAGAAACAAATCTTGAATGGTGTCAGGAAGTAGCCAACCCTCAAGTTAATGTACATGCATATAAATATACACATTGTCAGGTGTGCAAGCATGAGTGTGTGCAGATTTATGCAAATGTCTACTGCCACCAAGTGGGCTATTTAAACCTGAATTCTGCTCAAAATCCTTGGTGAATGGTCTTCAGTCTTGCTCCTGTGATTCTGATCCTGACCCAACTTAAAAATGACCTGCTTTCAGATCACCCTTGTCTGCTGTTTATCTTCATTATGGACCTCGGGTTGGACTATAGACCACACTTCTTACCAGCGAATTGTGTCTTGTTGCACACTCATTGCCAAACTGCCTGTTCCTGATTCGGATCCTGTCTATGAGTTTGCGTCTTGGCTGTCACTATACCCGGCTTTGGGAACTGGCTCTATCTTTGACTGAACTTGGCACATCCGCAGTGCACTGCCAGCTGTTTTCCTGCTTGTCTGATACCAGAACTCTTTCCAGCTCACAGTGTCAGCACCTTAGCACTTGTGCCATTTATTCGACCCTGTCTCAAATTCCAGGGTTTCTCGGATGTGAATTGTGCAAGAGGCCTTCTCGTAATCTCAGACTCCGCATACAGATAGATGACAAATGGGATATCATGCAAGCAGGGGCGAACTGACAACTCATGGGGCCCCCGGGCAATAGGAGGTCATGGGGCCCCTGTGTCCTTGCCCAAACTCAAAAAAGCCTATGAAAAAGGTACCAGGGGCATCTCATGGGGCCCCCTACTGACCCCGGGCCCTCGGGCAGTGCCCGAGTTTCCAAATGGTCAGTCCGCCCCTGCATGCAAATATAGTCACATTAAAGTGTCAACATGTACAACAGAGAGAGCAAAATGTTGAAAAACATGGGCCCTAACAATCACATGAAATACCTGGAATAATAGGACTGAAAGCTCTATCCCAATGAGCTTACAATCTAAAAGGGAAACAGAGATATAACTGGAGATTTGGTAGTAACACTTGTGTTGTGGACGGAATAGTGTGTGAGATGGCTCAAATTCTGGCATAGAGATGTTGGGGATATCAGAAAATGGATCTGGAGGTCATGTTTGCAATATTGAAAGACTGTTGAATTTCTAAAGGATTGTGGAACTGAATGCCTGGAAATGGGAGCAATACAAGAGAAGCCCCAAAAATATAAGTGAGAAGAAGTGACCACAGATGAGAGCCTTCGCAGTTACAGTATAATGTGAATATGTTGGTGTAGGAAAGCCCCTCTTAGTCAGGGTTCCATGGAACTCTACAGTTCCTCTAGAAGTTGCTAAAGGTTCCTTGAGCAAGGAGCAATGTCTCCCTTGCAGAGGAGTAACTACTGCCAGCAATGATTTTTGTAGCTACCTGGAAAGGGGATTCTTCCCAATGACTATCACACTAATGTACCGTGAGCTGTAGATATAGTAATTATTAACAGGGGTTCCCTTATCCCAGAAAGTTATTTTAGGGGTTCCTCCAACTTAGAAAGGTTTAGAGAGGCTATTGTAGGAAGTGGGTATAGATACAATAGTGCCCTGTAAAGCTTTCTATTACAATTATATTCCTGTGTCACATTTAAGTGCAAATTAAATTATTTCAGTGCCACAAAATGTAAACATCAGTCAATAATACAATGGTCTTCGCTTTGGTAACATTCCTTTAATTTTCATAAACATTGACATCCATAGAAGAAGGGTTAATGTGTCCTGCACTGATAGGTTTGCTCCTCCAGAAAACATAACATGAGGAGAGACTTGTTACTTTGGCCTACAACTAATAAAGTAAAAAAGCAATGATCAAAATCCAGTATGACACAGAAAGCGACAGTTAAAAGAACCCATAGTGAGAAAACATGAAGGCTGCCATTGCTGGCTTCTTTTTCTGACCATATTGAAGGTGAGCTGAAACAGGCAAAAGAACTGTATGTAACAGCTGTTGGTTTCACTGATTTCTCAGGCCAGTCCAGACCTTAAGGACTTACCCTTTGTCAACTTCCCATTAAAAAGCAATCCACCCTTGTTTGATTTTCCAAGGGGCAGCAAGGGCTGCCCCAAGCGTGATGAAGCAGTACATTTGTAGCTCCCAAAACCTTGTGGAATGTAAAAAAAATTTATATATATATATATTTTTTTTTTAACTTCTACAAGTGGTCCTTTTTATTCTCCAATTCCTTTCTATGATTCCACAGGTAGCCTACCAACTTCCATGTACCACCCAGGACACCAGGTGGTCCAGCATTCCTCACCATTAACATTTTATACAATAAGCATTCTGTGGTTGTCAGGATTCTATGTCTTCAGTGGTCTGCATGTCATTGACTGAAAATGAGTATGTAGATTAGATTTTGTGACTTTCTTGGTCTGCATGCTTGTTCCTGGTCATAGCCTGAGAAATACTGAATTTAGGAACACCTAGAATTTTCAAAGGGTCAGTAATGGCCACCTCTTTGTTTTAACTGAAGGCAGGTGAAATATATCTGCTTATAATTCTCTACAGAACTTTACTAGATAAGCTTGTGTGTGTTAATTGACTGGTCTAATTTTCATTTCAGATATCTTGTAGGAATAATGCAAGCCTTTTCCAGTATGCCAGTTGACACCGTCCGCATAGGAGTCATGTTGTCCCATCAGGTAGAGCCCATTCAGGTTTGAAGAGTGGCAGTTATTGTACCACCATCCTCCTTTATAGACGCTGCAACATTTGGATTCAGTGATATCATTGTCCTTGGTGGAGAATTGCATATCGCCATGGCCACTCAAAGAGTCACCTGAAAACACATTTGCTGATATCATTAAAGATGTTAAAAAAAGAAAGTTTTATTTAAATATTTATAATGGGGACTACATACCATTTTCTATGCAGCTTTGCTTTGGGAACAAAAACCCATTCCTCTACATCTGCTATACCATAAACACTGTACCCATATTTTCTGATCCTGCGTTTTTGGGGTCCATTTGTTGGGAAAAGTCTGAATGCTGCCTAAGCCCCTCACCTAGGAGACAGTCAGAACTGCTGATACAGACACATTCAGTTCAATAAGCTTTATTAGTCTGCATCTTTTAAACTCCAGAACCGTGGTTCTCAGCCACCAGGCCATGGCCAGCTGCTGGACCCCAATGTCTCTCCACCTGGGCCTTGAGCCAGCTGCTGATCCCCTAACCACTGTGCTTCAGCTCTCATGGTGGCCACAACCTCCCTTAACTGCCTGCAGTGCCCCTCAAACAATCACTGTGCCCCCAGGCCCCCTTGAGAGCCTTCAGCCTCCATGGTGCTCTCCCTCAACTTCTCACAGTCCCACCCAGCCCTCCACAATGTCCCCTAGTCTGCTGCAGAGCCTTCAGCCCCCCACAATGGCCCCAACCTCCAACAGTGTGCCACAGGGCCTCCTTTAACCTTCAGTGCCCCACAAAGTTCCTCCGGGGGAGACCACAGCCCCTCCAAAAACTTCAACCCCTACAGGGCCACCAAGTCTTCTGCAGAGTACCTAACCCCCTCCACACTCTGTAATCAATTTGCTAAGCTGTAAATTAGTGTGTATTTGCTATACTTTAAAAGAGCTGCTCTCAATCACCAGGCTGATGTTTTAGAGGATAGGGGACAAATTCAGACATCAGTTAGGCTGGGTAAAGTGGGTTAGCAATCTCTTACCTGCATTGCCCTCAGTGAAAGCTCCAAGTACCAATTTATACCTCTCAGCTTCTCCCAGAACTTGGAATGATGCATACTTGGCAAAATGCTTTATTTTGTCAAAGGCAAGTAGATCAATATGAATTTCCCATGTGCCTGTAAAGAGATTTCTCTTTTATAATATCCAGTATTTTGACAAACTCAGACTCTCAAGAAGAAGTAAAACCATGAGCAGAAGAGGACTGAGCTAAGGAGAATTTTCCCCCAGGACACTGCTAATAGCATAGGCTGGGCTGTTGGCCCTGAGTTGAAAAACTTCCCATTTCAAATACTAATAAACATAGGACCTGCATTCAGTGGCACGTGCTTGGTTTTTTTTTTTTTTAGCTACCCACTCCCCATTAATCATAGTGAATGGCAGAGGGAAGTCTTCCAGCACTAACATAATTTTAGGCCTAAAGAGGTCAGTTGATCAAATGCAAAGCTGCAATCAGGGGCGGACTGACCATTTGGAAACTCGGGCACTGCCCGAGGGCCCGGGGTCAGTAGGGGGCCCCATGGGATGCCCCTGGTACCTTTTTCATAGGCTTTTTTGAGTTTGGGCAAGGACACAGGGGCTCCATGATTCCCTATTGCCCAGGGGCCCGCCCCATGAGTTGTCAGTCCACCCCTGGCTGCAATTGACCACTGGTCATGGAAGAAGTTAAAAGGCTTGTAAGCTATACCCTTTAGGATCACCTGCCTTTTACCATGTCCAGTAATCACTGTGGCACTATGGCAAACTTTCTCTAGCTCAAAGAAATTTGTTTCCACCATGAAATAAGCAGTTGGTTGTGCCTGCCCCTCAGATCAAAGTTCCCCAGTCCTCTAATCATGAGACCTAAGCTGGCCATACACTGAACGAAGGTTGCTCACTTTCTGAAGAACTGGCTGAAATTTCATCAGTGGGTGGCCCTGCCCAGGGGTGGACTGACAATTCATAGGGCATCATGGGGCCCCTGTGTCCTTGCCCACACTCAAAGCACACCCAAAAAAGCCTATAAAAAGATACCAGGGGCATTTCATGGGGCCCCCCACTGACCCTGGGCCCTCGGGCAGTGCCCGAGTGCTCGAATGGTCAGTCCGCCCCTGGCCCTGCCAACCCCACTCTTCAACAGAAGTCAACTTTTCGATCAACTTTGTCAAAAGGAGCCTGTTGGAAAATTTTCTGCCTAACAGTGGCTGCATCCAATTGGTGGCAGCTGTCAGCAGGGGGATAAATCCCAGTGCAAGGATTCGGAAATCTGTTCAATATTTTTTTTTTTTTAGCCCACACGGTGAATGAAAGAACTGTTTAAGGCCAGCTTTACAGTCCAGTCTTCAAATTGGACAAAACTCCACAGGTTTTTATCACATTTCACCAGACCAGTCACTTCGGGAGTTCAAATGTCAACTTTGTTTTCACCACTCCACTCTGGAGATGCCTTGTGCTCATACTATTTATAATGATGTTAATTATAAAAATAAGGTTATTTATACTGAAGGAAAATTTTTTAGTTAAAAAAAAAATGTTTACAGTCAGAATTCAGTTTTCACTCTTTAGGTGCAGACTGGAAAGGGTAGGAAAAGTTGGCTTGATATGAAAACTTTTTCCAGACACATTTATTTGCAAGTTTCCAAGTATCTTCCATATCAGTCATTGTTCCGTAGAGGTGACACTATCACTTAAAATCTCTAGTGATAGAATGGGGAGGAGATGACAGTGCTCAAGTGTCTTATTACCTGATGATGTCAGCACATGAAGGTTGTCATTGCCCAGCCAGAACTCAGTCAGGCGGCTCCCGAAACCTCTCTTGTAGGAGTTCCAGTCACGGAAAAAATCAACAGACCCATCATAACGTCTCTGGAAGACCTACAAGCATGGAAAGTTTTATTACAACCCAACAAGATGGCTGAACATATGTCCCTTATACTGGTTTGTTTTTTAAGGCGAACTGAAGAATACAATGCTCCACATCAGCTGGCCAGATGAATATTTTGGTTATATGACTACAGTAAAATGAAATCTGATTTATTGGTGTGGATTGTTAGACTTTGGAGGTCATCATTGTTCCTGGCATGGCGACTGAATAAAGACAATTCAGTTTATGGAATTTCATTACCCACTATAAAGGCTTCATTTACACTGTGGTTTTTTGGAGGAGCACTCAGCAGGTGGTTAGACCCAAAATGATGGGTCTAATTGTGACACAGACTTCATAGGTATGTATAAAAACTTTGCTGTGCGCATGTGTCAATTATTCACACAGGTACAACAAATCTTCACCTTAAGTTTCTTAATCTATTTCCTAGGACCATCATGGCAATTATCCTGCATTTTTTTTTTAAATACCTCAGTCAGAAAGAAATGACACATTACTGCCACTAGAGGACAATAAAGATCCTAGGAAATAAACATGAGAATTACAGCAAAGATTCATTGTGCCTGTGCAAATGAATGACACAGTAGAAAAGCAAACTTTTTTTATTCATAGGCCCCTTAATTTGCATATTGGAGTCAGGGTATGGTCCAGGGGCGGACTGACAACTCATGGGGCCCCCAAGCAATAGGGGATCATGGGGCCCCTGTGTCCTTGCCCAAACTCCAAAAAGCCTATGAAAAAGGTACCAGGGGCATCTCATGGGGCCCCCTACTGACCCCAGGCCCTCGGGCAGTGCCCGAGTTTCCAAGTGGTCATTCCGCCCCTGGTATGGTCCCATGGTTGCCAGAGCATTGCATGTAAGTTTCAGTCACCCCTGCATATTGCATTCCCTTCTTCTCCTGGTGGGAGATCAATCTAATTGCAGGACGGACATTGATGAAATAACACCAATGTTAGATGTGCAACAAACTGAATATACAAAAAAGTGAAAGTCCACTTGACTATCAGTAATACATGTAGAAGTAAATGATGACAGGGTCTTATTGAGAAAGAATACCTGGGTGCCAATATAAGATTTTTTTTCTGTCGCAATCCCCTGGAGCCCTTTCTTTGTCTTTTCTTTCTTCGTTCCTCCTTTTCTCTTCTCTGTTCTGCCAGTTTTCATGATAATTGCGCTGATTGTGACTTCTTTCACTAAACACCGTACCAGCAATATTGTATGTACCTGTTGGACTTCCTTGGGAGTCCTGGGTGTGCAGTACCAATGTACACTCAGTGAGGCTTCGTGTTTTTTCTCCAGCCCTCTGTTTGTGGACTTTGTGATAATCTTGGCTCTATGTTTACTAATTCATTGGTTTCAAATTTCCTGCCATCTTTGCAAATTAACATGTTTTATTTTACTTCCTCATATACTGCGCTTGTGTACTCAGCTTGTTTCCTTATTAATACTTCAGTGCATTCATGGTACTAATCATCTGAACACTTGTATGTCTCATTTTTGTTGGTCAGTGATCTTGTTTATGACTGTTTCTCTAATGTTGTATTTTCTATAACAAAATCCATTGTAAAAGAAAAATACCTGAGTGCCACTTATGACAAACGTACTGCTTAATGGTCAAGCCTAGATAGGTAGCCCTAAAAAAACCTGATGCATTTTAGCTCAGTGACTAGTTAATCCAAAGCAGTCTGCTGGTCCTTAGTCATATGTATCTCAGTGTCTTTTCTATTACACCTACTTCATGAGTTTTGAATAGCGCAATGAATCTCAACCACCCAGCCAAGGTCCACTGCTGGGCTGCAAACTCCCCTGTTGTGGGCTTCCTGCCAGCTGCAGATACTTTTTAGCTCTCATAGTGCTTTCCAGCTACTATATTGCCTCCCCAGCCTCCCACAGAGCCCTCGAGCTTCCACTAAGCCACCCAGCCTCCCACAGTGTCCTCCTAGCCTACTGCAGAGCCTTTAGACCTTCACCACCCCACAGTGCTGCCCAGATTCCCACAGTGCTCCCCAGCCAGCTGCAGATCCTTCAGACCTTTACCAACCCACAGTGCTGCCCAGATTCCCACAGTGCTCCCCAGCCAGCTGCAGAGCCTTCAGACCTTTACCAACCCACAGTACTGCCCAGATTCCCACAGTGCTCCCCAGCCTGCTGCAGTGTCTGCAGACCTCTATAGTGCCCAAAACTTCCAACAGTGTCCCACAGTACCTCCCGTGCTCCACAGACCCCACTAGAAGCTTCATTCCCTACAGGGCCACCTAGTCAGCTGGAAAGTCCCCCAACCCACTCCACAGTCCCCATCCCCCCCACAATGACACCTAGCCCCATCCAGAGTCTTCCAGAAATTCATTAAACATTTTGCATTCCCATACTTGTGTGAGTATAAACTTCTTCTTTACTGTAGCGGACATGGAAGGTTTTAGGGAATTCACTGTGTAGCAATATGTTATATGCTGTATATGGCCTCTAGGGGTCTCACTACTTAGATACTGGTACAACTGTGGTATTGCGTCTCTTTGGTTGTAGTTCTAGGGCAGACACATGTTTAATGGCAGCTATGAGCACCTAATAAAAATGTCTGCTACTAACTACAGTGTGTGAGCACCTGAGCAGGATCGACTAACAGAACATGGTGGCAGCTGGGCACTGGACCTCTGAATAGCAAGTCTTCTGTGTACAAATACAGATTGTGTGACACTAGAACTGTACAGAGAATCAGCAACTGTAAGTACAGAGTCCCTATCAGACTGCACTATGGAGAGTGGCCTGAAACCCCCTCAGAGACTGGATGTCACTTCTTCCAATCTCTCACAGACATGGAGACACTGGAAGGAAGAGTTTGCTCTGTATGTGGACCTGACAGTGGCACCCAGAGATGAGCAGAGGGAAGTAAAGCTGTTTTATTACTTGATTGGGGAAAAAGGCAGAGAACTAGCCGAGACCCTGCTCACAGACAGCATGGCACTGACAGACATACTGCAAGCATAAACACTGTGACCCCAAAAAGAATGAGACAGTGGAGAGATACAAGTTCTTCTCAAGGAATCAGGAGATTGGGGACAGTGTGGACAGATATGTGACAGAGCTGAGGAGACTGGCTGCAACCTGTGGATTTGGGGACATCAGGGACTCCCTTATCCGAGACAGGATAGTGTGTGGCATCAGAGACTCTCACCTCAGAGAAAGATTACTGAGGGAGGAAGAGCTGGCTTTGGAGAAATGTATACAAATCTGCAGGGCTGCTGAGCTGACTAAAGACAGGCTGAAGATGATGGAGGGCACCAGTGATGCCTCAGTACATGCAGTATCTGTGAAAGGCAGAGCAGGGTCCAGGCTCCCTGTGAGCTCAGTCCAGTGTAAATACTGTGGCAAAAGACATGAAAGAGACAAAGAGAAATGTCCAGCGTATGGGGAGTCCTGCAGGACTTGTGGCAAGATGAACCACTTTTCAGCTGTGTGCAGATTCAAAACCAGCAAACAGTACAGACAAGTCCACACAGTGACCCAGGACACAGACGAGGACAGCACAGAGGGCATCACATGGCTGCAGCTGCAGTCTGCAACAGAGAACATCAATGTAGTCAAACAGCCAGTAGCCAATGATGCAAAGCAGCTCTTTGCCATATTTATGGTGGATGAACAGCCCATAAGATTTCAGCTGGATTGTGGAGCAAGTTGCAATGTCATTCCATTTACTCTGCTTAACAAACAGGTTCCCATAGAGCCCACTGATAAGGTACTGGTCATGTACAACAAAAGTGTTCTGAAACCCATGGGAACATGCAAGCTAAAATTAAGAAATCCACGTAACAGAAAGAGCTACAGAGTGGAGTTTACTGTGTTGCAGGAGGACGATCACATTCCTTTGCTGGGAGTTAAAGCAGTTCAGGCTATGGACTTAATAAAGGTGCAGTCCCATAACATCATGGCTCTGGAAGTTTCTGACAATACTCAAAATCCTACACAAAAGGCAGAATACATTTTGGATTTTCACCACATAAAAACAGAGTATGCTGATTTATTTGAAGGTGATGAGTGCCTGGAAGGTAAATACAAACTAGAAATTGATCATACAATACAGCCTACCAGACTGCCTACAAGATGAGTACCTGTAGCCTTAATGCAACCGCTTAAAGAGGAACTGCAGGATTTACACAGCAGAGGTATGATAGCACCAGTACAGGAAAGCACAGACTGGATAAGCAGTTTGGTGATAGTGAAAAAACCATCAGGCAAGTTAAGAATATGCATTGATCCTAAGCCACTGAACAAGGCCCTGAAAAGAAATCACTATCCAATGCCAATAATAGAAGATATTCTACCAGATCTATCAAAGGCTAAAATATTTTCGGTATGTGATGTGAAAAATGGGTTCTGGCACGTGGAACTGGATAAAGAATCAAGTTTATTAACAGCATTTTCTTCCCCATTTGGACGCTATAAGTGGCTGAGAATGCCAATGGGATTAAGCCCGGCTCCAGAAGTGTTCCAACAAAAATTGATGCAAGCTTTGGAAGGACTGTCTGGAGTAAAAATAATAGCAGACAATATACTAATAGTTGGGGAAGGTGATGATCTAGAATCCGCAACAAAGGATCACGATAAAAAGATGATACAATTCTTTAACAAATGCAGAAAAAAACAAATCAAACTGAACCTGGCAAAATTCAAACTAAAAATGACAGAAGTACCATATATTGGACATCTTCTTACCTCAAATGGTGTTAAAGTCGATCCAGAGAAGGTGAGGGCAATACAGGACATGCCGACACCTACAGATATACGTGGAGTACAACGATTCCTGGGCATGGTGAATTATCTTTCCAAATTTTGCAAGCATTTATCAGACATGTGTGAGGTACTGAGACAGCTAACTCACAAAGACGTACTCTGGGAATGGACAGAAAGCCATGAAACTGCTATTCAGTCAGTGAAAAATGCTATTGCAGACGCAGCAACGCTAAAATATTTTGATCCAGATCAAGCAGTGGTAGTACAATGTGATATCACAAGTGTAATAAAAGCGCCACACCCTTAATACTTTAAAGCAGCAATTCCACCTCAAAGAAACCAAATAAATTTCTTAGTGCTATAACTTAAATAAAGGAATGCGCTAAAACCACAAACTATTCCTAATTTAGTGTAGAAACATTAGTGCAATATATATATATATATATATATATATATCTATTCTCAATTAATATCAAAAAATATCAAAATTATGTGCAAAACTATTTTTTAGTGCATAATTAATTTAAATAATTCAATTTTTGAATATAAAAAAATGTCCAATTCTGAATTTCTTCAAATGTCCAAACAAATCCTTTTCAAATTCAGGTGCTCTCAAAGAAATTGTGCCAAAATCCACCACCAAAGTAAAGTTGGGTGACTCACCAGAGCTCCATGCTGATCAATCTCTAGATCAGCAAAAAACGCTTTTTGCTCTGGGAGCAGATGCAATGAATCAACTTCTCAGGTGTGATGATCAATAGCTGCACAATCATCCATAAGGTAGGTATCCACCACTCAATATAATGGTTCCAGGAGCATTATATCACTCTCTCTTTTTATATCTCTCCATCGAGGTCATGTTTGGGAATGAAAGAGAAAATCATGGTGCAGCCAGTTTTTTTTATAAAAGTATCCAACAATTTAATAAAGATTTACACTCACAAAAAGGGTGTCTTCACCGACACCAGTATAACAGCATAAAACAGCAAATGGTATAACAGTCTCCTGTTCCCCACACACTCACTACAGCGCTTGTGACTCAATTTTCTCCACAGACGTCAGCATCCAGGAAGCCCCTGGGCTTTGATATTTTTTGATATTAATTGAGAATAGATATATATATATTTTGCACTAATGTTTCTACACTAAATTAGGAATAGTTTGTGGTTTTAGCGCATTCCTTTATTTAAGTTATAGTACAATGTGATGCCTCAGAAACCGGCCTTGGAGCCACACTAATGCAGGATAAACAGCCAATCACATATGCAAGCAGAGCGTTAACTCTAACAGAGCAAGGATATGCTCAAATCGAGAAGGAACTACTAGCGGTAGTATTTGGGTTAGAGAAATTTCACCAGTACACCTACGGTCGACAAGTGGTGGTGCATTCAGATCACAAGCCTTTAGAAAGTATTACAAAGAAGCCACTACTGAATGCCCCAAAAAGACTGCAGCGTATGCTGTTAAGGCTTCAGAAATATGATTTTAACATTTGTTACTGTCCAGGGAAGGATTTACTGATTGCAGATGCCCTAAGCAGAGCTTACTTACCCATCACAAATGAAGAAGAAAAAGACATTGAAAGCATCAATATGTGTGAATATCTGTCTGTCTCAAAAGACAGACTGAAACAAATACAGACCTGCACAGCGGAAGATATAACTCTACAGATCCTAAAGACTGTCATCTTGAAGGGATGGCCAAAACACAAGCAGCATGCTCCAATGGAGGTTTCTCCATTTTTTCACATAAGAGATGAACTCTCTGTGCAGCATGGAATCATCTTTAACCATTTGCCGCCCAGCCAATGGCCGTTTGGCGGCTTGAAAGTTGCTTCTCCACTCCGGGTGCACGCCATTTGGCGTGCTCCCGCACATGCGCAGTTTGCGCTAATGCAGAGCCGCGCAGCGGCTCGATCTGTCACCGGGCGTGTACCTCGGACACGGCCGATGACAGATCCGAGTACCGGCTCCGTTGCAGGTACCATGTGACCTGCTGTGACCAATCACAGCAGGTTACATGACAGTTGTATACAATGGATGGCTTCATTCATGATGCCATCCATTGTATACTAGTGCCTAGCTGTGAATGGTCACAGCTAATCACATGCACATGTCATGTGATTAGCTGTGACCAAATCACAGCTAAGCACAAAAAAAAAAAAAGCTGAATGAATCCATTTCATTCAGGTAAATGCTTGCTTATAGCAAAGTATTTCTTTGCTATAAGCAAATTGTGTAAAAAAAAAAAAAAAATACTGATCACTTCCCCAAAGTAGTACAATGTTACTATGGTAACATTGTACTACTTTGGTCATAGTAAAATATGAAAAAAAAATGTTAAAAAAAAATTAAAAAAAAGTAATAAAAAATTAAAAATAATAAAAAAAATTAAAAAAAATTAAAAATATATATATATATTTTTTTTTTTCATACTGTCACCAGTCAGTGTCCCTGTTCACCGCCATGCCAGTTATATGATAACGCTGTGAAAATAATTTTTTTAATTTTTTCATTTTCCGAAAAATTATGACAAAAAAAATACAACTTCAAAAAACTCGCCATGCCTCTTATGAAGTACGTCGGACTGTCTACTCTGCAAAAAGGGGTCATTTGGGGGATATCTGTACTATTCTGACATTCTTAGACCTCAAGAAATTAGATTGGCCGTCAGTACTTCAGGATTGATCAATAATCAGATCTATACCATAGTTTGTGAACTCTATAACTTTCCTACAAACTAAATAATACATCCTAATTTGGGTTATTTTCACCAAAGACATGTAGCAGAATACATCTCGGCCTAAATTTATGAAGAACAATTATTTATTTGTAAATTTTTATAACAGAAACAAAGAAAAACGTGTATTTTTTTCAACATTTTTGGCCTTTTTTTGTTAATTTAGCAAAAAATAAAAACCCCAGTGGTGATTAAATACCACCAAAAGAAAGCTCTAGTTGTGTGAAGAAAATGATAAAATTTTAGTTTGGGTACAGTGTTGTATGACTGCGCAATTGTCATTCAAATTGTGAGAGCGCTGAAACGTGAAAAATGGCCTGGGCAGGAAGGTGTAAAATTGCACGGTATTGAAATGGTTAAAGGAGAAAGGGCTGTCATACCAAAATCCCTTAGAAGAGACATTATAGAAAGATTGCACTCGACTCACTTAGGTGTAGAAGGATGTCTACGTCATGCACGAGAATATGTTTATTGGCTTGGAATGAATAACCACATAAACTTTATAGCACAGTGTGAAATATGTGCATCGTGCAATGATAAGCAACCGAAAGACATTGCAACCACATCCAATTCCAAACAGACCATGGTCAAAAGTAGGAACAGATCTGTTCATGTGGAACGACAAGGAATATCTGGTAACTGTGGACTATTTTTCCAACTTCTGGGAGATAGACTACTTACAGGACACAAGGGCCAAAACAGTAATTAAAAAACTCAAGGCCCATTTTGCCAGATATGGCATTCCGGATATTGTGTTCTCTGACAATGCTGCTCAATTTGCATCAGAAGAATTCAAAAAATTCAGGGAGAGGTGGGAATTTGAGCACCAGACATCATCTCCTGGATATCCACAGAGTAATGGTGAAGCGGAGTCAGCAGTAAAAACAGCCAAAAGACTCATGCAAAAGGCAAAACAGGCAGGTACAGAGATATACCTGTCTATACTGGACCACAGAAACACACCCACACAAAGCCTAGACACCAGTCCAGCACAGCGGCTTATGAGTAGATGTACAAGGACTCTCCTACCAACTGCAGGTCAACTACTAAAGCCAAAGCTTGTGGGCAATGTTAGGCTACGTTCACACTAGCCTTGTGTGCAGGCGGCAGAGAGGCGTTTGGGAAGCGTTTTTACCGCTTTCCAAACGCCTCTGCCAATTCTGCACATTACAGCACATGGTGCTGTTCTAACGGGAGCGTTTGCGTCGCGTCGCGGCAAAACGGACGCCTCTGGACGAGTCAGGAGGCTTTTGAAGGCTCCTATTCTCATCTATGGTGCCGCTCCGCAAACGCCCGGCCGGCGTTTGCGGTGCGGTTGTGACGCGGTTGCGGGGCGTTTGCGGAGCGGTAACACCACTCAAACTGCATTATAGGCGTTTATGGGGCGTTATTAACGCTCGGCAAACGCCTAGCAACCGCCGCTAAACCGCGCATGCGGCGTTTGCGGAGCGTTTGCCGAGTGTTAAAAAACGCTCTGCAAACGCCGGACCAACGCTTGCCAAATGCTATAGGGGCGTTTGGCAAGCGTTGGCAAAACAGCCTAGTGTGAATGAGCCCTTAAAGCCAAACTAACGAAGAATCAAGATAGGCAAGCTTTCTATTATAATAAATCTGCAAAAGATCTGCCTGTTCTCCAGAGCAATGAAAATGTACGGATTCAGCCAATAGGCAAATATGACAAACACTGGAAAAAAGTGAAGGTTGTACAGAAAGAGGAAGGAAGAAGATGGAGGAGAAATCGGAGACATCTGAGAAAAACACAAGAAGGAGATGATACAGGGCCCTGGGAACAGTATATGGACACTCAAAGCGATGAGACTATGAATACCAGCAACAAAGAAACAGGAACTGCTGAGGAGCATAGGGAGGTCTCTAGGCAGAGAGAGACAGTCCCAGAAAATAGACTGCCAGAATCAGAAGAACACCAAGATTTGTGTGAAGAAACCTCATATGTTACGCGAGCTGGCAGAACAATCAGAAAGCCGGCTCACCTCAAGGATTATATCTAATTTATAGCTATGTTCTACTTCACCATTTTGTGTTTGTTATATTTCATTGTTCTTTTATTTAAAAGAGAAAGGTTGTAGCAATATGTAATATGCTGTGTATGGCCTCTAGGGGTCTCACTACTTAGATACTGGTACAACTGTGTTATTGACTCTCTTTGGTTGTAGTTCTGAAGAAGCAGACACATGTATAATGGCAGCTATGAGCACCTAATAAAATGTCAGCTACTAACTACAGTGTGTGAGCATCTGAGCAGGATCCACTAACAGAACACACTGGGCCATGGTCTCAAAAAGGTTGTGAAACATCGGAATAGAATTATACATTCACTTTAGTAATTTTATCCTTTTTTTTTTCTTTCCTTAGCTGCATTGATTTGATGACTTACAATCCAGCCTCCTCCATCAGTATACATATCACACAGCACTTTCATGGGCTTCTGACCATCTGGGTATATGGTGTACCAGTCACTTAGCACTGTACCCTGCTGCAGAAGTTCTTTACAGTTTTTCAAACCTGTGAGAGGTTGAGAAGGTAAATATTTACTTGGGGATATACTAATCCTCATAACACAATATGCTAAAAAAAAACCAAGAGATTTCCATTGTGACTCACTAAACCTTGAAATGGAATGAGAAATCTGAAACAATACTCTTTTATAGAACACAGCAGATATTACAAAGCCATACAGAGAATGCAGGATCATTGAAATGTTAAAAGCATTTAATCTATTGTTTCTGCTCTTATCAAAATACACATATAAAAACTCCTTGGTAGAAATCAAATACAACAACCCAGGGCTACCAGGTAAACATTCCAACCTTTTAACAACCAAGCTATCTAAAGTTATGTGTTTGGGTAATTGTTAACTCTTCACAGTAGTGGGAAACGGGAAAAGAACAATTAAGCTGCCTGCCCACCACTATGCATAAGAAATACACGTTCTCTATGGAAAGTTTAAACTTACCATACAAAGATTCCGTTACTCCAGAGTCCCCTCTCTCTCCTGTCATAAATACAAAATAAAGGCAGCTAGTTTTAATTTAAAAATAACAGGTCCAAAATAAAGGCCTTTGTGTTTCTCTTATGCAAGTTTCCTTGAAGATAGGCCTGGAGCAAGAAGCAAGACATAGGGGGCCTACAAGTCTGCCATGGTAGAAGGGGTGGCAAAGCTCATAATGTGTTAAGTAGGATTATGGGTTTAGAGCAATGGAAAAGTGGATCTAACCTGATCAGAGGGATCAAGCTTGGTAATGAGATGTCTTCGGAGCATGTATAAGGGGTGTAGCAAAGTTTCTTTAGTCTAAGGCCAACTGACTTTGGATGCGCTTTCCTTCTGCCCTCCCTCCCTAACTAATTTTATTGTATATTTCATTATGTAGGTCATGGCTGCTATTGTGCGAGTTGCACAGTCCTTGAATGTGTTCATCCTCATAGGGACCGCCTTTGAGGTACAGCTTCTCTTTTCGCAACAGTCTGTTGGAATAACCCAGTATGGGTGGAATGGGATGCTTCTGAAGTTATTTTGTGTAATTGTCCCCAAGGCAATTTGGTGCATTTGGGGGCATATCAAATCAAAGTTGGTTGCCACTGGTAGTGTTTGGGTTCACAATTTTGTGTCTATAATAAAATTTTACTTTACTTTTTCAGTTGTTATAGAATTGATTCATTTAGATTTTAACCCCTTGGTGCCGGTGTCTCCTGGTCCTTTGAAGGTTTTGTGGGACGGGGTATAGAGTAATGTGACCGCCATGATTGGCGGTCACGGCGGTCACATGAACGGAAAACCCCCGACCACAAATAGAGATTAGGACCTTTCCGTGAGGTGCTGGTAAATGTGCCAGGAGCACGTAGGGATCATGCTGTCAGCACATCTTTTGTTTACATTGGGTACACAAATATGTGGCCAGCCCCAACGCTCAGCCGCCGAGAGGCTGCATATTTGTGTACGCTCGGTACCAAGGAGTTAATAAAGGAATGCTAAGGCCATAAAATTCCACACAGGTATGGTCTCTTTGATTTAACAAGTTGGGCTTGAGCAAAGGTGCAGCTGAGTTTTTAGTATAGCAGTTCCTAGGGGAGTTCGGTTCTAGTCAGGGAAATGTCTAATTGCAGTGTACAATTATCCAAAATAATATGGAAGAGGAAGACAGCAATAGACATTGCTAGGGGATGTCAGGAAAAGCATATCAGAATATCTAGAAATTGGGGGGAGCAGAAAACTAAAGGTAGATCAAAGTAACCAATGGTTTGTACTGTATATTTCTGGGGAGATTATAATTACTTGCACGTTATATTTCCGGTATGCCCTGTGTACCTCGGTGAGGTGTTTTTGTTTGTTTTTTTATGTACGTTGCATGTCTGAGGTCTTTAACCCATTAAATATTATTCTGTAAAAGAGAAAACCTTTGTAAGTCTTACCTTTTTCTCCTTTTTCTCCCACACCTAAAACAAATATGAGAAGCTTCAGTATTGCAGTATAAGTGTGTACATTATTATAGGCTTTAATTTGTAGAGAGAGGACATGTTACCTGAGCCCGAGGGCTTCTGGTGGTCTCTAATGACCCTTTTCAACAATAAAAACTGAAAAAGAGAAGTCCTAACCTACAGTGATCAAATAGACTTCATTTTTACTGTCAGAGATTACTTATTATTCAACTTAAATTATATAAGGTCCAAATTGCACAGCCAATGGCTGTCTTCTGAAAGGTGACAACTGATGGTGTACACATGCCAGTTAGGGTGCAGCCTGTTCTCCATCAAATTTTGGCAACTATTAAATTTATGAATGGCGGATATCATCCAGATAACCTGGGGCTGATGACCATATACAGTATTGGGGATTACTCTGTTTCGTATGTAGCACTGTAAATGTGTAAAATACAGACTGCAACTGCCTCACTCTGTATCCTGTGCTAAATGTTGTATAATTCAGACCACCCAACTCTGAAGGCTCTGCTGTACATCATATAGTCCACACTTCTCCACTTGGTATACTGTGCTGATATATATATATATATATATATATATATATATATATATATATATATATATATATTGTGGGGTTAGCTCAGGTGGGGGATCACCTTCCCTGGGAAAAATGTAGACCGCACGCTTTCTTTAACCACCTCCCGTGGCAGTGCAGGGGCGGGTGGCCGTTTATAAATAGCTTTCCCAGCCCCCCGCTTGTGCGCGCTCCCTGGGAGCGCGCAGTACCGTGATCCAGTGCCCGCTGTGTCCTCCGGACACAGTGAAACACCGATCGTCGGACGTCCTCTGTGCGAGGTCCCGATCATGTGATCGCTGATTAGCCAATCAGCGATCACATGCAGAGTAGTAAGCAAGATGTCACTTGTGACATCATTGCTTACTACGTGAGAAATCTGTGAATGGTCACAGAGGTCACATGGTACAAGGCTATTCACAACAGCCTTGTACCGTGTGACAAGCTGTGACCAATCACAGCTCACTCAGTAGTTCTCAATGGCTGCAATAATGCAGCTAGAGAGAAGGAGGAACGATTGCTTTTACATCCTTTATGGGTGTAAAAGCAATCAGTGTAAAAAAAAAAAATCTTCATCACCCAACCACAAGTAGTACAGTGTCACCATGGTGACACTGTACTGCTAGGGTGACAGTATGTAAAAAAAAAACCCCAAAATAATAAATATAAAAAAAAAAAATTAAAACAAGTTTAAAAATTATAATTTTTGGGTATAAACTAATTTGGATTATTTTTTCTTTTACTAAAAATATAAACGGAACAAATTTTGGCCAAGATTTTATGATGAAATAATATTAATTTGCAAAATTTTATAAGAAAAACACTTTTTTACAAAATGTTTGGACTTTTTAATTAACATAGCAAAAAAAAATTAAATTCCCAGTGGTGAATAAATACTACCAAAATAAAGCTTTATTTGTCTCAAAAAAATGCTAAAAAATTCATATTGCTAGTGTTGCATGACCGCGCAATTGTCATTCAAAGTGTGATAGTGCTGAAAGCTGAAAATTGCCCTGGACAGGAAGGGTGTAAAAGTGTCCGGAAAGGAAGTGGTTAAAAATCTGACTGGTCGTCAGTTTTATTCAAAGGTTTGCAAAATATAGAAACAAACAAAACAGCAAAATAAACTCTTGCCATCCAGGCGCTAACTAAACACACAACTTTTCCTATCTCACTGGTGAAGGGATTTTCCCTGTCACCAACAAAATGAAACAATAAGCAAACCTTTTTTCTTGTTTGTATAACACACACTTTCATGCACAGCTCTCTCAGTCTCTCAGTCTTCAGTCAATGGCTCTCTGAGTCCCAGGCCATGAGCAGCTTCTTGCTCCAGCCCTGCCTTATTTATAGCACCTGATGGTGGTCATCAGTGGACCACAAAATGCGCTCCGGAACCACCTCTGCCCTAGTGGCCCAGAAAACCCGGAGTGGATTTCACCTTATACTCCCAAGTATGACCGAATGCGAGGTGACACATAGCGTCCATCGATCACCTCACCGTTCATACTGTCACAGCGGTCATACAACAATGTACCCAAACTAAAATTTTATCATTTTCTTCACACAACTTGAGCTTTCTTTTGGTGGTATTTAATCACCGCTAGGGTTTTTATTTTTTGCTAAATTAACAAAAAAAGACACGTTTTTCTTTGTTTCTGTTATAAAAGTTTGCAAATAAATAATTGTTCTTCAGAAATTTAGGCCAAAATGTATTTTACTACATGTCTTTGGTGCAAATAACCCAAATTAGGATGTATTATTTAGTCGGTAGGTAAGTTATAGAGTTCACAAACTATGGTATAGATCTGAATATTGATCAATCCTGAAGTACTGACGGCCAATCTAATTTCTTGAGGTCAAGAATGTCAGAACAGTACAGATATCCCCCAATTGACCCCTTTTTGCAAAGTAGACAGTCCGACGTATTTCATAAGAGGCATGGCGAGTTTTTTGAAGTTATAATTTTTCAGTGCAGTACAGCATAATCATATAACTGGCATGGCAGTGATCAGGGACACTGACTGGTGACAGTATGAAAAAAAATTGATAATTTTTTTAAATTTATTACATTTTTTTCTCTTATTTTAAGATTTTTTTTTCCATATTTCACTATGACCAACGTAGTATAATGCTACCACTGTAACATTGTACTACTTTGGGGAAGTGATCAGTATTTTTTTTTTTATTTTACACAATTTGTTTGTAGCAAAGAATTACTTTGCTATAAGCAAGCATTTACCTGAATGAAATTTTTTTTTTCTTAACTGTGACTTGGCCACAGCTAATCACATGACACAGCTGGGCTGGGATTGGCCCAGCTTGTGCATGTGATCGCTGTGACCATTCACAGCTAGCCATCCTTGTATACAATGGATGGCATGAAAGGAAGCTTTCCATTGTATACAACTGTTAAGTGACCTGCTGTAATTGGTCACAGCAGGTCACATGGTACCAGCAACAGGGCCGGTACACAGACCCGTGTCCGAGGTACACGGCCGGTGACAGATTGCAATGCTGCACGGCTCTGCGGACAGGCAAACTGCACATGCCTGAAAGGACGCCATATGACGTCCACCCAGAGGGACGAGGTGTTTTGCCGGCCGCTATCTGGCTATAGGCCGGGCAGGAACCTGATAATTACTTGGTAAAGATTTTGACCCCTTTTTAAATATTGGCACCACATTGGCCTTATGCCAATCCAATGATACTATGCCAGTCATTAAAGAGTCCCTAAAAATTAGAAGAAATGGCTTTGAAATGATAGAGCTCAATTCTTTAAAGACCGATATATGCCATCCGGTCCAGGTGCTTTATTCACCTTTATTCTGTCTAAATATTTTTAGATCATATCAATTGCGAGCCAATATGCATTATCTGGAGCTGTGTCAATACCATGTCCATTGTGGACAAGAGCTCCCTCATGCTCCTTTACATACACAGAGCTGAAGAAGGTATTTAATAAATTTGCCTTCTCTTTGTCCCCAGTTACCCATTCTAGATTATTTTGTAAAGGGCCTACATGCTCAGACCGAACCTTTTTACTATTATTATATGTGAATAATTTTTTGGGGTTGGACCTGCTATCTTTTACAATCTGTCGTTTGTTTTCAATTTTTCGGCCTTTATTTCCTTTTTGCATTTTCTGTTACATTCTTTGTAATGTTTAAACGATGATAGCGTTCCTTCATTTTTATATGTAATAAAAGCTCTTTTCTTATTATCTATAGCTTTTCTAACTTTGGCCGTAAGCCACATAGGTTTGATTTTTAGCCTTTTAAACTTGTTGTCCATTGGGAATATATTTTGCAGTGTGTTCAAATACAGTCTTTGAAGAACTCCCATTTCTGTGTTTTTGTTCATTGATGCCAATATTCCCTCCCGGTCTAAGTCTTGGAGAGCAGCTCTCAGCCTTGGAAAATTAGCTCTCTTAAAATTGAGCATTTTTATTTTTCCCGTATGTGCTCGCTGTTTACAGCTAACAATAAAGGAAATCATAATATGGCCACTGCTATCCAGATGTTCTTTTATATGGACATTCGTAATAAGCTCTGCATGGTTTGAGATTACCTGGTCCAGCACAGCATCATTCCTAGTTGGGATCACTATGAACTGTACCATAAAATTGTACTGTAATAGGTTTAAAAATTATTGCTCTTGTACTGTTCCTGCAGTACCATTACTCCAGTCAATTTCCGGGTAGTTAAAATCCCCCATTATTATCACTGTCACAGCCCTTGCAGCCCTTTTGATCTGTGCAAGGAGCCGAGTCTCCACCTCCTCATTAATACTGGGAGACCTATAACAAACTTCAATGATTACCTTTGTAGTACACACCCATATGTGCAGTTCCACCCATAATACTTCAGCCTCATCACACTCTCCATCAACTAGGTCCTCTTTCACACTTAAACTGAGATCAGTTCTCACATAGAGACAGATACCACCACTTTTCCTATTTACCCTGTCTCTCCGAAAGAGAACATAGCCAGGAATATTAATGGCCCAGTCATGTGAAGAATGAAGCCAAGATTCAGCAATATCAATTAAATTATAGTTTTCTTCGTGCACCAAAGCTTCCAACTCACAAATTATGCTTGGCAGACTTCTGGCATTGGTGAACAAACACTTTAATCCTTTGACACCTTGTTCACATGTATTTTTCATATTTTGTATTTTAATACAAATGGTACCAATTCCACTGTTTGTTTGTAACATGGGAACCTTCTTATCATCTGCCATAGCCTTCCTCCTATCTTTCCCCATTTCACCCACCAATAAGTACTGACCCCTGTCTGATCGGTCTACCCCGTTATAATCTAATTCTCCAACCCCCCTTGATCCTAGTTTAAATACTCCTCCAGCCTTCCCATAAACCTCTCCTTTAGCACAGCAGACCCCCTTCTATTTAGGTGCAAACCATCTCTAGCATATAGGTTGCACCCCAATGAAAAGTCAGCCCAGTGCTCTATAAACCCAAATCCTTCCTTCTTACACCAGGTTTGATTGCACAGGGAGCAGAAGTCAGACTACAGGCAAAGGATACAGATAGAGTTTTGAGTTTTACAAACCTTTTTCACCCGGAGGACCAGCTTTTCCTGCAGTCCCCTGACTTCCCTTTTCTCCTAAATAAATAAATTTATAATCAAAATGATAACCATAAAACCTGTGAATACCATCAGAGTGCCAACACATCACAACACACTTTAATATTGGTATAGTGCTTTTTCCTATATATTCCACCTGACACTAGTCTTTGCACTCCTAGTACTCAACGTGCGGTCTTTTTTGGCACTTTTTGTGCAGTCCTCTGGGCCCCTGAATAGAGTATTATGTGTTTTTCTATTGTCCTGTAAAGGCAGCGATTTCTAGCAGTCTCATGTAATGTTTTGTTAGCCCATAACTGCCTCCTAAAGCATGCCCCCAGTCTAAAACACCTATAGTTTGCTTACAGTCTTGAACAACTACAGCAAGTAAGCAGTCTCTGATCATCTCTTGTAGCAAGCCCGTAGCCTCTGACCATATACAGTTGCATCTCTGATACGTTTGCTCTAGCATTACATTAACGGAATATAATGTGCGACCCTTTTCGGATGTCTGGGTCCGCACTTAAGGCTCCCTATATCAAGTAAGTTGACCACATCGAAAGGGCATCTGTACAGTGAGAGCTCTTTGGCCTTCCTTGTGTTTACTGATCCTGTTGGTTCCTGCTAGGTCCTGTTAGCTGCCAGTGAAACTCAATTCAAAGGGGACTTCCATCCATCTTCAATTACTTTAGTATTCTTTAGGGAGTGTTTTCTTTACCTGCGGATTGTATATAATTTCAACTGAAGGATGAACGCTCTCACTCCAGGTTAAAGTGCCCTACACCAAGCAGACTTTGCTTATATCTACTCCACTGTCCAGTAGCTAGATAGGACCTAAGCAGGGGCGGACTGACCATTTGGGAACTTGGGCACTGCCCGAGGGACCGGGGTCAGTAGGGGGCCCCATGAGATGCCCCTGGTACCTTTTTCATAGGCTTTTTTGAGTTTGGGCAAGGACACAGGGGCCCCATGATCCCCTATTGCCCGGGGGCACCATGAGTTGTCAGTCCGCCCCTGGACCTAAGCATTGTAGATAGGCCACTTAGCTATTTATATTCTTACAATTCAGTTATATTTACCTCTGTTATTGTTGCTGGTAGAGTCGTTTCTCTCTCATTCACCAAGTGTGTTTTGGCAGGGCCATTCACAGGTGACTAATGGGAAAGGATGCAATCTCTATTTATCTCAGTTTCTATATACTTTGGTGATCAATAATGTGTTGACTCTGCTACTGTCAATCCTCTTTACCAGTTGCTTATTGTCATTTTAATAAAACTCATTTATTGTTATTGGTGTATTGTCCAGGTATAGGGCAGGTCATCACTGGAAATGTGTAAGAGAAGCTATGATATCTAGCCGTCCCTGTGGAGGAAGTGTTCCAGTATGTTTAATTAAGGATATAATAACCCTGACGATTGTACTCATGTGTCAACCCCACTATGTTTTGTATACTTTCTTTTTCTCATTGGAAAAACCATAAAAATTATTGGAAGAGGTTTTAATAACCTTTTTTTATTAAATATTTCTAACTTGAGTTAAATTGGTGGGTTTAGTTCTGCCTTCAAGGATAAGTTCACCCGTTTTTAGGGTCCAACATGTAACATGCTCTCATACCTGCAGCCGCCGTCTGCCCCTCCTTCCTCTGACAGATGGACAATATGGGGAGAAGTTTTTCCGTGCTGTCAGATTTTAAAACGGCATGGCCATGCAGAGCTCCCCCCACATGGCTGCATCACTCATTCACAGAGTCCTGTGAATGAGCGCCTACAAGTCCCGACAGCCTTACCGGCTGTCAGCTTGTAGTTTTCAATAACCTACCATGGCACTGTGGAGCACCATGGTAGTTCATTGAAGCTTCCTGTCAGAATGTCTGCTTGACTGTACATCCTGTACAACAAGCTGATATTCTGACAGGTCTGCGGAAGATCTGCATGGTGCAATGCTTTCCAGGCTCCTGCAGACAAAAATAATAAATGCACATTTTTTTTACCTGCAAAAAAATGTGATTTATTATTTTTTGTCAAAAAGGTGAACTTATCCTTTAATAGTATTGGTTTGCCAACACTATGTTTATATAGAGTGTGTATGTATGTATGTATGTATGTATGTATGTATGTATATACACACACACACGCACACACACACACACAGTGGGGAAAAAAAGTATTTAGTCAGCCACCAATTGTGCAAGTTCTCCCACTTAAAAAGATGAGAGAGGCCTGTAATTGGCATCATAGGTAGACCTCAACTATGAGAGACACAATGAGAAAAAAAATCCAGACAATCACATTGGCTGATTTGGAAAGAATTTATTTGCAAATTATGGTGGAAAATAAGTATTTGGTCAATATCAAAAGTTCATCTCAATACTTTGTTATATATCCTTTGTTGGCAATGACAGAGGTCAAACGTTTCCTGTAAGTCTTCACAAGGTTGGCACACACTGTTGCTGGTATGTTGGCCCATTCCTCCATGCAGATCTCCTCTAGAGCAGTGATGTTTTGGGGCTGTCACTGGGCAACACGGACTTTCAACTCCCTCCAAAGGTTTTCTATGGGGTTGAGATCTGGAGACTGGCTAGGCCACTCCGGGACCTTGAAATGCTTCTTACGAAGCCACTCCTTCATTGCCTGGGCGGTATGTTTGGGATCATTGTCATGTTGGAAGACCCAGCCACGTTTCATCTTCAATACCCTTGCTGATGGAAGGAGGTTTGCACTCAAAATCTCACGATACATGGCCCCATTCATTCTGTCCAGTACATGGATCAGTCGTCCTGGTCCCTTTGCGGAGAAACAGCCCCAAAGCATGATGTTGCCACCCCCATGCTTCACAGTAGGTATGGTGTTCTTTGGATGCAACTCAGCATTCTCTCTCCTCTAAACACGACGAGTTGTGTTTCTACCAAACAGTTCTATTTTGGTTTCATCTGACCATATGACATTCTCCCAGTCCTCTTCTGGATCATCCAAATGCTCTCTAGCAAACTTCAGACAGGCCCGGACATGTACTGGCTTAAGCAGGGGGACACATCTGGCACTGCAGGATCTGAGCCCCCGGTGGCGTAGTGTGTTACTGATGGTAGCCTTTGTTACGTTGGTCCCAGCTCTCTGCAGGTCATTCACTAGGTCCCCCCGTGTGGTCCTGGGATTTTTGCTCACCGTTCTTGTGATCATTTTGACCCCACGGGGTGAGATCTTGCTTGGAGCCCCAGATCGAGGGAGATTATCAGTGGTCTTGTATGTCTTCCATTTTCTAAGTATTGCTCCCACACTTGATTTGTTCACACCAAGCTGCTTGCCTATTGCAGATTCAGTCTTCCCAGCCTGGTGCAGGTCTACAATTTTGTTTCTGGTGTCCTTCGACAGCTCTTTGGTCTTCACCATAGTGGAGTTTGGAGTGTGACTGTTTGAGGTTGTGGACAGGTGTCTTTTATACTGATAACAAGTTCAAACAGGTGCCATTGATACAGGTAATGAGTGCAGGACAGAGGAGCCTCTTAAAGAAGAAGATACAGATCTGTGAGAGCCAGAAATCTTGCTTGTTTGTAGGTGACCAAATACTTATTTTCCACCATAATTTGCAAATAAATTCTTTCCAAATCAGCCAATGTGATTGTCTGGTTTTGTTTTCTAATTTTGTCTCTCATAGTTGACGTCTACCTATGATGCCAATTACAAGTGGGAGAACTTGCACAGTTGGTGGCTGACTAAATAATTTTTTGCCCCACTGTATATAAAATCTTGACTGAACCATTGGCATTGGACTAGTGGAGATTTTCTTCTTGCATCTTATACACCAGTGATCATGTTGTCTGTAAAGAAAGAATTCTTCCTACTATCCACCATTACACTGAGACACTACTCTGACCATGACTGTAATGGGCATTCTTTCTAATGACCACCAGTGTAAGTGTGCCCTTTGACCAACAACATGGTTTAGCTAATGCACAGTGATCCCTGAGACCTGAACATTATTTCAAAGGTTCCTTCATGATAACAAGGTTGAGAACTGCCTAGATAAACCTTATTCTTTATATGAATTTTACTTGCCTTTCATACCAACGCCTCCAGCTTCTCCTTTCTGTCCGAGGGATCCTGGAATACCAGGACATCCTCTGAGAATGGTCAGTTTATCAGAATCTCCAAGTCCTATGACTTTTACATCTGCAAGTGGGAGGAACAGGACAGAATATTAAAAGGGATTCCTCTTTTGGCAGTAAAGTGAAAATTCAACATTCAGTGGAGAAGAAATGCAAGCAGGACAAGTGTCCCTGGCCCCTTACAAATCAGTTATTCTTAGATCCTTCCAAAGGCTGCTGGACAATTGGGCTGCACAGATATTTTCTTCCCCAGAGTAGCTAAGAGTGCCCTGGCAGCTTTGGAGTGGGTGTAATGGAATAGCTGATTGTTAAGTGTCTAGGAGAAGCAGATTCTGCTATTGACATTTTTGACCGGTAGAATTTGTCCTTCTACATTAGGCCATTGGTTTGTTGGGAGGTTGTTTTATTTCTCCAATGTACAGGCCTTTGCATTCCTCACCCCTCTGCACTGCATATAACAAGTTACTTTGCCTATGTTTTAAGTTTTTTTTCCATGGTTTAAATATTTTTGGTATTCTGATACCATTCTATGGTGTGCCAAAATTTGCACAAAGAATGACAAGAGGTCTTTATTTGTGGACATGTCATGGACGGGGATGAGGGGGCTTCTGCAGTCTATCCCTACTGTGATTGCTGGCAAAAAGCTCCAGGGCAGGAGCTGTGGACAGGTCATTGGGGGTATTGGGAGGGAAAGGGCAGAGAAGGGTAAATTCGCCAACCAGGAGCAGGCATGTGAGCCACTCTGGGTGGAAAGGGAGAAGAATCCTGTTAAGTAGGCCTGTGTTGTGTGCTCCTGGGGGACAGTGAGAGAAAGGTTTTATCTTTGTATTCCAGGTGTGAAGAGGAGATATAGTCAAATGAAGGGCCTGGGGGCGACAAGAAGCCTGGCTAATAAGGGTTGGTGCCAAGTCATTGCAGTCAATTTTATATTTCTAAATGCAGGCCCAGCCCAAGGCCTTGAGTGTATGTATTGTTCAGCCACTTTACATTTGACACCATCAAAACCCTTAGCCTGTGTCTAGTGAAGTTCTTTTGGTCTCCTGTTTCTGTATCTTTGCATGTACCCATATTGTAAAAGATAGAAATGCAGTTTAAAAGGATAGGTGTGCATGCAAGAAAATAAAAATACATATGACGGTAAGTGGTGCAGGTCTCTTTAGCTAAGGCTGATGTCTGAAAAGGGTTATGATTGACTTTACTTTTATAGATTGATGCCGCTGTTCCTTTCTAACTTCCCTCCACCTCCCCAACACATCCAGCATATATTATACTTGCCTACATTGGTCTTTTGACTTCTTCTGGATCAACTGTGGAAAGAGGGTTCTGTATATGGAGCTTTTCTAGCCTGCTGGTTGAACTAGATGGACTTGCTATACTTGGCCAGCTATGTAACTGCTGTCCCAAGATCTTTACCTGGCCGCTGCTCATCCTTTGCCTGAAATCTTGCCAGCTGAACTCATGCATGTGAACATTGGCCTCAAAGAAAGGTCAATGAAAGGTGTTGTGATTTAACATGACTTGGGTGGGGGAAAGGTGGAATAAAATGAATAGGAGGGAGGTGTTATGATCTGGATGCTGAGGTTAGAGGGAGGTTCAGAGAGTTGGTGGAAGGTGCTATGACCTGGGCTGGAGAAGGTGAATGAGATGGTGGGAGGTGCTATGGCCTAGGTGGTGAGGTGGGAAGTAGATTTTGTAGGAGGAAGGTGCTATGACCTAGGCACTGGAAAGGAGATGAAATGGGTGGGAAGGAAGTGCCATGACCTGGGAGTTGAGGTGGGAGGAGGCTCAGTAGGTGGGAAGAAGGTGCTATGACCTGGGCAGTTAGGAACTGTGACTGGGCAGAGAGGAGCATAAGGTGGTAAGGAGGCCCTGTGAGTAGGCAGGGGCAGAGGTTAGGTAGGAGGGGACATCTCATCACTGGGTTGAGGTCGGGCTTAAGGGTAGCCAAAAAAATCCAGGTTACCAGCATTTTCAGAAATAGGACAGCAATAGCAAACATTTTCTCTAGATACAGGTTTCCTTTAAAGCCAAGTTCAGGAAAAAAAAATGTTTTCTTTTTTTTTAATTTGGATAGAGTGGGAAGGGTCAGACGCTCAGTAATGTTTTTTTTAAGCTGCCTACACCAAATGTTGGGTCTATGTATGAAATTTCACTGAAATATCTCAACCAAAAAAAAAAGAAAATACTGCATTATGGCTACTAGATGGAGCTAATGATCAAAGGAGATAATTACATTACAAACAATACAGCAAATATTTGTGGTGCCCGTGCTACTGGTTAAGACACCTGTACAGTGAATGTTTTTTTACCTATACCCCTTGGTGTTGGTGTCAGAGATAGGCAGTGTGAGATTTCTCATTTCTTTTGTCTTTAGCCATTTCAGAACTTGCCAAGTCTCTACGTACTTTGTCTTATGTATTCCTCTGACTTAATGGGGTTGATTTTTAAAGGTAAATAGGCTGAGCACTTTGCAAGTGCCCTTGCTTCGGGGCTTAGTAGATGAGGTGAAGGCTTCACTTTACGAAGAATACTCAATCACATGCAAGGAGAATTTAAAAAAAAAACACCATTTTTGCTTGCACATTGTCACGTACCTGGTTGGGGAGTCTGACGTGGAGAGAGAGCATCCTCTTACAACTCCCGCTCGGAGCCCCTGATAGTGGGAACAGAGGGCGCAGAGCCAGGAGTGGCAGGAGTGCCCTGTAGATCTGAAGCTGATGGCAGGTAGCTGGGGACCCAGGAGATCCGGACGCAAGCCAGGTGCGGGTGCAGGAGCGTAGGTGCAGCAGCAAGCAGGTGTGGCGGCAGTCAGGATGCGGATTAGGACCGGGCACCGGTGTGTGGATGCAGTAGCAGACAGATATGGCGGTGACCCGGATGTAGGCCAGATGCAGAACCGTGGGTGCAGCGGCAGGTGAGTATGGTAGACGACAAGATGCAAGCCAGGTGCAGGTGCAGGCAGAATAATGTAGCAGAGTCAGACAAGCCGGGTCAGTATCAAGCGGGCAGATAAAGTACAGAAGGAGCAGGCAAGCAGATGGTCAGGGATAGCCAGGGCCAGTGCAGGCGGATTTCTATCTTAGTCAGGTAATGCAGAATACCGGTATCAGGATCAGGAATATATGCAGGAACGTTGTAGACCAGAAGGCAATGATTTTACTACTAAGCAGGTTTAAATAGCCCATCTGACGTGACGTGTGCGCTACTGCGCATGCGCGAGTTTTCCCACGCTACTGCGCATGCACGGCCGCACGCTCCCACCCCTGCGCACTCGCACCGCTTTGACTCGAGGGGATCCGTCGCCATCGCACCGCTGCACGGCAACAAGATCCCTGAAACACATGACTGGATGATGGAAATCAGCAGAGCTTTGCTCATTTACTAAGCTATAGAGCAGGGGCGGACTGACCATTTGGAAACTCGGGCACTGCCCAAGGGCTCGGAGTCAGTAGGGGGCCCCATGAGATGCCCCTGGTACCCTTTTCATAGGCTTTTTTGAGTTTGGGCAAGGACACAGGGGCCCCATGATCCCCTATTGCCCGGGGCCCCATGAGTTGTCAGTCCGCCCCTGCTATAGAGCCACTGCACTTACAAAATGCACTCTATTTGCCTTAAGTAAATGAATTCCAATACATAGAATATAGGTGCATGTCTTTGTCAGAATTGTTGGTGTTACCATTTGAATACTTATTAAAAATTATTTTTTGTTTAAAAAAAATCTAGCATGTAATAAGAGAACCCTTAATAATGAGTAACCGATAGTTTGCAAACCCGGGGACTCAAAGATCTTATCTAAAGAGTCCCCAAGCAGGAGCATTTCTAGGTCATTTTAATAGTTCAGGAGCACATAGAGTAAAATGTCAAGGGCCTGGTAGGATACCATGATGACCACAATTGAGCTAAAAACTGTAATGTTATATTATGATGAAAAAATAATAGATGGATCAGAAAAGTACTTAAATGATACATTTCAAAACTGTATAATGCATTGAAATTATCATCTCCATATCTCAAAGGAGACATAGGGCACTCAGTAGGGGATATATGCCTGTGTGCTTCCTATGCAGGTCCCCAATGGAGGTCTATGTACCACTCTCACCAGTTTCAGCAATACCCTATAGACAGTATGTAATTAGTAATAAGAAGCGGCATCATATAGAGGACTTACCTGGACAGGTATCATCGGCGCTACAAACAAAGGACGCTGTCCAGAACGCTAGGAGCCTTGGTATCCACATGATTACCTGTGTGATTCTTTCTTCTTCCCTGGACTCAACTGCTCTGAGAACAAACTGAGCAACGTCTGGGAACCTAATTCTATTCTAACCCCTCCTGCTCACACGCCTTCCTTTCCTTCAACACAGCGGGACTGATTCACGAGAAAAGTCAATCAGCACAGCATTGGAGCAGCTGCCCATAGTGACCACTCAGAGTTCTATTTAATTTCTTTGTAACAAACCCAACTGGTCACTTTGGGTGACAAGTTGTTTTTCTTTTCCCCATGTTTTAGTAATCAACCCAACTCAGTCTTTTACATTGCATTTTTAAAGCTGAATTTCACCCATCTCCCCTTAAATGATAGTCACTTTTTGGGGGGTGGAGGGGAGCGGGTACTTGGTTTTGATAGATGCCTGCTGCCGAGGCGACCTGAGCAAATGTAACCCCCCCTCTTCTCTTGCAGCCTTCTAGGACACATCACAGGTCCGAGATGACTGTGAAACCATTCACAAACAGCAGCGTGACTTGTGCATGCGCACTGGGAAACCGGATGTGAAGGCCAGTTTATTTTACTTTAGATGCCAGCGCTAAGGACCCAAAGTCGGATGAAGAATCAGCTTGGGTGTGGACCTTGCTGGATCTCTGGAAAGGCAAGTGTCCTTATATTAAAAGTCAGTAGATACAGTAGCCATATTGCTGACTTTTAATTTTTTGGGGGGAGAATGGAGAACCCAACTCTGGGCACCAAAAAAAAAAAAACTACCTTTTTGTAGTAGGTTCCCCCTACACTGTAAGAGGTGAATGCTGCTCAGGTCTAGGGGGTTGAGGAAGAGGCTGTTTTACTTCTCCTTGCTTCAACAGGCTGCCTCCATCTGTGCAACTGACCCCTCAAAGCATCATCTCTAAGCTGCTCTCTGAAACGGTCGCAAACTTGCCTCCTGCGCATACAAGAAGAAGGGGAATGCACTGCAAGGGTTTTTTTTTGTTTGGATAATTCAATCCTTATTCACTAAGTTAACAGCCAATCAGAATTAATTTTTTTGTAAATTCTAATATGGTTATGTGCAATAATCCATAACAACCTAAGATATCCCCTTGGTCATTTTAAAGTGACCATAGCTGGATAGATGAACAAACAAAAAAAAATCAAATTCATGGACCCATCGTTCAATTTTCGTATGGCCGCTGTACTTACCGCAACATTCGTTCTTTTTTTTATAATCATTAGTGGGGGTCACACTGACATTTTGACCACAGCGATGAGAAAATTTGAAGAAGCAGGATGGAAAATGTTTCTCAAATGTCTGAATTTCTAACAGTGTGTGGTTTTCAGTGAAGTCCATTCATTCCAAAATCGAATGTTAAAAGCAAACAACATTTTGAACTACTTGAGAACAACATTCGAATGTACTGGGAATTTTTGTACAATTTGTCCTAAGAATCTTCATTTGAAATTCAGCTAGTGTATACCCAGCTAAGACTGTCACCTAATGTCTCTGAACATGTTAAAGTGTTACTAAACCCACAATAGTACAATCAGTCTGTATATGCAGCAAAGCATGCTTGTTATACTCACTGTGGAACCTAAGGGGTTAATCCTCTGCATTGTGTAAAAATGCTGTTTGATCCTCACTTCTCTGATCCTCCCCTTCTTCCAGTGTCCACCTCTTCCAGTGTCCCCTTTACATGCAATAAAGCATGCTTGTTATACTCACTGTGGAACCTAAGGGGTTAATCCTCTGCATTGTGTAAAAACGCTGTTTGATCCTCACTTCTCTGATCCTCTCCTTCCTTCAGTACCCCCTCTTATCTCCTGATAAGACATATCATGTGAAGTCACTCTGCACATGCTCAGTTTGGTGTATATTGCTAGAGAGGTTTTTTTTTCCTTGGGGGAGTGCATGTGATCAGCACAGGACCAACAGAGGGCCACTGTCCAGACAGAGGTCAGGGGTTCTGCATCTTGCCAGAACAAAATGAAAACTACTCCTGCAAGCTTTAACCAGTGCTCTGCTGGACACTAATAGAAGTCAGAAGACTGTTTTAACTGCTAAGAAAAAGTGTGTTGAGTTTATATTTACTAAAATAATTGCATTTCCATATTCTGTGTACTGTGGGAGACCAGATATAGTGAATATAGTCCTGGGTTTAGGAACACTTTAAGGAAATATGATGAGGGCGCCACAGTGGTTAGTACTCCTGCCCTGTGGTTCTTGAGTCAAACCCCAAGCAGAACACTACCTGCATGTAATTGGGTGGGATCAAGGGCAGACTGACAACTCATGGGGCCCCCGGGCAATGGGGGATCACGGGGCCCCTGTGTCCTTTCCCAAACTCAAAAAAGCCTATGAAAAAAGGTACCAGGGGCATCGCATGGGGCCCCCTACTGACCACGGGCCCTCGGGCAGTGCCCAAGTTTCCAAATGGTCAGTCCGCCCTTGGGTGGGATAAGCAACAACATCCTCACCTATGCACAGATTATAGAAGTGGGAGTGGGTATCAGCAAAAAAATGGTACTCCCTCCATGCCCAACCCCCCCCCCCCCCCCCCAAAACATAAGCCCTACAACTCGGTTACAGGCTGTAGGAGGGAGAGACTGAGCAGTACTTCACTTTTAGAGGGAAGTTTTGCTTTAAGCAATTTCCCACTTCCCTCCAGCGATGACACCGACAGAATGAAGGGAAAGGATGATTGAGTTCAGTGCACAAAAACATCGTAGGTAATTACAGATATTAGGTTTATATTTTAACTGCTTTCCCGCCGCCCTATAGCGGATATACTGATACAGGGCGGCAGGGGTGTGCAAAATCACATGTGTGTATATGTACACATGATTTTGCATTTCCGGGTAGGGGGCGCGATCCATACCCGCGCCATTATTCGTGGCCTTGGCTTTCAATCACTGGGTCCCGGCCGGTGATTACTCACCGGCACCTGGTGATCGCCAAGCATTATCAACGGAGGGAGAGAACTGTATGTATACAATACAGTTTTCTCTCCTGTCAGCTCCTGCACACTGTTTTGTATGGCTCTGCATAGCACAGCCATACATAGTAGTGTGCTTAAGTTGAAAGCACTGACACAGCACACAGTACAACAGCGTACAGTTAACCCTTTGATTGTCCCACATGTTAACCCCTTCCTGCCCAGTGCCATTAGTACAGTATTAGTGCTTTTTATTAGAACTGATCACTGTATTTGTGCCACTGGGGATGTCAGTGATACCAAGTCAGTTCCCCTCAGTGTCAGAATGCCAACCGCAGTCCCGCTATAAGTTGCTGATCGCAACCATTACTAGTAAAAAAAAAAAATTTTTTTAAATTCCAGTATATATACTGCCATTTATAAACGCTATAACTTTCACATAAACCAATTAATTTACACGTATTGGAATTTTTTTTAGCAAATTTTTTCTCCAAATTGTCGCATTTTTTTTTTCTATAGCCCGAAACATAAAAACACACAGGCGATCAAATACCAGTGAAAGGGAGCTCTAGTCGTGGGAAAAAAGGATGTAAATTTCATTTGGGTGTAGCATTGCATGACCGCACAATTGTCAGTTAAAATAACGCAGCGCCGTAACGCAAAAAAATGGCCTGGTCAGGAAGGGGGGGGGGAATCCTCTGGAGGGCAAGGGTTAATAATATTTTAGATTTATGTTTACCATGATACACACTCACCGCCACTTTATTAGGTACACTTTACTAGTGCCAAAAAAATCTCCCCCACACCATTATACCACCACCAACAGCCTGAACCGTTGATACAAGGCAGGATGGATCCATGCTTTCACATAGTTTACGCCAATTTCTGACAATACCATCTGAATGTCGCAGCAACCAGTCTGCCCATTCTCCTCTGACCTCAAGAAGGCATTTTCGTCCACACAACTGCCTCTCACTGGATATTTTTTCTTTTTTGGACCATTCTATGTAAACCCTAGAGATGGTTGTACATGAAAATCCCAGTAGATCAGCAGTTTTTGAAATACTCAGACCAGCCCGCCTGGCACCAACAACCATGCCACGTTCAAATTCACTTAAATCCCCTTTCTTCCTTATTCTGATGCTCGGTTTCAAATTCAACAAGTCGTCTTCACGTCTACATGCCTAAATGCTTTGGGAACCTGCCATGTGATTGGCTGATTAGCAAGTTGTGTTTGAACAGGTGTACCTAATAAAGTGGCCGGTGAGTGCAAAGCCTCTTTCACATGGGCGTTCTGTGTGTCGGTTTTTCATCTGTCTGTTTATGGATGAAAAAAGGATACCCATGTATTTCTATGGATTAGTGGATGTAAATGGATGATCATCCGTTAATATCGGTATCCGTCAACATATGTTTTTTTAACAGAAAAAAAAACTATTTTTCTTCCGTGAAAAAAAAAAAACGGATGAAAAACTGATGCAAACCGATGAAAAATGGATGTAAACTTTCAAATTCAGCAAGTTGTCTTCACCATGTCTACATTCCTAAATGCGCTGAATTGCTGCCATATGATTGGCTGATAAGCAATTTGTGTTAACAAGCAATTGAACAGGTGTACTTAATAAAGTGGCCCGGAGAGTGTATACATCATATACATTGCTCAGCATAAATGTGTACACCCCACTAGATTTGTCAGAAAACCTTTTACTTTCCTTTCAGAATCAACATTTTCTATGGGACACTATACTACAAAAAACTCACACAAATGCAAGCCATTGATAGTAAGCAAGATTTGCTCATTGTACACATAAAAAAGTAATATTCCTAAATTCATCCAAAACCATGTTGCAAAAATGAATACACCTCAATGAAAATCTTAGGAGCAAAGCTAAATTTTAGACAACAAAATCCTAATTAACAAGAATTCAACTACAGGCAAGTCTAATTATTTATTAAACAGGTGTCCAGCAGACAGTTGACTGTAAAAGTGCATTACTTCACAAAGACAATCCTTCCCCATTTCATGCTGTCAGCAATGGCACCAAATAATTTCTTTATGCAAGAAAGGTGATGGCTACAAGATCAGCAAAGCTTTACTCATCAGTCAGAATACTGTAGCAAAAGTGATGCAAAAATTTAACGAAGATGGAACTGCAACCATCTCACAGAGACGTCTAGGCCGTCCACAGAAGTTAACACCTCGACAGGAGTGCCTTGGCATGCATGGGTGTCGTCCACAAAGGAAGCCTCTCCTAAAGCCCATGCACAAAAAAGTCCGCCTAGAAATTGCCAGGGCCCATGCTGAAAAAGAAGACTACTGGGACTCTGTACTCTGGAGTGATGAAACCAAGATACATGATTTTGGAACTGATAGCTTCAAAACTGTATGGCATCGCAAAGGTGAATACAAAGAAAAATGCATGGTGCCTATAGTGAAACATGGTGATGGCAGTGCCCTTTTGTGGGGCTGCAAAATTGCTGCTGGTGTCAGGGAGCTGCATTTCATTGACGGTATCATGAATTCACAGATGTACTGCTCTATATTGAAAGAGAAGGTGCTACCATTACTTCGTGCCCTTGGTCATCATTCACTTTTCCTACAAGACAATATTCCAAAGCACACATCTAAGGCCACTGTTGCATTTCTGAAGAACGGTTAAAGTGATTCATTGTCCAAGTAGGTCTCCTGATCTGAACTCAAACACCTATGGGGAATTCTGAAGAGACAAGTTGAGCTTCACTCTCCATCCAGCATCCAGGCCCTAAAAGAGGTCGTTCTTGAAGAGTGGAAAAAGATTGATGTTGCAATAAGTCGCCAACTTTTTCATTCCATGCCTAGAATACTTGGCGCTATCCTTACAAATCATGGAGATCATATAAAATACTAGATGTAGTAGTTTTTGTTGTGGGGTGTATTCATTTTTGCATCAAATAATTTGAGTAAAACTGAAGATTTTGTCATCTAAGTTATATTATTAACTTTACTTTCATGTAATGAGCTAGAGAAATGTTCTATAAAACTCAGTTTTGTAAACATTTTGGAAATTAATGTTGTGTTCTTTGAAATATTGATTAAAATCTTACTTTTCAAAAGGGGTGTACTCCTTTATGCTGAGCACTGTTATATGTAGCCAGGTGCTGGCACAAGGGCCACTTTAAGAAAAATAGGGCAAAGATGGACTGCACAGAATTATTAATGTGGGACAACAAATCTGGGCATGCTCATTCGCTATGTCTTTATTGACTATTTATGTCCTCCCCTGATTGGAAGACATTGGACTATGAGGAGGAGATGCTGTTAAGGACCCTGGGTTTAAACCATTTCCCCGAAATATTGTCTTTCCCTCGTGGGAAAAATTTAGTGCCCACCAGGGGAATCAACAGTGAATTATACTTCCAACCCATTTGCTTGTGCCTTCCGTCCCATATTTTAAACACCTCCTGTGTCAATGTGCTACTAGTCTCGTCCATATCACGAAACGTTTGTGTTATCCAAATAATCCTATCTAATTGTGTGTTACTTAAAGTACCTTCTATTTTAACCCAACTTTTCTCCTGTGAATTATATGTCCAATCTGCAACTCGTGACAATATCACCGCAGTGTAATAATTCCTAATATTGGGCAGATTTATTCCCCCTTTCTGTTTTTTATTACACAAAACTTCATACCTAATTCTTGGTTTCTTATTGACCCATATATACTTAAGTAATAGTTTTTTTTATTATCCCAAAAAAGAATCCTAGAACATGGACTGGGAGCATGTGAAACTTATACAAGATTTTTGGGACTACCACCATCCTAACCAAGTTTATACGCCCAATCCAGGAGACCCTACCTCTTGAGAGTCTTCTCAACTCATCTTTTATTTCATTTATTAATGGAATATAGTTTACCCAATATATGTTTTTTTATTGAAGGGGTTAACTTTATTCCTAGATAATCTAATTCCTTCTCCCTCCATGTAAATGGAAAATCTTTTTGTAGGGTCTGCCTCTCTTTGACATATTTACATTCAGAATCTTTGATTTTGAGGGGTTTATTTTCAGATTTGACAGATTCCCATACTGTTTTAGTAAACTCTATAGATTAGGTAATGTTATTCCAGGGTTCACAATATAAAATAGCATATCATCTGCACATGCTGCTACCTTATGATCTACCTCCCCTATCTTAATTCCTCTAATATCTATGCTCCTTCTTACCGTCGCCAGCAGAGGTTCTATGGATATAACAAATAACGGAGATAATGGACATCCCTGTCTAGTATCGTTATACATTTTGAAAAACCCCGAGAGGCACCCATTTACCTTAACTGCTGCACACGGACAATTATAAAGCTCTTTATCCACCTTAACATCCTGGTCCCTATTCCTAAGACCTCTAAAGTATTTATCATAAACCCCCAGTCTACCCTATCAAAAGCTTTTTTGGCATCAAGCGACAATATAATTGTCGTAACTTTTCTTTTCTTTGCCTTTTGTAGCAGGAGTTGTGTTCTTAAACCATTATCCCTCCCTTCAATACCTTGGACAAACTCTTCTTGATTTAAATGTGTCCATTCCAGCATTAGTTCTTTTAACCTGGTAGCTAACACATTCACAAACAGTTTTGTGTCTGTATTTAATAAAGATATGGGTCTACAACTGGCGCATTGTGAACTATCCTTCCCTTGTTGTTATATGCGCCTGCAGCAATTCTTCTCTTATTCCCATTCCCTCTCTGAAAGCATTCATATATGTAAAGAGTTTGGGGACCAATAATTCCTTAAATTTCTTATAATATCCCACCGTATACCCCCATCCTAGGCTCTTTCTTCCTACTGTATTCTTCAGAGTGGTATTAATTTCGTCTATGGAGAGCGCTTGCTCTAGAGACACTAATTTTTCTTCTGATATTTTTGGCAAATCTGCTGCCTTTTAGATATTCCTGCCTTTTCCCTCTCTTTTCTTCCTCTGTAACTTTCTGATTCTTAGAATTCACATCATACAGCCTACTATGGTATTTTTGGAACATTTTGGCTATATCAGTGGTGGAATACACCAGTTCTCCTTTTTCACCTTTAATTTTTTCAATATAGTTCTTCGATTTCTTTTTCTTCAGTCTTTTCATCAGGTATTTTCCTGGCTTATTCCCCCACAGATATCTTTCCTTTGATGCCCTATTGAATATATTACTTGATCCCTGTTCCAACAGATCTTTTAGCTCTTCTCTATCAAGGTTCTACCTTTCCTCAAGGCTTGTGCTGCTCCATGTGCTGGCCTCCATCTTAGGTGTCTGCAAAGCATTGTGGGATCCTTTATACTTTCAGCCCTCTGCGGCTCCTCCCAGGAGGTGGGGCTTATCACATTTAAGTCTGCAGTTTGTAGCTGTCCATTGCATTCATGTCCTGTCTGTTGCATAGCAGCAAGCTCCTGTTCAGTTAACTCATTGCTCTCCTGGATAACGACCCGGCTTTGGCTAAGACTCCTCCTGGCTTCTGACCCCGGCTCTGGCGACCATTCTTCCTGGCTTCTGACCCCGGCTCTGGCGACCATTCTTCCTGGCTTCTGACCCCGGCTCTGGCGACCATTCTTCCTGGCTTCTGACCCCGACTTTGGCTACGGTTCCCGCTGGTTCTCGACTTGATTATCTTGGAAGACGACCTCGGCAGGAGAACTTCTGTCATCCGCTGTTGCTGTCGGACTTGCATAGACTCTTGCCTTGTTTCTGTGTAAATAAACCTACCTTTAATTGCACCTCCCTGTGTGTCTGGCTCCTCGCTCCCTGACATTCTCTTATTATTATTATACAGGATTTATATAGCGCCAACAGTTTGCTCAGCGCTGTAAATATGATCTTTGAATATATCTCTGTATCCTATCTTTTTTTATGTGCCTGAGCTAGTTTATATAATTCTTCCGTCACCTCCTTTATTTTTCTCTCACGATCTCTCTTTTTTTTTTTGGTCCCTGCGGCTATCAGAATTCCCCTAATATAGGCCTTATGTGCCTCCCAAACAGTAGGATCTTGTATAAGTATCTCATTTAATCTCCACATAGCCCTCTTATTCCCTTCTCCTTCTAGTCTCACTGTGACAGAAGCATGATCAAAGATAGACATAACCTCTATAGTAGATGTCTATGCTGGATCACTATATAGTCTAATCATGAATATGACCTATGCGCTAGAGCAGTGTTTCTCAACTTTGTTTTCAGTTAAGGCACCCTTTAAAATTATGGACAGTCCTGAGGCACCCTTTAAAATTATGGACAGTCTTGAGGCACCCCATTTCAAAATACCCTCCATGTATCTATTAGCTGACTTTGATGTAACATCTTTTTCAACATCCTTAGTTTTTTACCACCTCACCTCTGCACATTCAAAGATGTATCCATCCATGGATCCAAACAAAAATTAAAATCTCCTGCCAAGATAAGACTACCCCTCTTAAAATTTTCCCCAACACTCCATATAGAAATACTTCTGGGTTTTGATTTGGGCAATAAATATTGGCCAATGTATAGTTTTGTCCCCGCATTTTCCCTCTTTAGCATAGAAACCGGCCCTCTGGATCCACCAATTTCTCCTCCAACTCAAACCTTTCACGTTATATGTCGTAAGATTAATCAGGCTCATAGCTATCTAGTATTTCTCTTCTCCTCCACATTTCTGTTCAAAGGAAAAGAGATATAGACTACTCAAAACATGGACCTTCCCCCTATCCCACCCCTCCCATACCCCCTTCTTCCAAATATTCTACCTCCAGCCCACCCCATCCCTTCCCTAAAATAAAAAACCCTTGGCCTAAATATTGCCCTGGAATATGTTGTGGGTTCTTCCCACTATCGATTCCTAAATTAGGGTGTGACTCTGGACATACACACCTACTCTGTCCCCTCTCCCACGGCAGAGGGGATCTAGAAAAACCATACAAAATGTAGTACTTAATCTCTCAAAATTGACATAAATAATACAGATAAAATAAAAATATTAAAATAAAAAAGTCCTTAAGGTAGTAATAAAGTCTTTCATATATCATGTTGGGAAAAAGGTGATGAGTTGTCACAAGGAGAAAAGATCCTCCACCAACACCATAGACAGCCTCTTACCAGAGAGCAAGACCACAGGTCATGCAGTCTTAGAGAGCGTTTATAATGGATCACATGGAAGAGTAGGACCAAAAAACCTCTCCAGCTGAAGGCATCTCCACAGCTCGCACCACAAAGGTTGTACTTCAAAATAGTGGTTTTACAAACATAAGAGAGAAATTATGGAACCATAGGGCTTCTCCACCAAAAGATAACTCCTCAGTCAATAATGTAAGGTTATACTTCATTAGACCAACTCAGGATTTTAGGGTGCATGTAAAAGAGAAATAAAGGCTCCTCACGGCATAGGAAAAAGCAATGTTTAATAGAAGAAATACACTTACAAACCAACAGTAGTAAAAGCATATGGGTTTGCTTATTGTTTCCAACCGACAAAATGGCCGTGGTAAGTAGCGTGATGACGTCAAAGGATGTAGCTCCACCCTACGTGTTTGGTCATAAATGGTGTTATCAGGGGCGTGGCCTACGACATACATCATGCCTTAAATAGTGCCAGAGAGGAAATGATCCACTCTCAGTTGCGTTTCACAGGCCAGAACTGCAAGCTGAAGTTACCAGACCAGGAAACGACCATAGCCACCCAGAAAGATAGTGCAGCAGCTTGCGTTGCATAAACCAGAAAAAGAAAAAGTTCAAAAGCAGGGTCAAAAAATGACACTGTCAAAGAACAAATAACTAATTATAAATAATAATCAATAATATTAAAATAAAAATTATATGAAAAAATATATATAAAAAATGTATTGTGTGGCTCTGTAATTATTAGAATATAAACAAACAGTACGGCGCTAAAGGTCACAAATATAAATGTATATATAGTCACACAAGCCACTCAATATTGTGTGGCCCGGGTGGTCATAAACATATGCACACACATAAATATATCATCAGTGTGAAGTGAAGCACACAAAAATACAAAAATAGGGATCTCATGCATTAGAGTGACACAAAAATAACTTTGTGAGTAGTGTCCATGTGTATCAAACAGATTCCATGCAGATGTGAACTGCAATGTGCCAATCCTCTATAGCTGGGGTGCCCCCTCACCTTCCTGCCCAGGCCCCTAAGGACCAATGAGCCTTGGGTAATGCAATGGGTGTCCCTCCGGATGTAAGATGGATTCCTCCGACAGTAGTGGTGGAACTCCCTCCTCTTGGCTATATCATGAATAGTAGGTGGTACCGGTATATAACTCTCCAGTATATGGCTCTCCAGAACGAAATTATTAACTACTTGCCCTCCTGAGGATTTTCCCCCCTTAATGACCAGGCCTCTTTTTGCTACTCGGCGCTGCACTAATTCAACTGATAATTGCACGGTCATGCATGGTGGTATTTGATCACCTGTGAGCTTTTTATTTTTCGCGCTATAAACAAAAAAAGACCGAACATTTTGAAGAAAAACGATTTTTTTTACTTTCGGCTATAAAAAATATATAGTAAACTCAAAGTCAGTTATAAATTTAGGCCAAAATGTATTCTGCTACATGTTTTTGGTAAAAACAATCCCAATAAGTGTATATTGATTGCTTTGTGTGAACGTTATAACTTCTACAAACTATGGTATAGATACTGCAATTTATGCCATTTTTTGCTATACAGCGCTGCACTAGTTTAACGGACAATTGCACTGGTCATGCAATATGGTACATAAATTAAATTTATGTCCTTTTTTTACACACAAATAGAGCTTTCTTTTGGTGGTATGTGATCACCTGTGCGCTTTTTATTTTTGGCTCTATAAGCAAAAAAGTTTTTAAGAAAAACATTTAAAAAAAACAAAAAACAATATTTTCTCATTTCGGTCATACAAAAATATCCAAAAAAAACTAAAATTTTGTCATAAATTTAGGCCAAAATGTATTCTGCTACATGTTTTTGGTTACAGAAATTCCAATAAGTGTATATTGATTGCTTTGTGTGAAAGTTATAGCATCTACAAACTATGGTATAGATAATGGAATTTACACAGCTTTTACTTTCTGACTGCTTATCACATTTCTTGAGGTGCTAAAATACCAGGACAGTACAAACACCACTAAATGACCCCTTTTGGGAAAGTAGACACCCTAACCTATCTGCTGCCAGGCACATTGAGTCCATGAAAGATTTATTTTTTTTCCACAAGTTTCTGGAAAATTACAAAAACATTTTTTTTTACAGAAAGTTGTCATTTAAATAATTTATTTGTCGCACAAGCCATGGGTATATGTGGAATTACACCCCAAAATATATTCTGCAACTTCTACCGAGTATGGGGATACCACATGTGTGAGACTTTTTGGGAGCCTAGCCACATACAGGAGCCTAAAATCCAATGACCACTTTGAAAGCCTGAAGGTGCATAACTTCCTCATTTCACTTCCTCACTACCTATCACATTTTTGGAGGCCCTGAAATGACCCCTGTTTAGAAAGTATACACCCAAAGGAATTTAAAAAGAGGCATGGTGAGTATTTTGCAGATCTAATTTTTTCTCATGAGGTTTTGAAATATAAGAAAAGAAAAGAAAAAATATGTTTTTGTTTTTTTTCAAAATTTTCCAAAAACTTGTGGCAACAAACAAGATCTGCAAAATACTCAATATGCTTCTTATCAAATTCCTTGGGGTGTCCAAAAAAGAGGTCATTTGGGGGGGGGGGTGCTATCCTGGCATTTCAGGGCCTCCGAAACTCTGATAGGTAGTCAGGAAGTGATGAGGAGATAAAGCCCTTTAAAAGCCTGAAGGTGCTTATTGGATTTTGGGGTCCTGTACTTGGCTAGACTGCCAAAAAGTCTCTCACATGTGGTACCCCCATACTTGGGAGAGGTAGCAGAATGTATTTTGATGAGTAATTCCACATATACCCATGGCATGTGTGAGCAGTAAATCATTTAAGTGATTTTGTGTAAAGAATAAAAAACAAATTGTCATTTTCCAAAAAAAAATAAATGTGCTAAAAAAATATATTTTTCTATTGATTCAACAAGCCTCTCAGCAAATAGTTTGGGGTGTCTACTTTCCAAAAAGGGGTCGTTTTGGGGGGTGGGGGCATTTTATACCCAGCATTAGAAGTTTATGCCCCACATCACTCACTCTTCTAACCACCTGAAGATCAAGCCTTTTCTGACAGTTTTTGTTCACATGAAAAAAAAATCTGTATTTTTTTCTAGGAAATTAATTTAAACCCCCAAACATTATATATTTTTAAAAGTAGACACCCTAGTAAATAAAATGGTGGGTACTACAATTTTTTATGTCACATAGTGTAGCAATCGTGCACACCGAGATGGATGCGGTCATCCATCTTGTTCAGAATCTTCCATTTTGTATAATTTCTACTCCCAAATCAGCTTTCCTCACCCCCCCTCCCTCTCTGTTGAGTGACATGTGGTCTGTTTGATGCAGATCACAGGCAGCAAACTCAGTGGGAGGGCATCATGGTTATAAATCCCACAACTAGCTGGTGCCCCTCTGTCTGTGAGAATCTTGCTGGAGAAGGGGTTATAAAGTCATAAACCGAGTCCTCACTGAGCTTCAAAAGACATTCCAGGGAGTCGTAAAAACAGACTTACATTTAAAAACTCACTTTTTCAGAAAATTATATCTCCTTATACCATCCAAGCAGATATGTCATATTTAATTTCTAACCATTCAGCAGATGTGTCTGCATATTACTCTACTAGTGGCCAGGCTGCTAAATGCACTGAGAATACGTTATGAACCATGACATCAAATGTGAGGGTTTTTGGTCATAGCTTAGGTCTCCGCCTGCAACACCCGCCCAAATGAGGCGATTGGTTCTCTGCTTCAGGGAGACACCCTGTGGAGTTCCTAGAAAAAGCTAAGCTGAGTTGAGCTAAGTTGAAGATTCTCCCTTTAAACATCGGAACTAATTTTGGGAGATAAGGCATCCTTTTGGCTCTGAAACCTGATCTGCTTAACCCAAGGCTGACGGCAAGTACTTTATCCTTCTAAACTTTCTGTTTTCTCTTTGCTGTGCCATTGCTCTTTGTATATTTATATACATATATATTGGCTACATCTTTTTCTGTAAATATTTTTATTGCACCCTTTTGACCTTTTAGTAATAAATCTTACTTTCTGAAAGTGTTGAACTGTTTCTAAAGCTCTTTAATGCAAACTAAGAACCCCTGACCCAGTAACAATCACTCCCAGGCTGCAGATACACACATTGTGGTCCATTAACTAGAAAATCTTTGTGCAGAGTGCAGCTGGGCGTGGCATTGTTACGCACGTGACAGCGCGGTTTTAGATTGGCTAGTCCTTCGGTCACGAGTTTGGTGAGAAGGCCTGGGGTCTGACACCGCAATCATCACACATAGTACTCGCGCAGCGATTTTTCAAAAGCAAATTTAAAAAAAAAAATACATTTTGTTTGCTTTTAATGCACAAAAACTCAATATATTGGCCAATTATTTGGTAAAATATAATGGTATGTCAAGTAAATAGATACCAAACATGACATGATTTAAAACTGTGCATGCCGCGTGCAATGGCTACAAACTTGGTTGTCAAGCCGTTGGAAGATGTGAGAGAAGTTGCCGGGGGAGCTGATAGGATGTTGGAGCGTCGTCTGAGTTGGCTGATTATATCATCCTGCCTAAAAGAAGTTTGGATATCAGGATTGGTCATACCCATTGCTCCACAAGGGGGATACCACCACTACTGCTAACCTGGATCCATATATGCGGATTGGTCGTATTGCTATATCTTATATTGTGAAGGTTTATTGGCCCTTTGAAGTCGCTGCATGAAGGTGAGGGGGCAATCCAGCCCGTGACGGATCCCAATGTTTTCACCTGTATTACCATGGAATTTTCCACTTGTTTCAACAGTTCACAAGGGGACATTTGTTGTTTATCATTATTACATTATTTAGTGGCACATTTGTGGCATTACGTGGCTTTTTTGTTTCTGTTTTTTATATTTTATTTATTTAATTTTCAGCACATTGTGATATAGTGTTTGTGTTCACACAAATAAATCCCAATTAGGGATTTCATCACGAGTCATACATTAGATTTTGTCACATAACGTTTTTGTAGCACATTTATGTGGTAGGACTTTGTGTGGCCTGAAAGTTGTGTTTGGAGTCAGGTTTCATCCTGACAGTCTCACTTTAATTTACTTATGCCAGTTGTGAGTCTTTTGATCATGGCACTTTTTTCCAGGCATAATTTATGCCATTGATTCATCACTTTATTTGTGATTTATGTCACATTTTTTCCCTGATTTAAGGAATGCATGTTTAGTGTCTCACCATTTTCGTCAGTGTGTGATTTTTCGTTTACACACATATATATATATATATATATTTGTTGCACATTTTCACATGATATTGTCCTTTTTGATGTGTATATTTTCTTTGTTAGAATTCATGAGATTTATATTTATGCAATAATTATGTCTTGTTAAGTGTATTTAGGCACTGTATATGGAAGGGCAACACCATTTTCTTTATGGTGGTGACATAATGGCGACAAACTGCATACGTTTTCAATATCCATAGGCTGGCCATACACCATACAATTTTCTGTCCAATTTCTGCCCAATTTTCTTTAGATTTACCTTCAACTGTGTAGTGCAAGGGCCCGCTTAATTGGATACAATTGAAAGTGTTGTTTAGGTTTGACCTCATTATATGGCTCTTGGTAAATCTAAACCAATTTTCTAAAGAAAATTGTATAGTGCATGGCCAGCCATAGGCAACATTTTAAAAGCCTTTACAACCTCCCATTTCAGATTTACAGAGGAGGTCTAGTTTTAGAATTACTGCCCTTGATCTGATACCTTTACATGCAAGGTGCAACTGCTGTTTACTTACGGACACAGAGCCAACACTAGTGCACACAGGTGTGCGCATGTGGGGGGGGGGGGTTATTTTTTTTTGTTATTTTGATTTTTTTAATTATCTTTACACTGTTCCTTTCATTTTTTTTTTTATTGCTTTTAATCCTATCACAGAGAATGTAAATATCCCCTATAACTTCAATGGGCATTGTCATATATTCTTTTTTGAGAAATCTGGGGTCTATCATACTCTAGATCTCTCCTCTTCCCTTACATTATCTAATCAAACCAAGATCGGTGTGATCAGATTTTTTCCCAGTTTACAAATGGCACTGTTTATATCCTGCGAAACTGAAGTAGTGAAATGCTCGTAGCTTCTGACTTCTTAGGCTATAGAGATGATTGGCACCACTCTGGTCTCCAATCAGCGCTATGGTCAGCTGGCAGAAACACCGGCTGTATTCTCAGGTTCCCCCGATGGCACGGGACTGCCCGAGAAGGCCGTGGAAGGCAGCGGGGGGGGGGGCCATTGTCTCCCGCTGCTTGTAAAAGCAATCCTGCAGCTAATTAGCCACTAGGATTGCTTTTATATGAAAGCCGATCGCCGACTGAAAAAAATTATATTAGGAGGATGCCTGCAGCTGTAGGCATCATCCTGGTATAACCATTCAAAGTGCAGTGATGTACCAGTACATCGCTGGTCCTTGTTGGGTATATATGCTATGTTCTTTTTTTTTGTGTATGCAGCCTGTGGGCTGAATGAAAAAAAGAGAAGAAATCTCTGCCAGAAAAAGTGTGTGGTATGCCCACCATTAGAATATACCGCCCTGCATCCACCCACTTCTAATGGTGGGCACACATTAGGTCACACTTTGCCACATGCGCCAGTTCCAAGATTGTACAAATGTCTAAATAGTGGCACGCTTGAATAAAAATTGTCCACGTATAAGTGTTACCCTATATGGAGAAATTATGACACCAAGTCCCAAACTATCTTGCCACTACTCCCCATGTAGTCTGGGCATCCGGGGGGGCTCCACGTGACTATCTTTTCCCTCGCAAATCCAAAACTTATAAGTATAGCCTGTTGCCCTCTCACAGGTCTTCTACATCTTGACCCCATATCTGGCACGCTTGCTGGGGAAAAATTGTTTGAATGCAAGGCGGCCAGAAAAATGAATGAGGGACTCATCAACGCAGATGTTTTGCTGGGGAGTATAGACATCTGCAAATTTTTGGTTAAGGTGATTTGCGAGGGGCTGAATTTTGTGGAGTCGGTCAAATTCAGGGTCACCCCGAGGATTACAGAGTGTATTGTCCTTGAAATGCATATCATACCCTCATATCTATGCCTGGCCATGGCAGTAGAGAACACAGGCATATGATGAATGGGGTCTGTGGACCAATACAACCGCAATTAATTTGTTTTAGTAATGCCCATGTTGAGGGTTAGGCCTCAAAAGAATTTAAATTTGGAAACCGTAATGGGTTTCCATGTGAATGGTCTGGCAAGGTTTCAATTTGGGTTGGCGGCTATAAATTGTTGTGTATATAAATTGCTTTGATCCACAATCAATGCATACAGATCGTCCGTGAAAAACAGCTCCAAAAATCAAGGGGAGTAGTTAAATTTGCTGTTTCCACCTAAATTCCAAGTTGAGCAGTGAATGGGGGAAGTATGGGTGCTGCAGAATTTGTAGGCTGCCAATCGGGATTTGCAAGCACATCTGGAAAAATACTAGGGGCTCTACGGGCCTGTGTGCAAATTCTTGATGGCTGTGGGACAATACTTGTGCTCACCACCACTCCAGCTTGTACTACACTTATGGGACTCGCCACGTAACCAAGTGATACTGTAGTGCTGGTATTATTATTATACAGGATTTATATAGCGCCAACAGTTTGCTCAGCGCTTTACAATATAACGGGAGACAATACAGCAACAATACAGTTCAATACAAGAGGGTTAGGAGGGCCCTCCCACTTGGAGCTTACAATCTAAAAGGAATGTGAAAGACCAGGATGTACTAGGCCGCTAGTGCTTACCAGTTCACCAAAAGGTAGCGCGGCACTAGTACGGGCACTCTGCTGCATATGAGAGTCATCAAAATTTACCGGCAAGTGCTAACAGAGATCAGGCCTGATTCTGCAAACACTACGGTTTTGTGTGCAATGTATCAAGTGACAGTGACCTACTGACACTGCACTTGCTGTAGGAGAAGGGGGGGGGTAAGCGTAGGGGCTAAATGCACTGGCTGGCAGGTACCAGTGCTGATCCCGCTAACGCTGCGTTTTTGGGGACACTATACTAATGTGAACGTTGGTATAGTGCTGATCTGATCAAAGATACTGATCCATTCAAACACTATACTAGCATTGGAGGTTTATTGTGTATGAGCGTGTTCCTGGCAATCAAGGGTTAAATGTTATTACTGGTGTACTGATGGGCAATCTGACGCCATTTGGGAGGGGCGTGAAAACCACGGGAGAGCGAATCTGTAGCTGTATAAATATTTATTTTGTATATTATTTTTTATTTTTGTGTTTTTCATATATGCATATTGTTTTCTGACCGCAAGATGTTGCTACATCAATGTGGTTTCCAACTGTTATTAGTTATATGATCTTGATTATATATATATATATATATTTTTTTTTTTTTTTTTATTTCAAGTACTTATATAGCGCCATCAATTTACGCAGCACTTTACATGTATATTGTACATTCACATCAGTCCCTAATCCTCAAGGGGCGTACAATCTAAACTCCCTAACTCACATTCATACATACACATACTAGGGCAATTTAAACAGGATCCAATTAACCTGCCAGCATGTCTTTGGAGTGTAGGAGGAAACCGAAGTGTAGGAGGAAACCAGAGTACCCGGAGGAAACCCACGCAGGCACAGGGAGAACATGCAAACTCCAGGCAGGAGGTGCCGTGGCTGGGATTTGAACCAATGACCCTAGTACTGCCAGGCAGAAGTGCTAACCATTTAGCCACTGTGCTGCCCAATACACACACACACATTATATATATATACATACATACACACATATACATACATACATACATACATACATACATACACACACACACACATATATATATATACACACATACATATATACACATACACACACATATATACACACACACACACTGTGAGGGATTAGCCCAGTGACAGGTTGTGCTTGACCCCCTGGATGAGTCAGAGCACAGTGAAAGAGGCTCAGCAGGATCTTGGTGAAGAACGTGGTGCTTTATTTATAAGTCTGGTGAATACAAGGTGCATATATTCAAAACAACAAAAAAATACAAAAACAGAAAATAAAGCCTTTCTACTCTGGGCATCTAACTGCAAACACAGGTTCCTATCTAACTGTCTGGATACAGCCTATCACTGCTCAGACACAGGGTGTTCACACAGAGCACTTCCCAGTCCAAGATCACACAGAGTTACTCTCACCACAGTAATGTCTGGTTGCTCCCCAGCCTGTCCTGCACAGCAAACTGATTCCAGGTTGCAGCATTCTCCCTAAGCAGCCTGGGAGTTTTATAGAGCCCAGAGCCCTTAACCTACTACAGCTGACCTCATTAATTCATCAATAAGCCAAACAGGGTCACTACACAGCACAAAAGGAGAACAGTCAGTGTAGAGCATCAACCTGGGACAAATATACCTCCCATCCTGAACATATCCCTTAGTTCTTCCTGACCTCTATATACAGTTGAGTTCAAAATAATAGCAGTGTGTTGAAAAAAGTGAATAAAGCTGAAAATCCTTCTAACAGCTTTTATTTCCATACACACAAATGCATTGGGAACACTACACATTCTATTCCAAATCAAAACATGAAGAAAAATATATCACATTTGTGTTGTTCCTCTAAAAAAAATTGAAGAAAAGTGAATATTAGACTGTTCAAAAAAATAGCAGTGTTTGTATTCTTCTTTACAAACTCAAACATTCACTATATAAACTGAAAAATGTTTGAAGATTTTGCTTTCCTTTGAATCACTTAATGAATATTTAGTTGTATAAGCACTGTTTCTGAGAACTGCTGTACATCTGTGTTGCATGGAGTAACCCAACTTCTGGCACCTGTGAACAGGTATTCCAGCCCAGGGTGATTGGACTACATTCCACAGTTCGTCTCTATTTCTTGGTTTTGCCTCAGAAACGGCATTTTTGATGTCACCCCACAAGTTTTCTATTGGATTAAGATCCGGGGATTGGGCTGGCCACTCCATAACGTCAATCTTTTTGGTCTGGAACCAAGATGTTGCACGTTTACTGGTGTGTTTGGGGTCGTTGTCTTGTTGGAACACCCATTTCAAGGGCATTTCCTCTTCAGCATAAGGCAGCATGACCTCTTCAAGTATTCTGATGTATTCAAACTGATCCATGATTCCTGGTATGCGATAAATAGGCCCAACACCGTAGTATGAGAAACATCCCCATATCATGATGCTTGCGCAACCATGCTTCACTGTCTTCACAGTGTACTGTGGCTTGAATTCAGTGTTTGGGGGTCGTCTGACAAATTGTCTCCGGCCACTAGACCCAAAAAGAACAATCTGTCTTTCATCGGTCCACAAAATGTTTTGCCATTTCTCTTTAGGTCGGTCAATGTGCTCTTTGGCAAATTGTAACCTCTTCAGCACATGTCCTATTTTCAGCAGTGGGACTTTGTGGGGGCTTCTTGCAGATAGCTTGGCTTCACATAGGTGTCTTCTAATTGTAACAGTACTCACAGGTAACTTTAGACCTTCTTTCATCTTCCTGGAGCTGATTGTTGGCTGAGTCCTTGCCATTTTGGCTATTCTTCTATCCATTCGATTGGTAGTTTTTTGCTTTCTTCCACGTCTTTCAGGTTTTGGTTGCCATTTTAAAGCGTTTGCGATCATTTTAGCTGAGCAGCCTATCATTTTCTGCACTTCTTTATATGTTTTCCCCTCTCCAATCAACTTTTTAATCAAGGTACGCTGTTCTTCTGAACAATGTCTGGAACGACCCATTTTCCTCAGAATTTCAGAGAGAAATGCACTGTAACCAGCATGTACAACATTTGCTGCCTTCCTTCCTTAAATAAGGGCAATAATTGCCACCTGTTTTTCAAAGAATGAATGACCTCACTAATAGAACTCCACACTGCTATTATTTTGAACATGCCCCTTTCAATGAGTGATTCAATGACACAGAATCAGCAGCATGCATGTCATGACTGTTGGGTCTGTTGGATTTCTATTACTCTACTACACCTGCTAGTAAATTATTTGCCATGTAGAAATATCATTTCTACCAAAAACAGTGATTGATCAGGTTAGTGATGTCTGACTGCTATTATTTTGAACACAACTGTGTATATATAGGTGTGTGTTTAATAATTACAGAGCCACACAATATATATTTTTATATATATATTTTTCATATAAAATTGTTTTTGAAACTATTTGTGGTGCGCACTGTGGAGGTGCCTTGAGGTGTAAGACCGCATGGTTGAGGATCTTTTCTCTTTGTGACAACTCATCACCTTTTTCACAACGTGATATATGAAACACTTTATCACTACCTTAAGGACTTTTTTCTTTTAATATTTTTCTCTTATCTGTATTATTTATGTCAATTATGAGAGATTAAGCACTACATTTTGTATAGTTTTTTTACTTTTATTGTTACCAGCAATTTTATGTCAGCTGTTTAATTCTCTCTGAGTATAAGACATTTAAAGGCAAATTTGTCTTTATTAAAATTTAATATTAAATTTTGTGTCAAAATAAACAGTATATAGCAAGTAAATAATGAGAATAGAGACAAGAAAAAGGGCATACAAAAAAAAAGAAAAAAAACAGTACAGATATGACTATGATCCATGAGGATGAAGGAAAATGAGTCCAAATAACATCAGGATGTGGGGCTCAATAACATAAATAAATAAATCACGGAGATAGGCAAAAACACAGGTACGGGGGAGGCATCCCCAGACAAGATGTATGCAGCAAAATGAGAACGCCGTACAACCAAGAATATATACCCAAACAGAGAAGGAAAAAAAAAAAGGAAGGAGAAGGGAGAAAGAGAAGAGAGAAAAAAAGGGGGGGGGGGGAGGGACATCAGTAGTAAAGCTAGAGAAGGAAAAGAAGAGAGAGGGTCGGGAGAAATACACGGCAATAAGCAAGGACAAGGTGGACCCCACTGACCGAACCTCAATACAGTCTGCAGGGCCACACCAGTGAACATATTAGGATGGAAAAGAAATTGGGGGGGACAGGGCTCAACTCCGTTAAGGCATGACAGGGGAACATAAATCTTGGAGAAACGAGGAGGAGGAGAAATGGAGCCAGACCGATCATAACAGCTTATGTTTGTCATAGGTATCATTGGCGAATGCCAGCATTTCCTGCATACGCATGGTATCGGTAAGTACAGAGACCCGCAGCGGAATAGGAAGGGGAGTGGCCGTTTTCCAAACGAGAGGTATCAATTGGTGGGCCGAAGATAGAAAGAAGCGCAGCAAATTTTTCCTCTGCGCAGCCAGCGAACCCGGTAATATAGAAAGGAGGGCAATTTCTGGCGAAGGGGCCAAGGACTCACCATAGATCTTATCATAGACAGCAAAGACCTGTCGCCAGAAAGGTTGTATTAGGTCACAATCCCACCAAATATGGAGCTGTGTACCAACAGCTTTAGTACAGCGCCAGCAGAGATTAGGTGTGGAAGGAAATATTTTTGTGTAAGGTGAGGGGGTCCCTGTACCATCGAGAAAGGAGCTTTCTTTTCGTGTGAATAACAAGAAATAGACGATTTATGAGTGAAGAGGAATGACATCGACCAGTCTTCCTCCGATCTATCTCTACCTAGGTCTTGAGCCCACACCTTGGTGTAGGGAGGGAGTTCAGAATGAAGAGCATTGTGTAACACTTTATATAGGGAGGCTAGGGCATGTCTTTTCAGAGAGGGAGCACAGCCACTCAAACTCAGTGAGTGGACGATGCGTGTAGGAGGAAGCGTATAGGTGTTTGCAAAATGAGGATATATGTAAAGTGGTCAACCAATCCCTGGGCCCACCCTGAAGGAGCGGAAGACCCAACTGAGGGCAAATAAAGTCTCGAGCCGTGGGCCAGTATAAGACATTTAGCGCAGAATTATTTTTGTTATATTTTTCATAGGGGATCTAGAATTTAGGAGCAAGTTTAATCTCCAGACATTCACGCCATTTCCTACTAATCTTCCTCCAAAGGTCCTGTTGCTTATCTAACCCTTTATCTAATTAGGGAATCATGCTACCAGTGGGGAAAAGAAGAAAAAAAAGGGAGAGGCAGGCTGCAAAAAAAAAAAAAAAAGAGTAAGGAAGGAGAGAGGAAAAAAAAAGGGAGGGGCGGGCCACAAAAAAAAGAGAAAAGAAGGAAAGAGGAAAAAAAAGGGAGGGGCAGGCCACAAAAAAAAAAGAGAAAAGGAAGGAGAGAGGAAAAAAAAAGGGAGGGGCGGGCCACAAAAAAAAGAGAAAAGAAGGAAAGGGGAAAAAAAAAAGGGAGGGGCAGGCCACAAAAAAAGGGAAGGGGGAATACAGGTGTAGCTAGTCCCCCTCCAGTTCATGTTCTCCTTTTAGAAACCCTCTGCCATTTTTCTCTTCAAAGCCCTGCCCCCTCTTTAAACCCCTTTGTCCAACCCTCAATATCCATTTTCTGGAAATCTAGTTTTTCACATAAGCCACTTAGTTCTTCTGGGGATCTCAGACTTGCAGATTTCTCATCTTTCCACCCGATCAGACAAGCTGGAAAATCCCAGTTATATTGAACTTTCTTCTCCCTCATTTCTTCCAACAATGGTTTCAGGGATCTTCTGCTGGCTAATGTCTCAAATGAAATGTCGGCAAACATTTTTAATTTTATTTCTACATATTTTACTTCAGTGATCTCACGCAGTTTTTTCCATATTATTTCTCTATCTTCATAATAGTGGAAACGAATAATCACATCTCTGGATTTAAAGACGGAGATACACGGTTAAGGGATATAGTAGGAGGACATGCTCCCATTTGAAAAAATGTTGAGTTTTAATATAGCTCCAAAACAAGTCACTTCTAGGTTGCACAAAATTCTTATTTAATTTCCGTTATTCTTGGAGAAATGGGAAAGGGAGCTGGGAACAAAAATGAGTGATCAACAGAAAAATAAAATATTTATATTAACACATGGGATGATGAATATGAACACAGTTGAAATTAACTATAAATGTTTAACAAGGTGGGGTGTTAGCATTATGTGTAGCACATAAGCAACGAGCAAAATGTTTCACTGTTGTGTTGGAGGGGATGTGTATCTAAAGGAACAATGGCACATATATGGTGGGATTGCCCAAAAATACAAGGGTTTTGGCAAAATATAATCCAATTTATACAAGAGATAATGGGTACCAGGATCCGTGGGCGTGTTTATTTTATAGGTCAGAGGTATCAGTGAAACAGTATACGAATAGTGTATTATATCATCTAATTAGTGCGGCTAAGGGACTTATCCCCAAATTCTGGCAGGTACAGGAGCCTCCAACAATAAGAGACTGGATAGATAGGGTCGAATATATAAATAAGATGCAAGAGTTACTCCATATAGATGAAGATAAAATGGAAACATTTAGAAAAGAATGGGGTAGATGGTATGACTTCAAGACATCAAAAAAAATATGGAAGTAGTAGGAACCTTGGTTTGAGATGGAACTGAATTGAACATTTGGAGGGCTGTAGCAGAAACAGGATCAGGGAAAAGAAAGGATGTAGAGAAGGAGAGAATGGAATGTGAAGGAAGAGATGATCGAAGAAAAGGAATATGGACATGGTTAGAAACGATGGAAATAGAAGGGAAGAGCTACATGGACTAGGGTAGGGTGAGGGGTAGTGGATGGGAGGGAAGGGAGAGAGATGGGGATGGACAATTTAGATGAAATTTTGTATTTTTATTTTTTGAACATGATATACTGTTGAGTTTTGCAACAAAAAAATTAATGAAAGATAAAATTAAAAAAAAGGACCCTGGGAGGTGTAGTTTCACTATGTACAGGCGGCAACGCATTACACAAAGAAACTACAGTTCCAAGGGAGCTATGTGGCCTGGGAGGAGAAGTGGAGAGGAGCTCAATGAACTATCCGGGGCACTTGGCGCCAGACGGAGGCAGGAAGTAGATGCCCAGGCTAGAGTGCTCAGCCCTCAAGGCACTCGCCTTCCAGTGCAGCCTAAGCAGCAGCACCCCAGTGTTCGCGTGCGAGGTTCCCAGTCTTATTCTGCATCTCCATCAGTACAGAGCAAGTTCGCCAGAGCTCAAAGCATCAATCTCTGCCACTGGCATCCACAGCTGAAGCACAGAATTGGTGAGAGGGTTTTCAACCCATTACATACACTGTACAGCAGAAATTGAGACTTTAGCCCAACACAGCCTTATCCTTCTAATCCCTAGGCATTGCCCTTCCCACTTAGTCTACTACTAAGTCTAGGACTGCCCAGTTAACTTGTAACTGAACTGTTTAATGTTCTTCTGCAAATTAATTCCACCAAACACCAGCTCAATAGTTTGTCTTCTTGAACTGAGAGCAGATGGAAGTCACCAAGCATCACCACTTGTGCACCACTGTAAGGACCCCAACAAAGCTGGCAGAAATAACAATTTTGAGATTACCCCATTTTGTCTCACAGTACTTTGCGTAGATCTTACCATCCACTTATTTTCTCTTTTCCCTGAGAATTGCTTTATTTATTCTTTATTAAAAGTCCTGCAAGCAGAGTTGGACCTAGCAGGGTCACTGCAGGGTCTAATGGCAGTGTAGCCTCCAGGGGTTTATACTGTCCTTCAACAAGCTGCTCTTATTGTACTTTGGTGACTGGTATAATTTAGGATGTATGGTGAAAACTGTGCCCAGTTACCATTGCTGTTGCGTCCAATTTTGGTATAGAAGTACTCTGTATAGAAATAGGTGTTACGGCATTTTGGTCAAAGTTCTGTTACCTTGCGTTATTTGACAAATCTATTTCTAATACACACAGTGTTAATTGAATCTGTTGTTCATTCCATTGAGTAGGGGTGTGTCAGAGGGTTTATCAAACTAGTGGCTCCTACGGGGGTGTGCTACATATATAATTTTTTTTTTCTAGTTTTACATTAGCCTGGAGTTCTTCTAACAACTTTCAATAGCTGCCTACTGCATCTATTAATCATCAGTTACTTGCTTGGACATGCAAAACATTTTTCTGAGCGTTCTGGCAAATGTCTGTATGTACACTGTAAATTGTTTCTTAACAGAAGGAGATTTTTGTTTGTCATTAGTGATATATATATATATATATGTACCATAGTGGGACCACGTAGAGATTTAACTACTTTAGCTTGGGGCAGGCAATGTGACGCCACTGTAATCCTTTTGCATGGAGTGCTATGGAGTTCCTGGTTATCTCAGGGCAGAACAGCAACAGCAAGACCTCACCCTCTTGGAAACTCCGTCTACAAAGCCCACAATCTCAAAGATTTTCCGCCAAAGCAACATAAACATCAGAGGTAGCTGTTACTTCACAGGAACATCTGAAGGCACATATATTTCAACAAATGTTGTGAATATCCAATACTCCTGCCCACACTTGCACACATAGTCAAAGCATGTCCTCTACTGCTGGGCTATAGTCCAATTCTTTCCTTCTTTTAAGGGAGCAGTCCCTGATCCTCATCCCCCTCAGTGTTCATCCAACACTCGGAGAGCTCACATGCCACTATCTTCTAGCCCAAGATGGGAAGACTTCCTTCAACACATCTGCTGTCCACCAGCTGCCCAGGGTTCCAACCAACCTAAAACAGGTTACCAATCTAAAGGGCTTTTATCCCTCAATCCTTCGATCCCTGGAGGACCACTTTTGAATAACCAGTGATAGTGGAGACTGCCAAGGAATCATTTACTCTGCCAGCCTACGCCTTAATAGTTTTAATTGTGCTTCAACCAGATCTGTCTGGGTAGGCACACACACACACTGAAGAACATCTGGGAATCCTGCAGAGCTGCTTGGGTTTTTCTTTTCCTGATTTCAGAAGAGATGATTGGGTACTTTTCCACCTGCTTCTGAAGATTTTGCTAGGAAATTTTTAACTTTGTATCCTGTCTGTCAGAAAATTGCTTTTTCTTGGAAACTGGTTTCTGATACCTGGACCTTGTATTTGTATGGAAAAGGACCGTCTGTCTCTCAGTCACCTTTTTATTGCATAAAACTTGCTCCCAAAAAAGATTTTTCTCAATAAATCAGATCTGGGGTTGGCTGACCATGACCAGCTAAATAGCTTTATGAGCCATCAGAGAGGAAAGTTTTGCTTTCAGAGAATTGCTTTCTCTTTGAAGCTGTCTTCTGGTGCCAGGACCTCCTGTATGTAGGAACAGGGGCAGACTGACCATTTGGAAACTCGGGCACTGCCCGAGGGCCCGGGGTCAGTAGGGGGCCTATGAGATGCCCCTGGTACCTTTTTCATAGGCTTTTTTGAGTTTGGGCAAGGACACAGGGGCCCCATGATCCCCTATTGCCCAGGGGCCCCATGAGTTGTCAGTCCGCCCCTGTGTAGGAATAAGGACATATTGTCCCCAAGTCCCCTTTCATATTCAGATTACGACCACCCTATAGCAGGTTTACTGCTACAGGGAGACCGCTCTGTGCAAAATCACGTGCATATGCAGCGGGTAAAATAAGTATTGAACATGTCACCGTTGTTCTAGGTAATTATATTTTATAAAGGTGCTATTGACATGAAATTTTCACCACATGTTGGTAACAACCGATGCAAGCCATACATACAAACAAAACAAGTTCAGAAATTAACCACTTACCCTCCTAAGGATTTACCCCCCTTCATGACCAGGCCATTTTTTGCGTTATGGCACTGCGTTACTTTGACAATTGCGCAGCCATGCAACTCTGCACCCAAATGAAATGTACGTCCTTTTTTTCCCCACGAATTGAGCTTTCTTTCGGTGGTATTTGATCGCCTGTGTGGTTTTTATTTTTTGCGCTATAAAAAAAAAAAGACCGACAATTTTGAGAAAAAAACAATATTTGGACTTTTTGCTATTAAACATGTCCAGTAAGAAAATAAAAAAAAATCAAATTCTATCTAAAATTTATGCCAAAATGTATTCTGCGACACGTCTTTGTTAAAAAAAAAAATCCCAATACGTGTAAATTAATTGGTTTACGTGAAAGTTATAGCGTTTACAAATGGCGGTATAGATACTGGGATTTTTTTTTTCTACTAGTAATGGCGGCAATCTAATTGTGCTAATGGCACTGGGCAGGAAGGGGTTAATGAGAGGCGATCAAAGGGTTATGTGTAGGGAGTGTTTTTCTAGGGGGTGGGCGGGTGTGTGCTTCACTTTAAGCACACTGCTCTGGATGGCTGTGCTGTGACAAGGAGTAAACAAAACAGTCTTCCATCCCATCGGAGATGCTCTGTAATCACCGGGCGCTGTCAGAAATTAGAAAACAATCCTGCCCCTTGTCAGTGCAAATTAATATCAGCTGGTTCAGTATCTCATTACCAAGGTGTCACACAAGAAACATGATGCCTAAAAGCAAAGCTATCTCTCAAGACCTTCACAACCTTATTGTTGCAAAACATACTTATGGCATTAGTTACAGAAGGATTTCTAAATGTCTGAATGTTACGATGAGCACTGCTGGGGCCATAATCCAAAAGTGGAAAGAACATCCTTTCACCATAAATCAGCCATGACCAGGTGCTACTCGCAAGATTTCTCACAGAGGAGTGAAAAGTATTATTAGAAGAGCTGTCCAAGAGACAAGGACCACTTGTGGAGCGCTTCAGAAAGACCTGGATTTAGCAGGTACAATTGTTTCAAAGAAAACAATTCACTCAACCGCTATGGCCTGTATGCACGCTCACCACGCAAGACTCTATTGCTGAAGAAAAAGCATGTTGAAGTTTGTTTAAAGTTTGCTGCACAACATTTAGACAAGCCTGTTAAATACTGGGAGTATACAGTCTGTTTCAATGAGACCAAAATTGAACTCTTTGGATGCAATAATACACACCATGTTTGGAGGTCAAATCGCAATGCACATCACCCCAAAAACACCATACCAACAGTGAAATTTGGAGATGAGAACATCGTGGTGTGGGGCTGTTTTTCAGCATATGGTACTGGCAAACTCTGTATCGTTGAAGGAAGAATGAATGGAAAAATGTACCAAGACATTCGTAATAAAAATCTGCTGCCATCTACCAGGATGATGAAGATGAGAGGATGATGGACATTTCAGCAAGACAATGATCCCAAACACAAAGCCAAGAAAACTCTCAGTTGGTTTCAAAGAAAATAAAGCTGCTAGCATGGCCAGCCAATCACCTGACTTATATCCAATAGAAAATTTATGGAAAGAACTAAAGATCAGAGTTCATAGAAGAGGCCCCCGGAACCTTCAAGATTTGAAGACTGTGTGGAAGAATGAGCCAAAATCACACCTGAGCAATGCATGCCACTAGTTTCCCCATACAGGAGGCGTCTTGAAGCTGGCATTACCAACAAAGGATTTTGTACTAAGCATTAACTAAATTTCCGTTAGTGTGCTCAATACTTTTCCCTGTGTCATTCCATTTTATTACCCATAACTTAATTTCTGAACATATTTGTTTTGGTTTCTTTGTCTGTATGGATTGCATGGGTTGTTACCGACGTGTGGTGAAAAGTTAATGTCAACAGCACCTTTAGAAATAGCAGCACAGTGGCTAAATGGTTAGCACTTCCGCCTGGCAGTACTAGGGTCGTTGGTTCGAATCCCAGCCACGTCACCACCTGCCTAGAGTTTGCATGTTCTGTCTGTGACTGCGTGGGTTTCCTCCGGGTACTCTGGTTTCCTCCCACACTCCAAAAGACATGCTGGTAGGTAAATTGGCCCTAGTATGTGTATGCATGAATGTGAGTTAGGGACCTTAGATTATACACCCCTTGAGGGTTAGGGACTGTTGTGAATGTACAATATGTATGTGTAAAGTGCAGTGTAAATTGACGGCACTATATAAGTACCTGAAATAAATATTTACTGAGAAAAATTGTGACGTGTTCAATACTTATTTTACCCGCTGTATATGTGGTTCTGCACTTCCTGGTTGAGGGGGTGCACGCACTCCGGGCGAACCCCTTCTGTTACGGTTAGTCACAGTAGAAGCTGATCAGTGTGTGCCTGCCAATGGATAACCACCGGCACACTCGGATCGGCGAGGAAAGAGATAGAACACAGCTCTGCCTATGTAAACAAGGCAGAGATGTGTCCTGTCAGCAGCGATGTGCTGGATTTTGTTTCCCTGCAAAGCAGGGAATAAAATCTATCACATCCCCAGTAAAAACACATTCAAAGTAAACACAAAATCACTGGTTGGGCACACAGTTAATCATTTGATCGCCCTAATGTTTATCCCCTTCCCAGCCAGTGTCATTAGTACAGTGACAGTGTATATTTTTAGCACTGATCACTGATTAGTATCACTAGGCTTTCCAAGCCTTTGTACTTTCTTTATGTGTTCAATGTTTTTTCCCTGTTATTCCATTTTATTACACATAACTTGATTTATGAACTTATTTGTTTTGGTTTCTGTATGGATTGCATGGGTTGTTACTGATATGTGGTGAAAATTGCATGTCAATAGCACCTTTTAGAAATAGATTTACCTATAAAAAAAATGGTGATGTGTTCAATACTTATTTTAATATAAATATATTTGGGGACCAAACAAGGAAGAAGGAGCAACAGGCAACAACAGCATAGAACGCCCCTCCAGCAGATAAGGCACAGGCTTCATCAACTGCCATCTATTTTTGCTTTAAATAGACTGCCGTTGCTGGTCGGCTGGCATTGTAGTGTCCAGATTGCACCATCGAGCTCTTGCAGTGTGCGCAGTGCAGGCAGTCCCCATGCGCATGTGCCCAGTAAACTATCTGTATACTTCCCACCATCAAAAAAAGGGCACTGAATACCAGTAAAGCTCCCGAAGACCTGAAGAATTGGAGGCCTCGTGTAGAACTCATTTAGAGGTCGTTATGGCAGGCATCAGTCAGGAGATGCTATTATATTAATAAAGTGTAGTTGGGGTTTTGAGGTCATCATTGTTGCTAATGGCATTAGGAAGAATGAGCCAAAATCTATAGACATTCAATCTTGTGGGGAGGAGGGGGCAACGCCACAACCCACCTAATGCTGCTATGATGGTCAAGAAAACAGTTAATACACCCTATGGGATCTGTTTTACTTGTAAACACTTTGAATAGCAATGTGCGTAGCAGAGTGTGAGGAGGTGTGGTACCCTATTATTGTTCATGTAGGGCAGGCATCAAAAAATGGCGAACCGTGGTCCAGATCCAAACAGACTGACAATTCTCTTCAGTCCACCAGTCTCCAGAGCAGGTTCCCCCGCTCCTCTGCTGTGATTGGTTGTTTGGTAGTTAGGATGCCAGCAGTCTCAATGTTGTCTCATATGTGCCCTACCCCAAGGTCACTCTGATGGGGATACCCGATGTAAAAGGGGCATTTTGACAGGAACACCTGATCTAAGATGGCACTGCAATGAGGATACTGATGTAACAGGGCAGTGTGATGGGGACGCCTGATGTAAGGGGGCAGTGTGATGGGGACGCCTGATGTAACAGGGCAGTGTGATGGGGACGCCTGATGTAAGGGGGCAGTGTAATGGGGACGCCTGATGTAAGGGGGCAGTGTGATGGGGACGCCTGATGTAAGGGGGCAGTGTGATGAGGACGCCTGATGTAACAGGGCAGTGTGATGGGGACGCCTGATGTAACAGGGCAGTGTGATGGGGACGCCTGATGTAAGGGGGCAGTGTGATGGGGACGCCTGATGTAACAGGGCAGTGTGATGGGGACGCCTGATGTAAGGGGGCAGTGTGATGGGGACGCCTGATGTAACAGGGCAGTGTGATGGGGACGCCTGATGTAAGGGGGCAGTGTGATGGGGACGCCTGATGTAAGGGGGCAGTGTGATGGGGACGCCTGATGTAACAGGGCAGTGTGATGGGGACGCCTGATGTAACAGGGCAGTGTGATGGGGACGCCTAATGTAAGGGGGCAGTGTGATGAGGACGCCTGATGTAAGGGGGCAGTGTGATGGGGACGCCTGATGTAAGGGGGCAGTGTGATGGGGACGCCTGATTTAAGGTGTCACTCTGATGGGGACAACTGATGTATGGAGACACTGGGTAAGGGACATCTGATTTAAGAGCTCACTGTGATGGGGCACCTGATTTAGAAAGTTTTTATAAAATTTATAAAAAATTATTTATACCATAGAGACGGTTACAATGCGGGTACAATGTTGTCCTATAGTTGTTATCTAATAGACCATAAATGACAAACATAGGTCTCAGGTTTAAAGATTGTTGTCTTTATACTTTTTCTTCATATTGGCAAGTATCCTTTCATTGACCTACTATATAATATTGGGGTGCAAACTTTTGAAAACTCTTCAGGTTAGGTTTAATGAAAATTAATTTTGGCACCTTCAGTATATTCAGATAGGCAGTGGAAGGAATCGCCTCCTTATTTTTCTTTCGTAACCCAAAAAAATACCTTTTGTGAAGGGACTCAGGAAGTAATAAGGTTCGGGGATATTTATGTCAAAGATCAGCTTCTGTAGAATATTGATCTCCTTTGCAATAAGCTCCTTCCTTTTATATGCATCATGACCGATACATAGGAAGCCCTCCAAGCAGGGTGGGCAACAGGCCTATGGATAACAAAAATAGACGTCAAATGAGAACTGAAGTATTACAAATCAAATGATGACTAGTGCATGAGCTTAATCCCCCGAAATTATTAAAATGGCACAAGGGCAAGACTTCTATGAGTCCAGGTCATCGAGGTTTGTTATAAGCCGAGCAGATGAACATCTTTGTAAGAGGTCATCTAGCCTTATGCCCAAAATGAGTAGATATGAGGCCATGGACTCTGCTCTATCAATGGTCAAACAAACTGTGTTGTTGGGATTTGGTGAAAAAGCCTTGGGAGCGCTATCACAATGTGAGGGGTCCTCTAAAGTAGAAGCCCCAAAACCACCGGGATGTGGCCTGCTGCTGGGCGGCATCCTCTCTGACCTTCAGCTAACTGTAGATTCCACAACTTACTATAGTACCTCCCAGCTTCCACAGTGCCCCCACCCCGATTGCCACCTTAGTGCCTCCAGGCCCCTTGATAGCCCACAGCTCCCACAGTGCCTCAAACCAGCTACAGATCCACTAACCCAGCATAGTGCGTTACAGCTACAATAGTGCCCCCAACTTTCCACAATTGCCTGGAGCACCTACGTACCCATAGCACAACTCACCCCAACCTCCCACAATACTCCCCTGCTGCAAAGCCTACACCCCTCCTAAAGTTCTCCCAAAATCCAACAGTGTCCCACTAGACCCCCCTGCAAAGCCCACAGTCTCCAGAGAGACTCCAGCCCCCTCCAGGGCCACCAAAGCTGCTGCACAGTCCCCAGTCCCATTCAGAATCCTCAAACCCCCACAGCCCCATTCAGAGCTTTCCTGCATCTCTTACCATGTTTTCCTTTTTCATACTTTTATTGTGAGGATCAACTTTTTTTTTTAATTGTTGGGAGAGGTTTGGAGGACCTTACCAGGCCCTAGTCTCCATAAAGGTTTGGAACCCTTGCTCTAAAGAACAAGGGCCACCTGGATTGAGAAGATCAAGAAAAGAGCACCAATCGTTCACCTCATAAGTCCATCATTCTTTATTACCAATAATAATTTGATAACTGAAGACAAGTGGTAACCAGCATGTTTCGGGGGCTAAAAGATTCCTCTTCTCCAGGGCTTAAATAATATGGCAGAATTCTCTATTGGACTGTTAAAGAATCATGAAGGGTGATCTCAGACAGGAGGAAAACACAGAAACTCTCTCAAGGAACGTGCAATAATGAATGGGCTGGTCAAAAGATTTTATGCACGTCCATTGAGATGGCTCCCATGTGTTCTTCTATGTTAAAGTGTAAATCAGTTAGAACCTCCATTTTCATTGCCATCTATGTGCCCGCAGGGGAGAATTCAGCTTATTTCCTTTCCAGGGAAGAGGTTGTCACACAGACAGGAATTGATAGCGAATCTCAAATGAAAGGAGACGACAGCAAAGAACAGGGGAAGGTTGGAACCCATTCGAAGTTCTCAGTCACAATGATATCCATTCTCAACACGGTGTCACAGGAACTGGTACCAAGTGTCAGTCTTCCCAACTAGGTCACAAACCGCAAATATTGGCCTCTCAGAAGAACTCAACCTTCTCTATAGCCCCCCAAAAACTAACCTCCAGCCCCCAAAAACTAACTTCCATCCAAGAGCAGGGTCTTACAGAAACTACCACTTAGGCCATTGCAAGGAACGTAACACAAGGCTGCAGCGGCTGAAGGTTTCAGGAGACCCCGTGCCAGGACAGTGGAAAGTATTTTTGGGGAAGGAGAGGCTTTTCTGGACTCTGCATCTGGGGGCCCAATTGGTTGGTTGGAGGATATGACCTCCTTGATGTGCTCATTCCTGAGGACAAAGTCTACTCCAACAATGTCACTAGAACCAGATATTGGCCGTCAAGTATGTTGACATGGACCAGTGGCAGTCTTTTCCAGGGCCAACTACACTGGTATGCTATATATTTCCAGACATTAACACCCCAAAGTGGTTATAACCCCCCCCAAAAAAAAAACACTGAAAACCTCCAATTCAATGTTCAGACCTCTCCTTCCCTGATTCACTGGAACACACTGGGGGGGAGGTGGCTAAACTGCAGAGAATAACTAAGACACATAGCGGGCTGCCAGTACTGACCCCGCCCATGCAGAGCCCAGGTGAAGGAAAGCAAGGGAGAATGTCAGCAGCACACCGAGGATCACCAATACGGGTTCAAAAGTTTTCATGAACAATCATATAGTTACAGAAAGGCAATGTTTCGGAGTCTCGCAGGACCCCTTCATCAGGCATGGTATGATCACAAGGCAATGTTTCGGAGTCTCGCAGGACCCCTTCATCGGGCATGTGACAAATTGTGACAGAAACTGGAGAACTATTTAAGGAAACCATCCACCAATCAGAGTGAAGTCAAAAGAGCCTGGCCCCACCCCATGATGTCATGTTCCCTCCAAAGCAACTGGAACGCATGTGGTGTGAACTGGCCTTCAATCTGGTTCCTTTCAGTTCTTCTTTTGCTGGAGCTGGTGACATTCTCCCTCGCTGATTCTGTTCGGTTCCAGCTGACGGTCGCTGCAGCACCCACTGATACACACCGCCATTTTTAACGCAGGAATGTGTGCGTTTGGACTGTACACTTGCCGGTGAAGGAAAGGGGTCATGTGGTGGCCATCTTAGCAGAGGTAGGGCTTGTCTTCCTCATATCGGAGCCATCAGCAACGAGGACAAGAAGCAGAAAAGTACTGCCAAATCTACATCAGAGTCACCCCCATTACATCGGAGACCCCTCCTTTACATCGGAGACCCCATAAGAGTCCCTCCCCACTTACATCGGTGACCCCATCAGAGTCCACCCTTACATCGGTGACCCCATCAGAGTCCACCCTTACATCGGTGACCGTATCAGAATTCTGAATACCTCAGGGACCTCATTAGAACCCCTCCTTTCATCAGTGTCCCAATCAGAGTCCTCTTTCTATCAGTGATGCCATCAGAATCTCTCCTTACATCAGTAACCCCATCAGAGTCCACCTTTACATCAGTGATTCCATCAGTGTCCCTCCCTTCATCAGTGACTCCAATAGAATCCTTCCTTACATCAATGGTCCCATCAGAGTCTTCTTTACATAAGTGACCCCATAAGAGGCCCCCTGTACATCAATGTCCCCATCAGAGTCCCCCCCTTTACATCAGTATCCCCATAAGAATTCCCCTCCTTAAATAAGTGACCCCATCAAAGTTTCCCCCCTTACATCAGTGACCCCATGAGAGTCCTCTTTACATCACTGACTCCATCAGAGTCCCCCCCTTACAGATAATGTCACCCCCCTCCCCCTTAGATCAATGTCCCCATCAGAATTCCCCCCTACATTAGTTACCCCAATCAGATTCCTCCATAAATCAACGACCCCATTAGTGACCGTATTCAGATTCCAACTTTAAATCAGAGACCCCATCAGAATCCCTCCTTACATCAGTGACCCCGTCAGAGTCTCCCTTACACATCAGAGACCCCATCAGAGTCCCTCTTGCACATCAGAGACCCCATCAGAGTCCCCCTTACACATCAGAGACCCATCAAAGTCCCCCTTACACATCATAGATCCCATCAGAGTCCCTCTTACACATCAGAGACCCCATCAGAGTCCCCCTTACACATCAGAGACCCATCAAAGTCCCCCTTACACATCATAGATCCCATCAGAGTCCCTCTTACACATCAGAGACCCCATCAGAGTCCCCCTTACACATGATAGACCCCATCAGAGTCCCCCTTACAAATCAGAGACCCCTTCAGAGTCCCCCTTACACATCAGAGACCCCATCAGAGTTCCCCTTACAAATCAGAGACCCCTTCAGAGTCCCCCTTACACATCAGAGACCCCATCAGAGTCCCCCTTACACATCAGAGACCCCATCAGAGTCCCCCTTACACATCAGAGACCCCATCAGAGTCCCCCTTACACATCAGAGACCCCATCAGAGTCCCATTTTACATCAATGATCTCATTAGAGTCCCACTTAAATCAGGGACCCATCTGAATCCCCCTTACATCAGTGACTTCATCAGACTCCCTCCCTTACATTAGTGACCACGTCAGTCCCCTCTTAAATGAGTGACCCCATCAGAGTCCCCCCCTTAATTCAGTGACCTCATCAGAGTCCCCCCTTAAATTAGTGACCACATCAGGGTCCCCCCTTAAATCAGTGACCACATCAGGGTCCCCCCTTAAATCAGTGACCCCATCAGAGACCCTCTTCTACTTTAGTGAGCTCATCGGAAACCCCCTTAAATCGGTGACCCCATCAGAGTCCCAATTTACATCAGTGATGCGCTAAATAAACCACATCAGAGTCCCCCCTTAAATCAGTAGTGACTCCATCAGAGACCCCCTTATACATCAGTGACCCCATCATCAGTGACCAAATCAGAACCCCACCCCCCCCCTAAATCAGGGCCCCCATCAGATTAACCCTTACATCAGTGTTCACATCAGACTCCCCCTAAAATAAGTGACCCCCATCAGGGTAATCCTTACATCAGTGACACCATGAGATTTCTCCCTCCCCCTTACATCAGTGACCCCATCAGAGCTCCCCCCCTTAAATCACTGACCCCATCAGAGTCCACCCCATTAAAGAAGTGACCCCATCAGGGTGCACCCCCCCCCCCCCTTACATCAGTGACTCCATCAGAGTCCCCCCCACGTAAAATCAGTGACCTAATCAGAGTCCCCCCCCTTAAATCAGTGACCTCATCAGAGTCCCCCCTTAAATCAGTGACCCCATCAGATTCCCCCCTTAAATCAGTGACCCCATCAGAGTCCCCCCCTTAAATCAGTGACCCCATCAGAGTTCCCCCCCTTAAATCAGTGACCCCATCAGAGTCCCCCTGCTTAAATTGTTGACCCCATCAGAGTCCCCCCCCCTTAATTCAGTGACCCCATCAGAGTTCCCCTTACATTAGTGACCCTACTAGAGTGTTCCCCCCTTAAATCAGGGTCCCCATCATTCCCCCCCCCCTTAAATCAGGGTCCCCATCATTCTCCCCCCTTAAATAAGTGATCCCCTTAAATCGGTGACCCCATCAGAGTGCCCCCCTAAAATCAGGGTCCCTATCAGAGTCCCCCCCTAAAATGGGTGACCCCATAAAAGTCTTCCCCTTCAATCGGTGATACCATCAGAGTCCCCCCTCCTTAAATCGATGACCCCATCAGAGTCCCCCCTCCTTAAATCGATGACCCCATCAGAGTCCCCCCCTTAATTCAGTGACCCCATCAGAGTCTTCCTTACATTAGTGACACCACTAAAGTCACTCCCTTAAATCAGGGTCCCCATAATTCTCCCCTCCTTAAATTGGTGAACCCATCAGAGCCCCCCCCTTAAGTCCTTAAATCAGTGACCCTATCAGAGCCATCCCTTAAATCTGTGACCCCATCAGAGTCCCCCCTTAAATTGGTGACCCCTGGAGTCCCCCCCTTAAACCGGTGACCCCATCAGAGTCCTCCTTACTTCAGTGATCCCATCAGAGTCCCCCTAAAATAAGTGACCCCAATCAGAGTCCCCACCCCCTCCTAAATTGGTGACCCCATCAGAATACTCCTTACATCAGTAACCCCACTAGAGTTCCCCCCCAAATTAGGGTCCCCATCATATTCCCCCTAAATTAAGTGATCCCATCAGTCATCCTTACAACAGTGACCCCATCAGAGTTCCCCCCATCTTACATCAGTGACCCCATCAGAGTCCACCCCCTTAAATTGGTGACCCCATCAGAGTCCCCCCCTTACATTGGTGACCCATAAGAGTCCCCCCTTAAATCGGTGATCCCATCAGAGTCCCCCCTAAAATCGGGGTCCCCATCAGAGTCCCCACCAAAATCAGCGTCCCCATCAGAGTCCCCCCTAACATGGGTGTCCCCAAAAAAGTCCCCCACTTAAATCGGTGACCCCATCAGAGTCCCCCCTCCTTAAATCAATGGCCTCATCAGAGTCCCCCTCCTTAAATTGGTGACCCCCATCAGAGTTCCCCTTTAAATCAGTGACCTCCATTAGAGTCCTCCTTACATTAGTGACCCCACTAGAGTCCCTCCCTTAAATCAGGGTTCCCATCACTCTCCCCCCCTTAAATCAGGGTCCCCATCATTCTCCCCCCCTTAAATCTGTGACCCCATCAGAGTCCCCCCCTTAAAACAGTGACCCCCATCAGAGTCATCCTTACTTCAGTGATCCCAGCAGAGTCCCCCTACAATAAGTGACCACAATCAGAGTCCCCACTCCCCCCTAAATCATTGACCCCATCAGAATACTCCTTACATCAGTAACTCCACTAGAGTTCCCCCCCAAATCTGGGTCCCCATCAGATTCCCTCTTACATCAGTGACCCCATCAGAGTCCCCCTTTAAATCGGTGACCCCGAGTCCCCCCCCCCTTAAATCGGGGACCCCATCAGATTCCCCACCTTAAATCAGTGAACCCATAAGAGTACTCCTTACATTAGTGAACCTACTAGAGTCCCCCCCCCTTAAATCAGGGTCCCCATCATTCTCCCCCCCATAAATCAGGTCCTCATCATTCTCCCCCCCTTAAATCGTTGACCCCATAAGTCCCCCCGCCTAAAATTGGTGACCCCATCAGAGTCCCCCTCCCTTAAATTGGTGACCCCATCAGAGTCCCCCCCCTTAAATTGGTGACCCCATCAGAGTCCCCCCTTAATTCAGTGACCCCATCAGAGTCCTCCTTACATTAGTGACCCCACTAGAGTCCCCCCCTTAAATCAGGGTCCCCATCATTCTCCCCCCTTTAAATCAGAGTCCCCAGCATTCTCCCCCCTTAAATAAAGGTCCCCATCTTTCTCTCCCCCCTTAAATCGGTGACCGCATCAACGTCCCCCCCTTAAATCGGTGACCCCATCAGAGTCCCCCCTTAGATTGGTGACCCCATCAGAGTCCCCCTTTAAATCGGTCACCCCATCAGAGTCCCCCCCCTACATTGATGACGCCATCAGAGTTCTCCCCTTAAATCGGAGACCCCATTAGAGTCCTCCTCCTTAAATCGGTGACCCCATCAGAGTCCCCCCTTAAATCGGAGTCCCCGAGTCCCCCCCTTAAATTGGTGAACCCATCAGAGTCTCCCCCTTAATTAAGTTACCCCATCAGTCCTCCTTAGATTAGTGACCCTACTGGAGTCACCCCCCCCCCCCTTAAATCAGGGAACCCATAATTCTCCCCCCTTAAATCCTTGACCTCATAAGAGTCCCCCCTTAAATCGGTGACCCCAAGTCCCCCCCTTAAATTGGTGACCCCATCAGAGTCCCTGTCCTTTATTCAGTGACCCCCATCAGAGTTCTCCTTACATTAGTGACCCCCACTAGAGTCCCCCCCTTAAATCAGAGTCCCCATCATCCTTCCCCCTTAAATCAGGGATCCCATCAATCTCACCCCCTTAAATTGGTGACCCCATCAGAGTCCCCCGTTAAATAGGTGACCCCATCAGAGTCCCCCCCTTAAATCGGTGACCCCATCAGAGCCCCCCTTTAAATTGGTGACCCCATCAGTGTCCCCCTCTTAAATCGGTGACCCCATCAGAGAACAACCCCCTTAATTCAGTGACCCCGTCAGAGTCCTCCTTACATTAGTGACCCCACTAGAATCCCCCTTAAATCAGGGTCCCCATCATTCTACCCCCCTTAAATAAGTGACCCCAAAAGGGTCCCCCCCTTAAATCGGTGGCACCATCAGAGTCCCCCTCCCTTAAATTGGTGACCCCATCAGAGTCCCCTCCTTAAATCGGTGACCCCATGAGAGTCCCTCCCCCTAAAATTGGTGACCCCATAAGAGTCCCCCCTTAAATTAGTGACCCCATCAGAGTCCCCCCTTAATTAAGTGATCTCATCAGAGTCCTCCTTACATTAGTGACCCCACCAGAGTCCCCCCTTAAATCAGGGTCCCCATCATTCTACCCCCCCATATCAGTGACCCCATAAGAGTCCCCCCCTTAAATCGGTGGCACCATCAGAGTCCCCCCTTAAATTGGTGACCTCCATCAAAGTCCCCCCTTAAAACACTGACCCCCATCAGAGAACAACCCCCTTACATCAGTGATCCCATCAGAGCCCCCCCCTTAATTCAGTGACACCATCAGAGTCTTCCTTAAATTAGTGACCCCACTAGAGTCTCCCCCTTAAATCAGGGCCCCCATCAGAGTCCTCCTTACATTAGTGACCCCACTAGAGTCCCCCCCTTAAATCAGGGTCCCCACCAGAGTCCTCCTTACATTAGTGACCCCACTAAAATCCCCCCCTTAAATCAGGGTCCCCATCATTCCCCCCCCCCCCTTAAATCAGAGTCTCCAATATACTCCCCCCTTAAATAAGAGTCCCCATCATTCTCCCCCCCTTAAATCATGACCCCATCAGAGTCCCCCCTTAGATCGGTGACCTCATCAGAGAACACCCCCCTTAAATCGGACCACATTAGAGTCCCCCTCCTTAAATTGGTGACCCCATCAGCGTCCCCCCTTAAATCAGAGACCCCGAGTCCCCTCCTTAAATCAGTGACCCCATCAGAGTCTCCCCCCCCTTAATTCAGTGACCCCATCAGAGTCCTTCTTACATTAGTGACCCCACTGGAATCCACCCCCCTTAAATCGGGGTCCCCATCATTCTCCCCCTCCATTAAATCGGTGACCTCATCAGAGTCCCCCCTTAAATCTGTGACCCTGAATCCCCCCCTTAATTCAGTGACCCCATCAGTGTCCTCCTTACATTAGTAACCACACTAGAGTCCCCCCTTAAATCAGAGTCCCCATCATCCTCCCCACTTAAATCAGGGATCCCATCAATCTCACCCCTTTAAATTGGTGACCCCATCAGAGCCCCCCTTAAATTGGTGACCTCATCAGAGTCCCCCCTTAAATTGGTGACCCTATCAGAATCCCCCCCCCTTTAAATCGGTGACCCCATCAAAGTCCTCCTTACATTAGTGACCCCACTACAGTCCCCCCTTAAATCAGGGTCCCCATCATTCTCTCCCTCTTAAATCGGTGACCCCATCAGAGTCCCCCCTTAGATCGGTGACCTCATCAGAGAACACCCCCCTTAAATCGGTGACACCACCAGAGTCCCCCCCTGAATCGGTGATGCCATAAGTGTTCTCCCCTTATATCGGAGACCCCGAGTCCCCCCTCTTAAATCGGTGACCCCATCAGAGTTCCCCCTTAAATCAGAGACCCAGAGTCCTCCCTCTTAAATTGGTGAACCCATCAGAGTCCTCCTTACATTCATGACCCCACTGGAGTCCCCCCCATCATTCTCCCCCCCTTAAATCAGGGTCCCCCTCATTCTCCCCCCCCTTATATCAGGGTCCCCATCATTCTCCCCCCCTTAAATCGGTGACCTCATCAGAGTCCCCCCCTTAAATTGGTGACCCTGTCAGAGTCCCCACCCTTAATTCAGTGACCCCATCAGAGTCCTTCTTACATTAGTGATCCCACTAGATTCCCCCCCTTAAATCAGAGTCCCCATCATCCTCATCCCTTAAATCAGGGATCCCATCAATCTCACCCCCTTAAATTGGTGACCCCATCAGAGTCCCCCGTTAAATAGGTGACCCCATCAGAGTGCCCCCCTAAATCAGTGACCCCATCAGAGCCCCCCCTTAAATTGGTGACCCCATTACAGTCACCCCCTTAAATTGGTGACCCCATCAAAGCCCCCCTTTAAATCGGTGACCCCATCAGAGAACAACCCCCTTAAATTGGTGACCCCATCCGAGTCCCCCTTAAATTAGTGACCCCATCAGAGTTCCCCCTTAATTCAGTGAACCCATCAGAGTCCTCCTTACATTAGTGACCCCACTAGAGTCCCCCTTAAATCAGGGTCCCGATCATTCCCCCCTCTTAAATCAGTGACCTTATAAGAGTCCCCCCTTAAATTGGTGGCACCATCAGAGTCCCCCTCCCTTAAATCGGTGACCCCATCAGAGCCCCTCCCCCTAAAATTGGTGACCCCATCAGTGTCCTCCTTACATTAGTGACCCCACCAGAGTCCCCACTTAAATCAGGGTCCCCATCATTCTACCCCCCTTAAATCAGTGACTCCATAAGAGTCCCCCCCTTAAATCGGTGGCACCATCAGAGTCCCCCCTTTAAATCGGTGACCCCATAAAAGTCCCCCCTTAAATTGGTGACCCCATCAGGTCCCCCCTTAAATTGGTGAGCCCATGTCCCCCCCCTTTATTTCAGTGACCCTATCAGAGTCCTCCTTACATTAGTGACTCCACTAGCGTCCCCCCATTAAATCAGGGTCTCCATCATTCTCCCCCCCTTAAATCAGTGAACCCTTCAGATTCCCCCCCTTAAATCGATGATCCCATCAGAGTCCCCCCTTATATCGGTGACCCCATCAGAGTCCCCCCCTCTTAAATCGGTGACCACACTAGAGTCCCCCCATAAATCAGGGTCCCCATCAAACTTCCCCCCCTTAAATCAGGGTCCCCAAATTCCACCCCCTTAAATTAGTGACCCCATCAGAGTCCCTCCCCCTAAATCAGTGACCTCATCAGAGTCCCCCTAAATCAGTGACCCTATCAGAGTCCTCCTTACATTAGTGATCCCACTAGAGTCCCCCCTTAAATTAGGGTACCCATCATTCTCCCACCTTAAATCAGTGACCCCATCAGAGTCCTCCCCCTTAAATCGGTGACCCCATCAGTGCCCCCCCTAAAATCGGGGTCCTCATAAGAGTGCCCCCCTAAAAATCAGTTTCCACATTAGAGTCCTCCCTTAAAATAAAAGTCCACCCATTAAATTGGTGATCCCATCAGAGTCCCCCTCCTTAATTCAGTGACCCCATCAGAGTCCTCCTTACATTAGTGACCCCACTAGAGTCCCTCCTTTAAATCAGGGTCCCCATCATTCTCCCCCCTTAAATCAGGGTCCCCATCATTCCCCCCCCCCTTAAATTAGGGTCCCCATCATTCTACCCCCTTTAAATCAGGATCCCCATCATTCTACCCCGATTACATTGGTGACCCCATCAGAGTCCACCCTTAAATCGGTGACCCCATCAGAGTCCCCCCTTAAATCGGTGACCCCATAAAAGTCCCCCCTTAAATCGGTGACCCTTCAGAGTCCTCCTTACTTCAGTGACCCTACTAGAGTTCCCTCCCCAAATCAGGGTCCCCATCAGATTCCCCCTAAATTAAGTGACCCCATCAGTCATCCTTACATCAGTGACCCCATCAGAGTTTCCCCCTTAAATTGGTGACCCCATCAGAGTCCCCCCTTACATCGGTGACCCCATCAGATTCCCCCTTCTTAAATCGGCGACCCCATCAGAGTCCCCCACCTTAAATTGGTGGCCCCATCAGAGTACCCCCCTTAATTCAGTGACCCCATCAGAGTCCTCCTTACATTAGTGACCCCATCAGAGTCCCCCCTTAAATTAGGGTACCCATCATTCTCCCCCACTTAAATAAGGGTCCCCATCATTCTCCCCCCCCTAAATCAGTGACTCCATAAGAGTCCCCCCCTTAAATCGGTGGCACCATCAGAGTCCCCCTCCCTCAAATTGGTGACCCCATCAGAGTCCCCCCTTAATTCAGTGACCCCATCAGAGTCCCCACTTAAATCAGGGTCCCCATCATTCTACCCCCCTTAAATCAGTGACTCCATAAGAGTCCCCCCCTTAAATCGGTGGCACCATCAGAGTCCCCCTCCCTCAAATTGGTGACCCCATCAGAGTCCCCCCCTTAATTCAGTGACCCCATCAGAGTCCTCCTTACATTAGTGATCCCACTAGAGTCCCCCCTTAAATTAGGGTACCCATCATTCTCCCACCTTAAATCAGTGACCCCATCAGAGTCCTCCCCCTTAAATCGGTGACCCCATCAGTGCCCCCCTAAAATCGGGGTCCTCATAAGAGTGCCCCCCTAAAAATCAGTTTCCACATTAGAGTCCTCCCTTAAAATAAAAGTCCACCCATTAAATTGGTGATCCCATCAGAGTCCCCCTCCTTAATTCAGTGACCCCATCAGAGTCCTCCTTACATTAGTGACCCCACTAGAGTCCCTCCTTTAAATCAGGGTCCCCATCATTCTCCCCCCTTAAATCAGGGTCCCATCATTCCCCCCCCCCCTTAAATTAGGGTCCCCATCATTCTACCCCCTTTAAATCAGGATCCCCATCATTCTACCCCGATTACATTGGTGACCCCATCAGAGTCCACCCTTAAATCGGTCACCCCATCAGAGTCCCCCCCTTAAATCGGTGACCCCATAAAAGTCCCCCCTTAAATCGGTGACCCTTCAGAGTCCTCCTTACTTCAGTGACCCTACTAGAGTTCCCTCCCCAAATCAGGGTCCCCATCAGATTCCCCCTAAATTAAGTGACCCCATCAGTCATCCTTACATCAGTGACCCCATCAGAGTTTCCCCCTTAAATTGGTGACCCCATCAGAGTCCCCCCTTACATCGGTGACCCCATCAGATTCCCCCTTCTTAAATCGGTGACCCCATCAGAGTCCCCCACCTTAAATTGGTGGCCCCATCAGAGTACCCCCCTTAATTCAGTGACCCCATCAGAGTCCTCCTTACATTAGTGACCCCACTAGAGTCCCCCCTTAAATTAGGGTACCCATCATTCTCCCCCACTTAAATAAGGGTCCCCATCATTCTCCCCCCCCTAAATCATGGTCCCCATCATTATCCCCACCCCCCTTGAATTGGTGACCCCATCAGAATCCCCCTCCCATAAATCGGTGACCCCATCAGAGTCCCCCCCTTAAATCGGTGACCCCATCAGAGTCCTCCATACTTCAGTGATCACATCAGAGTCCCCCTAAAATAAGTGACCCCAATCAGAGTCCCCACTCCCCCCTAAATCGTTGACCCCATCAGAATACTCCTTAGATCAGTAACCCCACTAGAGTTCCCCCCCAAATCAGGGTCCCCATCAGATTCCCCCTTACATCACTGATCCCATCAGAGTCCCCCTAAATTAAGTGACCCCATCAAAGTCCCCCCCCTTAAATTGGTGACCCCATCAGCCTCACTGGAGTCCCCCCCAAATCAGGGTCCCCATCAGTTTCCCCCTTACATCAGTGACCCCATCAGAGTCCCCCCGTCCTTAAATAGTGTCCCCATCAGAGTCCACCTCCCATATATCGGTGAACCCATCAGAGTTCCCCCTTTAACTCGGTGACTGCATCAAAGTCCCCCCTTAAATCAGTGACCCCTTCAGAGTCCCGCCCTTAAATTGTTGACCCCAGAGTCCCCCTCTTACATGAGTGACACCATAAGAGTCCCCCCTTAAATCGGTGACCCCATCAGAGTCCCCCTTCTTAAATCGGTGACTCCATCAGAGTCCCCCACCTTAAATTGGTGATGCCATCAGAGTACCCCCCTTAATTCAGTGGTCCCATCAGAGTCCTCCTTACATTAGTGACCCCACAGGAGTCCCCACCTTAAATTAGAGTACCCATCATTCTCCCCCCCTTCAATCAGGGTCCCCATCATTCTCCCCCCCCCCTTAAATCAGTGACCCCATCAGAATCTCCCTCCCATAAATCAGTGACCCCATCGTAGTTCCTCCTTAAATCTGTGATCCCATCAGAGTCCCCCCCCCTTAAATCGGAGACCCCAACAGAGTCCCCCCTTAAAACGGTGACCGCAACAGAGTCCTCCTTACTTCAGTGATCCCATCAGAGTCCCCCTAAAGTAAGTGACCCCAATCAGAGTCCCCACACCCCCCTAAATCGTTGACCCCATCAGATTACCGATCCCCCTAAATTAAGTGACCCCCATCAGTTATTCTTACATCAGTGACCCCATCAGAGTTCCCACATCTTACATCATTGACCCCATCAAAGTCCCCACCTCTTAAATTGGTGACCCCATCAAGTTCCTCCCATAAAATCGGTGACCCCATCAGAGTTCCCACTTTTAAATCGGTGACCTCATCACTCCCCCCCTTAAATCGGTGACCTCATAAGTCTCCCCCCTAAATTGGTGACCCCATCAGAGTACTATTTACATCAATGACCTCACTGGAGTTCCCCCCCCCCAAATCAGGGTCCCCATCAGATTCCCCCTTACATCAGTCATCCCATCAGGGTCCCACCCCCTTAATTCTGTGACACCATCAGAGTCCTCCTTAAATCATTGGCCCCACTGGAGTCTCCCCCTTAAATCAATGTCTCCATCATTATCACCCCCTTAAATCAGGGTCCCCATCATTCTCCCCCTTTAAATCGGTGACCCCATCAGAGTCCCCCCTTAAATCGGTGACCCCGAGTCCCTCCCTTAAATCCGTTACCCATAAGAGTCCCCCCTTAATTCAGTGAACCCATCAGAGTACTCATTACATTAGTGACCCCACTAGGGTCCTCCCCTTAAAACAAGATCCCCATCATCCTTCCCCCAATAAATCAGGGTCCCCATCAATCTCTCCCCTTTAAATTGGTGACCCCATCAGAGTCCCCCCTTAAATTGGTGACCCCATCAGAGAACAACCCCCTTAAATCGGTAACCCCATCAGAGTCCCCCCTTAAATTGGTGACCCCCATTAGAGTCCCCCCTTAAATTGGTGACCCCCATCAAAGTTCTCCCCTTAAAACAGTGACCCCCATCAGAGAACAACCCCCTTACATCAGTGATCCCATCAGAGTCCCCCCCCCCTTAATTCAGTGACACCATCAGAGTCTTCCTTAAATTTATCGACCCCACTGGAGTCTCCCCCTTAAATCAGGGTCTCTATCATTATCCCCCTTACATCAGTGACCCCATCAGAGTCCCCCCTTAAATCGGTGACCCCGAGTCCCTCCCTTAAATCCATGACCCCATAAGATTCCCCCCTTAATTCTGTGACCCCATCAGAGTCCTCCTTACATTAGTGACCCCACTAGAGTCCCCCCCTTAAATCAGGGTCCCCATCATCCTTCCCCCCTTAAATCAGGGATCCCATCAATCTCCCCCCTCTTAAATAGATGACCCCAAAGTCCCCCCCTTAAATCGGTGACCCCATCAGAGAACAACCCCCTTAAATTGGTGACCCCATCACAGTCCCCCCTAAATTAGTGACCCCATCAGAGTCCCCCCCTTAAATCGGTGACCCCATCAGAGTCCCCCCTTTAAATCGGTGACCCCATAAAAGTCCCCCCTTAAATTGGTGACCCCATCAGGTCCCCCCTTAAATTGGTGAGCCCATGTCCCCCCCCTTTATTTCAGTGACCCTATCAGAGTCCTCCTTACATTAGTGACTCCACTAGCGTCCCCCCATTAAATCAGGGTCTCCATCATTCTCCCCCCCTTAAATCAGGGTCCCCCCCTTAAATCAGTGAACCCTTCAGATTCCCCCCCTTAAATCGATGATCCCATCAGAGTCCCCCCTTATATCGGTGACCCCATCAGAGTCCCCCCCTCTTAAATCGGTGACCACACTAGAGTCCCCCCATAAATCAGGGTCCCCATCAAACTTCCCCCCCTTAAATCAGGGTCCCCAAATTCCACCCCCTTAAATTAGTGACCCCATCAGAGTCCCTCCCCCTAAATCAGTGACCTCATCAGAGTCCCCCTAAATCAGTGACCCTATCAAAGTCACGCCCCAAATTGGTGACCCCATCAGAGTACTCCTTACATCAATAACCTCACTGGAGTCCCCCCCCCCAAATCAGGGTCCCCATCAGATTTCCCCTTACATCAGTGATCCCATCAGAGTCCCCCCCTTAATTCAGTGACCCCATCAGAGTCCTACTTACATTAGTGACCCCACTTCAGCCCCCCCTTAAATCGGGGTCCCCATCATTCTCCCCCCTTAAATCAGGGTCCCCATCATTGTCCCCCCTAAATTGGTGACCCCATCAGAGTCTCCCCTTAAATTGGTGACCCTAGAGTCCCCCCTTTAAATCAGTGACCCCATCATAGTCCTCCTTACATCAGTGACCCCACTAGCATCCCCTCCTTAAATCAGGGTCCCCATCATTCGCCCCCCTTAAATCAGGGTCCCCATCAGAGTCCCCCCCCTTAAATTGGTGCACCCTTCAGATTTCCCCCCTTAAATCGGTGATCCTATCAGAGTCCCCCCCTCTTAAATCGGTGACCACACTAGAGTCCCCCTTTAAATCAGGGTCCCCATCAAACTCCCCCCCTTAAATCAGGGTCCCCATCAAATCCCACCCCCCTAAATTAGTGACCCCATCAGAGTCCCTCCCCTTAAATCAGTGACCCCATCAGAGTCCCCCCCTCTTAAATCGGTGACCACACTAGAGTCCCCCTTTAAATCTGGGTCCCCATCAAATTTCCTCCCCTTAAATCAGGGTCCCCATCAAATTCAACCCCCCTTAAATTAGTGACCCCATCAGAGTCCCTCCCCTTAAATCAGTGACCCCATCAGAGTCCCCCCCTAAATCAGTGACCCCTCAAAGTCACCCCCAAATCGGTGACCTCACCAGAGTACTCCTTACAGAAATAATCTCACTGGAGTCCCCCCCAAGTCAGGGTCCCTATCAGATTTCCCCTTACATTGATCCCATCAGAGTCCCCCCCCCCTTAAATCAGGGTCCCCATCATTCTCCGCCCCTTAAATCAGGGTCCCCATCATTCTCCCTCCCTTAAATCGGTGCCCCCATCAGAGTCCCCCCCCTTAAATCTGTGGAACCAGAGTTCCCCCCTTAAATCAGTGATCCCATCAGAGTCCCCCATTAAATTGGTGACCCCAGAGTCTCCCTCCCTTAAATCGGTGATCCCATCAGAGTCCCCCCTCTTAAATTGGTGACCCCATCAAAGCCCCCCCTTTAATCAGTGACCCCATCAGAGGCCCCCCTTAAATTGGTGACATCATCAGAGTCCCCCCCTTAAACGGTGACCCCATTAGAGTCCTCCTCACATCAGTGATCCCATCAGAGTCCCCCTAAAAAAAATGACCCCCATCAAAGTCCCCACCCCCCCTTAAATCAGTGACCCCATCAGAGCCCCCCTCTTAAATCATTGACCCCAATCAGAGTACTCCTTACATCAGTAACCCCACTAGAGTTCCCACCCCTAAATCAGGGTCCCCATCAGATTTCCCCTAAATTAAGTGACCCCATCAGTCATGCTTACATCAGTGACCCCATCAGCGTCCCCCCCTTAAATCGGTGACCCCATAAGAGTCCCCCCTTAAATCGGTGACCCCATCAGAGTCCCCTCCTTAAATCGGTGACCCCATCAGTCCCCCCTTTAAATCGGTGACCCCATCAGAGTCCTCCCCCCCTAAATCGGTGACCCCATCAGATTCCCCCTTACATCAGTGATCCCATCAGAGTCCCCCCCTAAATCAGGGTTCCCATCAGATTCCCCCCCTTAAATCAGGGTCCCCATCAAACTCTCTCCTTAAATCAGTGACCCCATCAGAGTCCCCCCTTAAATCAGTGACCCCATCAGAGTCCCCCCCTTACATCAGTGACCCCATCAGAGTCCCCCCCCTTAAATCAGTGACCCTATCAGAGTCCTCTTTACATCAGTGACCCCACTAGCATCCCCCCCCCCTTTAAATCAGGGTCCCCATCATTCTCCCCCCTTAAATCAGGGTCCCCATAAGAGTCCCCCCCCCATTAAATCAGTGAACCCTTCAGATTCCCCCCCCCCCAAATCGGTGATCCCATCAGAGTCCCCCTCTAAAATTGGTGATCACACTAGAGTCTCCCCTTAAATCAGGGTCCCCATCAAAATGCCCCCTTTAAATCAGGGTCCCCATCAAATTCCACCCCCCTTAAATTAGTGACCCCATCAGAGTCCCTCCCCTTAAATCAGTGACCCCATCAGAGTCCCCCCCTAAATCAATGACCCCATCAAAGTCACCCCCCTAAATCAGTGACCCCATCAGAGTCCCCCTTAAATCAGTGACCCCATCTGAGTCCCCCCTTAACATAGGGTCCCTATCATATTCCCCTTCCCCTTAAATTGGTGACCCCATAAGAGCCCCCCCTTAAATCAGAGTCCCCATCAGATACTCCCCCTTAAATCAGGGTCCCCATCAGAGTTCCCTTCCCCCTTAAAACAGTAACACCATCAGAGTCCCCCCCCCCCTTAAATCAGTAACCCCTTCAGAATCCCCCTTAATTCAGTGATCCCATCAGAGTCCCCCTAAAATAAGTGACTCCATCAGAGTCATCCTTACATCAGTGACATCATGAGAGTTCCCCACTTACATCGGTGACCCAATCAGAGTCCCCTCCCTTAAATCGGTGACCCCATCAGTGTCCCCCCCTAAATCACTGTTCTCGTGATCATTGACACTCCACGAGGTGAGATCTTGCATGGTGCAACAGACCTAGGGAGACTGACACTTGTTTTGTGTTTCTTCCATTTGAAAATGATTGCACCAACTGTTGTCACCTTCTCACCAAGCTGCTTGGCGGTAGTTTGGTAGCCCAGTCCAGCCTTGTGTACAGGTGAAACTCAAAAAATTAAAATATTATGCAAAAGTTCATTTATTTCAGTACTGCCACTTAAAAGGTAAAACTAATATATGAGATAGACTCATTACATGCAAAGCAAGATAGTTCAAGCCGTGATTTGTCATAATTGTGATGATTATGGCTTACAGCTCATGAAAACCCCAAATCCACAATCTCAGAAAATTAGAATATTACATGCAATCAATAAAACAAGGATTGTACATAGAACAATATCGGACCTCTGAAAAGTATAAGCATGTAAATGTACTCAGTACTTGGTTTGGGCCCCTTTTGCAGCAATTACTGCCTCAATGTGGCGTGGCATGGAAGCTATCAGCCTGTGGCACTGCTGAGGTGTTATGGAAGACCAGGATGCTTCAATAGCGGCCTTAAGCTCTTCTGCATTGTTCTGTCTCATGTCTCTCATCTTTCTCTTGGCAATGCCCCATAGATTCTCTATGGGGTTCAGGTCAGGCGAGTTTGCTGGCCAATCAAGCACAGTAATCCCACGGTCATTGAACCAGGTTTTGGTGCTTTTGGCAGTGTGAGCGGTGCCAAGTCCTGCTTGAAAATGAAGTCAGAATCCCCATAAAGCTCATCTGCGGAAGGAAGCATGAAGTGCTCCAAAATCTCCTGGTAGACGGCTGCGTTGACCCTGGACTTAATGAAGCACAGTGGACCAACACCAGCAGATGACATGGCTCCCCAAATCAACACAGACTGTGGAAACTTCACACTGGACTTCAAGCATCTTGCAGTGTGTGCCTCTCCATTCTTCCTCCATACTCTGGGTCCTTGGTTTCCAAATGAGATGCAAAAGTTGCTCTCATCAGAAAAGAGGACTTTGGACCACTTAGTAACAGACCAGGTCTGTTTTTCTTTAGCCCAGGTAAGACGCTTCTGACGTTGTTTGTTGTTCAGGAGCGGCTTGACAAGAGGAATACGACATTTGAAGCCCATGTCCAGGATCCATCTGTGTGTGGTGGCTCTTGATGCACTGACTCCAGCTTCAGTCCACTCCCTGTGAAAGTCCCCAACACTTTTGAATGGCCTTTTCCTGACAATCCTCTCCAAGCTGCGGTCATCACTGTTGCTTGTGCACCTTTTTCTTCCACACTTTTCCCTTCCACATAACTTTCTATTAATGTCCTTTGATACAGCCCTTTGGGAACATCCAACTTCTTTTGAAATTCCCTTTTGAGGCTTTCCCTCCTTATGGAGGGTGTCAATGATGGTTTTCTGCACAACTGTCAGCTCAGCAGTCTTTCCCATGATTGTGATTCCTACTGAACCAGACTGAGAGACCATTTAAAGGCTCAGGAACCCTTTGCAGGTGTTATGGCTTAATTATCTGATTAGAATGGGACACTTTGAGCCGAGAATATTGCACCTTTTCACAATATTCTAATTTTCTGAGATTGTGGATTTGGGGTTTTCATGAGTTGTAAGCCATAATCATCACAATTATGACAAATCACGGCTTGAACTATCTTGCTTTGCATGTAATGAGTCTATCTCATATATTAGTTTCACCATTTAAGTTGCATTACTGAAATAAATGAACTTTTGCACGATATTCTAATTTTTCGAGTTTCACCTGTAGGTCTACAATTTTGTCCCCGACATCCTTGGACAGCTCTTTGGTCTTTGCCATGGTGGAGAGTTTGGAATCTGATTTTTTTGATTGCTTCCGTGGACAGGTGTCACGTACCTGACCGGAGGCTGTAATAGATAGAGGGCTCCCCTTACAGCTAAGTGCAGTGCGCCCCTGGAGGTTGAAACAGGAGGTGCAGTGCCCAAAGAAGCACGGGTTGCCTGTGGTGTTGCTGCTTGGAAATGCCTGATGAGATTGAACCTGTGGGTGCTCCAATTGCAAGATGAGTTTCTCCAGAGAACACATGGAACCTGGAGGATGGGTGGAGTAGTCAGTAGCCAGAGACAGGATCAATATGGAACAGCAGACAGGAGCAACGTCAGGATCAAGCCACGTCAGTAATGGGTAATCAGCAGTAGACTCAGGAACACAGGAACAGGAGGGGCTGACGATAATCCAGCAATCACTGAGCAGAGCTGCAGTCCTTATAAAAGCCACTGAGAGTCAGCAATTAGTGCACCCTGCATGTGCTGGTGTGTTTTCGTGCACAAGAATGTTTTATTACGTGTCTCCCGCCTATGCACATGTGCACTTCTTTGCGTGAATTGGCGTGGCCATATTGCGCATTGGCACATTTGCCCGGGCTTCCTTGTCTTTTCCTCTGACAACAGGTGTCTTTTATACAAGTAACAAAATGAGATTAGCAGCACTCCCTTTAAGAGACTGCTTCTAATCTCAGCTTGTTACCTGTATGAAAGACACCTGGTAGCCAGAAATCCTGCTGAATGATAGGGGATCAAATACTTACAGTGGGGCAAAAAAGTCTTTAGTCAGCCACCAATTGTGCAAGTTCTCCCACTTAAAAAGATGAGAGAGGCCTGTAATTGGCATCATAGGTAGACCTCAACTATGAGTGACAAAATGAGAAAAAAAATCCAGACAATCACATTGGCTGATTTGGAAAGAATTTATTTGCAAATTATGGTGGAAAATAAGTATTTGGTCACCTACAAACAAGCAAGATTTCTGGCTCTCACAGACCTGTACCTTCTTCTTTAAGAGGCTCCTCTGTCCTGTACTCATTACCTGTATCAATGGCACCTGTTTGAAGTGCGGGTTGCGCAGGAAAAGTATTTATGAGAAACACAATAGAAAGTTATAGAGGAGGGTGAAGGTCTGCTTTAATGCTTTAAACGCAGGTGTGTGGAGGCATAGAGAGTTCTGGAGTTGGCAAATGAGACAAAAGGGGACTCCTTCCTCTTATGGCAAATAGGGATGAGTTTGGTCATCCTCTGAACTTATTTCCATCTCAACATCAAAATCACTGTTTTTTGCTTTGTTTTTCTTTTAATTCCAATCAGCTGCGGGTCATGTCATTCCTTGTCCCAACACACACAAAGGGGCGAGATACTGGTGATGTCAGTGCCTTTATTTGGACATACGCCCATATTTATCCAATGACATTGACTAAATATGGGCAAATGTCTATAAAAGGGCACTGAGGTCACCAGCCCTATTGTTTATATGTGCTGCGGGGCATTGAATAACCTGGCTCACAGCTGATTGGACTGGAAAAATATGCACGATTTTGATGTTTGGAAATAGTTAACTTTGTAGGACACCTGATCTCATATCTAATGACAAAGACATAGAATAGCAACATGTGAGTGCTGGAATATGTGCATGCACGCAGTCCTTTCTCCTTTCCCATCTTTCAGCATGAGGTAGCACCTTCTCGCCTTTGCTCTCATTTGCAAGACATACAGGTTTTACTTTGGTCCTTGTGCCACCTACAGTGACCTGGTGACTTGCACCCATTGAAGCTCTTCTGCTGTCAGCAGCCATTTTATGAGTACACAAGGTTTTTACCAGGTACGCTTTCTTAGATTGTTGTCTGTTTAAGCAGTGGAACATTTCATATCCCAAGCATAATGGGAGACGTTCCTCTGTAACTGGTCTATCCAACTCAAGATCTAGGGTTGTGTGCATTTCCCCTCCTTTCAAAGAGCCTTACATTGCAGCAGGCTTGTGAAAACTGTCTGTGGTGTATGTCCTTTAAATGTGAATGCCTCATTGGAGATGCCTTGGACACTCACTCATATTAAGAGGGTAAGAATTCTCACAACAGATGAAGCGCAAGCCTCAAAGTGGAAAAACTACTCTTCCCTGTGAAGATAAGGAAAGTTCCTTTTGCTACTCCCAGGCCTTCACTCCCAAGGCCAGACCATAAGCTCTTGGCATCTAAAGGCCCAAATCTGTAGACAAGTCCACTTCAGCATGAAAGGATGCACCCACTTTCCATAGTAGGGAACATCTGCTGGCCTTTACAGATACCAGATCAGTAAGCATTTCAGATGCTTGGGTAAAAAAATGTGGTTTCAAAGGCTACAAACTCAAGTTCAACACTCTGCCGTCACCCCATTTCATGTTGTCCAACCTGTCTGTATCTCCACACAGACTAACACACATCCAGGCTGCTTTTACAGATCTTTTGGATCAAGGAGTTATCTATTGCTCTAGTTCTTGCAGTGGAACAATTTCAGGGGTTTTACTTCAACCTGTTCACAGTTCACAACCAAAAGGGGGTATCCACACCGTATTGGATCTGAAGGCCCTAACTGTCTTTATTCAGGGCCAAAACTTTTGCATGCAATACACCAAGTCTGTAATAGTCTCCCTTTATCAGTACAGCATGTGGACATTGTGGATAGGCTACTCATGGATGGCCTCTATGGACATCAAGGCTACGAACTTGTATATTCAAACCTTTCCAACACACCAGAGTTATTTTAGTTTCGCTTTAGGCCCTCAGGACTACTAAATTGTAGTTCTATCATTTGGTGTGTCTTCTGCACCACAAGTGTCTTCCAAGGATCTGGCTCCAGTATTGGCCTTCTTATACTTCCGGTGAATTACAGTCGAGATACCTGGATGACCTTATGTCAAAGGAACAGTTGGTACAGACTGTTTGGTGTATCTGTGCCTTCTCCTTGATATGACTCAAGCCAAAGTCTTTCTTCCGCAAGAACAAAGTTTTCACACTCCGCTCCCAGATTCACATTCTACAGTCCATGAGCTATCTGACTGCAGTTTTGCATTACAGTCCTGTACCTGATGGTAGCCTCCTTCGATGCAGTTGCATTTGCCCAGTTCCAATCCAGATCCCTACAACTCAATATCCTGTCACTGTGGGTCTTCATTATTTGGACAAATCGATTCACCTGACATCCAGGTCCAGGCCTGGTGGCTCAGGATTTAAGTTCTGGAGTTGGGGAAATCCATCCTTCTGATATCCTGGAGGAGTCCCAAAATAGATGCCAGCCTGAAAGGCTGGGAGGGAGTCCTAGATACCTTATCAGTACAGAGAATTAGTCATGGGTGGAACCTTGCTTCCCAATCAACATACTGGAGCTTTGAGCGATTTGGTTGTCCTTACGACTCTGTGCATCCTGACTGAAAAGTCATCCAATCTGCATTCAGTTGGACAACAGCAATGGTGTAGTTTGACCATCAGAGAGGAACCTAGAAGTCTCACTGCTGCAAAATAAGAGGAGAGATCCTATCTTGGGTAGCTCTTCTGGCCTTGTCCACAGTTCACATCCCAGGCATGGACAATTGGCAAGTGGTCTATCTCAGCTGACAACACTTTGAAATGTGAGAAGGTCCTTAAGATTTAGAGGTGTTTCAGGACCTAAGGCACACGTGGGGGATGCTGGATGTGGACCTTCTGGCCTCCATATTCAGCACCATACTCAGCAAATTTGTCTACAGATGCAAAGATCCTCTAGCAGTAGCAGTGGATGCTCTGGTGGCATCATCTTCACCTGATCTATGCCTTCCTCCTCTAAAACGCCTTCTTCATCTTCTCTGCAGGATCAAGATGGAGGGCATTCTGGTGAAGAGGGTAGCTCTGGTAACACAGTTGAATAGCTGGAGGGGTCCAAGAACAAAGGGCCATTCTATTGGGACTTTGGTAGCAATCAGGAATTGGCTTCCAACAATAGCTGTGTCTTCTGGAGAAGCTGTGTGCTATTAGACTGCTGCCTACACACTGGTTCTGAGAATAGAGAGCTGCTCACCTGGCTACAGGTCACTTTCCAAGCTACCTCTGCCTCATCAGATGTGGCCTCTCTGAGCTGGAGTGAGAGGAAGGGACATTTGTTGTATGTTGGGAGTTATATTTTGTTGCTTTTATTTTTAAATGTTTGCTTCATTATTTCACCTCCTGAGATCTTACAACCAATGATGCTGTGTGGCTGCTTGCATCTTAGCAGCCAAAGATGCTGTGTGGCTGCCTATGTCCTAGTAACCAAAAACACTGCGTGGCCACCTGCGTCCTAGAAAAAAAAAGACACTGTGTGGCTGCCTATGTCCTAGCAACCAAAGATGCTGTGTCACTGCTTGCATCCTAGCAACCAAAGACACTGTGTGGCCCACACAGCATCATTGGCTGATAGAACAATGGTAGCCTTGTAGCCTTCAGGTCTGCTTATGGATGACAGGGTATGGAGTTTTTAATATATTGTATCTAGCACTGTGCAGGGGGTGTAGCCTCTGTGTAATGGAACAGGTTCAGCATGGAGGGGTGGAGCTTATTTCAGATGTGATGTTTACTGGAGCTGAGATACTGGTGGCGGAAGGTGGAAATGGCGGTTGGGATGGAGCCTTTGTGTAGTTGAGTACACTTGGCTAAATGAATTCCCCATCAGGTCTGCTTCTCAATGGGAGGACAAATCCAGTTCTGTACATAATGGTTCATTCACATGCAGTTGCGATGCTGCCTTGTGCAATTTTGTAAAGGGAGGGGGGGGGGAGAAAAATGTATCTTTCATATATGAAGGGCTGTGTGAACTCAGAGAGAGGGAAAAACAGGCCAAAGATCCATTCCCCCACAGCCATTTCCTCCTGTACCACTATCCCCTCCCTCCTAGATTGTAAGCTCCAAGGAGCAGGGCCCTTGAACCCCTCGTGTATTGTATTGTTACTGTACTGTCTCATGTACTGTCCCCCACTATAATGTACAGCGCTGAGCAAACTTTTTGGCGCTATATAAATACTGCATAATAATTATAATATAATAATTTTAACAAAAAGCAAGGGAGATTTGCAGATAGTACACATGGTGGCCATTAATTCTTTTTTTCATGCAGCATTGGTAAGCTTGCAATTAAAACGCACATAGATGTCAATGGGACTGAGTGTAACAACATTATTTCCATTAGGGACAATTAGAGGATCAATATTGACATGTGGAACTTGAATACAGTTAGCTTCATTAGTAACATTCATTAGGTAATTAGTTTGCAGTCAAATCAAAGCAAGTTTGTCCATACCTGCTAATAGGTTTAGCATTCTGTATTACTTTTGTCCTCTTGGTAGACAATGAATACCCAGGTGTGAAGTTCCAGAACCCTCTGTGTGTAGGGAAAATAATATATTGTATGTAGCAAGTATCTTAGGATATTTGCTAAGGATTCAAACTGGCAAATCCTTGTTCAAGTTAAACATCCCTCAACAATCCAAAACGTATATCTCCTCTTCAGTCACCATTATTACCTCATCCAAAACACTATTATTCATCTTTCCTTCTCTCTGGTTTCTTACTGATCTAGGCTTTTCTTGTGCCTTTCTCCTGTGGAACTCCTTCCTACATGTCACTGGGCATTCACTATCCTCCAAGTCTTTAAACATACCCTTAAAGTAGACCTGTACTTTGATCATTGTAGACAATACTACTTCAATGTACTCCATCTACTCTATTCAAAACTAGTAAAAGATATAGGCTTAAGATATTTATTTATTTCAGGTACTTATATAGCGCCGTCCATTTACGCAGTGCTTTACATATATATTGTACATTCACATCAGTCCCTAACGCTCAAGGGGTGTACAATCTAAGGTCCCTAACTTACATTCATACATATACATACTAGGGCCAATTTAGACAGGAGCCAATTAACCTACCAGCATGTCTTTGGAGTGTGGGAGGAAACCGGAGTACCCGGAGGAAACACACGCAGGCACAGGGAGAACATGCAAACTCCAGGCAGGTGGTGCCGTGGTTGGGATACGAACCAACGACCCTAGTACTGCCAGGTGGAGGCGCTAACCATTATACTTTAATATCTCCCATGCTTGTAGACCCTGAACAGTTTGCAGGCCCAAGGTTCTAGTGCATAATGGTAAATCCAGCCCTAACTCTATGGAGAATGTACTGTAATTCTTAACCTTTTTATCCCAGTGGAACCCATAAAATAATTTAAGGTCCCAAGAGTTTTGGTGTTTTTTTACACAAGGAATCCCTGTTAAAACAAATTCATTGGGGGTTAGTGGGAAATATGCCCCTTACATTGGTAGCCTGTAGTGAAGATGGCAACCCTTACAGTGGTGGTCAGAACGTCATCCTTACAGACAGCCAAAAACATTTTTGGTGACATGTTCTGCAGACACCATTAAATGGGAGGTTACCCAGCCAAAGAGACACCTTGTCAGCTGTGAAGGAACCCTAGGATTCCAAGAAATCTTGGTTGAGAATAGCCAGTCTAATGTAAGAACAGGGTAGTTGCATCCTAATGTGCATGGTGGCCAATATTTGCTGTTGAGGGACCCTGCCATCCAGACACCACCATAAAAAAATAACAAAATTCCACATTCCAGAAGTGATAAGAACCAGATAGCCCTTTTGTCAGTCCTGTGCAGGATCTCATATGTTGTTTCCCAGATAACATTCTTTCATCTGTCTGCCTGCCTGACCCCCATTATCAAAATAGCTCTGGGGTGGACTCTGCAGATTGTCCATCACTGTGATCAGCATCCCAGGAATATGTAAGATATGGTACAGCAGTCCAGAGATGACTAGTGTGATAATATCACCAACTGGCTAATAGACTCCAGATGTCCAGGATGTTTCCCACACCACCCAAGAGATAAATGGAGTCAGCAACAGCTGGAGGAGACACCTTACTGGTAAAGTCCACATCAGACAAGTCAAATTGATTATCTGCAGAAGGCAACAAAGAGGAGGGTTTGACCATTTTCAAACAGAGGTGTCAAAGCAGTCACTCTGCCCACCATGTGCCTCCTCTGCCAAATGCAAAAAGTGTCACTTAATGGCCCAAATGGAGGACAGTTGTAGGAGAAGGATGTCCAAGTCTAAAAATATGTGGGGAGCAGGGATAACTGAAATTCTAATAAAGTTGTGTTTATCAGTACAGTAATAAACTATTTTATTGTTTGATATAAAGGATAAGCAAAAGGTTTGGCAAATATGGTAACAGAAGCTCCTTTTAACTGCCCTGGACCCGTTCTTGGACCAAAAAAAAAAAGGTCAGTGATAATAGAATACAACTATTGATGCTAGTAGGTTAATTGGCTCCTGTCTAAATTGTCCCTGGTATGTGTATGTATGAATGTGAGTTAGGGACCTTAGATTGTACGCTCCTTGAGGGCAGGGACTGATGTGAATGTACAATATATGTAAAGTGCTGTGTAAATTGACAGAGCTATATAAGTACCTGAAATAAAAAAAATGATGTAAACCAGCAGTACACAAATAACCATCCCATACCCACAAAAGGATACTTAATAAAAAAATAAAATTTTGAAAGGGTAAGTAGTTACTCCCTGCCTCCTGAAAAAAGCATGTACAAAAAATATAGTTGTCCATTGTTGTGCATATTTTCAAAAAAATTCTTACTGCGGTGACAAGTGTACGGAGAACTTATTATAGCACAATATGAAAAAATACAAAATATGCAATGAGAAAAGAGAAATAAATCGAGAAAAATACAAAAATCTTTAATGGTACAAAATCACCTCCCAGTGTCACAAAAGATTAAAACCATTTAAAATAATCATGGCCACACACACAGAAAAACCAGATACAGGCTCTAAAAATATACTGCAAAGTGCATGCTTATCTATCTGTATCCACAATTAAAGAGAAGATTTACTCTGCCTAACCTCCCAAAAAAAAGACAAAAAAAAAAAATACGCAAGTAGCTTTTTGAACAAATGTTTATATACAAATTTGTATGAAAAATCTCAATACATTGACTTGAATGTCATTCGAAAGCACTCCAAAATTTAATTTTGCTTTCATAGTTGATGTTGTAACAATGGACAAACCCAAACGAAAGCCAGGAACATTGTTAAGTGTTAGTTTGTTTCAAGAAAAACGTTCCATTCTGCTCCATTTGTTCAAAAAAATGTCAGTTTAACCCCACTAACCATTAGAATATCAAATAAACTCTCTCGAATTAAAACATTTCTAATGGAATTCTACAAGATAATGGAGTCCGGCATTGTCTTGGTTGAAGCAGAGGCTCTCCCTTCGCCCATCTTCTCCAGTGCCACCATCTTGGGAGCCCATTGCCACTAGGAACTGCATGTAAATCGCACAGGAACGCTGTTCCATTCACATGCAGTTCTGTGCAATGCGACGGGCTGAAATCGCACCGCACCAAAAGTAGCGCATGCACACTTTCTTTAAACGCACGTTAACCAGATCACATGGTGCTTTTCTACCATGCAATCTGGTGCAGGTAAATGCAGTGCGTTTACAACCTGCGTTTGGGGTGTCGTTACCTTTGCACTGATTCCTGCACCAGATTGCAAGGACAGTGCAAACACTAAGGCATTCCTCTCATAATGAGCCGTACAATCCAAATGGTATTAGGTAGCTCAGCAACTCTGATAGAAGGACCCTTGCCTGGATTGGCTCCTTGGTTTATATTGGTATCCACTGATCCAGTACCAGGACAGGCAATGTCAGCACTCAGGGCAAGGATGAGGAACTCTGCCTCCTCTACCGCTTCTAGCGCGTGCTGCCCCCTTGCTCTGGCTGGCATGGAGTGTACACTGAACATGCGTGGCCAACTGCTGGTTTTCTAGCACATATAAGGTAGTTGCAAATGCTTGCTGTGGGCAGAGAGTGGGCAGAGAGTGGGCATGGTGAAGCACAGTGTGACAGCAGTACTTGTCTGAGCAGCCCAATAGTTGCTAGCCACTGATCTGGGGCTTGTGTGTGCTGAGGGTCTGTGCCCCCCCAACCACTGTGCCCTGGACAAATGTCCCTCCTGCCTACCCCTTCTCCCGGCTCTGCACTGCTCATATGCATATATATTGAACTTTTCTTCAATGTTTTGAGTGATTCCAATTGCTAGCGATGCTTAATCACATGGGCACAGGGATGAAGCATTAGAGATGTATGGCACCAAATGGCTCCTTGTTTATGAGCATGAATAGTCTACTCCCATGTTCATCACTGCTGCACCAATAGAGTTCATGTTAGTATACCCATAATATCTGCTGCACCGTTGGTAGAATGTGCCCTTGTAATACTATACAGCAGTGTTTCTCAAACCTTATTCCTCAGAACACCCTTTAAATCTATGGAAGGTCTCAGGGCACCCCAGTTTTAAATGGGGAAACCATGAAAGGTGAAACAATGTAAATATTACTGATCTATCAGAAATCTGAGCCTGGGACAAAGCACACAACCACCTCGATGAAATTAACTTCACATCTGAAGCCCCCCTTCATACAGAGGTTCTTGCATCACATTAGACGCTCCCCTTCACATCACAGGTTCCCCCATCACATCACAGGGTCCCCCTCTACGTTATAGTCCCCCCATCGTATCAAAAGCCCCCCTTCAGAGTTCCCCCATCACATCAGAAGCCCTCCTTCCCATCAGAGGTCCTTACTTTACGTCAAATTCCCACCCGCCCGCCCCCCCCCCCCATCACATCACATCACATCAGAAGTCCCCTTCACATCAGAGGTTCCTTCACATTAGGGTCCCACATCTCATCAAAGCACTCCTTCACATCAGAGTCCCCTCTTCAGGTCAGAAGCCTACCCCTCAAGTCAGGGGCTGAGGTTGCCATCATGTCAAAGGTTCCTCCATTACATCATTGTTCCATAGTTAGTCTGGCTGAAAAAAGACAAAAGTCCATCCAGTTCAACCATTAAAATAAAAAAAAAAGTTATAATCCTATACCCACAGTTGATCCAGAGGAAGGCAAAACCCCATCAAAGCATGATCCAATTTGCTCCTGCAGGGAAATAAATTCCTTCCTGATCCCCCGAGAGGCAATCGGATATTCCCTGGATCAACTTTACCTATAAATGTTAGTATCCAGTTATATTCTGTGTATCTAAGAAAGAATCCAGGCCTTTTTTAAAGCAATCTACTGAGCTGGCCAGAACCAACTCTTGAGGCAGTCTATTCCACATTTTCACAGCTCTTACTGTGAAGAAACCTTTCCGTCTTTGGAGATTACATTTTTCTCCAGACGTAATGAGTGCCCCTTGTCCTCTGTGATGACCTCAGGGTGAATAGCTCTACACCGAGTTCACTATATGAACCGGTAATAAAGAAATGTGTAGTGAGCGCTCTTAAATATATATAGCAGCTGGAACACTTCAGGTAACCACAATACCTTTAGAATATAAGTATATCAATGTAACAAGAAACAAAGAATTGATAAATAAATGAAAACCAAGTATATATATATATATATATATATATATATAAAAGTCTGTGCAATATCCGTGGTATCGTCTGGTAAGGTGAATACACATCCGGAGTATATACTGCCTCGAAATAATAGCAATGCGCACTCACCAGAAACGTATGGATTATGCGCATGTAGGGTAAATCATCCCAGATATCAGATCCAACGAAGACCGAGTGGTGGGCGTCCTACTCACAGTGGGTCATCAGAAACACCAAGACTGATCCAGAGGTCCCTTTAAGGCAACTCAGGTAATCCACACTGATGGTATTAATCCCTCTTCAGGCTGGTAAAGGCACCCTTTCTGTGGAAGTAACAGCTCCACAAAGGAGCCCCAAAAACAGGTGCCAGAGATAGTGTAGTATGCTCTTAAGTGTTTTTATTGATCAGACATAGCAATAGGGCAGTATGCATATCACAACATAAATGTAGAGGTGAAAAACAGCATTGACTGACCCCAATAAAGATGGCCGCCGGCCCCAATAAAGATGGCCCCTTATGTATTACATCACATCATCCTGTACAGCCTCCCCTCTGATGATGTGCCTGTAGCACGAAAGGCCTAAGGAGGAGCTGTGCAGAGCGTGACGTCACTTCCTACCGCCGGAGCCACGAGGAGGCCCGGCGGCCATCTTTATTGGGGTCAGTCAATGCTGTTTTTCACCTCTACATTTATGTTGTGATATGCATACTGCCCTATTGCTATGTCTGATCAATAAAAACACTTAAGAGCATACTACACTATCTCTGGCACCTGTTTTTGGGGCTCCTTTGTGGAGCTGTTACTTCCACAGAAAGGGTGCCTTTACCAGCCTGAAGAGGGATTAATACCATCAGTGTGGATTACCTGAGTTGCCTTAAAGGGACCTCTGGATCAGTCTTGGTGTTTCTGATGACCCACTGTGAGTAGGACGCCCACCACTCGGTCTTCGTTGGATCTGATATCTGGGATGATTTACCCTACATGCGCATAATCCATGCGTTTCTGGTGAGTGCGCATTGCTATTATTTCGAGGCAGTATATACTCCTGATGTGTATTCACCTTACCAGACGATACCACGGATATTGCACAGACTTTTATATATATATATATATATACTTGGTTTTCATTTATTTATCAATTCTTGAGCGCTGCACTGTTTCTTGTTACATTGATACACTATATGAACCACTGATGTATTTATACATGGAGATCATATCCCCGCTTTTTTTTTTTACATGGTGATCATATCCCCCCTTATGTATTATACATGGTGATCATATCCCCCCTTATGTATTATACATGGAGATCATATCCCCCTTATGTATTATACATGGAGATCATATCCCCCCTTATGTATTATACATGGAGATCATATCCCCCCTTATGTATTATACATGGTGATCATATCCCCCCTTATGTATTATACATGGAGATCATATCCCCCCTTATGTATTATACATGGTGATCATATCCCCCCTTATGTATTATACATGGAGATCATATCCCCCCTTATGTATTATATATGGAGATCATATCCCCCCTTATGTATTATACATGGAGATCATATCCCCTTATTTATTATACATGGAGATCATATCCCCTCTTATGTATTATACATGGAGATCATATCCCCCCCCCTTATGTATTATACATGGAGATCATATCCCCTCTTATATATTATACATGGAGATCATATCCCCCCCTTATGTATTATACATGGAGATCATATCCCCTTATTTATTATACATGGAGATCATATCCCCCCTTATGTATTATACATGGAGATCATATCCCCCCCCCTTATGTATTATACATGGAGATCATATCCCCCCTTATGTATTATACATGTTGATCATATCCCCCCTTATGTATTATACATGGAGATCATATCCCCCCCCCTTATGTATTTATACATGGAGATCATATCCCCCTTATGTATTATACATGGTGATCATATCCCCCTTATGTATTATACATGGAGATCATATCCCCCCTTATGTATTATACATGGAGATCATATCCCCCCTTATGTATTATACATGGAGATCATATCCCCTTATTTATTATACATGGAGATCATATCCCCTCTTATGTATTATACATGGAGATCATATCCCCCCCCCCCTTATGTATTATACATGGAGATCATATCCCCTCTTATATATTATACATGGAGATCATATCCCCCCCTTATGTATTATACATGGAGATCATATCCCCTTATTTATTATACATGGAGATCATATCCCCCCTTATGTATTATACATGGAGATCATATCCCCCCCTTATGTATTATACATGGAGATCATATCCCCCCTTATGTATTATACATGGTGATCATATCCCCCCTTATGTATTATACATGGAGATCATATCCCCCCCCCCCTTATGTATTTATACATGGAGATCATATCCCCCTTATGTATTATACATGGTGATCATATCCCCCCTTATGTATTATACATGGTGATCATATCCCCCCTTATGTATTATACATGGAGATCATATCCCCCTTATGTATTATACATGGAGATCATATCCCCCCTTATGTATTATACATGGAGATCATATCCCCCCTTATGTATTATACATGGAGATCATATCCCCCCTTATGTATTATACATGGAGATCATATCCCCTTATTTATTATACATGGAGATCATATCCCCTCTTATGTATTATACATGGAGATCATATCCCCCCCCCCTTATGTATTATACATGGAGATCATATCCCCTCTTATATATTATACATGGAGATCATATCCCCCCCTTATGTATTATACATGGAGATCATATCCCCTTATTTATTATACATGGAGATCATATCCCCCCTTATGTATTATACATGGAGATCATATCCCCCCCCTTATGTATTATACATGGAGATCATATCCCCCCTTATGTATTATACATGGTGATCATATCCCCCCTTATGTATTATACATGGAGATCATATCCCCCTTATGTATTATACATGGAGATCATATCCCCCCTTATGTATTATACATGGTGATCATATCCCCCTTATGTATTATACATGGAGATCATATCCCCCCTTATGTATTATACATGGAGATCATATCCCCCCTTATGTATTATACATGGAGATCATATCCCCCCTTATGTATTATACATGGAGATCATATCCCCCCTTATGTATTATATATGGAGATCATATCCCCCTTATGTATTATACATGGAGATCATATCCCCCCTTATGTATTATACATGGAGATCATATCCCCCCTTATGTATTATACATGGAGATCATATCCCCCCTTATGTATTATACATGGTGATCATATCCCCCTTATGTATTATACATGGAGATCATATCCCCCCTTATGTATTATACATGGTGATCACATCCCCCTTATGTATTATACATGGAGATCACATCCCCCCTTATGTATTATACATGGTGATCACACCCCCCCTTATGTATTATACATGGAGATCATATCCCCCCTTATGTATTATACATGGAGATCATATCCCCCCCTTATGTATTATACATGGTGATCATATCCCCCCCCCCTTATGTATTCTACATGGAGATCATATTCCCCCTTATGTATTATACATGGAGATCATATCCCCCCTTATGTATTATACATGGAGATCATATCCCCCCTTATGTATTATACATGGTGATCATATCCCCCCTTATGTATTATACATGGAGATCATATCCCCCCTTATGTATTATACATGTTGATCATATCCCCCCTTAATCTCCTCTTCTCAAGAGAGAATAAATTCAGTTCCTCTAATCGTTCCTCATAGCTGATCTCCTCCATGCCTCTTATCAGTTTGGTTGACCTTCTCTGTACTTTCTCCAGTTCCCCAATGTTCTTTTTGTGAATTGGTGCCCAAAACTGAACTGCATATTCCAGATGAGGTCTTACTAATGATTTGTATTGGGGTAATATGATATCTCTCTCTCTGGAGTCTATACCTCTTAATACAAGAGAGGATTTTGCTCGCTTTAGAAACCGCAGCTTGGCATTGCATGCCATTATTAAGCTTGTGATCTACCAGAACTCCCAGATCCTTCCCCACCATTGATTCCCCCAGTTGTACCCCCCCCCCTAGTATGTATGATGCCTGCATATTCTTAGCCCCAAGTGCAGAACCTTACATTTATCAACATTAAACCCCATTTGCCACATAGTTGCCCAATTAAACAGTGGATTGAGGTCGATTGTAAATTGGAGACATCAGAGGCCTCCTCTCACATTAGAGACACCCCCCCCCCCATCACATTAGGGTCCCCCTCTACATGAGAGCATCCATTACATCAGAATACCCCCATGACAAAGTCCTCCCATCACATCAGAGTCTCCCCATCATCAGAGTCCTCCCATCAGAAAGTCCTATAATCACATCAGAGTCCCCTAATCACAGTATTCCCATCACAGAGCCCATCCATCACACACCACGATATGGAGAATACAAATTAGTATCCTGTTGTTAGGACGCAGGAAGCTATTACTGTGTAGTATTTATTGCCAGGACAAAGATGGGTTTGGCTGCCTACAGCCCTATTTTTTAAGTGGATTTGGCTGCCTGGAGATCTTATTTTAAAGCGGATTTGGCCACCTAGAGTTCTATTTTGAAGACGGGTTTGGTCGCCTAGAGTCCTATTTTTCAGGTGGGTTTGGCCCCCTACAACCCTATTTTTCAGGTGGGTTTGCCCACCTGGAGTCCTATTTTGAATGTGGGTTTGGCCACCCAGACTCCTATTTTGCATGTGGATTTGGCAGCCTAGAGTCCTATTTTTCAGGTGGGTTTGGCCAACTGCAGCCCTTTTTTCGGTGGGTTTGGCCGCCTAGAGTTCTACTTCGCAGATGGGTTTGGCCACCTGGAGTCCTGTTTTGCATGTTGGTTTGGCCACATGGAGTCCTGTTTTGCATGTCGGTTTGGCCACGTAGAGTCCTATTTTTCTAGTGGGTTTGGCCGCCTAGAGTTATATTTTGCAGGTGGGTTTGGCCACCTGGAGTCCTATTTTGCATGTGGGTTTGGCCACCTGGAGTCCTATTTTGCATGTGGGTTTGGCCACCTGGAGTCCTATTTTGCATGTGGGTTTGGCCACCTGGAGTCCTATTTTGAGGCAGGTTTGGCCGCCTAGAGTTCTATTTTGCATGTGGATTTGGCCACCTAAAGTCCTATTTTTCAGGTGGGTTTGGCGGCCTACAGTCCTATTTTGTAGCCACCTACAGCCCTATTTTTCAGGTGGGTTTGGCCACTCTCAGCCCTGTTTTGAAGGTGGGTTTGGCCACCTAGAGATCTATATTTTAGGTGGATTTGGCTTCCTAGAGTCCTATTTTGAAGGCAAGTTTGGCCGCCTAGAGTCCTATTCTGAAGGCGGGTTTGGCCACCTACAGCCCTTTTTTTTCAGGTGGGTTTGGCCACCTAAAGTCCTATTTCTCAGGTGGGTTTGGACTCCTAGCATCCTATTTTGCTAGGTTGCGGGTGGCTTCTGAAGAAAGCCACCTAGTGTCACTGTGTTAATAGGACTTAGGTGACTCAAACTACAATAGAAGATATACTCGTGCTCAAATCCCAACAACTTCTACAATTAATCTAGCAAGTTCTAACGGGGTGTGACCAGGGGCGGACTGATGGGAACTCATGGGGCCCCCGGGCAATAGGGGATCATGGGGCCCCTGTGTCCTCGCCCACACTCAAACCACACCCAAAAAAGCCTATGAAAGGTACCAGGGACATTTCATGGGGCCCCCTACTGACCCCGGGCCCTCGGGCGGTGCCCGAGTTCCCAAATGGTCAGTCCGCCCCTGGGTGTGACCACATATTAAGACTAAAAATTTTGGATGAACCCTCTGCACACTGCAATACACCCTTTGTAGCAATAAAAGTTTTAGTTCACATACTGTACAGTGCAATGCATATTTACGCTGGCCAACTACGTCAAAGAAAACCCTCTCTGGCCAGTGCTAATCTGCTCTGCAAAATGCTACAGTGGATACAGTGCCAATATGGGGCAGATAGACACAAGTTGTAGGAGAGCTACAAGTTTTAGGTCTGGTCACTGACCTGCAATGTAGCTGAAGCTTCTACATGTATGTGGCACTATATCCGCTATAGCATCTGCATTTTGTACAGGAAAATAGAGACTGGCCAGGAAGGAATTATTTTGACGCAGTTGGCCAATTTAAATATACATTGCAATGTACAGTATGTGAACTACAAATTCCTGTCTTTTTATTGCAAAGGTTGCTAGAAAGGGTGTACTGAAGTGTGAAGAGGGTTCATCCAGAATTTTTTAGTGTTGAACTCCAATAGAGTACATTTGCGCTGTACACGCATGTAAACATTAGCATGCATATTTTTCTTTTTTTCTTGTTTTATTAATGGCCTATGGAAAGCAATACACTTGTATGCTCAGATCCTTAAAAAAAGTTTACTGATTAAACCCATTTTCTTTTTTTTTTCTTTTTTTGTGTGAGCCCTTAGAACACTAAATGAAATCAACAAAACAGCCCTGTGTACACCCCCCAAAAAATCCACTCACTAGAAATAAAAATTAAAAAAGTACAAATAACCAAATGGAAGGTTCCTACGTCAGTTCATTTTTTTCTGATGGAAAATTTTTTCTCAATTTAAGTAATTTACCTGAAATCACTATGCTATCCCTGTTTGCTCCGTTTCTTTTCTTTTTTTTTTTTACTCTTGATAGTCTACCTTAAAACGCACATTTTACATATGATTTAGGTTTTTGCCTAAAAAGGCAAAATAAACCTTTTCCGACAAACAAAATGGCATTTTTTTCTGAGGATAGCCAGTCTGGGGCAGGAAGCCCTGTCTGCCTCCCCCCCCCCTGATTCCCTGACTGATGGCCCATTTTTCACACTATGATAAACAAATGCACTTCAATCACTTGGGATGTCCCCCCTGCCATGTTTATACAATGGTGTCATTAAATGCCACATTTACATCCCTTTGTCCCTGGTAATGCTGAACCTAATGTTATTTATATACTGAAATATTATGGGACAAAACATTCCAATAGAACCTAAAGTAGATGTAAACCCAATCACTAAAATCTAATATAAGCTTTAACATGGCATTTGAATTTCAAAAGTTATTTTCCTATGTTGTCACCCTGCCTATTAGGTTTGAAGACTACAAGTGGCCATTTCTGGCTCACATTACACAGGCATGGCCTACTGTTGTCACCATAGGGAAACACATCTTGAAGTGCAGGCATGAAGATAGGAAGTGGTTACAAGATGCTGCAGGAGATCAGCAGAACTGAATTGCAACAAAGCATGTGAAAAGATGGAAAACAAGTGAGAGTGTTTGATGCGTGCTGCTTTTACATTAAATGCATACATGAAATATCAGTTAGAGCAGCCTTTGTCAACCAGGGTTATGTGGAATCCTACGAATATTTCAAAGGTTGTTAGAGGTTCTTTGACCACTAAGCAATTTCTGCCTAGACATAGACATAAGATCTTCTCTCAATATCATTTTTGCATGTGGAGGCCTTTTCAGGTGTTCTCACATACAGGTGTCCATACATGCATACAAGCGAGGAGTTGGTTGTATAGTCTCACAAGCTGACCATCCTCCGGCACCAGGGGCGGACTGACAACTCATGGGGCCCCCAAGCAATAGGGGATCATGGGGCCCCTGTGTCCTTGCCCAAACTCAAAAAAGCCTATGAAAAAGGTACCAGGGGTATCTCATGGGGCCCCCTACTGACCCCGGGCCCTCGGGCAGTGCCCAAGTTTCCAAATGGTCAGTCCGCCCCTGTCCGGCACCTTTGCTATCCAGAGTTGCCTACAAGCACTAAACCAGCCATGAACTTATGATTTCCATCAGGAAAACCAGCGTATTTGTGTCTATTGAGTAAGAAAGGGGGTCTGCTGTAGACCTCAACTGTCTTCAATGTAAAAGAAGTAGCTGGCTCAGAAAATCCATCCTGGCTAATCAATAATCTGGCTCCTTCAGGAGGAACCAGGGAAGTCCCATAGATACACGAAGGTTCCTCAATTAGGGCTGCTATAAACAGCTCAAATGTTCTTGTCAATTCTTGCAGAACTGGTCAAAATTTGGTCCCTGGTTGCCCTTGTTGGCAAAACCCAAATGACTTTGGGGAAAAGAGCCAGGTAGGAAATTGTTGGGTGAACAGTGACTGCATCCAGTCAGATGCAGCCACTTTTCTGGTACAATAGCCAGTAGGGGAGATTATTCTATCCAAATTATTTAGCATAGATGGAGGAATAAGTTTATGTTCAGCTGTAGTGAAATGTTCTCTCTAGACATTTAAGCTGGCCATAGATGGATCAAATCTTGGCCTTTTCAGTGGGGACTGACCGAGATCTGATCCATCTATGGGCAGGCTGGTTGTACTGAAGTCGATCAATTGATTGACTTCAGTACAACCTGCCTGTCAGATTTTTTGCATGAGATCACTGCCAGCAGCTATAGCCCTGATCAGTAGAAGTATTCAGTGTTCTGCTAGAAGGGAATGCTCCTGGCCAGCAGAACACAATAGAGCTGCAGGATGGATTCCCCCATCAACGGACTGTGTTGATGGGCAAATCGAGCAATTTCTTTGCTGCAATCACTAATGGCTTGCCTAAGTTTCCTTTGCAGGGACTTTTGTTGGTCTGTTGTTTTGGTTCCTTTATTGAATATCAGTGCTGCTGATCTCCTACAGCCATGGTGGAAGATGGGATTTGTAGTTCATCCAGTCACAGACAGGCCTGCTTAGCCATGCTTGTTTCAAAAGTGACAGCCACGGCGAGGAAGAAGAACCCTTACTTGATGTCACGGGGGAAGGGGTGATTTGAAAATGGGGGTACATTTGTACCATGTTACATGCTACACCCTATGTTACACGAGTGTAACATGCTGCAAAATATGAAGTTAGCCTTTAATTTAAACTTGTCTATTGGCTTCAATGTGTTTTGTCAAAATAATAAAATTTTGACAAAATCAATTGTCATGAAGATTATAGGGAAAAATAACTTTCACCCCCATTTATGGAGAAAGTTTGGAATTTAATACCCTTTTTTGGTTAAATTATTAGACGCAAACTTTCAGGGTACAGTTTAAGTTAGCCAATTAAGGGTATCACTTAAACTCCAAACTCCTTCGACAGACCGTGTGAAAATTACAAAATTTGCAGAATACATATTGTCTTTTTTTACCTAAAGCTTAATTTAGCACCAGGGACGGACTGACCATTTGAAAAGTCGGGCACTGCCCGAGGGCCCGGGGTCAGTAGGGGGCCCCATGAGATGCCCCTGGTACCTTTTTCATAAGCTTTTTTGAGTTTGGCCAAGGACACAGGGGCCCCATGATCCCCTATGCCCGGGGGCCCCATGAGTTGTCAGTCCGCCCCTGTTTAGCACAGGTCCTTGTAGATTGACAACTTTGTAAGGCACTACAGAACGTGTTTGAAGAACTTTGTTTCAGCTTCCCTTTTGCCGATATTGAAGCAAGCCATCCACAGCACATTAGCATCAGGCTGAGGAAATTAGCATAGGTCTTCAGTCACCACTTAGCTCAGTGGGAGGGCATCTCAGTTTGGCAGAAGAAAGCACTCAAACCAAACTGAGCAAAGGACCAAATTGTGTCCAGCTGACATTTTTATGGCCTGACTGCTGCCTCCCCTCCTCCAAATGTTGTTTTGTTTATGGAGAGCCTGCTATAGTGGCTTATCAGTGGAGCTTCAATGGTCTGTATCAGAAGAAAGCTCTACAGAAGACCACCAAATGGAGCAAATGTACATAACATGCTGTAAATATTATGACAATACTGAAGTGGAGGTTGTATAGGTTAGTATTCTGATAGATGGACTTCTTTTTGGACAATAGTGGCCCTCCTGTAGACCAGCCTTTCTCAGCTAGGGTTCCTCCAGAGGTGGCTAGGAGTTCCTTGAGCAGTTAGCAATTTCTACCATTTTGATGAATAGACACTGATTATTTTAGCTATCTGTAAGGGGGGATTCGTCCTACTGACGACAAATGTAAGAAGCATTCTTCCAATTGAACGCAACACACCAATGTACAGTGGGATATAGTAATTATTAGCAGCAGGAAAGAGGTCTATACTTTGTCATTCCATGGAAAGACAACATTATTTCAAGGGTTCTTCCACTTTAAAAAATTGCAAAGGGATGCCTTGGAATATAAATTCCCTAAAATAACCCTAAATGTTACCCACAGCTTGGCTTTATTTGAGAATCCAAAGCATATTGATGTGGGACACCCATATGAACGATCCGTCACAACCCCAAGGGTCATCAACAACTCTACAAATAGTTCTCAATGCACTTTAAGGGTTCCTCCTGAGAAGGTTATATGAATTGGTATTGCTTCCATATTATTACAATATTAGTACAAATTTCCACAGTCTTCTCCCCAAATAAGTTATCGCCTAGACCAAATGCCACAGCCATGATTATCCACTTCAAGGCTGGGACAAATTTTTTTACCTTTTTGTTTACGTGTAAAAATAAGTATATTTTTGCTTAAAACCCCCAAACATTATATTTTTTTTTTAAAACCCATGGCCCAGAGAATAAAATTGTGGGTATTGCCAATTTTTTCTATGTCACACGGTATTTGCGCAGCAATTTTTCAAACTCAATTTATTAGGAAAAATACACTTTAATAAATTTTACTGCACAAAAACACAGTATAATTCCTAATTGTTTGGTAAAATATAAAAGATAATGCAGGCAATAATGTGTTAGCACTATATAAATAGTGTATAATAAACATGTCCAGTGAAAAAATTAAAAAAAATCTAATTTCCTCATAAATTTAGGCCAAAATATACAGTCGTACCTTGGTTTATGAACGCCTCGGTTAATGTAATTTTCGGTTTATGAGTGCAAATCCATTGAATAATGCCTCGGTTTACAAATTTTTTTCGCAATACGAAGCAAGTTTCCTTAGGATGCACTGCGCCTGGGAGGTTTATCGCGCCGGCCCTGTGCATGCTGGAGTGGGTAGCACGTGGTGTCGAATGTGGAGGTGTTGGAGCGGTTTTTGCATTGAGTTTTGGAGCCATTCTGGAAATGTTTAATCACGTCCCTGTACAGTATTTATGCCTTTAAAGTGCACTTTATAAAGCGGTTTGAACAGATAAGACTTTTTTTTTTTACTTTTTTCTGACCTCCGGAACAAATTATTTGGTTTTCAGTGCATTCCTATGGGAATACTCGCCGTTGTAACTGGACGTCATACGGCGTCCTGTCAAAACGAGCCGCTCACGTGATGACACAGCCGATGACATATCAATACACTGGCCCGTTGCCAGTGTCGTGACCGCCAGGGACGGACTGACAACTCATGGGGCCCCCGGGCAATAGGGGATCCCGGGGCCCCTGTGTCCTTGCCCAAGCTCAAAAAGCCTATGAAAAAGGTACCAGGGGCATCTCATGGGGCCCCCTACTGACCCCGGGCCCTTGGGCACCGCCCGAGTTTCCAAATGGTCAGTCCGCCCCTGGTGACCGCTGTGACCAATCACAACAGATCACATGTTGATTATATACAATGGATGGCTTCCTGTCATGCCATTCATTGTATACAATTATGTTGTTAGCTGTGACTGGTCAAAGCAGTCACATGGTACAGACAGGGCCAATCACAGCCCATCTGTATCATGTAATGAGCTTTGCCCAATCACAGCTATTCACAACAAAAGACTGAATGAATCCTTTTCATTCAGTAACAATGATTGCAAACATCAATGAAATACATCGGTATTAGCAATCATAATGTGTAAAAAGAAACATCCTGATCACTTGCCCAGAGTAGTTCAATGTTACTATGGTAACATTGTATTGCTTTGGTCACTGTGTTGAAAAAAAAATAGTAAAGAAAATTAAAATAATGTAAAAAAAAAAATAATAGAAACATTTGATAAAAAAATACAAATTTAATTATTATTATTATTTTCACCAAAGAAATAGAGCAGAATACATTTTGACCTAAACTTATGAAGAAATTGTATTTATTTGCAAAATTGTATAACAGAAACAAAGAAAAGTGTTGGGCAGCACAGTGGCTAAATGGTTAACACTTCAGCCTTGGCAGTATTAGGGTCGTTGGTTCAAATCCCAGCCACGGCACCACCTGCCTGGAGTTTTTCATGTTCTCCCTGTGCCTGCGTGGGTTTCCTCCGGGTACTCCAGTTTCCTCCCACACTCCAAAGACATGCTGGTAGGTGAATTGGCTCCTGTCTAAATTGGCCCTAGTATGTGTATGTATGAATGTGAGTTAGGGACCTTAGATTGTACGCCCCTTGAGGGTTAGGGACCGATGTGAATGTACAATATATATGTAAAGCGCTGCGTAAATTGACGGCGCTATATAAGTATCTGTAATAAATAAAAGTGCATTTTTTTTTCAAAAGTTTCAGGTTTTTTTTTAATGAAAAATAAAAAATCTCAGTGGTGATTAAATACCACCAAAAGAAAGCTCTATTTTTGTGGAAAAAAAATGATACAAATTTCATATGGATACAGTGTTGCATGACAGCACAACTGTCATTCAAAGTGCGACAGTGCTGGAAGCTGAAAATTGGCCTGAGCGGAAAAGGGGTATAAGTGCCCAAAATCGTCGGTCTTTTTTTGTTTATAGCACAAAAAAAAAATGCAGAGGGAATCAAATACCACAGAAAGAAAGCTTAATTTGTGGGGAAAAAAGGATGTAAATTTCATTTGGGTGCAGCGTTGCATGACCGCACAATTTTCAGTTAAAGTAACGCAGCGCCATATTGCAAAAACTGGCCTTGTCACGACGTGGGTAAATCCTCTGGAGGGCAAGGGCTTAACTTCCCTGGCTGTCTGATTATTTCAGATTTTTGGTGCTGAAAGCGGTACCATTTTTTTGCATGGAAATATGTATTTTTTTTATTGTAGGCTGTAATTTTTAGGAAAAACTCACTGAAATCTGTCCGAACAAGAGTCTAGTAAACATCCCGGGTATGATAAAATTTGAAACACAAAATCATAAATTATAATTTAATAAATAATCATAAAAATAATATAAAAATAATAAAAAATTTAATTCAATAATATAATCAAACCAAAAACACTGAAATGTGAAATAGAGCGCCAAGTTCGCACATTGCTGAGCTCAGTCGCAAAATCGTTTTCAGTTTCTGATGACGAATTTCCCCCACGAATCATTATCACTCAATTCTGTAAGTGGTTCTGATTTACTATCGCTGTTCTCTAGCTGATCTAAACCGCTTTTGACCTAAAGGGACACTTTTTGGACGCCATGGACATTTCTCAGTTTCCAGGCAGAAAGAACAGACAAAATGCAGGCAGGGCGCAGGACAAAGCACTCGGGACAAAATGTATGTGAAATAGGTTGAAACAGCAATGTTTTACTGTGTAAAATGAAAAAAAAAAAAATGACATTTTTTAAAATTTTTAAATTTCCCGCCGCCGCCGGCGGCGGCGCCCGTACGTCCCGACGTCACAGGGACAGGACACAGAAGCCGGATGCCGGCATCGGCCGGAGGAGATGGCCGGGGACGCTGCAGGGGACACATCGTGGGAGCGCAGGGTAAGGTAAGTGAAGAACACATGCCGGAGCAGTGCCGCATGGTATTCCCGAGTGTAGCTCGGGGTTACCGCTTTTGGTACTGAAATGTTACCCCGAGCTACACTCGGGAATACCGCCAGGGAGGTTAAAGTGCTGCATGCACTACTTTTGGTGTGCAATTCAGCCCATTCAAAATGAATGGGCTCAAATCGCACCACACTGAAGCACATGGGAATCGGACAGAGACGCACAGCACGTCATGCGATTCCTGGTGTGAACCGACCTTAAAGGCACTTTTATGAGCTTTCAATGGCTCCAGAGGCTTACAAAAGCTCCTCCCAACCAGGGGTGGACTGACAACTCATGGGGCCCCCGGGCAATAGGGGATCATGGGGCCCCTGTGTCCTTGCCCAAACTCAAAAAAGCCTATGAAAAAGGTACCAGGGGCATCTCATGGGGCCCCCTACTGACCCCGGGCCCTTGGGCAGTGCCCAAGCTTCCAAATGATCAGTCCGCCCCTGCTCCCAACTATTTTGAACTTTTCACCTAAAATTAACATTTTTCTAATGGAATAGACCCTTTAAATCTGTCCTCTTAATTTTTTTTTGGCAAGCAAATTGTGCCTAAAGCTGTCCATGGATAGATAAATGAATGGACTAAAAAAAGCAAATCAGTGGACTCATTGCTCAATTTTTGTATACTGTACTTATTGCGACAGTCCATTTCCGTTTCAAGATCAAAAATGATGAAAATGCTGGAATTTTTTTTTTTCTCATACGTAGGTTAGTTTTTAGAAAAATAAAAATTGAAGTGAAATGCACATGAGCAGTAGGGGTAGTAGAAATCAATCAGAAAATAAAAACTGTTAAAAGTGTTACCAGGGGCGGACTGACAACTCATGGGGCCCCCAGGCAATAGGGGATCATGAGGCCCCTGTGTCCTTGCCCAATCTCAAAAAAGCCTATGAAAAAGGTACCAGGGGCATCTCATGGGGCCCCCTACTGACCCTGGGCCCTCGGGCAGTGCCCGAGTTTCCAAATGGTCAGTCCGCCCCTGGGTGTTACTAAACCCACAACAGTACAATCAGTCTGTATATGCAGTAAAGCATGCTTGTTATACTCACTGTGGAACCTAAGGGGTTATTCCTCTGCATTGTGTAAAAAGGCTGTTTGATCCTGACTTCTCTGATCCTCCCCTTCTTCCAGTGCCCCCTCTTCCAGTGTCCCCTTTACATGCAGTAAAGCATGCTTGTTATACTCACTGTGGAACCTAAGGGGTCAATCCTCTGCATTGTGTAAAAAAGCTGTTTGATCCTGTCTTCTCTGATTCTCCCCTTTTTCTACTGTCCCCAATCCATCTGCTAATAGGATACAAACAATCACTAAAAAGTTAGTTACCAAAGAAATGTTCCAATAAATACAACACTTCTACTATACCAACATCATTGCGCCAATATAATAAAGAGAGGAAATACACTCACTGGATGCTGCTATTATTAAAAAACTCAAAATAATAATAAAAATGTGAAAAATATACAAATCACAAATAACAGCGCAAACCAAATCACACAACTAAATATAACCACCACCAAATAAGTGCATATTAATAGTGCAAACAAAAAATCAATAAATAGGGAATCTCAATATAGTCCATTCAGAAAAGTCCATATAAACATGATCCTCAGTAAATGAAGTAATGAGATCCTCCTTCATAAGCAGTGTGATATTCAGTGCTCAAAAACACCCCATCAAAATGCACACTCACCATGTGCTAGTAATTAACCAGCATGTCAGTATATATCCAGCATTCACCAAACAGACTTCAAAGGACGATCCTCATGTGTTGGTAATTACTCAGCATACTACTATGTATCCAGCATATCACCAAACAAACTCCAGAGAAGATCCTCTCATATCCAGATTAGCACATGTGGGTAAAGAAAATACTCGCCATAGTGCAGTATCATCCAACAAATTTATTGCCAAACAAACCCCCCTTAAAATCACACTCACAATGAGCAAATAAAAACAAGGCGTTTTGTTATATCAGAGCTCCAGTCTCTGCATCCTGTGTCTCACCAGCCAACCCGCATTCAAGATGGTAATAACGCGATCACGTGATCCAGACACGTGCATCAGCATGAGTAGTGACGTCACAGGAAGGCCCCACCCTGACGCGTTTCGTCCAATGACTTCTTCCGAGGGATGCAGAGACTGGAGCTCTGATATAACAAAACGCCTTGTTTTTATTTGCTCATTGTGAGTGTGATTTTAAGGGGGGTTTGTTTGGCAATAAATTTGTTGGATGATACTGCACTATGGCGAGTATTTTCTTTACCCACATGTGCTAATCTGGAAATGAGAGGATCTTCTCTGGAGTTTGTTTGGTGATATGCTGGATACATAGTAGTATGCTGAGTAATTACCAACACATGAGGATCGTCCTTTGAAGTCTGTTTGGTGAATGCTGGATATATACTGACATGCTGGTTAATTACTAGCACATGGTGAGTGTGCATTTTGATGGGGTGTTTTTGAGCACTGAATATCACACTGCTTATGAAGGAGGATCTCATTACTTCATTTACTGAGGATCATGTTTATATGGACTTTTCTGAATGGACTATATTGAGATTCCCTATTTATAGATTTTTTGTTTGCACTATTAATATGCACTTATTTGGTGGTGGTTATATTTAGTTGTGTGATTTGGTTTGCACTATTATTTGTGATTTGTATATTTTTCACATTTTTATTATCATCTGCTGATAGAATAGAGTCTTGGGGGCAAACTGCACATGCTCAGTTTGGTGTGTATGAACAAGAGCCAGGCGCTGTGTAGTTTTGTGATAAAAGTAATACACCTTATATGGAGGTGTGCCTTTAATAATTCATATGGTAAAAAATAAATAACCAGCCTGTGGCTTTAAGAAGCCAGGTTCCAAGATGGACGGCATGTCCGCTCAGAGGGAAGCAGTGGAGTAGAATACCTGTCAGTGCAGGGACCACGTGTACCCGACGTCCCAGCATCCCGGGTGACGTCACCACAATGTGGAGAGACGGAGGGGGGGAACTCTCGCTGGAGCCGCAGCTTTAGAAGGAGGAGGCAGGTTGCCGGGACAACATGTTTCGTGCGCATGCGCTTTATCAAGAGACTTTGCTTGGCTCTTGTTTATACTTTCCACAATGTGTTTTTACCATGGCAGCAGTGAGTTTTTTTCCCGACTAATCACAGTTGACATATACCATTCACTCATTTCCTTTGGGACACATCTGTGCACTTTTATCCAGACCGTTCTTTCAGTTTGGTGTGTATTGCTAGAGAGTTATTTTTTTTCTTTGAAAGAGTGCATGTGATCAGCACAGGGCCAATCAGCACTGTCCAGACAGAGGGTCATGCAGCCTCATAGGACAATCAGGAGACAATGAAAACTCCTCCTACAAGCTTTAACCAGTGCTCTGCTGGACACTGATAGAAGTCACAAGACTGCTCTAAATGCTGATGAGAAAAGGTATTTAGCAGTTTATATTTACTAAAATAATTGCATTTCCATGTTGTGTGTACTGTGAGAGACCAGATATAGTGAATGCAGGGTTCATGGAGACCAGATATAGTGAATGCAGTGTCCGGGGAGACCAGATATAGGGAATGCAGGGTTTGGGGAGACCAGATATAGGGAATGCAGGGTCCGGGGAGAGCAGATATAGTGAATGCAGGGTCTGGGAAGACCAGATATAGTGAATGCGGGGTCCGGGGAGACCAGATATAGTGAATGCAGATTCCTGGGTTTAGTAACACCCTAATTTTGAAAACGTTCAAAAAAATGTTGAGGTTTGCTGGAAAATTTCCAATATAATGACTGGGCCACCGAAAGTTGGATCACAGAACGTTTTGATTTATGTTGGAATTTCATTCGTTTTTCTACTACTCTATGGCCAGATTAAGCAGCTCCGTAAACTAAAATCCCTGAGATGTGTTTATGGGCATTGAATTTTACCCAATCTGCCCCAAACACACTACAGTTATGCAGGCCATACATGGGTCAAATTCCAAATTCGTTTTCTTTAGAAGATTGCAACTAAGAATATTTTTTTTTAATTTTGCACCATTAGTGGGCCACAGCATCGGACGATTTTCCTACGGTCATTGAATTTGAGTGACCGGGCATGTTGGAAATTTTTGGAAAAACTAACAAATTTCTAATCAAAGGTGAGAGAATCGTGCGAGAAATATAATCAAAGAAGAAATGAGCATGAGCTGTGACCTGGAAAGAAAAGAACATTCCCAGCCATGAAAATTCTTTTCTGTAGCAAACAGCAAGGTGAAACTGAAGGCTTGGTTGGTCGAATTTCAAAATCAATGGTGGCACCATCAGATTGCAAAACGCACAAAATTTCTGATTTTCTAAAGAAAAGTCATTCAAAATTCGACCCATGCAATAGGCATCCTATACAATGATCAGATTCCCCATCTACACTTTTGAGGTGGATGGAGGAATCCTTCCTGCTGAGGAATTGTATCCTGACAGCAGAGAGAATACACTGACCAGTGTTGCTGGCTATATTCGTTCAGGAAAAACCAGACAGGGTGGTTGCACTGTAGATCGATTTCTGTACAACCTGCTTATGCATACATGGATCGAACTTTGTCCGGTTCCTGCTGAACTGGTGGAATTTCGATCCATGTATGGCTGGCTTTAAGCTAGTATACAATAGTTTTTGTTCAACATTTTTTCGATGTAAGAATATTCATTCGTTTTATTCTAATCATTAGTGGGGTCACAACGACATTTGTTTTTGACCGCAGCGATGATAAAATTTGAAGGAGCAGGATGGAAAATTTTTCTCGAATGTCTGAATTTCTAACTGTGTGTAGTTTTCAGTGAAGTCCATTCATTCCAAAATCGAATGTTAAAAGCAAACAAAATTTTGAACTACTTGAGAACGACATTCGAGTGTACTGGGAATTTTTGTACAATTTGTCCTAAGAATTTTCATAGGAATTTTCATTTGAAATTCTGCTAGTGTATACCCAGCTAATGCAGGCTATAGATGGGTCAAAAATCGGCTGTTTTAAAAATAAAAAACGAAAAATCGGTCGTTCAATAGGCGGACATTACCACCAATGATAAAAATAAATCGGCCGACTTTCGTCCTGTCTATGGCCGGCATTTAATTACTTCTGTCCCTGCAGAGAGCTCCGCTATTATATTTCATATGAAAAAGTATCCATTTCGGATACAGATGTTTTTATTTGGATACAAATAAATACATTTTTGCAACCGCAAGACTTTTCATATAAAATATAATAGCGGACTGGAATTCTTCTTTTTCTTCTTCTTTTCTTCTTCTTCTTCTTGGTCACTGCTCATGCGCAGATTTTTTATCGGTAAAACGATCGGCCGATTTGCCCACCATTTTTTTTCCACTTTACCGATTAACAAAATGTGTCAAAAATCCAAAAAACGGCTGACTAATTAACCCACTAACAGTGCGAAAATCGGCCGATTTTCGACCCATCTATGGCCTGCATAAGACTGTTACCTAATGTCTCTGGACATGTTAAATCTGGCACTACACTATGGCTTTAGATGTGAGCTATGGCCAGTGGATGATCATTGTGCAGCATAACCATGATACAAACATGCATAGTTGATCTGACCAAGAAAGCAGGTTAATGTACTGAGTGATCTTCTGGTGTCATCCATGTCTTGAACGCAGTAGCTATCCCAATCTATCCAGGGCAGTGGTCGTTAAACTGCAGCCCAGGGGCAAGAAGTGGCCTTTTGTTTGCTTTTATCTGGCCCTTGGTGCACTATTCCTACCTCTGACTCCAACATTGTGGTACTATTCTTTCCACTGACACCAATGACGGGGCAGTAAACCTCCCACTAACACCAAGAGCAGGGCCCTATTCCTCCCCACTTATAAAAATGGTAGGGTACTATTCTTCCCACTGGCACCAAAATTTGGGCACTATTCCTCCCACTGACAGCAATGATGGGGCACTATTCTTCTCACTGACACCAGTGATGGGGCACTATTCCTGCCACGGACACCAATTATGGGGCACTATTCCTGCCACTGACACCAATTATGGGGCACTATTCCTCCCACTGATACCAATTATGGGGCACTATTCTTCCCACTGACACCAGCAGTGGGACACTATTCCTCCCAATGACACCAACCATGGGGCGCTATTCTTCCCACTGAGACCAGCGACGAGGCATTATTCCTCCCACTGACAAAAATGGTAGGGCACTATTCTTCCAACTGACACCAATAATGGGGCACTAGTCCTCCCACTGATACCAACAGTAGGGCACTATTCTTCTCACTGACACCAGTGATGAGGCACTATTCCTCCCACTGACACCAATGATGGAGCACTATTCCTCCCACTGACACCAATGATGGAGCACTATTCCTCCCACTGACACCAACAGAAAGGCACTATTCCTTTTCACTAACACCAATTATGGGGCACTATTCCTTCCAATGACACCAATGATGGTGCACTATTCCTTCCACTGACACTAATGATGGGGCATTGTTTACTCCTATTGACACCAGGGCATTTTCTACTCACATTAGCCACAATCTGGCCCCTCAAAGTATTAAGGACAGTAAACTGGCCCTTTGCTTAGAAAGTTTAGAGACCCCTGATCTAGGGAGTCATCTGAGATCTCTAATGGTTGCACCCTGGTGTAACGGATGTGGGTTGAGGGATGAGATTTGAGTTTGCAGCTACCATGGGATCTTCTTCACGTGTTTCTAATGGAACAGGCCTAAGATGGCATGGGGAGATGGTCTTATGTATGCAAGTCCAACTGTTCTAGAAGAGTAATGGCAGTAAAATGACCTAGTGGTCCATAAAATCTGCTCCATTTTTTTTTTGTCAGACTTTCTCAACCTTTTCAACACTGAGAAATGCTTGAAATAACTTTCCAGTCTCTAGGAACCCCGGTTAAAATTGACTATATCTACAGCTCATGATACTTTAGTGTGATGGTCAGTGGGAAGAATGCTCCTTACACTTGTGATCAATGGGAAGAATTACCGCCTTACAGATAGCTAAAAATATCAGTGGTGTCAATGGGAACTAATCTGAGGTGCAGAAATTTCTCATTGCTCAAGAAACCCCTAGCAACCTCTGGAGGAACCCAAAGTACCATGGAACCCTGGTTGAGAAACCCTAGTATAGATCTTAATCTCACGCATGTTTGAACTCCCTCACTGTTGACTAGCTCACTACCTCTGCTGGAGGGCTGTTTCAAGAGTCAACTACTCTTTCTGTAAAATAATACTTTCTAAGATTAGTTTTAAACTTTCCTCCTGCTAGTTTGAAGTCATGTTCCCATGTTCTTGATCTTAGCTTCATATTCTCTAATATCTCAAGCTGGCCTAAATTGCCCCTAGAGTGCTCCATAAACCTATATGCCTAGCTCAGCATTAAATTCAAATTATGTCAATGGAGAGAGGAAGAAGAGTTTAGAGAGTGGGTTACAATGTTGGAAACAATAATGATCAGGACACGTTTTCTTACTGTGATAAATCACCCATCCTGATTGCAGTTGACCATCATAGTCTGTGGGCGCCCACTGGTGACCAGAAAAATTGCTGGATGTTTAGTTGGATGATCCTAGCTCAATAAAGAGCTATCCTATACAGCTATCAGGTATCAGATTATTATATATGGGATCCTTAAAGCATATCTATGGGTTCCTTCAACCACAGTGGCCAAAAAGTTGACTCATCCTGGCCAGCAATACACACACTGTCAAATACACATTACAATTCAGCTAAAGAACTTTGTAGGTTTACCATTCTGATGTCCTCAGGCAGCTGTTGGGATTTATTCTACAAGTTGATATTTACATTTCATTAACAGCAAGCTTGTCTTAATCATCTCTGTCTTCTAGTGTAGTTAACTGTTTCCTGTGCCATATGTATATTTGACTTGCACTCTGTATGTGTCTAGCAGAATATTAGGTGGACTCCAGCTGAGCCCTGTGTTAATTGCAACTTCATTTGTCCACCACATTGGCCATTTGTCTTAGAGACTAGAGATTGGTGACTGTAGTGTCAGTCCCATTTGCATATCACTGAAGATGTAACTTGAGTGGAGAGAGGACTAAGCTCATTAGATCACAGTTCTTGAGCTGAACTCCCATCTGCAGGACTGCACATAGACACATAGTAGGCTGCTGCATCAGTTTCAGGCAAAAAATGTTCTGCCTTCTTACAGTCAGACTGGTGCTCTTGTCAAGCCTCTTCTCATCTTTATGTTTTGGTGAAACCATCTATCTCCATACCAATGAAGAAGAACCGATTGGAACAGTGATTGCTGTTTTATCCCATCATTCAGTCTTTAATTCTACGGAGAAACCTGCTACCAATTTTCGGTTGATGAAGCAATCCAACAGCTCCTTCATCCATGTTCATGAAAGCGATGGCCAACTGAGTATTGGGAGAAGGATAGACCGAGAAAAAATTTGCCGGGGCTCTCCAAACTGTGTTCTGTCTCTGGATATGGTCAGCTTTTCTAAAGATCAATTCCAACTCATTAATGTGAAAGTGGAGGTAAGGGACATAAATGACCATAGCCCACATTTTCCAAGTTCTGAAATGCATGTAGATGTCTCTGAAGCAGCTCCATTGGGTACCAGAATCCCTCTACAGATGGCAGTAGATGAAGATATAGGCCTAAACTCAGTCCAGGACTATTTAATCTCTGGTAACAGTCATTTTGGTATCGACGTACAGACCAGGGCGGATGGACTGAAATATGCTGAACTGATTCTTATGAAAGAACTTGATAGAGAAACTGTGTCCTTGTATACCCTGGAGTTGGTTGCTAGTGATGGTGGAAACCCTCCACTCTCTGGAAGTACAACAGTTAACATCCGTGTCCTGGACTTCAATGATAACACCCCAATCTTTGAGAAGAGTTCCCTCACTGTGGACTTGTTGGAAGATGCTCCTGTAGGATCCCTTCTTTTAGACCTTAATGCGGTTGACTATGATGAGGGTGCAAATGGAGAAATCATGTATGGGTTCAGTGCTCAAGTGTCTCAAGAGGTACAACAACTCTTCAAAATTGATCATAAGTCAGGCACTATAACTTTAGAAGGTGAAGTAGATTTTGAGACTAAAAATGTTTATGAGTTTGATGTTCAGGCACAAGATATGGGTCCAAACCCACTATCCACAACCTGCAAAGTCACAGTGCATATTGTAGATGTCAACGATAATGCCCCAGCAATTACTGTCACTCCCTTGACTTCTACTAGCATGGGAGTAGCCTATATCACTGAAGCCGCTGCTAAAGATAGCTTTATTGCCTTGATCAGTGTGGAAGACAGAGATTCTGGGATAAATGGACAAGTTCATTGTACACTTTTTGGCCATGAACACTTCAGGCTACAGCAAGCCAGTGAGGACAGTTTCATGATAGTCACCACCTCGCTTCTTGACCGAGAAAAGATCGCTGACTACAACCTCACCCTAATAGCTGAAGACCTTGGAGTCCCTTCATTGAAGATGACCAAACAGTATAAAATTAGGGTGAGTGATGAGAATGACAATGCCCCTTCATTTATTAAATCACTGTATGAAGTTACGGTCTTTGAGAATAATCTCCCTGGGGCCTATATCACCACAGTTGTGGCCAAAGACCCTGACCTAGGGCACAATGGCAAAGTGTCCTACAGACTATTAGATGAAAAGATAATGGGTCAGTCTTTGTCTACATTTGTTGTCATTGACATTGATTCCGGAATCCTCCGTGCTGTTAGATCCTTGGACTATGAAAAACTTAAAGAAATTGACCTTGAGATTGAGGCTAGTGACCACGGTGTTCCCAAACTTTCAACCCATACTCAGTTGAAAATAAAAATACTTGACAGAAATGACAACCTCCCAGTGATAATATCTCCTTTGCTATACAATGGATCTGCAGACATTTTGTTGTCAGTCAAATCACCCCAAAATCACTTAGTGCTTAGCATGAAAGCTGTGGATACAGATGAAGGACTGAACTCACAACTTGCCTATACTATGCTTCAGGATAAACACATGCTCTTTACCATCAACAGAGCAAGTGGGGAAGTTTTCCTACGCCGGATAATAAAACCAACACAAGATGTGGACCTTAGCATTGTGGTTGTGGTCCATGACAATGGTAGGCCCTCCCTGTCCTGCAATGCTACCATAAAGTTTATTCTCACTGACAACCCTCCATCCAATATGGAGATAGTTGGCATGCAGTCATCAGAGGAAGAGGAGCAAAAACTCGATCTATCGATTATCTTCATCGCTGTTCTATCAGGAGGATGCACCTTGCTGCTGGTTGCCATCATATTTGTGGCTTGTTCCTGTAAACACCAAAGTAGACATACAAAGCAGGAATCCCAAGAGCGCAGGAGGGATGCAGAGGGCCAGCTACTCAATACCACAGCTACTCCTAAGGATTCCTCCTCTACCTCCTCTGAGCCTTGTCAACTGTCAGTCAACACAGACTCTGAGAGCTGCAGTCTGACATCCAGTAAAGATCAATGTAGGGACCTGCATTCGGCTTCCGATGTAAGTATTGCTTATTCATTTCTACACTGAATTGGTAGATATTGTTACCGGATATTGCTTTTGAAATGTTAGAAATGATTATTTACAAAGAAATGTTCTTCTAAACACATACTGTACAGAAAGGAATAGCAAATAGACATTTTTGTGTTTAAAATACATCTCTAAGCAAAACAACTTCTTTTTTAGTTTTGGATATAGTGTGGAAGGGTTAGACGCTTGGCCAATTATATATAGCTGTCTGTGTCTCCATTGGGGAGTTTTACCATCTCTATTAATACTACTGACCAATGTATAACGTGAGCTGAGCAGAACTCAAATTTTAGAGTTGTCTCCAGAACAAGAGCTGAGAAGAAATTTTCTAATGGGGACACCTGCTCAGGGGATGATTGTCTTAGTGGGAAATTTGCTTCCCTTTTTTGGAGATTTTCTCAACTTTCTGTTGTCTTTGTATCCCTTTGAGGACAGTCCCAAACAGCAAAAAAATAACCTGTTGTTGGTTTTAACCATTCCTCTATCCAAATCTAAAATAAAAAGTTTGGGCTAAACATGTATTTAAAATGAAAACTGCTCTCATATAGAATTATAGTAGTGTCATACTAGTATGATAGAAACAATTGAGTACTGACGTGATACTTTTTTTATTTGCACTAACATACAATTTTGAGGACAAGCTTTCAGGGTATGTCCCCTTCTTCAAGGTCCAAGCAGTACTGCTTGGACCTTGAAGAAGGGGACATACCCCGAAAGCTTGTCCTCAAAATTGTATGTTAGTGCAAATAAAAAAAGTATCATGTCAGTACTCAATCGTTTCTGTCGCAAGTGCACTAATATACAGCATGTACCACCAGGGTTTCTCAACCAAGGTTCCATGGAATCCTAGGATTCCTTCAGCAATGAGCAATTTCTGCCTCTCAGATTAGTTCCTACTGACACCATTGATCTTTTTAGCCATCTGTAAGGGGGTCATTCTTCCCAATGATCACAAGTGTAAGGAGCATTCTTCCCTCTGACAATCATGGGTTGTACATATACTGTAGTCATTTTTAGAAGGGGTTCCCTGAGACCAGAAAGTTGTTTAATGGGTTCCTCTGTGTTGAAAAGGTTGAGAGTTAATCAATACTATGAAAAGTTGTCTCTCTGTATTCACACAAGCTGCATACATTTTGGGAATAAATTGTATGTACAGCTGTATTGTGAAACATGCACAGGGATTCAGGGGTACTAGTTCTCATTCATGTGCAAATTCTAGATGTGTGCAATAGTGCATCCCTACGTATACATAATCTGCAATGCAAGCAAATCAAAAGTATTAAACAATGCATATCAACATATTAAACCATGAACAGGGGTGGATTGACTATTGAAGCACTCGGGCACTGCCCGAGGGCCCAGGGTCAGTAGGGGGCCCTATGAAATACCCCTGGTACCTTTTTTATAGGCTTTTTTTGAGTGTGGGCAAGGACACAGGGGCCACATGATCCCCTATTGCCCGGGGGCCCCATGAGTTGTCAGTCCGCCCCTGACCATGAACCATATCAGTGCCCAGTAACCTCATGCATTTCATGTGCTCCTCTGTGAATGGTTAATTCATGAAGCTTAGGATTAATATAAATATTGGGCTCCTTTTGTGAAGCTTAGGAAGAGTACCCATATTGTGCTCAATTCATGACGCTTGGGAAAGGTACCAATTATTGGGCTCAATTCATGAAGCTTGGGAAAGGTACCAATTATTGGGCTCAATTCATGAAGCTTGGGAAAGGTACCAATTATTGGGCTCTATTCATGAAGCTTGGGAAAGGTACCAATTATTGGGCTCAATTCATGAAGAATAGGAAGGGTACCAATAATGGGCTCAAATCATGAAGCTTGGGAAAGGTACCAATTATTGGGCTCAATTCATGAAGAATAGGAAGGGTACCAATAATGGGCTCAAATCATGAAGCTTGGGAAAGGTACCAATTATTGGGCTCAATTCATGAAGAATAGGAAGGGTACCAATAATGGGCTCAATTCATTAAGCTTTTGAAAAGAATTAATGCTGGACTCAATTCATGAAGCTTAAGGAGGACACCAATATTGGGTTCAATTCATGCAGTCTGATTTAACCCTTTAAATGCTGTACTCCTGTGCTGCAATCGTGCGTGTTGCACGACAGTTGGGGCACAGCCCCAAAGACTTACTTTGGCTGCGTTTGGAGATGATAATGCCCGCTGAATGTGGCATGCAGTTTAATTTTTGCTGCATCCTCGAAGCATAGCACCATAGCCTTGGCATGTGTACAACCCTGAGTGGCTGCATGCCCAGATTCAGGCTAGCAGTTGAGGGGTTGGTAAAACCACAGATCAGTCATTTAGTATTACCACCCCCTAGCAGCACAAGTAAACAAAGCCTTGCAGTTATTGTGCTAAAGACAAAGATTTATAGTTTTTCCACTAGAGAGAGCTCTTCTCTTCTTAGATAGGATAGCGTACATAGGGGGTGCATTGTTTTCAGTAAGTCAACAATCACTTAAGATGGCCATACATTATACAATTTCGTGTACAACTTTCCTTTGGATTTACCAAAACAAAATAATATGAAATCAAACCTATAAACTTTCAATTTGTATGCAATCAGACAGGCACCCGCACTACATAGTTGAAGGTAAACCTAAAGAAAATTGAAGAAAATATATAATGTGTGGCCAGCTTGAATCATTGGTTTTAGTCATATTGTAGTGTCATCTTTTCTAGACTGGCGAGGAGAGGAAGACTGAAACCAACTTATATTCTATATTGTATTTTTATTTCTTTTCAGGGCTCAGTTGGTGCCCCTTCATCTGACTGGCAGCAAGAAAAGACAACGGAGGGTACCAGGTAACGATTATCTATTATATCAAACAACTTACTAAAATATATTTTATTGCTTAGTAAAGGAAATAAAGCAGCAATAAACCCAAAAGCAAACCTTTATTATATTACAGCTTACAAATTCTTAGATGTGATGGCTCCATTCATTTTCTTATTTAGGGTTTCTTTCTTCTATTTTCATCTGTTGATCTGGCCACTAAGTCTGTTGTTTTTGAGAACATGTTCTTTTCCAGATGTATCAATTTACAGGGATTAGGAAAACCATTTAACACTGACAGGGGTGCTTATAATGATGCGTTTTTATTTATTCTTGTAAAACCTAAAAGGAAAAAAAAAACCTGTTTGCTGTAACTTCTTATAAAGTGTGATCTAGAGTTTGGCTTGTTTGTTGGTGTATCTAAATCTGCTAGTACATCTAAGACTACACTCCCCTCAGACTGACAATGCTGTTGTCTGTTGTGCCCCCTGTGTTCCTTCATCCAGAGTGGAGGTGTTCTAATACAGGAGAGGTGGTATTTATTTCATGTGCTGCCCTAGGCAACTCTAAACCCCGCCAACACCATAATACCACCCCCCTCCCCCCAGCCACACCCCCCCCCCCCCAGCTTCCAGCACCACAGCCCATCACCGCCGACACCATTAACCAACACACATCTGACAATGCACTCCCCCCCACCCCCACTGAGACCACCCAATTTGTGCACCAACCTTATCCTCCACAATCACAGAAGCAGCTGGCCATCCTCGCACCCTCCAGCTGTGCGCAGCCTACTCCGGTTCTCATGGCAGAGCTGACCAGGTCTCCATTCCTTCCACTTGTGACCCTTCCTCCGGTGGGCAGTGCCCCCCTGAAAGTTGCTGCCCCTAGGCAAACGCCTTGTTTGCCTTGTGGTAAATACGCAGCTGGCCACCACATGTAATGATTTGTAAGCTGCAATATATTACATTTTTGGTTTTGGGTTTAACATCGCTTTAAATCTACCAACAACTATGTAGTGCATTGGACTGGCTGATTGGCCATATTTTTGGTAGGTCGAAGGTTGATTGTACACAGATTGTATTGCATATGGGGACCCTTAAAGAATGATTATTACAAGTGCAATGTGTCCAAAGAGATAAATAACAGGTATAGATGCAATACCAAAATCACAAAAAAAAAAACTTTATAGACTCATGTAAGTTATTGTTTTGGAGGTTGCACTTAAAGCTGAATCCCAGGAATGTATTTTATAGCATAGTTACATTTGGTCCATATTGGACTTATGTTAGTGTACTTATTCCATACCTGTGGGATCTCTTCGGAAGTTGAAAATAACTGCGGTAGTCACCACAACTACAGCGATCGGAAATGTCATCTAGCTGCAGGGGGTCGCTTGCTCTGCACAGGTGCCATTGACAGATCGTTTTGTATTTTTCTCAATGAATGCAAGGTGTTTTCTGATTGGACAAGGTGGACAGGGAAGGGAGGTGATGTCACAATCTGCACCTAGTCCAGTCACAAAACTCCTTGTTTTCACTGAGGAAGATGCAAGGTATTCTGTGAATGGCATCCGTGCCAAGCTGGACCAAAGATATCTATACTTGGGATTCGGCTTAAATAATTCTTTAAGAAAATCATCATTATGTTAAAGCTGCAGCTTTGATTTTCATTACTATAATACAGTCAGGCAGAATTATCCCTTAAATTTTATTTTTATAAATATATATTTTCTTTTCAGCGGCCTGCCACAAGAGCAGTTCAGTGCCAAGGACAGTGGGAAAGGTGACAGTGACTTCAATGACAGCTCCTCAGACACCAGCAGGGAAGGTGTGAAGAAAGGAAGTGTGCTGCCCACCCAGCAACAGACTGGTAGGATTCCTTTTACCACCTGTCAATTTTTCTACTTTGTATATTTTAGGCCCAGCAGAAATTTCAGTTTAAAGTAACTAATTACATTACAGGTGTGCAAAGACTTTATTTTTAGAAAGCAGCCACAGCTGGAGTAGAAAGGCCCATCCTCTGTCAGCATGCTCTGTATAGAAGCAGTGCTCCGAGATGCCCCCTGCTGACTCAAACCTATAATTCTGCAATAAAAAAAGTTCATGCTCCCTGCTGATTGGAGAACTTTGGCTCTGATTCAACAGACAGTGTGCTGGACCTCTGCAATGAGACCACTGCTTCCACACAGAAAGCAAGGGCTCCTCTCTGCAGCATGCCAGCAGGGGACAGCCCTTGTTGAGGCAGTCAAGACCCAACACTCTCTGCTGAGTCAGACCTCAAAATTCATGGTCCCTGCTGATTTGTAAGCTCTAGCTCTGACTCAGCAGAAGGTGTGCTGGGCCTTGACTGCCTCTACACAAGGGCTGTCCCCTGCTGGCATGCTGCAGAGAGGAACCCATGCTTTCTGTGTGGAAGCAGTGGTCTCGTTGCAGAGGTCCGGCACACTGTTTACTGAATCAGAGCCAAGGTTCTTCAATCAGCAGGAAGCATGAACTTTGAGGTCTAAGTCTGCAAAGGACATCAGACCTCTGCAGAAAGGCTACCGCTTCCACAAAGAGGAAAAAGTCCTCTACAGCATGCTGTACTCAAGCTAAAAATGAAGTGAAATGTAGACTTTGAAATTTCAGTTGGGCCTAAAATACACAAAGTCTACATTTCACTTAATTTTTAGAAAGCAGCCACAGCTTGAGTAGAAAGGCCCATCCTCTGCCAGCATGCTGTAGTGAAGGATCTTTGTTCTCTTTGTAGAAGCAGTGGCCTTTCTGCAGAGGTCTGACATGCACTTTGCTAACTTAGACCTCAAAGTTCATGGTTCCTGCTGATTTGTAAGCTCTAGCTCTGACTTGGCAGAGGGCATATTGAGTCTTTACTGCCTCTACACAAGGGCTGTCCCCTGCTGGCATGCTGCAGAATAGGACCCTTGCTTTCTATGTGGAAGCAGTGGTGTCATTGCAGAGGTCTGGCACACCCTCTGCTGAGTCAGAGCCAAAGTTCTCCAATCAGCAGGAAGCACAAACTTTGTTTATTGCAGAGCTATAGGTCTCAGCAGGGGGACATGTCAGACCTCTGGATAGAGACCACAGCTTCCACACAGACAGTGCTGGGCCCAAACTCAAAAAAGCCTATGAAAAAGGTACCAGGGGCATCTCATGGGGCCCCCCTACTAACCCCGGGCCCTCTGGCAGTGCCCACGTTTCCAAATGGTCAGTCCACCCCTGACTCAAACTGTGTCTGTTTTCTAATGAAAACTAACTCTAAGGCCTGGTTCACACCAATGTATCGTGCTTTTTGTCCGTTTTGCAGTGCGTTTTTGCATGCTTCTTTTTTAACGTGTTTTGCGGGGGGGGGGGGGGGGGGGGTTTCAGCTTTTTTTGTTGTGGTTAAAGTAGAATATTTGTTGTTGCTGGGCAGAATGAAAACGCAGTAAAAACACACTACGTGCGTTTCAGTAGTGTTTACATTGAACTTTATTGTAGCAAAAGGGCTGATTTTTGTGTTCAAAAAAACTTTTTGGAAAGGGTCAGGGAGTTTTTTTAAACACAAAAATCAGCACTTTTGCTACAATAGAGTTCAATGGAAACCTGACCCTTTCCAAAAACACAGCAGCTCAAAAAAAAGCATAGATTGATTGATTGATTTATTTCAGGTACTTATATAGCGCCGTCAATTTACGCAGCGCTTTACATATACATTGTACATTCACATCACTCCCTAGCCCTCAAGGAGTGTACAATCTACGGTCCCTAACTCACATTCATATACAAGGGTCAATTTAGACAGGATCCAATTAACCTACCAGCATGTCTTTGGAGTGTGAGAGGAAACCGGAGTACCTGGAGGAAACCCACGCAAGCACAGGGAGAACATGCAAACTCCAGGCAGGTGGTGCCATGGTTGGGATTTGAACCAAAGACCCGAGTACTGCCAGGTGGAAGTGCTAACCATTTAGCCACTGTGCTGTCCACATAAATGTGAAAATGTCCCATAGGAAACCACAGTAAATGGACTGTAGTGTGTTTCTGCAAAAAGCACTAAAAAACACATTGGTGTGAACCAGGCCTAACACTTTGTACACCTTTTTTGATGCACCTGGAATGTTTTAGATGTTTTAATCTGAAGAATCAATTAAGGAAACCTGAGACGAGAATTAAAGCGACACTAAACTATATCCTTATTCTTCAAAATTCATCCACTACTAAATGGCCCTGTAATTCATTTTTCGTGAAATTGTTTCTGTGTGTTTTTCTGCCTCCTTGTGTCCTCCGTGAGCTTCCGAACATTTCCTTTTCCCCCCTCACTTCCTTTTGTTTAGAACGAGAATTGCATGTTATGTCTGTCATGTATACTGCCTATGCATACTACAAATCCCATAGTCAACTTGGGAGCAAGCAATTTTGAGTGGTTTTGAATCAGTATAAATGCGACCCAACCACTTATTCTCAATGCCTGAGCAAAAGAGCCCTAGGGGATAGTGCTGAATATAGCATATATGTCATATCCAATTTCTTTTCTTAGATGCCCCATGCAATGAAGAGGCAGCGGTGTGCCATGGCTCAGAATTGCGAGTCATCCCGAGGAATAACAGCTCTCTGTACAACGGACACTACACCATCCGATACCAGAAGGAGAACGCAGTGTCCTACTCAATGCCCCCCCTTTACTACAACACCTATCACCCCCGGGCACAGAGCGCTCCCCATTATGGTAGGACCGATGCCTACTACCACGTCACCCATCAGCCAGCCCATGCTGACTACCAACGAGAATTATCCTACCGAAGTGCCACCCTGTCCCCATCCCGACTCTGCAGGGGACCTCCACAGATACACTACAGCCGTGAGGTGCCATCACAAGCCCGTCCTACTGAAATCTCTTCCAATTTGTAAATATGGAATTTGGTTGTGGTAATAAAACTGCCACTGGTAATTTTTATTGCCAAGAAACCTAACCCTAAAATGAATGCTGAACTCCAGGTTTGTGACCTCACTATTACCTACAGCAGTTAAGCACCTCAGCTAGGTCACCTCCCCGCCTCCAGCCTGTGACTGGACAATGAAGGAGCAGCAGAAGACTCATGAGGTCATCTCATCCTTTTTGCAGAATTTTTCCTTATCTGCATGTGTGCCTGTGGCAGATCCTGATTGGCTCAGAGTACAACCCCCTCCCTCTTACAAGTCGTAGATATATCAGAATTAGATGCTTGGACTAGCTGGATTTAAACATGCATTCAATTAATTTTTAACAAATGCATAATTTTTCTTTTTTATATCCACCTGGAGTTCAGTTTTAATGACTGGTGGCACCCCTAATAACAACATACCTTTTGGGTTTTGGTGGCCACGTGCACATGTAGCCTGTGTGTTTTTTTTTAATTATTGTAGACTGTAAATAGGACGTTTCATCTGTATATTAAGAATTTAGTCTTTTAATAAATATTTATTCTTCAAAAGTGTACAGAGTGTATTTCTATATGTTTCTGTTACACTTATTTATACAAGTGTATATGTATATATATATATATATATATATACACACATACATACATATACATATATATATATACATACATATACACACACATACACACGTACATACATACACACACTTTATACAGTATTTATACAGTATATGCAATCTACTATACAAGGGGAGGTGTGATTTATGTGCATGCATGTATACAATACTGACCAGTAACACATAATTTTTTATTTATATACACTGATCTAAACATGTGCTAGGTTACTGGTTTTTATGCGCCTGTGTGTACAGGCCAGGGGCGGACTGACCATTCGATCATTCGGGCACTGCCCGAGGGCCCGGGGTCATTAGGGGGCTCCATGAAATGCCCCTGGTACCTTTTTTATAGGCTATTTTGGGTGTGCTTTGAGTGTGGGCAAGGACACAGGTTCCCCATGATCCCCTATTGCCCGGGGGCCCCATGAGTTGTCAGTCTGCCCCTGGTACAGGCCCATTGAAAAGTCTGGTGTAGCTCTGCATAGAAACCAAAATCAGCTTCCAGATTTTATGGTCAAAGCGTAATTGAACAAGCTGAAGTTAGAAGATGATTGGCTACCATGCACAGCTCCACCAGATTTTGCACTCTCCAGTTTTAGTAAATCCACTCCCATAGTGTCCAAAAAGTCATATATCCCAGAAATACAGGTAATGTTTAAATGTACATCACTATTTGGGGAAAATGCGTTTTGTTTTGTTTTTTTTATAAATTATGTTGCAATAAAAATAGGTAAATGTTTCTCTATTAAAGTAGAACTAAAGGCAAAAGCTTTTGTTTTTCATTTTGAATATAGTAAGGGAGGGTTACACCTTTCAGTTTATTTTTTGCCATCTGTGCCTTATTGGGGAGATTCACCTTCACTTCCTGTCTCATAGCCAAAACAGGAAAATCTCTGCAAATTAAGGGAATGCCTTGGTGACCCCCAGGTTAACGGAACTAGTGTCCCCAATCACTCAAGCAGGAAATTATATTTTTGGGGGCGTTCTGTACACCAACGGTATGCAGAATTATAACCTTTCCCATATTATTTGTTTCAAAAGTTGGGTAAACCTTGATTTGTTACTTATTTTCCAATGGGTTTTGGATTCTCTAGTGAAGCACCATTTCCAGGGCTGTAGAAATGTGTCTCTCATATAATTATTATTACTTTGAAAACTGTTGGTGCTATATAAATTCTTTAAAGTAAAATGAGACAGTACAGTTACAATACAAGAGGGATCAGAAGGCTCTGCTCATGAGAACTTACAAAAGGTAATACCTGTGGAGGGAATGAGTTGATGGAGCATGTAGATTTTTAGGTGGAGATGTGAAAGGCTTCCCTGAAGAGCTGAGTTTGCAGGAACTGCCTAAAGGTGGACAGAGAAGGGGATAACAGGACAGGAAAGGCCTTGGAGGTGAGCATGGGAGTGGGTGAGGGATCTGGAGAACAGAAGGTCTTGGATGGAGCATAAAGGTCAGCTTGAGTGACATTTAACTAAGATGAGGACAAATGTATCCAGCATGCGTTCTTCTCTGGAAGGCTTGCACTAGTAATGATAGAAAAATACAAATTTTCTTTCTAAAAAATCATTTATTTGCAAAACCATTGGCATAAAAAGAACAATAAATATAGTTATACCTATTTACAGCATTTGCATAAGTTAGAAAAAAAAAGCTATACAAGACACTCGGCAGACAGACGTACAAACAGTGTGAGCAAACTCACCGAAGACAGTGAATAGATGACTACCAGATCCAAGGTTGAGCACTGGATGATGGCTTCAGAAAGTACGGTGTCCAAAGCAACCAGATTTTTTTTTTAATTAATGGGAATATTTGGCTGCTAATGGCAATAGACTCTTGTTCTTTCTGGCACTTTCATATGAGACCTCTGGGCAGCTTTTTGAGTCTCAAGGACTACAACTCAGGGCCAAAGTGACCCAGTAAAAGTGAATGGTGCTCAGTATTCATCATATACAGCTACTAAATGTCCTCCGCACTGCACCAAGGCCAGTTACTCCTTTGCTCACACACAAGCTTATTATGTTCAAAGAATCTTCTCCCATAATAGGGGCAACATGTGCTGTTGAACATCAATGACCTTCTACAGATTCCAGAAGGACCTACCCGGCCATGCCCGACCACAGGAAGAACCAGAATGTGTAATAAACTAAGGCACTTTTACAGTTCCACTGAGGTAGGCAGTGCACTGCTGGGCTAAGAGCAAAGGATTCTGGGTGAAGCAGAGAAAGTTGGCATTACTTGTGTATTACTGATTCAGAAGCAAATAACTCTCCTCCATGTGGGGTTCAAGTCCAGTTTTCCCAAACTGCAGATCTTCTGAACATGTGGAAGCATTGACTATTCCCTAAAAGCATAACATAGGGCCTGAAATTCTCAATGACACGTCCCACAGTCTTCACCAAAGTGACCAATTCATCAGAGTTATTAAAGGTCTGTTACTTTGTTTTCCACCAGTGCTGAGATCTGTTGCAGACGGTAGGCCAGCTGCATCTTCTGCCCATTGGGATCCTCCTCTAGAGCTGTGCTGATCTGTGGAGAAGAAAAGATAGAACACGTTAAATAGGAACTTCAGTCCCCTTTTGCTTTGCCTCCCACCCACCTTCAGCGCCACCATCTTTCTTAGTCTAAACATATATTACAAACACACAAAGTTCTTCAAAATAACATCCAAATAGTTTATTTAAGTGATCAGAGCAATAAACAGCAATGTTTCAAGGTCAAACAGGACCCTTTTTCAGGCTTGGATGTTATCTGGAAGATCCCTGGTGTTCTGGTGACATATGTTTTGACCCATGAGGTTGCCAGCCACCAGCTGGTGGTTGCTATAGCACCCATTTTCTTCTTGCCTACTTCAGGAATGTGTGCAATGGAAATACATATAGATGCGGGCACAGATGTGCTAAAGGGTTCTTCCCAGCCTTTGGCACAGAAACACCCAAGCATGTGCAGATGTGATGCACGGTTCAACTGGGACCGATGAGAGTCTACTTTTGTGTGCATTACATCACGTATGAGTTTGGCTTTCACTTTTCTCAACCGCCAGGGAAAATGTGTATTCCATTAGTTTCAATGAAGGGTGAGACATCAAGGTTCTAATAGCTCTCAATGTCTCAATAAAATTGTATCACTTTTGGTCCTAAATGTAATACAAAGAGTGTTTCCATATTAAAAAAAACAAAAAACAAAAGTTACACTCAAGCCCTTAATCCCCCTCCTCATAAAAATTGTGAGCCCCCCTACTCACCCCCATATACATACAAGCGTAAACACACACTCTGCATGAAACCGTTGATTGAGCTTCGTGATACCTATCACCACAGACGCCGGAGTGAGAGCAAAGATTCTAGGGCCATTATTCACAGTTAGCTGTAAACCAGTGGTCTCCAAACTGTGACCCTTTGCTTGCCCTTTTCTGGCCCTTGGGGTATCATCATTCCTACCATTGATATGAGGGTCACCATTCCTTCCACTGACACCAACAGTGGAGCATAATTCCTACCACTATTCAATGATGAGGCACCATTACTTCCATTGACACCAACAATGGGACATAACCTCTCCTGTTGACACCAACGATGGGGCACTATTTCTCTAACAGACACCAAGGATGGGGCACTATTCCTCCCACCGATACTAACAATGGGGTACCATTCTTCCAATTGACACCAATGATGGTGCACCATTTCTCCAGTTGACATCAATAATGGGCACTATTCCTCCCGCTGATGTCAACAATGGGGCATTATTCCTCCCACTGATGACAACAATGGGGCACTATTCTTCCTATTTACACTAATGCTGGAGCACTATTTCTCCAATTGACACCAATAATGCAGCACTATTTCTCCCATTGACATCAAGAATTGTGCACTATTAATCCCATTGACACCAAGGAAGGGACACTGTTCCTCTCACTGACACCAATGACGAGACACTAGCAACTCTATATACTTTTTTTTTTTTTACTCCCACTGACCACCAAAACCCGAGGCATGGCTACTCCTTCTGACACCAAGGCATTTTATACTCACACTGGTCATAGTCCAGCCCCCCTAAAATTTGAATGACTGAAAACTGGCCCTTTTTTAGAAAGTTTGGAGACCCCTGCTACAAACGGATGACCTGTAGGGGTTTTTAAATTGACACCTATTATTATTATACAGGATTTATATAGCATCAACAGTTTGCTCAACGCTTTACAAATTAAAGTGGGACAATACAGCAACAATACAGTTCAATACAAGAGGGTTAGGAGGGCCCTGCTCCTTGGAGCTTACAATCTAAGAGACACCTATGAAAAGTTTTAAGCACCAAAGTTTGTTGCCATTTCACAGGCACATTCAATTTTAAAGCTTGACATGTTGGGTATTTATTTACTCGGTACAATCTTATCTTTTAATAATTTACCAAATCTCAGACAATATATTGTGTTTGTGTGCTCTAAAATTACCCTTAGTGTATTTATTACTGAAAATTTGCATTTGATAAACCATTGCACACATATCATGTGACATATAAAAATTGGAATAACCACCATTTTATGCTCCAAGGTCTCCGCTTTCAAAATGCTTTGGGATTTTAACTAATCTTTAGGCCTACAATTATTTGTTTGAATGTGTGCAAATAAAAAAACAGATCTGGCAGCAAAAGGGTTAATGACCAGAGTAACCAGCAATACATGTGAACCACTGACCTGATCATAGTACTTGTTGATATAATTGTAGAGTTCTTGCAGGGCGACTAGGGAGTTGAGATCTGCTGCATGAATCTGGAAGGAGAAAGGTCAGTTGGACTGAGAATAAACAGAAAACACTCACTCATAACAAGAGGAGGAAATACCATAGAGTGTCACTTGAGAGACAGCTCGGAGTCTGCTGACATCACATGCAATATGGCAGCACCCCCCAAAAGCAGTCTTGGTCTGGTGACAGGGCCTCTTTAAAGATCAACATTGACAACAATGGGCTGCCAGGTAACATGCATCTTTGATGTATCACAACACATTACAATATGTACATATAGATGTGAGCAAGATCTTAAAAACTCCACTTTGGGTTCAACTCTCACCCCCAATTCTTACCATCCTTGATTTATTTGGGCCTGTCACGTGACACACTAAGTTCTTTTCCTCAGGGGAAGCGTCCAAGACGCCCCCTCGGGGGAAGCGTCCAAGACGCCCCCTCGGGGGAAGCGTCCAAGACGCCCCCTCGGGGGAAGCGTCCAAGACGCCCCCTCGGGGGAAGCGTCCAAGACGCCCCCTCGGGGGAAGCGTCCAAGACGCCCCCTCGGGGGAAGCGTCCAAGACGCCCCCTCGGGGGATGCGTCCAAGACGCCCTCCCGGGGGATGCGTCCAAGACGCCCTCCCGGGGGATGCGTCCAAGACGCCCTCCCGGGGGATGCGTCCAAGACGCCCCCTCGGGGGATGCGTCCAAGACGCCCTCCCGGGGGATGTGTCTAAGACGCCCTCTTGGGGGATGCGTCCATGACGCCCTCTCAGGGGACAGGACCAAGACACTCTCTCAAGGGATGGGTCCAAGATGCTCTTCTCAGGGGATGTGACAGGTCCAAGATGCCCCACTCAGGACATGAGTCTATTACACCTGGTACTCACAAGATCTGCTTATTGTTCTGGGTTGATTGACACTTGGTGTCATTTAACCTGAATGACCTCATGATGCCCCTCTCAGGGTCCTTGATACTCCCACAGAGGATGGGTTCATGATGCCTCCTCAGGGGATTGGCTCATTATGTCCCTCCTCCCCGAGGGAACAGATCCTTGACACCTGGCACTCACAGGATTTCATCATTGTTCTAGGTTAAGTGGCACTGGGTGTCATTTAATCCAAAAAACTGAGGACCTCCTGTGGCATAACGAGATTAATAAAAGGAACAGTGTTGGAGAAGAGGTGAGTATTGCAGCCCGAGTGGCTTTTTAATTTTAAGCACCAGCTTGGGGAATATTTTATTTTAAAAAAGTGTTGCCTGGAGTTAGGCTTTCATCTGTGCTGGCCAAACATGCGTGTCCACATGACACTTGAGATAGAAATATTTACTTTTTTACAAAAATGGGGCAGACCATGTGATTATAGCTTTTCAGGGAATTGCTCTATGATTGGTGATTATGATTGTGCTACTCACCGCTGACAGCTCAGTGAGAGAGGAATTCATTTCTTGGTAACTGGCAGGAGTGGCTTCCCGGATGTCAGCATAGTACCTAACAAAGATACAATTAAGACCACACAATGACCAGCTTTCTTGGAATTACCCCAGGTTGTGTTCATGCAAAAATACATACAGAACAGTATAACCCTACAAAAGGAAGATGCCACAAATAATACATAAAAAGCATCTACATGGATGAATGGGCACAAGCTCTCACAGACACACCCCACAGTCTTATGGAAGGCTTTCCAAGAACATCAGAGGGGTGCAACTACATATCAATGTCCATGGCTTTGGAATTGGATGTCCAATAAGTTCATATAGGTGAGATGGCCCTTAATCTATCTAGAATGTGGAGACCCATATATTCAACTTTGCTCATCAATAGAGCTTGTATACACTTTGAAAATGCAAAATAATATGCAGTGTAGTGGAAAAACACTTACTTCTCAACCATTTGCTTGTACCGTGGGATTTCACGTGCATAAAGCAATTTATTGACTGGCGAGTCCTAAATTGATAGAAATACAAATTAGTGAAAGTTCTTATGACCCCCTCTCACATCTTCCCTTTATCTATTTCATACTCACTCTGCCCACTTTGTGCTCAGAGATGGTACAGGAGTCTATAAAGGTCTGAGCGATGACTGCAAGGATGGAGTCTACGTTTTCAGACACATCAATATCGAAGACCATTTGAGGATTTTTCAGAATAAGGACCCAGAACCTCTGCATTAGACTGCAGCCAAACAGACATAAAGAGATTTAAGCAAACGCCATGAGGATAACAAAGTGTAAAAAGGAGGGTTCAAGGAGCCAACTAAACACACACCTGTGTGTCTTCCATATGTGGACTGTCTCAGCATCCTCAATCTCATGTTTCTCTGCCATGTCATCTAGGAAGTCAAAGATATATTTGATGGCGATAGGTACAGGTCGGTTGACCCCCAACATGGCTTGGAATGTGTCATCCACAAATTTCTGGAGAGTACCCTATAAGAAGAAAAAGGTTTAGGTTCATCCTCTGCTTCTCACAAAGACCATGAAACTATTTAAATTTTTTTAAGGGAGCCAACAGAAACAGCAGGGCAGTTGACTATGCAGGTCAGAGAACTTCCTACCACTTGTGAGGGCATAGCCTCCATAAAATGAACGGTTGGTTCAGTTGAGAAGTTACAGCAATGGAGAGAGAAAGATTGGCAATGACCGTCACTATTGGTGACACTTATATCAACCATGAACAAAAAGACTGGAGTAGGTTTTTCAACACAACAGATTGAAGTTCCCCTGAAAGTAGCTGGTGTTGACAGCATCTCAAGACCTAGCCCCAAAAAGGCTACATTGGGCACCTGTCATCTCATGGCTCTAGTAAAAGTTGCAATGATCGTCACTATTGGGTCCACTTATCTCAACCATTAACAAAAAAAAGGAATAGGGTAGGTTTTTCAACCTGTCAGACTGGTGTTCTGCTGAAAGGAGCTGGTGTGGCCAACTCCTCAGGACCTAGTCTATCAACATCCTAGCCTCAAAAAAGGCCAGACTGGACACCTGTCGTCTCATAACTATATTAAACGTGACAATGGCTGTTGTTATTGGTGCCACTTATCCCGACCATGAACAAAAGAGACTGGGGTAGTTTTTCCAACCTGACAGATTAAGTAGCTGGTGTGGACAGCTATTCAACATCTAGCACCTCAAGACTTAGCCGCAAAGAGGCTAGATTGGGCACCTGCCATCTTGTGACTATAGTAAGGAAATCTATTTGTAGAGGTTGGATTTCCTTAAGAGGATCGACTATTCCCAATGAATATATGGGTTCAGCTAGATGTACATCAGTAGACTCATCTCCCATGGTTTACTTCTGAGGGTAACATATATCTAAGAGTGGAAAAAGAGAAGCACATAACTATTAAATGGTTATATAATATATAATGGAGATAGTTTATTGTATGTAGCATCCATTTTTAACCAGCACGTTTTTCAGAGGCAAGGGTTCTCTTAAGCAGGGCTCAAGCAACACTGAACCTAAGGAGATCTAGAAGTATAAAAACAGGAATTGGTGGGTTTTGTGTTAAAAGTATTATTAGCACAATTAGAAAAAAAGCACCCAAAAGACCTCAGGAATTCCTAACGTATACCTTTTAAGATCTCCATAGTTTCAGCATTGCTCAAAATGATTTGTCTTTTAAACTGACACTACAAACCATTTGTGGACTGTTAAATAGTCTGGTGCTTGTTTTTTGCACCCTTGGATCTCATGACCACCATGGGCAGTGTTCCATTCTTCTCACCTTCATAGAGAGTAAACGTGTCAGGTAGATCTCAGGAATGGCTTTGGCACGCTCTCTCTCTCGCAAACTGCTGCGCCTCCTGCATGGTTCTGGTTCTTCCATGGACTTCACCAGGTGCCACATTCTAATGCCACCTTCCTCTCCATCTTCCAACATTGGGGTTTCTGTTATAGACACAGGTGGCAGAGTTACCAGAGTTCAGAGAAGAGGACAAATCAAGAAGCACAGTATGATCAAATGAGTTGTGTTCTGCTCTTGCAGTACCCAAGACAGGTCTCTCTTGTGCTGTTCCAAACCATTTACTTGCCACAGACCTACCAACAACCTACAACTGAAATCTGGAATGAAAAATTCTGTCTAAATACAAGAGCCATGTATTTTCTTACTTGAATGTTACACTGTAGAAGATAAAAAGATAGTCAAGGGCACCAACATTCTGAAAATGTAGACCAAAAATTCACAGAATAAAAATTGGACTGTTGAGGTACCAATTATAACAACAAAGTATAAAAAATATTTCATTTTGATTAACACAATTGTCAATAAAAACACATATATATCAAAAAGGCATTATGTACACACTAGTGCACACACAAAAAACGCCCTCAAAGTCCCACTCATAGAAACATATGCACTAAAGCATGTTTGTTTCTGAAGGCCATGTCATTTCTCAATTAGATATTAAACTTGTAGTGTCTTCCATGGGTGGGCAATCTCAATCCATTTTGCAGGAGCACCTGCTTCTTTAGGAGGTGAGAAGAGCAAGCAGGAGAGCTCCATAGGGGAGCACACTTGTGGGCAAAGATGTAGCAAGTCTCTCCCTGAGAGCAGGTGTGGGAGCCAAAAAAGGCAGCAACTGCCAAACACTAGTTAATATGGGGCTGCGTGTACAGGCAGCATTCACCATGGGCAATATAATGGAACATTAGCAAAGGAACACCCTCCAAACGCAAAAATTACTGATAATTATGTTAATATAAATTAAATATTTTTATACTATACCTAAAAAGGTCCAACTTGTCTACTGTCAATTTTTTTGCCTTACTTAGATATTGGTGCTCTTTGTGTATTTCTTCTAGATCTGTGTATAATAATTTGCCTCCTTGTGCAGGAGCTTCCTGTCATACAGACCAATCACTGTTGCTCTCCCATCTTGTATAGGGTGACTGGTCTTGCATCAACCTCCTCCTTTAGTTTTCTGCAGGCAGCCTTTCTCAACCATTTAACCCCAGATAAAACCTTAAAAAAATTAAGGTCTTGGGGGAACCACTGCAAAAATAATTTCTACAACTCATTGTATAGCAATATTAGTAAGTTAGTTAAAAAACGTACAATTGACACTCATGGTTGGTAATTTTAAGACCACATTTCTCTGAATTTAATAATAATTTTCAGATATAATCACAAAATATTTAACAGTGATAATCACAAAAATAAAAAGAAATAATGGGCAGAAAAAAAAAACAAAAAACAGACAGACAGACTCCCTTACACTAGTGGTAATTGGAGAAATGCCTCCTTACATCCTAGATTGTAAGCTCCAAAGAGCAGGGCCCTCCTATCCCTCTTGTATTGAACTGTATTGTTGCTGTATTGTCTCCCGTTATATTGTAAAATGCTGAACAAATTATTGGCGCTATATAAATCCTGTATAATAATAATAATAGTCAATGAGAAGAATGCCGCCCTTCCAGACAGCCAAAAACAGTGTTGGTAGCTTGCCACTGTCTCTACCAAGTGAAGTTGATCTCAGAACTATTTAGGCACTATCAAGTCTGGAAGGTCAGTCCGCCATTGGTCAAGGAACTCCTAGCCGCCACTGGAGGAACCCTAGCTGAGAAAGGCTGGTCTACAGGAGGGCCACTATTGTCCAAAAAGAAGTCCATCTATCAGAATACTAACCTATACAACCTCCACTTCAGTATTGTCATAATATTTACAGCATGTTATGTACATTTGCTCCATTTGGTGGCCTTCTGTAGAGCTCTTTCTTCTGATACAGACCATTGAAGCTCCACTGATAAGCCACTATAGCAGGCTCTCCATAAACAAAACAACATTTGGATGAGGAGAGGCAGCAGTCAGGCCATAAAAATGTCAGCTGGACACAATTTGGTCCTTTGCTCAGTTTGGTTTGAGTGCTTTCTTCTGCCAAACTGAGATGCCCTCCCACTGAGCTAAGTGGTGACTGAAGACCTATGCTAATTTCCTCAGCCTGATGCTAATGTGCTGTGGATGGCTTGCTTCAATATTGGCAAAAGGCAAGCTGAAACAAAGTTCTTCAAACATGTTCTGTAGTGACCTACAAAGTTGTCAATCTACACGGACCTGTGCTAAATTAAGCTTTAGGTAAAAATAGACCATATGTATTCTGCAAACTCTGGTTAAGAATGGCTTCTGTAGTGGTAAGATCTGCTGGGTCCCATTTAGCACTCTGCTTTCTGCACAAGCTATGTTCAGTACAGGTTTACAAAGGCATTTGGTGCACACAGAGTGGATTTATCTCCTTTGTAGCTATTGAGGAACATATTTCAGTTAAAGTACTTGTGCCCGTGGATCACTAATCTGGCAATTTGTTAAAAGATGATGACTAATCATCAAGTTTACTGCTGGAATGATCAACAATGGTGACAGTACCAAGCCACTGCTATGGGGGCCTTATTGTTGTAGAAAGCCTCAAAAAGGTCAGTCTTGTCAGATGGAAGTTCTGATGCCACATTAGGTAGGGTCATAAAAATAAAGTGAGGGGGGGGGGGGCACACACTCACTTTCTCCACTCAGGAAACTGTTGTTTGGCGTTTCACATTGGTTATTATGTAATCGTGGTATCAAAGCCACAGTTGCAAGATCAGGAACCTGTTGAGGAAAAACAAAAAACAGACTGTAAGACAGAAACACCACTACCATTGACAGAAGACACTCACACATACGTACACAAGACCCGCACCTCACCTTATAATGATGCAGAGTATTTAACCTCTTCCACTGGTCCTGAACTTGTGACGTCAGGTCCTCATCAGATAGAGTCAAATGGCCAGCTTGACCAGCACGCCACTCTGTGGAAACAACACAGGTCAACGCATTTCTTTAGTAAAGATGAGGACTTCCATTACTGACCTCTTTTTAAAAATTTTAGTTGCCTGGCTGCAATGCTTACACACTCACTGGTTTCAATATTGTTTGTGGCACAGACCTCAAGAAGTATGAAAATCAAGAAAGTCAAAACAATGTCAGAAGTGAGTATTACTTAACTGCAGCAGAAAAAAACTTATCAGACAGGTTGTGGTCCGTGAAAAAGCTGTGCAATTCTCAAGACTGGATGGATAGAAAATGCCAATCCTTTTTCAGGTACAACTGCTCCCCATATATGTATTTAGTCAAATGCCTTGAACTCTGCTTTAAAGGTATCTTAATTGGCCTTACCCAGATCAAGTGTATGTGCTGCAGGCCGATGGGAGAAGGGGGTTCCTTTGTACACATGATTCAGGATTTTCCCTTTAACTTGAGTGATGGTGTCGGTGTCCAGTACTCTGACTGGCACCCTTTGCACTTCCATCCCATTCTTCACTATAACAGTGAGGGTCATCGGCCGGTACTCAATGTCCTCCCGTAGAAGACGTCCATCATTCAGAGTGCGCTTTGCTTTCCCCGTTACAGCATCCACTGGGCCCTTATCCACCTGGTACTTTATGGCACTGTACAGCATGTAAAGGGGCTCTGCTGCTGCCTCCTGCATGGATATAAACATACAGCCTATATGTCAAATCTACAGGGAGGGGGTTTTGATGAACATTTCCTGAACTGATCAAAGACATAGAACTGTTGGAAGGCAGGTAAGGTAAATAGATGTGGCCAGCTAAGGTAGACAAGCTAAAATTGATGTGGCCAGTTAAGGTAGATAAGATAAATGGACGTGGCCAGTTAAGCTAGGCAAGTAAAATGGATGTGGCCAGTTACCAGAATAAGGAGTATCTACAGGGAGGGGAGTTATGACGAACATCTCCAATATTGACCAAAGACATAGAACTGTTGGAAGGTAGGGAAAATAAATGGATGTGGTCAGTTTAGGTAGGCTGGTTAAATGGATGTGGCCAGCTAAGGTAGGTAAGGTAAATGGATGTGGCCAGTTAACAGTCACTGACCCAAAGAAAGGAGTGCCAGTTCTAAAATAAGGGTATTTTTGATGAACATCTCCTGTATTGACCAAAGACCAGGAACTGTTGTAAGGTAGGAAAGTTAAATGGATGTGGCCAGTTAAGGTAGGCAAGTTAAATGGATGTTGCCAGTCAACAGACACTGAGCCTAAATAAGGAGTATCTACAGGGAGGGGAATTCTGAAGAACATCTCCTCTATTAAATCAAAGACATAGAACTGTTGGAAGGTAGCCAAGATAAATGGATGTGGCCAGCTAAGGTAGGTAAGGTAAATGGATGTGGCCAGCTAAGGTAGGTAAGGTAAATGGATGTGGCCAGCTAAGGTAGGTAAGGTAAATGGATGTGGCCAGCTAAGGTAGGTAAGCTAAATGGATGTTGCCAGCTAAGGTAGGTAAGCTAAATGGATGTGGCCAGCTAAGGTAGGTAAGCTAAATGGGTGTGGCCAGCTAAGGTAGGTAAGCTAAATGGGTGTGGCCAGCTAAGGTAGGTAAGTTAAATGGGTGTGGCCAGCTAAGGTAGGTAAGCTAAATGGATGTAGCCAGTTAAAGCAGTTAAGCTTAATGGATATGTCCAGTTAGCAGTCACTGACCCAAAGAAAGGAGTGCCAGTTCTAAAATAAGAGGATTTTTGATGAGCATCTCCTGTATTGACCAAAGAACAGGAACTGTTGGAAGGTAGGAAAGTTAAATGAATATGGCAAGTTAAGGTAGGCAAGTTAAATGGATGTGGCCAGTTAACAGACACTGAGCCTAAATAAGGAGTATCTACAGGGAGGGGAGTTCTGAAGAACATCTCCTCTATTAAATCAAAGACATAAAACTGTTGGAAGGTAGCCAAGATAAATGGATGTGGCCAGCTAAGGTAGGTAAGTTAAATGGATGTGGCCAGCTAAGGTAGGTAAGGTAAATGGATGTAGCCAGTTAAAGCAGTTAAGCTTAATGGATATGTCCAGTTAGCAGTCACTGACCTAAAAGGAAGGAGTGCCAGATCTATTATGAGGGGATTTTTATGAGCATCTCTAGTATTGAACAAAGACCTGGAATTGTTGAAAGGTTAAATGAATATGGCCAGTTGAGTTAGGTAAGTAAAATGAAGGTGGCCATTAGGGAAGGCAAGTTAAATGGATGTGGCCAGTTAGGGAAGACAAGTTAAATGGATGTGACCAGTTACCAGACACTGACCCGAAGAAAAGAGTGCAGACAAATGGACATCCAGTTGGTCAGCAGCTTCTCCACTATGGTTTCTGTCCTACAAAAACAAGAAGGAGGCTATAATGTCATTCCTACTACACTCTACTTCTGTGAAACATTATAGGAAATGTCTGAAGCTCTACATTGGAGTTTCTAGTAAGATATTCTGATAAAGTATGCATATAGAGATTTATTTATGAAACAAAGCCACAGACAAACAGTGTCCCATCATGGCCATCACTCAGCAACAAAAAAAAATGTATTATTGGTTTTTATCTTGTATATAATAAAGATCAATGTATTTAGGGTGGGAGTGTCAGTTTTGGAAACAAATCATTTAATACTATACAGAAATATGGCAACTTTTAGCACTCTGTGGTTCGAATATACAAAACAAGGAGTGCTTTAAAAATGTTATCATGGTATCAGGAACTTTAAAACACATTATTAGTCCTATGTCAGTTGTGTATAAATGTTGGCACTCCTTTCTGTTAAAGTGTACGTGTAGCAAAAACGTTGTTTTTTTTGTAAACTGTTGGATCGAGTAATAGGGGTAAAACACTTGTCATATTTTTTGTTTCTGTCATGGAATGAAGAATTACTTTCACTTCCTGTCCAGGAGACACAACAGGAAGTGAGAGAAAACTTCCTCAAATTGAGGGGAATCCCATCTTGGATAATTGCCAGCGTAATATTTCTTTCAAGTGGGAGATTTCCTGATGACAACTCGAATATTTTGGATTTCCCAAAAATGGTCACAAGGAAAACAAAGAGTGAATGTCCTAAACGGGAAAAGAGATCACAATAAAAAATTCAGATATAAAGAATGCAGTAAGGGGACCCAACCCCCTGATGGTAGTAGATACCAGAGTCAGTGTTAGCATTATGGACAACATAATGGGCTAGGATTCACACTACCCATTATGCTGACGCCAACTTTTCAAGCTGCACAATCTGCTGGTACAGATCTATAAATAGTTTCAGACTGTCTTTGAAAGCAGGCATTGCTGACGTCACAGCGGACTCAAGCCCCTGGGAAAGTGTGCGAGTCCCAAAACTCGTTGGGTTATTATGCCAAATAAACGCTCTCTCTAGACTCCAATACCACTGGTGTGGCGCCCCTACTGTATTCTGTATATCTGGATCTTCCTCGAGTCTCCCCACTCCTGTTTTGGAGGCACTCTTATTGCAACATTGGTTATGGGAGATCAATTGGTTCTTGTGCATGTATTCGATAATAAAAATCTCAGCTTACCCACCATAACAAAAAGTGAAAATAAAAAAAAAAAGAGTTTTTGCTTGTACTGTTCATCTGTGTCCCTACAATCCAGGGCTGTTTAATGCATGGGCACTTCCCAGGGGCTCCCAAGTTAATCTTGCATTGTATCATACTTGTCAGCTTTGCCAGATTTGTCGGGACAGTCAAGCTTTTTACTAATCTGCCCTGGGATGCCCCAGGCAGCGTCCCAGAACCTATACTGTGCTCTTCTGATCTCAGTACTGTGCCCTCCCGACTCCCCCCCTGTACTGTGCCCTCCCGACTCCCCCCGTACTATGCCCTCCCCGACCCCTCCTGTACTGTGCCCTCCCCGACTCCCCCCGTACTGTGCCCTCCCCGACTCCCCCCGTACTGTGCCCTCCCTGAGCCCTTCCGTACTGTGCCCTCCTGACTCCCCCTGTACTGTGCCCTCCTGACTCCCCCTGTACTGTGCCCTCTTGACCACTCCTGTACTGTGCCCTCCTGACCCCTCCTGTACTGTGCCCTCCTGACCCCTCCTGTACTGTGCCCTCCTGTACTGTGCCCTCCTGACTCCCCCTGTACTGTGCCCTCCTGACTCCCCCTGTACTGTGCCCTCCTGACCCCTCCCGTACTGTGCCCTCCTGACTCCCCCTGTACTGTGCCCTCCTGACCACTCCTGTACTGTGCCCTCCTGACCACTCCTGTACTGTGCCCTCCTGACCCCTCCTGTACTGTGCCCTCCTGTACTGTGCCCTCCTGACCCCTCCTGTACTGTGCCCTCCTGACTCCCCCTGTACTTGTACTGTTCATCTGTGTCCCTACAATCCAGGGCTGTTTAATGCATGGGCACTTCCCAGGGGCTCCCAAGTTAATCTTGCATTGTATCATACTTGTCAGCTTTGCCAGATTTGTCGGGACAGTCAAGCTTTTTACTAATCTGCCCTGGGATGCCCCAGGCAGCGTCCCAGAACCTATACTGTGCTCTTCTGATCTCAGTACTGTGCCCTCCCGACTCCCCCCCTGTACTGTGCCCTCCCGACTCCCCCCGTACTGTGCCCTCCCCGACCCCTCCTGTACTGTGCCCTCCCCGACTCCCCCCGTACTGTGCCCTCCCCGACTCCCCCCGTACTGTGCCCTCCCCGACTCCCCCCGTACTGTGCCCTCCCTGAGCCCTCCCGTACTGTGCCCTCCTGACTCCCCCTGTACTGTGCCCTCCTGACTCCCCCTGTACTGTGCCCTCTTGACCACTCCTGTACTGTGCCCTCCTGACCCCTCCTGTACTGTGCCCTCCTGTACTGTGCCCTCCTGACTCCCCCTGTACTGTGCCCTCCTGACTCCCCCTGTACTGTGCCCTCCTGACCCCTCCCGTACTGTGCCCTCCTGACTCCCCCTGTACTGTGCCCTCCTGACCACTCCTGTACTGTGCCCTCCTGACCACTCCTGTACTGTGCCCTCCTGACCCCTCCTGTACTGTGCCCTCCTGACCCCTCCTGTACTGTGCCCTCCCTGACCCCTCCTGTACTGTGCCCTCCCCGACCCCTCCTGTACTGTGCCCTCCCCGACCCCTCCTGTATTGTGCCCTCCCCGACTCCCCCCGTACTGTGCCCTCCCCGACTCCCCCCGTACTGTGCCCTCCCCGACTCCCCCCGTACTGTGCCCTCCCTGAGCCCTCCCGTACTGTGCCCTCCTGACTCCCCCTGTACTGAGCCCTCCTGACTCCCCCTGTACTGTGCCCTCCTGACTCCCCCTGTACTGTGCCCTCCTGACTCCCCCTGTACTGTGCCCTCCTGACCCCTCCCGTACTGTGCCCTCCTGACTCCCCCTGTACTGTGCCCTCCTGACCCCTCCTGTACTGTGCCCTCCTGTACTGTGCCCTCCTGACTCCCCCTGTACTGTGCCCTCCTGACTCCTCCTGTACTGTGCCCTCCTGACTCCTCCTGTACTGTGCCCTCCTGACTCCTCCTGTACTGTGCCCTCCCCGACTCCCCCCGTACTGTGCCCTCCCCGACTCCCCCCGTACTGTGCCCTCCCCGACTCCCCCCGTACTGTGCCCTCCCTGAGCCCTCCCGTACTGTGCCCTCCTGACTCCCCCTGTACTGAGCCCTCCTGACTCCCCCTGTACTGTGCCCTCCTGACTCCCCCTGTACTGTGCCCTCCTGACTCCCCCTGTACTGTGCCCTCCTGACTCCCCCTGTACTGTGCCCTCCTGACTCCCCCTGTACTGTGCCCTCCTGACCCCTCCTGTACTGTGCCCTCCTGACCCCTCCTGTACTGTGCCCTCCTGACTCCCCCTGTACTGTGCCCTCCTGACTCCTCCTGTACTGTGCCCTCCTGATTCCTCCTGTACTGTGCCCTCCTGACCCCTCCTGTACTGTGCCCTCCTGACCCCTCCTGTACTGTGCCCTCCCTGACCCCTCCTGTACTGTGCCCTCCCTGACCCCTCCTGTACTGTGCCCTCCTGACCCCTCCTGTACTGTGCCCTCCTGACCCCTCCTGTACTGTGCCCTCCTGACCCCTCCTGTACTGTGCCCTCCTGACTCCCCCTGTACTGTGCCCTCCTGACTCCCCCTGTACTGTGCCCTCCTGACCCCTCCCGTACTGTGCCCTCCTGACTCCCCCTGTACTGTGCCCTCCTGACCACTCCTGTACTGTGCCCTCCTGACCCCTCCTGTACTGTGCCCTCCTGACCCCTCCTGTACTGTGCCCTCCTGATTCCTCCTGTACTGTGCCCTCCTGACCCCTCCTGTACTGTGCCCTCCTGACCCCTCCTGTACTGTGCCCTCCCTGACCCCTCCTGTACTGTGCCCTCCCTGACCCCTCCTGTACTGTGCCCTCCTGACCCCTCCTGTACTGTGCCCTCCTGACCCCTCCTGTACTGTGCCCTCCTGACCCCTCCTGTACTGTGCCCTCCCTGACTTCCCCTGTACTGTGCCCTCCCTGACTCCCCCTGTACTGTGCCCTCCCTGACTCCCCCTGTACTGTGCCCTCCCTGACTCCCCCTGTACTGTGCCCTCCTGACTCCCCCTGTACTGTGCCCTCCTGACTCCTCCTGTACTGTGCCCTCCTGACTACTTTAATACTTGACAGTAGGTGCATAAATTGGGGCAGGCTGATAGGGGCCCCATGCATTACTTTGTCCAGGGGTCCATGATGCTATTATGATGGCCCTGCTACAAACCAAGCCTGTTCTTAAGGTGAAATGCATCAGCACAGGAAGAGGCAGGCACGATTTGTGTAAACCACCTGGATTAATAAAGTTTATTGAAATGCTGGCCTGTGGCTGCATTATAACACTCACAAACCTTCCTTCATTATGATGATAGTTCTAACTTCTGAAAGCTTACTGGATTGGCCCGGCAGATAACGGTCAGCCACCATCCAATCAGTTTTGTTTTACTGTGCCACACAATGGGGTTGCAAATAGGTGGTTTCCCATAGCTTACGGAATTTGGTCAATATTCACTTTGCAATGAATACCCAATCACATATTTTGTTCATGCACAGGATTGGATGATGGAAGTCAGCAGACCTTCACCTGATTTGCTAAGTTCAGGGAAAATGCCTTTGCAAAGTAATCAGCCTACTTGCCTTTAGTAAATCATTCCCAATGGTTCTGCTTTACTGCTCCATCTCAGAATGCGAGTGTATAGGTCAGCTCGCCCACTAAAAGCAATACACTCCCTAAGTGGCTGATATATACCTCAATAGTTGTTTGGCAGTTAGCATCAAATCAACTGAGATATTGAGAGAACCCACTAACAGCCAATCTTCAAATCTCTACATTTATTGTTAAATAGCAGCACATTATAATTAAATGTATGAAAGTTACATTAAAACACTACTTTAAAGATAGAAACTGCAACCACAAGTCAAAACATCTGCTCGCTGAGCTCAAATTATTGACTTTTTCTGCCCATCGTGGTCATTGCTTGGACATTTTACCTGCGAAGAAGCAGTTTTGGGTTCTTGGCCACACACTGGTCTATCAATTCAGACAGAAGAGTCTTCATGACATCGGTGAGATACTCCAGCTTGCCATGTAGTGCCACAGTAAGTAAAGATGCGGCATGACAACGATCGCGCTGTGACAACGTGGACTGGGCATCCAACGTCTCGATGAGCTGCAAGAAGAAGACAAGAGGTCAAATGTTTCCAACAACCCCTAGGATCATCGGATTTATAAATGCTCACCACAATAGGCATCACAACTTATTTCAGCAGGACTGCAGAGCACTACATACAGCAAAAGCTGCCTTCTTCTCCACCTCAAACCGTATCATTTATGCTGGAATCATTTCATTAGCCAGGCTGGTCACAGCTGACAAGCCTCATTTCAACAGTCTCAACTCTAAAATGGCTAACATATTCAGCTGTGTTTTATTTATGACAAATACAACAGATCTCCACATTTTTGACATATACTGATACCTGTTGGGGAATATGAGGCTCATCTATGTCAAATAAACCAAAACAACCCTTAAATTCAAACACTGCCAAAAAATCTGTGAAATAAATATAATTTTTGATTGGTCCTGTTCTATGAAAGTCCTGAGACTGTCCATTATGTCTGCCATATCTGTGCAGACCACCAAGGCAGTGTTTTGGATGGAGTGCAGGTGCCACCATCTTGTATATATAATTTACAATATAGGCGTTGCACTCTCAGTAAGGAATTCCAGACCCTTCAGCATCTCTAATGACCATAAGATCTGAAAATGGACAGAAGGCAAATTAAAATGATCAGGTCAAGAACCTGAACTGAGGCCATTGGCAGACCCAAAGATTTTTTGCACTATACGCCAGCAGTTCTGAGATGTGTGTCTAGCTATTTAAGGCATAAAGGAATGATTTGCAAGGCTCCACTCATTGTCCTGAAATTAAAAATAATCCTTTTAATTTTGGGGGATTATGTGATGAAATAACACATGAACACCTTCCTTTTTAGGAAGGCTTTACTGTGCGATGCAACCAAAAATTTAATACACTTGATATGCAACACACGATAAAGCTCTCCTTTGCCCCACCAAAACGTCAGCTGTCTCTTATATTCTTTCTTACATATGCTCCTATTTTCGAATGCTGTGAGTGCCTATGATATATACACACACACACACACACAAAAACTATAGGTTTGCACAATTAATGTAGTTGATTACCATGAATGGTACCCACAACACTGTTGATTGGGAATGTTTGTGGTAGGTACCTTTCATGGTATTTATAGATTATGGGATGGTATTATCAAGGAAATATAAGGTACCATATGGTTTTCACTTTCTGTTTATTTTTAATTTAAGTCGTAGTTGAATTGATAAAGATGGGCAGGGACCCAGCCAAACGTCAGACACAATAAAAACCTGTTTCCTGGTTGCAAGACCTGTGAGTACCTCAACCTCCACCTGTTGATCTATTGATGTTTTCTGATTGTAGTGCACCCAGGTGGACTTCATCTCATGTGTGCAGTGACTACAGCTGGCAATTGCACACAGACATGGTTATAAATACATAACCGTGATCACATGGGTTATGATGACAGGATTGCTAAAGGGATACAGACTGTAGATTTTTTGCACCTTGGTGAGGAATAGCTTGTTATTGAGAAGGTTGGAGAGCTGGTTCAGGCCTTGTTCCACAGTGGTCCTCCTGTTCTCTGGAACGTCCAAATTCTTCTGTAAAGGGGAAACGGTATCACCAGGGAAGAATATCTTTTCAGTATAGCTATCGTAGTCTCGGTAGGGAATGCCAGAGCCTTCAATATCACTAGTGAGGTCCATCATTTCCGTCATAAGATCTGAAAATGGACAGAAGGCAAGACAAGATGATTAGGTTACGAAACTGAACTGAGGCCATTGGTAGACTCAAAGAACGGGACAATACCAGTGAATTCTTTGCGGCACTGATCTCCCACGCTGGTCTCTAGGTTCTCCAGTTGGACAAGAACTTTCTTATAATCCCTCATTGCCATCTTACTCTGCCTCCTGGAAAACAGCAATCATTACAATTTTATCCCAGGTAGGTCTAAAAGGGCCAGTCAGAAGCCAATTTCAGATTATTTCACAATTATTAGTCCACTTGTTGGGTACGTAAATCTTGGTAGTAAACACACAGAGGCTTGGAATGCAGGAAATTATGTACAGTATTGTAGAACATATAAACAGTACAACATCCAGGTGGGGAACCTCACCCAACCGTGAACTTTACAACCAATGGTGTGGAAAGGCAGCGGTGAGTAGGCCCAATCTAAAGACAGTCCCTGCCAAGGAGAGCAGAATGGGGCCTGGCTGGTCCAACATAGAAGGGGTGCATTCTGAAGTTTCAGACGTAGGCTCTAAGCTTTCCCTACTCCTCTGTAACCTCTTCCTGCTGTTAGTGCAGTCCCTGACAGATAGGTATGCTTTCCCTACACTAGCCACTTCACCAAAACCTGGGGGGCAGGGACTTAAAAAGACTCTGCATGACCCAACATGGCCGCAAGGGTCACCTGGATCCAGGGTAGCCAATTTGGACTCTGCCTCAGGGGACTGAGGGAATCAAAAAGAAACAACAGTTTCCCTGGACTTCCTCCTCCAGCTGCATTGCCGTTCTGGAACAGCGCCATCTGTAGTGGAGAAAATAGACTGCACCTGCCTACACACTTGTGCCTATAGCAAAACCCATCTTTTTTAGGCTAAAATGAGCAGCCAGTCAGAGGCTCTGCCTTACATAAGACCTGTCCCCGATCTGGGGCTGCTGGTACCCAGAGTTTTCTCAATGGTACTAATAGGCTAGAGAGCGCTAAATGTCACTTTTAAGTGAGGAGTGAAGTTATTTCGCTGGTTTAAGACCACTTTGACTGCTGCAATCATAAAGGGGAACTGAACTCAAAAATAAAGATGTGCTAAGTTATAGGGAATAGGAACATCTGGAAGTGTTAGTTGTGCCTAAGCAGTATTCTGAAAAATATACATTAGTGGACACGATTAGTTTTTTTTTTTTTTTACGGATTTAGGACAGTACTAGGGTCATTGGTTCGAATTCCAACCACAGCACCACCTGCCTGAAGTTTGCATGTTCTCCCTGTGCCTACGTGGGTTTCCTCTGGGTACTTCAGTTTCCTCCCACGCTCCAAAGACATGCTTGTAGGCTAAATGGCTCCTGTCTAAATTGGCCCTTGTATGTGTATGTATGAATGGGAGTTAGGGACCGTAGATTGTACGCCCCTTGAGGGTTAGGGACTGATGTGAATGTACAATATATATGTAAAGCGCTGCATAAATTGATGGCGTTATAGAAGTATCTGAAATTAAATAATTAATGGAAAAAGAAACACATGCTGGCCATTAGGTGGCAATGGTGATATAGGGACTATATATACTAGAGAAAATACTGTGATTTTTCGGTCTAAATGTTCAGATGTCTGTCAAATCCACAGAACAAATGTTTTGTACATAGGCCCCTTAAAATGAAAAACAAAAAAAAACTACCAATTTAACACATACCTGTACATGAAAATTATTATTAAGACAACAGGAACAAGCAAAGCTGCACCAACTCCTAGTCCAATCTTGGCCTCCTTTGGAAAACTAGATTGGCCCTCTACATCGTATTTCACTTGCCCAAGGTTGAAGCGAAGATTCCCCATGTGAATCTGTGAAACACAAAAAACATTTCAAAATGTAATATAGAAGACAAGACATCTTTGGTTTATCACACAATTGTACTTTCTGTCAGAGCTGGATCTTCCACAAGGCAACCTAGGCAGGAGCCTAGGAACCGGAGGATGCCCAACAGGCCCAGCTACAACCCTCATTCTTCTGTAATAAACCAGAGGTATAGCACAATTGGTCAAAGCTGTGTAAATACACTTGTTTTCATGTTGTTCATCCTTTGTTACATCTCAGTGCTGCCAATCTCCTGCAGCCAATTCTTGTCTACCTGCAGACCAGTAATGGTTGCATGGCATGCATCTCAGGGCAGGTTTTTTTGATGGTGACAACAGGTCTTAAACACACACAGGCGCTGGGGATGTACAATGTAAAATTCATGAATATTTCCTTTCCCAAGAGCTACTGGTGCTGCGTATAGCCACCCACTGAAATCAATGGCTGCGCCTACGTTGCTGGTTGTTTAAACATGCATACAGACATATGACCCTGGACGTAGACAGCCTGAGCCCAGGGGTGTACATGTATACACATGCACATGTTTACACAAGTGCCAGCGTATATCCACGTACAGCAATTGATTTCAAAAGGTGTATGCAGTACCAGTGGCTCCTGGGCAGGAAATACACCTGAGGAGGATTTGAGTCGCTTAAAATGAGTCGACTGGGCAGGGATGACACCATTCAGTCCACAAAAATTCTGTGAGCAAGAGCGACAAAATTAAAAAGGTACAGTAAATCAATAAAAAAAAAAAAATGTAAACACCCCCCCCATGTGCACACACATACGTCGGGTGCGCCTGCATACAAAAAGACTGATTCCACCATAAGTATTAGGTATCACTGCAAATGTTGGAATCAAAACATAAATTCTAGGGCCATTATTCATGGTTAACGCTAAGCTGATGACCTGTAATGTCTTAAATCGTTGCTTATGGCAATTTTGGACACTGAAGTTTTAAACCATTTCACAGGCACGATGCAACTTTTTTTTATATTATACCAAAAAATGCTTAATAAATTGTGTTTGTGTGCCTTAAAATGAACTTGCCTCTCCTTTTAGAAAATGTTTGGGAGTTTCAGCTAATCTTCAGGCCTAAAACGTATATTATAACATTTGTGCAAAAAAATGGAAGTGGAAAAAAAAAAATGGCTTGAAAGGGCTAAGTATACTAACCACAAATTCAGGCAAAGGGGCACTTCCATCCAGCGGCTGGGGCGCAGTAAGTGGCGGCTCGCAGTACAAGTGGTTATGGGTGAGAGTTTTCACTGTGCAGATGCCATTCCCAATCATTGCTCGAACTTCTTCTTTATCAATCCCAAAGTCCAAGTCTTCTCCCTATTGGGAAATAAAATAGACATCTGATGTTGGAGGAATACTCTGGAGAAAGACAACATTTGCTAGCAAGATGTTAGTAGAAGAAATAATGAGGTTGTATCTAGATTACCTCTATATCCAGCACGTTCCCGGGCTTCAGGCTATAAGGTTTACTGGGGTTGTCTTTATTTAGAGGTTTGAGAGTTGGGTTCTTTATGTAGGTGAAATTCTCCCCGAGACTGCTGAATGGAATATGAATGTTGTCCAGGACAAACAGCACATCAACGATGATGGCGTCTTCAGGAATGGCAGGGGAAAGACACTGCATGGCTGTGGAGGAGTTGTGATGGCACTGTTCACTAATCTGTAAGAGGATATATAGAGTCTGTGAAGACATACAGAAAGTTCTAGGAACTCAATCCCACAATCTAACAACATAGTGATCCTTTCCTAAGGAGCAAAATGTGCAGTGGTTTAATTCCCCGTAATCCATTCTTTACTCATCTGAATTATGGTTGCAATGGGTAATGGAAATATGCTACTTTAACAGTTTACTGAAAAGGTATAAGACTGCATTCAAAAGAAATGAACACCAACTGATCTTCACCACATCCCATATATACACCGACCACATGATTAAAAAACAGGGACCTCACCTTCAGAAGTCTAAGACCCGTGGAGCTTTATTTTACAAGCTTCAATCCCTCCAGCCTTACACACCATCCTGTTGCCAATGGCAGGAGTGCTCTATGGCTGCAGGTGCCAATGGAGGCAGCAGTCCTTAAATCCTACCCTTGATTTATTTACTACAGGCTCTGAAAGCACACCTTGAGCTATTTAACAAACAGGAACCAATAACACTTAGGGCAACCATGCATGGTCAAGGTCTATCAGAAAAGAAAGGGTAATATGAGGCCAAGGTATGACTCTTGCTTCACTAGATCTCACCCAAACCTTTCTAATTTTGCAATATGCCTTACACATAAGGACCAACTCTATTTATTATGGAGAAATTGAGACAAGTGCCAAGTGGACAAAGACCAAAGAGATTTTCCAATATGTGAGCACTGAAAGTAGTCATTGGTGTTTATGATCTGCCCATATACTGACCAGCTGATGTAAGTGATGCTAAAATAGGCTACATCATTCGCTAATACCGTGCGAATTCTAAGTCTAAGGCATTACTACCTGGATAAAGGTACAGTGATAGTCCACAGTGTTCAATAGCTGGAGATCCAAAAAATTCAGTGGATTAAATAAACACTGTCACTCGGCCATTCTGGGAGAATAATAGAGCCTCCTGCTAGCCCAACCTCCCCAAGTAAGGTACACTCACTCATCTTCATTCCCCGCTGTAGGAGTCCACCCTGAGAAAGCTCAGATGGTGGTGACGCTAACCCAGGAGGATTCGAATTCCCAAAAAAGTTATCATTTTGGGCCTGTTAATTGGGACTGACTCAGGGGAAAGGTCAAATGCTCTTCTATACCAGATGCCCCGCGTTGTCAGCGTGACAGGGGAAAGTGGGTAGCATGGGAGCATGGATAGGTGAACATATCTTTCTGAGAGAGTAGTCTTTTTTTGGTCAGAGAACAGGTGCAGGACCTTAACCATGCCCCACAACCTCCACACCACATCAAAAAGTAGGTTTGGCCAAATGTCACTAACAATAGAAGGGTCTTAAAGGGGCGTTAAATACCAGGAGTGCATTACATACAGAGTGCAAAGATCAAGGGTGCGCTGTACAGACTGAAGAGTTCAGAGGTGTGCTACACACAGAATGCAGAGTTCAGGGGTGCAATACGTACAAAGTGCAGATTTCAGGAGTATGCTACACACAAAGTGCAAATTTCAGCTCTCTTCCACGGCTGCTAACCTCTGCATCTCTCATTCACATCTCACTTTCACCCCTCTTCAGCTCTGACCCCCACACAACCCCTCTTCTACTGCCCTCATCTTGTCCCCCCTCCTTTAATGCTCCACCATCTTACATCTGTCTTACTTTTGTTGCCGTATTAAGCTGAAGCACCCTGCCAACTCTAGTATCTCCTTGAACACTGTAGGTGGCTCTGCCTCTCTCATTTGCAGGGAGATCATTCAGTGGGGGCATTGGCATCTGGACACCAGGGAAAAAATGGAGATCACAGAGGCTGCAACCTACCACGTGTTGTTACCCTCCCACCCACTGCAACCTGGGCACCTCCATCTCACTTGTCCCATTCCTGCACTCAGTGGGAGCCACTCAGGAGATCAGATATGTGGAAGCCACAGTGAGGCAAGCTGTCACTTGTAAACACAGAAGCCGGACGTCTGTGTTTACAAGTGTTCATGGTGAGCAGGGAGCAGAGGGCCTGAGCTGGAGGTGGTGGAACTGAGTTCCACCAAGTTCCTGCTGAACAAAAAGCCCTGTGTATGGGTAAGGTGACAGTTTCTTTAAACCTCTTATTTCCTTTAGCTAGGCATTATAGTTTAGAAGAATAGCTTACCTCTTGCACAATACTGTGCCCTAGTTCTCTTCTTCTTCTCCTCCTCTTCCTTCTGCGATTACTTTCTCCATTCTGAAGCTCTTCTGAAGAAGACTTGATCACGGCAGTCATATGTGGAGCCTGCACCACATCCAGATTTGAACCAGTGACAGTAATATGTCTCCCACCACTGTATTTAATAGAAACAATTTAAGAAACACATTAGAGACATACATATGGCCTTCAAGTTTCCAATGGGTTTTTTCTTTGGATACAGTTTATATTCGTACTCTAAATTCTAAGAAACATACTAAGAAATATTTATTTTGCCAGGCCACAAACATTGATCATATGTATATCCTGGAACCACCTAGGGTTGGCGGGATCATTCTGCTCCACCTATGTGAAGATTCAAGCTTTCCTCATAAAGCTGCACAAAGAGCATCATAGGTTTGGTGTCCCTTGTGATTTAAAGAAAACCAATCAGAAATGGGCTTTGTCAGTATAGCACCCTCCTAATTAGTTAGGTTGCTAGGTAAATTTAGTATTTGGGCTGCACTATAGTCAGTGAAGTGGGGTTCAATTGGTCAGGGCTGCTCAGTTTTTTCACAGGCTGCAGCTCTGCTACCTCCCCTTGTGTTCTGGAACTCACTGGAGGTTTCCAGAACATAGTGGGTGAAGGGACAGAGATTGCAGCTTAAATATTTCTGGTGCTTCCACCATTACACCTATAAGCAGTCTGATGCCTGAGTGACAAGGGAGGAGAGTCCAGGGTCCAGTCATCTGGAAGGGACCCCTGTGCTGGGGGCTGAAAGGGGAAGAGGAGAGCCCCAGGAGACCAAACCAAGCTTATGACCCATCAGCCTTCAATCAATCAATCCACAAACAGCCTGTCAGCAGTGGAAGAGAAGTTGGGACTGAGTGAGTATTAAGCAAGGGAGGAGAGACAGTGAATTGCAATACTTCATGGGTCAGGACCAGGTGTAACCCAGTGCACAGCAAGACAGCCAGGGGGCACACCACTTCTCAATTACAGGACTAGAACAGCCAGGTGCAGTGCAATACAGCCAGGTGCTGTGTCACCATTCTACTTTTGCTGGGATTACTACTACTTGTACTACCACTCCCACAGCTGTTCAATACAGCTTAGATCTTATTACAGAACAACCAAAGACCTAGCAAGTCCTCAGCGTTATTTGTTGTTCTCCAGTTTGTACAGTTCGGGGGTATCCCATGCTCCCAACTCCATCCAAGTTCATCATTCCCAAGTAAAACTCCAAAACCCCTAGAGAGTAAGTGGTAGTAAACTCTCTACCTTTATTTTTACCTACAGGTAAACTTACAATAAAGCTTACCTGTGGGTAAAATGAATATCTCCTAAATGTGCACAGTTTAAAAAATATTCCAGCTAGCGGCAGCCGGTGACGTCACCAGCGCATGCGCTCTGAAGGAATGGCGTACGCATGCCATTCCTTCAGAGCTCTGTGCCATGCCCAGCACTCCCAACTCGCATGTGCGGGAGTGATGTAATTGTGGCTCGGCCAGTGAGACAGCCCGGAGCCCACGAACCCAGAAGGAAGGCTGGATGAAGATAGAAGCCCTGTGAGCAGGGACAGTGCACCGCTGGAAGGCTTCATTTTAAGGGAAGTATTTGCTTGCAGGTGTTCTTCGGCCAACAATTTCTTGACAGGCTTTTGACAAAAGTTGACTGAACAATCAACTTTTTGTTGCATGGAATGGTGCCAGCAGGGTCTCACGCTCCTCAAATTTTGACCAAGCCAGGATGAAGCTGTGTATGGCCAGCTTAAGCTCCAAGTTGGAACTAATACAGATGTTGTCTATGAAGATTCTCCATTATCCAGGTGATGGCATAGCTAGTAGTAGTTGGTCACATTCAACTGGACTTGTTCTGTAGTGTTGAAGACATTTCTAGGCTTTTCCAAGCCACAGTTCTGATGAGTGTTAAGAAGATACCCCAGCGTTTATGTTCACCAACTTGATCCAATCAAAATGGAAAGGAAGATGTTATTGTCTAAGAATAGGATGGGAGGTGTGACTGGATCAAGGTACAGGTGCACCCATTCGAACTGAAGAAGTGGCTTGGTCAAGTTACGAAACATCTTCGAAATTACAGACAAGTCCAGTTCAATGTGACCAACCTCTACTGTTAATACAGGTATTCTTCTCCTTGGTCCTGCAGCTGAACAGAGTAACTGATGAGTATCAGGCAAGTAAGTATAAACAGCTGCAAGTAATGGTATTGAGGAGAACCTACTGCTTTGTCCTGCACAGTAAAAAAAAGCAGAAATACATTTTTTTTCTCCACTTATTTACCCACGGAAAGCTCTAGATGGGGAAACAGAGGAGATGGTGGGATTTTCTGTGTAGTTGTACAATGTTCCCTCCAGACTTCTTTTTACCCCACCATAGGACACAAGAACTGGCGCCTCCTCCTGGACAGAACTAGGGCTAGTAATGCAACATATCTGACCATCTGTCACATTCTCTAATCTGTAAGGAAGAGGACAAACCTGCATCACTACAAAGGACTTTAGTCGTGTGATCACATTAACACATAACACAAATTCTGCTACTGACACTTCACATGGCAAGCCTCCCACAGTCACTGTAATCCGATCTCCAGTTGACAGCTTGGTTCCAGAGATGGTTATCTTGGTTCCTCCAGCCATTGGACCTTTCACCGGCGTCAGAGAATAAAACTGGGGGTCCTGTAAAGATCGGAGAAGAAGATTTCACATATTGCACAGAGATCAATAAATGCCCTAGCAGAGCTTGCAATCAAATGTCCCTTGCATACTCAAATTACTCGCTGCACCACAACTAATATGGGAACTGGGTAAGCACTAGGGCTTGGATCACTGACTGGATTCATGCATCTTTCAGTACCCAAAAAAAATATGATTTCACAGAAAGGATTTCCAGATCTGCCTTTACTACAGTCATTGTGGCCTCAGCTGAGAAATGGTGTCATGCCAAGCTAAATGTGTTTCTAAGGAGAATCTAGCAGGAGGGGTATCTTTCTTACTTAACCTCTTCCCCCGCATCAACATGCTAATTACATTTTTCAACAAAACCTTTCAATTTTATTACATACCTTATTTTAGATCTAGTTACATCACTGTGTCTCTGTTCTTCCCTATGCAATGCAGGCAGCTCATGGCTGATGGGAGGGGATAGCAGGCTGCTGTACATAGACTACTGAAAACATCACGGAAGCTTGCCTCAGTACTTTTCTCAAGAGCCCTCAGCCCTTATGCAAGTAGAGTAAATCCCTTGATGGGTGTTAGTCTGGAGGAGTGGATATTCCTGGGTAGGCTGTATTTGCAGGTAGACCACCCTTAGTAACACCCACACTGAAGGGAAGGTCAGAGTTCAGCTTTAATCTGAGCATGCTATGACCAGAGTGATACGTAGGAGCAGAAATCTCAACAATCAGCCAACAGGCTTCCCAAGATACTAAAAGCTGGTAGGTGCGATCAATGTCAGAACTGACATATTTTAGGGTACTCCTCACCTTTTATCATCATATTAGTGTAATGCCCTCCAGGGGAGCTAAAAAGGCTGTTTGTTTTTTTCTTTTTAGGCAGAGTAACAGCCTAGGATGAATCAGTCTGTGAGGAGGCAGGAGTTCACCTCAGGATAGGCTAGGGAGGTTCTGAAAATCAGACCTTCTGCAGCCCTCCCACCTCTCCAGAAACCTGAGCTTTCTGGAGGAGGGACGGAGGAAGGGAAGAGACTCAGATATACATACTTGAGGGACCTTGGTCAATCCCAATGCAGGAGGCTGGACATGATCACCAAGGCAACCCTTAAGTATCTCAGAGCCAGGGAGGAGAGATAGTTAGTATCTGGTGGAAGATGGAGTGTGGAGCTTGGGATGGGGCCCAGGGAATGGGCCTACTTACAGGTGGGTGCTGGAAAAGGTAATCTCCACTGCACCACCATCTTCTAAGAGGGGCATCCAGAGCAGCAGGGAAGGATCCAACCCAGCGGAAGGCCTGAAGGCAGCCACCAACCCAACAAGCTGACAGGAAGGACAGTGCGAGTACTCTTACACCCCCTGGGATGGGGAGAGGGCAGTCAGATGGAAAACTGAATTATCTCATCTGGCAACATCTGGGTCCCCTTGCCCAGGCAATACTCTCAATACAGCGGAGTGAAAAGGAGGGTTCATCTGGAGTCTGAGGAGGTACACTAGAGGGCTTTGAATGCTCCCAGAGGGGAGACTATTTCTTCTTGTCCACATCTATGTACATAGTTGCTCTGAGATGTCCAAGTTTCTACAGTTCCTTGGACATCCCATATACCCATCAATTCCATCCAAGTTCTAAACCCCTAATAAAATCACAAAACCAAGTTCATGGACTGGTTACTGACTCCAGCGCTACATTGGTAAAGTAATGGTAATCATTTTATAAGTTTGAAGCTCAATTTCAGTCTCGATTGTAGCTTTACTATTGTAAAAGCAGTTGGTTGACTCACCTGGTAATAGAAAAGCTGGGTGGATATTCCGGGTTCACGGCCATTTACAGAGACTTTTACATTGCCAGACTCCACACCTGCACTGGCCAATAGACTGCACACAATTCTGAAGAGTGGAAAGGATATCAGTGAAAAGGATATCAGCAAGTTTACGTACTAGCTACATTTTTATTATTGGACTTTTTACTCAATGCATCTGGCACCCCTGCACATGATCAAGTTAATAAAATCCTGATGAAGGGGGACCCCCATTCAAGCCCCCAATACCAGTAGGCCTGTCCTTTTGGCTTATATATAAAATAAAAAGCTTATTGGCCTCTATACAAACTATTGAAGCCCTAATGAAGAAGGGGCCTTAAGAAGCCCCTAACACCCACTGGCTTGTCCTCTTGGCTTATATAAATAATAAAAAAAACTTATTGGCCTCTATACAAGTTAATGAAGCCCTTATGAAGGGGAACACCTTGAAGCCTCAACACTTGTTGGATTGTCCTCTAGGCTCATATGAAAAATAATAAAGTTATTGACTTCTATAAATGGTATTAAAGCCCTGATGAAGGGGTATCCTTTCAGGCCCTGATACTTGTTGGCTGGTCCTTTTGGGGCAGCACAGTGGCTAGGTGGTTAGCTATTCCACCTGGCAACACTAGGGTCGTCAGTACGAATCTCAACCACGGCACTGCCTGTCTGGAATTTGCATGTTCTCCCTGTGCCTGCGTGGGTTTCCTCTGGGTAGTCCAGTTTCCTCCCACACTTCAGAGACATGCTGGTAGGTTAACTGTCTCCTGTCTAAATTGGCCCTAGTATGTGTATGTATGAATGTGAGTTAGGGACCTTTGATTGTACACCCCTTGAGGGCAGGGACTGATGTGAATGTACAATATATATGTAAAGTGCTGCATAAACTGACAGCACTCTGTAAGTACTTTTAATAAATAAATATGAAAAAAAACATATATTATTGGCCCCTATACAAGTTAATGAAGCCCTGATGACAGGGGACTCCTTGCAGTTCTCAATACCCGTTGGTTTGTCCTCTAGGTTTATAAAAAATATAACAAACGTATTGACCTCTATAAAAGTCATTGAAGCCCTGATGAAGGAGGACCCTTTTAAGACCCTGATAGTCATTGGTTGTCCTCTTGGCTTATATGAAAATATGAAAAAAAAACAAACAAACAAAAAAACATATTGGCCACTATACAAGTTATTAAAGACCTATTGAAGGGGAACAGCTTGAAGACCCTGATACTCGTTGGCTTGTCCTTATGGCTCATATGAAAAATAATAAGCTGATGAAGCGGGACACCTTGAAGCCCCTGATAATTGTAGGCTGATCTTCTTGGCTTACACAAATTAATCGTACAATACAATTTACTGAAGCCCTGATTAGGGTGGGAACCTTGTAAAGCCACTGATACTTGCTGGATTTTCCTCTTGGTTTATATGAAAAATAAGGAACTGCCTGCAGAGCTCAGAGATAGGAACAGATCTAGGGAAGGCTACAAAAAAATTCTGCTGCACTGAAGGTTTCCAAGGGCACAGTGGCCTCCATAATTCTCAAGAGGAAGATGTTTAGCACAACCAGGACTCTTCCAAGAGCTGGTCGACCGGCCAAACTGAGCAAAGGCCTTTGTAAAAGAGGTGACCAAGAACCTGATGGTCACTCTCACTACGCTCCAGAGATCCTGCGTGGAGATGGGACAAGGTTTCAGGAATACAACTATCACTGCAGCTCTCCACCGATCTGGGCTTTATGGCAGAGTGGCTAGATGGAAGCCTCTCCTGAGTGCAAAACACATGAAAGCCCATGAAAGCACATGCAAAAAAGCACCTGATGGGCTCTCAGACGGTGAGGAACAAGATTCTCGTCTGATGAAACCTAAGTTGAACTGTTTGGCTTTAATTCTAAATGTTACGTCTGGAGGAAACCAGGCACCGCTCACACCATCCCAACCGTGAAGCATGGTGGTGACAGCATTATGCTGTGGGAGTTTTTTTCAGCAGCAGGGACTGGGAGACTGGTCATGGTTGAGGGAAAGCTGAATTGAGCAAAAGCACAGAGATATCCTCAATGAAAACCTGTTCCACAGCGCTTGGGACTTCAGACTGGGACGAAGGTTCACCTTCCAATATGACAACCATCCTAAGAACACAGCCAAGACGACACAGGAGTGGCTTAGGGACAATTCTGTAAATGTCCTAGAGTGGCCCAGCCAGTGCCCTGATTTGAACCCTATTGAACATCTCCAGAGAGACCTGAAAATGGCTGTCCACCAGTCATCCTTGTCCAATCTGACTGAGCTTGAGAGGATTTGCAAAGAAGAATGACAGAAAATTCCCTAATCCAGGTCTGCAAAGCTTGTCGTGTCATACCCAAAAAGCCTCGAGGCTGTAATTGCTGCCAAATGTGCTTCAGCAAAGTATATTTCAGATTTTCTTTTTAATAAATTCACAGACATTTATAAAATTCTATTTTCACTTTGTCATTATAGGATACTGAGTGTAAAAAATAAAATGACCTGTAGTGGTGGGGTCACTTTAATGTCTTGTTAACTGTGAAATGCACACATGCAGGGGCACGAAAGGTGGGCATTAACACCTGCCTGTTGCACATAGGGTGGCAAGAAGTTACGTGCTGAGACCGCACTCACAGCATGTTACCAGCCCATTGACCAAGCTGTCACCGACAGGATTCTGATCAGGCAAATCACAGTGGTCACATGATACAGAAGCCACGCCACCTCCCGGGCATAACAGCCCACTTATAGGGCAGACAGGAGGCTGCAGTACAGTGTAAAACATGTATGAAGCTTTATTTAGAATAGTGCATTACCACTACCTCCCAGCAGAGGGCACTAGTGTACTACAGGGTGAAGACGCATGGCAATGATCCAAGGCAGTAAATCCATTACAAGTAAAATGCCATCCGGCAGCATGCAGAGCCATAAACACATCTATTTCAGGAAGCGTTCTGTTTGATAAAAGCCAGCTACTGGAACTTTTATAATGGACCAGGCACTGAAATTAAACACCCCAAAGGCCTGACAACAGTGTGTAAGCAGCTGCTGGTGAATAAGACATCGCATTTAAAGGGAGCCATACAAAATCATCAAAACCTCTTACCTATGCAGTGTAATAATAAAGGAACACTGTACAGACTGTATACCTACCTGTTAGAGACGACATACAACTCAGGCAAAACCGTGCACGGCTGGTCACAAACAGTCACTGATATGTCCTCTGCTTTCTGGCCCATGTTCCGGCCATTAATCGTTATGATTGCTCCTCCATCAATAATCCCAGTGGATGGGAAAAACTAAAAGAGAAGCAATTAAAACATGATCACGAAGTGTAACACCCCCCCCCCCCCCCCACCCACTGTCTATACAGTTTCTAAAGCGAGCAAAATCCTTTCTTGTATTAAAAGAAGTATAGACTCCGGAGAGAGAGATATCATATTACCCCGGTACAAATCATTAGTAAGACCTCATCTGGAATATGCAGTTCAGTTTTGGGCACCAATTCACAAAAAGAACATTGGGGAACTGGAGAAAGTGCAGAGAAGGGCAACTAAACTGATAAGAGGCATGGAGGAGCTCAGCTATGAGGAAAGATTAGAGGAACTGAATTTATTCTCTCTTGAGAAGAGATTAAGGGGGGATATGATCTCCATGTATAATACATAAGGGGGATATGATCTCCATGTATAATACATAAGGGGGGGATATGATCTCCATGTATAATACGTAAGGGGGGTATGATCTCCATGTATAATACGTAAGGGGGATATGATCTCCATGTATAATACGTAAGGGGGATATGATCTCCATGTATAATACATAAGGGGGATATGATCTCCATGTATAATACATAAGGGGGATATGATCTCCATGTATAATACATAAGGGGGATATGATCTCCATGTATAATACATAAGGGGGGATATGATCTCCATGTATAATACATAAGGGGGGATATGGTCACCATGTATAATACATAAGGGGGGATATGATCACCATGTATAATACATAAGGGGGATATGATCTCCATGTATAATACATAAGGGGGGATATAATCTCCATGTATAATACATAAGGGGGGATATGATCTCCATTTATGATACACAAGGAGGATATGATCTCCATGTATAATACATAAGGGGGGATATGATCTGCATGTATAATACATAAGGAGGATATCATCAACATGTATAAATACATAAGGGTGGGTATGATCTCCATGTATAATACATAAGGGGGGATATGATCTCCATGTATAATACATAAGGGGGTTATGATCTCCATGTATAATACATAAGGGGGGATATGATCACCATGTATAATACATAAGGGGGATATGATCTCCATGTATAATACATAAGGGGGGATATGATCTCCATGTATAATACATAAGGGGGGATATGATCTCCATGTATAATACATAAGGGGGGATATGATCTCCATGTATAATACATAAGGGGGGATATGATCACCATGTTTAATACATAAGGGGGATATGATCTCCATGTATAATACATAAGGGGGGTATGATCTCCCATGTATAATACATAAGGGGGATATGATCTCCATGTATAATACATAAGGGGGATATGATCTCCATGTATAATACATAAGGGGGATATGATCTCCATGTATAATACATAAGGGGGGATATGAGCTCCATGTATAATACATAAGGGGGATATGATCTCCCATGTATAATACATAAGGGGGATATGATCTCCCATGTATAATACATAAGGGGGATATGATCTCCATGTATAATACATAAGGGGGATATGATCTCCATGTATAATACATAAGGGGGATATGATCTCCATGTATAATACATAAGGGGGGATATGATCTCCATGTATAATACATAAGGGGGGATATGATCTCCATGTATAATACATAAGGGGGGATATGATCTCCATGTATAATACATAAGGGGGGATATGATCTCCATGTATAATACATAAGGGGGGATATGATCACCATGTATAATACATAAGGGGGGATATGATCTCCATGTATAATACATAAGGGGGGATATGATCTCCATGTATAATACATAAGGGGGGATATGATCACCATGTTTAATACATAAGGGGGATATGATCTCCATGTATAATACATAAGGGGGGATATGATCTCCATGTATAATACATAAGGGGGGATATGATCTCCATGTATAATACATAAGGGGGGATATGATCTCCATGTATAATACATAAGGGGGGATATGATCTCCATGTATAATACATAAGGGGGGATATGATCTCCATGTATAATACATAAGGGGGGGGATATGATCAACATGTATAATACATAAGGGGGGATATGATCAACATGTATAATACATAAGGGGGGATATGATCTCCATGTATAATACATAAGGGGGATATGATCTCCATGTATAATACATAAGGGGGGATATGATCTCCATGTATAATACATAAGGGGGATATGATCTCCATGTATAATACATAAGAAGGGATATGATCTCCATCTATAATACATAAGGGGGGATATGATCTCCATGTATAATACATAAGGGGGGATATGATCTCCATGTATAAATACATCAGTGGTCCATATAGTGAACTCGGTGTAGAGTTATTCACCCTGAGGTCATCACAGAGGACAAGGGGGCACTCTTTACGTCTGGAGGAAAAGGAATTTAATCTCCAAACATGGAAAGGGTACTTCACAGTAAGAGCTGTGAAAATGTGGAACAGACTCTCTCAAGAGCTGGTTCTGGCCAGCTCCGTGGATTGCTTCAAAAAAGTCCTGGATTGTTTCTTAGATACACAGAATATAACTGGATACTAACATTTATAGGCAAAGTTGATCCAGGGGATATCCGATTGCCTTGGAGGGTTGAGAAACTGGTAAGACAGCCAGGTCGCTAGCATTTTCAGAAGTAGAGGTCTGTAATGGCATCCTGCTTTCTGTCATATAAACAGCATGGATGGACAAATATCCCATATTGGCTATTGTATACTGACAGACAGAACACTCAGCTGTCAGAATACCCAAACTGTAACTACATCTGATTGGATGAAGCCTCTGTTCGGCTGACAATTTTCTGGCTTCTTCAATTTGCAGACTGAGGGATGTCACCACCCAAGGCTTGCATTGGTTTCTCAGGAACTGGATGAAATTTGTTCCATGTATGGCGTGCTTAAAAGTTTATCTTCTTTAGAAAGCAGCCACAGCCTGCAGTAGAAAGCCCGCCTCTGCCAGCATGCTGCAGAAAAGGTCCCATCTATGTGTGGAAATGGTGATCTCTCTCAGGGCCGGGACAAGGGGTGGGCTGGATGGACAGCTGCCTGGGGCACCGTGGTATCATGTGAGGTGGGGGGGGGGCACCACATGGAGAGTCCCTACCTACAAGCTGACAGGAGTAGTGATGGCAGCTTTACTTCTCCTGTCAGCGTAGCTCTAGAAGACAAGTCAGATCAGGAGAGGGGGGTCGGGACAAGGGGTGGGCTGGAGGAGCGGTTCCCTTGGGCACCATGGTATCATGTGAGGTGCGGGGGCACCACATGGAGAGTTCCTACCTACAAACTGACAGGAGTAGTGATGGCAGTTTCACTACTCCTGTCAGTGTAGCTGTGGAGAGGAAGGTCTGGATAAGGAGTGGGCTGGACGGGCAACTGCCCTGGGCGGCATGGTATCATGTGAGGTGGGAGGGCACTACATGGAGAGTTCCTACCTAAAAGATGACAGGAGTAGTGACAGCAGTTTTACTACTCCTGTCAGCGTAGCTCTGGAGGAGACAAGCCAGATCTGGAGAGAAGGGTTGGGACAAGGGGTGGGCTGGAGGAGCAGCTGCCTTGGGAACCGTAGTATCATGTGAGGTGGGGGGGGGCTCCACATGGGGAGTTCCTACCTACAAGCTGACAGTAGTAGTGACAGCAGTTTTACTACTCCTGTCAGCGTAGCACTGGAGGAGACAAGCCAGATCTGGAGAGGAGGGTTGGGACAAGGGTGGGCTGGAGGGGAGGCCAATTCAGAGCTATAGCTGTACAATCAGCAAAGTTCCCTGTTGATTGGAGAGCTCTAATGCTGACATAGTAGATTATGTGTTGAATATCTGCAGAGAGACCACAGCTTTCATAAAAATATCAAGGCTTCTTCTCTGGCTGGCAAGGGTTGGACTTTTCTACTGCAGGCTGTGACTGCTTTCTAATGAAATTAGACTGGGACAGGGTCTCTTTAGCCATACACTCATAAATCCATCATCGCCTGCCAATACTTACTGAGTAGATATGCGGCGTGGGACAAACATTGATGGTGGACTGGTCACACTGTTCCTTATGTACACATGAGGCTTCCTCTTCCTGACCACACCACAGGCACATGTACTCGGGGTCCAAGGCCTGGCAACGACTGCAGTCTGATTGTCCAACGGAGCAGCTATACAACGTCACTGATGGTGACAATGGGAGTGACACAAAAGGAAGAGCACAAAAGACCAAAAGTGAGATCAGTTTGTTTCAGAATATATCGCCAACAACCTCAATTATTTAAAAAAAAAACCTGAAGTGTAGAATTAAAAAAAAGGCATCTGTTGGGTCTCTGTTACCTTAAAGAGGAAATACTTTGTCCCGTCTTCCTATGCGCTAAGAGTAGCTGTGAGGTCAGGCAGGACAACCCTGCTCCCTCCACTGCCATCCAAAAACGCAGCCAGCAAGGAGATGGCTACTTTGACAGATGTAACTTTTCTTCATCTCTAAGCACAAGCATCCCATAAGGAATGCAAGGGAAGGGGAAACTGTCAGATAATATGTTCCAGGAAAGCAGGTAAGCACTGAGAGAAAAGTGTTGTTTGTCAATACAACCATCTCCTTGACAGTTGTGTTGTCGGATGGCTGGGGAGGGAAGAGATGTGCCTGTCCAACCTCATAGCTAGTCTTAGCACATGAAGATGGGAAAAAATGCTACATGTGCTTTGACAATTAGGGCCATGATGTGAAGCGAACGATCATAGGAAATAATTTATTTCCTATGATAATCAGCTCCGTCTAGTGGCCATAATGCAGTATTTTCCTGATTCATTTCAATCTGTATGAAGAAATAACATTCGACCTGCAGAGAAAATAGCCCAACATCATTCATTTTTACCCCATTTGTACAGAGCCTTTTCACAGGAAGGATAGCTCTGCATTCTTTTTTTTATCTTTAACTGCACCCCTTAAATGACAACTTTCTCAACCCTCTACTATAGCTTTATTTAAAAATGCATGTAATGTTTTAATGCGTAACTGAATTGAAGGGTTTTAAAGGCAAAGAGTTTGCAGATTGCCGCAGTCAGTGGCAGCCAGCTCCGTCTGAGCCACACATCTCCGACGCGTTTCACCCCGCCCATGGGGCTTAGTCATTGGGGTGATTTTTTTTTTTTTTTTTAACTATCTGAAGGATTATTTCAAGCCATAACCAACTAACTGATTTTTAATCTTTATTAAAAGAAACTGACTGTTGAAAAGCTGCTTTTTAACTACTACTATAACCAAGCATACAGTGGGGGAGATTTACAAAAACTGGAACACACTGAATCTGGTGCAGCTGTGCATGGTAATCAATCAGCTTGTAACTTCAGCTTGTTTAATTAAGCATTGGCAATAATGCAGGCCATAGAGTGTGTGGAAAATCGGCAGATTTTTCGGCCGAAAATAAAATCGGCCGATTTTCGGATCGTTAGTGGGTTAATAGGTCAGCCGTTTTTCGGTATTTTGGCAGATTTTTTTTATCGGTAAAGTTTGAAAACAATCGGCCGATTTTCGCGGCAATGATGGGCAAATCGGCCGATCTTTTTACCGATAAAAAAATCTGCGCATGAGCAGTGACCTGCAAGAGGAAGACAAAAAGAAGAGGAAGAAGAGGATGAAGAAGAGGATGAAGAAGAAGAAGAAGAGGATGAAGAAGAAGAAGAAGAGGATGAAGAAGAAGAAGAAGAGGATGAAGAAGAAGAAGAAGAGGATGAAGAAGAGGATGATGAAGAAGAAGAAGAGGATGATGAAGAAGAAGAAGAGGATGATGAAGAAGAAGAAGAGGATGATGAAGAAGAAGAAGAGGATGATGAAGAAGAAGAAGAGGATGATGAAGAAGAAGAAGAGGATGATGAAGAAGAAGAGGATGATGAAGAAGAAGAGGATGATGAAGAAGAAGAGGATGATGAAGAAGAAGAGGATGATGAAGAAGAAGAGGATGAAGAAGAAGAAGGATGATGAAGAAGAAGAAGGATGATGAAGAAGAAGAGGATGATGAAGAAGAAGAGGATGAAGAAGAAGAAGAGGAAGTAGAAGAGAAAGAAGAAGAGGATGAAGAAGGAGAAGAAGAAGAGGAAGAAGAAGAAGAAGAAGAAGAAGAGGAAGAAGAAGAAGAAGAGGATGAAGAAGAAGAAGAGGATGATGAAGAAGAAGAAGAGGAGGATGATGAAGAAGAAGAAGAGGATGATGAAGAAGAAGAAGAGGATGATGAAGAAGAAGAAGAGGATGATGAAGAAGAAGAAGAAGAAGAGGATGATGAAGAAGAAGAGGATGATGAAGAAGAAGAGGATGAAGAAGAAGAAGGATGATGAAGAAGAAGAAGGATGATGAAGAAGAAGAGGATGATGAAGAAGAAGAGGATGAAGAAGAAGAAGAGGAAGTAGAAGAGAAAGAAGAAGAGGATGAAGAAGGAGAAGAAGAAGAGGAAGAAGAAGAAGAAGAAGAAGAAGAGGAAGAAGAAGAAGAAGAGGAAGAGGAAGAAGAAGAGGAAGAGGAAGAGGAAGAAGAAGAGGAAGAAGATGAGGAAGAAGTAGAAGATGAGGAAGAAGAAGAAGATGAGGAAGAAGAAGAAGATGAGGAAGAAGAAGAAGATGAGGAAGAAGATGAAGAAGAGCATGAGGAAGAAGATGAGGAAGAAGATGAGGAAGAAGAAGAAGATGAGGAAGAAGAAGAAGATGAGGAAGAAGAAGAAGATGAGGAAGAAGATGAAGAAGAGCATGAAGAAGAAGGAGGATGAAGAAGAAGAATTCCAGTCCGGCAAAAAGTGTCCCTGCAGAGAGCTCCGCTATTTCTTTGACAGTTCTTTGACATTTATAGCGGCTGCAACATTGTATCTATTTGTTTCCGAATAAAAACATCTGTATCTGAAATAGATACAAATAGATACAATGTTGCAGCCGCTATAAATGTCAAAGAACTGTCAAAGAAATAGCGGAGCTCTCTGCAGAGACACTTTTTGCCGGCTGTAGACGGGATGAAAATCGGCCGTTTTTTTTTTTCCGTTCCTGGTAATGTCGGCCGATTGAACAACCGATTTTTCGTTTTTTAAAGAAAAATCGGCCGGTTTTCTCCCCATCTATGGCCTGCATAAGTTGTCGGTCATACTGGTGTGATTGCGAATTGAAATCGCAAGGAATGAATATCAGTGTCTTAACATGTGCAATTTGCTGCAGCATGATTTCTAAAGCAGTTCTTGCTTTACTTTTTCTGCAGTTTTGTTGCAATTTCACATATATAGAATATAATAGAAATCGCACTGCAAATTGCAAGAAATCATTGAAGATCTTCACAAGTAGCAATAAAGTCTTCAGAAATTGAACCTGAAATTGAACCTGAAATTGCGCACAATCGCAGCGGTGTGAACGGTGACTAAAACCTGAAAGCCGATTGATTACTATGCACAGATGCTCCAGATTCTGTGTGCACCAGTTTTAGTAAATCTCCCCTACTATGTCTATAAATATAGCGCTACCTAGTGGTCAAATGTAGGATTTCAGAGGTACCTTGTTCACAGTTGTAAAATCATTCTTTGCCTTTGGCTCGCACCTATTCAGCATGGCTCCATGGACTCGTTCACACAGGCAATCAGGGGGCGGTTAAAGCAGGCGGTTGGATCGCATTGGACAGCCAACCAAAAGAAGGGCATGCGGGGAGCACAGTGAGTGAGTGGCGGGCACTTCCACCTAGCAGCACTAGGATCGTTGGTTCGAATTCCAAACATGGCACCACCTGCCTGGAGTTTGCATGTACTCCCTGTGCCTGTGTGGAATTCTTCCCACACTGCAAAGACATGCTGGTAGGTGAATTGGCTCCTGTCTAAATTGGCCCTAGTATGTGTATGTATGAATGCATTTTAGGGACCTTAGATTGTACACCCCTTGAGGGTTAGGGACTGATGTGAATGCAAAATATATATGTAAAGTGCTGCGTAAACTAACAGCGCTATACAAGTACCTGCAATAAATAAAATAAAATAAATGCAACCGCTCAGAGCTGTACATATGCGGTGCGTAGGCTGTGATAATTTGCTGTAAAAACCAAAACGCAAATTGTACTCAGCCTGCATTATCGCCACCCAACGCAATCTTTATAACTGCTTGCGCCCCACTACAACTACGTGCAATGCGTGTGGTGGGTCAGCATCTTGAGGGTTAAAACAGGCCGTGAGGAGGTGATATGTCTCTCTCTGAAAAGCAATTTCCTGCAGATTGGTTTTCAGTGGGACGGCAATGATAGATGCCCGTGCGAATGAGCCCAAAAATGTTAATTATTATAAAAAGTAACAGAAGGACATAGACAGACTGAGGAGTTACCCTTTATATCATCCTTATTGTCTACTCGGTATACATCCCCCTTCTTCACATACACAGTAACTGGATGCTCAAACGTATTCAGAGGGTATTCGTACTGGAAGAGAAATAAAGAATCTGAAATCAAGTACTGACCATAGACACAAAAGGTTGTAGAATGTACTGATTACTAATCTCGGGGTTATAAGGATGAGCCAAAAGGACAAATTAGTTGTGATCCTTAAAGTAACACAAGACCATCACTCTCTCAGAACACCCGCCTGTGGACATTATGGACCCATGGGGGGGTCAGGAGGGAACACCACGGGGGGGCTATCACCAGCATTGCTATACATTACCATGCATTGGCAGTCCAGGCTTGATGAACTGGATAACAAAATGTTGCTAAACCCAGGACTCTGCATTCACTCTAGCTGGTCTCTCCCGACCCTGCATTCACTCTAGCTGGTCTCCCCGGACCCTGCATTCACTCTAGCTGGTCTCCCCGGACCCTGCATTCACTCTAGCTGGTCTCCCCGGACCCTGCATTCACTCTAGCTGGTCTCTCCCGACCCTGCATTCACTCTAGCTGGTCTCTCCCGACCCTGCATTCACTCTAGCTGGCCTCCCCGGACCCTGCATTCACTCTAGCTGGTCTCCCCGGACCCTGCATTCACTCTAGCTGGTCTCCCCGGACCCTGCATTCACTCTAGCTGGTCTCCCCGGACCCTGCATTCACTCTAGCTGGTCTCCCCGGACCCTGCATTCACTCTAGCTGGTCTCTCCCGACCCTGCATTCACTCTAGCTGGTCTCTCCCGACCCTGCATTCACTCTAGCTGGCCTCCCCGGACCCTGCATTCACTCTAGCTGGTCTCCCCGGACCCTGCATTCACTCTAGCTGGTCTCCCCGGACCCTGCATTCACTCTAGCTGGTCTCCCCGGACCCTGCATTCACTCTAGCTGGTCTCCCCGGACCCTGCATTCACTCTAGCTGGTCTCCCCGGACCCTGCATTCACTCTAGCTGGTCTCCCCGGACCCTGCATTCACTCTAGCTGGCCTCCCCGAACCCTGCATTCACTCTAGCTGGCCTCCCCGGACCCTGCATTCACTCTAGCTGGTCTCCCCGGACCCTGCATTCACTCTAGCTGGTCTCCCCGGACCCTGCATTCACTCTAGCTGGTCTCCCCGGACCCTGCATTCACTCTAGCTGGTCTCCCCGGACCCTGCATTCACTCTAGCTGGTCTCCCCGGACCCTGCATTCACTCTAGCTGGTCTCTCCCGACCCTGCATTCACTCTAGCTGGTCTCTCCCGACCCTGCATTCACTCTAGCTGGTCTTCCCGGACCCTGCATTCATTCAAGCTGGTCTCTCCCCGGACCCTGCATTCACTCTAGCTGGTCTCCCCGGACCCTGCATTCACTCTAGCTGGTCTCCCCGGACCCTGCATTCACTCTAGCTGGTCTCCCCGGACCCTGCATTCACTCTAGCTGGTCTCCCCGGACCCTGCATTCACTCTAGCTGGTCTCCCCGGACCCTGCATTCACTCTAGCTGGTCTCTCCCGACCCTGCATTCACTCTAGCTGGTCTCTCCCGACCCTGCATTCACTCTAGCTGGTCTCTCCAGACCCTGCATTCACTCTAGCTGGTCTCCCTGGACCCTGCATTCATTCTAGCTGGTCTCTCCCCGGACCCTGCATTCATTCTAGCTGGTCTCCCCGGACCCTGCATTCACTCTAGCTGGTCTCTCCTGACCCTGCATTCACTCTAGCTGGTCTCTCCCCGGACCCTGCATTCACTCTAGCTGGTCTCTCCCCGGACCCTGCATTCACTCTAGCTGGTCTCCCCGGACCATGCATCCACTCTAGCTGGTCCCCCACAGTACACAGAACATGGAAATGCAATTATTTTAGTAAATATAAACTGATAAATACCTGCTCCCATCAGTAGTATATAGCAGTCCTGTGACTTTTATCAGTGTCCAGCAGAGCACTGGTTAAAGCTTGTAGGAAGAGTTTTCTTTCTGCTCTAGGAGGATGCAGAACCCCTGACCCTCTGTTTGGACAGTGCTGAGTGGCCCTGTGCTGATCATATGCACTTTCCCAAGAGAAAAAAAAAACAACTCTCTAGCAATACACACCACATTGAGCATGTAGAGCTTGCCCCCAAGGCTCTGTTCTACCAGCAGATGGATTGGGGACAGTAGAAGGGGAGGATCAGAGAAGACAGGATCAAACAACCTTTTTACACAATGCAGAAGATTAACCCCTTAGGTTCCACAGGGAGTATAACAAGCATGATTTACTGCATATACAGACTGATGTTACTATTGTGGGTTTAGTAACACTTTAATGCGATGTGACCAACACACTGCAATGGAACAGCATAGTGTGGAGGGGGCCTTTATAGTTCGATCTGCACTGCTGGCCTTATGAGGTGCGGACTATAAGGAGGGGCAAAATGGCGGCAGCATGTGCTTTCTATATATTTTATGAAACTTCAATCTTATTAAATCTGAGCTGCTTTATTACACACGTAAGAGCTTAGCAAATATGTTCTAAAACAGTTCAGAGTTTAATAAGTTGGACACTTTTTTTTTTATAAAACATGATATTTTATTAAGACTTTTTATAACATAAATTACAGTCCATCGTCAAGAACACTTCGTAAGCTAATGGTAACATTGGACAATTTTATTGTTAAAGGAATTGTCATGTAATGTCAGGAACACACGTAGAACTGTCTTGAAGTGGCTCTTCACCCTTTCGGAACTCTTCCCTCCTCTTCCCCCCCATCCTTAAATAGTCCTGTCTTTTTTTTTTTTTTTTACAATGTGTTAAGGTTAGACCCCTAGTGTACTTCATTCGCCCAGAATGACATGGACTGCGCGCCCTTTGCCTCCTGGATTTGTGACGTGCATATCCCTGGAGGGAATGACCATTTAATCCTAGATTGTAAGCTCCAAGGAGCAGGGCCCTCGAACCCCTCGTGTATTATATTGTATTGTTACTGTACTGTCTCATGTATTGTCTCCTATTATAATGTACAGCGCTGAGCGAACTGTTGGCGCTATATAAATAATAATTTATTTATACTGTTGGCGCTGTATAATAATAATAATCCATAGGAGGGGGGCAGGCCAAGCAGCATGTCATAAGTAGGGTGGCTGGCTGAACTGGGGAAAACCTAGTGCCTACCAATGACATGACGCCTCAACATGGCAGCACGGGACCAAGCAAAGGGACAACGCTGAAGCTACTGGGTGGGTATCTGGTTTGTGCAGAAGACCCCCGGTAAGCAGGGGTTTAAAAAAAAAATAAATTTATATGCTGCAGGCACTGTATGGCTTATTTTTTTTTTTTTTTTTTAACCACCTGGCTCCTTTGATTTCTTGGTCGAAGTTTGCGGAGCAGGACCACCCATGGCTTGAATTTTGGCCAATTCATTGGGAACTGGTCGAAATTCAATCCATGAATGACCGTCATTAGGCAAGCCTCCCTCTTGTACTCAGTACTCCAGCTAGGTTATATGGGAAAATACAAACTATTACTGATACTGTATGTATATCTCACCTTTACACTTGGGCATGGAAGGACTAGGAACTCTGGCTCCGGAGGCAAGCCCAACCAACCAACCATTTCATGGTAAGGAGAGTTCACTGTGTGCTAAAGAGAGAGTACCAAAGTGTGCTGGGGTGATTGGTGGCCAAGGTGAAAGGTAGGTGTTGCTTTAGAGAATGTAAGTTATTATAACACACTTTTTTTATATATATATGTATATGCTAAATAAGTGGGATTATAAAGGACATAGCAAGACTCAGGTGAAAAAAGTATGGCATTAATAACGGGAGACTGCGTAGAGCAGCCATTCTCTAACAGAATTCTATGGCATTCAGCAGCTGCAAGAGTTTTCTTGAGCCATGGAGGACGGATCTCCCATCTGATGGTGCCTGCATGGTTCTAGGTCTAATGCCACTTGCCCTAGCTGTCTGTAAGGGTGGTATTCTTAGAGGAGACATTCTTCCTATTGACTATAAATGTAAGGGCCATATTGCTTATTGACCTCCAGTGAATTTATTTTAGCAGGGTTTCCCAGAGACCTAAAATTATTTTAAGGGTTCCTCTTGGGTAAAGAAGTTAAAAAGAGGCTGGTGTAGAGCATTTGTGAGTGGATGGGCAAAAATAACACACAAGCAGCTTTTCCATGACATAAACGGGGGAATTTCTGTCATCACAGGTATGTTTCGGGGCCCACAACCAAGAAGCATGATAAACCCCTTATAGAATGACTATGTACAATGGTCTTTGAATCTTCTCCTCTAGCACAGATGTCTACGAACCTTGTAGGTCTCACAATGCACTGAATACAGGTCCTCTTCTCCAGACATTTTCTCCACCTGTGCTCGCAGAGTGATGGGGGAACCCTCCACCTCTATGATACAGCTGTACTCCAGAACCCCGCCCTAGAATGTCATAGAAATACTAGTTACAGGGTGCAGAAATCATTGCTCCATTACAGTGAACTAGGCTAAGCAGTACAGGCTGTATTTGTAATAATCTGAATCTCCGCTCTAAAATGGCAATAAAATTCCAGCCTTACCTTTCAGAGAAGACAGTGGAAAGAACATTGTACAAAATGCAGTAATACAAAACCAAACAGAAAAATAAAAGATTTTAAAATGCAATCTGATTAAACAGTAAGTGCATGCACAGAATTTCAGAATTTATTAGAAGCTGGAGAAATGGCTAGCCTTATGGTACCTCACAGATTCTGGTGCTAAGAGCCATGTCGCGTTCATAAGACAGATGTGGCTTTTTATATAGGGTTGCCCCTGGCCATGCAGCAGCATGCAAGAATGTGCATATCTGCAAGCGCACTCCTTTATTTTATTTTATTTTTGCCCATGCATTCTGCTGATCAGTTGCTTGATGCACATCTAAAGGGATCCAAAGGAAACAAACACCAGCGCTCTAATCTTCATGCTCCACATGTAAAACTGTATCTGTTACTTGGTGTGGTGCAGCCCTCTAAAGATGGGGGAGTCTTGATACTAGCAAAAGAAAAACACAAAAGGGCGCACTCTCCTCGTGCATTACCGTGGTAACAAATTAATTTATTAAAAACGTGACAAATGGATACTCACAAACAAATGTAAAAAAATTCTCTACCATCTTAGCTTTGAAAAAGGGAGATCAACTCATGAAATGCGTCAGCTTTTCCCACCGGGCACCATCATCACAGGACTCCAGTCGTGTGACATTGACCCATTTGGCTTCATGTTTGTTTTTTACATTTGGTTTGAGAGTATCCATTTGTTGCGTTTTTAATTAATTCATTTGTAACCATGGTAATGCATGAGGAGAATGCGTCCTTTCGTGGTTTTCTTTTGCTTACATCTAAAGGGATGTCTGGGAGGTGTTCTTTCATATACTTAGGGAAAAAAAATAAATGATGGCAGAGAAAGCGAATAGCTGTGAAAGGTTGGCAACAACCATTCAGGAGAAGAGAGGATTGCTGATAATTGAAGTTGTCCAGACAACAAATAAAGTGGATTCAAAATGAAGAAGCAGCTGCAGCTTCAAAGGGTTATATCATGGAAATGAAAGTTTGCAGGGAATTGAGAGTAATCAGTTTCAACACCGAGGAGGACTTGCTACAAATGCAGGGAAAAAAGGCAAGACTGGAGTTCAGCTGTAAGTAATAATAAATCTCAAGGACTTCATCACTGGGTTTGTCTGCTGGTCTTCACTCTAGGATTGGTGGGAGGGGCCAAAAAGCTCCTATAAGCATCACAACACCATCCCTTAGATCATCTTTCAAGAACATTACATGAAAGAACACATCCCTGGTCTCGCTTTAGATATGCATGCTCCTCCCTGCTGTCCACTGGGTGTTGCAGCTTTTAGCTGTGCACTCTGCTGATCAGTTGCTGGAGCATGCAAATCTAAAGGGATGCATCCCTATGTGTGCTTTCATATAACAGGAACAAAATGATTGACAGAAAACTAATTTCTGTGAGAGGCTGGCAACAACAGTTCTGGAGAAGAGGGGATTGATGATGATTTAAGCTATTCAGACAGGAAATGAAGGTGGGCTCAAAATAGCTTCTGCAGCTTCAAAGGGTGATACAGGAAAACACTTGCTACAAGTGTGGGTTCAAAAAAGTAAGGCTGGGGTTCAGACCCAGTGACTTTATCAGCAAAGACTGCTGCTGGTTTGGGGAGACAGCATGGCACCCTCCCTCAGCTCCTCTTTCAAGAAAGAACACGTCCCGAGCATCCATTTAGATGTGCATGTCCCTCCCTCCTGGCCACTGGATGCTGTAGACTTTAGCTGCAGTTTGCCTACCAGTTGCTTGAGCATGCATGTCTGAAGGTATACTGGGATGTGTTTTGTCATGTAATATTAGGGAATAAAAATGATTAATGGCAAAGAAGGCTAACAGCCGTGAGAGATGGACTAAAAAGTAGAGGGAACTGATGAGGATTGAAGCTGTTCAGACAGAAAATGGAGGAACATCGCAGCACCCTCCCCTCGGATCCACTTTGAGGAGCTTTATATGGAAGAACACTTCCCCAGCATCTCTGTAGCTGTTCATGCTCCTCCCTGCTGTCCACTGGATGCTGCAGACTTCGGGTGTGCAATCTGATGATCATTTGCCTCAGCATGCACGTCTACTGCTGGAGTTCAGTTGCAATTATATGTGTGATATATATATATATATATATATATATATATATATATATACACACACACACATACACACATACATACATACATGCATACACACACACACTGTATATATATATTTTTTTTGCAAAAAACAGAGTTGAAGCTACTATGCATCTTACACTGCTCATATCACTATCTCACAGTCAATTTATACCTGAAATATAGCCTATGGGTGCACGGAAAAATTGGAACCCCTATTTGGAGAGATCTGATTGGTTGTTTTTGGACATTGCACTTTTCCTTAACCCCCCCCCCCCCCAGTCTCTTATTGAATAAGCGGTCTGCAGAGACGAGAGAACACATCTCTGCCCAATGACTCTTCCAGCTGCTCTAACACAAATCACATGCCATTCAGCATGATATCCGGCCTGTGATAAGAACTCCAGCACTATTACATGTGATTACCAGTAATTTAAATGTATTTAACTGGAATTAGGACACAGGTTTTAGTGAAGCAAAGTGTTTTTTTTCTGTGGGAAAACAGGGCAAACAGGGGAGAGAAACCATACAATCTCAGTTCTAGAAGCTAAAGTGGAACACTACCCAAACCTTATATTCAGATTTAGAAGGAATGAGGAAAGATTTAATCCCAGGCAGATATTCATTCTCTCTCTCTATCTATCTATCTATCTATCTATCTATCTATCTATCTATCTATATCTATATATATATTTGCTCCTCGGGCTATTATCAGCATTTACATTTATGACTCTTTTATATACCCAGCTTGCGTATAGGTTCGCCTGCTTAGACAGAAGCATGGAGGGATACCCAAAGGCTCTCACCAGTTGAACCTACAGCAGAACTCAGACTGGAAGAGGAAGAAGCAGTACAAGAAGCCAATCAGTTCACGTGCTGATAGAATCATGCTGACAGGGGAAAAGAAGAGTTAAGAAATAAAGCGGAGTGATAGGGAAATATGCTCACGACCAGGGGCGGACTGACAACTCATGGGGCCCCCCAGGCAATAGGGGATTATGGGGCCCCTGTGTCCTTGCCCAAACTCAAAAAAACCTATGAAAAAGGTACCAGGGGCATCTTATGGGGGCCCCTACTGACTCCGGGCCCTCGGGCAGTCCCTGAGTTTTCAAATGGTCAGTCGGCCCCTGCTCACTACTGTGCTACTTCCCCTTTCACAGTCCAACCACAGGCTGGGGGTGGGTCCTTGACAGCCTGCGCTCAGAGAAAGTGGTTTAAATGATGCTGGCTGTCAATCAACCTCAAAGGCTGAGGACATCTAGTGATGGATATAAGTATTGCAACAAAAGCCTTTTGTTTGTTTTTTCTTTTAGTTTTATCTGCTCACCTGTTCTCACCCAGCCCTGGCGACCCATTAAGTGGGTCTTTATGTTCAGGAGAGGGTAGGATGGACTACCTGACCGCTGCAATTGGCTGTCACAGTAGTCACATGATCAGGAGCTTGTCCTGCCATCACAAGATCATTACTAGAGACCTAGAGCTGCCTATGATAGAATACTCCCTGTGCTCGGCCATCCATGGACATAAATGCAAATCATTGAGGTTAAGATCATTGCATTATGCATTAGGTGGGTGGCAAGAGGTTAGTGAGCTTTTTTTTATTTTTCTGGAGTTCTGCTTTAATAGAGGTTATATTTCTTCCCTGCTACATGCAAAGTTAAAAAATAATTAATTAGAATTGGACTTTTTAGTATTGAAGACACAACAATGACATTTTCAGGTCAGCAGTGGCAGCCTCCATATTTTTTTAGGTTTCTATGACAAAAGCTTCCTGATCTGAAGAAAACTGGATACCAACATTTCTAGGTAATAACACCAGGAGAAGGTGATCCCGGGAAAATATGATGGTCTTATGGGAAATCAGGAAATATTTTTTCCCCCTGCTGGAGCAAATCGAAAAAAGCTTTATTGGGAGGGGGGGGGGGGGGTTTGTCTTCCTCTGGATCAGCCGTGGTTATAGGATTCTGTATATGGAGGTTTTCTGTTTATTCTATTTTTTTTTCCATTGGGTGAACTAGATGGACTTTTTTTCAACCGCACTATGCAAAACCAACTCACATTGAGAAGATTGAGATTCCGTCCAATAAGGTCCAATTCTCTTTCCAAGCCAACAGGAATCAGACGGGACCCCTCAACCCTCTCTATTCTCGGGCAATTATCTGGACCCGACAGCTCCTTATCTTCATCCTGTAGGAGGCACAAGATATTTACCAGATTTAGACAGATTGAAGACATCTGAGTAGGAGGCTACTACAACCACGGATATGAATGCTTTTGTTTTACGAGAAGTAATAAGTGGAATTGGGGTCCATGACCTTTTAAAAATTTAAGGCAAACTTCTAATAACTTTTTACTTTCATATCCAGACAGACTGAGCAAATATGCCCTATCGCCTTTCCTTTTTCTGTCTCTTGAAACACGTCATCAAGGGACCCACCAACTTTCTTTTCTTTAATCCCACAGATACTGTCCCACAGATACTGAAAAAAAGCATCAAGGAGCACCCTTAAAGGGCAACTTCATGTAGGACAATCATACATAGGCTGTTATTTAGTATGGGGCGTCTGCTGTAGCCACAGGAGACAAAAATTGTTTTGTTTGGTCTGCTCGAGACACCAGACTCAGAGTTTGATTACCTCTTCCTGACTCTAGGAGAAGCTTCTGGAGGTTAGGGCTGGAGGATTCAAATACCTGGCTTAAATAATTAACAGGGCATATCCAATCCCTGGGGAGGTGTGCTCAGATGGTGAATGGGTTCCTGTTAAATAGGCTGGTGTCCAGAGGAGAATGCCTTTCCCCTTTGTGGGAATGGACCTCTGAGCTTCATTGGATCTGCTTGCCCTTGGGCACTTCTAGGCTGGACAGTGGACTTATTCATTAGGACTGTGTCTATGGACTGAGTACACTTTGGGACCCCAGGAGTAAAGATTCCTCTCTTGGTTGAGTCATGCCTCTGCACTCCTAGTGGCCTTGGTGTGCTAGGGGTCTCGTAGAGTGATTGCTGATCTTTATTCAATGGCTGGTTCTTCATGTAGCCCAACCGTCAATAGTACAACAACATCTACCCACTGCTGTGCTCTTCTGTAATGTTCTGTATGGGGAAGCTTCCTCTCTTGTGCTGAAGTTTTCATGGTCTCTGGCCGTAAAATGTGCACTACCTCAGTCTATGACTTGTTCTACATTTTTAGTGCATGGTGATGAGCTATGCACGTATATATTGTCCTAGCCAATTATCATTAACCTCCGTGATTACTAGTGCTGCTGTCAATGTAGAAGTGTCCTCCAAGAGCAATCTGTTCCATTTTGGAGTACCCTGCTTCACTCCCTGATCCCCTCCCCAAGTTCTACCAGCAAAAAATTTACAAAAAGAGATCACTAGACTGTTTACTGAGGCAGAGTGGATAGAGGACAGCTGTTTACCTGGTTGCTTTGCACTAACCTGAGAATAATCCTATTCAATTCCACAGTGGCCTCTATGGGGACAAGTGCTACATTCACTTTCTTGGGAAAAAAAATAGCATATACAATTGCTACACAAGCCAGAACACTGCCCTAATGGCTCATTTACACTTGCTTTGACTTTGACAGAACACTCATCAATGCGCCTACCAATTCAACATGTTTTTTGATGTATTGGTGATGCATCTGAGATGTTTTTTTTGAAGCTTTAATGAAGCTTGGCAAATGCCCTGGTTGTGTTGATTTTCGATTTGTTTTAAAGGGGTCCAGTGGAACCCTGGCTCAATAGTACCCACATTAAGCAGATCCCCAGCTTCTTAGAATCCTCATTCAGTAGATCCCTTGCTCAGTAGTAACCCCAAGGTCTTCAGATCCCCCGCTCAGTAGTAACCCCAAGGTCTGCTGATCTCCCGCTCAGTAGTAACCCCAAGCTCTGCTGATCCCCCACTCAGAAGTAAACCCCAGCTCTGCTGATCCCCCCATTCAGTAGTACCCCCAGCTTTGCTGATTCCCCACTCAGTGGTAAACCCCAGCTCTGCTGATTCCCCACGCAGTGGTAAACCCCAGCTCTGCTGATTCCCCACTCAGTAGTAGCCCCTAGCTCTGCTGATTCCCCACTCAGTATTAACCCCAAGCTCTGCTGATCCCCTGCTCAGCAGTAACTCCAAGCTCTGCTGATGCCCCGCTCAGTAGTAACCGCCAGCTCTGCTGATCCCCCACTCAGTAGTAAACCCTATCTCTGCTGATCCCCCACTCAGTAGTAAACCCTATCTCTGCTGATCCCCCACTCAGTAGTAAACCCTATCTCTGCTGATCCCCCACTCAGTAGTAAATCCCAGCTCTGCTGATCCCCCACTCAGTAGTAAATCCCAGCTCTGCTGATCACCCACTAAGCAGTAAATCCCAGCTCTGCTGATCCCCCACTAAGCAGTAAATCCCAGCTCTGCTGATCCCCCACTCAGCAGTAAATCCCAGCTCTGCTGATCCCCCACTCAGCAGTAAATCCCAGCTCTGCTGATCCCCCACTCAGCAGTAAATCCCAGCTCTGCTGATCCCCCACTCAGCAGTAAATCCCAGCTCTGCTGATCCCCCACTCAGCAGTAAATCCCAGCTCTGCTGATCCCCCACTCAGCAGTAAATCCCAGCTCTGCTGATCCCCCACTCAGCAGTAAATCCCAGCTCTGCTGATCCCCCACTCAGCAGTAAATCCCAGCTCTGCTGATCCTCCACTAAGCAGTAAATCCCAGCTCAGCTGATCCCCCACTCAGCAGTAAATCCCAGCTCTGCTGATCCCCCACTCAGTAGTAAACCCCAGCTCTGCTGATCCCCCACTCAGTAGTAAACCCCAGCTCTGCTGATCCCCTACTCAGTAACAATACCCAGCTCCACTGATCCCCCGCTCAGTAGTAACCCCCAGCTCTGCAGATCCTCTGGTTTGCTAACCCTCCTCTGTCTCCTGTCCCCACCCACCTCCTGCTATATTGCTCCCATGCTGCACACCATATGTAATATCTGCTATTTTTTCCTGCTCTAGTACCCCAGCTCTTCTGATTCTCTGCTGCTCAGTCCTCTCTCTCTGGTCCCCGCTCACCTTCTGCTATAGTGTTCTCATGTTGCACACCACGTATGCTATCTGCTAGTTGCTACACTCTGGTCTGAACCCTGCCTTCACCTTCCTGCTGCTCCATGCTGCAAACCAGATGTGACTTTTGCACCAGAAAATTCCAGAATATATACATATTAAGCAGAAGTGACTGCTGATGAGGTCTTTTTGGTTCACTTGTTGGTTTCCCAGTGCATCCTGGGATATCTCATACCTAGAATACCTTCAAAACAAAGCAAAGCTAACTCTGAATAAAAGCTCCTCAAAAGCTGCAGGTGCTGTTATCGAGAATTGTCAAAGTTTTCCATGGAGGCTTTGGAGACGCTTTGAAGCACGGAGAAAGCAACATGGGGTATAATTTTTTAATCAAAACAATGCAAAAGCAACATTTGAACAGGACTATAAGGTGACCATTTTATTTAGTGACAGGGGCTTTGACTGACATTCAGAGTGCTTTAAAAAAGCATATCCAATGCCACATTTCGAAGCAAGGAGCCCTAAGGGCCAGATAAAGGCAAGCAGAGGGCAACATACAGCCCCCCAGTTTGGAGACCACTGCATTATATAAAAGCTGGTGCTTACATTTTGGCTGTAGATGAGAGTCTGGCTGCACTCTGCGTTGTGGGTACACACATGCTCCGATAGACACCAGTGACACCTCCAAGGACTGCTCACACACCCACCGCACCTGCAAAACAGAAAAATGCTCAATTCAATTAATCATGAAAAATACCAGAGATGACTTTTTCACATTTTCTCCGAAATTCCATCTGTTCTGTGTGTCATGCAGTAATGGAAAAACCAAAATCCTACAGTCCTCTCCAGGACAGGAGTAGAGGGAAATGGGGACACCTGCATCAGCGATAACTTTCTAATGCCTCATTCACGCCTGAGCATTTTTGTAAATGCATGCTAAGTCAAACATTTTTGCGCATGTTTACAAAACACACTAGAAATGTGAGTCACCTTTGCAGTGCCATTCATTGTTAATGGCACCCTAAACACAGCAAGCAGACGTGTGCAATAATGCGTAACAGGCTCGGCATAATGCAACAAAAATTCTACATGAGCTACTTTTCGTGCCTGTTGCGCATATTGTAGTCCATTGAAATAAAAGAGCTGCCCTATGCATGTTGGGGAAAATGTGTGCACAAAAAAGTGTGCTTAAAAATACTAGGTGTGAACGGGGGTCTGATGGTGTCCATTCAGGTAGTAATCTGTGATCAGTATTGGTGGCCATACATGCGCAAATAAATGATCGATTTTTTTATGATCAATCTCTCCAGATAGGAATAATTGATCAGTTAGTCAACAACTAATTTGCTTGATATGCAGCACACAGAGAAGTGGATTACGATCGATAATTAAGATACAATCGTAAATTATTGATCACATCTCCGTTTCCATCATGTAATCGAACAATCTGATCAACTGAAATATGACCATTTTCAGGAACAAAGTATCTCAGTGCTGCTGCTCGGTGCAAAATGATTAATAATATTCCAATAATCAATGGCTGATTGGCTATACCAACCTGGTGATTATATCTATTCCATAATTTGCAGATTTGATAAAAAGTCTCAGTCTGCAACATTTTTTTGATTGGCTTGGCCAGTTATATGAGCACATGGATACATTTGTGACCAGCATAGGAGGAATTCCTCACACTTCACAGGGGTTTCATTAATCTCCACTCTATTCAAAAATAAAAATCACCCCACTCTAGCATTATGGCCAAACAGTTCAAACTATAAATATGATATCTGGGATTGGGAGGCAGGATATACCAAGCTAAAAAAATATATGTTTAAACACCTTATTACAGGGGGTACTCAATTTTCTTGAGCGCCGTTTATAAACAGCACTGCATAAAAAAAGCTAAAAAAGTGGCCTGTGATCAAGTTGTCATTACAAGATGCAAGTCAAAGGCAAAATGCACAGAGCCAGTCAGAGTGGCTCTGTGCCTTGTGATGCCTGTGACAGCCAATCACTGGGACCAGTGATTGGGAAGCCCAGGATCTCTTAAACGGGTGGTGGGAAGCCAGTGGAAAGGAGTTAAGTGTCAATTTCTGATTGGCTATTATAGGTTACTTTGCCCAATTTGTTATATAAACTAATGTAGCAGAAAACGCAGACACAGTATTCAAACACCCAATCAAACGATTCTCCAGTCACCTCAATGAAAAAAAGAACAACCAGCCCAGAAACTCACGGGTTAGAGACTGCCAAATCCATTACAGCTGAGCAATCATAGAAGATGAAGTCGGTCACAGCAATGGTAATATCACGGAACACCAATTCTAGCCGCACAATTACGTGATCTGCCAGGAAAAAGACAATTTCAATTCAGGATTCTAGGAACAGAGGGCACCAAAAATGAACAAACACACAGAGTGAAGAGCGGCTTCAGCCTAGGCTCCTCCTAGACCAAATGAAGCGTTTCACCCCACCCTCGAGGCTTAGTCACAGAGACATCTATGACTGAGCCTCAAGAGCAAGGTGAAACGCGTCTCTTCACTCTTCCCATAGATTGGGCTACTCAGGGTGTGGAGTCTCCATATTACCTACACATAAGACTTATGGATGAGTATTTGTGATGCCAGAAACCACACTAGCTGTGGATCTCCGTAGCAGATATCTCCACACTTAGAGCGGTGCTCCAAGCCATTCGATACGAAACACATAGCACACATTGTAAATAAAATATATACTAAACAAAACTTCATTGGAAAGCACAAGTTTCAGCCAGGGACGGACTGACAACTCATGGGGCCCCCGGGCAATAGGGTATCATGGGGCCCCTGTGTCCTTGCTCTCACTCAAAAAAGCCTATAAAAAAGGTACCAAGGGCATTTCATGGGGCCCCCTACTGACCCCGGGCCCTCGGGCAGTGCACGAGTGCTCGAATGGTCAGTCCGCCCCTGGTTTCAGCTAAGCCGTAAAAGCATAAAAAATATAATAAGATAGATAATATGATATAAAATATTTAATAATATAAAATGTATGTAAATTTAATTCTCATTTAGGTCTGGGGGACTGAAAATGCAGTTTTACTTACCCAATCCTCTTCCCCAGCAGGTGGCACACCTCTATACTTTATCAGTGTATTGTCCCTCTGCAGCCTCAGGTCCAATGCAAGACTATGGCCTCTGCATTTGACTCGATGACATCAAATGACCTGCGATCACTGGAGTGCAGGGAAGAAAAGGCTGTGGGGACTGGTCTAGCAATATGGAGGGAGCCTGGGGGAGTGGAGGACGGAAAGTAAATCTGCTTTTCCCAGTAACCTAGACCTAAACAAGCTTTTAACCCCCGTAATGCAGGGGCAACACCATTGCAAGTGAACACTTTTACTTTCCGTGGAGTTCCATTTTAAAAATAATAAGGGGGATTTATTAAAACTGGAACAGATAGAATCTGGAAAGTGGTGCATGGCAACCAATCAGCTTCTACATTCAGCTTTTTCAGTGCAGTGGATATCTCTTCAGAGGGCATTTTAGAAGCAGTGAGGTGGTGTTCTGTCATGTCCTTGCCTTCTGTTTTAACCCTTAAAAACTGGCACCACTGTCACTTGCATTGCACAAGGTTGCAGGGTGCTCCCATTGAGGTTCCCCATCAGAGCCTCTTCTTACATCAGGATCCCCATCAGAGTCCCCCTATTACATGTGGATCCCCACCATAACTCCCCTCTTACATCAGGATCCCAGTCATAACTCCCCTCTTACATCAGGGTCCTCGTCAGAGTTCCCCTCTTACATCAGGGTCCTCGTCAGAGGTCCCCTCTTACATCAGGGTCCTCGTCAGAGGTCCCCTCTTACATCAGGGTCCTCGTCAGAGGTCCCCTCTTACATCAGGGTCCTCATCAGAGGTCCCCTCTTACATCAGGGTCCTCGTCAGAGGTCCCCTCTTACATCAGGGTCCTCGTCAGAGGTCCCCTCTTACATCAGGATCCTCGTCAGAGTTCTCCTCTTACATCAGGATCCTCTTCAGAGTTCTCCTCTTACATCAGGATCCTCATCAAAGTTCCCCTCCTACTTATTATTATACAGGATTTATATAGCACCAACAGTTCTCAGCGCTTTACAATATAAAGGGAGGCAAAACAGCAACGATACAGTTCAATACAAGAGGGTTAGGAGGGCCCTGCTCCTTGGAGCTTACAATCTAAGACATCAGGATCCCCACTATAGTCCCCCCTTATATCAGGATTACCACCATATTTCCCCCTCTTACATCAGGATCCCCATCAGAGTCCTTCCCTTACATCAGAATCCCCATCAGAGTCCTCATCAGAGTCTTGTTCTTACATGAATTCCCCTTTTACATTAGGATTCACACTAGAGTCCTCCTTTTACATCAGTATTGCCATCAGGGCCTCCCTCTTATATCAGGATCACTATCAAAGTCCCCCTCTTACATCATACCACTGGCGCTAGCTGCAGGCCGGATAAAATCTTGCAGCAAGCCGGATGTGGACCATGGGCCATAGTTTAGAGATCCCTGCTCCAGTATATTCTGCCCTCCAGATCACATATTTATACATTGCGCTGTTTGAAAAATCTACACCTCATCTCAGGCAGTGTACAACATTTGTTTCTTAGGTGGAAAATCCTGTAAGTGATTTTATCTCAGCGGCCTTTTAACAGTTATGCTGTTTGTCAAATCTCACAGAAATCTTGTAAAGGGAAGGCAAGAAGCTGATACACAAGTCCAATATGAGTACTTACACTACTTGCATTAAAAAATGAATTTATTGATGTAGTAATAGTTGCAGAGCCTTATTAATGTGCGTCTTTCATATTTGCCATATTGTTTTTTTTATTTGTTTGTTTGGTTTTTTTTCTAAAGTAAATTCTGTCTGTAAGACAATGGAGTGAAAATCATCAGAAAGAGGAACTAGGATAAAATAAGACAAGAATAACACAAGTATGACTTGAAGACACAAATAGTAAAAAAAGTTGTCATCAGACGTCAGGGACTGTCCTGTGATCAGTTACGCCATATGCCCAGACTGGGAACCAGTCACTTCCCCATCTATACCAGCATGACCCATCTGCTGCCTCTGGAGCGTCACAAATGCTCAGCATTCCTCCAAAACCTGATTACAGAATGCAGAGCTCTCTATTTTCATATTGTTTTACTTCCAGACAGACAAAGTGCATTCCACAGTAAAATCTGGTATGGCAGAGATGTGCCAATAATGCAAACACTCTCACCTATGCTGCAAGTATTTGTTGAAAAAAAAATGCATCTAAACCTAAATCTAAAAGAACACAAAATTTATAGCTTATCTCCAGGATAATATAAAAAAACACAAATTAATGCAACTCTGCATTCAATAATACATCATTACATTTTTTTTTAAATGAATGAAGTACCAAAATATGACCTGGTATCAGCCTTTTGCAGCCTCTGTGGAGCAAGGGAGAGAGGAAGAAGCCTGAAGCATAAAGCATGCTGACTGGAGGAGAGAACAAACTGATGGAGAGATGGGCTCATCACTTATTACATTGCTGCTCCCCCTTTCCCTTTCCAATCACAGGTTGGGGCTGACCTGGGCTCAAAGGAAGGAAGTTGAATGATGCTAACCATCAGACTGAGGACCTCTAGCGACAGAAAAAAAGTACTGCAAGGGAAATCTCTGATAGGCACATGTCCATGCACTGGCCCCAAGCTACCGAATTAAAGAAGGTCCAGATCTGTGCTAATTGCTGGCTGTTCTTCAGCTTCCCAAGACCTGTGTTCCTGCTCTTATGTGATCTCTCATTGCCAACCTGGCCTACCCCTGACATTACTTTGTGAATTCTGGACTCTGACCTCGGCTTGCCTCTGACCACGCTTTGCTGTCTTCCTGGTGTAGTGTTACCCCCTAGAGGGCTGCTAGATTTTTGCATCCCCTTATTCCTGCACAGCCAGGAAATACGCTTTTTTTTAGCAGATACCTGTATGCACAAATCCAGTCCATGGGTTTGTTTTTATTGAAGGGGAAAACAACTTCAATAAGGATAAAGGATTATGGGATGCCCAACTTGACCTGAAAGAACAAGTTGAGGACAAACTTTCTTCTCTATGTACACAAAAATGCAGATCCTGGACTGTATTCCTCTGGAATAATCAGTCTCTAGTCTCTAAATGATCATTTACAAAGGTTCCTCTTTTAGTAGCTCTACTGTATGTGACTCACAAAGTCCCAACACTTTGTAAGAAAATACCACCCCACCTCGCTGCTTTGTGAAATGTGCCAAAGCAAGAGATATTTCCCTGGGAAGGCATGCTGGATATTGCATCTGGCAGCCTTCTACCATGTAGGCCCAGGGGATGTAAAGGTACTCACTTTGTCCCTTGTCACTGTGATAGTCTTCCCATGTTTGGCAAGGTGTCTTTAGCATAACAGTACAGGGTGGTGAGGATTCCTTTCTCCAGCTTTCTCTCCTTCAGCTCCAGCGTGGAAGCAGAGCCCTCCTTCCACAGGGTCCCCTCCCAGGCCACACGATCTTCAGCACCCCATCTTCCATCCGATCACCAGACGCCCCTGCTGGCTGGGCTCTTTGATGATTATAGGCCCATCTAACCACACTGCCAGGCCTCCTGCTTGGGATTGGTCAGGCTCTCATAAACATTCAGGTCCTTGCCTCTTCCCATCTGCCCACAAGCTTCTAGAGGTTTCCATGGATCTCCAGAACCAGGGGGAGGCGATAGAGGGCTGACCTCCAGCGCCTTCCAGCCTGACTTGAGCTTGAACCCCCACAGACTGCTCCTCATGTATAATTCTGGCTTGGTTATTGACTATGTAATTACTGTCCATCTGTGCTGACCCTGGCCTGCCATCTGACCACATTCCTGATCTTGATGGGTACCTATGCCTGCTTCTGACCTGTCTTCACAGTCTCTGTACAAAGCTTCCAAGGTCTAGTTTCCTGGTGCCTTCCTGCAGACCTCTGCCCTTGGTCTTCCTCTGGTGTGCCTGAACTGCTGCTGAATACAGTCCAGAGACCACTGCTACCAGTTTACCGGCACCCATGCTCCTATGTGATCTGTGCTCCTGTTCTCACACTCAGACATGCTCGGGCCAGAGTCGCAAGGGGAGCACTCTTGTCACTTTGGCCTCCAACTAAGTTACCTGACAACCTTCGTGGAGTAGGATGCTAGGCAAATTTAGCTTTGGCTCCTCTTGTAATCAAGGGAGCAGCAATTGTTTAGTCTGGACTGTTCAGGGTCTCAAAGGCTGGGAATTTGACTGTTTCCTCCTACTTCTGGGAGAAGCTTCCAGAGCTTAGGGTGGGAGATTTAAATCACCCAATCTGAATATTTATCAGGTTCTGGACAATCCCTGGAGGAGAAGTTTCCAAAAGGGGCTAGAGTGTGGATAAATAGTATGACACTTTGCAGAGCAAGGTTCCTTCTCCCCAGTAGGGTTCCACAGACAGGGTCTGCTGCTGTCACTCAGCCCATGGAATGAACTACTGCTCAAGGAGGCAACAAAGGTGCCAGGATCAAAAGCTCAAGTGAACCTTGCTCAGAGCTAGCTACAGAACCACACCACCAGTGATCCTCTCTTGAGAGGCTCCATCTCACTCACTGGGTTGGGTCTGAAGGAAGCTGGAATGAGGCAGCTGTTCTGGGGACTTGTGAGTAGTGACTTTAGGGTGATCCCTAAGACTGTGTGCTGGACTCTGTGCATCAGTGTGCAACTATTGGTATCCAGTGCAGTTACCAGAAGCCACTCTCAATCAGGGTTCCTCCAGAACTTGCTAGGGGTTCCATGAACTATGGCTGATTTTCCTCTCATTTAATGGTGCCTGCACAGCTCTGGGGTCAATGCCATCAGGAAGAGCCAGCTGCAGGACACCAGTGATCTTTTTAGCTGTCTGTAAGAATGGTATTCGGACAGATTTTTTTTTATCACTGACCACCAGATCTTGGTTTCCCCAAGATCTAAAAATTATATTTGGGTTACTCTGGGGCAAAAAAGCTGAGAAAGATCAAATATTTAGGAAAATATAATGAATTTGCATGTTGCAGTAACAGCAACACTCCATTCTGCTCCTAAAATGCTCACTGTATCTTGATCCTCCAGTGATTATCAGGTGCCCGCTCAAGGGAAGGTCCCTAGTCCACAACCATTTGGAAGGAAGGAATGAAAGGGGCTTGTGTACTGAATACATCATAGTGCTTGAAAAATGTATTCCAATAACATGTGTTCACAGCATGATATCCCACCTGTCAACCACCCTCTGATGGGGAATTAAAGCAAACCTGTTACTTTGGACTATATGGGCAATGCACAGCTTTGCTTCAAGTCACACAAAATCTATCAGGTGTACTTCAGTCTACTTCTTGACTTACCTTTCCCTGGAGGATTGGACGGCAGCTCTTTTGGGGGTGGAGAACTGCATATGACCTGGTTGCTATACACCCGGGCAGTACTGGATGACGCATTAAAGACACATTTCCAACTGTCTTCTTCTGCGATGGCTGGAAGCTGCATAACTGTCATGGAAATCTAATGGGAAAAGATGGGAGATATTACTCTATAGGATTGTATGTGCCTTAGCATATCACTAGCAACCCTGCTAGGATCTGCTTCAACTCAAAACTATACTCAGCATAAGGAATTCCTGGACATATAGTGTCCTCTATGGCTAAATGCTGTTTAGCTCCTGGATGGGACCATTCATTCCTAACATATACACAGTAATTGGGGATATGGCCACCATAAAACCATGGCTAGCCACATTCTGCTCTCCATCATATACCTCCGTCTGCTGCTGCCGACTCTGATTGGCTGGTGAGAGATCCTGGATGGTCACACAGTGAATCTGATCATCAAAGCTCCACAGCCAATGGTTATTCTTATCGCTGTTCTCACATTGTTGCTTCTCTGTGCACCTGTAAATCAGAAAGAATGGGAATTAGGAAAGAAAAAACTATTCTGTACGCCATAATGTACAACCATGTGCAAGAGCCCTTAAGCTCAATAGAAGGTAAATCCAACCCATTTCAGGGATCACAATTCCTACTTCATCGTTGCTAAAATTTTTAAGATCTCTAATCTGTTATAAGCAACCAAAAATGCGTCGGATGACCTAATTGTCTGTTATCAAGATTAATAAATCTTTACTGAACCAGTTAAAGACTTGTGGCACTCCCATCCTTGCGTGGTGGCTGACTGACCTCTCCATTTGATGGTGCCTGCATATTCCCAGGACCATTGTTATTTCGCTAAACCAGCAACGTGACACAATATATATTCATGGCTGTCTGTAAGTGAGGCATTCGGACCATCACTGTAAGGGTTGCATTCTTCCTACTGACCACCATTGGAGCATTTTACAACTGACTCCTGATAACTTGAAAAGGTTCCCCATGATCTGACAATTTGATTTCTTTTAGGGATTCCTCTTTGTAGGGAATGTTGAAAAAGTCTGGCCTAGTGAGTCACTTAGCTAGAACATGCATGCATCATGAGATTCAGACATTTCATATGTCAATGGCTACACTCCTGTTCCTGATCAGTGAATCACAAGGTGGTAAAGCTGGGTGATGACCCCAGATTCTGCCTTCTTGAAAAGCAATGGCAGCTTCCATGCTTCTATTCTTGTTTCAAAAGTTTATCACACTCTGGTTAATCCTTACATAGCCTGAACTTTGCAATCAATAATAAGTAACATAATCCACCATTCTTCATGGTGGACACTGCTTCAATTAAACACTGTAAATCCATTTCCTTAAAGATGAGAAGCCCCATTCATAGCAAACAATGACAATTACAGGTGACAAACTTCCATCATCACCTGATGTAAAACATCATTTTACAGCATGTGTAAATGTAATGGTGATGCATTACTAGATAATAAAAAGGAGTTGTGTTATGTAAAACATGACTGACAACATGAATTTCCAAAGGGTTAAATTGTTAGTCCACTGAAAAAATTATATTTAAGCTGAGTCAGCCCCTGGCTTCCTTATATGTCTTTGTTACTATAAATGTGAGATCTTCTCATCCTGACTTTGTTCCTGTGCACCTTGCAGTTTTGTGAGTTCCAGCTCCTGTTACATTTTCCATAAATACAGATTAAATCAGTGTATCAACCGGGGTGCTGTGTTACCCTAAGGTGCCATTGGATTTGTCAGGTGTACCAGAGGATCACGGTTGCCCACACACCTGCACATCTCAAGCATTAGACATTGCATTACAGACAAAGGCACAGAGCCAATAAGAGTGGCCCTGTGCCTTTGATACCCAAAGAGATCACAAATGTAAACACAGCTTGAATTTACTATTGAGAGCCTTCCCTCACTCCGCTGGCAGTGCTTCCTACTGATCCTGCAAGTAAAACTTCTCTCAGTGACCAACAATGAAAGGGGGTACACAGACCACCAATGTAAGGGAGCAAGGACACTGACAACCAATGTAAAGGGTACAGCATTGACCACCAATGTAAGGGGAACAGCACTGACCGCCATGCAGGAGGGTAGAGACACTGACATCAATTTAAGGGGCACAACGATCACCACCAAAGTAGGGGGGACAACACTGACCATTAAAGTAAAGGGGCAGAGGCATTGACCATCAATTTAAGGGGTGCAACAATCACCAATAATATGAAGTTCACAACACTGACCACCAATGTGGTGGGCTCAACATTCACCACCAATGTAAGGGGCACAACACTGATCACCAATGTAAGTGGCCAAGTACTGACCATAAATGTAGGGGGCACAACAGTTACCAACAATATAAGGGGTACAACACTGACCACCAATGTAGGGGGCACAACAATGACCACCAATGTAGGGGGCACAACAATGACCACCAATGTAGGGGGCACAACAATGACCACCAATGTAGGGGGCACAACACTGATCACCAATGTAGGGGGCACAACACTGATCCCCAATAAAGGGGGCACAACACTTACCTAACCCCCAATATATGGGGTACAACACTGAAAACCAAAGTAGGGGGACAACACTTACCACCCATATAATGGGTATAACACTGATCACCAATGTAGGGGGCACAAAAATAACCACCAATGTAAGGGGCACAGCACTGACCACCAAAGAAGGGGGCAGAAACAATGATCACCAATGTAACGGGCACAACTCTGATCACCAGTGTAAGGGGTGGACAGAGCACATGAGCAGTATTAGATTAGGTGCTGCTGCCTTTTATGTTGCAACATTTGTCTCAGGTTTCCCATTGCCCAAGGCTCAGATTTGCCATTAATGATTACATTTATGTTTTTACATTTTAGACTGGCGCGCCTCAAGATTTTTCATTTTTCGTTGTAAAAGCTACCATCACTAAAAAAAAAGGTTGAGAAACGCAGAGTTAACTGTCCAGCAAGGACAGTGGCAACCCATGGTCATAGTGGGTGTGCACAGGGGCGGACTGACCATTTGGAAACTCGGGCACTGCCCGAGGGCCCGGGGTCAGTAGGGGGCCCCATGAGATGCCCCTGGTACCTTTTTCATAGGCTTTTTTGAGTTTGGGCAAGGACACAGGGGCCCCATGATCCCCTATTGCCCGGGGGCTCCATGAGTTGTCAGTCCGCCCCTGGGTGTGCAGACCCAAAATTGAAGTGCTGAGTTCTCACCAATAAAGTCCCCAAGAGATGTTTAGTAACTTCTAACAACCATTATAGATGGATAAGAATTACCTAGTCCCTGGTCTTGTTCTTCAAACTTTCTGTATGCATTTGTACTTCATTGTACGCCTGCATCGTAGTAAAATTTGTTCTGTTTATGTCTGGAAATGTAAACGTATATCCCAGTGCCTTTAATTAATTTGCACTTCAATAAAGTTTTTTGAAAGGAAAAAAATTGTGAAGCATGCCTGCATTTTGATGCATCACAAAAAAAACGTGTTACAAAAGGCCAGCTATGTGTTGCAACATACTATTGTACATAGAGTTAAATGAAGGATTTTTTGTTAACTTTAAATATAAGAAGTAGACACTGTAAACCATAGGAACAACACATCACAGCATGCAAAATGTAAACCAGAGTGCACCATAATGTACACCTGTGGTGTGACAGGGCCCCTAACGGATGACTTCCCTTTCTCTGGAACCAGTCAGATCCAAAATGGTAAAATCTGACATACTTGTCTCAAATCTTCGTAAAGGCAAGCCTTACTTTCTTTGCACACTCAAGAACCAGTAACTGTTATATAGAACACAAATACATTAGATACACCAAGGATCAGTCACTTACCTTCCTTGCAGTACACACCATCCACAGAAAGGGTCTTTAGCGCGTACACATTCATCACATGTAGATGAGTGAGAACATTCTGCAACTGGAAGCTTGGAAACCTGAAAAAGAATAAAAAAAATGTGAGAAATCTCCATCACCACTGATGGCCCATAAAAACCTACAAAATACACACAAAGATGAAAAAAGGTAAATATTGATTGGTTTCCAGACAAGTGACAGGTACCCTACACATGCTTACAAGTGCTGGTATTGAGCTAGTTAGGTTTTCCAGGCGGGAAGAGGTTAGGCAAGGCTCTGCATTTTCCGGGGCATTTCTGGACTCTGCCCTCCACCCTGAGCTATTAATATGAAGGTTCTGTTCTGGAGCTCTCTGCTGTGGCCTGCATGGGAAGAAGTCAGGAGGCACAGGATGAAGATGTAACCACCAGCAATGTACGGAGCACCATAAAGGGAAGTCACCTTGGCCAGGACTCTCCCACACTATAGACTCCTACCTTTGGGAAGGTATGCATTGGGCAGCATGGACCTAGTCAGTAAGGGAAGAACTGTGTTGAATGTTCTTTGCACTGTTGGACTGTTTTTCTGAATATGTTCAGTAAACCTCAAGAACCGTTCCATGCCTGGTCTGAAGTTATTGCAAAGGGGTTCATGGCGGTAAATGGCATATCTAAAAGAACAGGGCCAGTTACATACACGTGGGGTGAAGAGGAGAACACGTACTTGCTAAGGGTAACCAACACTCCAGGGATGAAATGGCAGCCAGACAGGAAGAACAGTACCGGCAGGGGTGACGGATTCTCTGTGTAGCGAGGGGATCGGTTCACCAATTTCCTCCCTAGCGGTCAGTGCCCTAGTCAACTGAGACCAAACGTGCGTGGTGGAGACCTCAGGGACCTAGCAGCCACAGGTAAGGGAACAGTTAACTGAGACAAAACATGCATGCAGGAGGTTTGCACTGTTATTTGGCCGGACCCGTACTCTATCACTGGGAGTGGGGTGATAGGAAGGCTGAACTGGTGGAATGGGACACAAGCTCAGCAATGTTCCATTGTGAATGTCACATTCCATAAGACCAGGGGTGCATATCATGGACAGTAGTTGATATAACAAAGCCCCAAGTAAAGTATGGTTGCTCCAGGTGTACGACTCACTTCTAATCCAGGATGCCACCTTAATGTTACGTTCACAAGAATATAACCCCACCTTGTCCCGAGTATTAGTGAGCACGTGCACGAGATAGAGAAAGCCCCACGTACAGGGCAAGTTGGTCCAGCTCACACACAGGTAGGTTAAGTGTGAGAAACAATGAACAAAGATTCCCCTGAAATACTGGGCCATGGTGTTTTTGGCAGTGTACAATAAAACTAGACATATCTTTTATTTTGGAGTGAGACATGAATGTAGCAAAACATTTAAACAATTACTTTGGCTCACACCTAAAGAAAACCATTGGCCATACATGAATGACATCTCTTCTTTGTAAAAACTCTACTGAACTAACCAAGAATGGGATATGACTAAGCTCATGAGGGTGAAAGGTGTTGGAGGAGCCATCTTCAAGTGTGGGCATCGGCCTGTTCTTGGCTAATTCAATAAAGTATCTACAAAGAATTAATGTCAGTATGTGTCTGTTTCTTTTCCCTGAATGAGAGTGCATAAAGTGAGGGCCAACACTTGAGACCCTCAAGGCTGGAAGGAGATTTAGGAGTTTAGAACAGTGACAGCTTTGTTTTAAATTTACTATAAATGCAGTAAAAAATAAAAAAGTCAATTTCTACCTTGCCAATTTGCTGCATTAACCACAATCTGGACCCTCCCTATACAGCAAGGTCTTTTTCTTTGTGTTTTCATTGCCAGTTAAAATGGCCAATATAAAATGTATGTAAACACAATAGAACAGGTGGTGCTTCATGTCAGTTCAAGCCCTTTAAATTTGCATGTGCGAAGCTGTAATAAAATATTCAGCTTGGTGACCTGTCTAGAAGGAGGGGTGGGGGGGGGCTGAAGCACGGGGTCACATCTTCATGAAATATGTATTCACCCTCACGCATGAAATCTCCAGGAAAGAGACGCTCACTGGCAAATAGATAGGAACTTCAACGAAACCATATCCTTTGTATGCAATATCAAATTACTACAGCTTTCCAAAAGTATATTTCAGAGCAGGGGCGGACTGACAACTCATAGGGCCCCCGGGCAATAGGAGATCATGGGGCCCCTGTGTCTTTGCTCAAACTCAAAAAAGCCTATGAAAAAGGTACCAGGGCATCTCATGGGGCCCCCTACTGACCCCAGGCCCTTGGGCAGTGCCCGGGTTTCCAAATGGTCAGTCCGACCCTGTTTCAGAGTGATGGATCTTCCCACCTGACAGTTTAATCTTCATTTCCTTCTTCTGCTCACATTCCAAATATTGTACAGACATGCCGATACCTGATGGAACATACAGTATATGGAGCATACTGTCCTCTGTTTTATGCGCCACGTGGAACATAATTCCTGTTAAAAGATTTTCTGCCCTAACAAGACCAAATTGGTTATTCTCAATCTGATTGGCGTCGCAGAACTGCCTATAGCACATTCAGAAGAACCAATCCAAATGTTAGGTTATCAAGAATCTTAATATTCAGCCTAAAATTATTATAACTGCACAGTCTGATCTATATGTAAGTCAATTTCCAGTATATATATATATATACATACACACACATTTATATATATATATATATATATATATATATATATATATATATATATATATATATATATATATTTATTTATTTATTTAATTAATTAATTAAAAATGTTGCCACCCTCTCTATGGGCCAAGGCTGCCCCTTAGTCCTCCCCACTGGTCCAGTGGCAGTCCTCTGTGACCCCGGGGTATCAAGGATCACCCTCCATCCCCCTTGTAGGACCTTCTCTCCATCCATTGCAACAGGATTCGGACATGTTTGTGTGGAATCTGTTCATTTTTAAAATAGCTAACTGTACATGTCCAGCTTAAGCCTTACACTTTGGGACAGTGTCACACGGCATAATTCACCTAAAATCTAAAAGTTGAGGTTGTCAGCCTGGTGACCCAAATCGCCACTCCAATACCCATAGGACATTGTAACCATTGTCCAGTACATCTAAATTCCTTGCCAGCATTCAAGCCCTGAAGAAGGAGGTGGCATGCTGAGCCCCTGAAATGCTTTGGCTTTAGATGATATAGTTCATCTAATCTTACCTTGGAAAATATTAGTGTCTGGATAATTACATTTCAAGATAGAGCTTCAGGAGCTTCAGTCACAGATTCCCTTCCCCTTATACACATTGAAAATGTTGGACGAATTATTGTTTTTTTGCATGCTAATGTCATATCAAAAGTGAAGAGGTTACTAAGGTTACAACAAAATAAAAATTCGGAAGTCATCTAATGTACAGTATTTGTAATGTATTTTCAAATGAAAACTGTACTGATTAAATGAAAATTGTACGATCTGGTATTGTACAACAAAATTTTTCGTGATTGTCCCTTCAATTAATTTCAGACGATTGCTGTGTACTAATGATCAGATTATCGTATGATTGCTTTGAAAGCGACATTTTTCGTATAAATTTTCTGATCGTGTATACAGGGCTTTACAAATCCAAAGGGCCAGTGGAAGTCTTTACGAATGGAAAAACTCCCAGCCCTAAGAATTCAAGTGCCTCTATACTCCCCAAGAACATGCTGCCATGCCAAGCTGCCATGTCAGCTTCATAGCTATAAGGTACAGGACCCCAATGTAAAATATAAGCTCTTCCCACTTAATATATCCTTATCTGCAGATATGCATATAGCACAGTGACTAAGTGGTTAGCACTTCCACCTAGCAGCACTAGGGTCGTCAGTTCCAATCTCAACCATAACACAACCTGCATGGAGTTTGAATGTTCTCCCTGTGCCTGTATGGGTTTCCTCCGGGTACTCCGGTTTCTTCCCACACTCCAAAGACATGCTGGTAAGTTAATTGGCTCCTGACTAAATTGGCCCAAATATGTGTGAATGTACGTGAGTTAGGGACCTTAGATTGTAAGCTCCTTGAGGGTTAGGGAGTGATGTGAATGTACAATATATGTGAGTTAAGCATTGCGTAAATGGATGGTGCTATACAAGTACCTATAGTTAATAAATAAGCAGTATGTGCACTGGTAGCATTGATGTAAGGAATCCTTCACCTCCTCAGCTAGCCCTGTGAGTTTACGTTGACTGTAGTTGCGTCCATCTGATTGATTCCACACAATGTTTGAAATTTGAGGAGTGAATACCAGGATCAAATAACAGAGATCTATAGTTGTCTACATTCTTTCTAACCATATGGCTCAATTATGTGACAGTGTTATGCAGCCTCAGGAGCTGGGATATGGTATACAATCTCCTAGATTGTAAGTTTGAAAGAGCAGGGCCCTCGAACCCCTCATGTATTGTTTTGTTACTGTACTGTCTCATGTACTGTCCCCCAGTATAATGTACAGCGCTGAGCAAACCTTTTGGCGCTATATAAATACTCGCTATATAAATACTCGCTATATAAATACTGTATAATACTAATATGTGATCAATATGTAGCTGAACCAGAACCAAAACACACATTGTTGAGAGTCCAAAGGTATGTTATTGGTTCCATAAAGAACAGGAAAACAATAAAATGTTCAACATATTTTGAGGGCCAAAACACCCCCTTTCATCAGAGCTTAGCAATTATCACAGTTGGACTCAGTAACAGCTAGGTCAGTGGGTGCCAGGGGCGAACTGACAAGTCATGGGGCCCTCAGGCAATAGGGGATCATGGGGCCCCAGTGTCCTTGCCCAAACTCAAAAAAGCCTATGAAAAAGGTACCAGGGGCATCTCATGGGGCCGCCTACTGACCCCAGGTCCTTGGGCAGTGCTCGAGTTTCCAAATGGTCAGTCTGCCCCTTGACGCGGCACCCATTCACTGCTTATTCTTCTGCCTCTGATAGAATTACCTACTGTAGCTCTTAAGGATACAGCAAGAATTGCTAAAGCCCTGATGAAGAGGGAAGTTTTTAGCCCATGAAACGTGTTCGCTTCTTTTCCCCCTCTTCCCTCGAAGAACCAATAAAGTGCTTTCAGACTCTTGGCAACAACTGTTTTTCATGCTTTCTGGTTAAACTACACATGGACGTCTCAAGTTGAGTGACCCTCATATCTGGGGGGGACCCTGAACTTGTAGATTGTTGCCTTACCTAGACCATGGAAATGTTTGGCGGCACTGTGCCAAATTATGTCAGGGCAGGAAGAGCAGAGATGAAGAGTGTGTTGACCAAGAACTGTTCAATAATGCTTCTGCTACAGTGAAATCATTAAAAGGCTGAATTTGTAGACTCTTTTCTTCTGGAGGTGGGCTTCAGGCTTGGAGAATGAAAGTGAGTGAAGATAGCAATAAATCCACTTATGGTGTGTGTACCCTATCTTGTTCCTGAGCAGGAGGACGGTGGGGGTGGTGGCGCTTGGCCAGCAAGGAAGGAATCAGGGCCCTGCTTACAATCTAGCTCAGACTTGGACCACCTCATCTACTAGTAAAGCATTCATATTCAGCACCTCACACCCACCTCCACTTGGAGTATGTGTGGTCCCGCAGTCAACAGAAGAGCAAGTGTCAGATTTAGGGTAACCTCTAGCTTCTAACATTTTCCTGAAGTGTCACAGTCAGGCAAAGTAATGCCAATAGGGCTGCTGTAAGAAACCATGGGGCCCCATACAGCCAATCTGACAGCCCCCCTCCCCCAAAAAAAACAAACAAAAAAAAAAAAACAACACAGTTTACTATGCTTCAGTTCTAAATGAACTCACTGAGTGATCAATACGAATCACTCATTGTGTTCATTCAGGAAAGGAAGAAAATGAAGGGGCTGGTAAATGTGACATATTTACAGGACCCTTCCCCCACTCTCCATCCTGAAGGATCTTATGGTGTGCTTGCAGCTGCCGGTGAGAAGGAGAGGAAGGAAGCTGGAAGCACTGCAGGGGTGGGGCACACAGGGGGGCCTGGGTAGCAGGGGGAAATGTATGGTTCACAAGGAGGGTGTTGGGTGCACCAGATGGGCAATTACTGGAACTGGTCCCCTGTATGGCTCTCTGCAGCAGCTGAAAGCCAGCAAGAGGGAGAGGAGAAGAAGCCATCTTTCAGCTGCTGCAGAGAGGCATACAGGGGATCGGTTCCAGTAATTGCCCCTCCCGATGTGCCGGGCACCTTCCCTGCCTACGTCCGATTCACCCAGCTGCCTGGGCCCTGTACAGGACGACTGGTGGTACCCCCTTATCCTGGTCCTGAATGCCAATATAAATATTTCATTAGTACACTTACTTGATTCTATTTACAGTCAGAACATGCAGATCGTTGCCTAATTGTGACTTGCTCTCTTCTAGGCCCTAGGGAACCCTAATCATAACCACATAATCCGTGACCAGACATACAATTACAGCAGCTAGCAATTTACACTTCAGGCACACATACCAAGCACGTGCAGAAAATCATATACTCCAGGTGCACATACCAACCAGATAAGTACCAGGTAAGGGTAAAGAAGCCCAATATATCATTTTCCTCCAACCCAAGAATTAAGCTGGATACAGATATATGGTGTGTGAGGACACAAGGTTGTAATAAACCTCAGCCATACAAATAGAGCAGCCACTTACTCCAAGATATAATTATGTGGTCTGACTGGTTCCATCATGAAAGTACCATTTACTGGTTTATTACATGTGCTATTAACAAGACCATCCATTTCCACAAAATATTCCTATTATATTTTATATGCATTTAACATACTTTAAACCTATTATTTACCTGTAAAAGCCTCCATTGTGTAGGCACCCAAAAACCTTGAAAGTGCTGTTGGGTGCCGCCAGCTTGAATGTGATTATCTACGGCCCCAGCAAACTCATAGCTGTCATTTAGGGTGGTAAAGTGTAGTATGGTCCAACCAGGGGCAGACTGACCATTTGGAAACTCGGGCACTGCCCGAGGGCCCGGGGTCAGTAGGGGGCCCCATGAGATGCCCCTGGTACCTTTTTCATAGGGTTTTTTGAGTTTGGGCAAGGACACAGGCGCCCCATGATCCCCTATTGCCCGGGAGCCCCATGAGTTGTCAGTCCGCCCCTGGGCCCAACGCTCCTCCCCTGGCAGCTACAGATAAGCTATGTAAGGCCTGGATTCTTTCTTAGATACACAGAATATAACTGGTTACTAACATTTATAGGTAAAGTTGATCCAGGGAATATTCGATTGCCTCTCGGGGGATCAGGAAGGATTTTTTTCCCCTGCAGGAGCAAATTGGTTCATGCTTTGTGGGATTTTTTTTTTCCTTCCTCTGGATCAACCGTGGGTGTAGGATTATAACTTTTTTTTTTTTTATGGTTGAACTGGATGGACTTTTGTCTTTTTTCAGCCAGACTAACTAAGTAACTATATATCTGGTCTCCCCGGACTTTGCATTCACTATATCTGGTCTCCCCAGACCCTGTAATCACTATATCCGGTCTCCCCAGACCCTGTAATCACTATATCCGGTCTCCCCAGACCCTGTAATCACTATATCCGGTCTCCACAGACCCTGTAATCACTATATCCGGTCTCCCCGGACCCTGCATTCACTATATCCGGTCTCCCCGGACCCTGCATTCACTATATCCGGTCTCCCCGGACCCTGCATTCACTATATCCGGTCTCCCCGGACCCTGCATTCACTATATCCGGTCTCCCCGGACTCTGCATTCACTATATCCGGTCTCCCCGGACCCTGTAATCACTATATCTGGTCTCCCCGGACCCTGTAATCACTATATCCGTAACTATGTAAGGAAATAAAGAGAGAGTCAGAGAAGCTGGGCCAGCACAGATAACAGTTAGACCCTCCCAGAAGAGGAGATGACTATGACGTACAAGGAGGGAGAGGGACTGCACTACGCAATGGACTGTCCTGGATTTTAAAGGCACCTCACAATTGAAAAAAAACAATTTACTGAAAAAGAAGTAAGCATTGAAAATAATGAGTAATTTACCTTCAATCTAGAGAACTCCTGCAGGTACTTTTTTCTGCCACTAGGTGTTCTAAGTCTGATAACCAGCATTATTTAACCTGCTTCCTCTGAGCCCAGGTCATTCTGTACCCACCCCCAGCCCATGACGGAACAGTAAAACAAGAAGCAGCATAGTAATAAGCTCATCTCTCTGTCACTCTGCTCTCTCCTCCTATCAGCATGCTTCTTGAAGGACCCCAGCTACGAGGAAAGATTAAAGTGGTAGTACACTGAATTTTATTTTAAAAATTACTGGCAGACAGGACAGTTATGACAGAAGAGACCCTCTGGGTTTCTTCTGTCCTAAAAGCTCCCTTCTGCCTGTCAACCATCATGTGCATATGCGCAACTAAGTGTAGAGTCACGGCCCCTGATCTGTACCGTGGCAATGTGACTCCCACGCACATGCGCTCTAGTGACGTTATTGTGACCTGGCCATGCAAGTGGCCGAAAGCACTGTTCCCAGAAGGAGGACCGGGCAAAAATAGAAGCAGCAGGGATCGATTACACTGCAGCGCTGGAGAGTTTCTTTGGCAGGTAAGTCTGCCATAATGTGCTAGTATGCTATGCATACAAGCCAGGGGTGGACTGACAACTCAGGGGGCCCCCAGGCAATAGGAAATCATGGGGCCCCTGTGTCCTTGCCCACACTCAAAACAAACCCAAAAAAGCCTATGAAAGGTATCAGGGGCATCTCATGGGGCCCCTACTGAACCCAGGCCCTCGAGCAGTGCCCGAGAGCCTAAATGGTCAGTCCGCCTCTGACACTAGCACATTATGGCATAACCCACCTGCCCCCCTTCCCCAAAAGAAAAACAAAAACGTTATAGTGGACTTAATTACCACTTTAACTGAAATAAATGTATTTTTCCTTGAGAAGAGGCGATCAATGTAATAATTTTTTTTTTTTTGGTTTAGAAACACTCTGTCTGGTGCCAATCAGTGGCACCACTAGAAAACCATGGTGCACTTATGGTGTACATGGGGATTGGTAATTTTTCAAGTTCCATAGCTGAGCTGAAGTCTCTTACCTGAAACTCAGTCATTACATACAAGTTCTTCTCTTCTCTGTCCAATATGAGGTCAGGACTGACAGGAGATCCAGGAGCCAGAGTCAGAGCGCTGTAGTTCTGTCCAGATCCGGATGACACAAATACCTACAATGAGACATACAGGTTAAAGAATCAGCAATTTCCCAGGAAAGTCATTCATTATACAGCTTTTTGGAGTAGTTGATTTGGTAATGAGATATTTCTTGGTGTCAGCATTACATTTTATTTACCAAACACTTTCATAGCAATACACTTTATTTACCAAACACTTTCATAGCATTACATTTTATTTACCAAACACTTTCATGTCATTTAAAGAGACCCCTTTGCTAGATCAATAATTTCTACAACAATTTTCTTCTTAGATTATATGTACATTTGACAAACTTTATACCCAGAGACTGCTGCTGGGTGCCCCCTTCTTGGATGTGATGTCAGCAGCCACAGCAGACTTCAAGTGACACTCAAGTGACACTCTATAGCAGTCATTCCTAACCAGGGTTCCTCTAGAGGTGTCTAGGGATTCCTTGAGCTTTGGCTAACTGACCTCCCATGTGATGGCACGTACATGGTTCTATGTCCAACACCACTTAGCAGAGCCATGGGCATTTTTACAACCACTGTAAGGGGAGCATTCTTCCCACTTACCACCACCAATTCAAGTGGCACTTTCCCAATGACCACCAATAATCTTAACAGGAATTCCCAGAGAATTGAAAATTATTGCAAGGGTTTCTCTGGGGTAAAAAGTTTGAGAAAGGATGCTCTATAGTCCCTTTTGCTCCTACCCAGGCTGCAGTTCCTGTATATAAGGGTGGCTATGCAAGTGCTACATAATTGCCTTGTAGGACCAGTGTATCCACCATCTTTGATGAGTTCTTCTACGATGTAGCATGCAATGGCACATGGAACCTCCTATCAGGTCAGTAAACTGCTTCGAACAGTGCCACCCACGGTATAGCTGATAATGGCATGCATGGGCAATGCAGAATGAAAGCACAAATTATACTTGGAAACATAGTCGTAGGCTTGTAGTGGACAGGACCATGATGATACATGCACTGTTCAAGCTTCTGAAACAAGGTATGGGGCTTCAGAGGTTTACAGGGCAGAGCGAAGTCCCATTCAAGTACAAACAGCCCTAGTCTACAAGTTTGAGCAGCCTAGGGATGAAATATTTGAAGAAGTCAGACTTATCAAAACGGTTCCTGGGAAGGAGATCCGTCCAAGGACCACTTTACATACTTTCCTGCCCTTTAAACACCACAGGAAGTGAGGGAATATCTCTAAAAAAGTTGTCTAGCTGTCACTAAACAAATGTCCCCATTGGACAATCTCCCCTCTATATCTGTTTAAGGGGAAACTCATATCTTTGGATCTTCCCCAACTTCTAGTGGAATTGATGTTGGAAACCAGGACAAACAGAATAAGTAAATCTCCACAGACATCAGTTAAATCCTGAATGGGGTTCTAACATTTCTCTACTCCATAGATTTTAGAGTGATTTTAGAGTGAAAGAAGGTCACCTTGTGGATATATCCCAAAGCATCTCCAAGAAAGACAACAGTGTTAGAGTCTATGGCTAGGGCTGTTACTGCTGTCAGGTTGGCATCATATGTAAGGAGAGGTGACACGGAGACAGGGACCCGGCTGGCTATCGGGCTGGGGGTGTGATCACCTCCACATGGAAAGAGAGTTGGTGAATCCTGGGAAGAAACAGAGAAACAAAAATTATTTGTGGTAGCAAACCTTTGATCTTATCAAGACATTTGTCATTACGGTCATGAGAGGTCCTGGATTACCTTGCTGCTTTTCCAACTAAAAAAGAGAAGGTTGGCTATCTTATAGGAAATCTTTACAAAATGTTCATTGCGCCTACGCAGGACTCTGCAAGATTTTGTCTTGAATTCCTCCTGAAATATGGCAGTGCACCTCCTGTGTCTTAACCAGGGGCGGACTGACCATTCAAGCACTCGGGCACTGCCCGAGGGCCCAGGGTCAGTAGGGGGCCCCATGAGATGCCCCTGGTACCTTTCATTGGCTTTTTCAGAGGCTTTTTTGGGTGTGGGTGAGGACACAGGGGCCCCATGATCCCCTATTTCCCCGGGGCCCCATGAGTTGTCAGTCCGCCCCCCCGTCTTAACCAATAGGGGCTCATGGGGCCCCTGTGTCCTTGCCCACACTCAAAAAAGCCTATAAAAAAGGTACCAGGGGCATTTCATGGGGCCCCCTACTGACCCCGGGCCCTCGGGCAGTGCTCGAGTGCTCGAATGGTCAGTCCGCCCCTGGTCTTAACCCTTATAGCTAATGACAAATGCTCTGAGATGGCTGCTTGGGCACTGCCATCTTGGGTGTGATGTCAGCAGCCAGAGAGCTTCTTAAGTGACACTCTAAAGTATTCCCCGTTGCTTCTCGGGGAAAAAAAAACAAAAAGAAAAATTTTTTTTTTTTTAGGAAGGTGAATGGTGGAGAAACTGGGCTAGCATAGAGAGTAATTACACCCCCCTAGAAGGGGAGAGGGCTATGACATGCAAGGAGAGAGGAGGTTGTCCTAGGGAATTGACTGTTCCTGGAGTAGTCACATTTTCTAGCCAGTTTAGGGGCACATTGGTAGCCTATAAAAAAAATGATTTATCTAAAGGAAAAACGCTGCAACTAAAGGTTTACAATACCTGATAATTATGTGCTTTTACCTGAATTTTGCAAAGTTGGTTAAAAGATAACTGACTTGCAACTAAATTCTTAACTCTCTAAGCTCTCTTTGGTTGTTTTATACGATTTACCCACAGACACATACCATAGGAAGGGAACCACATCTTGAATTCACTCCATACTCGATGCCAGCCTCTTCCTGTCCGCTTTCTCCTTTGCCGAGTTTTGTGTAGCAAAGGACTCGAGCAGCCATTATCCTTTCTTTTATGTCCTTCATCTTATAAGAACACAAAGCAGTCCGGCTGCTTGGATTTGGACTGGAACCTTGGCTAGCAGCAAATACCACAAAGAGTTCCTGGTTCTTAATCTCCAGGTGGGCAGCTTGTGCCAGGTTGTAGCCTCCTTGGCACACAAGGGGGACTTCCACATAGGAGTAGAGGTGGAGGTCTTGGCTGCACACACTGCTGAGGTAGGTTTTGTAGTCCATTTGGGATTTGGACCCACGGCGGTAAAACAAGAAGTAGACGTGCCCTTCGTTGGAGAACACACTGACAAACGTATTGTTGTAATCCGAAAAGTCTCCCACGACCAATTTGCCCAAACCTTCATTGGAGAAGACAGGTGACTTTGATAGTTGTCTTATGGTGATTGGTGGTATTCCACTCGACAGCTTAGATGTTAAACCACGGCCTACAAATAGATAATCAAGGCCTTGTGACGTCCTCTCTACTATTCCAACAGTAGTGACTTTGGGCTCATTGGCGGCCACAAACTGATTGTCACCAGGATCTATGGTTTGGTAAATTATACTGGAAATGTTGGCTAACCTCCTCTTTTCACAGATGCCCTGAAACACGTGACCACACGTTATTAACTCCCCACTATGGGTATTGACAGTTAGTAACTTGTTAGTGTTTTGGGTGGGAGCCGCGTGAGGGCAGTCTCTGTTCTCCTTGAAAGGTAGACAATCTGGGAAATCAGACACAGGGCCTGTGGAGACCTCTGCCAAAAGCAGGAGGCCAGGGGAGAGCTGGAAGATCCAGTTGACAGCCCCGATGTAGATTGAGCCCGAGCCAGGGTCATAAGCCATATGGTTGAAGGTGACATTGGGCCGGAGAAAATAAGGGAAAGAAGAAATCGATGAAGACAGGCAGAGGAAAATGAGCAGGGGCTGAGCTAGATCCAACATAACGATCAGCTAAAATGGAAAAAGAAAAATTATTAATTATCTTTCTCAGCTGAGACAACATGCTCCAAACCACACAGGGCAACCTTTACAAGAACTGGTATGACAATCTGATAACTCATCATTATTTCAGGAGAACAGGAAAAACACAAAATAGTATTCAAGTTCCTAAAAAAATGCCTAAAAAAAGTTTAGTAGTAATCATGAGGTCCATAATGTATAAACAGTGAATGAAATGCAGCAAGCCCTATTTAGCAAAAAACTGGTTTTCTTAAGCATATCCTATTTGCCATATTAAATGGTACATCAGACCAAAAAATAGGACAGTTCTGTAAATACTTATGCAGATCTATGCAGTTGTGAGCTTTAGAAATCCTCTTTATTAGACACAAAAGGTATTTCAACATTTTGGAAACCTGTAAAGCTTAACAGACATTACCATCTCTAAGGCACCTCTAAGTCAGGGATAAAAGTCATGTTGACTCACCCCAGTAACCTACAAGCACAGGAAGCTCTCACAACCCATTGTTCCTGGTTATGAGATCAGCCTTCGTGACAGGTCACAACATTGGTCCAGTGTATGCAGTGACTGTCTGGTCACATTTATTGTAGCCTATGCAAACCTAAGGAGTGTAGCTCCTAATAAAAAGAGATCCATCAACCTTTTGACAATGCTGATGTTGTTTTCCACTTCCCTACTACAAGTTCCAGGCTCCACTGTCAGTCATAAACCTCTGGTCTGCCAGGGATGTAATGGAGGGACTTCGGGACCTTGCGTATTGTAGGAGAAAAATTCTCAACCAGGGTTCCTTCAGAGGTTTGCTAGGAGTTTGAAGGTGTCTGCATAGTTCCAGGGCGAAGACAACTAGAAAGTCAGCAGCATGATACTAATTATCTCTTTAGCTGACTCTCAGCGTGGCATTATGACCCCCACAATAAGAGTTTCATTCTTCCTACTGACCACCAATCTAAGAATCATTTTTCCAACTGACCCCAATTAATAGGTTTTAGTTAAGGTTCCCCATGACTTGAAAATTTTAGGGGTTCATCTGGGGTAAAACGTTTAGGAAAAGCTGGTGTAGGACCTGGCTGGGTGACAACCAGGGGCGGACTGACAACTCATGGGGTCCCCGGGCAATGGGGGATCATGGGGCCCCGTGTCCTTGCCCAAACTCACAAAATCCTATGAAAAAGGTACCGGGGCATCTCATGGGGCCCCCTACTGACCCTGGGCCCTCGAGCAGTGCCCGAGTTTCCAAATGGTCAGTCCACCCCTGGTGACAACACTATCACACCATTGATAGCACACCAGACATAGTGTCGTCACCTCAAGAAACACTGGGAGCAAGCTGAAACTGGCAGATTTTAAAGGGATTTTGGACATTTAATGCAAGAAATAAAAAAAAAAAAAAAAAAGTTTAACTGTATTGTGCTAAACAAAAGTGAACCATTGAGTAAAGGCAGCCATAGATTTCCGATTTTCTTGCCGAATTATCGGCCGATGAAAAAAAAAAAAAATCGGCTGATATTCATACCGTTAGTGGGGAAAAATGTCAGTCATTTTTCTTACTTTTAAGAGATTTTGAAAATCGTCCAAGCTGGAAAATCCTGGGACGATTTGTTAGATCCGCTGATTTTCGCGGTAATTTATGGTCAAATCGGCCGTTCTTCTGGCCGATTTGACAATAAATTGACTATGAAGAAAAAGAAGAAATAGAAGAAATAGATTTTGCAGGAGAAGAAGAAATAGAATATCAAGAAGAAGAATAAAAGAAAAGAGAAGATGAAATAGATTTTGCAGAAGAAGATAGAGAAGAAAAAAAGTTTCAACATGGTATCTATTTGTATGCATTTCAGATACAGATGTTTCTATTCAAGTACAAATAGACACAATGTTGTTTCTCTTCTTCTTCTTCTGCATAATCTATTTCTTCTGTCAAATATAATAGCGGGTCTCTATGCAGGAACACCGCTATTATATTAATTGACGGCCGTAGAAGGGACTAAACCCGCAGACTTTTTTTTTTATTTAATTAGTGGCAACATCGGCCATCTGAACGATCGATTTACGATTTAAAAAAAAAAATTGCTGATTTTCCCCATGTCTATGGCCTGCTTAAATCATACTTTCTGGGGTTGCAGACACATTATGACAGCTTATCTGGAGCCTGCCAGTTGACTAAACACATCCCATGTCCCATAGAACTGCATATCTGTTTAAGATTCACACAGGTATAGAGAGAATGTTGGCTTATCTTCACACTGACCTTATAACCTTAACACACCCCATGCAGACATTCCAAATCACCTCATTTAATCTGAACAAAACCATGCCATGGAAGGCTAATCTTCAGTTAAGACCTGGGGGTCATAGGTCAGTAAAGCATTCTAAACACCATAAAAAATATAGCCTGACATGTACACAAAAATTTCATTTTTGGAATGTTCACTAGTTTTTCTAATAGTTAATGGGGTCAAATTGACATTTGTTTCAACTAAAACCAAAGAAGTAGGATGGAATGTTTTTCTCGAATGAACAAAATTCTAAACTGAATATGGTTTTCCTTCGGGGGGGGGGGGGAAATCATACTTATTGTAAGACGCATATGCATCTCCAAATCGACTTTAGAAGTCAAAACCTTGGCATAGCAACCAGTTTTTCAGGGGGTTTAGAAAATTTGTTTAGTCCATAAATGTACTCTTGGATGTTTTTTCGGACTTTTCTGCTGAATGTTTGAATGAAATGCTACTGGTGTATCGTGAGTTTGAGTTGGAGGTATTCACATATCAAACCTTCCATCAAAAATTCTGAAAATTATGGGAATTTATCCTTATTTGAGGATAGTGGCTGGAGCAGGGGCGGACTGACAACTCATGGGGCCCCCGGGCAATAGGGGATCATGGAGCCCCTGTGTCCTTGCTCAAACTCAAAAAAGCCTATGCAAAAGGTACCAGGGGCATCTCATGGGGCCCCCTACTGACCGCAGGCCCTTGGGCAGTGCCCAAGTTTCCAAATGGTCAGTCCGCCTCTGGGCTGGAGCCATGCAAATCATTGCTTTGTGTCATAGAGACATTGAGAAACGTGGGTTGGCAGTCCATTCAAAAGGAATAGGCTGTCCCAGGGGCGGACTGACAACTCATGGGGCCCCCGGGCAATAGGGGATCATGGAGCCCCTGTGTCCTTGCTCAAACTCAAAAAAGCCTATGCAAAAGGTACCAGGGGCATCTCATGGGGCCCCCTACTGACCGCAGGCCCTTGGGCAGTGCCCAAGTTTCCAAATGGTCAGTCCGCCTCTGGGCTGGAGCCATGCAAATCATTGCTTTGTGTCATAGAGACATTGAGAAACGTGGGTTGGCAGTCCATTCAAAAGGAATAGGCTGTCCCAGGGGCGGACTGACAACTCATGGGGCCCCCGGGCAATAGGGGATCATGGGGCCCCTGTGTCCTTGCCCAAACTCAAAAAAGCCTATGAAAAAAGGTACCAGGGGCATCTCATGGGGCCCCCTACTGACCCGGGGCCCTCGGGCAGTGCCCGAGTTTCCAAATGGTCAGTCCGCCCCTGCTGTCCTAACATAAGACACATAATGTGGGAAATCGTGGATACAGTAAGGAATTATTAAAACCCTGTTTTTTTGTCTTCTGTGTCTCATTGGGGGGCTCTCCTTTCACTTTCTGACCGTTAGAATACAAAGTGAGAAGAAATCTCTCCAAAGTGAGCTAAAACCTTAATTGGGAAATTGTCCTAGTATTCCTGTTCTGGTGACCACACAAAATTTTGGATTTTCTCTTTTGAGTTTCAGTGATTTTGTCTATTTTTGAGTTCCACTGACAATAGGTACCAGGACACAACAAGAGCTTAAGTATCTCCAGTAGGGACCCACTATTATTGTTCTGATGACCACTCAAAATTTTGGATTTTCTCTCTTTTTGAGTTCCAGTGACAAGGGTCACCAGAACATAACGAGAGGTTTGCAAAAAGCATGCTGATAGGAGGACAGAACAGAATGACTTAAGAGATGAACTCACTGTCCAGTTTCAGGCTGGAGGAGGGAGAGACAGGACTTGAAAATGTTATTTAACTGCAGTAGAGTAAAATCATGTCTCCAGCCCTGCCAAACAGGACTGTGCCATGTGGCAGAGCTGTGTAAATTCCAGTAATGGAGGGACAGAAATCATTTGACAAGCAAAACATTTGATAGGGGGGGGGTTCAAGTGCGGCTCTTGACGTCACCAAAAGGGAGTGCCGCACATAATATTTGGTAAATGTAATGTATTTAGCTGTTTACAAATGTCTTTGCGCACCAATGTACATTTTTTCTGTGCCAGTGTGCAGTTTGGTGCTTTTATTTTTTTCCAAAGGGTACCAAAATATATTGATGGAGTAAAATGCACTGCACAACAGTGATATGACCGTGCCTAATTGTTCTATGACAAATGTACGTCATCTGCTGGGTCCCTGTGCAGCTGAGTGCCCCATACCACTGGGGACCACAGTCAACGCAGCTAAACTGTGTTTTTTTCCCTCTAGGAAGGCTGAATGCAGCATTTGACTGTGACAGCTGAGTTGGAACACTAGAGGTTAACATAGACAGGAGGTATTATGTGTAATGTAATAGGGGCTACATTTTGCATTCAGGTGCAGGACAGCAAAACAATTCCCACTGCAGATCTATACTTGCGCAAAGAACAAGAAATCAAAGCATGCAGCCTTCAGGTTTAAAATGTTTATAAACCCAACCACAAAATATGTAGATTTCCTCTTCTGCATTTTCCAGATCAGCTAGGCAACAGAAATTTAACAGAGGAGTTAAAGTGGATCTAAAGTCAAGAACAAAAATGTAATTTGTTGGAACCTAACAGCCATGACTAGTGCACCCGAGATAGGTTCATCCAGACCCCACTACACCACCATTACCCTTCCATACCAATCCCCTTTACTTACTATACTTACAGAAAACACAACACCAATTTTGGAGTAAATGGCCAGCACGGCCTTTTATTAACCAATCAAGTTTAAACACATCAACCATTCCTTATAACAGAAAACATAAAGAGTTGTCGTTGGTCTTTGAAGGCACCACCAAAACGATCCGAAATGCACCTGCGGACAACCATATTCCACTAGGCCTCCAGCCGCAACCAACCAGCTCGGAGACAACCATACTGTCCGCAGTGCAGCACCACCACCTTCCAGTTAAACCTCGGTTAACTGGGAATGTTCCCGGGCACACCATACCAACGATGGGTCCCACACCATTTTGTACCTCCAAGATAAGAACCGCCTCCAAAGACCAACCACCGCCCAGGAACCAAAATCACCCCCCCCCCAGGAGGAACACAACATTCACCAAACAGGGCGGGCGGGAGGGAAGCTCTCTTTCGCACGTCCAGCTCCCAACTGACGCCCCTCCCCAGAACACTCCACCCTAAAGTGCAGGAGACCCCACCTACACTCTCCTCTACCAACCCGATCCCCCAGCTATCCTTTACCAACCCTAATACTAACATTAACCCTTACACATCTTCCTTCCCACTCTGGGCCTAGTCATGCCTGCCCTGCGCTAATTCTTTTCTTCTTTTTTCGCTGCGGGCATTTCTTGACTAGTGCACCCGAGATAGGTTCATCCAGACCCCACTACACCACCATTACCCTTCCATACCAATCCCCTTTACTTACTATACTTACAGAAAACTCAACACCAATTTTGGAGTAAATGGCCAGCACGGCCTTTTATTAACCAATCAAGTTTAAACACATCAACAATTCCTTATAACAGAAAACATAAAGAGTTGTCGTTGGTCTTTGAAGGCACCACCAAAACGATCCGAAATGCACCTGCGGACAACCATATTCCACTAGGCCTCCAGCCGCAACCAACCAGCTCGGAGACAACCATACTGTCCGCAGTGCAGCACCACCACCTTCCAGTTAAACCTCGGTTAACTGCGAATGTTCCCGGGCACACCATACCAACGATGGGTCCCACACCATTTTGTACCTCCAAGATAAGAACCGCCTCCAAAGACCAACCACCGCCACAGCACACTGGGTGAGCCCTTACCCATGCGTGCCACACCACAACAAACCCCTCCGAACTCCATCCCTTAGACCCAGAGACCAGAAATCCGCTCCAACCGCAGTCAGATGTACCCCAGCACTCCAAAGATACCTCCAAGTATCCACCTCTAGCTCCAGATGCCGGACCACCAGCCCCCCATCATGGACAAAGAAGCGCCCCACCTCCATGTCGACCTTCAGATGGATGCCACCCGCAGGAAGCACCAGGACATCTAGTGGGCCATCCCGTCGAGTCAAACGCTGCCCCCCTGCAGCACACGACCCCACAACATACCCGGCACACCCATCCAGCCGACAGAAGCTTCCTGCCCAGCCAACCCCAGCTGCCTACCAGTAGGCCTAACATCAGCCCACCGGGCCCCCCAAGAACACATAGGAGTGACCCAGGATCCACACCAGGCCACACCGCTCCCTCTGAAAGAAAAGGACAAGCAATACCCCCAGGACAATACATCACCCAGACAGGACAGGCACTCCCCCCAGGCCATGACAACAGAACACGAGACCCCACTAGACCCCCAACAGATGCGGACAAATGCACAGTCGAAATCTCCGTGAATCCCACCTACCAATACGTGCGACCCATATCCAACAAACCCCACCCGGCAGCTTCCGTAGTAGCCCCCATCCAAAGCGAATGCGAAGCACACAAGGACGCATCCAACCAGCCGCCGTGAAACACCGTCAGAAAACTGACACAAAGGGAATTAAGAGGACCCCTCAGCGTGCTGGAAAAAAGGACCCCTGCCCCACCGGACGATGGGATAGAAAATCTGGCACCGCACCCACTGGGCACACATAAGATGCTGGAAGAGCAAAGAACTGCACCCCATGCACCACGCCCCAACTGGTCCGTCCTAGACCGATGGACGAGCACCTCCACCCCAGTAAACCCAGCACACGACCACATCCCCCAATAACCCCCCAATAACTGATGTAGACGGACTACCAAACTCACCAAAACGCAATGCCCCCAAAAGGCCACCGCAAAGGCCGTACCGAAACAAACACCTCGAAGCCCGAAAGACACACAGACCGCAGGCGCACAAACCCAGACCCTAGCAACTCAACGGACACCGGATGCCGTGAATCCCTGCAGCGATGAGCCCTACGGGAACCCCGAAGGGCCTGTCGAACCCAAAAAGGCTTTCGTGAAAAACCCCGACACCCCAGCAACTTAAGAAGAAGGCCAAACCAGCCAACCGGCAATCAAACACAGCAGCCGACACCCCCCGCTCTAATTTCCGTGCCAAAATTACAACACAGCGAACCCACCTCAGGCCCCCACGGATCAATATTGACCCGCTGCAGCAGGTCCACCACTCCCGCCAGTAAAAATGCACCTGCGGACAACCATATGCCACTAGGCCTCCAGACGCAACCAACCAAGTCGGAGACAACCATACCATCCGCAGTGCAGCACCACCACCTGCCAGTTAAACCTTGGTTAACTGGAATGTACCCGGGCACACCATACCAACGATGGGTCCCACACCATTTAAGTCGAGTATGCAGACCATGTCGCCACACTCCCCGACTACCGGATCCAGCCTGCAACGACCCCAAGGCAAAATCCCACAGCCAGTCGGGACAAGGAACCCCGCGGTGCTCCTCCCCCAGCACCAACCCTCGGAATGTGTCCCACTGAAAATGAGCCAAAGCGACAACCAGAGTTTGCTCAACCCAGGGAGATGCACAGCATGAAGAAAAATGGTCAGCTGCAGGCAACGCAACACGAAATGGCGAAGCAGGCCAACCACCGACCGCGAAGAAGCGGAGACCCGATTGATGACCCGAACCACCCCCAAAAATGTTACACCGAAAATGAACCTTTACTTCCGAAAAATGCTCCCCCCACACGGCAACCACCAGCACCACCGGAAAAAAAAAAAAAAAATACCAACAGCACCAAGATACGAAGAACAAACCCCCCCGCCTCCCACCAGGAAGCAGGCCATGGAACTGCGCTCCACCGACTTCAGCAAAAGGCCCCACATCCCACGGAAGCCGCCGCATCCGGGAACAAATCCAGGTCAAAATAGCTCCCAGGGCCAGACATCCACAGAGCTCGCCTGTTGAAGGAATCCAAAAAGGTGAGCCAAATCAGCAATCGGCGGGAGAACACCCAACCCATCGGCAGTATACGGTAAGCGAAGGTAAGCTTTGCCCAACGACGACTGCCAGGCCCGCAGCTGAAACTTACACTTGCCCAGTACCCCACGAATCTCAACTTTGAAGGCCAACAGCTTGTCCTCAGGCAGCCGGCCCTCCACAGCTCCGGAATCCAAACAACGCCCAGGAAAGTAATCACCGCAGCCGGGCCCTCCGTCTCGTCCAACGCCAGCGGAATAACGAAACGTTGTGCAATGTGTTGCAAAGTGGCCAGCAAAAACTGCACATACCCCGGAAGCTGGCGGACCCACACAAAGAAAATCATCTAAATAACGGATGACCGCAGGCACCCCGGAGACATCCCGCACCACCCACTCCATGCATGAACTAAACTGCTCGAACAAAGCGTAGGATATAAAACACCCCATGAGAAGGCACTTCACAACATAAAACGAGCCTTCCCAACGACAACCCAAAAAACACGAAGACCGGACGGATGTACCCACAACAGCCGAAGCGCTGACTCAATATCCCATAACGCCAGGAGCGCACCACGCCCATACCGAAGAACCCAGAAAACTGCCGCATCGAACGACGTATACTACACCGCACCTGACTCTGTATCGATGGCGTCGGTCACCGACCCCACTGTCAGGAAAGACAGGTGAGGAATTAACCGAAACACATGAGGCTCCTTTTTGGGCACAACCCCCCAAGGGAGAAAAAGGAAACGGGCCGCCCACGCGGTCTAAACCCACTTCCTTACGCAACTTATCCGAAACCACCGCTGCATACTGCAAGGCCGACCGTGAGTTCCGCGCTAAAAGGAGGAATCGAAGTCAAAGTACACGGGATGCGGAAACCCTCCGAACAAAACTGGAACCGCCAGCAGAACCCCTACGCTTTGAGGCTGATTGTCCCGGGGAGAACGAACCACCAGCCCACCCCGAAAACAGACCAGAGGGCCTCGCCGGAGTCATGAGCTGTATCCAAAGGCCACGGACCGTATTGTCCCAGCGCAATGACGGGTAAACCGCCCTACGCTGCCGAAACTGTGCATCGCACCGTAGCCCAGCGATCCCCCCTTAAACCCAGGAGCCTTGCTAATAGCGTCAAGGGAACAGAAAACGCCGAGCAATGCTCAGGGGCCGTTTCCCCAATGACACTGGCCACAATCGCGAAAGCCTGCAACCAATTAGCAAAAGCATGCGGGATAAACGAAAAAGAACGCCGCTTCTCCGCGTCCTCCCGCCTGCCCTTGTCAACCCTCGACCCATCGACAGGCAGCCGCTCCAAGAGCAAGAGCGTGAAGATCCCGACATACACACCTCACCCAATCTACTCTCGTACATCCGAATGTCAATGCACACCAACGGGCCCTCGAACCACAGGCACCCTGCGAAGCCGCCCGGCCCTGGCACCCCCTGCACCCTCACCCAAGACCTGTGGATGGGACCGCCTAGCCCAGAGCACCGGACCCCGCCGTAACCACCCCTGACCCTAACCCAGAGAAGAAAACACCAGGCCCCCATGCGTCCCCATTATCCTGCCCTAGGCCCCCGCAAACATCCCCACCTGCAGGCGGGAATCACACAGAAACAGGCCCAGCACTCCCACTACCGCCCAGCGCAAAGCGCCGCAACAAGTCCCCAGCCGGACCGCAAATCACAGACCCCCGCACCAATACCCAACGAGATGATGCCGCCCCCCGACACCGCAGAAGCCCGCCCCCAACAGTTCCCGGAGAGCAGCTGAAAAGAAGAGAGCAGACCCCAAAAAAAATTGGTAACTCACCAGGCTGCCCAGGAGACGTCCCAGCAGCCGCGCGTCCAAAAATCCACCGGCGCCAAGCGGCCAGCTGTTGCCCCCGGATCGGGTTCCGACAGCTCGCCCTCCGATCGGTCCTCCTCCTCTCGATGACTGGATGGCCTCCCAGTCCCAGGAGCCACGGGTCCCGCAGGTCTGTGCCGCTCCTGCCGCCCAGCACCAGCCACGCTCCCTGACGACCCTGGGCACTTGCCAGCCCTCCGCCTAGCGCTTCACCTGTGGAAAAATTTTTTTTTTTTTTTTTTTTTGATGGAGCCACTGCTCCATGCTGACAGGGGGCCCGCCGGCTGCAGCACCAGACAGCCCGGCAGCTGCAGCAGGACATCTCCCCTCGCCGGGCACCCTCCCTGACAGGTGCCTTGTCAGCGGAGGAGCCGCTGTCATCCCGTCCTCACTGCCTTGCGGGCGGGGGGCGGGGCTTCGTCCACGAGTGACCCCGCCCCCCCGAACTCCGCCGAAGCCTAGGATTCCTCCCGGCCTACCCGGGAGCAGAGGCAGGAGAGCGCCCTGCCAGCGGGGGCCGGAGGGTCCCGAGTGGGGCTCCCATCATGGAGCCGAGCCCAGGGCTAGTAGGGAGAACGGGGGAAAGCTCTCCGGAGGCGCAGACCGCCCAGCACCTGGGCGCTCCCGCCCAACTACCTCCGAGGAGCCCGGGCCCTGCAGAAAAGCAGAGACCCGGCTCCGCAGCCAGGCCCTCCCCTTGGAGGCCGCAGACTCACCCAGCCCGGCCCAACCGTCCTTCTCATCCTGGCCTCCCCACAGGCAGACACAGGAGAGCGCCCTGCCAGCGGGGCCGGAGGGTCCCGAGTGGGGCTCCCGTTCTGGTCCTGAGCTCTCTGTGGGGCGGGCAAAAGTGCTCCGGAGGCCTAAGCACATGGGCGCTCCTGCCCCCCCTGCCACTGGTGACTAGCCCGGGCCCCGCAGGGAGGCAGAGACCCGGCTCCGCAGCCAGTACAGCCCCTGCAAGCCGCAGCTGGGCCAAATGTCCCTCCCTGGCAGCTGCCACTGTACCTAAACCTCAGGGAAGGACACCCTGGTGGAGGGCGAGAGGGAAGCTCTCTTTCCCACGTCCAGCTCCCAACTGACGCCCCTCCCCAGAACACTCCACCCTAAAGTGCAGGAGACCCCACCTACACTCTCCTCTACCAACCCGATCCCCCAGCTATCCTTTACCAACCCTAATACTAACATTAACCCTTACACATCTTCCTTCCCACTCTGGGCCTAGTCATGCCTGCCCTGCGCTAATTCTTTTCTTTTTTTTTCGCTGCGGGCATTTCTTGAGAAGTGGTGGCCCTCGCAAAACCCTGACCTCAATCGTATGGAGCACCTTTGGGAAGAATTGGAACACGGACTACAAGACAGGTTTTCTCATCCAACATTACCTGACCTCCCAAATACATTTCTGGCTAAATGGCCACAAATTCACAAACTCCAAAATCTTGTGTAAAGCCTTCCTCGAAGAGTGAAGGCTGTTACTTCCTCAAAAGGGGACAACTCCATTTTAATGCCCATGGCTTTTGAATAGCATGTCCAACAAGCTCATTTAGGTGTGATGGTCAGGTGTCAACAAACTTGCCAATATAGAGATCTTGATTCGTTTTAAAGTGTAACTAAACACAGGACCCTTTATTCACTATATCTGGTCTCCCCAGACCCTGCATTCACTATATCTGCTCTCCCCGTACCCTGCATTCACTATATCTGGTCTCCCCAGACCCTGCATTCACTATATCTGGTCTCCCAGGACCCTGTATTTACTATATCCGGTCTCCCCAGGCCCTGCATTCACTATATCTGGTCTCCCTGGACCCTGCATTCACTATATCCGGCCTCCCCAGACCCTGCATTCACTATATCCGGCCTCCCCAGACCCTGCATTCACTATATCCGGCCTCCCCAGACCCTGCATTCACTATATCCGGTCTCCCCAGGCCCTGCATTCACTATATCTGGTCTCCCTGGACCCCGCATTCACTATATCTGGTCTCCCCGGACCCTGCATTCACTATATCCGGCCTCCCCAGACCCTGCATTCACTATATCCGGCCTCCCCAGACCCTGCATTCACTATATCTGGTCTCCCCGGACCCTGCATTCACTATATATGGTCTCCCCGGACCTTGCATTCACTATATCCGATCTCCCACAGTACACACAACATGGAAATGCAATTATTTTAGTAAATATAAACTGCTAAATACCTTTTCTCATCAGCAGTATAGCAGTCTTGAGGCTTCTACCAGTGTCCAGCAGAACACTGGTTAAAGCCAGTAGGAGGTGTTTTAATGTTTCTCTAGGAGGATGCAGAACCCCTGACCTCTGTCTCGACATTGCTGATTGGTCCTGTACTGATCACATGCACTCTCCCAAGGAAAAAAAAAAAAAACCTCTCTAGCAATACACACCCAACTGAGCATGTGCAGAGTGACTCCACACTGATATGTCTTATCAGGAGATAAGAGGGGGACACTGAAAGAAGGGGGGGGATATGAGAAGTCAGTATCAAACAGTGTTTTTACACAATTCAGAGGACTAACTCCTTAGCAGGGGCGGACTGATAACTCATGGGGCCCCTGTGTCCTTGCCCACACTCAAAGCACACCCAAAAAAGCCTACAAAAAAGGTACCAGGGGCATTTCATGTGGCCCCCTACTGACCCCGAGCAGTGCCCGAGTGCTCGAATGGTCAGTCCGCCCCTGCCCCTTAGGTCCCACAGTGAGTATAACAAGCATGCTTTACTGCATATACAGACTGATTTTACTGTTGTGGATTTAGTAACACTTTAAAGTTCAACTCCATCCAAAGCTGGATAGCAGTTTGGCTGGTCCAGCAGAATTTTGATCCATCTATGGGCAGGCTGGTTGCATAGAAATTGATCCATTGATCACCTTAAGAAAAAACAATCTGACAATTTTTTTCCACTGGCAGTGATCATTGTATTCTGCTGATGGGGCTCCTTGCATTCCCCACCGGCAGAACACAATAGGTCTGTGGGAGGGCTTCCCCTATCAATACTGACTGTGTTGATGGGGGAACCAAGCAATTTTCAATTTTCTTTCCTTGAACATGCCTTCGAACAGTGTTGGTCAACTTGAAATAGGAGAACTTGACTTCATCAGAGGGCAGACAGAATATTTGGTGAAAATATCGCTACAGAAAGTCAAAGACTAAAAACACAATAGGAGATGGTCACAGAATGTGGACATGTTAAAATGGGGCGACTGAGGGCATACTTTGGGAGACAGTCATAGAATGGTGACACAATACATGAGATGGCTGGATATCAGTGCTATTAAAGACCCTTTTCATGTCTTCAAGACATGCTTCCAAAATCGTTCAACCTATCGGCCTCCTAAAAATTACTTGTGCCACATTTGATATTTCTCTCAACAAGACCCATTAAAAAGTTCAGAGGAAAAAATAAAACAAAAAGAGAAAAGAGATGGATAATACCCAGAACTGAATGCCAACGTTCACCTGACACTCCGAGGGTTTGCACGTCACATGCAATAACTGGAAATAGAACAGGAAGTAACGAACGATAAACATTTTTACGGGCCAGAAATCTTTAGTTACACAAATATTCTGTCATGCTGGAAAATTTTCAGTCACTCAAGCACAAAATCCTTGAGGCAGTCAACAGAACTATTGTCTTTATGTATGAGGGGCGTTCAAGTCAAACTTTTCATTTTACAGGTGTAAAAAGGGATGCTAGCCTGGAGGTACTACATGCAGTAGTAAATGGCAAGTGTGTCCTATTACTGATAGGTGGTGCACATGTCACGGGATCAGTCCAGAAACCATTAATCAAGATGGCAGACAGCATGGAACAGCGTGTGGTGATGACGTTTCTAGTGAACAAAGGCGTAAAATCTGCAGATATCTACAGAAGACTTCAAGCACAGTACAGTGAGAAGATGCTCTGCCGCAACAAGACATTTGGATGGTGTAAAGATGGCCGCACATCCATCAGTGACGATCTCGGTCGTGGTGGTTCCCACCCCACAGAAGTCATTCCTGTGAATACTCGGCGTGTGGAACGCCTGATCCCAGCCAATCGACGCATAACCTGTCGTGAAATTGCACAAGAGACAAATCTTTCTGTGGGAACGGTGAACACAATCAATCAGGCTGTCCTAGGATGGTTCAAGCATATTGACAAACCTTTCTATGCCAAAGTTTCCAGGCATTAGTTAAATGCTGGGATAAGTGTAAAAATGTAGCAGGGGAGTATGTTGAAAAACAAATGCAGTTTCCACTCCTTTAAGTTTGTTCTTTTATTATATAAACTCTAAAGTCCTGGTTTGACTTGAATTCCCCTGTAGAAAGCATCACACCATGTCCAACCATTAAAAGAAAAAGACAAAGAAATACTATAGTATGAAATCTGAGGAGCTTGGTAGGTGCCTAAAGAGGTAATCTAGTGTAAAAATCCAACACTATGCACTTTAGGTACTTTAGGCAGCTGGGTGTCCATTTGTACTTGCGAGTGGTTACAGCCTTTTTCAACCCGTTTACTTTTGAGGAACCCTTAAAATTAATTTCAGGTCTAGAAGAACACCCCCTAAAAATAATTCATTAGGGGTCAGTGGGAAACATGCCCCTACACTGTTGGTCAGTAGGAAGAAAAAACCCCTTGCAGTGACTTTCAGAATGCCAATCTTAGAGACAGCTAAATAGATTATTGCGTCACGCCGCTGGCTCTGAAAAGTGGCATTGGCCCGGGAGTTCCAGGGTCAATGCCCCTTGGCAGAGCCAAGCACTGGCCCTATCAAATGAGAGGGTGAATCAGCCACAGCTCAGGAAATTCCAAGGAACCTCTGGAGCAGCCTTTCCTAACCAAGGTTCCTCTGAACCCTAGGGTTCCCCCAGAACAGCCCTTCTTGTCTAGGATTCTGCTGAACCCTAGAGTTCCTCCAGAGTAGCCCTTCTCATCTGAGGTACCTCCAGAGCAGCCCTTCTTATCCACAGTTCTGTAGAACCCTAGGGTTCCTCCAGAACAGCCTTTCTCATTCAGCATTCTGCTGAACCCTAGGATTCCTCCAGACTAACCCTTCTCATCCAAGGTACCTCCAGAGCAGCTCTTCTTATCCAAGGCTCTGTAGAACCCTAGGGTTCCTCCAGAGCAGCCTTTCTCAATCAAGGTTCCTTCAAAGAGCGCTAGGGGTTCCTTGAGCAATGAGCAATATCTGCCTCTCAGATAAGTAACCACTGGCAACAATGATCTTTTTAGCTATCTGTAAGGGGGGATTCTTTTCAATGACCACGAACATAAGGAGCAATCTTCTCACTGATTGTCATACTAACGTACCATGAGCTGTAAATACTGTCAGTACTAGCAGGGGTTCCTTGAAATCAGAATGCTATGTCAAGGTTTTCACCTGTAAAAAGGTTGAGGAAGACTGCTCTGGAGGAACCTTATGGTTTCTCTGAACACAGGGTTGAGAACGGCTGATTTATAGTTTAAAGAATTAACTTGGCACCACCTTTCCTAACCTTCCCAAATGATGCAATTGGAAGCTTTTGTTCTCCAACTGCTTACAACAGCCTGCTGGTTTCCACATTCATCTGACTCCCAAAATCTAAATCTATTAGTCCCTTTTGCATTATTCATATCTGTTGGAGATTAAAAAAAGCCAGTTTAGCAAACCTTCAAAGTGACATCAAGCTATATAATACACTCAGTGAGTATAAAAGCAGAACTAGTTGTTGGTGAATTAAACAACATCAATTAAAACTTCACTTTTTCATTCAGCATGGCCAATATTTCACAGCTACCATTAAAAAAGTGGAGGAAAAGAAGAAGCAGGAACAGGTACTCACAATCCCGTAAGTCTGAATGCTTGTGAAAGGTTTCTCCACAACTATACACAGCCCATAGTGACAGCACAGGAACAATAGGCAGATGTGTGAATGTAGGGACCAGGAGATGCCCAGGGGGGTCTGACACATTAAGAGATGGAGCGGAAACTGCAAGTAGCTCTGTCATTGGACGGATTTATTCTCCTCTCCCCCTCCCTATTGGAGTTACAGTGACAGCATCTGCCACATGGGGAATACTGGTGACATCCCGCTATACAGGGCTCTGCTGTGTAGACCCAAGCTCTCTGTAACTCTTTCTATGCCTGGCGGAAACCTCCTCCCCCCTGTCAAAAGGCAAGTGAGCAGACAAAGAGGAGGGCAGGGGGCCAAATTCCAACATGGAGAGCCAGCACAAGCAATTTGCATGAGAATGATGAATTCTTCCCAGTGTTAGCCTTGCACAGAGGGTGACAGAGATTGGACTTCCAGTCCCCAACAACGTCCCTCTGTCCCCGGAAAGCAGTGAACGTGGCTCACACGCAACACGTCCCCTGGGGACGGGGCTAGGACAGAAGTGTGTGACATCAGCTGGCTGGCCACAACTAGGACCAACGGCTCATGGCCTTCAATTAATTAGAGAACCTTTTAATGTCCCCCAAACACCTGATCAACCTGTCTGTCTGTAGTCTGTCAACCAAGGGCGGTCTGACAACTCATGGGGCCCCCGGGCAATAGGGGATCATGGGGCTCCTGTGTCCTTGCCAGGGGCGGACTTACCATTTGGAAACTCGGGCCCCATGATATACCCCTGGTACCTTTTTCATAGGCTTTTTTGAGTTCGGGCAAGGACACAGGGGCCCCATGATCCCCTATTGCCCAGGGGCCCCAGGAGTTGTCAGTCCACCCCTGGTCCTTGCCCAAACTCAAAAAAGCCTATGAAAAAGGTACCAGGGGCATCTCATGGGGCGCCCTACTGACCCCGGGCCCTCGGGTAGTGCCCGAGTTTCCAAATGGTCAGTCCGCCCCTGCTGTCGACCACCACCCGACTGCTTCTTTGTAAAGGTGCTCAAGAAAAAAAAAAAGTCTACCCAAACCCACAAAAATTTATATTTTTAGTGGTTAGACTCTGGTTCGAATCCTGGTCAGGACATTATCTGCATGGAGTTTGCATATTTGTGCTTTTGTGGGTTCCCTGATAAATCTGTCTTTAGTCAATTGACCGCCACCCAACTGCTTCTTTTTGCAGGTGCTCAAGAACACGTTAAAAGCCTACCAAAACGTAATAATTTAGTGGTTATCCGAACCCCAGTCAGGACACTATCTGCATGGAGTTTGCATATTCTTCTTGTGCTTTTGTAGGTTTCCTGATCGATCTGTTTGTCTTTAGTTGGTTGACTGCCACCCAACTGGCATTCTGGTTTTCTCCCACGTTCCAAAATCATGTTGGCAGGTTAATTTGCTCCTATGTGAACTGGCGCTAGTATGTATATGAATGTAAGATAGGGACCTTAGATTATAAGCTCTTGAGGGATTGATGTGAATGGACATTATATAAAGTGCTGTGTAATTTGTCAGCGCTATATAAATCCCTGTAAAAAAGAAATAAATATTGCAGCTTACCAGTCCTTAGATGTAATGGCTGCATTAGTTTTTTTTTTTAACTCTTACACATTTTATGTGCCAAGGTGACAATGCTTGCTCACGCTGTGCGGCTCGCGTTTTCACGGGCTCAGCAACCCATTTATTTGAATGGGTTGCTGCGTCAATGTTTCACGCTGGGAAAAGGTCCATGCACCTTTTCCAAAATGAATCCACACGGAAGCTGCATAGTCTTTTTAACCATGCGGTTTCTATGCAGTTCCCGCACCCACGAGCGTAATGCAGCGTGTGGGCTAGTGTAACCCTGACCCCACTGCATTTATCTATGGAGCAGCAGTGGTGTCACCTTAGAACAGCAATTGTGTTGGGACTTAAGGTGGAGGTGTTTTTAGATCCACCGAAGTTAACTTGGCAGGGATAATAACATTGTGTGGAATTTCTGCTAAAACTGAATTCCAGGTATATTTTTTATTGCATAGTTACATTGGATCAGGTTGGACCAATATAATTATGCATATTCCATACCTGAGGGATCCGTGTGGAAACTGCAAATCACTGTAGTAGTCACAACCAGGGGCGGACTGACCATTTGGAAACTGTGGCACTGCTCGAGGGCCCGGGGTCAGTAGGGAGCCCCATGAGATGCCCCGGGTACCTTTTTCATAGGCTTTTTTGAGTTTGGGCAAGGACAGAGGGGCCCCATGATCCCCTATTGCCCCGGGGCCCCATGAGTTGCCAGTCCGCCCCTGGTCACAACTACTACATTATTTACCACTGTCATCCAAGTCCTGAGCTGGGTGGTTGCCCTCCTGCATAGTGAACGCAGGAGGTCACTCGCTGGGCATGGGCACCATTCACAGAATGCCTTGTAATTTTTCTTAATGAATGCAAGATACTCTCTGATTGGGCAAGGTGAAAAGGCGGGCAATGGTGTCACAATCTCTACATCTCTGTGATATACAGTAGCTTTCCTAAGCAAAGAAAGTTTCTTTGTTCTAAGGGCAGGTTCAATTTAGAACTAATCCTATTGTAAATAGCCTGTTTAGTGTTTACAGAGCTCAGTAGCTCAAGTGAAAATTTACACACCAATGAAAGAAGTCTGTGACTTTGCCCATACTCATGCTCCCCATCCCTCCATACACTACAGTGTCTGAAGTGGAACATGCATGCAGCTGTGCTGTTTTAGACAAACCACTGCGCTCTGGGATCTTTTATCATATCATTTTGTTTGACAGAGATATACTATATCAGGGGTGGACTGACAACTCATGGGGCCTTCGGGCAATAGGGGATTATGGGGCCCCTGTGTCCTCACCCACACTCAAACCACACCCAAAAAAGCCTCTGAAAGGTACCAGGGGCATCTCATGGGGCCCCCTATTGACCCTGGGCCCTCGGGTAGTGCTCGAATGGTCAGTCCGCCCCTGTACTATATATATATATATATATATATATATATATATATATATATATATATATATATATATATATATATATATATATATATATATACACATACATACATACACACACACATACACACACACACACAGTATATACATTATATGCAAATAGAGAAAAAATGAAAAAGTGACCCACCCTATTACAGTTTCCCTTTAAAGTCAGCTAATCAGTTGACAAACTCAGCAGGATGTGTTATTCCTATGGACTAGTAAGGTCTTTTGTGCTGGCAGTTGGCAACCACAAGCACCGTAACTGGGTACCCTGCCAGGACTTCATACGGGTGGGAGGCAGTGACTGGCAGCTCGAGTACACACTGCACCCACTTCTATGCCAGGGTGACCTGACAGAGCCCAGGGAAGAGTTTCCCACACGTCAGATGCAGGCAGAAGCTTCGAAGACAGCACAGATGAAAGTTTGGCTCTTGCCAACTCCAAAGTCCAGACAAGACTATTTATCTAAAAACGTTAATAGTAATGCCGAAAATAGGTTATTATTTGATGCCCATAGACCAGATGTTTGCAATCCTAGCACTGCCTGCAATAATAGGATCAAGATGGAGTTAAAGCTTATATTCAGACAAAACTTAATCTTAAAGTAAAAAAGTGAGGAAGTGTTAGAATATCTGTTGGGTTTTTACTGCTAACCAGGGCTCCATTGGCAAGCTTTCCCTTCATTTCCTATGGTGGAAACAACGGTTTACCAAGAAAAGAAGTGAGGGCAATCCCCCCCCAGCACTTTTTTATTGCTTTCTGTTAGGGACTATTCACTTTCTGTCTGGTAATGCCATTGTTAATATTTCTAACAGACCCCTGCAGCAGCATAAACCAGGCAGGGTTCTAAGCTTTAGAGCCTATGTAGACCTGAGGTTGGGGGTTAAGCAAAATTATAACCCTTCCCCACTCCCATCTGCAAAGTCACATTTGACAGTCAGTACCGCCATCAAATATGACCCATTCAAACGATGGGGAACGTGCTGCAACCACCTTGGTGTGGCACCTGTGGGGACAAAACAAATGGTGTGGAGACATCATATTGCCTCCTCACTGCCCATCATGGATCGCTTCTCCGGAGTGGCGGCAATTTAGCCATATGTTTTAACTTTTCCTTACCCATTCTATCCTAAAAAAACCCAAAACTTTTGGTTGGATATACACTGTAAACTAAAGGAGCCAAAAAGAGCAACAAACCATCATCTCAACAGTCCAAAACAGGGGCGGACTGACCATTTCAAAACTCGGGCACTACCCGAGGGCCCGGGGTCAGTAGGGGGCCCCATGAGATGCCCCTGGTACCTTTATCACAGGCTTTTTTGAGTTTGGGTAAGGACGCAGGGGCCCCATGATCCCCTCTTGCTTGGGAGCCCCATGGATTGTCAGTCTGCCCCTGGTCCAAAAGGTCCCAATGAATATCACTCAACTAGGGACTTTGGACTCTTGAGACAAACCTTTGCTGACCATTTTTAGTTCATTTACATTTGAATTTCTCAATCTGAATGACCACCTTTGATTTGGAGGGGGGTCCTCGCTTTTGTGAGGAGCAGCCAAATTTAAGTCATTAGGCTCAGCAATTTACTTCTTTTGATGGGCAAAGACCTGAGTGCAGTGCCTCACCTCCACCTTCTCTTGGACTTATACTTTCTAAACCAGTGGTTCCCAAACTTTTTGAGATCATGGCCTGGACAATTCCAAAACTTTCCATGCCCCAAGAGTAACAACTGAAGTTTATACTCAAACAATAAAAGTATGGGAATGCAAAACATGTATAGAAATGTTAGAAGACTCTGGATGAGGCTGGGTGTCACTTGGAGGGGATGGAGGTTCTGCAGTGGGTTAGGGGACTCTGCAGAAGACTTGGTGACCCTTTATGTGGGTAAGATTTCTGAAGGGGGCCATGTGGAAGTTTCAAAGTCTGGAGACTCTGTAGCAGGCTTTGGGGGCACCGTGGAGGTTGAAGGATCAGTTCCCCATCCCCCCAGAATGTGGGCCACTCTGGGAGGTTGGGAGGGGGCATGAGGACCTTAAGAGATGTTCAGCTGGCTGGAGGCCCTGGAGAAGGGAGAGGGCCATGTTGATAGTTGATAACTACCCTGTTGCTATACTAAATTTGCAAACAAGTGCAAGAAAATTGAAAATTTCCCACAGTCCATATGGCCAATTGCTACTTTGATCCTGAGAACTCTTCTTTCGATAGGAGCTCGGGCATCCCCTGAGCTCCAGCACCTTTTATTCCAATAAGCTGCAGCAAGTCATTCTCACCTCTTTGTTTATGTGAGCTGTAAGGCAGAAATAACCCGGCCAACCAGTTCATTGGAGTAAAAAAATTGAGTTTGGGTATAAATGAGTTCGGTGGATGCCTAAGCTCATTTTTAATCTTTATGTGAAGTCTTTATGAAACTCGACACGTCCAGAAGTGTCGATCTCCTGGGTCCTCCACAAATCTCACTTGTTCCTCAGGCTGCCCTCCATCTCATTGCAGTCTCATACAATGCAAGGAAATCAGTAGGAGGATCTAATAAGAACTATGGAAGAAGCAGGAGATCAACAATCCTGGAGGTGTCAGTTTTTCTGTAGATTTCTCAAGATCAAAGTAGTATTGGGCAGTTCGGAGAACATGAAATGGGAGTTGTCCATTCTTATTTCATGACTTAGTATAAAAAAATTAAGTGTAGATGTTTTTGGCCAGATAAGTTGCATGTAAACCTTAATGGTTTTTGGCAACTATGAAAAAACAAACAAACATTCTTCAGTATCAGCAAAGATTTTCCAGCTTGTTGGGCAGTTATGCGTGTTTTAAAAATGCAGTTTTGTGGTGCATGATGATTGGTTCTTTTTCCTTGGAGACCCTATTTCTACACTAAAGGAGACCTACACTAAGAAGACCGATAGGCTACCATTGATTAAATTTTCTAGTCAATTGCCCATCTAATACGCTAAATTGCAGGATTTAAAGCCCAACACCGGACACAATCAGCTTACTCAGGTTAAAGCTGCTGAAGACTCTGCTGCCTCAGGAGCCACCTCCTGTGAAGAACACTTTCTTCTACGTTCTGCAAATGTGGTTTACATACCAGGGGAAGCACAGTTTCCACTCTACTTTCAGGCCGCTAGGATGTAGACACTACAGGTCTTATAGACCATCCCTGAGGTGTGTCTATGCCTCCCTCTCCTCCTAGCCATTCACAAAACAAAGCCTGGGGCTGTGTGCGAGTTGGGCTGTATACATTTTCCATTGACTGACCCAGAACAAGTATGCAGATCAGGTGTTCTGACTTTCCTCTAAGACACGGGTGTGGAGCAAGCATGCCCTTGGTGAAGTCAAAGTATTGAGGGTGGAGGAAGCCAGGCAACCAGCATTTTCAGAAGGTCAACCATGGCAGCCTACATTTCTCCATCAGCACAGGTCCCCTTCTACCGCCCAGGCAGATATTAGGCTCCCTTCACATTGTGCCACTGCATTTTAAATGATGCAATTCATAGCAATGAAACAGAAACAGGGCCTGCACCTCCTCCGTATACAAGGAATAACTCATAAGCCCAAGAATAAAAGCATTGCCCTATTACTGGAGTATGGTTGCGTACAGCCATTCACCTCTATGGCCATTTGAACGTGTCACATGCAGCTCCCCAGGCTTGGAAAAATGCCAGAATGTTTACATTACAGACAGGGGCGGACTGACCATTTGGAAACTCGGGCACTGCCCGAGGGCCCAGGGTCAGTAGGGGGCCCCATGAGATGCCCCTGGTACCTTTTTCATAGGCTTTTTTGAGTTTGGGCAAGGACACGGGGCCCCATGATTCCCTATTGCCCGGGGGCCCCATGAGTTGTCAGTCCACCCCTGATTACAGCATATTTGTGCCTCAAACTGGCCATGGGCATGGGTTCCAAAAGTCATGGTGAGTTTGGAAACCTTAAATTGACACTAAACAATATCCTTATTCTCTGGAAAAAAATTCACACACATCCATCTCTGAATAGCCCTGTAATGTCATTTTCATGAAATGACTTATCACTGTGTTCTCTGTGAGCTGCAGAACCTCTCCTTTTCCCACACGCTTCCATTTGCTTGGAATGAGCAGTGCATGTTAGTTGTGGTCTTGTGCAGTGCTTTAAGCACACTACATATCCCATAGTCCATAGCCCATCCAGTCCATAGCCCATCATCAGAGCCAACAGTGCCCATAGAGCCCAGAGTCCATAGAGCCCAGAGCCTGCAGAACCCAGAGCCCGCAGAACCCAGAGCCCGCAGAACCCAGAGCCCGCAGAACCCAGAGCCCGCAGAACCCAGAGCCCGCAGAACCCAGAGCCCACAGAACCCAGAGCCCACAGAACCCAGAGCCCAGAGCCCACAGAACCCAGAGCCCACAGAACCCATAGCCCACAGAACCCAGAGCCCACAGAGTCCATAGCACCCAGAGCTCACAGATCCCTGACTCCACACAGAGCCCACAGAATCCATAGAGCCCACAGAATCCATAGAGCCCACAGAATCCATAGAGCCCACAGAATCCATAGAGCCCACAGAATCCATAGAGCCCACAGAATCCATAGAGCCCATAGAACCCACAGAATCCAGAGCCCACAGAATTTACAGAGCTCACAGCCCACAGAACCCATGGAATCCATAGAGGCCAAAGCCCACAGAATTCTCAAAGCCCAAAGAACCCATGGAATCCAGAGCCCAAAAAGTCCACATAATTCACAGAGCCCAGAGCTCACAGAACCCATAGAGTCCCCAGAACTCACAGTCCATCTTAGGAGCGAGCCAGAGAGGATTCCAGCATACAGTAGGACCACAGAGGAGGAATGTAGCCACCTTCCAACAGGAAGTCAGATCACAGCAGCAAAAAAAAGGGATTTGGAGATTTGAAGGAGGCGAAGAGCAATAGAAGGGACTTTCCTCAGTTTAGAATACAATAGAGTTTTTTTTTAAACCAGAGTTCAGTGTAACTTTAAGGACAAGAAGCTAAATAGATATGTATATATAAATGCACATTTACACACACACCCCTAGCTAAAGCAAAACTGGAGCTGCAAATACACGTTAATGTTGCTGCAGACAACAGCTCCAGTCCCGGACCCCCAGCCTCCCATTCCAGAACTTGGCCCCATATTGATTGGATTTATTAGACTCCTGGACATATCACTGTCATCCCTTCCTATGAAGGCCCGCAGAAGATCATTTACAACTGGACCGGCTTTCCCACACCGAGGCGGCTCTCTAGTCTGGCAGAGACCCTGACCTCCCCCACCCACCCTCCAGCCTCTGAGCTCAGTGCCAGCACAGCCTGTGAAAGCCCCTCTTTGTCTGGGGGGGTCTTCGATAATGTCTCTCTGGAAACAAAAAGGATTCTTCTCTCAAACCATGAAAATAATTGAGACATCTCAATAATGAGTCACTAAAGACGCCCTTCAAAACACGACAAGGATCCATTGGTGAGAATTCTATTTGCCACATATGCAGCCAATCTGTCAGAATGCAAATATGGAAGCCACGCATGTTGACTTGTTTTTAAAGCTCATCTCTGGACAAATGTGACCCCAACCCCCACCCAATCCCCGGATTTAGGCAAGCCAAAGGGGCTTTAGGTAGATTTTTTATTATAAATCTAGTGATTAGTTAAGGGGGGGAGGGGGGTGTTCCTGAAGATTCCCCTGGGATTGTCATTCTTATGCTTGGTTGCCTATCCAGAGAATCAAATGTGTAGAGAAGCCTTTCTCAACCTTTTCAACGCAGAGGAACCCTTGACAGTCTCAGGGAACCCCTGCTAAAAATGACTATCTACAATTCATGATACATTAGTGTGATAGGCAAAAATACTTCTTACACTTAGTTTTTGGACGAATTACCCCCTTACAGATTGCTAAAAGGATCAATGGTGTCAGTGGGAACTTACCTGAGAGGCAACAATTGCTCACTGCTCAAAGAACCCCTAGCAACCTCTGGAGGAACTTTAGGGTTCCACGGAACCCTGGTTGAGAAACCCTGGTGTAGAATGTGACCTGACCTGCATACATGTTCCAGGCAATGCACTGAGGTATGGATAAGGATGACAGCCTTGGAGCTTGCACCAGCAATGGCAGTATAATTTTTCTGTCATAACAGTAGTATCACTTTAAATGTTACCCTACAACTCCATCTTAAAGGGTACCTGTGCAATTTATGGACTATCCTGTTCTTTGGCTCATAAATGCTTAAGTAGCAACCAAGGGCAGACTGACAACTCATGGGGCCACTGGGAAATAGGGGATCATGGGGCCCCTGTGTCCTTGCCCAAACTCAAAAAAGCCTATGATAAAAGGTACCAGGGGTATCTCATGGGGCCCCTACTGCCCCCATGCCCTCGGGCAGTGCCAGAGTTTCCAAATGGTCAGTCCGCCCCTGGTAGCAACGTCATCAAGGTTTGGGCACATGGCACCTTATGTCTTAGAAGAGTCTCTGGTATGGTTGGGCTGCATTCTTTGATATACAAGTTCAGCCCAGAAAAGGTTTGCCTCCATGGTCCACCGTAAGCCAGTAACAGGTAGACTTCAAAGCAGCAAGCATCAACTAGGTTCCTCCAGAGGTTCCTCCTTGAGCTGACACGTCTATTTATTGTAAGCCCCAGTTCACATACATGCGAATTGGATGCGTTTTAAACCACATGTGATATGTGAAACAAATCGACTTTCTATGGAGCCTGTTCACATATGTGTGGGCTGGCCATTAAAGAATCAGGTACAACTCACTGAATGAAATTGGTGCAGACTCCAGTCGCACTAAAACCGGCCTCGCACATATGTGAACCCAGTCTAAGGGACATTCTTCCCACTGACCACCAATGTAAGGGACATTCTTCCCACTGACCACCAATGCAAGGGACATTCGTCCCACTGACCACCAATGCAAGGGACATTCGTCCCACTGACCACCAATGTAAGGGACATTCTTCCCACTGACCACCAATGTAAGTAGCATTCTTCCCACTGACCACCAATGTAAGTAGCATTCTTCCCACTGACAACCAATGTAAGGGACATTCTTCCCACTGATCACCAATGTAAGGGACATTCTTCCCACTGACCACCAATGTAAGTAGCATTCTTCCCACTGACAACCAATGTAATTAGCATTCTTCCCACTGACAACCAATGTAAGGGACATTCTTCCCACTGATCACCAATGTAAGGGGCATACTTCCCACTGACAACCAATGTAAGGGACATTCTTCCCACTGATCATCAATGTAAGTAGCATTCTTCCCACTGACAACCAATGTAAGGGACATTCTTCCCACTGACAACCAATGTAAGGGACATTCTTCCCACTGACAACCAATGTAAGGGACATTCTTCCCACTGACAACCAATGTAAGGGACATTCTTCCCACTGACAACCAATGTAAGGGACATTCTTCCCACTGACCACCAATGTAAGTGTTGCCAGCTATATCATTATGCCTTCAAGGACATTTACAGATGAGACTATGATTATTCTTTTCCCCTCTAGTGCCCAGTACTGGGACTGTTACATTACAGCGTGAATCCAGGTCTACTGACCGTAGAGGATCTTGGGACCTGTAGTCCTATAGCCAATACATTCTGTATTTCTGAATACTGACTGACATACAACTACCAAAGAGCTAGGGAACCAAAAGGATGCTGGGAAAACAGATATATTCTACAGCTAGGGGCTGGCTTGCTCTCTTTATGTGGGATTCAGAGCTGAACACAGGGGGACTGTCATTCTACCCCAAAGACAGATTGCTGGCCTACTGCTGCAGGACACATCAGTTCAGCACAGTGGTGATGCCGATCTCCACACTGGGATCACATCAGATTCTCTGCATCGGGACCGTCATTGTTCGGTCTTCACACAGACATCTCTGCACAACTCTGCACATTGCTGTAAATAGCCAAGAGCCTGAGCAAGAACTCTTGCTCCTAAGAGGGTTCTGGATACGGTAAGTGGAGACATACCATGAAGGCTCTGGATACGGTAAGTGGAGACATACCATGGGGGTCTGGATACGGTAAGTGGGGACATACCATGGGGGCTCTGGATACGGTAAGTGGAGACATACCATGAAGGCTCTGGATACGGTAAGTGGAGACATACCATGAAGGCTCTGGATACGGTAAGTGGAGACATACCATGGGGGTCTGGATACGGTAAGTGGGGACATACCATGGGGGCTCTGAATACGGTAAATGTAGACATACCATGGGGGCTCTGGATACGGTAAGTGGAGACATACCATGGGGGGTTCTGGATACGTTAAGTGAGGACATACCATGGGGGCTCTGGATACGTTAAGTGAGGACATACCATGGGGGCTCTGGATACGGTAAGTGGAGACATACCATGGGGGCTCTGGATACGGTAAGTGGGGACATACCATGGGGGCTCTGGATACGGTAAGTGAGGACATACCATGGGGGCTCTGGATACGGTAAGTGGAGACATACCATGGGGGCTCTGGATACGGTAAGTGGGGACATACCATGGGGGCTCTGGATACGGTAAGTGGGGACATACCATGTGGGCTCTGGATACGTTAAGTGGGGACATATCATGGGGGCTCTGGATACGGTAAGTGGGGACATACCATGGGGGGCTCTGGATACGTTAAGTGGGGACATACCATGGGGGGCTCTGGATACGGTAAGTGGAGACATACCATGGGGGGCTCTGGATACGGTAAGTGGAGACATACCATGGGGGGCTCTGGATACGGTAAGTGGAGACATACCATGGGGGCACTGGATACGTTAGGTGGGGACATACCATGGGGGCTCTGGATACGGTAAGTGGGGACATACCATGGGGGGCTCTGGATACGGTAAATGTAGACATACCATGAAGGGTCTGGATACGGTAAGTGGAGACATACCATGGGGGGCTCTGGATACGGTAAATGGGGACATACTATGCGGGCTCTGGATACGGTAAGTGGAGACATACCATGGGGGCTCTGGATACGGTAAATGGAGACATACCATGGGGGCTCTGGATACGGTAAGTGGAGACATACCATGGGGGGCTCTGGATACGGTAAGTGGAGACATACCATGGGGGGCTCTGGATACGGTAAGTGGAGACATACCATGGGGGGCTCTGGATATGGTAAGTGGGGACATACCATGGGGGCTCTGGATACGGTAAGTGGGGACATACCATGGGGGCTCTGGATACGGTAAGTGGAGACATACCATGGGGGCTCTGGATACGGTAAGTGGGGACATACCATGGGGGCTCTGGATACGGTAAGTGGAGACATACCATGGGGGGCTCTGGATACGGTAAGTGGGGACATACCATGGGGGCTCTGGATACGGTAAGTGGAGACATACCATGGGGGCTCTGGATATGGTAAGTGGGGACATACCATGGGGGCTCTGGATACGGTAAGTGGGGACATACCATGGGGGCTCTGGATATGGTAAGTGAAGACTTACGTTGGGGGCTCTGGATACGGTAAGTGGGGACATACCATGGGGGCTCGGGATACGGTAAGTGGAGACATAACATGGGGGCTCTAGATATGGTAAGTGAAGACTTACGTTGGGGGCTCTGGATACTGTAAGTGGAGAAAAGAGCCAGACCCCCCCCCATGCAGCTGTGCAGCCACCCAGCAATAGATCACTCTAGTAATGACCTATCTCTGTAGAGTGAGGATGGACAGACCTGTGACAGTGCTCCCAGCTAGAATGTACAGCTCCTGTCTCTCTCAGCTGTGTTATCTGACAAAGGATAGGTATTCATCCATCCAGTCCTGAGATTTACACAGCTCTAGCATACCCTATGTGCAAGTGTGAATGGGGAAAGGAGGGGGGGGGGTGCAGCTATAGGTCTTGCCCCTACCCCAGCCTGTGATGACTGATGAGCATATTTCTGTGTCACTCTGCTCTCTCCTCCTATCAGCATGTTCCTCCACTTGAGCACTCCAGCGCAGCCGATTGGCTCCCAATGCTGTTCCTCCCTCTCCCAGTCGGAGATCTGCTGTACAGGACGGCAAGATGCTGATACCACATGAAATGCAGTTACGAAGACTGCTGGCATTAACAATTAAACGTAGGGCTGTATTCATAACTACAGAGCTGCATTGTACCGATTTGCACCTTTTATATCTTCAGATCCGACCTCCGGCCTCCCCTCCAGTGTTGCACAGTTGTACCGGCCCCGGTCTTGGACTGGGATGGCTTCCTCTGATTTCACTGCACACTGTGAGCTTCTCATAATGTGCATTAGAAGCTGCAGCAAGTCAGATAGAGCACCGCCTCATTTCCTGGCTGGAGGATGTCCAATCGTTCCTCCCCAGCCTGACTGTCTCTGGCCCGCCCCTTACAATCATTGGATTGCAGTTCTGTCAATCATAGTGCCTCAGCATTACATGTGGACATTACCACAGCCTGCCTAGGAACGCCCACTCCTCCAGACTGACAAGGTCTTCTGAGATTTGCATAACTCCTCCCAAGAGCCAGCCCACTGCTTGTCTCAGGGCTGAGGGCTGTGGAGAGGTATACTGAGGCACAGCACCCTGTCAGATCCTTCCCACCAGCCATGATCTGTCTGCATTGCATAGAGAAACACAGAGACCCAGTGGCTATGTCTATAGAGCTGATATAAGGTATGTCATTGTCATGTTGATGAGGGGGGGGAGGGGAGGAAGCAGAGAAGGCAAAATAGAAGCCGATTAGACTTCAGCTTTAGGCCTGTAGAGTGGCACCTCACTTTCCATGAACAGGACCCGTGTCTGCTGACATGTGGAGTTCATATTTATCGGTCACGGGTCAGCGCACTCCAAGAAATGTGAACACACAGGGACGGGCCTGGGGAGGGCGCTCACCCCTCCTCTGCTCAATTCCACTGTTCTGTACCAGCAGATTGGGGGGGGGGGGGGGGTCACAGACACTCCACTTCACAGCAGGAATCTGCCTGGGGGGGTCACATCTGCAGGACATGATTGTGGTGGTGGGGACTGGGGACAGGGATTGCTGCTAATCCTCGTAATCGCCAGATCAGAGCCCGGCCACAGGGACCAGACAACCCCTTCACTGCCGGAACACCCAGGACACGGCGGAGGAAGACGCCACAGACACCGCCCTAGAAGTACCGAAATCAAAAATCCTAAAAACACAACCTATGCCTATTGACCCAACTATACCTTTCCTATAGATGACCATACACTATACAACCTGATTGTACAACCATCTGTAAGGAGACCATACACTATACAACCTGATTGTACAACCATCTGTAAGGAGACCATACACTATACAACCTGATTGTACAACCATCTGTAATTAGACTGTACACTATACAACCTGATTGTACAACCATCTGTAAGGAGACCATACATGATACAACCTGATTGTACAACCATCTGTAAGAAGACTGTACACTATACAACCTGATTGTACAACCATCTTAAAGGGGACCATACACTATACAAACTGATTGTACAACCATCTGTAAGGAGACCATACACTATACAACCTGATTGTACAACCATCTGTAAGGAGACCATACACTATACAACCTGATTGTACAACCATCTGTAATTAGACTGTACACTATACAACCTGATTGTACAACCATCTGTAAGGAGACCATACATGATACAACCTGATTGTACAACCATCTGTAAGAAGACTGTACACTATACAACCTGATTGTACAACCATCTTAAAGGGGACCATACACTATACAACCTGATTGTACAACCATCTGTAAGGAGACCATACACTATACAACCTGATTGTACAACCATCTGTAAGGAGACCATACATGATACAACTGGATTGTGCAGCTATCTTTAAGGAGAACGTACACTATACAACCTGATTGTACAATCATCTGTAAGAAGACTGTACACTATATAACCTGATTGTACAACCATCTGTAAGGAGACCATACATGATACAACCTGATTGTACAATCATCTTTAAGGAGAACGTACACTATACAACTGGATTGTACAACCATCTTAAAGGGGACCATACACTATACAACCTGATTGTACAACCATCTTTAAGGAGACCATACATGATACAACTGGATTGTGCAACCATCTTAAAGGGGACCATACACTATACAACCTGATTGTACAACCATCTGAAAGGAGACCATACACACTGTACAATCTGTTTGTACAATCTCCTTAAAGGGGACCATACACTATATAAATCAGATTGTACAATCTCTTTAAAGATGACCATATTCTATACAATCTCCTTAAAGGTGATCTATACTATACAGTCTGATTGCACAATCTTCTTAAAAAGTGACCATACACTAAAAAACCTGAACGTAAAATCTCCTTAAAAGGTGACTATACTATACAATCTGATTATACAACCATCTTAAAGGCGACCATACTCAATACAATCAGATTGTACAATCTACTCAAAGGTGATCTATACTATGCAATCTGATTGTACAATCTTCTTACAGGAGACCATACACTATACAATCAGATTGTACAATATCCTTAAAGGTGATCTCCTTACAAACCTAATACCATAAAGGAGGCCAGCTTCTCCCATATGACCTTATGATGAAGCAGTGTAGGCGATACATGTCAAGGTATTTCCCGTTATCCCATCGTTTTTTGATTTGCCAATTTCTTAAAGCGAATGTAAACATGATCACTAGAATCCCATATAATCCCTCATTTTCAGCATTTCTATTCTTGCTTTACAATTCTCCCTTGTGATCCTGCCATGGAGACTCCTCTTCAGGCACTTCCTGTTGCACGATTCCCCCGTCTCCCAAATTGTGCTCCTACGTTGTCACACAGGCTTCCCATGGAGACTACAAATGGCTGGTACACAGGTATGGCCAACTGTGGTCACCATCAGGAACCTCGCCCTGACAAATGACCTGTAGCCATCCAGGGTGCGCAGGTAGAAGAAGCTACAAAGAGGCTGCAGAAGTCAACAAAAGGTAAAAGGTGAAAATGGCCGTTTATATTTCCATTGTAAAAAAAAATGACCGTTTATAGTTACAGTGTATAAATGGACGGTTATAGTTACATTGTAAAAAAAAAATTGTCCGTTTATAGTTACATTGTATAAATGGCCGTTTATAGTTACATTGTAAAAAAAAATTGTCCGTTTATAGTTACATTGTATAAATGGCAGTTTATAGTTACATTGTAAAAAAAAATGGCCGTTTATAGTTACAGTGTATAAATGGCCGTTTATAGTTAGATTGTATAAATGGCCCTTTATAGTTACAGTGTATAAATGGCCGGTTATAGTTACATTGTAAAAAAAATTGTCCGTTTATAGTTACATTGTATAAATGGCAGTTTATAGTTACATTGTAAAAAAAAAAATGGCCGTTTATAGTTACAGTGTATAAATGGCCGGTTATAGTTACATTGTAGAAAAAAAATTGTTCGTTTATAATTACATTGTATAAATGGCAGTTTATAGTTACATTGTAAAAAAAATGTCAGTTTATAGTTACAGTGTATAAATGGCCGTTTATAGTTATAGTGTATAAATGGCCGTTTATAGTTACAGTGTATAAATGGCCGGTTATAGTTACATTGTAAAAAAAATTGTCCATTTATAGTTACATTGTATAAATGGCCGTTTATAGTTACATTGTAATACAGAGTTCTTTAGAGAAATGCCATGCAGTTAGGTTCTACTTCTACTTTAAAGAGTAATCGGCTTTTCTTTTGCCTGCCTTGGTCCCCTTCCCCCATCAACATGCTAATTAAAAAAAAAAAAAAAAAGGTCATTACATATTCAATTTTAGACTCATCACTGGCATCATAACTGGGTCTTTGTGCTTCTCTATGCAATACAGGCAGATCACGGCCGGTAGGAGGGGCCGGAAGGGTGCTGTACATAGTTTCCTGAAAACCTCCAAGCACTCTCAAAAGTCTTCAGCCCTGACGCAAGCAGTGGGCTGGCTCTTGGGAGGAGTTATGCAAATATCAAAAAGCCTTGCCGGGTGGATGTCGGTCTGGAGGAGTGACAGGCTGTGTTTGCAATTAGGTAATGCTGAGGCACTTATGATTGGCAGAACCAAAATCCAATGAATGAATGGCGCAAGTCAGATAAATTCAGGCTGGGGAGGAAAGTACTAGATGATGCTGGGTGTCCTCCAGCCAGGGAATGAGGCGCAGCTCTATCTGACTTGCTGCAGATTCTAATGCACATTATGAGAAGCTCACAATGTACAGGGAAAGCAGAGGAAGGCATTTCATTCCAGGAGGGGAGGCTTTGTGCGATCGTTCTTCTGCAATACCTGGCTGCTTTCCTGACTCATCGAATTTTATATTCTGGAAGTCGCTGACCTGGAAGAGGTATGTAGGTCAGGAGAGTCAGCACACTTGTTTACTTGTCCTGGCTTAGTGACTGGAAATACTGAAAGAAGAGTCACGCAGACAGCGGTTTAAAGGACAACTCCACCTTGGGCAGTGCATGTGAAAAGACAGTCCCCGCCAACCAATACAAATGATGAAAGGAGCTGCGACTCAACCTACCGTACTTACCTGATCTCTGGCGCTGACTCCCACACGGACTAGCTAGATCCAGGAAAGCAGAGTAGCTTCTTCTGGGTTAACACCCAGGATCCTTCATCCTACTTCCTGTGAGTCCATGGTGTCAAGGCACCACCTTCCATCCTGGACCCTGCAGAGAGTGGCACCATGCCACATATTTCTCTCCTGATCAAAGTAACATAGCTACCACCCTCGTCTGATTGGTTTGAGGCAGTGAACCGGCACCCTCATCTCATTGGTCAAATTCAGTGGACCTGCATCATCCTCTGGCTAAATGTAGGCATTGAACCTGCACCCTTGTTTGACTGGTTGGAGGCAGTGGACCTGCACCCTCATCTGAATGGTCAAAGTCAGTGGATCTGCACTATCCTCTCTCTAATCGTAGGCGGTGGACCTACACCCTCGCCTGACTAGTTGTAGGCAATGTGCCTGAGCCTTCATCTGATTGGTCAGTCAATGGACCGGCACCCTTGTCTGACCGGTCGGAGGCAGTGGACCTGCACCTTCATCTGACCGGTCGGAGGCAGTGGACCTGCACCTTCATCTGACCGGTCGAAGGCAGTGGACCTGCACCTTCATCTGACCGGTCGGAGGCATGCACCTTCATCTGACCGGTCGGAGGCAGTGGACCTGCACCTTCATCTGACCGGTCGGAGGCAGTGGACCTGCACCTTCATCTGACCGGTCGGAGGCAGTGGACCTGCACCTTCATCTGACCGGTCGGAGGCAGTGGACCTGCACCTTCATCTGACCGGTCGGAGGCAGTGGACCTGCACCTTCATCTGACCGGTCGGAGGCAGTGGACCTGCACCTTCATCTGACCGGTCGGAGGCAGTGGACCGGCACCTTCATCTGACCGGTCGGAGGCAGTGGACCGGCACCTTCATCTGACCGGTCGGAGGCAGTGGACCGGCACCTTCATCTGACCGGTCGGAGGCAGTGGACCGGCACCTTCATCTGACCGGTCGGAGGCAGTGGACCGGCACCTTCATCTGACCGGTCGGAGGCAGTGGACCGGCACCTTCATCTGACCGGTCGGAGGCAGTGGACCGGCACCTTCATCTGACTGATTGGAGGCAGTGGACCTACACCTTCATCTGACCGGTTGGAGGCAGTGGACCTGCACCTTCATCTGACCGGTCGGAGGCAGTGGACCTGCACCTTCATCTGACCGGTCGGAGGCAGTAGACCTGCACCTTCATCTGACCGGTCGGAGGCAGTGGACCGGCACCTTCATCTGACCGGTCGGAGGCAGTAGACCTGCACCTTCATCTGACCGGTAGGAGGCAGTGGACCTGCACCTTCATCTGACCGGTCGGAGGCAGTGGACCTGCACCTTCATCTGACCGGTCGAAGGCAGTGGACCTGCACCTTCATCTGACCGGTCGGAGGCATGCACCTTCATCTGACCGGTCGGAGGCAGTGGACCTGCACCTTCATCTGACCGGTCGGAGGCAGTGGACCTGCACCTTCATCTGACCGGTCGGAGGCAGTGGACCTGCACCTTCATCTGACCGGTAGGAGGCAGTGGACCTGCACCTTCATCTGACCGGTCGGAGGCAGTGGACCTGCACCTTCATCTGACCGGTCGAAGGCAGTGGACCTGCACCTTCATCTGACCGGTCGGAGGCATGCACCTTCATCTGACCGGTCGGAGGCAGTGGACCTGCACCTTCATCTGACCGGTCGGAGGCAGTGGACCTGCACCTTCATCTGACCGGTCGGAGGCAGTGGACCTGCACCTTCATCTGACCGGTCGGAGGCAGTGGACCTGCACCTTCATCTGACCGGTCGGAGGCAGTGGACCTGCACCTTCATCTGACCGGTCGGAGGCAGTGGACCGGCACCTTCATCTGACCGGTCGGAGGCAGTGGACCGGCACCTTCATCTGACCGGTCGGAGGCAGTGGACCGGCACCTTCATCTGACCGGTCGGAGGCAGTGGACCGGCACCTTCATCTGACCGGTCGGAGGCAGTGGACCGGCACCTTCATCTGACCGGTCGGAGGCAGTGGACCGGCACCTTCATCTGACCGGTCGGAGGCAGTGGACCGGCACCTTCATCTGACCGGTCGGAGGCAGTGGACCGGCACCTTCATCTGACTGATTGGAGGCAGTGGACCTACACCTTCATCTGACCGGTTGGAGGCAGTGGACCTGCACCTTCATCTGACCGGTCGGAGGCAGTGGACCTGCACCTTCATCTGACCGGTCGGAGGCAGTAGACCTGCACCTTCATCTGACCGGTCGGAGGCAGTGGACCGGCACCTTCATCTGACCGGTCGGAGGCAGTAGACCTGCACCTTCATCTGACCGGTCGGAGGCAGTGGACCTGCACCTTCATCTGACCGGTAGGAGGCAGTGGACCCGCACCTTCATCTGACCGGTAGGAGGCAGTGGACCTGCACCTTCATCTGACTGGTCATTATATTGAACTGGGATTTCTTTTATGGTAATGGTAGCTTTTATAGCTTATGAAAGGCATGCCACGCAGGGGTAAGTCATGACAGAACACATCAGATATCTGTATTAAACAGATCCAATGCGTCTATAGACTTGGACCTTGCCTGGTTCCATATATCAAAGAGCTCATATTGGCCAGCGTTGTTTTCAAATGCTGGATTTGCTATTTGAAAGCAAACGCATGATCTGGATTGGCAAACGCAGTATTTGACAAGAGAAGGTTGCCTCTGACTAGATTTGTGAGTAGCACAGGTGCACCTCAATAGGCCATGCTGTGTCCAAAAAAATAGCATTTAGATTTGGGTTTTTTTTTATTTTTTCCAACGATCAGGTAAGGGGGGGGGGGGCTTCATTTTTTGCCCAGAGTTGGCCTTTAAACTTTCCTTGCAGTGGCTGCATTAGTTTTATTTTTTAGGTCCTTGTTCTAGAGCCACCATCTTGCAAAATTCATAATGGGTGCAAATGTGTTGAAGGGCTCTGCCTGGCTTTTGAAACCTGGTAAAGATCTGAAGCATTTCTATGCACAGACAGGATTCTCCGCCCATGCGCAGACAACCTGACATCTAGGACCTCCATACCTGAGATGCCTTTGTGCCTGGGCCAGTTCTAGCCGATCTGGTCTGGGGTGAAGAACAATATGTCAGGGAGCATAGTATCAATAGTGTGATGCGGGGAGCCAATATTCCCTGTTCACTCAGCACACACTACCACAAGTTACAACCCAGACGTAACATCTGACAAGTGGTGCAAGAGTGATCAGGGAACACGAGTATGTACTACAGTCATTAGATTAGGATGATTAAAGAGAATCTGTGCCCCCTTATATCAGAGTTCCTCCTTATATCAGGATTCCTATAAGAGCCCCCCCTTACATCAACTGTCCTCATAGGAGTGCCGCCTTCCTTCAACTGTCCACATCAGAGTGCCCTCTTCCATCAACTGTCCCCATCAGAGTGCCCTCTTCCATCAACTGTCCACATCAGAGTGCCCTCTTCCATCAACTGTCCACATCAGAGTGCCCTCTTCCATCAACTGTCCACATCAGAGTGCCCTCTTCCATCAACTGTCCACATCAGAGTGCCCTCTTCCATCAACTGTCCACATCAGAGTGCCCTCTTCCATCAACTGTCCACATCAGAGTGCCCTCTTCCATCAACTGATGGGGACAGTTGATGTGAGGGGCACTCTGATGGGGACACTTGATGGAAGAGGGCACTCTGATGGGGACACTTGATGGAAGAGGGCACTCTGATGGGGACACTTGATGGAAGAGGGCACTCTGATGGGGACACTTGATGGAAGAGGGCACTCTGATGGGGACACTTGATGGAAGAGGGCACTCTGATGGGGACACTTGATGGAAGAGGGCACTCTGATGGGGACACTTGATGGAAGAGGGCACTCTGATGGGGACACTTGATGGAAGAGGGCACTCTGATGGGGACACTTGATGGAAGAGGGCACTCTGATGGGGACACTTGATGGAAGAGGGCACTCTGATGGGGACACTTGATGGAAGAGGGCACTCTGATGGGGACACTTGATGGAAGAGGGCACTCTGATGGGGACACTTGATGGAAGAGGGCACTCTGATGGGGACACTTGATGGAAGAGGGCACTCTGATGGGGACACTTGATGGAAGAGGGCACTCTGATGGGGACACTTGATGGAAGAGGGCACTCTGATGGGGACACTTGATGGAAGAGGGCACTCTGATGGGGACACTTGATGGAAGAGGGCACTCTGATGGGGACACTTGATGGAAGAGGGCACTCTGATGGGGGCAGTTGATGTGAGGGGCACTCTGATGGGGACAGAGTGCCCTCTTCCATCAACTGTCCCCATCAGAGTGCATCCTTCCATCAACTGTCCCCATCAGACTGCCCCCTTCCATCAACTGTCCCCATCAGAGTGCCCCCTTCCTTCAACTGTCCCCATCAGAGTGCCCCCTTCCATCAACTGTCCACATCAGAGTGCCCTCTTCCATCAACTGATGGGGACAGTTGATGTGAGGGGCACTCTGATGTGGACAGTTGATGGCAGAGGGCACTCTGATGTGGACATCTGATGTGGACAGTTGATGGAAGAGGGCACTCTGATGTGGACAGTTGATGTGGACAGTTGATGGAAGAGGGCACTCTGATGGGGACAGTTGATGGAAGAGGGCACTCTGATGGGGACAGTTGATGGAAGAGGGCACTCTGATGGGGACAGTTGATGGAAGAGGGCACTCTGATGGGGACAGTTGATGGAAGAGGGCACTCTGATGGGGACAGTTGATGGAAGAGGGCACTCTGATGGGGACACTTGATGGAAGAGGGCACTCTGATGGGGACACTTGATGGAAGAGGGCACTCTGATGGGGGCAGTTGATGTGAGGGGCACTCTGATGGGGACAGAGTGTCCCCTTCCATCAACTGTCCCCATCAGAGTGTCCCCTTCCATCAACTGTCCCCATCAGAGTGTCCCCTTCCATCAACTGTCCACATCAGAGTGCCCCCTTCCATCAACTGTCCCCATCAGAGTGCCCCCTTCCATCAACTATCCCCATCAGAGTGCCCCCTTCCATCAACTGACCCCATCAGAGTGTCCCCTTCCATCAACTGTCCCCATCAGAGTGCCCCTTCCATCAACTGTCCCCATAAGAGTGCCCCCTTCCATCAACTGTCCCCATAAGAGTGCCCCCTTCCATCAACTGTCCCCATCAGAGTGCCCCCTTCCTTCAACTGTCCCCATCAGAGTGCCCCCTTCCTTCAACTGTCCACATCAGAGTGCCCCCTTCCATCAACTGTCCCCATCAGAGTGCCCCCTTCCATCAACTGTCCCCATCAGAGTGCCCCCTTCCATCAACTGTCCACATCAGAGTGCCCTCTTCCATCAACTGTGGACATCAGAGTGCCCTCTTCCATCAACTGTCCACATCAGAGTGCCCTCTTCCATCAACTGTCCACATCAGAGTGCCCTCTTCCATCAACTGTCCACATCAGAGTGCCCTCTTCCATCAACTGTCCACATCAGAGTGCCCCTCACATCAACTGTCCCCATCAGAGTGCCCCCTTCCATCAACTGTCCCCATCAGAGTGCCCCTTCCATCAACTGTCCCCATCAGAGTGCCCCTTCCATCAACTGTCCCCATCAGAGTGCCCCTTCCATCAACTGTCCCCATCAGAGTGCCCCCTTCCATCAACTGTCCACATCAGAGTGTCCCCTTCCATCAACTGTCCCCATCAGAGTGCCCCCTTCCATAAACTGTCCCCATCAGAGTGCCCCTTCCATCAACTGTCCCCATCAGAGTGCCTCTTCCATCAACTGTCCCCATCAGAGTGCCCCTTCCATCAATTCTCCCCATCAGAGTGCCCCTTACATCAACTATCCCCATCAGAGTGCCCCCTTAAATCAACTGTCCCCATCAGAGTGCCCCTTCCATCAACTGTCCCCATCAGAGTGCCCCTTCCATCAATTCTCCCCATCAGAGTGCCCCCTTAAATCAACTGTCCCATCAGAGTGCCCCTTCCATCAACTGTCCCCATCAGAGTGCCCCCTTCCATAAACTGTCCCCATCAGAGTGCCCCCTTCCTTCAACTGTCCCCATCAGAGTGCCCCCTTCCTTCAACTGTCCCCATCAGAGTGCCCCCTTCCATCAACTGTCCCCATCAGAGTGCCCCCTTCCATCAACTGTCCACATCAGAGTGCCCCCTTCCATCAATTCTCCCTATCAGAGTGCCCCCTTCCATCAATTCTCCCTATCAGAGTGCCCCCTTCCATCAATTCTCCCTATCAGAGTGCCCCCTTTCATCACCTGTCCACATCAAGTCTCATGGATCAAATCAGGCACCAAGGCCTCCACTCCCCCCCAAACTGATCACATGCTGAGCCCAGCCATGGCATTCATATGGAAATCAGCCCCGCAATGCAAATCAATGCACAGGAAGCCACTATATACTATATGGAAACATTCTCACTATTCACCCCAACAAAGGGGGGTCTGATGAAGAAAACGTTGCTTGGGGATCAATCCTACAGTCATGCGTGCACAGATTAACCCCTTCCTGGCCTATAGCACCAAGAACATTGCCGCCCTGAACATCGGTGCCGTATTTGTCCTTTGCATGCTTCTTTTTATTTTACAGCCCAAGGAAGTGTGCAAACATTCAGTCTGTTGGAATATTTATCGGACTTTTGATCTGGTACAGTAAAGTAAAACTGCTGCAAAACTGGGCGCCCTCAGCCCCCACGCGAAGCCTACAGCTGACCATACACTAGACAATCGGATTGTACAATGTCCTATGGAGCTACCATCAAACATTGGGCCAGGGTCTCCCCTTCAGTACCGCCAGGACCACAATGGATATTTCACAAATAGTCACCGGCCAGAGAAAGTCCCTTCTATAACGAACGTTTCTGGGTTTGTGTAATCAGAGCCATAGGATTCCAAACACAAAGCAACGGCATTCCAAAGAAACGTCAGCCCATCAGAGTCCCAGGCCCTTACAGCAGAGTCCCCCGTTATATGAGGGTCACCATCAAAGTCCCCCGTTATCAGAGTCCCCCTTACGTGAGAGTTTCCCCTTACATTAGTGTCCCCAACAGAGTCCTTCCACTACCATCAGAGTCCCTCTTTTACCAGAGTTCCCCTATGCGAGAGTCCCCCGCCCCACCTTTATAGCAAGGTCCATCAGGGTCCCCATCAGAATCCCCCTCTACAACAGGGTCTCCATCAGAGTCCGTATCAGAGACTTGCTCCATCAGGTTCCCCAACAGAGTCCTCCGCTCCATCAGGTTCCCCAACAGAGTCCTCCGCTCCCTCAGGGTGCCCAACAGAGTCCTCCGCTCCCTCAGGGTGCCCAACAGAGTCCTCTGCTCCATCAGGGTGCCCAACAGAGTCCTGCGCTCCATCAAGGTGCCCTACAGAGTCCTACGCTCCCTCAGGTTCCCCATCAGAGTCCTCCGCTCCATCAAGGTGCCCAACAGAGTCCTACGCTCCATCAAGGTCCCCATCAGAGTTCCCATTATGTGTGAGTCCCCCGCCCCACCTTTATACCAAGGTCCATCAGGGTCCCCATCAGAATCCCCCTCTACAAGAGGGTCTCCATCAGAGTCCCCATTGGAGACTTGCTCCATCAGGGTGCCCAACAGAGTCCTCCGCTCCATCAGGGTGCCCAACAGAGTCCTCCGCTCCATCAGGGTCCCCAACTGAGTCCTCCGCTCCATCAGGGTCCCCAACTGAGTCCTCCGCTCCATCAGGGTGCCCAACAGAGTCCTCCGCTCCATCAGGGTGCCCAACAGAGTCCTCCGCTCCATCAGGGTGCCCAACAGAGTCCTACGCTCCATCAGGGTGCCCAACAGAGTGCTACGCTCCATCAGAGTCCCCAACAGAGTCCTACGCTCCATCAGAGTCCCCAACAGAGTCCTACGCTCCATCAGAGTCCCCAACAGAGTCCTACGCTCCATCAGAGTCCCCAACAGAGTCCTCCATTCCAGCAGGGTCCCCAGCAGAGTCCTCCATTCCAGCAGGGTCCCCATCAGAGTTCTCCCTTCCATAAGGGTCCCCAACAGAGTCGTCCCTTATGTCAGGGTACCCATCAGAGTCCCCAATTATAACAGCGTTCCCATCAGAGTCCTCCCTTACATCAGAGTTCCCATCAGAGTCCTCCTTTTACATAAATGTCCCCATCAGAGTCCTCCCATTACATCAGAATCCCCATTTGAGTGCCCCCTTTTGGAAGAGTCCCCCCTCATTACATCAGGGTCCCCATCAGAGTCCTCCTTTACATCTGGGTCCCCATCTTAGGTACCCCCTTTCAGAGTCCCCCCCCCCCCCCATTACATCAAGGTCCACATCAGAGTTCCCCCTTACGTTGGAGTCTCCATCACAGTGCCCACTGGGGAACCTGCACTGGTGACCTGAGGGAGGTTGTTGAGCCCATAGGCCGCCCTGAAGACCTGTGTGAGCAGTCAGTCACTGACAGGGGCGGACTAACCATTTGGAAACTCGGGCACTGCCCGAGGGCCAGGGGTCAAAAGGGGGCCCCATGACATGCCCCCTGGTACCTTTTCATAGGCTTTTTTGAGTTTGGGCAAGGACACAGGGGCCCCATAATCCCCTATTGCCCAGGGGCCCCATGAGTTGTCAGTCCACCCTTGGTCAGGGACCCCCACTACAGTCCATATGCTGGATATGGAATTGGCCCACAGGCCTTGGTTGGAGATCCCAGCCATTTAACATGCGGGGGGGGGTCCTGTAGTCAACAGACAGAGCTGGGAATAAAAGCGCAGCCCAGGCAGAGGACACATGGAGTTTTCAGAGCACAATATTTCTGGCAGGATCAACAGTTTCTATACCAGATAGAACAACACATCTAAAGGTTTATATACCGGCCCAGAAGGGAGCAAATCAGAACCGTTGATTGCAGGGCTCAGTTCCCACTAGTACATGCACGGCGGCATTTTATGCATCACATGTAAAGTACAGATCAGGGTTTGACTTCACTTTCTGCATGCTTGTTTTAAGTCCTGGACACAGAGTCTACAAAGAGCCAGGAAACCAGCATTTTCGGAAGTAGGTCGTGCTTGTCTTAGCAGAGCTTTCCTTTGAACAGACAACCTGTTTGTGTCCCATGAATCCCCGAGCCGATCAGACAAACCCCTGGAGAGTCAGGTGTGTTGTCTCCTGGAAAGAGTCTCCTGGGCCTCAGACAGACACGTTCTGCAGGTGTGGGGGAGGGGGAGATAGAAGACACAAAGCAGGAGAAGGTCCTTTTATCATGCCTGGACCCAACTGTCACTGAATGACAACAGGGTGGGGGCGGTGACCTGGGAACGCAGACTGCAAACAAAGCGCACGCTCTCTGCCGCAGAGACCCAGATGAGCACCAGAATTTCCGGATAATAAAGCCATAATTACAGGTGACCAGAGCTTTGCAGTCTTCAACAATAATAAAAGAGACCTGCTGTAAAAAAGTGCGTATGAACCCGCAGATCATCCTCTTGTTTTTACCACCCCTTGGCCGCCCATGGGAAGGGAACATAATGACCGGGTTCACATGTGCGTGATGCGTTTTTTTTCTTGCATGTTGCGTTTTACATACATTTTTAGCCGTGCTGCCAGTGTACTCTATAAGAGCAAGTGTTGATGAAAGTGCCTGTATGCTGCAACTTTGATGCTCTTTCATCAAAACGCGCTCTAATAGAGTTCAATGGTAGCATGGCTAAAAACGTCAATAAAACACGCATAAAAATACTGATGCGCAAAGAATGCATTGCACACAGATGAATTTGTCCTATGGGCTCTTTCACACTGGCAGCCAGGAGGGCAGTAAAAACAGGCTGCTGAGCCATGGTTCTACCACCCCCACAGGCCACACACGGGAACTACACCCTTGCAGGGCTGTATACAGGTCTTGGTTCGCAGACACAGCATTTTTAATTTGGGCTGCAGATTTGGACAGGCAGCACCATCTGTTCAACTTGCTCATTGAAAACAAAGGGGTTGCACTGCACTGTGAGCCAAATGCTTGTAGGTGCAGCATGGTCCTGCGATGCTCTTCAATTAAAATAAAAAAAAAAATATCAGGAAACGACAGTAGCACCTGCTATACTACTTACTGACAAGTGATCCATTTCAGATCACTTTTCAGAGGGCGTTAATCATTGTCGCAGGTGTGAAAGAGCCCCAAGCACCCCCCAAAAAAGGACTTTCATGGTAGGACCACCAGGTATTTTTGGGAAAGCGGCAGATTTATACTGGAATTAACACCGTAACATTTACCTTCCATTATGGATAGAGGAGGGAGGGTTATAACCTCTGCCTGGTTTTAATTTGCCATTTGTGTCCCAATGGGGAGATTTTCCTTCCCTTCCTGTCTCATAGCCACAACAGGAAGTGATCACTGCTTTGACATATCCTGCAGCTCTCCAGCTCATGCTCTGCATCGACATGGAGCTGGAGGAATAGAGGAACAGTCCGCAGGAGCATTTAATCACATCCATTATCCACCGATTGTGGTTGCAATGCTTTGCAGGCTGTTTTGCATAAAAATAATGAATGCACTTTTATTTCCAAAAAAAAAAAAAAACACAACAATAATAATAATAATAAATATATATATATATATTTTTTTTTTTTTAGAGAATTGTGTAACTTACACAAATAAAAAAAAAAAAAAAAAAGAAGAATAGCAGCGTTGTCCCATTTAATGGCATATTGTTCTTCTCACCCCCTGATTTTACATGAAAGACGCATGCTGTGACCTGATACACAAAGAGGTTTCCTTCCCCTTCTGACACACACTAGACAGTAAAACCACAGAACGTCAGATCTGATGCTCGCCACTTTGTTCCCTGCTGTTTGTTGTCACACATTATTTCATATATGACTGAAGACATAACAACCAATCGGGCGAAAAAACATCTACTAGCTAGAGAAAACACTCACATTAACATCATGGGTTAGAACAGATGGTACAGATATGGCTTAAAATGTCCAATTAAAAAAATTATATATGTAATTTTTAAAAAAATAAACAAATATAATGTTGAATAAATATGTAAAACATTCCATTAAACAAAAATTGTATATATATATATATATATATATATATATATATATATATATATATATATATATATATATATATATATATACACATACACATACACACATAATTGTAATATTAACCTCCCTAGCGGTCTGATTATGTCCATATTTCTGTGCTCAAGGCGGTACATTTTTTTTGCATGGAAATATGTCTTTTTTTATTATAGGCCTGTAATTTTTAGGAATAACTCACTGAAATCTGTCCGAACAAGAGTCTAGTAAACATCTCGGGTAGGATAAAACTTGAAACATGAAATCATAAATTATAATTTAATAATCATAAAAATTATAATATATTAATAAATTTAATTCAATAATATAATCAAACCAAAAACACTGAAATTTGAAATAGAGCGCCAAGTTCGCACATCACTGAGCAAAGTCGCAAAATCGTTTTCAGTGTCTGATGATGAATTTCCCCACAAATCATTATCACTCAATTCTGCAAGTGGTTCTAATTTACTATCGCTGTTCTCTAGCCGGTCTAAAACCGCTTTTGACCTAAAGGGACGCTTTTTGGACGCCATGGACGTTTCTCAGTTTCCAGGCAGAAAGAACAGACAAAATGCAGGCAGGGCACAGGACAAAGCAGTAGGGACAAAATGTATGTGAAATGGTTTGATACAGGAATGTTTTATTATGTGATTTTAGTGAATGTCACTTTTTGTCATTTTCAAATTTCCCGCCATTCCGTCCCCCGTACGTCCCGACGCTCGCAGGGAACGAAACCCAGATGACAGATACCGGCATCCGGCGGATTACATTGCCGGGGACACTGCAGGAGGGACATCGCGGGAGCGCAGGACAAGGTAAGTGATCGAGGGATCGTGGAGCAGTGCCGCATGGTAAGCCCGAGTGTAGCTCGGGGTTACCGCTTGTGGTACTGAAACTTTACCCTGAGCTACACTCGGGAATACCGCCAGGAGGGTTAATGATTATTTATAAAAATTAAATATAAGAAATATATATATATACACACACACACATATATATATATACACACACACATATACACACACACACACACACACACACACACACAAAGAAAAGGTTTTTTTGTTGTTTTTTTTTAACTCACACGGTTGACTATAAAAATAATTTAAAGTTTCTCTAAACCCAAAAACAAAAAATATATTACAGTGCACCTTACCAGCCCTTAGATGCAGTGACTGTATTAGTTTTCTTTTCTCTGGCTTTTTTCCCCCCTCTATGTTCACACAGTAATCCTGCAAGCAGGGGAGGACTGACAGCTCATGGGGCCCCCGGGCAATAGGGGATCATGTGTCCTTGACCACACTCAAAGCACACCCAAAAAAAGCCTATAAAAAAAAAAAGGTACCAGGGGCATTTCATGGGGCCCCCTACTGACCCTTGGCCCTCAGGCAGTGCCCGAGTGCTCTAATGGTCAGTGCGCCCCTGCCTGCAAGTAGCACACGTCCTTTCCTTGGGTGGCTACACTCAGTAATCCACTGTATCTAAGGAGGGAGCTATGGTTATCACACAGTCTGGACTTCAACCATGTCTACTTTTGTTCATCTCCATTACATGGGGGCTGATGGGATTAGTAGTTCACACATGAAAGATAACATTGTTTTTGCTTTCACTTTAGCTTACATTAAGGACACTGCATTTCTAGCAGGATCCTCTGTACTTGCTGAAAATGTTCTTAGCCTAAAAAAAAGAAAAGCTAATGATGCCACTATATCCAAGGACAGTAAGATGAAATATATATCATTTTTGATCTTAGGTTTGTTATGGTTTAACTTCAAATTCCACATTTTACAAAAATGGATTAAATGCACACATTAATTTAAAAAAAAAATGCATTTATTATATTTTTGCATTAAAGCCTGCAGAGCACTGTAATCATGATTTTTTGTTTTGAGGCAGACTATTCCCCCCCCCAGATCCGGTTACAGAGCTGGAAGAATTGAACAATGGACTACTAGTGCGGTGACGTCATCACGGCACTTGTGCTCCATTGAGAACTAGGAGTCTCTGTGCCATGGGGGCTGATGGGACTTGTGGTTTCTCCATTTACAGATCTCTGTGAATGGATGAAGCGTCTGTGCAGGTGGAGCCGAATTAAAACAAAAATAACGGGATGAACCTTGCGATTCAGGTAAGTAGGGGTGCACCCAAAATCGCAACTGTTTTTATTGCAGCAGTACAGTGCCACAGTGCTACCCAACCATTCCACTGTACAAGTCAATTGGACCCAGGGGCGGACTGACCATTTGGGAACTCGGGCACTGCCCGAGGGCCCGGGGTCAGAAGGGGGGCCCCATGAGATGCCCCTGATACCTTTCATAGTCTTTTTTGGGTGTGGTTTGAGTGTGGGCAAGGACATAGGGGCCCCATGATCCCCTATTGCCCGGAGGCCCCATGAGTTGTCAATCCGCCCCTGATTGGACCTCACTGCGACCTCATCTAAGGTATGCTGCTGCGGAACTGTCCGGCAGGGTTTCAATGCAAAATCCGTCCTGGTGGTTTAAAAAAAAACTGGGGCCCAGAGGGTGGCATATCGCTTCCCGAATGCCTTCAACAACTCCAGACCAACTCTAAAACACAATCGACCATGGATTTCTTTTCCAAGGCATTTACAAACCTGATGCATGTGTGAACAAGGCCTAAGCCCTGCTGTGGGCTGACAATACAACTTTTTTTTAAATGAGGGGTGTAAGTGTGCAAAAATGGAAATATTGGCTCTGGTAGCCAAATGGTTAAAAGCATCCTATGTGCCATTTTTAATAAGTACAATGTGCCTGTCTCATGTGAGGTGTCTACAGGGCTGTGGATAAGGGGGTACCACCAGTCCTTCTGTAAGGGGCCCAGGCCAGCAGGGGGGCCAAGGCAGCAGGGTGAATCTGATGCGCACAGGGAGGGTGATTGGAGCAGGGAGGGGGGGGGCAGTTACTGGAACCAATCCCCTTTATGGCTCTCCCTGCAGCAGCTGAAAGCTGGCTTCTTGTCCTCTCCCTCCCATCTGCTTTCATTTGCTGCAGAGAGAGCCATACAGGGGATCGGTTTGAGTAATTGACCCAGATCATCCTCCCTCTGCACCATACCTGTGTGCCATTCCCCCCTAACCCTGCAGTAATGATCAAGTGAACCTGTGCCCAGACTATGCACACTAAAATATTTACATATTCGGAACATTCAGTATAGGCTCACTAATACAAGCCCTCAATCACCCCTATAGCCATAGGCACTGTGAAGAATGTCATCTTCAAAATTCAAAACACAGGCACTGAAATCACAGCTCCTTTCCCCTTTATTTTCTATGGGGAGCAGAAACAGGAGCGTTCGAATGTAAAAATGTGCAGTAGGTATTTCTAAGCGGTTATCCTCTTCAAAACTCCTAATCATGTGATCACTGCGACAGCCAATCACAGTGATCACGTGATGGAGAAGCCATCCCCTGCTTTCCCAGTGTTAAGAACCAGTTAAAGGGCTGCTGGGTGGACTTCTTGACCATGTGATCACTGGTGTTGGCATGATTGGGAGCCCTTCCGGCCGGCTTCCAATCAGAGAGACTGAGGGAGTACACTGTGATCAAGCTCTCAACACCAGCCACCATGGATACATACGTGTCCATGGGTGTTAAGACCCAACCTCCCTGCTGCTGCACCTATGCCTTACATAGTTGGCAAGAGGCAAAAACCACTTGAAACCAACTTTATCATCTTTGAACATCATCAGGAGGAGATAAATGTAATTAATGTGTTAGTTACTTTAACATAATGGTTTATAAAGCTTTGATATCCTCACCTTAGGTACCAGAGGACCCTATACCATTACTGGTTTCAATGTTCTCTCCAGTTCATCAGGATTAATGAGATTTGGTGGTAAAGGTGAGCAGATACAAGCAGAGCCAGTAACACCAAAGTTTGGTGGGGTGCTTTGATATCCTTACCCTGGGTGCCATAGGACCCTCTTCTATCACTGGCTGAATGTTTCCTATTCATTTACAGTATATCATGGAGAGCTCATCAGGAGGAGTCAGATTTGGTGGTAGAGGTGAGCAGATACAGGCAGATCTGGTAAAGGCTTGGTGAAGGGGACATTGATATCCTCACCTTTGTGGGCGCCAGAGGACCATGTCCTGTTACTGATTCCAACGCTCTATGAAAGTTTCCCTTACTTTGACATCATGGAGAACTCATCAGGATGAGTGCACTTGGATGGTCGAGGCGAATAGATACAGGTAGAGCCGGCAACACAGGAAGCTCGGGAGGTAGGCAGAAGGTACTTTGGTATCCTCACCTTGACTGTCATAGGACGTTGTCCCATCACTGCTTTCCACTTTCTCTGAATGTTTTGGATACTTTTACATAATGGAAAACACATCAGGATGAGTGAGATTTGATGGTAGAGAGGAGGAGATACAAGCAGAGCTGGTAATGGGGGGTACTTTGATATCCTCACCTTTGGTGCCAGAGGACCTTATCCCATTACTGGTTCCAACTCTTTCTCCAGCTCAACAGGATGAGTAAGATTTAGTGAGTGGAGAGCAGATAAAAACAGAGCCAGTAACAGGGGGTACTTTGATATCCTCACCTTGGATGCAGAGGACCTTGTTCTATTACTGGTTCCAACTCTGTCTCTCTAACTCTTCACGATAAGTGCGATTTGGTGGTAGAGGAGAGCAGATACAAGCAGAGCCAATAACGGGGGGTACTTTGATAGCCTCACTTTGGGTGCAGAGGACCTTCTTCCATTACTGGTTCCAACTCTCTCACTCTTTAACTCTTCAGGATGAGTGAGATTTGGTGGAATGGACAAGCAGAAACAGGCAGAGTCGGTAACAAGAACATGAGAATTGGGACTGGATGATCTTTCAAAACTAAACATTCACCTACCCAATTCCCACATGATAATGAAAAGAAAACATAAACTGTACACAATTACACGTCGAGGAGGTGGCTGCTCCAGTTCGAAGCCATGCATGATTCAGTCTACGGAAGGTTCACTGGGTCCAGGCCCTGCAGTCAGAGGAGGAGATCATAGGAAACAAGAAGCTTCTGTTCAGAGATCACAGAAAGGGAGTGGTGGACTCCGAAGAACAGAGACACAAAGGGAAAGGGGACACGGTATTATATATAGTCCTTTCTGTCTGCCAGAGGATTTGCTGCTTCTAATTTGGCTCAGCTTACACATATTGAATGGGAAGAGGCAATGACAAGCCCTGTTTTCACATGGGGCAAGTTAAATAGCTACATGCGTACAGTGGACAATGCATGACAGGTGACATTGTGCAAACATACCCACCATAAAAGCATGGTACATTGTCAGCGTTCTTTATTTCTAGAACAGCAATCCTTGCACTCTACAAAGAGGAACTGATGGGATGTTTAGGACTTGCTTTCAAATTGATAGTAAAGCGTCCTCTAGTTCTACAACAGCCATCCTTGTACTCTACAAAGAGAAACTGATGGGGGTTTTTTTAAAGACTTGCCTTCAAATTAACACTAAAGCATTTTTAGTTCTAGAATGCCGATCTTTGAATGCTACAAAAAGGAACTGATGGAGTGTTTAAAGGCATAGTCCATGAATGGGACCATATGTAGGGAGCAACGTGAAACATGATAACAGTCCCCCATCCTCAAACTGCCTCCCCTGAATTGCGGGGAGCATTCCATGGAGGGTCTTGACTTTTGAATTTAGGACAGCTAGTCATGTTATCCATTTACAGGGCTCTGTGAATGGGAAGACTACAAGTCCAATCAGAGAAACTCACAGATCGTGCAGGCAAATGTGAAATGATGCCACCACAAGTGCAGTGATGCCACCACACTTGTAGTCCATTTATTACTTCCTCCAGCAGAAGGTCTGTACTGCTATATGAAACTGGGTCTGGGAATTCAACAATGCAGGGCCGAGTGCATTCCACCCATGTAGTACTGATTGCAGCGAGGAGACATATTGCCTACTTCCCACCGTGGATAGTTTTTCACAGAGGCAGCAAGGGCTGCTGCACAGGAGAACGAGCCCTAAAAGATTTTTTTCAAAAAATGCTGATTTTTCTGCAATATCCACTTTCAATCCAGAGCTCTCTGCCACAGCACTTCTGTTCAAGATGTCTGATAGTCAGCATTGTTTTAATCTACTTCCTCTGAGCCCAGTCCATCCTCTAGCCAGTGATTGGTCAGTGAAAAGAGAAGCAGCACAATAATGGCCTCTTCTCTCTGCTACTGTGCTCTCTCTTCATATCCGCATCATACCTTGTCAGCACATGAATTGATTGGCTCCTTATGCTGCTTCTTTTTCTCACACTCCAGCCCTGCTACACAGGGACTGTAAAAGGCTGATACCAGGTCACAATCAGGAAGCTAAACTGCTTGTATTTAAAAAGAAGTCACAAATCTCATAAATTCTTTAAAGGCAGCTGCTGGGAGTTCAGAATCTAGAACTACATCTCCCAAGAGCCTTTTCCCCACACAGAATGTGGACACGCTCTTGGGAATCAGGGCAGTAGCAGTGTTTTGCTGGTAAAGAAATCAATGTATGCATTAGAGGAACAGAGAAGGGGGAAGACAGGCAGAGTTCTGTAGTCCAGAAGGAAGCAATGACAATGCTGATTGAGATTTAGGACCAGCAAAGGTACTGTGTTATCAGCTCAATCGGGAAGTTGGGAGTTTACTGGATTACTAGCAGAAGAAGAGAAGCAGTTGGGTTTCCGGTACATGCATTAATTGTTACCAGGTGAGCTATTGATGTACAAGTGACCCTGTCAATGAAGCCACTTACGAAAAAAAAAAAAACCACCAACAAAGCTGCTTAAAGCTAGCTGAAAGATTTCCATATGTTTGCTGTACACACTGTATACTGTACACATGCTTGTGGAAGTTTGCTGTACACACTGTTCTTAAACAAGATGAAGCGCATTTGTAGAAACCTTTGAGAGCTGAAATAATTCCTTGTCAGCCCATGCAAGCTATCAAGTGCCTTCAACTCTTGTCTATGGCAGAAACACTGATTGGCTGCCTAATCTCCATTAGTCACCCACTGCCACTGCTTGACCTCCATTAGACAACCAGTGCCTCTACCTAGCATACATTAGCCAATCACTGCCTCTAACTTACCTCCATTACCCAACCAATGCCTCCACCTCTCCTCCATCAGACAACAAATTCCTTTACTTCTCCTCCATTAGACAACCAATTCTCATACCTTACCTCATTACCCAACCAATGTCTCTAACTCTCCACCATTAGACAACCAATGCCTCTACCTGACCTCCATTAGCCAACCAATGCCACTACCTGACCTCCATTAGCCAACCAATGCCTCTACCTGACCTCCATTAGCCAACCAATGCCTCTACCTGACCTCCATTAGCCAACCAATGCCTCTACCTGACCTCCATTAGCCAACCAATGCCTCTACCTGACCTCCATTAGCCAACCAATGCCTCTACCTGACCTCCATTAGCCAACCAATGCCTCTACCTGACCTCCATTAGCCAACCAATGCCTCTACCTGACCTCCATTAGCCAACCAATGCCTCTACCTGACCTCCATTAGCCAACCAATGCCTCTACCTGACCTCCATTAGCCAACCAATGCCTCCACTTGACCTCCATTAGCCAACCAATGCCTCCACTTGACCTCCATTAGCCATAAATGCCTCTAACTGACCTCCATTAGCCAACCAATGCCTCTACCTCTCCTCCATTAGACAACCAGTGACTCTACCTAACTTACATTAGCCAATCTCTGCCTCTAACATGCCTCCATTACCCATCCAATACCTCCAGCTCTCCTCCATCAGACCACAAATTCCTATACCTCCTCCTTTAAACAACCACTGCCTCTACCTTACCTCCATTACCCAACCAATGCCTCTACCTGACCTCTATTAGTCAACCAATGCCTCTACCACTCCTCGATTGTCCAACAAATCCCTCTACCTTTCCTCCATTAGCCAACCAGTGCCTCTACCTGACCTCTAATAGCAAATCAATTCCTTCACTTCACTTCCATTAGTCAACCATTGCCTCTACCTCATCTCCATTGGCCAACCACTGCCTCTACCTGCCATCCATTAGCCAACCAATTCCTCCACCTCATCTCCATTAGAAGACCAATGCCTCTGCCTTACCTCCATTAACTAACCATTGCCTCTACCTCCCCTCCATTAGACAACCAATTCCTCTACCTCACCTGTATTAGCCAACCATTGCCTCTACCTCATCTCAATTAGCCATCCACTGTCGCTACCTGCCTTCCATTAGCCAACCAATCCCTCTAACTCACCTCCTTTAGCCAACCATTTCTTCTACCTCATCTTCATTTTCTATTTCTAGTGCCTCAAACTTACCTTCATTACCTAACCAGTGCCTCCACCTCACCTCCATTACCCAACCTATACCTCTCATAGGCTGTGATATTTGGAATCCAGCCAGCAGATTGAGTAGTTCATCATTTAAATTCTACTTCACATACAGCTGCAGCAAAGAAATAAAAATTAAAGACCTTTCTTTAGCAATGTCAACATTTGATTTGAGGTTCACTTAAGGGTCCTCATTGAAATCACTCAGTTCTTGGAGGAGCTGTGTGCACGCCAATGATCCCTACTCTTCATGGTTAATTGCTAGTGGTTTTAGTAGCGGTGTGCTCCCATAGTACAAGGAACTATCCTTGAATCATGCAATGGAACCATCCATTTACATCCACCACGAAAGGATGGATAACGTTTATACTGCAGATTAGAGTCTGCACTGCCCATTCATTGTAGATCTCTCTCTCTCTCTCTCTCTCTCTCTCCCCAACAATCCTAAAGTCTCAAATAAGATGTATTATCTAATTCCTGTTGTGTGCACAGTCCCATCTGTTTTTCTATGTCTGGGGGTAGGTAAATGAAAAAACAACAAACACAGTGTCAATACACACAGCAGGAAAAGACAAACTGAGACAAAGTAATACAAAAGACATCCCTACCCCAGGGATGGAAGGAACCACAACAATGTATCTCACTGCATCTGTATCCTGTCTGCAGCAATCATCCGACTGCAAGCTCTTCAGATCCACATCCTATCCTACTACCATACTATACTCCAGATACTCAGAATATAGAATATTTTACAGGAGGCCCTTTAAAGCTGAATTGTAGAAAATACTAAAAATTCCATAGCAGTGGGGCTCTCCCTGCGCTGCAAGGGTTGAACACTTTTTATGTCTGGGGTATGGAGTAACATGGTCTTCTACCTACCTTATCCCTTGTTCTCCTGGCAGCCAGTGCCCAACTCTGTGCCTTCACGTACCATGCAGGACTATTGGTATGAGTGTCTGTGACTGCCAACAATGAAAGGCATTCTGTGATTGGAGAAGGTGGAACTTTTACTCAACTGCCCATCCTCCATAGTGGTATCTGATATTAAGGCTTCTATGAATGGAGCTTGGGGGTGGGGTGAAAAGGGAGGTCCTACTAGACAATTTTGACAATCAGTATGAGCAAACAGTGCATGGTGATGTTCTCCTGGTGCATACCACCTCATGCCGCGCACATACTGGTGCGAAATTCTTTACAACTAATTTCCATTTGGCATCCCCAAGGCCAACACAGAAGCAGAAGAATGACAACTGTCAGCTAAGCATCACATCAGGGCTGCAAAGAGAAGAGCAATTCTTCAAACACTAGAGCTGACTCAAAGTTCTTAATGGGAGTCTCTCATGGGCCACGTCTGTGCGCTGTAGTGAACTGAAATGTAAGTGCACTGTGCTGCTCTACCTAAGTGCATCAGGCTGGCATTCAAAATGAATGGCACTGCACTTTGTGCATTACTGCCATGCAGTGATGTGAATCAGTCCATATAGGGAACTTGTCAGAAAGGATACCACCTGTGTAATTGGGCTTTTATGAAAGAGGCTCCAATCTAGTTCTGAGGCCCATTAATTGATGGTAAGGCTGCTTCTACCATAGCCCAGGGGCAGACTGACCATTTGGAAACTCGGGCACTGCCCGAGGGCCCGGGGTTAGTAGGGGGCCCCATGAGATGCCCCTGGTACCTTTTTCATAGACTTTTTTGAGTTTGGCCAAGGACACAGGGGCCCCATGATCCCCTATTGCCCAGGGGCCCCATGAGTTGTCAGTCTGCCCATGCCATAGCCTACAGGTCTTTTGCTTCATGACGAGGACCTTGAGGTTCCACAAGGAGGTCTAGCAAATCACTTCCAGATCCTTTGTAATAAACCTGATAAATTCTACAAAGGTGGCAGTTCAAAAAGTTTCTCAGACTAGTTAAGCTAACATTATTAGTATTACTGCCAATTTAGCATAAAACTCTTTCCTCTCTAATAGCTTAGCTCCATACACACGATGAGAATATTGGACAAATGATCGTCGTCTTTTTTTTTGCATGCTAGTCTCATATCGATAATAAAAAGGTTACTAAAATTATGAAAAAACTTGTAGGAGAGAATAAAAATTCGGTAGTGATGTCATGTATTGTAATGTATTTGTATTGTGTTTTCGGACAAAAACTGTACTAATTAAGGAAAATTGTATGATCTGGTATCGTATGAGAAATATTTTCGTGCTTGTCCCTTCAAAATATTTCAGACGAAAGATGTGTACCAACGATCAGATTATCGTACGATCTCTTAGAAAGCAGTATTTTTGAACAATTTTCTGATCATGTGTACCACGCTTTTGTGGGCCCTCTGTATAGTAGAAAAGATGGATTTTTACTGCAGAATGAAATACAACAGCTTTGGCCACAAAACACATCCCAACTCAATCAAGATTCTATGGGACTCTAGAGTACCTTCACACACTGCTAGGCCAGTGGTTCCCAACCTCATCTTTAAGCAGCATACCCAAACAGGTAATGTTGTACTGGTGGTTCTCAACCTTAGTCCTTAAGCACCATACCTCAACAGGTCATGTTGGGACAGTGGTTCCCAACCTCAAACGTTAAGCACTACATCCCATCAGGACTGGACTGACCATTTGGAAACTCGGGCACCGCCCGAGGGCCCTGGGTCAGTAGGGGGCCCCATGAGATGATCCTGGTACCATTTTCATAGGCTTTTTTTAATTTGGGCAAGGACACAGGGACCCCATGATCCCCTATTGCCCGGGGGCCCCATGAGTTGTCAGTCTGCCCCTGCATCCCATCATGTCATGTTAGGCCAGAGGTTCCCAACATCAATCCATAAGCACCATACCCCAACACGCCAAGTCAGGCCAGAGTTCCGCAACCTCAATCTTTAAGCACCATACCCCAACAGGTCATGACGGGCCAGAGGTTCACAACCTCAATCCTTAAGCACCATACCTCAGCAGGTCATGTTGGGACAGTGGTTCTCAACCTTAATCCTTAAGCACCATACCACAACATGTCATGTTTTGTGAATTTCCTTTAGATAAAATAGCTCTTGTAAATACCAAGCCATTGACATTGATTTAAAACACCTCTGCAAGGTAAAGAAAATTCTGAAAACAGGATCAGTTGGGGGTACTTGAGGATTAAGGTTGGGAATTCTATGACAAGTGAGCATTGGTGGATTGATCTTCTGTCTATACTTCCAGCGAAAAAGGTTAGTTTTCCAATGACCATCAATGATCCTCCTAGATTGTAAGCTCGAAAGAGCAGGGCCCTCGAACCCCTCGTATACTGTTTTGTTACTCTATTGTCTCATGTACTGTCCCCCACTACGCTGTACAGCGCTGCACAAACTTTTTGGCGCTGTATAAATACTGTATAATAATAATAATAATGTATGGTAGTAATTTATTTCAAATTTACTGATCAGAAATGATTACCCAATGAGCTTTAGATGTATTAATATAATTTCAGCTGGGGATCCCTGAGGCATGAAAATTATTTCGAGCGGGTTCCTTCAGGTTAAGAAGGTCGAGAAATGCTGATTAAACGTTTTAACGATTCTGTTAGTGGCAGTCACTCAACCTCTGCTCAGTGTGTGTTGCACAGACTGTTGCGTGGAGACGTAACAAGAATCAGGTGTGGACAACAGGGGTCCGAAATTACAACCGACAAATTAATAAAAGAGGAAGTTAACCCCTTATGCTGTCCATACACGTGGCAGGTTTTTGGGAGACTTTCATAAAAGGTGAAATACAAAGTATAGCTTATCATATTACAATATTTAAATTGCAGCTGATTATTGCAACATTATACATATGTATACAGAACATGATTGTGAAAGATTGCCGTAAGGAGGTAAATAGGGTTAAGGAGGAAAGGGGTGTTGAGGCAGAGGCTCAGGGTTGTGAGTAGCGAGCCAACACGGGTTCTGGGGTATCCCATGTGGAGGTGTGCAGGAGACAGGATTTATCCTGGGGAAGGAGGTATGTAAGGCCTATTCTACCATTTTGTAAAAAGTTATTAAAAAAAAACAAAAACAAATGTGCATTTATTACATTTTTGCATTGGAGCCTGTAAAGCATTACAACCATGATCAATGCATTGTGGGAGCAATGCTCAGGCTTCTTCCAGCTTCTTCCTCCAGCCACAGATCTGTACAGAGGTATGGGCCTTCAGTTAGGACTCGTTTACACTATGGGGTGGGTCCAAGCATGCACTTTTTTGCATTTGTAGGGCAGCCCATTAATCTCAACATGCAAAAATAGTGCAGAAATTATTTTTAAAATTGCATGCACCAAACCATATAGTACTGTGGTATAATTTTAGTGAACATGATCGCACCCGCATTTTCTATATGTATGGTGGAGCCATTAAGAAATGAATGGCACCTGTACATATCTGCAGACGGCAGTACATTTGCATGTGGCACGGGAAAAAGTGTGATTTCACAAACGCCTGGTGTAAACAAGCCCTCTGAAGAGTTCTGGTAGATCACAAGCTTAATAATGGCATGCAATGCCAAGCTGCAGTTTCTAAAGCGAGCAAAATCCTCTCTTGTATTAAAAGAGGTATAGACTCCAGAGAGAGAGATATCACCCCTCCCCCCCCCAACACACACCCGGTACAAATCATTAGCAATACCTCATCTGGAATATGCAGTTCAGTTTTGGGCACCAATTCACAAAAAGAACATTGGGGAACTGGAGAAAGTACAAAGAAGGGCAACCAAACTGATAAGAGGCATGGAGGAGATCAGCTATGAGGAAAGATTAGAGGAACTGAATTTATTCTCTCTTGAGAAGAGGAGATTAAGGGGGGATATGATCAACATGTATAATACATAAGGGGGGATACGATCTCCATGTAGAATACATAAGGGGGGATACGATCTCCATGTAGAATACATAAGGGGGGATACGATCTCCATGTATAATACATAAGGGGGGATACGATCTCCATGTATAATACATAAGGGGGGATACGATCTCCATGTATAATACATAAGGGGGGATACGATCTCCATGTATAATACATAAGGGGGGATACGATCTCCATGTATAATACATAAGGGGGGATACGATCTCCATGTATAATACATAAGGGGGGATACGATCTCCATGTATAATACATAAGGGGGGATACGATCTCCATGTATAATACATAAGGGGGGATACGATCTCCATGTATAATACATAAGGGGGGATACGATCTCCATGTATAATACATAAGGGGGGATACGATCTCCATGTATAATACATAAGGGGGGATACGATCTCCATGTATAATACAGAAGGGGGGATACGATCTCCATGTATAATACAGAAGGGGGGATACGATCTCCATGTAGAATACATAAGGGGGGATACGATCTCCATGTAGAATACATAAGGGGGGATACGATCTCCATGTATAATACATAAGGGGGGATACGATCTCCATGTATAATACATAAGGGGGATATGATCACCATGTATAATACATAAGGGGGATATGATCTCCATGTATAAATACATGGGGGGGATATGATCTCCATGTATAAATACATGGGGGGGATATGATCTCCATGTATAAATACATAAGGGGCGGATATGATCTCCATGTATAATACATAAGGGGGATATGATCTCCATGTATAAATACATAAGGGGGGATATGATCTCCATGTATAAATACATAAGGGGGGATATGATCTCCATGTATAAATACATAAGGGGGGATATGATCTCCATGTATAATACATAAGGGGGGATATGATCTCCATGTATAAATACATGGGGGGGGGATATGATCTCCATGTATAAATACATGGGGGGGGGGGGATATGATCTCCATGTATAAATACATGGGGGGGGGATATGATCTCCATGTATAATACATAAGGGGGGATATGATCTCCATGAATAATACATAAGGGGGATATGATCTCCATGTATAATACATAAGGGGGATATGATCTCCATGTATAATACATAAGGGAGGATATGATCTCCATGTATAATACATAAAGGGGATATGATCACCATGTATAATACATAAGGGGGGATATGATCACCATGTATAATACATAAGGGGGGGATATGATCTCCATGTATAATACATAAGGGGGGATATGATCTCCATGTATAATACATAAGGGGGGATATGATCTCCATGTATAATACATAAGGGGGGATATGATCTCCATGTATAATACATAAGGGGGGATATGATCTCCATGTATAATACATAAGGGGGGATATGATCAACATATATAAATACATCAGTAGTTTATATAGTGAACTCTCCCTGAGGCCATCACAGAGGACAAGGGGGCACTCTTTATGTCTGGAGGAAAAGAAATTAATCTGCAAACACTGAAAGGTTTCTTCACAGAAAAGCTGTAAAAATGTGGAATAGACTCCCTCAAGAGTTGGTTCTGGCCAGCTCAGTGGATTGCTTTAAAAAAAGTCCTGGATTCTTTCTTAGATACACAGAATATAACTGGATACTAACATTTATAGGTAAAGTTGATCCAGGAAATATCTGTTTGCCTCTCAGGGGATCATGAAGGAATTGTTTTCCCTGCAGGAGCAAATTGGATCATGGTTTTCTTTTTTGCCTTCCTCTGGACCAACTGTGGGTGTAGGATTATACATTTTTTTTTTTTCATGGTTGAACTGGATGGACTTTTATTTATTTTTTTCAGCCAGACTAACTATGTAACTATGAAGCTGGAGAAGGTAATCAACGGACTAGGAGTGTAGCAAAGTCTCCAGACTTGTGCTTCATTGATAACTAAGAGTCCCTCTGCTGTGGTGGAAAATGAAACCTGCAGTCTCACAGATCTGTGTGAATAAATTTGCGAATGGATGGAGGGCCGCTGTGCCAAATTAAAAAAAAAAAAAATAATGGATGCCATCGACAGAAGAACCCAGGCAAGGGTGGGGAGCTGAAGAATGGCATCATGTCTAGAGTGGAACAGGATACACAAAAAGTGAACTTAACTTGGCCATGCATAAGTAGAAATTTGTTAGAAAATTTTCATTTCCAGAACACTCATTCTATTCACCATTGGTTGCTGGGGTCAAAACGACGTTCATTTTCAACCACAATGAGGAAAAATTTTGAAGGAGCAGGATGAAAATTTTTTTCTCGAGCAAATTAATTTCTATGTATCTTTAAAACAGATGATGGGTCTGGAATCTAGTATACGTACCCCCATCATGGCACCATCCCAACATATATCTAGAACAAAAAACAAAGAACCGGGAGTATACAGTTGCATCCAGTAAAACCAGGTGGTCCTGTTCTATCTCCAGTAAAAATGGGTCTTTATGTGTGTCATAAATCTGTAATATCACATAAGGCAGCAGTAATAAAATGTATATGCTTTTATTGGTTCATCGTTCAAAAAATGAAGTCTCACTTCACATATTAAAACCAGATGGTCTTTAAAGATGACATCAACATGTGGTTGCATTCATATTGCACAGAAATACACAATAAGCGTCTAGGATTAACGCGTTTCGCTGTACTTGCTTCTTCAGGATCCATGCTTTAGATGAACCACTAGAATCACCTGCAAGTGTATCAAAAGGTTGGCCTTTCATAGACAATGCTTGGATGTATGAACTTAGGGTCATAAATCCCCCTCAAGGTGTTCCTAGTGATGATTAGAGAGATGATAATGTATGCTCCTAATTTCTTTAGAATTCAATCAACATTTGTCAAATCTCTGTTGGTTATCACGTGTACTGATGAGGTTTTATTTTTTGTTTTTTTTGGCGTTTTTTTTTTTAGCACAAAGGTCTTTCGAAAATCTACCAGTGTGGCCAGAACCAGAACTCCAGGAAACCTAAAAGTCCCTCACAGTTGGCTTCGGAACTATAAGTGATCTAGGAAACAATTTTGCTGAGTAAACATGACCAGGCTCCAAGAGATAGCTGGTCACAAGACCAATAGCACGGTCATGTCCGGGGGCGGACTGACAACTCACGGGGCCCCTGTGTCCTTGCCCAAACTCAAAAAAGCCTATGAAAAAAGTACCAGTGCCATCTTATGGGGCACCCTACTGACCCCGGGCCCTCGGGCAGTGCCCGAGTTTCCAAATGGTCAGTCCGCCCCTGGTCATGTCATCAGGTCTGTTGTTGGGTCACAGCAAGCCAAGCAGCAGCTCTGCCTGATCACCGACCCGCCCAGGCAGATTATTACTCATATCATTCAGGGGTTCATTTTGTACTGTACTCTATGCGTGTCAGGAACACATCATTGTGGCTGCTAGATGGAGCTGGTGATCGTCATAAATATGTATTTCCTATGGTCACCAGCCCCATCTAGTGACAATACGGTATTTTCCCCCGATTCATTATTATGAAGAACATTCAACCTGAAGAGAAAATATCCTAATAACAATCAATTTTGCCAACACTTGCACAGAACAAATGCACTTTAGGAGACGTATTTATAAAATAAAAAGAAAAAAGTATCAACATTTGTTCTGTGCAAATATTGGCAAAATCGAACGTTAAGATATTTTCACTTCAGGCTGAATGTTTTTCACTCAGCACAGATCAGGAAAATACCACATTGTGGCTGCTAGATAGAGCTGATGATCATAATAAAAATTTCTTATGATTGCCAGCCCCATCTATTGACTATAATGAGGTATTTTCCTGATTTATTCTATTATTATGAATGAAGAACATTCAACCTGAAGAGAAAATATCCTAATACCATTCAATTTTACCAACATTTGCACAGAAAAAATGCACTTTAGGAGAAGTATTTATTTAAAAAAAATTGTGTGTACATTTGTTCTGTGCAAATGCTGGCAAAATCAAATGTTATTAGGATATTTTATCTTCAGGTTGAATATTCTTCGTTCATAAGAACTGCGTGACTCAGGAACATAGCACATTAGGGCTGCTAGATGAAGCTGATGATCATAATGAATAAGTATTTATTTCCTATGATCGGCAGTCCCATCTAAGTGACAATAATATGGTATTTTCCCGATTCATTATTATGAAGAACATTTGACCTGAAGAGAAGATATCCTAATAACATTCGATTTTGCCAGCATTTGCACAGAACAAATGTACATACATTTTAGGAGACTTATAAAAAAAAAATAAAATTGTATGTACATTTGCTCTGTGCAAATGCTGGCAAAATCAAATGTTATTAGGGTATTTCTGCTTCAGGTTGAATGTTCTTCATTCACAATGATAGAGAATAAATCTGGAAAATACCTCATTATAGTCACTAGTTATAGGAAATAAATATTTATTTATAGGAACAGTGTGAATCAGGAAAATAGCACATTAAGACTGCAAGATGGAGCTGATGATCATAATGAATAGGTATTTATTTCCTATGATCGTCAGTCCCATCTAGCGACAATAATATGGCATTTTCCTGATTCACTATTATGAATAAAGAACATTCGACCTGAAAATATCCTAATAACATTCGATTTTGCCAGCATTTGCACAGAACAAATGTACACATTTTGTTTTCATAAATACTTCTCATAAAGTGCATTTGCTCTGTGCAAATGCTTGCAAAATGTAATGTTATTAGGCTATTTTCTCTTCAGGTCGAATGTTCTTCATTCATAATAATAGAATAAATCAGGAAAATACCATATTATTGTCACTAGATAGGACTGTCGATCATAGCAAATAAATACCTACTCATTATAATCAACAGCTCCATCTAGCAGCCCTAAATGTGAAATTTTCCTGATTCATGCTGTTCTTATGAAGAACATTCGACCTGAAGAGAAAATATCCTAATAACATTCGATTTTGCCAGCATTTGCACAGAAAAATGTACATACAATTTTTTTTTTATAAATACTTCTCCTAAAGTGGATTTGTTCTGTACAAATATTGGAAAAATCGAATGCTATTAGGATATTTTATCTTCAGGTCGAATGTTCTTCATTCATAATGATGAATCAGAAAAATACCATATTATCATCACTAGATGGGACTGCCAATCATAGGAAATAAATACTTATTCATTATGACCATCAGCTCCATCTAGCAGCCCTAATGTGCTATTTTCCTGATTTATTTATTATTACAGGTACTTATATAGTGCAGTCCATTTACACAGCACTTTACATATATATTGCACATTCACATCAGTCCTTAACTCTCAAGGGGTGCACAATATATTCATGCTGTCCTTATGAATGTAGAAAATTCGACCTGAAGAGAAAATATCCTAATAACATTCAATTTTGCCAGCATTTACACAGAATAAATGTACATGCATTTTTTAAAATAAATTCACCTCCTAAGGTGCCTCTAAACCCAAGAAGAAATCGTAATGTATTGCAGCTCACCTGTTTTTAGATGTGGTGGCTGCATTCATTTTCTTTTTTTCCTGTATATTTTCACATGCCAGTATCACACATAATGTCCTAGGGTGACAACGCTCATTCACTGCAGCTGTATGTAAGGAAAGTGTTGTCACCCTAGACTGTTCTTTTGACTTTTCCTGCACACACTGCCCTTTTCTATCCTCCATACTATAGAAGGGAGGGGTTCTGTAGTTCTCAGGAGTAGCTGGGAAAAAAGTAACTGATCAGCACAGCAGGAGAGCACAGAACACTGCATTTCTGGCAGGATCAACAGTTGTTTTATTCATACTTATTGAACATATATAGCAAACCGCTGTCAACGGCGTAATTTATCAGACCAAAAGGGAGGAAAATCAGAGAAACCTGCACACCACACCTTTAAGCAGGTGTAAATATCGGAAGGCAGGCTGTGATTGGCTGCTGAAGCAGTCACATGATCTAGAGTCAGTTTGATTGCAGTGTTGGCGACAGCTGGGTTAGTGTGCTGTGTGCGCTCTCAGCACAGAACCCTATGGACGCCCACGTATCAGACCCTGTTAACCCCGCATTCCCTCTGCCCGGTCTCCCCGGGCCCGGCATCCACTGTATCCGGTCTCCCCGGGCCCGGCATCCACTGTATCCGGTCTCCCCGGGCCCGGCATCCACTGTATCCGGTCTCCCCGGGCCCGGCATCCACTGTATCCGGTCTCCCCGGGCCCGGCATCCACTGTATCCGGTCTCCCCGGGCCCGGCATCCACTGTATCCGGTCTCCCCGGGCCCGGCATCCACTGTATCCGGTCTCCCCGGGCCCGGCATCCACTGTATCCGGTCTCCCCGGGCCCGGCATTCCCTCTATCCGGTCTCCCCGGACCCTGCATTCCCTCTATCCGGTCTCCCCGGACCCTGCATTCCCTCTATCCGGTCTCCCCGGACCCTGCATTCCCTCTATCCGGTCTCCCCGGACCCTGCATTCCCTCTATCCGGTCTCCCCGGACCCTGCATTCCCTCTATCCGGTCTCCCCGGACCCTGCATTCCCTCTATCCGGTCTCCCCGGACCCTGCATTCCCTCTATCCGGTCTCCCTGGATCCTGAATTCTCTATATCCGGTCTCTCTGGACCCGACATTCCCTCTATCCGGTCTCCCACAGTACACACAACATGGAAATGCAATTATTTTAGAAAATATAAACTGCTAAATACCTTTTCTCATCAGCTGTTAGACTTGTTACTTCTATCAGTGTTCAGCTGAGCACTGGTTAAAGCGTGTAGGAGGAGTTTTTTCCCCACTCTAGGAGGATGCAGAACCCCTGACCTCCGTCGTACCAGTGTTGATTGGCTCTGTGCTGATCACAGGCACTCTCCCAAGAAAAAAAAAACAACAACAAAACTCTCTAGCCATACACAAACTGAGTATGTGTAGAATGCCAGTTTGTTTTATCAGGAGATAAGAGGTGGTCGCTTGAACAAGGAGAGGATCAGAGAAGACAGGATCAAACAGCCTTTTTTACACAATGCAGAGCATTAACCCCTTAGGTTCCACAGCGAATATAACAAGCATGCTTTACTGCATATACAGACTGATTTTATTGTTGTGGGCATAGGCATAGGCATTTTTACAGCACTGAGCATTTTTAAAGGACACGTGACACGTGAAAACTGCGCCAAAAATGCTTCTCAGAGGCGTTTTTGAGACGCTTTTCAGGTGTTTTCCATTGATTTCAAGGAGAAGAGACGTTTGGGGGCTTTTTTTTTAACTCCTCAAAAATGCTGCAAGCAGGAGTTTTTACACCACAAAGTGTGAAAACATTCATAAATATACATTCACATACATAGGGAAGCATTTTTCTTGAGATTTTCAGACGCTTTTTTAAACACAAAAACTCCTCAGTGTGAAAGCAGCCGTATTATTTCTAGAATGCTCCATGAACCCCTTTACCATGGCGGAGATGGCCCTTTAAGTCACCAGCAGAACTGCCTATGTACAGAAAGCCGCAGAAAGTGGCCGTTTATTTATTTTTTTTCAGCCTGTGCACAGACTATAAAAGTCGCCTTTCTATTCTCCCGACGAACCGTGTCGCGCTATGACGCAACAATCTCCCAGTAGAAGAAAAGGTAAGTGTTCCATGCCTCACCGCTCACAGCAGGCAGCCACCGCTCCAGGTAGGGTGATAGTACCGGGGGCGGACTGACAACTCATGGGGCCCCTGGGCAATAGGGGATCATGGGGCCCCTGTGTCCTTGCCCAAACTCAAAAAAGCCTATGAAAAAGGTACCAGGGGCATCTCATGGGGCCCCCTACTGACCCCGGACCCTCGTGCAGTGCCCGAGTTTCCAAATGGTCAGTCCACCCCTGGACCCCTGTGTCCTTGCCCAAACTCAAAAAAACCTATGAAAAAGGTACCAGGGGCATCTCATGGGGCCCCCTACTGACCCCGGACCCTCAGGCAGTGCCCAAGTTTCCAAATGGTCAGTCCGCCCCTGTATAGTACCAGTTTAAACCCGGATTGTCAGCCCATCACAGAGAACCTTTAAAGCTCACCATACACGGCACAATCTGATTGGACAATCCAATGGAAGGTGTCCATACATGAAGAGATTTGTAATCGCCTAAGATATGAGCAGACAAGCCATAAAAGTATTGAACGAAGCAAAACACGCGGTATTGTCTGATCCAAAAATGTGATCGATTACAAATGTAAACAATTTTTCATAAAATTATAATTTGATTTTTTTTTTTTTAAAACTGATTGGAAGTGATCAATGTATATTGTTGCCAAACCGGAGAAATGCACAGGTGTGAATGACCCCCCATAGAAAAAAATGGTCTTGTTGGCCAGCGCATGCAAAAATTGAACAGTTGTGCAGATGGATTTACACTTTTTCTCAGCTCTACATGTGGCAGTGCGATAATACAACCTACCCCCCCCCCCCTTTTTTTACCCTAAGGCTGCATTTACACTTTCACGTAGCGGAAACAAGCATTCCTGCTCACGGTTTTGTTCAGCACTTTGCACGTCACACATAGGGCCATCCACTCATGTCATGGGCTGCCCTATGCGCATTTGTCGCTGAAAAAAAAAGCTCATGTTCTTTTTTGGGTGGCAAACTTGCATTTTGCCATGATCACGGGAGAGTCGCAGAGATGCTATTAAGGAACAATGGCACCCAAAAGTGCATTGCGCATTCTATGGTGATTTGGGTTTCTGCCTGCGATCGCAAATTGCGAGATGTGAACGGGGCCTAAACCATCACTGCGCGTTGGTGTGACCGGACACAAATCAGACTCAAGATTGATACTTGTGTGTCTATGTTTTCAAGCACTCCGATTGACGTCTATGGGGCCAAAAGCACGCATTGTCGCACTTGAAAAAGGGTCTCTGACTCCCCCCAAGACACACGGGAGGGAAACACACAACTTGCATAGAAAATAATCATTTGTCCTGCATTGGCGTGCGTCAACCAACGCATGCAAAACCGCACAGGTGTGAACAAGGACACATTATTCAAACTCTAAGCGTGGCAGTGCGCTACAAGCATAGAGCGATGGAGCACAATGCACAGAAATGCAACACGTCCTACTTTATTTTCTGGCTACATATTGGTGTGCATCGAACCAATACGACAACTTGCCTCGTCTATGCGTCACAACTGCATTGGGCAGTGCTGCTGTGAATGAGCCCCATCTAATGCCTTTCAAGTAACGACAGGCTACGATCCAATGACTTGAATTTGTTTTCACTGATTGTTTATAGTTATATAACAATTCGATACGTTGTGTATATATTGTAACTGTTTGTTACTTTGTTATAGAACATTCTGATACTTTGTATAGTTCTAGGTGTATGATGATTTACTACAGAATAATGAAAGGCTACACACCACCCAGTGTTCCCAGCACACATCAGGGCTGTCTGCCATACTTTCAGGATATCCCTGGCTCTACAAATCCTACCTGCACCAAGCCACAACTGCCACCCTGCCATACTGCAAAATCCCCCCTGCACAGGGCACACACATGGCAATAAGGAATCCTTATGAAGCTGGAGGTCTCTTACCTGCTTGGATCTCCCTCCTGCACATGTAGCAGCTTCACTCCCAGAAAACCAACTTCCAAGCAAGTGTGAGACAAGGCAAGAGCTCAGCAGATCCACCCCCACCCCCCATTCACTGCTATTATTCCCAGTCCAGCCTACTGGAGGGGGAGCTGTGCGACCTCTATTGGCCGCTGTCATTAGTGCAGCTTCAGCTGCACACCCAGTGTCTAAAATGTCATAGTACTGTACTGTATATGTCATATATAAGATGTTATATATATATATATATATACAATCATATATATTCTACTATCTGTCTATCTATCTATCTATAAAATATAATACATTTTAAAAATAATTTTTATATTTTTAATATATAAAATCTCATAGAATTTACATTATATATGTCATATATAAAATATCATATAGTTTGTTTATTATATATATATATATATATATATTTATGTTTTTTCATATATAAAGTCTCATAGAAATTATGTTGTATATGTTATTAATGAAATATCATAATGTGTATATATATATATATATATATATATATATATATATATATATATATACATATACAGTGTGTGTATATATTGTGTATACAGTCAGGTCCATAAATATTGGGACATCGACACAATTCTAACATTTGTGGCTCTATACACCACCACAATGGATTTAAAATAAAACGAACAAGATGTGCTTTAACTGCAGACTGTCAGCTTTAATTTGAGGGTATTTACATCCAAATCAGGTGAACGGTGTAGGAATTACAACAGTTTGCATATGTGCCTCCCACTTGTTAAGGGACCAAAAGTAATGGGACAATTGGCTTCTCAGCTGTCATGAATACTTTCTGTAGCTCCCCTGCTGGCTACTATGGCACTAGTGTGCCCTGCTGCTCCCAGCAAGGCGCAAAGGCCGCACGGACACCTTAGTGATGTAGCAACCAGAGAGCAGCCTATACTGATATCTACAGGGGAAGCAGGCAAGGATCTGCATGAAAAGTGCTTGCAATGTATAAAGAGCAACAGTGGGGAGATCCAAGCCCCCGACACACCTGGAAGTTTCAGATTGGGAAGATTCCATTATGGCATCCGACTGAACGTTGGATTCACTGCAAACTTTGATGTATTTCATTTGAATTTTCCAAAGCTGTAATAAACACATTTAAAGCATTGAAAGGTATAACAGGGTCTACTGGCAAGAATGTCTTAACTACCAGCCCATTATAAATGTTTAGCAAGATGGTATATTACACCTAGTGTAGTACATAAACAACAATAGTCTGTAGGGTAAACAGATTAGTCCATAGGGTTCAATACTGAGTTGGCCCCGCCCTTTGCAGCTATAACAGCTTCAACTCTTCTGGGAAGGCTGTCCACAAGGTTTAGGAGTGTGTCTATGGGAAGGTTTGACCATTCTTCCAGAAGGGCATTTGTGAGGTCAGGCAGTGATGTCAGACGAGAAGGCCTGGCTCCCTGTAACGGCGGCCATAGATGGAATGAAAAATGGCCGAAAATCCGCCGAAAAAAAAAAAACGTCCGATTTTTGGATCGTTAGTGAGGTAATCGGTCAGCCGTTTTTACAGATTTTTGCCCTGTTGGATTATCGGTCCTGCTGGAAAATAATCGGCCAAATTTGTCGTTCTGCCGATTTTCGCGGCAATGATGGACAAATCTGCCGATCTTTTTCCGATTTTAAAAAATGCGCATGAGCAGTGACATGAAAGAAGAAGGAAAAGAAAAAAAAGGCAAAAAATAGAATATGAATGAGAAGCAGAAATAGAATATGAATAAAAAGAAGAAATAGAATATAAAGAAGAAATAGAAGAAATAGAATATGAAGAAGAAGAAGAAGAAATAGAAGAAATACAGTCAGGTCCATAAATATTGGGACATCGGCACAATTCTAACATTTTTGGCTCTATACACCACCACAATGGATTTGAAATGAAACAAACAAGATGTGCTTTAACTGCAGACTGTCAGCTTTAATTTGAGGGTATTTACATCCAAATCAGATGAACGGTGTAGGAATTACAACAGTTTGCATATGTGCCTCCCACTTGTTAAGGGACCAAAAGTAATGGGACAGAATAATAATCATAAATCAAACTTTAACTTTTTAATACTTGGTTGCAAATCCTTTGCAGTCGATTACAGCCTGAAGTCTGGAACGCATAGACATCACCAGACGCTGGGTTTCATCCCTGGTGATGCTCTGCCAGGCCTCTACTGCAACTGTCTTCAGTTCCTGCTTGTTCTTGGGGCATTTTCCCTTCAGTTTTGTCTTCAGCAAGTGAAATGCATGCTCAATCGGATTCAGGTCAGGTGATTGACTTGGCCATTGCATAACATTCCACTTCTTTCCCTTAAAAAAACTCTTTGGTTGCTTTTGCAGTATGCTTTGGGTCATTGTCCATCTGCACTGTGAAGCGGCGTCCAATGAGTTCTGAAGCATTTGGTTGAATATGAGCAGATATTATTGCCCGAAACACTTCACAATTCATCCTGCTGCTTTTGTCAGCAGTCACATCATCAATAAATACAAGAGAAGCAGTTCCATTGGCAGCCATACATGCCCACGCCATGACACTACCACCACCATGCTTCACTGATGAGGTGGTATGCTTAGGATCATGAGCAGTTCCTTTCCTTCTCCATACTCTTCTCTTCCCATCACTCGGGTACAAGGTGATCTTGGTCTCATCTGTCCATAGGATGTTGTTCCAGAACTGTGAAGGCTTTTTTAGATGTCGTTTGGCAAACTCTAATCTGGCCTTCCTGTTTTTGAGGCTCACCAATGGTTTCCATCTTGTGGTGAACCCTCTGTATTCACTCTGGTGAAGTCTTCTCTTGATTGTTGACTTTGACACACATACACCTACCTCCTGGAGAGTGTTCTTGATCTGGCCAACTGTTGTGAAGGGTGTTTTCTTCACCAGGGAAAGAATTCTTCGGTCATCCACCACAGTTGTTTTCCGTGGTCTTCCGGGTCTTTTGGTGTTGCTGAGCTCACCTGTGCGTTCCTTCTTTTTAAGAATGTTCCAAACAATTGTTTTGGCCATGCCTAATATTTTTGCTATCTCTCTGATGGGTTTGTTTTGTTTTTTCAGCCTAATGATGGCTTGCTTCACTGATAGTGACAGCTCTTTGGATCTCATCTTGAGAGTTGCCAGCAACAGATTCCAAATGCAAATAGCACACTTGAAATTAACTCTGGACCTTTTATCTGCTCATTGTGATTGGTATGAGGGAATAACACACACCTGGCCATGGAATAGCTGAGAAGCCAATTGTCCCATTACTTTTGGTCCCTTAACAAGTGGGAGGCACATATGCAAACTGTTGTAATTCCTACACCGTTCACCTGATTTGGATGTAAATACCTTTAAATTAAAGCTGACAGTCTTCAGTTAAAGCAGATCTTGTTTGTTTCATTTCAAATCCATTGTGGTGGTGTATAGAACCACAAATGTTAGAATTGTGTCGATGTCCCAATATTTATGGACCTGACTGTAGATTAGGAAAAAGAAGAAGAAATAGATCATGAAGTAGAAAAAGAAAAATAGAATATGAATAAAAAAAAGAAATAGAATATAAAGGAGAATAAATAGAATATGAAGAAGAAGAAGAAATAGAAGAAATAGAATATGAAGAAGAAATAGAATATGAAGAGAAAAGAAGAAATAGAATATGAAGAAGAAGAAGAAAAAAAAAAGAATTTCAGTCCGATATTATATTTGACATTTAAAAGTATAGCAACATTGTATCTATTTGTATCCGAATAGAACCATCTGTATCTGAAATGGATACAAATAGATACAAGGTTGCAACTTTTTCTTCTTAATATTCATATTCTATTTCTTCTTCTTCTGCATATTCTATTTCTTCTTTTTATTCATATTCTATTTCTTCTATTTCTCCTTCTTCTGCATATTCTATTTCTCCTTCTTCTGCATATTCTATTTCTTCTTTTTTATATTCTATTTCTTCTTCTTTATATTCTATTTCTTCTATTTCTCCTTCTCCTGCATATTCTATTTCCTCTTCTTCATATTCTATTTATTCTTTTTATTCATATTCTATTTCTTCTTCTGCATATTCTATTTCTTCTTCTTCTGCATATTCTATATAATTGCCGGCTGTAGACGGGACGAAAATCAGCCAACTTTTTTTTACCAATGGTGGTAACGTAGGCTGATCGAACGACTGATTTTTCGTTTTTCTAAAAAAAAAAAGGGCCGGTTTTCTCCCCATCTATGGCCTGCATAACAGTTGAGCGTGGAATATTTAGTAGCCAGGAAATGTCATGGATGGACTTATTGCACAGGTGGCCACCTATCACGGGACCACGCTTGCAGTCACTGAGCTCCTGAGAGCGACCCATTCTTTCACCAATGTTTGTAGAAGCAGTCTGCATGCCTAGGTGCTTCTTTGGCCATGGAGGTTATTAGAACACCTGAATCCAATGATTTGGAGGGGTGTCCCAATATTTTTGGCAATATAGTGTATATATATATATAATAAAAATAAATATTAAAAATAAAAAATAAGAAAAATAAAAATATAATTTTATGGGAATTGAAGGGCCCGGTGTGTACATTGTGTTGTGGATCATGAAGGAATACGAGGCATAAAAGCAACCACAATATAAACACTGAACATCAGAGTACAATTAGATAGATACAGCAGATTTTTGGACCACGGTCATGCCTGAAAGCAAACGTTTGGGCATACATCTGTTTTCTCCATTCTATCGTACCCCCCCAAAGATTAATCCTGCTCTTAATTATTAATACAGCCTCATCAAAGTAAATTGTGCAAAAGCAACACAGCTCAGACACACAAAAATGCTATTTTCTTTTTTTTATGTATTTTTTTTATTTACTGCCCATGGGAAAATTCAGCTTGTTTTGTTTTCTGTTGGATTTCACTGATCCAGTGTGTTGAGCTGGGCTGTTGGCAATGGGTGGGAAAGTCTTATCAAGGAAGTATGATAGGTTTTGTCCCCTGGGGGGGAGATAGACAGGATCTGTATACAGGACTGTCTGCAGGTTCAGACAATGCTTCGCACTCAGCTCGGGAGCATCACTTCAAAGGATGCCAGAAAAGCATGGCGTTCTACTTGTGCCCCTATAATTACCGGAAGGTTCTGTGTTTGTATGATGTAGGAAATGTATTTATTCATATTTTATTATATTTTTCAACCAACCTTGCCTGACAACCCCAACCACCAAAGGGAAACCTGTGTGCTCCAAGCAAAGGAAGTTATTATGGTAAGGTAAAGATTAAGCAGGCTGGCAGTGGGATCTCAAAGCAGAGCTTCAGATTTTAGAAGATGATTTGTATGACAGCCAAGCAACTAGCATTTTCAGAAGGAGTTCAGCAATGGCAACATACGTATTTTTCTCATGATGGATTTGTCTTAGGGGCCCTATGTTGGTGTGAATGGGTCTATGCTGGGGTGAATGAGTCTATGTTGGGATGAATGGGTCTATGTTGGTGTGAATGGGTCTATTTTGGGGTGATTGGGTCTATATTGGGGTGAATGGGTCTATGTTGGTGTGAACGGGTCTTTGTTGGGTTGAATGGGTCTCTGTTATTGTGAATGGGTCTGTGCTGGGGTGAATGAGTCTGTGTTGGTGTGAATGGGTTTATGCTGGGGTGAATGGGTCTATGTTTATGTGAATGGGTCTATGTTGGGGTGAATGGGTCTATGTTATTGTGAATGGGTCTATGCTGGGGTGAATGGGTCTATGTTGAGTTGAATGGGTCTATGTTATTGTGAATGGGTCTATGTTATTGTGAATGGGTCTATGCTGGTGTGAATGTGTCTATGCTGGTGTGAATTGGTCTATGCTAGTGTGAATGGGTCAATGCTAGTGTGATTGGGTCTATGTTGGTGTGAATGGGTCTATTTTTGTCCTAATGGGTCTATGTTGGTGTGAATGGGTTTATGTTGGTGTGAATGGGTCTGCGGTGGTGAGAATGGGTCTATGGTGGTGTGAATGGGTCTGTGTTGGTGTGAATGGGTCTATGTTGGTGTGAATGGGTTTATGCTGGGGTGAATGGGTCTATGGTGTTGTGAATGAGTCTATGTTGGTGTTGTTGGTGTGAATGGGTTTATGCTGGGGTGAATGGGCCTATGTTGGTGTGACTGGGTCTATGCTGGTGTGACTGGGTCAATGCTGTGGTGAATGGGTCAATGCTGGGGTGAATGGGTTTATGTTGGTGTGAATTGGTCTATGGTGGTGTGAACGGGTTTATGCTGGGGTGAATGGGTCTATGTTGGTGTGAATGGGTCTATGTTGGGGTGAATGGGTCTATGTTATTGTGAATGGGTCTATGCTAGTGTGAACAGGTCTATGTTGGGGTGAACTGGTCTATGTTATTGTGAATTGGTCTTTGTTGGTGTGAATGGGTCAATGCTAGTGTGAATGGGTCAATGCTAGTGTGAATGGGTCAATGCTGGTGTGAATGGGTATATGTTGGTGCTAATGGGTCTATGTTGGGGTGAATGGGTCTATGTTGGGGTGAATAGGTCTATGCTGGTGTGAATGGGTACATATAGGTTCCCTTTATGGAAAGGTAGGGATTTCCTCTTGAAACTGATTATCATGCTGTGAAATTCATGTGCTTTAGTGAATGGAATGGGGCATCCTTCCCATCTGTCTTTGGGTTCCCTGGTTCACATCCCGGCCAGGACACTCTATGCATGGAGTTTGCATGCTCTCATTTTGTGGGTACTCTGGTTTCTCACCATTATGTTGGTAAGTTAATTGGCTCCTGTATAAATTGTCTTTAGTGTGCCTATGTAAGTATATATGTGAGATAGGGACCGCAGATTGTAAACTCCTCCAGGGCAGGGATTAATGTGAAAGTGCAATCTGTAAAGTGCTGTGTAATTTGCTGGCATTATATAAATACCTCTAATAAATAAATAAAATGTTATTATTTCATTTATTTTAATGTATTTTATGCCAGTTATTTACCTGTAAAAGCCTCCCTTGTCTAGACTTTCAAATGCCCCTACACTGCCGCTGAATGCCACCAGTGTGAATGTCATCAGCCCCAACAGACTCAGAACTGTCACTCAAATGACCTTCTATAATATTCACTTTTGCTCTTCCTCTGACAGCTACATAAAAGGTTATGTAGGGAGGCAAGGAGAGGGGCGGAGGAGCTGGACCAGCATAGACAGTAATTAGACACTCCTATAAGAGAAGAGGGAAAGTGATACCTTCTGGACTGTCCATTCTCTAGCAAGTTCAGGGGCACATTGCAAGTGAAGAAAATACATGTTACAATTGCCAGAAAGTTTGTGAGTTGGTAACTTCCTGTGCTCTCTGCCTGTACTGTTATCAGGTACAGTGATCCCAAGCTCACCTTGCTAACGGTAGACTCTACAAGAAGTGTCAAATACTGGAGGAATTTACACTTTCAGACAGAAGACTCACCATCCTGAGAGCTATACACAGAGATGAATCAAATCCTCCTACATAAGTTGTACCTGTTTATCTATAGACGTCTTTCCCCTTCATCAGGGGTAAGCAGCCTCAAAGAGGAGGAGATCTACCTGAACAACATGGGAAAATTCAAATATCACCGGGCCCAGTGTCGCCTCCTCACACCTGATTGAACCCTTTAACCTCCCTGGCGGTATTCCTGAGTGTAGCTCGGGGTAAACTTTCAGTACCAAAAGCGGTAACCCCGAGCTATACTCGGGATTACCATGCGGCGCTGCTCCGGGATCCCTCTTGAACTTACCTTGTCCTTCGCTCCCGCGATGTCCCCCCTGCAGCATCCCCGGCCATCTCTTCCGGCCAATGCCGGCATCCGTCTTTTGGGTTCCGGTCCCTGCGAGTATCGGGATGTACAGGACGTACATGGGACAGAACCGGCGGGAAATTCAAAAATTTTAAAAATGACATTCAATACACTAAATTCACATAGTAAAACATTACTGTATAAAACCATTTCACATACATTTTGTCCCGAGTGCTTTGTCCTGTGCCCTGCCTGCATTTTTACTGTTCTTTCTGTCTGGAAACTGAGAAACGTCCATGGCGTCCAAAAAGCGTCCCTTTAGGTCAAAAGCGGCTTTAGATCAGCTAGAGAACAGCGATAGTAAATTAGAACCACTTGCAGAATTGATTGATAATGATTTGTGGGGAAACTCGTCATCAGACACTGAAAACGATTCTGTGACTAAGCTCAGTGATGTGCGAACTTGGCGCTATATTTCAAATTTCAGTGTTTTTGATTTGATTATATTATTGAATTAAATTTATTATTTTTATTATATTATTATTTTTTATGATTATTTATTATATTATAATTTATGATTTCGTGTTTCAAACTTTATCATACCCGGGATGTTTAGTAGACTCTTGTTCGGACAGATTTCAGTGAGTTATTCCTAAAAATTACAGGCCTACAATAAAAAAGCGACATATTTCCATGCAAAAAAATGTACCGCTTTGAACACAGAAATACTGACATAATCAGACCGCTAGGGAGGTTAATTGCCACAGTACCGTGTCGCAATAGTGTGCACTGCACAGCAATCGTGGGTTGAAATCAGGTTGTGAGGAGGCAACATATCGACTCCTCACCGCTTGCCAAGCACACTCGGATCGCTTTTCAGAGGAGCAGCAGTGCCTGCTGCACTTGTGAATGAGCCTCTAGCTGCATTTGGCAGCGGCACCCTTAGAGCTTGTTCACTCATGGAGTTGGGGGAGTAAAACCCTGCAGTTTAATAATGGTTTTACTGCCCCCAATCTTTATCCCCCCTTTAGCTGCTGAGGCAGCAGCCAAAGGTGTACAGGTACTGCAGCAGGAATTAAACCCCTGTTGCTTTTGGTGGGTGCAACCACCTGCCAATCATGACCCATTCAAGTAAATGGGGCACTCTGCAAGCGCCCTGCAACTGCAGGCTTCTGCGGGATCCAAGGGGTTAAAGCAGGAGAGAAATACAACACTGCCCGCTTTAACCCCTTGTTTGCTGTACTGCACAAGGTTGCAGGGCACTCACAGAGTGGCCTCATTCACTTGAATGGGTCATGCTTGGCAGGTGCTACACCCACCAATCATGACAAGGCGTATAACTCCTACTGCAGCTGTGACATGTGTACACCCCTGGATGTCCGGCTTCGGCTGGGCATAAGGAACGGTGGTCCACCAGGCCTTTTGGCCAGGAGGACCAAATGGGAACCTTGTCCCTGTCAGGAGCTTCGTGCCCCGGGGGATCAGGGTAACGGTTCAACCCCTTCGGGGGTAGGACAAACACACCCCTAAGTGCACTTTTTCGTGTGGTGTTCGCACTTGCACTTTTTTTGTGATCACTTACGGGTTTTTCGTTGTAGTTTGCACGTTTGCGGACTTAAAAAAAAAAAAAAAAAAAATGTGTACAACCCTGACCACTGCAGCTAAAGGGGGTGCCTTGTTACCACCCCAAACTGAAAATGTAATTGAACCCTTACTATTCTGAGCCCTCTATAAGACTGCTTTCACACTGGTGTGCTGTGGTTTACCTGCACTGCGGGTGCAGTGCAGTGCATCTGCGACTTTCCTGGTTTAGCTGCGCTTTGCCATAGACTTCTTTTATATCCTGCACGTATGGTGCACTTTCAGAAAGCACACCACAACTACTACATTCAGGAGTTTTGATGTGCTTTCAGAAAGTGCAACAAACCCACAGGATATCATAGACGTCTATGGCTAAGCGCAGCTAACCTGCAGGTGCGGGTGGGTAAACCGCATCGCACTGCACCCGCGGTGTGGGTAAACCTCAGCATGTCACTGTGAAAGCAGCCCTATACTATTAAGCCCAGTATATTGGTTTACACTAACCTGAAGATCTCTTCTTTCCTGCTGCTGGCACCACTCTGGAGACCACTAGCCGGGATAAGAGGTGGAGTACAGTTGGTACCACTCCACATGGGACAGAACTACAGAGGAGGCATTGGCTTATGTGGCTCCTGCTCCCTAATACAGCTTCAACTTTACAAGTAGTTCCTCTCCATTGGACTCTGTTTGATGCTCTGGGATGGTGGGTCAGCAAGCCCAGACCAAGATCTACCAGTCACCTGGCTGCGATCTATTATTAGATCGTGATCTACTGGTTGCTGATCCCCTTCCTACATCCATTCAAAGTGCAGAATTTACACTGGATCTCTCAGGTTTGAAAAGCAGAGGGCGGAGAGCTGGTTACATCAGTGACGAGAGTTCTGAGAGCTGATTGAAGAGAAGGGACACACTCCCCTTCACACAGCACCAGGGGCGGACTGACAACTCATGGGGCCCCCGGGCAATAGGGGATCATGGGGCTCCTGTGTCCTTGCCCAAACTCAAAAAAACCTATGAAAAAGGTACCATGGGCATCTCATGGGGCCCCCTACTGACCCCGGGCCCTCAGGCAGTGCTTGAGTTTCCAAATGGTCAGTCCTCCCTTGCACAGCACAGAAGTACAGAGTTGAGACTGTCAATCACAGGTTGCATCCTCCCCTGTCACCATTTTTCTCTTGCTGTCAGGAAAACTAATCAGAAGTGACTCATACCAACAGCAGAGAAAAAAGCAGCAGACAGAAATGACACTTAGGGCTCTGGATTGAAACAAGTACACAGTATCACATCTGAGGTTTACAACCACTTTAAAGTTTGTCTCTTTCTTCCCACCGCAATGTGTAACTGAGGTCCTGATCTGTGATTAAAAACAATCTAGAAAAAGGACACCAATGGATAGGTGGAGGAAAGGTTATGCAGAGGAAGAGGACATGTTCTCTTGAGCTGTGAAACAACTAGGTGTCCATAGTTGGAGGGGTACTAGTGGGAGTGTGGTAGCCTCATGGTGTCTTATCCAGGGTGAACTGTGGGGGCACTAGTTGAGGGGAGATCTCTATGGTGGAGTAGCTGTTCTCTGAACCCCAAACCCCACCATCAGGGCCAGGACAAGGGGTGGCTGCCCTGGGCACAGTGGTTTGCTGTAGGGATTGGGGCACCTTCCTTCTGTTACAAGGGATGAGAGTAGTGACAAAGGCAGTAATTGTGACAAGTGAGTGACTGCTGGGCATAGGAGCCTCTAAACGTGCACATCATGAACCAGGGGGAGGGGGAGAGGGGCACAGTTTGGCATTTTTGCCAGAAAGAATTCACAGCGTTTAACTTTTGCCACATTTTGTTATGTTACAGCCTTATTCCAAAATGGAATAAATTCATTTTTTTCCTCAACATTCTACAAACAATACTTCATAATGACAACGTGAAAGAAGTTTGTTTTGAAATCTTCACAATTTACTAAAAATAAAAAACGAAAACAAACCCCATGTACATAAGTATTCACAGCCCCTGCTCAATACTTTGTTGAAGCCCCTTTAGCACCAATTACAGCCTCAAGTCGTTTTGAGTATGATGCTACAAGCTGGGAACACATATTTTGGATGGGGAGCGTCGGTGCACAGCCATTTTCAGATCTCTCCAGAGTTGTTCAATCAGGTTCAAGTCTGGGGTCTGGCTGGGCCACTCCAGGACATTCACAGAGTTGGCCCATAGCCACTCCTTTGTTATGTGGGCTGTGTGCTTAGGGTCGTTGTCCTGTTGAAAGATGAACCGTGGCCCCAGTCTAAGGTCCAGAGCGTTCTGCAACAGATTTTCATCAAGGATATCTCAGTACATTGCTGCATTCATCTTTCCTTCGATCCTGACTAGTTTCCCAGTTCCCATCACTGAAAAACATCCCCACTGTAGGGATGGCATTGACCAGGTGGTGAGCATTGCCTGGTTTCCTCTAGACATGATGCTTGGCATTCAGGCCAAAGAGTTCAATCTTTGTTTTATCAGACCAGAGAGTTTTGTTTCCCATGGTCTGAGAGTCCCTCAGGTGCCTTTTGGCAAACTCCAGGTGGGCTTCCATTTGCCTTTTACTGAGGAGTGGCTTCTGTCTGGCCACTCTACCATACAGGCCTGATAGGTGGAGTGCTGCAAAGATGGTTGTTCTTCTGGAAGGTTCTCCTCTCTGCACAGAGAAACACTGGAGAGTTTTCAGAGTGACCATCGGGTGCTTGGTTACCTCCCTGGCTAAGGCCTTCTCCTCAATCGCTCATTTTGGCTGGGTGGCCCGCTCTAGGAAGATTCCTGGTGGTTCCAAACTTCTTCCATTTACAGATCATGGAGGCCACTGTGCTCATTGGGACCGTCAATGCTGCAGAAAATTTTCTGTACCCTTCCCCAGATCTGTGCCTTGATACAATCCTCTCTTGGAGGTCTACGAACAATTCCTTGTACCTCATGGCTTGGTTTGTGCTCTGACATGCACTATTAGCTGAGGGACCTTATATTGACAGGTTTACAGTATGCATTTCCTAATCATGTCCAATCAACTGAATTTCCTACAGGTGGACTCCAATCAAGTTGTGGAAACATCTCAAGGATGATCAATGGGAACAGGATGCACCAGAGCTCAATTTTGAGTGTCACGGCAAAGGCTGTGAATACTTACGTACATGTGTTTTTTTTAATTAATTTTTTATTTTTAATAAATTGAAAAGATTTCAAAACAACCTTCTTTCACATTGTCATTATGTGGTATTGTTTGCAGAATGTTGAGGAAACAAATGTAACAAAATGTGGCAAAAGTTAAGAGCTGTGAATACTTTCTGGATGCACTGTATATATTATATTACATATACAGTATAAGTACATCTCTTAAAAAGGTCTTCCAACCCTTTTGAACATGATATAATGAATGGCTATTGACGTTTCATCCAAGAGTAATGTATGCTGGGACATCAGCCTTCACGCTATTGATCGTATTCCAGGTCTGGGTGATAGGTGTGTTCACACAACCAGGAAACTCTTGTCTTTTCTTTTTTTGTTCAACAATGGAAAGATTGTCGCCAACATGACAGCGAATTTCCAGCACGTTAGAGAATGCATGTTTGGATTAGCAAGTGGCAGAAAGTGCTCATTATTGCTCCCTTGTGAACCCACACACAACCTGACCTTGTCCTGTATAAAGTTTGGACCATGTGTGCTCATCCTTTAGATCACTTTGAAATCTGTACAATTTTCTTCAAACTATAAACTATTTACTGTGAAGGCCTGCCTAAACATTTCCTTCTATTTATATCCAGTGTGACAGTGGAAATGTAGGAGAAAATGCCACAGAATTCATATTAAGGCTTGATGTGGAGTTCCAGACTATTGTTTCAGAGCAGAGAAAGTTGTGTTTTTGGTTTTCTCTGGATTCTGTAAACCTGGATTGGGGCCTGGACCTCTAAGGTTCCAAAGTGTCTCAGGTGGGACGGAAACCTTCAATTCTGTCTGGATTTTACTGGATGCCTACAGCTAGAGATGTGCACAACAGAAACATTTGTTTTGTTTCATTTCGGATTCGTTTGTTAACAGTTTCGTTTTGTTACATACGTTATATTACAATGATTTGTTTTTGGAATTTGTTTAGTATATTCAGATTAGTTTCGTATATTCGTTAATTTTTATTTGAATTTCAGAAGACGGCTGTATTCGTTCTTTTTTATTCTATTCTGATATTTTCTATGTTTCTCTATTCTATTCTTTTAGATTTCAATCAATTCTATTATGTTTTATTTTATTCCATTCTGTTTTATTCTAGTCTATTCTTTTCTATTCTATAAAGCAGCCTAAGTAGGAATCATCATCTTACTTCGCTTTTATACCTTACTGTATTTATTGCAATATGTTTCCAATTCTGATTCAAATTCATTTTCAAATTTGAATTCAGAAAATGTTGTTATAATTTTTTTTGGATTCGTTGAAATTTGTTACTGTTGTGATTCAGAAATTCGGATACATCCAAATCTCCAAAAACCCGAAAATGACGTCCCAATTTTGATTCGTATTGAAATTAATTGCACATGTCTACTTGCAGTCTGTGTGAGTACATAGGTGTGTAGGGTCGTTGTATACTCAAGCCTGAGGATAGCTCAGGGCTCCCAGTTTGGAGACAGGAGGTTTCACAAAGGGGTCTGCGGAGCTCCAGTCAGGAGTCAAGAGACAGAAGGTCTTAACCAGGGAACAAAGGTGCTCTAGCCAGTAGCCAGGAGGTCTCATCCTAGGAATCAGGTAAGCGCCTATCGAGTATCTGGAGAACTCCTACCCAGAGGCCAGGAGTGGGCCACGCAGCAGGGTGCTGGCCATTACAGACTGAGAGAGCCAAGAGAACCAGAAGAGCTGGACAATACAGTCAGAGGGACTGGTAAGAAGCAACAAGGGAGCCAGTTGGCTCGGCATTCTCAGTTGGCTATTCATGTTGTTGTAGAAGAACCCCTGCTTGAACCCCATTTTGATCAATCAAAGTGGGCTGTCAAGCCCTACAGTTTGAATTGGAAAATCACTTACCATGTGAACATAATCACTCTGACATCACACCAGTTAGGTACTACCTCAAATACACTGTAACTTGAGTAGCAGCTATTGTCTAAAACAAAGCTCATGTAGACAGTTCCTATTTATTAGCTCTATAAAAAATGTACTGGTACAAAGACCTAAACATAGCTTGTACTATTCTAAAGTCCATAATATATAATCATCAAGTACGCAGGAAGACACAACCTCAAGAATATTAATAGGGGCAGGTATTTCAGTTATTATTGGAATTTGCTAGGTTGACTCACCTTCTGACTCTCAGTCTTCTTCTGTCTCTTGATGACTCCAACCATGAATTGTCCCTTTTGTAGTTCCTAGACCTTTCCTTGTTGTGTTCCCATCTATCTTTTCCATGTTTTAGCTCTTCCTGCTGCATTCTGTAATGCAAAGCAGAGTAGTCACCACAAAACATACCCATCTGCCAAGCAAATTCAGCGTTGTCTGGTTAAGGTTGCTGCTCCATCTCAGTATTTTGGATCCCACAGCACCATCTTCTTTTCTGACGTCATCAGGAGGTCGGCAGTCTATTCAGCTTTTTTTTTTTTTTTTGAGCCAGTCCCCAGATGACATATTTGCAATCTGGTTGAGATTGCCAGGCACATGTGTAGTGTGTTGGGAGATTGACCCAAAACCCCTTGGGATGTGTGACCGTAGTATCTCAGGAGGCTTCCAGCGGGGGTAGGGGGGACCTAATTATCGCCTAGGGTAGAATCTTGGAAGTGTGAGGTCAGGACCCGCTGAAAAAGTATCCAACAGCCACTCCCCCCAAAAAATAGTAAAATCCAACTTTATAAAGGGGAGGAAAATATAAAGCCATAGATGTGGCTGAGCGTCCACTTTGAGTGCTGGCTGTGGAGAACGAAGGATCGGTGAGGGATCACTGGTAAGGTGAGTATAGGGGGTTCAATCCCCTCTGTAGGCACATTTTCACGTAGCCCTTTCTTTTGACAGGGATACATTGGGGTTGATTTAGTAAAGGAAAATAGACCCTTGACTTTGCAAGGGAATGTCCTTACAAAACGTAAGTGAAAAAGTAGGTGCAATATGAAATTTGGTATTCAAGCAAGATAAAAAGAAGTGTGTCTGTGTTCGGGGAATATATCCAGTTTCTCAAATGCAAAACATAAGAAGACAACATGTACTGACCTGCCCATCCAGCAGATTGTAAAACTAGGAGGAAGAAGCAGCGTGGACCTATGATACAATACGTGACAAAAGGTTTGGAGATCTTTGTATATCATTAGAACCAAATAGTCAGCAATAGTGAAGCTTATAGGAGGAATTCTGGAAAATAAATGTAAAGCTAAACTCCAGTTCAACCACTAAATGCACATATCAAATAAATATATGAAGGGCTGTCTTACCTGCCGTATGGCTTGCAATTTTGTCCTGAGATTTGCACAGCCCTGCCAGACAGCATAGCCACGTTGTGACATTCCTTTTCTCTAGCCTGGTAAGCCCCCAGCCTGTGAGTGGGCAGTGAAGGAGCAGAAAGATACAGATGGGCCATCCCACTACTCTCTCTTCTTGTCAGCATGTTGGCACACCTCCAGTCGGAGTGCTGCTGTGCAGGAGGCTGATATCATGACAGACGTGCAGAGCCTGTGTTTCCACTAGGCAAACTATGTGGCTGCCTAGGGCGTACTGCAACCTAGGGGCACAGCATTGGCCGGCGCTCTCTCTGTGTGGGATGCCGCCACATCATGAACGATCCTCCAGCCGAGGGAAGGGGTGGAAGAAAGGACAGAGGAAGATGCCGGGTGTCCGGGGCCAGTGTAGCAGCTGAGCTGTGGCTCCTTCCAGTGTTTCTCTCAGACTCAGTCCCTTGCTGCAAGCTGGCTGGCAGCTGCTGATCACTGTGGAGATCTAGCCCTTCCCTTCCCATTCATCAGTGGAGGCAGAGCTTTGCTGCAGAAGAAGGTAATGTCTGACTCTGATGTCTTATGTCTGTGTGAGTGTGACCCGGCCGGCCATCCATCACACGTGCAATGTGTCAGTGAGTGATGACATCATCACGATCTCACAGCCTGCTCTTCTAGTGCCTGCAGGGCTTGCAGGTCTGTGTGTGTGTGGGCCAGGCTGCCTGCTGTCACAGCATTTTATCTCCCCCCATTGCCTGGGGAATTCCAGTCTGGGATCTGTCAGAGTGTGGATCCATCATCCTCCACTCATTGCAACTTTCACTCTGCCACTGCCAGCCACAGATACAGTCCATCTGTGACACTGATTTTATCTTTAATATTGGTGCTGTTGACATCTTATGACACTTACTTTTGCAAATTAAAAGAAATTTAGCAGTTTCATGCTCTGTTGATTTAATATTTTCTACTGTTTTTAAAATGTTTTATTTATTTTATTTCTTTTTTTGGGGCATCACAAGTAGCTGGTATTGCCTAGCACCAGCCCTGCAGACGCGGGTACTTACACTAACTGCATTTATTAAATAAATTTCATGATGTTTTAATAAATACTGTACATTTGTGTATTTCCGTATCGGAATGGAGTTTAGATTTTTCTTTAGAGTTCTATCTTGCATGGCCATTTGTTGGCTTGTATTGGATATACATTTCCCACAAGCCATCTGTTCCAGTTTAGGAAGCCAGCATATCATAATACAAAGAAAGAGATCATTTATCCCGAGTCTAGTCCTGCCTCACATTATTGTACAAATGCTGTATTTCCTTTCACATACAGGCTACATCCAGAGCTTGTACAAACAGGGAGCAGCTGAGATATTGTCAGGTATAAGGTTACATCACAGTGAATGCGCACTATGCCCATTCAGGACAAAAGTAACAGATTACCTAAAAGCTAAAGTTTATAATTTCCTATATTTTGCATTTGCTCCCCTCTTCATCATGCTGGGTTTTTGTTTTCTCCATTTTTATTGCGCTTTTCTATAAAATACAGGCAGATCATGGCTGGTGGGAAGGGCCTATAGACCACCCTGGGTAATGTGCAGGGGTGGACTGACAACTCATGGGGCCCCCCGGGCAATAGGGGATCATGGGGACCCTGTGTCCTTGCCCACACTCAAACCACACCCAAAAAAGCCTATAAAAAGGTACCAGGGGCATTTCATGGGGCCCCTACTGACCCTGGGTCCTCGGACAGTGCCCGAGTGCTCGAATGGTCAATCCGCCCCTGGTAATGTGCATATGTGATGCTCAACCTCCATCTTTGAAAGTAATGAAATCCAATGAAGGAAAGAAGCAGGCTTAAATTGAGAAATAAAAAACGGAGCATTAGACAATCATCGCAAGAGTCCATAATCCTCTATTGGTGATAGTAATGTGACAATAGGAAAAATATGCATTTTGGGGGCCAAGAAAGCCCCCTTCATCAGGGATTAGGCTAAATAGCAAGGCTACTTAAAGAGGAGGTCCAGTGGGAATGAAAAGAAATAAAAGTCAGTAGCTACAAAAACACTTACCGGTCCCTCAATCCCACAGTGTCCTCGCACCGGCCGGGTTGACTGACCGTCCTGTCTCTTTAGGGCTGGCATCCACAGCTTGGCCACCCGGATGTAGCAGCTTGCAGCTTCACAGCCGGGTGCCCACTGGGCATGTGTGAGTAGCGCTGCACTTTGTGAATGGTCCCGTAGTCTTCTAGGACCTGTCACAGGTCCCAGAAGACTACAAGATGGAGGGGGGAGGGCAACTTGCGCTTCCAATCACCTAGGGAGGAAATGGGAGCAGGTACCTGTCAGATTCGGGTACCCACTCCTCCCCGCTCCCCAAAGGCGTCAATCCTTAACAGGGAGTGGGGGAAAAAGCCTTAAAGTGGAACATCCCCTTTTTGGTGGAGACCCGCTTTAAATGGACTCTGTAGAACCTCCTGAAGAGAAATATGATTTAAATGAAACATCCGTTCTATCTCAAACATCTAATGGGAATCCTGGTTAAAACCTGGTAAGCCGAAGCCCTGATGAAGGGGGATTTGTTGGCCCCTGAAATACGTGAGCTACTATATTCTTCCTGCTATCACCAATAAAAAATTATGGACTTTTGGGATGATTACCTGATGCTCATCTGGCACTCAGAGACAGAGCATCATCACAGGAAGTGCCTGAACAATCATGGCAGGATCACTAGATATTATTTTAATAAAGCTGCAGATTCCAAAAAAAGTGGCTTATGAAATGACATTAACACTCCACCTAAGGACCGCCCACAATGTACGGAAGGGCAGCCCATACAGGCACATTGATGTACCCGTATGTCACTGGCCTCTTCCGGGTACAGGGCGTGAGCACACTCCAGAACGCCAGCTCCCACTGTGATTAGACACAGTTGGATTTTGTCAGCAGTTCCCAGCCAATGATCCATGGGCAGGAGCTGCTAATCGGATGTATCCAATCACAGCCCAGGGCCTTGTGTTCAGTCAACAATCAACACAGGGCTCTGTACAGAGGGAATAATCTCTTTGATTCTTCTCCCTGCAAAGCTGGGAGAGGGAACAAAGATTTTTAGTAAAAATCAGCACATAATACACCCGTAACAGTTGTTAGGCACACACTTAACCCCTTGATTACCCACAATGTTAACCCCTTACCAGCCAGTGTCATTAGTACAGTAACTGTATAGTATTATCACTGATTGCTGTATTAGCGTCACTGGTGACGTCAGTGTCAGTCACTTCCTACCTAGTGTCAGTTAATGTCAGATTACCTTCTGCACTATCACAGTCCCAATATAAATCGCTGATCACAGCCATTACTAGTACCAATAAATACAAATTCCAGTATATACTGTATACCATAGTTTGTAAATGCTATAACTTTCATGCAAACCAATCTATATACAGTTATTGGGATTTTTTTTACCAAATACATGTAGCAGAATACATTTTGGCCTAAATTTATGAAGTAATTAGATTTTTTTCACATTTTTATATTGAATATGTTTTTAGTAGAAAGAAAAAAATATATATATATTTGTTCAAAATTTTCAGTCCTTTTTCGTTTAGATAATAAAAAATTAAAAACCCAGTAGTGATCAAATACCACCAAAAGAAAGCTATATTTGTTTGAAAACAATGATATACATTTCATTTGGGGACAGTGTTGCATAACATGTGCAATTACCATGTAAAAAAGCACAGTGCCAAATAGCAAAAATGGCCTGGTCATGAAAGAGGTAAAACATTTCAAAAGCTGAAGTGGTTAATCTACTTTAATGGAGCTGTTGAGCCTTTCGGAACCATTGTTTTGGAACTGGTATTCAAGGGTGGCCTGTCTGCTATAGTAACCCATCACTTTTCAAGGGCTGTAGGGTATTAGGGGTCCAAATCGTACTGTGGAGCACTGGTCATTTTGGTGGAGATCCACAAAGGTTCCAAATTAGACAGCTCCATCCATCAGCAGCAGGAAGGTGTTATTGTTGGGGGTTGCAGAAGGATAGCAGCTCAATATAGAAGTTTACCAATTGCCTGCTGTTGGTGGAAAATCTCTTTACATGTCTACAGCTCTTGGGAAGCATTACTTAGAAATGAGCATTCAGGGCTGGCCCACCTGCTATGGTAACCCATTGGCTTTCTAAGGGCTGCAATGTGTTAGAGGATCGAAGTAGTATTGCCGAGCACTGGTAGTTTCGGTGCTGATACACAATGGTTTGGAACTGGACAGCTCCATCCATGAGGAACAGGATGGTGTTAGTGGTGGCGATTGAGGGAAGATAGAATCTCAATAGAGAGGTTTTCCAATTCCTCTCTGATGGTGGAAAATCTCTTTGAATGTCAAGAGTCCTTGAGAACCATTATTTAGGAATTGGCATTCAAGGCTGGCCTGCCTGTTATGCTAATCCATTGACTTTCCAAGGGCTGCAATGTGCTATGGGATCCAAACAGTGTTGCCAAGCACTGGTAGCTTTGGTGTTCAGGCACAAAGGTTCAGAACTAGACAGTTCCATCCACCAGCAGCAGGAAAGTGCTAATGGTGGGGGTTGGGGGAATATAGCCGCTCAATACAGGGGTTTTCCAAACACTTGCTGATGGTAGAAAATCTGTTTGAATACCAACATCCCTTGAGAACCATTATTTAGGAACTGGCATTCAAGGCTGGCCTGCCTGTTATGGTAATCCATTTATTTTCCAAGGGCTGCAATGTGTTATGGGATCCAAGCAGTGTTGCCAAACACTAGTATCTTTGGTGCTGATCCACAAAGGTTCAGAACTGGACAGCTCCATCTACCAGTAGCAGGAAAGTGTTAATGATGGGGGTTTGGGGAAGATAGCCGCTCAATACAGAGGTTTTCCAATACCATGTTGATGGTGGAAAATCTCTTTGCATGTCAACAGCCCTTGGGAACCATTGCTTTGGAATTGGCATTCAAGACTGGCCTGTCTGTTATGGCAATTCATTGGCTCTCTAAAGGCTGCATGTGTTAAGGGATACTGCCTAGCTCTAGTAGATTTGGTTACCAATCCACATGAGTTCCAGATTTCACAGCTCAGTCCACCAGCAGCAGGAAAGTGTTAATTGTGGGGGTTGGGGGAGGATTTCTGCACAATACAGAGGTTTTCCAAACACTTGCTGATGATGGAAAATCTCTTTGAATGCCAACAGCCCTTGAGAAGCATTACTTAGGAATTGGCATTCAAGGTGGGCCTGCCTGTTATGGTAACCCATTGGCTTTCCAAGGGCTGTAGTATGTTAAGGAATCCATGCAGCAGTGCCGAGCATTGGTCACTTCAGTTCTCATCCACAAAGGACCTGATCTGGACAGCTCTGTCCACCAGCAGCAGGAAGGTGTTAATTGTGGGGGGTTGGGAGAAGATAGGCACTCAATGCAGAGGTTTTCCAATCCCGCGCTTATGGAGGAAAACTTCTTTGACTGCCAACAGAACATTTTGTCTTATGAAAGGCAGATAAATGTTTCCAGGTTGTTCCCATTAGAACAAAGTATATGTAGTTTGATTGTGGCAACAGCAGATTGATAAGAACTGAATAAAAGTTTGGTAATGTAACACTGTTGCAGTGATTAGACCTTGCTGAAAATATGATTTATCAATATTATATTTGCTTTGATTTTTTATTTTTGACTTTTCTAGTAAACATTTGTGTATCCCTCTTCTACTTTCCATGTCTTCCTATTGACCCTTCAGTAAGATAGATGGCCTCACTGATCAATAGGAAGGCTCAGGAGTATGAACTGCTCCTAGTTAAGGTGGAGGTCTTATATTATTTACACAGAGGCGTCTACTTCTAAAAAAAATAATTACTGTACAAACTCCTTAAGCATTCACACAGCCATCACAAATAATCGCCATACTGTGTGTTATAAACAAATTTGTATGTGAATGCCTCAAGCAATTGCACAGCTGTCATGAATAGTCGCCATATTGCGTATAACAAGTTTATTTTTTAATAATCATCATCTCCATCTATTGGCCATAGTGTGGCAATTTCCTAAAATATCTCAATCAGGACAATACTGCATTATAGCCACTAGATGGTAACTAAATAGGAAATAAACATATTACATGCAATAAAGGTGATTGTTCGTGACAGCTGTGTGAATGCTTCAGGCATTTGTACAGCTCATTTTATTTATACAAAGACAGTAGAATATGGTCTTACTACAAGGCTTGCCTGCCTATCAATAGAATGGATTATTTAAAGCTGAATTCTGGGCACAAACATTTTTTTTTTAACCTCCCTAGTGGTCTGATTATGTCCATATTTCTGTGCTCAAAGCGGTACATTTTTTTGCATGGAAATATGTATTTTTTTTATTGTAGGCCAGTAATTTTTAGGAATAACTCACTGATATCTGTCCGAACAAGAGTCTAGTAAACATCCCGGGTATGATAAAATTTGAAACACGAAGTCAAAAATAATACATTTAATTCAATAATATAATCAAACAATATAATCAAATAAAAGAATATGCATTTTTATCATAGGTGCATCTTATAGTTTTCTCTTAGTCCCTCTGCAAAGTCCCACAAATCCTGCCAGTGAAGTCTACCTGTGATGGGGGTGGTAACAATGCTGCACTGCTCCTGAAATTAGAGCAGAGTTGCCACTCTCATGTAGGCTGTGCCGGCTTGGACTACAGTGGGATGAGAACGCATCGAAGGGGGGGGATAAGCTATCAGCTTGTCAACCAGCACCTGGTCACACCTAGTCCTGCCTACTGCTTTCTGGAGTGACAGCTCTGCCTCCTTTGCTAAAACCCTCCCACCATGAGTTGCAGTGTTTGGGAGGGGAAGCGTGTGAGACACAAATGAAGGCAGATTTGGCTCACCAAGGAAACTGTCACAAGTTAGCCTGCAGTTTCTTGTTTGTGTTCTTACCGCCTTGCTGCAGTCCTTTTCCTGATCCCTTCTCAGGTGTTTGTGCTCATCTATGGGCGTCATCTGCTGTCCTCTGGGTTTTATTTCCTTCCCTTCCATCACTTCCTGGCCTGCCTCCTTTTTTGCCTGTCTATATAAGACATGCTCAGACTAGGCCACTTTGCTTGAGCAACTTCCTAGTTGTCGGAGCTCCTGTGTGTTGCTACTGCCGGAATCCTACATTGACTACTTGTGTACCGACCCTGGCTTTGTTCTCTGACCTTTCTTGTTTTTCGCCTGTCCTGACATCGGCTAGCCATCGGATTTACGTTTCTCGCCTCCCATTATACTCTGCTCCCGTGAGCAGTCTCCTCAACCTCAGCTGGGCGTACCTAGGGGCTGCAACCTGGTCCCAGCTTGCTGCAAGTCCATCCCCACCATCAGTGGCTCTGGTGAAGAAGCAGGCTGGGTCTTAGACTCCACGCCCAGGGGAACCCCAAGTTGAGTATCAACAAGAGCTCACTACTACAGGTGCTGACAGAAAGGTAAAGGAAGTTTATATTATGAGACTTGTACATCACATAGCAACTGGGTCTGGTACTTGTTTAGACTGGGATACAGAAGCATTTGCTTGTACTTTCAAAAAGTAACATCACCATAATTTCCAAATCGTTGTATCATCTCCTAGACCAGTGGTTCTCAACCTTTCTAGCGCCGCGACCCCTTAATACAGTTCCTCATGTTGTGGTGACCCCCAACCATAAAATTATTTTCGTTGCTACTTCATAACTGTAATTTTGCAGTAGGAGGAATAGTGCCACGTCATTGGTGTCATTGGGAGGAATAGTGCCCCATCATTGGTATCAGTGGGAGGAATAGTGCCCCGTCATTGGTGTCAGTGGGAGGAATAGTGCCCCTTTCATTGGTGTCAGTGGGAGGAATAGTGCCCCGTCATTGGTGTCAGTGGGAGGAATAGTGCCCCGTCATTGGTGTCAGTGGGAGGAATAGTGCCCTGTCATTGGTGTCAGTGGGAGGAATAGTGCCCCGTCATTGGTGTCAGTGGGAGGAATAGTGCCCCGTCATTGGAATCAGTGGGAGGAATAGTGCCCCATCATTGGTGTCAGTGTGAGGAATAGTGTCCCATCATTGGTGTCAGTGGGAGGAATAGTGCCCCATCATTGGTATCAGTGGGAGGAATAGTGCCTCATCATTGGTATCAGTGGGAGGAATAGTGCCCCATCATTGGTGTCAGTGGGGGGGAATAGTGCCCCATCATTGGTATCAGTGGGAGGAATAGTGTCCCATCATTGGTATCAGTGGGAGGAATAGTGCCCGATCATTGGTGTCAGTGGGAGGAATAGTGCCCCATCATTGGTATCAGTGGGGGGGAATAGTGTCCCATCATTGGTGTCAGTGGGAGGAATAGTGCCCCGTCATTGGTGTCAGTGTGAGGAATAGTGCCTCGTCATCGGTGTCAGTGTGAGGAATAGTGCCCCGTCATCGTTATCAGTGGGAGGAATAGTGCTCCATCATCGGTGTCAGTGGGAGGAATAGTGCCCCATCATCGGTGTCAGTGGGAGGAATAGTGCCCCATCATCGGTGTCAGTGGGAGGAATAGTGCCTCATCATCGGTATCAGTGGGAGGAATAGTGTCCCATCATCGGTATCAGTGGGAGGAATAGTGCCCCATCATAGGTGTCAGTGGGAGGAGGAATAGTGCCCCATCATTGGTGTCAGTGGGGGGAATAGTGCCCCATCATAGGTGTCAGTGGGAGGAATAGTGCCTCATCATTGGTATCAGTGGGAGGAATAGTGCCCCATCATTGGTATCAGTGGGAGGAATAGTGCCCCGTCATTGGTATCAGTGGAAGGAATAGTGCCCCGTCATTGGTGTCAGTGGGAGGAATAGTGCCCCGTCATTGGTATCAGTGGGAGGAATAGTGCCCCGTCATTGGTATCAGTGGGAGGAATAGTGCCCCATCATCGGTGTCAGTGGGAGGAATAGTGCCTCATCATCGGTATCAGTGGGAGGAATAGTGCCCCATCATTGGTATCAGTGGGAGGAATAGTGCCCCATCATTGCTGTCAGTGGGAGGAATAGTGCCCCATCATTGGTGTCAGTGGGAGGAGGAATAGTGCCCCATCATTGGTGTCAGTGGGAGGAATAGTGCCCCATCATTGGTGTCAGTGGGAGGAGGAATAGTGCCCCGTCATTGGTGTCAGTGGGAGGAATAGTGCCCCGTCATTGGTATCAGTGGGAGGAGGAATAGTGCCCCGTCATTGGTATCAGTGGGAGGAATAGTGCCCCGTCATTGGTATCAGTGTGAGGAATAGTGCCCCGTCATCGGTATCAGTGGGAGGAATAGTGCCCCATCATCGGTGTCAGTGGGAGGAATAGTGCCCCATCATCGGTGTCAGTGGGAGGAATAGTGCCTCATCATCGGTATCAGTGGGAGGAATAGTGTCCCATCATCGGTATCAGTGGGAGGAATAGTGCCCCATCATAGGTGTCAGTGGGAGGAGGAATAGTGCCCCATCATTGGTGTCAGTGGGGGGAATAGTGCCCCATCATAGGTGTCAGTGGGAGGAATAGTGCCTCATCATTGGTATCAGTGAGAGGAATAGTGCCCCATCATTGGTATCAGTGGGAGGAATAGTGCCCCATCATTGGTATCAGTGGGAGGAATAGTGCCCCGTCATTGGTGTCAGTGGGAGGAATAGTGCCCCGTCATTGGTATCAGTGGGAGGAGGAATAGTGCCCCGTCATTGGTATCAGTGGGAGGAATAGTGCCCCGTCATTGGTATCAGTGGGAGGAATAGTGCCCCATCATCGGTGTCAGTGGGAGGAATAGTGCCTCATCATCGGTATCAGTGGGAGGAATAGTGCCCCATCATTGGTATCAGTGGGAGGAATAGTGCCCCATCATTGCTGTCAGTGGGAGGAATAGTGCCCCATCATTGGTGTCAGTGGGAGGAGGAATAGTGCCCCATCATTGGTGTCAGTGGGAGGAATAGTGCCCCATCATTGGTGTCAGTGGGAGGAGGAATAGTGCCCCGTCATTGGTATCAGTGGGAGGAATAGTGTCCCATCATTGGTATCAGTGGGAGGAATAGTGTCCCATCGTTGGTGTCAGTGGGAGGAATAGTGCCCCATCATTGGTATTAGTGACACCAATGATGGGGCACTATTCCCACTGACACCAATGATACTTACCTTGCAGACCCCTGCTCCAGCCTGGGCTCGCTCGCTCCCTCCCTCTCCCATGGTACCGACACTTACCTGTCAGATGTCTTCCTTCTCCGGCCGCTCTCCTCCTCTTCACTCGCGCGATCTTCGCGGTGCCGCTCGGCTCCTCCTCTCCAAGCTCCACCTCCTTGCCGGTGATTGGCCGCCTGTGTGCCTCTCCTGAGCTACAGTGCCGGCGGCCAATCACAGGCGAGGATTGATCTCGAGGTGTGTCCAGATGACAGGGGCGGCATGTCATCCCGCCCACACCTGGAGACGGCGGTGGCGGCGAGGAGCGGTGTCTCGGTTCCTAAGACCATCGGAAATATGTGTTTTCCGATGGTCTTAGGCGACCCCTGTGGAAGCGTCGTTCGACCCCCAGGTTGAGAACCGCTGTCCTAGACCAAGTGCATGGAACATGCAGCGATGGATCAGAATGAGACCAGGTGATTATTTATACTATTAATCCCATTTGTCTCAAGGCCAATGGCAGAAGCCTCTACATTTTTGGAGTTTGAGAATACATTGTTATTGAGCTTTCCAAAGTCTCACTAGACTGTTTCAAATCATAGTGTGTGATTGATCTACTGGTCTACGCATATTTATATTCCCTATGTCAGCCATTCTCAACCAGGGTTCCATAGTACCCTATGGTTCCTCCAGTGGTGGCTAGGGGTTCATTGAGCTGTGGCTAATTGACCTCCAATGTGATGGTATCTGCATAGTTCTAGGTCCAACGCCACTTGGCAGAGCCACAGGCATGACTGCAAGGGAAGCATTCTTCCCAATTACTGTACCACCAATAATGGAAATGGCACTTTCTCAAAGACTACCAGTGGACTATTCTTAGCAGGGGTTCCCTGAAAATGTTCACAAGGGCTCCTTTGGGGTACGAAGGTTGAGAAAGGCTGCTTTATGTGTTCATTTGCAGGTTTCCATCCCAGGTGGTGTGGTGGTGGTGTTAGTGAGTACTCCCCATTCTGTAAGAAGTGTATCCAAACCCTTATAGGGAAAAATAAGTACCTTGTTTTAAGTTTTGTCTTTCGCCTCTTTTTGTCTCCACACCCAGTTTCCCCCCAAAAAAGAAAAAACAAAAATGTGGTCCCTTCTCTATGATGCACGCTACCATTATGGCCACTTTCCTATCTGTGAGTCTGCAACTGCCTCAGTATCTCCCACCAGCCCTGTAATTGGCTACAGAACTGATGTAGACCTGCTGCTGTGAGGTAGGTGCACAATGAAAAAGTGGGACATGGGAGTTGCTGATTTATACACAGTGTGCCTGCTACTGTATTCAAACTGGCCATACACTGATCAAAATTCAAAATCCGTAAATGGCCGTTCCTGCTCGACAGAAGTTGATTGTTAGATCGACTTCTGTCAAAGGGACATGTTGGAAAATGTTCCTCGATCAGTAGCTGCTATCCTATCCCAGGGAGGGCAGGGGGTTTTGGGGGGTCCACCATTCACCTTGTGTGGATAGAGAAATCTGTTCACTAGGTTTTATTCAGTCAATGGTGTATGGCCAGCTTAAGAGGTTTAAAAAACCCTCATACATGGAATCAGCTTCTGTACACCTCTAAATGACATGGTTTTTTTTTTTTGTTTCTTTTTTAGAGTGTTTAATTGTACTTTAATCTATGTCTTTTTATTCTACATTTTCCTAGGTAAAAGCACTACAAGGCATTGTATTCTCCTGTGTGGTTTTCCCCTCTTTTTTTTATCTCTTTAACAAGTTATTCTTAGACCTATTAGAACTTTTTTTTATCTGCCTTTGATACAGTTAACCACCCACTCCTCCTCAAAAAACTCTGCTCCCTTGGCCTACATGACTCTGCTCTATTTATCTAAGAGTTCCTTTGATGTCACCTACAACTCTATCTCGTTTATTGGTTAGTTCATAATCTTCTATGGCATCCAATACTATCTCTATGCGGATGATGACCAAATCTATCTCTCTACTCTTCACCTCACCCCCTCAGTCAACTCACACATCTTTAATTTACTAACATATCTGCATAGATGTCACACCACTTTCTAAAAATATATCTTTCTAAAAGTGAGCTCATAGTAATTCTTCCTCCCTGTGCCCCCTTCCCCAACTTTTCCATTTTGAACAACACCCTGTGCCCCCTTCCCCAGCTTTTCTATCAAGAACAACACCCTGTGCCCCCTTCCCCAACGTTTCCATCAAAAAACAATACCCTGTGCCCCCTTCCTCAACGTTTCCTTAAAGAACAATACCCTGTGCCCCCTTCCCCAACTTTTCCATCAAGAACAATGCCCTGTGCCCCCTTCCCCAACTTTTCCATCAAGAACAATGATTTTTGCACCCTTCTCTAACTTTTCCAGCAAAAAACAATACCCTGTGCCCCCTTCCTCAACTTTTCCAGCAAAAAACAATACCCTGTGCCCCCTTCCTCAACTTTTCCTTAAAGAACAATACCCTGTGCCCCCTTCCTCAACTTTTCCTTAAAGAACAATACCCTGTGCCCCCTTCCTCAACTTTTCCTTAAAGAACAATACCCTGTGCAACCTTCCCCAACTTTTCCATCAAAAAACAATACCCTGTGCCCCCTTCCTCAAGTTTTCCTTAAAGAATAATACCCGGTGCCCCCTTCCCCAACTTTTCCATCAAGAACAATGCCCTGTACCCCCTTCCCCAACTTTTCCATCAAGAACAATGACTTTTGCCCCTTTCTCTAACTTTAATATCAAGAACACTACCCTGTGCCCCCTTCCCCAACTTTTCTATCAAGAACAACACCCTGTGCCCCCTTCCCCAACTTTTCCAGCAAAAAACAATACCCTGTGCCCCCTTCCTCAACTTTTCCTTAAAGAACAATATCCTGTGCCCCCTTCCTCAACTTTTCCTTAAAGAACAATACCCTGTGCAACCTTCCCCAACTTTTCCATCAAGAACAATGCCCTGTACCCCCTTCCCCAACTTTTCCATCAAGAACAATGACTTTTGCCCCTTTCTCTAACTTTAATATCAAGAACACTACCCTGTGCCCCCTTCCCCAACTTTTCTATCAAGAACAACACCCTGTGCCCCCTTCCCCAACTTTTCCAGCAAAAAACAATACCCTGTGCCCCCTTCCTCAACTTTTCCTTAAAGAACAATACCCTGTGCAACCTTCCCCAACTTTTCCATCAAAAAACAATACCCTGTGCCCCCTTCCTCAACTTTTCCTTAAAGAATAATACCCTGTGCCCCCTTCCCCAACTTTTCCATCAAGAACAATGCGCTGTGCCACCTTCCCCAACTTTTCCATCAAGAACAATGACCTTTTCTAACTTTACTATCAAGAACACTACCCTGTGCCCCCTTCCCCAACTTTTCCATCAAGAACAATGACCTTTTCTAACTTTACTATCAAGAACACTACCCTGTGCCCCCTTCCCCAACTTTTCCCTGTAGATCAACAACACAACTATCAATTCCTCCCCTCAATCCTGGGTACTAGGTGTAATCCTGAAATCTGTCCTCTCCTTGCAGCTCTACATCCAATCATTGTCCATATCTTGCTGCCTTCACCTCTGTAACATTGTCAAGATACACCCCTTCTTAAACAATGACACCAGCAATTCACCAAGTCACTCCCTTGTTATTGCTCACATTGTTATTACAGCTCTCTCCTCCTTGGCCAACCTTTACATAACCTATCCCCTCTTCAGTCTATCATGAATGCTGCTGCCAGACTCCTCCACCTTACCAACTGCTCAGTGTCCCCTGCCCCTCTCTGCCAATCCTTCCACCAGCTTCTGCTCGGCCAATAAAAAAAATGTTAAGTATTAACAACAGCATACGTAGCCATCTACAACTCTGCCCTGAACTACATCACCAATCTCATGTCAACATATCACCCAAACCATCCTCTCCACTCCTCCCAAGACCTCCTGTTCCCTTATCACCTCCTTCCATGCTCATGTCCAGGACTTCTCCAGAGCCTCTACTATTCTTTGAAACTCTCTACCCCAACCTGTCCAGATTTCCCCTACTCTGTCCTCCTTTAGGTGATCACTGAAAATTCATCTCTTCAGGGAAGGCTATCCCACCTCTACTTCACAACTGTAATTTGCTCTTCTCCATCAACTCATCCCTCACAGTTGTATCACTTGATCCTCAGAGCCCTCTTAACCTTCTTGTGTTGCTTTGCATTGTATCTGTATCACCCTTTAATTTGTTAAGCTCTGTGCAATTTGTTGGCATAATATGAATCCTGTATAATAATATTAGCTGCTCGATGTGCCTTCTTTCCACCCATAGTGTCATATTTTGGAATCACTGCAGGTGTATTTAACAGAAACATTACAATAGAAGTTGAACTCAACAGGAAAGGACAAGAATTTTCCAATTACTGCTTCCACCCATCTCCAACCCATGCTTGCTTTCCACTTACTTTGTTTTGTAGTTTAAAGTCAGAGTAGGCTTACCTTATAGAGTCAAATCCCATCTGGAGGAGCTTGAGGAGTACTGGTGTCAGATGCTACCCACTCTCATTGCGTGCAAACGTTCCAATGTAGTGTTTCCTGGCACTTCATGTTTTTGATAAAAGTTTTTAGATGCGATTTGCCCTGTAGAGTTGCCTGGGACAATAGGACACTCATTTGGAAGCTGATCAAACTGTAAAGGTGGATTTAGCTAAGTAGGCTTCAGCAATATACAGCGAGTACTACTATTAGAATGGATGCCGCCAAGGGTCAGTAGGACATTACCCTAATAATTGCATAAAACCAGGTGGCATCCTTGTTAATCTAATACAGGGGTCTCCAAACTTTCTAAACAAAGAGCCAGTATAACGGACTTTAGGCGGGTCGGACTGTGGCTAGTGGGAGTAGAAAATGGTATCGGTGGAAAGAATAGTGCCCCATCAATGGTGTCAGTGAGAAGAATAGTGCCTCATCGATTGTGTCGGTGAGAAGAATAGTGCCTCATCAATGGTGTCAGTGAGAATAGTGCCTCATCATTGGTGTCAGTGACAAGAATAGTGACTCATCGATGGTCTCAGTGAAAAAAATAGTGTCTCATTGATTGTGTCAGTGAGAAGAATAGTGCCTCATCATTGGTGTCAGTGACAAGAATAGTGACTCATCGATGGTCTCAGTGAAATAAATAATGTCTTATCGATTGTGTCAGTGAGAAGAATAGTGCCTCATCATTGGTGTCAGTAGGAAGAATAGTTCCACAGTTTGGTGTCAGTGGAAGGAACAGTGCCTCATCGTTGGTGTCAATGGGAAGAATAGTGCCTCATCATTGGTGTCAGTGGGAAGAATAGTGCCCCATCATTGGTGTCAGTGGAAGGAACAGTGCCTCATCGTTGGTGTCAATGGGAAGAATAGTGCCTTGTATCAGTGGGAGAAATACTGTTTGGCCCACGGGTCGCATGTGCAAACCACTGATTTAAAAAAAAAAAAAAAAAAGAAAAAAAAAAAGGAGTTAATCCATCTGATTTGATTGAAGCACATCAACCTGAGATTACTGTTGATGACTATATGTTGATCTTTTGCATGCTACTGATTATTTTGAATGTATACTACTACTGACCTTTTGTTTTGTCATCTAATTTTGTATCTCAATGCGGCACATTCTGCAGCAACTTTCTATCTGCATGCACTCTAGCGATGGCTGCATGGCATTACTCGGGGTGGGTTTCCCAATGGTGACCATAGTGGACCATGTAGTCTCCATAGAAAGCCCCGGTATCAGAGCGACAACACAGGAGCTCAGCTGGTAGACAGGACATAGTGTTGTCACAACAATGCAAGTAAAGTAAATGTGTGGCACTCAACCTTTAGCAGCTCTGGAAGGAACTCAGACTAGTGATTATTGAAGATTCCCACACTTCTGACCTCTGGGAAATCATGGCAGCAGGTCTTGGTTCTCCTAGTAAGTAACCAAATAAGTAGCAATCCAAGAAAACAGTCCAGGGAACTCATGGCACATCACTCTTTATTAAGCTATACATTCTAAAGGTTAAAAACCATACAGATCCAGCCATCAAACATCTCTGTAGAGAACATGCTTTCTTAGGTCACTTGGCTCCATAATAATGTGTGCAACGGCAAGCGCTTATTGATCAGCGCAGACAACTGTCCATGTTGACCAATGAGAAAAGCATCTGAGGCTTCTTCTTCTGGTAAGGTGTCCCGGAACAAAGGTGCACTTCTCATTGGTCAGCACTTGCCATTGCAAACATTATATCAGATACACACTCCAAGGCTGTGTATGGCGATGTAGGGACTGCTACGCCGGCAGCACAGCTGTGTGGCACGAAGTCTGGAAGGGTGGCAAGGATAGACGAATAATTTTTTGTGAAAGAGTGAACTTACCCTTTAACCACTTGTGCTGACCCACCGCAGTACATATACAGTACTGCAGATGGGCGGCTTGTACAGGCACCGTAACATACCCAAACGTCGCTGCTTTCTTCCGGGTTCAGGGGTGTGCGCACGGGCCCCCCACCCATGACTCTGCTGTGATTTGACACAGTGGGACTTAGTCAGCAGGTCCCAGTCAATGATTCATGTCTAGGACCTGCTGATCAGCTGTGTGTAATTACAGCTCAGAGCCCTGTGTTGGCAAACAACACAGGGCTCTGTACAGAGGGAAGGATCTCTGCAAACAGGCATGAGAAACAAAGCAATCTTTAGTAAAAAGCAGCACACATAACACATGGTTAGGCATGTATTTAACCCCTTGATTAACCCGAGATGTTAACCCCTTCCCAGCCAATGTCTTTAGTAAAGCAACAGTGTACAGTTTTAGCACGGTATCAGTGTCACTTGTAAAGTCAGTGTCAGTTAGCCAGTCTCACAAAGTGTCAAGTTATGCAGGCCATACATGGGTCGAATTCAGAACCAATTTTCTTTAGAAAATCGGAAATTTTGTGCATTTTGTAATCTGATGGTGCCACCATTGATTTCGAAATTCAACCAACCAAGCCTTCAATTTCTCCTCATGTTGCTACAGAAAAGAATTTTCATGGCCAAGAATTTTCTTTTCTTTCCAGGTCACAGCTTTATCATTCTTGCATGATTCTCGCATCATTGATTCGAAATTCGTTCGTTTTTCAAAAAATTTTCCAACATGCCCGATCACACAAATTTGATGGTCACACGAAAATCAGCCATTTATGTGACCCACTAATGGTGAGAAATTCAAATGAAAATTCTTAGAAAAGATTTTTCCAAAGAAAATTATTTCAGAATTTGACCCATGTATGGCCTGCTTTAGTGTCAGATTGCCCGCCACACTATAAGTCTCTGATCACCACCTTTACTAGTGTAAAAATTAAAAATTCCAGCACATATACCATTATTTGTAGATGCTATAACTTTCACGCAAAGCAATTTAAAAACACATATTGGGATTTATTTTTTTTACCAAAGACATGTAGCAGCATACACTTTTGCCTAAATTTATGAAGAAATTAGATTTTTAAAATTTTTATATTGGATATGTTTTATAGCAGAAAAGTAAAAAATATTGTTTTTTTCAAAAATGTTTTTTTTTCCATTTATATAATATAAATGATATATTTATATAAAAAATAAAAAACCCCAATTGTGATCAAACACCACCAAAAGAAAGTTCTATTTGTGTGAAAAACATGACATAAATTTAATTTGGGTACAGCATGACTGTGCAATTGCCAGTTGAGATAGCGCAGTGTTGAATAGCAAAAAATGACCTGGTCATGAAGGGGGTAAAATCTTCCGGAGCTAAAGTGGTTATATAGGATTTACTGATTGGGTGTACACCTCCAATTGGAAGCGAACCCTAAAATTTGACAGTAGGTGGGGTCTTTTGGTAGAATATATTTTATCATGCTCTTCTACCAAAAAAACCTCTTACCTGCTAGCAATATTTTTTTTTTCATGTGCATATTGGCTGTGGCCCTAACTGCATCCACGAAAAGTTAAACAAGCCTCAATCTAAAGTACATCCAGAATTTCAGCCGAGGAAAGGGAGGCATTTCCCCTGAAGTGCATTGACTTTACCTGTTATCTTCAATACATTTCTCAAATAGACCCTGGAGTGAGACTTTTGTACTGAGCACTCTATACCTATTTAAGTGGCATTTGTATGGAGTCGGATACCAAAATGACTTCAGAGCACATGTGCAAGAGTTACATCATCACTGCCTACCCAATGGGTGTAGTAAGGACATGGTGAATGCAGAAGAAGAGGAGAGGAAATGGCCTTGGCAGGGACCAATGCAGGGAGCTCAACCTCACATCTCCGGAGGACAGTACACCCAGAGGTAAGTGTGTTATAACGTGCTCTATATACCTGCACCTTATGGTAGACGCTGGCATGGGTGAATTCTTCTTTAATGATCCCGGTAAATGTTTATGAGACAAAACAAAGCACACAATTTTGAAATTATACATTTATTGGCATCTAAACAAATAAAAGACATTTGGTTCTCTAACCAATGATTAAGGCACATTTGATGATTTGCTAAATAGCAGTAGACAATTACATTGCATAGTCTGTTAGAACAAGCACATTTTTGAATTATGCCATCATTTGGCTAATTGGAGTTGGCAGTGAACTGCTTAATTGTGGCACCTCAGTCGGATAATTATCAGTCCAAAATCTTCACGCAGGTTTATTTGCTGTGTATGAAAGTGTACCTGTGACTTAACCATGGAAGCCATTAAATAAACAAACAATATTAAAGTGTATCTATGCCCCCCCCCCAAAAAAAATAGAATGTATTGCATCCTATCAGTCCTTATATGTGGTGGCTGTGATCGTTTTCTTTTTTCATTCTTTTATTCCTTTATTGTCACGCAGAGATCCTGCCAGCGATACATTTCCTGTTCTAGGGTGGCAACGCTCACTCACCCTACTATATCTATGGAGAAGCAGCATTGTAGTTAGCTCCTGATTTGGACTACAGGACACCCCACCCCTCCTCATCTCTTTATAACGCAGAGGAAAGGTTCTGTAGCCCACACAGGGGAAATGGGAAGTGCTGAAAAAGCTGCTTGAGATTTCAGTGCAGCAGAAATAGAGAGCACAGGAAGTTATAAGTTCACTTAATTTCTGGCAGGATCAATTATTTTTTACACTTGAACACATATATCAAAACTCTTCAAATTTTATATTTAATGGACCAAAGTAGAGCAAATAAGAGAAGTTCATTTTTAGGGTTTACATACACTTTAAGCCCATCTGGTCTCCAGCAGCTGATGTCATCCCCGGAACTTGCTATATATTGGTCTTGGTAATAAAAGGCTTCAAGCCTTATGGCATGGGTGTCAAACTGGCATCCCTCTGGCTGTTGCCAAACTACAAGTCCCATGAGGCATTGCAAGATTGACAGTTACAAGCATAACTCCCAAAGGCAGAGGCATGATGGGACTTGTAGTTTCGCAACAGCTGGAAGGCCGCCAGTTTGACACCCCTGCCTTATGGGGTTGTAGTATTACAAAACTTTTCAGTCGGTGATAGGCTGAGTTTCAGTTGACAATATGGCTATCAATATGATGTGACCTATGCTATAGTATTGTTACTACTACATATAGCTGGCTAAATGGTGGCCACAACTTTGATATTTCTTCTTCAGTGATGCCATTAGTTTTTGGTACTTCTCAAAAAATGGCCTCCACCAATATCCAATCATGCTGATGTCAACGATGGCTGCCATACACTGGCAAGCTGGCCATACAAGGAGCAAATTTTGGCCAATTCCCAATAAATCTACCAAAATTTTAACTGTCATTTAGCCCTGTCGGCACCATTCCACCCAACATCCTTTAAAAATGAAAGGAGCTGGGCGTAGAAAATTGTTGGCCAAACAACACCCGCATCCACTAAGTGCTGGCTCTCATAATACAAGAGCTGCAGGAGGTTTGTCCATCCATGCAGTCTATGTGCGTATGGTCAACTTAAAGTGAAACTAAACCCTCCTATCCTTTACAGCCAGGGAAGCTGCCATCTTAGCCTCTGTTTGATCTGCAGTTGCCATGGTGCTGAACATGTGATCAGTTATGACACTGGCCATTTAATGGCTTGACAGTTTAGTTGAGAATTAAACGGCATTCATGGCATGCACTGAGTGTAACCATTTTGGGAAACCTGGCAGAAGGAAGCCCCGCCCGCCGCACTCCAAGCAAGACCCAACAGTCACTCACGTAAAAGCAGCCTCAGCCTAGTTCCATACAGGACAACACCAGACGCATTTTGCCCCGTGTCTTAGGCCTCCATTACTAAGCTCCTGAGGCAAGGCAAAACACGTCAGGGAGAGTGGCTTGGACAGAGCTAGTCTAAGGCTGCTTTTACCAGGTCTAGCTTGGAGTGTGGTGATGAGCTTCCTACTTCCAGATTGAATACATTGAGCTGGGATCAGCCCCTCCCAAGTCAGCACCCAACGTGGGAGTCACCGGATTTGGACACAGGAACCTGAGTGGCAACCCAAGCCTTTCTCATTTTGGGAAACCATTAAATTGTAATGTTTAGTCCCACTTTTTGTCTTCTTCAGTCAAACTGTGCAATATCAATAGACGATTTGAAAAGCGTTGTAATCCAGAGCAGCCAATCACACTTCAACGCTCTGAAGTAATTTTGTAAGCTGCATTCTGATTGGTTGCTGTGAGTTACTGCACTTTGCAATCTGCTTTCTTAAATAAGCTCATTTGAAAAATTCTCAAACCTATACAATGGTTAGATGTAGTAAAAAGTTTAAATAATTTGTTATAACAAGTTATATGGCTTTAAGTGCTTCTACGGGTTCTTTAGTATAAGGCAACTGATAATACAAACATAAAGTCATTACACGTGATTAACCCTTTAAAAGTCCAGACACACAAATGGCTTTCATTGGGACTAGTTTTACATGTAGGTCATACCTGGTAGAAATCAGGCCAGAGAGATAATGAACCATGGGAAGCAAAGATCCAACCTACACAGGCAGAGAGATTAGGAAATGAGTGGGCAGGAAGCACGGTCAAGTTCACAGAACAGCTACACAGTCTAAAAGCCTTGGAACAAAATAACTGAGTAATCATTTAACTGTGTACCCACCAGCACTGCTTCAACCTCGCTTGCCTTAACAACGGACTCCAGGCAGATATAAAAGTTACCAATTAAACACAGTTCTGTGTGTTTAAAGTGTTACTAAACCCAGGACTCTGGGTTTTTCTCATAAGCAGTATATAGCAGTCTTGTGACTTCTATCAGTGTCCTGCCAAGCACTCGTTAAAGTTTGCATTCTCCTTTGACTGTCTTATGAGGCTGCATGACCCCTGACCATCTGCTGCACTGATTGATCCTGTGCTGATCACATGAAACAACCCCTCCCCCCAAAAAAAGAAAAAACACACTCTAGAAATATACACCAAACTGAGCATATGCAGAGTGCCTCCTAGGGATCTGTACTATCAGCAAATGGATTGGGGAATGTTGAAGAAGGGGAGGATCAGAGAAGCCAGGATCAAACAGATTTTTTACATAATGTGGAACATTAACCCTTTTAGGTTCCACAGTAAGCATGCTTTGTATGTTGAGGGTTTAGGGACACTTTAATTACAATTTTTTAAAAGGCAAGCAGTGTAAATCCTTTAATCTGACTTGGCATCAGCCTCTCTTACAGCAAAGTTCAGATTGGAAGAAAGAGAAACAGCATAAGGAGCCAATCAGTTGTGTTCATGTGCTATCTATGAGCATGCTGATTACTGCTGCTGAGGAGAGAGCAGAGTCACCAAGAGATGAGCTCATCAGTCGGCTTTCACAGGCTGGGGGAGGGACTGTATGTTACTTAACTGCATGGGTCATTGGGAAAAATTCCCTTTACGTTTGTGGTGGCAAGTCTAAAGAATGCTATTGTAGCACCCTCTAGTGTAACTGTGTGAGTCTCTGACAAATATCAGATTATTGCAGGTCAAGCTGGATGGCTTGACAGATTGGGTCTCTATCTCCTCCACCTGGCTCTGGAGGACCATAGAACCTTCCAGAAGCCAGTGGCTGGAAGAGGTGGAGACCTAATCTGCATATTTATGGGAGTCTAACTAATCCCAGGTTTAGAGGCTTTGGTAAAGTGGTGAGGCCAACCCACAAACATGGGACAATAAGGCTGGCAAGGGAGTCGGGTGAAAGATTGAGTGCTGAGGAGACTGCTGTTAGCCTGGGAGGTGTCCCCTAGGTCTAGGGGGGGCTGGCCTCTAGGCTACACTTGGGTAGGCTCAGGAGGGTCCATTCAGCAGTACAGCATGAACAGGATCAAAGCCTGGGAGCAGTGGGAGCACAAAGGACAGAGTAAGTACATCAGCACACCCAGGGATCCACAAAAGGAGAGACTGCCAGATGTAGCAAGCTTTCAAATGACAGCATTGCTCTTAATACTTTAGCAGCTAGAAGGGCTAGTAATGTATGCAGGCTGTAGAGCTGGGAGCAGTTCTACAGGGTAGAGGAGACATCTCTGCATGTGGTTTGCAAGAAATTAAGCTGATTTTCAGAGGGGCTGAGAGTCCCTAGCCCATAAGGGGCTGTTGCTACTAATCCGCAAAGACTGTCAGCTTTCAAGGAAAAGAACAGCCCAGGATCTGTTTCTGTAAATAGGTAGGAAGTTGTTCTCATGCATTGATTCAGTCAATTTGGGCATCCCATATTCGCTATCTAAGTTATTTCCTTTAATATAACAAAAACCAAGCTCACAAATTGTTCACTGACTGTGGATGCAAACATGAAAAATGCGGGTTGCCTGGCTGTGTGGCGTTTAGGGGGACCTAGAAACATGGCGGCCCTCAAGAGGGTAGCGCTACACTACCTCCAGAGGGGTGGCCAGAATGACACCCTTGCAGTTATGTCACTAGGTCCGCCAAATGACACTGGACCCTGGGAGCTATGCAGGCACCATCAGAAGGGAGGACAGTTAGCCAGGGCTCAAGAAACCCCTAGCTAACTCTGGAGGAACTCTGGGGTTCCACAGAACTTTGGTTGAGAATAACTGGCCTAGGCTGTCATGGACGTGCCCCTGGCATGTGTCATCCATCTACTTGGGTTCAATAGAGGATGCTGCTGAAAGCAGCACCATGTCATTACATAGGACCAGTGACCTCACAAAAAAAGACTGAAGACATTTAGAATATGCATTTGTGAGGGTTTAAAAATTGTCGGGTGGTTGGTGCTCCAAGGGGGAAGCAAACCTAGTGTTGAGCTGTAAAATAATTAGTTACTTAAGAGATCTGAGGATCTGATAGAATTGGTTCCAGCGTTTCCCAATGAACCCTGACGTAGTGCTACGTGGTAGCTGAATCCCATAATACACAGCATTGGGCAGAATTTAGTAATGGAGTGCAACAATCTAATCATAATATTTAAATTACAAACATCTTTATCAACTACACTTCACTGGAAGCAATTGACGGTAATTGCCTAATAACTTCTACCACAATTGGCTTTTTTCCCTCATTAACCCCAATGGTGGCCATTTGCATTTATATGGCTGTATGGTGGTGGACTTTAACACCAAACTACAGCATATATGCGTACAGCCAGTGTCCCTTGTTTGTACTGGTAGTGCGCTCACTTGGCGTCCCCCTAGGATAGTAATTGCACTCATTGGCAGCCCCAGCACAGTGATTGCACTCATTGGCGCCCCCAGCACTCAATCAAGTGATCGCCAATGACAGTGATCACATGACTGGGAAACCCCACAATACCTCCGGTATCACAACCTCTTCAAGGGCCAGCTCCTGCCGGCTGGAAAGTGTTACTAAGCATGCATGACTCTTTTTTATGATTACAGGCATACAAATCCCAGTCATTCTAATGAAATATTTAATACTGCTCAACATGGATTAGAGATTTAGGAATAAAAAGAAGAAGGCTTAAATCATTGCATTGCTCGGCTAACCCGATATTAAAAAATAACCACGTTTTTAAAGGGGAGTCATCCTTGTAATGTTTCTAAGAAATACATGCGCATACGATCAGCCTATGAATAGGTTATCATTATATAAACTGGCAAAAGACACAAAGTCAAGGCCCTGGCCTCAACTTTGGTAAAGTTTATAAAATGGGTCTGGCGGTACTTAACATGTGTAGGCAGGTCTCTGGTTAGCTACTTTATAAATAAGAAAAGGCAGCCATATTGGCTCTGCTTTCTTCCTGCCACTTGCTGATCCTGTTATCTCACTGCAAGCCTTCCATTATGGGGTCTGAGTGATTGAGAAAACAAACTCCATGCGGTCTCTATTTATACAACACAGCCTTTTTCCTAATGGTCATGGTGGTTTGAGACCATCCCAGCCCACCACAGTCTGTGATTGGACAATGAAGGAGCAGAAGACCATTGATAAGGTCATTACTCTGCTCTCCCTTTCTGTAAGCATGCTCAAGAGAGCGCCATGCAAGCAAAAAAAAAAGTCTGATCAGCTTGTAGTGTTGGCTCTCTCACTCGGTCTAAGACCTGCGCTACAGAGCATTCAAACAGGTCGATATGACACATTCATATAAAAATATTTTTGTCACCTTGTCCATTCAGGGAAAAGGACAGTGTCTGTTTAAAGCTCAGTTCTTGGCCACCTTTTATTGGTCTCTCTAGCACTCTCCCGATGCTCCCTTTGTGGCTGCCAAATACCTTGTACTTTCAAGTATGGGGAGCATGTGACCTCCCATGATGCAAAGTTAGGGACTAACAACTGGCACGCTGTCAAAATAGAGGGGGTATCCCTGGTGAAATTTAGGTCACCAAAAAAGAGAGAACCATGCACAGAGAAGCCAAAAAGAGCACCAAACGAGCATCTTGACAGTAAAATCATTTACTGGTATCACAAGTGACAACAGGAAAAAAAGGCAGCCAATGAGTTTCAAGGGCCAAAAATCCTCCATCATCACCGAAAAAAAAAAGAGAACCATACACTGAGAAGCCAAAAAGAGCACCAAATGGGCATCTTGACAGTAAAATCATCTGCTGGTATCACAAGTGACAACAGGAAAAAAAGGCAGCCAATGAGTTTCAAGGGCCAAAAATCCTCCATCACCAAAAAAAGAGAGAACCATGCACTGAGAAGCCAAAAAGAGCACCAAATGGGCATCTTGACAGTAAAATCATCTACTGGTATCACAAGTGACAACAGGAAAAAAAGGCAGCCAATGAGTTTCAAGGGCCAAAAAACCTCTTTCATCGGGGCTCAATGAAGCAAAAGTATCCATAGGACTCCAAATAAAAGCTCCTGGATGGAAATGAGCAGAACTAGGACAAAGGCCAGGATGGTTAGTAGCAGGAAAATCGTATGTGTCATGGTCAGCAGGCCTAGCTGTGGCTGTTCTCACACCTCATACCATAAAAGCTCCTCAGGATAGCAGGATAGGCTTGCTCAATTAGGCTCTGTTGAAGGGATGTTTGTCCTCCAAAATGTGTCAGATGCCTTTTGTTTTCCTGGTGTCACTTGTGATACCAATAAAAGATTTTGGACTCTTGAAAGGACCATTTGGTGCTCTGTTTGTGTTATCTATATAATTATTTCCTGAATGGCCAAGGTGACCAAGGCTCTTTAATGATCTTTACCTAATACATAACTAGAATATTAATATTTGTCATCACCTTTTGCTTATGAAATGCCTGGCAGGTGTCAAGTGAAGTCAAGGAATAAAACATCATCACAGTATAATTAGCAGATGACTAGGAGAGCAGTCATGTAATGGTTGGTGGCCAACGTTTTCAGCTTGTACCAGCATATACTACATACATCACATCGAGGTGGAACTCCACCTTTATGTAAAGTTGACTAGACATGGATTAGTGAATGTTTGTTCCAGAAATAAACTGATAGAGACAAACATTCAAATTTGTTTTATTGGATGACAACTGATGAGTGTTGCATTCAAATTAACCGATCTGACTGCGATAAGAACTTTCTAGTTGTTCCTTTTTCACTCACGTACACTCATTCATGCTGACCATCGGTCACTAGTGATGAGCTTGGGTTTGGCAAAACCTGGATGTAAGCTGTCAATGAGCTGCGGGTGGGAGATGCCCTGCCCCACAGCTGCATGTACACAAAGGGGTGAGGATGCTCAAGACATCACTTACCTACTATGAGCAAGTGGCCATATTGGGTCAATGATATTGACCTATGGACTGTTGACCTAATATGGCCACATAGCCATAGTAGATTAATGCAATACACCTAGTATGGTCATGTGGACCATATTACGTCAATGTCATTAACCAACTATGGTCACATGGCCATAGTAAGTCAATGGCATAGACCAAAGATCAATTTCAAATGCATCTGATCAATAATGCGTATGAATTTTGTAGCCTGAAGTCATCAACTCTAAGTCTTGCTACTGCTGGAAGATGTCAATGTACCCCACGGAATGCAAACAAAAATATACAATATGTCCAAATGCCTCATTTTTTGGTTAAACTTAAAGTGTATGTCTAGGTAAAATATATATATGTTGATCTGCCAGAAATCCAGTGAGCTCCTTTATTCTGGTGGTGAGCTGACAGCTGTTACCTTCTGGTCGTAAGCTATGTTGCCTGATCACTGATCTCAAACAGCATTGTCAGCCCTGCCTGGTTCTTCCCAAACTACAGAACACCTCCCATGCTTCTCATCTCATGGCCAGCACTGTGAGCCATTATTGTAGACCTTCACTGTGTGGCATGATTGAGAGTCCTACCAGCCTTGTGCATCATGGCCAGTACTGTGTGGCATTATCGGGAGCCCTACTACTGGCTTTTTGTATCGTGGTCAGCACTGTACGGCACGATTGGGAACCTTCTTACCGGCCCTGGGCATCATGGCCAGCACTGTGTAGCATGATCGGAAGCCCTACTACCGAACTTGAGTATCATAATCTGCAATGTACAGTATAATTGGGAGCCTTCATATCGGCCTTGGGCATCATGGTTAGCACTGTGTGGAATGATTGGGTGGCTTCCTTACAGCCTTGGGCATCACAGCCAGCACTGTAAAGCATGATCAGGAGCCCTACTACTGGCCTTGGGCATCATGGCCAACACTGTGTAGCATGATTGGGGGTCCTCCTACTATCCTTGGGTATCATGGTCAGCACTGTGTGGCATGGCTAGAAGCCCTACTACTGGCCTTGGGTATCATGGTCAGCACTGTATGGCATGGCTGGGAGCACTTCTAAAGGCCTTGGGTATCATGGTCAGCACTGTGTGGCATAATCAGGAGCCCTACTAGCGGCGTTGGGTATCATGGCCAGCACTGTGAAGCAGGAGCCCTACTACCGACCTTGGGCAAAACGGTCAGCACTGTATGGCATGATTGGGAGCCCTCCTACCAGCTTTGGGTATCATGGTCAGCACTCTGTGGCATGATCGGGAGCCCCACTAGCGGCCTTGGGTATCAGGCCAGCACTGTGCAGCAGGAGCCCTACTACCGACCTTGGGCACCAAGGTCAGCACTGTATGGCATGATTGGGAGCCCTCCTATCAGCCTTGGGCATCATGGTCAGCACTGTGTGGCATGACTGGGAGCCGTCCCACTATCCTTGAGCATCAGAGCCCATTTAAAGAGCCGACTCCTGCCAGCATAAAAGAGATAATATGAGTTGACATTAGTTTTGATGCATTTCCATTGATTTGAGAGGAAAAGGCATATGGATAAAGACATATAGGTATAGCTAGGTGCTTGGCCTTAAGTGGCAACAGCAATAGGTTGCACCGGGCTACACTGTAATCAAAAATAGAATTCCTGACTCTTTCCGGTAGTGAACTCTGACATAGATATTTGTGGATAGTGTCAGCATTAAGAGCTCCTTCATGATGAATACTTTATATTTTTACTGGCCTTGTAAAGTGCTGGAACACAGGACGGTATAATCAGCAGGGATTTCTCAGCCGACATCACACCTCTGCTCTGCCCCATCATGCAAGCTCTGTGAAAATTGCTATTGTGCTGCTTCCAGACACCTCCATGTCTCACAACAATCAGCCTGTTAACCCCTTTGTGGCCGGCCTCTCACAGGGAAATCACCCCAGGGCCACACCTGAGCCTGCATGCTGAGCTGAGATATCCTATGATGAAACAGGACACAATGGGAGCTGTGTGTTTATCACCTGGGAGGGCAGAGCACTTGTGTAACCTGATGCTGAGCTCTGACTGGTAACTGCTGAATTAAGGCTTTGTTTTAACTCATTACCTGCTGGAAACCAGCACTGCTCCAATGGATATGAGAATTCAGTTTAGCACTTGCTTCTGATCCCTTTGTGTAGTAACTTAGCTGCTGAAGTTCACAGATTGTACCAGGAATGGAAGCTGCAATGACACATTTTCACATGCATTGCCACCTACTGGTGAAATCAGGTATTGCTGCTTGACTATGTAAATGCAATGGTTGTAGGTGAAAAAAAAAATCTATAACAACAAAGACAAAAATATTTTTTTTTAGTAGAGTAGGGAAAGGAAGCCTATGTAACTGTTCAGGCAGTGGTTAGCACCAATGTCTTGCAGTACTGGGGTCCTCCATTCGATTCCTGGTTGGGACTCTATCAGCATGGAGTTTGCATTTCCCCCCTGTGCTTATGTGGGCTCTGTGTCCTTTATGAAACTTCTGCATCACACAGTCACTGAATTTGGGACTTCTTTAGACATTCATACAGGAGTAGATGTACTTTAAAGTTGTTGTAAACCTCAGACATAAAATATGAACACAGCATATCCTTTCATAGTCTGTACTTGTCTCAATCCAGAGCACTAAGTGTAATTTTTATCTGCTGCCTTCTTCCTTTGCTATCTGCATGACTCACTTCTAACAAGGTTTCCTGACATCTAGAGAAATAAGGTAACAGAGAAGGAAGCTCCAGCACACTTGGAGGGGTCACTTCCCTCCAATAAACTATCAGAACTCTCCTCACTGAGCTTTGCAGTGTGTAATTTCAGCTCTCTGCCCCCTGATTTCTGACAGCTCAGACAAGCTTTATAATTTCTGGCCTTTGAAGAGATGTGGATTAAAAAATCCTGCAGATAAACAGGTATAACTTATGTAGGAGGATTTGTTTCATCTCTGTGTATCACCAGTTACTTCACTGAGTATATGTAAGGGTTTACAGCCACTTACAATCACATTTTATCTACCACAGTAGAGATTTGGTATGGGTGTGTGTGTGTTTGATGCAGGTCAACAATAAAATATGAGCTATGAATTTCTATGGAGATGCACTCTGAATGCCTTTACAAGTGCTTTTCTAATGTGGTTTCCTTTGACAATAGTAGTACCTAACCAAACTGTACTGAAATACACCAAACAAATGCAACATAAAGGCTTCAAAGAAAACACTTGCAAGGCATTACTTCTAAGAACGCTCTTCAAATTGTCTCCAAAAGGTATCCACCAATCCTGATAGAATAATAATCAATGACATCAACAGGAACCTTCAAGCCATCATATCTAGCCTATCAGCCTGGGGGGAACTCAGACTTTTTAGGGATGAACACCATTCTTGCTCCAGCTTAAGGCAGGTCCCAGAGGCCTCTTCTCTGTGCCCCCACGCTTAAAACGTATTTAAACCTAAAAACTAAAATGTAATCTGTGGCAGCTTATCATCCCTGAGCCTCCGTTCACACCGTGCGTTTCCGCTTGGCACATGTAGGGCAGCCCATTCATTCCAATGGGCTGCCCTATGGGAGAGAAATGCTCAAAAGAAAGCCCTGACCCGATTGGGAAATTGCGCCGTATTGAAATGAATGTGGCTGGTGCACCGAATGTTTTGGTGCGTGTGAATACGCGCATGTTTGCAAATGCATGGGGGTGCCACTAAGAATTAACTTCAAATAGCTCTATCACCATCAAGTTAAATCCTCCCTCCAGTCATCTTTGCTACAGTTGTTGTATTGACTGTAAGAAAATGAGAACCTTTGAGATCCACCATTGTGCATCAAAAGGGCCCCAACCAAGCCGGCCAAGCTGAATCTTTCTTTCCACTGTTCCTATTAAGAAATAATTGCACCACAAAAGTGTATTTTTCATGTGCTCCCGCAATGCACAAATGAGAACCTAGTCTTATGCAGGCCATAGATGGGCCGAAAAATCGGCAAAAATAAAAAATCGGACGATATTCGGATCGTTAGTGCGGTAATCGGTTGGCCGTTTTTCATGATTTTTGCTCTCTAGGATTATCGGTCCTGCTGGAAAATAATCGGCCAAATTTGTCGTTCTGCCGATTTTCGTGGCACTGATGGACAAATCGGCCGATCTTTTTACCAATTTTAAAAAATGCACATGAGCAGTGACATGAAAGAAGAAGGAAAGAAGAAAAGGAAAAAATAGAATATGAATAAGAAGAAAAGAAAGAAATAGAATATGAAGAAGAAATAGAATATGAATAAAAAGAAGAAAAGAATATGAAGAAGAAGAAGAAATAGAATATGAATAAAAAGAAGAAATAGAATATGAAGAAGTAGAAAAAGAAGAAATAGAATATGAAGAAGAAGAAAAAAAGAATTTCAGTCCGATATTATATTTGACATTTAAAAGTATAGCAACATTGTATCTATTTGTATCCGAATAGAAACATCTGTATCTGAAATGGATACAAATAGATACATTGTTGCAACTTTTTCTTCTTATTATTCATATTCTATTTCTTCTTCTTCTGCATATTCTATTTCTTCTTCTGAATATTCTATTTCTTCTTTTCTTATTCAAATTCTATTTCTTCTTCTTTTAAATGTCAAATATAATAGCGGAGCTTTCTGCAGGGACATCGCTATTATATTAATTGCCGGGCGTAGACGGGACGAAAATCAGCCAACTTTTTTTTTACCAATGGTGGTAACGTCGGCTGATTGAACGATCGATTTGTAGTTTTTCTAAAAAAAAACCCTGTCCGGTTTTCTCCCCTTATCTGGCCTGCATTAGATGTGGTGGCTTCATTAGTTTTTATTTTTCAGGTGAACACTTTCAGCAATTAAAGAAAAAATATCTGTTGAGCTTGCCAGAAATGCCATGCCCTCGTCACTTCCTGTGAGCTATAAAGAAGTCATAAGCACTTTAATCTCTCTTCTGTAAACTACTAATCCCATCAAACCCATGTAATGGTCCAGCCTATGTGACAACCTTGGCTCCCTATATAGATACAGTGGAGGAGTGAGTGCAGCCACCCAGGGACAGGTGTGGTATTTGCAGGATAACCAAGTGAAAATAAATGGGGGAAAAAGGCCTGCAAATCAGGAGCAAGCAGCCTTAGGGGAGAATGCTGTCCCTCCAAAGATACAACGGGGAGTGAGCACTGTCACCCTAACACAGGAAGTGTGTTACTGGCAGGATCTCTGGGTGAAAATAAAGGGATGAAAAAAACCTAAGAAAAAAACTAATGCAGCTACCAATTTTATAGGATGGTGAACTACAATATATACTACATTCTTGTTTTAGGGTTTGAATACAATTTAAACAAAAATGTAAAAAAAAAAAATGTTAATACACACCACACCCCTATCTCCTGTCTCCGGCCAGGTTAACTTTCTGTTTATATTCCTGGAGGCTTCTGTGGAACTGACTTCATCACTACATTGGGGATCTTACTCAATAATGACTGTAGAAAGAAAGCTTGATTTAACAGCAAAATAGGGGAACTGAAACGATTACACAATATACCATGTATAGGGAATGACTAATTCACCAAACCAACCTCGAAAAGCAAACACGATAGCATAACCTCATCTAGCTATAAGCTGTACATGTTCTCTTGGAAAAGTTTCTTAAAGAGCTAGTTCACCTTTACCAAAAACCTGCCTATGCAGGTAAGAGGTGTCTGTAGAAAAATCAAACTGTGCTGCTTTGACCAACATTAAATAATGCCCTTGCTATAGGTTTAAGTCATTTACATACTTCTGGAAGTCTGGCTGGAAAGCTCATAGAGAAGGTGCCCCCCCCTCCCCAAACCTGGCTTGTTACTAGGACGTTTCTAAGGCACTCCTAGCCAATTTAAACCCCTCATATCGCTCTCTTCCCTGTTGCAGTAGCTCTTAACCACCTCTTGTCCAGCCGTTGTATATAAACGGCCGGATGGTGGCAGTGCAGGGTTGGGTGGCCATTTATAAACGGCCTTCCCGCCCCCTGCTTGTGCGCGCTCCCGGACACAATGGAACACCCACCGATCGTCATACGGGACCTCTGTGCGAGGTCCCGATCATGTGATCACTGATTGGCCAGTCAGTGATCACATGCAGAGTAGTAAACAAGATGTCACTTCTGACATCATTGCTTACTATGTGTGAAATCTGGGAATGATCACAGAGGTCACATGGTACAAGGCTATTCACAACAGCCTTGTACCATGTGACAAGCTGTGACCAATCACAGCTCACACAGTAGTTCTCAATGGCTGCAAGAATGCAGCCAGAGAGAAGGAGAAATGATTTTAAAGCCTTTATGGGTGGGCAGCACAGTGGCTAAATGGTTAGCACCTCCGCCTGGCAGTACTAAGGTCGTTGGTTCGAATCCCAGCCACAGCGCCACCTGCCTGGAGTTTGCATGTTCTCCCTGTGCCTGCGTGGGTTTCCTCCGGGTCCTCCGGTTTCCTCCCACACTCCAAAGACATGCTGGTAGGTTAACTGGATCCTGTCTAAATTGTCCCTAGAATGTGTATGTATGAATGTGAGTTAGGGCCCTTAGATTGTACACCCCTTGAGGGTTAGGGACTGATGTGAATGTACAATATATATGTAAAGCGCTGTGTAAATTGATGGCACTATATAAGCACCTGAAATAAACAATAAATAAAAGCAATCAGTGTAAAAAAAAAAATCATCACCCCCCACAAGTAGTACAGTGTCACCATGGTGACACTGTACTGCTAGGGTGACAGTATGTAAAAAAAAACCAAATAATAATATAAAAAAATAAAATAAAAATGTAAAAACAAAAATTAAAAAAATTATAATTTTTGGTAATAAACTAATTTGGGTTATTTTTTTTTTTTTTACTAAAAAGATAACGGAATAAATTTTGGCCAAGATTTATGATGAAATGTTATTTATTTGCAAAATTTTATAAGAAAAACACTTTTTTACAAAATTTTTGGACTTTTTCATTTACATAGCAAAATAAAATAAAAATCCCAGTGGTGAATAAATACCACCAAAATAAAGCTTTATCGGTCTCAAAAAAATGCTAAAAAATTCATATGGGTACAGTGTTGCATGACTGTGCAATTGTCATTCAAAGTGTGATAGCGCTGAAAGCTGAAAATTGGCCTGGACAGGAAGGGGGTAAAAGTGAAAGTGTCTGGACTTGAAGTGGTTAACTCAAGGATGCTGCAATGTAGGAGATGTTGGACCACACATGTGCGGGAGTTTGAGAGCTCACTCCTGTGATGGTGGGGGCAAGCTGTAACAGCTGGGAGTGTCCTAGCAACATCCTAGCAACAAGGCAGAAAGGGATGATGCCATCTCTGGAAGTTTTTTGTGCAGGCTTTAGGAGATACATAAACAGCTTACACTTATAGCAAGGGCATTATTCAACTTTAGTCAACGTTGCAGTTTGTTTTTTTATCTACAAACCTCTTACCTGCATAGGCAGATTATTTTGGTAAAGGTGAACTAACCCTTTAAAATAAATATGTTGCATCGGGGAGCCATATTTTCCAATGCACAGCTCACTTCCTGTGTGGCACTCCTATAGGCCAGCTGCCGTACTGCCTTCTAACACATGACAAATCTAATATAAAGAATATTTTCTTTATATTATCAGTTTTAAGGTTTTTATGGTGCCTTTAGGTGTCCTAGGTACTGTCTCTATACAATAGCACTCACATACTCCTATTCTGATTACATGACAAATCTACTTCCAAACACCTGACCGATACATGAAAATACATTTGATTGGCTACAAATAAAAAATAACATTAAAAATAAAAATGTAAAAGATCACTATAACAATTGCAGCAGAAAAATAAATATTAGTTATGTTAATTATTATTATAATGCAAGAAATGATTTGGAAATGTCATTAATTAAAAAAAAAAGTTTCTAATTTTTTTTAAAGCTTAACTCTAGGCTGTGTATAAAAGACACGCAATCATGTCTTTTTACATGCAATCAATGTAAGTATGTGAAATCGATGTGGTATCAGCCTTTCGCAATCCCCTATACAGCAGAGTTCAGACTAAAAGTGGGAGGGGTAGGACCGGGAACCAATCAGATATGCTACATGCAAATGAGTTGTCAAAAAGATGGAACAGGAAATCCGCACAATGTATGAAGATTCTTTTTCTGTAAATGTCCTCTTTTTGTTTCCTTTGGCCGGTCCCCAAGTACCCTTCTGCTTTTTTCATGGCACCTCTTCAGTTAGCACCCTAAGGAGACACTATGTGCCTGCTCTCGCCCATAGATACACAAATACAGTGCTGGATCCCTACAATGGGTCTCCCTGATCTTACTGTCAAGGATAGCTAGGCCTATCATATATACAGCCCTACAAATGTCCAAGAGTCCAAAGTCCTATTGATAAAATTGGTTTATAAAAACCAACGTGTTTCGGGGGCCGGACTCCCTATTCATCAGGGTTTAGGAATTTTGACTATTTGTATGAACTCATAGCAGATAGGTCTGTTCCCTAGTTTTCAGCTTTTCCAATCTAAGGGCCTGCATCCATTTTTAAGTTCTGACTAAGTGGGAGTGTTGAGCCCCCCGAAACGTGTTTCAGGGGCCAGACTTCCCCTTCAACAGGACTCAAGAATTTTGACTGTACTTAAATGAACTCAGATTAGCAGATACCAGATAGGTCTGTTCTCTAGTTTTTGGCTTTTCCAATCCAGGGGCCTGCATGATCCATTTTTAAGCCCTGCATATTATTCTCTGGTGCTAGCTGCTCGTTTTGTCCACTAAGCGCTGACCCAGCATTTTTAATCCCTTAGGAAGTGGAAGTGCTGAGCCCCGAAACGAGTTGCAGGGGCCAGACTTCCCCTTCATCAGGGCTCAGGAATTTTAACTGTATTTAAATGATCTCAAATTAGCAGATACCAGATGGGTCTGTTCTGTAGTTTTCAGCTTTTTCAATCCAGGGGCCTGCATAATCCATTTTTAGGCCCTGATGAAGTGGGAGTGCTGAGCCCCCCAAAACAAATTTCAGGGGCCAGACTTCCCCTTCATCACAACTCAGGAATTTTAACATTATTTAAAAGAACTCAGATTAGCAGATACAAGATAGGTCTGATCTCCAGTTTTCAGCTTTTTCAATCCAGGGACATGCATAATTCATTATGAAGGGGAAGTGCTGAGCCCACGAAACATATTTCAGGGGCCAGACTTTCCCTTCATTAGGGCACAGGAATTTTGACTGTACTTAAATGAACTCAGATTAGCAGATACCAGATAGGTCTTGTGACTCATCACATTGTTGTCCTTCATTAGAGAATGATATGCTCTCTCCAAGGGCCATAATCAGTGGGGAGAAGGCTAGCCCCTAGTCCCCTCTAAAAACCCCTGTCCCGGTTGGGTGTGTCACAGGTCTGTTCTCTAGTTTTCAGCTTTTCCAATCCCCGTATGATCAATTTTTAAGCCCTGATGTAGTGGGATTGTTAGCCCTCAAAACGCATTGGATGTTGCAAAATAATCTGACCAGGAGTGGTCAGAGAACTCAAAGGCGCACTTATATGCGCTATCTGGTTAGTGCATTATATGCTCATTCGGAATCACAGGAATCACTGATCTCACCATTGCTTTGATTTGAGGACGTTATTTTTTTTTATTTTATGTCACTTATCGCACTTTAAACATCACTGATTAGACGTTTGGCACATGTCATCAGTATAGCGCTCCACAGCGCATTTATATGTATGTATGTCACATTAGTGTGCAATTTTATTATTCTTCTGAACATAGCGCTGCATTTTTTTTTTACTACTTTTTAACATCGAAGGTTTAGAGGTTATACCTGTATGCTAGCTGCTCATTCCATATTGTATCCTAGCGCTCGTATACACCCTCGCTCTTCTGTAAAACATAATCTATAATCCCAATTCATGGCTGTCAGTCATATCCCTTTAATGTTTATCTCAGCAGATGCAGCCTCCAGTCCATCAGGTTCTATCACAGCTGCACAGGCCGTGTTTGCTTTCACACGCCTGATAAAACAGCGATAAAGCCGCTGACACAAAACTGTGACCGTCTATGACTTCTGGGTGGCTTTATTTGCCCAATTCCTCCTGCACGGCATACATTAGAACGGCATATGTAAATATACACACGACATTCTTTAGAGAGGCTTGGAATCCATTCAGATGCTTGTTATTAGCGATCTATTGGAGGAAGTAACATTGGATAGACTCTGAGATCCAGGACTAGAAGGGTTTAAAAGAAGAGATGTCAATAGTACAGCAAGGCAACCTACCACCAACAGTAAGGCCTCATTCAGACGGTTGTCCGGAGTCAAATGAAGCAAAATGTGGGCATATTTTATCACCCGGGAGCTACTGTAGCCCATAGAAGTCAATTATAGGATGAGACTATATGTGGGTATATACCAATGAAAGCATATGTAGACGTATGCCCCCGGATGCAATCTGCATCCACAGACGTATGTTCATGAGCAGGAACGTGTTTACCAATGTGCTGGCGTATAAACAAAATTTTGTAATTGATTTCTATGGTCGGCTGTATGCAGCAGCTGTGGCCCCTGGGCAAGGAGAAAAACAAGAATTTTATGTTCTAAGGTCCCAGGTTATAGTAGTTAAAATGTCCTGAAAATGGTCATTGGTATCGAAGGCCTAACAGTAAACCTGACCTTACTGTTGGCCAAATGCATTTTGGCCACTTACTGCAGAATCAGCTGAAATTCAAGCTGTGGGTGGTCCAGTCGGCACCACCCGCCTGGTCAAACTTTGACCTGAAAAGGAGCAAGGCAGAGAATTCCTGGCCAAACAGTGACTGCAGTGCAGGTGCACTCACTGTTTGGGGATTTTAAGCCACAGGAGCAGCAACAAAATATCCGACATCCATGCTTATGGGTCTATTTATTACAAAGAAAAAACAACTTAGGAGTCTACTTCTAAAAAATTTGCTGTGCTGGTGTCTCAAGCATTCGCACAGCCATCAGGAATAATCCCTGCAATTTGTCTAATATGTTAATTTCCTTTGATCACCAGCTCCATCTAGTGGCTACAATGAGGTTTTTCCTGAATGAGGTATTTCAGGAAAATACTGGAATAATGGTCACTGGAAGGCAGGGGTGGACTGACCATTTAGGCACTCGGGCACTGCCCGAGGGCCCGGGGTCAGTAGGGGGCCCCATGAGATGCCCCTGGTACCTTTTTCATAGGCTTTTTTGGGTGTGGTTTGAGTGTGGGCGAGGACACAGGGGCCCCATGATTTCCTATTGCCCGGGGGCCCCATGAGTTGTCAGTCCACCCCTGCTGGAATGAGCGGTCAATCATAGGAAATACACATATTAGGCCAACTACAGGGATTATACTTGACAGCTGTACAAATGCTTGGGGCATTCGCTCACCAAATGTTTTATAAACAGACCCCTTAGCTGTATGATCAGCCTATCAGAAGCTAATCTGCCCCTTAAAATGAACCCTTCATGCCTATCCCTAAAATGTAGGCTCTAAAGTTTTTAGTCCTTTTGTTTTTATACCCATCTTTTCCAAAATTTTCAGGATGGTCCATAGGGTCTTCTTCACTTCCCTGAGCAGCACGATCTTACTGCTGCAGAGATTATCGCTTATATCAGCCTCACTCTCTGCATCAGTATATTGTAAATATAAATGATGCCCCCTCAGTAAGCAGACCACCTCACCCTGCAGTCCAGTTGAGTGACACCTGGCATCATTCATGGAAGCTTGGGGACATCCTGCGGCCAAGAAGAGCTACTGAGGGGGACAGCTCCGAATTAAAGATAAGTATTGCACCTAGAGCATCTTTTTAATTGTTTTTTTAGCACCTATGGGTCATTTTTAAACAAAAAGTTCAGCCTAGAGATGTGCTTTCTCTAAACCCTAACCAGAGCACTTAAAACAGCCAGACATATTGGGTGCCAAAAGCATTGGCAACAAACATGCACTCGCAACCTTTACGAAACTCCCTGCACCCCAGATCAACATTTCCATAAAAAAAAAAAAAGATTTAAAACGTCTACAAAAGATTAACTTGCTTTTGATTTGTCTGGACTATTGAACAGTCTGATGAGTCAAATGATCAGATTGTAATGTGTGAGTTCCCCTGTGTTCTGTAGCTAACGGCACATTGCTTTTTGTCCTATATGACTGATTAAAGATGAGGTCTTTCAGCAACGAAACTTGCATAACAGCGAACATGAAGTCACAGCAGGAACTAGAGTACAAGCCCTGACACCTCATTGGCACATGAGAGTACACAGGGAAATGTGCAGCTTATATATCTCCAACATTTGATGGCATCTGACTATACCTTAATATTTTTCAAGTCTTTGGGAACCCCTGTTAAAATTCATTGGGAGTCAAATACCCCTTACATTTCTAGTGAGCGGGAAGAATGTCCTCTACAGTGGAGATCAGAATGCCGACTTTACAGAGTTAAAAAGATAATTGGTGTCATACGAGCTTTTCCAAGTGGTGTTGGCCCCAAAACTAAGTAGAAACCATCAAATGAGAGGTCAATCAGCCACAACTCAAGGAACTTCTAGTAACATCTGTAAATCCCCTAGGGTTCCACAGAAACCTGGTTGATAACTGCCTTTACCAGTCTTTCTCAATCTTTCTAACATGGAGGAACCCTTGAAATAATGTTCAAGTCTTAGGGAACCCCTTCCAGTAATTACTATATCTACAGCTCTCAATACATTAGCTTGTTGGTCAGTGGAAAGAATGGTTCTTACATTGGTAGCCAGTGGGAAGAATGCTCCTTACATTGGTAGTCAGTGAGAATTCCCTTACATTGGTGATCTGTGGGAACAATGGTTCCTATATAGGTGGTCAGTGGGAAGAAGGGTTCTCATATTGGTGGTCAGTGGGAAGAAGGGTTCTTATATTGGTGGTCAGTGGTAAGAATGCTCTTTACATTAATGGTCAGTGGGAAGAATGCACCTTACATTGGTGGCCAGTGGGAAGAACGTTCCTTACATTGGTGGCCAGTGGAAAGAATGCTCCTTACAGTGGTGGTCAGTGGGAAGAATGCTGCCCATACAATAGTTATAAAGATCATCGAAGTCAGTGGTTACTTTATCGGAGAGAAAAACTCATTCATCAAGGAACCCCTGGCAACCTCTGGAGAAACCCTAGAGTTCCATGGAACCCTGGTTGTGAATGGCTGCCTAAACCAATAATCACACTGAAATAAAGTTGATTTTATGACTGTTAGATGAAGATATAAAATGTTTTAAATATTTGAATAAAGTTGTGCAACAACAAGACCAGTAAGGCAATCTGATGTAAGAACAATCACAGCAGATACCTGAACCATTGGGGTAAAGGCTTTATCAATTCCCTATTGTCCAGTTTGGGCATTTACATTACAATCAGATAGTACTATCTATTTTATGTGTGTTGAGTTAAGACAGCTTATTCAATTGAATGGGTTACCCAACCTACCACAACGGAATAAAACTCAGACCTGATTTATTGGTACTGCAATACATAGTACTGCGTCATCGCCCATTGTGGAGTGCTGGGAACGGCATTGCAGCAGACCAGCGCAAGAGCATGCATTACAGGCGCAGTGGGGTGTAAGTGGGCCCCAAGCTTGCTGCTATCATTTTCCCTCAGCTCAGGGAGTGTTGGGGAAAAAAATACAAAGCAATGAAAATCCAAACCTCTTAAAAGCAGATCGACTTACACCCATATGTTGTACTTTACAGAGCGATAATGTAAAAATAATCTGCGTTTAGAAACATTTTCCACCATTTACATAATCTGTAATCCTTATTACGGGATTTTTTTTTTTATAGCTTGCAGCTTAAGTTTTTGCATTAACTTACATATACTTTACGTGTCTGAGATCATATTGGAATAATTATGAATACAATTCAATTGATTGTACAGGAACAGAGAAGGACTAAATCTACCCTAACATTAATGGCCTACTCACATCTATGCACTGCGGTATTACCACAAAGGATCATGCATGTGTTAAGTGTTGCAATGCCATTCATTTTTAATGGCACCCCAATGCACTAGAGCAGGGGTTTCCAAACTGATGCCCGCAGGCCGGATGTGGCCCTTTGTTTGCCTTTATCTGGCCCTTGGGGCATTCCACCAATACCAGGCACTATCCCTTCCACTGACACCAACAATAGGGCACTATTCCTCCCACTGACACCAATGATGGGGCACTATTCCTCCCACTGACACCAATTATGGGGTACTATTCCTTCTACTGACACCAGTTATGTGGTACTATTCCTCCCACTGACACCAATTATGAGGTACTATTACTCCCAATGACACCAATTATGGGGTACTATCCCTTCCCCTGACACCAATTATGGGGTACTATCCCTTCCCCTGACACCAATTATGGGATACTAGTCCTCCCACTGACAACAATTATGTAAAATTTTTACCCCCCATTTAGTAAGCCAAGTTGATGGCATTTTCTACTCCCATTGGCTACAGTCCATCCCCCCTAAAGATTGAAGAAACTAGCCCATTGTTTCAAACGTTTGGAGACCCCTGCACTAGAGCAATGCACCTGCCTTGCAACACACTACTATGCTTTAGAATGCCATGTGCCAGAAAAAAAGGTGCAGGTCAAATTTTCAGTCTGTTGGTGTACATCATCAGCCTATTATATGATGTGTTGTGTTAATGTGCATTAACCCACATTAACACACCATATCAGACTGCAATGTGTTATAGTGAATAGGTCCTGAAAATAATTTACAATAGCTGTACAGTGTGCAGATCATCTGAGAAACTGCTGTCTCTGACTGCCGTTTACTGTTTTCCTTGCTGGAGAGGAAGATGTGCTTGAGGACCTGCAATACAAAGATCTCCCTGCTTATACTTCATTCGTTCTGAGGATCTGTGCTTCCTACACCTCTCCTGGTACTTCTTGAACATTCCCCTTCCAGACATTAGATCATAAGTTGTTAGGGGGTAACTCTAACATGAAGAAGCAAAGGTCTGCCTCTACCAAGATGGCCACCTCCACACAGGGACACAGTGCAGAACAGGGCATGGTAAGCCAGAAATGGGGAAAAATGCCATTGTGCCGCAGGGCTTCAGGACCCAACAGGGTGACAGCCTTATGGGGGACTAAAGTTCCTCTTCAAATAAGAGTTTAGTGATTGGGTGCATATCAACTTTAAGTTTGAGATGCCTTTACCAAATTACTATTCAGATTATCAGACACAGTGGGAAAACTGGAGCAAGACTGTACAATAATATATCTGGAATCCTGCTACTGACATGTCACATGGGCCGTTCTGTTCCCTCCTGGTGACCGCTAGGATAACTAGCCCACAATGCAACATCAAATATTGAATTAACCGAGTACAACAATGCTGAACAAATCCTAACAGACATTTCTATAGTTAAACATTGAAACTCTAAGGTCACATTTCTGGACACGATGAACAGTCCTATGCCTGCACAGCATCATACCTTGTCACTGATAATGGAAAAATACCAAAAATGTCTACTTTGTGCCTTTTTATCATCGTCATTATTTTTAAAGATTTTAAAAGGTTTTTCTACAAAACTAAGTGCCCTGCTAGTAAGTGGTTTTAGAATAGCTTCCTAGTCCTGGCATGGCATGTATGACAAATTGTAACAGCACTATGGAACACAACGGCCATTCAATATAGCATTTGGGACACTTTTCTGGCATTCATGTTCTCTAAGAATGTCCTGCACCAAATTCAGAAAAGCAGTGTGATGGTTAGAATGGTATTACTGACACATTAGATGAATTAAGGTAGTTCTTAATGGCAACATTTAAATTATGTTGCAATGGCTGTGACCAATTGATAAAGAAGACCAATGTCAAATTGGAGTTAATTGTCCCAGGACTGAGGCGCCTGCCCCCACATTGTTAGTTGTTGGCTGCCCCGAAGACCTTAGTGACTTAGCATCCAATGACCTTCAGCTACACAATGTCATTGGTTGCCAGGATGCTGGCAGCCCCGAGGCCACTGGTGTCCTATCAATCAATTAGGCTTGGCTGAACTACGGTCATTAATTATGGCTAAGCCTCATTAGTTGATAGTATGCAGGCAGCCTGGGACCGCAGGCATCTTAGCAACCAATTTGTTTTAGCTGCACAATGTCATTGGTTGTTAGGATGTTGGCGTCCTTAGAACGCAGGTATTCTAGCAGGCCATCAGGCCCAGGCACACAATGTCACTGGCTGTTAAGATGCCCTGAGGCTGCTAGCATCCTATCAACAAATATGACTTGGGTTCAAAACATCAGTGGTTGCGCTGAGCCTGACTGGTTGCAGGACACTGGCAGCCATGGGGCTGCCAATATTCAAGCAACCAGACTCCGCCACACAAATGTCATTGGTTGCTAGGATGCAGGTTGCCCTAAGGCTGGTTGCATTATAGCAGCCGGAAAAGTGCACAATGTCATTGGTTGCAGCTACACATTGATATTGGTTGCCAGGAAGCTGCGAGTCTGCCAGCACCCTAGTGACCAGTCAAGCTCAGCCAAACAGCATTCTTGAGACCTGTAGACAATGCAAGCTTTGCAACAAATTTATGTATGTTTCTCAAAATTACCAACATTTGTTGCATGGTGATGCATACACTCTTTACGAATTTAAGGGAATGCAGCTTACCCAGAACTAAAAGGTTGAACAATTCTTGTCTTGTTGCATTGCAGCCAGCTGCATTCCAGGTTTCTAGTTCAGTATGAGAGAATGAAATGTAGCAGCTGATTCACCAATATAAATATTACAAACTTTCCAAGAAAACCTCTCTATTCATTTCTCTCAATGGTTAAAGGAAGCCTCTAATACAGATGGCCTTGGCCTGCACATCTGCATAACTGAAATATCAGCAGATATTAATGGAACCGAAATCGAAGATTCATTCTACTTTAACGGACGACCACTTCTCATATTATAGTGGACATAAACCCTATTTTTTTCTTTTGCTAATTAAGATCCTGCCGGCAGAACTTACATTGTGCTTTGCTTCTTCAAAAACTTAATTTCCATGATCTCATTTCATGCAGTTTCCTGACTGGCCGTGCTTTCCATTGTAAGGGTGTCTCCTGGAGTTGCAGGGTCCTATGGAGCTCACAAACAGCCAGCCTTACGTGCACGCTCATATAACACATGCGGCTGCTGGGTGTACTGGCAGCACTATGGAATAGGAAGCAATGATGCCATTTCTAGGCAGACATGCATGACGATGCTAGACCTGTTGGGACATATGGCTATATTCCAATTAGACATATGACTAATCGGAAGCTTTTGTGTTGCAGGAACAGTTGGTTCTGGTAGAACCATGCAAGCTAATGGGCCACCCTTACAATGAAAATCAAGACCAATTAGGGAATGTGTGAAATGAGAGCACAGAAACAAAGATGGACCGAAAAGCTTGGGGAAGCTGCATGGAAAAGGCCAGAGGCTGTGCACTGAAGAATGGAGTAAAATGACGTGAGTGTTATTGGCACTGGTTACATAAAAATTAAGTGATTTATAAGTCAGCAGGGATGCATTTATAATAAAAATGCAGAGGCTTTAGGGCTACCTTAAGCCTAGAGGATGTCACATTTTTGCAAAATTGGCATTAATTACAAAATTGTTCTAAATTTGAAGGAATTCCCTTCATCGTATTACAGAGTTCTCTACCCATACAGAAAATAGTACAATGCTTTGCTGGTCATACATGTATCAATCCAATTATATCTGATCAAATCTAGTGATCGATTTTTCATTAGCGTTCCAAAAGGCATTGGGAACAAATGTGAAAGCAATCGAGGTGGGATAATTCTTACCATATTCAATGGCTGCCATAGTACAAGGAAAGATCAATCAATTCTGAATTGGTCACTTTTGATTCTTATTTCTTCCAAGAAACGTTTGGCATTGGAAGTTGTAGGTTGCAGGTACATGTACTATTTGTGTAGTGTATGGGAATCCTCCCACTCTGTGGGAAGTCCATAAGTGTACTGTGCTAGGTGTACCGGACTGAAAAAAGAAAATGTGTACATCCCAATGCCTCAAACGATGGTGACAGATATATGATCGATTCAAACAAGCGGCCTGGATAGCCAATCATATTAAAAAATTGACACGTATATGGCCAGCATTACCCAACTGACATCAAGTAGCCAGTGGTGGGTTACTCAAAAACACACAACAGATGTGGAGGAAAGAAAAGTGTCTATGTTGACCAAAGCAACCAGTAAATGCCTTTTTTATTTACGGAGTGCCTATAGAAAATAAAGACTGGTGGTGTCTGATTGGTTGTCATGAAACAGTGGCCAACTGACCTGGATTGGAACAAGACTGTGGCTGCTCTTGAGTTGAATGGTATCAGATTCATGACCACAACACAACATAAGCATCAATGGGGCACCACACATCTAATGGGAATCGATGGGGCACCACAAAGCTAATGGGCATCAATAAGGCACCACATATCTAATGGGCATTGATGGGGCACCACATATCTAATGGGCATTGATGGGGCACCACACATCTAATGGGCATTGATGGGGCACCACACATCTAATGGGCTTCGATATGGGGCACCACAAAGCTAATGGGCATTGATGGGGCACCACACATCTAATGGGCATTGATGGGGCACCACACATCTAATGGGCTTCGATGGGGCACCACACATCTAATGGGCTTCGATATGGGGCACCACAAAGCTAATGGGCATTGATGGAGCACCACATATCTAATGGACATTGATAGGGCACCACACATCTAATGGACATTGATAGGGCACCACACATCTAATGGACATTGATAGGGCACCACACATCTAATGGACATTGATAGGGCACCACACATCTAATGGACTTCAAAAGAGCACCTCACATCTAATGGGCATCAATGGGGCACCTCAAATCTAATGGTCATCAAAGGAGCACTACACACTTCTCTTAGATTACGGATATAATGTGCAAGGATTAGAACCTCTGTCTCACAAAGAGTGATGGGAAAGCCAACATTTTTGAGTTATAGGATCAAGAGACAAGAGGAAATATTTCAATGGGTCCACCTGTTCTGGTGACAACTGGCTAAGAGAAGATATCCTCACACTTCAAAGAGGCCTCCTCATACTTCCTATCTTGGAAGCAAAGGGAAATGGCCCTAAAGGGACACAGACAGGTAAAATAATATCAGGGGTCTTAACCATTCTTTACGTTTAAAAAAGAAAAAATTGGTTTTACATATGCTTTGGTTAGGTCTCATGCACATGGTGCCTGGAGCATTACAACATAATATTTGGGCATACTTTTCACCAAGGAGACATGAGTTCGGCGTACAGCCGCTCATAGAAATCAACAACTGTATACAGGTCAATGCTGGTACCACCATAAACACGTGCATGTGCACTCCCCTGGACACAGTTGGCATCCAGGGTCATACATCCATATGCATAGCCATGTCTACAGCTATCAATTTCTATGGGCAGCTGTACCAGCACCTGGGGCTCCAGGATGGGTAAAAATACCCCAATTTTACATTGTAAGGCCTCAGGCACCTGTGTGTATGAAGCCTTAAAAGTCATTATCACTTTGCCCATTTGAGGGGCCCCCTTACCAACCCTTATTAATCAGCAACCCCCCCTCCCTTCCCCCACTGCTCCCTCCACTGCCCCAGCTGGTGAATATACCTGGTGCTTCTGGATATCCAATCTCTGGATAGCCAATCACTAGGAGTCAAGCACCGTCACATGGCGCAAGGAGTGATGTCACCACTTCACCTAGCATCCACCACCAGATAACACTGGGGAGTTGGGTGCCGGCTGTGACAGAGGAAGGAGCAACAGATGAATATCACTGGGCCAGGGGATGCCCTTTTGTCCTGAAAGAGCAGGTAACAGGGGTTATTTACTAAAACTGGTGAGTGCAAAATCTGGTGAAGCTCTGCTTAGAAACCAATCAGCTTTCAGGTTCTACTATCAAAGCTCAACTGAACAAGCTGAAGTAAGAAGCTGATTGGCTCCCACGCACAGATGCACCAGATTCTATGTGCTCCAGTTTTAGTAAATCTCCCACACTGTCTTTAACAATGGCCTACCAAAAGCAGGTACACAGAAAGAATCCCAGTGTACAGGAATGCTATGAGGTGGGTCTAATGAGGGTCTGGCCATCATTTGCTATGTCTGAGGAAATCAGTGCTACACCCAAGCAGAAGGTGGTACTCCTCTAGCCATAGGTAACACAAGTCACTTTCCTTTCCTCCACTGTTTAGAATTAAGTTGAAATGTCTTGTTGCAAAATTGCTTGCTCCCTTAGGAAACAGGTTACAATTGTGCAGAAGAATTACTAGTGTAGAACCACTTGGCAACACAGAGGGGACATATACTAGACATATGACCCCACTTCCTTCACATTTACTTGGCTCAAACCACAGAATGTCTATGGGTTCAAAACAAGGACAGAAATGACTCCTGCCTATAGCTAAACCAGCCTGCAGGAAGACCACATTCAGTGTCGGGGGGCCTGCCACATGACGAGCAGTGACAGAAAAGTGCAGGTTGGCTCCTTACCTACCAGCCAGGCCTGCAATAGTTGGATATACAGGCGTCAGCTGAACAAAGGAGTCACCATGATATCTTCAGTGATGCTTCACCTCTGCAGCAATTAATTCACTGAAAACAAAAAAGTCAGAGATAAGAGCTCCAGCCAAAGGACATGGTTGACTCTGATGGACACTGAGGATAAAGAACTTCTTCTCTGGATATAGGAACGGTGTGGTAATGTGCTCTTAGATGGCTGGCTCTGTGGTCTCATCCTCTCCAGCATCGGCCACTTCAGAATCCTCTCCCAGCAGCTGGCAAAGTTCATTGAGTCGCTGCTGCATTTTCGGCATCCCGGCCAACTGCTGCTCCAACCGTTGTTTCTCCTCTGTGAGCGAGAGGCGCGCCGCGGTGTCCAGCTTCTCAAACTTCCAACCGCCTTCGCCATCAAACTGCAGAAGGTGAGTGTGGTACTTCCTTTGGGGATAAAAAAAAAAAAGGGGAAATCAGGAAAATCATTGTATGTATTAAAGCCCAACTCCAGGAAACATAAAGGGTTAATTCACCTTTGAAGATAAAACAAGAAGGTGAACAGTGGACACATTCCCCACCCTCGATCTCCGCTGTACTTACCTCTGGAGATGCCAAGCTGTCAGCACCCTGCAGTTGGTCTAGCCTTGTCTGGTCTATTGGTCTGGCGCTCCTTCCATATATGCACGTTTTTTTCTGGTGACCTTCTGGGGTACCTACTAGAGGGTAGGCTTGTCTGTTGTGAGCAGCCTAACCGGTAAGCTCTTCAATTGTTTTTTGCCCCCTCACTACCTTGTTTAAACTCACATCAAGGTCCCAGTGCTTCTTGAATAGATAGAAGTCTATGACAATGACGTTAACAGCACCTGCAACATTTGAGGGGCATTTACTCAGTCAGCTTTGCTTTTTTTTGGAAGTATTGCAGTTAAAATATATCCCAGGATGCACTGGGAAAACAACAACAAGCAAACTGAAAAGACTTCATCAGCAGTCACTTCTGGTTCATGTGTATATATTCTGGAAGTATCTGGTGCAGACATCACATCTGGCGTGCAGGGTGGTGAGCAGGGCCCGGACCGGAGCGGAGCAACAAGCAGATGGCACATGTGGTGTGCAACATGGGAACGCTATAGCGGGATGTCAGCAGGGACCAGAGAGAGAGGACTGAGCAACAGAGGATCAGCAGAGCTGGGGGATCAGAGTAGGAGAAACTAGCGATATCATATGTGGTAAGCAGCATGGGAGTGATATAGTGAGAGGTCAGCAGGGATTGGAGAGAAAGGAGGATCGGCACACCAGAGGAGGAGCAGAGCTGGGGGTTACTATTGAGCCGGGGAACAGCAGAGCTGGGGGTTCCAACTAAGCAGAGGATCAGCAAAGCTGGGGAATACTACTGATAGGAGGATACAGAGAGCTGGGGGGGTTACTACTGAGTGGGAGATCAGCAGAGCTGGATGATACTATCAAGCGGGGGATCAGCAAAGCTGGAGGAACTATTAAGTGGGGCATCAGCAGAGCAGGGGGATACTATCAAGCAGGGATCAGCAAAGCTGGGGGATCAGCAGTGCTGGGGAAACTATTAAGTGGGGCACCGGCAGTCCTGGGGGTAATACTGAGTGGGGATCTGCTGAACGAAGGTACTAATGAGCTGGGGATCTGCTGAGCAGGGGTATTACTGAGTTGGGGGTACTAATGAGCCGGGGTTCTACTGATCTCCTTTAAAACAAATAGAAAATCAACACACACAAGACATTTGCTAAGCTTCATTAAAACTTGAAAAAAGCATCACAGAAGCATAAAAAACCACATCAAAATGCATGTTGAAGTGGTAGGCTCTTTAAAGTGTATTAAAATCCATGCAAGTGTAAACGAGCCCTTAGAGGGACAATTCTGCTCCTTTATACATACGATACAATGAGTGAGCATTGTGACCCTTCTACGGAACCCCACCTATCTATATTTTGGAAAAGAGGGAGTGGGGAAGAGGTTCTGTATTCCTAAAGCACTTTCTCTTTGTGGCTGACAACACTACTCCATAAATACAGTACAGCGAGTGAGTGTTGTGACCCTCTGCAGAACCCCACCCATCCTTTTCTCGGGTGACAACGCTGCCCCTCCATAGACACAGTAAAGTGAGAGCGCTGTGACCCTAGGAAAGGAAGTATGCTATTGGCAGGATCACCAGTCTAAAAAAAAGAAAACAAATGCAGTCACTGCACCCAATGACCGAAAAGCTGCGTTATATTACATTTTTGACCTTGGGTTTAGATACACTTTAAATCTTGTAGGCCAACTCCACCCAAAACTGATTTGAGTCTTGTGTGGTTGCTGGTAGCCTGAGTCACGAATTCCACAAATGATTAACTCCCCACTGGAATTGCCAGTTTTCATAGAGCCAATAAAAATCAAATGATGGTGCTGCCTCTTATGTAGAACAAATAAATTAATTAATGAGGAATTCAGCAGCAACAGACCGATAACTTTGTTATTACATCATGGGAGGTCATAGAGACACAAACTACTGCAGGGAATAAAAGACATAGAAGAACACAACCTTCTGGTACCCAACTGAATCACAGGTTTAATAGAAATACATTTCCTCTCCACCTTCTCCAACCTCAGGAGTAAAAAATGAGGATAGAGAAGAACAACCTGCTGCACGCCGTCCTGGATGTCAGCGATCAGCTTTGTATAGAAACGCAATCGCTGGGGGTCTCCTCAGTCTCCGCAATCTGTAGCCCCATAGGCTGCAGTTAAATCTCGGAGATGGAAGGGCACCACACTCCTAACAGCCTGTGAGTAAGTTCAAGTGAAGAACGGCTGCAGCCTAGGCTCCTCAGATGTCATGTGCTGACGCGTTTCACCCTGACCACAAGGCTTGGTCACAGAGGTGCACCTCTGTGACCAAGCGCCGTGGGCAAGGTGAAATGCACCAGTGAGCATGGCCTGGCAAGAGCCCAGGCTGAAGCCACTCTTCCCTTGAAGTTACAGATGGACTGTTACGAGTGCGGGGTCCTTATATTTCAGACTGCAAAGTGGGCTTGGGTGAGCACCTTAGACACCAGCACTCACTACACAGTGGATCACCAGAGAGGAATGCCTTGGAGCAGCATTCAAAGCTATTCGATTGAGTTTGAGGTTAAATCTCGTTAACCTGTAAGTTGACAAGAGAGATTGGAATCACTTACAGTCTATGGGGCTGCAGGGCGCATACTCCAACATGAAGAGGAGGCCTCCAGCCATTGGGTTTCTATAGAAGGCAGAGAAGAAGACCGGAGCACCAGTGGAATAAGGCAAGTATCTCTTTATGACATCTCTTCCAAACTAAATGCGCATTATATCCTCAGGGCAGGTTTTGTGATGGTGAGAAGAGTAGACCATGTCTGCAGAATCTCTACATGAATGTTATTTGGCTCTGGTACAACACTGTAAATCTGAAACCATTAGCATTTTTTATTTTCATGGCTTGGCATGTCTCCCAAGCAGGGCCGGTTTTCTGATGGTGACAACAGTGGACTGTGCCTGTGTAATGTGTGTTGAAACAGACACTTTGGGGTTTATTTACTAAAGCTGGAGAGTCCAAAATCAGACTCCCTTCTGCATAGAAACCAATCAGCTTCCAGGTTTCATTGCCAAAGCTTCATTGAACAAGCTGAGGTTAGAAGCTGATTGGTTTCTATGCAGAAGGGAGTCTGATTTTGGACTCTTCAGCTTTAGTAAATAAACCCCTTTTAGTCTCCATCAGAATCATTTGTGACAGGGTGACAATGCAAAAACATGGAACAGAGCGTTGTCACCCTATAACAGGAAATGCCGGAACAAGGTCATGGCAGGATCACTAGGCTATTTTTCTTATATAGCAGATTTAAACCTCCTCCTCTGCAATTTGCATAGAGCAGTGGTTCGCAAACTTTTTGTGCCAAGGTTATGGTAAGTTCTTCCAAAACTTTCTATGCCCCAACAGTAAAGAAAATTTTTTACTTAGAATAAAGGCATGGGACGACTTGGTGGTCCCCTAGGGGATGAGGTTTCTGGAGGAGGCTGGGAAGCACTGTAGGGGGTTGGGGGGCACTATGGGACACTTTTGGAGGTTTGTGTTGCTGATGTCAGTGGGAGGATTAGTGTCCCATCATCTATGTCACTTGGAGGTAGAGTTTCCCATGGTTGGTGTCAGTGGAATAGTGTACGATGATTGGTGTCTGTGGGAGGAATAGTATCCCATCATCGGTGTCAATGTGAGGCATAGTATCCCATCATCGGTGGAATAGTGCCCGCCTTAATTTGGTGGCAGATATTGTGCCCCATTCTTGATGTCAGTGTGTGTGTGTGTGTTGGGAAGGGGGGGGGGTTAATGCCCCTTCGTTGATGTCAGTGGAAAGAATGGTGTCCCCTCATTAGTGTCAGAGGGGAGAATAGTGTCCAATCATGGGTGTCAGAGGGGCGAATAGTGTCCCGTTGTTGGTCTCAGGGCATAGAAAAGTGTCCCATTGTTGGTGTCACTGGCAGAAATTAGGTCCCATTGTTGGTATCAGTGGGAGGAATGGTGCCCCATCTTTGGTGTCAGTGTGAAGTATAGTGCCCCATTGCTGGTGACAGTGGGGGGAATAGTACATCATTGGCAGTGTCAGTGGAGGGAATAGTGCCTCATTGTTGGTGTCAACAGGAGGAATAGTACCCCACTGTTGGTTCCGGTGGCAGAAATTATGCCCCATCGTTGGTGTCAGTGAAAGGAATAGTGTCCCATTCTTGGTGTCTGAAGGAATAGTACCTTGTATCAGAGAGAAGAATAAAGCCCCATCAATGGTGACAGTGGGGGGAATAGTGCATCATCGACAGCATCAGTGGGAGGAACAGTGCCCCATTGTTGGTATCCGTGGGATCCGTGCCTTGTACCAGTGGGAAGAATATTGCCCCAAATGCTGGATAAAGACAAGCAAAGAGCCACAATTTGGAGAACACCGCCCTAGGCAAAATGAGCAGTTAAGCCTTGCAAGCACAGAGAGGAACCATCGGAGAAGCATGAATCTGCAGAGAGCCCGTTTTTGTGATCCAGTTGCCTACCCATCATTCGTATCCAGAGAAGGAAGTTCTCCTGTAAGCAGGTAGCCTCTTCTACCTATCCCTTAAAGGGACCTCTGGTTACCTGGATCCGTGTAATTTGTTACTGGGCATTGCTGACTACAACCCTGAGGGAGGACCACCTAAGCCCTGTCCAGACCTTTATTTGATGAGGAAACCCTGGATGTGATACTTAATGCGTATAACTATTACGCATCTGGTGAGTGCATAATTGTGCCATATTTCTCGGAGCACCACCACCACCTAATTTTAACCAGTCACCTGGCACCTTATAGTCACATAGACTGTTATTTATATTGAACTTTTATTATCAGTTTGTCGTCTAATACCTCCTTTTGATTTGAATCATAATTTTAGCACTGATAATTTTATCTGTTCTACATAGAGGAACCCACTGCAATGATAAAGAAGTTTCCTCTATATGAGATTTTAGTGATTGGGATTACTTATGCTTTAATCATAGTCATTCCATGCTACAAAAGGATCCCGTAAAAGACTTTCTAAGAGAATTGCGCATTGATGTGAAGCCATTGTAACCTCCGGACTAGTTGTAGAAGTGATAGGACAGTCCATGCCAGCTCCAGTGAATGTCAGAGAGGAAGCAGTGCCTTGAACGGCCCTCGTCTTCCCGGTGTAATGTGGCCTTGTCTCCTCTCTGAATGTCACTGCATGGACTGCAGAGGAGGGAAGAACAAGCTTGCATTGTGTCACTGTCCCCCCTTCACTGGGGCCAAGCCTGGAAGCCACCCAAATCCCCCATCTGTGACGATAAAGGGGGACAAAAGTGGGGCACAAAAGGGCAGCGGAGGGTCAAATAACTGAGAGCGGCAGCGCTGGCCTTTCTTCACTAATGCTAATACTGTTTAACCCATCGGATGCTACAAGAGGTTACCCGGCATAGTGGGGCTATGTCTTACCAAACCCAGCAAAAGGATTTCAAAAGTGACAAGTATAATAGAGCCTTGTGCACATGAATGACCATTATTTCCTGTTTAAACACAAGCCATATGCTGCAATGTTCATTAAGAGAGAGGAGAGGACTGAAGTAAAGGTTACCCATTCTCCCAATGTGTGCTGCAAGCTATAGAGAGGGCTAAAGACGTCCTGCTGCTGATCCTCCTTGTCTTCTGTGTGACCTGGTATAAAGTGTGCCACACAAGGTACAATCGAATTGTTCATTCCATTTAAAGTCTTGTTAAGGTTTCTTCGCTTCAAAATGCCAACCGCGTATAAGCCATGATATTTACTAATCGTTATAACAATTGACAATATTATAGGAAATAAATATTGAGACAGAAATCGACAGAACCAATCTCTCTGCTCATCCCAAGACGTTTTGCTCTCTAACTCCCTTGTTACCTCCTCGCTTCCAGGACGTTTCCAGAACCTCTCCCATCCTCTGGAACTCCCTACCTCAGTATGTATCGCCCCGCCATGTCTGCCATTAGGCAATCTTTGAAAACCAATTTATTCAGGTATGCCTACCCCACCTTCACCTAATAAATAATACCTGAGTCATCTCCATCAGATCAATCCCAGCAACTATTAACTTTTGTTCCATCTCCTCCTTTGTTTAGATTGTAAGCTCCATGAACAGGGCCCTCCTACTCCATCTGTATTGAAATGTATTGTAATTTTACTGTCCCCTTTTATATTGTAAAGCGTTGTACAAACTGTTGGTGCTATATAGATCCTGTATAACAGTGGTTCTTAACCTGGGTTCGATCGAACCCCAGGGGTTCGGTGAGTCAGTCTCGCGGGTTCGGCGGAGGTGAAGACCCACACCCGACTCATATGATTCGTGCAGTAAATATTATTATGTTTTTGTTTTTGTGTGAAAATCATGTTTTAATGGTTTTGTTCTTTGTTCTTAACGGTTTTGTTCATTTTGTGCACCTATGTATAAATATATACCTAAATATATACCTATGTTTTGAATTTTAAAAATCATATTTTATTTTTCCAATTAAGAAGGGTTCGCTGAATGCGCATATGAAACTGGTGGGGTTCAGTACCTTCAACAAGGTTAAGAACCACTGCTGTATAATAATAATAAAAAAGGGGGAGCTTTTAATGGGGATAGCATTTGTGGTTTATTTGTTGTGTCAGTTTTTAGGGACACATTTAATACTGTTCTTGATAAGAAAATATATAATACATGTTAATATATTTTATTTATATATATATATATATATATATATATACATATACATATACACAGTGGGGCAAAAACGTATTTAGTCAGCCACCAATTGTGCAAGTTCTCCCACTTAAAAAGATGAGAGGCCTGTAATTGGCATCATAGGTAGAGCTCAACTATGAGAGACAAAATGAGAAAAAAAATCCAGACAATCACATTGGCTGATTTGGAAAGAATTTATTTGCAAATTATGGTGGAAAATAGGTATTTGGTCAATATCAAAAGTTCATCTCAATACTTTGTTATATATCCTTTGTTGGCAATGACAGAGGTCAAACGTTTCTTGTAAGTCTTCACAAGGTTGGCACACACTGTTGCTGAAATGTTGGCCCATTCCTCCATGCAGATCTCCTCTAGAGCAGTGATGTTTTGGGGCTCTCGCTGGGCAACACGGACTTTCAACTCCCTCCAAAGGTTTTCTATGGGGTTGAGATCTGGAGACTGGCTAGGCCACACCAGGACCTTGAAATGCTTCTTACGAAGCCACTCCTTCATTGCCCGGGCGGTATGTTTGGGATCATTGTCATGTTGGAAGACCCAGCCACGTTTCATCTTCAATGCCCTTGCTGATGGAAGGAGGTTTGCACTCAAAATCTCACGATACATGGTCCCATTCATTCTGTCCTGTACATGGAACAGTTGTCCTGGTCCCTTTGTGGAGAAACGGCCCCAAAGCATGATGTTGCCACCCCCATGCTTCACAGTAGGTATGGTGTTCTTTGTATGCAACTCAGCATTCTCTCTCCTCCAAACACGACGAGTTGTGTTTCTACAAAACAGTTCTATTTTGGTTTCATCTGACCATATGACATTCTCCCAATCCTCTTCTGGATCATCCAAATGCTCTCTAGCAAACTTCAGACGGGCCCCGGCATGTACTGGCTTAAGCAGGGGGACACATCTGGCACTGCAGGATCTGAGTCCCTGGCGGCGTAGTGTGTTACTGATGGTAGCCTTTGTTACGTTGGTCCCAGCTCTCTGCAGGTCATTCACTAGGTCCCTCCGTGTGGTCCCGGGATTTTTGCTCACCGTTCTTGTGATCATTTTGACCCCACGGGGTGAGATCTTGCGTGGAGCCCCAGATCGAGGGAGATAATCAGAGGTCTTGTATGTCTTCCATTTTCTAATTATAGCTCCCACAGTTGATTTGTTCACACCAAGCTGCTTGCCTATTGCAGATTCAGTCTTCCCAGCCTGGTGTAGGTCTATAATTTTGTTTCTGGTGTCCTTCGACAGCTCTTTGGTCTTCACCATAGTGGAGTTTGGAGTATGACTCTTTGAGGTTGTGGACAGGTGTCTTTTATACTGATAACAAGTTCAAACAGGTGCCATTGATACAGGTAATGAGTGCAGGATAGAGGAGCCTCTTAAAGAAGAAGGTACAGGTCTGTGAGAGACAGAAATCTTGCTTGTTTGTAGGTGACCAAATACTTATTTTCCACCATAATTTGCAAATAAATTCTTTCCAAATCAGCCAATGTGATTGTCTGGATTTGTTTTCTCATTTTGTCTCTCATAGTTGAGGTCTACCTATGATGCCAATTACAGGCCTCTCTCATCTTTTTAAGTGGGAGAACTTGCACAATTGGTGGGTGACTAAATACTTTTTTGCCCCACTGTATATATACACATATATACACACACAAACACACACAAACATATACATACATACATACACACACTTAAGAGTTCCCTTCACTGGAACTAGGGGGCCAAGCTCAACCTCTGAAAAACATCCCCACACCATAATCCACCCTCCACCAAACTTTACACTTATCACAATGCAGTCAGGCAAGTACTGTTCTCCTGGCAACCGCCAAACCCAGACACATTCAACGGATTGCCAGACACAGACAAAGAAGCGTGATTCGCCACTCTATAGAACATGTCTCCATTGCTCTAGAGTCCAGTGGCGGCGTGCTTTACACCACGGCATCCGCCGCTTTGCATTGCACTTGGTGATGTAAGGCTTGGATGCAGCTGCTCAGCCATGGAAACCCATTCCATGAAGCTCTCTATGCACTGTTGTTGTGTTAATCTGAAGGCCACACCAAGTTTGGAGGTCTTTAGCTATTGACTCTGCAGACAGAAGGCGACTTCTGCGCACTGTGCACTTCAGCATGCGCTGACCCCGCTCGGTCATGTGACATGGCCTACCACTTGGTGGCCGAGTTGCTGTTGTTCCCAGTTGCTTCCATTTTGTTATAATCCCACGAACAGTTGACAGTGGAATATTTAGTAGCAAGGAAATGTCACGGATGGACTCATATCAACCTATCACGGGACCACACTTGAATTCACTGAGCTCCTGAGAGCGACCCATTCTTTCACCAATGTTTGTAGAAGCAGTCTGCATGACTAGGTGATGATTTTATACACCTGTAGCCATGGAGGGGATTGGAACACCTGAATCCAATGATTTGGAGGGCGGGGCCAATACTTCTGGCAGTATAGTGTGTGTGTGTGTGTATATATACATTGATATATATATATATCAATCACATACTGTATGTGGATAGCAATTTCTTCCAATATAAACCAGACAGGAGTGACCGTCCTAGAATACGGGTGCTTTTGCCGGTGTAGAACAACAGATTTATATCCAAATTGTCAATAAGCTTACCAAAGAGAAGGTCTGTGAGTTATAGACAGCAAAGCAATTCCAGCATCCTTTGCAGCTTGGAAAATCTTGCCCTCCACATCAATGCTTACAGCACTTGTGCACTCGTCCAGCAGGGCGTATTTTGGTCTGGGGATTAAATAACCGGATTGTTAGAAAGAGTTCTTATCAGAGATGACATCCCATTGACGGCTGACTACTGTACTTGACCCGTTAAGATTGCTGACTTATTCACTACAGGCACTTCAGGTTAAGAAGTACAATGAACCGCTTTTTAAGTCAATTCTAAGACCTGATCATATGATAGTATAGTGATCTTTTTCAATCATGCAAAATAAAAAAAAAGAAGAAAGAAAAACCCTATTATATAAATGTCAGACTTATACACAAATCAACAGGACATGTCAGAATGAAAGGAGAAGTACAGCCAAAGCTTGTTTGGCTATACTTCTCCTATGGATCCCAGGAGTGCATCTCCCTCTGGACTTCTGTGTCCCGTTTTCAGCTGAAAGCAGACTTTAGATGGGTTGGGATCCACCCAGGAACGTGGACTGGCACCTGGCTCAGCCTCTCTGCGATCCGCTGAGAGCCTGGGCCAGCCGCTCCCACCCCATCCACAGCCCAACCCAGTACTGGGTCTCTCTGCTCAGAGTGGTAGGGAGAATTGAGCGATCAGCGGTGTCTGATTACTAAGTTCTCACCCTTAGAACCGGCGGGAGACAGATGCAGCATTGGATTGATCCGACTAGGTAAGCATAATTTAAAAAAATTCTCAAACTTCTCTTTTAATAAAGCTCATGTTTTTTTAAAGTATCTCTCGCTGTCATTGTGACGATCCCAGGATCGCTGCCACCAATATGTGACGATCCCACGATCGCTGCCAACAATATGTGGCGAACACGGCGTCAGATCCCAGCCCTTCTCACCAAACTTGTGACCGAAGGACTAGCCAATCTAAAACCGCGATGTCACATGCGTAACAATGCCAAACCCAGCTGCACCCTGCACAACGATTTTCCAGCTAATTTGACCACAATCTATGTACCAGCAGCCTGAGCGATTGTTACTGGGTCAGGTGAATTAACCCTTCACACTGCCACCACCTCCTTTTTGTACAGAAAAAGGGGAAACTCGGCAATATCAGCTATAATGCTTAAGATAATCGTCTGTATAACACGGTCACCGCAGGCCGGTTATAGAGAGGGTTAAACAAACACAGTAGTGCTCTTTTAGAGGCAAGAATTCGTAAATTGCAATAAAGAGCTATAGAAACAGTTCAACACTTTCAGAAGGAAAGATTTATTACTAAAAGGTCAAACGGGTGCAAAAAAAATATTTACAGAAAAAAGATGTAACCAATATATATATAAATATAGAGAGAACAACAGCACAGCAAAGAGGTAACAGAAAGAAGGTTAAAGAGTTAAAGTACTTGCCAAAGTCCTGGGTTAGCAGATCAAGTTTCAGAGCGAAAGGGCTGTCTCCCAAGCTGGTTCTGATGTTAAACGGGAGAATTCTTCAACTTAACTCTCTTAGGCCTGACAACCCATTTTGTAGTTCCCCGACAGGGGGTGATTCTAAAGTCAAGGACCAATACCCCATTTAGGGAGGGATCGTCTGGGCGTGGACCTAAACTAGAGCCAAAATCTCCTATAGTTCATATTTTGGCTCATAACGTTCCCTATGCACAAGTGACATTCCACCCGCGTGTAGATTATTATGCAGATGCCTCTGAGGAGCGGATAGACATGAAATATGAAATACATATTTGAAGGGTTCCAGAGATGTAATTTTCTGCTTTCCTATGTATTCCAGTCAGGGAGTGTGACCTACCAAACTGTTTGTCTCCTCGTGGCCAATCTGAAGATATGCCTGGTTTTTATGTAAGTTTCTCATATTCCAAGATATGAGACATAGGGGAAAATTGGATTTTAAAAGTGTTATCTGGTTTTTTGCTTCTCTGGAATGCCTTGAACTCCTGGGAAGGCTTGCATTATCTCTTATGAGGTGCTATATGGCACAGCTCTCTCAGACAACCAGGCACCTCGCTCAGAGAGGTGTTTTATAGCTCTGGGCTCCTGCTGTGCCCTGGCCTGTGACACTCCTAACAAACATATGTCCCTGTGGATTAGCAGAGAGGGAGGGGGAGAATGAGGGGAGAACATGGAGAATTCTTGACAAAATGGAGGGTTGCGTCAGTCTCTGGGTGTACAATTGCGACAGTCATGAATACCAGACTCTGCTTGAGTGCTGTTTTGTGATCCTATGCTTGGCTACCAGGAGCATTACTGGTGTTTCCTGTCACTGGAGATTGCAAAGGGTCTGTTGTTTACAATCAGACAGCCCCTGTCTGGTAGACATGAACTGAGTTAAAGCTGGTAGACAAGTATCTGGTGCACAAATAGATTTCGATCAATTCCTTTATCCATGACTACTATATTCAGCAGTCATTGATCCGGCAGCTGCAGAATAGGGATGATCTGGATCCTAGTCCCAACCCACTTGAGCGATCCTGCCAGGAAACTGTCATGGCGCACTGATAATCAGAAAACCTTAAGTGGGGGAGGTATTTCCTAACCCCACAGAAGCACATACTGTATACTTACCCCTTGGATACATGGTGCTGTGGAGTGGGGAATGCCTTGGTCGGTTATGATTTGTTCCTGCAGGATCGATAAGTTGGGTTGGGACTAGAATCTGAACATGCCTGACCTCATTCCTATTGCTAAATATATGGTAGGGACTGCATCTGACTGGAAAATTTTCCGATCGACTCCTTCTGCTCCTTTGACTGATTTTTGTGGAATGGGTGATGACAGGACCACCCCGAGCCAGATAAACTTCAGGTGATTCAGCAAATTTGTAGCCGTGTGGCCCCTTAAGACCCCAGTCACACTGGGTGTGACTTGGCATGTGGTGTGCATGCCATACGACTTGCAAATCGCATGGCAAGTCGCACCCTATTGAACGCAATTACAGTGGTTTCTAAAGTAGTGCATACACTACATTTGTTGTGATTTGCATAGACATCTGTGTCAGATGTCTTGCAAATGACACCTCAAATTGGCATGTCACCCGACTTTGAAATCGTGTGACTTCACTGAAAGTCGCACAATTTCAAAGTTGGGATTGGTGTGACCGGGGTGTTACAGAAGCAGCAAGGAACAATAACAGACTTCATGTATAATGAACACATGGCTGACCTTATGTACATATATAATTACAAAACAAATGTAGAGAAAAAGATGTTAAAAACCATTTAGACCTTTGAGCAGTTCTCTGGAAAAGGATTTAAGAGATCACAGTTCTGAAAATTCAAAACAGTTCCGTAGAGCACATTAACACTACGGCGCTGCAGTGCATAGTGTTGTAAAATGGGCAGCACAGTGGCTAAATGGTTAGCGCTTCCACCTGGCAGTACTCGGGTCATTGGTTCGTATCCCAACCACAGCACCACCTGCCTGGAATTTGCATGTTCTCCCTGTGCCTGCGTGGGTTTCCTCCGGGTACTCCGGTTTTCTCCCACACTCCAAAGACATGCTGGTAGGTGAATTGGCTCCTGTCTAAATTGCCCTAGTATGTGTATGTATGAATGTACGTTAGGGACCTTAGATTGTACGCCCCTTGAGGGTTAGGGACTGATGTGAATGTACAATATATGTAAAGCGCTGCGTAAATTGACGGCGCTATATAAGTACCTGTAATAAATAAATAAATAATAATTCCGGCTGCTGTTTCTACAGCTCAGTATACAAATGATATATATAATATAATTTATTTATTCATTCTGTGCTACATGCCAAAGAGTTTGCATTTCTGTCTATCCAGTCCTGTGATTTAGCTGTGTTTTGGCAGAGCAGGAGACCTGATGTTTTTTCTGCTACAGTTAATTAACACTGACAGGTCTTGTCCCTCCCCCAGCCTGTGATTGGGCAGTAAAAAGATAGAGCAGCAGACAGATGAGTACATTTCTCTGCCTCTCAGGTCTCTCCTACTCTCAGCATGCTGGCACATTTACATTGCATCACAGCTGGCTGTTTTTTTGTCAAATTCAGATACTTACACTACCAGCATTTAAAAAAAATAAATAAAAAAATCCATTTGAATGCATGTAGCCTCTTGGAACCCAAGTAAGAAATACATGTGGTGGCAAAGAGGGTGTTTTTCAACGCCTACACATGTGTCAATAGCTGGCAGCTGTCAAAGACACCTCTTGCTTTGTTGTAATGATCAGCAGCTGGTGGGACCGCCTCCTGATCATGTGCCCAATCACTGTCGTCACGTAATCTACCAATCCTTCCTGTCCCTGGTGTAAAGTCTCTGTTAAAGCGACGCTGGGGCAGGGTGGGAAGGGGTTAATGAATTAATCCTATTTATTTATTTTTTTTATTAATAGTGAATACAGAGCTGCTATTGTCTATGTTATATCTACTTGAAGTTCAGCTTTAAACAGACTCATTAAAAAGACAGTGACGTAGACTGTTATACATGTTTTTGTAGGTCTATATAGAAGATGCACTATAAAGCATGATTTGTTTGATTCTCTGCTTTCATTATTTATTTCAATTCAGTGTGCGAAGATCTCCTGTCCTCAACCTGAGCACAGTCAGCATCAGCGAGAGGCCCTGCCGACAGCCGGGATCACAAGAGACTCAGGACTTGATTCATGTCTGGTGTAGTGGCTGCAGCTCTCTGCATGATAATGACCTCCATTCACTGATCATTCTCCGGTCTTATGCAGGCCATAGATGGGTCGAAAATCGGCCGATTTTGCACCGTTAGTGGGTTAATTGGTCGGCCGTTTTTCGGGGTTTTGGCACATTTTTTTTATCGGTAAAGTTGGAAAAAAATCGGCTGATTTTGCCGATCGGCTGATTTTCCCGGCAATGATGAACAAATCGGCCGATCGTTTTACCAACAAAAAATCTGCGCATGAGCCGTGACCTGCAAGAAGAAGGAAAAGAAGAATAAAAAGAAGAATAAAAAGAAGAAAAAGATGAAGAAAAAAAGAAGAAGAAGAATAAGAAGAAGAAAAAGAACAAGAAGAATTCCAGTCCGCTATTATATTTTATATGAAAAGTCTTGCAGTTGCAACAATGTATCTATTTGTATCCGAATAAAACCATCTGTATCCGAAATGGATACAAATGGATACATTGTTGCAACCGCAATACTTTTTCATGTAAAATATAATAGCGGAGCTCTCTGCAAGGGACAGAAGTAATTAAATGCCGGTCGTAGACGGGACGAAAATCAGCCAATTTTTGTTACCGTTGGTGGTGACATAGGCCAATCAAACAACCGATTTACTTTTTTTTATTTATAAAAAAATGGCCGGTTTTCAACCCGTCTATGGCCTGCATTAGGGCCAGTTCACGCCAAATGCAGTCCAGTGCGTTTTGTTTTTTTTCTGCATCAAAAATGCATGGATAGCAGGTTATATGGCTTCCAATGGCATAGCTCAAACCAGTGCAGTCAGTTCCAGAAAAAAAAAAAAAAAAAGTAGAGCATGCTGCATTTTTTTTACTCTGAACTGTATTGGAACGCGGTAAAACACATCGAAAAGGCACCGGAACACACATGTCCTTATTTAAGGTGAAGAAAAAAAAAAGAGGGGGAAAAATGTGGAATGCATCAAAAACACATCTAGTGTGCAGGGGCCCTCAGAGACACCGTGAGCCTATTAGACACACTGATAACTCCTAAAGCCCTGATGAAAGGAATTGTTGGCCCCCAAAACACATTGCCTGCCTTATGTTTTATCTTTGTCTACTACGGAACCAATAAAATACTTCTGGACTCTTAAATGTTTGTTTGGGGCTCCTCCTGGTGTATTTAGTCCCCGGTCACACCCATCCGACTTTGAAACCGTGCAACTCCTAGTGAAGTCACACGATTTCAAAATCAGATGTCATTCCGACTTGTAGTGCGACTTGCAAGACATCTGTAGTTTGCAAGACACAGATGTCTATGCAAGTCGCACCTGAAGTAGTGCATGCAATACTTGAGAAATCGGTGCGGCTCCGACCAAGTCAGAATCGCACTGATATGACCGTTTTAACTGCTGACAAAGAGGGTGCGACTTGCCATTCGATTTGAACCTTAAATAACATGGCAAGTCGCACCCACTGTGACTTCGACTTCTCAATCTGGGTGACCCCTGTCCCTGGTGGGCCCCAGTTTTGTAGAAAGCTGCTGAATCCAAAGCCATTGGGCTCAACCAAGGAGCCCTTTTTCTACTAGGCTGAGAATTTATATCCTGAGCCTTCCCCCCTTCTTTCTTAGGATTCCTGCTGATAATGACAGTGTTGAGGGGTTACATGGTGGGGAATTTGTAATTAAAGCTGGCCGTAGATGTAGCGATTTTCTTTCCTGGTTTTGCATTTCTGTCTATCCAGTCCTGTGATTTACTGAGCTCTGCAAGATGTGTTTGGCAGGGCAGGAGACAGGATTTTTTATACTACAATTAAGTAACACTGACAGGTCTTGGCCAACCCCACTGGGAGAACACAGTGATTACTGCAAGTGGCTAGAATAGCATGTGAAATCCAGCAGACTGGTTGTACCCAAGTTGATCGATCAACTGGGGCACATTCAACCTGCCCATATGGCAGGTTCAGATCTCGGCCAGTTCCTGCTGAACTGAGAGAATCTAACCATCTATGGCTTGCTTAAGAAGAATCCAACTCATTCACTCCCTTATTATATCACAACTTGATTACTGTAACTCCCTCCTCACCGGCTTACCTCATCACAGACTATCCCCGCTTCAGTCTATCCTGAATTCTGCGGCCAGACTCATCCACCTTACTAACCACTCCATATCCGTCACCCCCCTTTGCCAATCCCTCCACTGGCTTCCGATTGCCCAACGCATTAAATTCAAATTACTAACATTGACGTACAAAGATGTTCATAACACTGCCCCAAACTACATCACCGACCTGATATCCATATACCACCCAAAACGTACTCTCCGCTCCTCACAAGACCTCCTATTCTCTAGTTTCCTGGTCTCCTCCTCCCATGCCCGTCTTCAGGACTTCTCCAGAGCTTCCCCCATCCTCTGGAACTCATTACCCCAATCCATCAGACTGTCACCTACCCTCCTCACCTTTAGGTGCACCCTGAAAACCCATCTCTTCAGGGAAGCCTACCCTGCCCTCACCTAATTACCGATCTCCTCCACTCCATCCCCCACAGCCACCTCCTCCTGTACCACTATCTCCTCCCTCCTAGTATATAAGCTCCAAGGAGCAGGGCCCTCGAACCCCTCGTGTATCGCATTGTATTGTTACTGTACTGTCTCGTGTATTGTCTCCCATTGTAATGTACAGCGCTGAGCAAACTGTTGGCGCTATATAAATACTGTATAATAATAATAACAGCCGGAGAAATGTCAGGTTCCAACTAACTTTGCAGGGCTCGTAATTTAAAAAAGAAAAGTGATACAAGTATGGATCATTTTTGCTTTCAGAAAAGCATTTTTTAAACATCTGCATAGCGAGGTAGAGATTTCATATTTAAATTAGTTCAAGGGACAAAGACTACCATATCTAGCATCTGCAAGTTTTTTGATTTTGCAACTGCAGGATGTCGGGTGGGAGGGTGATGACAGGGCCCCCCATTAAGCAAATCTCAAACGGTGTATAGGCAGCTTTACTTCAATGGTAAATATTGAGTTACTCCTGCGCTGCCACTTCCCTATTACCACAATCACCTTATGTTTACTAGGGAGCTGCTGCAAACAGCAAATGAAATAATGAATAAAGGTTGCACTGCACTCTAAATCTCACCAACAATCTACAGTATAAAGAATATTCAAATCACTTCTATCCCTCAATTGTTTCTCACTAACTTCCGGTTTTGATTACAGACCAGAAAAGTGTGGTCACCTTGCTCCGCCCGACGTGTTGCATCATGGGTCACATGATTTCTTCAGGTGATTCACTTTATGTTATATTAAAACGTAAATACCTTAACTATTTCTACCCATGTCATTGCACAAAAAAGTTATTTCATATATATATATTTTTTGTTTTAATAATTTAAATTTGTTTTTCACTGTATTGGATGCACCAAGGAATGTTTTGTTTGAATATTGGTTTGACAGCATGGGAGTTTTGACATCACTGATCATTTTTTTTTAATTTGGGTGGTTTGAATATTATAGATTGTTGATGAGACTTAGAGACGGAGCAGCACAATACTTACTATTTATTATTTCATTTACTTTGATGCTGTTGCTTTTCAGCTAACAAATTCACAGCAATTTCAATTTTATGCATTTGTGTAATGGGCAGATTTTTGGGGGTTAATCAGAAGTACGAAAAAAAAGACACTAACTTGTGATAAAACATGCGGGCCATTCCTACTCGCTGCTTCTCACCCCCGGAGAGAACGTCTTTCCAGTCACTCACCGAGGCCCAACCTAGAAATAAACACAAGACGGTCAGCAGAGAACCCCAGGAATTCAGGTTATAGTCACATTTATGGCCTTTTATGCCAGTGCAGCTGTTATTTCAAGACACAGAACTTAATTCTGAATGTCGATGCAGCTTAGAAGGAAGTCAGAAGAACCTCAAACTGATCTGAAATGCAACCAGAGGGCCCCTGACAGCACACTGCATATGTTCACACTGGCCCTTACCTAGTTGACATGATGACATCACCAGTATTCTCAGCATCCCTTTACTGGGAGAGCAGGGTGCCATGATGATGCCTCTTCGGGGGACGGGTCCACGGTGCCTCCCTAAGGGACGGGTCCACGGTGCCTCCCTAGGGGACGGGTCCACGGTGCCTCCCTAGGGTATAGGATTTTTTTTTTTCCTTTTCTGGTTTAACTGGATGGACTTGTGTCTTTTTTCAGCCACACTGACTATGTATCTATGTGTATATACTTATGCAATCTTGTAGTGGAGCAAGCACAGCATCAAGGGTAATGAGTCGTGAGACATTCCTTCACTTGCTTTGGCCAGTGGCTAGGCACCAGTGGATGGCATCATTCACCAGGTAGGATGCCCCATGCTGCCATGGCGTTGCTTGATAGGAACATCACATGCTGACTCTACCCACTTTCATCCATCCATCATTGGAGACCATTGATCTCCAAACTTTGGCTGGCCATACATTATACAATTTTCTTGAGAATTGTGCTTTTGATTTAACAAAAACCATATAATATGAGGTCAAACCTAAACAACACTTTCAATTGTAACCAAGTAGGCAGGCTCTTGCACTACATAGTTGAAGGTAAATCTAAAGGGAATTGGGCAGAAATTGGACAGAAAATTGTATAGTGTATGGCCAGCCTATTTAAACATAGGGCCAGATTACTGTCCTTCAGACTTTTGAGGAGCTGGATGTGGTCAGTGGGGGTAGAATATGCCCTGGCATCAGTGGGAGTAAACAATGCCTCGGCTTGGTGGTCAATGGGAGCAAAAAACAAACAAGCAAAAAAACTACATAGCACCTGTTGTCAGTAGGGGGAATAGCTCCCTTTCCCTGGTGTCAGCGGGGAGGAAACGGTGACCCGTCGTTGGTGTCAGCGGGGAGGAAACGGTGACCCGTCGTTGGTGTCAGCGGGGAGGAAACGGTGACCCGTCGTTGGTGTCAGCGGGGAGGAAACGGTGACCCGTCGTTGGTGTCAGCGGGGAGGAAACGGTGACCCGTCGTTGGTGTCAGCGGGGAGGAAACGGTGACCCGTCGTTGGTGTCAGCGGGGAGGAAACGGTGACCCGTCGTTGGTGTCAGCGGGGAGGAAACGGTGACCCGTCGTTGGTGTCAGCGGGGAGGAAACGGTGACCCGTCGTTGGTGTCAGCGGGGAGGAAACGGTGACCCGTCGTTGGTGTCAGCGGGGAGGAAACGGTGACCCGTCGTTGGTGTCAGCGGGGAGGAAACGGTGACCCGTCGTTGGTGTCAGCGGGGAGGAAACGGTGACCCGTCGTTGGTGTCAGCGGGGAGGAAACGGTGACCCGTCGTTGGTGTCAGCGGGGAGGAAACGGTGACCCGTCGTTGGTGTCAGCGGGGAGGAAACGGTGACCCGTCGTTGGTGTCAGCGGGGAGGAAACGGTGACCCGTCGTTGGTGTCAGCGGGGAGGAAACGGTGACCCGTCGTTGGTGTCAGCGGGGAGGAAACGGTGACCCGTCGTTGGTGTCAGCGGGGAGGAAACGGTGACCCGTCGTTGGTGTCAGCGGGGAGGAAACGGTGACCCGTCGTTGGTGTCAGCGGGGAGGAAACGGTGACCCGTCGTTGGTGTCAGCGGGGAGGAAACGGTGACCCGTCGTTGGTGTCAGCGGGGAGGAATGGTGACCCGTCGTTGGTGTCAGCGGGGAGGAATGGTGACCCGTCGTTGGTGTCAGCGGGGAGGAATGGTGACCCATCGTTGGTGTCAGTGGGAGGAATGGTGACCCATCGTTGATGTCAGTGGGAGGAATGGTGACCCATCGTTGGTGTGGAGGAATGGTGACCCATTGTTGACCACTGATCTGTTCCATTCAATGGTACCCAGTCACAGGCCATGACAGGTGGAGGAGCAGCTTCAGAACTTGTTACCCTGGTTGCTGTGCTTGCTCCACAGGTAATGTTCCATAAAGTAGATGTGAACACTAAAGCCTGCCACGCATAACTCTATTTTCATTCATTCAGCCTGTGGGCTAAATGAGAGAAATCAATTGATTCCCCAATTCATGTTAACAGTGTGGATGGCTTTTGTATTCAGACAGCTGCGGCACCCTAGGATTCCGGAGTACAAGAGTGCTGCCAAACTACAACTGTATCTGATGGGTGGGATGCATCACTGTTTAGCTGCTAATTTTGCACCCAGGTTATCTGATTTTTAAGTCAGCTTTTGTCAACCTAGGTGAGGTTTGCGGGGTCATCCACAGCTTAAAGTGGAACTAAAGTCTTAAAAAAAACTCAAAAAACAAGACAACGAGCAGGCAGTGCAATAAAATAAACCTACCTGTCTGCTCATAGTCTTCTGTAGGATGTACAGATCCTGTGTGCTGGGAGGACTGCGCTTCTGCACATCCTCAGGAGTGGAGTCATCCTGGACCAGCCAATGAAAATGGCCAATGACCAGTACCCAGAAAGGGAGAAGATGCTGGTGCCAGAGAGGGACCTTGTGAGTGTCAGACCACTGAAACAGTGGTAAGTATTGTGGGTTTTAAATGGTCCTTAACTATACACACTCGAAATTGCTTCTATGTTGAGATCTGCACCAGAGCAGTTTGTCAAGAACGTTACATGTTTTATTTTGTTAACTGTTCAATAAAATTACATGTATTACTGACGGAAATCCTGCGCTGCTGTTCCTTTGTTTCTTCTAACCAGGACACAGGAGAGAGTGTTGTCACCCTATGAGGAGGGAAGGTCCTTCATGGCAGGACCACCAGCTAATATTTTAATGAACACTAGAAATGTAAATGGATTTTAAATGACATTTATTAATATTATAAAGCTTATGTGAAAACGTAGTGATTTGGTTTACATGTGGTTTACACAACGGGGTGTTGTGCTGTTCTGTTCTCATCTCTGGTACATACAGCACATTGCACTGGTAATGCTGAGTCCGGGACCCTGAGCACCAACAGTGTTCTTTCCTGATGTGGCCGTAAGAAGATTGAATCCCTTATATAACCACAAGGCTGGAATATGGACAGGCGGCCGAGGTTAAGAAGATGATAGCGGTATTCAAGGCTAGATTAGAAAGGATCATGTATAATCCCCACTCTGCTCACGTGGGGACAGTAAACCTCAACGATCCAAACACAGTCATGTGCAAATGTATTCACTTTTTTTATTTCATCTCCAGCCAATTCCACCCTTGTGTGACCATAGTTTATATACTGCTCAGAAAAATTAAAAGGAACTCTTTGAAAACACATCAGATTTCAATGTGGAAAAATCTCATGCAGGATATCTATACTGGCATGGACGGGGCAATGTCTTAGGAATGTAAGGATGCCCCATAGCTTGATGGAAATGAAAATGATCGACCTACAGAGGACGGAATTCAAAGACACCCCGAAAGTCAAAGTGAAAAAATAATGCAGAAGGCTAGTCCATTTTGCTGAAATTTCACTGCAGCAACTCAGATTGGTCCTCAGTAGTTTGTATGGCCCCCGCATGTTTATATGCATGCCTGACAACGTCGTGGCATGCTCCTAATGAGATGACGGATGGTGTCCTGGGGTGTTTCCTCCCAGATCTGGACCAGGGCATCACTGAGCTCCTAGACAGTCTGAGGTGCACTCTGGCGGTGTCGGATGGACAGAAACATGATATCCCAGAGGTGTTCTATTGGATTTAGGTCAGGTGAGCGTGGGGGCCATTCAATTGTATCAATTCCTTCATACTTCAGGAACTCCTAGCATACTCTCACAACATGAGACCGGGCATTGTCGTGCACCAGTGGGAACCCAGGGCCCACTGCACCAGCTTAGCATCCCTCCATGGATATGCCTCCTCAGACCATCACTGACCCACCACCAAAACGGTCATGCTGAACGATGTTAGACAGCATAACGTTCTCACGGCTTCTCCAGACCCTTTCACGTCTGTCACATGTGCTCAGGGTGAATCTGTTCTCATCTGTGAAAAGCACAGGGTGCCAGTGGTGGACCTGCCAATTCTGGTGTTCAATGGAAAATGCCAATCCCGCTCTATGGTGCTGTGCACAGGGCCCACTAGAGGACATCAGACCCTCAGTCCACCCTCATGATGTCTGTTTCTGATTGTTTGGTCAGAGACATTCACACCAGTATCCTGCTGGAGGTCATTTTGTAGGCTCTGGCAGTGCTCATCCTGTTCCTCCTTGCCCAAAGGAGCAGATACCGGTCCTGCTGATGGGTTAAGGACTTTCTATACTCCTGTCCAGCTCTCCTAGAGTAACTACCTGTCTCCTGGAATTTCCTCCATGCTCTTGAGACTGTGCTGGGAGACATAGCAAACCTTTTGACAATGGCACATATTGATGTGCCATCCTCGAGGAGTTGGACTGCCTACGCGACCTCTGTAGGGTCCAGGTATCGCCTCATGCTACCAGTAGTGACAATGACCCAGCCAAATGCAAAACTAGTGAAAAACAATCAGAAAAGATGAGTACGGAAAAAAAGGTCAGTGGCCTCCACCTGTAAAACTATTCCTGTTTTGGGGGTCGTCTCATTGTTGCCGATCTAGTGCACCTGTGGTTTATTTCATTAACACCAAAGCAGCTGAAACTGATCAACAACCACCTCTGCGACTAACCTGTCCAGATCAATATCCCAGGAGTTTGACTTGATGCTACACTCTGATTAAAAAGTGTTCCTCAATTCTTTTGAGCAGTGTATATATCGGAAGCTGGCCATACATATAGATAATATGATGCCAAGCTGATTTCCATTCAGGAGAAGTTGGCCAGCTCTTTGGAGAAATTGGCTTTGGTCTGGTCATTGTATGGTGGGAAACTCTTGGCATTGCCATCATACAGATCCGTTTTCCATAAATTATCCACCTGTAACCTAATTGTCCATATTCCCCATTCCTACTATGCATCCAGTGGTGGCTATACGATTCAATAAATAAATGATTGCCTCCTTCCATAAATGATCGCCTCCTTTTCTGATTGACCTCTCCCAATATAAATAAGCAATCTACAGTTGACATTCCATTCATGCAGTATAACGCACATGGGTAAATGGATGTACATAGTTAAAGACTTTTAAAATCCTGTACTTACCAGTGACTGGGGTCCAGTGCTGCCGTCCTGCAGCTGGTTTTTATTACCGCTGCAGGTCCCAGTCCCGCCACCTTTGATATAAGAGCTGGCTGTGGCTTCCTGGGGAACTGGTGAACATGCGCGAGATCATGCAGTACTTTGAAAATGGTTCTACAGCCTCCTGGGACATGTGATCTGCCCCAAAAGGCTGCGGGAGGGAGGGGATGGGGCAAAGAATGGCGAAAATTGAGGAAGTGGGAGTGGGTACCCCCACAATGCCCCCCAGTCCCCTGAAGTGCCCCCTAGCATGCTGCAGAGCCTCCTGCCCCCACATTGCCCTCTACTGTGTCCTACAGTGCCCCCCAGACCCCTGAAGTGCCCCTAGCTTGCTGACGCCCCCTACAGTGTCCTACAGTGCCTCCAGTCTCCCACACTGCCTCTGCAAAAAAACCCCAGCCCCCTCCAGAAACCCATCCACTACAGGGCCACCTGTTGTAGAGTTCCCTAAAGCCTCCCAAAACCTTCAACCCCCACAATGACACCCAGATCCATCCAGAACCTTCCATAATTTCAAAACATTATATATTCCCATACTGTTATTGTACAAGTATACATTTATTTTTACTGCTGGAGCACAGGAGGGGTTGGAAGCATTTACGGGGCCCTGGTCTCATGCTGAGAAACACTGGAGTACGTTTGAATAGAATTTTTTTTTTTTAAACCAAGTTTAGTGTCACTTTAAGACCCCTTTCACACGGGCAATCCGATCAGGCAAGCCTCACAGTTTCTCAGGTGGACCTGATCAGATGGTCCACGTATCCCTATGGACCGGCAGATGTAGACGGACTAGTGTCCGTTTACACACACTAGTGCGAGAACTTCCTGCGCTAAAAATGGGGCCCTATTTAGCCAAGCAGCTGACACAAAACTCCTTTACCAAAATAAGTGAATAAGTATAAATATAAAGTGCAGAATATCCTGCATGGGTATATGTATACAGGGGTTTCAAATATGGCCGCCACGCCGGAAATGACGTCACCGCGCTCCCAGAATGGAACGCGAGGAGGATTCTGGGAGCGCAGTGACGTCATTTCCGGCGTGGCGGCCATATTTGAAACCCCTGTATACATATACCCATGCAGGATATTCATAGCATGGGGTACTGAAGGCTTGTTACAAGACGATTCTAAATGTGAGTGGGCAATTTTTATCTTATATCTACTGATTGAATAAACAGGATTACACTATGTGAGTTTTCATTTGCATATTAACTGAGGAGGAGATCGTTATTAGAGTGTAAGAGGCGAGGAAGGACCTGGCGAGTCATCTAAAGGGTGTCCTGTTGTTGAGCGAGCTGACCCTGTGGGGTCTGGGCAAGGAGGTGAGGAGCCATCACGGCCAAAGTTTGGATTCACACAGTGTGGACACGTGTGACACATGCATGAAGATTGCTAGTTTTTGATGCATTTGGACACTTTTTTTTTATTTTATATTTTATTTTTTATTATGTTTAATAGATGATTGGAGTGATTTCATTGCACTTTATTTTATCTCCAATTGCACTTTATTTTCACTTTGAAGCACATGGTTTGCACTATCTTAGTTTATGTGCATATGTGTATATGCACTATCTTTTTACATATGTTCAGTAGTGTGTATTTTATGTAGAATATTTTAGTTAAGTGTGCACTATTCTATTAATTTAATTTATTGTAATCAGTTTTTAGGGAGAGCGCTGCACTTTATATTTATACGTTTACACACACTTACCTCCTATCCGATGTTGGCAGCTAAAAACAAAAGGGAAGGGATCTCTCCCTCTCTGTCTAGGTGGATCGGGTTGTAGGGCAGTCAGGTGTAAATGGACAGCTGGTCCTTATAATCTCGGCCGCCCATAGAGCAGAGCGGGCTGTCTTTGTGTCCGATCTGCAAAAACCAAGTACCTGTCATCCTCCCACTTTGCTCAGCAGGGGATCCGAGAACAGATCCCCTGCTGAGCAAAGCAGATTCTGCCCTGTGTGAAAGGAGCCTTATAGAACAAAATAAAGCAAATCAGAGAAGTTAAGAGTTGGGGTTTGTGTACACTGTAATAAAAAAACATCCAGTAGGGGGTGAGAGATGACAGTGCAATGTGTACAGAGTATTGTATCCTCACCTCCTTCTCTCTGCACCAGGTAGTTCAGGTTCACAATATTCAGGATGGCTTCCAGGTCCTTGTCTGTGAAGTCTTTGGCCCTCATGTCATCTGCAGTGTCAGGGTAAATCACCTGATCACGGAGGGTGCCCACAGACATGTAAGGCCTGAAAAAGCAAAGCAAATGTGTTACTCAGCTTAGTAAATAGCCATTTGCTCACCAAATCTCACATCATAAAAACAGCACATTGAAAGGCAAGGGAACTAGAATCAGAAACAGACTTTTTAAAACACTTCAAAGAGATGCAACTGAATCAAACATGAATCCATCATACCCACAACAATGGCGTATTCTAGGACATCAGGCACGACATTAATGTATTGGTTAACCCTACTTGAACTATTATTATTATTATTATACAGTATTTATAAAGCGCCAATAGTTCGCTCAGCGCTGTACGTTACAAAGGGGGACAGAACACGTGACAGAATAATACCAATACAATGCAAAACATGAGGGGATCGAGGGCCCTGCTCTTTCGAGCTTACAATCTAGGAGGGAGGGGATGGTGGCACAGGAGGAGATAGCTATGGGGGATGGAGTGGTAGGAAGAGTGGAGGAGGTCGGCAAGTTAGCAGGGGGTGGGGTAGGCTTCCCTGAAGAGATGGGTTTTCAGGGTGCGCCTAAAGGAGAGGAGAGTAGGTGATAATCTGATGGGTTGGGGCAGGGAGTCCCAGAGGATGGGTGACACCCTGGAGAAGTCCTGGAGGCGGGCATGGGAGGAGGAGACAGGGAACTAGAGAGAAGGTGGTCTTGTGAGGAGCGGAGTGTGCGTGCTGGGTGGTACTTGGATATTAGGTCAGTGCTGTAGTTCGGGGCAGTGTGGTGGACGACTTTGTACGTCAGTGTTAGGATTTTGAATTTGATCCGTTGCGCAATCGGAAGCCAGTGGAGGGATTGGCAGAGGGGGGTGGCGGAGATAGAGCGGTTGGAAAGGTGAATGAGTCTGACTGCCGTATTCGACTGAAGCGGGGAAAGCCAGCGGCAAGGCAGGCCAGTGAGGAGGGAGTTGCAGTAGTCGAGTCGTGATATGATGAGGGAGTGGATGAGCTGTTTAGTGGTTTCTGGGGTTATGAACGTGCGGATTTTGGCGATGTTGCGGAGGTGGAGTCTGCACGAGTTTGTTAAAGATTGGACTTGGGGCTGGAAGGATAGGTTGGAGTCCAGAATGACACCAAGTACTCTGGCCTGCGGGGCGGGTTTGATGGTGGCGTTGTTGGACATGATGAAGAAATCATTGGGGGGTGGTGTCCGGGCTGGGGGGAAGACAAGAAACTCGGTCTTGGAGAGGTTCAGTTTAAGGAAGTGGAGCGACATCCAGTCTGATATGTCGCTCAGTAGGTGTGTGATTCGAGCAGAGACTGAGAGGGTGAGGTGGGGGGTTGAGAGATAGATTTGTGTATCGTCGGCATAGAGGTGGTAGTTGTAGCCATGAGAGTGTATGAGTTGGCCAAGGGAGGAGGTATAGATGGAGAAGAGAAGGGGCCCGAGGACGGAGCCTTGAGGGACCCCAACAGAGAGGGGGAGTGAGGGGGAGGTGGTAGCATTATAGGTAATGCTGAAAGAGCGTTGTGACAGGTAGGATGAGAGCCAGGAGAGAGCAGAATCTCTGAGGCCGAGGGAGTGTAGTTTTTTTGAGGAGGAGGGGGTGGTTGACTGTGTCGAAGGCCGCAGAGAGGTCAAGGAGTAGGAGCACTGAATAGTGGCCATTAGCTTTGGCGGTTAGCAGGTCATTTGAGAGTTTGAGTAAGGCGGTTTCGGTGGAGTGTAGGGGATGGAAGCTGGACTGTAGGGGGTCGAGGAGGTTGTTGTCGTTGAGGTGAGAGCATAGGCGGGTGTAGACTAGGCGCTCGAGGATTTTGGATGTAAATGGGAGCAGGGAGATGGGTCTGAGGTTGTTCGGGTCATTGGGGGTCCAGGGAGGGATTTTTAAGTATGGGGGTGATGTGTGCATGTTTCAGAGGGGAGGGGAAAGTGCCGGAGGAGAGGGAGAGATTAAAGATGTGGGTGAGGGAGCGTAGGATGGAGGGGGAGGGAGGTCGTAGGAGTTGTGAGGGGATAGGGTCGATGGGGCAGGTGGTGAGGCGGGCATCAGAGAGGATCTTGGAGACTTCCTCGATGGTAGTAAAATCAAAGGTGTGAAGTGTTGGGGGGGCTTCAGTATGAGGAATGAAGGGTGGGGTGGAAGTGGAGGTCAGAGCAGTGGTGGGGTCGTGGGAGAGGGGTGATGAGGGGGTAGCTGAGTGAGGGGGAACGGGGTTGGAGGGAGTTTGAGCAGCGACAAAGTCCCTGCGGGTTATGTCGAGGGAGAGGGGGGATGAGGGGGTAGCTGTGTAAGAGGGGACAGGTTGAGAGGGCATGTGAGTTGCGGCGATGTCCTTGCGAATTGTGTCAATCTTGTTTTTGAAGTGATTGGCAATCTCAAGGGCAGTGAGTGAGGTGCTGGGTGGAGGTGGAGGTGGGGGTGGCGAGAGTAGAGAGTTGAAGGTGGAGAAGAGTCGGCGAGGATTGGAGGAGAGGACCTTGATGAGGGTCAGGAAGTAGGCTTGTTTGGCTGCGTGGAGGGAGGAGGTGTAGGTGTGGAAGGCAGATTTGTAGCGGGTGAAGGCTTGTTGGGATTTGGTTTTACGCCATAGTCGCTCCAGGGCGACATGCGGCTCTGGATTATGATTCTTTCTACAGTCGTTTACATGAACCCATAGCATATCATACAGCTGTGCCCAGGTCCACAAAAAGCTGTATTTTGCCAGCAGGTAAGAACTGCAGTAGTCGTTCATACAGGAATCAAATGTAGAAAATGTTTATCTCCACTAGCACAATTTTTCCTAAAATAATTTTGGTTATAAAAACACATTAAGATCTCCTTTTTACTAATTTCACATTTATCATCATTATCACCATAACTGAATGGCTGCAGCTCATATATTGTGATCAAACATTATGCTTTAGTGGTGCGCTGCCATCTAGTGGGAAAGACATGCAGTGCAGCAGCCACAGTTTAGAAGTGGAAAATCTTTAAGGTTGAATTGCAAAAGTATAACTCTGTCAACCAATAATTTCACCTTTCATCCACTTAAGGTGGCCTTTTTTTTAAGTGCATACCCCTGTACCCCTCTGTAAAAGCCACTCAGTGGTATCTCAAATATCCCTTGGAATGATAGTGTTAACCACATGCCTACAGGGCACTTTTACCCCCTTCCTGCCCAGGCTAATTTTCAGCTTTCAGCGCCGTCACACTTTGAATGACAAATTGCGCAGTCATGCAACACTACCCAAATGAAATTGTTATTTTTTGAGACAAATAGAGATTTATTTTGGTGGTATTTAACCACCACTGGGGTTATTTTTTTGCTAAACAAACAAAAAAGACCACAAATTAAAAAAAAAAAAAAAGTTTTCCTAGTTTCTGTTATAAAGTTTTGTAAATAAGTGATTCTTCTCCTTCACTGATGTGCGTTGATGAGGCTACACTGATGGGCACTGATAGGCTGCACTGATGAGGCTGCACCAAGATGTGGCACGGATAAGCGGCACTGATGGGCACTGATAGGCACCACTGATGGGAACTGACTGCACTGATGGGCACTGTTAGCCAGCACTGAGGAGACACAGATAGCCAGCACTGATGGGCACTGATAGCCAGCACTGATGGGCACGGATAGCCAGCACTGATGGGCACGGATAGCCAGCACTGATGGGCACGGATAGCCAGCACTGACTGGAATGGATAGCCAGCACTGATTGGAACGGATAGCCAGCACTGATGGGTACGGATAGCCAGCACTGATGGACATGGATAGTCAGCACTGATAGGGCTGCACTGATGATCAGTGTAGATGTCCCCTCTGAGAAATGCCGCTTACCGGCTGTCCTCTTCTCATGCGCTTTAAGCATGAGGAGAGGACTGCTGATAACTGGCATTTTCTATTTACACTATGATCAGCTGTGATTGGACACAGCTGATCACATGGTAAAAGGCGGCTCTGTTTGGCCCTTTACCTTGAACATGATCAGCTGTGTCCAAAGGACACAGCAATCACAGCTCATGCATGGAGTGCACTCCAGGGGGCGCGAAGGGGGTGTGATTCTGGGAGGTAGTCCAGGGACGCTCTCCTAGAACTAGCCAACTGCGCTGTATCCGTCTTTTGGCTATAACGCGGCCAGGAAGTGGTTAATTACAATAATCTCCTAATTGGGTATAAATATTTTTTTAAATTATTCTTTATACAGTTTACCATTTAGAACCTTCTACACTACATGAACATCCTCATTTATAAGCGCCTGTGCTCTTCCCCTTTGCTCTGCATGCTACAGAGTACACTCTGGCTGGGACCCTTTGTCAACTAAACAGCTGACGTCCCAGTGTGCAATTAAGAGCCAACGGGAGCAGGTATTAGGGCTCATTCATACTATGTGTGGGAAATGGGGGTTTTCCACACTGGATTTTTATTGTTTTTACCTGCACCGCACCCCAGAATATAATGGATGACAGCATTTCAGATGAACCCTGATTTCTTAATTAAAGTGTATATGTTACCCTAAAGATTTCTTTTTTTCTGTATGGGTGTTCAAATTAATACCAAGAGGTCCCACAAGGCACAGAAGCTGATCTCTGTTAGTGTGGTCAGTTTTCATCCATTGGCTGGCTATTCAGAGGTACAGGACACTGTGCAGACACACAGCATGCCTGCACTGGGTAGTTTATTCAGCCACCATGCCCCCCACCAATCCCACCCCGCCTCTGGCACCCCCCCCCAATCACAGCCTGTCTTTGCAACACACCCTCTCCCAATCACAGCCTGCCTCTGGCACACACCCCTCCCAATCATAGCCTTTGGAACACACCCTCTCCCAATCACAGTCTGCCTCTCGCACACACACCCTCCCAATCACACACTGGATAGAGAGAAAACAGGTGGCGCACACACCTAGTGCATTATCCAAGGTTTATTGTAGGAATTAAATCATAAAAACATACTCACAGACAAAGCATGTATCTAAAAAGCATAGAAAAATGACAATGGCCACAACAGCGGGCAAGGTGTTCTCACTGTCAGTGCGATCAAATTGTTGATGCGTTTCGGGGACAAATCCCTTTCCTCAGAGCTGATGACCAACCTCTGATGCTGATGCACGATGAATGGAAAGTAAAGTAAGAGCCCTGCTGTTGATGCCTCCCAATCACAGCCTGGCTCTGGAACACACCCTCTCCCAATCACAGTCTGCCTCTCGCACACACACCCTCCCAATCACAGCCTGGCTCTGGAACACACCCTCTCCCAATCACAGCCTGGCTCTGGAACACACCCTCTCCCAATCACAGCCTGCCTCTGGAAAACACATGGATCAAAATTCATCCAGTTCAGCAGGAACTGGCCATATTTCAAAACACATATGGGCAGGCTGGTTGTACAGACATCAATTTAACGAGTGACTTCTATACAACCAGCCAATTGGAAAATTTCTGCACAATCAGTGCTGTCAGCTATAGTCGGCAGAGCTGATCAGTGTATTCTAATGGAGGGGAAGTCTCCCATATATCAGAATACAATAGATCAGCAGGGAGGATTATTCCATCAACATGGACTGTGTGGATGGGGGAATCAGGTCATTCTTTTTTCGTTCCACCTGCTGGTTGGAGAAGAAAAAAAATAAACAAAGAATAAGGTATGGGCTGCCTAAATGCAACAGATTCACAAAAACAAGTTACTTAACCCCTTGGCACCCGTGCTTTCCAGCCCTTTGAGACTGGGTTCACACTAATGCAATGTGGGACACCGCAAGTAATTCGCACACGAATTGGATCTCAATCCTGTGCAAATTACATGCATTGTCTGTGCGGTGCGATTTGAGCCATACATTTTGTATGGGTCCAACTGCATCGAATCCGCACCAAAAAGGTGTAAGACCCTTTTATTTTTACCTGCACCTAAATTTCTGGCAATCGCATTGCTCTTTGCTATCTGCTTCAGGGTGTCATTAATTTAAGATTGACACCCGCATCACATTGCATGAATGGCATGCGATTGCAATGCGGTGCGGGAAATGCACAGGATTTGCAGCGTTTCCAGCACCGCATCAGTGTGAACCCAGTCTAAGGGGTTTTAAATGCTGGAAGGCAAGGCAAGGTTGTGATCATGTGACTGCCGTGATTGGCTGTCACAGCCTTCATGTGATCAGAAAGCTCCCGATCGGGAGCGTTCCGTTAGCCGCCACTCTATCGGGAGCGAGCAAGGTGCGTGCGCTCAGCACAGCTCTGTTTTTGTTTGGGTAATCATGCGGCCTCTTGGTGTTAAGGCCCACCCGCCAAGAGGTCACATATATGTGTGCAGCCAGCAGGAAGGAGTTAAGAACACTGTATACACTGGGATAGGATGCCAAATGTCCTGAAAAATAGATTTTGAGTTTCCAATTGTAGAAATAGTAAAATAAGATCCGATTTTACCATAGTGAGGATTCAATGAAACTGGTTGTAAAGGCTGAAGGTTTTTTTTTACCTTCATGCAATCTATGCATGAAGATAAAAAACCTTCAGTGTGCACCTCCAGCCCTCCCCCCAATACTTACCTGAGCCTGATATCAATCCAGCTATGAACACAGGAGCCTTGGCTATCCGGGTTTCTCTCTCTCTCATTGGCTGAAACATTGGCTCCCACTGCTGTCAATCACAGCCAGTGTGGGTGGGGAGGCAAGGCCAAGCCATGGCTCTCTGTGTCTTGTGGATGCATAAAGCAGGGCTCAGGAGCGAGCATGCACCAGCACCCCCATAGCAAGCGACTTGCTATTGTTGGCACTGGCCAAGGGGGAGGAGCGTTGGTGGGGGACCCAAACAGAGGAGGATCGAGGCTGCTGTGGGTGAAACTACTACACGAGCAGGTAAGTGTGACAAATTTGTAATTTAAAACAACAAATCTTTAGTGCCCAGTTACACTGGTGCGATTTGCAAAGTGAAATCGCACCCAAAATTGCTTCAAATGAATGTGAATGTCAGTGTCTTAACATGTGTGATTTGCTGCAGTGCAATATCCAAAGTAGTTCTTGCATTACTTTTTCTGCAGTATTGTTGCCATTTCACATACATAGAATATAATGGAAATCACACAGCAAATTGCAAGAAATCGTTGAAAATCTTTACAAGTAGCAATAAAGTCTTCAGAAATCGCACCTGAAATTGCACACAAATGGAGCGATTTTAAATCGCAGTGGTGTGTCTGATGACTTAATGTCATTAGTTTTAAGATATTAACCTCCCTAGCGGTCTGATTATGTCCATATTTCTGTGCTCAAAGCGGTACATTTTTTTGCATGGAAATATGTATTTTTTTTATTGTAGGCCTGTAATTTTTAGGAATAACTCACTGAAATCTGTCCGAACAAGAGTCTAGTAGACATCCCGGGTATGATAAAATTTGAAACACGAAATCCTAAATTATAATTTAATAAATAATCATAAAAAATAATATAATAATAAATTTATTTCAATAATATAATCAAACCAAAAACACTGAAATTTGAAATATAGCGCCAAGTTCGCACATCGCTGAGCAAAGTCGCAAAATCGTTTTCAGTGTCTGATGACAAATTTTCCCACGAATCATTATCACTCAATTCTGCAAGTAGTTCTAATTTACTATCGCTGTTCTCTAGCTGGTCTAAAACCGATTTTGACCTAAAGGGACGCTTTTTGGACGCCATGGACGTTTCTCAGTTTCCAGGCAAAAAGAACAGTAAAAATGCAGGCAGGGCACAGGACAAAGCACTAGGGACAAAATGTATGTGAAATGGTTTGATACAGTAATGTTTTACTATGTGATTTTAGTGAATTTAGTGAATGTCACAATATGTCATTTTCAAATTTCCCGCCGTTCCGTCCCCCATACGTCCCGACTTCGCAGGGGACGGAACCCAGATGACAGATGCTGGCATCCACCGGAGGACATTGCAGGGGACACTGCAGGAGGGACATCGCAGGAGCGAAGGACAAGGTAAGTGACCGAGGGATCCCGGAGCAGTGCTGCATGTTATTCCCAAGTGTAGCTCGGGGTTAGCGCTTTTAAGACTGAAACTTTACCCCGAGCTACACTCGGGAATACCGCCAGGGGGGTTAATAAGGGTGAGTGCGTCTGAGAGACACTTGTATGGTGATCCATTTATAGATCTCTTAGAACAAGCAAGTTTGGAAACGATGGGAAAAAAAGATCCGCTGATCAGTTATAACTAAGGGCTTGATAACATGTGGTTATGGAATGGTAAAAGTCCAGAGAGAACGTTTTTACTGCCCCCCAACTGCTCCCACCTTCAGCTGCAGAGGCGGCAGCCAGGGTTGTACAGATGGTTTGCAGCTGCAGCAGGAATTATACCCCCTGTTATTTTTGGTGGGTGTAGTACCCAAGTACCCATCGAGCGGGACCCATTCAAGTAAATGGGGCTGGTCTGCAAGCACCCTGCAACCATGCGCAATACACATGGTTGCAGTGCTTTAGTGCAGGGTTCAAAGGGTTAAAGTAAGCACTACAACACCTCCTCACTGCCTGTCAAATGGTCTGTGAAGAGTGATCCGAATACAGATCACTCTTAAGAGGTCAAAGCACATGTGAACTAGCCTTAAACCATTTAACAAGTGCATGGGAAAACATGACAAATTAGGAAAATATTTCACCTTTGTGGTATGTAAAACATATGCTGGGGTGGGGGCTTGTAAAGCACCCCGTTGTATGCTGGCCAGAGACCTCCCAAGATCCGGAAGAGAGAGCTTTTCCCGCAGCCATTGGGTCCTGTGATAAGCAGGTGCATCCCCTCCTCCACCTGTAACAGAATGAAAGTGACACAATGAAAGAACAAAAACAGTGACCATACCAGTACTAAAATACTTCATTATATTTATAAAGCTGAACTCTGGGCACAGAAGAGTTAATTTAAATGTCTTCTCAATAGCCACAAAGTAGATACTTCTACTTTGTGTGCACCAAATGATTTTGCAATGCCAGATATTACCTTCTAAAAGTAGCTGTAGCATCATCACTGTGCTGTATTATGCCCTGTGCAGAGAGCAGAGCTGTGGGAGTGGTCCAGCAGGCCCCTCCCACCACAGGCTGCAAAAAAACCTACAGGAGGGGGCTGAGACAAGACCAGTCACTGTGCACAAAAAGAGAGAGCAGCAGTGAGCGGTCTTTATTACAGGAAGGAAAAGTCTCACACTGGATTACTGCACAGATCTGGAAGAAAAAAAAGCACACCAAGATTTAAGTAAGAATACACGTGCCTCTTTTATTTAGAAAAATACAAAGCATATCAGGTTTAAAAGAGATGCCCATTCAGAATTAACATGCTCTATGACTAACGAACCCAAAGTGATGAGCACTTTGTCACATCCCAGTTCAGAGGTGTCATTTCCCAGCTACTGTAGATGGGTAAGTAGCTAATCACGTGCAGTCTGTGCTTGATTAGCTGTATGTAGGGCAGGGGAGACATTGGATCTCTCTGATGTCTCCATAAAGAGGACCTGTCACCTGCCCACCTTATCACATAGGGAGCTTGTTCGCTCCCTTGTGATGGCAATACAGTAAATAAAAAAAGTGTTAAAAAACTGAACTATAATAAATAAAAATGAAAAAAAAAATAGCGGTAAATCCATTGCTCCACGCACACCAGAATGCAAATGCAGATTTTATCATGTGTACGAAAAATTACAAAGTTGTCCCAGACCCAAAGTGGTTAAAAACAGAAACATAATTGCGCTGATAGAAAATGGTTTTATTGTTCCCTCTCAAGTTGTACAAACACACATTGTTTCTTCCAGCATCTGTTAGTGAGAAGCTGCATTGGATAGAAGATCAAAGGAACTTGTGATGGTCAATTGCCACAAATTGTCGCTAATTCAATTAACAATTAGTTCTCTTTGTAAGATCCTTAAATAGCCATGGCCATTAATGTTCCACTGATGAAGGGGATAAGCTCCCCTGAAATGTGCTCCAGAATAGCACAGCCACTGACAGACACCGCGGTGGAGTAGGAGGAAATAGAAGAGAGGCCCATCTACGCTGGTCCTTATGCTGGTAACCCACGTTTCTAAGAACACCATCTCTTGCTCTGTTTGGATACTTAGGCCAGGAATCCCTGTCTCTGCTCACTGTGCTACATTGAAACATCAACGAGGTCCTTCAACACCCAGCCACAACCATCTCTACCTGCTGCCACACGCATGACTCCTCGATTGGTTCAGGGTCCTACTTCTACCATCCACCACAAGTCATGTTCCTGGCCCCATTCTAACCTCTCCTTACTTTCTTGGCCTCCTCTCACTCCTCTTGGCCAATCCCTCACTCCTCTTGGCCAAACCTTAGTTTCCCAGATACCCTGAAATGCCCCCCTTACCTACACTGCTCCTGGCCCTCTTCCACTTGTCTTCTCAGCTCCTTTCATATGCAAAATGTGGGATAGGAGCACTGAATCCCAAAGGGAAAATCATGCTTGATCTCCAGTTCTCTGTTACACTGGCCATAGATGGAACGAATCTCAGCCGGTTTAGCAGGGGCAGGCTGAGATTCGATCCATCTATGAGCAAGCTGGCAGGTACTGAAGTTGATCCATCGATTGACTTCAGTATAACCAGCCTGTTGAATTTTCTGCATGCGACTGCTATAACCGCCATAAAGTAATCATTGTGTTCTGCGGGCAGGGAAGACTCTCTGCCGGGAGAACACAATAATACTGCGGGACTGACTGTGTTGATGGGAATGGAGTGATTTACATTTTTGCAACCTTTGGTTGCAGGAAAGAAAATCACATCCCCTATGGCTTGCCTTATGCATATCCCCAAGGGTCTCTGGTCCAGTAAAAGTTGATTAATCCTAATAGAAAGCCAAGAGACAAAGCCAATGTGTTTTGGAGGCTCAAGGCTCCCCTTCATCAGAGCCTGTAAACAGGCTGTAATAGAAGCCCATACTGAAGCCTAACTGCATACAATTGTAAGGCAATGAAAGTTAAAATGACAGCAGCGTAATTTCTCACTGACAGCCCAGCTTATGGACACTAATAAAAGGGGAGTATGGAGAGTTAGCTTTGTCTAATTACTTTTATATGAAGATTAGTAAACTGTCAGGGTCTGGAATCAGGCTCAGAGGGCCAGTAACTATAGCAGTAGAGAGAACCCCACTGACCAGCTGGATAAGAACAGAAGGTCACCAAGGCAGATGACACAGACTCAACACCTCAGGTGAGCCCAAGTTCTAAACCGGTCTTCATCAGAGCTCCTGATGGTGGTGATGGGTTTTGCTGCATGTTAGGACCAGGACGCAGTCCTCAAGATCGCTCCACCAGGAGGTAAGCAAGCCGGGGTCCAGTAGTAGATATAGCAGGTAGGAAAAATCAGAAGCGTAGTTACATAAATGCACAAAAAGGGAGGCAGGGATACAAAGAAAGATAAAGAGGAGGAGAATAACCCCCTCACTAATGAAAAGAAAGTAGGCGGGACTTTAAGGGTGCCATCAATAATGAGAAAGTTGTAACTAAAAAAAACAACATTTATTTCAAATCACTTAAAAGTCATAATACAAAAATATACATTAGAGTATCTAAAACTTGGTGATGATACTTATTCAGTGCATTATTTCTCAACATGTTTCGCCTATTTTAAGGCTTCTTCAGGAGATATTAGACATAGCACCAGCAATAGCATGACTGGCTCAATTGTACACATTGTATGCAAGCCAATTAGTAGGTAGTTTAAATCAGCCTGGACATAAAGACAGCGCAAATGGTTGGTGAAGGAGCCCATAGACTAACTTTTAAAGGTGGAGCTATATAAAAAAAAAGATACCTGCTCAATGAATACTGATTATCGCCGCCATACTAATAGCATTACATCAGGGAAAGGAAAGTGACAGAAATACCGGTCCAAGTAGAACACTCAATCATGTAATTGGAAACACCCAAAGGGGGAAGTGGCAGCAGTAAATCAAGGCCACATAAGTGCCCAATCCTCAAAGGAGAGACACATGCACAGCATGCTCCAACGCCACCTCCCCATCTAACCAAAGCGTAGTTAGTTAACAAGCCAAAGGTCGGTAACAAGTGGTTGCAGCTTGGAGTCAAGCAGAAGCGTAGTCAGTAAGGTGAAGGTGCGGGTTGAATGGCTGCAGGTTGGAATCAAGCAGAATTTGAGGACCAAGCAGAAGTGTAGCCGGGGAGCAAGCCAAAAGTTAGCAATGAGTGGTAGTGAAGATACGGACGGCAGTAGGAGTGACAAGAGCGAGATATTGGCTGGAGAGAGCACAAAAATTTGGCAAACAGGAAGTACAGAGACATGGCTTAAATCAGGCAGTTCATGAGAGGAGCAAGGAGTTCAAGAAAACCATGCTTAAGGGCAAGATCATTCACAGAATTGTCCACGGAGCTGTCCAGCATCCTAAGTGACTTAGGAAGAAGAGACATTGCCAGACACAGCAGATTTCGCAGGTTCAGATCTGGGTCCTGACACTTTTACTGAGTTGAACCAACCCATGGTGCTCTTAGACCCTTCCACTGTTCGTGAAGAGGACAATTAACATCTCCATTCTACTGCAGCACAAGGTGTAATGGATTTGAGGTATTTAGCACAATTGCAATGTTTCTTGGACATCACAACCACTTCATCCTCCACCTTCAAAAAGACTGAGAACATCTTGGTGGCTAACAACTAGCACCATCCATAAAAGAGAAGGGCTTCCTTGAAAACGTTGACAGAGTCCCTTTAAGTCAAACAATAAATGTGTTACATGACCAACATGAACTTCTACCTATTAAAACAACTATATGTTGGTATACAAAGACTTGTGTAAACGAGGGCCAAGGTCACGGCTATTGTACCAGGGAGAGACCTACTCTACACTATTAAAGAGTATTGCCAACATGGCCCTGGTCTTTGGACATTGACTTTGCCCTCCCTCCTATCACTGGTGATAACAAGTCCAACACTTATCAAACATAAACTATGTCTTTGGAGAATAATATAGTAAATCCGGAGTCCAGATGATAATTTAATACTGCGTCCAAGTTTATCAATCGAAGGCAATCTTTGCCGCTAACTAAGTCAATTAAATGTAGAATGGAAGGCCTGATTAGCAGGGTGTAATCTGTTTATCTAGATTTCAGGAAGAGTTATCACAGAGAATGGTTTAGGTGGCCGGGTTCATCACACTAACGATATTAAATAGAGGAAAGGTGAAAGCTTTGGTTATTCGGGCTCATGGCTGGCTGTTCCAAACCTGATGAAAAGCATTTTTCAGAACTTACCCGAATATTAAGGCTCGCCACTACGACGTCTCCTGTTGGGGTGACTATGGGGATATTTTCACAGATGATTCCATTCTCCACATCCACCACTCGACCTGGTAAAAGAAGCACAGAACTGAAGTCAACCAAAAAATACTTTTTTTTTGTGTCTGTAGTTTATTTTTTATGTCCATATTTTAGTTTTTGTGTGTCTATTTTCTTTAAATATTTTTCCAACAAATATAAACAAGCACAAAAAACATCAAAAGTACCAAATTAAACCCAAAAAGAATACATTTCCACTGGTTCGGAAAAAAAAGTAAGAGAATAAAACAAATGTGTATAAGTAAGACTGATTGAATTCAAGCGGATCTTTCGGTATTCAGACTAGGCCTTGTTTGTACACACGGGGATACTTAAAGGGGAACGCCACTTTCGAACAAAAAAAAAAAAAATTAATACAGAATATACAATTGCTACATAAGTCATAGTGTAATTGAATAATTCAATGTTATAAAAAATTCCCTTTCCTTTTCAATCTGCAGCCGCTGTAAACATTTTCTGTAAAATGCAATATGGTAAACTGGAGGTGTTCTGTGCATAGAAGGTGGACACAATGTCCCTAGCAGGTGGGGGTGTTAAAAACACATGATTGAGAGAAGTTCTTAGGGCCCACCAACCACCCCCCCTTAAGCTAAAATGGCAGTGAAGGGGGGTATTTACATGCCGCTGTCATGATGCTTCGTGCGCCCACGGCAAAAACTATCCAACATATTCAGCCCCAAAAAAAAGCAGTTTCAAACTGTGGGGTCCAAAACCCATGGTGTTATTCCTACACCCCCATGGATGATACGTCTAGGGGGCACTAGACACCCACAGGCCCTCTGCCACCCCCGCCCTAATTCAAATCATGGCCATTTAGAACCCTCCACATCAGAGCAATACTCCCGCCCGAACCTTACCCAGTGGCCACTTAATTTAATTTCTTGCCCACGGGGAAGATCCCTCAGGACCCTCATCATACCAACAGGTATCCTATAGAACTAGCCATCCAAACCAGAGGCAAGAATGACACATAAATGACACATATGCTGGACACATAAAATTAGATGCTAAACTTGATCTTAGTCAAAAGAGCAAGGCATGTATACATACACATACTAGGGCCAATTTAACCTACTGGCATGCCTTTAGAGCGTGGGAGGACACCAGACAACTTATAGGAAACCCACACAAGCACAGGGAGAACATGCTAACTGCCTATAGATAGTATCCTGCCAGGATTCAAACCGAGCACCCCAGCGTTGCAAAGCAGGAGTACAAACCACTAAAACATTGTGCTTTTTTTCCATGTTTTTTATTATAGCTTACAACTACATACCCTGACTGTAGCCTATATTTTAAAGATGCTTTATATCAGTGTTCTCCAAACTGTGGCCTGAAGTCCTTTGCTTGCCTAAATGTGGCACTTGGGCAGTATTCCTTTCATTGATACAAGGCATTGTATCCTCCTACTGACTCCAATGATGAGGCACCATTCTTTCCAACGACACAAACAGTGGGATATAATATTCCTCTCATTGACAACAACAGTGGGGCTCTATTCCTTCCAATGGAACCAATGATGGGTCATAACTCCTTCCACTGATATAAATGTTGGAACATTATTCTTCCCACTAATACTAACAATGAGACACTATTCCTGCAAATGACACCAATGATGGGGGATTGTCCCTCCCACTGACACCAATGATGGGGCACTGTCCCTGTCCTTTCCACTGACACCAATGATGGGGCATTATTCCCCCCTACTGACACAAATTATGGGGCACTATGATGGGACACTATTCCTTCCAATGACACAAATGTTGGGGTACTATTCCTCCCACTAACAATAATGATGGGGTACCATCTCTCCCACTAACACCAAAGATGGGGACATATTCTTACCAATGACACCTACGATGGGACACTATTTATTCCAATGACATCAATGTCGGGGTACTATTCCTCCAAGTAATACCAATGATGGGGCACTATTCCTTCCATTGGCACCAAAGATGGCGACATATTCTTACCACTGATTCCAATGATGAAACACTATTCCTTCCAATGACTCCAATGTTGGGGTACTATTCCTCCCACTAATACTGATGATGGGGCACGATCTCTCCCACTGACACCAAAGATGGGACACTATTTCTTCCATTGACACCAAAGATGGGACACTATTTCTTCCACTGATACCAATGATGGGGCAGTATTTCTCCCACTGATACCAATTATTGGGCACTATTCCTCCCACTGACACCAATGATGGGACACTATTCCTTCCACTGATACCAATGATGGGGCACTATTCCTTCCACTGATACCAATGATGGGGCACTATTCCTTCCACTGATACCAATGATGGGGCACTATTCCTTCCACTGATACCATTGATGGGGCACTATTCCTTCCACTGATACCATTGATGGGGCACTATTCCTTCCACTGATACCAATGATGGGGCACTATTCCTTCCACTGATACCAATGATGGAGCACCATTCCTTCCACTGATACCAATGATCGGGCACTATTCCTCCCACTGATACCAATGATGGGGCACTATTCCTCCCACTGATACCAATAATGGGGCACTATTCCTTCCACTGATACCAATGATGGGGCACTATTCCTCCCACTGATACCAATGATGGAGCACCATTCCTTCCACTGATACCAATGATGGGGCACTATTCCTTCCACTGATACCAATGATGGGGCACTATTCCTTCCACTGATACCAATGATGGAGCACCATTCCTTCCACTGATACCAATGATCGGGCACTATTCCTCCCACTGATACCAATGATGGGGCACTATTCCTCCCACTGATACCAATAATGGGGCACTATTCCTTCCACTGATACCAATGATGGGGCACTATTCCTCCCACTGATACCAATGATGGAGCACCATTCCTTCCACTGATACCAATGATGGGGCACTATTCCTCCCACTGATACCAATGATGGGGCACTATTCCTCCCACTGATACCAATAATGGGGCACTATTCCTTCCACTGATACCAATGATGGGGCACTATTCCTCCCACTGATACCAATGATGGGGCACTATCTCTCCCACTGACACCAAAGATGGGGCACTATTCCTCCCACTGATACCAATAATGAGGCCCTATTCCTCCTCATACTGTCCACAGGCACTATGTATTTTTTTATAGTCCCACTGGACCTCCTAAAGTGTGAAGGACAGTAAACTGACCCTTTGTCTAAAACGTTTGGAGACCCCTGCTTTAAATAATTCATATTTGCTACAAAGAATGGGAAAAAAAAAAAAACGATCTATGAGCTTCACTCAGCACCTTCTTCCCTGGATAAGGGCCTCTCAAAAGCTCAAGTTTCAAAAATGCCACTTCAGCAAAAAGAACCTGCACTTGTCAGGTCTGGAACTTGAAAGGAATTTAGATAACGGCAGTGAAAGTGTCCTTACCTTCTACAAAGGTATTTAAAGGAGCACTACAGGGAAAGCTCTGTACTCTGGTAACTGACTGGGGTAAATACCTGGGATGATGGTGCTCCATACACAAGTTCCTTTTTTTATTCCACATGGCTTTATTTATATGTTTGTCATCCTTTACATGGTGACGTTAAAATGACAGTTACAAGGGTTTGCTTGTTGCATGTGACCCAACAAAAAAGAAAACAAAAGAGAAGAGAAAGGAGGGGATTCCCAGGGTATTTGGAAAGAGAGACTAATTTAGTAACTGAAGCAGGAAAACTAGAGGATAACCTAACAGGCAAAAGGGGACCCTATTATAGGAGTATACTATTTAATAACATATGGAAAAATAAAAGAACCCTATAGAAGACATGAAGAATAAGAGCATTAAAGGAAGTGAGCTTAAAGGGTCCCAATCAGGAACAATTAAAAAATATATATCGCAGGGAAATATAACCCCAGAAAGACCACAAAGCACAAACGGGAAAAGAGAAGGGGACATCAGTCTGGAAAAAAGTCCTAGATTATCATCGGGCTTGGATACCACTAACCAGCAGATATTGGAAACAGCGGAGGGGAAAGAAATGGAAAGTGACCTACAAGCACCAAACAAAAAAGAGATGGCAGAAATGTTTGAGGCCTTAGAAAAGATAATAAAGAATGAAATGGCAACTATACGGAAGGATCTGGGGCAGGTGTTGACAAGAGTGGAGGAAATGGAAGGAAAAATAAAATATCAGGCCCAGAATATATCTCAATTGCAGGAAAAAGTAAAAAATATGGAGAAAACGCAAGTAAAGCTGCTGTATAAACTGGAAGTACAAGAAAATAGGGACAGGAAGAACAATCTAAGGCTGAGAGGAATCCCAGAGACTATAGAAGGGGAAATATTACAAAAAGAAATATGTAAAATTTTAAATTACATATTGAATAGAGCTGCGTCAGAGGTGATTAAAACAGATGGCGTTTGGAGAAAAGGAAAGTTTCAAAGTGGCGAGAAGGAAAAACCAAGAGATGTAATAGTCCAAATACACAGATATGGAGATAGAGAAGAGATATGGAGGAAGATTAAAGGGAAAAAAATGATTAAATATGGTGAAATGGACATTCAGATCTTTGCAGACCTTACACCAGAAACTTTGTGGAGAAAAAGAACTTTGAAACCACTGACAGAGCAGATGAGAAAAAAGGTGTTCTATAGATGGGGAACCCCAATTTGTCTGATTGGGTGGAAAAATGGGATAACAGCCTACCTGAGATTCCCAGAAGATATGAGAGACTTTTGTGAAAAACTTGAGTTGCAGAGGATGGAGATCCTTGGATGGGAAGAAGAAAATAAAGGAGGAGAGGCAAGACAAGAGGAATGGCAGACTGTTAGAGGGAGAAAGTAGAATTAATTACTGTCCAAATAGAGATTTTCCTGAGATTTTCCCTAGGGGTGAAACCGCGGAATGTTAAAAGTAAAGAAAGAAATAAGATAACGGATGGGAAGAGCTGGGGAGGAGGGCGAAGGAGGAGGAGCGGTCCATGGACAGAGTTCAAACCCCAAAAATAATCAACAGTGGTTCTTAGAACCACAAATGATTAGTAGGTATATTAGATGCCTAGCGGGGGGGAGGGGGGTGGGGAGGGGGTGAGGTTAGGGGGGTTCCGAGAGGGTGTGGGAGGGGGGAGGGGGATGGGGGAGGGTGGAGGGGGGGGAGAATGGGGGGAGGTGAGGGGGGGAGGGAATGGGATAATAAGGGTAATACTCTGCAGGATTGAGAGAGGTATCAAAGCAAGGGAAAAGAAAAGGAAGATAATTTGGCGATCTCTGGTTGAAAAGGTAAAAGAAAGACACAAAAAGAATGGAAGAATTACAAGTCATTACTTATAATGTAAAAGGGTTAAATTGTCCTGGGAAGAGATTTAGATTATTTAAGGAGTTACATCATCAAGCAGTTTCGGTGGTTTCTTTGCAGGAGACTCATCTTGAGATAGAATCTAAGGTGAAGTTGAAATCTAGAGATTATCCAATATGGTATTATGCAGATTCCCCGATTAAGAGAGCTAAAGGGGTGGCGATAGGGTTCAGAAAAAATATAAGATTTGAACTGAAGGATAGAAAAGTGGACCCAGAGGGGAGATATTTGTTTCTGAAGGGTAAAATACAAGAGGTGGAGTGCACAGTAGCTAATATATATTGTCCAAATAAAAATCCAGAGACGTACTTGAAGGGTGCGTTAAAAAAGCTGATGGATTTTAAAGAGGGTTGCTTAATACTGGCGGGAGATTTTAATTTTTGCATGGATCCACAAAAGGATACAACTTCTCATGTGCAGCGAGAGGGGAGTAGATCTTTGAGACTATTAAAGAAGGTGATCCATGAGTGCCAATTGATAGACGCATGGAGAATCTTACATATGAAAGATGGAGACTACACAGTCTTCTCAAATGCACATGAGACGTATTCAAGGTTAGATTATGTATTGATAGAACATCAATTTATAGAGTCAATGGTTAAAGCAGATATAGGAGTAATGACGCTCTCGGACCATGCCCCTGTTGTATTGAGGATGAGATGGGGAAGGAGGAGAACAGAAGGGGTAGGATGGAGGCTGAACGAAACACTTCTTATGGACAAGGATACTGCACAGAGGATTGGGAAAGAAATTGAGAGATTCTTTAGAGAGAATGAGACAGAAGATGTGTCTAGGGCAATAGTATGGGAGTCTCATAAGACATATATAAGAGGAATCTTGATTGCTATAGGGGCAAGAAAGAAAAGAGAAAGGAGAGAAAAAATTAATGGGTTCTTAAAAGATATAGCTGAGTTAGAACAGATACATAAAAACAGCATGGTAAAGGAAATCAAGCAGAAGATAACAAAAAAGAAAGAGGAGTTGGAAACTCTGATGGAAGAGGAGAGAAGGAGAATTTATAACAAAGTGCTAAGTGAGAACTATAAATGGGGAGATAAGCCAGGAAAATATCTAATGAGAACCTTGAGGAAAAAGAAAAACAGGAACTATATAGATAAAATAAAAAGCCCCAAGGGAGAATTGGTCCACTCAAATAAAGAGATCGCAAAGGTGTTTGTGGATTATTACAGGAAATTGTATAACATCAACCCCCATGATAGAGTAAATAATATGGAAAAGGAAAAAAGGGAAAAAAGGAAGATATATCTAAAAAATGCGGGACTACCGAAACTAAAAGAAGACCAACTAAACTCCCTTGAAGCAGAGATAACACAAGAAGAGATAAAAATAGCAGTAAAAAGCATGGAGATGGGGAAGAGTCCAGGACCGGATGGCTATACAGCAGGGTACTATAAAAAATTTAGTGAGATATTAATCCCCAAATTGGAAAAATATATGAATGCCCTGGGAGGAGAGATGGACATGAGGGGAGAATCTTTACAGGCTCATATGGTACTGATACATAAAGAAAGGAAAGAGGCCTCGCAGTGTTCAAGTTATAGGCCCATCTCACTGTTGAACTTAGATACTAAGATATATGCAACGGTCCTGGCGAATAGGTTGAAGGAGTTTATGCCTGAATGGATACATGGAGATCAGGTGGGCTTTGTCCCAGGAAGAGAGGGCAGGGACAACGGGTTGAGATCCCTGATGCTGATACAGAGAAGTAAAAAAGGGAAGGTACTGGTGGTGGCCCTTTCAATAGATGCGGAAAAAGCCTTTGATAGAGTGGACTGGGGCCTCATGATGGATACCTTGGAAGCCCAGGGAATTGGAGTTAGAATGAGGGAATGGATTGGAAAGCTGTACAGTAAGCCCTCTGCAGTGGTAATAGTAAATGGGGAAAAAACAGAGCCCATTGGGATGTCAAATGGAACAAGGCAGGGCTGCCCGCTGTCCCCCTTATTATATGTTATGTCATTAGAGCCTCTTTTATCTACAATAAGGAAAAATGGAGATATAAGGGGAATTCAGATAGGAAAAGTAGAACATAAAGTAGCAGCTTTTGCAGATGACCTGCTGTTCTATGTGGGGAACCCCAGAATAACACTCCCAAATCTAATGAAACTGCTGAAGGAGTATGGAGAAATATCAAATTTAAAAATCAACCCAACAAAAGCCGAGATCTTAAACATAAATATCCCAAAAAGCGAAAAAGAAAAAATACAAAAAGAATTTCCCTTTATTTGGAAAGAAAGAGATATAAAATATTTGGGAGTAAGGCTTAGTGCGGCGCATAAAAACTTGTATAAACTAAACTATATTTCATTATTAAATGAAGTAAAGGGGGAATTAAAAGCATTAGAGAGAGGAATTCCATCGTGGTTAGGACGTATAAACCTGGTAAAAATGATAATTGTACCAAAAATTTTATACAGATTTCAAATGATACCAATCAAACTCCCGGAAGCTTTTTTTAAAGTAATAAAAAGAATGATAACAGGATATATCTGGAGGAAGAAAAAACCGAGGGTATCCCATGAATTACTAAGTAGAGATAAAGAGAAGGGTGGTCTAGGAGTCCCAGATATAAAGAGATATTACAAAGCAGTAATATTAGGGAGAATTTTTGACTGGACGTTCAATTCAGAGGGGAAAAGTTGGGTAAAAATAGAAAACACACTTAGTGGAACTAATTTGAATAGAATAATATGGTTACCGGCACAATATAGAGGATTGAAGGAGGACTTAAGTTTGTACACTGTAAATGTATTAAGGGAATGGGATAAAATACACAAATATATGAAATGGGAATTTAATTCTATACTAATGCCACTAAGAAACACAGAATTCTTTCCACCAGGTAGAGAAGAAATAGCAGGTAGATGGTTTATAAAGGAAGATGTCCAACTCAGAGATATAATGGGAGAAGGGAAATTGAAGACCTTTAAAGAGTTGGAAAAGGAAAAGGGAAATGTTTTCACCAGGTTGGATGAGTGGCGTTACTACCAATTAAAATGTTTTTGGGGAAATCTCCCAAAACCCCTGAGAATGAAAAAGGATTGGAATTTGTTTGAAAGGTTGTTGGATGCACGGGGGGATGGGAAACACGGAATAGCTAAAATATATGGAATCCTCACAGATTTAGACACAAACACTAAACCAATGCACATAGTAAAATGGGAAAGAGATATGGGGGTGGTATTAGATGAAGGAAAACAGAAAAAAATAAATAGATTAGTTCACGGAAATGTAAGCTTGAGAGATGTAGAAACAAATTACAAATGTTTGACAAGATGGCACATTGTTTCGAGTGTGGAGTGTAAGATAAGTGCGGAGAAATCACAGTGGTGTTGGCGAGAGTGTGGGGAAGTGGGGACAGTGTATCATATCTGGTGGGAATATCCAAAGATTCAAATATTCTGGGAAAAAATAGTACATTTAATAGAGAACATCACTGAAATGAACATCGGGTTAGATCCAGGGATGTGCCTGTTACATAGCTCAGAGCTATCAGTTAGTAAATATAAGAAATTAGGTTTAGGGTACTATTTGAACGCGGCAAAAAGCTTGATCCCCAAGTATTGGAAGAAAAAAGAAATACCGAAAGAGGAGGAGTGGATAGAAAGAGTAAATTGGACTAGTAAGGTGGAGAAGACATATTATATGCAGGAAGATAAAATGGAGGTATATCTCGCGAAATGGGAAAAATGGGAAAACTTTGTAATAAATCGGAGAAAGTAAAAAATAGAACGCCATAGAGAATAGAAGAGGGGTAAGATATGTTTGCTGTTGATAAAAGATAAGGAAAATGCAGAGGGGGGGGGGGGTTGGGGGGGGAAGGGGTTAATGTTCCAAGAGGGAATAATTGAAGTAATAAGAAATAATTGTATATTTATGATGATTGAGATGAAAATGTTTTTTATCTTTGTTTTTTATTGTTATTACTGTGAAAAATAATAAATATTTAAATTTAAAAAAAAGGGTTTGGGCAAATCCTCTAATGCTGCTGAGGGAGGTTACAATGGTCAGCTTTTATTTCTATAGTTTTAACGTTTTGCCAAAAGAAGAAAAATTACCTGCCTAAAAATTGTTACCTGGTGCTGGGCTTTGTTTGTCTTTGAATTAAAGTCAACTTAACTTTTTGCCAACCACATAACGCATATATGCGGCAGCAAAGAAGGAGGGCTTTAACGGCGGTGCACGCCACAATTTCTGCATTCCGGATGAGTTTCTGCATGCACATTTACATGCGTGTTTGATGCGTTTTGGTGCATTTTTTCCCCTTCATCTCAAATCAGGACATGCGTTCCGAGGTGTTTATATGCGTTCGGGTACATTTTCATGCATTTCAGATGCGTTCCATACAGAAAAAATTGCAGCATGTTCTACTTTTGTTGATTGCACTGGTGTGAACTAGGGCCACTGAAATACATGGAAAACACTGTGTATGCAATTTTGATGCAGATTAAAAACGTACTCAACTCCATCTGATGAGAACCAGCCCTGAGCTCTCTGGGCCCTTTCTTTGCAGGGAGCATGCTCAGTGAATGCTCCCAGCATAGTGACCAAGCTGTCAAAGACAGCTTTTGATCTATACTAGTGATTGGGAGCCAGTGGAACTGGCTCCAGATCACATGACCCCTGTGACCAGCCAATCACAGTGGTCAAGTGATCAGCCGGTCCTTCCTATCTCCCAGGCATAAAAGGATGCCAGGACTGAGCAGGAAGGGGTTCAGTGGCAGGAATGCTGCCCAATTATTGGTGCCATTGGGAACAATGATGCCCTATCAATGATGTCAACAGGAGGAATAGTGCCTCATCATTAGAGTAGGTGAGAGCAATAATGCCCTATTATTGGTGTCTGTGAGAGGAACAGTTCCCCATTGCTGATGTCAGTGAGAGGAATAGTGCCCCATCATTGGTGTCAGTGAGAGGAAGAATGCCCCACCATTAGTGTCTGTGGGAGGAATAATGCCCCATCATTAGTGTCTGTGGGAGGAATAATGCCCCATCATTAGTGTCTGTGGGAGGAATAGTGCCCCATCATTGGTATCAGTGGGAGGAATAGTGCCCCATCATTGGTGTCAGTGAGAGGAATAATGCCCCATCATTAGTGTCTGTGGGAGGAATAGTGCCCTGTCATCAATGTCAGTGGGAGGAATAATGCTCCATCATTGGTGTCAGTGGAAGGAATAGTGTTCTATCATTGGTGTCCATGAGAGGAATAGTGCCCCATTATTGGTGTCTGTGGGAGGAATAGTGCCCCATTGTTGGTGTCTGTGAAAAGAATAGTTTTCCATCATTTATACAGTGAAAGGAGGAACAGTTACCCATCAATGATATCCACAGGAGGAACAGGGCCCCATTCTTGGCATTGGTGGAAAGAAATGTTCACCATTGACTAGATCAGTGGAACTGTGCCCCATCATTAATGTCTATGTGAAGAATGGTGCCCCATCATTGGTGTCAGTGGGAGGAATAGTGCCCATCATTGGTATCAGTGGGAGGAATAATGCCCCATCATTGGTGTTGAAGGAAGGAATAGCACCCCATCATTGGCATCAGTGGCAGGAACAGTGTCCTATCATCAATATCAGTGGGAGGAATAGTGCTCTATTATTTGTGTCAGTGAGAGGAATTTTGCCCCACCGTTGTTGTCAGTGGGAGGAATAGTGCCCCATCATTGGCATCAGTGGCAGGAACAGTGTCCTATCATCAATATCAGTGGGAGGAATAGTGCTCTATTATTTGTGTCAGTGAGAGGAATTTTGCCCCACAGTTGTTGTCAGTGGGAGGAATAGTGCCCCATCATTGGTATCAGTGGCAGGAATAGTGCCCCATCATTGATATCAGTGGCAGGAATAGTGCCCCATCATTGATATCAGTGGGAGGAATAGTACCCCATCATTGGCATCAGTGGCAGGACTAGTGCCCCATCATTGGCATCAGTGGCAGGAACAGTGTCCTATAATCAATATCAGTGGGAGGAATAGTGCTCTATTATTTGTGTCAGTGAGAGGAATTTTGCCCCACCGTTGTTGTCAGTGGGAGGAATAGTGTCTCATCATTTGTATCAGTGGGAGGAATAGTACCCCATCATTGGTATCAGTGGCAGGAATAGTGCCCCATCATTGATATCAGTGGCAGGAATAGTGCCCCATCATTGATATCAGTGGGAGGAATAGTACCCCATCATTGGCATCAGTGGCAGGACTAGTGCCCCATCATTGGCATCAGTGGCAGGAACAGTGTCCTATAATCAATATCAGTGGGAGGAATAGTGCTCTATTATTTGTGTCAGTGAGAGGAATTTTGCCCCACCGTTGTTGTCAGTGGGAGGAACAGTGCCCCATTGTTGGTGTCTGTGAAAAGAATAGTTCCCCATCACTTATATCAGAGGAAGGAGGAACAGTTACTCATCAATGATATCCACAGTGCCCCAACGTTGGCATTATTATATTATTATCCAGGATTTCTATAGCTCCAACAGTTTGCTCAGCGCTTAGGAATGAGTGGAAAGAATAGTACACCATTGATTAGATCAGAACTGTGCCCCAACAATAATGTCTATGGGAAGAATGGTGCCCCATCACTGGTGTCCATTGGAGGAATATCACCCTGAAGTTCAAATCAGTGGGCAAAATAGTGCCCCTTCATTGGTGTCAGTGGGAAGATTACAACCCCATTTTGGTGTCAGCGGGAAGAATAATTCCCCAATGACCCTTCAAAGGGCTGCAGTTTGGGGATGACTGGTGTAAATAGATTTGTTTCCTCTATTTTACTGTGGAGCCTTTTATCCAAGCAGAAAAGGTGGGATGTTCCTTTGTATGTTATCTCGCACACACAGACAGGTATGAACACAAGTCAAACCCGCTGAATTTAATAACAAAGCGACAAACTGCACCTAAACATAACATGAGAGCGGCACTAGATGGCCATATCTAAAGGGAGGATCTGAGAGATTATAAATAGCATTGTGGCTGGAATATGACAAGTCACAAAGTGTATAATTATACTTCTATGTCATTCTCGCCCGAAACGAGGAACGAGTGAGTACAAACCCATTTCCTAATCCATTTCCTGCATACCTGAAATGAATATTTCATGACCTTTAGGTGGAACTAAATGAATCATGTATCAAATCAGTGTTCTTTGAAGTGAATGTCAGGCCAAAAACATTTGTTTTTTTCCATTTTTGGATCATGTGGAAAAGAATTAGAGCCCCAAGGTTTTTACTGCTATCTCCATTTGAGAGATTTCCCCTTACTTTCTGTCCAGCTGACAACAGTATCAGTGCACAGGAAATGAGGGAAAATCTACAAGGACACAGACGGAGGTAAATATGATGGGGTTCTTGCCCCCTTCTCAAAGCACCCCGCACCCCCACATATTGAGGCATGTGGCCTGGTATGGTTCAGGCCTTTCCTGGCCTGCTGAACTTCATGCTTGGAGAAGGGTTTGATACGGATTTCGGGGGTTCTTTTTTAATTTGTGCCATAAGGTTCCTCTCAAAACCCATACCAGACTCGAAGGGTCTTTTTTTAATTTTATAATACCAGCTTTTCTTTTACTTACATTCTTGAAGTGATGAGTTATTTTAGCAGTGAAAACATGCAGTATTTTGCTCCGAGGAATGGTATTGCACAGAGTGACCTGATCCTCCTCTTCTGGGGTCCCCCGCCAGCAATGTCCACTCCTGCTCTTCTGTGTCTGCCCCCCATACAAGCGCTTGCTATCAGAGCCAACACGTGGGCTCGCTCCATAGACACACATAATGTGGCTTGGCACAGCCCCCCCACGCTCTCTCCACACTGGATTTGATTGACAGTAGAAGAAATGGCTTAATGTCAGTGTCCAGTGAGGAGAAAGAACAGCAATGCTGCTCTCAGTCACAGTGCTGGATTGGGATCGGGCTCAGGTAAGTATCTGGGAAGGGGGGGAGTTAATTTTGCAAGGATTTTTTTTTACCTTAAAGCGGTTATAAACCCTAATAATTTTTTATCTTAATGCATTCCTTGCTCTTCTCTTCCCTCACTTCTGGGTCTCACTGGCTTTCCTGGGACACTGGGAATCAGTAACGAGGGAGTGGGGGCGGTGCCGAGTCTCTCTGTCTGTATCAATGGATGCAGCAGTGGGGCTTGGGAGTGAACACGCACAAGTGCCCCCATGGGGAACGGCTTCCCATGGGGGCACTGGACAGAGAGGAGGAGCCAAGAGCACTGGCAGGGGACCCAAGAAGAGGAGGTTTGGAGCTGATCTGTGAAATGCAATTGGACAGAGGAGCTTGCTATGGGGGCACCCGAGTAGGTGTGTTCTCGAGCTGCTGCTTCGTGTGTCCATTCACACACGGAGAAGCAGCTTGGTCCTGCCCCCTCTCCTCATTGGCTAACTGCCTGTGATTCACAGCAGGGGGAGTCAATGGCTTCCGCTTGCTGTCTCAGCCAATGAGGAGGCAGAGATCCGGGACAGCTGAGGCTGTCATGCACATCGCTGGATCGTGATGAGGCTAAGGTAAGTACTGAGGGGGCTGGGGGCACTGCTGCACATACAAAGTTTTTTACTTTCATGCATAGAATGCATGAAGGTAAAAAACCTTGAGACTTTACAACCACTTTAAAGTGATTGCAAGCCCTTATTTTTTTTTTCTAAATGACACACATCATACTTGCCTGCGTGGAACAGGCAATAACATCCATGGAAATAGTATTTGATCATATCATCATAGGCAGGTGATGTCACCTGGTCCTGTGCTGGCCACTCCCTGGTGTTCACCTATCAGAGGTGGGGTGATCACACTTTGAGACATGTCATTTGTAGAAATGAATCATACGACGTGTATTACCATACATGAATGCAGGCAGGGTCATAGTTCAGAGGATGCAAGGCATTTCTCATTTTTTTCAAGCGGAGTAACTATATAACATCTGTAATATTATACTGTGGGTAGATTCTCCCTAACCATTTCATTTGGGATTCTGTTAGATCGATGTGCTCAGTTCCTGGCTCTGCATATCTGCTGACCCTGACAGTAACACACTTTCTGTCCTAAGGTGACAACGCTCACTCATTGTACTGCATCTATGGAGAAGTAGAGTTGTCAGCCAAGGATAGGAAGTGTTTAAAGTGAAACTAAAGTCTCTCAATCAACATGAACTATTTTTAATCCATATGCTACTAGCATTAGTAAATAGAAAGGAAGGTATATTATATTTACTTGTTTTAAACTTTTTTTTTACATTTCTTCAGTTGCTTCCTGGTTTGTGGCCTAGGACAAAAAGAATTCATACATCTCAGGAGTCCTCATGGAATTTTTTGTTTAATCTGGGAAGAGGGGGTTTTCTCAGCTAAACACACCTTCCGACCTGCATGTCTGAGCTAAGGGCAGATGGAATCTGGGAAGTAAATGCTACATGAATCACCTGCTATTACTCAAGATGGCCATGGCTAGGGGTGTGTTTTTCAAAGCACCTTCTCATCTAAATAAAGCATGGAGACATGGGTGGATGGGGGAGTTTGCTTTAAATATCAAAAATGAATTAAATAGCATTTTCAGTATGTGGTGCTCAGATACAGTTTAGTTACGCTTCAAGGACTAGAGAACACTCCTTATCATGGATTGGCCGTATACATGGTATAAAAAGGACCATCCTCCCAAAAATCCTCTATTACTTTCGAACTTTTCCCATTCGGGTACCTTCCTTTTTTTTACGGCTACAAAACAGGATTCTTTCTTTTATATGGGCCTAGAAACGCCCCAGAGTCTCTTGCTCTACACTGTACACCCATAGACTCAAGAGGTGATCTGGGAGTTCCTAATGTGGCAAAGTATTATAAAGCGGCACAGATCGCCCAACATGTGGATATTCCTGGAACTTCCCAACTGTGCTCCCCTTCCTGTAACGGCTCTGCTGTGGTTTCCCCTCCTTACTTAGTCCCCTAATGCTCCACAGCTTGAAAGTCTGGGATTCAGTCCACTACTCTGGCAACCTTATGTCCCCCTTTCTGCCTCTTTTACCGTTACTCAACAATCCTCTCTTTCCCCCAGGCATTGAACAGCCAACATCGTTTAGTTGGTGGGCAACTCATGGCTTCACCCAGGTTCGACACTTCCTCACCTCACGTACCTTTCCCTCTTGGTCCTCTATTTGCGAGGCTTATGATGCACTGCCAACTGAGTTTTTTCGATATGTTCAGCTCCGCCATTGGATATCTTCCCTGAGATGCAACTCTACGTTTCCCTCTAGGTCCACGGCCTTTGAACACCTTTGTCAGCACTGCCCGGGTGCCTCAGGCACTATCATTCTTCTTTATTCCTCACTGAACACTGTAGACTCTATTTCTCCATTTCTTACAAGTCTAGCTGGGAGAGAGATCTTGGCTCCCACATTGAACCAGAGGATTGGACTAAAGCCTAGTCTTCTATCTCTCGTTGTTCATTCAACACGTCCACAATGGAAGCTGCATATAAAGTCCTCTTGAGGTGGTACTGGGTCCCTGCCCGCATTGCAAGCTCCAACCCAGAGTATGATGATGAGGCAGTGGACCATGGAATGACGTGGATCATACCTTGTGGTCGTGTCCACATCTCACTGGGTTCTGGTTCAAGGTTTTTGGTCCCCTATACTTCATATCTCCAAAGAAGCTAAACTTGCCCTGTTACATTGTCCAATTAGGGGCTTGTTCTCTCACCAACAAATATTAGCCACTTACCTGTTTATAGCTGCCAAATGTGTCATTGCCAAGGCGTGTAAGAAACCATCAGTACCTTTTTGCATGATTATAACTAACCTGACAACCCTGATGTTGCATGAAATGATGGCCAGCATCCTACACTATTCTCATGCAAAATTTTTGAAAGTATGGAGTCCATGGTGGACCTATGCTTTTCCTACCCTATCCCCATTTGGTTTGGGTATTTTCTGATTTCCACCCAGGCCTGCAGGAACTTCCGCTATCCCCCTCCCCTTGCTCTTCCAGTCCCCTTCTTTCTGTCTCTTTCTTCTTCTTTCTCTATCTTGCTTTACCTTTAATTACAATATAAATATTATTTCTGTAGTTTTTCATACTTATTTTTTGAGCCCTCAGGACTAGAGCCTGGGTCATTAACGCTGTCCTGCTGCTTAAGGCGTATGACTGCACTGTAAATAATTTTATATTAAGATAAGTTGATATAGCCATCGCCCGGTTTGTTACCTGGTTGCTTTATACCCCTGTGCGGGAGGACCAGTTGTACTGAAATGTTATAGGTTTTAATAAAAGTATTGAACCAGGAAGGACTAAAGAACACCTTCCCCTTTTCTCCTGATTCCCTGCCGGGTACTATGGTTTCATCTGCTGACCCCAAGTCATTACAGTAGTAGCAATGCGATTGGTGGAAGCAACCATAACACCCTGGGAGGAAACAGGCATCTGAAACTCTTGAAAGCGTGTTGGATTCAGAGTATTCATTGTCAGTGGTAAACAGTGAACACTTTGTAAAATGTGGCTTACTACGAATTAAGTCCAACAAGGTGCATGCCACCTCATGGAGTTAGCTACTATTAACAACTGATAGTTTTATTGAGTGCCAGAAGTACAGCTTTCACTATATTTCTGGCACTCTGACAGTACAGACTACTTCCTCACACCGCAGCTGCTCTACCCGCCCCATTCCTCTCCATCACTGTCTATTCATAAAAGGTTTTGTGTTATGTGAATGAGTTCACATAATACAAAGTGATCTGTAATTGGGAAGAAGGCTACAGCTGCAAGAACTGAAACCAGAAGGTCCAGCTTCGGTGCACCAAGAGTATTGTGATAGCTATGCTCCGGGCGTTTAGTAAAATTGTAAATGAAAGACATTAGTCCAGTAGGTGGCATGCATCTCATTGGACTTAGCCCATGGAAATATGGCACATTTTTAGAAGACGGCTGAATTTCTGTCTATAGGGTTAAATGTCAATGACAGCAAATGGTCTGGACATGGCTCAGCTCACGAACCTCACATATGGCTTAGTATATATTTTAAACTATAAATATACCTTTAATCTCCAGGGGCCCTTCAATGCGGATCCCATGCTGGATGACATCTCTCTTCTTGGGTTTATCTTCTTCCAGTTCTCCTGGGCGCTTGTAGACTCCCTTCTGCACATCTTCGAACACTTCAAACATATCATGTACCCGTGCTGTATAGCCAGCCAGCTCGGTCACCTGTCATTAATAATAGGCAGTTTCAGAGAATGTCCTATGGATTTCCAAATATGTAGATACTGCCATCCTAAAAATGTCTAAGATTGGGGTCCTAAATCTTTTCAGGGCCATTTTGTATATTTTACAAATATTCTTGGGCTGAAAATAAAACAGTCTCCCCTTTGGCATCAGAAGTCCTCCCTTTTAAATCAGAAGGTCCCCGGTTACATCAGAGTCCCCTTTTCATATCAGAAGGTCCCCCATAACATCAGAGGTCCCCACTTTCACATCAGAATCTCCCCATTCCATTAGAGCCCCCCTTTCACATCAGAAGCTCCCCCATTACATCAGAGCCACCCCCCTTTCACATCAGAAGCTCCCCCACCCCATCAGAGCCCCCCTTTTACATTAGAAGCTCTCCCATCACATCAGAGCCCCCCTCTGATGAGATGGCACCAGGATGATCTTTGGGAAGATGCCCGAAGGAGGCAGTGTGATGCTTTGCACAATGCTTTGCTGGGAAACCTTGGTCTTGCCATTAATGTGGATGTTACTTTGACATGTACCACCTACCTAAACATTGTTGCTGACCAAGTACACCCCTTCATGGAAATGGTATCCCCTAGTGGCCTCATTAACTGGGATACCACTCTGCAAAAATGGTTCAAGAATGGTTTGAGCAAAATGAGTTCAAGATGTTGACTTGGACTTCAACTTCTCCAGATTTTAATCCATCGAGCATTTGTGGGACTTGCTTGAAAAACAAGTCTGATCCACAGGCACCCCACCTCGGCACCCATGCCTCGATGGGTCAGGGCTTTTTGGGCAGTAAAAGGAGCTGTTTTGGTGACAAAAGTGGGGGCTACTCAATATTAGGTGGGTACTCATAATGTTATGGCCGCTTGTTATATATGGCCCATTTTAGTGTGGTAACTGACGACATTTCTAAGGATGTCTTACAATGCACATCCAGATCTATGTTGACTCCTGCTAAAGACAGCAATGCAGTTACAGAAGCACAGGGACAAGAATCTTGCAAAATTTCTCTACAAATTAGTTGCCATTGCTGCAAAGAATAAATAACCGTATAATCCATATAACAATATGAATTTTGCAGCAACTGCACATATATATATATTTATTTATATTTCTTCCTCACCTCTTTATAAGAGGACATGACTCTTTCGATGGCGTCAGCGGCAGCTGTCAGAAGGTTCCTCGCAGTGGTGAAAGCTTCAGCTCGTTCACTCACCAATTCCTCTTCCTTCATCTCCATGGCGGCCTTTTTCACTTCCTCCGAATCTGCAGTACATAATACAGCTAGATGTCACTGATAAAAAACAGGCATCATCTTTATTTATAGTTACGCGTGGAACCATGAGCAAAAAAAAAAAAAAAGACATATATAATAAAGTCAGTAGCGTGTACACATCAGTCTTTGTTTTTCTGAGTCCCCCCGTACCATACTTTTATTACCTATTGATTCTGCCAGTAAGTCAGTTATTTTTCCACTTCCTTTACCCACTCCTGAAAGGCCACTTTCCAATCACGTGATCCCTGTGATTGGCTGTCACAACAGTCACACGATTGGGAGCCCCTTTCTCTGCCACCCGATCACAAACAGTGCCTAGGAACTGTCAGTGACAGCTCAGTCAGTGTGCTGGGAGTGCTCAGAGAGCATGCTCTCAGCACAGAACCTTGAAGCCCTCTCAATGCATATGTTTTATGGCTGGGTGTTAAGGCCCACCCACCAACTACTGCCACATACACTATATTGCCAAAAGTATTAGGGCACCCTCCAAATCATTGGATTCAGGTGTTCCAATCACCTTCATGGCCAAAGGAGCACCTAGGCATGCAGACTGCTTCTACAAACATTTGTGAAAGAATGGGTCTCAGGAGCTCAGTGACTTCAAGCGTGGTCCCGTGATAGGTTGCCACTTGTGCAATAAGTCCATCCGTGACATTTCCTTGCTACTAAATATTCCACGCTCAACTGTTAGTGGGATTATAACAAAGTGGAAGCAACTGGGAACAACAGCAACTCAGCCACCAAGTGGTAAGCCACGTAAAATGACAGAGCGGGGTCAGCTCATGCTGAAGCACACAGTGCGCAGAAGTCGCCAACTGTCTGCAGAGTCAATAGCTAAAGACCTCCAAACTTCATGTGGCCTTTAGATTAGCACAACAACAGTGCATAGAGAGCTTCATGGAATGGGTTTCCATGGCCGAGCAGCTGCATCCAAGCCTTACATCACCAAGGGCACTGCAAAGCGTCGGATGCAGTGGTGTAAAGCACGCTGGCACTGGACTCTAAAGCAGTGGAGACGTGTTCTCTGGAGTGACGAATAACGCTGCTCTGTCTGGCAATCCGATGGACATGTCTGGTGGATGCCAGGAGAACGGTACTTGCCTGACTGCATTGTGCCAAATATAAAGTTTGGTGGAGGGGGGATTTTGGTGTGGGGTTGTTTTTCAGGGGTTGGGTTTGGCCCCTTAGTTCCACTGAAGGGAACTCTTAAAGTGTCAGCATAACATTTTGGACAATTTCATGCTCCCAACTTTGTAGGAAACGTTTGGGAATGGCCCCTTCCTGTACCAACATGACTGCGCACCAGTGCGCAAACCAAGGTCCATAAAGACATGGATGAGCGAGTTTGGGGTGGAGGAACGTGACTGGCTTGCAACACCTTTGTGATGAATTAGAGCAGAGACTGTGAGCCAGGCCTTCTAGTCCGACATCAGTGCCTGACCTCACAATGCGCTTCTGGAAGAATGCTCAAACCTTCCCATAGACACACTCCTAAACCTTGTGGACATCCTTCCCAGAAGAGTTGAAGCTGTTATAGCTGCAAAGGGCGTGGCCAACTCAATATTGAACCCTACGGAATAAGACTGGGATGCCATTAAAGTTCATGTGCGTGTAAAGGCAGGCGGCCCAATACTTTTGGCAATATAGTGTATATGCGTTACGCCGGCGGGAAGAGGTTAACAGGCCAGCAAAAATAGAAGGTGAAGAGAGTTGAGATGTACCATTTAACACTAGCAAGGGAGCTTACAGGGATCAGGTTTTATTTATTTGGAAAATAAGAAAACATATTGAATACATTTTTTTCCTTTTTAAACCAGAGTAAACATTAACCTTCCAAAATGCATTAAAACCCACAGCATTTTTATTCTAGATTTGCATAGCTTAGGGAAAAGGATCTTTTAGACCTTTATAACTGGGTCCCCAGTGTACATCCTTCCCCTCATTTTAATAACAGTCTCTATTATTTTTTTTGTTTCCACTCTGGAGATCTGCTTTAATATTTGAGTACAGGTTCTATTACCACCTTTTTAAAATGCATGAACATGTCATAACTGGAAAACAAACTCTGATCCACCTCCCCTACTACGTTCCCTTTCAGTGTACTGTGTGCTGCAAAACCATAAGTCCCCTCAAGGAACAACCAAGCATGTCCCAGCTGGTAAAAAAATTCACAACATGAGGACATCACGAAAATATCTTCCATTACTTATGATTTTTATTCTCTACATCTAGTGGGAACAAGGATCACTAACACATATTGCATGGAGTAGATGTCTACTCTGACAATCCCATATATCCTTCATCTACTGTACGTGTGGCCAGATACTGTCCCATTTTTCCAAATAATGCAAAATAATTTTGGCATCAAGTTTAATGGTGGACCTGTCAAAGAGTTAACCACTTTAGTGCCAGAATCATTTCCTCATTAACCACTTGAGTACCAAGCCTGTAACACACCTTTCATTATGAAGCCGTTTTTACATTTTCAGTGCTGTGATAGTTTGACTGACAATTATTCCATCATGCAGCACTGTTCCCAAATGAATTACGTATGAATTATTTGAGCCAGATAATTCTCTGAAAGTCTTGGGAGCACCCAGGCCAACAAAAAATTATCTGGACAGATATAGGACCTCCCTATGAAAAGCTTGGGAGCTCCCAGGCCACATAAAAAATGATCAGAACTTATATTGGGTCTTTCCTTGAAAGGTTTGGGAGCTCCCAGGCCACACCAGAAAAAATAAATAGGACAGATATAGGCGGTTTCTCTGAAAGGTTTGGAGGCTTGTCGGCCACAACAAAAATGCTCAGGACATACAGTATGTAGGGTCTTTCTCTGAAAGGTTCCACACCAAAAATGATCAGGAAAGATACTGGGTTCTTTCTTTGAAGAGTTCATGAGATCCCAAGTCACACCTTATATGGTCAGGACAGATTCTGGGTCGTTCTTTGAAAGGTTGAGGAGATGCCACGCCAGAAAAAAATTATCAGAACATATGTTGGGTCTTTCTCTCTGAAAGGTTTGGAAGCTTCTTGATCCCAGCAAAAATAATCAGGACAGATATAGATTTTTTTCTCTGAAAGGTTTGAAAGCTCGCCGGCCACAGCAAATATAATCAGGACAGACAAGCCACCTCAAAAATTATCAAGACAGATTTTAGGTCTTTCTTTGATGGGTTTTAGAGATCCCAGGCCACACCAAAAAAGACAAGATATCTGTCCTGATCATTTTCTGGAACATTCTTTGAAAGGTTTGGGAGCTCCCAGGCCACACCAGAAATAACAATCAGGAATGATATAAGGGTTTTCTCTAAAAGGTTTAGAAGCTTGCCGGCCACAACAAAAATTATCAGAACAGATATTGGGTCCTTCTTTGAAGAAATCCAAAGCCACAAGCAAGAGATCCAAAGATCAGGACAGGTAAAGAGCACTTCTTTGAAAGTTTCAGGAGGTACCAAGCCACACCAGAAAAAATGATTAGGACAGATATAGGATTTTTCTCTCTGAAAGCTTCCTGATCACAGAAAAAAAATTATCTGGACAGGTATAGGCTTTTTCTCAGAAAGGTTTGGAAGCTCAACAGCCACAACAAAAATGATCAGCCCAGATATTGGGTCTTTCTAGTAAAGGTTCCACTGGTCCCAAGCCACACCAAAAATGATCAATTAAGAATTTGGGTCTCTTTTGATGTGGCCTGGGAATCTCCTGAACTCATCAAAAGACTTAATATCAAAGCTTTCAAACCTTTAAGAGAGAAAAATCATGTATCTGTGCTAATAACTTTGCTGGTGTAGCTTGGCATCTCCCAAACCTTTCAAAGAAATACGCAGAATCTATCCTGATCATTTTTGGTGTGGCTTGGGATCTCCTGAACCTTTTGAATGATCAGGACAGATTTTATGGGTCTTTCTATGAAAGGTTTTGGAGCTCCTAGGCCACACCAGAAAACAAATGTTCAGGAAAGATATAGGGTCTTTCTCTGAAAGGTTTGGAAGCTTGCCGGCCACAACAAAAATGATTAGAACAGATATTGAGTCTTTCTTTGAAAGGTTCAAGAGATCCCAAGCCACAGCAAAAATGATTAGAACAGGTAGAGGACCCTTCTTTGAAGGGTCCAGAAGATCCTAAGCCACACCAAAAATTATCAGGACAGATAATGGGTCTAGGAGATCCTAAGCCACACCAAAAATGATTGGGACAGATATACGTAAATGTAATATTTGCCTAATCTCTTTATTTTGTATAAAAATCAAGTTCAATGTTTACACACAGCAACCATCTTCTTACCACTTTCCGAGTAGCCCGTAGCTGTGATAATGGGAACGGCTACCATGACAAGGCCGGAGGCGCTCCATACGTACTTCATGAGAAACTGTTCCAGCATGACATACCACAGCCTCTCCAGCAAGATGAGGTTTATCTGTGAGGACAGGTCCTTGTAGCATTGCCGCAAGAGGGACATCTCAACCTAGAAAAATAAAGAATATAAATTCATCAATTAATTAAGAGCACAGTTTTGACCAACAATATCACAATCAAAAGACCCAGGCAAAGAGCAATGGTATGGAATGACCCACACGAACTACAGTAGATATCAGTTTGACTAGCTAAGAACGAGATGATTTTTTTTTTTTACTGTCAGGAGATGAAGTTATCAGTGTTTTTAAGCTATGTTATTAAAGCAGAACTCCGGCGTTCCCTTTAGTCTTGCACAGTTGTACAGTCTCCTCCAGAGGAACCACCACGGGCACCAGTCAAGGTGGGGGGCATCTTTGGAGCCCTGTAAAGGTGATTGGGTGGATCTAGAGCATTGGCTGTAAAAATCAATAACAAGCTGTACTCTAGTTTTGAAAAGGAGACACTTTTTGCCACTGGCCTCAAACTTTATTGGCATTTTATTTCCAAAAAATGCAGCAAAATCAAAAAGCAGACAAAGGCAGAGAGCTTCTGGTGGAACATTTCCTATGTGAAATGTAACATTCGCCTGGCATTCTCCTTGAACCTATACCCCAAATAGAAGTGGAGTAAACCACTGCCATCCCTGATAATGTGACACATGAGCAGCAATCATCTGAGCACTGCAACAAAGAAAAATATCCTGTAAATTGGTTCAGACCAGGAATACCGCCTCATCACTTCACATTACTAGTGTTTAATGAAAAAACAACTTTTTTTTTTAATCCACTGTGCTATAAAATATAATGTGTGCAACTGGGACACAAAGACAATAGACAGAGTATAAACCCAAGAACACAATTGTAATATATTTAAATTCTAAAATGTGGTGGATGCATTAGTTTTCTTTTTCCCCCTTTTATTGCCACCTGGTGATCCTGCCAGTAGCACACTTCCTGTCCTAGGCCGACAACGCTCACTCAGTTTACTGTATCTATGGAGAAGCTCGATCATCCAAAACAAAACTACAGAACACCTTATGACGCCCGTACACTGTGCAATAAAACCAGATGATTTATGTCCAATTTGACAAAACAAATCAGACATTGAATGAATGAGACAAAAATGGTATGGCCGAGCAATGAGTAATGCCATTGATTGACGCTTCACGATCTAACTTTTTTCTGCCACAACTAATGACTTGGGTCGATCAAAACTGTCACTGTTTCTTACATTGGTGGTCAGTGGGAATAATGCTCCTTACATTGATGATCAGTGGGAAGAATGTTCCCTACATTGGTGGTCAGGGGAAAGAATGCTTTTTCCATTAGTGGTCAGTGGGAACAATGCTTCTTATATTGGTGATCAGTGGGAAGAATTCCCCTTACATTGGTAATCAGTGGGAAGAATGCCCCTTACATCTGTGGTCAATGGGAAGAATGCCCCTTACATTGGTGGTCAGTGGGAAGAATGCCCCTTACATTAGTGGTCAGTGGGAAGAATGCCCCTTACATTAGTGGTCAGTGGGAAGAATGCCCCTTACATTAGTGGTCAGTGGGAAGAATGCCCCTTACATTGGTGGTCAGTGGGAAGAATGCCCCTTACATTGGTGGTCAGTGGGAAGAATGCCCCTTACATTGGTGGTCAGTGGGAAGAATGCTCCTTACATTGATGGTCAGTGGGAAGAATGCTCCTTACATTGGTGGTCAGTGGGAAGAATGCAACGTACATTGGTGGTCAGTGGGAAGAATAAGAATGCCATTTACATTGGTGGTCAGTGGGAGAAGGAGGAGGACACACTGAAGGAGCTCTCCCTGAGAACAAGCGTTTTCAAACCTGGGCATTGCCTGCTAGCTTGGCCCAGGAACCATGCCTGATCCAGGGGGAGGTCCTGGGAGGGATTCCCCTGATGAGACCGGGCCTAGTGAAGAGGAGGAGGTGGAGGACCTGACTGTGGGTCCCGGCCCTGGTGAGGATGTCAATGTCTTCAGACAGAAGATTATTGATAGATTTGTGACTATTGGAAGAGCTGAGGAGAAACTTAATGTTTTAAAATCTGAACACAAATCCTTCAGAGCCAAATACTGCCAGGCCTGGAGCAAAAACAGATTGGGCATGAAGCCAGCGCTCCAGCACATGGAGGAGAAAGTAAAGAAGCAATCTTTATTATTAGAAAAGCTGAAAACCAGAAGTGGTGCATTTAAAGAAAAATTTGAAAATGAGAGGAGATTTGCCAGCCAGACATCAGCGAGCTCTGTGGATCAGCAGCCTCAGGTAATGGATGACCCGGCACCATCTACATCAGCGTCTCTCCCCCCATGTCAGGCTGAGGAGTTGTCAGTAGCAACCAGCCAGGGGGTTGAGGGTGAATATGGAACCTTGAGGTTCATCCAGCACATGGAGTCTCCCCTGAGAGCAGACAAGTTTGCCTTCACTGATAACCCTGCAGAAGTCCCTGAGGATGGACAGAGGAGGTACAGACTGGCAAAGCCAAGACTGGTGGAGAAAGCCCAGTATACCAACATGGCTGCTTCCAGCATGTCTGCCCCACCTGCTGTGGTGAGTACTGTGGATGAGGAGCTCTGCAAGCAGCCTGCTGTGGAGGAATCCTCATCCAACCTGGAGGGAAAATCGCTGGCAGAGAGGTCTCCATACCATCAGGGGAATGTGGATGAACCTGCACCAAGCACCCCACGGATGGAAATTGCTACTGCTGTTCCTGCTCAGACCAGTAGTCCCTCTACAGGCAAGATGGCTGCCACGTGCAGAGAGACTGTTTCACCTGAGCTCCCAGGTGCTCCAGAGCTGATTGATGCTGGTGGGGGAGGGGAGCAGCACACTGCACAACATGGAGAGCAAACAGCACACATGGATGTCTCACTTGTTGCTGTGTCTGAGAATCCAATCCAGTCCTGGGCTGAGTGTCCTTTCTTGGAGCAAGAGATGACTGATGGAGCTTCTATGGTTGTAGCAGTGAGTGCGGACATTGCTGTGAAGTCTATGACTGTTGATACTGCTAAAGCAATGGATGTGTTGGTGGTGGGTGGAGGTGAAGGGGTTAACATTGCTGACAGAGGTAAAAATGACATTTCTCCCCCTGCTGAGCAGAAAGAGGATACACCATCCAATCCCGGATCTGTGCAATCGGTATCTGCCAGAGTTGCACCAGATGCTCCCAGACACACAAATAATTCTGCTGCTGGGAGGATTGGAGGGAGCTATGCTTCTGTTTTGGGGAGTCGCACCAAGGGGGGTGGGGGTAGTGTTGGGAATGTTAATGGTCACAATTTGGGGAGGTTTGGTGGTGGGATGGTTGGTGGGGTCAGGAGAAGGAATGTGGTGCAGTTGAAGTGGGAGGGGGAAGGAAACCCACCAGTAAGGGGGAGGGTGGCGGAGTTGATTCTGGAGATGGGGTTTAAAGCCTGTGATGTGTTTGCATTGATCTGCCCAGTCGGCAGCTATGAATACGATTTGTCATTTGTAAAACCTGAAGGCCTGGACCTGTTTTGGGAGAGATAGAGGAGGTGCAGGAGCCTTCAGCAGTGGAAAGGTTTGGTGGCAAAGGTGGTTTTTAGACAGCCTTTGATAAAATCGGTGACAATCCTGGTCCGGAATGAATCCATACCAAAGGCTGATTTGGTAGTTTGGCTACGCCGACATGGTGAGGTCCTCACACCACTGCGGAAGGTCCTGGATGAGCATAGGATATGGACAGGGGCCTGGACAGTGTCAGTGCAATTGAGGGTGCTGGGCAATGTGGTTCAGCATCTTCCCTGCTCAGCCTTTCTGGGGAGGGATAGGCTGACCATTTTCTATCAAGGTCAGCCTAAAGTTTGTAACAAATGCGGAGAGAAAGGTCATTTTGCATCATCCTGCACCATCAAGAAGTGCTCACTGTGCCAGGATTTTGGCCATTTGGCCAAAGAATGCACCGAGATTTGGTGTAATTTGTGCCAGCAGCTGGGTCATCCATACAGTCTGTGCCCAGAGGCACTACACAACCTGCCAGGACTGGAGGCTGAGCTGCAGAGGCTGGATAAAGAGGATGAAGCAGCTGATGCTAGGGAGGAAACTGTTGTTGCCCCTCCTGTGTCTGTTCCGTCTGTTGTGTCAGATTGTGTTTCCCCCAGTAATGTCACCCCTGAGTCTGTCCCTCCTGTCCCTAATCCTACAGTACGTAGATCCTCCAGACTGGCGGAAGCTGCTGGGGGGGCGGGTTTAGCGGGTCTTCCCTCTCGGCCTACTCCACCTCCGGTACTTGTCCCCCGTCAGCGCAAACGTGGTCAGGAGGTTGTGGGGGTGCCGGATGGGGGTGGAGCCGATGGGGCTCAGGGAAGGGTATCCATGTCCCATGTCTCACCTCCTGCTGGGGGGGTTTCGGCTGATGAGGGGTGGGAGAGGGTGAAGGAGAAGAAAAAGAAGAAGAGGAGGATGAGAAGAGCTGTCCTCTCTTCCTCAGAATCAGATCCAGGAGGGGTCCCTCTTGGCAATACTTTTTCACTTTTGTCAGGTGATGAGATGGTATCTGATATATCCATTTCTCTATCATCTATGGATGAGGGGGAGTCACGTACTCTGAAGAGAGCTGCTTCGGGTGATGAGCGTGTGGTAGAGGTTAAGAAACGACTACCCCAATCATCCTGATGGCAGTTCCCACTCAGTTAAAGGTGGCGACCATTAATGTCGCCAGCATTAAATCTGCAAGAGCTCATGATACGGCCTTATTTTTGCTCAGCGAGTTTGATGCTGAGATTTTATTTTTGCAAGAGACCTGGCTCAATACATTGGCCGATGTCTATCTAGCAAAAAGGGAGTGGAGATGTGGTCCCTCCTTTTGGTCTCTTGCGGCTGAACCTTGCAGCGGAGTTGCGGTCCTTTTTAAAACCGATATGGTAACGTGCCGGCGGGTAATTGAGGTAGAAATGGGGAGATGCATGGTCTTAGACGTCTCTGTTAGGGGGCAGGACCTGCGCCTGATCAATATCTATGGACCACAGTCAAAATGGGGCAGGAAATGCCTCCTCACAAAGATCAAGCCCTTCCTTTTTACGTCCCAGCAGGTTGTCTTTGGAGGTGACCTTAACACCATAATTAGGCCTGAAGACAGGAGAGGCTCCATAGACAGGCTGGGTTATGATAGCGTTTTTCTCAGAGATTTGGTTAGACAGGCAGGCCTGGTAGATGTGCACATTAAGCACTGCCCTGGCAGCACGGGGTTCACATTTCAGAGAGGGAATAGTCAGAGCAGGATAGACAGGTTTTTTTTAAAGGAGAACTCTGCTTTCTTGGCTCCTGAGTTGAAGGCGGTGGAGTTCTCTGACCACTGTATGCTGTCTGTGACTCTGAATGCCTCGGACACTCCACCCAGGGGAAGGGGTGTCTGGAAACTGAATTCGGCTCTCCTGGAAGATGTAGAGGTAAGACAATCCTTTGAGGAATTTTTCAGGCACAGGTTTCTATTCTGGACTTTTGCAGCAGTAAGTCAGAGTGGTGGGAGCTTGTGAAACAAAGGGCGATTGGACTTTTCAAGGCCATAAGTAAGAAGAAGCAGCTTGGTATGTATATTGCCTACCAGCATTTGCGGAGGAAGCTTGATCGTCTTGTCTCGTATGGAGGGGATCCAGGGGAGATCTCTGAAGTGAAGCTTCTTCTTAGGAAGTGTCAATACGACCGGCATGCCTCCTTGGTTCTGGAGAGGGATTATGGGAAATATCACTCACCTGATCCTTACCAGAACTGTAAGCAAGGCATAGCAGTTAAGACGGTCATTGGCCTGAAAGACAGTACGGGTTCCCTGATAAAGTCCAGATCAGGGATCTTGGAGATCTTTGGGTCGTATTATGCAGACCTCCTGGGAAGAAAGGACCTTAGCCGGGACAGGATGGAAAGCTTTCTGGATTCTACTCCAGGATTGGGAAATGGTGCATTGCTTTTGATGAATTTGACAGAACCAATTTCAGCGGATGAGGTAGTTCATGCTATAGACAAGCTGGCTACCAAAAAATCGCCTGGGCCAGATGGATTGACAGCTGAATTTTACAAGTGTTTTAAGTTCATTCTGGCTCCCTTTTTAGCGGAGGTTTTTAACAGCTGTCTAGAAGAGGGTTCGCTCCCTCCCTCCATGAGGCAATCCGCTGTGATTCTTCTGTCAAAAGGTAAAGACCCCTCATTGATTGAGAACTGGCGCCCCATCAGTCTTCTCAATGTTGATAGAAAGATCTTGGCAAAGATTCTTTTTTGGCGCTTGTCGTCAGTAGCAGGCGATTTGCTGTCCAGCCATCAGCACTGTTCGGTCCAAGGTAGAAGTACCTTTTCAGCAGTTTTGGCTATCCGGGAGGCTTTGGAACGATGCCGGGCTGCTGGATGGAGAAAGTACTTGCTGGCATTGGATCAGGCGAAAGCTTTTGATCGAGTGAATCATGAATATCTGTGGTTGCTGCTTGGTAGATACGGCCTGCAGGGGAGGTTTATAGATTGGCTGAAGACATTATATAAAGGGGCTGAGAGCTTCCCACTTGTTAATGGTTGGGTTGGGCGGCCTTTTGAGGTCGGCTCTGGTGTGCGCCAGGGATGTCCTTTGAGCCCCCTGCTATATGCTTTCGCAATCGACCCCTTTGTAAGAAGGCTAGAGGGCGCATCGTTGTGCGGGGTGCCTCTGGGCATTGCTGGTGTGCCGCCTTTGAAGGTCGTTGCCTATGCTGATGATGTGTCTGTTATTATCTCTGGGACTGAGGAGGCGCAGGAGGTGGTCTCTGTGATAGAGCAGTACACGGAGGCTTCTGGCTCTAAAGTCAACCATGAAAAGAGTGAAGTTTTCTGGATGGGTGAGGAGGGTGAAAGCTTCGAACTTCCGGATGCCTTCCCAGAGCCCCAGCAGGAAATTAAAATTTTGGGCATCAAATTTGGTCCTGGTGACTATGGTTATCGAAACTGGGAAAGCAGGTTGGTAGTTGCCAATGCCAAAGTAGCAAGCTGGAAGAGATGGAGGCTTTCCTTGAGAGAGAGGGTTGACTTGATCAAAACTTACCTGATCCCGATCTTTTTATATGTCAGCTTCGTCTGTATCTTGCCGGTATCTCTCTATGCATGGGTCTACAGCTGTTTTTTCCAACTGTTATGGGGAAACAGGCTGAACCTGATCAAACGCAATGTAACTTACCTGTCCAGGCGGGAGGGTGGCCTAGGAATGGTCAACCCGATAGTTTTCTTTTCTTTGCTCTTTTTAAAGTACAATCTTGGTAATATGTTAGCAGAGACCCCGCCGGGATGGGTGGGTATTTTTCAGTCTTGGTTTAGGCCTTTTCTGCATTGCTGGGAAGATGGCGGCCCAGTGAAAAGTCTAAGAGTCCGACATGGCAAGCTCCCGGCTTATGTTGCCCCGTGTCTGAAAATACTTCGGCAGTGGCAGGTGACAGTGGAGGATATCAGGTCCCTTCCCAGGAAGCTTCTGGGGGAGAGGATTTTGGCTTCTGCTTTCAGTGTGTCACTGGCCTTAAAGGATTGCCCAGGCTCTGTAATGAGGGAGGGATTGCGTTTAATTAACTTGGAGAGAATCCCTTTGAAGTTTAGGGATCAAGCCTGGCTCGCTTTCCATGGAAGGCTCTATGTGAGAGGGAACCTGAAGCACCGCCCTGTGGATGATCGGGATTGTCCTAGAGCAGAGTGTGTTGGTAAGGTGGAGTCTATGGACCACTTTCTGCTCCTGTGTCCCTTTAACATAGAGGTGTATAAAAGGGTGGGGAGGGTTCTGGGCATCCCCTTTCTCTATCGCATGAGTTATGCAGAGTGGGTGTACGGGGCATTCCCAGCTCACTGGGACTTTGATTTGGATACACTTTTTCTAGTTAGTATAGTTGTCCGTTACTTCACATGGAACGCACGGTGTCAGATTACCATCCGGAAGAAAGTCCTCCCTGTAGAGGTGGTGGTGCACGATATTCTGGGTGAGGTTGGGAAGATTCGGGGTCTTGAGAAGGGCAGGGAGCCTCGGGCGGTCTGGATAAGGGCGTGGAGGAATATCAGACCTGCCTTTGGTGAACTGTCCATCTCTGGGTGAGGGGGTCTTTCCTTATACTGTTCTTTTCACTCCCGTAGTTTTTGTTGATTAAGATCTTTTTTGAAGAAGGGCTGCATGCATAAGGGGGGCGGGGTGGTTTCTTGACCTCACAGGTTTGATGTCTGGTGTAGTGATGTGAGTGGTAGTATGATTTATTTCCCCAATTATGTCATGTTCATTTCTGAGACGTTTGCTTTTGTCTGACAGCAGATTTTGCTATGTTTATTTTCGTTTTGCTGTAAATATATATAATTTTTTTATATTCTGTATAATATTTTATGTTTATTGATTGCGAGACTTTTAATAAAGAAAAATTGGGAAGAATGCCCCTTACATTGGTGGTCAGTGGGAAGAATGCCCCTTATATTGGTGGTCAGTGGGAAGAATGCCCCTTACATTGATGGTCAGTGGGAAGAATGCTCCATACATTGGTGGTCAGTGGGAAGAATGCTCCTTACATTGGTGGTCAGTGGGAAGAATGCAACGTACATTGGTGGTCAGTTGGAAGAATAAGAATGCCATTTACATTGGTGGTCAGTGGTAAGAATGCTCCGTACATTGGTAATCAGTGGGAAGAATGCCCCTTACATTTGTGGTCAATGGGAAGAATGCCCCTTACATCGGTCAGTGGGAAGAATGCCCCTTACATCGGTCAGTGGGAAGAATGCCCCTTACATTAGTGGTCAGTGGGAAGAATGCCGCTTACATTAATGGTCAGTGGGAAGAATGCCGCTTACATTAGTGGTCAGTGGGAAGAATGCCCCTTACATTGGTGGTCAGTGGGAAGAATACCCCTTACATTGGTGGTCAGTGGGAAGAATGCCCCTTATATTGGTGGTCAGTGGGAAGAATGCTCCTTACATTGATGGTCAGTGGGAAGAATGCTCCTTACATTGGTGGTCAGTGGGAAGAATGCAACGTACATTGGTGGTCAGTGGGAAGAATAAGAATGCCATTTACATTGGTGGTCAGTGGGAGGAATGCTCCGTACATTGGTAATCAGTGGGAAGAATGCCCCTTACATTAGTGGTCAGTGGGAAGAATGCCCCTTACATTAGTGGTCAGTGGGAAGAATGCCCCTAACATTAGTGGTCAGTGGGAAGAATGCCCCTTACATTAGTGGTCAGTGGGAAGAATGCCCCTTACATTAGTGGTCAGTGGGAAGAATGCCCCTTACATTGGTGGTCAGTGGGAAGAATGCCCCTTACATTGGTGGTCAGTGGGAAGAATGCTCCTTACATTGGTGGTCAGTGGGAAGAATGCTCCTTACATTGGTGGTCAGTGGGAAGAATGCAACGTACATTGGTGGTCAGTGGGAAGAATAAGAATGCCATTTACATTGGTGGTCAGTGGGAAGAATGCTCCGTACATTGGTGGCCAGTGGTTGGGAAGAATGTCCCTTACATTGGTGGTCAGTGGGAAGAATGCTCCTTACATTGGTGGCCAGAAGGAAGAATGCTCCTTACATTGGTGGCCAGTGGGGAGAATGTTCCCTTACATTGGTGATCAGTGGGAAGAATGTTCCTTACATTGGTGGCCAATGAGAAGAATGCTCCTTGCACTGGTGCTCATTTGGAAGAATTCCCCCCTTACAGATGGCTTAAAAGTTCAACCTCTGGGGAACCCATGGAACCCTGATTGGGAAAGACGGCTTCAGAGTATACCAGTACACTTTCACCTTCACCTGCAAATTAGTAACTAAAATATCAGACCTAGTATATTGTGCAGCCTCTTGTCCTGCAAGAAGACAGGCTGGTCATTGTAATCCTTCACCAGGAGTTAGCATTTGAGCTCAATGACAGAGATGGCAGCTCCGAGGAAGGTAAGTCTGGATGTGGGGAGGCCAGGCAGCAAAAAGCACAGAAAATCTGACAATTTCATCATTACTTTTCAGAGGAAGATGTTAGGTACAGAAGTATAATTATCCATCAAGATTCAGCTTTCAAGCAGAAATCTCCTTTCTACGCATGCCTAATGGTCTTTGTGTTGGAGCTCCTTCAGGAACCAGATAAGGCAGCCAAGAAAGGCTGCTTTATAGCACTGTGGTATTACTTTGAACATGATTTAGAGTTTACACCTATCAACTGATAAAGTCTATAATAACAGTCTAGAACATCCATTTTAAACCAGAGTTCCTCTAAACCATAGGGTTCCTCCAGAGGTTGATAGGGCTTCTTTGAGCTGTGGCAGACAGAGCTCACATTTGATAATTTTTGCATAGTTCCATGACCAATGCCACTTGGCAGAGACATCTGCATTACACCAATGATCTTCTTGGCAGTCTGCAAGGGTAGTATTCTGGTCACCTCTGTAAAAAGCCTATTCCCACTGACCTCTGCTAAAGTAGAGGTTTTCTGAGACGTTAAAAAAATTCAGGGTTCCTCTAGGGTAAAAATGTTAAGAAAGGCTGGTCGAGAACAGGGGGTCTCTAAAAATTTCTAAACAAAGGGTCAGTTTACTGTCCATTATTATGGAACATGTTTTACTAAATTCTAGTTCCTTTCATTTAGAATAACACCCCAACGCAATGGCATCACATGGTTGGGTGTTGCAGTACAAATAAAGAATCACATTTGATTGTCGGGCACACTAGCATGGGTTCTCAGCCCATTCATGTCAATAGGTTGCCTTAATGCCAAACTCTGAGCAAAAATTATTTAGTTAGTTATCTAGATTTAGTGCTGTTTTGGTTTAGGGCAGGGGTCTACAAACTTTCTAAACAAAGGGACAGTTTGCTGTCCTTCAAACTTTTGAGGGTCCAAACTGTGGCCAGTGGAAGCAGAAAATACTCCAGCGCCAGTGCTAACAATGCCCCAGGCTTGGTAGTCAGTAGGAGTAAAATAAAATTACACCTATGGTCAGTAGGAGGAGGAATAGTACTCGATCATTAGTATTAGTGGTAGAAATAGTGTTCCATCATTTATATCAGTAGGAGGAATAGTGCCCCATCATTGTTGCAAGTGGAAGAAATAGTGCCCCATCATTGTTGCAAGTGGAAGAAATAGTGCCCCATCATTGTTGCAAGTGGAAGAAATAGTGCCCCATCGTTGGTGTCATTGGGAGGAATAGAGACCCATCGATGGTATCAATAGGAAGACTAGTACCCCATCATTGGTGCCAGTAGAAGGAATAGTGCCCCATCTTTGGTGCCAGTGGAAGGAATAGTGCCCCATCTTTGGTGCCAGTGGAAGGAATAGTGCCCCATCTTTGGTGCCAGTGGAAGGAGTAGTACCCATCCTTGGTGTCAGTGGGAGGAATAGTGACCCATCCTTGGTGTCAGTGGGAGGAATAGTGACCCATCCTTGGTGTCAGTGGGAGGAATAGTGACCCATCCTTGGTGTCAGTGGGAGGAATAGTGACCCATCCTTGGTGTCAGTGGGAGGAATAGTGACCCATCCTTGGTGTCAGTGAGAGGAATAGTGACCCATCCTTGGTGTCAGTGGGAGGAATAGTGACCCATCCTTGGTGTCAGTGGGAGGAATAGTGACCCATCCTTGGTGTCAGTGGGAGGAATAGTGACCCATCCTTGGTGTCAGTGGGAGGAATAGTGACCCATCCTTGGTGTCAGTGGGAGGAATAGTGACCCATCCTTGGTGTCAGTGGGAGGAATAGTGACCCATCCTTGGTGTCAGTGGGAGGAATAGTGACCCATCCTTGGTGTCAGTGGGAGGAATAGTGACCCATCCTTGGTGTCAGTGGGAGGAATAGTGACCCATCCTTGGTGTCAGTGGGAGGAATAGTGACCCATCCTTGGTGTCAGTTGGAGGAATAGTGACCCATCCTTGGTGTCAGTGGGAGGAATAGTGACCCATCCTTGGTGTCAGTGGGAGGAATAGTGACCCATCCTTGGTGTCAGTGGGAGGAATAGTGACCCATCCTTGGTGTCAGTGGGAGGAATAGTGACCCATCCTTGGTGTCAGTGGGAGGAATAGTGACCCATCCTTGGTGTCAGTGGGAGGAATAGTGACCCATCCTTGGTGTCAGTGGGAGGAATAGTGACCCATCCTTGGTGTCAGTGGGAGGAATAGTGCCCCATCCTTGGTGTAAGTGAGGGGGACAGTAACCGATCACTGGTGTCAGTGGAAGGAATAGTGCCCTATCACTGGTGTCAGTGGAAAGAATAGTGTCCCATTGTTTGTGTCAGAAGGAGGAATAGTGCCCCATCCTTGGTGTCAGAGAGAGAGAGAGTAATAGTGTCTTGCATCATTGGAAGGAATAGTGCCCCAGGGGCCAGATAAAGGCACGCAAAGGGCTGAGGTTTGGAGACCACCTATCTAAGATAAAGACAATGCTGTAGCTAAATGTACATGGTGTAATTCTAGTTTTCACCAGTAAGAGGAGCTGTAGATAAAAGAAGTGAAACCCAAGACCTATGAGTATGGTGGGTTAACAGTCCTTGAAGTAATTTGAAATCTTTCTGTATCTGTTGAAAGTTGTTTTCATCCTTTGAAGTCACGAGTATGGCTAGACCTCTTTAGAGAGGGAACAAGTGGGTTGAGGATTCAAAGTACAATTAACAAAAATGACTAAAGTGTTCAAATGAAAGGCCGCATGGTCGGCTCTACTCAACAGTAATACAGAAGGATAAAAAAAAGCTGAGTAGGTCACAAGGATTTACACAATGTGACAACTAAATGTGACTAATGGCTGAATAATTCCTCTTCCTCATTGTTTGTTAGCATACATATCCCATGGATAAGCAAGAATTAATCAAATTCCACAATGAAACATTTCATATTCTCAGAGTGCAACTGAGATCTTTTATATACGCATTCCAACACTGTACAGTGAACAAAATATTAAGCGCAAATGTCATCCAGAAATTCTGAAGAACTTAAAGGGGACCTGAACTGTGGAAGCTCCACCCAAAAAGTCAAACAGAAGGCAAAGAACTAGTCAAACGTGTTGCCTTTGGTCTCTTTGCAGCTGACCTGTCCCCATTACTGATTTCCTATGCCTTGTTCTGCCCTGTGTCTGAGTTTGGAAGCAGCCATCTTGGCAAAAGCAGGGCTTTGCTTCCTCATGGTAAAGCTACCAGTCTGATGACTGGTGTGGTAATGAAGAAGCAGCTGGGGAGGTGGAGGAAGCACAAATCCATAGAATGATTGGAGCAGAAGAAGGGAAATCCTTGCACTCCAGGTTATCAGGTACAGCTTCCTCTCCAGCAGGATGACAGTGTACATCACAGGATTGGCATTACGAAAGCTTACTCTAAATTTAACGAAACTAACAGCCAGAGACCACAGGGCCTTCACTGATCTTCCACTGCAGCTATGAGGCTGCAGACACAGAAAGTGCAATTCCATTGTTCAGGAGGAATTCAAGACATAAGGTAGATTTGTAGTGTATGATTTAGGCACATTTAAAACCAAGCGTACAGTAGAGTAGGCTGCAAGGCAAACTTAGCTGTCTCCAATGTAATCAGAGGAGCAGGGGTTGATTATTTAGGACTGTTAAGTCTCACAGGCTGCTGTTCTGATTGCTTCCCCATCTTCTACAGGATTCTAGAACCGTAGTGGGAGGAAGGACAGGGCATGCAGCCGAAATATTTATGGCACTCTAGCCAACCCCTGGAGAGGTGTGCTCAGTAGGCAGCAAGAAAACCCATAAATAGTCTGAGGCTTGAGCAGCAGTGTGCAGCCTTCTTGGGTCCAGTTCTGCATAAGGAGACCACTGTGTAGGGGGGCTCTGTCCCTGGGACAGGATTCTTTCGGGCAGACACTGAGGTCACAGTTAGGCTTAGCTGGGAGGTTTTTTGCAAGATTGAGTCCAGGACCTGGAGAAGCTCACTGCAGAGAGTCAGGAGGAAGTTGGTGGGAAAGAGTCCAACTGTTCTATGATGATGTAAGTCTGTGTCTCCCTCACTAGGAAGAGCTTGGTGGATATCAGAAGAAGGCAACTGATGATCCTGTGGCCATTTGAGTAGATGAATCCAGTGCTGAGGATTAGTGACTGTGTGTAGATTTTAAACTCTAAAAGGAATACTAGTCATCGTCAGCATAGAGATCCTGTGGGACATTCCTTGAGGACAGTCCTCAAGCAATTCAGTTCTACAGTTTATCGGGGTATCCCATGCTCCCTATCCAAGTTCAATGCTCCCAATAAAAAACAAAAAAGAAACCCCCAGACTTTTCTTGGAGCCAGTAGAAGAAAAAGAATATTCTGTGTGCCTGGCACTGTGTACTCTAAGGGGGAAATAAGACCAATTCACCAGTGGCTCTTTTGGGGGTGCGTTAAACCTACATAACAGTTAAAACAAAATACACACTGTCTGAACATTAACAGCAGTACCTGCTCTCCAGAGGTGCACCCCTTACCTTTGTTTTGAGGAGACATCTAGTCTAGCCTTGTCTACAAGACTATATGAAGATTTGCTAGTTGTCAAAAACATAGTGGAACACAAAGAAACACAGCGCCTCTAAGTGTGTACTGTGAAGGTATTTAATAGAAAGATAAGCAGTAACTCACATCTTAAAATTAAAAAACAGGCTCATGGGTAAGAGAGTGAGAGCCAGACACCTTGGAGATTCCACCAGGCTTACCATCCATGTTGCACATGTACAGCACCAACTGCTGGCGGACTCAATCGATCTCCTCTCTGGATCAGACACACAACAACATCTGGCTACAGATGTCTCACCCTCTTACCCATGAGCTTGATTTTAAATTCTAAGATGTGAGTTACTACTTATCTTTCTATTAAATACCTTCACAGTACACACTTAGAGGCGCTGTGTTTCTTTGTTTCACTTCTGCAGTTATGCTTCGCTCCTACGCAGCTTGCCCTTAGTGCCTACTAGACTACCTTCACCCCTGACCATTTGAACTCATCAAACATACATGGACTGCCACACCATACGCCTGTTATCCCTTTTGTATTGCCAAAAACATAGCGCCTAGTGACTAGCCCCAGACTGCCTGCCACCTTAATGAGGATCTGATCATCTAAATCAGGGGTCTCCGAACTATACCCTGCTACAAGATTTCATCCGGTTTGCAGTTAGAGTCAGTGGTGCTTCCTCAATATGCTCTGATTGAGAATTAAGGTCCCTAGAGGTTGCCTATAGTCTTTGCTTCTGATGTAAGAGAGGGAATCTGATGGGAAGCCTGATATGAGATTGTCATGGGGACCCATATGTAAGGAAGGAAACTCTCATGGGGGCCCTGATGTAATGAGGGATGAAGGAGGGACTCTAATGGGAACCTTGATGTAAAGGGAGGGGGGGGTGGACTGCTGAAGACCCTGTTGTAAGGGGGGGGGACTCGGATGAGGAACCCAATGTAAGCAGGGGAGACTGTGATGAGGAACCCTGCTGTAAGGGGAGGGGGACTCTGATGGGGAACCTGATGTAAGGGGGAAGGGTGGGGACTTTGATGAGGACCCTGATATGGGTGGGGTGGAGGACTCTGATGGAGACCCTGATGTAAGGAGGAGGATTTTTTCTGTCCTGAGAATATTTGTATAATATATGATATGGCCCTCATACTGAACAGTTGGGAGACCCCTGATCTGAAACATGCATGACCCTGTTACACAACTTGATTGGTTTGCCACCATCAAAATGGCAGTGCTGATACATCTGTACTGGGACGCATTCCACAAGTCATCCAATTAAACTGTGCAGAAAGAACACAAGATGTTGGCTGAACTGGATCCTGAAACATTAGGCAATAAAGTGGGCACGGCCTAACTAATTTTCGGACAGTGAAGTTCCTAACAACCTGGCCACCAGTCCTCTGCACCACCTAGATGTGTGTTGACTGTTTACAATGCAAAAATTATAGGGAAACAATAGGTGCTTTCACCAATCATCACCATCCGTACACTAGTGCCAACTAAATTGCTAGTCATGACCCTACATATGCATCAGGATAGAAGCACATTTCCTGTGAACAGTACGGATGACCAGTGGTTTGATTGCTCAATCCCAAGAGCATAGTTCAGCCTTGCAGATCTGGCAAACAGACTCAACCAGAGCAAAAGGTGATGAGGTCAACAACTCCTGTCTTCATGATCTGATCCAGTTCCTCCAGATCTATCAGCATGGAAATGAGTCTAATACCAAGAATATAAAAGTAGATCCTCTGATGAGTCTATACTCCAATTTCCCCAGAGCTTAGTGAATGCAGTGAACCTCTGCTGAGTTCCACCACCCAATCATGTAGAAGCAAAAGCATTATAAAGAGCAAATCTCCCACTACAGGTACACTTAATCCCTGGCTGCCACTGATCAAGGGAGCCGGCTCCTATAGCTGTCAGCTGTTAGCACAGTCTCCATAAAGGCACCAAAAAAGGAGAGATGAACTGCCCACCCAACTGAAAGCCTCAGAAAGATTTATTGGATCATCCAACAAACAGACTACTCCGTTTGATGCACAGACCACCTAACGCGTTTCACTCAGTCGGGAGCTTGCTCAGAGGGTAACTTGAAAACGGGCGGACTGACAACTCATAGGGCCCCCGGGCAATAAGAGATTATGGGGCCCCTGTGTCCTTGCCAAAACTCAAAAAAACCTATGAAAAGGGTACCAAGGGAATCGCATGGGGCCCCCTACTGACCCCGGGCCCTCAGGCAGTTTCCAAATGGTCAGTCCGCCCCTGCTTGCAAAGTATATTTCTTTTGGTAAATCAACCCCAGATTCTGACTCGCTTCTATGGGTTTACTCCACTTTGCACACGGTGCCAGAAGTCTATAACACAGCAGATCCACTTAGGACCTAGCATATTTGACATTTAGAAGCATGCTGTCATCCACTAATGTTTACACATACTTTTTAAAGAATGGTAACTATCCATGACAATGGAAATATTTTAAAATTGCATCATGTAATGAGTTACAATTAAGTAGATCTTGCAGACCGTGAAGAAGTTAATGAGAATGTCTAGCTTTGTGTTCTGTGTGTACGGCATCCTGGTAACCAAAGCAGAAGTACGGAAAACTTGGTCGAGAGCAATGTCCTGTAGTAACCTTTCCCCGAGAGATGGAATCACTGCTGAGATTAGAAGCTGCAGAAATACCACCAGTTATCCGAGCTGCACTGCACAATCCGCAGTACCTCCCCTAACCCCACATGAGAATACAGTCATTTGTATTAAGTATCATGAAGGCATCTAGTAGGTTGTTTTTCCTCCAAGCAAAAAAGACAACGTAAAAAATACAAAGCGGTAAAGGAAACTAAACAGGAGCCCCAGACCACATGTTGAGAAACCATGCAGAGTTTATTTCATCATAAAATGTGAAAAGGACAAGCCAACGTGTTTTGGGCTCTCTTCATCCGGGGTAAAGGAATATGAATAAATATATTATTATTATTGCACAGCCAAGAGTTTGCTCAGCGCTGTACATTACAATGGGAGACAATACATGAGATAGTACAGTAACAATACAATAAAATACACGAGGGGTTCGAGGGCCCTGCTCCTTGGAGCTTACAATCTAGGATGGAGGGGAGAGTGGTACAGGAGGAAATAGCTGTGGGGGATGGAGTGGTGGGGAGAGCGGAGGAGATCAGCAGTTAGGTGAGGGCGGGGTAGGCTTCTCTGAAGAGATAGGTTTTCAGAGTGCGCCTAAAGGTGAGGAGGGTAGGTGACTGTCTGATGGATTGGGGTAGGGAGTTCCAGAGGATGGGGGAAGCTCTGGAGAAGTCCTGGAGACGGGAATGGGAGGAGGAGACCAGGGAGCTGGAGAGTAGGAGGTCTTGTGAGGAGCGGAGAGTGCGTTATGGGTGGTATATGGATATCAGGTCGGTGATGTAGTTTGGGGCAGTGTTATGAACAGCTTTGTACGTCAATGTTAGTAATTTGAATTTTATGCGTTGGGCAATCGGAAGCCAGTGGAGGGATTGGCAGAGGGGGGTGGCGGATACGAAGCGGTTAGTAAGGTGGATGAGTCTGGCTGCAGAATTCAGGATAGACTGAAGCGGGGATAGCCTGTGGTGAGGTAGGCCGGTGAGGAGGGAGTTACAGTAGTCAAGTCGTGATATGATAAGGGAGTGAATGAGTTGCTTTGTAGTTTCTGGAGTTAGGAACGGACGTATTTTGGAGATGTTGCAGAGGTGGAGTCTGCATGAATTTGTCAGCGATTGGATCTGGGGCTGGAAAGACAGATTGGAGTCTAGAATGACACCTAGTACTCTGATGGTGGCGTTGTTGGTCGTGATGGAGAGATCGGGGGAGGGATGCGGTCTGGGGGGGGAAACAAGGAGCTCGGTTTTGGCAAGGTTTAATTTGAGGAAGTGGAGTGACATCCAGTCTGATATGTCGTTTAGAATGCTAGTGATTCGGGCGGAGACTGAAGGGGTGAGGCGAGGGGTAGAGAGATAGGAATATATAAGAAGTATTAATTCAGTAATAAATACATCATGCTATAATAACAACCAGAGTATATGGCTGCCGATAAATGCACGGCAACCATATACTGTAGAAATGGAAAGAGCTAGCCCGGCCTCTGCACACCTCGCCTGGCCCAGTGGTTAACAAATAAAAGCAGCCTCAATGCGATTCATCCAAGCCAGGCCCCCCCAGGCTTAATCATGGAGGTCCCCCGGGAGCAGGGCGAAACATGTTGGGGGAATGGCTTGGTTTAATCGAGCTGAAGCTGCTTTTACCTGCTAACCACTGGGCTAGGCGAGGTGTGCGGCAGCCGGGCTTTTTTTTCTTTTTCTACAGGGTATATGGTTGTTTGGACTAAAGTTTAAAACTGCCCATGATAATAAAAAATGTGGAAACAAATATTTTAAACTTTAACCCCTTGCTCTCCAGAGGATGTCCCCCTCTTCCTGACCAGGCCATTTTTTGCGATACGGCGCGGTGTTAATTTAACTGACAATTGCGCGGTCATGCAACGCTGCACCCAAATTAAATTTATGTCCTTTTTTTCCCACAAATAAAAATTCTTTCTGTGGTATTTATCACCTGTGCGGTTTTTATTGTTTGTACTATAAACAAAAAAAGACCGACAATTCTGAGAATTGTAAAAAAAATTTAAAAAATCAAATGTCATAAATTTAGGCCAAAATTTATTCTGCTACAGGTCTTTGCTAAAACAAAAATCCCAATATGTGTAAATTAATTGGTTTACAAGAAAAGTATAGCGTTTATAAATGGCTATAAGTTTATTCTGGAATTTATTATTTTACTAGTAATGGCGGCGATCAGCGACTTATAGTGGGACTGCGGCGGGAATTCCGACACTGGGGGGAACTGACTTGGTGTCACTGACATCCCCAGTGACAGCAATACAGTGATTAGTGCTAATACAAAGCACTGACACTGTACTAATGGCACTGGACAGGAAGGGGTTAACATGTGGGGCAATCAAAGGGTTAACTGTGTGCCGTTTTACTATGAGGCTGTGTTTCAGTGTAAGCTCGCTGCTTTGTATGACTCTGCTATGCAGAGCCATACAAAGCAGTGTGGAAGAGCTGACAGAGGAGAGATCTGTGTTGTTTATACACAGGTCTCTCCCCCGTCGGAGATACTCGGCGATCACCGGATGTCGGCGAGAAATCACCGGCCGGGACCCTGTGATTGACAGCCAAGGCCGCGAATGGCGGTGCAGGAAGGGTGCACGCACGCCCCTTACCCGGAACTGCAAAATCATGTATATTATATGTGATTTGCACACCCGTGCCGCCCTGCAGCAGTATTTCTGCTATAGGGAGGCGTTGAAGTGGTTAAAGAGAAACTTTACTTGGGTTTGGGAAATTTAAAAGTCAATATCTACATGTACTGTAGTTGCTGACTTTCAAGAACCACATACTTACCAGCCCATGAAGTCAAGGGCTGTCTTCCATGCAGCCAACTCTCCTCAGGGTTACAGTTCCTCCATGCTGCCATCTTGGTTTCTGGAGCTGGTTGTCACTTCCTACTGACTCACAGCCGGTCTGTCAAGAAAACCAGGCTCAAAGGAATTTTCATGCGTGCAGAATGGTCCACGGACCTGGGCATAGAATTAGGACCAGGTGCGCATCTACACAAGCATTTGCGCACGAGCATTAGTGTGCTGTGCGTGCTCATAAGCGCATGTTTGATGAACTTTGGCACCCAGTGGCCTATTTAAAGTCCTACAAGACTCAGGATCGTTGCTGAGTAGTCGTTAGCTCCTACGGCTTGTGACCTGAACCTGTTTGCACTCGTATCCTGACCTGGCTTGTTGACTCTGCTCGTTCCTGAATCTGTTGCTGACACTGACCTGTGACTTGACCTTTCTTCCAGCCTTCTATTCCGGTACCTCCTTTGCTCACTTGATACTGACCTTGGACTGGCTCCGACTCCACTCCTGGTTCCTAACTCTGTACTCCTGTTGCCTGACTGTCACTGACTCCTTCGGGTAAAGGTCTGTTCTAATTTCAAATCTCGGTGCTAACAACCTTTTACATGGATGCCATTTTTAGGTTCCATATACTGTATACATACGCACACAACATGATTTTGCCATTTATAGAATCATTTTAACATATTTTGCTTTAGTGATTCAATATTTGTGGACACCTGACCATCACAACGTAATAAACCAATGGGTCATTCCATTTCAAAGCCATGGGCACTAATATGAAGTTGCCCCACTTTTCCTTTGTGGTTATAATGACCTCTATTCCTCTGGGAAGGTTTTAAGTCAGAATTTCTAATTTGCCTGTTGGAATTTATGCAAAAAAAAAAAAAAGCATCTGAGAGGACCAAATGGTTGGACAGGAAGACCTTACTTGCAATCCACAATCTAATTCCTCCCAAGGTTGTTCAGTAGGTTTTGAGGTCAGGGTTCTCAAGTTCCTCCACAACATAATCATAAACCATGTCTTCATGGACCCAACATGGAATAGCAGTCATGCTGAATTAGAAAAGGGCCTTCCCGAAACTTTTACCTCAAGGTTACATAGTTTCATAGTTAGGTTGACAAGTACATTGAGTTTAACCAATAGATTGGAAACACGATTACCTAAAATGCCTTTGTATTTTGCAGCATTAACAGTTCCTGTTCTGGTAAGGGTCAGGCTCGGAGACCAGCAGCTACAGCAGCACAGGGGCTCCCACCGACCAGCTGGAAAAGTATGCAAACCGGTCACCCTGGCGGATGACATGGGCTCACCGAGGTGCAGGGTCTAAGCACTAACTGGTATCCACCAGAGCTCCTGATGGTGGAGATGGGTTTTGCTGCATGTCAGTACCAGTCACGGTTCTCAGGATTGCGCCATCAGGAGGTAAGTAAGCAGATGGTCCAGTAGCAGATATAGCAGGTACGGATCAAACAGAAACATAGTCAATAAACAAACTGTCAGCACAGAGTGGTTGCAGGCTGGGATCGAACAGAAGCATAGTCATGGAATAAGAACATCTGTGGCTATGCAATGGAGGAATATATTGACTGAAGAGAGCATAATAATCTGGCAAATGGAAAGTCCAAAGGCATGGCTTAAAAAGTTTCAGATCCTGGTCTGACAGTACCCTGAACAGTATACTGATCATATATTTAGATGTGATGGTCAGGTGTCCACTTAGGTTTAGCTAACGAGTCTATTTATTCAGGTTTCTTCTGCCTCAATGAAGGTGACCTGTCTACAACTCCTGAAAGAGTTGGCTTGTCCTTTTGACATTTTATGATGGGGAAAAAAATTCTTCATCATCCCTCAATAGCAAGTCTGGTGTTTCTGTTTTTTCCTGTATCCCTTGGATTTCAACCGAGCTTCCCTTTTGGAGGAAAAAGGAACGTCATATCTGTGAGCTGCCAATCAGAGCCCTAACTTTTTATCTTGACATCCCCGATTCACCCCTTCCTACCTTTGACTTTCAATTATTAAAACATCTGAGGAATCTAATGGATCTGCTCCATAGCAACCAACCATTATCAATGTGCGGTAGAAACTAACAGCTGGAAATTTAAAGGTAAAATCTGACAGGTTATGATGATGAAAAGAACAAGTTTTATCTCAGATATGTAGATCCCAACCCTAGATCCATTCGCTGACAAACTCATGTAGACTTCACCTCCGCAACATCTCCACAATATGACCGTTCCTAACCACGGGAACCACTAAGCAACTCATTCACTCCCTCATTATATCATGCCTTGACTACTGTAACTCCCTCCTCATCGGCTTACCCCACCGCAGGCTATCCCCGCTTCAGTCTATCTTGAATGCCGCGGCCAGACTCATCCACCTTACTAACCGCTCCGTATCCGCCACCCCTCTCTGCCAATCCCTCCACTGGCTCCCGATTGCCCAACGGATAAAATTCAAAATGCTAACATTGACTTATAAAGCAGTTCATAATACTGCCCCAAACTACATCACCGATCTGGTATCCAAATACCACCCAAAACGCACTCTTCGCTCCTCACAAGACCTCCTACTCTCTAGTTCCCTGGTCTCCTCCTTCCATGCCCGTCTCAAGGACTTCACCAGGGCTTCCCTCATCCTCTGGAACTCCCTAACCCAATCCATCAGACTATCACCTACTCTCCTCACCTTTAGGTACACTTTTAAAACCTCTCTCTTCAGGGAAGCCTACCCCACCCTCAGCTAATTACTGAACTCCTCCACTCTTCCTACCACGCTATCCCCCACAGCTATTTCCTCCTGTACCACTATCCCCTCCCTCCTAGATTGTAAGCTCCAAGGAGCAGGGCCCTCGAACCCCTCGTATATTGAATCGTATTGTTACTGTACTGTCTCGTGTACTGTCTCCCATTGTAATGTACAGCGCTGAGAAAACTGTTGGTGCTATATAAATCCTGTACAATAATAATAAATTAGGCTTGTTGAGCCACCTGTCTTTGGCTATTATGAACTGAACAGTTCTTCATATCTTTCTGTGTGACCAGTCTTTGCATCTGTCGGCATCCAATGTGCAATGAGAATTCAGAAGATTCCCCACAAATCTCGCAAAGGAACAAGTGTAGAAAAGAACCTAGATCCAAAGCCAGAAGCTTTTACCATGAGAAAGTCAGAATGAGAGAACAGGAAACATGAAGATAAAGGAGCGGTAACCTTGCTTTCCCATTTAAGATCAAAGAGTTCACTGAAGCTTTCCTTTAAGGACATTCATGAATCTATATTCCTCGCCTAACCCTACTATGGTAAAGCCACAGTATCCTTTAAAGCAGGGTGTCAAACTCAATTTCATCATAGGCTGCATCAACATTATGGTTGCATCTGTAAGTCTAGCTGTCCAAAGCACCCATCCCCCCTTACATCAGATGTCAAGTGCGCTGTGCCCCCCCTAACCAGCAGAAGGCAAGAGGCCTCCACCCTCCCTTACATCACAGTGCACACCCCAAACCTCGTGCTGCTGCCAAGAAGCAGAAGGTGCAGGGTCTGGAGGAGAACCAGAAGAGGGCTGGAGTCAGCTGCCAGAGTCTGCTGAATGTTGAGACCAGGGGAGGAGGTGACGAGGGGGTGCTGCAACTGCACAGAGAGGTGCTGGGTCTCTAGTCCTCTTCTTTGCTGCCGACTGCTGAGATGGGGACGGGGGGGGGGAGCCAAGACGAGCATCTCCATGGCTGCACAGAGAAACAGAAAAGCACAGAATCTGGTGGAGGGGTTCTGTCCTCCTTTCTGCTGCTGACTGCTGAGACAAGGTGGGGGCGAAGATCGGGGAGGCGGTGCCACAGCTGCAGGAGAGGGCCACATTAAATGGCTTGCCGGGCCAGATTTGGTCTGCAGGCCTTGTGTTTGACATGTGCTTTAAAACTTCCTTCCCAATGTAACCCAGATTTTAATAAATGTAAATATACAACAAACGAGGTACCTGGAAATGTGATATATGAGCCATACAAAATTGCAATATGCACGTGGCATATGTATATGGAAAATATAGGATGATGTATGTAAAACATATTGTTTTTGTGTATGAGGATGTATGGTGGACTTTCAGGTTCTATGAGCTTCAGAATAAATTATAAATGATATCTGATTGTATTTTGCATTTTAAGTTGTAAATTATGAACTGGTGTTGATCTGCACTTGAAATTCCTTTCTTTTAGTCTAGGTTCACACCTATGCGTTTTCTGTTGCGTTTTCCAGAAACGCACAGCAGTCCATTTAGCATGATTTCCTATGAAACAGGTTCACATCTCTGCGTTTTCACCAGGTGCATTTTTCAGACAGGATCAGGGACTTTTTTTAAACGCAAAATGTTGAGCTTTTGGTTCTATGGACTTCAATGGAGATACTGCAGAAAAGCATGTAGTGCATTTTTGATGTGTTTTAATCTGCCCAGCAACAAGTTAGGGAAAAAATTTCCGCTAAACGCATAAATAATGCAAAATGCACTGCAAAAAGCACTGTGGAAACAGATCAAACGCAAACTGCATAGGTGTGATCCTAGCCTTAAAGTGGTTGTAAAGGCTCAAGGTTTTTTAACTTCATGCATTCTATGCATGAAGGTAAAAAACCTCTGTTTGCAGCAGCCCCCCAATACTTACCTGAGCCCCATTACGATCCATTACGATCCCGCTGCTGTCAATCATAGCCAGTGACCCAGTGAGGAAAGGGGGGCAGGGCCGAGTTACACTGTGTCTGAATGGGCAGACAGAGCAGCGGTTCAGGAGCGAGCCTGCGCGGGTGCCCCCATAGCAAGCTGCTTGCTATGGGGGCACTAGGCAGGAGGGAGGGTCCAGGAGTGCCAGTGGGGCTGCTCTGTGCAAAACATTACACAGAGCAGGTAAATATGGCATGTTTGTTATTTCTTTAAAAATATGCCTTTAATATCACTTTAACATGAAATCTATAAAAAAAAACACAAAGAATTTCTAGTACATTGGTGGTTGGTGGGGAAAATGTCCACTTACATTTGTAGTTACTGGAGGAACAATACAAAGAACTCTGGTGGCCAGTGTGGAAAATTCTATTCTCCCCATTGACCTCTAATGTAAGGGAAATTTTTCTCTCACTGACAACAAATGTGAATGGGCAATTTCCTAGCCAGCAATATAAGAGGCATTATTCCTCCCACTGACCACCAACGCAAGGGGCATTCTTCCCACTGACCACCTACGCAAGGGGCATTCTTCTCACTGACCACCAACGCAAGGGGCATTCTTCTCACTGACCACCAACGCAAGGGGCATTCTTCTCACTGACCACCAACGCAAGCGGAATTCTTCTCACTGACCACCAATGTCAGGGGAATTCTTCTCACTGACCACCAATGTCAGGGGAATTCTTCTCACTGACCACCAACGTCAGGGGAATTCTTCTCACTGACCACCAACGTCAGGGGAATTCTTCTCACTGACCACCAACGTCAGGGGCATTCTCACTGATCACCAATGTAAGGTACATTCGACTCCCACAGACCACAAATGTAAGGGGCATTCTTCTACAACTGGCCACCAATGAAAGGGGCATTTACTGCACTGTCGTCAGTGATGTCAGTAGTAGCATCGTTACCTATATGAGAACAGGAGCACACACTGGCCCCACTATTGTGGATAGGGAACATTCAGAAAGAAGAGAATAGGCCTGATAACTCATCAATGTGTTAATGTTCCTTCATTGTCCAAATGGCCAACTGTCTTAAAATAGTTGTAACCCCTTACATATACCCAGTGAAATGAGAGGTAAGATCAGGTGATACACAGACATGAAAAAAATTCTTCTACAAAAGTTGTACCTATTTATATGTAGTCTTCCCCCTCCCAGCATACAGAAGTTGATTGACAGCCTCAACTTTGTATTGTTCCCTATGAGACTGTGTAGAGGGGGTGTGTCTTTTCCTTCCACTCATGTCTCAGATTACACTCTGCTTCCTGCTCTATGCTGTGCAGTGTGAGACATCAAACTTGTTAGAAGTGGCTCATTTAGATAGTAGAGAAAAGAGACAAGAAGGTATAAACCACATAAATTGATTTGGATTGGGGCTAGTACACATCACAGAGGGATGTGCTTCATGTTCATTTTTCAATTCAATTCATTTAACTTCAACAGAGACATATATGTGTATTTCAACTGTGTATTTAGAATTTTGCCTGGAGTTCATCCTCAAAACATTTTGTGGTCTCAGGTGGTTGATCGCACAAGTAAAAAGTGTTGCATCTCCAAAGCAAGCTCCCAGACAGACCGTAAAACCTTTTAAATGGATCTTTTACTGTGTTTTCACAGTCATAATAAAGGTATTTTATGGTCAAAACAGTACATACCCTTTAATAGCTTGCAGTTAAATAGGGGTCAGCACATGTCTCAGTAAAAGACATCATCAAAATAAAATGCTTCCACCCAGGTTTGTGTAGGGATTTTAGAGTGCCCAACGGAATGTTGCCTAAGGCTCATTCACACCAGAATGCATGCCAGTGCTCACTGTGTGGATGTGTTTTAGATGCACTGCCTTGCCTTTTATAAAAAAAAAAAAAAAAAATCTTCTGCACCTTTTAGGCCATATGCCCTCAGCCGTATGAAAATACACAAATTAGTATGCAGGACCTTGCTGGCAGCAAGATCCTGCATAAACAGAGCTCATTTGAGCAATGTGTACATGAGTACAATGTTAAAGTGTAAATTACCTATATTAGCTACCACTGTTGCTCAGGGTTGACAATGTGTACTCAGCAGCACTTGACAAAGGAAATCCCCTTGCATCCTTCTGTTGTTAGGACGCAGGCCACTTCTATAGCCTATCGTTCTTCTGTTGCTAGGACTCAGGCAGTTTCTACTACATAGCATCCTTCTGATGCTAGGACCGAAGTGGCTTTTGCCATATAGCATCCTTCTTGCTAGGACGCAAATAGCTTATGCCCCTAGCGTCCTTCTGTTGGAGGAAAGCAAGTAAATTCTGTTTGTTAGTATCCTTGTGTTGCTAAGATGCAGGAGGTTTCTGCTATCTAGAGTCCTTTGTTGCTAGGTGCAGGCAGCTATTGCTGGCTTGCATGCTGCTTTGCTAGGACGCAGATAGCTTCTGTCATCTAGTGTCCTTCTGTTGGTAGGAAGAACGTGGATTCTGCCTCTTAGCGTCCTTCTGTTGCTAAGATGCTACTACTATCTAGCATCCTTCTGTTGTTAGGTGCAGGCGGCTATTACTAGCTACCTTTGTTGCTCGGATGCAGGAGGCCTCTGCTAGCTAGTGTTCTTTGCTGCAGTCTGAGATTCCTCTTCAATACAGGAAACAATGATGATATAGGAGGGCCTGTGGATCAAACCACTGACAGTGAATAGTGGGGGGGGGGGAAGAGGAGGGATATGGGGAAAGAATCCAACACCCCAAGGAAATGTTGGTTTCTTCTGTTGCCAATTTCTACTACCTAGCATCCTTATGATGCTAGGACCCAAGTGGCTTTCGCCATATAGCATCCCTTCTTGCTAGGACGCAGATAGCTTCTGCCACCTAGCATCCTTCTGTTGGTGGAAAGCAGGCAGATTCTGCTTGTTAGCATCCTTCTGTTGCTAGGATGCAGGGGGCTTCTGTTATCTCGAGTCCTTTGTTGCTAGGCACAGGCAGCTATTGCTGGCTCGCATCCTGCTTTGCTAGGATGCAGACAGCTTCTGTCATCTAGGATATGGGGCAGGAATCCAACAACCAAGGAAATGTTGGTTTCTAAAGATTCTTCATTGGTCGACTTGCATTGCAGTTAAGGTAAGCATCCAAGTTCTTTGCAGAGAACACGTCGAGGTTTTAGTGACAGAGGCAGTCTAAACAGTGAGTGTAGACAAACAGCTAAATAAACAGTTGAAATACATATTTGTGAATGGTTTTACTTGCCAAGAACGTGCAGTTCTTTACAGCCAATTTTCCAATCCAGCAAAATCAACAATGGCAACCTCTTGGATTTGTTTAAATCTAGCCTAAAGGTAAAGGTTCATATACGTATGTACAGCAGTCAAACGTTTCCCAAACTCACTTACAGTTGTGTTCAAAAGTTTGCATACCCTGGCAGAAAAATTGTACATTTTGGCATTGATATTGAAAATATGACTGATCATGCCAAAACATGCTCTTTTATTGAAGGATGATCATCATAGGAAGCCAGTTATCAAATAGTTGTTTGGCTCTTTTTAAATCATAATAACAGAAATCCTCCAAATGGCCCTGATCAAAAGTTTCCCTCCCCTGGAATGTTTGGCCTTGGTACAGACACACAAGGTGACACACACGGGTTAAAATGCCAATTAGAGGTTAATGTCCCACATCTGTGGCTTTTTATATTGCAGTTAGTGTCAGTGTATAAATAGTCAATGAGTTTGTTAGCTCTTATGTGGAAGCACTAACTAGGCTAGATACTGAGCCATGGGGACCAGAAAAGAACTGTCAAAAGTCCTGCGTAACAAGGTAATGGAACTTTATAAAGATGGAAAAGGACATAAAAAGATGTCCAAAGCCTTGAATATGCCAATCAGTACTGTTAAATCACCTATAAGAAGTGGAAAGTTCAGGGATCTCTTGATACCAAGCCAAGGTCGGGCAGACCAAGAAAGATTGCAGCCATAACTGCCAGAAGAATTGTTCGGGATACAAAGGGAAACCCATAAGTAACCACAATAAAAATACAGGCTGCTCTGGAAAAAGACAGTGTGGTTGTTTTGAAGGAGCACAATATGATGACACTTGAACAAAAATGAGCTGCATGGTCAAGGTGCCAGAAAGAAGGCTTTACTGCATCAATGACACAAAAAGGCCCGGTTAGACATGTCAAGGTGTTGTCAGGCATATTGTAACCCGGCTTTTTTGTGGCATTGGTGCAGTAAAAGCTTCTTTCTGGCACCTCGACCAAACAGCTAATTTTTGTTCAAGTATCACCGCATTGTACTCTTTAAAAACAACCACACCACCTTTTTCCAGAGCAGCCTGTATTTCTTTTGAGGTTGCCTGTGGGTTTTTCTTTGAATCCCGGACAATTATTCTGTCAGTTGTGGCTGTAATCTTTCTTGGTCTACCTGACCTTGGCTTGGTATCAAGAGATCCCTGAACTTTCCACTTCTTAATAGGTGATTTAACAGTACTGATTGGCATATTCTAGGTTTTGGACATCTTTTTATGTCCTTTCCAATCTTTATAAAGTTCCATTACCTTGTTACACAAGACTTTTTACAGTTCTTTTCTGATCCCCATGGCTCAGTATCTAGCCTAGTCAGTGCTTCTGTGTAGAGATAAACCCATTGACTATTTATACACTGACAATAATTGCAATTTAAAAAGCCACAGATGTGGAACATTAACCTCTAATTGGCATTGTAACCCGTGTGTGTCACCTTGTGTGTCTGTACCAAGGCCAAACATTCCAGGGGATGTAAACTTTTGATCATGGCCATTTGGGTGATTTCTGTTATCATTATGATTTAAAAAGGAGCCAAACAACTATGTGATAATAAATGGCTTCATATGATCATCATTCTTCAATAAAAGAGCATTTTTTTGCATGATCAGTCATATTTTCAATATCAATGCCAAAAACTTCACAATTTCTGCCAGGGTATGCAAATTGTTGAGCACAACTGTATATGCTAGCCAGCAAAAAAAAAATAAACTATTTCAACAACTCATGTTAAAAAAAGCACCTCCCTCCCACTTATCTTGCCCTATAGTTAAGGGCTCTTCGGCCACCCATCTTGTCCACCCAAATAACGTCCTTACAGGATGTCTCCATCTCACAAGCCGACCTCAATGCACTGTGTAATTGGGCAACCATGTGGCAAATGAGGTTTAATGTTGATAAATGTAAGGTGATGCACTTGGGGGCTAAGAATATGCATGCATCATACATACTAGGGGGGTACAACTGGGGGAATCAATGGTGGAGAAGGATCTGGGAGTTCTGGTAGATCACAAGCTTAATAATGGCATGCAATGCCAAGCTGCGGTTTCTAAAGCGAGCAAAATCCTCTCTTGTATTAAGAGGTATAGACTCCAGAGAGAGAGATATCATATTACCCCGGTACAAATAATTAGTAAGACCTCATCTGGAATATGCAGTTCAGTTTTGAGCACCAATTCACAAAAAGAACATTGGGGAACTGGAGAAAGTACAGAGAAGGGGAACCAAACTGATAAGAGGCATGGAGGAGCTCAGCTATGAGGAAAGATTAGAGGAACTGAATTTATTCTCTTTTGAGAAGAGGAATTAAGGGGGGATATGATCTCCATGTATAATACATAAGGGGGGGATATGATCTCCATGTATAATACATAAGGGGGATATGATCTCCATGTATAATACATAAGGGGGGATATGATCTCCATGTATAATACATAAGGGGGGATATGATCTCCATGTATAATACATAAGGGGGGATATGATCTCCATGTACAATACATAAGGGGGGATATGATCACCATGTATAATACATAGGGGGGGGATATGATCACCATGTATAATACATAAGGGGGGATATGATCTCCATGTATAATACATAAGGGGGGATATGATCTCCATGTATAATACATAAGGGGGGATATGATCTCCATGTATAATACATAAGGGGGGATATGATCACCATGTATAATACATAAGGGGGGATATGATCACCATGTATAATACATAACGGGGGATATGATCACAATGTATAATACATAAGGGGGGATATGATCACCATGTATAATACATAAGGGGGATATGATCTCCATGTATAATACATAAGGGGGGATATGATCTCCATGTATAATACATAAGGGGGGGATATGATCTCCATGTATAATACATAAGGGAGGATATGATCACCATGTATAATACATAAGGGGGGATATGATCTCCATGTATAATACATAAGGGGGGATATGATCTCCATGTATAATACATAAGTGGGGATATGATCACCATGTATAATACATAAGGGGGGATATGATCACCATGTATAATACATAAGGGAGGATATGATCTCCATGTATAATACATAAGGGGGGATATGATCACCATGTATAATACATAAGGGGGGATATGATCTCCATGTATAATACATAAGGGGGGATATGATCACCATGTATAATACATAACGGGGGATATGATCACCATGTATAATACATAAGGGGGATATGATCTCCATGTATAATACATAAGGGGGGATATAATCTCCATGTATAATACATAAGGGGGGATATGATCTCCATGTATAATACATAAGGGGGGGATATGATCTCCATGTATAATACATAAGTGGGGATATGATCACCATGTATAATACATAAGGGGGGATATGATCACCATGTATAATACATAAGGGGGGATATGATCACCATGTATAATATATAAGGGGGATATGATCTCCATGTATAATACATAAGGGGGGATATAATCTCCATGTATAATACATAAGGGGGGATATGATCTCCATGTATAATACATAAGGGGGGATATGATCTCCATGTATAATACATAAGGGGGGATATGATCTCCATGTATAATACATAAGGGGGGATATGATCACCATGTATAATACATAAGGGGGGATATGATCACCATGTATAATACATAACGGGGGATATGATCTCCATGTATAATACATAAGGGGGGATATGATCACCATGTATAATACATAAGGGGGATATGATCTCCATGTATAATACATAAGGGGGGATATGATCTCCATGTATAATACATAAGGGGGGGATATGATCTCCATGTATAATACATAAGGGGGATATGATCACCATGTATAATACATAAAGGGGGATATGATCACCATGTATAATACATAAGGGGGGGATATGATCTCCATGTATAATACATAAGGGGGGATATGATCACCATGTATAATACATAAAGGGGGATATGATCACCATGTATAATACATAAAGGGGGGGATATGATCACCATGTATAATACATAAGGGGGATATGATCTCCATGTATAATACATAAGGGGGGATATGATCTCCATGTATAATACATAAGGGGGGATATGATCTCCATGTATAATACATAGGGGGGATATGATCTCCATGTATAATACATAAGGGGGGATATGATCTCCATGTATAATACATAAGGGGGGATATGATCACCATGTATAATACATAAGGGGGGATATGATCTCCATGTATAATACATAAAGGGGGTATATGATCTCCATGTATAATACATAAAGGGGGTATATGATCTCCATGTACAATACATAAGGGAGGATATGATCTCCATGTATAATACATAAGGGGGATATGATCTCCATGTATAATACATAAAGGGGGATATGATCACCATGTATAATACATAAGGGGGGATATGATCTCCATGTATAATACATAAGGGGGGATATGATCACCATGTATAATACATAAGGGGGGGGGGGATATGATCTCCATGTATAATACATAAGGGGAGATATGATCTCCATGTATAATACATAAGGGGGGATATGATCACCATGTATAAATACATTAGTGGTTCATATAGTGAACTCAGTGTAGAGTTATTCACCCTGAGATCATCACAGAGGACAAGGGGGCACTCTTTACGTCTGGAGGAAAAGAAATGTAATCTCCAAATACGGAAAGGGTTCTTCACAGTAAGAGTTGTGAAATTGTGGAATAGACTCCCTCAAGAGTTGGTTCTGGCCAGCTCAGTGGATTGCTTTAAAAAAAGTCCTGGATTCTTTCTTGGATACACAGAATATAACTGGATACTAACATTTATAGGTAAAGTTGATCCAGGGAATATCCGATTGCCTCTCGGGAAATCAGGAAGGAATTTTTTTTTCCCTGCAGGAGCAAATTGGATCATGCTTTGCTGGGTTTTTTTGCCTTCCTCTGGATCAACTGTGGGTATAGGATTATAACTTTTTTTTTTTATGGTTGAACTGGATGGACATGTCTTTTTTTCAACCAGATTAACTGTAAATTACAACGCCCCCTCTACCACCCACCTCACCCCCTGCTCACAGCACCTTCCTCCCATCCATCTTGTATCAGCTCACAGTGTCTTCTTCAGGAAAATATATAAAGTATTCTGACACAGTAAACTCTGTGTAAGCCTGACATCAAACAGGTGACAATGCCGCTAGCAACAAAATCACCAGAGTCAAAAAAATCGTCCTGTCCCTATGGAATCTCTCCTTCTCCAACTGAGTCATTGCCCCAAAACACTGCCAAATCTTGATTACTAGCTGTGGGAGATCTCACTGCCTCTGCTAGGGAGGAAATAACTCCATAAAGCACAGGTGTCAAACTGGCGGCCCTCCAGCTGTTGCCAAACTACAAGTCCCATGAGGCATTGCAAGGTTGACAGTTACAAGCGTGACTTTCAAAAGGTAGAGGCAAGATGGGACTTGTAGTTTCGCAACAGCTAGAAGGCAGCCAGTTTGACACCCCTGTGCTAGACAGACAGACAGGCAGCCTCTTATTAATCCTGACACTGACGACCGGTCTCTGGCAGCACCGTAGCTAAGGGCAGAATAGCCCATCTGATATCAGCCTAAAAGGCGACAGGTGAGGCTATAATTAGGAAATTTTATGCAAGCTGGAACACTGTGCACATTCTTTTTAATGACAATCAGAAAGAGGGTGGTGACTAATGTTCTGTTTTATAGCTGCCTCAGAGAACTTCCACAAACTGGGCTTCAGCCTGGGGAGGAACTACAGACATCACAAACAGATATAAAAATTGGCTAAATGCACGACTGGGCCATGGACCAGAAAAGAAACCAGTGATATATGTTTTTGTTCCATGGGGGATTTACAACCCTAGTTTAGTAAAATATTTATTATTTTGTTCAATTAGCACAAGGGACTGTACCTACTTTCAGTGTGAAGTGTCCCTTATGCTTCTGTCTTCTCAAGCAGCCATAATCTTCTGGTGCTGCAGATGTTATTGCAAGCACACCTATACCCACCTCCTCCATTCATAGAAGCTGTACTATTGCTTCCTTCAACGACAAGCACTCTATGAATGGAGGTCGGTCGGATGAATGAAAGGTCTACCTCCTCCATTCATAGAACGCTTTTCATTGATGTAAGCTAAAGCATACTGTAGCTTCTATGAATGGATCAGGAGACAGGAAAAACAAATAACCATTTTAATAGTCGTAAACAATTGCACTCACAAGATGAGAATATGTCTAGGCATGTGTAACAATATGAAAGCTGTCGTCAGTACTGGTTCTGCACCGCAGGAGATGGAGGCTTTGAGCCAGCTGGCAGGATGTTATGGAGGCTTCCAGGGCCTCCTGGTCAGCATGGCAAGTGGAAGCGACGTCACAACCGAAACGCGCCATCATCTTTGATCGTCAGCTCCGGTTGTGACGTCACTTCCGCTTGCCATGCTGCATTGCACGCCGACCAGGAGGCCATATTGACCTTATTAGGTCTTTGGACTTTTTCATTCTGATTCACTCTCATTGTCTTCGCATAGTAGCGCTCAATTTGTTTGTTTTATTTATAGCTTCTATGAATGGAGTAGGGGGATAGAAATGGCAGGCAGAGTTGACACTCTTCGTACAAGACTTTGTATTATGCCTTGCAGCACCAGAAGATTACAGCGGGGGTATGGGCAGGAACCAGGGTGCAGATAACTTCAGCAGCAGGACAAGGGACACATTAAATGGAAGTATGGTCCCTTGTGCTAATTTCTTTTTTTCTCTTTTTAAATTTGAACTAAACTTAAGCTTCAAACAAGGATTAAACAAGGATTATTTATTTTTATACTGTGACCTAAACTGAAAATCTGAAGGGGCTTCTCCAAGTGCCAATCCAAAAGCAATCCAGTACTCTCACTGCTAATGGGTACCTGCATTCAAAAAGCTTGTCCCAGCATGTACTGGACGTAGGACAACAAGACATAGGACACCACACACCAGGATGCAGTCCGAGCAATAAGAACGTTGAAAGTGGCTTTAGCCTGGCTCCTCCCAGGTCACGTCCTTAACGTGTTTTGCCTTGAACACAGGCTTATCATAGAGGACTAGCCAGGCCTTAAGAGTTACTTGCCAACAAACAGTATTGAGCAGTCTGACGGTTCCCAGTGCCAATGACAGATCCGGCCTGAGCTCCGAGCCTGCTCAGCAAGACAGCCCTGGGAGACACACTCGCCCCCACCATAATTTTCACTCGCCATTGGCGAGTAGGCAAATGGAAATTTCAAGGCCTGTCTTAAGCCATACAACCTGGTCAAGATTGTGATTGGAATGTGCTGACCATCAGCTCTCATTGTTGTCTCCTCCAATCATCAAGCTCCATTTGTTGGTTTTACAGTACTGTGCAATGCAGTACCCCCCTGATTGGCTGACATTGCTATCCAGTCTAAATGCTGATGTGCAGAGGATTACATGAGGATAGTGCAAGGACAATGCAAAGATGCATTTGAATAAACACATAACTAGACAGATTTTTTTTTTAAAGTTAATGCTGATGTTTATACCAACATTCTCAATTGACAGTGCAACGTACGTTCACACATGCATTTCTGGGGTAAAGCAAACCTACGGACCCATTTCCACTTCTTAGTGAAAAGATAAAAAGAATGCATTTTGCATGTGTTTTGCTTCTGATTTGGATACATTCCCTTTCCAGTCCAAGTCCTGTACATTTTGCATGCCTGGATAAAGGAAACAATGAAGTATGCTCTATGTCAGGGCTTAAATTTCAAGTCTAGACCTCCCTCCAGTAAGTGTCAGCAGATGCTCCCTGTGACAGGAGTGAAACTGTAATCACTCCGGTCACTGAGGAGCGGCACCAGCAGTGCGCCCCCCCCCTCAACACAGTGCTCGAGGCAGGTTGGTGCTGCTGGTAGCACCCGCATCCCACACTCCGATGCGGTGCCTGGGACACACTTGCCCATGTTATTTTCACTAGCCAAATGCGAGCAGGCGAGTGGAAATTTCAAGCCCTGCTTTATGTGCAGTGTAATACGTTCACATTATATGAATGGGGGAAATCCAATCAATAAAGCATTACCCCGCATGACATTTATGTGAACGCTTTTACCCATATATTTAAAGAGACCTGACACCAGACCATTCATTTTAAAGTGGACCTTGCCCCAAAAGGCAATGTGTACCTGGCTCCAGCCCCCTCCCTCTATCACAACAGGATATTTGAATTGGATATTGACAGATAGGAGTTGATTTACTAAAACCGGAAAAATCAAGCAGCTTCTAACTTCAGCTTGTTCAATTAAAAACTGTAGCTGCTGATTTTAAAAAACAGCCACTTACCTGTCCCTCGGTCCAGCGGTGTCCTCCCCGCAGCCCGTTTCACCAGCCTTCTGGTGTGTCAGGAGCCGGCATCTTCGGAGTGGGCACCCGGCTGTGACAGCTTGCGGCTTCACAGCCGGGTGCCCAATGCTCATGCGCGAGAAGAGCTTTGTGAATGGCCCTGTAGTCTTCTGGGACTTGTCACATGTCCCAGAAGACTATGGGGAGGGAGGGGTGAGGACAACTTCTGCTTCCAATCGCCTAGACCAGGGGTGGGCAACAGTGGCCCTCCAGCTGTTGGTGAACTACAAGTCCCGTCATGCCTCTGCCTTTGGGAGTCATTTATTTATTTCAGGTACTTATATAGCGCCGTCAATTTACGCAGTGCTTTACATATATATTGTACATTCACATCAGTCAATAACCCTCAAGGGGTGTACAATCTAAGGTCCCTAACTCACATTCATATACAAGGGACAATTTAGACAGGATCCAATGAACCTACCATGCTTGTAACTGTCAGTTTTGCAATGCCTCATGGGACATGTAGTTCTACAACAGCTGGAGGGCCACAGTTGCCCACCCCTGGCCTAGACAATCGCAGCGGAAGTGGGAGTGGATACCTGTCAATTGCGGGTACCCGCTCCCCAAAGGTGCCATTCATTAATGGGGAGCGGGGGACCAGTCTTTAAAGCGGAACTTCCCCTTTTGGGTGGATCTCCTCTTTAAGCTTTGACAATAAGGCTGGCCATACACTATACAATTTTCTGTCCAAATTCTGCCCAATTTTCTTTAGATCTACCTTCAAAGTGTTGTTTAGGTTTGACCTCATATTATATGGTTTTCGGTAAATCTAAAGCAAATTACTCAAGAAAATTGTATAATGTATGGCCAGCCTAATGCAGGCCATAGACGGGACGAAAACCGGCCATTTAAAAAAAAAAACGAAAAATCAGGCTTTCAATAGGCCGACGTTACCACCAACGTAAAAAAAAAAAAAATCAGCCGATTTTTGTCCCGTCTACGGCCGGCATTTAATTACTTCTGTCCCTGTAGAGAGCTCCGCTATTATATTTGACATGAAAAAGTATCGCGGTTGGAACAATGTATCCATTTGTATCCATTTTGGATACAGATGTTTTTATTCGGATACAAATAGATACATTGTTGCAACCGCAATACTTTTTCATGTCAAAAATAACAGCGGACTGGAATTCTTCTTCTTCTTTTTCTTGCAGGTCACGGCTCATGCGCAGATTTTTTATTGGTAAAACGATCGGCTGATTTGCCCATCATTGCTGGGAAAATCAGCCGATCTGCAAAATCGGCCGATTTTTTTCCCCCGAAATCTGGCCGACCAATTAACCCACTAACGGTGCGAAAATTGGTCGATTTTTTTTTTTCGGCCGAAATATCGGCCGATTTTCGACCCGTCTATGGCCTGCATAAGTCCTCATGCAAACTGGATGTTTTTACAGTGGCTATATTTGGCTTTTGGTGTTTTTTTCTACAGCCAGTAAATTCCCCAGTATGTTATTCTATGTGTCCATACACACATAAGCTTTAATCAGCGTTTTTTGGCAGGGGCGTTTTTTGGCTGGAAAAAAACCCCCAGAACTAGCGGGTTTCTAGAGGAGTTTTTTAGCTGTAAAAATGCTCAAAACGCTGAAAAATGCAGTAAACCGGCGTTATTAGACTTTTTTTGAGGAACATTTATTTTTGTATAAAAAACGCAAATGTGGTAAAACGCGTCTAAACGCGAATGTAAAAACGCTAAAAAAAGCTGAAAAACTTGTGTTTATAACGTGACGCTACCAGCGTTACTAAAATGCCCTGTGTGTATGGAGCCTAAAACCTGGAAGCTGAATGGTGTCTATACAGAACTGCACCAGATTTTGCACTCTCCAGTTTTAGTAAATCAGCTGCACTGCGTCCAGGGTCGATCATTCACAGGTGATTTTTCCATGATCGATTACATGCAAGTAGTCCTAATTAGCTGTGGGACCTGGCTGCCTCTCATTGCTTTCAATGGCATGACTCTTGCAGCTAATTACCAGGAACCAGCCCACAGGTTTTTGCATGTAACCGGCATCAGGCCCATTCGCAGGTATGAAAGTGACCTAAAAAACAAGTGGTTGAGCTGTAGTTTGACCGCCCACCTAAAGCCTATAATACAGTCAGAGGAGGATGTTCACATGCTGCAGTTGAGATGGATTGCGTCGCAGCACTTTTAATGCAGCATGTTGACCTTACAGATGGCAATATTTGGGGTTACACCGCAATGTTGTTGCGTCATATTAGTCCCATTGTAAATTGTCCAGCATAAACTCAGGTGGTAGTGGCAGGAGCAACTCCTGAATGCCTGATGCACTCTGAAAAGCGATGTGCAATGGATCGCTAGCATAAATGGACGTTTGTGAACTTAGCACGAACTCCTTGGAAAGTAGTGGGACTGCAAGGGTTAACTGCTCGTTTATCTCAAATTCCCACTGATACCAATGATGGGGCATTATTCCTCCAACTGACACCGATGATGAGGCACCATTTGTCCTACTGATGCCAATGATCGGGCACTATTCCTCTCTTTGACAGCAACTAAGGGGCAAAATTTGTGCCACTGACACCAATGATTGGGCACTATTCTTCCCACTGACACCAATGGTGAGGCACTATTCCTCCCACTGACACCAATGGTGAGGCACTATTCCTCCCACTGACACCAATGGTGAGGCACTATTCCTCCCACTGACACCAATGGTGAGGCACTATTCCTCCCACTGACACCAATGGTGAGGCACTATTCCTCCCACTGACACCAATGATGGGGCACTATTCCTCCCACTGATATCAATGATGGGGCACTATTCCTCCAACTGACACCGATGATGAGGCACCATTTGTCCTACTGATGCCAATGATCGGGCACTATTCCTCTCTTTGACAGCAACTAAGGGGCAAAATTTGTGCCACTGACACCAATGATTGGGCACTATTCCTCCCACTGACACCAATGGTGAGGCACTATTCCTCCCACTGACACCAATGGTGAGGCACTATTCCTCCCACTGACACCAATGATGGGGCACTATTCCTCCCACTGATACCAATGATGGGGCACTATTCCTCCCACTGATACCAATGATGAGACACTATTCCTCCCACTGACACCAATGATGAGGCACTATTCCTCCCACTGATACCAATGATGGGGCACTATTCCTCCCACTGACACCAATGATGGGGCACTATTCCTCCCACTGACACCAATGATGGGGCACCATTCCTCCCACTGATACCAATGATGGGGCACCATTCCTCCCACTGATACCAATGATGAGGCACTATTCCTCCCACTGATACCAATGATGGGGCACTATTCTTCCCACTGATACCAATGATGAGACACTATTCCTCCCACTGACACCAATGATGAGGCACTTTTCCTCCCACTGATACCAATGATGGGGCACTATTCCTCCCACTGACACCAATGATGGGGCACTATTCCTCCCACTGACACCAATGATGGGGCACTATTCCTCCCACTGACACCAATGATGGGGCACTATTCCTCCCACTGATACCAATGATGGGGCACTATTCCTCCCACTGACACCAATGATGGGGCACTATTCCTCCCACTGACACCAATGATGGGGCACTATTCCTCCCACTGACACCAATGATGGGGCACTATTCCTCCCACTGATACCAATGATGGGGCACTATTCCTCCCACTGATACCAATGATGGGGCACTATTCCTCCCACTGACACCAATGATGGGACACTATTCCTCCCTCTGACACCAATGATGGGGACCACATGAGATGCTGAGCCTCTATGATGGAAGGGACTGAAATCCAATGAATGAAAGGAGTGGGCCAGGGGAAGTCAGGCCGGGGATGATGCTGGATGTACTCTATATCCAGGAAATTAGGCAGGCTCTATCTGACTTGCTGCAGCTTCTAATGCATACTGTGAAAAGCTCTCAGTGTCCAGTGAAGCCATTTCAGTCCAGGAGAGGAGCTGGTACAACTGTGCAAGACTCAAAACAAAGGCTGGAGTTCAACTTTAAGAAAACGTTAAAAGCTGGATCCTTTAAACGAACACCCTTGAGCTGAGGTCACCTAAATGTCTTCATGTCACCTGGTGCCAAGTGAATTCCCGGAGAATAGCCAACAAGAAACCTGAGCTCTACAATCGCATTACAAATTTCAACAGGTTAGTCTGGACCAGCAACATTTCTGGGACATGAGTGTGAATAACCAAACAGACATCTGCTCTGAAGCAGCGAAGGAAATGAGTATGTGTGCCGGGTGTAATGAGGTGATGCATCATCCATCCATCCATCCATCCATCCTACAGTGCAGCCTCCTGCGCAGCCGCCTGTTTAACCCTTCATGTCCACAACCAAAGCCCAGCAAAGCTGCAAACAATATAAATCCAGGAAAGCTATAAAGAGGATGCCCGTGGATATGTACGGATTGACAGCCAGTCCGTTATAGTCTACAGACCTGAGCTGCTCATTTGCAAAGATTGAATAGGTCCCTTGTAGGCTCCATCAGGGCCAAAGAGGCCAGACAGCTGCAATGCTGTTTGGAGGTTTGTTCACAAGTGGGACAAGACCTGCCATTCCTCTGAAAAGTGATCTGTGCTTGGATCGCTTTTCAGAGATGTTTGTCAGGCGGTGAGGAGACACTGGGATTGATTTTGCTAAAACTGGAGAGTGGAAGATCTGGTGCAGCTGTGCATGGTATCCAATTACGGTAGCTTCTAACTTCAGCTTGTTCAGTTAGGGCTTGTTCACACTTGGCTGTTTTACCAACGCTTGCCAAATGCCCCTACAGCGTTTGGCAAGCGTTGGTCCGGCATTTGCAAAGCGTTTTTCAACGCTCGGCAAACGCTCCACAAATGACGCATGCGCGGTTTAGCGGCGATTGCTAGGCATTTGCCGAGCGTTAATAACGCCCCACAAACGCCTATAATGCAGTTTGAGTGGTGTTACCGTTCCGCAAACGCCCCGCAACCGCGTCGCAAACGCAAACGCCGGCCGGGCGTTTGCGGAGCGGCACCATAGACTAGAATAGGAGGCTTCAACGCCTCCTGCTTCGACCAGAGGCGTCCGTTTTGCCGCAACGCAAACACTCCCGTTAGAACAGCACCATGTGCTGTAATGTGCAGAATTGGCAGAGGCGTTTGGGAAGCAGTAAAAACACTTCCCAAATGCCTCTCTGCCGCCTGCACACAACGCTAGTGTGAACGTAGCCTTACCCCCGGTCACATCAAGCCTGAATTTGAAATTTCAAAGTCAGGGGACCTGCTGATTTCAGGTGCAATTTCCAGGACATCTGATACAGATGTGTATGCAAATCGCACCAAAAGTAGCGCATGTACTACTCTAGAAATCGGTGCGGCCACAAGCAGGTCGGAACCGCACCCATATGAGAGCTCCAGTTGCAGACAATAGGGTGCAACTTGGCATGTGATTTGCAAGTCGCAGGGCATGCAAATCGCCTGCTAAGTTGCAACGATGTGAAAGGGGTGTAAATGTGTTACTAAACCAAGCACCCTGCATTCACTAAGTCCGCTCTCCCCGGACCCTGCATTCACTATATCCGCTCTCCCCGGACCCTGCATTCACTATATCCGCCCTCCCCGGACCCTGCATCCACTATATCTGGTCTCCCCGGACCCTGCATTCACTATATCCGCCCTCCCCGGACCCTGCATTCACTATATCCGGTCTCCCCGGACCCTGCATTCACTATATCCGCTCTTCCCGGACCCTGCATTCACTATATCCGGTCTCCCTGGACCCTGCATTCACTATTATCTGGTCTCCCACAGTACACACAACATGGAAATGCAACTATTTTAGTAAATATAAACTGATAAATACTTTTTCTCATTAGCAGTTAGAGCAGTGTTGTGACTTCTGTCAGTGTCAAGCAGAGCACATTAAAGCTTGTAGGAGGAGTTTTCATTCTTCTCTAGGAGGATGCAGAACCCCTTACCTCTGTCTGGACAGTGATGATTGGCCCTATACTGATCACATGCACTCTCCCAAGAAAAAAAAAAAACCTCTCTAGCAATACACACCAAACTGAGCATGTGCAGAGTATCTCCACATGATATGTTTTATCAGGAGATAAAAGGGGGACGCTGGAAGAAGGGGAGGATCAGAGAACACAGGATCAAACAGCCTTTTTACACAATGCAGAGGATTAACCCCGTAGGTTCCACAGTGAGTATAACAAGCATGCTTTACTGCATATACAGACTGATTGTACTGTTATGGGTTTAGTAACACTTTAAGCTTTGACAAAAAAATAAAAGAAACCTGGAAGCTGATTGGTTTCTTTTCAGAGATGCACCAGATTTTGCATTGTCCAGTTTTAGTCAATCAACCCTATTGCATCGCCTCCTCACCACCTGCTTTAACCTTTTGGACCCTGAACTAGGGCGGCACAATCATGTGTATTGTCCTTCAGGATACTTTGGTTCATACTGTCCAGAATATGGATCTCTCAGTACTGGCCCATTCACACTAGGAAACTGCATGGAACGCTGTGTAGTTCCTGTGCAATTCACATGAAGCTCTGTGCAGTGCGATTTCAGCCCATTCATTTTGAACGGGCCGTAATCGCACCACACCACACGACACCAATAGTGCAAGGACTGCTTTTTGAAACACACTGCAACTGGATGACATGGTACTTTTGTACCCTGCGATCTGGTGCAGGCAGATGCCTGTAGATGCACTGTGTCTGCGACCAGCGTTTGGGGTGTTAACTTTGCACTGAAACGCACTGCAGATCACAAGGGCAGTGCAATCAGAATGTGGTGTGGGAAACCGCATTGAAACACGGGTTTCCTGTACCATATTCTAGTATGAATGGGCCCTAAGCCCTGACGAAACGGCCCTATGGCAACCCAGAAACACATTGGCCACAATTCAGTAAAGCATTTATAACACATTTCTGACAGTATGGTCAGTATGGTTGCTAGGAGGCTGTCAACCTCACAGCATCATTGGTTGCTAGTATTTTGTCAACCTCACAGCACTATTAGTTGCAAGGATCTTGAAGGCCGCACATAACCATTGGTTGCTAGAATGCTGTCCACCTCTCAGCATGATTGGTTGCAAAGAGGCTGTCAGCCTCACAGAGTCATTGGCTCCTAGGATGCTGTCAACTACACTCTATCATTGGTTTCTAAGATGCTATTGGTCATACAGAGTTACTAGTTGCTAGGACGCTCTCAGCTACACAGCAGAATGGGTTTCTAAGACATTGCCAGCCTCCCAGAGACATTGGTTGATAGGATGCTGCTAACTACACAGCATAATTTGTTGATAGGACACGGTCAGACTTACAGTACCCTTGGGTGCTGGGATGTTGTCCACCACATAGTATTATCATTGCTAGGATTTTGTAAGCCTCACAGCATTATTAGTTGCAAGGACATTGTAAGCCGCAGTGTCATTGGTTGCTAGAACTCTGCCTACCTCACAGCATCTTTGGTTCCTTGGAAGCTGTGAGCTTCACAGCACCATTGGTTGCTAAGACGCTGTCAACCACACAGCATCACTGGTTACTAGAATGCTGTCAACTACACAGAGTCATTGGTTGCTAGGATGCTGTCGACTGTACAGCATCACTGGTTGCTAGGATATGGCCAGCTTCACTGATTGCTAGGACCTTGTCCGCCACATAGCAATATTAGATGTTAAAACACTGTTGGTCTCACAGATTAATTGGTTGCTAGGACGCTGCCAACTGTACAGCATCACTGGTTGCTAGGACATGGCCAGCCTCACTGGTTACTAGGACCTTGTCCGCCACATAGTAATATTAGATGCTAAAACACTGTTGGCCTCACAGATTAATTGGTAGCTAGGATGCTGTCAGACTCACAGCACCATAACAAACAATGATACAGCATGTAGCATAAAAGCGGACATGCACAGAGGATGGACAGTCCAGTATGGACACCAAGGCCTCAGTGATTTCCCCCTATGCCTCCATGTGACACATTCTTGTACATTTTTGACATTTATAGGGAGACAGTTTTCATATAGGTGTCTAGGAACCCAGCTGGAGAGCAGGAAACAATACTCCCAGCAGACATGGAACCCTGGAACTCCAGCACAGAAATGTCACCAATAGAAGTTATCAGCTATTTTCCCTCTCCAGTATCAACCGACATCCAATTCAGTTGTGTTGACTAAACATTTACTTGTTCCAGTTACATGATAGATCCTGTATCCCAGGCCAACAAAGACCTTTTGCTTGGATTTGTCATGCTTCAGTTTTCATAATTGTGACTGTGGATAAAGATAACTGCAATTGTTCAGGGAAAGCTGAGCACTATCTGCTTTGGAGCATCTGGGGGTTATGTTCGTTCATTCACCACATGCTAATCAGGCAGGGTCATGGAGACCTTGTTCAAACCCAAATTAAACAACTTTGCATCCAGTGGGTTGGGCTGTATGGACAAACTGTTTCAGAACACTGGGAATAGAATGCTGCCTTGTTCCATCTAAAATTAAAAGAGATACTGTTCAGGTACCCAATATTAAGTATTTTGATGGCAACCGCAATGGAAAAAAAAGGACTGTCAGGAAATTGCTGGAGAAGCAAGTATAAATGCGTCAGAGGCCTTCACACAGATGTTGTCACCTTGTTGCCAGCTATGGTGAAGTAAGGAGTGATCCAGTGCAGGACGATGGATAATGGTCTTAAAGGTGTCAGGACCACAGACTGATGTCCTCAAAGAAGTGAGCTCCATCTAAAGTCCATCAACACTTTCTGCCCACACAATAATAGCAATGATGCTGGTTTGTGATCTCTCTATTCTCTATTTCTTGCATAAGTGCTGGAGATGTGAGTACTAATGGCGGAGGGATGTCACAAACTCCATTCCATCAAATTAGAGAACGGTAGTGCTCAGTGTCACGAACGCGGCTTCAGACCCCAGCCCTTCTCACCAAACTCGTGGCCGAAGGACTAGCCAATCTAAAACCACGCTGTCGCGTGCGTAACAATGCCACACCCAGCTGCACCCTGCACAACGGTTTTCCAGCTAATTGGACCACAATCGATGTACCGGCAGCCTGATCGATCGTTACTGGGTCAGGTTAATTACGCAATTAACCCTTCACACTGCCACCACCTCCTTTTTGTACAGAGAAAGAGGAAACTCGGCGATATCTACAATAACACTATATTGGTTGAGGTAATCGTCTGTATAACACGGTCACCGCAGGCCGGTTATATAGAGGGTTAAACAAACACAGTAGCGTTCTCTTTAGAGGCAGGAATTCGTAAATTGCAATACAGAGCTATAGAAACAGTTCAACACTTTCAGAAGGAAAGATTTATTGCTAAAAGGTCAAATGGGTGCAATAAAAATATTTACAGAAAAAGATCTAACTAAGATAAATATTTAAATATACAGAGACTAACAGCACAGCAAAGAGATATCAGAGAGAGGTGAAAGGGTTAAGGTACTTGCCAAAGTCCTGGGTTAGCAGATCCAAGTTTCAGAGCAAAAGGGCACGGGTCTCCCCAGGTGATATTAATGTTAAAATGGGAGACATCTTCAACTTCCTTCTCTTAGGCCTGACAGCCCAATTTGTAGTTCCCCCGCAGGGGGTGTCTCTGAAGTCAAGGACCAATACCCCGTTTAGGGCGTGGAGGTCTGGGTGTGGACCTAAACTAGAGCCAAAATCTCGTTTAGTTCATATTTTGGGTCATAACTTTTCCTATGCATAAGTGACCCTCCACCCACGGGTAGATTATTATGCAGACACGTCTGAGGATTGATTACATATGAATTATGAAATTCTACACTGAATGGTTCACGAGATCTACTTTTCTGCTTTCCTATGTATTCGAGACAAGGCGAGTGACCTATCAAACTGTTCGGCTCCTCTTAGCCAATCTGACGATATGTCTGGTTTTTATGTAAGTCTCTCATTTTCCAAGATATGAGACATAGGGGATCTTTTAAAAAAGTTAGCTGGTTCAATGTCTTTTGAACTCCTGGGAAGGCTGCGTTATCTTTTTACGAGGTGTTAAATGGCACAGGTTGCTCAGACAGCCAGGCCCCAGCTCCCTTGGGGATTTTATAGCACATAGCCCCCTGCTGGGCTCTGGCCTCCTGTGACACTTTCAACAGACATATGTCCCTGTGAATTACCAGAGAGGGAAGGGAGGATGAGGGGAAAATATGTTTGTCAGGATAGTTAACCCCTTGGCCAAGATGGAGGTTGAAGCCAAAATGGTTGAACCGCGTCCATCTCTGGGTGTACACCTGCCACACTCAGTGATCACCTCTTGTGCTCAATGTGCGGAGGGGAAGCCACAACCGGAAGATCGCAGGTATCGTTGGAATTTCAGTTACACAGAGGATCATCAACTATGAGGTATAAATACTACACTGTGCCCCAATGGTCAATCTAGTATGAGATATACATACTACATTGTGCCCCAGTAGTCCATCAAGAATGGGATTTACATACTACATTGTGCCCCAGTGGTCCATCAAGAATGAGATATACATACTACATTGTGCCCCAGTGGTCCATCATGTATGAGATATGCATACTATATTGTGCCCCAGTGGTCCATCAAGTATGAGATATGCATACTACATTGTGCCCCAGTGGTCCATCATGTATGAGATATGCATACTATATTGTGCCCCAGTGGTCCATCAAGTATAAGATATGCATACTACATTGTGCCCCAGTGGTCCATAAAGTATGAGATATGCATACCATATTGTGCCCCAGTGGTCCATCAAGTATGAGATATACATACTACATTGTGCCCCAGTGGACCATCAAGTATGAGATATGCATACTATATTGTGCCCCAGTGGACCATCAAGTATGAGATATGCATACTATATTGTGCCCCAGTGGTCCATCAAGTATGAAATATGCATATTACATTGTGTCCCAGTGGTCCATCAAGTATTAGATATACATACTACATTGTGCCCCAGTGGTCCATCAAGTATTAGATATACATACTACATTGTGCCCCAGTGGTCCATCAAGTATGCGAAATGCATGCTACATTGTGCCCCAGTGGTCCATCAAGTATGAGATATACATACTACATTGTGCCCCAGTGGTCCATCATGTATGAGATCTACATACTACATTGTGCCCCAGTGGTCCATCATGTATGAGATCCACATACTACATTGTGCCCCAGTGGTTCATCAAGTATGAGATATACATACTACATTGTGCCCAGTGGTCCATCAAGTATATGATATGCATACTACATTGTGCCCCAGTGGTCCATAAAGTATGAGATATGCATACTATATTGTGCCCCAGTGGTCCATCAAGTATGAGATAGACATGCTACATTGTGCCCCAGTGGTCCATCAAGTATTAGATATACATACTACATTGTGCCTCAGTGGTCCATCAAGTATCAGATATACATACTACATTGTGCCCCAGGGGTCCATCTAGTATGAGATACACATACTACAGTGTGCCCTAGAGGTCCATACTTGATATACATATTACACTGTGCTCCAGTGGTCCATCAAGTATGAGGTATATATACTACATTGCTGGGGCACTTTCTACCCCCACTGACCACAGTCAACCCCCCCCAAAGTTTGAAGGACAATAAACATGCCCTTTATTTAAGAAGTTTGAGACCCGTTCTACACCAAAACAAGTGATTCGCCTTTGCAGAGCATGCACAGCCCCACTGCAAGGGATAATTTTTCAGTTTCCCATTATTTGGCTTTAAGCAACCCATTTAAATGAATGGGCTGCCAACACACACGAATGTGCAAAAAATCAGATATGACTTTATTTGTAAAGCAACACCCATATAATGCCACACTGTAGATTGAAGTGCCATTCAAAATAATAATACTGTAACACTGTAATATAGTAATGCATGCTTCATAATAATGTAAATGTGCCCTTAATATTATAAACAACCAGAAAGTTTCAGCCAACTGCCCTGGTGCTCCAGAGTGCGAAAGGTTTGAAGTAGTGATAACTAAATTGCATTTCACAGAATTTGCTGCCAAAAGAAAAAGAAAAAAAATGTGTTCCAAATGGAATTTGCCCTTGGTGGAGCGATGATGTGTTAACCTTGACCCAGCGTACAGGACAACATGTTTCTGGAATCATCAAGCTCAGGATAGAAGCACTAAAGCAAGCCAAGCATTAACTAAAGCCCAGTTGTCCCCAAAAGGCATCCCACAGCTGCAGCTATGTACAGTACTGTGTACAATATTCTGCTATAGCTATTCTCAACCAGGGTTTAGGGGAATCCTAGGGTTCCCCCAGAGGTTGCTAGGGGTTCCTTGAGCTGTGGCAGATTTACCTCCCATTTGATGGCGCCTGCATAGTTCTGGCCACCAATGTAGGGGCATTCTTCCCACTGACCCCCAACGTAAGAGACGTTCTTCCCACTGACCATCAATGTAAGGGACGTTCTTCACACTGACCCCCAATGTAAGGAATGTTCTTCCCACTGACCACCAACGTAAGGGACAATCTTCCCAATGACCACCAATGTGAGGAATGTTCTTCCCACTGACCACCAATGTAAGGAGTATCCTTCCCAATTACCCCCCAATGTATGAGATATTCTTACCAACGACCCGGAATTAATTGGTTTTAGTAGGAATTCTCCGTGACCTGAAAATTATTTTAAGGGTTCCTCTTTAGTAAGGAGGTTGAAAAAGGCTGCTGTACTATAACTATGACAACGGTCTCCATGGACAGAAGCGGGTCAATGAAGCTACCTCCATCTAAAGTCCATCACCATTTTTTGCCACTGTAAAGGGGCATTCTTCCCACTGACCACCACTATAAGGAAAGTTCTTCCCACTGACCACCACTATAAGGAAAGTTCTTCCCACTGACCACCAGGGATATTTTTCCCTCTAACCACCAAAGTAAGATATTAGATATATTCTTCCCACTGATCTCCAATTTAAGGAACATTCTTCACAATGACATCCAATGTAAGGGACATTCTTCGCAATCACCCCCAGTGTAAGGGACATTCTTCCCACTAACCCCCGAACTAATTGGTTTCAGTATGGGTTCCCCATGACCTGAAAATAATTTCAAGGGTTCCTCTGTAGTGAAAAGGTTGAGAAAGGCTGCTCTACTATGACACCGAACCCAATGGGCAGAAGTGAGAAACTTCATCTAAATTCCATCACCACTTTTTGCTCACACATCTGTAGTGATGATGCTGGTTTGTGATCCCCGTACTCCCTATTTTTCATATAAGTGCTGAAACAAAAATACTAGCCCCATGTGATTGGACACTCTAGCACGGCATGTGGGAAGCGAAAGTCACCTACTATTCATATCCAAAAACGTTGGCCATATCTCTTTATTCCAGATGGGCAAAAAAAACTATTTCTGCATTTAGGATACAGTAGAAATCGTTTTAAAAAACCCTATCAGTTTTTTTGTAATGTGTATCCTGTTTGAGAAATTTTCCTCAATTCCCATTCTGTAGACACAAGAGAAGTAGGAATGAGCTCGGGTTTTGCCTTTGGTTGTACTTGAAGTTTACGTGAGGCGATTTTGCATTGAAGTCAATGGGAGGCGATTTTGCATGGAAGTCAATGCTACGCGATTTTGCATTGAAGTCAATGGTAAGCAATTTAGCACTGAAGTCAATTATGATTTGGGCATCCCTACATTATACTCAAAAAACAATAAAAAGTCATGCTCAAAATAAATATCCAAAGGAAGAACTGCCAGAACCTTTAGACTTATGCAGAATAGGTCTACTCAAAACATCCATTCAATTTGTATTTAATCAGGCAGGTCCATGCATGATCAAGACAACATTCTGCCCACTCCCAGAAGTGTAGGACGCCTGCTCCCCCTCTGCACCCGGTGGTTCCTTCCAATGGTCATTATGTCTTATAGCAATGCTGGTGGAAGAAACCAAAGAGCACATTGGAGAGGTGGGAAGGCACTGGCAACCAACACTCAGGAAAGTGTGCTGCATGCTGGACATTCTTTAGCAAGCTTGGATCTTTAAAGGATAGGTTCACTTTTGGGAACGTTACATGTTCCACCCGTTTTTTAGGGTGGAACATGTAACATGTTCCCATAGCCACAGCTGCCGCCCCCGAAAGATAATACGGGAAGAAGTCTCTCCATACCATCAAATTTGAAAACAGAGCAGCCATGCGGGGCTCCGCCCACATGGCCGCATCACTTATTCAAGGACTTCCGTGAATGAATGAACTGCAAGTCCCGACACCCTTAGTGGCTGTGGGCTTGTCATTTTCAATTAACTTCCAGGGCACTATGGAGCGCCGTGGTAGTTCCTGTCAGAATATCTGCTTGACCGTACATCCCGTATTCTTACAGGTCTGCAGGAGACCTGCATGGCATCAGCAAATGTACTGATCACTAGTGCAATGCTTTCCAGGCTCCTGCAGACAAAAATAATATATGCACATATTTTTACCTGCAAAAAAAGTGCATTTATTATTTTTGTCTAAAAGGTGAACTTATCCTTTAATACAACAAGAGCCCATTTACACTTGCTCTGATTTTAACACACATTAAAGCGCCTACCACTTCAACATGATTTTTTGATGTTTTGGTGATGCTTTTGTGATACTGTTTTGAAGCTTTCATGAAGCTTGGCAAATGCCCTGTGCGTGTTGATTTTCTATTTGTTTTAAAGGGGTTCAGCAGAACCCCAGCTCATTAGTACCCCCAGTACCCTCAGCATATCCCCAGCTAATAAGTACCCTTTTGCCGCATTGGTGCTCTCATTCAGTAGATCCCCAGCTCATTAGTACACCTCTTCAGCAAATCCCCACTCAGTAGTAACCTCCAGCTCTGCTGATCCCCCCACTCAGTAGTAACCTCCAGCTCTGCTGATCCCCCCACTCAGTAGTAACCTCCAGCTCTGCTGATCCCCCCACTCAGTAGTAACCTCCAGCTCTGCTGAACCCCCCACTCAGTAGTAACCTCCAGCTCTGCTGAACCCCCCACTCAGTAGTAACCTCCAGCTCTGCTGAACCCCCCACTCAGTAGTAACCTCCAGCTCTGCTGAACCCCCCACTCATTAGTAACCTCCAGCTCTGCTGAACCCCCCACTCAGTAGTAACCTCCAGCTCTGCTGAACCCCCCACTCAGTAGTAACCTCCAGCTCTGCTGAACCCCCCACTCAGTAGTAACCTCCAGCTCTGCTGATCCCCCCACTCAGTAGTAACCTCCAGCACTGCTGATCTCCCCACTTAGTAACCTCCAGCTCTGCTGATCTCCCCACTCAGTAGTAACGCCCAGCTCTGCTGATCCCCCCACTCATTAGTAACGCCCAGCTCTGCTGATCCCCCCACTCATTAGTAACGCCCAGCTCTCCTGATCCCCCCACTCATTAGTAACGCCCAGCTCTGCTGATCCCCCCCACTCATTAGTAACGCCCAGCTCTGCTGATCCCCCCACTCAGTAGTAACCTCCAGCTCTGCTGAACCCCCCACTCAGTAGTAACCTCCAGCTCTGCTGAACCCCCCACTCAGTAGTAACCTCCAGCTCTGCTGATCCTCCCACTCAGTAGTAACCTCCAGCTCTGCTGATCCCCCCACTCAGTAGTAACCTCCAGCTCTGCTGAACCCCCCACTCAGTAGTAACCTCCAACTCTGTTGATCCTCCCATTCAGTAGTAACCTCCAGCTCTGCTGATCCCCCCACTCAGTAGTAACGCCCAGCTCTGCTGATCCCCCCACTCATTAGTAACGCCCAGCTCTGCTGATCCCCCCACTCATTAGTAACGCCCAGCTCTGCTGATCCCCCCACTCATTAGTAACGCCCAGCTCTGCTGATCCCCCCACTCAGTAGTAACACCCAGCTCTGCTGATCCCCCCACTCAGTAGTAACACCCAGCTCTGCTGATCCCCCCACTCAGTAGTAACACCCAGCTCTGCTGATGCTCCCACTCAGTAGTAACGCCCAGCTCTGCTGATGCCCCCACTCAGTAGTAATGCCCAGCTGTGCTGATCCCCCCACTCAGTAGTAATGCCCAGCTCTGCTGATCCTCCCACTCAGTAGCAACGCCCAGCTCTGCTGATCCCCCCACTCAGTAGTAACCCCCAGCTCTGCTGATCCCCCCACTCAGTAGTAACCTCCAGCTCTGCTGATCCCCCCACTCAGTAGTAACTTCCAGCACTGCTGATCCCCCCACTCAGTAGTAACCTCCAGCTCTGCTGATCCCCCCACTCAGTAGTAACCTCCAGCTCTGCTGATCCCCCACTCAGTAGTAACCTCCAGCTCTGCTGATCCCTCCACTCAGTAGTAATGTCCAGCTCTGCTGATCCTCTGGTTTTCTGATTCTCCTCTTTATCTGGTCCCTGCTCACCTCCTGCTATATTGCTCTCATGCTGCACACCACCAGAGTTTCTTCTGCTCCGTTCCCCCAGCTCTGCTGATCCTCTGCCATTCAGCCACCTCTCTCCGGATCCCACTTACTCCCATGTTGCACACCACATGTGCCGTCTACGAGTTGCTCACCTACCTGCTGCTCCACACTGTGAGCAAAATGTGACGTCTGCACCAGACACTGCCAGAATATATACACGTGAACTGGAAGTGACTACTGATGACGTCTTTCCAGTTGGCTTGTTGGTTTTCTGTAGAATCCTGGGACATCTCATACCTTAAATACCTCCAAAATAAAGCAAAGCTAATGCTGAATAAAAGCCTCCCAAAAGCTGCAGGCGCTGTTAGTGAGAATTGTCATAGCCTTCTATGGAAGCTTTGGAGATGCTTTGAAGCACCAAGAAAGCAACATGAGGTATAATTTTGGAAGTGAAGCAAACACAACCCTGTGAACAGGACTGTAAGGTAACCATTTTATTTAGTGATAGGGCTTTGATTGGCATTCAGAGTGCCTTAAAAAAATGTGTCCAATGCCACATTTGAAGCAAGTGTAAATGAGTGCTAAGGATGTGCAAGTAGCAGAACAAGAGTGGATGGGTATGAATTCCAAGGCATTTACACTGTAATGAATTGCAGAAATGCGTTTTCAAGTGTTGAGTTCCAAAGGGGGTGATCAGGCATCTTACAGAAGGTGAGAGCAAAGGCGAGATCAGACAAGTGGGGTGATATTCATCCTTGGTTGAAATTTCAGAGCTGCTTCCATGGTATATCATGGTATCACTCTCCTGGTTATATACATTGATAGGTACCTGTGCATTTAGCTGTCTGGCTGGAGCTCTACTTTAACTGCTCTTTATGCATCAAAGCACTGACCCTCCATGCTCACTTGTATTCAAAATAATAAAGGTGAAAAACATAGGCAAAGCCACAAATAGCCAGGTCCTGCTTGTATCTGCTAAAAACAATGGAAAAATGTTCTCCAGGAGAGTAAAGCTCCTCTTCTATACTTTAAAACGGAGGCCCATTATCCTCCATGGACAGAGCCAAGAATATTTGGAAGACTTTCTCCGATACCAACCATGGTGACTTTAATGAATCTGAAATTGAAGGGTCAATCGATGAGGTAATAGCCCAGATACAAATTTATTCCCCCTTCATCAGGACTTAATCCCTTTAACTAGGCTGTTGTCATGTAATTGGGCATACCCCCCCCCTTTTCATGAATAACTGTGATTGGCTGTCACAGTGATTACAAGATTGGGAGCCAGTTCCACTGACTCCAGATAGTTACGAGAGACTGGGAGCTGTTTTTGACAGCTAAGTCACTGTGCTGAGAGCACACTCTACTGGCTCCAGATAGTTACGAGAGACTATGAGCTGTTTTTGACAGCTCAGTCACTGTGCTGAGAGCACACTCTCAGTGCAGAAACCTCTGCTGCCCCTGGACACGCGTGTAGCACGTAGGCATTAAAGTTCACCTTCTTTGCTGCCGCACATTTGGGTTACATGAGCCACAACAGGTTAAGGAATGAATACAGCCTAAACCAATCGCTGACAAGCAATACAGATTGAAATACCATATACATTGTCTTCTGTATTTAGTCCAAGGGTGAACAAAAAATAATTTGGAATTCAGCGACCAGTATGTCCGATTCATGAACCACTTGATGATTTTTTTTTTTTTTTCTTTTTAAAGAGCAAGCATTATTGACAACAACTAAAGAAAACCCCGAGAAGTCAAGTGCAAGCTGTAGTTTTCAAGGGGTATTGTCATACCTGGCTTCTGAAATTTGTCCAGCCCTGACTCAGTCCTGTCTGTACATAGAATTTCAAATCCTTAAACCTTGATGAAGGGGGTGATCTCTGGGCCCAAAATGCTTTGGCTCATTTATAGAGTTTTCTATTTGATCTTGCGTTGGAATAAATTTGCATCTGGATTATTATGTTGTGGGTTGTGACTAGTTATTTGCACATGGATTGGCTTAGTTTTTCAGTGTTCATTTCTGATGATTTAGGAGGGATTATGACATCATTGTGACATCATGGGGTAGGTGTACACCAAGTTGCTGTGGGTTAAGGGGATTTCTGTTTGTCATACCCATGTATATTTGATCACTGTGTTACCTTTAGGAAGGGACCCTGCGAGACCCCAAAACATTGGCAATATCTAACTTATGTGATGGTTTGAAGAACAAACACACATTATTCTGTGACTGTCAATCTAGTGTTGGGAACTCCTTCTCCTACTTAGGAATTGCACACCATCACTACTAGCACCATCCACTTACCTTAGTCACCTCAGAGCAGGTTAGGTTCAAACCAAACCCAGAAGAAAGCTGTCACTCCTGCCCACTGCTGCGCAATCATCTACAACCAGGGCTATCCCCATCCCACTGCTGCATGTACAAAAAAGTATTGGGGATGCTCATGACATCCTTGACCTGAAATGGCCACATGGCCATTTTAGGGTCGATGACATTGATCAAATATAGCCATATAATCAATAATTATGTAATACATGGAGAGTGCTGGTTAGTGAGTCCAAAATAAATGAAAATGTGATGAAAATGTGACAGCTCTGTTATCCCAGTATGAACTCCAATAGGGTATCCGGTGAAAGAAATGGTAAGACTGCCCACTCACCGGAAGCGCAATCTTTATACGCGTATAGAAATCCATACGGACGGAGGTCTCGTGAAGATACAGCCTGGTAAGAGGTGGTAATGATGTCCCTCAGAAGGTCCCTCCAATGGGTTGTGAGTAAACAAGTCTGGTCTAAGACTTCCCTCCTCTGGTCTGAATAGATCACCTGGGATCTTACCAAGCTGTATTTTCATGAGACCTCCGTTCGTTTGGATTTCTATACGCGCATAAAGATTGCGCTTCCGGTGAGTGGGCAATCTTACCATTTCTTTCACTGGATACCCTATTGGAGTTCATACTGGGTTAACAGAGCTGTCACATTTTCATTTATTTTGGACTCACTTACCAGCACTCTCCATAATAACAGAGGGTCTTGTTATCACATGATTTTATTATACAGGATTTTACATAACATATGGTTTTAGTCTTTGTATTTTATAAGTGTATTGGTACGTTATTTGTTCTAGTGCTGCACTATTTTTTCTATATACTTGATATAGAAAGGTTTTGTGGTTCCTTTTTGGTGCATACAGCTGCTTCTATATGCGCTCGCTAGGTCTTCATATTTTGCATAATTATGTATTAACATCATGAGCATCTCCATCCTGTAGGTGCCACCCAATCAACTGAGGAACAGACAATGCCCTGGCCGCAGCTGGTTGGGCGGCAATGGGTGGGATTGACAGCTTATGTCCAGTTTGGTCCAAACTCAGTTCAGACTAAACCTGAGCTCATCCCTATTCTTGTTGTGTCTACAGGACAGGAATTTTCCCAAGTGGCCATATCAGGTCAATGATGTCAGGAGCATCCCCAACCCTATGTGTACATGCAGCTGCAGGGTGGGGAATGCCCCGGCCACAGCTGTTCGGGCAGCAGTGAGAGCTTTCCTCCATGTTTGGTCCAAACCCAACTTCAGAACAAACATGAGTTTATCCCTAATACAAACACTGCATGGATTAAAACCCAGAACTGTGTAATTTAGGGCTCATTCACATGGATGGCAGCAAACAAAATTGGCAGTTGAGCCACAGTTTTACTTTCCCCCACATGCTATGGGGGTTGAACAGATGTTGGCATAGCAGCAAAGATTATGCTCTATGGCCATGCCAAAACTGCCTCGCAACCACATGCAATGCATGCAGTTGTGGTACAGTGGCGTGGACTTTTCAGGGTTAAAAGTAGCAATGAGGAGCAACCTGTCAAGCGCCCTCCAAAAAAGTGATTCACTGCAGATCACTTGAAGGGGGCGGCAAGTGTGAATGAGCCGTTAAAGATAACACTCTACAACATCAATCAAAACCTCAAACTATCAATTTGCAGAGGACTTTTCCTTTAATATCTGGTGCCTATATGACCCTCACCTTGTGACCTCCATAGAACGCAATCTCTTCGGAGTTGGCGACGACTCTGGAGTGCATGTACCTTAGCTCTCCTTTCCTTCTGGCCTCTTCTGCCACCAGTTTCCCAAACTTTGGTGAGCAACCCCTCAGCACCTTGGCTGTGATGACCACCACCAGTCCAGCTATGGTGGACGGCCAGCCCGTGTTGGCTCCCTTGGACTTGGCCGTACTCAGCAACGTGTAAGTGGTTACGATCACATCCAGCACTGGCTTGGTCAGGTTGGAATACAGATGGGCCACAGAGTTGGCAAAGGCCACTACGTCCTCGGTCAGAGACTGGTCAGGGTTCCTCAGCCGCCCGTCCATGTTGCTGACCCTGTAATAAGTCTGGTTTCCAAAGTACATCTGGTAAGCATGGGCCACCAAGCGGCTGCGGAACGCCAGGCTGAGCTGCCCTTCCAGGTACCTTATGGCACTGTTGATGAACGTGGCCGGGAGGGCAATGAGCAGCCACTTCAGCAGCTGGAACACAAAACTGGCCGGCCTCTTTTTTACAATGCACCGGGTCAACCGGCCGTCCAGCTTGGCCACGTAGACTGAGAGGAACGTCCTTGAGATTAGGGCGGCCGAGTGCAGCACCAGAAGCCCAAACTCCTTGCAGGCCAACTTGGGGAAGAGAAGACGGAGGAGGCGAGCCAGTCTTCGGAAGAAGATTCGGTTCACCCCGGTCCGCTCATAGCCCGGCACCGCGGTTGGCGCTCCTTGACTTCCGTGGAGTCCATTGGAGCCTTTATGCTTGTGTTGCTGGAGTAACAGGTGTTTCAGGACTGGGTAGAGGCGGCGGGCCCCGTAGGTGGCCAGGGCCAGGGCTGCCACCCGTTTGAGGACGGCGCCCTGGGTGACAGGGGACGGGCATACCTGGATCATGGCTGTATACTTTATCGATGTGACTCTTCCACCTTCCCAATGGTTACTCCAAGGGATCGCTGCCTACAGCATCACTCAGCTTCACTGTAAAAGCAAGACAGAGGTCCACCAACATGGCCATGGGCCACCACCATAGGCTTCAAGGAGAGTCACCTGCACACATGGGGCCCCTCAACAAATGGGGCACTTGGCTTGTAGTTCACTCAGCCCACAATAGTTTTCTTCTCCCCCCGGAACTCTTCAAGCACAGCCCAGGTGACTTCTCGTCCTGCCGCCCTCCGCTGTCACTTCCCGTCTCTGTCCCCACGACTTGCTGTCACCCTGCTTGGTAACGGTTAGTCCGAGCCGGCGGCTAGCCCCGCCCACCCTGGCCGATGACAGCTGGAGGAGACAGCCCGGGAAAGGCGGAGAAAGGAGGAGTGGGGCGGAGCCCCGGCGACTTTTCTGAATAGGCTTTTGCCAGTCAAAATGGCGCCCTGTCAAGCTTCGCGGGGGCTCCGCCCAGTTCCGTCTGGCTGAAACTTTATTGAAACAAAAAAAAGTAAAGCTCGGAGTAGGCGCAACAGGTGACGTCATAAGTCAGTCAGTAAGCTCTGTTTTCTCTGAATTGGAGGAAGGGAGGGCTGAGCAGAAGAAATGAACCTGGTTGTCAGGCCAGGGCGATGGGAATGATAAATAAACATACAATTTAGGTTATGAAGAATATAAAGCACACGAACTTTGCTTGTAAGGGGGGGTGTTATAGACTCCAACCCCCAGGAGTGTGCCTAGGCTCATTAAAACCATTGTTTTCACTCTTGTGATGGTGGAGGTGAGCAGTAATGACTAGGCCTCACCTAGCAACGTCCTGGGAACATTCCAGTCAGGCTTCATGAGGTACATAAATGGCCTACATCCATAGCAAGAGCATTGTTCAACTCTAGTCAGAGTTTATTATCCAGAGATACTCCTCATCTGCATAGGCAGTTATTCGGTAAAGGTGGACTATAAAGCAGTTCATTATGCAGGCCATAGACGGGTCGAAAATCGGCCGATTTTTGCACCGTTAGTGGGTTAATTGGTCGGCCATTTTTCGCGGTTTTGGCACATTTTTTTTATCGGTAAAGTTGGAACAAAATCGTCCGATTTTGCCGTTCGGCCGATTTTCCCGGCACTGATGGGCAAATCGGCTGATCGTTTTACCGATAAAAAATCTGTGCATGAGCAGTGACCTGCAAGAAGAAGAAGAAGAAGAAAAAGAAGAAGGATAAGAGGAAAAAGAAGAATAACAAAAGAAGAAAAAAAGAAGAAGCAGAAGAAGAAGAAAAAAAGAATTCCAGTCCGCTATTATATTTGACATGAAAAAGTATTGCGGTTGCAACAATGTATCTATTTGTATCCGAATAAAACCATCTGTATCCGAAATGGATACAAATAGATACATTGTTGCAACCGCAATACTTTTTCATGTCAAATATAATAGCGGGGCTCTTTGCAGGGACAGAAGTAATTAAATGCCGGCCGTAGACGGGACGAAAATCGGCTGATTTTTTTTGCCATTGGTGGTAACGTCCGCCTATTGAACGACCGATTTTTCTTTTTTTTTTAAAAACGGTTGGTTTTCAACCCATCTATGGCCTGCATTAGTCCCCTCTTCCAAAAAATAAAAGTCAATATCTACAAATCCTGTAGCAGCTGGCTATTAATATAAGGACACTGACCTGTCCAGGGATCCAGCACCATCCTCACCCGCCCTCACCGGTCTTCGGGTCCCCGGCGGCGCCATGCTAACTGTGGGAATCTGGCTGTGACTCCTTGCGGCTTTAAGAGCCAATGCGCATACATGTGAACGGTGCCGCAGCCTCCACCTACAAAATGTCCCAGAAGGCTGCAGGTAGGGCGGGGGGGCAAACCTCTGCTTGGGTTGCCTAGGCAGAAGTGGGAGCAGGTACATGTCAAAACCAGGTACCCCGCTCCCCAAAAAATCCAAATGAATACCCTTTTTTCACAGTTCACAGCTGCATAAGAGGTGGGGGGAGAAAAACAGCAGGACACCGATCTTCCCAGTGAATGCCTGTGTGTGTGTGTGCGTGCGTGCGTGTGCGTGCGTGTGTGTGTAGGGTTGGGTCAGGACAAGTCTGATCATTGGAGGAGAGCAGGCTGAGTTCCCTATAAAACAGATCACGCTGTGCTCTCATGCCTAGTGTGGTCAGTTATTAATAGGAAAGCAGAGGGCCTGGCAGGAACACCAGGGATTTCACACACAGGAAGCAATACAAAGAGGACAGGAGACTTTTTCATACAAGGACATGGTACAGCAGGCACATATCAGGAATAGGAATAGGGGTTTACATATTCTTTAACCCCCCTGGCGGTATTCCTGAGTGTAGCTCGGGGTAAAGTTTCAGCACCACAAGCGGTAACCCCGAGCTACACTTGGGAATATACTGCAGAGCAGCTCCGGGATCCCTTCTGCACTTACCTTGTCCTTCGCTCCCGCAATGTCCCCCCTGCAGTGTCCCCGGCCATCTCCTCCAGCCGATGCCGGCATCTGTCTTCCGGGTTCCGTTCCCTGCAACGTCGGGACGTACGGGGACGGAACCGGTGGGAAATTAAAAAATGTGAAAAAGTGACATTCAGAAGTGAGAAATGTCCATGGCGTCCAAAAAGCGTCCCTTTAGGTCAAAAGCGGTTTTAGATCAGCTAGAGAACAGCAATAGTAAATCAGAACCACTTGCAGAATTGAGTGATAATGATTTGTGGGGGAAATTCGTCATCAGACACTGAAAACGATTTTGCGACTTTGCTCAGTGATGTGCGAACTTGGCGCTCTATTTCAAATTTCAGTGTTTTTGGTTTGATTATATTATTGAATTAAATTTATTATTATTTTTTTTATGATTATTTATTATATTATAATTTATGATTTCGTGTTTCAAATTTTAACATACCCGGGATGTTTACTAGACTCTTGTGTGGACAGATTTCACTGAGTTATTCCTAAAAATTACAGGCCTACAATAAAAAAAAATACATATTTCCAATGAAAACAATGTACCACTTTGAGCACAGAAATATGGACATAATCAGACCGCTAGGGAGGCTACGAGCCCAGTCACACCGGGTACGACTTGCCATGCGATTTTCCTTTCCATACAAGTTTTAAATCACATGGCAAGTTGCACCCTGTTGTCCACAATTAAAGCGGTCACATCGGTGTGATTCCGACTCGCATGCACTACTTGAGGTGCGACTTGCATTGACATCTGTGTCTTGCAAGCTGCAGATGTCTTTCAAGTCGCACCGCAAGTCTGATTGACATCTGACTTTGAAATCGTGCGACTTCACTGGAAGTCACTCGATTTCAAAGTTGGATCAGTGTGACCGGGGACTAAAATGAAACTGAACCCATCGATTTAATAATTAAAAAAAAACCTGTTACATTCCTAGTATTCCAGGTTTGCTGTCACATTTGCTTGTGATCTCAACCAAACTGCCAAACCATCAAATGGCCGGTGTCATAACTGATCACATGTGCATCACCATGGCAACTGCAGATCAAACAGAGGCTAAGATGGCAATTTCCTTGGCTGAAAAAGGATAGGAGGGTTTAGTTCCACTTTGACAACCAATGATGCTAAGCGATTGTACGGCACAATTGTTAGGTCACAGGCTGCTGAGATGTCCAGTGTCATTGGTTGTTAAGGTGCAGACAGGCTGTGAGTCATTGGTTGCTAGAACGCAAATGACTGGCCCATACAGCACCATTGGTTGTTAAGGTGCAGACAGGCTGTGCATCATTGGTTACTATGATGCAGGTGGCTGGCCTATACAGCGCCATTGGTTGTTGTGGTGCAGACGGGTTGTGAGTCATTGTGTGCCAGGACAAATGTGGCTGGCCCATAAAGTGCCATTGGTTGTTAAGGTGCAGGCAGGCTGTGTGTCATTGGTTGCTAGGATGTAGGTGGCTGGTCCATACAGTGCCATTGGTTGTTATGATGCAGACAGGCTGTGAGTCATTGGTTGGTAAGAAGCAGTTGGCTGGCTCATACAGTGCCATTGGTTGTTAAGGTGCAGTCAGGCTGTGAGTCATTGGTTGCTAGGATGCAGGTATCTGGCCCATACAGCGCCGTTGGTTGTTAAGGTGCAGACAGGCTGTGAGTCATTGGTTGCTAGGAAGCAGGTGGCTGGCCCATATAGCGCCATTGGTTGTTAAGGTGCAGGAAGGCTGTGAGTCATTGGTTGCTAAGACGCCCTTGGCTGGCTCATACAGTGCCATTGGTTGTTATGGTACAGGCGGGCTGTGTGTCATTGGTTGCTAAGATGCAGGTGGCTGGCTCATAGAGCGCCATTGGTTGTTATGGTGCAGGCAGGCTGTGCGTCATTGGTTGCTAGGACGCAGGTGGCTGGCCGATACAGCGTCATTGGTTGTTATGCTTTAGAGCGATTTACAGAACCCTACTATAGTCCATTTAATATGGTTAACTATGGGACACATTCACATCTATGCACTTTCAGCTGCTGCATTTTTGGACAGGGTCACGGACTTTTACTCCTGCAGCAGATTGCGATTTTGGTGCAATAGACTTCAATGGAACCACACCAAAAACACAAGTGTTGCATTTTTATGCAGTTTTTATGGCCAAGAGGAAAGTATTGAGTGTGACTTTGATGCAACTTTAATGCAACTTTACACTCTCCGATGCTCGACTCACATCAACGTAGTACAAGGACCCTTTCAAAGCCACAGCTACTTTGAAAAAATTCCTGCACTACTTTAATGCAACTTTGATGTGACTTTTCACTCTCTGGCACTCAAGTTGCATCAAAGTAGTGCAGGAGCATTGTCAAAGTTGCTGCGACTTTGAAAAGGTTCCTGCTCTACTTTGCAGTGCATTGCAGGGATTATAACATAAACTTGTTTGCAGTTTTTTGATGGAGACTAATTCTTGAATAGGAGGGTCTGGTTCATTATAATCTCCAGGTGCATGCTCAGTGTTCCAGTGAGGAAAGCTGCAGGGTCTGCATCCCTTTAGAAATATTTAATATATAGGGCCAGTTCACACTCCATGCGTTTTTTTCTGCACCCAAAATGCACAGAAAGTAGGTGATATGGTTGTCAATGTCAGTTCACACCAGTGCTTGTAGTTCCACTGCGTTTTAGTTGCAGGAAAAAAAGAACAGGCTGCATTTTTCCTGCACAGAACTGTACTGAAACATGGTAAGACGCATCAAAAACGCACCGGAACGCACCAAAATGCACATGTCCCTATTTACATTAAAGAAAAAAAGAAGGGAAAAAATGAGCCAGAAGTCATCAAAAACGCATCGGAATGGGACAAAAACGTATCAGAATGCACTGGAAAGCACCAAAAACATGTTAATAATGCGCATGCAGAACTCATCTGGACTGCATTTCTATGGTGTGAACCGCCCCTAGGGGTCCTTAGGGAGCATGTCACCAAAATTGGATTTTCCATTGCAGGGGATACCTCTTGTTATTCTGAAGAAATAGGCTCCTTTCACACGGGCCTTCCGTTTTTTCATCAGTTCAGTCATGTTCTTTCAAAGAAAAAATGGATCAGTTTACATCCATTTACATCAATTTAATCTGCTTTTATTCGTTTACATCCGTCTTTCATCAGTTTTCATCCGCTTACATCCTTTTTTTTGTCCGTTTTCATCCGTTTTAATCCGCTCACACTTGTTTTTTGTCCATTTTCATCCATTTACATCCATTTTAATCTGCTTACATTTGTTTTCATCTGTTTTTCATCCATTTTCATCCGTTTACATCTGTTTACATCCATTTTAATCTGCTTTCATTTGTTTACATCCGTCTTTCATCAGTTTTCATCCGCTTACATCCTTTTTTTGTCCGTTTTCATCCGTTTTAATCCGCTCACATTTGTTTTTTGTCCATTTTCATCCATTTACATCCATTTTAATCTTCTTACATTTGTTTACATCTGTTTTTCATCCATTTTCATCCGTTTACATCCATTTACACCCGTTTCCATAAATTTTTCATCCATTTTAATCCGCTTACATCCGTTTTTTGTCCGTTTTCAACCATTTACATCTGTTTAATCTGCTTACATTCGTTTACGTCTGTTTTTCATCCGTTTTTCGGCCATTTTCATCTGTTTACATCCATTTTTCATCCATTTACATCCATTTTTCATCCGTTTTAATTCGCCTACATCTGTTTTATCCGTTTACATCTGGTTTTCGGCCCTTTACATCCATTTTAATCTGCTCACATTTGTTTACAGCCTTTTTTTTTTGTCTGTTTACATCCATTTTTCATACGTTTTAGTCCGCTTACATACGCTTTTTGTCCGTTTTCATCCGTTTACATCCGTTTTAATCTACCTACATTCATTTACATCTGTTTTTCGTACATTTACATCTGTTTTTCGTACATTTACATCCATTTTCATCCTCTTACATCCGTTTTAATTCACTTACATCTGTTTTTCATCCTTTTACATCTGTTTTTCGTACATTTACATTCATTTTCATCCTCTTACATCCGTTTCTCAGCCATTTTTCATCCATTTTCATCCAGTTACATCTGTTTTTAATCCGTTTACATACATTTTTCATCAGTTTTCATCCGTTTACATTTGTTTTTCATCCGTTTTCATCCATTTACACCCGTTTTAATCCGCTTACATTCGTTTACATGCGTTTTTCGTCTGTTTTCATCTGTTTACATACTTTTTTTGTCTGTTTACATCTATTTTTCATTCATTTTAATCTGCCTACATCCATTTTTCATCCATTTTAATCCGTTTACATCCATTTCCATCCATTTTTCATCCGTTTGCATCAGTTTTCTGTCTATTTACATCCGTTTTCATCCTTTTACATCCGTTTTTCATCCGTTTTTCGTCCGTTCCAGAGTTTTTTTAACAGAAGAAAAATAGGGTTTTCATCTGTTAAAAAAAACAGATGTTAAGGGATACAGACATTAACCACTTGCCCTCCAGAGGATTCTTCCCAACCCCCCCCCCCCCCCCCCCCTTTCCTGACCAGGCCATTTTTTTTTTTTCACTGACAATTACGCAGTCATGCAACACTGCACCCAAATTAAATTTATGTCCTTTTTTCCCATGAATGGAGCTTTCTTTTGGTGGTATTTGATCGCCTGTGTGGTTTTTATTTTTTGCGCTATAAACAAAAAAAAGACTTTTAAGAAATTTTGAGAAAAAAAACAATATTTTTGACTTTTTGCTATTAAACATGTCCAGTAAAAAATTTAAGAAATCAAATTTCGTCATAAGTTTAGTTCAAAATGTATTCTGCGACATGTCTTTGCTAAAAATATGTGTAAATTAATTGGTTTACGTGTAAGTTATAGTATTTACAAATGGCGGTATATATACTGGGATTTTTTATTTTTATTTTTACTAGTACTGGTGGCAATCAACAACTTATAGCAGGACTGCTGCAGGCATTCTGACACTGGGGGGGGGGACTGGCTTGGTGTAACTGACATCCCCAGTGACACCAATACAGTGATCAATGCTAATACAAAGCACTGACACTGTACTAATGGCACTGGGCAGGAAGGGGTTAACATGAGGGGCGATCAAAGGGTTAACTGTGTGCTGTTTTACTATGGGGGTTGTGCATGTGCTTTCCGCTGTAAGCACACTGCTTTGTATGGCTGTGCTATGCAGAGCCATACAAAGCAGTGTGCTGGAGCTGACTGGGGAGAGATCTGTATTGTTTACATACAGTTCTCTCCCTCCATCAGTAATGATTTGTAATCACTGGGTGCCGACGAGAAATCACCAACCAGGAACTGGTGATTGACAGCCGAGGCTGCGAATAGTGGCGCAGGTAGGGCGCGCACCCCCTACCTGGAAATGCAAAATCACATATATATATGTGATGGTGCGCACACCTGCCAACCTGTAGCAGTATATCTGCTATACGGCGGTGGGAAAGCGGTTAACGGATGATAATCCGTTTACACCCGTTAGTCCATAGAAATACAAGGGTGTCTGTGTTTCAGCCGTAAACGGAAAGATAAATAATACGGACACATGGAACACGCGTGTGAAAGAGGCCACAGCTGTTTGTCTGTGTCCATGTGCAGAGTGCATCTGTATGGGAGTGGTTGTATAATTATCAATCAGCTGCTGCACCTCCAGGTCTCTAATGAGGAAAGTGGCAGGGTCTGCATCTCTTTAGACGTGATTTATTTTCCCTTTGAGAGTATCTCACCGAAAATGACATTTTTGTTGCAGGGGATGCGCAGAAATCTGACTTGTATCTTAGTGCGGGCTTCTGGGAAAATCAGTGAACCAATCACACAAGCAGGAAATGACATCTGGGGGGCGCTCTGTACACCACCTGTCTACAGAACCCCATCCAAGCAGCCATGTTGCATTTTACAGAAAATTACAGTGCTGCAGATTGGAAAGGAAAGGGAATTTTTTTTTAATAACATTCAATTGAAATCTGAATTGTGTAGCCTTTTATATGTTTTTTTTAATTTGATATTTTTTTCTTCCCATGAAAGTGGAGTTACCCTTTAACTTGGCATCTCAAGCAGAGTGGAAGTATGGAAACCTCTATGTTCCTCAACCACAGGATACTCCTTTGTTACCTCTGCTTGTCATATATCAGAGCTCCACTTGGTGGCTGAATGGAACTCTTGGATCTTGGAATCTAAAGGTGATCAGAAACAATCTCAATGGTGAGATCAGGGGCGGACTGACAACTCATGGGGCCCCCGGGCAATAGGGGATCATGGGGCCCCTGTGTCCTTTCCCAAACTCAAAAGAGCCTATGAAAAAGGTACCAGGGGCATCTCATGGGGCCCCCTACTGACCCCGGGCCCCCGAGCAGTGCCCAAGTTTCCAAATGGTCAGTCCGCCCCTGGGCGAGATGAAGACCAAGCTGTCCGCAGGTTACTAATGACCTGAGTGAATGCCTCAGTTGGAATCCTTATGGTCAAGAGACCAACGTTCGTCCTGCGGTAAGGACTCCTTTATGCTTGCGGTTGGGTGGGCAGTGGTAAAAATAAGCGGTTGAGCCTCAGTTTTACCTCCCTAACCAACAGCTTCCCCTTGAGCTATAAAAGCAATGGCCAGGGTGTACACATTGCGCTTCACGGACGCTGCAGAACTTAACCCCCCTGTTTCTTATAGCAGGCACTACCAACGTAGGCTCAACGTTACTCCCATTTACAAAACTCTTCTGGCTGTCAAATAAAAAAGAAAAAGCAGCAGTGTCACCTCCTCAATGCCACTCTCTGAAAAGCGATCAACAGAGAAACAAATAAAGAATAAGAATAAGTATAAAACGGAATTTAAAAATAAAGATAAATAGTAAATAAAAAAGAAAAATGGCACAAAAAATATAATGAAAAGAGAATTGTGAATGAAAGATAAAAATGAATAAAACCAAAAGAAAAAAATAATTAAAGAAGATTGAGTATAAAAAGGGGGAATGAAAAAAAAAATAATAAAGGAAACATGAGAACTTAAGAAAAAAAATTAGGATAAGAGAATGAAACAAAGAATTAGAATGTATATAAAACAGGGAATGAAAAAAAAATACAAAAGAAAAATGGCACAACAATAAAGAAAAAAATATATAATTAAAAGAAAATTGTGAATGAAAAAAAAATTGAAAATTAATTAAAAATAAAATTGATGGGGAAAGAAAAAGTAAATAGGTAAAAAAAAAAAAAGAAAAATTAAGAGATAAGAATGTGCATGTGCTAGAGAAATAATTAAAAATGTAAATGGGATTCGTGTGACAAAAAAAGATGAAATTGTAAAATGATTGATATTCAAAGATAAATAAATAAATACATATTCTTTTCATATCAACTATTTCAACATTTTCCTCTCTTGTTGTCACATGCATCCCATGCAGGGGTGGACTGACCATTTGGAAACTCAGGCACTGCCCGAGGTCAGTAGGGGGCCCCATGAGATGCCCCTGGTATCTTTTTCATAGGCTTTTTTGAGTTTGGGCAAGGACACAGGGGCCCCATGATCCCCTATTGCCCGGGGGCCCCATGAGTTGTCAGTCCGCCCCTGATCCCATGTATATTTTTCATTACTTCCCTAGAATATTCTCATTCTTATCTCTTCATTTTTTTTTTATTTTTTTTTACTTTTTTCCCTTCATCAATTTTATTTTGTATTCATTTTCATTTTTTTTTTAGTTTTCATGCACAAGTTTCTTTTCATTATATATTTTTTTCTTTACTTTTGTGCCATTTTTCTTTTTTATTTCTTTTTTTTTCATTTCCCATTTTATAAATAATAATTGTTTTCATAGCAATTATTTCACAAATTTTCTCTTTTTTTTTGTCACATGCATCCCATTTACATTTTTCATTACTTCTCTAGCACGCTCTCCTTCTTCTATCTTAATTTTTTTCATTTTTTTTTACTTTTTTTCCCTTCATCAATTTTATTTTTTATTCATTTTTAATTTTTCATTTGCAAATTTCTTTTCATTATATTTTTTTCTTTACTTTTGTGCCATTTTCCTTTTTTAATTATTTTTTTCATTCCCATTTTCACAGGCACACTTTTAAAGTTTGACATGTTGGGTATCTACTTACTCGACGCAATCTCATCTTTTACATTGTAGCAAAAAAAAAAGGGTAACACATTGCATTTTTGTGCCGTCAAATTCACTTTAGTGTATTTTCTACAGAAATTTTGCGTTTTGTAAACTATTGCTCTAATATCGTGTGACTATTTTATTCTCTAGGTTGTCTGATTTCAGAAAATATATAACATTTTGAGGGAAGGGAAGGAAGTTAGAAGATCTTCAGGCCTAAAATTATTATTATTATTATTTTTTTTTAAACATGCACGCAACATCCAACAAAAATGGCTCTGGCAGCGAAAGGGTTAAATCTTCGCCTATAGAATATGTGAGGGTGCCGAAGTGGCACCATTTTAAAGCTTGACATGTTGAGCATCTATTTGCTCGGCGCAACCTCATCTTTTATACCATAGCAAAGAAAAAAGGTAATATATTGTGTTTTTGTGCCCTAAAATTCACTTTAGTGCAATTTTTTCTTTTTTACTGAAAATATTCAATAACTTATTGCTTTTACATGCTCTCAAATTCATTTTAGTTCTTGTTTAAAAACAAAAAGGGTAATAAATATATTGCATTTTTGTTCCCTAAAGTTCATTTTAGTGCAATTTTTTTTACTGAAAATATTCATTAATTTATTGCTTTTACATACCACAAAATTCACTTTAGTTTTTCTTTTAAAAAAAGAAAAAGAATAAAAAGGTAATAAATATATTGCATTTTTGTGCCCTAAAATTCACTTTAGTGCAATTTTTTTACTGAAAATATTTAATAATTTATTGCTTTTACATGCCCCAAAATTCACTTTAGTTCTTGTTTTAAAAAAAAAGGGTAATAAATATATTGCATTTTTGTTTCCTAAAGTTCATTTTAGTGCATTTTTTTTACTGAAAATATTCATTAATTTATTGCTTTTACATACCACAAAATTCACTTTAGTTTTTGTTTAAAAAAAGAAGAAAAAGAATATAAAGGTAATAAATATATTGCATTGTTGTGCCCTAAAATTCACTTTAGTGCAATTTTTTTTTACTGAAAATATTCATTAATTTATTGCTTTTACATGCCCCAAAATTCACTTTAGTTCTTGTTTTAAAAAAAAGGGTAATAAATATATTGCATTTTTGTTCCCTATAGTTCATTTTAGTGCATTTTTTTTTTACTGAAAATATTCATTAATTTATTGCTTTTACATACCCAAAAAATTCACTTTAGTTTTTTGTTTAAAAAAAAGAAAAAGAATAAAAAGGTAATAAATATATTGCATTTTTGTGCCCTAAAATTCACTTTAGTGCAATTTTTCTTTTTTACTGAAAATATTCAATAGTTTATTGCTTTTACATGCTCCCAAATTCACTTTAGTTCGTGTTTAAAAAAAGGGTAATAAATATATTGCATTTTTGTTCCCTAAAGTTCATTTTAGTGCAATTTTTTTTTACTGAAAATATTCATTATTTATTGCTTTTACATACCCCAAAATTCACTTTAGTTTTTGTTTAAAAAAAAAAAAAGGGTAATAAATATATTGCATTTTTTCTCCCTAAAGTTCATTTTAGTGCATTTTTTTTACTTAAAATATTCATTAATTTATTGCTTTTACATACCCCAAAATTCACTTTAGTTTTTGTTTAAAAAAAAAGAAAAAGAATAAAAAGGTAATAAATATATTGCATTTTTGTGCCCTAAAATTCACTTTAGTGCAATTTTTTTTACTGAAAATATTCAATAATTTATTGCTTTTACATACCCTAAAATTCACTTTAGTTCGTTTTAAAAAAAAAGGGTAATAAATATATTGCATTTTTGTGCCCTAAAATTCACTTAATGCAATTTTTTTTACTGAAAATATTCATTAATTTATTGCTTTCACATGCTCCAAAATTCACTTTTTTGTTTAAAAAAAAAAAAAAAAAGAAGAAAAGGTAATAAATATATTGCATTTTTGTGCCCTAAAATTCACTTTTGTCCTATTTTTTTTTCTACTGAAATGTTGCGTTTCCTGAATCATTGCGCTAATATTGGGGGACCAAAAACAAATGGAAGCAACCGCTATTTTATTCTGCAGGGTGTCTGATTGGGTAGTAGATTTGGCTGTGGCAGTGAAGGGTTAAAGTCAGGTCTGCACCAGACATCACAGATGGTGTACAGATTACGTCACCCCAGTGTACAGTCTGCCTGTCACATGTCCCCCAGATCAATACTAGGCTGCTTTGTGAGCACGTGGGTTTAGCACACTCAGCGCTGCCCGCTGCGCAATAAAGTTTCTTCAATCTGCGTTCCACGCCTCGGTGTGGCGGCGGAGGCCAGCGGACCGGAAGCCGGAAGTGGAAGGGTGTGAGTAATCAGAGTCCAGTGTGCAGTGACAGATCTGTTGGATTGGCGGCAGGTGACTATGATGGGCTCTCTGGGGCTTCCACGTTGTTTGTCGCCGGCGGTGTTGGTGTTTGTGCTCGGCCTGTCCAGCAGGATCAAGGTGTCTGTGTCACAGGACTACAAGTCCCAGCATGCTCTGACAGCCAGGAGTTGTGTGTCCATGTTTACTGGAGACTTGAGATACATAAACCCCACAACTGGAATGTAAAACGTTTCAGCTTACCAGTCTTTAGATGTGGTGGCTGCTTTAGTTTTTTTCTTTTTTTCCCCTGTTGATCCTGCCAGAAATGTAGTGTCCTTGTCACTTCCTGTGTTTAGGGGTGTGTGTGGGGGGGTGTCGCTAGAATTGTAATAGACCTGGGGGGACAGTATGCGGCATGCCGAGAGGTGGTTGTGGCCAAATTGCAGCGACAGTGGGAGGGGTTCAAAGGGGTGCATGATCAATTCTCGTCTGAGCCCCCTTATACCCATTACATAGGCTCTGATTGCTGTGTCACCAGTGAGAGGCGACTGACCGACACCTACAAACCGCACAATGGATTCTAGAAAATGAAACTCTTCTGTTACATATGTTATTAACCCCTCGCCCTCCAGAGGATCCCCCCCCTCCTCCTGACCAGGCCATTTTCTGTGTTAAGGCACTGCGTTACTTTAACTGAAAATTGCGCGGTCATGCAACATTGCACCCAAATTAAATTTACGTTCCCCCCCCCCACAAATGAAGCTTATTTTCGGTGGTATTCGATCGCCCGTGTGGTTTTTATTTTTTGCACTATAAACAAAAAAAGACCAACAATTTTGAAAAAACAAACATTGTTTTTGACTTTTTGCTATTAAACGTCCATTAAAAAAATCAAATTTCGTCATAAATTTATGCCAAAATGTTTTCTGCGACATGTCTTTGCTACAGAAAATTCCCAATATGTGTAAATTAATTGGTTTACGTGAAAGTTATAGCATTTTCAAATGGCGATATGTATACTGGGATTAAACATTTTTTTTTTATACTAGTAATGGTGGCGATCGGTGACTAACTGCCACTGACATCCCCAGTGACACCAATACAGTGATCAGTGCTAATAAAAAGCTCTGACACTGTACTAATGGCACTGGGCAGGAAGGGGTTAACATGAGGGGCGATCAAAGGGGTAACTGTGTGCTGTGTGTGTTTTTACTAGGGAGACATGCTGTGCAGAGAGATACAAAGCAGCATGTCCTTGCTGACAGGGGAGAGATCTGTATTGTTTACACACAAGGCTCTCCCCTGTCAGCTTTACCCGGTGAAGGAGTATGTAATGCACCATGTGCAGGGGGTGAGGAGTACAGAACAAAACTACAGGAGTCAGTTGTGTAGCACATGGAGGAGTCAAGAGAGTGCAAAGTCCCACCTGTAAGTACTTTCCTTTTCCATCAAAAATCCCCCTCCCAAAAATATAAATGGTAAACTGAATTCTTAAAGGGGGGGGTAAGCATTCCTTTGTGGCCATGGCATGTTTAAGTCATGCTGCAGAGTTAAACGGGCGGCACCGCTGTCAAACCTTCCCATTGAGATCAATACGGGGGCCACACTGCAACTGTGAGCCTATTGCTCTTATTGCTGAGTGCAGTTCCAGTCCTGAGAATCTCGGCTGCTGCAACAAGTGCATGCTGATTAGTAATCTCCTGACTCACCACACACCCATGTGTCATGTGGATAGTTACAATGCCAAACTAGTTTTTAATCCTGGCTTCCAAAAAAACCCTGAACACCTTAACCCCGGTTCACATATCTGCATTCCTGCGGGCCGCGTTTTGCGCGGGCACGAGAGCCCATTCATTTGAATGGACTCCTGTACCCTGTGACACAAAGGGAAGAAGTCCCTGCACTTCTTCTGAAAACGCAGCCCGCATGGGAACCTCCGTTCCCAGTACAGTTGACTTTTCCTGTGCGGGCAGCCTGACAATAGATCTAATGGCACCCGCCTGTGGGTCCGCATTCCTCTGTGTGGGTGGTGTGGCTGCACGGATTTTCGTGTGGATCCTCAGCCACACCACCAGCACGTATGTGAACCTAGCCTAAAAGTATTTCAAAAGCCAGAACTTTTTTTTTCGGATAGGGTAGGGAACAGTTAAAACTCCTGGAAGTCTTTTTTTTTTGCCATCTTTGCTTACAAAAATAAATGTTTGCTTTAGCATACAAGTTGCATTTATGGCAGCTATTTGCATACATTTCTATTATCAGTTGTACAATAAATGTCAGATCTTCAGATAAGTGGCATTCACTGCAGAAGGCTGGCTTTTTATTTCAGAAGAGATGTGCAATGCCGATTCTGCAATAAAACACACCGACCTGCCTGCCCTCAGCATTGCATGGCACGCCAATTGAGCTGCACATGCAGGTTCTCTTTATTGGTACTGTAATAGACCCCGATGTCTCACCTGCCCTCCATTGAAGCTACCAAGATTAGGAAATAGTGCCGAAAGAAAGCCAATATTGTGTGATGACACAGAGCGGGGATCTCATTTGCAAGACAAATCGATCTGTCTATGTATTTCCCCCTCCTCTGCTCCAGTTGTCTCTTTGCATGTCAGGGCTGTAGAATAACAATGGCTTTTGTGGTTGTTGTATTGAATGGCTCAGTAGCTGCTGCCCACCTGTTTCACTTTTGATTGTTTTTTTTTTTTTTGCAGGTTCTAATCAGAGGAAAATGAGTCTTCAATGGACGGCTGTAGCGACCTTCCTCTATGCGGAGGTGTTCCTGGTGCTTCTTCTCTGCATTCCCTTCATATCCCCCACAAGGTACACCATAACCACACATTTCCACAATCACCACGGGGGGTTACATAGTTAGTCTGGCTGGAAAAAGACAAATGTCCACCCAGTTCAACCATAAAAAAAAAAATTATAATCCTATACCCACAGTTGATCCAGAGGAAGGCAAAGAACCCAGCAAAGCATGATCCAATTTGCTCCTGCAGGGGAAAAAATTCCTTCTCGATCCCCCGAGAGTCAATCGGATATTCCCTGGATCAACTTTACCTATAAATGTTAGTATCCATTTGTATTCTGTGTATCTAAGACATAATCCAGGACTTTTTTAAATCAATCCACTGAGCTGGCCAGAACCAACTCTTGAGGGAGTCTATTCCACATTTTCACAGCTCTCACTGGGAAGAAACCTTTCCGTGTTTGGAGATTACATTTCTTTTCCTCCAGACGTAAAGAGTGTCCCCTTGTCCTCTGTGATGACCTCAGGGTGAATAGCTCTACACCGCGTTCACTATATGAACCACTGATGTATTTATACATGGAGATCATATCCCCCTTATGTATTATACATGGAGATCATTTCCCCCCTTATGTATTATACATGGAGATCATATCCCTCCTTATGTATTATACATGGAGATCATATCCCCCTTATGTATTATACATGGAGATCATATCCCCCTTATGTATTATACATGGAGATCATATCCCTCCTTATGTATTATACATGGAGATCATATCCCCCCTTATGTATTATACATGGAGATCATATCCCCCCTTATGTATTATACATGGAGATCATATCCCCCCCCTTATGTATTCTACATGGAGATCATATCCCCCCCCTTATGTATTCTACATGGAGATCATATCCCCCCCCCTTATGTATTCTACATGGAGATCATATCCCCCCCCTTATGTATTCTACATGGAGATCATATCCCCCCCCCTTATGTATTCTACATGGAGATCATATCCCCCCCCCTTATGTATTCTACATGGAGATCATATCCCCCCCCCCCCCTTATGTATTCTACATGGAGATCATATCCCCCCCCCCCCTTATGTATTCTACATGGAGATCATATCCCCCCCCCCCTTATGTATTATACATGGAGATCATATCCCCCCTTATGTATTATACGTGGAGATCATATCCCCCCTTATGTATTATACGTGGAGATCATATCCCCCCTTATGTATTATACATGGAGATCATATCCCCCCTTATGTATTATACATGGAGATCATATCCCCCCTTATGTATTATACATGGAGATCATATCCCCCCTTATGTATTATACATGGAGATCATATCCCCCCTTATGTATTATACATGGAGATCATATCCCCCCTTATGTATTATACATGGTGATCATATCCCCCCTTATGTATTATACATGGTGATCATATCCCCCGTATGTATTCCACGTGGAGATCATATCCCCCTTATGTATTATACGTGGAGATCATATCCCCCGTATGTATTATACATGGAGATCATATCCCCCGTATGTATTATACGTGGAGATCATATCCCCCGTATGTATTATACGTGGAGATCATATCCCCCGTATGTATTATACGTGGAGATCATATCCCCCGTATGTATTATACGTGGAGATCATATCCCCCGTATGTATTATACGTGGAGATCATATCCCCCGTATGTATTATACGTGGAGATCATATCCCCCTTTATGTATTCTACGTGGAGATCATATCCCCCTTTATGTATTCTACGTGGAGATCATATCCCCCTTTATGTATTCTACGTGGAGATCATATCCCCCTTTATGTATTCTACGTGGAGATCATATCCCCCCCCTTATGTATTCTACGTGGAGATCATATCCGCCCCCTTATGTATTCTACGTGGAGATCATATCCCCCCCTTATGTATTCTACCTGGAGATCATATCCCCCCTTAATCTCCTCTTCTGAAGAGAGAATAAATTCAGTTCCTCTAATCTTTCCTCATAGCTGAGCTCCTCCATGCCTCTTATCAGTTTAGTTGCCCTTCTCTGTACTTTCTCCAGTTCCCCAATGTTCTTTTTGTGAATTGGTGCCCAAAACTGAACTGCATATTCCAGATGAGGTCTTACTAATGATTTGTACCGGGGGAAATGATATCTCTCTCTGGAGTCTATACTTCTTTTATTACAAGGTAATTGATCAAAACTGGAGCAGCTCTGCATGGCGACCAATCCGCTTCTCCCTTCAGCTTGTTTGGTAAGCTTTGAAAATGCAAACTAGAAGCTGATTGGTTGTTGTGCACAGCTGCTTCAGATTCTGTCTGTTCCCCTCTTCAGCGCTCCAGGAGTCAATAGCCAAAGGAAGGCCAGGGGAACCAGGGCAAAAGGTGGCCTATGGATAGTGTGTCAGGGATGCAGGCCTCCTCAGATGGGGAAATCAACAACTGGAAAGAGAGCAAACAGGTGGCGCAAACACCTAGTGCATTATTCAAGGTTTGTAGAAAAGATGAAAACATACTCACAGACATGGCATGTGTGTAAAGCTTAGTATGATAATGGAGATGGCCACAACAATGGGCAGGGTGTTCCGACTGTCAATGTGGTCGGCTTGCTGACGCATTTCGGGGACAAATCCCTTTCCTCAGACTGCAGGGACCATACTGGATTTCAAACTTGGATAATGCATTAGGTGTTTGCACCACCTGTTTTCTCTTTTTGGGAGACTATAACAGGCCATACATGGGTCGAATTCCGAGCACACATGTCCAGTACTCCCGGAAATGTCCTGCTCTCCTCTTACGATCGGGACCTTTCCGGATCATGTGACCGTGACGGCGAATCATGGCGGTCACATGACCCTAAAACCCCACCCCGCCTCCCGGCTTCTGGAACCCTTAAAGGGCTGGGAGGCGCCGGCGCCAAGGGGTTAAAGGAGAAGTTCACCTTTGGGAACATGTTACATGTTCCACCAGTTTTTAGGGTGGAACATGTAACGTTCTCATAGCCGTAGCTGCCGGCCACCGCTCCCCCTCCCTCTGACAGAGAAACAGCACAGCTGTGCAGGGCACCACCCGCACGGCCACTTCGTTCATTTACGAACGTCCGTGAATGAATGAACTGCAAGTCCTAACAGCCTTAGTGGCTGTTGGCTTGAATTTTTCAGTGAACGACCACAAATCTCCCCAATGGGGGCACAGACAGCAATAAAAACCTACTAGGTGTTCTAAACCATTTCCTCTCTATCCAAAACTAAAAAAAAAAAAAATTTTTGCCTTTAGTTATACTTTAAAGGATAAGTTCACCTCTTTGACAAAAATTATAAATGCACATTTTTTTGCGGGTAAAAAAAAATGTGCATTTATTATTTTTGTCTGCAGGAGCCTGGAAAGCATTACACCAGTGATCGGTAGATGGAGCCATGCAGGTCTCCTGCAGATATGTCAGAATATCTGTTTGCTGTACGAGATGTAGGGTCAAGCAGATATTCTGACAGGAAGCTTCAATGAACTACCACAGCGCCGTGCTAGTTTGTTTAAAACTACAAGCCGACAGCCGCTAAGACTGCGGGGACTTGTAGGCACTCATTCACAGAATTCTGTGAATGAGTGACACGGCTGTGTGGGCGGAGCCCCACGTGGCTGCGCTACTTTCAAATTTGACAGCTAGTACGGGAAAACTTCTCCACGTACTGTCTGTCAGAGGGGGGGGGGCGATGGGCTTTGGGAACATGTTACATGTTCCACCCTTAAAAAGTTTAAAGTGTCCCCGTCCCCCCCGTGCTCGTACGTAGTAAATGCATACGTAGGCCATGCCCACATATGCAAATGGTGTTCAAACCACACACGTGAGGTATCGCCACGAACGTCAGAGCAGGAGCAATAATTCTCACACTAGACCTCCTCTGTAACCTTATATTACTAATCTATAAACATAATAAAGTGCAGCGCTTAATAAATAAATAAATCGATAAATAAATACATAACAGGATATGAGTTCATGCGAACAGTGTGTAAAAAAAAAAAAAAAAAAAAAAAATGTAGAGCATTTTTGTCACTGTGCCTAAAAATAAAGAGCAACTGAGCATATTCAGAGCAAGGTGCTGGTTGTTAAGTGGTTTCCAACTTTTTAAAAGTTCTTCATTTAAGAGAGTTCCTATGATATCCAGTATTCAGAGGAGGGAGCCCTGTGTCCAGGCTGAGCGCCCATCTATCTTTAAGGGGACCTCTGGACCCAGCAGATTCTCATACTAACCCAAGCTTGATGACCAGTACCTAGAAGGAAGCCCACCATCCTGTCCATCACAGATCATTACCTAGTGGTTTCATACTTATATGCGCATTTTCCATGCACTTCCGGTGAGTGCGCATTTCTTCCATTTGATTCCAGTCACAAGTTCATTGAGATATCTGCCTCATAGGAAACCATCACATGTGCCATCTATTGAACTTTATTTACTGTTCGCATGAACTCATATCCTGTTATTTATTTATTGATCTATTTATTAAGCACTGCACTTTATGTTTAATGCTATTTCAAAGGTTACTGTGGTTACCTTGAGTGTTTCAGCTGCTATACATTAAGAGCGCTCACTATATCACCATTTTACTTCTATTACTAACCTGTAGAAATTTTTAAAGCATCACCCATGGAGATTTTTAAGCACCGGAATTTCATGCCATTCCACGAGCGTGCACAATTTTAAAGCGTGGTATGTTGGGTATCTATTTACTCGCTGAAACATCCTCTTTCATATTTTACAAATAAATTGGGGTATATATTGTGGGGTTTTTTTTAATGAATGTATTTTTTGACAAAAAATATATATTTAATTTTTAAAAACCTGGGCGTTTTGATTTTCGGTTTCGGCACTAGAATTTTAATTTCGGTGCACCACTAATTGCAACATCTTTTATTCTTAGAATTTTTTTTAATGGGTATTGCACAGTCACCAGCCACTCTGTGATTCTTCCCAGTTCCCTTGATTTCGCCAGTTTTCCTTGTAGGTAAAAGGTCAGATTGCATTGTGATGAGTGGGCCCCTCCATGTGACGGTTGTGCAAGCAGCCACACATTTCCTCATTCTGAGTTACAGCTCGTTGTGTCCGGCTGAGATCTCTAATAATCAGAAGTAGGGGAAGCTTCTTGGCAGGAACCTAATGCGATTATGAAGTTCAGCCAGTCGAGCGGAACCGTATTAACATTGTAGTCTGAAAGTCACATTCTGTTTTCCGGCAGAGAAGGGGAAGTTATATTTGGATTTCAGTTCTTACTTACCTTGAAATTGTAAGGGAAAGCAGGTCAGAAACATGCAGCAGTTACAAAACACAAATTATAAAAGTAAATACAGGGCTTAGATGAAAAAATGGAAACCCTACATGATTTGCAGGTGTGTAAGTGACAACATGTTTTGCATTGAAAGCTGGACTGAGTTTGAGCTCTGCAGCCTGACCACATAGTCACGTTCGAAATGGTCAGCTGGCCGAAAGAGGACATTTCGCAGGATTGTGACCCGGAATAAGAAAACTGCTGGAAAACTGACTGCAGAGCTCAATCTCAGTCCTGTGCAGACTGAGATAGAGCTCTGCAGTCATTTTTACAGCAGTTTTTTTATTCCGGGTCACAATCCTGCGAAATGTCCTTTTTGTCTTTTGATCAGTTGATCGCGCTTATGCTCATCAGGCGACATTTTCCCGGAAACTGTATATGCCGTTATAACCTTTGATAGTGTACCTCGCGACACAGCAAATAAATTGTCATCTTCAGTCACAGAGGCACCAGCTAAGCTAAGTGAAACGTCGTCACTTTCACACCTGCAAATCATGTAGTGTTTTCATTTTTCTCTGTTTGCCTGTCCAGTAGCTGCAGGATTTTGGTAGCAGAATAGCAAACGGCACACTGCAATCACCCAATTAGATGACTGGTGCAGGTTTGGCCTTTTCAGAGCAAACACTCAGAGGTCTATTTATGAGGACATGTTTACACATACATCACCCTCTGAAGAGTGATCCATGATGGATCATTTGACAGGCAGAGAAGTGGTGTTATGTTGTCACTAAATGCCTGTTTTTCCTCTAAAAGCATTTGCTGTAAGCTTGTGCATTGTGATGTGGTCCCATTCACTTCGATGGGTCACATTCGGCTGGTAGTACTGCCTGTGATCACCACATTGGGGAAAGTTAGCCATGCTGAAGTACAAATCGTGGAGGCTGCAGCATTGGTATAATGCCATAGAGCTTTTGCAGTTTAGGGGGAGCGTTTTTTTTATTTATATGTGTGAACTTTTTCCTTTAGGGCTCGTTCACAGTAGTAGTTGAAGGGCAGTAAAACTCATGATTGAGCTCTGCTTTTACCATCCTGAAAGGCACTACCCATTTTAGATGCAGAGACTTCAGCCAGGAGTTATTATTATTATTATACAGTATTTATATAGCGCCAAAAGGCGCTGTACATTATAGTGGGAGACAGTACATGAGACAATGCAGTAACCATACAATACATGAGGGGGTCAAGGGCTCTGCTCCTTGGAGCTTACAATCTAGGAGGGAGGGGATAGTGGTACAGTAGGAAATGGCTGTGGGGGATGGAGTGATAGGACAAGTGGAGGAGATCGGTAAGGGTGGGGTAGGCTTCCCTGAAGAGATGGGTTTTCAGGGTGCGCCTAAAGGTGAGGAGGGTAGGTGACAGTCTGATGGATTGGGGTAGTGAGTTCCAGAGGATGGGGGAAGACCTGGAGAAGTCCTGGAGTCGGGCATGGGAGGAGGAGACCAGGGAGCTAGAGAGTAGGAGGTCTTGATGCTTTCCTTTGCATCCACAGTAGGAATTCTACTCCCTGTTGCTTTCAGTAGGTATAGCACCTGCCAAACGCAAGTGAAATTGGCTGATTTGCACTGCCAAAGCTCTATGGTATTATCCCAGTGCTGCGGTCTCCATGATTTGTAATGCAGCGTGGCCAAATTCTCCCAATATGGTGTTCACAGGCAGTACCCTACAATCATGTGCAGTGCACATAGTGTGCTATTGTGGTGATCAAGGGGTTAAAACAGGTGGTGAGGAAGAGATGCGATGCTCTGAAAGCTAGCCAAACACAGATCGCTTTATAGAGAGCAATGCTCATGTGAAGGAGCCCTTCATTCATGGGATAGTGCTTTACTGCCCCTCTTATTACAGTATAGGCCTATGGGGGTCAGCTCTTGTGTAATGATTTTTTTTTTTTTTTTTACAGGTGGCAGAAAATCTTCAAATCTCGCCTGGTGCAGCTAATAGTGGCATATGGGAACACGTTCTTTGTGGTCCTGATAGTCATCCTGTTATTGCTGCTCTTGGGTGAGTACTGTGCTGGCAATTCCTCGTAAATCTGAAAACATGTTCTGCCCCATTGTATTTATTTTTATTATTTATTTCAGGTACTTGTATATCGCCATCAATTTGCGCAGCGCTTTACATATATATTGTACATTCACATCAGTCCCTAACCCTCAAGGGTTGTATAATCTAAGGTCCCTAACTCTCATTCATGCGTACACATACTAGGGACAATTTAGACAGGATCCAATTCACCTCCCAGCATATCTGTGGAGTGTGGGAGGAAACTGGGGTATCCGGAGGAAACCCACGCAGACACAGGGAGAACATGCAAACTCCAGGCAGGTGGTGCAGTGGCTGGGATTCGAACCAACGAACCTAGTACCCCAGGCGGAAGTGCTAACCATTTAGCCACTGTGTTGCCTTATCTTCGCCAAAGAAGATTCCAAGATGTCAGCAAAAATGGACCTCCTTGCTCATACGACTAAAATGTCAGGGAAGCCGCTGCTAAAAATGATTATGCACAATGCTTTGGTCCCTCCCAAATATCTAGTAGCCCTCATGACAAGTAGTCAATTTCTACAGAAACTTGAGGTTCTGTGGCTTTAGAAGTCATCTACCAGCTGTATCTGTTACAGTCAAGCTGTCAGACCTATCTCTAGTCACTTTATTACATGCACTTAGCTCCCTCCCCCCCTCTCCCCCCCCCTCTTCTCTCCCCCCCCTCTTCTCTCCCCCCCCTCTTCTCTCCCCCCCCTCTTCTCTCCCCCCCTCTTCTCTCCCCCCCCTCTTCTCTCCCCCCCTCTTCTCTCTCCCCCCTCTTCTCTCTCCCCCCTCTTCTCTCCCCCCCCCTCTTCTCTCCTCCCCCTCTCTTCTCTCCCCCCCCCTCTTCTCTCCCCCCCCCCTCTCTTCTCCCCCCCCCCTCTCTTCTCCCCCCCCCCTCTCTTCTCCCCCCCCCCTCTCTTCTCCCCCCCCCTCTCTTCTCCCCCCCCCTCTCTTCTCCCCCCCCCTCTCTTCTCTCCCCCCTCTCTTCTCTCCCCCCCCCTCTCTTCTCTCCCCCCCCCTCTCTTCTCTCCCCCCCCCTCTCTTCTCTCCTCCCCCCCTCTCTTCTCTCCTCCCCCCCCTCTTCTCTCCTCCCCCCCCTCTTCTCTCCTCCCCCCCCTCTTCTCTCCTCCCCCCCCTCTTCTCTCCTCCCCCCCCTCTTCTCTCCTCCCCCCCCCTCTTCTCTCCTCCCCCCCTCTTCTCTCCTCCCCACTCTCTTCTCTCCTCCCCACTCTCTTCTCTCCTCCCCACTCTCTTCTCTCCTCTCTCCTCCCCACTCTCTTCTCTCCTCCCCCCTCTCTTCTCTCCTCCCCCCTCTCTTCTCTCCTCCCCCCTCTCTTCTCTCCTCCCCCCTCTCTTCTCTCCTCCCCCCTCTCTTCTCTCCTCCCCCCTCTCTTCTCTCCTCCCCCCTCTCTTCTCTCCTCCCCCCCCTCTTCTCTCCTCCCCCCCCCTCTTCTCTCCTCCCCCCCCCTCTTCTCTCCTCCCCCCCCCTCTTCTCTCCTCCCCCCCCCTCTTCTCTCCTCCCCACTCTCTTCTCTCCTCCCTCCTCCCTCCTCTCTTCTCTCCTCCCTCCTCCCTCCTCTCCTCTCTCCTCCCTCCTCTCTTCTCTCCTCTCTCCTCCCTCCTCTCTTCTCTCCTCTCTCCTCCCTCCTCTCTTCTCTCCTCTCTCCTCCCTCCTCTCTTCTCTCCTCTCTCCTCCCTCCTCTCTTCTCTCCTCTCTCCTCCCTCCCCTCTCTCCTCTCTCCTCCCTCCCCTCTCTCCTCTCTCCTCCCTCCCCTCTCTCCTCTCTCCTCCCTCCCCTCTCTCCTCTCTCCTCTCTCCTCTCTCCTCTCTCCTCCCTCCCCTCTCTCCTCTCTCCTCCCTCCCCTCTCTCCTCTCTCCTCCCTCCCCTCTCTCCTCTCTCCTCCCTCCCCTCTCTCCTCTCTCCTCCCTCCCCTCTCTCCTCTCTCCTCCCTCCCCTCTCTCCTCTCTCCTCCCTCCCCTCTCTCCTCTCTCCTCCCTCCCCTCTCTCCTCTCTCCTCCCTCCCCTCTCTCCTCTCTCCTCCCTCCCCTCTCTCCTCTCTCCTCCCTCCCCTCTCTCCTCTCTCCTCCCTCCCCTCTCTCCTCTCTCCTCCCTCCCCTCTCTCCTCCCTCCCCTCTCTCCTCCCCCCTCCTCTCTCCTCCCCCCCCCCCCTCTCCCCTCCTCTCTCCCTTTCTCCCCCCCCCCCCTCCTCTCTCCCTCACATCCTCTCCCCCCTCCCCTCCTCTCTCCCTCACATCCTCTCCCCCCTCCCCTCCTCTCTCCCTCACATCCTCTCCCCCCTCTCTCCCCCCCCTCTCTCTCCCCCCCCCTCTCTCTCCCCCCCCTCTCTCTCCCCCTCTCTCTCTCTTTTTTTTTTTTTGTACATTCACATCAGTTCCAGCTCTCAAGGAGCGTACAGTCTAAGGTCCCTATGTTCATACATACACATATTACGGCAACTTTAGAAAGGAGACAATTTACCCAGCAGCATGTCTTTGGAGTGTGGGAGGAAACTGGAGTACCCAGAGGAAACCCACATAGTCACAGGAAGAACATGCAAACTCCAGGCAGAAAGTGCCTTGGCTGAGATTCGAACTGACAACTATTGTGCTGCTAGGCTGAAGAGCTAAGCACTTAGCGCCTAAGTGCTTAGCACTCTTGGCGCTTAAGCCCTTTTTTGGGCTGACAATACACAGCAATTTTGTGAATTGAGTGTTTCTGCTCCACCAAGTGTCTTTTTTGCTAAATTGCTCAACCACGTCCACTCTCAGATCTCTACAACACAAGAGTTAATCAAGTATAATCTTTATTCTAGATTTTGTCCTGTTTTAAATGACATTCAAATTATGATTTTGGCACAAAGTATTTTACAATTAAAGATTTTTGTGGGGTTTTTTTGTGTTTTTTTTTTTTTAAGGCCTGGTACTATAAAAATAAATGAACTTAAAAATAGGAATAAAATACAAAATCACAAAATGTTTAAAATGATTATTAACCACTTGCCTACCAGGCGCTGTCACCCCCTTCCTGCCCAGGCCAATTTTCAGCTTTCTTTTTGGGAGAAAAAACATTTGTTTTCTTCGTTTCTGTTATAAAATTTTTTAAATAGGTAATTTTTCTCCTTCACTGATGTGCGCTAATGAGGCGGCACTGATAGGTGGGATTGATGGGCACTGATAGGCGGCACTGAGGGGCACTGATAGGTGACACTGACTGGCATTGATAGGCAGAAATGAAAGGCAGCTGTGATGGGCACTGATATGTGGCATTCATGTGCACTGGTAGGCACTGATATGTGGTATTGATGGGCACTGACAAGTGGCACTGATGAGGCTACACTGATCATCAGTGCCATCTGAGGAATGATGATTACTGGCTCCCCTCTCCTCACGAGCTGTCAGCATGAGGAGAGGACTGCTGATAACCGGCATTTCCTGTTTACGTGTGATAAACTGTGATTGGACACAGCTGATCACACAACAGAGCCGCCGTCATCGGCTCTTTACAGTGATCGGTGATTCTCTGTGTCCCAGGGACACAGCGCACCACTGATCGCCACGCACCGCCAAGGGCGCGCATGCACAGTTACAGTGGGAGGATGTCATATGACGTCCTCCCAGAACGAGCGAACCACCTCCTGCTCGTCATTTCCTTATATGGCAGGCGGGAGGCGGTTAAAAAACAAAAAAAAAACCCAGAGCTTTTACAAACATGTTATACTGACCTGCTCTATGTAATGGTTTTGCACAGAGCAGCTCCGATCTTCCTGTTCTCGGGTCCTGTCTGCGCTCCTGACCCCTTCCACTTGCCAAGTGCCCCCACAGCAAGCAGCTTGCTATGGGGGCATCTGAGCAGGCTCACTTTTATGCTTCTTCTCTACGTCCATTGAAACACACACGGCTCGACCCCACCCCTGCTATCTCCTCATTGGTTCGCTGGCAGTGATTGACAGTAGCAATAGCCAGTGGTCCCGCTACTGTCTTAGCCAGTGAGGAGAGAGAGACCCGGGACAGCCGAGGCTCTTGTGCTTATCAATGGATTGAGATGGGGCTCAGTTAAGTATTGGGTGGGGGGGATGCTGCACATATAAGGTTTTTTTACCTTCATGTATAGCACAGGCGGCCCTCCAGCTGTTGGCAAACTTCAAGTCCCATGAGACATTGCAAGATTGACAGTTACAAGCACGACTCCCAAAGGCAGAGGCATGATGGGACTTGTAGTTTCGCAACAGCTGAAGGTCCGCCAGTTTGACACCCCTGATGTATAGAATGGATGAAGGTTAAAAACCTTGAGCCTTTATAACCACTTTAAATTATGATTCTGGCACAAAGCATTGGCTCGTTATTTACAAATTAAAGCTTATTTACCGTAATTAATTTGTACTTCTTGTTATTTTGGGGGGTTTTTTCTTGTTTTTTTTTTCCGACACCATAAAAATGTAAACAAATTGCTGGTGAGAAAAATTGAAAAGAAAAATGCAAATACCAAAAACAACATCAATGGAATTATAGTTAAGGGGAGAAGGGGAAGGAGGAGTTCATTAGAGCCATGTAGGGGTGAGCTAAGGGTTTATTAGGGTTACATAGGAACTTTTTTGTTTGTTTTCTTTCTTTCTTTTTCTTTTTTACTTGTCACTTTGCTTTTACTGAAATCATATGCAAATGTAAGCTCCTCCCTTTCATCTGCATATGATTGAAACAGTAGAATCAAAAGTAAAAACAGTGGCAGGTCTTGACAGACCGCATCTGATTTGTGCAGCAGACCTGCACAGATGTGGGATGCTTGTGGAAGTCTGTGCAGAGGGTGGCCTGCATGGAATACCTGTGCATCCGGGGCAGCCGAAGACAGCCATTCACACGGGTATATGGGTCAGTGCTCCTTTATGAATAAGTCCTTCGTTTTTATGCAGAATTCCTTACTCTGGATGCTCAAACATATTGACTGTAATTCTGTTCCCACTCAATGCTAATGTACCATTGATTCAGTAGCTACTTCAAATTCTCTCGGTTTCCTAATTTAATAGAAGAATTTCTTCAGTTTGTAAATGGCATCTTCATTCTATTCATTGTATCTCTTCTTTACTTATACAGTTGCTGCACTCGAGCCAAATGCATTTTCTTTTTGTTCAGAGGAGAGATACAAAAAGTAGCATTGTGGCCTTTTTTTTTTTTTTTTTTTTATTTGCTCATTTTAATTCATCTACAGATCAAAGGGACAAGCTTATTTCTGAATATTTTTTCAGTAAAGGCAAACTGACAAGTCAAAAAAAGAAAAAAAATGTTCCTATGTAACCCCTACTGAACCCTTAGTTTACCCTAATCCGCCCTAATTATATCTTCCTTCCCCTGCTTGCTTTATCTTTTATTTTCCTTTTTATTTTTCATTTCTATATTTTAAATATTTTTTTGTTTTTTTTACACTTTTCATTTTTGTTTATTTTTTATTCATATTTTTATAGTGTCACATAAAAAAAACACCTAATTTGTCTTTTTTTTTGGTCTCTTTTTTTTTTTTTTCTAGGGATTGCAGTAATAATAATTACTTTTGAAAGACCACATCACCAAAAAGCCTTGTTTGTCCAAAAAAAAAATAATGTGTTAGTTAAAGTGTAAGTTCACCTTTTTAAAGAAAAAATAAATGAAAAGGTGAATGAACACCATAGATCCTCCCCACATTCCCCCTGGTTCCCGCTGTACTTACATCTGTGGGTGATGAGCTTTCAGTACCCATGCAGCCTATTTAGTGGTCTAGGGATCTGAAATCTCCGCTCTTCACCCTCTGCTTCCTGCAGTGCTTACAAGACAGATTGGAGCAATTCTGATTCGTCAGGCACGGCGTGACTCGCGCATGCGCAGTGGGCACCAAGCTGTGAAGCTGCAAGCTGTCACACTCTGGTGCCCACAGTAGAGAGGCCGGCGCCATGGAGGACAGAAGGAGAGAAGAGACGGCATGGGTGAGAACATTGCTGGATCCCGGGACAGGTAAGTGTGTGTTTATTTAGTCAGCAGCTACAGTTTTTGTAACTGCTGACTTTTACTAAACACAAAAACAGCTGGAACTCCACTTTAACCAGCTCCCGCCCGCCATATAGTTCAATGACGGGCGCAAGGTGGTTCTCTCATTCTGGGAGGACATCATATGACGTCCTCCCATTCTCACCACACATGCGCGGCTCAGGGAGCACGCAGCGCGGTGATCGGCGGTGCGCTGTATCCCTCGGACACAGCGGATCACCGATCATGGAAAGAGCCGAAGATGTCAGCTCGGTCATGTGATCAGCTGTGTCCAATCACAGCTGATGACATGAAAACAGGAAAATGTCGGTTATAGGCATTTCTCTCCTCTCGTGCTGACATGGAGGTGATGAAACGATGAGCATTACCAAGAGGCAAAACACAACCTATTGGGTCAAAGAAAAAATTGTGTGTAGTGTGGCACTGTAAAGAAAGTAAATAATATATCAAAAACCAATTAAGTGTAGCAAAAATGGATGTAGTAGCAAACACCCTTTATTATTTCAGGTACTTATATAGTGTCATCAATTTACACAGCGCTATATATATATATATATATATATAGTACATTCACATCAGTCCCTAACCCTCAAGAGGCGTACAATCTAAGGTCCCTAACCTACATTCATACATACTGTACACATACTAGGACCAATTAAGACAGGAACCAATTAAACTACCAGCATGTCTTTGGAGTGTGGGAGGAAACCGGAGTATCTGGAGGAAACCCACGCAGGCACAGGGGAACATGCAAACTCCAAGCAGGTGGTGCCGTGGTTGGGATTTGAACCACTGATATGTGGCACTGATGGGCACTGGCACGTGGTACTGATGAGCACTGACAGATGGCACTGCTGGGGCTACACTGATCATCAGTGCTCTGATGATCAGTGTAGATGTCCCCTCCGCAGAATGCCGATTACTGGCTCTCCTCTCATCTGTCAGCGTGACAGCTCGAGAGGAGAGAAATGCCGATAACCGGCATTTCCCTGTTTACATGTGATCAGCTGTGATTGGACACAGCTGATCACACGACCGAGCCGACGTCTTCGGCTCTTTCCGTGGATCAGTGATCCGCTGAGTCTGAGGGACACAGCGCATCGCCGATCACCGTGCATGCACGGTTAGAATGGGAGGACATCATATGACTTCCTCCCAGAACGAGAGAACCACCTTGCATGCCATTACTATAGGGCAGGCGGGAGGTAATTAAGTAATGTTAAAGAGTCCTCAAAAATCAGTTATTACACAGTTGTATTGTGCAAGGTGCTCTGTTCTATAAGGGGGTACACAGCCCTTCCATCACAAAGTTCCTTCTTCTTATAGATGCATTTCGGGAGATCCAGAAGTATGGTGTTGGGGATCAGGTGGACCTCAAGAACAACCCAGTGGCTGTGGAGCATATCCATATGAAGCTGTTCAGAGCCCAACGTAACCTTTACATCGCTGGATTCTCCCTCCTGCTGGCTTTGTGAGTATTGACATTCTCCATCTGATTCCCTCTGTAACTAGTCTTTTTAGAAGCTGTGCTGTGGTGTGGTGTGACCACACGGAGGCAGTAAAAGCTCTTAGGATTTTTTGCCTTTGTCTATCAGAAGTCTGATATGTTTTACACTGTTGGATGCCTTTTGTTTTCCCTTCAGGTCTTGTCTGTTCTACTTTTCCTTTACCCCTCAATCTTTTTTGAACCTCCTACATGTCTTTATTCAAGAGTACGAGGTGTTTCCAGAAAATAATGAAAATATACACTCACCGGCCACTTTATTTAGGTACACCTCTTCAATTGCCTGATAGCGCAAATTGCTAATCAACCAATCACATGGCAGCAACTCAATGCATTTAGGCATCTAGACAAGGTGAAGACAACTTGCTGAAGTTCAAACCGAGCATCAGAATGGGGAAGAAAGGGGATTTAAATGACTTTGAACATGGCATGGTTGTTGGTGCCAGACGGGCTTTTCTGATTATTTAAAATACTGCTGATCTATTGGGATTTTCATGCACAACCATCTCTAGGGTTTACAGAGATTGGTCTGAAAAAGAAAAAATATCCAGTAAGTGGCAGTTGTGTGGATGAAAATGCCTTGTCAGAGGAGAATGGACAGACTGGTTTAAGATGATAGAAAGGCAACAGTATCTCGAATAACCACTCATTACAACCAAGGTATGTAGAATACCATCTCTGAACGCACAACATGTTGAACCTTGAAGCAGATGGGCTACAGCAGCAGAAGACCACACTGAGTGCCACTCCTGTCAGCTAAGAACAGGAAATGAAGGCTATAATTCACACAGGCTCACCAAAATTGGACAATAGAAAATTGGAAAAAACGTTGCCTGGTCTGATGAGTCTCGATTTCAGGTGCGACACTCAGATGGTAGGGTCAGAATTTGGCGTAAACAACATGTAAGCATGGATTCATCCTGCCTTGTATCAACGGTTCAGGCTGGTGGTGTAATAGTGTGGAGGATATTTTCTTGGCACACTTTGGGCCCCTTAGTACCAATTGAGCATCGTTTTAATGCCGCGGCCTACCTGAGAATTGTTGCTGACCATGTCCATCCCTTTATGACTCCAGTGTACCCATCTTCTGATGGCTCCTTCCAGCAGGATAATGCACAATATCACAAAGCTCAAATCATTTCAAACTGGTTTCTTGCACATGACCATGAGATCACTGTACTCCAATGGCCTCCACAGTCACCGGATCTCCATCCAATAGAGCACCTTTGGGATGTGGTGGAATGGCAGATTAGCATCATGGATGTGCAGCCGACAAATCTGCAGCAACTGCGTGATGCTATCATGTCAATATGGACCAAAATCTCTAAATGTTTCCAACATATTTTTGAATCTATGCCAGGAAGAGCCCTTCTCAAACATAGGAACTTCATTCTCATTCTATTCTGGACACATCTCGTATACAGTTAACCACTTGACCCCCACGCCAATTCTGACACTTCTCACATACAGTACATGTAAAAATCTGCATTTTTTTTTTTTTTTGCTAGAAAATTACTTGAAACCCTCAAATATTAAATATTTTTTTTACGTGGAAGCCCTATAGAATAAAATGGTGGGTGTTGCAATTTTTTTGTCTCCTGGTATTTGCACAGTGGATTTTCACATACAAATTTTGGGAAAAAAAATACACTTTTTAATAAATTTTAATGCACAAAAACACAATATAATACCCAATTGCTTAATAAAATATAAAAGCTGTTCTGCCGAGTATATACATATCAAACATGTCACGCTTTAAAATTGCGCACGCTCATGGAATGGCCACAAACTACAGTATTTAAAAATCTCCATTGGTGACACTTTAAAAGCCTTTGCAGGTTACTAATTTAGATTTTAATTAGGTCTGGTCCTAGAGTTATTGCTATTGCTCTGACATTCGTGGCAATACCTCTCATGTGGTGCAATCTGCGTTTGTGTATGCTGAATGGACACGTGTTGGCCTTTGCGTGCTAGAATGGTAGGACGGGGGTGCTACTTTTTATATTTATTTTTTTTCATGAACAACATCCCTTGTGATAGCATGGGCCGTGATCGTTTCTCTTTTTGGAGATATCTGGGGTCTATTAGACCCCATATCTCTCCTGGCTTGCAAAGCATCAGATAAAACCAAAATCTGTTACAATAGCAATGGGACTGCCTGCACAGGGATACACGGAATGCCTGTGCTGGTAGACATGGCCCTCCACAGGTGTACATGTATGTATGCCCCGGGTGAATGAGCTCAGCACAAGAGCACATCTAGGCAGATGACACCATTTTCTCTGTTATAGTTGTAGACCAGGGGTCTCCAAACTATGGACCTTCAGCTGTTGAAGTGCTACAAGTCCCATCATGATCTGCCTCTGGGAGTCTTGCCTGTGGTCAGTCTTGCAAGGCCTCGTGTGACTTGCAGTTCCTCAACACCTGGAGGACCATAGTTTAGAGACCCCTGTTGTAGACTGTAGAAAAAGTTTACTGGTGTCATTTTTCCATCCCCAACCTGTTGACTGGAAAGTGAAAGCACAACAGAAAGATGAGGTCATCTCAGTGTTTTCCTTATCAGCATATTTGCATGTAGCACACATGGTTGGCTACTATTGCTTTTCCTTCCTCTCTCGGTCGGAGTGTTGCCAAGGATTATTGTCAAATTCAGGTATGCGGCATGCAGGTGTTCTGACCAGGAGTATGATGATAGGAGGAGAAATCAAAGGGCACGTGGTCCTGTTGTAAACTGTCCCTCGGTTGCTAAGCTAGCATGGTTAACAGCTCACCACCATTCCATTCCCACACACACACCACTGTCCGACTATACTGCTAGCAAGGAGATGAATTGTATTGAAGTCTGACAGACACATATAAGAGGGTGGTGGGGCACACAGAGGGAGTACAGTAGTAGCTGCCAGCTTGTTTTGTGAAAGACAGCAGTCTGGGCACGAGCAGTGTCATTAACCTCCCTAGCGGTCTGATTATGTCCATATTTCTGTGCTCAAAGCGGTACATTTTTTTGCATGGAAATATGTATTTTTTTATTGTAGGCCTTTAATTTTTAGGAATAACTCACTGAAATCTGTCCGAACAAGAGTCTAGTAAACATCCCGGGTATGTTAAAATTTGAAACAAGAAATCATAAATTATAATTTAATAAATAATCATTAAAAATATAATAATTTTAATTCAATAATATAATCAAACCAAAACAACTGAAATTTGAAATCGAGCGCCAAGTTCGCACATCACTGAGCAAAGTCGCAAAATCGTTTTCAGTGTCTGATGACGAATTTCCCGACGAATCATTATCACTCAAATCTGCAAGTGGTTCTGATTTACTATCGCTTTTCTCTAGCTGGTCTAAAACTGATTTTGACCTAAAGGGATGCTTTTTGGACACCATGGACGTTTCTCAGTTTCCAGGCAGAAAGAACAGTAAAAATGTAGGCAGGGCACAGGACAAAGCACTCGGAACAAAATGTATGTGAAATGGTTTGATACAGTAATGTTTTACTATGTGAATTTAGTGAATGTCACTTTTTGTCACTTTTAAATTTCCTGCCGGTTCTGCCCCCCGTACGTCCCGACGTCGCAGGGGACGGAACCCAGAAGATAGATGCCGGCATCTGCCAGAGGACATTAGAGGGGACACTGCAGGAGGGACATCGCGGGAGCGCAGGACACGGTAAGAGAAGAACAGATCCCGGAGCTGCGCCGCATGGTAAGCCCGAGTTTAGCTCAGGGTTACCGCTTGTGGTACTGAAACTTTACCCCGAGCTACACTCGGGAATACCGCCAGGGAGGTTATGAAAAACACCAGCGCACAACAAAAGCCAGGAGCTAGTACTGTAGTCTGTCTCCTTCCCAGGACTTGCAGGCAGGTGTGTTCTCAGTAGTCTGAGAGACTAGGGTACTAGCTACTGGCATGTGTTTTTGTGAATGGTTGGAAGCCATCTCTATTCTCAGTGACAGGTCCTGCTCTTCCTTATGTCTTTGCTGTGACTAGGGGCGGACTGACCATTTGGAAACTCGGGCACTGCCTGAGGGCCCGGGGTCAGTAGGGGGCCCCATGAGATGCCCCTGGTACCTTTTTCATAGGCTTTTTTGAGTTTGGGCAAGGACACAGGGGCCCCATGATCCCCTTTTCCCGGGGGCCCCATGAGTTGTCAATCCGTCCCTGTCTGTGTCTATACTGTGCCAAGCCCTGGCTGAAAGGTCAAAGTCCCTAAGAAGACCTTGTCACTGCTGTGGTTGATCTCCTGATTATAGTTGTTTGGAACAAATGGATTCCACTTTAAGCTCCAGTTGTGATGGCCAGCTGAGGGTTTAATTTTCATCTCTGGAATGGTCAGATGTGCAGAGGCCACTTTGGTTAAAGTGGTGGACTATGGAACGCAGATCTAATAAATGTCTGATCCGCATGGCCTTTGAGGGACATTGTCTCTGTTCCCATTCTCTGGGTACCATTATAAAGTACGCTATTGGTGACAAGAGTACCCTTCTTCCTCAGTGGCAGAAGCATTGAAGAACAGAGACTGCAAAGACGCATTCCTATCTGTTAAACAACCCCTTGTTTTTCCACTCCTTCACCATCTACGTAGAGAACCCCCAATTGTCTCTCCCAGTCCACTGAAAAGGTCTCAGGCTTAAAATCTGTCAAATCCTAAGATGAACTTTCCTCAATATGAAGGTGCCCCCTTGTTTCCAGAGTTGGGGAATGTTTGATCACCTTTATGGTACTTGGAAAGACACTCCTTGGGTTCTCACCTCCTGCTTGTGTCATCACACAGATGAGCAGAAATGCATCAAACCCTCTTGGCTTTTCTGGATCAAGTTGTCATTGCTTTAGGTCCTGTGGTAGAACATTTTCATGGATTTTGCACTAACCTGTTCACTGTTCCTAAAACTGAAGGGTGCATCCACCCCATGTTCGATCTCATAAGCACTGGATGTGTTCATTCATGCTCAGAATTTCTGTGTGGAATCCACCAGGCTTGTCATCGCTTCCCTTTACCAGAGAAATATTTTAGCTTTTCTGGACATTAAGGACTAGGCACTTCAACCCTCACAGTACCAGTTTATGACTCTGCCCTTTGGTTTCTAATATGCATCTTGGGTGCACACTAGTACATACGACCAGAAAATCATGCAAAAAATACCGCTTTTGAAGTTTTGAAGCAATCATATGGTAATTTGATCGTTAATACACAGCTTTTGTCCAAAATTATTTAAAGGGACAAGCACAACATTTTTTCTTGTACGATACCAAATCATATCATTTTCATTTAATCCGTACAAATTTCGTCTGAAAATACAATACAAATACATTACATCACTTCTGAATCTTCTTTCTGTTGTACAAGAATTTTTGTTTCTTTAGTAACCTCTTCATATTCGATATGAGACTACAGGCAAAAAAAATGGATGATATATCTTCCGATATTCTCAGTGTGCACAGGATATAAGATGCTGACCCCCAGTATTATCTCTGATTCTGATTGTGTCTAATGGAAGCCTCCTTTTAAAGTAGTCCTATTAGCCCAGTTTCATTCCAATCTCTCCAATGCAATATTCTGTTGTGGGACAAGTCAGTCTACTCCCTGGACAGACCGATTCATTTAGTGTTGAGAACCAGGTTGCCCCTGGTTTAGTGACTCAGGAATCTGGCTTTGATATCAGGTTAGTTCTTCGACCCTGTCTTCTCAAAGATCCTCATGCCGGATGCCAGCTTATTAGGCTAGGGAGGAGTCCTGGGCACCCAGTCATTGTAGGAGACTCGATCATCAAACTAGTCTCCTCTCTCAATCAATGTACTGGAGCTGGGGGCAATTTTTGTTTCAGAGTTTTTGCAGAGTTGGACCATCCTGCTGGAGGGTCATCTAATCTGGTTTCGGTTGATCAACACTACAGCGTGTCATGCATCAACCATCAGGGAGGAACCAGAAATCTTTCCATGGCGAGGTAGTTCACATCCTGTCTTGGGCATAACTTCAATCTCCAGCCTTCTTGGCTGTGTACTATAATGGTGTGGACAGCTGACAGGAACATTCTCAGTTGGCAGCATTTGGCCCCTACATCTGAAGGTGTTCTAGGACCTGTGTCACAGGTGGGGGATTGCCAGATGTAGACTTCTTGGCCTCCAGGTTCCACAACCAGCTGAACAGGTTTTCTTCAGCTACAGGGATCTTCTAGCAGAAGCAGTGGATGCTCTGGTGGCTCCATGGCACCAGTACTCCCCTGATTTATGCCTTTCCTCCATTGAAACTTCTTCCACATCTGCTTTGTAAGATCTGGTCGGAGGACATTCTGGTGATCCTCACTGTTCTGTACTGGCCCAGACAGATGTGCTATGCAGACCTAGGACTCCTAGCACACACCCTGTGGGCTCTACCAGATCCTATGGATATTTTTGCCTCAAGGACTGATTTACCATCTTGCTTCAAGGTCGTTGGCTTTAATGGTATGTGGAAGCCCAGTTTTTTAAAGATGGGCATCTCTGGAACCTTATTCCTTGTTAGTGGTTGTGGCCATCACCTCCTGTGACACGAGTGTCTAAAATGGCAGTCTTATGCTGCAAGGAACCTTTTCTGGTTTTGCAAAGGCACAAGGTAGTGTTGAGGCACAGGATTTCCTTCTGATTTTTACCTGAACCAGGACATTGTTCCTCCATCCCTCTGTCTAGTTTTAGTTCACCAAAAAGAAAATTTCCCTCCTTTTGTCTGGTTGTGATTTGGGCTGTGATAGTCTATCTCTCAGCCACTGCTTCTTTCAGAAAGACTGATCCTCTTTTTGTCATTCTGGTTTGCCCCCATAAGAGTGTACTGGTTTCTCGTTCCACCTTCTCTCTATTGAATCACTCTACACTCTGCTAAATATTTCAGTGCTTCTTTGGCTTTTCGAGATCAAACAACTGTTTCCCTGATTTGCAAGGCTGCCACCTTCTCTTCTGTTCACACATTCTCTTCGGTTCTACCAGGTGGATGTTGCTGCCTCATCTGAAGTCAGTTCATGGCATAAACTCCTTCAGATGGCTCTTTAAACTGTCTCCCAATTTGTTGATTTTTTTAGTCCTTTTAACATGTGTTTTGTTGAGTTACCTACCCCTCAGTTGGACTGCCTCTCAATGGACTCTCTCGGTGTCCTTTAATGGACGTGAAAGAAAGTAGGATTTTTTGCTTGCAATAAAACCACTTTCTAGGAGTCCATTGAGAGAGGGATCCCATTCCCCTGTGTTTATGATCATGTTGTCTGTACTGCTTTGATACAAAACCTGAGACATTCATGTACTATGAGGGGTTATCCTGGGCTAGCCTACAGTTTGTTTGTTTGCCAGTGTCCAGTCCTCCTAGGCAGCAATATATCTCAAAACCTCACATACTTTCAGCTGGTGATTTTCACAGAGGGAGGGGGTTTGGAAATTTAGAGCTCATGTACACTTGCATCTACTTTTAACACACACATCAAAGTGCCTACCACTTCAACATGCTTTTATGATGTGTTTGTGTTTCTTTGGCGATGTTTCTGGGTTCCTTTAATAAAGCTTGGCAAATGCCCTGTATTGGTCTATTTTCAGTAGTAGCACCCCCACTCTGCAGATCCCCAGCTCGTTCGTACCCTCGTTCAGCAGATCCCCAGCTCGTTCGTACCCTCGTTCAGCAGATCCCCAGCTCGTTCGTACCCTTGTTGAGCAGATCCCCAGCTCGTTCGTACCCTTGTTGAGCAGATCCCCAGCTCGTTCGTACCCTTGTTGAGCAGATCCCCAGCTCGTTCGTACCCTTGTTGAGCAGATCCCCAGCTCGTTCGTACCCTTGTTGAGCAGATCCCCAGCTCGTTCGTACCCTTGTTGAGCAGATCCCCAGCTCGTTCGTACCCTTGTTGAGCAGATCCCCAGCTCGTTCGTACCCTTGTTGAGCAGATCCCCAGCTCGTTCGTACCCTTGTTGAGCAGATCCCCAGCTCGTTCGTACCCTTGTTGAGCAGATCCCCAGCTCGTTCGTACCCTTGTTTGAGCAGATCCCCAGCTCGTTCGTACCCTTGTTGAGCAGATCCCCAGCTCGTTCGTACCCTTGTTGAGCAGATCCCCAGCTCGTTCGTACCCTTGTTGAGCAGATCCCCAGCTCGTTCGTACCCTTGTTGAGCAGATCCCCAGCTCGTTCGTACCCTTGTTGAGCAGATCCCCAGCTCGTTCGTACCCTTGTTGAGCAGATCCCCAGCTCGTTCGTACCCTTGTTGAGCAGATCCCCAGCTCGTTCGTACCCTTGTTGAGCAGATCCCCAGCTCGTTCGTACCCTTGTTGAGCAGATCCCCAGCTCGTTCGTACCCTCGTTCCACAGTTTTTTTATTTATATTCTCATTCAGCAGATTTTCTGCTTAGTAGTACCCCCCCATCTCTGCTGATCCCCTGCTCAGTAGAAGCCTTCAGCTCTGCTGATTCCCCGGTTTGCTGCTCTTCCTCTCTCTCTGATCCCCACTCACCTCCCGCTATATTGCTCCCATGCTGTGCACCACGTGTGACATCTGCTAGTTTCTCCTGCTCTGGTCCCCCAGCTCTGCTGCTCAGTACTCTCTATGGTCCTTGTTCACCTTCCACTATAGCGGTCCCATACTAAGCACCGCCTGTGCTGTCTGCTAGTCTGGACCCCGCTCACCTTTCTGCTGCTGTGCACCAGATGTGACATCTACACCAGATACTTCCATAATATTTACACATGACCCTGAAGTGACTGTTGATGACGTCTCTCTGGCTCGCTTGCTGTATTTTCACTGTATTCACTGCATCCTGGGATGTCTCATATCTCCAATACCTCAAAAACAAAGGTGAAACTAATTCTAAATAAACGTCCCTTAAAAGCTACAGGTTCTGTTAGTGAGCGTTGTGATAGACTTCTATGGAGGTTTTGGAGAAGCTTTGAAACACCAAGAAAGTGACATGAGGTGTAATTTTATAAATAAAGCAAACACAACAGTGTGAATAGGACTGTAAGGTAACTACTTTATTTAGTAAGAGGTGCTTTGATTGGCATTGAGAACACAAAAAAGAAAAAATAAACATGTCCAATGCCACATTTTGAAGCAACTGTACATGAGGCCTAAAAGCAGACATGGCATTGTACAATAAAGTCCACTTTAATTGGCATGGTCAGCGGAATGGTGGCCTCCATACTTCTGTCAGTGGAGGTTTCCTTTAAAGCCGTCCTGCTTTTATTTACACTCAGCGATGTGCTTTCGCAGCCTCGTGGAAACAGATTCTTATTCATCCAAGTTGAGTAAAACCAACTACTCCCCCAGGATGGCGATTTCTAGGCGCCTGTACCCGGCTGTTCCAGTCAGTTGTGTTTATTGGCTCCGTGTGCTCTACTCCATCACTAATATTCTTGGAAATAAGAGGCTTGGCTGTCCAGGAACTTTCTGCTCTGAGAACATACTGTAAAAATGTTTATCTGTCAAAACTCAGCCTGTCAGTTCAGTAAATAAACAGGCTGGCACAGCCAAACTGATGTCATCAGGCTGTTCATTCCTTCACTACAAATGCCTATTTCAAATAAATAGTCACTTCGTACTTGGCTGTCCAACAGTCAGCAGAAGTATCCACCCAATTAAATTCTATATGTTGCTGAGCTTTTATTCTTACACCTATGGGTTAAATTTAGAATGAATGTGTGAAAAAAGGCGTAGAGGGAACATTTTTTTTTCATCATATTTTGGAAAATTCTCGCATAACTGCGGTACATATCCCATAACCATCCTGGCAGCCAGTATAATAAATAAATGGGAAGAATATGTACCTTTTTAGCACGTTGGCCCCTTACCCCCCCCCCCCCCCCTCACTGCCAAGACCCTGGGTACATCCTGTCCTGCTGCTCCCAAGAGCCATTAGAGGAGCCTGCAGGCCACAGTGAGGGTGGGGGGGGCACACTCATCCCTTCAAATATGTTATAGTGTAGCATTTTATTTATTTATTACAGGTACATCTATAGCACCACCAATTACGCAGCGCTGTATGCATGTGTGTGTGTATATGTGTGCGTGTATATGTATGCATATGTATGTATGTGTGTGCATATATAGATAGATAGATAGATATATCTATAGATAGATAGATATATCTGATCCCAGTCTTAGTCCGTAGGGTTCAATATTGAGTTGGCCCCGCCCTTTGCAGCTATAACAGCTTCAACTCTTCTGGGAAGGCCGTCCACAAGGTTTAGGAGTGTGTCTATGGGAAGGTTTGACCATTCTACCGGAAGCACATTTGTGAGGTCAGGCACTGATGTCGGGGGAGGAGGCCTGGCTCTGTCTCCGCTCTAATTCATCCCAAAGGTGTTCTATGGGGTTGAGGTCAGGACTCTGTGCAGGCCAGTCAAGTTCCTCCAACCCAAACCTGCTCATCCATGTCTTTATGGACTTTGCTTTGTGCACTGGAGCGCAGTCATGTTGGTACAGGAAGGGGCCATCCTCAAACTCTTCCCACAAAGTTGGGAGCATGAAATTGTCCAAAATGTCTTGGTATGCTGACGCCTTGCGAGTTCCCTTCACTGGAACTAGGGGGCCAAGCCAAACCCCTGAAAAACAACCCCACACCATAATCCCCCCTCCACCAAACTTTACACAATGCAGTCAGGCAAGTACCTTTCTGGCAACTGCCAAACCCACACGTCCATCAGATTGCCAGACAGTGAAGCGTGATTGGTCACTCCAGAGAACATATCTCTACTGCTCTAGAGTCCAGTGGCGGCGTGCTTTACACCACGGCATCCGACGCTTTGCATTGCACTTGGTGATGTAAGGCTTGGATGCAGCTGCTTGGCCATGTAAACCCATTCCATGAAGCTCTCTACGCACTGTTGTTATGCTAATCTGAAGGCCACATCAAGTTTGGAGGTCTTTAGCTACTGACTCTGCAGACAGTTGGTGACTTCTGCGCACTGTGCGCTTCATCATGCGCTGACCCCGCTCTGTCATGTGACGTGGCCTAACACTTGGTTGATGGGTTGCTGTTGTTCCCAATTGCTTCCACTGTGTTATAATACCACTAACAGTTGAGTGTGGAATATTTAGTAGCCAGGAAATGTCACGGATGGACTTATTGCACAAGTGGCAACCTATCATGGTACCACGCTTGAATTCACTGAGCTCCTGAGAGCGACCCATTCTTTCACAAATGTTTGTAGAAGCAGTCTGCATGCCTAGGGGCTTGATTGTATACACCTGTGGCCATGGAGGGAATTGGAACACCTGAATCACATGATTTGGAGGGCTGGCCCAATACTTTGTCCCTTTTTGTCTCCAGTACAGAGAAATACCTGTTAATGTGACAGAAAAATAGTGTGCTCCTACCTTCCTCTGTGACTTGAGAACACAACATTGAGAGCTGGTTCACAGGAATAGTAGAGGCATTTCCAATACGGACAAAGCACATGCCCATTTTTACTTTCATCCTGCCTTTTCTGTTCCTCCATTGTGGGAACCTAGTCTATTACATTTTTGTTTGCCAAAGACAGGAGTCTCTAAATTATGGCCATAGGGCCACATTTGGCTTGCTGCAAGATTTTACCCAGCCCATGGCAACTCTGATGTGATTGGGGGGGGGGGGCTGCTGATGTAAAACACAAGACTCTGATTGAAGAGGGTTTGTTATGTGATATGGGGGGGCTTCTGATATGATGTTAGAAGCCTCTGATGTGAACTTTGACTGAAGGAGGGACTCTTAACATTGAAAGGGGGTGATGTTGTGGGGGGGAGTGATGTGTGAGCTTCTGATGTGAAAGGGGGACTCTGATTAAAGGGGGATTATGATGTGATGGGGGAGCTTCTGATGTGCATGGAGGGCTATGATATGATTGGGGAGTTTGATCGAAGGAGTGATTTTAACATTGAAAGAAATGTTGTGATGTTGTTGGGGGGAAAGGGGTAGGGGGCTCTGGTGTGATGGGTGAGCTTCTGATGTGAAAGGGGTGGAGGGCAACTCTGATTAAAGGGATGTTATGATATGACAGGGGACTGATTAAAGAGGGGTTATGATGGGGGAGCTTCTGATGTGAAAGGGGGGACTCTGATTAAAGAGGGGTTATGATGTGAAGGGGGAGCTTCTGATACAAAAAGAGGACTCTGAAGGCGGGACTCTGATATTGAAAGGGGGCTCTTTTTTGGGGGGGGTGGGGAGGGGGATTATGTTATGGGGGAGCTTCTGATGTGATGGTTGGCTTCTAATGTTAAAAGGAGACTCTGATTGAAGGAGTGACTTTGATATTGAAGGGGAGCTCTGATCTTGTGGGGGAATGCTGATTTATGGGGGTTATGATGTGAAGCGGTCTTCAGTTGTGATGGGGAACTTCTGATGTTTAAGGGGGGACTCTGACAGGGGGATATGTCTGATGTGATGGAAGAGATTTTGATGTGAAAGAGGGGACTTCTGATATGAAGATTTTTCTTGGAAGTGTTTTTATTAGTTCATTTACATTGGAACCATTCAATTATAAAATTGATTTATTTAAAAAAACATTTTTTGTGTGTTTTTGTTTTTTTTGTTTTTGTTTTTTTTTGTTTTTGTTTTCGTTTTCATACTGTGAATATTTGTAAAATATACAATGTGTGTCATACTGGAAAAATGGAAGACTGGTGATCTAAGATCCCAAAACGGTTCTTTACTCCTCTGAAACACTGACCTTACAGTGCTGGCACACGTCCAGCAGATGGCACTATTGATATATTTTGCTGTGCTTGTCACTTAGTACCATTCATCCTTCCATTCACTATGGCTCTAGCAGTGAGATACCATTTACATCTGACTGTTGAATGCACAGCAGGGTTTATTCACCCCCAGGGGGTTGTTAAGGCTTTAGTGTCTGAATCTCATTGTTCTGTAAATATGATTTCTAAAGTGAATGTAATTTACATTAGCAGGCAGGACAGAGTGCTAGTATTCTTGTGCAGGCCATAGACGGGGAGAAAACCGGCTGAAAATTCATCCAAAAGAATAATTGGCCGATTTTTGGATCGTTAGTGGCTGAATTGGTCAGCCGGTTTTCTTGATTTTTGACCCTTTTTTTTTAATCGGTAATGTTGAAAAAAAAAAGCCGATTTTGCTCATCGGCCGATTTTCACAGCAATGATGGGCAAATCGGCCAATCTTTTTACCAATTAAAAAAAATGCGCATGGGTCGTGACCAAAGAAAGAACAAATAGATACAATGTTGCTATACTTTTAAATGTCAAATATAATAGCGGAGCTCTCTGCAGAGACACTGCTATTATGTTTGCTGGCCGTAGACGGGACGAAAATCAGCCGATTATTATTATTTTTTTTTTAACCAATGGATGGTAACGTTTGTCGATTGAACGACCGATTTTTTTTCGTTTTTTTTTTTTTTAAAAAAACTGGCCGGTTTTCTCCCCGTCTATGACCTGCATTACACTCGGCCTGTCCACCATTAAGTCCCTGTTCAGCGACTGTGTCTGTGCATTGGCTGTGTCCCAGTTTACGTTAATGGGACCTCCTGCCCAGGATTGCATGGAACACCTAACACCTGTACATCCCCGGGCAGGTAAGCACAGCCCTATCCCCAGAGCAAGCACCCTGGCATTCCTGTTGTTACTCTAGGTAAGCCTTCTATGTTCCTCTGAGCTGGTTTTCACATTGGACCTCCTTGACAAGTTAAAGGGCAGCACAGTGGCTAAGTGGTTAGTACTTCCACCTGGCAGTACTCGGGTCGTTGGTTCAAATCGCAGCCACAGCACCTCCTGCCTAGAGTTTGCATGTTCTCCCTGTGCCTGCTTGGGTTTCCTCCGGGTACTCCGGTTTCCTCCCACACTCCAAAGACATGTTGGTAGGTTAATTGGATCCTGTCTAAATTGGCCCTAGTATGTGTATGTATGAATGTGAGTTAGGGACCTTAGATTGTACACTCCTTGAGGGTTAGGGACTGATGTGAATGTGCAATATATATGTAAAGTGCTGCGTAAATTGACAGTGCTATATAAGTACCTGAAATAAATAAAATACACTCCAGGAATTGTCTGTATTGTGGAGTTACATTGGTCCAGCTTGGCACGCTGCAAGTACGCATATCTCCTACCTGAAGCTGATATTCTCTGTAGTAGTCCGCACCTTTACAGTGATAGCTATCTTCCGGTTCTATGCAGGCAGCTTCCCCTCTGCGCACTGAACACAGGATGTCACTCGCTTGGTCCCGCTGCCATTGATAGAACACCTTGTATCATTTACAATGAATACAAGGTATACTCTGATTGGATGAGGCGGCGAGGCGAAGCAGTGATGTCACAGTCTCCCCCTTGTTCAGTAAGAGAATTCCTTTTATTCATTGAAATAAATACAAGGTGTTCTGTGAATGGCGGCTGAGCTGAGCTCCCTGTGTTCAATGTACAGAGGGGAAGCTGCTCACACAGGTCCTGGAATTCACATCTGTCCCGTAGCAGCACTGACTACTACAGTAATTTGTCCGCTTCCTCAGTTGCCCATTGCTGCCCCTGGAACCTCAAATGTCACTTTGCCAGTTTTTCCTCTGAAACCTGACATATATATCTAATCGTTGTGGCAATCCTTCCCTTTTTTTTATTTTTATTTTTTTTTTTGTTTAATAATCAATCTTTATTAACATTTTTAGATTATACAAAATTATCACCAAATACGTTCACAGTGACCAGGCAAACAAACAAAAAAATAGTACTAGAGGATGTACAGCAGCAGATAAAAACATAAATGTTGATTTGTAAGCCGGGTACCGATGCCACCCAAGAATGCAATCACTCTATAAAAAAAAAAAAAAAAAAGCGAGAGAGACAGGGGAAATAAGGCAGAGTAAGGCTGGCCATACATTATACAATTATCTGCAGATTTTTGGTTTAGATTTACCAAAAACCATATAATAGGAGGACAAACCTAAACAACACTTTCAGTTGTATCCAATTAGGCAGGCCCTTGCACTACATAGTTGAAGGTAAATCTAAAGGAAATTGGGCAGAAAATCTGCAGACAATTGTATAATGTATGGCCAGCCTAAGGGAAAAAAAAAACACCACAAAAATCCCTGTCCAAGGAACATTGAACAACACCCAGGTGGGTAGAAACAACAACATAGGGGTGTGCAATGTATCAAATCTACAGAAAAATAATCCAGTATCTGCTATGTCAGTGGAATAGTACATCCATCCCTGCCATATGTTGCTTCCTAACCATGTGCACCCATTGGTCATCTTCCACAATTGCATCTTCTTCCCTCTTCCAATCAGAAAGTGTTGGGCAAGCAGATTGTTTCCAAAATCTAGGAATCAAGGATTTAGCCGCGTTCATTAGATGAGGTCACGAAAGAGGAAGCAAAGGGTGGGGGGGGGGGATCTCTGCAATCCTTCCCATTTAATAGAGTGCAGCAACGGCCCTGAAGTAGGGACAGTCTTTTCTCCGAAACCCGTTGGCCTGATGTTTTTGTACTCCTTTCCTATAATTCCAATGGCTCATTAGGAAGGAGATATGCATACTTGTATTGTGCCAAGCTGGACCAATGTGACTATGCAATACAGATCATTTCTGCAGTTCAGCTTTACTTTGGGGGGGGATGGGGGAACAGATTCCTTCTTCGTGGCTCTAAGGGGGTCTCTCCATAGTTATTTACAATGCAACAGCAGGCTGCAGCTTGTTTTTTTTAATAATAATTTTAGTACTATGATCCTTTGAATGAACTATCTGCAGTACTAGACTTCGCCACCAGGTGCTTTACTTACTGTATATTGTATCAGTTATGATTTCGTTTTTCACCTTTTTTATATAGTTTTGACATTTTATGCAGTGCTTTACTTACTATACATTGCATCGGTTATGATTTTGTTTTTACTTGTGTTTATGTAAAGCATTGCATAAAATGTCAAAACTATATAAAAAAGGTGAAAAACGAAATCATAACTGATACAGTATGTAAAGCACTGCATAAAATGTCAGTTATGATTGTTTTACATGTGGTTATATTTTTCTGACATTTTATGCAATGCTTTACATAAACACAAGTAAAAACAAAATCCTCACTGATGCAATATACAGTATAGCCGCCAAAAAGATTGGGATCCAATTCCTCTTCCGTTCGTTGGATTGGATGAAAATGGACAGGCGGTCCGTTTTCAACCGACTGCCCATTGAGGAGAGCGAGCAGCTCTGTCTACTCTGCAGCAGTGGAGCAGACACAGAGCAGTCATCCGCTTGAGAGATCCCCCCCGCTGAGCAAGCGGATCCGCTAAACAGGTCCACAACGTGTGAAAGGACCCTTATGCTTTCCTAAGCTCCAGGTATGTCCGCGAGAGCCTTGGTTCTCTGGGGACTCTCACTCCTGATTGGCTGAGGCAGCAGCAAGAGCCAGTGAGCCAGTCAGGAGGGGGCGGGGCTCGACCTGCGGCTCTGTGTGTGAATGAACATGCAGAACTCCCGGCTCAGGAGCACGCCTGCTCTGGTGCCCCCATAGCAAGGTGCTTGGTATGGGGGTACCCGATAGGAGGGAGGGGCCAGGAATGCAGGCGGGGGACTCAAGAGGAGGTTCCATGCTGCTCTGTGCAAAACCACTGCATGGAACAGGTAAGTATGACATGTTTGTTATTTTAAAACAAAAAAACAAGACGTTAGTATCACTTTAAGGTGGTGTGCATGGTCCTTGCTAAGGAACATTTATTTCTTATCAAGTTGTTATGGGTAAAGTTCCACTTTGAGATCATAATCCCCTTCTTCTATTCCCTTCATAGCTTGCTGAGACGCCTTGTCACCCTGATATCCAAGCAAGCCACCATCATTGCATCCAACGAGGCCTTCAAGAAACAGGCTGAGAGTGCAAGCGATGCCGCCAAAAAATTCATGGATGAGAATGACAAACTGAAGAAGGTATCAGATATTGGCATGCAGGAAATGATTGTTGGCTAGGTTTATATTGTCCCCATTGAGAAGATTCCCCTCATTTCCCGTCAGGAAAGCACTTTTCTTCAGTAAATTAGGGAAGGGTTAGAAGCTCTGCCAGGTCATTGTTACTGCCTGAGTCTTCCTGTTGTAGTGACAGCTCCTCTCCTTGCTTGTCCTTCTGTATGTTACTGCAGTATTAGACTTCACCAGTAGGTGCTACTCCAAGTGAATTCATTCTATCCTAGGAGGTGTGGCGGACCCCTTGGAGGTTTCATTTCAAAGCTTCCTATGCTAAATCCTCCCTCCAGCCTTCCCTGTAGTCTTGCTCAGGTGTCCCAGCTCCTCTCCTGGACTGAAATGGCTTACTCTGATTTCACTGCACACTGTGAGCCTCTCATAATGTGCAGTTGAAGCTGCAGCGAGCGTGATTCTGCCTCATTTCCTGGCTGGGTGACCTCCAGCATCATCTAGAACTTTCTTCCCTGGCCCATTCCTTTCATTCATTGGATTTCAGTTCTTTTTGATCATCTCCCGGTTCAGCTTGCCTAGGAATGCCCTCTCCTCCAGACTGACCTCCATCCTTTAAGGAATCATGATATTTGCATAGCTCCTCCCAAGAGCCAGCCCGTTGCTTGCATCAGGGCGGAGGAATCTTGAAAGGAGTAGTAAGTGATGTCATCATGTAACCATGTACAGCACCCTGCCGGCCCCTCCTACTAGCCATAAGTTGCCTGCATTGCATTCAGACGCACAGAGAGCCAGTAGTGTTAGTGGGTCTAATGTAAGGTGTGTAATGAAAACAGGATTTATTTTGTATGTCATTAACATGTCAATGGGGTAGAAAGGAGGAACCAGGGAAGGCAAAATATAAGGCTTTGGGTTACCCTGGACTATCAGCCATCTGTAAGAACTGGCATGTTAAAGGTCAGTTGGGATGTTAGTCACTGTGCAGGCTGGGACCAGCAGTTTTACAGCTGAGCATCCTCTTCGGTGTCTAACATACCTTTTCTGGCAAGTGACACTGAGACTAGGGGCTGAAAATGAAGGTGACAATAGTATTGCCATCACTGACTTGAAAAGTGGCATTTATAGGAAATTCTGAGCTCCCTAGATTTCTGGTAGGGTCACCGGGTATACTTCTGTACTTGCAGCATCTTTAAATGGGATTAATGGGAAAAGTTCTGTGTATTTAAGAGATGTGCAATACGGACCTCCAGTCCAAACTAATCACTGTCATTGCTTTTCATGCGCAGCAACTAAAGGCCGCAGGGTTAGAGGTCTGCGATGTGTCGGAGAGCAACGCTGAGGAGGATAATAAACTACTTAAAGGAGAAGTCAAGAAGCTCAAAGATGAACTGCAATCCACCAAGAAATGTAAGTGACACCAGAAAATGAATCGCCTCACCTCTTCAGCTCCAGCGTCGTACCAGTGTCTCGCTGGAGTTTTGACCAGTATACTGGGCTGCCTGCAGCTGCAGGCATCATCTTGGTACCTTTTTTTTAAAGAGACAGCAGTCGGCTCTATTGTTGGGGAAATTGAAGCAGCTAACTAGCCTCTTATAAAAAATCAGAGCGCTCGTGGCAAATGTCCAGAATAAAAAACCATAATGTTCATGACCAGCAGACAATATAAATCAGTTTAATGGAGCAATAAAATCAAGAATTGCCATAAGGATGTATCCATGAATGGATGTCATACAGGGATCGGTGCAAACAATAGACTGAAGGGATGATGGGAGCGGCTTGCTGTTTAGTAGACATAGCAATGGAGAGCCTGGATGGTGAGCTCTGTAGATGGAAGGTGAGAGAGCCACAATAGATGGTGTACAGGTGTCCAAGGCCAGCGGTCTAAAGGAAACCCCACAGGAGGGATGAAAGGAGCAGGATGGACCTCCTCGGTTGCCGGAGATCGCTCACCGAAAGATGTCATGGCGCACTGGCAGTGACCTCAGTGGAACACAAGGAAGCCAGGAACAGCCATCGAAAATCCTCAGTAGGAAGGAGACCAATCGCAACAAGTCCTGGTTACGATGACGCGTTTCACACAGTATAGTGCTTTAACGCATTAGCGCCTAGTCATTTGTTTTTAACCGGGGCTTGTTGCGATTGGTCTCCTTCCTACTGAGGATTTTCAATGGTTGTTCCTGGCTTCCTTGTATTCCACTGAGATCACTTCCGGTGCGACATGACGTCACTTCCGCTGTGCGATCTCCAGCAGTTAAGATGCTATTACAAGCAGTGGCAGGGGACGTCCCACCCTCCCTCTCCTGGTGCCTTCAACAGCTTTACTGGGACCCCCCTTCCATCTGGAGTCCCGATCAACCATCCAGCGCTTTTGCTGGCTGATCACAGAGCCGAACAAAGACCAAATTGGCTTTGTTCAAGTCTGATGTACTAACCAGGAAGTGATGTCCTTACATCACTTCTGGTGTACGGTGTGATTAAATGCTTTTAAGGGCAGAGGAGATATTTGGGGTCTCATTGACCCCAGATCTCTCCATAAAGAGTGGCTGTCATATGCCTATTTCTGTCACAAGGGATATTTACATTTCTTTTGACAGTAATAGAAAATTAAGTGAAAGTATAATAATAAAAAAAATTAAAGTGCCCCCATGCTTGTGTGCGAAGGTGAACGCACGCATTGGTCTCGCACGCACGCAAACAATGATCGTCCCACACATGTGAGATATCGCCGCAAACGTCCGATTACGGGCAGGAATTCTAGCACCAGACGACCTCTGTAAATCTCTTTTAAAGCCTCGCCTATGGGTAGTAAAATTTATGTTGCGCAACAGGTTTGGTATCTATTTACTCGCCGCAACATCATCTTTTACGTTTTACAAAAAAATCGGGTAATGTTTTGTGTGTTACAAGACCAATATATAGCGCTAATTCACCCTACACATACACAAAGTATAATATGACAAAAAAAATCAAGTCCTCAAAGTCCACGAGATGTGACTAATTTGTATAAAGCCCATGTCCTTAGGAAGACACTGTGCCACCAAAGAGAAGAAAAAGGATCCTCCACCGTCACCACTCGCAGGCTCTTACTAGAGAATATGATGACAGGTCATGCAGTCAAAAACAGCAAATATGGGGAATCAATGGAGGTAATGGATCCATAATAAATCTTCTCCACCAGAGATAATTCCACAGCTAGCAACTTGATGGCCTAGATCCAGTATTATAGCACAGAGATAATCAAACAGACCCAATAAGATGTATGTAAAGAGAACAAAAACTCATAGTATTTATAATTTATTCTCTCGATCCTCTGCTTTAAAAAATATATAATGTTTTTGGGGGGGTTCTAAGAAATTTTCAAGCAAGAAATACCGAGTGTAAACAAAGTGCCAGAAAAGGTCTGGTCTTCGGGTGGATAAAGTCATGTTCATTCTCCAGATTAAAGTCCAATCAATATGTAACCAATAATAATTGCCCTTGTCCTGTCCTAGTGATCATAATAAATGTTGTTCCTGGTGACAAGGAAGGCCTGCTGATTGCAGCAGACCTGAGATCATGCCACATGGCCCTGCCAGGGAAGGTCACTTTGCTCTGGGAGGTTATAAATGTCACACACTAAAAACAGAAGGTTTATGTTGTGGGAGAGTTTGGTTTCCATAACATAACCATTTATGAACCGGAGGCTGTCAGTTACTTTTTTTTTTTTAAACCGCAAAACCGTGATGAATGGCGAGGATTGTATTTCAGACATCCCTAGTTTGGGGATAGATATTGACAAAAAAAGAATTATTCTTCAAGGGACTTTTGGTAATTAGAAACTTTATCATCTGTGGCATGTAGGGTACCAGTCTGATTGTTGAAAAAAATTAAATCTCCCTGAAAGAAAACCCTTATTGGGTGACCAGACTGCTGTGGTAGAAGATAGTCCGGTCACTGAAACAATAGCAGTAAATGCTGTGTTTGGACAGTACATTTCAGGCCATTTTTTGCTATACCGCACTGCGCTGCTATAACTGCTAACTGCGCTGTCATGCAACGCTGTACCCAAACACAATTTAAATCCTGTTTTTCCACACAAATAGAGCCGCCTTTTGGTGGTATTTCATCACCACTGGGTTTATTTTTTGAAATTTAAATGAAAAAAGACGGAAAATATTGGGAGGGGAAACTATTTACTTTCTGCTATAAAACCTATATCCAATAAAAAAAATCTAATTTCTTTATAAAATTTGTCAAATGTATTCTGCTACAAGTCTTTGATTAAAATAAATCCCAATAAGTGTAATTTGGTTGGTTTGGATGAAAGTTATAGCGTTTACAAACTATGGTATATATACTGGAATTTTTTTTAATACTAATAATGGCTGTGATCAATGACTTATAATGGGACCTTGATAGTTCTGCGGGCAATCTGCCACTAACTGACTCGTGGGGCGGGGACCTAACTAACTGCCACTGACATCACCAGTGACATTCAGTGATAATATTATGCATGGTCACTGTACTAATGACACTGGCTGGGAAAGGGTTAACATCTGGTCAGCGCAGTGGCTAAATGGTTAGCACTTCTGCCTGGCAGTACTAGGGTCGCTGGTTCGAATCCCAACCACGGCACCTCCTGCCTGGAGTTTGCATGTTCTCCCTGTGCCTGCGTGTTTCCTCCAGGTACTTCAGTTTCCTCCCACACTCCAAAGACATGCTGGTAGGTGAATTGATTCCTGTCCAAATTGGCCCTAGTATGTATGAATGTAGGTTAAGGACCTTAGATTGTACGCCCCTTGAGGGTTAGGGACTGATGTGATTGTACAATATATATATGTAAAGCACTTCATAAATTGACAGCAATATATAAGTACCTGAAATAAATAAACATCTAGGGTGATCAAGGGGTTAAATGTGTGCTTGGGTATGTGTAAAGTGTGCTGCTTTTACTAATCGATCTCTAGATTTCTTATTCTTCCTTTGCAGGGATGAGAAACACAGAGATCATCCCCTCTGTACAGAGCTCTGTGTTGAATGTCAACACAGAGCTCTGGGCTTCGATTTTACACAGCCAATCAGCAGGTCCAGGCTGTAAATCATTGTCTGGGACTTGCTGGCAGGCTCCCGCTGTGTCGATTGGGGGGAGGGGGGTGCGCACATGTGCGCATCTGAAACCTGGTGTAGGCAGCAGTGTACAGCTATCGATTTTTGTTTGATTAATGTCCTGTCCATTTGACCTTCAGCCTGGCAGAGCCATATTTTGGTCATCAGTTTGCACAGAGAGCGCACATTGTCCTGCCTGTAATTTTGGACTTGTCAGAGCTGAGTTATGGGTTCCCCTCCGTTCCCAGAAAGTCCATTACCTGCAGGGCTAATTCTTGCATTGAAATCTATTTCACTGTGTACCTTTTTTCAATGTCGGCGTGATCTTCACAGTGTATATAGATTGGTTTGGATGAAAGTTATATTGTCTACAAACTATGGTGTTTATATATACTGGAATTTATTTTAATACCAATGGCTGTGATCAATGACTAATGGGACTGTGATAGTGCTGCAGGCAATCTGACACTAACTGACTCTGAGGGGGGGGGACCTAACTTACTAACTGCTACTGACATCACCAGTGACATTAATTCAGTGATAATATTATGCAGTCACTGTACTAATGACACTGGCTGGGAAAGGGTTAACATCTAGGGTGATGAAGGGGTTAAATGTGTGCTTGACTGTGTGTAAAGTGTGCTGCTTTTACTAATCGATCTATAGATTTCTCATCCTTCCTTTGCAGGGATGAGAAATGCAGAGATCATCCCCTCTGTACAGAGCTCTGTGTTGAATGTCAACACAGAGCTCTGGGCTTCGATTTTACACGGCCAATTAGCAGGTCCCAGCTGTAAATCCTTGTCCGGGACTTGCTGACAGGCTCCCGCTGTGCCGGTTGGGGGGGGGGGTTGCGGCGCACATGCATGCACCTGAAACCTGGTGTAGGCATCAATGACCCTATCGATGGTCATTTTTGTTTGAGTAATGTCCTGTCCATTCAACCTTCAGCCTGGCAGAGCCATATTTTGGTCGTCATCAGTTTGCACAGAGAGCGCACATTGTCCTGCCTGTAATTTTGGACTTGTCAGAGCTGAGTTATGGGTTCCCCTCAGTTCCCGGAAAGTCCATCACCTGCAGGCCTAGTTCTTACAGTGAAATCTATTTCACTGTGTACCTTTTTATCAATGTTGGCGCGATCATCAGTCAAGGGCATGCCGCGTCTGCATCTGGCAGTACCTTGCTCTTTTTAATTGAATAGATATTGATGGGTTCACAGCCGTCTCATCATCAGATGGTACAGTTTGCAGACTTCTAGAGCTAAAGTCAATGGAGCACTGAGCCTAAAATGTTGTGTGCTGGGAGGGACAGTGCCGCCGCATCGATCCCGACACACCGTGTCATTTTTTTGTCATTTCATTCAGATATATTGACTTCAGCTGTGTTATGATGCAGAGATTTGCATCACTAGTGAATAGTGTACTACCAGGATTGGCAATTCAATCACTAAGTGCAGGGCCTGGCCCATTGCAGCCATTAGTCACCTTGAGGCAAAAGATTCTTAGGCTCTAGTTCGGCATCCTGCTTATAATACAGAATGTCCTGATCGTTGGTAAGTCCATCCAGCACTTTACTCGCTGGGGTATACTCAAGCCTTCCCTTAGTTGTAGTAGTAGTAGAAGGGTGGGTGCAAAAACATGGAGGTGATGAAACGATGAGCATTACCAAGAGGGAAAACACAGCCTATTGGGTCAAAGAAAAAATGTGTATGTAGTGTGGCACTGTGAAGAAAGTAAATAATATATCAAAAACCAATTAAATGTAGCAAAAATGGATGTATCAGCAAACACCCTTTATTATTATTATAGGTACTTGTATAGCGCCGTCAGTTTACACAGCGCTTTACATATATATTGTACATTCTATTATTTTAATTCATTTATTCATTATATTATAATATATGTGTGTATATATGTGTATGTATGTATGTAAAGTGCTGCGTAAATTAACGGCGCTATATAAGTACCTGTAATGAATGAATATATAAGATTTTTTAGATATTTTTCACCTTGAATGTGTTTGTCAGTCGGGTGTTCATTTGTTTGTTTGTTTTTTTATGCACGTAGATTATGGACTTTACTAATAGCGCGGTATTTCTTTTGAACAGTACTACTTATGTTCAATTATTTGATTTGATTTTGCACTCTTTGTCGTATATGGGCTTGATGGCTTGGTGTTTGATATATTTTTACTTTCTTTTTTTGGTCTTTTGCTATTTATGCACTTATTAGCAGTGCCACACTACACACAATTTTTTCTTTATCACTTTTATATGGGAACACATTTTGGTGTAGGCAGCAGCTTCTCTCTGTAAAGGTATTTTGGCAGCTCATGAGTCTCGCCTTGCTTCTCAGTATACTTTGTAACACCCTATTGGGTGCTTCAGTCTTACAGTAAATCCAGGGATTTGTCATTCCTCTGCAGTACAATGCATTGTCACATGGAAAGTCCAGCTCGTGGCACGTATCTTCTGAACTTCTCCCTGGAGAAGATACAGATTCACAGTATTCAGGGAGAGGGTTAAGTGAGAGATATGAAAATTGGAATGACTTTGGTACAAAACACCATAACAAAGGCTTTGTTTTGTAAAGATGAGCTGAGCTTTTAACCTTAGAGAATGAGTTTACAGGTCTGATAAAACAAGTGAAGACATCATTCAGAATGACTTTTCTTAATAATTTTTCAGCACTGCACAAGTCTGAGAATGAAGTGATCGCCATCAAGAAGCAGAGTGAGGGCTTAACAAAGGAATACGACCGGCTGCTGGATGAATATTCTAAATTACAGGTGAGCGTTAGTGTCCGGATAGTCTGTATTGTATATTTACAAAGAATAGCCAATCGGGTGCAAAGAAAATAAAAAAAAAACAGCATATTTGCTTACACATGATTGGAAGTCCCCCTCATTTACTAAGCTCTGGAGCAGCTGCACTCGCCAAGTACGCAGTCTGTTTGTGTTTAGTAAATCAACCCAACTGCCTGTAGAATTAAAACAAGTTAAAATGTAAGTTCACCTTTTTTTTCCCCAAATAATGAAAAGGTGAATTAACCCCCGCACCTATCTCTGCTGCTCTTTCCATGGGTGAATAGCTGTCACTGCCTGTGCAGCCATGGATTTGAACGCCCCACTCTTCTTCCCATTCTTTTCTTTAGGGAATTCAGGACAAATCAGGGAATTCTAATTGGTCACGTGCTGGCACATTTTGACCAGTTGAAATCGCTCTGATCAGTCCCAGAAGCCCTAAGGAAAGAGGAGCGGGGCTTTCAAATCCCCAGACCGCTGCATGGGCATTGACATCCAATCACCCAAGAAGATAAGTTGCAGCAGGGACAGGGATGGTGTTGGTGGTCATTTCACCTTTTTCTTTGTTTAAAGCAGGGGTAGGCAACCTTAACGGGGTGGAGATCTACCTGAACAACATTATTATACAGGATTTATATAGCGGCAACAGTTTGCGCAGCGCTTTACAATATAAGGGAGACAGTACAATTACAATACATTTCAGTACAGACGGAATAGGAGGGCCCAGCTCGTGGATCTTACAATCTAAAGGAAGGGGGAGGTGATACAGAAGGTGATAGCTGTGGGGGATGATCTGGCGGAGGTGATTCAAGTACAGTTCTTAGGTGGAGGTGAGGTAGGCATCCCTGAAGAAGTGCGTTTTCAAAGATCGCCTAAAGGCAGACAGGGTGGGGGCTGACTGGACATACTGTGGTAGGGAGTTCCAGAGGATGGGGGAGGCTCTGGAGAAGTCCTGGAGGCGAGCGTGGGAGGAGGTGATGAGGGAGCTAGAGAGGAGGATATCATGGGAGGAGCGGAGTGGGCGATTTGGGCGGTATCTGTGGATGAGGTCGGTGATGTAGCTAGGGGCAGTGTTGTGGATGGCGTTGTATGTTGTGGTTAGTATTTTGAATTTTATATGTTGGGTTAGTGGAAGCCAGTGGAGGGATTGGCAGAGAGGGGCAGCAATCGCTGATTGGTTGGTAAGGTGTATGAGTCTATCAGCAGCATTCATAATAGACTGAAGAGGGGATAGCCTGTGTAATGGTAGACCAGTGAGGAGGGAGTTGCAGTAATCGAGGCGGGATATAACCAAGGCGTGGATAAGTTGCTTTGTGGTGTCAGTGGTCAGGAAGGGGCGGATTTTGGAAATGTTCCAGAGGTTGAGGCGGCAGGATTTAGCCAGTGAGTGGATGTGGGGCCCAAAGGCGACGTCAGAGTCTAGGATTACGCCTAGCACCCTGGCATGAGGGGAAGGACCAATGGTTGTGCTGTTGATCTTAATGGTAAAGTCGTGAGTGGGGGATCGGGGAGGAGTCAAAGATCACTGGGCACAGTGTTACCTCCTCACACCTGATTTTAACCTCTAATTGCAGTACTACCTTGTCACAATCTCATAAATTGCACGGAAATCATGGGTTTAAATCAGGTGTCAAGGAGGCAACATATCGCCTCCTCAACACCTGTTAAACATACTCTAATCGCTTTGCAGAGGAGCAGCGGTGCTTGCTGTACTTGTGAATGAGCCCTTAGCTGCATCCGGCAGTGGCACTCATAGGGCTCGTTCACATGTAAAGTTGGTGGGTGGTAAAACCCTGTGGTTGACTTTGTTTTGCTGCCCCAATCCCTAACCCCCTAAGCTCCTGAGGCAGCAAAGGTTTACACATGCCACAGTTAGAATCGCATCCCCTCCACAGCAGGAACTACATCCCCTGTTGCTTTTGGGGTGTACTACCACCTGTCACTTGAGACCAATTCAAGTAAATGGGGCCATTTTACCCATTTGCCCTGTAACTGCATGCTTCTGCAGGGTCCAAGGAATTCAAGCAGTTGGTGAGAAAGCAACAGTTGCCTGTTTAACTCTTAGTTTGCTGTGCAGCACAAGGTTGCAGGGCACTCACAGAGCGGCCTCATTCACTTGAATGGGTCATGCTTGGCAGGTGCTACACCCACCAACCATGACAGGGTGTTGGAGCAGCACTGCAGAGAAGACATTGGCTTATGAGGCTCTTGCTCCCTACTACAGCTCCAACTTTACAAGTAGTCCTTCTGCATTATCGCTTCTCGGCCTTTTGGCTAAGATCAAGTGTAGTATCTGTTCTTATCAGTGTCCAGTGGGGGTGCTACCGACCATTCTAGTTTACGGGGATGATTGTTGTACAGTACCCTCACTGGTATGATGGGGGTCCGGAAGGCTAGTACCGGAGGGACAGAAACCAGGGAGCGCCATGATTCGTTCTGGGGCCTTGGGAGTAATTCCTCTGGGGAGACCGGAAAGACCCAGTTCCTCCTGGTTTGAGCATGCTACCTTGGTCTGGCCTGGGGCTGAGGAGGCAAAAAGTCCGCAAACTCAGTGCCCCCTGAGGAGACGCGCTCAGGGGTGTCACTAGTAACACTTGGGTGTGGGACCCCACGGTGTGAAGATGACACATGGCCACTGTTTTTACACTCTTTTTTGCACAGCGCCCTAAGGACCAGGTCTTTTGGCTAAGTCCAGGGCAATTTTTGCTACGGGCCTCAGGGCCTGGTCTGTGCACTATTAGGCACGGTACCACTTTTTTATTTTTATTCTATTTATTTATTCACTCCCACGTTTTGTCACTTTTTGCTTTCTTATGTGTGTGTTTTTCACGGATGGAGGGTGTGGGTCCTCGGGCCTTACCTGAAGTCTAGGGGGAGGATGTGTGGCCATACGGTTCCTTCCTCCCCTGATCCCTAGGGGGTTTTTCTCTTCGGGAGAACCCCCTTGCCTAGTACTGGATGTCCGGCTTCGGCTGGGCATAAGGAACGGTGGTCCACCAGGCCTTTTGGCCAGGAGGACCAAATGGGAACCTTGTCCCTGTCAGGAGCTTCGTGCCCCGGGGGATCGGGTGAACGGTCCAGCCCTTTCGGGGGTAGGACAAACACACCCCTAAGTGCACGTTTTTTCGTGTGTGTGTTTCTGCACTTGCACTTTTTTGCGGACACTTACGGGTTTTTTCGTTACAGTCTCACGTTTGCGGACTTAAAAAAAAAAAAAAAAAAAAAGTAGTCCTTCTGCATTGCATTCTGTTTGATGCTCTGGGATGGCAGGTCAGCAAGTCCAGACCGTTATCTACCAGTCACCTGGCTGACATCTGGTAGATCACAATCTACTGGTCGCTGACCCCCAGTTTAAAGTGTTCACCTTTTCACAAAAAAAGTCTTTCTGCTCCAAAGGTGGCCAGCTGAAATGACAGACAAACAAGAAAAAAAAAAAAAGACCGACCTTGTGTGTTATCTCAAAAATATGAAGGCTTAATAAAAGTCAATTTTGAACTCCCCTTGGAGTGGAGAAAATTGTACTTCTCATCAAATTTTCATCAGGATAACAGCTCTTTACTCCTGTGAGCTGTTATCCTGATGTAAGTTTGATGATGAACACAATTTTCTCAATTCCATTGTGAGTGCAATATGGACTTTTTATTATGTCTTCATTTTTTTAAGATGACACACAAGGTTGCTGTGCCCTTTGTTCCCTTTTTTATTAACATATCATTGCATAAAAAAGTGCACTAATGTGCATGCAAAAGTGTGACTGACCCTCTTTTTTTTATATCCAGAAACAGAGTAGATGATGTCAGTTGCATATCTAATTGTGATGTTAAATTCAAAGAAAATTCCTGAAACCATTCCAGAGACTTGCCTAAAATAGTGAAGATATCCTCAATGTATCTGGCTAAGCTTGCAGGGTGAGGTTTGCAAAAGGTTGCCAGGTCAGATGGAAAAATCTTAGCTCCCAGAGCAATCCCTTTGGTGTCGTAAAGAAAAATGAAAATATTTACAAAGTAATCCAATTCTGTAAGGTTCAAAGTGAACTTTGACTGGACTATGGGCCATAGTTTGAGGCCCCGCTCACATCCCAAATCGTATGGCAATTGCCATAATCTTTCAATGCACCCCAAACATGATGCGATTTCTACCAATTGTGCAACAGGATTGAGTGGCAAACACGGCAAACTGCGCCTTTACACATTATGTGAAGCTTATCGCCTGAAAAGGAGCAGGAGCTTCTTTGTGGGTGACAAATGCACATAGGGCAGCCCATGTGACATCCAGAAATGCATGAAAATCACATGTCAAAATTACGTAGCGTGAACTCTGGTTCTCACTATGCGATAATGTGAACGAGGCCTTAGTGCTTTACTAACTCAGCAATTCCTTACATACTGTTCAGCCACTATAAAATATTTGTACAAACTTATAGTGTGCAATGATCCTTGAGATGCATTCGCCATGTTTTCACAAGATAAAACCTGTCTCCTCTCTTCCTATGTATGTATTGGCTACCTAACCAAGTTGCTTACCTGCTGTCCACCCATTATATATTTTTGGCTATGGTTTCTCAGATGACAAACTCTAATATTTCTTTCTAGATAAAATCTGGTTCATCTCTCCCTCTTTATTTGCTACCTAACCAAGCTGCTTACATATTTTCAAGCCTCTGTAAAATATTTGTACAAAGATATAGTGTGCGAAAACTTCTGAGATGCATATGCTATACTTTCACAGTTCTAGCACCTGTCTTATCTCTGCCTCTGTATTGGCTACCTTGCCAAACTGCTTATATACTGTCCATCCACTCTAAAATATTTGTGGCTGTTGTTTCTCTGCTGATAAACTCAAATATTTAATGCAGGAGTAAACCTGCCTTGTCTCTCTATCATTATCTGCTACCTAACTAAACTGCTTACATTGTTTAGTGTTTATTCACTTTAAAGGCTACGTTCACCAAAAATTAATGAATACACACATTTTGCAGGAAAAAAATGTGCATTTCCTATTTTTTCAGTGGAGCCTTCAGAGCATTGTGCCCATGATCAATAGATCACGGGTGAAGTGTTGGGGTCCTGCAGACACTGCCTCCATCTTTCATGCCTTTACCTCCAAACGGACTGTCAGCTTAAAAGCTGGAGGAAGTGTCCTTGAACTGTGAGGGTTTTCTTTAGTGCCCCCGTAGTTCGTAGAGAATTACAAGCCATCCGCCACAGTGGCAGACAGGACTTGTAGTTTATTCATTCAGATTCCTGTGAATGAATGACAGGGCTGTGTGTGTGAAACCCCACACAGCCGTGCCAGTTTTGACATGTGACAGCAGGTGTGGGAATAGCAACTCCCACCTGCTGTCACAGGGGTGGACTGGGTGGATAAGAGCTGGAGTAGGTTACATGTTACACCCTAAATATGAATGTAATGTGTAACGTGCTCCAAAAGGTGAACTTAGCCTTTAAAATATTTCTGCAAGGATATAGATATATTTGAGATGCATTTGCCATGCTTTCATTGACTGATATTGGGGGGGGGGGGGTGAATCGCAGCACCAGCTAATCTTAAAGTCTTGGAACACCATCTCATTCAACCTGTCTTCGTATGAGCCTAGTGCATAAAGGACACACTCCTTGGGGGCGTATCAAGCTGCTCTGGGATCACAAGACAACGCTGCAGGGAATGGCATCACATCATTACGTGGTTCCATTCTTTGCAGCATTTATGAACCACCAAACGCTGGAGAAGGAAGTGAACCTGTGATGTCACATGACTGAAGAAGAAAGGGGAAAAGATCAAGATGGCAGGGGGTGCTCCTAGGGGAGCGGCTATGCTTTTAAAGCTGAACTCTGGGAAGACTAAAAAAGTAAAATGGTGTGTTTTTAAGCCTTATATGCTTTACATTGGCACATTTCCCTACTTGTTAGGCTCAGCTCCCCAAGCTCTTTGTTTTATTTCTAACCTATTATTACAGATTTAGTTCTTTATCTATTATTTATTTATTGTACATTCACAATAGTCCCTTCCCTCAAGGAGCTTACAATCTAAGGTCCCTAACTCACATTCATATATACACATACTAGGGCCGAATTAGAGAGGAGCCAATTACTTACCAGCATGTCTTTAGAGTGTGGGAGGAAACCGTAGTACCCCGAGGAAACCCACACAGGCACAGGGAGAACATGTAAACTCCAGGCAAGTAGTGCAGCATGAGATGTAATGGCGGTGCTCGGAAGCTGAATGTCGAAGGAATCGCCTCACCAGCAGATATAGGGGAGTGGTGCCCCAGTTTCAATCCAGTCAATTACATGAAGGGAGAAGAAAGGACACCGCTCTTGCCTCCCGTACAGTCCCGTGTGTAGAGGATGGCCTCAGCTGTCATGCCGGCCACGTCCTCTGAGGTGTTTTACCCTGCCCACTGGGGGGCTTGATCACCGAGTCCTTTCCTGTGGTCAAGCCCCCGGTGGGTGGGACGAAATGCATCAAAGAGCGTGGCCGGCGTGACGGTTTAGGCCAACTTCTACACACGGGACTGTACGGGAGGCAAGGGCGGAGTCCTTTCTTCTCCCTCCAGGCAAGTAGTGCCGTGGTTGGGATTCGAACCAACGACCCTAGTGCTGCTAGGCAGAAGTACTAACTACTTGCACTTGGCGAGAGCGGTGTCCTTTCTTCTCCCTTCAGACAAGTAGTGCTGTGGTTGGGATTTAAACCAACGACCCTAGTGCTGCTAGGCAGAAGTGCTAACCACTTGCTCTTGGCAAGAGCAGTGTCCTTTCTTCTCCCTTCAGGTAAGCAGTGCTGTGGTTGGGATTCCAACCAATGACCCTAGTGCTGCTAGGCAGAAGTGCTAACTACTTGTCCACTGTGCTGACCTATTAGGCTTGAAAAGGAGAGAACTGATTTTCAAGATTTTCATTCCACTAACCTGTCAAGCAGATTCACTTATCACTACAGCTAATATGGAGGCATTACTTTCAGGTCCAGGAAGCGTGCATATATTTACATTTACAAAGGCAATTCCTGGAGTTCATCTTTAATTACATCAGTTTGCAAATTTGGTCTGAAGTTTTTACATTAGCAACTGTAGTTTGCATTCTAACCAGGACTTACCTAGAAAGAGAGTTTTTTTAAAAAAAAAAAAGATCGGCTCCACAGCAAATACTGTATTTTACAAATGTGGTTAATTATTTCTTTAAAACATCACTGGGCTATTCTATCTGCTGCTTTATAAAAAGACAGCAAAGGAAACCGTGTAATCAGTGAGAGGAGATTAATGTGGCCATTTTTCTTCTTAGAAAGGCCAGTTGAATTTCCCGTCTATCATCATTATTTGTTCATTGATAAAATGGTCTTGCCACCTCATGGGAAGCATGACCTAAACGTGTCAATGTGCCATGAAAGTCACATGGTACAAGGGCCCAGAGGCATCACCAGGCCACAATCTGTTTGCCCTTGGGTCATTGCTACCCAATCTAGCAAGTTTACTTATGGAGGGGGAGATGAGGGGCACAGGCAAACACTGACAGCACCGCTTGACTTAGAGACTGACAGTGATTGGCACTTCTACAATAATAACCTGCCTGCCAGAAATATTTTTCAAATAGGTTTTTAAGTATATTTAGCTTCAAAAGTTCTTAAGCCAGAACTACACTGCATCTGCCACAAACCAAAAATGCTATTTAATTCATGTGTAATATATTCAAAGCAAACTCATCCATTTAGGTCTCCATGCTTTAGTTTGCTGAGAAATCACCTTGCAAAATACCTCTGCCTCCAGCATTTCTAGCCGTGGCCATGTTGAGTAAGGGCAGATGATTCATGTAGAATTTTACTTCTGGGAATCCCTCTGCCCTTAGCTCAGACATGCAGGCAGGAGGGTGTGCTTAGCTGAGAATACCCCTTCTGAAGATGTTAAACTTTTTTCAGATGCTGATCAGTTATGACAGCCTTTGCAGTGCTCTCAATAAAGTTGTTTCCTTTTATGATGAACTATGGCTCAGTGGTTATCACTTCTGTTTTGAAGCCCTGGGGTCCTCTGGATTGAATCCCAGCCAAGACACTACATGCATGGAGGTTGCATGTTTTCACTGTGCTTGCATGGGTCTATTGCTGGTAGGTTAATTCGCACTAGTATGATCGTATATGAGATAGGGACCTTAGATATAAGCTCCTTGAAGGCAGGGTCTGATGTGAGTATGTAAAACATTGTGTAATTTGATGTGATTTTTTTTCAGCTTCATTGTTTAAAGGATAAGGTCACCTTTTAGACAAAAATAATAAATGCACATATTTTTGCAGGTGAAAAAAATGTGCATTTATTAATTTTGTCCACAGGAGCCTGGAAAGCATTGCACCAGTGTTCAGTAGATGGCTGATGCCATGCAGGTCTCCTGCAGACCTTTCAGAATATCTGCTTGCCGTACGGGATGTACGCTCCACAGCACAATGGTAGTTCATTGAAAACTACAAGTCCACAGCCGCAAGTCGGGACTTGCAGTTCATTCATTCATGGAAGTCTGTGAGTGAATGAATGATGTGACTGTGTGGGGTGGAGCACCTCATGGCTGCTCTGTTTTCAAATTTGACATGTAGTACGGGGAGACTTCCCCCCGTACTGTCAGAGGCAGGAGGGGCTGCAGCTATGGGAACGTGTTACATGTTCCCCCCCCCCCCCCCCTCCTAAAAACGGGTGGAACATGTAACATGTTCCCAAAGGGGAACTTATCCTTTAAGCTTGGTTACATCTAATTCTTCATATCTCACATTCAGGGGGCCTTTGGGGATTCAGAAATTCAGTCCATGCTACACATATTAAGTGATGTCTTGATCTGGGTTCTGTGTAAGCGGCTTGCCATATGTACACTGAGCACAGGGGGTTGCTTGCTAGGCACTTCCTCCATTCAGAAGATGTCTTTTTTTTTTTTTTTTTTTTTTTTAATTCAATGAATGCGAGGTGTTCTTTGATTTGACGAGGCAAAGCAGACAAAGCAGGAAGATAACAATGTGCATGATCTCTGCCTCATTCAATCGGAGAATGCCTTGTATTCATTGAAAAAAAACCTCAAGACGTTCTCTGAATGGCGGAGATACCAAGCGAACAACCTCTTGTTTAGTACAAGACTGCAAGATGCCTAAACAGCAGACCAGCGTTTGGTAAAGATAAGACCAGCGTTTGACTGTAGTGGTTGACTTTAGCATCCCCACCGGCCCTACAGATGTCAGCTATGAAGATTTAGCTGTAACCCAGCTAGACCAATGTGAATTTAAAAAAAATAAAATAAATTAAAAAATTCAGCTTAAAGTATTCACATTAACAGAAAAATGGAAAGGTGAACTAACACCATACACCCTTCCACCACTACCCACCTCTGGTGATCATGAGCTGATAGGGCTTCTGCAGCCACTACAGTGGTCCAGGGATTTGATATTTCTTCTCTTCTCCCACTTCTTCTGACGGCATTCCTCTGAACAATGTCTTTGTCTGCTTTTCTCTGCAGAAGGATGACGCCACCTTTTGTTCAACTTCTGGGTTTGTAGTTAGGAGCATCAAGTACAAATGTTCATCAGTCGTCGAACTCTTTTGGAATATTTTTTGGTCTTGAGTATCAGATGCAAGCTATGCATTTCATAGGAAGGAGCTCCCCTGAAACAATAGAATGTGTCAGAAGTAGGATGGAGTACAACTAGAAAGCTTGAAGTGAGGCTGGGTTAAGGCCAATGTGTCCTCAAGGCAATTTGGGAGATTTATTAAAACTGGTGCGCACAGAATCTGGTGCAGCTGTGCATGGTAACCAATCATCGTCTAACTTCAGCTTTTTCAATTAAGCTTTGACAATAAATCCTGGAAACTGATTGGTTTCTATGCAGAGCTGCACCAGATTTTGGGTGCACCAGTTTTAATAAATCTCCCCCAATGTATCTTGCTGACTCTAGCATTGCACACTGTTATTAAATATTTTTTCTGCCAGGACATCAAGATCTTTCACTCATTAATTGCCTTAGATGTACTTTTTCTATATCAGGGGTCTCTAAACTTTTCAAAGAAAGAGCCAGTTTACTGTCCTTTGGACTTTAGAGGGAGGGGGGTGGATTATGGCCAGCTGGGGTAGAAAATGTTCTGGGCCCAGCATCATTAGGAATAGATATGGGCTCAGGGTTGTTGAGCAGTAGGAGGAATGGTACACCATCATTGGTATCAGTGGAAGAAATGGTGGCTATTGTTGATGTCAGTAGGATGAATAGTGCCCCAAGGGCTGGATAATTTGGAGGCCCCTGTTCTAGATTGTATGATGAATGCATGTTTTTAGCCCCCATGGGAAGAACTTGTATTAGCAATATTATTTCTCATTTTCCAGGTAGCTGCCCAATCGAACAGAGCATATATTAATATAGAGGGGGGTGGGGAATAGGCCATCTTGTTTTGGTCAGCCGGCAATGGCTGAAAACACTGAACGGGTATTTTTCTATAGCAATCTTTCTCAACCAGGGTTCTGTGGAGACCTAGGGTTCTTCCAGAGGTTGCTAGGGGTTCCCTGGGCAATTTCTTACTCTAAGATAATTAACCACTGACACCAATGATCATTTCTGGTGTCTGTCAGGGTGACATTCTTCCCACTGACTACCATTTTAAGAATTCCATTGACCACCAGTGTAAGAGGGTGCCGGGAATGACGGAGGCTCTTCTCCCATTAACCACCAAGTCTAAAGGGAGTCCTACACTAGGGGTAAGGGGGCATTACACTGACCACCGGTGTAACAGGGGGCCTTCCTTCACTGGCCAGAAATATAAGGGGGCCCTTATCCCGTTAACCACCAGTGTTAGGGGGCAATACACTGGTCATGAGTGTAAGGGAGTATTTCTCCACTGACCAGCAATGTAAGGGAGCACTACACTGAACACCAATGAAGCCCCAAGCCCAGAACATACATTCGTACTAAACTAGTAAATTTGCAGGAAGTTAGTTTATAGGTACTGTACAGACTAAACATGGATACTATCCAATTTTCTTGATTTTCTGGAAAGGTTTTAACATAAAAATTTAAGGTGAATACACATCATCATACCAGTTATTGAGAGGTCATCCCTCCACACAGGGAGGACGAGCAAGTCATATATTATATATACATAAGTTGTCACAGATCATTGGAATATTTGTCAAAGTAGGTTCAATGGTCTACTGGAATGGGGGTTGTAAGAGTATGGATGTATAAAGTTGTCATACAGTATAAATGTGGGAAAAGGGTAGAGATTATTGCATCTGGAAGTCAGACTTATAACTGGTTGTGGGAGGGGGGGGGATAAGTAAGGAAAGGGGAGGGACAAAAGTACATGTGAATGGGGTATCGCAGGGGTCGTATATGCCATAGATTACAGCCCAGATGGCATTAACAATTGATATTGGGAAATGTCAAGGTTCAAGCAATGTAGAGTCAAAGTTTGGGAGACAATAGTCCACCCAAGGTTGCCAGATTTTTGAGTACTTGCATTTTCTGTCTTGAAAGGTTGTTTAAACCTTGGTATGGACCATGGCTTTTGTGACTCTATTCTTTGTGGCATGGAGACAAAGTGCAGGCGTCTTCCAGGCTCTTTTGCTTGGAAGATATGGTAACTTGGAAGTAGCAATAGAAATTGTGCATTGGTCATCTTGAGTGTTCACATGTTGGGTACTATCCAATTTTATTTATTTTCAAGTTTAGGTTTGTACAGATTTCCAGTGGCTAATTACTGGGTTTGTAATGGGCCAAACGGCTTCTGTAGTAAAGCTTGGTGTTTCCTTAATAGGATGTAGACTGTCTTCCGTCTGCTGTTCATCTGTAAAGTAATACACTTAAACACATTGGGGGGCGGGGGGGATTATGATGACCTGTTTAGTAAAAACTGGAAAAAAGCACTTACAATGACAGAGATTCAAGAGATAGCTGAAAGAAAGTGAAAAAATTGAGTATATCCATGAAGGATATGCAAGTAGCAGCTGTGAATTATTAGGGTAATTAACCACCTCCTGTCCAGCCGTTGTATATAAATGGCTGGGCGGTGGCAGTGCAGGGTCGGGTGGCCATTTATAAACGGCCTCCCCGCCCCCTGCTTGTGCGTGCTCCTTGGGAGTGTGCAGCAGCGCGATCCGGTGCCCGCTGTGTCCTCCGGACACAGTGGAACACCGATCGTCAAACGGGACCTCTGTACGAGGTCCCGATCATGTGATCACTGATTGGCCAATCAGTGATCACATGCAGAGTAGTAAGCAAGGTGTCACTTGTGACATCATTGCTTACTACGTGTGAAATCTGTGAATGATCACAGAGGTCACATGGTTCAAGGCTATTCACAACAGCCTTGTACCAAGTGACAAGTTGTGACCAATCACAGCTCACACAGTAGTTCTCAATGGCTGCAAAAATGCAGCTAGAGAGAAGGGGAAATGATTGCTTTTACATCCTTTATGGGTGTAAAAGCAATCAGTGTAAAAAAAAAAAAATCATCACCCCCCCACAAGTAGTACAGTGTCACCATGACACTGTACTGCTAGGGTGACAGTATGTAAAAAAAATAAATAAATAATATAAAAAAAAAAGTTTAAAAATTATAATTTTTGGTGATAAACTAATTTGGGTTATTTTTTTTTTTACTAAAAATATAACGGAATAAATTTTGGCCAAGATTTATGATGAAATACTATTTATTTGCTAAATTTTATAAGAAACACTTTTTTTCAAAATCTTTGGACTTTTTAATTTACGTAGCAAAAAAAATAAAAATCCCAGTGGTGAATAAATATCACCAAAATAAAGCTTTATCTGTCTCAAAAAAAAATGCTAAAAAATGCATATGGGTACAGTGTTGCATGACCGCGCAATTGTCATTCAAAGTGTGATAGCGCTGAAAGCTTAAAATTGGCCTGGACAGGAAGGAGGTAAAAGTGTCCGGACTGGAAGTGGTTAAGTACAATAAACATTTCAGGTTACTACATAGTTGCTGCTATATAACAGAACGATTAGTAACTTAAAGTATATAAATTTAAAGTGGTTCTAAAGTCAAAAGTTTTTTTACCTTAATGCATTCTCTACATTAACGCAAAACATTTCCCACTACTTGTCCTCCCCACCCACATCCCGAAACACTTACTTGGCTCCATGTTACCACTGTCTCGGTTGCAGCACTGCTATCCTCACCTTCTGCTTTCACAGGAGACACTGAGGACAGCAAAGCCATTGGCACCAGCTGCTGTCAGCCAAACTCCTGAGAAGGGAACCAGGGGTATGGCTTATTATTTATTTCAGGTACTTGTATAGCTCTGTCAATTTACGCAGCGCTTTTACATATACAGTGGGGATCGAAAGTTTGGGCACCCCAGCTAAAAATTTGTATTAATGAGCATAAAGAAGCCAAGGAAAGATGGAAAAATCTCCAAAAGGCATCAAATTACAGATTAGACATTCTTATAATATGTCAACAAAAGTTAGATTTTATTTCCATCATTTACACTTTCAAAATAACAGAAAACAAAAAAATGGCGTCTGCAAAAGTTTGGGCACCCTGCAGAATTTATAGCATGCACTGCCCCCTTTGCAAAGCTGAGACCTGCCAGTGTCATGGATTGTTCTCAATCATCATCTGGGAAGACCAGGTTATGTCAATCTCAAAGGTTTTAAATGCCCAGACTCTGACCTTGCCCCAACAATCAGCACCATGGGTTCTTTTAAGCAGTTGTCTAGAAAACTGAAACTGAAAATAGTTGACGCTCACAAAGCTGGAGAAGGCTATAAGATAGCAAAGCGTTTTCAGATGTCAATATCCTCTGTTCGGAATGTAATTAAGAAATGGAAGACATCAGGAACAGTGGAAGTTAAAGCAAGATCTGGAAGACCAAGAAAAATATCAGACAGAACAGCTCGCAGGATTGTGAGAAAAACAATTCAAAACCCACGTTTGACTGCACGATCCCTCCAGAAAGATCTGGCAGACACTGGAGTTGTGGTACACTATTCCACTATAAAGAGATACTTGTACAAATATGGTCTTCATGGAAGAGTCATCAGAAGAAAACCTCTTCTACGTCTTCACCACAAAAATCATCGTTTGAACTTTGCAAATGAACATATAGACAAGCTGATGCATTTTGGAAACAAGTTCTGTGGACCGATGAGGTTAAAATTGAACTTTTTGGCCGGAATGAGCAAAGGTACGTTTGGAGAAGAAGGGGCACAGAATTTAATGAAAAGAACCTCTGTCCAACTGTTAAGCATGGGGTTGGATCAATCACGCTTTGGGGTTGTGTTGCAGCCAGTGGCACAGGGAACATCTCACGAGTAGAAGGAAAAATAGATTCAATAAAATTTCAGCAAATTTTGGATGGTAACTTGATGCCATCTGTGAAAAAGCTGAAGTTAAAGAGAGGATGGCTTCTACAAATGGATAATGATCCTAAACACACCTCGAAATCCACGGGGATTACATCAAGAGGCATAAACTGAAGGTTTTGCCATGGCCTTCACAATCTCCTGACCTCAACATAATTGAAAATCTATGGATAGACCTTAAAAGAGCAGTGCGTGACAGACAGCCCAGAAATCTCAAAGAACTGGAAGACTTTTGTAAGGAAGAATGGGCAAAGATACCTCAAACAAGAATTGAAAGACTCTTGGCTGGCTACAAAAAGCGTTTACAAGCAGTGATACTTGCCAAAGGGGGCAGTACAAGATATTAACTCTGCAGGGTGCCCAAACTTTTGCAGACACCATTTTTTTGTTTTCTGTTATTTTGAAAGTGTAAATGATGGAAATAAAATCTAACTTTTGTTGACATATAAGAATGTCTAATCTGTAATTTGATGCCTTTTGGAGATTTTTCCATCTTTCCTTGGCTTCTTTATGCACATTAATACAAATTTTTAGCTGGGGTGCCCAAACTTTCGATCCCCACTGTATATTGTACATTCACATTAGTCCCTAACCCTCAAGGGGCGTACAATCTAAGGTCCCTAACGTACATTCATACATACACATACTAGGGCCAATTTAGACAGGATCTAATTAGCCTACCAGCTTGTCTTTGGAATGTGGGAAGAAACTGGAGTACCTGGAGGAAACCCACGCACAGAGAGAACATGCAAACTCTAGGCAGGAGGTGCCGTGGTTGGGATTCCTAGTACTGCCAGGCTGAAGTGCTAACCATTTAGCCATTGTGCTGCCACGCATACCAGAGCTGTGTGGGTCTATGGACTTACACAGCCCAGCTTGGGAACATATGCTTGCGGGTGCCTCCTTGGCATCCAGCTTATAAAAGAGGCAACCAGAGGGAAAAGTTAGGGACTACCAAAAAGGAAGCATGGGACATTTCTGTGCAATATCGTTGCACAGGGCAGGCAAGTATAACATCTTTGTAGTAACTATGTCTGTGCAGTAACCTGAAGGAAGTAGTATTGCCAGAAGTTCAAAATCCTTCTAGAATACCCCAAGGCACCCAGTGCACATGGTACTTGGTCCCTTTCAAATCTATGCAGTGGTCGTTGAGCCAGTGTGGTTGAATAGAGGTGGGAGAAGTAGGGCACACTGTTGCCCATATTAACTCAACAACCACTGCATAGATGTGAATAGGACCAAGTGCAGTGTTCATAAAGGATTTTTTACATCTGGCAATACTACTTTATATAGAAACAAAGCTCCTGTACCTCCTTGGCTCCTTCTGGTTAGACCAGCCTTCATTGCCAGGACACGTGTCAGCTGGGATACTTCCCTCTGTTCACCTGATGGAACATTTGGGTTGTCAAGCAGCAGCATGGCTGACAGGAAACAAAAAAGGAAAGTAACAGATGCAGTTTTTCATGTAATGTATTGTACACTATTTATAAGGCAGGCTTGGGAAGTAGGAATAGAATATACTTTAGAGTTTCTACCCACGTCCTTTCACGTGCCTTGCGCCTGATTGCTTCGTTAGATAGAGTTGACGTGCTTTTATAGACAGTGGCTGAAGTTCATACACATGTAGAAGGCAAGCTAAAGAAACTAGAAAAAACTTTAATTATACTATTACATGCAGAAAATAAGCTGTTAACAAAACCTCCTTGACCTCTGTAGCTACAGGCATCATGGAACAATTCATCCTCAGTTTATAGCAGAAAAACTATTCAGCCTTTCGCTCAGATCAGTTCCCCCTTGGTCCCACTTCTTTTTAGTGATTGAGCAGCTCAGCTGCTTCCTTGCAGCAATAAATAAATAATTTGCGCTAGTAAATGTGTATAAATATATATAAAGAAATCATCAAATCATAAGTCCAGAAAAAAATATATATATATATGCCAATACCACAAAAAAATATAAAAAAACTTTTAAGTGCAAAAAACTTTTGTGCAAAAAAAGTGTCTAAATATGAAAAATTTCACCAAAAAACCTTGATAATATAATGGCAGATCATCCATAAATATATCTTCAGAAACGGAAACTCTGCAACACACCGATCCTCATCGATCGAAATAACAGGATGAAAAACTTTGTAGTTAATCGAAAATCCACTTCTCCAATAGATAAAGGACCACCTTCAAACGTATCCATGGGGGGAAATGCCAAGCACTCGAGAGAAACAGAAAGACTTCATGGTGCAATATTATAAAAACCAATTCCTTTATTAGGTACTCATTGCACTTACTCAAGAGGTGTCCCAGCCGACACCAGCATCAACAGCATAACAGCAATCACATAAAAGAGCCTGGCTACTCAGCACATGCGCAGTAGCTGGCAGCCAAAAACGTAATGACGTCACATCAATCAAGCTCTGTCCTACGCGTTTCGTCATCGACGTCCTCACGGAGCGGATAGTATAATATTTATATAAATATATAAATAATATATATTTATATATTTATACACATTTACTAGCGCAAATTATTTATTTATTGGTACACTTTATATATGGTGATTTTTTGCAGCTGGTACACTATTAGTAAGTTATATAATTTTGACCATAGGCGCTATTATTAATTTTTCTTCCTTGCAGCAATGACTGAGCCGTTCAACTACCCCTTCCAGCAGTGATTTAGCAGCCCTCCAACCTTTTAATCCTTAAAGCTTTTTCACACCTTCTCCATTGAGCTGTCTTTTTCTGCACACCACCACACTTGTATGGTGTGAAAAGGGCACATAGAAAACAATTGTTTTCTGTGTCCTGTTTTCACTGTAGGTGTGGTGGCATGAAATAATATGCAGCTCAGTGGTTTTGGTGTGAACAAGCCCTAATGTAAACAGAAGCTTTGGAAGGTGGAGCAGGGCGAGGTGAGCTGCTAGAAGAATGACTTGGGGGGGGGGACTTGCATCATAGTGCCTGCAATTCCAGACATTAATGATTTACTCATCCTTCTAGTGCTAAGTCTTAGCAACCTGCTGTTGGTGTAGTCCGTTATCTACACAACCACTTTAATATTTCTAAGGATCCTTGTATTCAACTTGCCCATCCTTCACATATATTGGACTGGTGGCTCCATGTTCTGCTTGCCCATAGGCAGAGCACCATGGCTTCCTGTTATGTAGCCACACATATGCTCACCCCTAGCATTAGCTGACTAGTTAGAGATAAAGACCGCACTGAACTGGTTCAGACGTTTACTGATAGTTGTTGGACGGTTCTGCGGATAAGTGGTTGTGCTGATCTCCCTTTTGGAGGTTTGGCCTGCTACCTTCCTGATACGATGGAGCTGCCGCTTCAGTAGAACCAATGCTAGAATGAGAAGGAGCACCTAATGTTTGAAAGAATGCAACTCTTGGTTGGAGATTACAATAGTTTATTAAAAGCGTGAGAATGTACAGATTGTCTCCTTCTCCTTCTGGGCTGTTGGTAACAGAGATAGATGGACTTCGTGGTAGTACCAGAATTCTTTGTGATGGCAAATGACGGCTTGTAAAATGCAAACTGACTTTTTGCATTTTACAAAACAGCATTTGCCATAATTAAGAATCTCAGTACATACCAACAGCCTTGTAGAAGGGGGAGGCAGTTCCCTCAAAAATGCATTGGCTCAACCTGTATGTTCTAACGCTTTCAATAAACAATTATCTCACACCTAGGGTTGTGTTTTTCTTGGACACCAGGTGCTCCTTCTCATTCAAACATTGGTTCTACTGAAGCCACAGCTCCACCGTATCAGTAAGATTGCAGCCCAAACCTCCTAAGAGATCTGCACCACCACTTAGCCATTGAACCACTTAAAGGACTTTTTGCATCTTACAAGCTGGCATTTGCCATCACAAAGAATTCTGGTCCATTCATCTACGTTAGCATGTGCCAACAGCCCTGAAGAAGACAGAGGCAGTTCTCCCGAAATGTGTTCGGGCCTCAATCTGTACGTTCTCACACTTTCATAAAACAATTGTAATCTCCCACCAAGAGTTGCATTTTTTTGGACACCTGGCGCTCCTTTCTCATTCAAGCGTTGGACCCAGTATTGGACGAGAACCTCTGAAATGCCCAATTCTGCATCTAATCTTCCCACTGTATGGTCCCTTTATTTGTTTCTGTGTATGGTAACCTTCAGAAGGTAGTCATGTCTTTGTAGCTATCACGTACAAAGTCAAACAATGGGCAATTTATCTGGTTGTACTGTACTTGGAATGAAGTTGTTAAGGAATATAAGTCAGCCAGTGTGGAATAAAAGTTTGCTCGTAGAGCCAGTAAATTTCCATGCAGTTGGGAAATTGTAGAGAGGATGCTCTGTGGACCGTAGGAGGAGCGTCTGCACTCTGATCACCTGCGGTTGCAAAAACCCACCTGCTGGCGTACGTGCATCTCTGCTTGTCGCGTTGGCATATGAAGTCACGGGTTGAGTTGTAGTGTAATCACAGCGAGAGGAAGGCTAGATGCTAGTAATAAAGATAAGGCTTACATTGGTGGAGAGGAGGGGCCCAGGGCCACTCCTGTTACACACAATGTGATAGGGAGCAGCTATTTACAACTTCTGTCTTAGTGCTGGGAATGTATAACTGCCTTGTGAGATACCGGGACTGAGGGGGGGGAGGGATATTCATTACAACAAAATAACAGCTCTGCGCTTAGGCTTTCAGCTATCAAGTTTTTGAGATTCTACAATTCAAAGTATTTTATGATTGCAGCTCTCTAGGCATGCTGCTGCTTGTAGTTCCCCATCAATTAAACCAGCCTTTCTCAACCTTTTCAACACAGATTTATTTATTTATTGCAGGTATTTATGTAGTGCTGTCAAATTACGCAGTCCTTTACAAATATATTGTACATTCACATCAGTCCCTAACCTTCAAGAGGTATACAATCTAAGGTCCCTAACTCACATTCATACTAGGGCCAATTACGACAGGATCCAATTAACCTACCAGCATGTCTCAAGGGGCGTACAATCTAAGGTCCCTAACGTACCTTCATACATACACATTCTAGGGCCAATTTAGACAGGATCCAGTTAACCTACCAGCATGTCTTTGGCGTATGGGAGGAAACCAGAGTACTTGGAGGAAACCCATGCAGGCACAGAGAGAACATGTAAACCTCAGGCAGGTGGTGCCGTGGTTGGGATTCAAACCAACAACCCTAGTACAGCCAGGCAGAAGTGCTAACCATTTTGCCACGGTGCTGCCCATGTTGAAATATCAGGGGCTCAGGGAAACCCCTGCTTAAAAATAATGACTATATCTACAACTCATGATACATTAGTGTGATGGTCAGTGGGAAAAATGTTCTTTACTCTTGTGATCATTGGGAAGAATTTCCCCCTTACAGATAGCTATACAGATTAACGGTGTCAGTGGGAACTTATCGAAGAGGCAGAAATTGCTCAAGGAACCCCTAGAAACCTCTGGAGGAAGAGGGAGAAAGGAGGAGGCACTAGCTAATTGCAGTATGTTAGTAAAATATTTATTAACATAGGATTAAAAACACTCACAGGAGTTAAGAAAAACAAAGCTCATCTGTAAGTCTATGAAGGGCCGCTCCTCTCTGTGCTGCAGGTCCCGCCAGTCATGATCTAGAACGCCATTGGAATGGGGCTGGATACTCAGCTCATGCATGGACCAGGAAACTCCATGCTGACCAGCATGGAATGCATCGGTGGAAGTGACATCACCGGAAGAGTTGGAGAGCCGGATGTGGACCACAAGAGATACACAAGCTATGCGCTCAGAGCCTCTAGCTCCTTTTACAGACATTAGCTGAGTATCCAGCCCCATCCCCATGGCGTTCTAGATCATGACCGGTGGTACCTGCAGGACGGAGAGGAGTTTCCCTTCATAAAATTACAGATTTTTCTTAACTCCTGTGAGTGTTTTTAATCCTATGTTAAATGATTTACTAACATACTGCACTTAGCTGATGCCTCTTTCTCCCTCCTTCTCCCATTATTTAGAGCTGGCTACACTCTTAAGGTTGGCTGCCGCCATTTGACCTTCAGTGCCCAAAGGACTTCTGCAGTTTATGGACTTTTATAGTCAAGGCCTTCTATCACAGTGCCCTGGCAGCCATTTGACTATTCTATATTATTTTGGATAAGCTACCTCTGTGCACCAGGATTTCCTTTACTTAAATCTCTGGGGGAGCCCTAAGGTTCCATGGAACCCTGGTTGAGAAACCGTGAACTAAACAGTCACTTGTTTCTTAGGCTGGCTTCACACCTATGTTTTGCGGTAAGACTTGGTAAAATGTATTTTTTAAATTTTCACAGGTTTTTATACAGCGCCAACAATGTATGCACCGTGCTTATGGAGCTTCTAGCCTAAGATCCTTATCTCACATACTACAGTAGGACCAGTTTAGGCTGTCCACAGATGAATCGAAATGCGGCCAGCTCAGCAGGGAATTTTGATCTATCTTTGGCTGTTCTTGCTCAACAGAGATCAATCGACTTCTGTCAAATGAGACTATTGGGAATATTTTGCCGATCAGCCACGGATCAGTGTATTCCAGTGTTTCTCAACTTATTTTCAGTCAAAGCACACTTAAAAATTCTGCTAAATTTGGAGGCACCTCATTCTAAACTAATCGTTTTAGATAATGCAGCAACATCTACACACATAGGACACCCAACAAATTTATTCTTCTAAAGCAAATATATCTTTGCCCACTGGTACTGACTAGTAATTTCCAAGTTTTTCTTCTCCCTCAGTTTTTCTTCCTCCCCTAGCTAATGGGACCCCAGTGCTGACAAGGAGCAGAGGGAGGCTAAACAAGGATGCTATGTAGGCGCCCAATGTCCTCCTTATCAACTAATGACATCATTGGTTGTTGGGATGCTGGTGGCTGGAAGGTTTTATTGTGCAGAACGAAAGCCTGTGGCATTGTGTAACTAAAAGGCAGGCTTGAGCCAACCGCTGGCTTGTATACAATTTTTGTTCAATTTTCAGGCATTTTGCTAAGGTACCCCTGAAGGTATCCTGATTGAAAAAGGCTGGTGTATCCTGACAGTGGAAGAGTCACTCTGTCAGAATACAATGGCACAGGAAGGCATCCTCCCTAATCTACTTTGCTTGTGTGGATGGGGGAATCTACTGATTGGAAAAAAGAAGAGCCATCTATGGCCAGCCTTAAGGTAGCCATACACGGGTCAGTTTTTTCATTCAACCAGTGGGTTGGGGGAGTCCTCCAAACTGTGCCATTGTGCTCTGAGAGCTGGGGGACTTCCCCACTATTAGAATATGCAGATCAGCATTGCAGTCTGTCGCCTGCATCACTGATTGAAAGTTTTTTTTCCGAAATGAGAGTTGAACAGAAAACAATCGCTTCTGTTCAACCACAGTGGCCATACATGGATTGAAATTCGTTTGGTCTCCGCTGAACTTTGATCCATGAATGGCCAGCTTTAGACTGGAGCTAATTCACCTACCAGCATGTATTTGGAAGTGAGGGGGAGACTGGAGTACCCAGAGAAACCCCACCCAAGCCTATGGAGAATGTGCAGAGACTATGCAGATAGTGTTGTGATGGAGATATGAACCAATGGCCCCCATGCTACAAGGCAGAAGTGCTAGCCACTAAGCCACATTATGTTTTACCTCTCGTTGTTGCAAGTCATGGCCTCTTGTACATTGGGGGGCTGTTTATTTCAGTAGGTGCCGCACGCTGCAGCACATCAGGCATTGTATCGTGCACTCATAGGTGCATGCACTGGTCAATACAACGCATGTTAATGTGCAAAATTTGGCACTGCAATGGACTGTAAAATAAATAACAATTTTCTCTATCTATATACATTTTTGTTCATACAAAACATTGCACAGGCATGACCATCATATATAGGTGAGCACATAAAATTCATCACTGCAATGTCTGTCTGTCTGTCTGTCTGTCTGTGTCTCTCTCTCTCTCTCTCTCTCTCTCTCTCTCTCTCTCTCCATGTATGTGTGTGTATGTATGTATGTATGTATATATGTATATATATATATATATATATATATATATATATATATATATATATATTCCATTACAGTACCAAACAATGCTTGTTCACCAACAGCTTATATCTTAAAACAAAATTCTATGTACTGTGTTTGTATATTTGAAGGGCTTTTTTAGTTTTCAGTGGAAACGTAGGGAAATGCAGTTCCGGCACCTCCAGCACTTGATGTATGTAATGGCAAGGGGTGCTGGAGGGTCTATTGATGCTTGCTGCTAGGGGGTCTATTTTTGAGCGGAGTCTATTTTTGCTGCTAGGGAATCTGTTGTTGCTGGAGGGCACTTATGTTCCTGGGGGGGGTCATTTGTTGCTGGGCGGGATCTACGGTTGATGGAGGGGGTCTATTGCTGGCTGCTGAAGGGTTTAGAGATTTGATGTTGCTGCCAAAGGTTTATTGTTTTGGGGGGATCTATTAATGGCCGGGGGGGGAATTCTACTAATTCTGGCTGCAGGGGATCTATTTTACTGCTTTTCTATGATACTTGGTTCTGTATTCACTAAAAGGGGGCAGTACTGGGAGGTGGGTAGGAGGTGGAACCAAGAGACGGTGCTCGGAGGTAGAACCAAGGGACCGTGCTCGGAGGTGGGTAGGAGGCGGGGGGCGGGACTCAGAGGGAGTTCCTACACCTGTTCTCTGAGATATATATACAATATGTAAAATATTATTACAGTGTGGGCTCACCTAATTATGATTGCCATGCCTCTGTAATATTTTGTATGAAAAAAATAGTGTATATTTGTGTGTGTGTATATATCTCCACACATACATTTTTTTTTTTAATACAAAAATATCACACAGGCATGTCCATCCTATTTAGGTGAAGTCTATTTACCAAAGGTATTCTCCGGCTGGTAAGACCATGCCCGTTGGTAATTAGCATATTCATTTCCAGCTTGTAAAGCATTGCACGGCATTAACAATATTTGCTGAGCGGACTCCCAGGCATGTCAAAATCACATGCTGTTTATTTTTATCTTGGATCAAAGCCTGCTCACCAGCAAGCCATGGGCCTTTCTGGCATTGGATGGGTTAAGGTCAGCACTCAGGCCTGGCTGTCACATACGAGTTTCGGGAGGTCACATGAAGCCCAGGTTAAAAGTGCTTTGCCAAACTATTTATATCGGCCGGTAATGCAATCCGTGTGATCCGAGAGGAATTTGGCATTTGTGCTTGCCACTATTTTCAAAAAAAAAAAAAGGGAGAAGAGGAGTGAATGGTGTAGAGGACTTTAATCTACCAAATAAACAAGTCCTGCTTATCATATGGGCGCAGATAAGCGGCGATAGCAGGCAGGGAACATGCAGACGACATGGACTGACTTGTAGGCCGTGACATCAGGGGACAACCAAATACGGTAACGCTTGTGTCACCTAGAGAAGGGAGCCCTGTAGGAATCGTATATAGAACTGTAGGATTGACATTTTCTGCCATTTTATTGGCTGCAGAAATAAAGCAAGGTCACATATTCTTGAACCCATTAAGCAAAATAGGTCAGAGGCGTACCTCGGTTGAACGCCTCGGTTACCGTAATTCTTGGTTTACGAATGAAAATCCATTGAAAATATTGCCTCGGTTTCTGAATTTTTTTTTCCGCAATACAAACGGATTGATTGGTTTTTTAAATGCTTTTACAATTTTTTTTTTTTTTCTAATCATGTCACTGTACAGTATTTATGCCTTTAAAGTGCACTTTATAAAGAGTTTTGAACAGATTAGACTTTTTCTTTTTTTTACTTTTTTCTGACCTCGGGAACGGATTAATTGTTTTTCAGTGCATTCGTTTCAGTTTATGAATTTTTCACAATACAAAAAGTCCCGCAGAACGCATTAAATTCGTAAACCGAGGTACGCCTGTACTCAAAATTCACTGTAACATCAGCATTCTTATGTAGACTAGCACAAAAACAATTGATAATTCCCACCTTATTCTGCCTTATTAGGTCACTGAGGGATAATTGATCTCCAAAAAAGTGCTTATAGTGCATCGCTCTAAAAATTGGTTCATAGGATAAGGGCCAGTTCATACCAAAACATGGTGCGGAAAACCCCAGTTTCGTACACGTTTTCCACACCGCATTCAAAACGCATTGCACTTGGGATCTGCAGCAGGTGTCAGTGTTACCAAAACGAGACCCCAAATGGCAGGTTGCTAATGCAGTGTGTTTGCCATCACTAGATTGCGCGGTACAGTAGTACCATGTGATGTGGTTGCTGTGGGTTTTCTATAGTAAATAATCAATAGAGAAGATGGGACTTTCAGGGTGCATAGACATGAATACCACACATTAAAAGTTAAATAACTTATTTAATTTAAATTTTGTTAGGTTATACCTATATATCCTAAAGCATTTAACAGATGATATCTGATGCCCATTATATCCTCTACAACTGTTTTGGACGTGTAGGCCAATTAACATTTTTTAGGTCATTTTCTTCTAGCTCCGTGAGCTTTCACATCCAGGACTGCCTTGGCGGTAGAAATTTCCTCAAAAAATCTCCCCCGAAGAAGCCCATGAGGGCGAAACATGTAGGGAGTATACTACATTTACCTAACCAAGTTTGAATCTCAGTTGGTATTCTTAGAATTGAAATTGTTTTTATGTTTTTTCCTTTCTTGTGTTTTTTTACCAAAATACAAAATAAAAATTATTTAACTTTTAATGTGCGGTATTTATGTCTATGCACCCTGAAAGTCCCATCTTCTCTATTGATTATTTGCAATTTTAAGGGATGTGGTGCAATAATCATATCTGGTCACTTGCTCGCCACTTCACTGTTCCGTTTTTTATAGTAGTGCATGCACTACTTTTTGGAATAGTCCAGCTTGATTTCAGTCCATCCAAATGAACGGGATGAAATCACACTGCACCCAGATCGCATGTCAATGACACAAACACACAGCATTTTCCTGTGCAATTCATGGTGTTAACCCGGCCCTAAAACAACAAATAGGTAAAATACAAAGTTTGCATCCCGGGATCCGGATGTCACTGGGCCTCACTGCAGGTTCCTGAGGGTTCGTCTACATGAGAGGCACTCTCTAAACAGCGACGTATCGATTTTTCAGAGGGCAGTAGAGCAGCAGCTAACAGGCGTTCAGCAGGCAACACTGCTACCTCTGAATGCCTGTTTGTGTTTTTCGGAGGCTCTCTAGAAGAGAAACCTGTTTTTTTGTTTTTTTTTTTCCTGTCCAACTGCTTTCTCAGGCAATGTTTGTTGATCCAGGTGGTGTTGGCAGGACCATCCGTGAGTTGAATTTCATCCAAAATGTGAGCCATGGATGGCCAACTTTGGTCAGTATCAGCATGGTGGTCGGAGGGGGTGCCCAGATCAGTAGCTGGCAACCAGCGAGCCATGGCTTCATGTCTGACAGGGCAATGCTGTTGCATTGTGAACGGGGCATATAGAAAACACCTGTTTTCTATGTGCCCTAGCAGTGACTGGTGTTCTTCCAGTGCACTATGTGTGAACTTACTGCTGTCAAACTGTGCTCCACCCCATCTGCTCACAGCTGACATGAAAAGCCCACTGCGCATGCGCAACTTCCTCCTTTCTGTTACAAAAGTGATTGGTCATGCATGTTCAGTTCATGCTCCATGGCGAGTATGGGCAGCCAGAGCAAAGGAGTGGAGAATGGACGTTGGGTAGTACACCCATTTTACAACATGCATTAGCTGTGGGGTACAGGGGGCGCAGTTTCGCAATAGTTCCCTGGGTGCACTGCAGTACCCTATTTCACCTACTGGGTGACAATAGAAAAATCTTTGATTGCCAAGAAATGTACAGCTTGGGATCTCCCTGTTTTAAAAGAGAAGTGTGGGCTGTAGCATTGATCCCATGCTGCAGCTATCCCCTGCCAGCTCTAAGACCAAAAACAAAGTGGTCACTTGATCATTGATCGCTCAGTTCTTGGTTTTCAGAGAGCAGCGGCTGTCAGTCGCCACTCTACTCTGCCCCTCCATTGCTCACTGGAGAGGGACAGGCACAGATGACTTTGGCTCTCAGCCATACTCTGAGGCTGAGCCAGATGACGGTCAGGCATCTGGGTGGATCCTGACGTTGTCAGGATCCCTGCAGAGCCTGGACCAGCTTAGCTGAATCTGGGTCACTAGGTGCACTCCTGTGACCTGCATGAGACATATAGATGAAAAGGTTTGACCATACTTTTCCTTTAAGTCAAACCCAACCGAGAAGCTTCATGTGATGCTCGTGAAACAATGCAGTCTTGTCGGTATTTTTCGCAGTGCTGCGGACGTTCCATTTGGCGTTTTTTAATTGGAGTGTAGAGAGAGTTCAGCTTCCCTAGTGTATTCCCGAGTCAAATCCTTTCATACGCTTTGCATCTCCATCATTAAAATTTCATGAATTATTTAATACTGAACTTTAAAAAAAAAAAAAAAAAAAAGTGTCCTCGGCATATCTCCTCTCTACTATCCAATCCAACCAAGAAGGCGAACAAGAATAAATCTAATAGGATTGTCTTGCCTTGGCTTTTGTTAGATACAGAAAGGGGTATCCCTGAGCATGCAATCGCTTTCCATAAGATGAAATGACTTCTGGGTAAACGCCATTATGTAATCTGAGAATAAAAGGACGGAACACCGCGGGAACACTGAATACTATGCTGTCTTCCTAAAAATAAAAAGGTGTCTCCATTAAGTGCTTTGCTCAGTGTGCCTACTCTAGGTACACCACTTTCTTAAGGGACAAGTCTACTTTTCCTACACATACTCTATCCTTTTTAATCTCTTTTCTACCCGAGCCATTTTTTCATATTTTGCACACGTTAAAATTCACATTTTAGGGCTGAAGATTAGTTAAACCCCCAAACCCTCCAAGCATTATTCTATAGGGAATCTGCTCTCTGAACATATATAAAGAGATAGTAGTTGCAATTTTTTAGGGCGTGTGATATTAACACCTACCCATATTGTCAGTAAAAAAAATAAATACACTAACGGTAAAGCATTACTAAACCCACAACAGTAAAATCAGTTGGTACAGTGCCTTGAAGTATTCATACCCCTTGAAATTTTCCACATTTTGTCATGTTACAACCAAAAACGTAAATGTATTTTATTGGGATTTTATGCGATGGACCAACACAAAGTGGCACATAATTGTGAAGTGGAAGGAAAATGATCAATGGATTTCAACATTTTTTAAAAATATTTTAAAAGTGTGTGCATTTTTATTCAGCCCCCTTTACTCTGATACCCCTAACTAAAATCTAGTGGAACCAATTTCCTTCAGAAGTCACCTAATTAGTAAATCTGTCCACCTGTGTGTAATTTAATCTCAGTATAAATACAGCTGTTCTGTGAAGCCCTTAGAGGTTTGTTAGAGAATATAAGTGAACAAACGGCATCATGAAGGCCAAGGAACACACCAGACAGCTCAGGGATAAAGTTGTGGAGAAGTTTAAAACCGGGTTAGGTTATAAAAAAAATATCCCAAGCTTTGAACATCTCATGGAGCACTGTTCAATCCATCATCCGAAAATGGAAAGAGTATGGCACAACAGCAAAGCTACCAAGATGTGGCCGTCCACCTAAATTGACAGGCCGGGCAAGGAGAATCTGAGAAGCAGCCAAAAAAAGCCCATGGTAGCTCTGGAGGAGCTGCAGAGATCCACAGCTCAGGTGGGAGAATCTGTCCACAGAACAACTATTAGTCGTGCACTCCACAAATCTGGTAAAGACGGCTACAGCACGGTCATCCAGTTCTGGGAGGGTGTCAGTAGACGTCCTTTCAGAACCCCACCCCCTGCACACTTCCTGTGGCACGCATCGGGCGCGCACTATGCCCACTGTGTCCTTTGGACACAGCTGATCACAGATTGGGGTAAAGGGCCAATCATAGCCATTCTTTACCATGTGATAAGCTGATACCAAGCACAGCTGATCACATGTAAACAGATTGCTGGTTATCTGCCTTTCCTTTCCTCCCCCACTGTGTCTGTGGGAAGAAAGGAGAGCTGTTAACCGGCAAGCCTAGCAGGACATCGTTTTCACTGAATATCAGTGCCCTGGTAATCATTGCCCATCAGTGCAGTCTATGATTGCCCATCAGTGCAGTCTGAGTGTCCATCAGTGCAGCCTGTTAGTGCCGTCTATGAGTGCCCATTAGTGCAGTCTATGAGTGCCCATCAGTGCAGCATGTTAGTGCAGCCTATTAATGCAGTCTGAGTGTCCATCAGTGCAGCCTGTTAGTGCCGTCTATGAGTGCCCATTAGTGCAGCCTATTAATGCAGTCTGAGTGCCTGTTAGTGCAGTCTGAGTGTCCATCAGTGCAGCCTGTTAGTGCAGTCTGAGTGCCCATCAGTGCAGTCTATGATTGCCCATCAGTGCAGTCTGAGTGTCCATCAGTGCAGCCTGTTACTACCGTCTATGAGTGCCCATTAGTGCAGCCTTAGTGCAGTCTGAGTGCCCATCAGTGCAGCATGTTAGTGCAGCCTATTAGTGCAGTCTATGATTGCCATCAGTGCAGCCTGTTAGTGCCATCTATGAGTGCCCATCAGTGTAGCCTCATCAGCGCACATCAGTGAAGAAAAATTACTTCTTTGCAAAATTTTATAACAGAAACAAAGAAACGTGCTTGGGTTTTTTTTTTGTTTTCTTTTACTTTTTCAACATTTTTGGTCTTTTTTTGGTTAAATACCACCAAATGAAAGCTATATTTGACCCCCCCCCCCCCCCAAAAAAATGATAAAAACTTCCTATGGGTGCAGTATTGCATGACCGTGCAATTGTCATCCAGTGTGCTAAAAGCTGATAATTGACCTGGTCAGTAGGCAAGTGGTTAAATTTAACTTTATTGCTGTCACAAGGAGCTAATAATCCCCCCATGTGATTAACACAAGCAGGAGACATCAGGGCTAAATTCTTCATAGCACATGTGTATTACAGTAATTACAATTTTTCTAAGACATTAGGAAAATGTTCTATCCTTATAGTTTTTCCTGTCAGTCGGGAAAGCGATCGTCCGTTTGTCCCCATTATACATTAGAAAATGGACGAACATTTCAAATACAAGTATGCCGCCAAAAGTGAAATTCCTATTGCAGTTGATGCATATACCGTTACTCATCTCAGACTTCTATCTATGAGCCTGTCACACAAGCAGGTAATGATTTTTCTGGGGGCATTCCACACCCCAGTGGTGTACAGAAGTCTTAAAACAGGCCATTTTAGAAAATTATAGCAGCTGCAGATTAAAATTATTGAAAATTACCTTTCCATTTTAAAGGGTAACTCCACCTTTGTGGGGGGAAACAAATTAGCAAATAAAGTAATATCACATATATAATTGCCACACAAGTCATATTGTAATTGAATGTTATGCAAAAATTCCCTTTCCTTTTCAATTTGCAGTGCTGTCAATTTCTGTAAAAATGCAATATGGCTGCCTGCAGGTGTTCTGTGCACAGATGCTGTATAGAACACCCCCAGAAACATAATTTCCTGCTTGTATGATTGGCTTATTGATTTTCCCAGAAGATACTAGTCCAATTTCAGGTATCCCCTGCAACAAAAATGTCATTTTATTTTGGTGAGATACTCTGAAAGAGAGATCACGTCTAAAGGGATGCAGACCCTGCCACTTTCCTCACTAGAGACCTGTAGGTGCAGCAGGTGATTGATAATTATAAAACCACTCCCAATAACATTCACTCTACATGGACATAGACAAACCGCTATTTCTACAGAATAACAAACGGTAGGAATCTGCAACAAGGTTTGTTAAAATCCCTGCAACGTACATGTTTGTTCTCAACAAAAGTGGAGTTACTCTTTAAATTACAAAATGGCTTCTTTAGCAATTTTTATGCAATATGTCAGTCTTATTCAACCCATTTACAGCAGACGGACCCTTAAAATAATTTTCAGGCCTCAGTGAATGCCTGCTGAAAAAATGTATCCTTGGGAAAATGCCCTGATATTGATGGTCAGGGGAAAGAATGCCCCCCCTACAGACAACTAAAAAGATCATTGGCATCCTATTGCTGGCTTTGCCCTCTGAACTATCCAGGTACCATCACATGCAAGGTCAAGCAACCACAGCTCAAGGAATCCCAAGTAACCTCTGGAGGAAGCTTTGGGCCTCTGGAGGAAGCTTAGGGTCATGAGTGCTCAACCTGTGGCCCTGCAGCTGTTGCAGAACTAAGAGTCCCATCAGACCTCTGCCTTTGGGAGCCATGCTTGTAACTGTCAGCCTTGCAATGCCTCATGGAACTTGTAGTTCCAAAACACCTAGAGGGCCCCAGGTTGAGCACTCCTGCTTTAGGTCTCTGGAGGAACCTTTCATTGTCTGGAGGAACATTTAATTATCTGTAGGAACCATTAGGTCTCTGGAGGAATCTTTCATTGTCTGGAGGAACATTTAATTATCTGTAGGAACCATTAGGTCTCTGGAAGAACCTTTAGTTGTCTGAAAGAACCTTTAATTTCCGGGAGGAACCTTTAATTCTATGGAGGAACCATTAGGTCTCTGGAGGAACCTTTAAGTCTCTGAAGGAATCATTAGCTCCCTGGAGAAACCTTTAGGTCTCCGGAGGGAATCTTGGAGCTCTGGAGGGAACCTTGGTTAAGAAAGGCTGTGCTATGGTATTATTTATTTTTTCTTCATTTTATCTTTTTTTTCCACACAGGCTCAGAAAGAAGCACCAAAGGATAAGAAGGAGGAGTGAAAACATTGCTCTGGCTGTCAAGGTGTTCTCCCTGAGCAGGCTCCATCTGGATATTTTGCCATTTCCATGGCAGTCTACGCACAGTATCGTGTGACTTCTCCGCATCATCCATTGTACTCAATTTAGTCCAATTACTAAGCTGCTCTATTGCTGGCTTTTTTTCTCACTCCAGTTTTCTCGATTCACAGTTACAACCTTCATATAAATTCTACAACATATTTACCGCGGTCATTTCTCCTCATTCTTCTGTTGGGGCAGGAAGGATTCATACACTGATCAATGGGGAACCACCAAAACGTAATACTGTACAGACCACACCGTGTGTGTTTCACATGTGTTCAGCCAATGGGATGCTTGATTCTTTGTTTCTTTTATACTGTTTTCCAGGTTGTTGGCACCCCTCTCCCCTGTTTCTTTTCTATTTCTGGTTTGCATTATTTGAAAGCCTTTCTAATGAATGTAACTGTTAACTTACATAATAAAGGTACAGAATGTGATCTTCCTGCCATATTGGTGGTAAAAGTTAATTTTTATCTCCGGCATTCCAGGTGTTGTTGTGCTGGTTGTAATTTTCCACTGTGTATACAGGGTGCTGGGGGCATGGTCCTAACTCCACCAAGCACTCATGTATTAAAGGGTATGTAAGCCCTAACAATAAACTGCTCTTACTTGTTCTCTTTTGGTCTGTTAAATATACCATTGAAAGCTTTTATTTTTTTTATATCTGTTCAAAAGTTAAAAAAAAACAAAACAACCCTGTTGATCCTGCCAGACAACTTGTTAGCTGATAACTACTAGTGCCATACTCTTGATCAGTTACATTGTTTTCTGTTGGCTGCAAAACACCTCCATCTATGTAATGGAGAGGAGAAAAGGAATAGATGCTATGTAGTCCCTTACTAGGGTGACAACACAGCTTCACAGGTACAGTGCAGCCAGTCAGTGTTGTCACCCTGTGACAGGAAGTGTGTTATTGGCAGGGACACCAAGTAAAATTAACAAAATGAAAACTAATGCAGCCACCACATCTAAGGACTTGCAAGCTGCAACATATCTTTATACCTCTTATGTTTTGGAGTTTAGATACATATTAACCGCTTACGCTCCGCCCTATAGCAGATATACTGCTACAGGGCAGCATGGGTGTGCAAAATCACCTGATTTTTCAGTTCTGGGTAGGGGTGCGTGCATATCCTACCTGCGCCGCCATTCGCAGCCTGGACTGTCAATCACCAGGTCCCGGCTGCTGATTCCTTGCTGGCACCCGGTGATCGCCGAGTATTACCGACGGGGGAGAGACCGGTGTATGAACAACACAGATCTTTCCCCTGTCAGCTCCTGCACACTACTTTGTATGGCTTTGCATAGAGCCATATAAAGCAGTGTGCTTACAGTGGAAAGCACATGCACAGCCCACATAGTGAAAGCACACACAGTAAACCCATTGATCGCCCCACATGTTAACCCTTTCCTGCCCAGTGCCGTTAGTACAGTGTCAGTTCTTTTTATCTCCTAGATTGTAAGCTCCAAGGAGCAGGGCCCTCCAATCCCTCTTGTATTGAACTGTATGGTTACCGTACTGTCTCCCTCCATAATGTAAAGCGCTGAGCAACCTGTCGGCGCTATATAAGTCCTGTATAATAATAATAATAATTAGCAGTGATCACTGTATTGGTGTCACTGGGGATGTCAGTGACACAAAGTCAGTTCCCTCTAGTGTCAGAATGCCTGCCGCAGTCCCGCTATAAGTCGCTGATCACCGCCATTACTAGTAAAAAAAAAATTAAAAATTCCAGTATATATACCACCATTTGTAAATGCTAACCAATTAATTTACACGTATTGGGATTTTTTTTTTTAGCAAATACATGGAGCAGAATACATTTTGGCCTAAATTTATGACGAAATAGATTTTTTTTTTTTTTACAGGACATGTTTAATAGCAAAAAGTCAAAAATACTGTTTTTTTTTTTTCTCAAAATTGTTGGGGTTTTTTTTTTTTTTTTTTAATATAGCACAAAAAATAAACATGCAGGCGATCAAATACCACCAAAAGAAAGCTCTATTTGTGGGAAAAAAGGACGTAAATTTAATTTGGGTGCAACGTTGCAAATAACGCAGCGCCGTATCGCAAAAAATGGCCTGGTCAGGAAGGGGGGGGGGGGAATCCTCAGGAGGGCAAGGGGGTTAAACCAAAAAGCTGAATTCACTTGGGCGCTCAGTGGAGCTGATGGATGCCGAGGAGGAGCAAACTATTTGGCAGAGTACTAACAACCCAGCCAGCATGCCAGCTACACTTCCCACCTCGCACAGGCTACGCCCAAAGGAGGACTCCAGGTAGATTGCTAAATACAGAGTGCAAAAACAAAAATGTGATCTGTAATTCTGTTCAGCCAGTGTTAGGATTCAAAGACTCCTGCCATATGTATGCCTGTATTTGAGATGCTACTGCTGCTGTTTTGTAGCTCCTTGTGTCAGTTGCTTTCTCAATGTGTAGTGGATCTATATCAACACGTTTCATCCAGTGAGCAAGTTGCAAAGCCGGGGCATGAAGCTGCAGTTTCTCCTTCCTGGCTGTACAGCGTGGCAGAGGTGTTTTGAATTATAAAGCTTATCTAAACCCAAAAACAGGAGATAATATATTACATCGTACCGGTCCTTAGATGTGACGGCTGCATTAGTTTTCATTTTCCAGGCTTTTCTTTATTTTTACCTGGTGATGCTGCCAGTAATACATATCCTGTCTAGGGTGGCAACGCTCACTCACTGCTGTCTATGGAGAATCAGGGTCTTAGGCTGTTCTAACATGTCTTCTGTTCATCTCCATTACATGAGAATGTCTGGTGACCCTATGTACAAGTGGTGTGCCTGCACAGAGGGTTAGATTTCCCCAACCCCTGCCATACATAAGATCGCTTGAGATTTCAGTTCAGCACACAGGCAGTTAGATGGACACTACGGGGGAGATTTACTAAACCTGGTGTACTCAGAAGCTTATTGGCTACCATGCACAGCTTCACCATATTCTAACTTCAGCTTGTTCAGTTAATCTTTGACAATAAAACCCGGAAGCTGATTGGTTTCTATGCAGAGCTTCAGCAGATTTTGCACGCTGCAGTTTTAGTAAATTCCCCTCTATATTTCTGTCAGGATCAACAGGGTTTTTTTTTTTCGTTTGTTTGTACTTGCAGAAAATGTTCTTGAAAGAAGGAAACAAATGCAGCCAACATGTCTAAGGACCAAAAAACTGCAAAAGTTTACATTGACATTGTTCCTGAGATTAGGTAAACTGTAAGGTTATTTATGCAGGCCATACATGGTTCGAATTCTGAACGATTTTTAGTCCGAAAGTTGAAAACGTTGTTCACTCGGTAATCCGATGGTGCCATCAATGATTTTGATAATCGGCCGACCAAGTCATAAAGTTCACCCCATATAACAGGCAAAACTTCTGTTTCTTCCAGGTCAAGGCTCATGTGCATGTTCTTTTTGGAAAAACGATCGTATGATTTGACCATCATTGAGTCGAAAATCGGTTGTTTTTCACGAATTTTCCAACATGCCTGATTACCGAAAAGGGGACGAACCATGAAAATCGGCCGGTGCCATTGACCCACTAACAGAGTGAAAATTGGCCGATTTTTCTTAGGTCGGATTTTCAGACGAAAAATCGGCCGAATTTCGACCCATGTATGGCCGGCCTTAGTTTAGTAAGGGGACTTTCCAGATGAGTTTTGGTATCATATATCCTGCGCTTGTATAATACTATCTCTTCTTTATTTTTGGGGGGCGTTAATAAATTTAAGGTTTAAAAACCGTTCTGAGTCATTGTCCTTTTTCATTTTTACAGATGCTAGATCCAGGTTGCTCATCTTTGAACTTGCCTTCTACTCCTAGTGACCTACATTCCATTGAGAATGCCAAACAGACCTACAAGAGTCCAGGGTAATTTTTATTAATTCTTAACACAGTAAATCGAAGGCATTTCCGGGGTCATAAATATAAAAACAAATATATGAGTAAAAAAAAAAAAGAATTAAAATAAATAAAATATATATTTTTTTAATTCTATATATACACATATATGTGTGCGTGTTTGTCAAAGGGTATATGACTGTTTATGACCTTTTCAGATTCATGACCTTTGTATTTGTTTTGTACTCCTGATGAAGGGGGAGTGTATTTAACCCTTGAAATGCATTTTATTCTATGAATCAGTTTTTTGATTACATTACCTTGGACTTTTTTTACATTTGTTTGGTGCTCTTATTGTATTTTTTTATTTGTGGATTCTCAATTCTGACCCCTTTCCCTGTCCCTGTTTTGTGGAGTGCTGCTGAACCAGAGTCTGTGTGCCCAGTGGCTATTTGAGTGATCCTTAGAAAATCTGAATCCAGTGCCCCCTGTTGTGTACCTAGAGAGTCAAGTATGCAGGCATGACTTCAGACTCCATCCTTGTTCTGTGTCATACCCTACTATGTATGTAGTAAGCCAAGGCTCAACATAATGGTTGTGGATCCTGGATCTTTAACTACTTCCCTACCACGCTATAGATGAAAGACGGCTCTCCAATTCTGAGAGGATGTTCTCCCACTTACGAGTCTCCCAAGAACCCCCTGAGGCACGCTATGTAATCACTGTCTCCTTTTGGATACAGCTGATCACAGATCATGGTTAAGAGCCAATCACAGTGGCCCTTTATCATGTGATCAGCTGTATCCAGTCACAGCTGGTCACATGTTAACGGACTTGCCGGTTATCTGTATTTCTTTCCTCAAATGCTGTCTGTGTGAGGAAAGCAGAGCTGATAACTGGCAAGTCTGACGGCACAATGAGTACATTGTTTACCAGGGCTTAAAATTTCAAGTCCGGAGCTACTAGCCAGGCCTTAGAGTTACTCGACACCAACAAACACACACAAGCGGAGACACCTGTACACACACACACACATACACACACAGAAATGTGTACACACATACAGACACGCATACATACAGATACATGTACATACACAGAAATACACACACACAGACATGTACATACACGCAGACACATGTACAGATACACACGTACATACACACACACATGTACATGCATACGCAGACAAACACACACACGCCCCCCCCCCCTCCCATAAAAAGTTGCAGTACTTCGTTGTTCACTCACAGATCCAGGTACTGCACTCTAGGGGGAGGCAGAGAGCACAGCACACACTCCTTGCTTTGCTTTCACTGCGCTCAGCTATTGAGCAGTCTGATGGCTCTCAGTGCCAATGACAGATCCGGCCTGAGCTCCGAGCCTGCTCAGCAAGACGGCCTTGGGGGACACACTCGCCCCCACCATAATTTCCACTTGCCATTGGTGAGCAGGCGAGTGGAAATTTCAAGCCCTGGTTTACACTCATAATCAGAGTACTGATTATCAGTGCAGCCTCATCAGCACACATCAGAAAAAGAAGAAAAATTACTTATTTGAAAAATTTTATAAGAAAATGTGCTTTTTTACTTTTCAACATTTTTGGTCTTTTTTTGGTTAAATACCACCAAAAAAAAAGCTCTATTTGTCCCCAAAAAAATTATAATTATTGTTGGTTTGTTTAGCAAAAAAACAAAAAAAAGCCAGTGGTGATTAAATACCATCAAAAGAAAACTCTATTTGTGTAAAAAAAAAAAAAAATTTCATATGGGTACAGTGTTGCAGTAACTGCACAATTGTAACTCAAAGTGAGACCGCGCTGAAAGCTGAAAATGGTCCTGGGCAGGCAGGGGGTGAAAAGGCCTGGTATTGAAGTGGGTAAGGTATATTTGTTATGAAAAACAAAATATGTAGATGTTGATAGGAGACACTAATCTGAAGCAAGCAATGTAGACAGCAGAGTGTTGAGTCCCTGCCCTGCAAGCCAGTTCACTGGTTCTCCAGGTAGTAAAGTCAGTATCGGGAACCAGAACCTAACCAAGTTAGAACTAGCCGCTCCCTTATTTTCTTCCCTTTCATTAAACTGTAGACAGCAGTCTATGAACAATAATAGGTTCCACTTTTGTGGAAAAGTCTATAAGGTCTTGTTTACACTTGTGGTTTGAAGGCAGTAAAATGCACAGTTGAGCAGCAGGCGGGGGTGTGAATATGCCCCAGCAAAAATGATCCATGCTATTGCATTTGGCAGGCAGTGCGATTACAAGACTTGACCAGCATTAATTTGCAATATTGAGTAGGTGAGACCAGGGAACAAGGTCATTCTAAAACGTGCACCTCACTTGTAATCCCAAGGGCTTTTTTGGTGGAGGCATTAGCGAGTTGAGAACATCAGGAAATCACCTGAACTTTACAGACCCCCAAGCATAGGTTCAAGTAGAAGGTTTTTCACATTAAGGCCCAAAACACCCTTTTACTCACATGAGCTCTTTTTTTTTTAAGCAGGCCTGATTCTGGACCATTTAGGGCTCATTTAGAATGCTGTTTTTAAGCACGCATTGCAATGTACTAAAACAAGTGTGTTCAACTTCCTCATAATTAAAATAGTGCTGGTTCCTTTTTTGGCACTGCAGAGCGTTTAAAAAAAAATAAAAAAAAACACAACACATCCATATTCTTCTGAGTTTAATGGTTTGGGAGGCCCATAGAAGTCAGTGGCAGCACATCAAAATGTATGTTATATAGCAAAAGGTACTAACAAGCCTTGGTCAATGCCTGTTATCCACTCTAAATTTGAACATTAGAGTGGATAGTTAACCCAAAAGACCAGTACTCTCCAAACTGCGGCCCGGGAGTAGAATGTGGCCTTTCGCTTGCCTTAATCTGGTCCTTGGGGAACTATTCCATCCACTGACACCAGAGACAGGGCACTATTCCTCCCATTGACACCAATTACGGGGCACTATTCCTCCCATTGACACCAATGCGGGGCGCTATTCCTTCCAGTGACACCAATGACGGGGCGCTATTCCTTCCACTGACAGCAATGATAGGGCACTATGCCTCCAACTAATCTCAATGGTGTGGCACTATTCCTTCCACTGAGACCAATGATGGGGCACTATGCCTTCAACTTACACCAATGGCTAGGCACTATTCCTCCTACTGTCATCAACAATGGGGCACTAATACACGAAATTGAAAAAGTAATTGCCCCCTTCCTGATTTTTTTTTTTTCTGGCACTTAAATGATTCAGATCATCAAATTTTAATATCACACAAAGATAATCCGAGTAATCAGAAAATGATTATTTCCTTTTTCAGGGGAACCAAACCTGCCTGGCCCTATGTGAAAAAGTAATTGCCATACCTTCCCCCCCCTCCATATCCTCCTAAATCATGAATGAACTGTGACTAACCACATTTTTCAGAAAGCTGAGCTAAATTCCTCATGCCAAAACCAGGACTGATTACTGCCAGAACTGTTAAATCAAGAAATTGTCTAAATAGAAGCTGTCTGATAAGGTGAAGCAGCTAAAAGATCTAAAAAAGCAACACATCATGCTGCGACCTAAAAAAATTCAAGAATAGATGAGAAACATACTAGTTGGCATGTATCAGTCTGGAAAGGGATACAAAAACATTTATAAGGCTTTGGAACTCCAACAAACCACGGTGAGAGCCATTATCTACAAATGGAGAAAACTTGGAATGGTGGAGAACCTTTCTAGGAGTGGACAGCCTGCCAAAATTACTCCAAGAGCACGACGACTCGTAGGAGATCATAAAAAAAAAACCAGAACAACATCTAAAGAACTCCAGGCCTCACTTCATTGTTCATGATTCAATAATAAGAAAAAGACTGAGCAGAAATGGCCTCCATGGGAGAGTTCTAAGTCAAAAGCCACTGCTGACCAGAAAGAATACAAAGGCTTGTCTCACATTTGCCAAAAAACATCTTGATTATTCCCAAAACCTTTGGGCAAATATTCTGTGGATTGATGAGATAAAAGTTGAACTTTTGGAAAGGTGTGTGTCCCATTACATCTGGAGTAAAACTAACATAGCATTTATTAAAAGGAACATTATACCAACAGCCAAACATGGTGGTGGTAGTGTGATCGGCTGGGGTGGGGATCTACCAGAAATTTCTGAAGGAGAATATCCGGCTATCAGTTTGTGACCTTAAAGTGCACTTGGGTTATGCAGCAGGACAATGATCCGAAACACACCAGCAAGTCCACCTCTGAATGGCTCAAAAAAATAACATTAAGGGTTTGGAGTGGCCTAGACAAAGTCTGGACTTTAATCCAGTTGAGATGCTATGGCATGAGCCTAAACAGGTCATTCATGCTCGAAAACCCTCCAATGTGGCTGAATTAAAACAATTTTGCAAAGAAGAGTGGACAAAAATTCCTCCAGAGCGATGTGAAAGACTCATTACCAGTTATCGCAAACACTTGATTGCAGCTGTTGCCGCCAAGGGTGGCACAACCAGTTATTAGGTTTAGGGGCAATTACTTTTTCACATGGAGCCAGGCAGGTTTGGACAGCTTTTTTTTCCTTTAATAAATGAATTTATTAAATCATTGAATCATTAAAAAAAGTATTTTGTATTTACAACGGTTATCTTTTTGTAGTATTAAAATTTGTTAGATGATCTGAATCATTTAAGAGTGACAAATGTGCAAAAAAAAAATTTAATCAGAAAGGGGATAAATACTTTTTCACAACACTGTGCCAATGAGGGGACATTGCTTATTCTCACTGAAGCCAGGACATTTTCTGTTCCCACTGGTCACAGTTCGGCTCCCCTAAAGTTTGAAGGACAGTAAACTGGTCAGTTGATCAGAAAGTTTGAAGACCCCTGCTATAGGCCAATACTTATAGAACCCAAGACAATATTCAAACAATCATCAACTGAATAGATTACTAGTTCACAAGCATATCTATTGCATTACTACCGAGGGGATTGAACAATAGCTGATTTCTTAGGCCCCTCATTGTTCCTGACATCCAATTGTCCCCCAAGGAGTTTCTCCATCACCTCTCCCCACACCTCAAGTCCTTCCAATCAGGTCTCTCTTCTATTCTTTCACTAGTTCCTTCCATTCACTATCATTGAGAAATCTCTGATCTGGTCCAAACAGCACAATCCTATCTTTCTAATGAAAGTGATTGAATGGAACTCAAGCCCCTTTTGATGTGATGACTATCCATGATGAAAATCTGTCCTTACTATTTGGTGTCATGGCACTTCTTGCAAGTATACGTTATCTATCAGCCATCACACCCAGACCTCTTGACTCCCGATGGCCAGTTAAGCACACCAAAGCCATGTGAACCATGGAGACGCACTGGTCTATTAACTAGCCTCCACCTATTCACCAGCCCCCCTGACAACAAAGGGGCAATCTTATTCATGATATGTAACATTTGGATTTACTTTTGGCTAAGATCAAGTGTAGTATCTGTTCTTATCAGTGTCCAGTAGGGGTGCTCCGCTGTCATTCTTGCTTCTTTGCGAGGATGGTTGGCTGTATGGTACCCCTGCTAGTATGATGGGAGCTCTGAAGGCTAGTACCGGCTGGAACAGAAACCGAGGCGCCCACAGGCAGTTGGGACCTGGGAGTAATTTCCCCGGGAATACCAGAGGGGCCCAGTTCCTCCTGATTCGAATGGATCTACCTTGTCTTGCCAAGGCCCGGGGAGGCAGAGAGTCCGTGGATCAGTGCCCCCTGAGTGGTCACCTCAGAGGTGCTCTTAGTAGCACATGTGGGTGGGATCCCACATGTGAAAAGTGCACATGGTCACTGTTCTAAAACACTACTTCTGCACTATGCCTTTTAGGGCTATGCAATTTTTATGCTACAGGCCTCAGTGCAAAATTGCATGGCCACTTTTTAATTTATTTATTATTCACCCACGTTTTTGTCACCTTTCACTTATGTGTGTGTTTTTCTTTTCTCACGGACGGTAGGGGGTGGGTCCTTGGGCCTACCCTGAAGTCTAGGGGGAGGATGTGTGGCCTTTTGGTTTCTCCCTCCCCTGTTCCTGGGGGGGTCTCTTTTCGGGAGAGCCCCCTGACCTAGTACTTGGTGGTCGGCTTCGGCTAGCCACAAGGTATGGGGTCCGCCAGGCCTTGTGGCCAGGTGGACCATGTGGAAACCTCAGTCCCTGTCAGGAGCCTTGCCTTCGGGGGAAGGACTAAAGCACGCCCCTAAGTGCACTTTTTTGTGTTTGTGTTTTGCACTTGCACGTTTTTTGTTCACTTATGGGTTTTTCATTTTTTCGCACCTCCACGGACTAAAAAAAAAAAAAACATTTGGATTTAGCATACTAGTGAAGGCACTAACAGGAAAGACCAGTTCTTTTGAGAAACAGGAGATGATCTTGTAAATACATACTCTTGTCCACATGTCATAATAATCTCAAATAAATATATTAATGGCATACATTCCCTACAAATATATATTTTATTGGGTAATGCATTTTCTCATAGACGACTTTGCAGCCTTTAGACATCCATGTGCAAGAGGCCTATCAATAGTTAGTTAGTCTGGCTGAAAAAAGACAAAAGTCCATCCAGTTCAACCATTAAAAAAAAAAAGGTTATAACCCTTTACCCACAGTCGATCCAGAGGAAGGCAAAAAAAACCAGCAAAGCATTATCCAATTTGCTCCTGCAGGGAAAAAAATTCCTTCCTGATCTCCCGAGAGGCAATCAGATATTCCCTGGATCAACTTTACCTATAAATGTTAGTATCCAGTTATATTCTGTGTATCTAAAATAATCCAGGCCTTTTTTAAAGCAATCCATGGAGCTGGCTAGAACCAACTCTTGAGGGAGTCTATTCCACATTTTCACAGCTCTTACTGTGAAGAAACCTTTCCGTGTTTAGAGATTACATCTGGAGGAAAAGATATTTAAAGAGTGCCCCCTTGTCCTCTGTGATGACCTCAGGGTGAATAATGCTACACAGAGTTCACTATATGAACCACTGATGTATTTATACATGGAGATCATATCCCCCCTTAATCTCCTCTTCTCAAGAGAGAATAAGTTCAGTTCCTCTAATCTTTCCTCATTGCTGAGCTCCTCCATGCCTAATATCAGTTTAGTTGCCCTTCTCTGTACTTTCTCCAGTTCCCCAATGTTCTTTTTGTGAATTGGTGCCCAAAACTGAACTGCATATTCCAGATGAGGTCTTACTAATGATTTGTACCGGGGTAATATGATATCTCTCTCTCTGGAGTCTATACCTATTAATACAAGAGAGGATTTTGCTCGCTTTAGAAACCGCAGTTTGGCATTGCATGCCATTATTATGCTTGTGATCTACCAGAACCCCCAGATCCTTCTCCACCATTGATTCCCCCAGTTGTACCCCCCCTAGTATGTATGATGCATGCATATTCTTAGCCCCCAAGTGCATAATCTTATATTTATCAACATTAAACCTCATTTGCCACGTAGTTGCCCAATTACACAGAGCATTGAGGTCGCCTTGTAAATTGGAGACATCCTGTAAGGACGTTATTCCACTGCACAGCTTGGTGTCATCTGCAAAGACTGAAATGGGATTTTTAATGCCAGATCCTATATCGTTTATAAATATATTAAAAAGTAAGGGTCCCAACACTGAACCTTGGGGTACACCACTGATGACCCTAGACCATTCAGAGTATGAATCATTAACCACTACTCTCTGAATACCATCTTTTAGCCAGTTTTCTATCCAATTACATACAGATTTTTCCAAGCCTGTAGACTTTACCTTACACAATAGCCGTGTGTGGGGAACTGTGTCAAACGCTTTTGCAAAATCCAAGTATACCACATCCACTGCCACCCTTCTGTCTAAGTATACCACGTCCACAGCCACTCCTTTGTCCAGGTTTTGCTCACCATCTCCTCAATTTCTGTCTTTCATGAATCCATGCTGTCTGTTGCTTAAAATATTTTCTTCCACCAAGAACTCATCTTTGTGGTCTTTTATTAAACTCTCCAGTATCTTCCCAACTATAGAAGTTAAACTAACAGGTCTATAATTACTTGGTAAACATTTTGAACCCTTTTTAAAAATTGGCACCACATTGGCCTTACGCTAATCCAGTGGTACTATGCCAGTCATTATAGGGTCCCTAAAAAAATAGAAGCAATGGCTTTGAAATGACAGAGCTCAATTCTTTAAGGACCTGTGGGTGTATGCCATCTAGTCCAGGTGCTTTATTCACATTTATTCTGTCTAAATACTTTTGGATCATATCAATTTTGAGCCAATGTGGATCATCTGGAGCTGTGTCAATACCATGCCCATTATGGACAAGAGCTCCTCTATGCTCCTTTTTATACACAGAGCTGAAGAAGGTATTTAATAAATTTGCCTTCTCTTTCAGCCTACAGCACCTGGTATTCCCAGGCAGTCTCCCATCCAGGTACTAACCAGGCACAACGCTGCTTAGCTTCCAAGATTGGGAACATTCGGGGTGATGTGGCAATATCAATGTTGTACTACTAATGGTTTGTGCAATCTCTTCAGAGTCAAAGGTTTGTCCCCGAGCACCGTGCATGTTTCTGCAGCAGAATTTTGGCAAGGGATGCAGAAATTGAGTAAAGGTCACAACAAGTGTTTTCTTTGGCCATAGTCCAGCAAGTAATCACAGAGCCACGCCTGTAGAGTTAGATCACTATATACCTATTATGTAACTATTTTCTGATTTATTATTATACTGCCAACAAGGCAGCCCATGGCAGCTTTTATGGTCTTCAGTTCTGATAGCCGTATCAGCAGAATCTTTGGATTGTTTTCTGAGCTATAATGTCTTCAGTGTAAATAATGAGAAGATATGTTAAACCTGGTTAACCCTTCATTATCATTGCAGCATTACGGTATATAACCTTTTTTGGTTTTTAGCTCCTGCGAGAAGATTTTATTTAGCCCTTAACATAATAAATGTCTACTGTACCTTCATTTTAATATTAGAGGAACCTTTTCCTTTTCCTTTTTTTTTAAACTGTATTCCCTTCACCTTTTACTTTCCATTTCTCCTTCCCTTTCCTTACCTTTCCTTTATCTCCCATTCGCTTTTCCTTTTCTTTCCCCTGCCTCTTTTTCCTTTTCCCATTCCCCTTTCCACTTTTTCTTCCCCTTTCCTTTACTTCCCTTCATCTTACCTTCACTTTTCCCTTTCTTTTTTACCTTTTCCTTTTTTCTTCATCTCCCCTTCGACTCTCCTTTATTTTCCCTTTCGTTCCATTCCATTCCCCCTAATTGAAAACAATAAAGTTAAAACTTAAAGGACGTGTTGTACTGCCCTACTCCCTCCCAAATGGATTTTTTTTTCTTCTCCAGCCATCTGTGCATGCACAGGGTTTGCCATGCATATGAAAAGACTGCTACCAGGAAAGTCAGAAACCCTCCCTGTCTGTATGCATGCGTGGAAAATCACCTGTCCATGTGCAGATGTACTGACGAACTCTGCCCATACCTGAAGGCTGGCCAGACCTGTGCATGCGCCATAATGGTGGCAACCAAAGGCGGGAGGAGCCAACTGAGAGGCAGACTGAAGTTCCAATTTAAAGTGAAAAAATAAAGTTTAATAAAATCAATTGAAAAAAAATTATTTTATAGCCTGTCTCCATGTACACACATATAGAAATGTAAACATGCAGGTTGGGTGTACCTGTGTGTAAAGTCAACTTATTAGATATCGTCAAAGATACCAGACTAAGAGCAATAATTCTAGGGGCCATATTTCTAACTTATCTCTAAAATGATGACCTATGGAAAATGTGGGGGAACTGAAGTTTGTCACTGCTTCATGGGCAATCAAGATTTTAAGACTTGACCCATTGGCTATCTGAAACCTCATCTTTTATATGTTACCAAAAAAACTCGGGTAATATATTGTAATTGTGTGCCTCTAGATCGGGGTCTCCAAACTTTCTAAACAAAGGGCCAGTTTACTGTCCTTAAAACTTTAGGAGGGCCGGGCTGTGGCCAGCAGGAGTAGAAAATGTCTTGGTGTCAGTGGGAGTAAACAGTGTCCTCTTTTCGGTATTAGGGGGAGGAATAGTGCCCCATTGTTGGTGTCAGTGAGAGGAATAATGCCCCATCCTTGGTGTCAGTGAGAGAAATAATGTTCCATTGCAGGTGTCAAGGGCCGCAGTTTGGAGACTGCTGCTCTAGATTAATGTTGATGTATTTTTAATGCAAATTTGGGTAAAGCAGACAGCCAATTAGCCTTTTTTCAGTTTTGCATACAGCACTAGGAACATGACAGAGACAATCTAATAGGTTTCTGTAAAGAACATGAAAGATGATTTTTTAGGCACTTTGCATCACAAGGCGTACTGTAAATGTAAAAAAATGAATAGTAAATCAAAAACACCCCGGATTTGAGTCTTGGGGCTGTGGACTCCTCCAGATGCCATGTGTGATGGGTGTAGGAGACACAGACACTGACCCTGCTGATCTATGATTAGAACGACTTCTAGGAAGAGTCCCGGAGGTGAAGACTGTACTGACACTAGAAATAACAGGATCCTTGTGACACAACAAATGAAATCACACGCTTTATAAGGCATCGAGTGCAAATAGACCCCTGGCTCTCTGTGCCAAAGGTTCTCCTTCCACAAATGTACTTTTATTTGTAGAGACCATACTTTGTATAGATAGCATTCACAGAAGATACCATAGGCACTTCCTAGGACAGTTCTAGCATTAAAATATACTAAGATGAACTCCAGCCAGACAGCTAAATACTTTCCCATTCCCTTATCCCTTTTCCCTTCTTTGCTTTTCCCATTTACTTTTTCTCCTTTCACCTTTCCCCTTTTCCCATTTTTCCTTTTTTTTCTTTTTCCCTTTTCCTCTTTCCATTTCCTTTCTTTCCTTTTCCAGTTTTTCCCTTTCATTTTACTCCTTTCCCTTTTCCTCTTTCCATTGCATTCTTTCCTTTTCCAATTTTTCCTTTTCCACTTTTCCCATTTTCCCTTTCCCTCTTTTCATTCCCTTTCCTCTCCTTCCATTTCCTATTTGTCCTTCCTTGTTCTCTTGCTTGGTCCCTTTTCCTTCTTTCCTTTTTCCATACCCTTTTCCTTTCCTTTTTCCTTTCCTTTCCTTTCCTTTCCTCTTTCCCTTTTCCTTTCCTTTCCTTTTTCCTTTCTCCTTTCCTTTTTTTCCTTTTTCCTGTCCTTGCCCTTTCCCATCCCCTTCCCTTCCTCTGAAAGCACCTTTATTCCTATGGAAATGCAATACTCTGAGCAGCCACCAGAGGCTGACATGAGTACAGCTGTCTCATAGGAATGAATGAGGTTGCAGCATGCATGGGTAGTACACCATTTTTTTTAAATGTATGTAAAACCTAACAAATGTATCATTAAAAGGGATTTGTTGTTTGATAAGTATGAAAAACTTGTTGATCCTGCCAGAAATCAAGTGATCTGATATTTTTCTATGCTTGTTGCCTGTTAAATTGTTATCAACCATCTCATAGGACTACAGAACCCTGCCCCTCTATGGTTTGAAGAAAAAGAAAGGGATGGGGTTCTGCAATCTTATCTTGAGTTTGTTGTCCTCATAAGTGAGTGTTGTCACCCTAAGACGGGAATTGTGTTACTGGTAGGATCACCATGTGAAAATAAAGGGCAAAAAAACTGAAAAATAAGAAAACTTTCTGTGCTCCCTGCCTGTTCTGCCTATTATTAGTATTGTTCCATGTTCTTTCTGTGAACTACAGAACACTTTCCACCTTTGGTATGGAGATGACAAGTGGGGGATGCGCTCTGTAGTCCCAACACACTTCCTGTCCTTGGGTGACAACATTGCACTTTTATAGATACGGTAAGTGAGTGTTGTCACCCTAGTACAGTATTCTGTATTAGTCAGAATTATCATGTGAAAATAAAGTAAAATATCTAAAAATGGAAATCTAAAGCAGCCACCATATATAAGGATTGGAAATTGCAACAGATTACATTTTTGGGGTTTAAATATGCTTTAAAGCCAAGCTTTAACTTTCAGCATAACTCAAGCCAAAAATATCAAGATAACAATGAATATGGGCATCCTTACTAAGCACAGCAGTAGTCTTCTCTTACTCACACATATATCGGGCAGTTCATGCAACACCCCAGCTCTCGGTCCTCTGTTGGTTGCTATAGGCAGCGGCAGCATGCAATACATTAAAATCCCGGACAAGCCCCCACATGTAGTGCTACATGCAAAGGGGGCGCTGACTTTACCCAGTTCTTCCTCAGTAAGTACAGAGCCCACCTATTCACACAAGCAATAGTCCATTCATACCAGCTCCAATAACAGTCTAGGGCAGGATTTCTCAATCAGAGTTCCATGGAACTCTAGGGTTCCTGCAGAGGTTGCTAGGGGTTCATTGAGCATTTTCTGCTTCTCAGATAAGTTCCCACCGACACCATTGATCTTTTTAGCTATCTGTAAAGGGATAATTCTTCCCAATGACCACGACTGTAAAGATCGGGATCATCACACTAATGTATTATGAGTTGTTTCCTGACTCCGGACAGTTATTTCAAGGGTTCCTCTGTGTTGCATAGGTTGAGAAAGGCTAGTCTGGATGTCTTTTAAAAGTGGTTTGCTTACAGAATTTCAACAGAAATTAGAGGGGCTTGGCATGGGATACTTGAAAACATTCAGAAGCAGTCATGTTTAGAGGACAGTCTTTCCTAGCAGTAGCAGTAGTGTGGTCTTCAGTCCAAGACTCCACAGCTGAAGACCATCGGGCAATTCTTTGGGTATCTGGTTACCTTGCGTCAGTGTGCAACTATTGGAACTCAGTGCAGAGCCAAGCGCACGGTCTCGGGGATCAACTTAAAGTCACTACTCACAAGTCCCAAGGGAAGTTGCCTCTTTTCACCTTCTGCCAGACATAATCCAGTGAATGAGATGGCGCCTCTCAGGACCAGATTCCTTGCTGTATGGGTCTGCAATCAGCTCTGAGCAAAGTACATTCAAGCCTTTGGTCCTGGCATTTCGGAGACCTCTTAGAACAGTTGTTCAGTCCATGGGCTTCCTGGCAGCAGCAGCCCTGGCACCTCTGGAACCCTCTTGGGGAGAAAGAACCCAACTCTTCAGTGTCTCTGATTATTTATCTACACTCCAGCCCCCTACTGGACACTTTTTCTCTAGGGATTGACTGAAACCCAATAAATATTCAGGCTTGGCGATTTGAATCTCCTGCTCTAAACTCTGGAAGCTTCTTTCAGAAGCAGGGGGATGCAATCAAGCTCTCATCCTGTGAGACCCTTAACAAGGCTAAACAGTCACTGCTCCCTTGACTACAGAAGGAGCAAAACAAAATTTGCTTAGCAACCTATGCTAGACGATGCTACGCCCATAAAAAGGTGAAGTATTAATTCCAGCGTATGCTGTTGCTCATCTTTAATCCAGAGACTTTCTAGGTAGTACTTTTTTTTGCCACAAGAGGACCTAAGTCTGATGGCCAACATCATTCAACTCACTTCCTCTGAGCCCAGGTCATCATGGACCTGCCCCAGTGAAAGAATAGTGAAAGGAGAAGCATACAATGATGAGCTCATCTCTCTGTCACTCTACTCTCTCTTCCTATCAGAATGCTTCTTGTACTGCTTCATCCTCTCACCCTCCTGCCCTGCTGTACAGGGACTGCAAGAAGCTGAGACCAGGTCACATTCCAGTATGAACACTGTGTACATCTAATGATATAATATTGCATTAGTTTGTGTCTTTAACCACTTGCCCTCCAGAGGATTTCCCCCCCCCTTCCTGACCAGGCCATTTTTTGCTGCGTTATTTTAAGTGACAATTGCGCGGTCATGCAACACTGCACATTAAATTTATGTCCTTTTTTTCCCACAAATAGAGCTTTCTTTCGGTGGTATTTGATCACCTCTGCATTTTTTTTTGTGCTAATAACAAAAAGGACGACAATTTTGAAAAAAAAACATAATATTTTTGACTTTTTGCTATAAAGCATGTTGAGTAAAAAAATTTAAAAAATCAAATTTCATCATAAATTTAGGCCAAAATGTATTCTTGTACATGTCTTTGCTGAAAAATATCCCAATACGTGTAAATTAATTAGTTTACGTGAAAGTTGTAGCATTTACAAAAGCGGTATATATAGTGGAATTTTTTTTTTCTATACTAGTAATGGTGGTGTTCAGCGACTTATAGCGGGACTGCGGCAGACATTCTGACACTGGGGGGAACTGACTAACTGCCACTGATTGGGAAATGACACTAATTCAGTGATCAGTGCTAATAAAAAGCACTGACACTGTACTATTGACACTGGGCAGGAAGGGGTTAACATCTGGGGCAATCAAAGGGTTAACTGCTGTGGGTGTTTTATTAGGGAGACATGCTGTGCAGAGAAATACACAGCAGCATGTCCTTGCTGACAGCAGAGAGACCAGTGTTGTTTACACACAGATCTCTCTCCTGTCAGCTTTCCCAGACGATCTCCGGGTGCCAGCGGGGAATCTCAGGCCGGGACCCGGTGATTGACATCCCTAGCCAACAATGGTGGTGTGCATCCATGCTCCCTATCCGGAAATGCAAATCACCTATATATACGTGCAGGGGCGGACTGACCATTTGGAAACTCGGGCACTGACCGAGGACCCAGGGTCAGTAGGGGGCCCCATGAGATGCCCCTGGTACCTTTTTCATAGGCTTTTTTGAGTTTGGGCAAGGACACAGTGGCCCCATGATCCCCTATTGCCCAGGGGCCCCATGAGTTGTAAGTCCGCTCCTGTATACGTGATTGTGCGCAGTCCTGCCGCCCTGTAGCAGTACCTCTACTGCCTGGAGTTTAGTTTCAAATCTGCTAAATGCATTCCAAATGTATTCTGGTTTTCTTGGAAAAGCAGCCACAGCCTGAGTAGAAAAGCATGTCCCCTGCCAGCATGCTGAAGAGACAGATTGTACTCTCCATATGGAAGCAGTGGTCTCTCTGCAGAGACCCAATATGCCTCCTCACAAGTCACAGCTAGACCTCTCCAATCAGAAAAGATCAAAAGCTTTTCTGATTACAGAGTAAGGCTACGTTTGCATGTGCAACAAATTTTCCACTCCTCTGAAAGCAATCGGTGTTCAGATCGCTTTTCATAGGGATTTTACTGGTGGAGAGGAGGTGATATGATGCCTCCTCCCCACCTGCTTTAACCTTGTAAATGCTGCACCAGTGTGCTGCAACCGCATGCAGGTACAGCACATCCCTATCCACTGGAGTGGGTTGCGTTCGGCAGCGGTACTTCCCTCTGAGGTTGACAGGCAAAATTTTGCCACGGATGCAAAGCATGTGAACGCCTCTGTCCACTGCCTTTGCAACTTAAAGGGGGCAATAAAAATGGTGTTTAGCTATGTGTTTTTAACACCCACCCAAACTGCAAATCTGAACAAGCCCTTGCAGATCTGCAGGGGGATGTTGGACTTCTGCAGAGAGTCCACTGCTTCCATACACAGAGCAACCATCCTCTGCAGCTGCAGGCAGAGGACAGGCTTTTTTACTCAGGCTGTGGCTGCATATATAAGACCGTGCACACTTTTTGTTCAGCTGATTTATTTTAGAAGTGGTATTAAACCCAAAGTCAAAAATGTAATATATTGCAGCTTACCAATCCTTAGATGTAGTGGCTGCATTAGATTTCCATTTTTCAGGCTTTCTCCCCTCTATTTTCACCTGGTGAGCTGGCCAGTAACACACCTCCTGTATTAGAGCACCCCCACTCTGGATGGAGGAGCAAAGGGGGCACTACACTAACAAACTGAAGCCAAACTCCAGCTAATACTTAAAGCGGAGCTCCACCCAAAAGGGGAAGTTCTGCTTTAGTGCTTTGCCCCTCGTTCCCCATTAAGGATTGGCACCTTTGGGGAGCGGGTACCCAAATTTGACAGATACCCGCTCCCACTTCCATTGCGCTCACTAAGGCGATCGGAAGCAGAAGTTGTCCTATCCCCTTCCTCCCCGTAGTCTTCGGGGACACGTAACAGGTCCCAGAAGACTACAGGACCATTCACAAAGCGCAGTGCTGCTCACGCATGTGCAGTGGGCACCCGACTGTGAAGCTGCAAGCTGTCACAGCCGGGTGCCCACACTAAAAGATGCCGGCACCAGGGAAAGAAGACAGCCAATGAAACCAGTGGTGGTGAGGAAACCACTGGACCGTGGGACAGGTAAGTGTCTGCATTTTAAAAGTCAGCAGCTACAGTTTTTGTATCTGCTGACTTTTATTTTCTTTTTTGTCAGCTAGAACTCTGCTTTAATAAGCAGCCACAACAACAGTTTTGTTCCTTTAGGATGAAGGTTTTTACAGAAATAAATAAATAAACGCTGATCATTATAAGCACCCCTGTCAGTGGAAAGTGGTTTGTCTCATCTTGTTCTTTTGAAAAACAACAGACTTACTGGCTGGATCTCCAGATGAAAATAGGACAAAGAAAGGTTAAAAAAGAAAATGAATGCAGCTGTCACATTTCGGAATTTGTAAGCGTCAATATCATAAATGTTTGCTTTTGGGGTTAATACCACTTTAAGGGTTTTTACTATAGAGAAGCAGCGCAGCGGTTCTGATTTGTAGCTGTGCATTGGCGGCAGGTGAATTTCAGAAGGTGAAACATCCAGAATGGGCTTGCATCACCAGTTAAAATAGGAAACAGAAGGTGCTTTGGTATGGTAAAAATAATCCCCGGGATCTGCAGCTTCTGTTACCAGCGGGGTTGGGGGACATTCTGTAAGCTGCAGGGAATTCCCATTGGATGGTGGAGCCGGGAAAGCAGGAGATTAGGTGACATGGGCACAGCAGCTGACACATCCCTGCACTGGTTCACATAGTCATTCCTGGGACTCGTGATGCGGGTGTACAGCGTGGGGGCCGACTATGAAATCTAAACTCATCACGTACTCATCCACTCCAAGGAGACCAGTGGATTGATACAAGGATGGAACAGGAAATACACTATATTGCCAAAAGTATTGGGCCAGCCCTCCAAATCATTGGATTCAGGTGTTCCAATCACCTCCATGACCACAGGTGTATAAAATCAAGCCCCTAGGCATGCAGACTGCTTCTACAAACATTTGTGAAAGAATGGGTCGCTCTCAGGAGCTCAGTGACTCCAAGCGTGGTCCCGTGATAGGTTGCCACCTGTGCAATAAGTCCATCCGTGACATTTCCTGGCTACTAAATATTCCACAGTCAACTGTTAGTGGGATTATAACAAAGTGGAAGCAACTGGGAACAACAGCGACTCAGTCACCAAGTGGTAGGCCACATCACATGACAGAGCAGGGTCAGCGCATGCTGAAGCGCACAGTGCACAGAAGTCGCCAACTGTCTGCAGAGTCAATAGCTAAAGACCTCCAAACTTGGTGTGGCCTTCAGATTAGCACAACAACAGTGCGTAGAGCTTCATGGAATGGGTTTGAGTGCCCTACATACAGAGTGCAGGTTTCAGAAGTACGCAACATACACAGTGCACAGTTCAGGTGTGCACTACGTACAGAGTTCAGGGGTGCGCAGTGTAAAGAGTGCAGAGTTTGTGGTGTACAGTTTACAGAGTTCAGGGGTGCTCAGTGTACAGAGTGCAGGGTTCAGGGGTGTGCAGTGTAAAGAGTGCAGAGTTTGTGGTGAACAGTTTACAGAATTCAGGGGTGCTCAGTGTACAGAGTGCAGGGTTCAGGGGTGTGCAGTGTAAAGAGTGCAGAGTTTGTGGTGAACAGTTTACAGAATTCAGGGGTGCTCAGTGTACAGAGTGCAGGGTTCAGGGGTGTGCAGTGTAAAGAGTGCAGAGTTTGTGGTGAACAGTTTACAGAGTTCAGGGGTGCTCAGTGTACAGAGTGCAGAGTTTGTGGTGAACAGTTTACAGAGTTCAGGGGTGCTCAGTGTACAGAGTGCAGAGTTTGTGGTGAACAGTTTACAGAGTTCAGGGGTGCTCAGTGTACAGAGTGCAGAGTTTGTGGTGTACAGTTTACAGAGTTCAGGGGTGCTCAGTGTACAGAGTGCAGAGTTTGTGGTGTACAGTTTACAGAGTTCAGGGGTGAGCAGTGTACAGAGTGCATGGTTCAGGTGTGAGCAGTTTACAGAGTTCAGGGGTGTGCAGTGTACAGAGTGCAGAGGTTGTGATGAACAGTTTACAGAGTTCAGGGGTGAGCAGTGTACAGAGTGCAGGGTTCAGGGGTGTGCAGTGTACAGAGTGCAGGGTTCAGGGGTGTGCAGTGTACAGAGTGCAGAATTCAGGGGTGTGCAGCATACAGAGTGCAGAGTTCAGGGGTGCACAGAGTGCAGAGTTTGTGGTGAACAGTTTACAGAGTTTAGGGGTGAGCAGTGTACAGAGTGCAGGGTTCAGGGGTGCGCAGCATACAGAGTGCAGGGGTGTGCAGTGTACAGAGTGCAGAATTCAGGGGTGTGCAGCATACAGAGTGCAGAGTTCAGGGGTACGTAGAGTTCAGGGGTGCACAGTGTACAGAGTGCAGAGTTTGTGGTGAACAGTTTACAGAGTTCAGGGGTGAGCAGTGTACAGAGTGCAAGGTTCAGGGGTGCACAGTGTACAGAGTGCAAGGTTCAGGGGTGCACAGTGTACAGAGTGCAAGGTTCAGGGGTGCACAGTGTACAGAGTGCAGAGTTTGTGGTGAACAGTTTACAGAGTTCAGGGGTGCGCAGTGTACAGAGTGCAAGGTTCAGGGGTGCACAGTGTACAGAGTGCAGAGTTTGTGGTGAACAGTTTACAGAGTTCAGGGGTGAGCAGTGTACAGAGTGCAAGGTTCAGGGGTGCGCAGTGTACAGAGTGTAGGGTTCAGTGGTGCAGCCACTCAGAGAGGAGTGCTGTCACTTCTAAGTAGAGAAGCTGGGCTTCTGTATTTAGCAATAACACTAGTGAGCAGAAAGTGCAGGGCCAGTGGCAGAGCCCTGTATGCATGTGTTGATTAGGGTGTGCCCAGGCACAGCCGGCACACCCCATGTGCACGCCTATGCCATCTGCCACAATGGCAGCGAGACTCATAGTTCTTAATGGAGGACTAGCATGGTGATGTCACTGCACTTGTAGTTCATTGATTGTGTCCTTCACCTCCATATGCCTGCAGGAGCCTGTTCATTGCATATGGCAAGGCATTGATCTTGGTTGCAGGCTCCAACACAAAAAATATAAAAATGCACATTTTAAATTTTTTCAATATGCAGTCATTATTATTATTGTTATTATCAACAAAAATTATATATATATATATATATATATATATATATATATTTTTTTTTTTTAACAAAAGATGGAATATCCCTTTTATCCATCCCTTGCTTTGAGTCACCCAGAAAACCTTTGGATTACATAAGAGCCAGGCAAATAGTCATGGCCAGATTTACCATAAAGCAGGCTGGGCATTTGCCTATAGGCACCACCTTACAGGGGCACCTGAAATTGCTGGTACCCAGCCTTTTGGAGGAGCATTAATAGCACTCCTGTACATACAAACCTACAACTTTATTTATACATTTCCAGCAGAGCCAAGACTAGGCTCAGTGCAAGGGAAAACTACAGAGGATGAGTGCTGTCAGCACTCCTGTAACACAGACCCGGATACAGCTGTTATCTGATAGCTCCAATCTTCAATATGCTGCAGGAGTGATGAAAACAGATCCTGTATAAACAAACCCATCAAATGCTGTTGGCTGATTATCCCTATAAACACACTGTAGCCGTATTATTATTCCAATAAATTTGTCAACTAGTTCTCTAATGAGCAGACCAATGCAGATTCACTTGGTGTGCACATAATGCCAGTTAATGCGATATTAAACTCAAAAGCTAACATTTATTATATTGAGGCTTACCAAATCCAAGATGTGGCAGATGCATTAGTTTTCTTTTTTATGCTCTCTTTCTTTGTGATCTGGCCAGTAAGTCTGCTGTTTTTCAACAGACAAGCCATGTGAAAAATATACCTTATGGCTTGAAGCTATGGACGGAAGGAAAAGGATCACCTCACCGGCAAGTAAGAAGAGGGGAGTATGAGTCCGAGCGATTCTAGTATCAGCCAATACAAGTGAAGGGATGGACCCCAGCAGTCCAAGGTTGGGAAATGGCCTCAGCCGCCATACTGGCCACGCCTTCTGATGTGTTTTGCCTCACCTACCGGGCCTTTGTCACATTGAACAAACCATGTACCATGGACAGGGGTGCCTACAATGATCAGTTTTTATTTATTCATGTAAAACCTTTATCCCACAACGAAAAAACTGTTTGCTCTAAGTGTTTATAAAGTGTTCGATGGAGCTTGGCTTCAATTTGTTAATGTATCTAAACCTACTAGTACATCTAACACTACCTTCCCCCCAAGAGTGACAATGCTGCTGTTCAAGTGTGCCTCCTGTGCTCTTTCATCCAGAGTGTGTGTGGGGGGGGGGGGGTGATGCTGTGATACAGGAAGTGTGTTACTGGCCAGACCACCATGTGAAAATGGGGAAAAAAGCCTAAAAAATAAGAAAACGAATGCAGCCACCACAATAGTCATTTGCAATATATTACTTTTTATGGTTTTGGGTTTAATACCGCTTTTAAAGCAACTTGGTAAATTTAAAAAAAAATCTATTTTCTAAAACTGCACTTAATAAACCCCCTATAAACCCATAATAATCATAATCAACCCTTATTAATCTCTTCCTTCCCTTCTCCCCTTAGCTATTATTTTTCTGCCATCACTTATTTTATTGTTTTTATTATTTTTTTTTCTTGTTATAAGGGTAAGTTTATCTTTTCACAAAAAAGGAAAAGTTGAACTAATTCCAAATGTCCCAGACACCCCTTCAGACCCCACTGCACATATTGGCCATGATGCCCCCTGCGGCTGGTGTACGGTCCGTACACTGCAATACACAGCTCCAAAGTGAACACCCATAATAATGCTGCCAATGGCAAGTGCTTACTGGTTAGCGCAGCCATGTGACCGTACTGGCCAATAAAACGTGCTTTTATCATCTGGGACATCTTACTGTAAGAAGGAGCTACAGACAGGATTCTCATTGGATAGTACATTCAGATGACTGTGCAGACCAATGACCACTTGCCACTGCAAGCATTATGATGAATACTCACTCCAAGGCAGTTTATTGCAGTGTATGGTGTGTGGACCACTACACCAGCAGCAGGGGGCGTCAGTGCGCTATGTGGGGTCCAGAGAGGTGTCCATAGTATTTGGATTTATTACATATTTATGCTAAAAGATCGAATCACATGCTATTATTTTGTCATAGGACATGGTAAAGGAAACCCAGGGACATAAGTATATGGGACTGAACTCTATGAGTTAAATGTGAACAGAACATTTCACCTACCAAACTCAATCCTAAATGTAATCCTATCTTCAAGGTTGATGTTATTCTGAATGGTATCCGATACTGCATCAGTGTCATTGTTTTCATAGCTGAACTATATATACATTCACCTAATCCTAATAATTCACCAAATACCATGGCTGCCTCTATAAATCATTACATAGACAGAGGGGACTTTGAAGCATGCTGTTTGCCTATGTCAAAATTTTACACAAAAGCAAAACCTTCACATTTAAAGAACCATTGAGGTCTAATGGAAAAGTGAGATGTTCTAAAGTAAGAAGAGGTCAATAAAACAATTTGCCAATTGGTATCTCCTATCTTTTGGGCAAGATTTCCTTGCCTTAGTTCTTGGCTGTGTCCTCACATACCTTTAGAGAGGTCTTTCTACAACTAAGGTTCCTCCAGAGGTAGCTTGGGGTTCCTTGAGCAATTTCTGCCTCTCAAATATCCACTGACACTAATGATCTTTTCAGCTATCGGAAAGGGGAGTATTCTCCCCACTGAGCACCAATGGAAGAAGCATTTTTCCCAATGACCACCAATATATAGAGTGTTTTTCCCACTAACTACTAATGTCAGAACTATCCCTCCCACTGACCACCAATGGAAGAAGCATTGTTTCCACTGAACACCAAAGTAACGAGCATTCCTCCCACTGACCACCAATGTAAGGAGAATTTTTCCCACTGACTACCAATGTAACAATCATTCTTATCACTGACCACCAATGTAAAGAGCATTCTTCCCCCTGACCACCAATGTAAGGAGCATTTTTCCCCCTGACCACCAATGTAAGAACTGTTCTTCCCACTGTCCAAAAATCTAAGGAGCATTCTTCCCACTGACCATCCATGTAAGGGGCATTCTTCCAACTAACCATCAATGTAAGGAGCCTTCTTCCCACTGACCACCAATGTAAGGATTATTCTTCCCAGTGATCACCAATGTAAGGGACATTCTTCCCCCTCACCTCCAATGTAATGAGTATTCTTCCCCTTGATCACCAATATAAGGAGCATTCTTCCCACTTACTACCAATGTAAGGAGCATTCTTCCCAATGACCACCAATGTAAGGTGCATCCTTTTCCACTAGCCACCAATGTAAGGAGCATTCCTCCCACTGACCACCAATGTAAGGAGCATTCTTCCCACTGACCACCAATGTAATGAGCATTCTTTCCAATGCCCACTAATGGAGGAAGCATTCTTTCCACTGACCAGCATGCTAATGTACTGTGAGCTGTAGTATTTGCAGTTATTAGCAGGGGTTCCCTGAGACCTGAAACAGTTCCTCTGTGTTCAAAAGGCTGAGCACGGCTGTCTTAGAGTCTCACTTCTGCTCCAGCAAGGGTTTCCCACTCTTGCTGGAGAAAAGCCCCTATTTATTTCTACCACCTATAGACACACAACAATGTTTCACGGCTTTACTTAAACTTAGCATAACAGCTACAACAGAGCAGAGCACCCTTTCCCTAACTAAATTTGATTCTAAATATGGCTGCCTCAGCATACCTGCACAGGCAGAATCCACATAGGCAAAGTCCATAGTGGCGGTATCCAAGATGCTGGCGTCCCAATAAGTTAACGTCTTCCTTACGCAGCAGCTCTCTGGAACTCAGGGCTCAGCAAGGCAAGGCTAGATCCTGGGATCCAGAAACCTGTCCCTTTTATAAAAGCACAGGACCGATGAGTTGGACCCAAAACGCCAGTGAATTTAGAAGGGGAATAGTGGCAAAAGACATTAACCCCTTCCCCTCCGGCTAGGGCAGCCATGCTAGCTAACTCACAATAGACAACTACATGAAGGTGCACAATTTGAAACGAGAAGAAACACACAGATCTCTGCTTAGACTGGGCACCTGCTGGAAAGTGAAGACCTAGCTGACTTGTATTAGGGGGACGGGTGAAAAGTAATAGCTGACCAATGTGAACGTGAGATGCATGGAGGATAAATGACCTGGATGACTATGAGGAGGACATTTGTCTAGAGTTAGATTTCTGCATAGCCAACATCGGTTACGACCTAGGACGATACTCTCTGCTAGGGACACCATACAGCCACCCCACACATCACACAGTTTGCTCTACCCTTCTATTTGTCAATTCTAGGGGTAATACTAAGGCCTGCCAGTTGACTAGTGTAGGGGTGGAGGACACCACAAGATTGTAGAGCTAGAGGAATGTAAATCCAACCCCGCAAAGACCTAGCTGACTCGCATGAGGCTGACTAATTTGAGGAGATGCATGAAGAACAAACAACCAAGTTGACATTTATGAGGACAAGAAGTATTTGAATAACATTATGAATGACCTTGTTGACTCATAGGACAAGTGATCCCTGCTTGATGTGAGAAGGAGATGTGGGGAAATCAAATAACCCAGTTGAATTCTAGGAGGACAAATTTCACAAGACTGATATGAAGGATGATGTAGCTGACTCATAGAACAAGTAACACCTGACTATCTGAAGAGGACAAAGAAGGTATGTCTTAAGGCTGTAAAAGCATACAGATCAGAAAACTCAGAATTCAAAATGTTAGAAGATATGCATAGCTCCTAAAGCTAGTGAGGAGGGGGCAGAGACCCCTCCATGTGTGCTTTTGTCTTCCAAAGATACTGTATAAAATCAGGATGGACACCCAGAGAAAAATATGTGTCACATATATGCTTCTAAGTACACCTGTCTGTAGGACCATTTTAGAGGAGATCCCAGCTTTTGATTACCTCTTAACCAAAAGGCCACTTTAGGCCCTTGAGGATAGAAAATAAATAGACAGTTGGGAGGAGCTAAGGCAGGGACGTTTGGCTCGAAGAGTGAGTGGAGAATACTTCCCTGTTAAAATGAACTAGGAAAGGGACTGCACAATGTTCCATGTGGGAGTAGATGTCCTCCACATATGGGGGAAAACATAATTGAGCACCAGAGTTGCCCTTATTAGATAAACCGTGTTGTACTGCTGTGCTGGAAAGTTTAAGTTTGATACTGAAATGATATACTGTTCTGGAGTGAAACTAAACGTTTCTTTTAACCAAGTGCACACTCTTCTTTTTTGGGCTGGGGGAATTAAAGGAGAAAAGGTGCTCAGCGCCGAAGTGGGCACTGTCTGTGCAGTGAGAAATGGTGTGCCTGGTGTCCACCGCCATGTCTTTTAGGAAGAGGTAAATGTGAGTGCTGAGTCATACATCCATGGGCTCTGCTCAGGTGATTTGGGGCCTATGGTCCCTGTGTTGTGTATTTTAAGGGAAATGGAAGAAGCCAGGCTATGCATTCTGAAGGCTTATCGTGGAGGAAGGAACTCCCCTCCAGTGAGTGTGCTTGTGCTGATAGAATATTTTAAGAGTTGCAAGTTTGGGTCTGTGAAAATTTGAGATTAGGAAGAGCCCTGAAGTCAATGGTATTGTGACTGCCAGCCATATTGGAAGAGGAAGCAGGCCTTGCATATCACTATGAAATCATGCATAAACTAGTGACACTGCGATAGTAGGCACCACAAGCTTATGAAATTGTAGTAGTGCTCCATACTGGTATCCAAACTTGGGGCATGTGTAAGATATAAAGATCAACTTTGCTCCATATCCACAAGCTGATGAGATGCCTCCATTCCATTTTGAAATACCAATGGGTGGAGGGTGCCTGGAGCACAGACAATATTTATGTAAGATGGTGTTTGGGAGTGAACTGAGACACTAAGAATGGATTGCAATTAACGTGTAAACAATTAACCTGTGTAGACAAACACAGCAAGCTTTAAGATACACTTATCTTATTTTTTAGATCAGTTTGACACACTTTTGAGTTCCATCACAGATAAAATTGACCTGCAGTTGGCCTTCTAAGCTCAAAAAAGCTTTCCCATTGACTTGTGTTGTGGAAGAAGCATTTCTGACACAAACATACATTTTTGTGCACAGGCCCTAACCTTGATTATGGTCATCATCAGTTCAGGACAAAGTGAAGGTCTTCTTCCAGGTTGAATGACACATAAGGCTCCCCCCCCCCCCGGACTCACAGGATGCTGTAGAAAACTGAGCCATACCACTACATAGCAATGCTTACTACACAATTTTGAATCTGCCCACCACTGGAGGAAAACGGTTATGCTGTCTTGTGATGTCGCTGGACTGAAAACACCTGGAAAAATTGTAGGTATACAGATCTTTCTTTTAAAAATAAGGTCATTGGCGCTTTCATGGGTGCAGTGCAGAGTGGTTGGTTCACTACCAAATCTTCACACTCTTGATGAGCTACAGCACCCAAAGAGCCTTCAAAACCAAAAATACCATGTGTATTAAATATCTGGTTCCCTGCTGTACTGTAGTTTGCTCTTTTGTTCCCTACATTAGCAGAGGACACAGTAGTGATGTAGAGGCTGGTGTATGGAACCAGAATGCTCAGTGGGGGACAAGGGAACCCACACACCGAGAAGCATCAAGCTGAACATTCTTCAGGTGCCTTTGTCATAGCTCTTGAAAAGAGTGAAGATCGGTGATGTGGGTGGAAGGAAGGGTAAGTATAAATTTTTTTTTTTGTCTATTGCTTTTTGAATTGGCAAATTAAGTCTAGATTTGGCTTCGTAGAGTATAAACCACCTGGCTAGTGTAGAATAGATGTCCCCAACTCTGACAGTTACCTGCTACACCATCACCCCAAAACTCAGCCCCTTACATAAATAAAATGAGACCACACCAAAGTTTGGAGTTAAACACAGCCATCACAACCTTTTATAAACAAATCAAATTAAATAACACAAACATTCCTTAAAATAGAAACAAACCAAGCTTGTTGGACTTTGAAAGCATCAATCACATCATTTAATGCATATTCTTTAATAGTAATAGGCCCCCAGCCACAACACACTGGATCGGGGACAAAGCTCACTATCCACAGTGACCTCCATTTTCCATATTTTTAGCCAGGAATGCACCCCATTGGTCCCAAACCTTTCTATTAGCCTAAATTTTCTCCAAAGACCAAAACTGCCAGGCTGCTATGATATCCACTGTACCATAGAAACAAAAACACAGGGAGGTTGTGGAGAACATTTTTTCTTTGTCCGCTGAAATCCACTGGACGCCTAGGGCTCTCCAGCCTTCTTAAGTTGCCTAGACCCCTCCCAGCCATAACGTCACCCAATCAGGTAGGCTTCAGCAACTTGCAAAACCATTCTAGTTTTTTGTATCCCTTTTAATGCTTGTCATGTCTGCCCTTCACTTCATTTTTTTTTTACCTTCGCGCATTCCTGCTTGATTACTTGTTTTCTCTTGGTGACCATTAAAAGCTCATCTTCCAGTGTTATAGTTTATTTGAAGCATTGTATCTGTCTATTTTTTTCTTAAAAGCTTGGTCATGAAAATGTATAGAAAAAGTACAAATGAAGATTTGACATACTGACTAAGTGTATTGAAAACTATTAATCCATGTTTTTACACCATATCGTTATCACAACATAATATTTTTCATGATAGTGGTTCATTAACATGGAAATGCCTGAGTAGCCACGAGGGTTTTGAAAGGCATTTCCGGACATTTTTGTCAGCTAATATATTTTTTGTGTGGTATTTTGTATAAAACAGGAAGTCATGTGATCATGTATTTCCTGGAAGGAACTAGGGTTATTTTAAACACCAGCACTTGTAGCAGTAATATCTATACATTTTGTAAGGATTACCTTAGAGCAGCCTTTTCCAGCCTTCTTATCCTTGCAATAATGTTCAGGCTTTTTGGAACCCCAACTTAAGAAGTACCTTTTTACATTAGGGGGTTAATGGGAAAAACACCCCCTTACAGATAGCTAACAAAAATCATTGGTGTCAGAGGTTACTATTTGAGAGTCAAGAGCGATATTAGCCCTGAAACTGCAGCATTTAGGTTACATCAGGTGGGAGATCCATCTGCCACTGCTGAAGGAACCACCTGCAATCTTTGATGGACCCTTCGGGCTCCACAGAACCGTGTTTGAGAATGGTTGGTCTAGAGCAGCGTTTCTCAAATGTTTTAACATAGAGGATCCCATTACATAACTTTTTGGTCCCAGGAAACCCCTACAATTAATTAATATATCTACAGCTCCTTACATGTGCGGTCATTGGAAAGAATTCCCCCTCTTACAGATAGATAAAAGGATCATTGTTGTCACTAGTTACTTATTTGCAAATCAGAAATTGCTCATTGCTCAATGAGCCCCTAGCAACATTTGAAAGGGTTGCTAGGGGTTCATAGGGTTCCATGGAACCCTGTTTGAGAAAGGTTGCCTTAGAGAGTAAATAGGGGATAAATTCTCAGAAAATGGCATATACCCTTGAAATAGGTCTGCCATGAAAAAAATATGGGGCTGCCATTGCTGAACTAATTCTGGTAAAGTTCACTGGATTGGCTATCATACTAATCCCAGAGGGTAATTGACCTTGAATAGGTGTACTGTCAAAAAGCACTTTTTTGTGTAATTATTCCAAGTCAGTGACTCAAAGTACCGAAGGAAGAAAGACAGACTAGTGTAGCATTTAGCAGTCGCTGAGTTTTGGGTCCCTCAAAAGCTCTGCACTGCCAGGCAATACGCATTTCCATTCGCACTTTGCAATTAGAGTCAGTAAACAGTCCTTGAGCTTGTTTTTTTTTGTGATTTTATTAAGGGGTTGTTAACTTGGATGAGGTTGAGGGGTGTATGGAATGCCCAAGGAAACTGCGAACTTTGAGCACAACTCCTTAGCAACTATGTACAGACTGGGGATAGAGATAGCCTCTCCTTTAAGAGCATTCCAGCTTTCTGTTGTACCTCCTCAGACCCCAGATGAATCATCCTCTTCACCCAGCTGTACTGAGGGTATTCCCTGGGCAAGGGGGCCCAGAAACTGTATATTTAGCCAAGCAGTCCCAGATGAAGGCTAGTTGGGTTTTCCACCTGACTTCCCTCTCCCCTTATGCGGCCCGGGGGGGTGTAAGGGTATTCACACTGTCCTTCCTGTCAGCCTGATGGGTTGGTGGCTGCTTTCAGACCTTTCACTGGGCTGGCACCTTTCCTGCTGGTCAGGATGTCCCTCTTGGAAGTTGGTGTACAGTGGAGACTCCTTTGTCCAGCACCTGCCTGTAGGTAGCCCCCCTCCCAGGCTCAACACTCCAGCTCCTCACTCCATCTTCCACCCAACACCCTCCTCCTTCCTCTCCAGGCTCTGCCACATTTAAGGGTTTCCTTGGTCACCATGCCCAGCCTCATGCCAGTGGATTGGCCAAGGTTCCTCAAACATGCAGATCCGAGCTTCTTCCCCTCCACCATCCCTGCTCCAGAAAGCTCTCAGGTTTCTGAAGAGGTGGGATGGCTCCAGAAGTTCTGGCCTTTATCGAGGTAACCTCGCTACCTCATTACCCAGGCTGACTCATCCCCAGGTTTCTACTCAGCCTCTAACTAACAAAACCCATCTGACTAACCTAGAGGGCATTGCACTAAAATGACAAAGCACCCAGCCCTCCTTCTTAGCTTCCTAAATATAGACATTTGAGCTTCCCGCCTAGGGAACCCTTACCGTAGGGGCCTTCTGTGTCGGGCTTAGGGTTGCCACCTCATCCCTTTAAAACCGAACACATGTTATTTACACAGGTTCTGAGGCTGATTAAGTTGGTAATTAAACTCGTTTAGTGCCTTATCTGCATTAACTTAGCATCAGAACCTATGTAATTAATATGTGTTCGGCTTTAAAGGGATGAGGTGGCAACCCTAGTTGGGCTGCCCATCCCTGCATACTAATGTCCTACAGACTTGAACAAGATATACAGAAATTGCACTAGAAATTCTGAAAGAACGCTCTGCACACTGCTATATACCCTTTCCAGCAAAGTTTGCAATAAAAATAGGGATTTTTAGTTAAATCCCTATTTTTATTGCAAAGCTTGCAGGATAGGGTATATAGCAGTATGCAGTTGGTTCCTCCAGGATTTCTATTGTTAATATGTGGTTACACCCCTTTAGCACCTGATAAATAAATGCAAGTACAAGCTGGTGGGATTTGAGCACAGGCATGTCTTGTTTGTTGCATTACAGGTCAGTAGTCAGACCTAAGGCTGGCCATACACTATACATTTTTCTGTCCAATTTCCTTTAGATTTACCTTCAACTATGTAGTGCAAGGGCCTGCCTAATTGGGTACAATTGAAAGTGTTGTTTGGGTTTGACCTCATTTATATGGTTTTTGGTAAGTCAAAAGCAAAATTCTCAAGAAAATTGTATAATGTATGGCCAGCCTGAATCTAGTAGCTCTCTTCCACCTTGTGTCTGTTTGCCCAGGTTGGAATTTGTGTCCACAGTAGCATTTGCATTGACAGAGCAGTATAGGACTGGCCACAAAGGATTACTTTGATGCATTTGGCCAGCTTAAACGTTTTGCAATATGTGTGAACTAAAAATCCCTGTCTATTGCAAAGTTTGCAGGAAAAGGTATAAATCCGTGTTCAGAAGGTTCCTTCAGAATTTCTAGTGTTAATATGTGGTAACACGCCTTCAGTACCTGATGGATAAATGCATGCAAAAGCTATGGGGATTTGAGCACAGGTATATCTTGTTTGTACCAAAATTGCAGGAGAAATGTCTCATTCACTAAAGTTTTGCGAGGCTGTAGGCAATGTGGGAAGCCACAGCCATCATAGAAGTCAAGCATGCACCTGTTGGGGCCTAGGGATGGGTGGTGAAGGAGAGAAAATGACTAGACTTGTCCTTTTAAAATCCAGAAACTATAATTTTATCAGAAGAAGGTCAGTAATGAAAGCCCATGTTTTCACATGACAGGTTTACTTTAGTGAACACCCTTTAGAATAGGGATGGGCAATCAATTTTCCCAATTGGGCACATCAGAAACTGGGACTGTTGTGGAGGACAGATCTTATTTCTTATGAATTTTAGACCTGGAAAGGTCCGGAAGTATGTAATTATATAGAAAACAAATAACTGGTGGTAGCGATAATATAATAGGTACAACAGCTCATGAAATAGATTGAGGAAGCTGACAGGCTCAGAGAGTCAGTGGAGGCGTTGAGGCCCAGATAAGGACAGCCAAAGAGCCGAATGTGGCCCTGGGGCCACAATTTGCCCAGGTCTGCTTTAGAAGGATCACTTTAACCATATAGACAAAAGGGACAGCTGCGCTGAGCCCACTGGTGCAGTCAGCCCACCAGACCCTGGGCTGTTTCTAGATGCCAAGGGTGCCAGGTTCAGGAGGAAAATAATATATTACATGCAAGAATTTGCGCTCCTCCTTTAACCACCTTCTGCCCGCCATATAGGGAAATGACAGATGGGCGACAGCTCTCTTGTTCTGGGAGGACGTCATATGACGTCCTCCTTCTCTAACTGTGCACGTGCGCCCTCGGGTGGGCACGATGTGGCAATTGGTGGTGGATCATCGATCGCAGTAAAGAGCCGATGACATAGTCATCGCTGCCTATCCGTGCCCATCAGTGGTGCCTTTCAGTGTCCATTAGTGATGCCTGTCAATGCCCATCAGTGCTGCCTATCAGTGCCCATCAGTGATGCCTGTCAATGCCCATCAGTGCCGCCTATCAGTGCCCATCAGTGCCACCTATCAGTACCTCCTAATCAGTGAAGTCCATCAGTGCCACCTATCAGTGCCTATTAGTGCCACCTATCAGTGCTGCCTTTCAGTGCCCATCAGTGATGCCTGTCAATGCCTATCAGTACCTCCTCATCAGTGCAGTATATCAGTGCCAACTGTCAGTGCCGACTATCCGTGCCCATTAGTGCTGCCTTTCAGTGCCCATCGGTGATGCCTGTCAATGCCCATCAGTGTCACCTATCAGTGCCTCCTCATCAGTGCAGTCTATCAGTGCCCATCAGTGCCGCCTTTCAGTGCCAATGTCGCCTATCAGTGCCATCTATCAGTACCTCCTCATCAGTGCAGTCTATCAGTACCTATCAGTGCCACCTATCAGTGCCCATCAGTACTGCTTATCAGTGCTCATCAGTGCTGCCTTTCAGTGCCCATCAGTGCCTCCTATCAGTGCTGCCTATCAGTGCCCATCAGTACTGCCTGTCAGTGCCGCCTATTAGTACCTCCTCATCAGTGCCACCTATTAGTGCCCATCAGTGCCACCTATCAGTGCTCATCAGTGCCGCCTATCAGTACCTCCTCATCAGTGAAGTCCATCAGTGCCCATCAGTGCCACCTATTAGTGCCACCTATCAGTGCCCATCAGTGCTGCCTTTCAGTGCCCATCAGTGCTGCCTGCCAATGCCCATCAGTGCCGCCTATCAGTACCTCTTCATCAGTGCAGTCTATCAGTACCCATCAGTGCCACCTATCAGTGCCTGTCAGTGCTGCCTATCCGTGCCCATCAGTGCTGCCTTTCATTACCCATCGGTGATGCATGTCAATGCCCATCAGTGTCGCCTATCAATGCCGTCTATCAGTACCTCCTCATCAGTGCCAGCTATCAGTGCCCGTCAGTGCTGCCTTTCAGTGCCCATCAGTGCTTCCTATCAGTGCCCATCAGTGCTGCCTATCAGTGCCGCCTATCAGTGCCCATCAGTACTACCTTTCAGTGTCCATCAATGATGCTTGTCAGTACCCATCAGTGCCATCTATCAGTGCCACCTATCAGTGCAGCCTCATCAACACACATCAGTGAAGAAGAAAAATTACTTATTTACAAAATTTTATAACAGAAGAACTTTTTGTTTTTCAAATTTTTTTTTTTTTTTAGTTTGTTTAGCAACAAATAAAAAAACAGTGGTGATTCAAATTCCACCCTCTATCTGTCTCCAAAAAAATAATAAATATTTGGTTTGGGTACAGTGTTGCATGACCGTGCAATTGTCATTCAAAGTGCGACAGCACTGAAAGCTGAAAATTGGCCTGGGCAGGAAGGGGCTGAAAGTGCCCTGTAGGCAAGTGGGTAAATGTCAAATTTGACATCTTCTGCAGGGCAGAAGAACCCCCGCCTGCTGCCCCTGGGGGGCCATTTTGGAGGTGGGGAGGTCTGCTTGGTACCATGTTAAGTGACACCTTAAATACACTATATTGCCAAAAGTATTGGGCTCGCCCTCCAAATCATGTGATTCAGGTGTTTCAATCATCTCCATGGGCACAGGTGTATAAAATCAAGCCCCTAGGCATGCAGACTGCTTCTACACACATTTTATGAAAGAATGGGTCGCTCTCAGGAGCTCAGTGACTCCACGCGTGGTCCCGTGATAGGTTGCCACCTGTGCAATAAGTCCATCCGTGACATTTCCTGGCTACTAAATATTCTACGCTCAATTGTTAGTGGGATTGTAACAAAGTGGAAGCCAAGGTTACGGCCTTAAGAGAAAGCACGCATGCTTTGAACGCGCGCCACTCCCTGCTACCCATGTGATCGGATGTGATGTCCATGTCTCCTCTAGCAACTGCTTGCAGTGTCCTGGAACTCGCAGGAAATGCTGGGAGCCACCAGCATCGCCGCCTCACTCTGGATCCACAACCTGGCACAGTGACCCATGTCTCATCACACAGCAGATGCCGATTACATGATATGACAAGAGCTCCTCTACTATACCTTTTGTGAGTTGCCATTATTATACGGCTGCCTACTAGTAACTCAACTTATAAGGACTACTATAAATCTAAAAGGACATTGTTTTATTTATAGCAGGACTTTTATAAGTTTCATATTGTTCTTAGCCCACGCTCATTCTGCAGATACCATTTTAACCCTCTCTGAGTGCCCCAAATACCTTTTTTACTTATTGAAAAAGTGGAAGCAACTGGGAACAACAGTAACTCAGCCACAAAGTGTTTGGCCACGTAACATGACAGAGCGGGGTCAGCGCATGCTGCAGCGCACAGTGCACAGAAGTCACCAACTGTCTGCAGAGTCAATAACTAAAGACCTCCAAACTTGGTGTGGCCTTGAGATTAGCACAACAGTGAGTAGAGAGCTTCATGGAATGGGTTTCCATGGCCGAGCAGCTGCATCCAAGTCTTACACCACCAAGTGCAATGCAAAGCGTCGGATGCAGTGGTGTAAAGCACGACGCCACTGGACTCTAGAGCAGTGGAGACGTGTTCTCTGGAGTGACCAATCACACTTCTCTGTCTGGCAATCCCATGGACGTGTCTGGGTTTGGCGGTTGCCAGGAGAACGGTACTTGCTTAACTGCATTGTGCCAAGTGTAAGGTTTGGTGGAGGGGGATTATGGTGTGGGGTTGTTTTTCAGGGGTTGGGCTTGGTCCCTAGTTCCAGTGAAGGGAAATCTAAAGGGTCAGCATGCATGCCAAGACATTTTGGACAATTTCATGCTCCCAACTTTGTGGGAACAGTTGGAGGATGGCCACTACTTGACTGGCCTGCAAAGAGTCCTGACCTCAACCCCATAGAACACCTTTGGGATGAATTAGAGCGGAGACTGTGAGCCAGGCCTCCTCCCCCGACATCAGTGCCTGACCTCACAAAAGTGCTTCTGGAAGAATGGTCAAACCTTCCCATAGACACCATCCTAAACCTTGTGGACAGCCTTCCCAGAAGAGTTGAAGCTGTTGTAGCTGCGAAGGGTGGGCCAACTCAACATTGAACCCTACAGACTAAGGATGCCATTAAAGTTCATGTTTATGTAAAGGCAGGTGTCCCAATACTTTTGGCAATATAGTGTATGTTTGTGACATGTAACGTGGAGTTAGCATTTAATGCCCTTTGTGTTACTGCATATGTGCATAAAATTATATAGCTTTTGTAGCGCCCCTCTAGCTAGCCAGAGGGAGCTAGCTAGTTTTTTTTTTTATAAGCAAGGCTAAATAGCAGCCTGGGCATGAGTCAGCCAGGTCACCTTAGGTCAGGGATGAAGGCTCTGCAGATCAGTTCCCTGATACCTCCCCCTGCTCTAGAGAGTTGAGTAGATTCTAGAAGGCAGTGGGCAGGGGTGAGGAGGGGCTGATCTGCATACTTAAGGGATCCTGACCAATCCCCAGGCAGGAAGCTTGGCATGGGTCAGGACAGCCTTTAAGTATGACAATCTATCAAGCAGCAGGAGAGTTGGAGTGAGAGGCTGTGATGCAGGGAAGGGGCCTACCTCCAGGCTGGATCTGAAAGGAGGATATCTCAACCTCAGTAGTCCCCTGAGACAGGACCACCTGTGCAGCAGGAAGGATCCAACCCAGCGGAAGGCCTGAAGGCGGCCATCAACCCAACAAGCTCACAGGAGAGGAAGCGTGAGTAGTCCTACACCCCCTGGGCTGGATAAGGGGAAAAGGCATTCGGGTTGGAATCCTGACTAGCCCCCAACTGGAACTATTTGATTTAAAGAGACAGATTCTGGGTCCCCTTTTGCCCTTTTTTTGAGGGAATTCCCTGGGGATTCCCTCGGGCAGCTGGGTGAGAAGAGGATCTCTCTGGGGTCTGGGGTGGTACACCAGGAGAGGCTGGAGAGCTCTCCAAGCAGAAATCTTTGCTGTATAGAGACTTGTACATAGTTGCTAAGGAGTTGTCCTCAGTTGCAAGTTTCCTTTCCATACATCCCTTGACCCCATCCAAGTTCAAATGCCCCTAATGAATCCTAAAAAAAAAAACAAGTTCAAGGACTGCTTACTGTCTCCAAAATACAAGTCTGAGAAAAATGCGTGTTGCCTGGCTGTGCAGGACTATAGGTGGATCCAAAATCTCAGCAACTCCTAAGGGGGTAGTGCTACATTTTGATGTGAACCCAGGACATGGCCCGGGACAGAGCATCAGTAGAGTGGAGGGCCATAATGCAAGATTATCCCCGCACAATTGACATGTATAATATAGGTATATATCCCTATATGTGCCCTCTAACCCCTCGTGTGCTGTTTGTAGTTGCTGTACTGTTTCATATATTGTCCCCCCCTCTATTGTACAGCGCTGAGCAGACCCTTTGGCGCTATATAAACTCGATGTAATAATAATAATATATGTAGTATATAGGAAGGAATTGTGTGCCCTGATCATGTCAGACATGAACATCAGTCCATGAGACCATAATGCTTAAGGCTGCTTTATTACAATGGTCAAATTCTTTTTCACTTCATTAACGGTTTTATTGCACAGAGCTATTTACAGGGTTTCGATTTCAGATCAGCTCACAAACATTATTGCATGGGTTTATGCTCTTCAAAATCTGCTTCCGTTCTGCCTGGCATAAAGTAGTTCTTGCAGCTGGTGCTAATGTATTGATTCATGAAATAAAATACCGATTCATCAGAAATAGATGCTTCCAATAAATGGTCATTTTTTTTTAATAAATACAAAAATTTCCATCAATGCAATATTCATCTTTTTATGCACGAGACATTTTTCTGCAAAAATGATCATGAGATAAAGATGTACAGTAAATGCATGTAATCCAACCCATATGACTTTGTACACCGATATGATGGTGGGATTCCAGTGTTTGTCATTCATGTACAGTGCGGTGAATGTGACCTGTACAAAGGCACTTCCAGTTAATGCGTTCCTGGAAAACAATATATGGGTGTTGACAACAAGATGCTGTTGAAGCTGTAATTAGTCTTTGTTGGTATCTCTCATCGGTGGCTGCACACCATGTGACTCTGTGAACGGAGACTTACTCACTATCCTATTTGTGTCCTGAACTCTGCGCTCCCTGGAAAGCCCAAATCTTGTGACCATGTTAATGGATTTTCCCAGATGCAGAAGTAGAGTCATCCTGATATACATCCAGGAGAGAGGGAGCCACATATCATTCTAGAGTAGGAAGCAAAGAATGCAGCCTACACGGGTCACATAGTACTTAGACTGAAATTCTGAACATCTGCCAACAGCTGCTTTATTATAATGGCAAATGCAGCTGTGCAAAACAACTGAAGAACATGGCGGCTTTAAAGTAAGGCACCCATTCTTGCTAGTGTAGCATGACATCGCAACTCTAAATTAAGGCACCCATTCTTGCTAGTGTAGCATGACATCGGGCATCATGGAAATGTGCATTTTGGTGTGTGTGTTGTAGGTTTTCACCAGTGGAGCCAGCCTATTCCTTCTTATTAGTATACCCTATGCACCACAAAGATAGCAAAAAGGCTCATGTACCTAGTTGAGCATCGCTTATACCTCGCTTTTAGTACCATGCGGTCTTGCATATTTTCGCATGCAGGAATGGTTTTCTTGCTTGCTGTGTTTGAGGTGCCATTAACAATGAATAGCACCACAATTATGGCAAGCTTTGTGTGTTTCATATACATGCAAAAAACCTGCAAGAATTTACGAGAGTTTTCGCACTACATTTATGTAATACTAAAGCTTTCAAAATACCTGCTAGGGACAATTAGCATTTCCATTAAAATCCATGTTTGAGTTCTGATTGTTGAAATCAAATTTGATAAAGGGCTGCCTTCAAAGAAAAAAATATACGCTATATTGCCAAAAGTATAGAACGTCTGCCCTTATTGCACATGAACTCTAATGGCATCCCAGTCTTAGTCCATAGGGTTCAATATTGCGTTGGCCCCGCCCTTTGCACATATAACGGCTTCAACTCTTCTGGGAAGACTGTCCACAAGGTTTAGGCGTGTCTATGGGAAGGTTTGACCATTGTTCTAGAAGAACATTTGTGAGGTCAGGCTCTGATGTCAGAAGAGAAGGCCTGGCTCACAGGTGTTCTATTGAGGTCAGGACTCTGTGCAGGCCAGTCAAGTTCCTCCACCCCAAACTCGCTCATCCATGTCTTTATGGACCTTGCTTTGTGCACTGGTCTGCAGTCATGTTGGAACAGGAAGGGGTCATCCCCAAACTATTCCCACAAAGTTGGGAGCATGAAATTGTCCAAAATGTCTTGGTATGCTGATGCCTTAAGAGTTCCCTTCCCTGGAGGCCAAGCCCAACCCTTGAAAAACAACCGCACATAATCCCCCCTCCACCAAACTTTACACTTGGCACAATGCAGTCAGGCAAGTACCGTTTTCCTGGCAACTTTCCTGACAACCGTCTTTTATTTAAGGATAGTGGTCATATAAAGCCATTTATTATCACATAGTTGTTTGACTCCTTTTAAATCCTAATAACAGAAATCACCCAGATGGCCATGATCAAAAGTTTCCATCCCCTGGAATGTTTGGCCTCAGTACAGACACACAAGGAGGCACTCCGGTTAAAATGGCAATTAAAGGTTTTGTTCAAGTATCATCGTAATGTGCTCCTTCAAAACAACCACACTGTTTTTTTTTCCAGAGCAGTCTGTATTTCTCCTGAGGTTACCTGTGGATTTTTCTTTGTTTCCATTACCTTGTTATGCAGGTCTTTTGACCGTTCTTTTCTGCTCAGTGCATCAGCCTGCTCAGTGTATCACAGTGAGAGCTAACAAATTCATTGAATATTTATAAACAGACACAGGGGAGGACTGACAACTCATGGGGCCCCCGGGCAATAGGGGATCATGGGGCCCCTGTGTCCTCGCCCACACCCAAAAAAAAATGAAAAAGCCAATGAAAGGTACCAGGGGCATCTCATGGGGCCCCCGGGCCCTCGGGCAGTGCCCGAGTGCTCGAATGGTCAGTCCGCCCCTGAGGAGACACTAATTGTAATTTAAAAAGCCGCAGATGTGGGAGATTAACCTTTAGTTGCCATTTTAACCTGTGTATGGCCTTGTGTGTCTGTACCAAGGCCAAACATTCCAGGGGATGGAAACTTTTGATTAGGGCCATTTTGGGTGATTTCTGTTATTACGATTTAAAAAGGACCCAAAGAACTGTGATAAAAAATGGCTTCATATGATCACTATCCTTAAATGAGAGACAGTTTTTTGGCACGATCAGTCATATTTTCAATATCCATGGCAAGGCATTTCATGATTTCTGCCAGGGTATGCAAATTTTTGAGCACAACTGTAGCTATTATCATTTTGGCAGGTCCATTCTTTTCTACAAAATATGTTCAAAGGTCATGAGAAGCTTTTCATGCTGGTATCCACTAAGTCCTTCCTTCACAGCATTATTACTTAGCATTTTCCATCTGCTTTGATATAGCTCTTGGCTCTGTCAGATGTGTTCCCTTCATCCTGTTTTTGGAGGATGTTTGGTACTATTTGTGTTTTTTTTTCTTCTGTTTTTGTATATACGATTTTTTGTATTATATTTATACATTGGTTATTTGCTTAAGCTTTTTAGCGCTTAGGCAGTGCCATCTGTATTATGCTCCCACACTTCATGCTTTTTCATCTTGGCTACTCCTCTCCGAGCTGTTGGACCCACATTGGTTTGGTGAGCTGTATATATAGTGATATACAGTATATTGCTATGCTGCATTGATGACACCTTTCACTACTAGAAATCTAATAATGTGTATTTTCATGGTATTATAGTTGTTTAGTTCCCCTACACCTCCTGAAGAAGTGGGTCCTTCCTGCGAAACACGTTGAGGTATACCACCCATGTGGAAGACATCTCGAATGTGTACAGAAGTCACTGGACCCAATGTCTCCATTAAACTGTTAGGTTTGGGGTCTATACACCTATTGGTTCTGTTTAAGGGAGACCATGTACTTACAGAATGTTGTATGATATATACATTTTAATCACATTTGTTTTATGGATTATTTTTCATTTTGTAAAAAAAAAAAAATTTGATTTAAAAAAACGTGTTATTTAGGATGTTGGTGCCTACTGCAGCCCTGTTATTATACTTTAAATGGCTGCAATGAAAGAACTTGCCACCTGAAAGTAATTGATCTACTGGTCCGCACAGTGCTCATTGCTTCTTCCTACCAAAACCCATTGTCACTACTGTGTCCTGTAATGGTGTAGAGGTTGGCCAATGGAACCAAAGCACACAGTGTGAGAACAGAAGATTAACACTTCTTGAAGTGTGGCCGATTAAAAGATCCTGCTTGAGGCCAAAGCTCTGAAAAGCAGCGAAAATCCAAGGAATGAGTGTCAGGATTGTTAAGTATTAATAGTCTTTCTTTGCAGGCGCTACATTATTTGGCCCTATTTTTGTTGTAGTGATAGAGTTGTTGTAGGGTATTACCAAAATACCCACAAAGTATCTGAATATGAGGGCTTTGCAAAAGGGAGAGCAGTAAAAATATGTAGGACATTTAATTGAGAGACTTCTATACTGTAGTACTTTTCACATTCAATAATTAAAGAATATGGTTGGAGGAAAGTTGACATTGGGTTAGACTCCCATGTAGAAAGGTTGCTGGATGCCCAAGAGGATCTGCTACTTTAGAAATGTCTGTGGAAAATATATCTGCCTCCACTCAGACCTTAGTGGGGGCTTGGTCACACTTAAATGGTTTTGTTGGGGGAACTTCAGGGCCTGGTGCTTCCTCACGGTCTTGTCCTGGGAATGGGCATGAATTGTTAAGGTCATACAGAGTTAAGAAAAGGTCTCTGGAAAAAGTGTTAGCCATCCGAGTTGAAGAATCTACTCAAGAAGAGAAGTGGGTTTTTATTCTTTATTTCACGCCATAGTGCTCAGGTTTGTTTCGTAAAAAAAAGAATCTAAACTCTTCTTGAGTAGATTCTTCAACACCAATGACTATCACACTTTTCAGTGGTGCCTTTGTTATATTCTATATGAGAGGTTTTAATGACCCTACTAATTGATGCAAAAACTAAGGTTATCATGTAACTTTGACAAGTCCAGGTGACAACCCTCACAAAGCTTTTTTTTATTCCAAGACTAGATCACAGAAGAGCTTGCCTGGATCAGGCCACACTCTGGCATGTCTCACCCCCAAAAATGGCTTAACCAGCGAGATCTATGCCTCACTCTGACATGTTTGAACCAAAAAGGACTTAATCATTGAGACCTAAGAATCACTCTGACATGTCTCACCCTAAAAGGACTTAATTCTAGAGACCTAAGCCTAACCCTTAAATGTTTTACCCAAAAAGTGCTTCATCATGAAGATCTAAGCCTCTTTCTTACATGTTTCACCCAAAAATGGCTTATTCATAGATACCTACGTTTCACTGTGAAATGTTTCACCCAAAATGGGCTTAATCATAGAGATCTAAGCCTCACTCTGACATGTTTTAATCTTAGAAATCTAGGAGTAAGCCCTTTTGGCTGAAACACTTTAGAACGAATCTTGGTCTGCACAGATTGTGATCTAGTCTTGGAATAATAACGCCTTGTGAAGACTGAAGCCATTAAAGTGAAACTAAAGATGGACAGATTATGGACTTTGAGCCACAGTTCCCTTTGGTACCAATTGAGCACCCTAGTGGCCACAGAAACAATTTGTAAGGAGAACAATATGTCAAGAAGAAAAACATAAATACACGGTAGACCCTTTTTTTGTCCAAAAATCAAATATTTTAATAGTATTGTTATTGCCATATTCAGTGAATTTATTTAGCAGACAATCACAGTGCAAAAGCATGGAGCTCCTGGCGATATATTACAGAGGTATGTTACAAAGCTCCTACAGGAAGACTTGAGATAACAATGCTCATCGGTACATCCAATGAGACTGTACAATGATTGGCTCAGTGAAGGTTCAGGGGCTTCTGTAAAACATAGAGAATTGGTGGAGGAAAGCTGATTACACACTTTGGCTTATGACTACTAAGTGCTATAGTCTAAGGCACCTTACATCCCATTTCTATGGGCTATAACTGACTGTATGGCTTAGCAGAGCTTACTAAAAACTAGGCCTCGGTTAAGAATACCACAGACTACTGTTTTAGCTTCTACAATCACAACTCACATAGGTAGCTAATTCTACAATAATCTTGACACTTGGGCTACAGGGTACTACAAACATTTCTTAGAACATCTATCAAGTAAGTCTTGGTTAATAGTGCAGTGATCAAGAGTGGAATCTGATAAAGACAACCAGATAGCCTAATCACATATGAAAATGGGAAAGTAATAACTTGCTTTTCAAGTCATTTTTTCCATAGACAGGAAACATCTATATTGTGATTTTGGCGAGATCAAATGACATATTAGCTATCTAGAGCAGTGTTTCTTTATCTTTTGTAAGTCAAGGCACCCTTTAAAAGCAGGCACCCCATTCTAAAATTTACAAAATTTAACGAATAGTTTTACATTATGCCGCAATATCCTCACACGCTTACACCCAACATTTGAGGAAACACATCTTTGCACACAGTCTAATATTCTGTTTCTCTTCTGTCAGTTGCTCTCCCTCACTCTTCTAATGTGGCCCCAGTGGTGATGGAAAAGGGCCGGGAAGGGGTGAACAAGGATACTGTGCAACATCCTCTACATCAACCAGTGATGTCATTGGTTGTTAGGATGCCAGCGAGTGAAAGATTGTAGTGGTGCACAATGAAAACCTGCGGCTTTGTGTAACTATAAGGCAGGCTTGATCCACTCACTGGCTTTTATACAATTTTGGGGCAATTTTTAGGCATTTGCAAAGGCATCCCTGAAGAAGCCTGAAGGCACCTCAGGGTACCGTGGCTCCCTGATTGAAAAAGGCTGATGTAGAGCAACATTTCTCAAAAAGGGTGCCTTGGTGTTCCATATTTCTGCTCAGCATCATGCTGTTCCATGGAACAGGCAGACCAGACAAGGGCTCTGATGTGAAAGTGGGCGGCTGGGAACCCTCATGAGAAATTGGGGGGCTGAGGAATCTCATATGAATGGAGAGGTGAGAACTCTGCTTTAAAAGAGGGGGACTGAGAGTTCTGATATGAAGGAGGAGGCTGAGGTCTTGGATGTGAAAGGGAGGGACTGAGAACTCTGATTTTGAATGGACGACTTGGGATTTTGATGTAAAAGGTGGGGGAGATGAGCAATGCGATGGGAAAGGGAGGGAAAACCAAGGACTCTGATGTGAATGGAGAGCTTCTGATGTGATTGAGAGACCTCATTTTAGACTGGGGTGCCTTGAGATTTTGCATACTTTTTAAAGGATGCTAAGACTAAAACAAGGTTTAGAAACACTGATCTAGAGGGCACAGCAGACTTGGCTAAATAATTTTGAGCCATCAGAGACAGGGCAACCAAAAATCAATGAGTTGGTGTGGAGATTGGTGACTTAATTGCTTGTAGTGTGAATGTTGGTGCAAGAGAGCTGGCCTTCATGTTTAATAGCCATTTAGTGTCTATAGCTAGTTTAATTTATTTAATACCATCATAATTATGAATTTGGAACTCAGTTTAACGGTGTATTTAAAAAGTGTATCATCCTAAGAGACAAGTGTGGATGGGCTTTTGTTTGTGCAAGAACTGCTTACCCCCTATACAAGTCAATGGGAACACAAAAGCAGTTTAAAACAGGTTGAAGCCACTAAGGAGGAGGTCAGATTCACCAATTAAATTCTTAATGATCTCAAAAGGTTCTCAAACAAGTGGATCTGCTATCGCAAGCCCAAGGCCCTTTGACACAAGCTCTAGTATACACATATTTATTAGGTAAAACGCAAGGTGCAAAATGTAGCAATTATGATAATCTGAATTCAAACCTACCATTTGAAATAAGGCCCTAAGGACCACTACAGAGAAATGTGATTTGACTTCACCCTGTTTGAATATTACTGCCAACAAATTCCTCTAAAATTTGAACTGTATCCTCAACCTGTACAAGGAAAAGTTGCATCTAAATATTTGTTTTTTTGGGAGGATGAAAGTGCATTTTCCAAGTTATAACCATTCAGTGAGCCACTAATACTTTCCAGCAACTGTGCTAATGTCAGGAAATTTGCTCAGTTTATCTTGAGTTCTGTGTATCCTCCAACACACTGCTCCATATGGGTAGGTGTGTGTATGCGTGGGTGGGGTGGAGGGAGGCAGAAGGAGGGTAATTTCTGGAGCTTATGCGGTGTAACCTTCTCTGCTTCCTTTATAACCAATCACATTTAGATTTCCAGGGCAGGATTGAATGTGATTGATGGCTGTTAGAAACTAGCTGGATAAGTTTTTCCCTAAGCAGAAGTCAGTATGGAACTCTGTACATTCCAGAATCACAAACAGATATGTTCCAGGATCACCATAAAACCCTCACATATGACTGGGATGATTATTGCAGTACAGTTATGCCTGGATGGAAAATTTCAGGAACTTTGTATATTTGGAAGGTTATGCCTGTCAAGACTTTGGTACATTGCCCTAGATAGTCTCTACACTACAGAATGATCAGCAAAATAGCAATATTATATAAAATACATTGATCATCCTGAGGCTAAATCTCAATTTGCTTTACCAAAACAATTTTGGTCATTGCATACAATATTCATGGTGGATTTGTTTCCTAAATAATAATACTTCATGTTTCACCAATACCAATTAGCAAGTAAATTGCTTTCACATAACCACTGAGTGGAGTAGCAAAATGGCAGCTGTGGCAGCCATCTTGATTTGTACCAATCGTTGTACGACCTCTAATATAAATGGAGAAAATCCATCTTTAATTTAATAGAAATAATACAAGGTGTGCATGTACAGGGATGTATTAAGAGCATTACATTACCTACACAACACCATACAGGTGTACTTAACCCATTTTCCGAAAACAGCATTACATAGTAATGTATTACCAAAAGGATGCACTGTATCTTACATAATCCATAAAAATAATTTAAAAACCAAGCAATTCACAATACTGACAAGTGTGCAGCAAGACAGATCCTCACTGGCAACTGTATCATGAGTTTCTTGTGGCATCCAATGGCTTAGTCTTGTAAATTCACAGTCTCGTCTGACAAACTTCATGAATGCTGGTGAATTATACATTATTCAAGAATTTTAGGTCAGAAATGTCCATGGATTTGGATCAGGACACGTACAAGGCAAAACAATAAAACATTTACAAAAAAGTCTGCAAACACTCATATTTAACACGGAAAAATAAATATATACAGAAGCCATTAGCAATAGCAAGGCGCATGAAGAAGGCTTGAAACCAGTGTCAAGGAAAAATCATCATAACTGTCTAGAAGAACACACTAACCAATCAGACTCTGATCATCTTCCATTTTATTTTACCAACGAAGAAGCTGGAATCTGGTTGGATGCTGTGGACTATTCTGACAGTTTTTAAACACAAGGCCTAGACCTAGAAGGGTCATGTTCTATTCCCTTTGGACAACCCAACTGACTGGCCATTCTGTAGCACTTCTTGATCCAGGTTCCTCTGGTTTCCATAGGCAAATGTGCTTGCCTATGCACTCAGCCCCCGTCTGCAGAGGTAAAGCTAAAAATAAGGCTAAAATAATATACAATCTGTATTTACTTTTGATTATTCATAAACCAGAATGGACGTTGAATAAGGTCATTATAAAGTTAATCAATATAGAAGATATTCATTTTAGTGATCAATAAAAAGGGATTGCTAACATTCTCTTAAATAATTATTACCTAGACAAAGCAGACAAACTCTATAGACTGCACATTCCTTCTAAGTATTTATTATCTTATGTGTCCTGACTCTACAATACTCTAATAATACAATAATTATATCCTGTTTGCACTGTAATGTATTGGCATAGGCATCAAGGAGTTTTAAGTGCTCATCCATCTACAGCTAACATTTTGGTGTTTGATCTCTCAGTGGCTTCTTATTTGTGGTAAGATCTGGGAAGATCTTTGCAGCAAGGTTCCTAGGCCTTTCTACTAGTCACAAAGTGGTCTATACCAGCCATTCCTAACCAAGGTTTCATAGAAACCTACTGTTTCTCCAGAGGTTGCTAGGGGTTCATTGAGCTGTGGTCGATTTGATCTTCCATCCAATGGTGCCTCCATTCTTCCAAGTCCAACACTACTTAGCAGAGCCAGCAGCATGACACCAGTGATCATTTTAGCTGGTTGTAAGGGTGGAATTCTGACCACTGTAAAGTAGGCATTCTTCTCACTGACTAACAATGCAAGTTGTATTTTCCAAATGACTCCCTTAGAAGACTAATCTTAGCAGAGGATCCCTACGACCTGACCACCACCGTAAGGGGAACATGCTTCACTTCACACTATCAATGCATTTTCCTAAAGACTTCCCATGGGTTAATCTCAGCAGAGGCTCCCTAAGACCTGATCACCACTGTAAGAGGTGCATTCTTCCCACTGACTTCCAGTATAATGGATATTTTCCCTGGGATTCCCCTAGAAGACCAATCTTAGCAGAGGTTCCCTAAGACCTGACCACCACTGAAAGAGGGGCATTCTTCCCATCGACTCCCAGTGTAAGGTACACTTTCCCAATGACCCACTGATGGACCATGTTTAGCAGAGGTTCCCTAAGACCTGAAACTTATTTCAAGGGTTCCTCTAGGGTAAAAAGGTTGAGAAAGGCTGCTCTATACTGCTGAACAGAAGCAAAACATATAAAGCAGTCACCATGCTTCTTCTTCTAAGACAACATTCCTGATGTGATTTCTCAAAAGAAACAAGAACTGTCGGAGCATAAATAGAAGTTGTCATTCAATACTGCCGGGCACCATAATATCTCAATACAGCCCAGCCAACATGTAAGCAGCAACAATAATATAACAATAAATTCAACCAATCCTTCAGTTTAGTGATTATTGACCAATGGCTAATTTCACACCTTTCCTTTATTTAAAAAATCAGAACCATCCCACATGCAGGTATCTTGTGAGAATCAAGACACAAAGAAAGAAATTAGTTATTTGTTTTCAGGGCTGGACCAGGATGAAAAGTTGCCGTGGTACACAGCTCCCATTTACGTATGTGAGTGAACTTTGATCACTCACTGTGCAGCTTGTATTAGTGTTTATCTATTATCACCATAACTGATTAAGTTTCAGATTGAGGGTCAACTATAGACTATGAAGGCTCTTTGTACTCGCACGGCTTTCGGATGTTAGAGAGGGGTGAACTTTAGAAAAAGTGACACAATCATGACCATAGACAGGTGTATTTGTACTGATGGGGGCAGGTTTAGTTTGGGCGGCATGCGGATTTTCCCCTTGGTTCTAACCCTTACGTTTTAAGACTAAGCTTGCTTTGGCAGACCTTTTTCTCCTGCTGCTGCATATTATTTTTGATGATGATTTGTTTGCTATTTTTTTTTTTATTCAGAGTAGTACTAAACTCCCTGAATTTCCATGTGGACTATACTATCAGGGAAACATTTCCTAGCAATTATTTTACAGCATATATATTTGTAAGCAATTGCAATCAGTGCTCCTCAATACTGCAATTTCCAGGTTTCTTCCAGTTTGAGGAGTGCTCCCCTAGTTTTTGGGTTGAGTATGGAAGGGGTACAACCACTTTCAGGTAGCAACCTGCTTGGGTTCTACTTGTAGCATGTATATACCAAAACAAGTCGACAAGTGGGGCAAATACCTGAGGTGGCAATAATCCAGTCAACATCTTGTATGCTAATGAGAGTTAGGAAAATTAAATTAAAGCAAAGTCAGAAAAGCAAAATTTAAATCTGATAAAGTAAAATGTCCCCAGGCTTTTTTTTTTCTAAAAACCCTGTCACCATCTCAAAACGTTGCAGGTAAAAGCACAGAAAAATCAAGTATTTGTAGTATTTTACCACTACATAAACAATTTTTTTATTCACTTGCAATGTGCCTTTGAACTTTGACTACTCCAGGAAGAGTCAACTCTCTAGAGCTCCCACCCTCCGTCCATTTATTAGCCACTTCTGAGAGTTTCTTATTAATGTTGTGTTGGCCCAGCTCTTCTCCTCTCACCTCCCTACAAAGGAGTATAGGGGAATACTATGGAGCAGCCATTCTCAGCTAGGGTTCTAGCTTGCAGAGGTTGATAGGATTTCCTTGAGCTGTGCCTATTTGATGGTGCCTGCATAGTTTTGCAGTACACCAATGATCTTTTTAGCTGTCTGTAAATGAGGCATTCTGACCTCCAGCCATTCTCAACCAGGTTTATGTGAAACCCTAGGGTTCCTTCAGAGGTGGATAGAGGTTTCTTGAGCTGTGGCTGATTGACCTCCTATTTGGTTCCTGTATAGTTCCAGGACCAACACCACTTGGCAGAGACAGTTGCATTATATCAGGTTATCTTTTTAACTGTCTTTAATTGGGGCTTTCTGAACTCCAGCTATTCTCAGTCAGGGTTCTGTGGAATTCTATGGCTTCTTCAGAGGCTGCTAGTGGTTCCTTAAGCTCTGGCTATTTGATGATGCATGCATAGTTCTGGGACCAATAGCACTTGGAAGAGCCAGTTGATTACTCCAATTATCTTTTTTTGCTGTCTGTAAGGGTGGCATTCTGACCTCCAGTGTAGTCGAAGCATTCTTCCCTGTGGCAAACCAATATAAGGGGCATTCTTTCCACTGAATCCCAAAACAGTTGATTTTAGAGGGGGTTCCCCATGACCTGAAAATTATTTCAAGGGTTCCTCTGAAGTAAAAAGGTTGAGAAAGGCTGCTATAGAGTGTCACTTGAATGACAACTCTGAGTCTGCTGGGGCTGCTGACATCACATCCAAGATGGGGATACCCAGCAACAGTCCTAGGGCTTTTTTTGAATGTCTACACAAGGGAGGATTTTAATGGAAAATAACAGGCATAAATAAGTTAAAGGCACATATACACTTATGGGAAGTATTAAAATGAATGGACTGGCAACAGGGTCTCTTTAAACCTGAGCTTACTTCACAGTTAGCAACAATCCTTCCATGATCTGCCTAAAAAACACACGTCCATCACATTTATTACAGTAATAGAGAATAATAATAATAATAATAATAATAAGCATGACATACAATAAATCCCAGGTATCCCTTCTTTTTCGCAAAGTCACAAAATATAGCATTTTCTCCTTCTTTGTCTTAGTAAAAACTAACTATATACATTTTTTTTCCTCAAAAAAATAAAAATCACTTTTTTTTGCGGCACAGAAATATTTATAACAAAATAGGAAATCTGTATTATTTAAAAGCTCACGAGCGTGGTATGTTTGCTGCTAGGGATACTGGGATGGGAAGCACAAAGGTGTTGTATCACATTAATAGCTCGGATGAACAGAATGGATCAGAAATTAGGAGAATTTTGGTAGTTTGCTCACAAAAAGTCCTATTATGTCCTATAAGTAATACTGTAGGCATTTTTTGTTATATTTTAAGTCAGCACCCACAATGCATCACACCAAAGGCATCTTCCCAGCATGTCATTTTCTTTTGTATGGTTGTCAGCTAAATGGATTTGGAAGAATAAAACTTAGGAGACATCTGTTTCTTGCATGGGCATATCAGTAGAGATATTATATATATTTTCAACATATATATAAGTATATGTATATAAATGGGATGTATTAAGTTTGCAATCTATGTTCCCTTTCAGACCCCAATAGTCTTAGAGGCACCTTTTGGGCCCAGTTTCCTTTAACACTCTCTGACAGAAAGACGTGTGAAATACATGCAAGCAGAAGAATGGATGGGTATGCAGTGAATTTTTCATTGGTTGATGCATAGATTGGTGGGCCTTATTTAGCAGAATGTCTGAACGAAGAACTGAAAGTATACAAGTGGGCACCAACCCATAGAGTGAGTCCAGAGTGCCATTGGTTGTTCCCAGTACCAGCACTCAAAAAGATCCCCGTGTCTCAAGGATAAACTCTCCCTTCATCATGGCTTAGAAGAATAAAGACTTGAACAGACTCAATAGAAACCAGATTCAAATGGATCTATACTTGATCTGGTGCAAAGTCTCCTTTTGGATTGGAAGTTTAACTGTTACAACAATATAACCAGTTCTTGTAGACATTTTAATAAATAAGGTGTGCAGTTTCTAGAGGCACAAAATGGCTGCTTGCCACGGCAGCGCCCATAGCAACAGATCTCCCTTCTCACAAGGGACATATTCTAAAAATGAGCAGCAATTTAGAGTTATACATGGTTATTAATACTGGTGGTTCCCATTGGGGGTCACCTGTAGATACATCATACATGTACATATACAGTATACTAATAGAAAAAAAATAAGAAGTGCAAATTCAGCTTTTTGCCGGTGATGAATCTCAGTTTACCAAATGTGCCAAGTAAAAAGTCATGACAATGTCAGCCTGTTGTACTGCTGCTGGGCATGACGAACACAGCTACGCTATGAGACATTAGCACATATAGGGGGGTTAATTTCGTCACAGCTAAAGCCATCACTTTGATCCTCCGAGATACAACTGTTGTTTACGCTGACAAGCCCAGCACTGAAGTGCATTTTGGGTGCCTGTCTTTCCATTTGTTTTCAGGGATATTTTAGGATGTATGTTCCTGGAAGTAAAGGAAGATGGGGATTGAGTTTGATATTGGAAAAGCATTTGGCAAGCTCCCCTATATGGCAGGTCTGCAGAGTAATATGTGTTCTCCATATCCCATTTGGCATTAATATTCCCTTACAGCTACGTACATCCCTATCATTAAAGCCATCCAAAGCTATCTTAAGCTGCTATACAATGTCTTTTTGGCATTGGTTGGGTGAAATTCTCTTTAGAGCACAGCAGCACATTAGCTTTCCTAAAGAACCAGTCACTATTTATACATTCAATACTAGCCGCTTGTGGTTCTACTACCATCTATAAGATTAATCTCCATTGATGGACACTCTATGAATCATATATGAAGCCACTCCTGGCTCTACTACCATCTACAAGACTGATCTCCATTGATGGACACTCTATGAATCATATGTAAAGCCACTCATGGTTCTACTACCATCTACAAGACTGATCTCCGTTGATGGATATTCTATGAATCATATATAAAGTCTAGACATTTTGATGACCTGATATAATATCAAAACAAAAGAGAATTTCACCAACCTGCCCACTTAACATTCTTCCAAATGGAAGAGAATGTACCAGAACACTACATTACTACTCCATTAACTTTGTTTGGTTACCCTTGTTTGGGTTAGGATAACCAAGATAATTTTGTTCTATAGATCCACATTTTGGATGGCGCTCCTCCTCTGTTTCTTAGAGGAATCCATCATAAGTAGAAGAAGCTATGTGGGATTTAAATGTCTTTTCATGGCTTCAATAATTAGAAGAGATGTATGCTTGGGGAAATTAGTGTCAGTTCTTGTCAGTCTGGATCAATGAGAAGATGAAAGGTGAAACAGGTATAAGACTTCACGGAGTCATGGCTGGTGAAGATTGGCTTCACATGACGCTCTCAAAGATTATGACTTTGTTGTCTGAAACAGGGCTCAAGCTGGTCAGGCTCTTGATGTCTTGATCAGGTACCATGTACTCTAAATGGTGAGCTCCCCATATGGGCTCTGTCAATCGCTGCCAGCGCTGTAGGAAAATATAAGCAAAATATATAAGTGTCTGTGTTGACCTCCTTATGGAGATGCTAGTATGCTGTCATGCCTTAAACCACTGACTTGCAGCAAACATGCAGCCACTGAATTCATAATAAAGACCTGCATGCTTGTTCAAGGTCACTGACTTAGAAGAACAGTAAAGACAATCTCTGTGTTTTTTCTCATTCCTTTAAAGCCCAGTTGAGTTTTCAGTTTAAATGAGCTAAATACATTCCAGGTGCCTAAAAACAAAAGGTATGCAATGTATGTTTTCTTTAGAAAGCAGACACAGCTGCTGAGTAGAAAAGCCTTTACCCTGCCAGATGCAAAGAAGGGCCCTTGGTCTGGTTGTGGAAGCAGTGTGCTCTCTGCATTAGTTTGATTAAATACAAAGATAGGTCACTTACTTCTTTCAGCGTCCCCTTGGCACGTGTGATTTTATAGATGAAGGTCACAGGGACACAAAGCATGGACAACAAAGCAAAGCACCAGCCTATGGCTTCACCCCACCATGGGTATGTGTAGGTCTTATTGTATGTCAAAGGCTTGTAGTTCACTAGGTTGAAGATAAATATCGCCTGTATAATAGAATGTAGGGCAATGGTTACAAAATATTCCGAATTTGTGTCCTAGTGCAGCTTGGTCTGGTTCTCAAGATCATGCACAATGACCTCTAAAGAAAGTTTTACATCTCTAACATGCAGGCAAAACCCATATATAAAGTCTTTCAGGTACTCCCCTCTCTTTGCTATACTTAATTCTTTACCTTCCCTCATCTTGTTATACTCCTCTCCACCATCCCTGCTCTTCTTGTAATATTCACCTGTCCACCTTCCCTCCACTTCTTGTTATACCTACCAGTCCAGCATCCTTCCTCTTCTTGTTATACTCATCTATCCACCATCCTTCCTCTTCTTGTTATACTCATCTATCCACCATCTTTCCTCTTCTTACTATGCTCACCTCCCTATCATCTTTCCTCTTGTTGTACTGACCTCTCCACCATCCCTCTTCTTTTCGTTAGACTCACCTTTCTACCATCCTTCCTCTTCTTGGTATACACAATTATCCACCATCCCTCCTCTTCTTGTTATACTCATTTCTTCACCATCCCTCCTCTTTTTGTTATACTTACTTCTCTGCCATCCTTCCTGTTCTTGATACACTCACTTCTCCGCCATCTTATCTCTTCATGTTATACTCACCTCTGCACCATCTCTCTGTTTCCTGTTATACTCACCTCTCTACCACCTCACATTCATTACTTCCAATTTTCCCTTCTCCACCAACCCACAATGTACAACCCTGGCATCCTAGTTGCTCCACATAATAAAGTAGAGATTTTGACAGGGTGAGGACCAAATGGAACACCATTAGCAGTATATATCCAGACCTGCCCTGTCCTATCCTAAGGATTTATCACATTTACATCTGATTTTCTTCCTTCATGGTATGTATGTTTAACAAAAATGCAAGATGTTTGTGAATTGCTTTCAAGAGAACCAGTCAAAACTAGATGTTTATAAAACTTAATACATTGTCAGGACCCAGCGCTAAACCTGCAACAGCCTACTGTGTCTGACAATGTCTCTTCTTGCTGAGCCACCCGGAATGCTAGACAGCACCCTGGACAATTCCTTGAATGAGCCTACCTTGAACCTTGTTTGTCTTGAACCTTCATTCCTTTTGCTCCTCCCATGAATTTCCTATTAAAGCCATGCCTTTGCACTTCCGGTTTGCCAGATTATTGTGCTCTCTCCAGCCAATATCTCGCTTTTGTTTCTCCTGCTGACGTCCATAACCTTGCTACTACTCGTTACCGACCTTTGGCTTGTTCCTGGACAACGCTTATGCCTGATTGCAACCTGCAACCACTTGTTACGGACCTTTGGCTTGTTTACTGATTTCGCTTCTGCTTGATCCCTACCTACTTTATCTGCTCCTAGACCCCGGCTTGCTCACCTCTTGGTGGGGTAAGTGTGAGGATCGCGACCTGGTACTAACATGCAGCAAAACCCGTTTCCAGCATCTGGAGCTCTGGTGAATACCGGTTAGTACTTAGACCCCGAGCCTTGGGTGTGCCCATGTCATCCCCCAGGGTGACCTGCTTGTATTCCTTTCCTGCTGGTCGGTGGGAGCCTCTCTACTGCTATAGATACTGATCTCCGAGCCCGACCCCTGACTGCAACATACGTACTACTAATACTCTACTTTAAACATAAGAATCCACTTTTATGCTGGTATAATAATGCAGCCTTTCCTTTCAGGCATAGGAGTATGTGCTGTTTTTCACTTGTATTCCAGAGTGACATGCCACCCTAGTGTTAGGCCTCTATGTAGGCCTGTCTCCTGCTTGAGCTCAGAGATAACTAATACTGCCTAGGCTGCTGTAGGGTAAAACTGTCAATCCATAAAATCTTCAGCCTTCTTTCATTTATTCCTGACAGCACCTTTTGGATTATTCAGTCTGTTGTCTGTGCCATGCTGATAGGACACCCTTAGAGCACATATGCACAGACAGGGATAGAATACAAGTAATTACTTACAAATTAAAAGTCAAGTAATCTCCAAAAGGTAACAGTGCACTAGTTTAACAATTCCAGAATGGAGGTTCAGATAATTACAAACTACTATTAGTGACAGGTTCTCTTTAAACATTTGGCTTAGCCAATTGGAGAAACAATGTATTATCTTACCATGCAGACAAAGGGTGTAATCACAGACCAGCACCACTTCATCCAAGGGAAGGGGCGGTAACCAATCATGCGAGCAATATCATCCATAAACCTATCAGCACCTGTAGGGGCAAAAGAAAAGAAAATGTCATTGGCTGGCAACTGTATCTTGCTGTGATAAAATATAGACCTGCCAGGAAAAGCATTAAAAAGATGAGCACTTTCATTGTACAGCAGATCGGGAGCAGTGAGTGTGACGGACCTGGCATGTGAAAAGCACTCTGGGAGACGCTCTGCAGCATGTTGGCAGCTTGGCGCCCAAGGACAAAGCTATATTAAGGAGCGTTACGGGCCTAGGAGCGCATGCTCTGGATTACAGCCAGCAGACGTTCACGCTCCAGCTCCTTCATCGGCTTAGGAAGGGTTTGTTGAGCACTGAGAGGGTTTAATGTCAGGAATTATTACTTAAAGTACAATATATCTAAAGCCAAAACTTTCTTTTTTGTGTTTTTATTTTTAGAGCTGGGCATGATTAAAATTGTGATCAGTTTTTTTTTTGTCTGTCCCACATATTTCCTTCACTTTGTCTCAAAGACACAACAGGAGTCGAGAAGAAATCTCGATTTCCCTTCCATTGAAGAGAACTCCACTCCTGAAGAGCTGTCATAGAAAGATAAAAAAGCGAAGGGAGAAAAATTCTAAGTGGTCCATCAAGTCTGCCCATTTTTTAACCTTTTTTCCAAAGCTTGTATCAAGTGTGTTTAAATTCCCTTACTGTTGATGGACCTTCACATCTTCTGCTGGAAATCTGTTCCAAGCATCCACTATTCTTTTGGTAAACTATAATTTCTTAGGTTAGTTTTAAACTATCCTCCTGCTAGTTTAAAGGGTTGAGTGACCTTTAGCCAACAAATATTCCATGCAGTTCCTATTACCCTCATTAAAAAGAAATATGCATTAATGCTACTTCCATATCTGTAGACCATTTTCACATAGAGAAGATGTAGGGCAGTCATTCTCAACCAGGGTTCTAGGAAACCCTAAGGTACCTTCAGAGATTGTCTTAGGTTCCTTGAGTTGTGGATATTTGACCTTCCATCTGATGGTACCTTGATAGTTCAATCACCTCTTTAGTGGTCTGTAAGGTTGGCATTCTGTAAGGGGGGGCATTTATCCCACTAACCACCAATGTAAGAGACATTTGTCTCACTTACCACTAATGTAAGGACATTCCTCCCATTGACCACCAATGGAAGGGACATTCATCCTACGACTGACCAATGTAAGGGGCATTCTTCCCAATAACCACCAATGCAAGGAACATTTGTCCCACTGACCTCCATTAATTAATTTTAGCCTTTGTGCCCAGAGACCTAATGATTATTTCAAGGGTTCCTCTGAGGTAAAAAAAAATGAGTGTATATTAGTGCAAGGGATATTCATTCCTCTGACCACAGATGTAAGGAACACGTCTCACTGACCACAAATGTAAGGGACATTCCCCCCACTGACTCCAATATAAAGGACATTCCTCCCATTGACCACCAATTGAAGGGACATTTACCCTTCTACCCATCAATGTAAGGGGCATTTTTCCCACTGACCATGAATGCAAGGGACATTCACTGTCCCCCATTAATTAACTTTAGCTTGGGTGCCCAGAGACCTGAAAAATATTTTTATGGGTTCCTCTGGTGTAAAAAGATTGAGTGTACATTAGTGAAAGGGATACTCAACCCTCTGACCCCCAATGTGAGGGACATTCCTCTCATTGACCACTAATGGAAAGGACATTCAACCCACTGCCCACCAATGAAGAAGAATTATTTCCAGTGACCACCAATGTAAGGGACATCCGCCCCACTGACTCCCATTAATTAATTTAGCTTGGGTGCTCAGAGACCTGATAATTGTTTCAAGTGTTCCTCTGGGGTAAAAAGATTGAGTGTACATTAGTGTAAAAGATATTCAACCCACTAACTACCAATGTAAGGAATGTTCATCCCACTGACCACCAATGTAAGGTATATTCATCCCACTGACCACTAATGTAAGGGACATTCAACCTACTGACCACCAATACAAAGGGCATTCGTCCTACTGGGTCTCATTATTAATACATTATAGCAGGGTTCCCAGAGACCTGAAATTATTTCAAGGGTTCCTCTGGCATAAGAAGATTGGGAAAAGCTGATCTAGGTTCTCTCTTTATATGTATTGCAATAAAAACCTTACCAAGGTTCTAACCCACTTTTACTCTATCCAAAATTAGATAAAATGTTTTGACTTTAGACACATTTTAATATTACAGAGGTTTGTTCAGTAGTCACTATGTTCACTCACATGATTTCCATCAACGTCTTTATGTAAGAGCTTGTAGCAACATTTATTGATACCTATATAAATGTTTCCTAAACAGACTACATCATAAAGTTCCATAAGGCCATTTGCTGCCAGGGTGGTAAAAACAAGCAGTTGAGCTGCTTCCAACTGCACAACTTAAGAACAAACTATTTTGCAAATGTTGCAGTTACAGGGTTGAGACAAACCATTAAACACTGGCAGGGATGCTTACAGTACAATGAACAGTAAAACCTTTATCCCATAGCTGTAACTGCTTATACAGTGTTAGATGGAGTTTAGCTTCAATTTGTTAGTGTGTCTATATCTGCTAGCATGTCTAACACTCCCCTTCCCCCAGACTGAAAATGCTGTTGTCCAAAGGTGCTCCCTGTGCTCCTGCATCCAGAGTGGGGGCACTCTAATACAGAATGTGTGTTATTGGCCAGATCACAGGTAAAAGCAGGAGGGAAAAAGCCTGAAAAAAACTAATGGAGCCACCACATCTAATGATTGGTAAGCAGCAATATATAAAATTTTTGGTTTTGGGTTTAATACCACTTAAAAAAATAAATCATATGCTGTATAGTGTAATACTAAGCAATTCCTATAGGGGTCTCTTCTCTACTATAATTTCTAAATGCGTGTAAACCTACACGTTCCACCAGTAATCTAAAACTGCATTTCTGGCCAGATAGAAATCTATTATGCTGATTCTGCTGAATTGAAAATGACTCATTAAGGCACGGTGTCTACTGAAGAAGCCAAATAACTCCATAGGGCAGGTGACCATAAGACTTCATGGGACTTTCTTCTAGTCCTGAGCTGAATATTTTCCACCCTGAAGTGATATAATAGACTGATATAATGGAACTGATGTAATAGATAGGGGAGAGTTAATATCCATACCATCTCCCAGAGAATATTACAGCAGATTTTCTGCATCAGGGGTCCTCCCAACTACCTGGATCAGTATAAATGGTACCTAAGGGTAAATATATAAATTCCAACATATCCGATCACAACAGATCCTTGGATTTGGTGCCTGCTTTTGTTTTCTTTTATTAAGGCTTTTTCCCCCTTTATTTTCCTCTGTTGATCCTGCCAGTAATGCACTCTTGGGTCCAAGGGTAACAACAGTCACTCAATGCACGGTATCTATGGAGAAGCAGCAAGGGATTCCAAAATCTGCAATTAGGATGAGAACTACAGTAGTTGGGTATTGCACCTTACGGTCCTCTCCCTTCTCTAGCCCAGGGAGTGTAGAAGTACTCACACTGTCCTGTCCAGTTACCTTGATGGGTTGCAGCTGCTTTCAGGCCTTACACTGGGCTGGCTCCTTCCCTGCTGACAGGATGTCCACCCTAAGTGATGGTGGTACAGTGGAGATCCTTCCATCCAGCACCAGCCCAGAGGTAGACTCCCAGGCTCCACTATCCAGCACCTTCGCTCGGTCCATCTTTCACCCGAACACAACAACTTCCCGCTGCACAGGCTCTGCCACATTTAAGGGTTGCTCTCAGCCACCATGCCCAGTTTCCTGCCTGGGGATTGGCCACGTTCCCTTAAACATGCAAACCCAGGCTTCCTCCCCTCCTCCACCCCTCTTTTAGAAGGTTCCTCCAGTTTCTAGAAGGGAGGCAGGGCTCCAGAAGCCCCGACCTACAGAGCATTTTAGCCTGTCATGAGGTGACCTCTCTACTTCACTTCCAGGCTGACCATCCCAGGCTTCTAACAAGCCTCTGACTCACAAAAATCCTATCTATCCAAACTAGAAGGTGCTACATGGATATAAGGGGAGACTCTGTTCAGCAATTCTGGATGTAAGGTGAGACTCTGTTCAGCTTTTCTGGGATATAAGGGGAGACTCTAATAAGCTCTTTTGGATATAAGCAGAGACTCTGATGGGCTCTCTTAGATGTAAGGGGGATTTTGAAGGGCTCTCCTGAACGTCATGGGAGGCTCTGCTGGGCTCTCCTGGATGTAATGGGGGGACTCTGTTTTGCTCTCTTAAATGTAAGGGAAGGATCAGATGGGCTCTCTTGGATCTAAGAAGGGACTCTGATGGGCTCTCTTGGATCTAAGAAGGGACTCTGATGGGCTTTATTGGATCTAGGAAGGAACTCTGGTGGGCTCTCTTGAATCTAAGGGGGGAACTCTGATGGGCTCTCTTGGATGTAGGGGAGACTCTTATGGGCTTTGCTGGATATAAGTGGGGACTCTTTATATAGATATTTTTTGTAAAATTCACAATGTGGCCCTCATAACGAAACGTTTTGAGACCTATGCCTTATGTTGTGGTATATGAGTAGTAAGTATAGTTGGAGTGTGTTCTATAGTCCAGCTAGGTAGGACTCAGGCAGGGTTGACAACTTTACTTGGGATTTACATATAATTTACATGTAATGCTGTCACCACACTACAAGAGCTTAGGAGCTCACTGGATTTTTTTGGTAGGATCAACAGGTGTTTTCTCAAACTGGGATAGAATTCCTGGAAAGGTACATGTATTATGAAGTACTGAATATATTTTTTTAATTATTTTTCCCAGATATACATACACTTTAAATGGAATTCAGAATGTAGATGGACAAAAGGATGACCAATAGAATATCAATAGAAATGCTGAACAAAGAGAAGTTATTTTTTTTTAAATATCTAAAACATTGGATCCTTGGCATGATGTCCACTGACTTACCATACACCCAAGCAATGACTACGCACTGCCAAAACGTCTGCCACAAGAGGGTCATTCCACTGGCAGAATAATAATCAAACAGCTGGAAGACATACATCCCGCCCTGGGGAGAGAAATACATACGTGACATATCATGTGTAATACACATTACACCCAACCCCCCCCTTCCTTCTGATGATGTTTTCTTCTAAATTATTTAAATTCTTGAAACTACTAGAGAAGATCAGTTGGGAAATACAAATCACATGGCGAGCTACTATCATCAGGTCTGCTGATCTGCCTGGAGGCATGCTGTCTTTAAGAATTACACAACACAAAATTTAGAACCACTGTAAGTAGGCTTCATTTATTTGCTTTATTACAGCAAAACACAGCCGTCCCATTTTGGGGGCCAAAATCCCCCTTCATCAGGGCTTGGACTATGTAGCAAAGAAGTGTCTATTGAAGTCACAGCAAAAACTCCTGAAAATAAGCAACAAATAGGAGGAAAAAAATCATATGGAATTATGCCTCCATCCATGACCAAGTGCTGAGGACCTCCCTATCACTCAGCTCCAGATTCAGGTGCAATCACATAATAATTTGACTCCAACGGACACCTTTCTGCTACATTGTCCAAGCCCTGATGGAGAGAGATCGCCAAATGATCTTCTCAAGAGTCCCAGATTCTTGATTATTATTATAAAATGTAACAACAGGAAGGCAAAAGACCATCAACGCATTTTGGGAGACAAAATCCTACTCACTTGGCCAAAAAAGCAGGTACAATCACTTAGTCATTTTTTTTCATCTGCCAGAAATTTATATCCAGGAGTTTTCAATTTTAACTCCAGTAGACACCTTTTTGCTACATTGTCCAGGAACTGATGAAGAGAGAGTGCCAAATGGCCATCTCAAAAGTGCAAGCATCTATATTGTTATTATCACATGAAACAACAGAAATGGAAAAGCCATCCAATGAATTTCGGGGGCCAAAATCCCCCTTCATCAGGTCCTGGACAATGTAGCAAAAGCTATCTATTGGAGTCAAAGCAAAAACTCCTGGAAATAAACCATAAACAGGAGAAAAAAAAATTATATGCGCTTGCATTTACGGCTCCATGATGGAGAGGTCCAGAAGATGCAAGCGCAATCACCTATTAATGTTTTCTCCTGTAAGATATTTAATTCCATGAGTTTTCACTTTGACTCCCACAGACATCTTTTTGCTACATTGTCCAAGCCCTGATGAAGGGGGAGTGCCAAATGATCATATCAAGAGTCCAAGATCCTTTATTATTAATATTATTAATATCACAAGTAACCAAAGGAAGGCAAAGACATCCAACGTGTTTCGGAGGCCAAAATCTCCCTGCATCATGGTTTGGACAATGTACCAAAGAGGTGTCTATTAGACTCAAAGAAAATACTCCTGGAAATAAATCTAACAAAGGAGAAAAGATGAATATGTGATTGCACTTCAACCAAGTGTTGGGCAGATTCCATCACTCAGCCTTAGATGCAGGTGCAATAACTTACCAAAGATTTACATATAGCCAGGAGTTTTTCCTTGACTCCAATAGATACCTTTTTGCTACATTGCCCAATCCCTCAGGAAGAGAGAGCATCAAATGATCATCTCAAGATTCCCAGATCCATTATTATTATTATCACATGTAACAACAGGAACTCAAAAGACAGATAACATGTTTCGCAGGCCAAACTCCTGCTTCATCAGGGCTTGGACAATGTAGCAAAGAGGTGTCTGTTGGACTCAAAGAAACAACTCCTAGATATAAATTTCTGAAAGGAGAAAAGGTTAATATGCAATGGAGCCTGCATCTACGGATGGGTGCGTGGGGACGTCCCCATCACAACTGCCGAGATGCACTTCTTCTCTCAGGGTGACAACCTTCACTCCTGCACTGTGTCTATGGAGGAGCAGCATTGTCACCCTGGAACATAAACTTCCCCTTCTATTGTTTTCCATAGCATGGATGGGAAGAGTTCTGTACTCTCAGGGATAACTAGGAATATACTGTAACTGATGACTGCCACACAGGAAGAAGGCAGAGAAAGATATCAGCTGGCAAGGGTTTTAGAAGAATCAACATTAAAAAATGAAAAGGAACCAATATAGAAAGTTCACTAATATACAGTATAGTTTAACATCTGTTGGGATAAGATATCAGCCACACAAGGAGTGTGTGGTATTCAATCAGTCGGCTGACTCATAAACTTACATTGTGGGAAAGAGCATTACATTGTGTAGAACTGAAAAGCAGAAAGCAGAGCCTGCATATGTAATGAGCATATATAACTTGCACTTACTGTATATATCTACAAACTATATAGAGAAGCAACATTTTTATTTTAACTTTTTAACGCACATATTTCTTTACATCAATCTTACCCTTTTACACTCCCTTTAAATACATCTTAACTGGTTGACTTGTTTTCACTTGTTCCATAATATGTACACATGAGTGCCAGAAGTAGGCGTTGGCATTTGTCCCTGTAGTTCTGGGATCTCATTGGCATAATTGTTTTGTAGAGAGTTAGCCAAATAAAAGAAAATACTAACAGCTTAGCAATACAACACAGCGGGGGAGAAAGCAAACATCATGTATAGTGCAGGGTGCTCATACCCAATTCCCCTTGGATACTGAGAGCAAAAGCAAAAAGCTTGCCCATGTGAGATCAGCACTGCTTATACAGTATATAAATTACAATAGTGTCCTGCTGTCCAGAACAATCCATCAGGCATGTTTCCTTATATAATAGACTAACTTAGAAAGTAAGGGATCAATTCTGATTTTTCTGGTTTTTAAAGTGGACCTGAAGTCATTTAGGGAAGAATTTCTATGTTCAAGGGAACATCCAGAAATGTTCATTGTGCCTAAACAGTGCAGGAAAAATCTGCCTTTTGTCTTTAATTCCCCTGTAGATTGGTAACGTGAGATCATCTAAGTCACTGCTGTCCCTGACTGCTAGTTTTGAGAGATTTGATGTCACTACTGCACTGTTCACTGTTCTACTTGCTGGAGAAGAAGCTGTACCTGACGACCCTTAGTGCAAGGATCTCCCTGCTTCTGCTTAACACATTTTATGGATCTGTATTTCCTGTACCTCTTCTGCTGTTTTGTTCACTATTCCTCCATTAGTCATCAGATCACCAGTTATCAGAGAGGCAGCTCTAACATGAGCAAGCTCCATTACTCCATCAGAGCGAGGCATCAAATATATTGCAAGTTTAATGCTGGTGGTTTAAATCTTACAATGGCTTGATCATGCCACCCTCTTCCTCAATGCTTGGTCCTTGCAGGAAGGTGACCTGTTCTTCCCCCATACATAGAAAGTACTGCGTAAGGGCCCAGAAGAAGCAACAGAGCAGCATGTTTCTGTGTATGCACTAAGCCAATAAAACCATGAAGGTTGTGGTGGGAAGGGATTTAAGGATTCAAAAGCCCTCCAACCAAATCAATGTGTTTTTTTTAGAACTGAAGGTATCTATATGGCTTATTCCATTCCTTATCTAAAAAATAAGGGAATTATCCCTCATTTTAGTAAATGAATGTAGCCATGGAGATCATTCCTTTAAACCCCAATGGCTAAATCCATATCCAGAATTGCTGGAGTATAGTGAAAATATGGCCTTTTTCTGGTCATAACCAGTTCAATGTACGGAAAGTATGGATTCTATGGAGTAGGGCTGGAGACCCAACAAGCAATTATAATCATTAAGGTTATGGTGGGAAAGGAGTAAAAGATCCAAAGGCCTCCAACCAAATCAATGAGTAGCACAGCTGAGCCTTTTTGGAACTATAGGTATTTAAGATGGCTCATTCCATCATATATCCCAAAAATAAGAGAACTATTCGCCATCTTAGTAAATGAAAGGAGCTATGCAGAGCATTCCTTTACACCCCAATGGCTAAATCTCCACCCAGAACTGCTGGGACATAATGCAAACATGGCCATAACCAGTTCAGTGTATGAAAACTATGGTTTCTTTGGAGTAGGGCTTGAGACCCAACAAGCAAGTATAACTATAAAGGTTATACTTGCTCGTTAGGTTATGTTTTCTTGTACTCCCCAAACCATTAAGGATAAAGGACTAAAACAGTGGTTTCCAAACTGTACTCACCTCTGTCAGCATAGAGAGATCTATGAGGAACATGACTGCACAACAAATGGCCACAGCCACCTCTCTCTGGTAACGGAAATAGTAGCGGGCTGGGAGCAGGTCCAGGATGGCAGTAATGAATCCTTCTACGCCAACAAACTGTAATGAGATATAAAGCTATTCTCAGTACTGTAAACGTTACATTTCAAGGTACTTTATGTACTGAACACGATCCAAGAACATCTCCCCAGCTATAGGAGGCAGTAAAGCAGCACCCCGGTGTCACATTACTGGAGAACACACTATCTAATGTCCATGGCCATGTGTACATAGCTAATGTATGAGTATCTCTTGAAACTGGACCGCAAAGAGGGAACCCATGGAGAAGCTGGGAGCCCATTAAAACTCCATATAGATTGTGTCCTTGATAGGAACCAAACCTAGGATCCCAGTACCTGCAAGACAAGAGTACTAACTGCAACTTATATTGTTCTCATTGTCAAACACCTGTAAAGGTAGACAGTTGCCATGTTCACCAAGGACCAACGTTCACTGCATAAACATGCTATCTACTATTGGTACGCTGGTCAAGCCTGGCACTGCATGAAGACGGTACTATATGTACATTGTCAGGCTTCATGCAATCTAATGTCTATACCATAGCCATATGTGCATAGCTATTATATGAGTATGTCTTGAAACTGGACCCCATGGAAATATTATGAGCCCATTAAGACTCAATATATAGTATTTTCCTTGATGGGATCCAAAACCATGACCCCCCAGTACCTGCAAGACGAGTGCTAACCGCAACTCAATTTGTGCTTATTACCTTACAGAACTTGAGACACTGCGAACACCTATAAAGATAGACAGTTCCTAAGTTCACCAAGTACCACCATTCACTGCATGAACACCCCCCTTCTCTTGGAACACTGGTACAGCCTGGCACAGCATGAAGACCTCAAGCTTCATATGTCTGTCCCCCTACCAGCCGTGTTCAGTGGTAGCTTCAACAATAAGGCCTCCAGGGCCCCCTTGAGTCGCAATCGGCTTTAGGGCCCATAGGAGGCTGTACTCGCTTCAACTTCTCCTCCACTAACTCCATGTCCCCAGTCCTTTGTACACAATACCCCACCAAATGTCGTAAAACACGTATGTTTACCTGGCTGTCCAAACCGAGAAGTAGCAGCATAAAAAAGAACAGAGCGGACCAGAGAGGCGCCACTGGCATCAGACTCACTGCTCGTGGATATGCAATAAAAGCCAGTCCTGGCCCTGTGCAAGGGAAATAAGTCCATTATTATATAAACTATCTCTAGTCCTAAGATGTATTTATTTTTAGATCTAACTAATCGGTATATAAATAGATATGTATACAGTGGACCTGAAAACTACTGCAGTGGGATCATTTTAAAGACACATAACCCTTTTTGCTGTATTTAGCTATATGATAAACTTTTACATATACATATTGTACATATTATGGTTTACAAATTGGTTTCTTTGAACGTGCAATCCATAATATGTACAATATGTATATGTAAATGTTCCCATATCTTACCAAAAACAAATTGAGATTCATTTTTTTTGGACAGATATTTTGCTACACACAGCTGATTTTCTGTCCTGTAACTCCATCAAACGGCACCCCATTTTTTTACTCCAGAGGAACCCTTGAAATAATATTGAAGTCTCAGGGAATCCCTGTTAGGAATGGTAAATTGAGGGCCATTAGTAAAATGCCCCTTACATTGCTGGTCAGTGGGTAGAATACCCTTTACTGTAGAGGAGAGTGGGGGGAATATCCATTACATTGGGGGACAGTAGGAATAATATCTTTTACATTGGGTGTCAGTGGAAAGAATACCTCTTACATTGGGGGTCAGTGGGACGAATGTGTCTTACACTGGTGATCAGTAGGAAGAATGCCTTTCACATTGGGTGTCAGTGGGAAGAATTCCTCTTACATTGGTGGTCAATGGGAGGAATGTCCCTTATGTTGGTGGTCAGTAGGAAGAATGCTCCTTACATTGGGTGTCAGTGAGAAGAATGCCTCTTACATTGTTGGCCAGTGGGAAGAATAACCCTTACCTTGGTGGACAGTGGGAAGATTGTCCCTTACATTGGGAGTCAGTGGGAAATATACTCGGTACATTTGTGGTCAGCGGGAAGAATACCCCTTACATTGGTGGTCAGTGGAAAGAATGCCCCTTACAGTGTTGGTTAGAATGCCACCTTTACAGTTAGGTAAAATTGTATCTAGTGTCATCCTACTGCCTGTGCCAGTAACCTAAGGGTTTCATGAAACCTTGGTTGAAAATGGCCGGTCTATACAATAACAGGCATCTCAAATGCTGTATGTTAGCTATATGATAAAATGATAAGATATGGCAATGTTTACATTATGTGGTCTAACTGAAAGAATGTATATTTATTGAAAACCTTCTTAACAACAATCTACCTGATTCAGCCACTTTTGAGATGTCTACCCCCTGTTCATTAGCCATGAATCCGAGAATGGAGAAGACCACAAAGCCAGCAAAGAAACTGGTCCCACTGTTTATTAGTGCAAGGATAAAGGCATCTCTGTAAGAAACAAAAGGTAGGTTAGAAACATGTATGTATCTAGATATCCTAACTTTATTAGAGTATAATAAACTCTAAGGGCTTCCTTTACAAAGAAGAAGGAAAGAAAAGTGTTGCCAATAGGAGTGAAATAGAGGAACAATAAAGGTTAATGTTCCTCTATTTCACTTCTGCAGGTAAGGAACAATCAAACATAGGTTACAAATTAAGGGCAAGTACTGGCTTATACTGTATCCCCAAGTATATTAGACTGCTCTACTGAGCGGCAGACTGTAGACCAAATGTCTCCTGGGAAACAGGGCGATTTTGGCAACAGGACGACCTTGCATCCAACTGGTTTCCAACTTGCTCCAGACTGTGGGGTGAAGCCTCTCTATTCATAACTAGTGGGTACCTGTCTCTACCTCTCTGCACTTCCCACTCAGGATGCTCCCTGTGATGCAGACTGTGCTATTATGGCACCCAGCATTCCAAAATGTCCACTGAAATCTCACAGTAACTCCATAGTTGTAGCCTGGAACCAATGGCAGAGGACACATAAGCCATGAGGCTTCTTTGTTTACTAGTACAGGCAAAAGAGGAAGTGATTTAGCAATCAAAGGGTTGCATAAAACCACCTGCTCTTACCTGCCCACAGGTGGATGGGGCATAGAACAAGCCCCTGCTGGCTTCTGGTACCTTGTCAGAAAGAGAGTGACCCATTGTAATGGGCTTGTGAATGTGGTGTAATGAGCAAACATATTTCTTCGAAGACACAAGACCGCAATGAAGGTTGACATATTTTAATCCTCCCCCACTCTTTTCCAAACTAAACTGAGTTGGCTGGAGTTGGGCTTTAACTCAATATCAACTTCACACTTTTGTCTTCTGAGGATAACAATTATTGTCTGTTCATTTCTCAATGTGTAAATGTGGAAATTCGAGGAGCGCAGGAGAAGCTGAGAAGTGTCTCTATCCAGCTCTATTTATAAGCTAAGAAAGTGACAGCAGCCCCAGGAATGTTTGTTGCTGACCATCTGTTGAGTTACAAGTCACTTCCATAAAGCGAGGAAGGGGATGCAGATTCCTGAGGGCCATGCTTCTACCTCGTGGACACAGCTTGGCGGACTAAGATCTGCATTACAAACAACAGCTGAGGTGTCATGGATGCACAGTTCCCTGGTCTTCCCTTACAGCAGGTGCTGAGGGCCAGCAACCCGACTTTAATACTGCTGGTGAAGCACATGTCTGGTCCGTTAAGTGGACTTGTCGTCACAGTTTCAGGCTCACTGATTTAATACCAAACCGCTATTCAGAGCTGAATTTCAGCTGAAGTACAAGTAAACCTGAACGGGATGGAGCGTACTAGACAGTAGGGTACTTGGACACATCTGCCACAATCCCGTATATTAGGAATTACATGTTGTAGGGTGCATGAGGATTTCTTCTTCAGGTGGGTACCTTTGAGGCTGATGGGGTGACTCTGAGGGGTACAAAATGCACCACTCCAGATGACAGGTTGGATCACAAGATCCTTCCTCAATGCCAAGTAGCCTCCAGGTGGGATCACTGAGCCAATCAGAATTTCTCCCTTCTTTGGAACATTTCCCTAGGCTATACTTATTCTTTCCCTAACCATCTGGAGTCTCTTTATCTACAAAAACTCCCCACATTACGGACATGCCAAAATTACCCAGCAGAGGTTACATATAGCCTCTGTGGGTTCAAGGTTGCAACTCAAGAGAGCTGTGTCCAATCAGACACAGTGACACAGGCTCCCCCAAGGTGGCCATCATGAGTCCAGTGCAGAGGACAAGTCAGTTCCCTTCAAGGTTTCCCTAGGACCATAGGAGTGAGTGGTCTGCAGACTATCTCACTCCCTGCTCTGCCATTGGGGGCTACCAGCTTATTCTCCAAATAGCATACTAGTTTTACCTTTTCCTTTTTCTTTCCTTTGTTACATCCCAGTGCTGCTGACTTCCATTTGCTGACAGCCCATTTGTGGCCACTTCCACTCTACATCCATGCCAGAAACTGCTGACATCGTTTTTCAAGGTGAGTTTACTGATAGTGACAACAACGTAGATGGCAACTGTCAATGCCCTCTGATCCACCATGGATTGCTCTTCAGTGGTCTAACCCTAGTGTAAACTACCCCTTAATGTAATTTCAAAAGTAATTTTGAATCTTTATAAATCGGCAGCTTTTATTAAAATAATCTCTGTGATACTGCCATTAAGGTTCTTGTTCAGGAACTTCCTGTTATAGGGTGACAACTCTTTATACCTGTTGTATTCCCTATCAGGTAGGTCTATAGGTGGCTGTTCCAACACACATTACAAAGGCATGGTCTACTGTTGTCTAAATCAGGACACCCAACCTGAGAAAGCAATCATTAGAGTGCATGAAGACCGGAAGTGGCCACTAAGAGGCTGCAGGGGATCAGAAGCATTGAGATAAAACAAAGTATAAAAAAACCGCCAAAAACAAATATTCTGTTTTAAATAATTGCAATGGCTTATGATACTCTGTACTTTAGTACACTAAATGCAGTTCAGTTGGGGTTTACATTTACTTTCTTACTAAAAATACACTATACTTTGCCTGTAAGGTGAACTTTACTGGAGTCAGTTACTTAGGCCGCAGTCCGTGTGAGTACACGGGAACGCAATGTGAGGGGTGTTTATCACCCACTTGGCAGAGGAATGAGCAAACAAGTTTACCCCACATAACTATGAGCTCCTTTCATTGAGGCCTGAGGACTGTATGTGCTCTACGGCTCATCCTCTACCCACACAGCCATACAAGGCACCAGTACGGGACATAACATGATTTATCCCTGCAGGAAAAAAACATCTCCACTCAAAAACAACCAGCGGGAGGCTTGTCTTCCCATCCTCCAATGTTACAAAAATAGGAACATTTCATTCCTCCATTCTCCTGAGCATAGAAAAGGCCAAAGAACGCCAAAAAAAAGTACAACGTCGATATTGTCAACAAACCACGTACTGACTACGAGTCAACTAATTTCATGACGTTTGTACTTGTCCTTTCATATTTTACGTACAATTTTTGGCACAACTTTTTTTTTTCCAAGTACAGCTAAAGTCGTGTCTTCATGTAGCGATCACTTCTGTGGTTTCTATTTGCAATACATTTTCTAATTTTACTTTCTATTTACAATGCATTTTATTGTTGATGTTTTTATGTGTAATTTATTTTCTATTCTTTTATTATTATTCTGTCTAATAATTTTTCAAGAAGATCGATTCTCACTGTGTTTGTTATAAATTATTACTTTTATTATTATCCATAATAAATTTTTACTTTTCTTATTATCCATTATAATCGAATATCCATTTTATGTTACAATGAAGTTTATGTATATTACGTTTATATTTTATATTTATACTGTATAGACGTTGATGGATCCTAATATGAACTGAATCAATATTGGAATCCATTTGTTTATGACCGTTTTAGGTTTATCTTGTAGCCTTTGAAGACAGGATAAATGCTTAAAGCCCCTGAAACACATTGGCTGTTCTATATTGTCTAGTCTAGTTATGAACATCAAAATTATTCAGACCAGCCCAGGGAGTCCAGTGTGTGGTATGGTATAGCCTGAGCCCCTGGGCTGGTCTGAGCAGCGTCCATCATTTCATTATACTGGTGTTACTGGAAGCATTTTGGGACGTTGCTCCCTCTCTCCATACCAGCGGGGTTATTTCCAACTTGGAGGGGTGCCATAAGGTCTTCTTTGCAGCATCAAAATATGCAATTACTTTGGACACTTACACCTTTTGTGTGATGCACCCTTTAGAGTTTGTACAAATGTGGGATGGGGGCAGTGACAACAACTACCCCTGCAAACTACAATAGCAGAACTACTATAATAATCCATTTCATTTTGACCATTTTTATGTCTATTTTACAGCCTTGAAGGAGGGGGAGATCCTTGAAGCCCTCAAAAAACATTGCCTGTTTTATTTGATCTAGTCTAGTTATGAACATCACCAATGTTGAATTATTTTAGACTCTTAGACCTTAAGTGATGCTCTCTTTAGATTTGAACACATGTGAGGTAGGGGCAATGATGTCATCTACTCTTGTAAGCTCCAAGAGCTGAACCATTACAGGAATTTGTTTGATTATGACCATTTTTTATATCTATCTTATAGCCTTGAAGAAGAAGGATCCTCAGGCCCCCGAAAAATGTTGGCTATTCTATATTGTCTAGTGTAGTTATAAACCATCACAAATATTCAATTACATTGGACTCTTACACCTTTTGTGTGATGCTGCCTTTAAATTTTGTACAAATGTGGGAAGGGGGCAGTGACAACAACTACCCCTACAAGCTCCAACAACTGAATCACTATAGGAATCCATTTGCTTATGACCATTTTTTTGTCCATTTTACAGCCTGGAAGAAGAGGGATATCCATAAAGCTACCCAAAAATGTTGGCTGTTCTATATTATCTAGTCTAGTTAAGAACATCACAAATATTGAATTGCTTTGAACTCTTAGACCTTTTTAGGTGATGCTCCCTTTAGATTTTGAACACATGTGAGATGGGGGCAATGATGTCATCTACCCTTGAAAGCTTTAAGAACTAAACCATTATAGGAATCTGTTTGATTATGACCATTTTTATGTCTATCGTATAGCCTTGAAGGAGGATCCTCGTGCCCCCAAAATATGTTGGCTTTTCTATGTTGTTCATATATGAACCATCACCACTACTACAATATTTTGAACTCTTAGACCTTTGTTTGTTGCTCTTCTCAGGTTTCATGCACATGTGGGATGGGAACAGTGACACTTTCTAAACGTGTAAGCTGCAACAACTGAATCTTTTTTTAGGAATCAATTTGTTTGTGACCGTCTTATAGCCTCAAAGAAGGGAAGATCCTTAAGGCCCCCAAAGCAATTTGGATGTTGTATAGTGTCTAGTTATGAGCCATCACCAAAATTATATGCTTTGGACACTAAGACCTTTCATGTGGCACTCTCTTTAGATTTTTAACACATGTAGGGTGGAGGCAATGACATCTCCTACCCATGTTGGCTCCAACAACTGAACCATTATAGGAATCCTTTTGTTTTCTGACCATTTCATATTTATCTTAGGGCCTTCAAGAAAGAGGAGATCCTTAAGCGCCCGAAATGAATTGGCTGTTGTCTAGTTATAAACCACCACCACTGTCACTAGGCCCTGAATGGACAAAGTGACAGAGTCTATTTAAGCCACAGTTAAAAAAAATCTTCTGGTTATGTCATCTATACAAGAACATTTTATATATAAGCCAACATTATCCATTCTTACTTGTAGCAGTCATTGTTAAAACGATTATAGCTGCCCAAAGCTGTAAGTGCTCCAAGTCCTATGGCATAGGAGAAGAAGATTTGTGTCCCGGCATCAATCCACACCTAATGAGAAGACAGGATTACATTATAGGAGACAATGTCATTGAATGATACTTAGGCTATTGGCCATAAAAGATTTGCTAGGGAATCTTAATATACAATAATAAAATACATTTTCGGATAAATATACCCCATGGCTCTTTGTACAGTACAGCAGTCTTAAACATTGTCACACACTTTGTCAGCGGTTCATAGCCAAAAGGGAAGAGGTTGAATAACAATGGATAAAATATAATCATTTAGATCAGTGTTTCTCAACCCTTTCAGCACAAAGGAACCATTGAAATAATTTTCTGATCTCAAGGAATCCCTGCTAAACATTACTATATCTACAACTCATGATACATTAGTCTGATGGTCAGTGAGAAGAATGCTCCTTACACTTGTGGTCATTGGGATGAATCACGCCCTTACAAATCGCTAAAAAGATCAACATTGTCAGTGGCTTGTTGCTCTTAGAAATCAGTGATGTTCTACTCTTTTTTGGATTTACAATATACAGAACCATCCACTATTCTACTGCCAGCTACATCACCAACCTCACCACAACGAATCACCCAAATCATCCTTTTTGCTCTTACCAAGACCTCCTATTCTCTGGCTGCCTAGTAACCTCTTCTTGCCTCCAGGACTACTTCAGAGCCTTTTCTATTTTCTGGAACTCCCAACCACAATATTTCCATCTATCGCCTACTCTGTCTGCCTTAAGTGATCCCTGAAAATGTATTTCTTCAGGGAAGCCTATCCCGCCTCTGAACTTTTACTTTTTCCATCAACTTATCTCTCTCATCTTGGGTTTATTACTTTTTGTATCTATTACCCCGTCTATTTAGATTGTCAGCGCTCATGAATAGGGCCTGCTAAACCCACTTGTATTGAATTCTATCATAACTGTGCTGCCTCTCTCATTTGTAAAATACTGGACAAACTGTTGGCACTATATAAATCCTGTATTATATTAATAAAAATAAAAATAATAGTTTGTTGGGAGGATAAAAGGTAAAACCTGGGTAAGGCATCTTCCATCATACATTATAAAAAGGCCCCTCATATCCCGTTGGGCTCAACATGGTTTATCTTACCTGGGCAGCCCCAAGCTTAGACCAGTCAGGCTTAAGGTAGTACAAAATGCCTTCCGTAGCACCTGGCAGCATGGCACCACGGACAAGGAGGATAAGTAGAACCACGTACGGAAACGTGGCTGTGAAATAGACAATCTGTAACAGAAACAAATCGTGTTTAGTGTTTTATTATAGTTAAATATTAATACCGAAGAACACTAAAAGGTAGTAAAGGTTTGGGTGCCATTGGGTATTACAAACTTTTTGCTGCTTTTTGTAATTCATATTTGATTGTATTTGTGTTTGTTTTTCTTGAATGTTGTATTCATATTCAAGTAATCTCAATGCATAAAGGATGCTCACTTATCACAGTTCTGTCGCATACTTAAAGACAGTCTAGCCATTACGTGATAATCTTCATGTCACAATGAATCAGTGTAAAGCACTTCCATTCAGAAGAAGGTCACTTCTAAGATGTGAATGAAGTTCATTTATTAAACAGACAGCTTGTCAAGAAGAGGTATTAGGTTGGCCAATCTCATTCAGCTGAGTACCGTTTCCTTGCTGAATAATGATATCTTGCTCATGGCTTGAGAAGACAATCACTATGATGAGAGAGAAAAAGCTCACTCGTTAAAAGGTGAATTTGCTGTGTCAAGGATGGTCACTCCTAATTAACTATCCCCTTTTGTTAAGAGGTATCTAAACCTTAACAATAAAATTTGAAGGCTTTTTTATATTATGTTTTTTGAAAATAATCTGTAGATCTTTCCAGAAATCCAGTGCTGTCTTATGTAGGGGATAAGCTGTCTTGGGCTTCAGGTTCGGTCTGCTCCCATGTTTGGCTGAACTTGTATATCAACTGTCAGTGCTGGGCTAATGAGCCATGGGCAGGGGCTTCCCCACCCTGAAGCTGTACCTACACAAAAGGTTGGCGATGTTTGTGACATCATTGACCTTATATGTCCACATAGCCATATTAGGTCAAATGTCATTGACCTAATTTGGCCATGTGTACATGCAGATGTGGGCCGGGAATGTTCTATAATTTTAGCATGTAGCATACATGTCTTATAGTATTTATCATACAAGTCTGTTATATGGTGGCCCAGTATTGAAAGAAAGATCATATTTTAAACATCTGCTCACTTTTTAATGTGTACATAGAGCTTGGAGATCCTTCAAACAATTTGCTAGATCGCCTTGTGATTTAACACTACACCTCTGTTCTTAGCTCTTAGCCAGGGACACAAGTTATCTCAAAGGATCTTGTGGTGTTTTCCATAACTACATAGGTTCTTATAGCAATGATTTTGACCTTATGAATGGGGAAACTACCGAGAAATACTACTATTACTTAGCTTGTTTGAAACCAGCTGAGCATGGTTGAAGTGACCATTAACTTTAACAAAGGGATCTTGTGGTATTTTCCATATCTACGTAGAGTCTTACATACTGGAAGAAAGATCATAGATTCTTAGTACTGGAAGAAAAATCATATCTTAAAGGTCTGCTCCCTTTTTTTAATGTAAACATTGAGCTTGGAGGCCATACAAAGAATTCGCTGTGTGGCTCATGATTTAACACTACACCTTTGTCCTTATCTCTGTTCTTCCTATCTCTTATTAGCCAGTGACACAAGTTATCTCAAAGGATCTCGTGGTGGGTTCCAAAACTATGCAGATTGCTATAGCATGTATCACACAAGTCTATTGCTATATGGTGGGTCAGTATTGGAAAAAAGATCATATCTTAAAAGGTCTCCTCACTTATTAATATGATTATGGAGCTTGTGAAGAATATGCTACGTGGCCCAGTAATTTAACACTACACTTCTATTCTTATCTGTATTCCTCTTATCTCTTATTAGTTGGTGACTTAAGTTATATCACATTTATGCAGGCCATAGATGGGTCATTTATTGGCCGAATTTTCGTCCGCACGAAAAATCGGCTGATATTCACGCCATTAGTGGGGCCAGCCCGTCGGTCGTTTTTCGCGGATGTCCTCATTTATTTTTATTGGTCATGCTGGAAAATCCACGAAAAACGGCCGTTTTTCGTGGACATTGGTGGCAGCATCAGCAAGGGGGGCAACCAATTTTTTGTTTATCGGCTGACAATTCGGCCAATATACGGCCCGTCTATGGCCTGCCTTAGAACCAACATGGTCAACATAACAACATAATAAGCTCAAGAGAGTCAACCTTTCCCACAGTTATATTTATGTTCTTCTCATTTACTAAAAACTCATTAACCAATAAATAGGTAACTGGTTGATTAGATTTAATTTCACACAGAGATAACGAGCTTCTCATTAGCAATTTAAATGGCCTTGTTAGTAGACACTCAGTGGACAAGAATTATTCATTACAGGATCCTCTTTCACACTAGATGTACTCTTTGGACACAGCGTCAGTCAGCATTGAACGAAGTCTTATGCATTTCAGATGAGCCATTAGTGGTCTAACTTGATTGCTTTGATTAAAAGCTCTTCAATAAAATGTATTACAAATTTCAACAAGCGTTAATGATTTTGTGATTATAGACTCAACAGCTTGTGTGGACGAGTAATGAGTTTCACCAGTAACAAAGTCCACCCCTTGTGCTCCGATCAATCTGTTGGCACATACATATGAGTTCAGAAAATTTCTCCCTCTTGTGTGAACTTTTAAATCATCGGACTGAGATGCTAAAAGCCATCCCTCGCCTTCCCTGAAACTCCCCCCCCCTTGCCATTATTTATTTGAAGGAATCCCTTATACTATACACACCTTAAATCATGCAGTCTTCTGGCTGGTTAGGTGATGTCACAGGTCCTTCCTCTTCTTTTCTAGTGGTGGTGGTGGTGGTGGGTGGTTGGGTGGTCTTTACTCCAGGACAGAGTGATGCTCATGTAATGACATGTCAGAGTCACTCTGTCCAGGAGTATTGTGAGACTAGATTGATTGAGGAAATACCCCATGATGGCTTGAGCTCACAGAAAGTGACTTGGATAACGATAGGCATCATTCAACCTGGAAGAACATTTTAGATGTTCTCTAGCTGGCAGAGCAGTGGGGTCATCATCTCCACCACGTCCAATTTGAGAACACTTAGCGTACATTGAGAAAATGCCGTCTGAATGGTGCCCAAGTCATGCAAGTGACCTTCTTTGTTCAGTAGTCAGCAGAGCTGCCATTCGGCATGGGATCTAGAAGCTAGTGGAGGTCACTATAGTAGGGATGCCAACTACAGTGATTTTCAGTTTCCCACAGGTATGGAACATACATACTTACATTGGTCCAAGATGTAAAACGTGCCATTTTGTTTGAGTTCAGACCCAATTTAACGTTGCCATATATCTGAAATAATAATTTGGGTTGGACTGACCTTTAACAGGGTACCACAAAAATAGTGAATGGTAATAGACCTTCATATTGACCATTCTTTGGGTTGGATGCAGTTTGGTTACTGCAACTTGGTAAATTGCTTTCTCCCCTTTTAAACCACATCCATTGTCTTAGATTCACTAACATTATGTTAGAGGGATACTTTTCCTCACATTCCTTCTCTTTGTGTTACATTTGCTAGTGAACATGACCATTGTCCTCTGGTGTGTTAATCAGCAACGGGCTATGTCTAGAAGTGGGAGAATCGCTCCATCTCCCCCCTCCCTTTCTGCTTTCTATTCAGAAGTATATGAGTCCCAAGAGTGTGACCGGCCCTGCTGACCCAACAGATTGCAAGTCAGCAGCTGACACTTCAGGCATTCAGTAAGTGGGGAATTTTACATACAAGAGGCTCTCAGAACAATGCTGTAGATTTGTTACTGGGGAAGAAACGTTTACTGCTTTCCATCTGCTATAATTCAACATCCATTCACAAATCCTAGTTGTACTCTTCAATAGACAAGAGGAAGTTTAAATACATACAATCAGGGCTTTTTTTCTGCGGGAATGTGGGGGAACGCAGTTCCGGCACCTCCAGCACAGAATGTATGTAATGGCAAGGGGTGCTGGGAGGTCTATTGATGCTGGTGGCTGGGGGATCTATTGTCACTGCAGAAAATATATTTTTTGCATGTCGGTCTATTGTTGCTGGTGGGGGATCTAATGTTGCTGGGGGGTCAATTGTGCCTGGAAGGGATCTACTGCTAAGGGAGGGGTGTATTGATGCTGGCTGCTGGAGAGTCTATTGATGCTGGCTGCTGGAAGACCTGTTATTGCTGCTGGCGGCCAATTGTTGGTAGTTGTGGACCACCACAACTTGTTTACTGTGTGATTTGGATTCTCCCTCTGTCCTCCCCTCCTGTTTAGTGCTAGTTAGGTCAGTCCTAGCTAGATCCTTCTGGTTTCTTTTGTGTTCCCTCAGTCAGTGTCTGTACTTTGCAGAGACCGGGTTTAGGAAAGTCATTGTCTTTTGCATTTCCCAATACTTACTAAACTCTGTACTGCAGTTAGCAAAGGAAACATTGTATTGGATATTGAAGAGTTGAGCTGCCTGTGGATGGTGCTGAGTCAGCAAAGGACCGTGTGCAGAAGACTGGGTCTAAAGAGGAATCTCATTGCATAAAACAGAATTTGAAACAGAACATCCCCCTCCCGCAGCAGCATGAGGAATGAAGACAAGCAATGTGCTGCTGTTGGGACTGCCATTAAAGAAAACCTGTTCACTGTTAGCTTGCATTAGTACACTTGGCTGTGGATAAGGGGGTATCACCAGCAGCTGGGTGAATTTGATGTGGGCAGGGGGGCTGATCGGCACGGCACATGGAGGGGGGGCAATTTCTTGAAACGATCCCCGTATAGCTCTCTGCAGCAGCTGAAAGCTGCCTTTTTCTCCTATTCCTCCCATTGGCTCTCAGCTGCTGCACAGAAAGCCATACAGGGAATTTGTTCATGTAATTGCCCCCCTGCAACACTATTCACCCTTCTTGTGCACCATATATTTTCTTTTTTGGGGGGAAGGGGGGGTTTGCAGGGCCTTATCAGGTTGACTGTATGGAGCCCCATGGTTTCTAACAGAAGCCCTGTTAGTACACCACACCATAGCACAGACAGAGGGCAAAAGTTAACCCTTGTCTAAATTAAGCTTGAAATGCTGTTGAAAGAGGATACATCAATAAGAACAATGAATGGTGAGCAATCTGGCTACCATAGATTCCCCTGGAAATTCCTCTGATCATGAATGAAAAGGAAATTTTGATCGCTAAAAGAAAATTTCCTGTCTAAACTCTAAGCATAACATACAGTATCTCTGTTCCTATTTAAAAAAAATGGAAAATTTCAGCATCTCAGCTTGATAATGAAATCTTTGCATTAAGCTTTCCACTAATACTAGAATCCCTGTTCCAGCCACCTGCTGCTTATGTATTTGTCCCAGGACACGCTCTTCTGCCACCAGTATGGCCCCCCTAGGAAGACGGGACAGAAGACTGGATAAAGGGCGGCAATGACAGTTCAAGGGCAAAGCCATCCAAGCCTCTGCTGTGTGGTCTGATTCATTCCTCTTCATTGTTAGACTGTTGCTGAGCAATTGGACAAGTTCCCATTCTTCCACTAAGTTAAAGGGAAAGTCTCCATTCCAACAAGAATTGGTAATAACTACAAGGTAGGAATGCATCTGTGACTATCCAATAGCAGTCAATCTGGTTGGTTTTAATAACCACGCTAGAAAAATGAGAGTCATAATGCGACCATTTGGTTAGTATGACACTCACATCCTGCATGGAAACTGGGGGAGAATAATGTTTAAAGTGTATGTATAGCAGCCATTGTTGGGAGGGAAAGGCTAAAACCCCTTGCTGTTTATGTCCAGTTGAAGAGATTACCTTTCATTTCCTGCCCTGGAGACACAACAGGAAGTGAGAGGAAATATTTGCAAAGGTATAGATTTCCCTTCTTACTCAAGTGCCCCATCGGTAGATTTGCCTTCACTTCTGGATTTGACTTCAATTTTGTTCAGATTCCAGGTTGAGGTTCTGCAAACAACATACCTTTTTAAACAGGCTGTTAAGATATAGAAGAAAGTATCTAGGGCACCACCATTAGGTTGGATAAAGGACTGCATATAATTCATATGCATAATGTCTTATTGTCAGGACCCACATATAAACCTACAACTTCTGTCCTGTTGCCTGGTAGCTCTTCTTACTGAGCCACCTGCGATGCTGGACAGCTCTCTGCCTGACTTCTTAGGCAACCTTGCCTTGTTTCTCTTGACCCGTAAACCCTTTGCTCCTCCCATGAACTTCCTATTTAAGACTTTCCACTTTATGTTTGCCAAATTATTGTGTTCTCTCCAACCAATATCTCGCTCTTGTCACTCATTTTGCCATCTGTATCTTCACTACCACTCCTTATCAAACTTTGGCTTGCTTCTTGACCCTGCTTCTGCTTGATCCCAACCTGCAACCACTGATTACCAACCTTTGGCTTGTTTACAGACTATGCCTCTTGTTGATCCTTACTTGCTATATCTCCTACTGGACTCTGGCTTACTCACATCCTAGTATGGCAATACTGAGGACCACAACCTGGTACTAACACACAGCAACATCCATTTCCAGTTAGTGCTTAGACCCTGCACCTAGGATGAGCCCACATCATCTGCCAGGGTGACCTGCTTGTATACTTATCCTGCTGCTCGGTGGGAGCCTCTCTACTGCTATAGCTACTGGTCTCCGAGCCTAACCTCTGACACTTATTTACTTTACTAAAAATATTCTTAATAATTTTAGTTAAGGCCATTTTAAATAAAGAAAATATGTATTGTATATGTTTTATTTTAAGCAGCTGATCAGGGGCCCAAAATGGTTGTTATTTCATGGAACAGACTTGCCCAGACCTGTTTCTTTGATCTGTTTGGAGTAGTCGCCCTTTGAGGATATAATAGTTATTTGTAACATAAGCTTTTATAAAGTACATTTATCCAATTAATAAATTAGCTTCCAATACTCTTTTAAGTACCTTGTTCTAATAGGATTTTTAATGACATCTTGAGATCTGACTTGACATCTGTATGATACCACAATCTGTTATGTATATTCCAAATCCTTTGCTGTCAAACAGTATAAATCAGAGAATGGAATTTTCCATCACAGAGGCTCCTCCATCATTTGGCTGTTCGGAGGAAGTTGTGTCCAAAGTTCTCTCAGGTAACTCCCTTCCCTCTGGAAAGACCCATTGTTAATGACTATCACAGTGTCTGTAGAGCCATAGTTATCATGGCATGGATCATAAAATTCAGGAACTTTGAATGACAAGCTGGGCTCGATTCTGGCTATATCTTAAGGATTTTATTGTCTTGGCTTATCTTGGGGGAAATTGCATTTAATTAGTTATGAGGTTTGTTCCTAAGGTCGGCTCGATTTGTTTTTAAAGAGTGCTAGTCATAACTCTGCCCATGTTGGAATCTGAACATTAAGTCTTAAAGCTAACGAAACCTTGCAAAAATAAATTTGGAAGGTGGAGCTATGACAGATGTTCTCAGCCATTGTAACATGAAGGAACCCTTGAAGCTCTCTGGGAACCTCATCTTAACATTACTTTACTATTTACAGCTCACAGTACATTAGCATAAACAGTAAGTTGTAGATATAAAAATAAATAAAAGGATAAACAGTCAGTGATGTGTCTCTTTACAGTGGTGGTCAGTGGGGCAGAGTCTCATTACATTGGTGGTCATTAGAGAAAGGCCTCATTCCACTGATGGTCATCGGAAAGAATGTTACTTACATGGGTGGTCAGTGAAGAAGGATCCCTTTCCACTGACAGTCAGTAGGGAAGAATGGTACTTACACTGGAGGTCAGTAGAGAAGTACCTTATTCCACTGGTGGTCAATGAAGAAGGACCTCATTCCTCAGATGGTCAGTAGGGAAGAACGGTACATACACTGGAGGTCAGTGGAGAAGGACCTTTATTCCACTGGTGGTCAGCAGAGAAGGATCCCTTTCCACTGATGGTTAGTAGGGAAGAATGGTATTTACACTGTAGGTCAGTGGAGAAGTATGTTATTCCATTTGTGGTCAATGAAGGACTTGATTCCACTGATGATTAGTAAGGAAGAACTTACTAATCTTACACTTACACTGGGGGTTAGTGGGGAAGGACCTTATTCTACTGGTGAGCAGTAGAAAAGAATGGTACTTACATTGCAGGTCAGTGGAGAAGAACCTTATTCCACTGGTGATCAGTAGGGAAGAATGGTACTTACACTGGATGTCAGTGGAGAAGGACCTCATTTCACTAATGGTCAGTGGGAAGAATGGTACTTATACTGATGGTCAATGGAGAAGGACCTCATTCCACTGGTGGTCAATGGGAAGAATGGTACTAACACTGAAGGTCAGAGGAGTAGCACCTTCTTCCACTGGTGGTCAGTGAAAAGAATGGTACTTGTACTGGTGGTCAGTGGGGAAGGACCTCATTACACCACTGATCAGTGGGAAGCATGGTACTTACATTGGTAGTCAGTAGGAAGAAAGCCCCCCCCCCCCCTTATAGATAGCCAAAAAGATCATTATTGGTGTCAATTGGAGAGGCAGATACTGCTTATTTTCGCAAATAACCCCTAGCAACCTCTGGAGGAACCTTGATTGAGAAAAGCTGGAATAGGGCATTGTCACCAGGACCGAAAGTTAAAAAAAATCCAAAATGTTGAGTTGTCTCAGGAACAAAGTGCCATTTTTCCAATTGGGGCACTTATAGTTACACAGCTAATGCTGGCAGCTAATGCATAGTTATGCTGGTAACAATTGTTTAGGCAGGGATTTCTTGTCGGGTCTGCAGGGCAGGAAGTCTTCACTGGGACACAAATGGCAACCTCGCCCCCGCCAAAAAAAAAACAGGGGTCTGTTAAAGTGCTTTGCTAAATCTGTTGATCCTAACAGTGAGCTTTGCTCTCTGCCCCTGCTGACTGTTAACATTGTTCCTGGGTTTCTCTGTGGACCAATTAAACATCTTACCACTATACAATAGAAAAGATAGGAGGGGGTGTTCTATAGTCCTGTCCTAGCGTGACAACACTGTTACTGCATAGATACAGTACAGTAAATAAGCATTGTCACCCTAGGACAAAAAGTGTGTTACTGGCAGGATCAAGATAAAGAGGGAAAAATGGGCAGAACAAATAAAACTAATGCAGCCACCACATCTAAGGACTTGTGAGCTGCAACATATTCCATTTTTGTTCTTAGGTTTAATCTCTACCTTATCCAACGCTAAGAAGATAGATTTGGCTTTTTAATTCAGCCCTTGTGGTTTTACGGGCTGATTTATGACTGTGATTTATGTGCAGTGGGTACCCATATAGCAATAGAAAGAAATGGAAAGCCTCAAAAACTGTTGAAAACATATTTATTTTGTCATTTTTCCATGTGAATGCGCCAGCCTTTCATAAAGTGTGATGAACACAGGCTCGCCTCTGTCCAGCCATTCGCTTCAATCGCTGTCTTGTTTGGGTCTTTCAGAAGCAAGCACGTCACACGAGCCCACCCTCGCTTGCTGGTCGTAGGTGGAAAGTTACAGAAAGAATGGCTGTTCTGACCTTACTATTCTAAAGGTTAACATGATGCTTGTTAAAGGGTTCCCGTGCCTACTCATTTCGGAGAAATAGTCTTCATCAGCATTATTCATCAAGGCAGATAATAGGACTCATTTACATGTGTGGCCCTGTTTGCTGCCCCTCTGAAAAATGATCTGCATTGGATCGCCTTTCGTAGGCATTTGATATGCAGCTCAGAGCCGATATGTCACCTCCTCACCTCCTGTGTTAACCCTTAAAATCCCACAGCACTGCTCTGCAACTGCGTGTATTATATGTGATTGTGGTGTGGTCAGGGACAGGACAAGGGGTGGGCAGAAGGGGCGGCTGCCCTGAACACAATGGTTTATGGCAATGATGGGGGCACTGCTGGATGTACGATTCTCTAAGCTTGTACATCATGATGGGGGGGGGGGGGATTGCAGTTTGGCATCTCAGCCCTGGGTGCTGGATGACCTTGTCCCTCCATTGGGTTTGGCCCCATTACCTTGAATGGCTCATATTTAGCAGTGGTACTGCCTGCCAAATGCGACCTCTTGTATAAATGTTGCCAGTGTTTACCAACATGGCCGTTGGCCATCTTAACTTGTTTTTTTACTGCCCCATGTCTGAACATTTAAACATGAGTCAAGAAAGAGTTGAAACTGTTTGAGGTTTTATTTGCCATCTGTGGGGTAAATTTCTTTGCCCTCTGGTGATTGGTGCCACCTGGAACGGGAAATGCTGGGAAACAGACATTTCGGGCCATGTTCAGTGCTATATGTTCCTCTTTTCCCTGTTGACAACCATGTCTCCCATTTCCTAAGGGAAAATCTCCGCAATGGCATTGCAGATAAAATAAAATTGAAAATGTATGTAAATCCCAAGGGGCCATTCACACAGGGTGTAGGCATGCGTCTCCTGTACAGGGCTGCCTTTTACCCGAATAGAGATGCACAGTTGTAGTAGCTTGCATCCCCGTGACGGTATCCCATTCATTTCTTCTGGGAATGTGTGGCTGCACCGGCAGAGCCGTTGTGTCCTAATATAACATGTAGGCAGCTGTGGGTACGGGTTCCTGAATGCATACAGGGTGCACCCCATGTGAACGGGCCCTAAATCTATTTTTTCAGTATGTTTTGTGAATCTGTTGCAAAGTTTCTTAGGGGTTGCTAGGGTTTCTTGAGCATTGAGCAATTTCTGCCCCTTAGATCAATTGTGACTGACACCAAAGAGTTTTTCAGCTATCTGTAAGAGGGTATGCTTCCCAATGACTACTAATGTAATGGGGCAATTCTCCACTGATCGCCAGTGTAAGTGAGTCTTTCCTACACATACCACCAATCTAATGTCATTCTTCTCCACTGACCACCAATGTAAGAGAGCTCTTCACTGACCACCAATGTAAGGGGACACTTCACTGACCACCAATGTAAGAGAGCTCTTCATTGACCACCAATGTAAGAGAGCTCCTCATTGACCACCAATGTAAGAGAGCTCTTCACTGACCATCAATGTAAGAGGCCACTTCAATGACCACCAATGTAAGAGAGCTCTTCACTGACCACCAATGTAAGGGGGGCACTTCATTGACCAACAATGTAAGAGGGCACTTCATTGACCAACAATGTAAAAAGGCACTGCCTGACCAACAATGTAAGAGGGCACTTCACTGGCCAACAATGTAAGAGGGCACTTCACTGACCAACAATGTAGGAGGGCACTTCACTGACCACCAATGTAAGGGGGCACTTACTGACCACCAATGTAAGAGGGCACTTCACTGACAACCAATGTAAGGGGTGCATTTCATCGACCATCAATGAAGGAGGGCACTTTACAGACCACCAATGTAAGAGAGCACATCATTGACTATCAATGTAAGGGGGGACTCTTCTGCTGACCACCAATATGAGGGAGCAGTACAACTTTCAGGGTCTCTTTTTTCTGGCCATTACTATTATTTATTTAATATTATTATTATTGAAAACGATTTTGTTGTAAATAGCACCCCTTGGTGTCAAATATATATTATCTGTATTTTGTTAATTCTTATATGCACAATTCACTGTTCATGTTAAAGTGATTGTAAAGTTATTTTTCTAAAATAACAAACATATTATACTTGCCTGCTCTTTGCAATGGTTTTCCAGAAAGCAGCCCTGATCATCCTCTTCTTGATTTCCATGCCGATGCTCCTGTTTTATCCTTTTCTCCACCATAGGATGGTGGCACACATGCAGACTTGATCCCAATATGCGCTGTGTGTGTATATAGAAACACACAGCACAGCTCGGCCCTGCCCCCTTATCACTGAATTTGATTGACAGCAGCAGGAGCCAATGGCTCTCTCTGGTTTCAGTGAGTCCAAAGAGGAGGGAGAGAGCAAGCAGCGCCGCTGCTCTTGGGCACAGCGCTGGATTGTGATCAGGCGCATTGAGGGGGGATGGGGGCTGAGAATACTTTAAGGTGAAAAACCTTCAGCCGTTACAACCACTTAAATTTCCCATGAGTGGTAGATGTAATCATTATTGGCTTGGGTTCCCTGAGCCTTGAAACTCATTTCAAGGGTTCCTCTGTGTTAAAAAAAAAAGTTGCATTAGATTCAATACCACCAATCACACATGTCTCCTTTCATGTCGTAATTTGAACTGTAAGGAGAACAACCAGCATGTGATTACACCAGTATATTGACAAAGAAAGCAGATATGGAATGGGTGCAATCATCCATAGTAATCTACTACAGCCAAGTCAATGAAGAGATGATTGTCTTTGGATTGAAAAGGGTTTGATTATCATGTTCATCTTGACCAACATTATCATCCTCATCATCATCAACATCATTCTTTGTACTTTCTTATATACAAAATTAGAATTGTTATGGACCTTCAACAGCCCTATGCTTCTTACCTTTCCAGTAGATTTGACTCCCTTCCAGACACAGAAATAAACCAGCATCCAGCAGGCCAGCAAGCACAGAAGCAACTCCCAGTTTATAGAACCCAAATCGTCCAGGCCGGAGGAAAGCCTCAGCACTTTGTTCCTGGAAGAGTGAATGCACTGAGCAAATCTGGATCACACTGAGAAGATACACAACCTTATGTTAGTCCATAAGGGACATTCAGTGATGGGTCTAGTAAGATGTGGCACATGGACAGGAAGGAAAAGGGACAGACAGAGGATATATCTGAACTTTGAGTGTTAAACCTGTGTCTACACTAGATCACTGACTAAGGCTTACAACATCTTCAATGTGTTACTTCAGTCTTTGGGTGTGCACTGGATAGAAAAACCTGCTGGTTTCTTACATCTCTTACGTCCAGGTAGGACAAAATCCAGGAGCCAGGTAGTTACTGCTCCTTCAAAAAGTCAAGGTGGGACAAATTCCAGGAGTCAGGTAGTCAATGCTCCTTCAAAATTACTGCTGGTGCCTAACGTTTGTGGCTTTTTCTAGTTTTGGTCAATGGAGCTGGTTCCTATAAAAAAAATGCTGGCTCCTGAATTGGACAGACTGTGCCCTGGATTCCTTATATATACCTGGGTTGGTGGGTGAACTTTAAAGAGGTTCTGCCACTTAAATCGAGTAGACATAGTGATGGGTTCTCTTTATGATGGCCACACATGATTTACCAACAAGTATGCAGTAATAAGCCTGCCATACATAGTTTGAGATTTGGACAATTCCTGCTAAACTGGCCAAAATTAGATGATTGGATGCAGCCATTGTTTGCCAAACAATTTCAACTGTTTTTGAGCTGTTGGTCGCCCTGTTGGCACCACCTGGCTAAAAAAAACCTGAAATTGTTGGCCAAACAATGGCTGCATACAGTCAGATGCTCAGGTATTCTGACATCTTCAGTTTGGAATACACTAGCCTGCAGGGGAAGATCCTTCATCCGCGTGGTTTAGAGCGGATGGTGGAATCTACTTGAAATCTTTTGTTCAGTCCATTCAGTATGGCTACCCTTACAGCCTACCTAAATGAATTCAAACTGAACATTTTGTTTTGATTGGCAGTCCTACAACATAAGTTTTTGGTAATTACAAAGCGGAATGTACAGAGATTGTACAATCAAATTGTAACATATCAGTTTACGAGACCCCAGCAGATGCCCCATGGTAGTTTCTCTGCCAGAAGAAAATAATGAGGGTTTCACATTTAGTCTCCAAAATTGTATTTACAGTCTCTATAGAGAATCATTTGGCTTCAGTGTGAGAGTTCAGTGCAATTGGAAAAACATCTCCTCTCTGAGATTCCCACGGGATGTAAGGAACCAGCATGTGATTCAACTGGCCAGCAGCCACATAGACTGAAATGTACATTTTACATAACTGTTCTCATATCTCTGCATAGAAAACAGAAATTCCACTAATGCTAATCTATGTCTGTGTTTATTTGCAAAGTGACTGAACAGCTTCTTAAGTTTCTCTTGTGAATGTGAACGCCACGTTTTACTGCACGGAGAAATAGTGGTGCTAAGTGAAAGAATATCAACTACGATCATGGGCTGTGTGGTTTTAGCGTTTGTGCCAATAAATATGAACGATTAAGAAAACATTGACTTGCATAGTTAGTGCTTTTAAAGGAATTGTGCTGGTGTAGCTCTGAATTTTTTTTGCATGTCAGAAATAAGTAAAAAATGAGTATATTTTTGTAACTGTATTCTCTAAACGTGGAAGGCAGAAGTGTCCATGGATGGGATTCTTACTCAGCAGTGCTGACACATGGACACATGTTTTCTTTATGTTTGTTTTGGGATTACACAGAAATGATTCATTTCGTTTCTTTCATTCTTAGTGGAGGCATTCTTTTAAAGAGGAACTGCTTTTTTCAGCCAAGGCTATATTGGAAAATAATTAAGTATATGCTTTAACCAGTTCCAATCCAAGGGAATCCTGACATTCCTCTCCTACATGTAAAAATCAGCAATTTTTTTTTGCTAAAAAATTACTTAGAACCCCCAAACATTATATATATTTTTAATCATAGGCTCTAGAGAATAAAATGGTGGGTGTTGCAATTTTTTTGGTCACACAGTATTTGTGCAGCAGTTTTTCAATTAAATTTTTTTTGGGGAAAAATACACTTTCATAAATTTTAATGCACAAAAACACAATATAATACCCAATTGTTTGGTGAATTAGAAAAGATGTTACACCGAGTAAATAGATAACTAAAATTGTGCATGCTTGTGGAATGGCAGCAAACTACGTGACTTAAAAATCTCCATAGGGGACGCTTTAAAAGCCTTTACAGGCTATATGTTTAGAGTTATGCTGGTGTTAGAATTATTGTTCTCGTTATAGCGTTCACAGCTATACCTCACATGTGTGGTACATATGTGTGCGCCACCTACATAAGCTTTTGCCTTTGTACACGAGCACAGGGGACTGGGGGGTGCTTTACGTTTTTTTTTTTCATTTTATTATTTATTTTATTTAATTTTTATTTTTACGCTGTCTCTTTAATTTTCTTAAATCACTTTTATGGCTATCACAGGGGATGAACAACATCACAATACTTGTCGCTTCCGGTTTCTTAGACCATAGAGATGACTAGGGACATTCTGGTCCTTGCCCATCTCTATGGTCACTCAGAGCAACCACCGGCTTCAGTCCCGGACTCTTTGGTGGCACAGGAGAAGCAGAAGCATACTTTTAAAGAGGGGCTGCTTTTTTCAGCCAAAGATATATTGGAAACCAACTAAATTAATGCTTTCATAAAGCAGGGCATGTTTGAAAATAAAAAATTTCTAACAGGACCTACTAAAGAAACTGAATACGATTGTAGTAATCTGAATAATTTTCTCTTGATGTTTTATAATATTGCACCCTAGAAAGGAATACTTATTTTGGATTATTTACCTGTATTCTCACCCTGTCAAAGAAGTTCCAGGATGAGTGTTAGGTCAGATTAAAACTGAACTTTGGCAACCCTGGACTTTCACACCCACCAACACCAGTGCTGATGCTTCCAATAGAACGAGTGCTGGTGCCAAGTCTTCATCCGTCTATATGCACACTGATGTTGTGGTAATGTCAGCAAAGGGCTGCCAAACTTATGAAGTGATAATGCAGCAGTGAGTGATGGCATGTCCTCCAGATCAGATGTGGTCTACATTAAAATTGATCCTGTGATACTACATTTATGGCCAAAAATAGGAGAATGTTTGTTTTTATTTTTTAATATCATTTATTTGCAGAATATGAGTTCGGCTTTAATACTGGTAACAGATACGTCAAAACTGAAAGGTGGATAAAAGCTTTGCTGATCAACAGTTTTATCTTTTTCTAGAAACTCAGATAGGGAGCCGGTTATCAGTTCTGAGCTCAGGCAGGAACCAGGTTGGCTTTCAAGAAGGCCTGACACTTGGCTGATACTTTCATTCTGGCAGTGAGAGAGTACAACTAAATAACAGCAAGCACACCCAGGGCCCGTTAGAAATGACGGGGCCCCATACAGCCAACCTGACAGGTCCCCCTCCCAAATAAACAGTTTACTAGGCTTCAGTTATGAATGAACACAGTGCGTGATCAGTAACAATCACTCATTGTGTTCATTCAGGAAAGGAGTCGGCTGATAAATATTACATATTTACTGGACCGTTCTACCACTCTCCATTCTGAAGGATCCTATGGTGTGCTTGCAGCTTCCGGTGGGAAGGGGAGGAGGGAAGCCGGCAACACTGCGGGAGTTGGGGGGGGTGTCTGGGCAGCAGGGGTAAATGTATAGTGCACAGTGAGGGTAATCAGCATGTGGGGGGCAATTACTGGAACTGATCCCTTGTATGGCTCTTTCTCCAGCGCATTATCCAAAAAATATATAAAAAGACAATTATTACATGGATAGTGCATATAAATTTAAATAGATGAGTACATATCTGCACTATCCATGTAATAATTGTCTGCATACATTGTTTTAACTAACTTTTATGATCCCCTCCTCCTTTGGGTCTGAGGGGAGGGGTTTTATTATAGGCGGTACTGGTTACACACATATAAAGTAGGGCACCAACCTAGGTTGGTTATAGCTCTGAGGAAAAGGAAACGTCCCCGAAACGCATCAGAAGGCCGACGGTACCACCAGTCGGACACTCTGCTGTCATTGTGGCCATCTCTGTGGCCTTACAGGCTTTAAATATGTGCGTTGTTTGTGAGTATGTGTTTTGTCCTTTTTATATATTTTTTTAGAAACCTTGGATAATGCGCTAGATGTTTGCGCCACCTGTATGCTTTCTTCCAGTTTGTTCATCTCCCCATCTGAGGGCTGCATCTCCAGAACTTTATCCATAGGTCATTCTCACACCCAATAACCTGGCCTCTCCCTGATATTGGCTCCTTCGAGGTGCTGGAGAGTTAACACTTTTGTCCGATTTTGTTTGTTTAAACACTGCCCTAAGCTGGAGTGTACCTATCCTAAATTTTATTCTGTTGGGAAGTATCCCTGGCAAGATCCAATAAAATGAAAATTTACACCTCCCTGACCAACTACTAGGAGGTTTACTGTTGGTGATGCTTGCCAGGAAAGTGTATAAATATTTGAGAAACCTTCTGGAAGCTCTCTTGACTTCTAGGCTTTGCCAGAGGAAGATGTGTGATCAGCCATTCTATGACCTCCAGACCTGCTGCCCGGACAGGACACAGGTTTGGAGAAGAATCATGGTCTGAATTTAGGGTCCTACAAACTTGCACTGCCTTGCCGAAGGGTCTACCTGGGATGGACCACATGGTCAATGGTTGTACTTGAAGCAGACTGTGGACGGGGCTAACTGTTTCCAAGGGAATAAAATGTTTGCAAGTATGGATCACATGACCAGGTGCCTGTTTCATCAATAATGTGACCAGCACAAAGGATGTACAAGTTTTAGAGAGGGTTCAAGAATAGGCCACTTTAAAAGGGACTGGAATTTTTTTTACTTGAAATAATAAGTTAACAATAAGTTAACAAATGTATTCAGACCTAATTAATGTGTTTAAATTTATCTATGGTCAACACAAAATGTGGACTTTTTTTTTTTTTGCCTAAAGGACATTATAAGGGACAAGGAGAAAGAAGATTTACCATGTGCTTAAGAATGGGTTTCTTTGCTTTTGAAATGTGGAATGCTTCGGAAAGGAAAGATTTTGCCCTCCACCTTGTAGCAACACTGGAGATGATTGCCAAGGGGGGTTCTTTATCAACCTTGACTGGACCAAAATTACAGGAGCTATGAGGGGGGTAGCAATGTATGTATAATTAGAGGCAACTAGTTGACATTTAGTTGAAAAGACTGACAAAGCGTGCAAGGAAGGATGGGGGTTGTGCTCGGCAACTGAGTTCTCTGAAGAAGTTAAATATTCTAGCAAGTTCAGAGGCACATTGCAAGTCAATAAAAAATGTTTTTGAAAAGGAGAAATTTTGAATGTAAGCATCTAAAATACTTGATTTGTTTGTGTTTTTATCTGTAATTTTTATGTTTGTCTCTTTAATGTATCCTCACTAACTGTAGACATTTATCTGATTTTATGTACTTGACCTATAGGTTGGCTTTTACTTTTCTACTTATAATAATAGGTCTGTTATTACTCTTTTTTTAATAGTAAGATGACATAGAATATCAGCTACATATCAATGTTCAGAATACTATATTCAGTTTATGACATAACCAAGAGACCAACATATGAAGAAAAAAAGGGGTAAAGTACACATAGTCATAATAATAATAATAATAAAAAAAGGGGATAGGCTGTTGTCAGGCTCACATGTTTCAGAATCATGCTAACAAGACCATCCCACCCTGCAACTGCCAGCGAGAGGCCGTATGATCCGCTCCTGTCCCGGGTTTGCTGGGGCGCAGTGCATGGGCACACTTCCCCCACCACCGCCACTCGCTCGCAGCACTGCAAGAAAACATCATAGCAAGAGAACGGACAAAAGCACATCAAGTGAAGTACGCTATCACATTGGGTAACTACAGTTAAATATATAAATATATCTGCATTTGTTGAAACTCTTATACATGGGGAAAAATATATCTTGCAAAGACTGTTCATTTCAACCTTGAAGTGCACCTGTAAAATGTATAGATGGTAGTGGGAAAGGTAGGTGCTATGTTTGTTTTTAGGGTATAAAGTAACATAAACGTAGAAGGGTAAAGATAGAAAAAGACCAAGTGGTCCATCAAGTCTACTGTTTTTACCCTTTTTGTCTGAGTATAGATCTATGTGTGTCCCAAACATGTTTAAATTCACTTACTGATGGCTGAAGAAGGCCCCAGCTACCCATACTGATTGACATATATGGTTCTAAACATTCAGTTTTTTTCATTATTAAAATTGTTCAGGGTTTGCTATGAAAGATTTTTTATTTCTCTCCATAGTTACTTACAGAGAGCTGCTTCAGTCTGGGAGTCAGGGGCTACAGGTCACCTGACGTGTGACAATTGCTACCTTGTCCACCATATGATCTCCTGCACTCGTAGTTGAACTCAAAATTTCGGAGGCAACTGTAGGAGGGCAACGATTAGATATAAACATGGCACTGGACACAGATCCTTGGCTAACAGTAAAATGTTATAATTTGGGCCTGCTGGCTTGGGTTTGGCAGCCCTATATAAATCTGGGGTCTCATAAGAGGTAGGGGGTCATACAAGTTGGGAAGTCCATTTGTATTTGAACCATTAAGAGCTCCAAACAAATCCAAGAGTCCAAAGTCCTTAATATCTTCATAAAACAATAGGAAAGAAAAAAGTAGTCAACATGCTTTGAGGGACGAAAATCAACAGGCTTGAACACTATATCAAAATGTCTACTGGACAAAAAAGGTATCTATATTTTATAAATCTATGGCAGTAGACAAGCCAGCAAGTGATTAATATCAGTGACAGAAACAGTAGACCTTTTGATAAAGTGTTCAGCTTCTAATGTTAGGGGATTTTTGTTCCTGAGATGTTGGATGCTTCTTGTTTTTATGTTGTCATTTGTGGAAATAATAAAAAGACATTGGACTCTTTGAGAGATTTGCACTTCTATTGGTTCAACTACACGTCAATTTCTGAATTTGGGTGACCCTTTCCTCTTTGGGACCTCCAGATATGTGTAAGACTGCCAAACCCTAGCCAGCAAACCCAGTTAATGACATTTTCTATTGGCCAAGGGTCTATGTTCAGTGCCTCATTTAGACTTTTTTTATTGATCTACACTCCTGACTTTCAAACATGTGTATCAGTACCGAATAACAGCACCAACTACTTGGCTCTGATGTTTGATACTGTTGTGCATATTTAGAGGCTGGTTATTAGTGCATAAGGTTAAGTGGTTCTGACCCTGCCTCTTAATCAAAGTTAAGTTTAGACAACGTAAACAATATAATGGGGGTAAAAATCTTTCATATGTATTTTTGTGTTGGGTAAGCCCTCTCCCACACCATCAACCATTTTCTGGTTTTAACAATGGAATCTGCAAGGATGTAAAACTATATAAAGCTTGGCACTGGAGTGTATCTTCTGAGAAGGCAATTGAGTTGAGCTTTTTACCCCTCACCTAGTTCTGTGTGCCTAACAGAGGCACACAGGACTAGAGAAGGTTATATATGTGACGTTACAGAACAACACATGAATTTTAGTCATTGGAAAAATGCAGAATAGCATCTACCACTCCTACCATCTTACAAGTGCACTTAAAGAAATACGGAATTAACTTGCTACTACTAAATTCCAGCATGTCCTGACAGTTCTACGTTATTAGTTTTATTCATTATGGAATGGAAACACACAAATGGAAAACCTGGAGGAAAAAAATAGTCTGCATTGCTCATAACAATCCATCAACATACAGCTTGCATTTTTCTAAATTTTTTGAAAGGTGGAAAATCACGGCAGGAATCTGACTGTTTGCTACCAAGTCTTTAACTGATGACAGCACACTTAAGGTTTGTAGTCGTCTATATTAGTGCACTTGCAATAATAGATTATTACACACTCTAATTTTTTATTTGTGCTAACAGTTACATTTTTAGGACAAGCTTTCGGAGATCAACCATCTCTCTTCTTGACCGTACAGATTTCTTCTTAACGCCTTGGTAAATCTTTGGGTATTAGTACTGTTTGGACCTTGGAAGAAGGGGTTGACCCTCGAAAGCGTGTCCTGAAAATGTAATTGTTAGTGCAAATGAACAAAGGAATCAAGGACAGTACTCAACTGAAATCTTGAAGGTCACACTAAATACTAATGGTTCAATGCAACCCATTAGATGTAACGGTACCAAGAGTATTAGTCTGAAACAGGAAAGCCACTTAAAGGAAATGTCCCACTGAAAAGATATGACATATTGAATGGTTTCACCAATGCAACACTGGGAATTATCATATATTATAACAGGAAGATCCTCCAACCTAGCAGACAAAATATGGATTGGAATCTAAGGTTCAGTGTCAGCCAGTACCAAGCCGATGCAGAGGCAAAAGAGGCCCCTGCCTTGGGTGCAGTGGAGGATGGCAGCAGTCTCTCCTAACTCTCCATCAACCCCGTTTTCTACGCTCTGCAAGACTGGGCTGTCAAAATGATAACTCAGCCGTGTCCTTTACACTGGTAGAGTGTCACTCACAGCACAGCCCTACTGTCAGTGTGACAACCACCTGATCTGTATCACAGAGCTCAGCTGACAGGCTGTCAGAATGACATCTGTTTTTATATTGGTGCATAAAACGAAGTTGGTACCAGAAACAATTTTATAGTGCCAAATTGCAGAATAAAATTCATTATTAAGGAGTTATAATCTGACCTTATTTCCCAAATGGAAGAACAGAACAAATCTTGTGTGGATTGAAACAAAGCTTGTGTTGAATTTGTCTAACTCTTGCCTGTGATCCTTGCCTGACCTAAAGTCTGTATAAAAGAGAGAGCTTTAGTAGGATACTGACCCCAGATCTGCATGAAAATGATGTCAATTGCAATCCTTAAAGACTGCTCTTCATCAACCTAGGTGCTCCTGGACTTTCCCTGGAGATCCATAATTCAATATTTAGTCCAGATAGCATTTAATATTCACAAAAAAAAGACCAAAAATGATAACCAATGCACTTCAGAAGGGTTCACAAATCCACCTTCATCAGGACTTGTATGCTCGCATTATAATACTGGTCAGGTAGTTTTTGGAAAGTGAACCTGAAGATAATCTCCATTTAACATAATTAACTGTCAAGTATTATAATACATTACAACCATACAAGCTCTGATGAAGGGAATTTGTGAGCCCCCAGAGTAGATATACTTTCTGACCTTTATTATGAATAACAAATGTTCATTGAACTAAATCTTGTGTTGTGGATCTTCAGGGGGTACCCTTCACTGGCAAAGAGCCGCCTCCAAGGATTGGATTAGATATGACTTCCATGAAGATTTGCATCCAGTGCCCTATCAACATATTTTTCACCAAAGAGCCTTTACTATGACCTTTCTCTCAAAATTACTATAATTTAATGAAAACTGGCCTTGGTTCATCATGGGTATTATGACTACATCATGCTAGTTTAATTATGCCACAACCCATCCCATTTTGTTTTGCTTGGTCCAACAGGTGATAATCTTGGCTTTGGAGGCCAGATGAACTGTAGACATTCAAGCTCCACCTGTCTCAATATGGGGGGGAAGTTATGGCCTTGGGTGCAAGTGGACCTCATCTCAGTTCTGGTTTTAGTAAAACAGCTGGAGGTGGAACTCTGCAAAGAGGCTGCAACGTATGTATCTGACCTGAAGAAGACTTCATTTCCACACTTTCTCAGCGTACATTGGACTCATGTACAGCCTCCATGTTTTTTTATTGGGGATTTTATCTTGTGTGAATCAAAGTATGATGTTGCATGTTCCAACTAATCAAGGACAGTTGAAGGGCCTTGTGGGAACTTCAAAGCATTTGCCATAAAGAAAAAAAAAATGTATAAATAGATGCTACCAATGATTTATTACCAAGAGGGCGTGTTATTTTTTGCTTACGCACAGCTACCTTGTGTTTTCCCACATACAGAGCATATTGCCCCCAGAAGAGGTGTTTTAGCAAGACCTGATCTTCGCAGATGACTTGGCCGCAAGACATAAGTTGAGAAACACAAATGGTTGCCCTAGAAATAAATAACTGCTATGTTTTGCATTTATCAATAAATGTATGACAAATGGAGAGAAGTGATGGGAACAGTGTGAAGCAGTGGCTTGCATATCTTTATCACTGGTAACGCAAGAAACATTTTTTGCTGTTTTATCTTGATATCACAAAGTGAACTTTGATGGGACACTGTATTACTTTGAAGTTCCAGATGAGGGACACCTTTTAGCACAAAGTTTGCTGGCAAAGGACAACCCCCTGCCACATCCCGAGATACGTGGACCTCAAAAAAATTAAAATGCAAAAAAATTATTAGTTGGACCCACAAGTGTTTTTTATAGAAATCCTGGCTCTGGTTCACCACACTTATTAAGACTAAATTGCCCTGGTTTACCTATTAAAACTCCCCATCCCATTTTGTTTTCTTTGGCCCAACAGGTGGTAATTTTGGGATTGGAGGCCAGTGGACTGCAGACATGCAAGCTCCGTCTGTCTCAGTATGGGGGAAAGTTATGACTTTGGGTGCAAGTGGATCTCGTCCTTGTTCTGGTTTTAATAAAGCAGCTTGAGGTAGAACTCAATGCAATGAGGTTGCAACATATATATTTAGTCTGGAGAAGACTTAATTTCCACACTTTCATGAGTTAGATTCATGTACAGCCTCCATGGCTGAGGTTTTTTTCATTGGGGATTGTAGGCTGTGTGGATCATAATAGAGCATAATATGTCATTAAATAATAAGGCATGTCCCAGCCAGGGCACCAAGGGCAGTTGATGGGCCTCATGTGAACCTCAGGGCATTTGCAGTAAAGAAAAAAATTATTTATAAAGAGATGCTACAGAGCTTTTATTACCAGCATGTCATGTTTTATTGCTTGCGGAGCACTCTCCTCTAATTAGGCTATCCGGCTAATTGTTTTTGGCTTCATTGTAGTCAGTGGAGCAGTGATATATTGGTTTTGTCTGGTCAGGTATTCCTAAACTGGGTGTTTGATTCCTCCCACCTGCTTCTGGAATAAGCTTCCAGATCATAGGGCAGGGAGAGTCAAATGACCTGTATAAATATTTATCATTCCTCGGTCAATCCCTGGAAGAAAGGGCCCAGAAGATGGCTGGGGAGGTGATACAAGTTTGGGAGGCCTTGCTAGAGTGTTCTTTCCTCTACAGGGAGGGTTCTAGTTCTCCTGAGGCTGCTGCTCCTAGGAGATAGTGAGACTAGAAATTGCAGTTGGGGACTTGGCAAAAGCTGGGTTGAGGGCCCAGGGAAGACTTGTAAAGGACTAGTGCAGGAAGGCACTGTCTGAAGTCCTGGTCTGGAGAAGGATCTTTTATCTCCCTCACCGAGGATCTCCTCGTGGAAGCTGGATGATTGTCAGCTCCTGGAACAATGTGTGTAAGATCTGGTTTGGGACTTTTATGTGTGACTGCAGTTATGAGGATTTTGTGTGAAGATTGTCCTCCTATTGATTTCTCTTTATCTTTTTGGAGTATCCTGAACCCTTCTCCTGTTTCAAGTGCTTCAGCAATAAATTCTATGAAGACATCTCTTAGACTACAGCTGTCAAACTGGTGTCCCTCCAGCTGTTGCCAAACTACAAGTCCCATGAGGCACTGCAAGATTGACAGTTACAAGCATGACTCCCAAAAGTAGAGGCATGATGGGACTTGTAGTTTCGCAATAACTGGAAGGCCACCAGTTTGACACCCCTGCCTTAGACTGAGCCTGTATTGTCCATGTGAGTGGATCTGTGCTTGTGGGAATGGTAGCCTCTGTACTAACAAGGGAGATCTGGGCATATTCTCAGCATCCCCTCTGGGGGTAAGTGCTGCACTTGTTTACACACAGCTGCCTTATTTTCGCCCACACACAGATCATATTGCCCCCAGGAGAGATGTTTATGCAAGACCTGGTCTTATGAGATGCCTTGGCCGTAAGACATAACTTGAGCAATGTAAATTATAGCCCTAGAAATAAATAACTCTATATTTTTCATTTATTAATACATTTATGACAGATGGAAAGAAGTCATGGGAATAGTGTGAAGCAATGGCTTACATATTTTTATCACTGTAATGTTTTTAATTGTATCTTGACATTGCAAGGAGAAATTTGGTGGGGCACTGTGTATTACTATGGAGTCCCAGATGAGATACACCTTTTAGCACAAAGTAGGTTGGCTAAGGGCAACCCCCTGCTACACCCCCAGTTATGTGGACCACGAAAAACTTAAATGCAAAAAAATGGTTGTCTTTTCCCCACATGCTGGCGTCTCAAAAAAAGCAAATGCAATTTTAAAAAAATTAGTGTGGTATAAGGGCTTGTACACAATACACTAAGTTCAAAACTGCAATGCACACATTTTATGATGGATCTGAATGTGGCTGTATGTTATGCAATGGGCCTATGCACACAGCTGCACACAGATCTGTATTCAGTTGCATTGGAAAAATAGAAACATTGATGTCCATGGTCCTGCATGTGGACTGTACTGAAAGCATTATGCAAGAAAACATTTGTGCCAATGTTTACATGCATTTAGTGTAAGTGAACTCTTTTGGCCCTGAAGGATGCCAATAGAGTCCAAGGATGCTAAGTGTCAGGAGTTCTAGCAACCAAGGATGCTAGCTGACAGGAGTAGTTTGCACTCTAGCAACCTAGGATGCCAGGTAGCAGGAGCTGTGTGTGTCCTAGCAACCAAGGATGCCAGGTGGCAAGAGTAGCTTGCACCCTAGCAACCAAGGATGCTAGGTGGCAGGAGTAGCTTGCACCCTAGCAACCTAGGATTCCAGGTGGCTGGAGCCACCTGCTTCCAAGAAACTGAGAATTCTAGGCAGTAGAAACCACCTGTGTCTTTGAAACGTAGGGGCTATGTGGCAGGAGTTTCCTGCATTCTAGCAACCTTGAATGCTTGACAATAGGGGCAGTCTGCATCCCAGCTCCAAAGGACCCTAGGAGGCAGGAGCAACATGCATCCTAGTAACTTAGACAGGAGCAACCTGCATCTTAGCAACTGAGGATGCCAAGCAGCAGAAACCTCCATAATGGCAAAAGCTGCTTGTATCCTAGCAACACTGAATGCTTGGTGGCAGGTTCTGCCTGCATCCTAGCAACCTAGGACACTAGGAAACAGCAGTCACCTGCTCCCGCCTACAAACGGAATCATAATGTAATCATCTCACTGCTCTCCTTCTGTGCACTATACAGCAGAGGAAACACGACTGGAAGCCAGTTATGTACTTTCTGGCTGTATTTCAACTTTAACTCTTCCCTGTTCTATCTAAAAAAAAATAAAAATAATCTTGGCTTTAAATATACCGAAACAGTACAATTTAATAGAGGTCCATACATCAGACCAAAAAGGAGGGACAAGTGAGGAGGAGAGAGGATATGGTTCCTAATGATGGATGGTTAGGAGCTGTGCGTCATGTATCATAGCTCCCATAGTTTCAGCAGTTAAAAAAGCTCCAGGTTGACCAGATCAATGTGTGTTCACTGACAGGGCATGCTGGGATTTGTAATAGTATCCAAATATTCACTCATTAGCTAGACTAAAGGGATTATACACTTTGCTCTTCGATATTTTTAACATGGCTCATCAAGTTGTCTTGGTGTTAACTACACTCATTCTATGATTGTTTATTTTAATTTCACAGTATGTTTTCCATGAGCTAAATCTGGCCTAGTTACAGTAAGATGCATATCTATAAGACCTTCTGAGGGATGTCCCAGACAACCAATAATTGTCCTTTCTCTGTGTTCTTCTCATTTTATGCCTTACCTTGTCCTTCTCTGAACCAACCATCTACTTGCAAACTGCCACCAGAGATGTATTAAAGTAGAACTTCAGAAAAAAACTTTTTTCCCCTAGTTTTGGGGAGAGTGGGAAATGTTGTTTTTTTTTAACTCAGGTTTTGGTTGCTGTCTGATGGCCTGTTTTGGAGATTCACTCTCCTGGAGACCATAGTTTATTAAGTGCAATGAAGAGGAGAAATATCCCAATCAGCGCATCTGTCAAAAGTGGAGATCTCCCCAATGGGGAAGCAGACAACGATAAAACACTGACATTGGTTTTAAACCTTCCCAACTCTGTCCAATGCTAGAAAAAGTTTTGGCTGATGTTCCTCTTTGCAGCAGAGAAGTTAATAAAAACTTGCAGGGTGGATGGTGCTTGGACATAGGCATGATATCAGTGCCACATAGAGCATGCCTTGAGGGAAACTTATGATATGCAGCCAAACAATTCATTTTTAAAGGATTACCCCATCCAACTGCAAACTCGTCTTGCTTGCAGCAAAGCAGGCTGTTGAAGCAGGCATGGTTTATTTATCACCTAGCACAGTGGATGCAAGTGGAATTCATGAAAGAACAGTCTGCGAGTTGTTAAAAATTGGAATCAATAAGGCATGTTGCTTGTCAATACATTTACCAACCAGAAAGTTTTATTTTAGCTTCCAAGTTGACTTTTGAAAAAAAAAATAATAGAGAAATCTAACCCTTTAAAAATAAAAGGCTGTGTATGTTTCTAACTGCACAAAATACAACTGGCCATTAATATCTAGAAGTTATGCTACGGTAGATTGTTGATCTGAGGAGTATCCAATTACCTTGGGGAATCAGGATGAAATGTTTTTACTGTTAGAATAAATTGGATCATGCTTACTAATGTTAGTCACGCACAGCATATATTTTGGCCAATTCCTGCTGAATCATCCAAAATTTGAGCCGTGGGTGGCCCTGCCAGCACCATTTGGATCAACAAAAGGCATTTTAATAGCGACTGAGCCAAGTGGAAAACTGTTGGCTGAACAGTGACATCACCCTATCAGATGCTGTCATTGTTCAAGTATCCTGACAGCCATTGGTGCTGCAGTTGTCTGAAAACAATAGCAGTTAGGGGAGTTTCCTCTATCCATGTTGTTTAACATGGAGGGGGGAATCGACTGATTTCATATTGATGGGCTGAACAAAAGCAATTCTAGCCATGTGTGACTAGCCTAAAAGGTTTTTTTTTGCCTTGCAACTGTGTGTTTCGGATTCTCAGGATTCAGTTTTGTCTATAGGTAGTAAATCTATGAAGCCTACCTTATAACAAAGATGGGATTATGTATCTAGAACAAGGTGGTTCCACATTTTTCACATCTCCCATCATGGAAATCAATGTCTACTCATTCCATGTTGACACTACAGGTGATGGTGCTACTTATATGGATAAAAGGCTGACGTATTTTCCTTACCCATTAAAACTGAAGAAGCAACATGGATAAGCTATGAAATGTCTTCAACATTAAAGAACAAGTTCAGCTGACCATGACTAACTACTACCAGATATACTATGACCAGGACGAATGAGAACCTCCATGGATAGAACAGGGTGGTTCTACAACTTTCACACCTGTTCTTGGAAATCCTTCATCTAGATCAGCCTTTCATAACCAGGGTTCCATGTACGTTTAAGGCTCCTCCAGAGGTTGCTAGAGGTTCAATGGACAATGATCAATTTCCCTGAGACCAGAAAGATATTTCAAGGGTTGAGAGAGGCTGATCTAGACATTCCATGAAAATTGAAGCAAGGTGTTGGTGCTAACTGTATGAATATAAATGTTGGGGTATCTTCCTGACCATCATTAGAGCTGAAGCAGTAGCATGGGGAAGCTATGAAACATCTTTAACATTACAGAACAAGTTCATTTGAATGTGACTAACTACTACCAGATACCATGACCTGAATAAATGAGAACCTTCACAGACATATGCTTTGAACTCAAAAGACATCTTTTTGCAATCATTTGTATGACAACCCTATAATTGGAAGCCAGAGAAAACCCAGGTGGGTCAAATTTGGTCTTTTTTTAATAAACAGAATGTGCTGTCATGAATAACAGGTTTGCACCCAATGACTGCTTCCAGCTTGTGCAGATAGAAGATCATGGTAGTGTTGCCGATTGTCATTTCATTATACAAATGTACAAATATTTCATATCCCTAGGTTAATAAATGGGTACTTACTCCCAGAATTCGGTGATGGGAGACACCTTGTCAGACAGTTCATCGCAGGTCAGGTTCCCATAGGTGGAATTGGAGGTACCATTGCTGCAGTCCTCTTGGCGAAATATCTCCACGCATTCCTGTGTGTTCCAGGTATTATTACAGTGTGACCAGGGCAGCACTGATGTGAACGACTTCACCAGGTAGTAAACGCCCCAGGTCAAGATCATAATGTAATACGTGTTGCAGAAAAACACAATCACCACCGAGGCAAACCCGATTCCTAAGGAGCAAACACACATAGGGATTGCTGTGAGTAAGCAGAAAAACAATGAATTTGTAGGAAGTTCTATAATTATTTAGGCTCTATTTTCACTTGAGCTGAGCATCTTTGGTCTTATACAGGCATTTTTATCTTAAGGATTTGTACAGCCATTTTTGCACACTTCAGGCTTGAGCATTTTGTAAAAATCATATTTATTTATTATTTCTAGCTAATGGAGAGCAGTTACTGGGCAGGAAAGAGTTAGTCACATTTTTCTTGCATTTTTCAGAAACTCTACATAGAGTCTATTGGGGCCAAAACGTCAGAAGCTTATGTACTTTTTCAAGAGGCAAGCTTCAAGATTCAAGTGACACTGTGCTCAGGGGTGTACAGGCACCATTAACTGTGATGGAAATCCTAATGTTGAGCATTAAAGAGCTTCTGTGAAGCTTCCAATTGTTCCAGTGTGAACGGGGCCTAAAGCTGAACGCCACGTAGATATAAAAGACACAAATGAATGCAGATATTTATTCATCATTACATCATTAAATGTTTTGTCCTACTGTATCATTTTCACCCTACTGCCCTTCTCCTTTCTTCCTTCATCCATTGTCTTATCCACCAGAACCCTCTGTCCCTTGACATTGACCTTTTCCATTGATCTTATAGTATATCCCTTGGTTTGCTTATGATTTAAACAGCTTAAAGACTAAGGAAGCTTCCCCACAAAGTTTCCTTTAGCTTTTGTCCTCACTCCCACTAAATAAATCAAGATCCAACCTCCCCCAACCTCCCTCCAAATCGCCATATCGACCCAGATTGGACTCCAAAGCCTGCAACATTGTACACATTCTTTCACTGCCTTCTTGACCCAATGCCCGCACATGTGCAGTTCAACACCATTTATTTATTACAGGTATTTATATGGCACCAACAATTTATGCAGTGTTTATACTGTACATTCACATCAGTCCCTTCCCTTAAGAGCTCACAATCTAAGGTCGCTAGCTCACATGCATATATATTCTGGCCAATTTAGAGAGGAGACAATTACCCTACCAGCATGTCTTTGGAGTGTGGGAGGAAACCAGAGTGCCCACAAGAAACCTGCAAAAGCACAAGGAGAACAGGCAAACTCCATGCAGATAGTTCCATATCCATATATATATATATATATGGATGGGTTACATTTACAGGTGAAAGGGAAAGGAAACTTAGAAAAAGTTAGTTTCCTTACCCTTTACTTAATAGGACAATTACATTTTGTGGCTGGAATTTACATGGAGAACATGAAAACTCCACAGAGATAGTCCCATAGACTTAGGGGCTGGTAAATGATAGGAGTAGGCCATAGAACTATATCTAGGTAAATATGGCAGGTTGAAGGGAAGGCTGCATCTCAATTGGTCAGGTGAGGGCAAAAGGGAAAATTAAACTTTATGTTAAAGTTCCCTTATCCTTTAGTTTATAGGACAACTAAAATGTTTTTGGCTGGAATTTGCAGGGAGAACATGAAAACTCCACAGAGATAGTCCCATAGACTTAGGGGCTGGTAGATGATAGGAGTAGGCCATAGAACTATATCTAGGTAAATATGACAGGTTGAAGGGGAAGGGAAGGCTGCATCTCAATTGGGCAGGTGAGGGCAAAAGGGTAAGGAATCTTTATGTTAAAGTCCCTTATCCTTTAGTTTATAGGACAACTAAAATGTTTTTGGCTGGAATTTGCAGTGAGCACATGAAAACTCCATGAAGATAGTCCCATTGACCTCTATGGGGCTGGTACATAGGAGCAGGCCTTGGAACCAGATAACTATAGTGGCCTGAAGGGTGGCCTACATCTACATATAGTGGGTGGTAGGTAAAGAGGAACCCACCAAGATAAATAGAATGGTTTTGGACTTTATTGAAATAATAAATTGTTATAAACGACATCCACATTAGTCGCATTCCTCACGTGCGACAATATTCCCTTGTCAGTCCCGCTGTACTAAAGGAGTGAACATGGAAGGAGAACAAACCATTATATGTTATTTAATTAACACGAGGCAGCTCGGGGCTAGAACAGTACAAGCTTGTCAAACAAGAGGCAGGAACGCGGCTCACGCTTGGATTGGAAACGCTTTGCTGAGCTTGCATACATTAGTTTGGGGTCATGAGACTGTATGTAGAATTCAGTAAAGGTGAAAGCTAAATTAACCCGCCTGCTAATAAATGCAAGAATGTACGTGAAGCTAGGAGCATGGCATGTGAGGTTACGCTCCATCGGATGGATGAGTTCTATGGACCCCATTCATTATTTTCCTCTTACAAATGATTGATCCACAAACAGAAATGTTTGCACAGGAAAATAAGAGAATCTCTTTAACTCAATTACGTTTCATCTATATAAGTTCATTAACCTCTTGGCTCCCATGTGATGCATATAAGCCAGCGATTCTCAACCTTTTTTCAGTGAAGGCATCCTTAAAAATTATGGACAGTCCTGAGGCACCCTTTAAAATTATAGACAGTCTTGGGGCACCCATTCTAAAATGTGAAAAACTATCCTAATAGTTTTATATAATGCAGCAACATCCACACATGTAGGTCACCCAACATTAGAGGTGATTTATTCTTCCAAAGCAAATACAGTTTTTCAAACTGGTATTGACTAGTATTCCAATGTTTCTCTTCTCCTTCAGTTTTTCTTCATCACTGAGCTAATATGACCCAACCAGGGGCGGACTGACAACTCATGGGACCCCCGGGCAATAGGGGATCATGGGGCCCCTGTGTTCTTGTCCAAACTCAAAATAGCCTACGAAAAAGGTACCAGGGGCATCTCATGTGGGGCCCTTTACTGACCCTGGGCCCTCGGGCAGTGTCCGAGTTTTCAAATGGTCAGTCTGCCCCTGGACCCAACACTTATGGAGAGGGGCGGGGGAGGGTCAAACTAGGATGCTGTGCAGGCAGCTGACACCGTCCTTATCAACTGATGATGCCGTTGGTTGTCAGGACGCCGGCGGCTAGAAGGTGGTAATGGTGCACAATGAAAACCTGTGGCTTTGTGTAGCTTAAAGGCAGGCTTGTTCCACCCACTGGCTTGTATACAGGTTTTGTCCAATTTATAGACATTTTGCCAAGGCACCCCTGAAGAAGCCTCAAGGCACCCCAGGGTCCCTGGGCACCCTGGTTGAGAAAGGCTGATATAAGCAACAGAAAAGAGGGTGAGCATCAACACCCCAGTGCTCATGGCTGTGGATAAGGGGGAACCACCAGGCCTCCTGTAGGGGGAATGGGTGAATTTGATGTGGGCAGGGAGGGTGATTGCCACAGTGGGGATGTAAATACTAGAACTGATCCCCTGTATGACTCTCTCTGCAGCAGCTGAAAGCGGGTTTCTTCTCCTGTCCCTCCCACTGGTTTTCAGCTGCTGCAGAGAAAACAATAGAGAGGATCGGTTCCAGTAATTGCCGCCTGCCATACCCATCACCCTCCCTGTGAACCAGATGTTTCCCCCTGTGTGCCCCAGTGCTGTTGACCTCCCTCCTCTCCTTCCCACCGGCAGCTGCAATCACATGATAGCATGGTTCGGGATGGAGTGGGGGAAAGGTCTGGGAAATATGTCACACTTACCATTCCCTTCTTTTCCTGAACTAACACAATGAGTGATTGGTACCAATCACTGATTATGTTCATTCATAGCTGAAGCAGAGTAAACTGTGTGGTTGTTTTTTTTTTTTGGGGGGGCCCTGTTAGGTTGGCTATATGGGGCCCTGTGGTCTGTATTAGCAGCCCTGCCAATGCCACACATATGTGTCCATTGAAGGCCAAGGTTTCCATACTGAGAGTGCACTGTGACTGAGCGTCCAGTCCCTAGTCCTCCCACACTTTTCATCAAGTCTTAACACCGGTGTCTTAGTGCATTCTGTCCTGATTCTATTAGTAGCAACATGCCCTGAAGAAGGGGAGGCTATTTGCCTGAAACGCGTTGGCTGTATTTGATGCTCCTAACCAATTAAAGTTTCAAAAATTCCTTCTATTGAGATGCACGTTTGCACCAAGTGCTCCTCAGTACACATAGTTACATAGTTAGTCTGGCTGAAAAAAAGACAAAAGTCCATCCAGTTCAACCATAGAAAAAAAAAAAGTTATACTCCTATAATGGCTTTGATCCAGAGGAAGGCAAAAAATCCAGCAAAGCATGATCCAATTTGCTCCTGCAGGGGAAAAAAATCCATCCTGATCCCCCGAGAGGCATTCGGATATTCCCTGGATCAACTTTACCTGTAAATGTTAGTATCCAGTTATATTCTGTGTATCCAAGAAACAATCCAGGACTTTTATAAAGCGATCCTTGGAGCTGGCCAGAACCAACTCTTGAGGGAGTCTATTCCACATTTTCACAGCTCTTACTGTGAAGAAACCTTTCCGTGTTTGGAGATTAAATTTATTTTCCTCCAGACGTAAAGAGTGCCCCCTTGTCCTCTGTGATGACCTCAGGGTGAATAGCTCTACACCGAGTTCACTATATGAACCATTGATGTATTTATACATGGAAATCATATCCCCCCTTAGGTATTATACATGGAGATCATATCCCCCCTTATGTATTATACATGGAGATCATATCCCCCCTTATGTATTATACATGGAGATCATATCCCCCCTTATGTATTATACATGGAGATCATATCCCCCCTTATGTATTATACATGGAGATCATATCCCCCTTATGTATTATACATGGAGATCATATCCCCCTTATGTATTATACATGGTGATCATATCCCCCCTTATGTATTATACATGGTGATCATATCCCCCCTTATGTATTATACATGGTGATCATATCCCCCCTTATGTATTATACATGGAGATCATATCCCCCTTATGTATTATACATGGAGATCATATCCCCCCTTATGTATTATACATGGAGATCCTATCCTCCCTTATGTATTATACATGGAGATCATATCCCACTTTTGTATTATACATGGAGATCATATTCCCCCTTTTGCATTTATACATATTGATCATATCCCCCCTTATGTATTATACATGGTGATCATATCCCCCCTTATGTATTATACATGGAGATCATATCCCCCTTATGTATTATACATGGAGATCATATCCCCCCTTATGTATTATACATGGAGATCATATCCCCCGTTATGTATTATACCTGGAGATCATATCCCCTTATGTATTATACATGGAGATCATATCCCCTTATGTATTATACATGGAGATCATATCCCCCCTTATGTATTATACATGGAGATCATATCCCCCCTTATGTATTATACATGGAGATCATATCCCCCTTATGTATTATACATGGAGATCATATCCCCCTTATGTATTATACATGGAGATCATATCCCCCTTATGTATTATACATGGTGATCATATCCCCCCTTATGTATTATACATGGTGATCATATCCCCCTTATGCATTATACATGGAGATCATATCCCCCCTTATGTATTATACATGGAGATCATATCCCCCCTTATGTATTATACATGTAGATCATATCCCACTTTTGTATTATACATGGAGATCATATTCCCCCTTTTGCATTTATACATATTGATCATATCCCCCCCTTATGTATTATACATGGAGATCATATCCCCCTTTATGTATTACACATGGAGATCATATCCCCCCTTATGTATTATACATGGTGATCATATCCCCCCTTATGTATTATACATGGTGATCATATCCCCCCTTATGTATTATACATGCTGATCATATCCCCCCTTATGTATTATACATGGTGATTATATCCCCCTTATGTATTATACATGGAGATCATATCCCCCTTATGTAATTATACATGGTGATCATATCCCCCCTTATGTATTATACATGGTGATCATATCCCCCCTTATGTATTATACATGCTGATCATATCCCCCCTTATGTATTATACATGCTGATCATATCCCCCCTTATGTATTATACATGGTGATTATATCCCCCTTATGTATTATACATGGAGATCATATCCCCCCTTTTGCATTTATACATATTGATCATATCCCCCCCTTTTGTATTATACATGGAGATCATATCCCCCCTTATGTATTACACATGGAGATCATATCCCCCCTTATGTATTATACATGGAGATCATATCCCCCCTTATGTATTATACATGGTGATCATATCCCCCCTTATGTATTATACATGAAGATCATATCCCCCCCTTATGTATTATACATGGAGATCATATCCCCCGTTAATCTCCTCTTCTCAAGAGAGAATAAATTCAGTTCCTCTAATCTTTCCTCATAGCTGAGCTCCTCCATGCCTCTTATCAGTTCAGTTGCCCTTCTCTGTACTTTCTCCAGTTCCCAAAGTTCTTTTTGTGAATTGGTGCCCAAAACTGAACTGTATATTCCAGATGAGGTCTTACTAATGATTTGTACATCCAAGAATTTACCATACGGTGAGCTCTCCCTTTGTCGCTATCAGAGTGGTAGAAGCCTAGGACCAGAACAGGGTCCACCCATACTATATTTCAATCACAGATCAGAAAAATCACTTTATGATAGATCCATCAGAGCCAAAAAGGGGCAGATAAGGAAATTCATGGTTATGGTTAACAGACACTACACAGGTGATCATATCTGCAATTTTCTGACCTTGGAAAAGAGGGGCTATGTTCCATACTGCAATGCTTCCAGCCTTCATGAACTGTCCCAGGGCGATTTCCAGGAAGAAGATTGGAATTCCACCAAAGATGGCGATCAGGACATATGGAATGAGAAAAACACCTAAAAAAAAAAAAAGGAAAAATAAAAATATTTGAATTTAAAACCAAAAATTGTCCACATCCTAATCACTATCACTGCCATGTAAACATATATACAGACTGAACTTTGTTTAAAGCTGAACTCCGGGCAGAAAAACTTTTGTGTAAATATTTTCCTTAATAGCTGCAAATGATTTAAATCCACTTTGAGTGTTCCAAGAGCCTTACAAACCCAGATATTACCTTGTAAAAGTAGCAGAGACATCATCCCTGTGCTGTAAACAGTATAATGCTGCTTCAGGTTGGTCTGCTGCTACAATCCCACACAACTCCCGCATGGGTGCAAGCACAGCTCATCACACTGAAAAATGTTTAAAGGATGAAATCCGGATCTGTGCACTTCAGATAAAGTCCATCTTTATTCTCATATAAAATGCAACAAAATACAGCAACCAATTACCTTGGGGAGATGAGGAAGGTCAACACGTTTTGGGATGCATGGTTACGTGCTAGAGCAGCATGAAACGTGTTGACCTTCCTCTTGCTTCCGCACCCTGCTGTAGGTTTCTGTGGTGGGTGGAGCTTGCTGGGCCCCTCCCACAGTTCTGTTCTCTCTGGTTATGTCCAGCACAGTGATGTAAAGGAAGAAATCCAGATGGCTGCACTCCAGAAAAAGGTCAATATTTATTCTCATATAAAAGGCAACAAAGCACAGCAACAAACCACCTTGGGGAGATGAAGAAGGTTAACGTGTTTTAGGATGCATGATTAAGTGCTAGAACAGCATGAAACGCGTTGACCTTCCGCATCTCCCCAAGGTGGTTGGTTGCTGTGCTTTGTTGCTTTTTATATGAGAATAAATATAGATTTTTTCTGGAGTGCAGCCATCTGGATTTCTTCCTTTACATCACAGTACTGTACATAACTAGAGGGAGCAGAACTGTGGGAGGGGCCCAGCAAGCTCCACCCACTACAGGAGGGGGCAGAAGCAAGACCAGTCACCCTGCATAAGGACAGAGGGCAGCAGTGAGCAGTCTTTATTACAGGAAGCTTGTGTAAGAATATACATGCCTCTTGTATTCAGACAATAGCTCAGCTTTCAGGAAGATATAAGAATACTCCAGGAAATGCAGTTATGTGTTCAATAAAAAATATTTAAATTGAAAGTGAACCTTCATTCCTAAAAGGGAGCACTATATAGCGGTTTGGCTCTGTATTTCTCAGCACTGTTCATCTGCCTTCTGTCAGTAATTTATGAAAGTGGTTTTTATATTTTAAAATGTGAATGCACTTTATTGAGCTTTCACAGATCATTTTTTCTAACAGTGAGCACTATGGGGGTTTTTTCCCCTCTTTTTCTAGCATTATTTTTGGGAGTTTCTCCCTGGATGGCTTTACCTTGCTGGAGCTGCTGTTCCTTGTATGCCTAATGGAGCCCTGTTGTTAGCACGCGACTGATATTTTTTAAACATATTTTGTGCTATTATATTTTAATGCGATAGGCATAGTGAGCGCAGTACTGATTCATACACAGCTAAAAAAGTTTCCATATGTATATTCCACCCAGGGGCAGAGTGACCATTCAGACACAGACACTGCCCTAGGGCCTGGGGTCAGTAGGGGACCCCATGAGATGCCCCTGGTACCTTTCATAACCTTTTTTGGGTGTGGTTTGCGTATGGGCGAGGACACAGGGGCCCCATAATCCTCTATTGCCAGGGGGGCCCCATGAGTTGTCAGTCCGCCCCTGATTCCACCTTTGTATTTAGTGGAGTTCAGATTTAAAAATCACTTGCAAAAAAAAAGAATAATAAAGTAGTTCCTTCAAACAGACAATCAGATCCTAACTTCAATTTTCAAGTATCCTGGGAAAATGAGAGCAAGAATTTGATTGGCTGCTCCAACAACACTTTTTCCCCGGGGTGGGAAATACGTTTGCTCTTACTACTAACACGCGCTTGTATACATCTGCTCTGAAATATCTAATATTTGAAAGCAAGCCAGATTTTAAACATCCTTAAAGATCAAGAGAAAGGTCTGTTTATAAATCTGCCATCGCCATTTGTACAACAAGCAGGAGACCTAATACTTGGGTGAGTCATCGCCATGGCTGGGGACGGTTTAATTTGTGTTTATGTCCAGTGCGCAGTGCAGGCGGTTTGATTTATAAGAGGATTCCAAGGATTAGGACATCAAGATAAGGTGACGTTGGTGCCGGCTGTAGGGGAGTGCAGTGACAAGGCCTGGCTGCCATTGCTGTATCAGGACTGCTGGGGAGGATGATGAAACAAATACTATGGAGGCTCCACTAAGGGCCAAAAATGCTGCATTTTATATATCTACAGCACAGTAGGGGTAAAGTGGAGCTTCTGGCTAATTGGTACATATATTGGCTATTTTATGAGCTCAGGGATTTGTAAATTTGAACAATTACTCTTGTGATTCAAACATGCTAGACTGCACAGCCTGGATGACTATTTTTTACCCAATGAGCAGGCTGGAGGTGACACCTCCTTGGCCTGGAAGCAAGTGTGTGTCATCTCCTTAGCCAAAATATGTGTGTCAAATGCTAATCGAAACATTGGGTGTTGCCTTCTTGGTAAGACAGTAAGTGCATCATCATATTTTGGGCAAAATATGCCACCTGCTTGGGCAAAACATGTGTGTCACCTGCTAAACCAGGAGGTCAGTGTGTCACGTTCTTGGTCAAGAAAAAAACGTGTTACCTCTTGGATAGGAGATAAGTCCGTCACCTGGTAAACCAGGAAGTCATTGTGTCACTTTCTTGGTCAAGAATTTTGTGCCAAGATATAAGTGTGTCAAATGTTAAGCAGGAAGTTGGTATGTTACTTTTTTAGTTACGAAATAGGTGTGTAATTTTCTAAACCAGGAGGTCAAAGTGTCACCTAATTGGTCAAGAAATGTGTTACCTCCTTGGATAGGAGATAAGTATGTCACTTTTCTGGCCAGAATATAAGAGTGTTACCTTATTGGCCAACAAATAAGTGTGTCACCTGATAAACTAGGAAGTCAGTGTGTCACCTGCTAAACCAGTGAGTCTGAGTGTCACCTTCTTGGACAGAAAATAAATGAGTCACCTCCTTGGCCAGGAAATAGTTTTGTAGCCACCTTGGCCAAAAAATGTGTGCCAAATGTCAAACCAGAAAGTCAATATGTCACCTTCTTGGTCAAGAAATAAGTATAAGAAATAAGTCAACTCCTTGGCCAGTAAAAAAGTGTGTCACCTGGTAAACCATAAGTCAGTATGTCACCTTCTTGGTCAAGAAATACTGTGTGTCTCCTGCATGGCCAGGAAATAGGTTGACCGAAATATAAGTGTGTCAAAGTTAAACCAGGAAGACAGTTTGTCACCCCCTCGGCCAGAAACCTTCTTAGCTAGGAAATAAAAGTGTCACCTGTTAAACCAGGAAGTTGATGTGTTACCTTCTTGGCCAAGAAATACATGTTTCAACTCCTTGGCCAGCAAATAGGTGTGTTGCCTCCTTGACCTAAATAGAAGTGTGCCAAATGCTAAACCAAGAAGTCAATATGTCACCTTCTTTGTCAAGAAATAACTGTGCCACCTCCATGGCCAGAAAATAAGTGTGTCCCCTGTTAAACCAGGAGGTCAGTGTGTCACCTTTTTGGTCAAAAAATAAATGTGTCACCTTCTTGGTTAGGAAATAGGTGTGTAGCACCTTTGGCCAAAATATAAGTGTGCCAAATGCTAAACCAGGAAGTCAATGTGTCACCTTCATGGTCAAAAAATAAGGTCCCCTCCTTGGCCAGGAAATAAGTGTGTCATCTGCTAAACCAAGAGGTCCGTGTGTCATCTTCTTGGTCAATATCGGACAAGATATACTGTAAGTGTTTCAGTATACCACCTTCTTGGTAAGGAAATACATGTCACCTGTTTGTGCAAAATTTAAGGTGTCACCTGCTAGGAGATCAGTATGCCACATTTTTGGTCAGAAAAGTATCAGCTCCATAGATAAGAGATAGGTGTGTCACCTTCTTGGCCAGAAAATAAGAGTGTCACCTCCTTGGCCAACATATAAGTGTGTCAAATGTTAAACAGGGAAGTCAATGTGTCACCTTCATGGTCAAGAAATGAGTGTGTCACCTCCTTGGCCAGGAAATAAGTGTTTCACCTGATAAACCAGAAAGTCGGTATGTCACCTTCTGGTCAAGAAATTAGTGATTCCCCTGCTAAACCAGAAGGTCATTGTGTCTCCGTATTGGTAAAGAAATAGGTGTGTCACCTTCTTGGCCAGGAGGTCAGTGTGTCCACCACCTGGCTCTGTAGTGTGGCAGATGTATGTAAAGCACATGGCTGGCTAAACAGAACTGGAAATTCTTTATCAAGTAAAACAGTAAATGTATTTAGACTATATATCCAGCTGTTTGCTGGAAAATCGTTTTAATTCTAAAGAATAAAGCGTGCATATAATTCATTCAACAAAATAAGTTTGTTCTCAATAGGTTTCTTCTTTGAGATCCAGTGATGTTATCACTGGGTCTTGTTGCTGATCTTTGATCCGAGTTTGATCAGAGGTACTAGCAGACTGAAAATGTCACAGCACCCAGCCTTGATTCTTCTTTCAAGAGCATTCTATGTGAATAATATATCCGTGGCATTACATTAGATATGCACCCCTGCTGGCCATTGGGTGCTGCAGAATTTAGCTGTGCACTCTGCTAATCAGTTGCTTTATTTGTATCAAGCAACTGATCAGCAGATTGCACACCTAAGACATATGAAGCAGGCATGACCAATAGGATTCCACAGATGTATTTTTTTCATAGAATGCTCAGAAACAAAATGACTGATGCCAGAGAAAGCTAATAGCTGTGAAAGGCAGGAAGCAATAGTATGGATCAGGATGAGGGGGGAATAATGATTGAAATGAATTTCTTATATCAAATGTAAATAGTAAGCCTAGGTAGCCAGATAATAAGGTTTGTACATAATATCTATTTGTTGTCTTATACTGGTACACCATGTCTAAATGAACAATTCATATTTAACTTGTTGCTATGTTATCAGACTACAGACATCATAGGTTCAACAATAAATGGAATGTGTAAATAGATACAGTGAGCCACGAGTCTACATCTCTCAAAGCAAGGAGTAAATAGCATTGGCACAGCAGGTACTCCTAGAGGCAAATCAGAAAAATAATGCAGAAGAAATGCCCAGTTAATTGTGAAGATATTATTAAAATTGACTGTTGAAAGTGTGGATCCCTTGGCTTTATTCTCATGTTTCAAGTTTTGGCTTAAAACCTGTTGTAAAATGCTTATGTTTGCAAAGCTCAATAGATCAAGCTCCAATTTACACTGAAGAATAAACTGGAGGAGTGACTGGTTCCCATTCTGACAACTCTACTTGGGTTTTTAATGTGTGCCTGAAAAGGACGTAGAAGTGCTGTGGGCTTTCTAAGCTTTACTCTTAGCTATACTGCTCTGGGAATCCTTTCTCATTAAAGGTTTACGTAAAACAAAGTGTGTATATATATATATATATATATATATATATATATATATTATAATACAGGATTTATATAGCACCAACAGTTTGTGCAACGCTTTAGAATATAAGGGAGACAGTACAATTACACACACATATATATATCTATCTATCATATATATATATATATATATATATATATATATATATATATATATAATATACAGTATACTTATTTATTTAAGAAAGAGGCGTACGTATAGGTAGAAAAAACAGAGACAACACTTTTCTAGTTTTTGACCAGTTTTAAAACATAGAGGTCTATTTAGTTTAAATAAATAAATAAAAACATCACTTTGCAAATGTATGAGCATTAACACAAATGTTGGGAATAATACACATGCAAATGTTTTTAATATTAATGAAGTGTTATTTTATGACAATTGGGTTGTCTTTGGCAGGGCAAATGTAACATTCCCTAGCCTAAGAACATTCAATCCGAAGAGAAAATAACCTAAGAACCTTCAACCAGAAGAGAAAATGGCCTAAAGCAATAGCCTGAGAACATTCAAAAACAAAAGAACATAGCCTAAAATGTTAGGTTATTTTTGATTGAATATTGTTAGGCTAACAACATTCAACCCAAAACAGCCTCATACAACAGCCTAACAATATTTGACCAAAAATAGCCTCAAACAATAGCTGAACAATATTTGACCAGAGAGAAAATAGTCTAAAAACAATAGTCTGAGAACATTCAAACAGAAAAGAAAATTAGTCTAAAAAAAAAGACATTTGTGCATAAATAGCCTAACAATAGTCAGCCAAAAACAGCCTAACAATAGTCAGCCAAAAACAGCCTAACAATAGTCAGCCAAAAACAGCCTAACAATAGTCAGCCAAAAACAGCCTAACAATAGTCAGCCAAAAACAGCCTAACAATATTCAGCCAAAACCAGCTTAACAATATTCAGCCAAAAACAGCCTAACAATATTCAGCCAAAAACAACAGCCTATCAAAAATCAACCAGAAGAAAAAAAAGCTTAAGTACAATAGTCTGAGAACATTCAAACAGAAAAGAAAATTAGTCTAAAAAAAAGGACATTTGAGCAAAAATAGCCTAACAACATTCATCCAAAAACAGCCTAACAATAGTCAGCCAAAAACAGCCTAACAATATTCAGCCAAAAACAGCCTAACAATATTCAGCCAAAAACAGCCTAACAATATTCAGCCAAAAACAGCCTAACAATAGTCAGCCAAAAACAGTCTAACAATATTCAGCCAAAAACAGCCTAAAACAACAGCCTATCATAATCAACCAGAAGAAAAAATAACTTAAGAACAACTGAATTTGCCCAACAGCCACAGCTTGCTGCAGTGTGTGAGAACCCCTAAAACTAATGAGCAAATGCTTGTTAATTCACACAGAACAAATTTGTATGCAGTTTCATCTGATGAATAGCTATGCAAATATTTTATAGACACCATAATATCACAACAGATACAAAGTACAATTTTTATTCTAGCACTTTTCCTGTTTATCGCATTGTACTAACATTATTTTAAATGGTCACTCTAAGCAGTTATAGTAATTAACAAAGCAGAAACCATTGTCAATGGCCTCTGCTGAGAATTCGGGACTCTGGCTGTCCAACTGGCTGTTCAGTGGAGATTCATGAAGACAGTCCTCCAGAATGAGTGTGATTGTGTGTGTCTCTGTCGCTCTCTCTCTCTCTCTCTCTCTCTCTCTCTATCTTTTGCAGGTAACAAGATACAGTAAAAGTGAATACACCCTTACAAGATAAAATAATACAACACGCTTCTGCTGCCATATTCAGTTGAAATTCAGGGATTTCCCTACAGTCTTTTATCTGCCATTAGATGTCCTCAGAATGATGACCAGTATCAGGTCATTCCGGATGCACCCCCAACCTCTGACTGGACAGTAAAAGGAGAAGCAGCACAGTGATAAGCTCATCTCTCTGTTACTTTGCTCTCTCCTGCTATCAGCATGCTAGATGTTAACACATGAACTGATTGGCTCCTTTTGCTGTTTCTTCCTCTCCCACTGGTGCCTTAGGACTAGAAAGAGGCTAATACCAGGTCACAATTCAAATTTTTACACTGTTTGCCTTTAAGAAATACATTTCTTGATGTGCTAATGAATACGGAACTGCATCAATTCATGAGGTTAAGCTTTAAATCTCTATAATGGTTTTGGGTTCTTGCCATGGACCTGCAGTAAAAAGAAACATGCCTGTGTTGAAGTAACCTAATGTAGTATATTTAAGAACAGCTACAGAACAGGCCACGAGTATCTGGGTCATGCCGTAGGTTTGGGTTATGTCCTGAAAGAGCGGAATCTCCACCATTTGCCTGACATGTTTTACTAGCTAGGCGGTTTTTAATGCTGTTCAGATTCCCAGGGGAATGCAATATGTTGGAGGCGCACATAAACACTCTTAAGTAATGTAGAAACACACAGAGGAGGCTCAGTAGCTGAAGATGTGAAGAGATGGATGGACAGGAGGCGCTGTATGGGTGTGAAATACCTAAACACTACCGAAGAACGATGAATGGAAAACTAGTATTTTTAGCCTGGCCACCACTATGGAGACGTGTGTATTTCTAGGGGAAGACGAGTCTGATGTGTAATAAATTCATAATAAATATGTTCCAGCACATATTGTAAGTTATTATTGCACTGTGTGCCATAAATCTGAACTCCAGGCAGATATGAAGACACAGATTAACTGCTTCAACTCCACCCCATAGCAGAAGTACTGCTACAGGGCGGCACGGGTGCGCAAAATCATGATTTTGCATTTCCAGGTAGGGGGCGCATGCGAGTCCTGGCCGGTGATTACTCGCCGGTGCCCTGTGATTGCCGAGGATCTCTGACAGTGGGGGTGGGGACTGTTAGTAAACAAAACAGTTCTCCTGCTTATCAGCTCCTGCACACTGCTTTGCATGGCTGTGATTACAGTGAAGCACAAACACAGCACAGGTTGTAAAACGGCACACAGTTAACCCTTTGATCGCCCCTCATGTTAACCTTTTCCTGCTCAGTGCCATTAGTACAGTGTCAGTGCTTTTTATTGCACTGATCACTGTATTGGTGTCACTAGGGATGTCAGTGAAACCAAGTCAGTCCCCCCCCCCCCCCAGTGTCAGAATGCCTGCCAAGTCGCCGCTCGCCGCCATTACTAGTAAAAATTAGCAGAAAAATTATGATGAAATTTGATTTTTAAAAATTTTTTACTGGACATGTTTAATAAAGTCAAAAATACAGCTTTTTCTTCAAAATTGTCGATCTTTTTTATAGTGCAAAAAATAAAAACCGCACCAGTGATCAAATACCACCAAAAGAAAGCTCAATTCATGGGAAAAAATGGATGTAAATTTCATTTGGGTGCAGCTTTGCATGACCGCGCAATTGTCAGATAAAGTAACGCAGTGCCGTAACGCAAAAAATGGCCTGGCCAGGAAGGGGGGTAAAATCCTCTGGAGGGCGAGGGGTTAATGCAGCTCTGGAATTATCAATACATCATTCAATGTTTATTTAAAAAAAAAAGATCCTGAATTTAGCTTGGTATCAGTCCCTGTACAGCAAGGCTGGAGTGTTACAGGAATAAACAGCACAAGGAGCCAATCAGTTAATGTGCTAACAAAAAGCATGCTGATAGTAGGAGAGAGCAGGGTGACAGAGAGAGGAGTTTATCACTGTACTGCTTCTCCTTTCACTGTCCAGTCATGGGTTGGGGCTGAGTCTGGGATGACCTAGTCTCATAGGTAGTGAGTTTAATGATTCAGGCTATCAGATTGAGCACATCTAGCAGCAGGTTCTGAATGAGAAATCTCTTGAATGAATGTGATTTTTGTTTCTTTTTTTATCTTTTAATGGGTTATATATTTTTGTATGTATTTATGAATGTATGTATATTCCTGTGGAGTAGCCAGTTAGTTGTGCTGCAGTACTCACATACTAACAACAAACATTCTGAAAAGAGAGAGCTGCTAGAAGTCCTCAATCTGATAGCCTGCATCATTCAACCCACTACCTATGTGCCTAGGTCATCCTCAATCTGTGACTGGACAATGAAAAGAGAAGCAGAACAGTGATCAACTCAAATCTCTCTGTCTCTCTGCTCTCTTCTACTATCAAAATGCTTTTTGTTAGAACACGAACTGATTGGCTCTTTGTGCTGTTACCACATGCTGCTTCACCTTTTACCATCCAATCACAGACTGGGGGAGGGACAAGACCTGTAAGTGTTGCCTAGCAAGGACACAAAGAGTAAAATCCTGATGTTTGATGTTGCCCCAAATCACCAATCTTGTCTCCAAATATCACCCAAACCATCCTCTCCGCTCCTCACACAACCTCCTGCTCTCTAGCTCCCTTGTCTCCTCATCCCATGCTTGTCTCCAGTACTTCTCCAGAGCTCTCCCCATCCTCTGGAACTCTCAACCCCAATTTATCAGACTATAGCCTACTCTGCTCACTTTTAGGCAATCTCTGAAAACCTATCTCTTCAGGGAAGCCTCTCCTGCCCTCAGCTAATAATGGAATCTTCTACTCTTCCAACCAGTCCATCCCTCACAGTTATTACCTTTTGTACCACCAGCCCCACCCTCTTAGATTGTAAGCTCCAAGGAGCAGGGCCCTCCTAACCCTCTTGTATTGAACTGTATTGTTGCTGTATTGTCTCCCGTTATATTGTAAAGCACTGAGCAAACTGTTGGCGCTATAAAAATCCTGTATAATAATGTTGGCTTTTTATGAATTTTAAAGCGGAGCTCTAGGCTCACCTGGAAAAAAAAATCAAAAGTTAGCAGCTACAAATACTGTAGCTGATGACTTATAATTTAAGGACGCCTACTTGTCCAGGGATCCAGCGATGTCTCCACCCGAGCTGATTCTTCAATCGGCTTCAATCGGCTTTGGGGGCTGGAACCAGCATCTTCAGGAAGGGAAACCGGAAATGAAGCCTTGCTGCTTCCCAGCCATTTTCCTACTGCACATGCGCAAAGCGGGCTGTGTTTTGTGAATGTGTCCCAGAAGGCTGTGGGGGAAGGAGGGGGCTGAAATTCCGACTCAGATCGGCACATTTGACCGGAAATGGGAGCTGGTCTGCCAAAACCAGGTACCCGCTTCCCCCAAAATGTGTCGAATGTGGCTAGTAGAGGGGGGAGGCAAACAAGTGGGACTTCCCCTTTTGGTTGAGGTTCTGCTTTTAAACACCAACTTTCGCAGACTTAAACCTCCCCGTAGAGGAACGCGTATAATAGGAGTAAAATGCGTATAATAGGAGTAAAATACAGAATCGCAATATATTCCCTTGACTGTTCACCAAAACACATAAAAATGATTCAAGGTAAAGGATGCTCAGAAGACACATGGAGGTCATCTGCAAGCCTTTCAACTGTTAATTTGAAAGCAAATAAAGAGAAAGTTCAAGATGCTAAACACACTTGTAAAAATTTACAGTTAGACCCCACTAGTTGGAGCCTGCACTGGTCTTCCAAAACCTAAGACAAGGATGACACAGTGTCCGCTCCCCAAACTAAACCACCCCTCTCTACTGAGCTCTATAATTTGACCCAAAAATACCCTCACAAATTTAAAACACAACAAAAATTTTAATTATTATTTAACCCCCAACTTTTTAATTTTCAAATTTTACATTTCGAATAAGTTTGTAGTACCAAGTTCTTTGTAGTAGAAACATTGTTTTAATAAATTGCTTTTAACCCAAATGAATTTTTAACCCTTTTTTAAATAAATGCTTGTATGTAAAATCTTTTGCATTTGTGCTAGTTTGTTTTTGTAGCACCAATATTTTAATTTTGCTTTGTACTAGAAACAGAATTTTAAGGGCGGCCCATAATGGAGTTGATACAAATATTCAGGGCTCACTAAAATTTTAACTACAACTTTTAGGGTTTAAAAAATGTATTAGGGTCATATACATTTTATTTGTGGGGTTTTTTTTGTTTTTTTTAGTAAAGGTACTAAAATTATGTTTCCAATACAAAGAATGTGGTGCTACAAATATACTCTGAATTTAAAATTTCAAAATGAAAAAAAAGGGGAGTTAAAAACAAAATTAGGGTTGACTACACATTTTTATTGGCAATTGACTTCTTTAATAAAGGCGCTAGAATTCTGTTTCTAGTACAAGGCAATTTTTAAAATATTGGTGCTACAAAAACAAACTAGCGCAAATGCAAAAGATTAATTTGGGTTAAAAGCGATTTATTAAAACGATGTTTCTACTACTTGGTGCTACAAACTTTTTCAAAATGTAAAATTTTAAAATTTTAAAAATTGGGGGTAAAAAATAATAAGTTGGGTTTATAACAAATGTTATTTGCAATTGGTCCCTTAAAGTGTTCCTAAACCCAGGACCCTGCATTCACTATATCCGGTCTCCCAGGATCCTGCATTCACTATATCCGGTCTCCCCGGACCCCGCATTCACTATATCCGGTCTCCCCGGACCCCGCATTCACTATATCCGGTCTCCCCGGACCCTGCATTCACTATATCCGGTCTCCCCGGACCCGGCATTCACTATATACGGTCTCCCCGGACCCGGCATTCACTATATCCGGTCTCCCCGAACCGGCATTCACTATATCCGGTCTCCCCGGACCCGGCATTCACTATATACGGTCTCCCCGGACCCGGCATTCACTATATACAGTCTCCCCGGACCCTGCATTCACTATATCCGGTCTCCCCAGACCCTGCATTCACTATATCCGGTCTCCCCGGACCCTGCATTCACTATATCCGGTCTCCCCAGACCCTGCATTCACTATATCCGGTCTCCCCGGACCCTGCATTCACTATATCCGGTCTCCCCGGACCCTGCATTCACTATATACGTTCTCCCCGGACCCTACATTCAGTATTAAAATTGAAATATCCTCCTGCGCTCATCTATGAAATTACCTAATAAATAGCCAGCTGCTATCACCTATTCCCTATACCTCAGGATGTGTAAATTATAACAAAAAATGTTGAAGCGCAATGCAAATGCAACAAATCAGTGTATATACACACAAATATAGGTGAATAAATATACATTAATAAGCAATAATTAAAACTTGAGACTCCGATCTTTTAAATAATATAGAGTGACGTGCTTACAACAGCAACACACTGTGCAAAAACAAGTGCCTGGTCTGCCAATAAAATATAAACACACCAGGTTAAATGAAATATATACCCAAAATAGATATATATACATAAATAATATTAACGTGAGACTCCAATCTTTGAAATAATACAAAGTGACCCGTGCTTAAAAACAGCAACACACGGTGTAAAAAATGCCTGGTCTGCTAAACAATATGTATACACATCTTAAGGGTCGATGTTAGGAGGTGAGGAGGCACTTTAGCCACTGTGGGATAAGTCACAAAGAGTGTCACTGAGATCACTTATAGTGTACACTGAAGATTGAAGCACTTTTTGTTGGACTGGTCACTATCGATGTTTACACTGAACGATTTTATTCAATTGTTGTTTATTTTTTGTGTTGTTGCACCTATCACTTGATATATTAATAATGGATATCTAATTTTTGGTATATATTTCACTCTACCTGGTGTGTATACATATTGTTTAGCAGACCAGGCATTTTTTACACCGTGTGTTGCTGTTTTTAAGCGCGGGTCACTTTGTATTATTTCAAGGATTGGAGTCTCACGTTAATATTATTTATGTATATATATCTATTTTGGGTATATATTTAATTTATAGCCCAAAAAACAAAAAAAAACCCCAGTGGTGATCAAATACCACAAAACAAAAGCTCTATTTATGGGAAAAAAATGACGTAAATGTAATTTGCATACAGCACTGCATGACCGCGCAATTGTCAGTTAAAGTAATGCAGCTCCGTATCGCAAAAAAATGGCCTTGACAGGAACAGAGGGCAAGTGGTTAAAGTATATGCAAACTCAAACACTTATATATTAATTTGTGTTTTGTAATTTCAATATTTTTAAATATGCATTATGAAAAAAAAGAAATCCTGGAGATCCTGCAAGAAAGGCCCTTCCTGCTATTGGATGAAAACATTCCATCCCTGTCTCCCAGTGGTGCTCCTTTGTTGTCACCATGTCACAGGAGATACATACAGGTGACTGTTTCAACACATATGATGCAGACATGGCCCACTATTGTCACCCTGCCCTGAGATATACCTTTCAGCCATCACTGGAGTGCATATAGACAGGAAGTGGTTACACATAGACAGGAAGTGGTTACATATAGATAGGAAGTGGTTACATATAGACAGGAAGTGGTTGCATATAGACAGGAAGTGGTTACATATAGACAGGAAGCGGTTGCATATAGACAGGAAGTGGTTGCAAAAAGAATGCAAGAAATGAGCAGCACTAAGTTGTAACTGAGGATAAAAAGGAGGTAAAAACAAAATTAATATTATATTTTTATTATGTTATATTTAGGGCCCTTGGTTTCCTCTTGTACCGAATTGTATTGTAACTGTAATGTTTGCCTTCATTTTGTAAAGCGCTGCAAAAACTGTTGGTGCTATATAAATCCTGTATAATACTACTACTACTACTAATAATAAATACTACTACTAATAGTATTAATACTACTATTACTACTAATAATAATCTTAATACTACTAACAATAATAATACTAATAATAATAATAATAAATACTACTACTACTACTAACATTATTAATAAATACTACTACTAATATTATTAATAAATACTATTACTACTAATATTATTAATAAATACTACTACTAATATTTATTAATAAATAAATACTACTACTACTACTAATATTTCTTAAATAAATACTACTACTAATATTATTAATAAATACTACTACTAATAATATTATTAATAAATACTACTACTACTATTATTATTATTAATAAATACTACTACTATTACTACTAATATTATTAATAAATACCACCACTACTACTACTACTATTAATAAATACTACTACTACTACTACTACTACTATTAATAAATACTACTACTACTAATATTATTAATACTACTACCACTAATATTATAAATAGATACTACTACTACTATTATTATTAATAAATACTACTACTACTACTACTACTATTAATAAATACTACTACTACTAATATTATTACTACTACTACTACTACTAATAAATACTACTAGTACTTCTAATATTATTAATACTACTACTAATATTATTACTACTACTACTACTACTAATAATAATAAAAAATACTGCCACCACTACTACTAATAATAATAATAAATAACTACTACTACTAATATTATTATTACTACTACTAATAATAACAACAAAAACAACAACAATAATATTGATAATTAAATATTGTTATTATTATTATCATATTGTGTTATTTTTTACTATGTTATATTATATATTTTATTAGCATATTACATTATATCCTATAATATATATTAGAATAAAATTATACATTGTTTAAAAAAAAGTGCAATTGTTTATGATACAGGGTTCTGTAGTAAACTAGATATCATTCGGTTTGGGTTTTCATCTTATTTTAACTCAAGTTGATCTTATTTTTTTTTTTTTTTTTTAAGTCCGCAAACGTGCAACTATAACGAAAAAACCCGTAAGTGTTCACAAAAAATGTGCAAGTGCAAAACACCACACGAAAAAGTGCACTTAGGGGTGTGTTTGTCCTACCCCCGGAAGGGTTGGACCGTTCACCCGAACCCCCGGGGCACGAAGCTCCTGACAGGGACAAGGTTCCCATTTGGTCCTCCTGGCCAAAAGGCCTGGTGGACCACCGTTCCTTATGCCCAGCCGAAGCCGGACATCCAGTACTAGGCAAGGGGGTTCTCCCGAAGAGAAAACCCCCTAGGGATCAGGGGAGGAAGGAACCGTAGGGCCACACATCCTCCCCCTAGACTTCAGGTAAGGCCCGAGGACCCACACCCTCCATCCGTGAAAAACACACACATAAGAACAGAAAAAGTGACAAAACGTGGGAGTGGTTAAATTAAATAAATAGAAAATAAAAAAGTGGTACTGTGCCAAATAGTGCACAGACCAGGCCCTGAGGCCTGTAGCAAAAATTGCCCCGGACTTAGCCAAAAGACCTGGTCCTTAGGGCGCTGTGCAAAAAGAAGTGAAAAACAGTGGCCATGTGTCATTTTCACACCGTGGGGTCCCACACCCAAGTGTTACTAGTGACACCCCTGAGAGCGTCTTCCCCAGGGGGCACTGAGTTTGCGGACTTTTTGCGTCCCCAGCCCCAGGCCAGACCAAGGTAGTTCCGTCCGAATCAGGAGGTACTGGGTCTTTCCAGCTTCACCAGAGGAATTACTCCTCTGGTTGATCTTATATTTATATCAAAAAAGACACTACAAGATTTTATGCTCTCTTTATTATTGCTGTAATCTGAAATGAATGAATTTGCATCCCTTTATATACCTTATTGAGAATCTCACAAAAATACCCTTTATTGTTGTGTAGAAATTCTGCATCTAAGGCATGCAGGGGGCAAAGTGCACTCCAGATAAGGTGCAAATATGTTTTGTTAGGTTTAGGTGTTGTTTTTAGGTGCTGGTGTATGGTGAATACAAAGTGCATTGAGCCTGAAGCTCGCCCTTCACATCCTGGATTGTACTGTATGCTGAATGTCCTACTGTACTGTTGTTGCAGCCCCCTGTCTCCAGAATGGCCTCAATGGCCTCAATGAAACTACTTGTGCTCAAGAAGAATGACTTAAAGGTCATCAATACTTAAAAAAAAAAAGTAAAGATTTGCTATCTGTTAACAAATCAGTACCAAAAAAAAAAAATCTATCTTTTTATCTTTATTTCCTCCTAAAAATAGCAGAGCATTTCCTGACATATGACAGTGCCTAGGCACTCCTGTTTTGTAGCTCCATAGCTGGATATCTGAAGTGTGAGGTCGTCTAAGACACTGTAGTTTCTGACTTCTAGTCTCACCAGATTTAACCACTTGCCTACCGAGCCCATTCTGACATGAGAAAATCTGCATTTCTTTGCTAGAAAATTACTTAGAATCCCCCAACATTATATATACATTTTTAAGCAGAATAAAATGGTGTGTTTTGCATATTTTTATGTCACACGGCATTTGCCAGCATTTTTTCAAACACAATAATTTTGGAAAAAGTACACTTTTAATTATTTTAATGCACAAAAACATAATATATTACTCATTTTGTTTGGTAAAACCTAGACGATGATGATACACCGAGGAAATAGATACCTAACATGTCAAGCATTAAAATTGCATACACCTGTGGAATGGCGAAAAAACGACAGTACTGAAAAATCTCCATAGATGGTGCTTTAAAAGCCTTTACAGGTTATTGGTTTAGAGTTACACAGGAGGTGTGGTGCTAGAATTATTACTCTCGCTATATTGTTTGCGGCAATACCTCACATGTGTGGTGCGAACACCGTTTACATATGTGTGCATGGCCTACGCATGTGGTCACCTTTGCGTGTGAGCATAGATGAACTGGAGTGCTTTGTTTTAATTTATTTTATTATTTGTTATTTTATTTTTTTACACTTTCACTTTTTTTTATCAATTTACTTTTATTGCTATCACAAGGGATGGACAACATCATTTATGATTGCAAGGGCAGTGACAGGTTCTCTTTACTGAGACATCTGGGGTCTGTGAAACCCCAGATCTCTCCTCTTCCCTTAAAAGCAAGTGATCAAATGGAGCTGCTTTCACAGGCCGGTAACGACCTGCTGTACATTAGATCAAAACCGAACGCTTCTGGTTTCTTAAACCATAGAGATGATCAGGGAAGTTTCAATCCTCCTGACTCTTTATAGTAAGGCTGTGGTAGGGAGGACCCCCTTCTGCCACATGTAAAAGCAATCCAGTGGCTATTTAGCCACTGGGATTGCTTTTACATGAAAAAACCATCACAGGCAGAAAAAAAAGGTACCGGGGCCATGACTGCAGCTGCTTCAACCCAAGGAAATATGGGTATGTCCTATGTGCAGGAAGTGGTTAAAGTCAGATTTAATTATGTCACTATTACATACCTCCCACCTTTCTGAGACAAGAAAAAGGACACCATTTAGTATGTAGATAAAGGACATACCCCTTGCCACACCCCTACTTGGCATACCATGAAAAACTAGTATGCAAAAAATTATCAGATAAACCCACAAATACTTTTTTTACCTCTGCATTTCCTGTTTTACTGGCAATCATTTAGAGAATTGGACCAAAATCATAGTGTAATCTCTTTAGGTAGTTTAAATAATGGCCTACGTGCCAAAATAAAAAAAGGGACAACTGAAAAGAGGGGCTGAGGGAGTCGGTTCCAAAAATGGGACAGTCACGTCAAAGGAGGGACAGTTGGGAGGTATGATACTATACTACTCTCTGTTCTCCTTGCTGGAGAGGAAGCTGTACCTGAGGACCTGCAGTGCAAAGATCTTCCTGCTTTTACTTAATCCATTCTACTGATCTAGGCTTCCTTCACCTCTGCTACTGCTTTTTAATATATACCCCATCAGTCATAGAAGAGGCATGTTGAGTAGGTGCAGCATGGTGCTGCAACAGTAATCACACAGAGGCCCGGAGTCCATTAACCGATGCATTGAAGAACTTGCAAACAGTACAACAGCCCGGTGGGGAGCTCACCTGACCAGGGGACTTACATTAGGCATAGTGAAGAGCCAGCAGTCGTAGGCCCGAGCTGAAGACAGAGCCTGCAGAGGAAGGTGGAACATGGCATACAGACGTAGGCCCTGAGCTTTCCCTACTCCTCTGGAGCCTCTCTTTATCACTAGTGCTGTCCATGACAGGTGGGCAGGATTCCCTACAATAGCCTTTTCACAAATGCGTACCAAAACCTGGGGCAGAGTTAAAAAAAAAACTCTATGTGACCCAAGATGGCCACCAGGGTCACCTGGAATTAACGTGCCTACAAGCATAAAAGAAAGTTTGCCTGGTCCAGTCTTTTCCAGTTAAACCAGAATATGTTCATATATCAGTAGGACCTATGTGACCATTGCAAACATCTGATGCCTGAGCCTTCCCAGGAGAATAGGCAATCGGGCAGTATTTTTGCTATAGGGTTGCGCAAAAGCGGTTAAATTTGTCTGCATTTGTCAGCCTGTAACAAACAAACAGAGAAGAGTCTACTAGATAATAACCTGACATGCCTTGGGCATTTAGGAAGGCGTCTGATGATGAAAGGGTTAATCAAAGAACACTCAGCAGCTGGATTGTGCGTCCACCAATGAACGTCTGGAAGTAGCTTGGGTGCTGGCTTCACGTAGTAACAGATGCTACTTTAAGCTCCTGGAGTGAGGAACGCACATGTTCTTGTCGGTCTCAGTTACAGCGTTTTTACTGTGCAGGCTTATTGCCAGGAGTCAATTTGCAAAACACTCCTGCAGTCTCTTTTGGCTGGCTCGGGGTTCATAAACTAATATTCTAGCATCAACTTTTTTTTTCGATAGAGCAGTGAAAGGTTAGCCAGTTCATCTTTTTATTGTGATCTGTGTCCCCTCACTTTCTCTGTCAGTGACACCACTGTGAACCACTTTCTCTTTAGAATGCCTTCTCCATAGAGTCTATGTCTAGGAAGACTCAACTAGGAATTTAGAGTTCCCATCTGGTTGTATATCACTTGCAAAATTACAAAAAGAGTACATATTGGTGATGGACCTCTACAGAGAGAGACCACTGCTTTCATACAGAGATCGAGAGGCCTTCTCTGCAGTATGCTGGCCAGAGATGGGCTTTTCTGCTGCTGTGGCTGCTTACTAAGGCCCCATTCACACCTGAGCAATTACAGCAAGATTTGAAGCTTCTGCAATCAATACTAGAACACTAGAAGTGCTTCAATGATCAACAATAGGATTTGAGAAGTTTGACAAAAGATTTTTTGGCCATGCCTCTCGTGGGTCACAGGAGTACAATTAGTTTTGTCCTCCTGTGTCCCAGATTCAGATGATAGCAAGCAGCCACTCCAGGCTCAGGAAGCATCCCGACAATATTGTTGGGATGCTCCCCACTTCTTGATTGATAGCTAGCTCCACCCCTCTCAGGGCATGAACACTAGAAGTGCATCAATGATCAACAATAGGATTTGAGAAGTTTGACAAAAGATTTTTTGGCCATGTCTCTCGTGGGTCACAGGAGTACAATTAGTTTTGTCCTCCTGTGTCCCAGATTCAGCTGATAGCAAGCAGCCACTCCAGGCTCAGGAAGCATCCTGTCAATATTGTTGGGATCCTCCCCACTGCTTAACTGACAGCTAGCTCTACCCCTCTCAGGGCATGGCTGAGAGCTGGGGTCAACTGCTTCTACCCACCTCCCAGCCCAGGGCTCTAGTGAGCGCTGGAGGAGCAGAGTGAAGAGCAGTGACTGACAGCCATTGCTCTTTGCTCCAAGCAAACCAAGGACTGGGTGATCAGTGGCCATGTGATCACTCAGTTCTTGGTCTTAGGCAAGGTTCACACTTGACCACACTCTGTGGGCTGGTTCCTGCACCCGCAACCACCCGCAGCCGAATCTTGCTAGACGCTCAGGGCTGCCATTCATTCTGAATGCATCTCAGCTTGCAGCATGTTTGTGGGAACTACAGGTCAAAAGACCAAGCGTTTCTCTGCGGCCACGATTTTAGAAAGGTGTGTGCACCTTTTTTCCTGCAGGAAACGTAGGCACAGCAGCTGCCGTGAATGGGCTGCCGTGCCCGAGCAATAGTGTGAACCGAGCTTTAGACCTGATGTGGGACAGCTGCAGCATCACACGGATGCTGCAACATTTAGGTGAGTATGGATGTCCAATACTTCTCTTTTAACATAGTGTCACTTGAAGCTCATCACTTTGAAAAAAAAGAGGAGCTTTTTTTGTGGGAGAGTTGGACATTTTGGCCCCAACAGACTCCAATGGGAGTGCCTAAAAAAGTACAAGAATACACATTTTGTACAATACAGTACAATTGGTTGCACATTTTCTTGCCTAGTAACTAGCTTTTCATTGTCCAAAAATGACTTTAGAAATTGCTCTAGTCTGAAATGCATGCAAAAATGCGCAAAAACACTCTTACAAATGCCCAGAAATTGACCAAAGGCATTCAGCTCATTACACTTTTACTTTGATGCACCTGGAATGTATTAAACTGTTTTAAACCAAATGTTGAGTTGGGCTTTACAATCCCCACAGTTTTCACCCAAGGTGACTTCAGACAAAAGCTGTCTGTTTTTATCCTAAGTAATGTCCAAGTTATAAGAAGCAATAGTTAAAGATTAACTTCTCTGTTTGCTCTGCAAAGTAGGATGCCTGAATATGTGTGCACAAAGAAGGTACATTTCATGGGCCCTATACAGGTATTGGAAAATATGCATAGATCTAAAAATGGACACATCTCAAAGCTATCTGATAACTTCATAATGGGCAGGCAACCATGAAATACATAGAAAGTCACTCATTAACATGGTTTTAGTGTGTCTGACTTATAACACTTAGCAACTAACCTGCAGTAAACTTGAATGGATTAGTGCAGCGTTTCTCAACCTTTTCAACATGGAGGAACTCTTGAAATAACATTCCAGTCTCAAGGAACCCCTGCTAAAAATGACTATATCTTAAACTCATGATAAATGACTATATCTTAAATACATTGGTGAGATGGTCAGTGGGAAGAATGCTCCTAACACTTGTGGTCATTGGGAAGAATTACCCCCTTACAGATAGCTAAAAATATCAATGGTGTCAGTAGGAACTTATCTAAGAGGCAGACATTTTTTATTGCTCAAGGAACTCCTCGCAACCTCTGGAGGAACCATAGGGTTCAATGGAACCCTGGATGAGAAACCCTAACCTAGTGCAAGACATTCTGTAGCTCCTATATGTACTGTATTTGAAAGGACGTTCCCGCATTTAGAACCATATTGCTATTACCTCACCAATTGCTTAGTTTTAAGGACTCGTGTATTGACCTTTATAAAGTATCTCACATAAGTGAGTTGACCCCTCAAAATTTTGTAAATATTTTATTATATCTTTTCATGTGACAACACTGAAGAAATTACACTTTACTACATTGTAAAGTAGTGAGCGTACAGCTTGTATAACAGTGAAAATTTGCTGTCCCCTCAAAATAACTCACATACAGCCATTAATGTCTAAACTGCTGGCAACAAAAGTGAGTCCACCCCTAAGTGACAATGTCCAAATTGGGCCCAAAGTGTCAATATTTTGTGTGGCCACCATTATTTTCCAGCACTGCCTTAACCCTCTTGGGCATGGAGTACACCAGAGCTTCACCGTTTGCCACTGGAGTCCTCTTCCACTCCTCCATGACGACATCACAGAGCTGGTAGATGTTAGAGACCTTGTGCTCCTCCACCTTCCGTTTTGAGGATGCCCCACAGATGCTCAATAGCATTAGGTCTTCAAAACTGTTATTAGGAAGGCTGTCCTGAAAGTAATGCAAAAGTGGGCATAACTTTTTTTATACCTTACATAGGTCATTCAAATTTCACATATTGGTAGAATAACTCTTCCTCTATAGTAACTCTTCTTCTTGATCTCATTGCAAGAAAAGAATGAATTCCAAGAAGAAGCAACGTACCGTCATTGAGTTCTTGGTGAAGGAGAAGTGCAGGCTATCTGACATTCACAGAAGGCTACAGAATGTATATCGAGATTACACCATTAACAAGAGCGATGTCTTGTCATTGGTGTTATCTCTATTGGTGACTGTTGTCAGTGGTGTTATCTTTGTAAACATTCGGTAGTCTTCTGTGGATGTTGGACAGCCTGTACCCCTTTTTGTTAAAAGCACAATGACGGCTCGTTGCTTTTGCGATAACTATAGAAGAAGAATTACTCTACCAAAATGTGAAATTTGAACAACTGATGCAAGTTAATAAAAAAAATTAGGTCAACTTTTTGCTTTACTTTTGGTACAGCCATTATACTTCCAGGTGGAGATTGATGGATTGGAGGTCTCCACTGGTGGGAACTTATTGCCATGGCTCCAGTCCACCTGGGGGGTTTGGTTATTCCTGGCCACCTTTTATATTTTCCTGTTCCTTCTGTTGCATTCCTCATCAATAGAGAGAATAAGATCTCTGAAACTGGTTACAACTGGTGGGAAGACCCAGGAACCAGGTGCAGGGATCTCATCAATGGAGTCCCCAGAAATATAAGAACCTGCCAAGAGGATTCAATCTCCGGCATCTACAAAGAACCTAAACTACAAATAAGGTCAAGCCATAAAATCACATACCTGATGTAGGCTGCCAGTACCAGTAAGACTCTTTCTAAGCACATGCTGGAATTTTTTCAGATACTTGTCTATTTTGTCCGTAGAACCATTGGATAGGCCTCTTCTTTGATAGGGTGGCAACTCTCTTTCTTCTACAGTGGAATCACTGCAGCATTGCTGTTCTAGCTGCTTGCACAATTGATAGCTCTATCACTGAGTAGCCACACTTAGCTCTACCCACAGCGATTTAAATTGACAGCATATTGGTTTATCTGAAGGTGGTGCTTAGAGAAATGTTGTAAAATCCCTGCTCAATGCCTGCCATCCACCTCAAGTACTGCCTAGCAGAGTTCAGGAAATATCAAGCTTCCCAGCTGCCTCTACTAATAAAGAAGAGTGAAAGAACTAGTGGGTTAAATTGACTATTTTGTGAGCATTAACATGTGGTCTACATTTTTTGCTCATCTAAAATATTTTTGCATGTATGTATATATATTTGCATAAGAAAATTGGGTGATGCAAGCAGAATAATAATGTTTTCCAATCCCACTCTGAGCCAGTCGACAAATACAATTCAGAAAGTGATGTAAAATGTAACAGTTATCACCAAAGCTGGAGTAAAGGGAAAATCATCTAATGTAGATACCTGCTCTGTGACAACTGTCTAAGGGATTTTGACTCACTTTGCAGGATCTTACTTTCACTTTTTGTTGTGTTTCTGTAACGGCTGTGACAACATATCAGTCCAAACCCAACCCAGCCCAAACCAACCCAACCCAGCGTAAACCAACTCAACTTAACCATTAACCTACTGTAGAGAGTCAAGCAAGTGTTTGCTTTGAGTATAAAAAAAGATTTATGGATCTGTAGTGTCTTCCATAAACCAGGACATCCCAACCAGATTTAGAAAATGTACCCATCATTCATATGAACATCAAAGAAATCAGCGCTGTGAGAGTGACTTGGAATATATCCTCACTAGGAGGTGTACCTTTATTGCATAAAAGAGTCAAATGATGATCACAATGGATGAGGAGTGGCCTAGGCCAGGGTGGATGGCCTGCCCGCTCCGATGTGAAGGTGTAGGGCAGAGGGAACTGATAAGGCGCATGCGTGCGAAACACTTTGTCTAGGTTATCGGCCTTCATCTTCGGCTTGCAGTCCAAGGCAGGATCTTCCCTTCCGCTTCCTCCATAGACCGTGGTGACATCATTCCGTGATGCAGCAGTCTCGTGGTCCATCGCTAGGGTCATTTGATCCCTCTGCCCTATACCTTCACAGTGGAGAGGACGGGCCGTCCACCCTGGCCCAGGCCACCCCTCATCCATTGTCTTCATCATTTGACTCTTTTATGTAACAAAGGTACACCTCCTACTGAGGATATATTCCAAGTCACTCTCACAGAGCTGATTTCTTTGATGTTCTTGGATTCACTACACAGGTGTTCATTGCAGCAGCAGTAAGGTGCTCATGTGTTTTTGCACTGGTTTATCCACATATGGATGGCTTTTTACTGCGCTTGGAATCATTGACAGTCCATTCATATGGTCTGCTTAAGCCCTGCCGTCAAAGATCCCTTCTCCATGGGATGTAGAGCCTAATAAAAAGATGATGCTATACAATGACCACACCGTACATAAACAGCCATTGATCCTGTGGAAATTTTGGCTCCTTTTGTTCAGTAAAAAGAAAATTGTCAAGGATTGTTCTTACCATGCCCGTTGAGCTGCGTTTTTCAGCACACCACCATACGTGTATAGTGTGAACAAGGCACATAGAAACCAATGGTACAGTATGTGCCCTGTTCACACCATACATGTGCAAGTGGCATGCAGAAAGACCAAGCTTAATGGATATGGTGTGGGAGGTTACAGTGAATATACACTGCTCAAAAAAATCAAAAGGAACACTTTCAAAACACATCAGATCTCAATGAGGAAAAATCTCCTGCTGGATCTCTATACTGATATGGACTGGGTAATGTGTTAGGAACGTAAGCATGCCCCATTGTTTGATGGAAATTATCAACCTACAGAGGACATAATTCAAAGACCCCCCCGAAAATCAAAGTGAAAAAATGATGCAGCAGGCTAGTCCATTTTGCTGAAATGTTATTGCAGCAACTCAAAATGGTCCTCAGTAGTTTTGGCCCCCACGTGCTTGTATGCATGCCTGACAATGGTCCTGATGAGACGACGGATGGTGTCCTGAAGTATTTGCTCCCAGATCTGGACCAGGGCATCACTGAGCTCCTGGACAGTCTGAGGTGAAACCTGGTGGCGTAGGATGAACCGAAACATGATATCCCAGAGGTGTTCTATTGGATTTAGGTCAGGCGAGTGTGGGGGCCATTCAGTGGTATCAATTCCTTCATCCTCCAGGAACTGCCTGCATACTCTCGCCACATGAGGTCAGACACTGTCATGCACCAGGAGGAACCCAGGACCCACTGCACCAGTGTAAGGTCTGACAATGGGTCCAAGGATTTCATCCCGATACCTAATGGCAGTCAGGGTGCCATTGTCTAGCCTGTAGAGGTCTGTGCATCCCTCCATGGATATGCCTCCCCAGACCATCATTGACCCACCACCAAAACGGTCAAGCTGAATGATGTTACAGGCTGCAGAACCTTCTCCACGGCTTCTCCAGACCCTTTCCCGTCTGTCATATGTGCTCAGGGTGAATCTGCTCTCATCTGTGAAAAGCACAGGGTGCCAGTGGCAGACCTGCCAATTCTGGTGTTCAATGGCAAATGCCAATCAAGCTCTATGGTGCCGGGCAGTGAGCACAGGGCCCACTAGAGCATGTCGGGCCCTCAGGCCACCCTCATGAAGTCTGTTTCTGATTGTTTTGTCAGAGACATTCACACCAATGGCCTGCTGTAGGTCATTTTGTAGGGCTCTGGCAGTGCTCATCCTGTTCCTCCTTGCACAAAGGGGCAGATACCGGCCCTGCTGATTGGTTAAGGTCCTTCTACGGCCCTGTCCAGCTCTTCTGGAGTAACTGCCTGTCTCCTGGAATCTCCTCCATGTTCTTGAGACTGTGCTGGGAGACACGGCAAACCTTCTGGCAATGGCAGGTATTGATGTGCCATCCTGGAGAAGTCGGACTCCCTGTGCAACCTCTGTAGGGTCCAGGTATCACCTCATGCTACCAGTAGTGACACTGACCCAGCCAAATGCAAAACTAGTAAAAACAGTCAGAAAAGATGAGTAGGGAACAAATTGTCAGTGGCCTCCTAACACCAAAGCAGCTGAAACTGATTACCAACCCCCTCTGCTACTTAACTGACCAGATCGATATCCCAGGAGTTTCATTGACTTGATGCTAGACTCTGATTAAAAAGTGTTCCTTTAGTTTTTTTTAGCAGTGTATATTGGTGGTTAGATCTTACATTTTTGAATGCATTGTCTTTTCCCTTACCCATACCCTTCTTACTGAATGGCAGTGCAGCCTGTTGTACATAGCGTTGTGGTACCTAGCAAAGATTTAGAGGACACCACACAAAGGCTCTATCACAGTGCTGTCATTGGGGCCATGTTAGTAGGCAACTCATCAGTTACAGATTCCTTGTTTCAGATCAGTTGAGCCATAGTGAAGGTCAATTGCAATGCAAAATGGTCATACACTGGTAGGTTTTTGAACGTTTGTACCAAGAATCTCCCCAGTGTATTTGCTAATGTCCAGCAAAGATTTAGAGGACACAACGCCAAGGCTCCATTATAGTTTTTACCCTGTGCTGTCCTTGGGGTCATGTTAGTAGGCAACTCATCAGTTACCGATTCCTTGTTTCAGATCAGTTGAGCAATAGTGAAGGTTCAGTCGCAATGCAAAAGGGTAACTTGGCACTTAAGATGGCCATAGACTGGTAGGTTTTTGAATGTTTGCACCAAAAGTCTCGTCAGTGTATTTGCTAAGGTTAAGCAAAGTTTTAGAGGACACCACGCCAAGGCTCCATCATAGTTTTTACCCTGTGCTGTCCTTGGGGCCATGTTAGTAGGCAACTCATCAGTTACCGTTTTCAGCTGAAGGTTCAACTGCAATGCAAAATGGTAACTTGCCGCTTAAGATGGCCATACACTTGTAGACTTTTGAACTTTTGCACCAGAAGTCTTGTCAGTGCTAATGCAAACAGACTTGCTGAATGTACTTCAAAACTTAATTTACTTTTAACATTCGATTTTTGGTATGAATGGAATTTCCCCAATGAAAACCGCATTCAATGTTAGAAATTCATTCATCTTGGAAAAAGTCTTACAACCTGCTCTTTTGAATTTTCTCTGCACTATGGTTGAAGATGGTCATCAACTTGACCACATTAACCATTGAACGAATATTTTGAATATAACATTTTCAAGTGAAATTCTACTAGTGTATGGTAAGCTTTAGCTGTTGGGGATGGGTTAAAACAAATTGCAGGGTGCACTTGACCTAAACAAGGGATCTTTATATTAAAATCCTATTGCAAATATAAAAGCTAAGACCTCCTGAATGTGAGTGTTAATTGCTACAGAAAACAAAATGAGGAGAATAGGACACCCCAGAACCTGTCTTTGGGGAACAGAAGATATGCAAAAATACCCAACAGACCCAACTATGCGCCCACATACAGTAATCATTTCATGGCGCTGGGTTCCTTTATATAGCTACTACATGAATGTCAACAACCCCCACTTCTCAATTGAAAGCAAGCTATCAAGCACAGTTATTTGTTTCTTGTACTATGTCCAGCTGCTGGCTGATATGAATACCTCTGGACATGGTGATATAACGCAGAGTCCTGAAATTTGGGAGCTCGAAGCTGCGTCCAAGAAACTGGAGAAGGCTACTTGGTTTGACTAGCATTTTAACCCCTGGCCTACCGGGAGGCCGAATCCGTCCCGTGATCACATCCAACCTAGCACTGACTGGCCACACTGCTGCTTTTTATAGTGGCCTGAGCTCCCCTTTTAAGGAAGGACATCATGTGGGGATGGAAGTAATGTTAAGTATACATTTTTCATAAGGTTCCTGCATTAAGCTTGTTACATTATGCACATTTTTGATAATGGAGTTTGCTCGGTCATTGACATCTCTTTGCAAGAAAAGAAAAGCGTAATTTCAAGCCAAATATTAGCAAGACTAGTTAAAGAGAGACAATACCATTTTGATTTAAAAGTAGAACACAACTACAATGCTAAAAAATTAATTAATCCAGTTGAAAAGAAAAAAGTGGCAACCAAGAAAAGATTTAGCACTGGCTTGCACAGATTGATCTTTTGTGCAGTTACAATTTTTAGTCAATTAAAAAAAATATAGCTTGCACATGGCTTCATCTTCAACAGCATTGGATTTTGAACATTGGCTTGATTAAAATATGTCAAGTTTGCTAACAATCCCAACAGACTGATGGAAATAATCCAGCATCTTGGCTAATATTAACAGGAACAGCATTTTGACCATTTTGAAAATTCATCATCTACAAGGGTAATGAACGAAGCTCAAGCCTATGACGCAGGTTCTGAATTTAGCATGCACATAGCCAACAGTACACTTAAAATGTAAAAAAAAAATATGATTGTTTCTATCTTTTAATGCAGTGCAAAGTTGCCTCTGCTCTAGGCAATACATTATGGAAAGAGTTACTGGATAACAAGAAGTATGAAAATATCACACCATATAGAAATTGGACTAGCTGCTGGTTTGACATTACCCAAGAAAAGTACATTTGATACATGGAGGCCACCCACACCAGCCAAAAATAAATCAAACTTGTTTATACACTACAAAACCTAGTTTAGCCTCAGGGTGTCCATCAGAGCAGTTAGCAGAACTTTTCTAGAAACCAACAAAGGTGCATTGTTACATATTTACTGGAGCAAAGATTCCCTACAAGTAATCAACAAGAGTTCTATTTTGGGTCATGCCAATCCTAACTGAGTGTTTCATTTGCCCTTGACCTCCAGCTTGGTTGATCTTTAAAGGATAATTAGGATAAATAATAAGCAGTGTGGAACTCTCTTCCTTCTTCCACATGGTCTAGAGCAGTGTTTCTCAACTCCAGTCCTCATGGACCCCCCAACAGGTCATGTTTTCAGGATTTCCATTATTTTGCACAGGTGATTTGATCAGTTTCACTGCCTTAGTAATTACCACAGCTATTTCATCTGAGGGAAATCCTGAAAACATGACCTGTTGGGGGTCCATGAGGACTGGAGTTGAGAAACACTGGTCTAGAGTGAAACACTTTTTAGAGGCGGCTGAGAGGTGGTTTGCAGGTGTTCAAAAGACGATTCAGCTTTTTTCTGAATGCCTGGGGTTCTTTCGATTCCAAGGGGGATTTTACATAGAAATGCTGCCCAACAACGGTTGTTGCACAGCATTTCAATGTAAAATCCCCCCTGGAATAAAAAAAAAAAACACTGACCATGCTGAGTTAAACTTGACCATGCCAAGTCCCCTTGACCATGCTGAGTTAAACTTGACCATGCCAAGTCCCCTTGACCATGCTGAGTTAAACTTGACCATGCCAAGTCCCTTTGACTATGCACTGCTGCACTGTAGTGTGAACAGACCCGGGTGGCCACCATGGCATGCTGTAGATGGTTGGTCAAAGGCAGTGAAAACATGGATCAACCACATGTTTTTAATGCCCCCCTGGCCAAAAGCCAAAGATAGGTGCACCTGCTATGACAAGGAATCAACATAGACTAATGTGCAGATTAATCATAGGAAATATATTACTAATTCAAGAAGACTGAAGACCCAGGGAAAGACTGCAGATATGTTTATAAAAGGCTCCTGTCTTGACATGGGACTTAAAAGACATTGGTAAAGGCTTACAGGTTCATGTACAAATAGGTAAAGGCAGGATTGACTACATCTGAAGTTATGAACCTGAAAGTGCAAGGGTTTCGAAACTAGAGGTTAAAGAAGGAATCAAAGTCATGGTAAGGACAAGACAGACTCATTGTTACGTTACTAGATGCGGACGTGTAAGGTCAGGGTAGGCTGGGTTAAAAATATTGACATGGACCAATAAGACGGCCAGGTAATTATGAAAGAGATAGTGCTGGTAAGCTGGGTAAGCACAAATTATAAAATGTAGCCATGTGTAAGGACAGGGTAGACTTGTTGTGAATGAACAGATGTGGGTGCAGAGAGCCAATAATTGTTTAAGTATGGAGGGAGGCCCTATTTGAGGACTATGCAATGCAATCATATAGACAGTCGTAAAGGTAACATAAAGCAAAGTCAATACAGACTTTTTCAATTAGAAAACTGGCCCAAATACTTCCTTAATCGATAGATACATAGGCAACTTGCCATTTGCAAAACCTGCAACTTTACCCACCTCCTCCATTTTTGTAGCACAGGTAGGGGAATCTCCAAACATTGCCGAGTCCAACAGCAAAGCCCACACATGACATGATAAAATCCATCTGCCGAGTCCAAGTGTCTCTCTCAGGGATGGCTTCCCTAGAGTTTGGGGGATAGATGATCCCCGCTTTGATGGATCCATTGCGACATAACTCCATATGTCCGTTCCCGCTTGGTATGAGCTGTCCATGTTTCTCCTCCAGGTTCACTTTGTAGCTGCCGTTGTCCAAGGACAATCTCTTCTTCTCCATCGCTCAAGCTGCCGGTATTCGACCTTTTTCCACAAAAAAAAAAAAGGATCAGCGCACCCTGCACCTGACTCCTACCCCCCTTTATCTCCTTCTCTTCCGCTAGCACCTGCTTCTGGACCAGAGAACCTTCTTAATATTAAATATTAAATAATACTTAAAAAAAATTGCAGCAGAATTATAAAAAAATATGTTTTGGCAAAAACAATTTTGTAAAAAAAAAAAAAATTGAAGGAAATGAGAAACACCAGGGTTTTTTGGAGGGAAGGGGGAAGTCAAAAACCGTCCACAAAGCACTTAAAGGTAAGCCGAAAGTATCTCATGGGTTACGGCGGTGGATGTCGAAGAGGAAGAAAATTTGGGGGGATGAGGGAGATACCAAAGCCCCCCGAGAGCGAGCCAAAACGGCAGGATAGTGGAGTCCGCTATCTGCTAGATTGCAGTCGTGCAGCGAAAGATCTCTAAAGCGTGTACTTCTGTACCCTGAGGCTTAAAAAGCAGAGCCTGGATGAAGTCACTGAGCTGCACTCCTCCTCCCTCACCCTCCCTCTGCTCTGCCTTCTACCTATTCCTTCTTCATCAGCTGCTCTGCCTCTCCCCAGCTTCTCTCCCTTTCAGTGCAAGTCAATGCTTCTGGTTTGCTGGTGATCCCCGCCTCTTTCTGCGCCGTCCTGCCCCCCTCTCTCACATTCAACCCATTCAGACAGCTGAGTAAGTCCTCCCTGCTGTCGTATAGCGCTATCAGTGACATAAGGAGGAAGCCCTCACATGGTCACTATTTTTAGAAAGTAAATGCGAGGATGCAAAGAAAGGGGGGCTGGGTGGGGATAATGCACCAGCTGCAGGGAAACCGAAATTGCAGACGCTGTGTACGTGCACGGGCTTCCAGGATTCTCCCTTATTACCTGCATGCCTTGGGCTGGCTAGGACTACAAGTCTCAGCATGCTGGAGTCAGAGCGGCTTGGCTCATCCAAAGGCAGAATATAAAATATACAACTGAATGCACCTCTGTCATCATTCAATGTATTTTTTGAATGCAAGTGGAGTAAGTACCAGAATGTGAGCGAGCATCAGCCTGTGCAGCAGAGGAAGAAGCAGTACAAAGAGCCAATCAGGTCATGCGCAGATAAGGAGCATGCTAATTGGAGGAGAGGGCACAGTGACAGAGAGGAGAGCTCATCGCTGTGCTGCACAGTCCCTGTAAAGCAGGGCTAGAATGTAATGGGAGGCAGCAGAACAAGGAGCCAATCAGATCATGTGCAGATGAGGAGGATGCTGATTGGAGGAAAGGACATAGTGACAGAGAGGTGAGCTCATTGCTGTTCTGCTTCACTTATAGTCACTTTACAGAAGGGCAGGAGTGTGACAGGAAGAAGCAGCACAGGGAGCCAATCAAGTCCTTCTGTTAGGAGAGAACAATGTGACAGAGAGGAGAGCTCATCGCTGTGCTCCACAGTGCCTGTAAAGCAGGGCTAGAGCATAATGGGAGGCAGAAAAACAAAGAGCCAATCAGGTCATGCTGATAGGAGGAGAAAGTAGAGTGGCATTAAAGTGTGCTGCTTCACTTGCAGTCCCCATACAGCTAGGCTTAGGAGTAAGAGGAAGAAGCAGCAGAAAGAACCAATCATGTCATGTTGATAGGAGGAGAGAGAAGAGTGATACAGACAAGTTAATTGTTGAGCTGCTTCTCGTGAAGTTGCTGTACAGCAGAGCTGGCATGTGAGAGGAAGAAGCAGCACAAGAAGCCAATCAGGTCATGTGCTAGTAAGAAGCATGCTGATAGGAGGAGAGAGCAGAGTGACAGAGAGATGAGCCCATCACTCAGCTGCTTTTTTTACAGTCCCTGTACAACAGGCCTGGAGTGTAAGAGAAAGCAGCAGCACCTGGAGCCAATCAGGTCATGCTGATAGGAGGAGAGAGCAAAGTGACAGAGAGGTGAGCCCATCACTGTGCTGCTTCTCTTGCAGTCCTTGTACAGCAGGGCAAGAGTGTGAGAGTAAAAAGCAACACAAGGAGCCAATCAGGTCACTTGCTAATAAGGAGCATGCTGATAGTAGGATAGAATAGAGTGACAGAGCGATGACACTGTGCTGCTTCTCTTTCATTATCCAATCACAGGAGGAGGGTGGGTCCAGGATGAGAGGGTTAAGAGGAAGTGAGTTGAATGAAGCTGGCCATGAGACTGAAGACATCTAGTGGCTGAATAAAGTATTGCAAGGGACATCTCTGAACTGAAGCTGAATATTGCAACAATAGCTGTTATTTTGTTTGTTTTTTTTAATTTATTTTCATTTTTATCTTGTCATTTTTGGTCGGATTTCTGCTTTCAGGAGCTAAGAAGTTCTGGGCTGTGGTGTAAATAAGCATTTAAAATACTTTTTTTTTTGAGCTTTCCCCTGTAATGTTTTATATTGGTGCCGGGATCTCTTTAAAGTTGAAAGCCAAAATGTAAGCTGTTCCTTTTAATGATATTTCAGAAACCGACACCACATTTTGGCCACTAGATGGAGCTAACGATACAGGCAATAATGTTTTATTAAAAAAATACAGACCTTTTGCTCCACTTGCATGAATTCTACTGACATTCGTGCAACGAATGAAATAGATCCTTGACAATGAGCTTCTTCTAGTTGGTCCATTCTGCTCAGTTAAATTTACTATTAAAAAATGTAGTTATATCTGTTAAGTGCACAAAATACCTGTTGATCCTGCCAGAAATCCTGTGAGATGAACACTTCCTGTGCTTTCTGCTTGTGCTGAATTCTTATCAGTTACATTGTTCATAGTTATCTGTGAGGACTACAGAACCCCACCTGTCTATGTTATGGGGGAGAGCTGGGGTGAGGGGGATTCTGTTGTCCTAGTGACTGAGTGTTGCCACCCTAGGATAGGAATTGTGTTACTGGCAGGATCACCCAGTGAAAATAAAGATAAAAAAAACTAATGCAGCTACCTCATCAATAATAATATTTTATATAATAATATATAAACATTTTTGGCATTTGAGTTTTAGTGGCCTAAAACAAGGACTTTTTGGGGGGCTACTTTTAAAATTGATTTTTCATGGAACTTTCACATTGCACATACTTGCAGGTTCATATTTCCTTTACTTGATTACATAAATAGATTTAAACATTCACTAGCTATCTCTTATGGTCAACAGCTGCTGAGATGAAATTCCAACTACATATAGAGAATGCATTGTTTTCAATAAGTCAGACCTGACTGGTACACTTGTGCGAAGAGTGATAGAGCAATGGGAATGTGAAGCACACACATGACAATGTTCAGGCAATTTCAGCTCATTTCAACAAGCATTGCATTGTGTGACAGTACGAGGTTCTGTCACTGTGTAAGTGGTCAGTTAAAGGACACAGGGTGTGCACACTGGCTGAGTGCAAGACTACGGAGTCTAGCTGTTGAATGGAGAAAACTGCTTTTGCAGCTTTCCCCAGGTTTTGGCATTCTTGGAAGGGGCTCTGTAGTTTGGAGATTCCATAGTGTCTTGGGTGGGATGGAATCTTCAACCCAGTGTCCGGGTTTTGTGGAGGAACAGCAGGGTGTGTGCCTAGGTGCACACAGGCCTTGTAATGGAGGTTTAGGAATACCTCAGGGCTCCACCCATGAGAGACAGAAGGTCTCCTAAAGGATTCAGAGAGGCTGCAGGTGGCAGACGGAGTATGAATGTCTGCAAGAGACATTTAATGGCCTGAGGACTAGGCCAGAGGAGCTGTGTGCTTCTTTGTTAATGGCCTGAGAACTAGGCCAGAGGAGCTAGGCCAGAGAAGCTGTGTGCATTTGAGTTCATGGCCTGAGGACTAGGCCAGAAGAACTGTGTGTGTCTAAGTTATTGGCCTGAGGACAAGGCCAGAGGAGCTGTGTGTGTCCGAGTTCATGGCCTGAGAACTAGGCCAGAGGAGATGTGTGTGTGTCCAAGTTAATGGCCTGAGGACTTGGCCAAGGAGCTGTGTGCGTCCGAGTTAATGGCCTGAGGACTAGGCCAGAGGAGCTGTCTGCATCTGAGTTCATGGCCTGAGGACTAGGCCAGAGGAGCTGTGTGCGTCCGAGTTTATGGCCTGAGGACTAGGCCAAGGAGCTGTGAGCATCTGAGTTCATGGCCTGTGGACTAGGCCAGAGGAACTGTGTGCATCCGAGTTAATGGCCTGAGGACATGGTCAGAGGAGCTGTGTGTGTCCGAGTTAATGGCCTGAGAACTTGGTCAGAGGAGCTGTGTGTGTCCGAGTTAATGGCCTGAGAACTTGGCCAAGGAGCTGTGTGCGTCCCAGTTCATGGCCTGAGGACTAGGCCAGAGGAGCTGTCTGCATCTGAGTTCATGGCTTGAGGACTAGGCCAGAGGAGCTGTGTGCGTCCGAGTTTATGGCTTGAGGACTTGGCCAAGGAGCTGTGTGCATCCGAGTTCATGGCCTGTGGACTAGGCCAGAGGAGCTGTGTGCGTATGAGTTCATGGCCTGAGGACTAGGCCAGAGGAGCTATGTGTGTCTGAGTTAATGGCCTGAGGATTTGGAAAAGGAGATTTGTGCGTCCCATATGCTTGGGGCTGTGTGCGTTAAGGAGCTCTAAGCTGTGTACCTGGAAGAGCTGGTGGTCAGAAGACACAGTATCTATAGCAGCAGTCCTGCTGAAGAGTAACCAGGTGGGCTAATATTTTCGTTTGGACTGTGTGTATTTATTAAAACAACAGGATCACCAAGTGTAACAGAGCAGTTACAGAGATGAGACAAACCATTTAACACTGACGGGTGTTTACAGTGATCAACCTTTTTTATTTAAGTATGTAAAACCTTTTTCCCCAAAGGGAAAAAAAACAGTTTGACTGCTTATAAAATGTTTAGCTGAAGTTTGGCTTCAGTTTGTTTGTGTATCTAAATCTGTTACTACAGCTAACCCTCCCCACCAGACTGACAAGACTGCTGTCCAAAGGTGCCTCCTGTGCTCCTTCATCCAGAGTGAGGGTGCTCTAATACAGGAGGTGTTATACTGGCCAGATCACCAGGGGAAAAACAGAAGGAAAAAAGCCTAAAAAATAAAACCAATGCAGCCACCACATCTAAGGCTTGGTACGCTGCAGGATATTACATTTTGGGATATGGTATTAATACCGTTTTAAGTAAAGTGAGACAACACTCTGTTATACCTTACTCTATCGCTAGATGGCACAACCTGGAGCAAAATCCTCCCCTTGCTTTGCCATTGGAATGGTCCTGCTGTGTGATATTTTTGGTTCTTTTGCCAACTGGACCTGTTAGATGGCCATGTGGCAACCCATGTTCTTACATTGCTTGCTGTGATAGTCATCTGCATTACTCAGAAGGAAGATCTCCGTGTTTATCTGCGCCAGCCTTTCCTTGTCTCCATATCTCCGTGTTGGAAGCGTGTACAAACAAATGGTCTCCTAGGTGTTTTTAATGGAATTTTCCAGCACAGATCTCACATATTGCCGTATTCCTATTCAAATGGGACCTATCCATCAACAGACGGCCAATGGAAATTCCTTGAAATGAATTGGTTGATCCTGTAAATATTGATCTTGTGGAGTTATTCAGAAACAGAGCTGACTGCACTATCTGATATACAGGCATCATCTTTTAGAATTGGCACCTCGCTAAAACAATATGTTAATAGTACGCCAAAAATATTTGCAGATTAAGAGCTGTATGCAGTTTGGATAAATATAATGGTAGCCTATACTTGCACTATGCAGCAGCAGTTCTAGTTGTGCAACTGTCGCTTGGGCATAAAGTCATGACTGCGAGTCTTTGGAAGTTTGGACATGCTTGAGATGCCAAAAATGGAAAATTACAAACGTACGACTACATACAGCCTGCCATAGAAGTGAATGGTTCCTGGTGTGTGCATGAGGCCTGAAACAAGAACTCATCGACCTCTGTAGCTGCAGCCACTGTCGAGCACTTCATCCTCAATATTCCCAGTAGAAGCACTAAAATCCTTGCATGAGCACATTCAAACAAAAAAGATTTCCAGCTCAACTTGCCAACCAGCTTGTGAACAAACCAAATGCGTTAAAAAACGGGTTTAGTTAGCACACATTTGCAAACACATACGTAATCTGCAGAGCCCCCTCCTTGGCACTGCAATATTCTGCAGTTCTATACATTTTGAGAGCCTCTATAGCAGAAGCACATGTATAAATTGATAGTTTAAGGGCAGGTGAGCCTGAGGGAGCCCACCCCTCCTTAAAAGTACAAGGGCGCACTGGACACCCTGCATATAGCACAATGGCAACCAGGGTGTTCAGTGCACTCCCTCACCAACAAGTCAACAGTACAAAAAATGGCCACTGCCCCACACTATAACTGGCCTTCACAGCAAGGAGCACAAGGAAGGGCGACACATGTCAAGCAATAAAGAAGAATTCCCAGGTCAACCCATTCTGTTCCCTGCAGTTATCCAGCAATCATTTCAAATACTCTGGGAAGAGGAGCAGGAAGAGCTGAGCTGCTGAAAAGAGGGGTAGAGGGAGCTGAGCTGCTTAGAGGAGGAGCAGAGGGAGCTAAACTGCTTAGAGGAGGGGCAGAGAGAGCTGAGCTGCTGATAGGAGGAGCAGGGGGAGCTAAATTGCTGAGAGGAGGAGCAGGGGGGGGTGAATTGCTGAGTGGAGGGGCAGGGGGAGCTGATCTGCTGAGAGGAGGAGCAGGGGAAGCTGAATTGCTGAGAGGAGGAGCAGGGGAGCTGATCTGCTGAGAGGAGGAGCAGGGGAAGCTGAATTGCTGAGAGGAGGAGCAGGGGAGCTGATCTGCTGAGAGGAGGAGCAGGGGAAGCTGAATTGCTGAGAGGAGGAGCAGGGGAGCTGAGCTGCTGAGAGGAGGAGCAGGGGCAGCTGAGCTGCTGAGAGGAGGAGTGAGGGAGCTGAATTGCTGAGAGGAGGGGCAGAGGGAGCTGAGCTGATGAGAGGATAGGCAGAGGGAGCTGAGCTGCTAAAAGGAGTAGCAGGGGGAGCTGAATTGCGGAGAGGGGCAGGAGTAAAGGGTGCTGAGTTTCTGACAGGAGGAGCAGAGGGAGCTGAGCTGCTGAGAGGGGGAGCGGAGAAGCAAAGCTGCTGAATGGAGGGGAAGGAGCAAGATCCACTTAGAGGAGGAACAGGGAGAGTTGAGCTCCTGAAAGGAGGGGCAGGGGGAGCTGAGCTGCTGAGAAGAGGATCAGGGGGAGCTGAATTGCTGAGAGGAGGAGTGGGGCTGCTGAGAGGAGGGGCAGAGGAAGCTGAGCTGCTGAGAGGAGGGGCAGAGGAAGCTGAGCTGCTGAGAGGAGGGGCAGGCGAGATAAGCTGCTAAAAGGAAGAGTAAAGGGAGCTGAGATGCTGAGAGGAGGAACAGGAAGAGTTGAGCTCCTAAAAGAAGGGGCAGGGGGATCTGAATTGCTGAGAGGAGGAGTGGGGCAACTGAACTGCTGAGAGGAGGGGCAGGTGAACTGAGCTGATAAAGGGAAGAGTAAAGGGAGCTAAGCTGCTGAGAGGAGGAGCAAAGGGAGCTGAGCTGCTGAGAGGAGGAGCAGAGGGAGCTGAGCTGCTGCGAGGAGGAGCAGGGGGAGTTGGGCTCCTGAAAGGAGGGGCAGGAGAGCTGAGCTGCTGACAGGAGGAGCAGAGGGAGTTGAGCTGCTGAGAGGAGGGACAGGAAGCAGATCTGCTTAGAGAAGGAGCAGGGGGAGCTGAACTGGTGAGAAGAGGAACAGGGGTGAGTTGAGCTCCTAAAAGATGGGGCAGGGGGAGCTGAGCTGCTGAGAAGAGGAGAAGGAGGAGCTGAACTGCTGAGAGTAGGAGCAGGGGAAGCTAAGCTGCTGAAAGGGGGGGGGGGGCAGGGGAAGCTGAGCTGGCGAGAGGAGGAACAGGGGGAGTTTGGCTCCTGAAAGGAGGGGCAGGGGGGCTGAGCTCCTGAAAGGAGGAGAAGGGAAGCCAGATGCTGAAATGAGGGTCAGGGTGATCTGAGCTGCTGAAAGGAGGGACATAGGGAGCTGAGCTTCTGTCTTTGTAACACAGTTTTATTGATTGTTGATCCTGCCTATAGATCCATTATTTATCAACTTCATGTAATCCTTTAGGCGCACCCTGAAAACCCATCTCTTCAGGGAAGCCTACCCCACCCCCTGCTAACTTGCCGACCTCCTCCACTCTTCCTACCACTCCATCCCCCACAGCTATCTCCTCCTGTGCCACCACCCCCTCCCTCCTAGATTGTAAGCTCGAAAGAGCAGGGCCCTCGATCCCCTCATGTTTTGCATTGTATTGGTATTGTTCTGTCACATGTTCTGTCCCCCTTTGTAATGTACAGCGCTGAGCGAACTATTGGCGCTTTATAAATACTGTATAATAATAATAATAATATGGTGACAACACTGCTTGTTCTGCAGTGAAATTGCACGGCAGTGTTGTCACCATATGGACAGTGTAGTCTTAGATGAACATGCACTATCCATGAAGGGCCACCCCAATGAAAACAGAGTTTATTATTAGAGGAATAACATCGTAAGAAATTCAGCACATTTCAGGGGTTCATCAAATCACTCTGTCAGGACTTTACACTGTTGTTAATATTGGATTTGAATGTACAAAAATTTCCGAAGCTATCTGAGTCTAGGCATTCCTGAAGGACATAACACAGATCCTGATGAAAAAGGGGGGGAGGGGTTGTGTGACCCATCCTCAAAACATGTTGGTTTTCTTATCTTAATGCTATTCTAATGATAACCTATTCCAGATTCTATCTCTATTGGTGTGGCACCCTTACTGCTTTCCATATGAATAAAAGTTGACTGTTGTAAGCAGGGCTGCTGTTAGAAACCACGGGGCCCCATACAGCCACCCTGACAGGGCCCCGCCCCTCCAAAAAAAAACACTGTTGACTATACTTCAGTTATGAATGAACACAATGAGCAATTGGTACCGATCACTCATTGTGCTCATTCAGGAAAGGGAGGGGCTGGTAAATGTAACATATTTACTGGACCTTTCCCCCACTCTCCATCCTGAAGGATCCTATTGTGTGCTTGCAGCTGCTGGAGAGGAGGGAAACCGGCAGCACTGTGGGAGTGGGGGCACACAGGGGGCCTGGGCAGCAGGAGGAAACGTATGGTACACAGGGAGGGTGATTGGTGCAGTGGGAAGGGAATTACTGGAACCAATCCCCTGTATGGCTTCCTTTCCAGCAGCTGAAAGCCAGTGGGAGGGAGAGGAGAAGCCAGTTTTCAGCTGCTGCAGAGAGAGCCATACAGGGGATTGGTTCCAGCAATTGCCCTCCCCAGTGTGCCGATCACCCTCACTGTCCACATCTGATTCACCCAGCTGCCTGGGCCCCCCTGCTGTCCCGGGCCCCGTACAGGGGGACTAGTGGTACCCCCTTATCCACAGCCCTGGTAGTAAATGTGCTCCCCCCAGTGTTATATGTTTTTTTCCCAACCCTTGTACCTTCCAAATTTGCTGGACAGCTTGGACTGTTAAGAGAAGGTGGGAAAATAATTGAACTACTGACTGGATCCTCATGTAATAAAACTATGCTAGAGAGGGGAATAAGAAAAAAACTATTATGGCAAATCTATTGGCACGTTGTATTATATATGTTATTTTTTTCTACAGTACCCCTATAAAAGACACAAATTAATGCAGATTCCCAGTCATGAATGTATTTTTTTTTTAACTGCAAGCAGTGTTAAGTAGCTGAGTTTGACCGGATATCAGCCTATTTCAGTCCCTGTACAGCAGGGCTAGAGTGTAAGAAAAAGAAGCAGTACAGGAAACGAATCATACACTGACAAGAAGTATGCTGATAGGAGGAGAGAACTGAGTGACAGAGAGATGAGCTCATCATTGTGTTGCTTCTCCTTTCACTGTCCACTCATGGGTTGGGGGCCCGTCCGGGATTATGAAGCTGGCCATCTGACTGAGGACATCTAGTGGCAAAAAACGTACTGCAGAGGAAATATCTGGATTTAAGGTGAATAGTGCAGCAAAGGCTCTTTTTTTTTTTAATTTCATTTTTGAAAGGGCTAGCTATTTGTATCTCTTTTCTTGGGTGGCGTTCTGCTTTAAATCTTCACCAGGCTAAAAATGTTCCTTAGTTTCTCCATCTGCTCTGTGGCAGTGAGTGGGTTACACATTACAATGCAGATGGGGATTATATGGTGCACTGCTCTGCGGTCTCCCGGCAATTTTTCATCAGCGCCCAGCTCAGGTATATAGTGATGTTCTTTGCTGCTGATACAAGGATCCGTAGAGTTCTGGGGGGGGAAGATGGCTGCATTGCCTAGCACAGTTGTTCCTCCCATGGATGGCTAGCCTTGCTGCTGCATTGTCAGGTGACCGAGCTGCTGCATTGTCATCCATATGGTACGTTACAGTGACGTCACTAGAAGACTACGGCAAGGACTCCTCAGGGTTATATATATTAGCTAGAGGACAATGTGAGCCTGGATCTGCCCGTAGATGACTATACATCAACTAGACAAACAGCCTGGAAGTCACTTATTTCCCAGACCAAGTTAAAAAATAAGGCAGCCTGAGAAGTAATATTTAACCAGTATGTCTGCACAATGAGAGAGGACACATTCCTTCCTGCACTGTCATTGTTAGCTCAGGCATGCAGCAGGGGAGAGCAGCTTATCCCATAGGAGGGCGCTATTCCTTTATATTAAAAGATGACAACCCATAGGGGGCGCTATCCTATCAAAGGATGATATCCCATAAGGGGGGGTTCCCATATATTAACAGATGACAACTCATAGGGGGCGCTATGCCATACAGTAAAAGATGATATCCCATAGGGTGCTATGCTATGTATTAAAAATGATATCCCATGGGGGGGGTGTTATCCTATGTAATAAAACATGATATCCCATAGGGGGTGCTATCCTATGTATTAAAAATGATATCCCATGGGGGGGGTGTTATCCTATGTAATAAAACATGTTATCTCAAGGGGGTACAGTGGGAAAAATAATTTTTTGATCCCCTGCAGACTATGTAAGTTTGCCCACTACAAAGAAATGAAGGGTTTATCATTTTTTTTTATCATAGGTGTATTTTAAATGATAGAGACAGAATATCAACCAAAAATGCAGAAAAAACGCATAGTACAAATGTTATAAATTGAGTTGCAGTTCAGTGAGTAAGTATTTGATCCCCAAGCAAAGCATGACTTGGTGGAGAAACCCTTGTTGGCAGGCACAGAGGTAAGACGTTTCTTGTGGTTGGTTACCAGGTTTGCACACATCTCAGGAGGGATTTTGGTCCACTCTTCTTTACAGATCTTCTCTAAATCCTAAAGTTTTCTTGGCTGTTGCTTGGCAACTTGAAGTTTCAGTTCCCTCTATAAATTTTCTATAGGATTAAGGTCTGGAAACTGGCTAGGCCACTCCATGACCTTATAATGTGCTTCTACTTGAGACACTCCTTTGTTGCCTTGGCGGTATGTTTTGGGTCATTGTCATGCTGGAGGACCCATCCACAACCCATCTTCAGTGTTCTGGCAAGAAGAGGAAGAAGGTTCTAAGCCAAGATTTTACAATACATGGCCCCATCCATTGGCCCCTCAATTTGGCAAAGTTGGCCTGTACCTTTAGCAGAGAAACAGTCTCAAAGCATACTATTTCCACCTCAGTGCTGGACTGTAGGGATGGTGTTCTTAGGGTCATAGTCAGCATTCTTCTTCCTCTAAACACGGCGAGTCAAGTTAATGCCAAAGAGCTCAATTTCAGTCTCATCTGACCACAGCACTTTCTCCCAACCTTCTCTGAATCATTTAGATGTTCATTGGCAAACTTCAGCCGGGCCTGTACATGTGCCTTCTTGAGGAGGGGGACCTTGCGGGTGCTGCAGGATTTCAGTCCATGGCAGCGTATTGTGGTACCGATGGTTTGTTTGGTGACTGTGGTCCCAACTGCCTTGAGATCATTCACAAGCTCATCCTGTTTAGTTCTGGGCTGATCCCTCACTTTTCTCATGATCATCCTTACCCCATGGGGTGAAATATTGCATGGAGCTCCAGACCGCGGGAGGTTGATGGTTATTTTGTATTTCTTCTGTTTGCGAATAATCGCTCCAACAGTTCTCTCCTTCTCACCAAGCTTCTTGCTGAAGGTCTTGTAGCCCATTCCAGCCTTGTGCAGGTCTACAGTCTTGTCCCTGATACCCTTTGACAGCTCTTTGGTCTTGCCCATGGTGGTGCCCAAGAAAGAGATTCTGTGGACAGGTGTCTTTTATACACATAACGAGTTGTCATTAGGAGCTCCTTCTTAAATTGACACAACTAATCTGTGTACCACATGAGCACATAGCCAGTCTGTGGGAGCCAGAATTATTGTTGGTTGGTAGGGGATCAAACACTTATTTTACTCACTGAACTGCAACTCAATTTATAACATTTGTATCATGTGTTTTTTTTTCTGGATTTTTGGTTGATGTTCTGTCTCTATCATTTAAAATCTACCTATGATAAAAATTATAGACCCTTCATTTCTTTGTAAGTGGGCAAAATTACCAAATCTGCAAGGGATCAAAGAATTATTTTCCCCATTGTATATTAAAATACAATATCTCATAGGGGGTGCTATCATATATATTAGAAGATGATATCCTATAGGGATGTGCTATCCCATGTAATAAAAGATGACAACCTATAGGGGGCGCTTTGCCAAATATTTAAATATGATATCCCATTGGGGGGCACTATCCTGTCTATTAAAACATGATATTCCATAAGGATGCTATTTCATAAATTCAAAGATGATATCCTTTATTTTAAAAGATGATATCCCATAAGGGGGGGGTTCCCATATATTAACAGATGACAACCCATAGGTGGCGCTATGCCATATATTAAGAGATGATATCCTGTAGGGGGCGCTATCCCAAATTTTAAAACAACCCATAGGTGGCGCTATGCCATATATTAAGAGATGATATCCTGTAGGGGGCGCTATCCCAAATTTTAAAACATAATATCCCATATTATCATGATATCCCCTAAGGGGTATTATGTTGTAAGCTAAAACATGATATCCCAAAGGAGGGCGTCATATCTCATAAGAGACCATCCCATAGGGGGCGCTATCCAATATATAAAAACATGATATCCCATAGGGAGCGCTATCCAATATATAAAAACATGATATCCCATACGGGGCGCTATCCAATATATAAAAACATGATATCCCATAGGGGGCGCTATCCAATATATAAAAACATGATATCCCATAGGGGGCACTATCCCATATAAAAACATGATATCCAATAGGGGGCGCTATCCAATATATAAAAACATGATATCCCATAGGGGGCGCTGTCCAATATATAAAAACATGATATCCCATAGGGGGCGCTATCCAATATATAAAAACATGATATCCCATAGGGGGCGCTGTCCAATATATAAAAACATGATATCCCATAGAGGGCGCTGCGCTATCCCGTATATAAAAACATGATATCCCATAGGGGGCGCTATCCTATATATAAAAACATGATATCCCATAGGGGGCGCTATCCCGTATAAAAAAACATGATATCCCATAGGGGGCGCTATCCTGTATATAAAAACATGATATCCCATAGGGGGCGCTATCCTGTATATAAAAACATGATATCCCATAGGGGGCGCTATCCTATACATAAAAACATGATATCCCATAGGGGGCGCTATCCTATATATAAAAACATGATATCCCATAGGGGGTGCTGCACTATCCCATGTATAAAAACATGATATCCAATAGGAGGCGCTATCCTATATTTAAAAATACGATATCCCATAGGGGGCGCTATCCCATATATTGAAACATAATATTCATTAGGGAGTGCTCTCCCATACTTTAAACAGGTAAATATCAATAAAGTGACGTGATGATCAGATATATTTTTTCCCGTTGATTACATACATGCCAAGTAATACATACATGTGACATGTACAGGTATTCATTACCTCTCACAAAGATTATAATACTCGCTCCAACGAAGCCTTCATCTGCTTTTCTCTACCAAAGGACAGAGCCATCTTTGTTCAAGCATCATCCAGGGTCACCATCTACTCCCTGGGCAGAGATGTCGGCTCAGAAGTGACAAAGAATTCTGGTGCCTGGGCAGTTCTTGTCAGTGTTCACAAGTGTCTGACACAGATCAGCCCCTGCTGCAGATTCCTAGTTTGGCTATAAATGGCTAGAATTTGGTTAACTGAATAGTGAGTGCAGCCAATCAGATGCAGGGAGATTCCTTTTTTTTTGCATGTTAGTCTCCATATTGAAAATTAAGAGGATGGTCAATTTATGAAAATTCTCCTACGACTGAATAGAATATGAGAAGTGATGTTATGTATTTGTATTGTATTTTTATTGTATTTGTATTGTATTTGTTTTGTATTGTATTGTATATTGTATTTGTATTGTATTGTATTTATATTTGTATTGTATTGTATTTGTATTTATATTGTATTTGCATTGTATTGTATTTATATTGTATTTGTATTTGCATTGTATTGTATTTGTATTGTATTTGTATTTGCATTGTATATTGTATTGTATTTGTATTTATATTGTATTGTATTGTATTTAATTTTGTATTGTATTGTATTTGTATTTGTATTGTATTGTATTTATATTTGTATTGTATTGTATTTGTATTGTATATTGTATTTGTATTGTATTGTATTTGTATTTATATTGTATTTGTATTTGCATTGTATTGTATTTGTATTGTATTTGTATTTGCATTGTATTGTATTTGTATTGTATATTGTATTGTATTTGTATTTATATTGTATTGTATTGTATTTAATTTTGTATTGTATTGTATTTGTATTTATATTGTATTTGTATTTATATTGTATTTGTATTTGCATTGTATTGTATTGTAATTGTATTGTATTGTATATTGTATTGGTATTGTATTTGTATTGTATTGTATATTGTATTTGTATTGTATTTTATTGTATTTGTATGTATTGTATTTGTATTGTATTTTCAGATGACTAGTGTACTGAAAATCATATGATCTGGTATTGTACGAGAAAACGTTTTGCGCTTGTACCTTCGGTTATTGTCGCATGAACTGTCGTGATTGGCTCTCGAAAGCTGTGTACTAACGATCAGACTGTTGTACGATCGCTCCTCGTACAAACATTTTCATACGATTTTCATGTGTATGGACCTTTAGTCAGCCTACCATGATGGATCCACTTAGGGAGCTTTTCATTTTTGTAAATCCCTCTGAGATTAATAAAGCAATTTGTTTGTAAAGTCAATTATCATCAGTGTATTTTTCTGGGTTTAGAAGAAATTTTACAACCTGCTCCATTAGTTACATAAGAGATAAAGAAGTAAAATAAGCTAAAAAAAGAAAAACACAAAAACAAAACAAAAACCCTAAGCAAATAGAATAAATAGGAATAATAACGATTATAATAATAATAATAATATACAAATATATAATATAAAATAATAAATAAAAAATGTAACAACTAAATAAATATAAAAAAAAATGGAAAATAGATTAACTAGAATTAAAAAAAACTTGTAATAATTAATAATAATGAAAGAAATACTTAAAAAATAAAAATAGACTAGCTATGTATAATAATAATCATAGTATTAATTATAATAATAATATAAACAATAAGAAAGCTCTATTTGTCCCCCCAAAAAATTATAAAAACTTCATGGGCAGCACAGTGGCTAAATGGTTAGCACTTCCGCCTGGCAGTACTAGGGTCGTTGGTTTGAATCCCAACCACGGCACCACCTGCCTGGAGTTTGCATGTTCTTCCTGTGTCTGTGTGGGTTTCCTCCGGGTACTCCGGTTTCCTCCCACACTCCAAAGACATGCTGGTAGGTGAATTGGCTCCTGTCTAAATTGGCCCTAGTATGTGTATGTATGAATGTGAGTTAGGGACCTTAGATTGTACACCCCTTGAGGGTTAGGGACTGATGTGAATGTACAATATATATATGTAAAGTGCTGTGTAAATTGACAGCACTATATAAGTACCTGAAATAAATAAATATTAATTAAGTCAATACTTAAAAAAATAGAAAATATAATAAATAGAAATACTAAAATAAATAATAATACAAATAACTGAAGAACAAATATTAATAATAACGAACAAAATCTTAAAAAAATAGATTAGCTAGGAATAATAATAATATTAATAATAACATACGCACTTAATAATAATTATACTTTAAAAAAATACAAATAGAAAATAGATTAAACAAAAATACTAAAATAAAGAATATTACAAATAATTGATTAATAAATAATAATAATATTGAAAGAAATAGTTTTAGCTAGGAAAGATTAAAAAAAATAAATAAATAAATAAATAATTAAAAACAAATTAAAATAAAAAATAAATTAGCTAATAATCATTAAAACAATTTAAAATAATAATAATAATAATAATAAAAGATAAAAATTAAATAAATAATTGAAATGAAAGAAAATAGAAAACTGATTAAAAAGGAACAGGATGGAAAGTTTTCCAACATATATATCCCTGAAAATTACTGAAATGGCACCACCTTGTGGTTTTGCCAGAGATGACCACAGGCGCCAGATTTAATTCCAGTGACTTTTTTTTTTTCGCAGTGGTAAGGCTGCACTGCTGCTTTTTTTTAAAAAATGGAAATGTTCTTTTACAAAAACAAATACACAACTTTTTGTGCTTTCAGTTAATCTTGGGGTGTGCAAAGATCCCGTCACCTGAAACTGGAATATCTCTTGTGGAAAGGCATCTTATATATAAACATACCCTATACTGCCAGTATTGGTCGGCCGGCCTTTCCATGCACATGAACTTTAATGGCCCCCCAGTCTTAGTCTGTAGGGTTCAATATTGAGTTGGCCCCGCCCTTTGCACATATAACAGCTTTAACTCTTCTGGGAAGGCCATCCACAAGGTTTAGGAATGTGTCTATGGGAAGGTTTGACCATTCTTCCAGAAGCACATTTGTGAGGTCAGGCACTGATGTCGGGGGAGGAGGCCTGGCTTGCAGTCTCCGCCCTAATTCATCCCAAAGGTGTTCTATGGGGTTGAGGTCAGCACTCAGTGCAGGCCAGTCAAGTTCCTCCACCCCAAACTGGCTCCTCCATGTCTTTATGGACCTTGCTTTGTGCACTGGTGCGCAGTTATGTTGGAACAGGAAGGGGCCATCTCCAAACTCTTCCCACAAAGTTGGGAGCATGAAATTGTCCAAAATGTCTTGGTATGCTGACACCTTAAGAGTTCCCTTCACTGGAACTAGGGGGCCAAGCCCAACCCCTGAAAAACAACCCCGCACCATAATCCTCCCTCCACCAAACTTTACACATGGCACAATGCAGTCAGGCAAGTACCGTTCTCCTGGCAACCGCCAAACCCAGACATGTCCATCAGATTGCCAGACAGAGAAGTGTGATTCATCACTCCAGAGAACACGTCTCCACTGCTCTAGAGTCCAGTGGCGGCGTGCTTTACACTACAGCATCCGACGCTTTGCATTGCACTTGGTGATGTAAGGCTTGGATGCAGCTGCTTGGCCATGGAAACCCATTCCATGAAGCTCTCTACGCACTGTTGTTGTGCTAATCTGAAGGCCACACCAAGTTTGGAGGTCTTCAGCTATTGACTCTGCAGACAGTTGGCGACTTCTGCGCACTGTGCGCTTCAGCGGGAAGAGAGAGAGAAGGACTAGAGAGGGAGAGAGAGGGGGAGAAAAAGAGAGAGAGAGAAGGAAGAGAGAGGGGGGAGAGAGGGGGAGGAGAGAGAGAGAAACAGAAGGAAGAGAAAGAGAAGGAAGAGGGGGGAGAGAGGAAAGATGGAGAGAGAGAGAAGGAAGAGAGAGGGAAGAGAGAGAGAGAGGGAGAGAGAGGGAGGAGAGAGAGAGAAAAAGAAGGAAGATAAGAGAAGGAAGAGGGGGAAAGGGGGGAGAGAGGGAAGATGGAGAGAGAGAAGGAAGAGAGAGGGAAGAGAGAGAGAGATAAGTAAGAGAGGGAGAGGGAGAGAGGGTAGACAGAGAGGGGGGAGAGAGAGAGGGGGAGAGATGGAAGAGAGAATCATATACACACACACAGTCATTGCTCGCTCTCTCATGGGGGGCATACAATTTTTGTGTTGCCTAGGGCTGCACAAAACCTAAATACACCAGTGCATCACAGAACAGTCAAGTTGAATGTGACTAACTACTACTAGATGTACCATGACCAGGATAAAGGAGAGAAGTTACAGACAATGACTTCTGCTGTGATTGGGCACAGTGAGATTTTGTCAGCAGGTCCCGGTCAATGATTCATGGCCAGGACCTGCTGATTGACTGTGTCCAATCACAACCCAGAGCCCTGTGTTGACAAACAACAGACAGAACATTTATTAATTTAACCACTTTAGGACCAGCTCATTGTAGCTTTACTGTTACAGGGCAGCCACTCTGCGAAGAATCACATATATAAACATGATTCTGCATTTCCAGGTATGGGGCGCGTGCGCGCACCCGCCTGCCCGCCAAGCTGTGCTTTGACTCAGTGATTGGCCGCCAGCACCGGCGATTGGCTCTGAGACTCCTATAACACAGCTCTGTCAGAGTAAACAGCACAGAGCTGTGCTCAGTGACATGCAATCTAGTTGATTTTTGATCTCCCAAGATGTTAACCCCTTCCTGTCCAGTGTCATTAGTACAGTAACTGTGCATATTATTAGCACTGATCACTGTAATAATGGCATCGGTGCAATCAGTTGCAGTTAGTTCCCCCCAGCATCAGTTAGTGTCAGATTGACTACCGCAGTGTCACAGTCCCGTTATAAGTTGCTGATCGCCGCCATTACTAGTACAAAATAAATAAATAAACATTTCAGTATATATACCATAGTTTGTAGACACTATAATTTCCACACAAATCTATCAAAATACACTTATTGGGATTTCTTTTTTTTTTTTACCAAAGACGTAGAGAAAAAAATTTTGGCCAAATTTTATTAAGAAATTCAATGTTTTATGGAATATGTTTTATAAATGAAAAATATAGTTTTAGTTTTTTTGTAAATATAATAATAATAAAAAAACAGTGGTGATCAAATGCCACTAAAAGAAAGCTCCATTTGTGTGAAAATATGATATAAATTTAATTTGGGTACAGTGTTGCATGACCACGGAATTGGCAGTTAAAGTAGCACAGTGCTAAATAGCAAAAAATGCCGCTGTAATAAGGGGGGTAAAGCCTTCCGGAGTTCAAGTGGTTAAAGAAGTGGCTTGGTTAGCTACAAAAAGAAGTACAGTTGACCTGGATAAATGGGAAGCTTTACAGACAATACAATTTGGCAAATATATTTGGATAAACTGAATATATATTGAGAATTTCTATAAGAATGCTATAACAGAAAATTAAATTCTGTGTAGCTAAAAAGTTTGCCTTGGAGCAGATGAAGGAGGCCACTTTTGCTGTGGAGACCCACCATCATATATAATTATGCCTGTGATTATCTTAACACTCATTAAAAACAAGAAGTCACACTACGATAAGTAGGCATACTTACCACCTCCATTTTTATAGCACAGATAAGGAAACCGCCACACATTGCCTAGGCCAACAGCAAACCCTATACAAGACATCATGAAATCCAAAGGCATGGTCCACGTGTCCCGAACTGGAGGGTCTTCAGTGCTCCAGGTTCCTTTTTCATTCCTCTCGCAGCTGGGATCATGGTCTTTCTTTAAACTTAGTTCTTTTGAGGCATTACTACCATACGTGTCTTCCATGTTCACTTTATAACTAATAGTTTGCACCTCCATCTTGCTCTTCCCCATCTTGAAAGACACTGAATGTTAGCTGGATTGGTGGCTTGGGATGAATCAATGGTTCTGTGATGTTGTCACAGCAAGTTCACCTTGTGTTTAAATAAATACCAATACTTGGCAGAAAGTGTCTACTACCAGTGTACTGGGGGATGTTGTAATAGAGGCTGATGTTTTCCAATTCAAGGTTGGATGATACGCAAGTCAAATACCGTACATTTGTTTCTGACCTGACATGTGCAGGTCCAAGATGTGCTGCCACTGCTTCTACCAATATATCTTGAGACATGCATGGAGAAGACGATCTAACACAGCTGAACGGGATCGTTGACCAACCTGTCATTTAAAGAATTGCCTGTGGGAGGTCTGCAAAAATCCACAGCCAATACGTTTCTCCAAGTCAAATTTCAACAAGCACTGGCCCCAAGAATAGTTCTGTAGGCAACTAGACACTGCTGTACAAATAGACTGATTGGTTTAGGTTAATCAACATACACACAATAGTGACCATGTAGTGCAATGTAACACAAACAAACCGGGAGTGGGGGGAGATGACTGGTGCCAATGAGACAGTCACAATTTTTATCAATATACGCAAGAAGGATGATGACCTTTTTTTTTATTTCCAAAAATTGGAGAGATTTCAACAAATTTTTACAATTTTGTCAAATTGTTTAGGGGTCATGGGGAAGCCGGAAGTAAGATTTTTTTGGTGGTTTCAAAGGTTCATTTCATTGAGCTTTAAGTGGTTTCTGAATTTTTTTTTTAATTTGTATAAATTGGCAGATCACTTGTCATGGCAGATCATGTGTACTGTTGCTTCCCTTTGTTGACCATTATCTGGCCCTTGGGGCACTATTCCACCAAATGGCACCAATGATGAGGCACCATTTCCCCTAATGACACCATCAATGGGGCACTGTTTTTCCCATTGTTGCCAGTAATGGGGCACTATTCCTCCCATTTCCCATTAAAACCAATGATGGGGCACTGCTGCCAATGCATTTTCTACTACCACTGGCCACAGTTCATCCCCCTTAATGCCTAAAGGACAGTAAACTGGCCCTTTCCTTATAAAGTTTGGAGACCCCTGCTATAAAATTTGAGAACAACTGTAAGCTGCAAATGGTTGGTTGGCCTTGTGTAAGAGTACCCAATGACATGGCTAAGGTAAAAGGGTCTCCCAGTTAACCATGTGCCCTGTACCCTGGGACTCCCACATCTCTTGAGTCCGAGTGCTTGGCAAAATCCTTACAGATTAGGCCTGAAACCCCTAAAAGTTGAGGGGCCCCTCATTAGGAGGCAGTGTTTCCCATTGTGACCTGAAGGTTGTGAAGATGTGAGCCAAAGTGGTGACTCTTAGACCCACCATCACTTAAAATTATGAAGTAGGTCTGTGAGGTTTCTGAGGCTTCCGGTAGATAAACCTTGCAGGTTGGGTGCTTTACAAGCAGGTACCACTATCGTGGCTCCCAACTGTTTGTCATTTGAAAGGACAGTCCCTCTTTTGGAATCAAATTCTGAGGTCCCTTGTTCAACCTCATGTCTGTTTTTTGTCTGGTGTATAGACCTCTATAAAAGAGCAATTTGACTACCAAAATTCTTCATCCAATTTTTATTTTAAAATGTTAAGTTATTATAAAGAAAAAGTTGTGATGAAAAAAGTTGTGAATTTAACCAATAATTTTTCAAATAATTTTTTTCCGATCCCTCTAACTGGGGTAGTTGTGTGTCAGTGGTATGTCCAAGGGTATGCCTACATACTTTGTCCTGAAAGGTGTCACTCATTCTCATCTCAGAAAGTTAGGAGGTATGCATTATTTACACAATAAGTAACCAATAATGACCAAAAAACTCAGTTCAGGACAGAATTCCCTCATCAACACTGTGTTAGTGAGTTGTGGATCACCCATAATGCATCCCTGGCCCCATTAACCCATGATACATCCCTGGCCCCATTCATCCATGATACATTCCTGACCCCATTTACCCATGATACATGCCTGGCCCCATTTACCCATGATACATGCCTGGCCTCATTCACCCATGATACATGCCTGGCCCCATTCACCCATGATACATCCTTGGCCTCATTCATCCATGATGCATTCCTGACCCTATTTACCCATGATGCATCCCTGGCCCCATTTACCCAAGATACATGCCTGGCGCCATTCATCCATGATAAATCCTTGGCCCCATTCATCCATGATGCATTCTTGACCCCATTTACCCATGATGCATCCCTGGCCCCATCGACTTGGTCCCAGGGGTATGCCTACATACTTTGTCCTGAAAGGTATCACTCTTTGTCATCTCAGTCATCTCAGAAAGTTGGGTGGTATGCATTATTTACACAATAAGTAACCAATAATGACCAAAAAACTCAGCTCAGGACAGAATTCCCTCATCAACACTGACTGTGTTAGTGAGTTCTGGATCACCCATGATGCATCCCTGGCCCCATTTAACCAAGATGCATCCCTGGCCCCATTCACCCATGATACATCCCTTGCCCCATTCACCCATGATACATCCCTTGCCCCATTCATCCATGATGCATTCCTGACCCCATTAACCCATGATGCATCCCTGGCCTCATCGACTGGGCCCCGCCTACCCATGATGCATTCCTGGCCTCATTCACCCATGATGCATTCCTGGCTCCATTCACCTGCTGGGCCAGGTGATCTCTCAGTTGACAGCTAAGTGACTGTATCTACTTTAGAACATTAAAAAAAATGTAATGTCTTTACTGTTGTCTATGTCCCTGCAGGGGAGACTCCACCACAACAAGAAGTGAAAAAAATCAGGTGTTTCCATTGGGAAATGTTTCCTCTTACTCCTATAGTGTTTACAATTTCCCTTCACTTCTTGTGCTTGCAATAGCAACTACCTGACCAAAAAGTGAGGGTGACTTCTATAAATAGGGATGCAGATGGTTCTTTCTACAAAATTTGTCACATAGTAAAACGTCTTAGTTTTATACCATGTGAAATTCCTTGCTTACCCTATCTTATATAGTGGACAGATTTATGGGAGGTAACTGGTGGATACTCAACTACTGTGAATGCCATTGAGCATGTGTGCATTGCTTACATGCATGCCTTTTTGTATAGGGATTGTGTTTTATTAAGCCAGAATAAGTTGTCCCTGCATCACCACGAGCTGTCAACATGGGTAACCTATGACCTCAGTCAATGAGCTCATACATACTGTTGGGCAGTGGGCCATGCAGGCTCAATCCAACTGATGTCCAGTCATAACATGGGAAGAAATCATCGTTCCGGGTCAGTCCCACTGTTGACCCGAAGCTTACAGGTACATATTCTACTTGTTCTCTAGAGGTACAAATAGGTGATTTCACAAGTGATGTTTCTTTGGTTTCTACTATTTAATTCAAAACAGTAGAAAAACATCAGGAAGGCTTGAACTATAATACATGCTGTGCTACATCTAGCACTTAAAAACAAAATTGTCAAGCATTAAACTCCCTCTCATTGTTCAAGCACTCCCCTCCCCTTTCCTGGTCTTGTAGAGGTTGACTGATGGCCATTGTAACCACACCAGGGTCATCATGTTGGCCTTGCCTGACAGGCTGATATTGCCACTTACATGGGCACCATTCACTGCATCAAGGAAGACCATCCACCAGCAATACAGGGAGAAGAGAAACTCTACGAATATGCCCAATCAGGGTGAAATGCGTCAGTGTGCATTACCTGGGGAAAGCCAGCTATATTAATTAAACTCTACGGTTTGACTTTCATAGAGTGCAGCTTTGTGTTTCTATTTCTAACTGTTGATTGAGCTGGATGGACTCTCGCACACTAGCACCAAAGTAGTAGAGCACCTCAGAGACTATCTTGGTATCTAGAGCTATGCAGTTCTCTTGTGAAATTTCTGCAAGGCGAAGAAGGCCACATGACACATGAGCAGCCAGAAATTGCCTAGAAATAAAAAGTATGTATACAAAAAAATTGAGCAGGGATATTATGTAATAGACCAGAAGAAAGAAAAAGGTATGTGTAACTCCCACCAGGTTAGCTAGGTTTGTTGTTTTGTTAGATAGAGTAGCAGCCTGGGATGAGTCAGCCTGGAAGTGAGGTTACTTTGGAACAGGATGGAAGGCTCTAACAGGTCAGAGCTTCTTGAGCCCTCCCACCTCTCCAGAAACCAGAGAGCTTTCTGTAGGAGGGGTGGAAGAGGGGAGAAGGCCCAGATATGGAGGCTGGGCATGGTGACCAGGGCAACCCTCAAATGTGGCAGAGCCTGGGGGGAGGTGTGAAGTGTTGGGTGGTTAAGATGGACTGAGAGGAAGGCTGGAGTGAGGAGCCTGGGAGGGGGCCCCAGGGATGGCAGCCGCATACAGGCAGGATTCTGGAAGGGAGGATCTCCTCTGTACCACCATCTCCTTGGGAGGACAGCCTGTGCAGCAGGGAAGGAGCCAGCCCAGCATAAGGCTTGAAGGCAGCCACAAACCCACCAAGCAAGCAGGAAAGTACAAAATGAGTACTCCTACACCCCCTGGGCCAGATGAGGGGAGAGGGCGGTCAGGTACAAGACCCAACTAGTGTTCATCAGAGACTGCTTAATTGCAAGCTTTTGGGATCCCCTTGCTCAGGGATACCCTCAGTACAGCTGGTTGGAAAGGAATATTCATCTTGGGTCTGAGGAGCTACACCAAAGAATCTTTAATGCTCCTAAAGAAGAGTCTGTTGCTATCTATGTTTTTGTACATAGTTGCTAAGGAGTCATCCTCAAGTTTCACAGTTCCTAGGGCATCCCATATATCCCTAGACCCCATCCCAGTTTCTAACCCCTAATAAAAAAAACATAAAACCAAGCTGAAGGACTGTTTTTGACTCTAAACTGTAATGAGGAAAATGCGTGTTGCCCGGCCATGCAGAGCATAGAGGGCCCCAAATCAAATCCAGCGGCTCCTAAAGGGGTAGTGTTACATGTGTACAGTATAAATAGATTTAAGGAGAGGGGGTTCTGGCAGGAGAAGTGCTCCCAAGCAGGGGCTGGCCAAATTGGAGTTGGGTTTTAATGATTCAGTGTGGCATGTAGTATAAAATGAATTTCTGCTGGTTTAAATAGAGTATTAGAAACTAGAGTAGCATAGGCTGTGTGATCATCCAGTACCTGGTGGCACAAACACAATCATAAATACGACTGTAGACTGTAAGGACTTGTTCACACCAGCCTCATTGGTCAATGTTACCCAACGCTGCCCAATGTATACTGTAGACAAGGCAAAATGTTCATACCAAGGTGCTGAAAAACAAAAAAGGCCACCAAAATGTAAAAAGTTTTGGTTTTAGATATACTTTAAATTGGTCATGATGCAAAGGTGAGAAGCTGCCAGTAAATGACATTATTGTTATATTCAATGTACTCCAGGCTCAGACAATGACTGACTCCCGAGGTATTTGTACTGTCCGCTCATTGTTCTGTCCAAGGAATTCATTACAGATAAGCATGAGAAATAGTTATTTGATTGCAGGACTATTGATCATAGAAAAAGCCATTCATAGGTTTCAATGTACTGGAGGGCAGAAGACAGATTGAGGATTAATCCTGGCTCCAAGCCTATCTTTTCTAAACTGAGTTATTGAGTGAAAAGATTAACCTCTGCTTACCATAGAGACTCATTTATCTGTTTGCTTAGTGTACAATGATGGAGTAACTTATTGCCAGGGAGACATTTTCAGGATACTATTTAGTATCCCTGATGAAACAGGTAAATATACTGTATGAATCTATCGATCTATATACTGTGTGTAATATATATATATATATACAGTGGGGATCGAAAGTTTGGGCACCCCAGCTAAAAATTTGTATTAATGTGCATAAAGAAGCCAAGGAAAGATGGAAAAATCTCCAAAAGGCATCAAATTACAGATTCGACATTCTTATAATATGTCAACAAAAGTTAGATTTTATTTCCATCATTTACACTTTCAAAATAACAGAAAACAAAAAAATGGCGTCTGCAAAAGTTTTGGCACCTTGCAGAGTTAATATCTTGTACTGCCCCCTTTGGCAAGTATCACAGCTTGTAAATGCTTTTTGTAGCCAGCCAAGAGTCTTTCAATTCTTGTTTGAGGTATCTTTGCCCATTCTTCCTTACAAAAGTCTTCCAGTTCTTTGAGATTTCTGGGCTGTCTGTCACGTACTGCTCTTTTAAGGTCTATCCATAGATTTTCAATTATGTTGAGGTCAGGAGATTGTGAAGGCCATGGAAAAACCTTCAGTTTACACCTCTTGATGTAATCCCCCATGGATTTCGAGGTGTGTTTAGGATCATTATCCATTTGTAGAAGCCATCCTCTCTTTAACTTTAGCTTTTTCACAGATGGCATCAAGTTACCATCCAAAATTTGCTGAAATTTTATTGAATCCATTTTTCCTTCTACTCGTGAGATGTTCCCTGTGCCACTGGCTGCAACACAACCCCAAAGCATGATTGATCCAACCCCATGCTTAACAGTTGGACAGAGGTTCTTTTCATTAAATTCTGTGCCCCTTCTTCTCCAAACGTACCTTTGCTCATTCTGGCCAAAAAGTTCAATTTTAACCTCATCGGTCCACAGAACTTGTTTCCAAAATGCATCAGGCTTGTCTATATGTTCATTTGCAAAGTTCAAACGATGATTTTTGTGGTGAGGACGTAGAAGAGGTTTTCTTCTGATGACTCTTCCATGAAGACCATATTTGTACAAGTATCTCTTTATAGTGGAATAGTGTACCACAACTCCAGTGTCTGCCAGATCTTTCTGGAGGGATCGTGCAGTCAAACGTGGGTTTTGAATTGTTTTTCTCACAATCCTGTGAGCTGTTCTGTCTGATATTTTTCTTGGTCTTCCAGATGTTGCTTTAACTTCCACTGTTCCTGATGACTGCCATTTCTTAATTACATTCCGAACAGAGGATATTGACATCTGAAAACGCTTTGGTATCTTCTTATAGCCTTCTCCAGCTTTGTGAGCGTCAACTATTTTCAGTTTCAGTTTTCTAGACAACTGCTTAGAAGAACCCATGGTGCTGATTGTTGGGGCAAGGTCAGATGAGTCTGGGCATTTAAAACCTTTGAGATTGACATAACCTGGTCTTCCCAGACGATGATTGAGAACAATCTATGACACTGGCAGGTCTCAGCTTTGCAAAGGGGGCAGTGCATGCTATAAATTCTGCAGGGTGCCCAAACTTTTGCAGACGCCATTTTTTTGTTTTCTGTTATTTTGAAAGTGTAAATGATGGAAATAAAATCTAACTTTTGTTGACATATTATAAGAATGTCTAATCTGTAATTTGATGCCTTTTGGAGATTTTTCCATCTTTCCTTGGCTTCTTTATGCACATTAATACAAATTTTTAGCTGGGGTGCCCAAACTTCCAATCCCCACTGTATATATATATATGTATGTATAGTTTATTTCAGCCTTTTTCAACCCAAACGAACCCCTGAAATAACGTTCCAGTCATTAGGAACCCCTGCTAAAAATGACTATATCTACAACTCATGATACATTCGTGTGATGGTCGGTGGGAAGAATGCTGCTTACACTTGTGCTCATTGGGAAGAATTACCCCCTTACAGATAGCTAAAAAGATCAATGGTGTCAGTGGGAACTTACTTGGGAGGCAGAAATTGCTCATTGCAAGGAACCCCTAGCAATCTCTGGAGGAACATTAGGACTCCATGGTTATTTTCTTTCTCGTGGACCCAATTGGTGAAATCTCTGAGCTGAAGTTGCAGGTCTACATGCCTGCTGTGGCCATTATGAGGGGTCTACACCATGCCTGTTTGGTTTTTAAGTTTTAGAGTAGTGGTTTCACTGGACACAGTCGTTTAACCAGCCCTTGGGCTACTATTCCTTTTTTTGACACTAATGATAGGACATAATTCCTCCCATTGACACTAGTGATAGCACACTATTTCTCCCATTGATATTAATGATAGGGTATTATTCCTCCCACTGACACCAATGATGGAGAACTATTCCTGTCTCTGATACCAATGATGGGGAACTATTTCTCTCAATGACAGTAATAACCGGGCACTATTCCTCCCACTGACACCAATGATGGAGAACTATTCCTGACTCTGATACCAATGATGGGGAACTATTTCTCTTATTGACAGTAATGACCGGGCACTATTCCTCCCACTGACACCAATAATGCGGCACTACTCCTTCCACTGACACCAATGATAGGGCACTATTCTTCCCACTGGCACCAATGATGGTGCACTATTCCTTCCACTGACACCAATGATAGAGCACTACTCCTTCCACTGACACCAATGATGGGGCACTATTCCACCGACTGGCATCAATGATTGGGCACTACTCCTTCCACTGACACTAATAATGGGGCACTATTTCCCCCACTGACACCAATGATGGAGCACTATTCTTCCCACTGACACCAATCATAGGGCGCTACTCCTTCCACTGACACTAATGATAGGGCATTATTCCTAACACTGGCACCAATGATGGGGCATTATTCCTAACACTGGCACCAATGATGGGGCACTATTCCTCCCATTGGCACCAATGATGGGGCACTATTCCTTTCATTGACACTAATGACTGGACACTATTCCTCCCACTGGTACCATTGATAGGGTACTATTCCTCCCACTGACACCAATTATGGGGCGGTATTCCTCTGACTGGTACCATTGATAGGGTACTATTCCTCCCACTGATACAAATAAATGGTCACTATTTTCAGAAATGGGACACTATTCCTCCCATTAATACTAATGGTGGGACACTATTGCTCTCAGTGACACCAATGGTGAGGTACTATTAGTTCCACTAACAACAATAATGGGGCACTATTTATCTCACTGATATCAGTAATGGGGCAGAATTCCTTCTCTCCTCTCACATCAAAGATAGGTCAGAAATGGCAGTAAACCTTCCATGTCAGGTCTACTTTATACACTTTCTATTGGTTCTAACAACAGATAACAAATGTTAAAATAAAACCCAAAAACTGTAAGAGGTATGTTATTTAAAGCTGCCCTCAGACAGTCTCTGCATAAGCCTCAGCAAGCATTTACATAACCATTAATATTGGGCAAAGCCGAGTAGTCATGTTTCTGCTAAGCACAGTGTTGGAGGGGAGTAACATAGGAAGATGCTACTGATGTCGGCTTATAGCTGAGTAGTCATGTTTGTGCTATGCAGAATGGTGGAGGAATGGCAATGCAGGCTGATGCTACTGATACAGACTTGTCGGAGGGAAAACTAGGGATTGGAACAGTTTCAGAAAATCTTTCCAGCTGCTTCCCCCATAAGTGGTCATCAGATGGACACCTTCCTACCCATCAGAGACTAAGGTAGAATGGAACCCTAGGCAAGGTGGTAGCTTTGCCAAACACCCCTTCCCCCCAACACACCCCCATCCATTTGGTTGACATTGATAAGAATTATAATAGAGAAGCCACCATTTGTACTGCATGACCTCATCAGGTGTCATCTGTACCTCCTCTATTGTGAAGTAACCAGTAGGTGCAAAACTTCGAATTGCAATATCCTACTGGTTTACTGAAGAGCATGAAGTTTGTAGCTGGCCCCCCTGGACATCTATTAACCCTTAACTTCTATCTGGCTTGTACCTAGGTTGCCTTGTGGATGAGTCAGCTCTTCTACCCATAGGGAAAAGAATCTAGATCCAACCAAACTCTACCATTTCAATCTACTGTCATCTCATATCTATGGGCACTTTTATTTAGTTCACAATGTAATGTGAGCACACAGCTGGTAAAATAATTAAAGAGCAAACTTAACCTCAGGGACCAGTGGAAAGTATGTTTTAATAGAATTTTAGTTTATACATTTTATTAGGTTAGCCAGAATATTTCCACAATGTAGTACAAGTACAGCATACATAAGAGAGGCCTACAGATATTCTGAGGAACAGCACAACGTTCAGGAAATATACCGGCTTTGTTGCCTGATGTTATTTTTTATGCTATTTCCCATACTGCCTCTGCCTGAGAATACCCCTTAGTTGAAGATGAATAGTCTACTGCTGAGAAACCAACACTTCCAGGAGTGTTAATCTCCTGTGTCCTCCTGCAACCACCTCACTACCGTACATGGCATTCACCTGTATACAATTGAATAGATTGCTGGCAGTGAATGCATGCTGTAATGATACGTGCCAATACTTTATTTGACCTGAGAGTGCAGAATTGGAACTGCTCCTTTGGTTCCCTTGCCTTTCATACCTTAGCAAGCAATGGTTATGCTTTTTAGTGTATAGTTTTTTAAAGTTTTTTTTCAGGCACATTTTTTGAAGCATTCTCTTTATTTTTAAGAAAGAATCAAGAAATAATGAATTATACAAAGCCTTTCTCAACCAGGGTTTTATGGAAAATTAGGGTTCCTCAAGAGGTTGCCAGGAGTTCCTTGAGAATTGTATAATTTCTACCTCTCAGATAATTAACCACTGACAATAATAATCTTTTAAGCTATCTGCAAGGGGGATATTCTTCCCATTGACCACAAATATAAGAAGTATTCTTCCCACTGATCACCAATGTAAGGAACATTCTTACCACTGACCACCATATTAAGGAATGTTCTTTCCACTGAATACCAATGTAAGGGGCATTCTTCCTACTGACCACCAATGTAAGGAGCATTCTTTCCACTGATCACCAATGTAAGGAGCATTCTTTCCACTGATCACCAATGAAAGGTGCATTCTTCCTACTGACCACCAATGTAAGGGCCATTCTTCCTATTGACCACCAATGTAAGGAGCATTCTTTCCACTGATCACCAATGTAAGGAGCATTCTTTCCACTGATCACCAATGTACGGAGCATTCTTCCTACTGACCACCAATGAAAGGTGCATTCTTCCTACTGACCACCAATGTAAGAGCCATTCTTCCTACTGACCACCAATGTAAGGGCCATTCTTCCTACTGACCACCAATGTAAGGAGCATTCTTCCTACTGACCACCAATGTAAGGGCCATTCTTCCTACTGACCACCAATGTAAGGGGCATTCTTCCCACTGACCACCAATTTAAGGGACATTCTTCCCAATGACCACAAATGTAAGGAGTAGTTTTCCCAGTGACCATCATGTTAATATCCATGAGTTTTAGTTGGGATTCCCAGAGACCAGAAGATTATTTCAAGGGTTCCTCCATGTTAAGAGTGTTGATAAAGACTGATGTACAGTATAAAGTCTATAAGCACAAAGGTTACATCTGCAATAGAAGCACAGTGGTACAAAAAAGATTCCTTCAATAAACCGAGCATAAATAATAGTGGTATCTGTGTAGCCTGTCCGAAACTTGACTATAATACAGGAAGATGTAGATGGGGTAGACCACTGGAGAGTAACCTGGGGTAATCCTGGTATCCTCCAATGCTACATTGTTAAGCACTAGGGGTAAGGATCTACTACCATAGGTAGAGAGGGTAGGTAAGGAACCTGGGAATGAATAGGAGAGAATGGAGGTGGTCCCATAGGTGGGCCGGGTTAAGAAAGAGGGATGTGGGAAGGGTGGCAATTAGTCACAGGAGAGGAAAAAGGAATTTAGAAAGTAGGGTAGCCCAGGCTCATACCTTAGATGGGGGAGAAATTGTGTGTGTGGGAGACATGCAGGACAGTGGGAAAGTTAGGTTGGGATGGAAGGAAGACAAAGAGGGGGCCAGAAGAAGCGTAAAGGTGAAAAGATGGTGGATGAAGGAGTCAATTAAGTGCTGCTTAGTGAAGTGGGCATTTGGGCAAGATTAGACAAAGTGGGACTGGAGAGAAGCTGTTTGCATTGCTTAGTAAAGGAGAAATCTATCCCTCTGCATCCTAAACAACCGATGACTCGGGTGCTCCTGCTTACAGCTAAATGTGAGCACCCCCCCCATCCATACCAGGCCTTTCAGGTCCCCCCCCCAAAATACATAGCCTTATCCCAGCATGCAGGCCAGGAAAGGGGGGGGGGTGAGAAAGTGCCCCCCCTTCCTGAACCATACCAGGCCACAAGCTCTCAGCATGGGGGAGGGGTGCTTTGGGGCAGGGGGCTCTAGGCCCATTGGTTGTGTGTGTTTGCGTGGGGGGGGGGTGACATCGGAATCTAACAGCCCTCTTTAACAAGGGGTTACACAGTGATATCACCAGGTGACCCCCACCCCTATGTTTACCTGTCATTCGGCTGTGTCCCTAGACAGGAACAGGTTGTGTTTGTCGGGTGGCATTTTTTTTTCTGTTCAGGTCAGCATTTATATGGAGTTTTTTTTTTTTTAAATAAAGGACTTGTCAAAAACTGTTGTTGTGTTTTTATTTTCTTTGACTTTTTTGGTGGTAAATGAGTAGGGGTACTATGTACCCCATACTTATTCACATGGACGGGGGATTTGTTAAAGGGGGCTGACAGATTCCGATGAATCACCCCCCACAACCACCAGGCAAGGGTTGTGGGGAAGAGGCTCTTGTCCCCATCACCATTGGGACAAGGTGCTTTGAAGGTGGGGATCCCCCCTGCCCCAGAGCACTCCCCCCCATGTTAAGGGCATGGGCATGGTTCAGGAGGGGGGGCACGCTTTCTCTTCCCCCCCTTTTCTGGCCTGCCAGGCTGCATGCTAGGATAAGGGTCTGGTAAGGATAGGGGGGACCCCCAGGTTGTTTTTTTTTTTTTTTTTAATTACTGGGAATTTTTGTGTTTAATTTTAGCTGTCAGCAGGGAAACCTGTTGACAATTGATGAGTCATCGGTTACTAAGGACGTGGCGGCTGGCTTGCTGGCACGCTTCTTAACAAACAGCTATTCTTCACACAGAATTCTGATTGGTCAATCAATTTTTCACCAATCCAAATTTGAATTGCTCCAAAAATTTGGAATTCGTTAGAAAATTAATAAGTAAAACAAAACTAAACAAACAAAAGAAAACAAAACTAAATTAGTAACATGACGAATTTAAAACATTTCCGTTTTGCACATGTCTAATCAGGTCTTCCATCATTTTCAGCCACAGTCTTAATTTATACATTATGTAGTTCACCTTTGTGAAGGAATTTTTAGAATGATCCTTACTGGACCATCTTCACTCCCACCACTTGTAACAGTGTGAGTGTTTGGAAATATGATTGCCATTTCCAAAATGTTTTCATATAAGTGTAAAAAACTTGGACTTGTCTGGAACGTGGTAAACATGATTATTTTGGAAATTAAATAGTGCTTTGTAATTATCTTATGACTTCTAGGCATAATTCTGAGCTATCAAGGGGAATTTCTAGGAACATCTAGAAAGTAGCCACCTTATCTTGGGCAACAGAGCAGAAAAGTATGGCTGGCATATGTAACTGATGTAAGGTTAACCTATAGTTGTATAACCACTCGTAAGGACCAATAATTTTATGATTTGTTGATTATCTTGACTGCAGAGTACACTAGATTTATGTGTAGGCTGATGGGGGGCCCAGGTGGTAGACCCCCCAGAAAGAAGGCAAGGACACACAATTGTTCAAATATCAGAACTTGTATTATCAAAACATTTTAACAAACAGTAACAGAGTCTATCTGGCTGAACTGGTAGCAACACTCATAGAATTTATGCAGTACTGTCAAGCGGGTTCTTGTCCCTGACCTAGCGACACGCAGAATGTGTGCCAACAGCAGGGGGACAGTGATTTGTATAAGTACTGCCCTCACTCAAGTTGGCTACAGTGGTCACCTGGGTGGCAGCATCCAATTGGACAGCAGTCCACCCAATGACATGTACAGAGGCTTAAAAGGAATGGGTATTCCTCCTGTCCTCCACTCTCCCTGCAGGATTTTACAACAGCACCACCTGTGTAGGGAGGTCAACCTACACTTGCCTATATACACTATATTGCCAAAAGTATTGGGATGCCTGCATTTACACGCACATGAACTTGGCATCCCAGTCTTAGTCCGTAGGGGTCAATTTTGAGTTGGCCCTCCCTTTGCAGCTAGAACAGCTTCAACTCTTCTGGGAAGGCCATCCACAAGGTTTAGGAGGGTGTCTATGGGAAGGTTTGACCATTCTTCCAGAAGCACATTTGTGAGGTCAGGCACTGATGTCGGACGAGAAAGCCTGTCTTACAGTTTCCGCTCTAATTCATCCCAAAGGTGTTCTATGGGGTTGAGGTCAGGACTCTGTGCAGGCCAGTCAAGTTCCTCCACCCCAAACTCACTCATACATGTCTTTATGGACCTTGCTTTGTGAAATGGTGTGCAGTCATGTTGGAACAGGAAGGGGCCATCCCCAAACTCTTCCCACAAAGTTTGGAGCATGAAATTATCCAAAATGTCTTTGGTATGCTGACACCTTAAGAGTTCCCTTCACTGGAACTAGGGGGCCAAGCCCAACCCCTGAAAAACAACCCCACACCATAATCCTCCCTCCACTAAACTTTACACTTGGCACAATGCAGTCAGGCAAGTATTGCTTTCCTGGCAAACGCCAAACCCAGACACGTCCATCGGATTGCCAAACAGAGAAGTGTGATTGGTCACTCCAGAGAATATGTCTTCACTGCTCTGGAGTTTAGTGGCAGCGTGCCTTACACCACTGCATACGATGCTTTGCATTGCACTTGGTGATGTAAGGCTTGGATACAGCTGCTCGGCCATAGAAACCCATTCCATGAAGTTCTCTATGCACTGTTGTTGTGTTAATCTGAAGGCCACACCAAGTTTGGAGGTCTTTAGCTATTGACTCTGCAGACAGTTGACGACTTCTGCGCACTGTGTTCTTCAGCATGCACTGACCCCGCTCTGTCATTTTATGTGTCCTACCACTCGTCGAATTGCTGTTCTCAGTTGCTTCCACTTTGTTATAATCCCACTAACACTTGACTGTGGAATATTTAGTAGCCAGGAAATGTCACGGATGGACTTATTGCACAGGTGGCAACCTATCACGGGACCACGCTTGGAGTCACTGAGCTCCTGAGAGCGACCCATTCTTTCACAAATGTTTGTAGAAGCAGTCTGCATGCCTAGGGGCTTGATATTATACACCGGTAGCCATGGAGGTGATTGGAACACCTGAATCCAATGGTTTGGAGGGGGGTCCCAATACATTTGGCAATATAGTGTATGTGAATATTGGGTGCAATTGGAAGTCATCTTGATGACCCTCACAGGTGTGTACAGCATGTGTCTAATATATCCTTATCTGATTTGGATCTACTCACAGGCTGTTGCGGTTTGCTTTTCAAAAGAACCCCTATTCAGCTTATATGCATGTAATTCCCCGAATCATCATTATTTTAATTTATAATAATAATAATTATTATTATAATACTACAGGATTTATTTAGCGTTAGCATATAATAGTTTGCGCAGCGCTTTGCAACATGAGCGCAGACAGTACAGTTACAATACAATTCTATACAGGAGGAATCAGAGGGCCCTGCTCATTAGAGCTGACAATCTAGGAGGGAGGGTCAAGTAATACAAAAGGTACTAGCTGTGGGGGATGAGCTGATTGAGAAAATAAAACTCCAGTTGTTAGATGGGGGCAGAATAGGCTTCTCTGTAGAGGAGGGTTTTCAGGGATCGTCTAAAAGCTATAGCAGAATAGGAGATAGTCAGACAGATTGGAGTAGGGAGTTCCATAGGATAGCAGAAGCTTGAGAAAAGTCCTGAAAGTGAGCTAAGCAGGAGGTAATGAGGGATGTAAGGGACCGCCCGGCGGTACCACTAGCACTCCACTGGTCGGATGTTCCCAGCGCACGGAGTCTAAGCCCCAGGGTACTTGTTCACCAGGGCCCCTGATGGTGGGGATGGACTTGGAGTACCCCAGGACCAGGTCGTGACTACTGAGGACACCCGTCAGTGGTAGGGGTATTCGCCAGGGGCTCCCACGGGAGAGAGCCAGGTATGAGGAGGTCTGGAGACCCCGTAGAGAGGGACGGATGGATGGATGGATGGATGGATGGATGGATGGCTGAGCAGGAGCAGGGTCATACAAGCCGGGTCGGTAACTATGGGGACGGTGCGGTACAGAGCAGCGGGCAGAGAATAGTCGGGTCACACGCCAGGTCAGCAACAGCAGGTCAGATCCAATAGGGGGGCATACAGGAGAGAGGTCAGGCAAGCAAGGGTCAAAACAGGAGAAAACAGCAAGGTCAGGGCACAATCCGGGTCAGCAACTTACTTCAGACAGGTTCACAGGTTCACAGGATACAAAAGACCAAAAGGCACTGAATGACAGCTCAGGGCCGTTTAAATATCCCGCCCTGCGCTGTCATTGGTGCCAGGCGCGCGCCCGCGGTCACTACTGCGCATGCGCGAACCTGATTGCCGCGGTCGGCCAAGTCCCGGCGCTCGCGTACAGGGAGGTGTACTGCGCCTGCGCCGGGACCAGCGGCGCGACGATCCCCGACATTGCCCCCCCCCTACGGGCAACCTCCGGATGCCCACCCGATCTCTCCACCACGGGTGATCACGAAGAAACTCCCGGACTAGTCTAGGTGCGTGGACATTATGAGCCGGTTCCCAGGAGTTGTCCTCAGGACCATAGCCCTTCCACTTAATTAGGAATTGGGTCTGGCCCCCCCTTCTTCGGCACTTAAGGATCGTTTCCACCTCAAATTCCTCTTGTCCTTCGACCGTTATGGCCTCAGGGGGTCTGGATTCTCGTTCTGGGAAGGCATCTGGGATCACTGGCTTCAGCAGAGATACATGGAAAACTGGATGAATTCTGAATGTGGCCGGAAGGATCAGCTCATATGCCACTTCGTTGACCATCCGCTTTACCTGAAAAGGCCCCACAAATTTAGGTCCCAATTTTTTCGAAGGACAAAGCATCTTTAAGTTGATTGTGGCCAACCACACCTTCTGCCCAGGCCGCAACGCCAAATCCTTAGCCATGTTTGGCCACCAAAACGAGCGCCGGAGAAGCTCCAGAGTCTTGACTGGGCCAAAGTGACCCGCCAGCGGGTGATCGTGGCAATGCCCCAAAACCAGGGTCCGGACTTCCTCAGGTACCATGATAGAATCCTCCTTCCACAGGAGTCCCCCTTTGTTCTGGAGGGATACCCCAACTGGGGTTGGTGTGGCCGTAGATGCTTCTATTAACTTGGAGCGAAGGTCCGACTGGAGCGCCAAGAAGTTCCCTGAGGACAAGATAGTGTCGGGTACCAGTTCTTCTTCGGAGTCCTCAAACATACGAGATAGCGCGTCAGGCTTCGTATTTTTAGATCCGGGCCTGTAAGTAATATGAAAATTGAATCTGGAAAAGAACAGGGCCCATCTTGCCTGCCGTGGGCGTAGACGCTTGGCAGTCCTCAGATATTCCAGATTCTTGTGGTCTGTGAAAATCAATATAGGGTGTGAGGCACCTTCCAGCAGGTATCTCCATTCTTCTAGCGCTGCTTTGATAGCCAGCAGCTCTCGATCGCCGATATCGTAATTCTTCTCTGCTGGGGTGAGTTTCCTCGAGAAGAATGCTACGGGATGGAGTAACTCTTTGGTGCCTTTCCGCTGAGACAGGATGGATCCTACCGCATTCTCCGATGCATCTACCTCCAAGATGTAGGGCAGGGCCGCGTCCGGGTGGCCCAGGATGGGTGCCGAGGTAAACAGCTTTTTCAGAGCTTCGAAAGCTTTTTGAGCCTCTGGTGTCCATTTGAACCGGGTTCCAAGTTTGGTTAGTTGGGTAATGGGGGAGACCAGACCCGAGAAGTTTTTGATGAACTTCCGATAAAAGTTCGCGAACCCTATAAACCGTTGGACACCTTTTTTGTCCGTGGGTTCAGGCCAATCTAAAATTGCAGAGACCTTCTGGGGGTCCATCGCGACCCCCGCAGTGGAGATAATCAGGCCTAGGAACGTGATGCTAGATTGCTCAAAGCAACATTTCTCCGCCTTAGCATATAACCCATGCTGCCGCAATCGCCCCAAAACTTTCGCCACATGTATCCTATGATCCTCTAGAGAGGGTGAAAAAATTAGTTTGTCGTCCAAGTAGACGATAACGAAGACATCCAAAAAATCCCTGAAGATGTCGTTCACAAAGTGTTGGAAGGTGGCTGGTGCATTGCACAGCCCAAATAGCATGACCAAGTATTCAAAGTGGCCAAACCGGGTACGGAAAGCAGTTTTCCACTCGTCCCCCTCTCTTATGCGTACCAGGTTATAGGCCCCCCTTAAATCAAGTTTTGTGAATATGACTGCAGCCTTTAGGCTCTGAAACAGTTCTGGTACCAATGGCAATGGGTAACGATTTTTTATCGTGACCCTGTTCAGCTCCCGGTAGTCAATACAAGGTCTCAGGGTTTTGTCTTTTTTCTCCACGAAGAAGATTCCCGCCCCTGCTGGAGAAGTGGAGGGGCGGATGAATCCCTTCTGGAGGCTGTCCTCGATATATTCCTTCAGGGCCCCCAATTCAAGCTCAGATAGGGGGAAAATACGCCCAAAAGGGATTTCAGAGCCTGGTAACAGGTCGATTGGACAGTCATACGGGCGGTGGGGGGGCAGAGTGTCGGCTCCCCGCTTACTGAACACATCCAGGAACCCATGATAGGCTGCGGGAATAACCTGTTTCAAGTCGGAGTCTCCTTCGGAGCAAAGGAAAACTCGGGGCCCTGCGGGGCCCGAAGTGCGACAATGTTCCCGACAGTATGGGGAAGGGAACGAGATTGACCCGGTCTCCCAGTCAATCTGGGGGTTATGGGCCCGTAACCATGGGAGCCCCAGAATGACTGGGAAAAGAGGTGATGCAATAGCGTCCAGGCGGAGGAACTCCTGGTGCTGGTTGGCAATGATAGTGGCAATGGGGGGAGTTTCCTGATTAACTACCCCCGATTTTATCTGGGAACCATCAGCCAAAAAGATGTTGAAGCCCTTCTGTCTGTGTTGGAGAGGGATACCCTGTTGGTGAGCAAACTCTAGATCCAGGAAACAGCTGCATGCCCCCGAATCAACTATGGCTGTCACCTCCACGATCTTTCCTGGAAGCTGAAAGGAGAGGGGCACTACTAAGTATTGCGAAGGACAGGTATTGCTAACAGACAAGGAAGAAAAACGGGTGCACTTACTCATTTTTTGAGGGCAGGATCGCACCATATGACCAGCTTCACCGCAGTAAAGGCAGAGGTTCTGGGCTCGTCTGCGCTGGCGTTCCTCCGGTGATAATTTAGGCCGTGCCAGACCTAGCTGCATAGGTTCCGGAACATCTCCTGGTGGTGGGTTCTGGATGCTTTGTCGGGTTGGTGGGCTGGGGCCTAGGAATGGACCCCAGGTATTTCCGCGACCCTGGCCGGACCTCTCAAGCCTGCGTTCCCGCAGTCTTCGGTCAATCTTAATTGTCAGGGCAATAAGGTCTTCTAGAGACTCGGAAACCTCCAGCCGGGCCAGCTCATCTTTCAAGGGATCGGAGAGTCCCATACGGAACTGGTGCAATAGAGCGAACTCATTCCAGCGTGTGTCCCCCATCCACCGCCTGAAATCAGAGGCGTATTCCTCTGCCGCCCGCCGGCCCTGTCGGAGCGCATATAAGGTCGCTTCGGCAGAGGCTGCCCGCTGTGGGTCATCATACAAGATGGCCATTGCTTCAAAGAAACTATTGACCGATCCCAGGTGAGGATCATTGTTTCCCCTTAGCCGGTGGGCCCAATCCTGGGGTTCACCCTGTAGTAGTGAAATAATGAATCCTACCTTCACGTTTTCGGTCAGGAAGGTACGGGGTTGTAGCTCAAAGAACAAGAGACAGGAGTCGCGGAATGACCGGAAGCGTGTGCGGTCCCCGTGAAAACGCTCCGGTAGGGGTACTCGGGGTTCTACCATAGGGAGCGGGGCGGAAGCCCCTGAGGCTGGCTCCTGAGCTACCAGGGCCGGGGGTGCAGAAACCGGGGCCTGTGGGGCAGGATCAGAAATAGAGCCAGTCTGGATGCGATTCTCCAGCTGCATGCATCTGTCCTGCAGGACCGTTACGGCCTGCGTCAAAGTAGCTAGGTGCCTGCAAATTTCCTCTAACGGGGAGGGCCCTCCTCTAGGCTCAGTCATGGCCTTTTGGTACTGTAAGGGACCGCCCGGCGGTACCACTAGCACTCCACTGGTCGGATGTTCCCAGCGCACGGAGTCTAAGCCCCAGGGTACTTGTTCACCAGGGCCCCTGATGGTGGGGATGGACTTGGAGTACCCCAGGACCAGGTCGTGACTACTGAGGACACCCGTCAGTGGTAGGGGTATTCGCCAGGGGCTCCCACGGGAGAGAGCCAGGTATGAGGAGGTCTGGAGACCCCGTAGAGAGGGACGGATGGATGGATGGATGGATGGATGGATGGCTGAGCAGGAGCAGGGTCATACAAGCCGGGTCGGTAACTATGGGGACGGTGCGGTACAGAGCAGCGGGCAGAGAATAGTCGGGTCACACGCCAGGTCAGCAACAGCAGGTCAGATCCAATAGGGGGCATACAGGAGAGAGGTCAGGCAAGCAAGGGTCAAAACAGGAGAAAACAGCAAGGTCAGGGCACAATCCGGGTCAGCAACTTACTTCAGACAGGTTCACAGGTTCACAGGATACAAAAGACCAAAAGGCACTGAATGACAGCTCAGGGCCGTTTAAATATCCCGCCCTGCGCTGTCATTGGTGCCAGGCGCGCGCCCGCGGTCACTACTGCGCATGCGCGAACCTGATTGCCGCGGTCGGCCAAGTCCCGGCGCTCGCGTACAGGGAGGTGTACTGCGCCTGCGCCGGGACCAGCGGCGCGACGATCCCCGACAAGGGAGCTAGAGAGCAGGAGGTCTTGGGAGGAACAAAGAGAACGATTAGGTTGTTATTTAGAGACTAGCAGGGGTGGACTGACCATTCGAGCACTGGAGCACTGCCCGAGGGCCCGGGGTCAGTAGGGGGCCCCATGAGATGCCCCTGGTACCTTTCATAGGCTTTTTTGGGTGTGGTTTCAGTGTGGTGAGGACACAGAGGCCCCATGATCCCCTATTGCCTGGGGGCCCCATGAATTGTCAGTCCACTCCAGGAGACTAGGTTAGTGATGTAGCTGGGGGCTGAGTTGTGAATGGCTTTGTAAGTTTTTGTTAGCATTTTGAATTTAATGCACACATGTCATGTCAACCTGTAGCACAGTCAGGATATAGGAATGCCTCCCTGTTTTTTTTTTTCTTCTTCTTACAGTAAACCTGGCCCTGTGATGGATTTGGTAAAATGCCTATTTCGTTTCCTATTGAATATATATATATATATATGCTATTTCTATAAGTTTTATAAATATTTACTTTTATACTTGAATATATATGTTGTGTGAATATTTTCTGCCTGCTGGGCTTTGTGGTACTTTAAGAAATCCTTGCTTAAGAAATATTTGCTCACAGGAACAGACCCCTCCCACCGTGTGATTTGGAAGACAAAAGAATGTTTTTCTCTTTTTAAGATAAGACTGAAGAAGATCACACCTATACCATGACTGAGATTGTTTTCGTGTGGAAATGACCAATCAAAGACTAATATAATGCTTATGCTGTTGTCACATGACTCTTGCATCATTCTGCATATATAAGTTCACTTTCTCATTATAATAAACTAGAAGTATTCATAGACTGAACTTGTGTGTCAGCGTGAGTGTCTTCCAATGTGCGCACATTTCAAAGCTAGCGTCATAAATTAGGACAGGAATAGATAAGCACTGGACGATTAGGTCCATATCTAAAACAGCCCCATGGTCATGACTATTTTCAGTTTCATGGTAGTTCTCCCTGTGCTTTTAACGGTTTTCTCCCACACTCCAAAAAACATGCTGGTACGTCAACTGGCTCCCATCCAAATTGGCCCCTAGCATGTGTATGTATGTGCGGTAGGGATGTTGGATTGTAAGCTCCTTGAGAACAGGGACTGATGTGAATGTACAATATGTAAAGCACTGCAAAAATTTGTAAACCTATATAAATATTTGAAGTTAAATAAATGGCTGTCCTTTTCATAAGAATGAAACTGCATTGGACCCATTGTTCCTGGATGATATGATGAAGACTGATGAAGGGCCCCATTCTCATGTTCATGTTCACTTTTGTTATTTCCTCTTCCATTTTCAGCCTGAAAGGACCTTAGCTAAGCTTCTTTGAAAATTTGACACATCCCTTTTGTGCTTGAGGTTTTTCTCTTCATAGTAATTAGGAAGTGTGAATGAGTAACAAGAAAATCCTAATTTGCATGTGTTTAAGTGCATTTCATTCTTGAAGTCTTATCCATCTGAAAACAAAGCTGTAATTAAATCATGGAAATTGCATTTATTTCCTTATGAGATTGGGAAGAGTGGAAGAGGCATGTGACAAAGCACACTTTACCTGGAGCTCCTTGTAGCTAAGCCATAACTCTTCTGCTCTTAAACAGGGCTAGAGTTCTGTATAAGCAGCCTTGGCATTCGGCAACAAACCAACTGGTGGGGTTCGACAGGCCACATAGGCTTTGGCCAAGGGTTCCATACAGAAAAAACCCAGGAGGGCACAGCTAAGTGCAGTGTGAAATGCTTTATTCCAAATGAATGAAATATAAAAAAGACCAGATACACAAACCCCAGCATAGCAGGTTTGAGAAAAGCCACTTCAACTTCCAGATTCCCTGTGTGATGCCTTCAGATTTCTCCACTGCACGCTGTCAGACTGTGTGTCTAATGAACTGCCACAGAGTGGCATAGGATGCCGGTTGCCTCTACCCACTGTCAGGGCCGGATCTAATCTGGGGGTGCAGTAAAAAAAGTAAGGGGTCATATTGTCAACACTTTGTGTGAGTCCCTGACAGTCTGTCTCACAGTGTCACGGCCTGGCAAACACTAAACTGTATTAGGCTGTTATTATATTAGGATGAATAAACAGAACCTGTGCCCCCTTATATCAGATGTCCTCATCAGAGTCCCCCTTTATATCAAGAATCCTCAACAGAGTCGCCCTTTACATTGGGTTCCCATTAAATTGCCCCCTTACATTAGGGTCTCCATCACAGTGCCCCTTTACATCAGGTGTCCCCATCAGAGTGCCTCCTTATGTCAGGTGTCCCCATCAGAGTTACTCCTTACATCAGGTGTCCCCAACAGAGTGCTCCTTCACACCAGGTGTCCCCATCACAATGCCCCTTTACATCAGGATCCACATCAGAATGCCCCCTTACATCAGGTGTCCCCATCAGAGTGCCCGCTTACATCAGGTATCCCCATCAGAGTGCCCCCTTACATCAGGTGTTCCCATCACAGTTACTCCTTACATCAGGTGTCCCCATCACAATGCCCCCTTACATCAGGATCCACTTCAGAGTGTTCCCTTACATCAGGTGCCAGAGTACAATACAGTTTGCATGGGATTATATAGATTGGACATTACATACACTTTAAAGCCAAGCTTTGTTTTTACATTTGAATAGGCAGGGAAGGATTAGCAACTCTGTCAGGTTTTAATTGCTGTGTAATTGGTAAAGTGAAGAGTGCTTGACTACTTCATGTCTTGTAATTTGTGATAGTGCATGGAGTCTAGTATGCAGCTCCTGGGGACCCTTGGGAGGCTATCCCTGTGACATTGTAGAAGACGCTTGGGAGACGACAAGCCACTAAACTGGTAAAAGTCCACAAAAACTTGGTATCAGCCAAACGTGACATGGAAAGGTGACGTATACAGTTTTCAGCAACTATTTGTCATGTTGATTTCTCAGCCTAGTCCATTTTTTTAACCACCATTTGACCAGCCCTGATTAAGGGGGGCACTTGTAGGTTCCAAAACATGTTTGCACACCTTATGGAACACAAGTAAAGTTTTTTTCAGGACTTTAACCTGAGACATGATGTTTTTGTCTTTCCAAGCTCCTTCTAGGTTTATATTGCTGTCTGTGTTTCCGTTGGAATGATACACCTTTTCTGTCCTGGTGTCCATTATTTCCCTCACTAAAAGTAAAGAACAATCCAAAATGACAAGTTGTCCCCTGAATAGGAGAAAAAAAGACATTCATCCAATAGGGATATGTTGTGTTGGCAACAGTCTCAGAAGATTTTCCTAACTTTAGAGTAGCCATTCTCTACCAGGGTTCCATGAGACCTTAAGGTTCCTCCAGAAGTAGTTAGGAGTTTCTTGAGCTGTGGCTGACTGACCTCCCATATGATGGGTACTGCATAGATTCAACACCACTTCACTGAGGAAGCTGCATGAACCTAATGATTTTTTTAGCTGTCTGTTAATGTGGCATTCTGACCACTACTGTTAGGGTAATTTTAATCCCACTGACAACCTATGTAAGAAGAACTTGTAGCACTACCCCCTTAGGAGTTGCTGAGTTTTTGGGTCCCCCTATAGTCCTGCACAGCCAGGCAACATGCATATTCTTCCTCCATGCTTGCACACTGAGACAGTAACCAGTCCTTAAGCTTGTTTTTGTGATTTTATTAAGGGGTATTGAACTTGGATGGGGTTGAGGGATGCATGGGATGCCCAAGGAACTGTGAACTGCGAGGAAAAACTCCTTATCAACATGTACAAGACTATGGACAGGAAGCAAAAATGTGTTTCTTCTTTGAGAGTCCTAAAGTGTACCTCATCAGACCCCAGATGAATCCTCCTCTTCACCCAGCAGTACCAAGGGTATTCCCTAGGCAATGGGATCTAGAAGCTGCCAAAGATTAAACAGTCCTGGCTGACGAGCTAGTTGGGTTCTTCACCTGACTGCCCTCTCCCCTTATCCCGCTCAGGGGGTGTAAGGTTACTCACACTGTCCTTCCTAAAAGCTTTATGGGTTGGTGGCTGCCTTCAGGCCTTCTACTGGGCTGGCTCCCTCCCTGCTGCTCAGGCTGTCTCTCCTAATAGATGGAGGCACAGTGGAGATCCGCTCTGCCAGAACCGACCTGTGGATAGGCCCCTTCCCTGGGCCCCCTCCTAGGCTCCACACTCCAGCCTCCTACTCCATCTTCCACCCACAACACACTGACCACTTCCTGCTGATTAGGCTCAATCATATCTGAGGGCTGTCCTGACCCCATGCCAAGCCTCTTGCTTTGGGATTGGTCAAGATCCCTCAGAAATGCAGATTAGCCCCTCCTCAACTCCACCCACTGCCTTCTAGAAACGTCTCAAGCTTCTAGAGCAGGGGGAGGTATCAGGGAACTGACCTGCAGGGCCCTCAGCCCTGACATAGAGTAACCTGGCTGACTCATCCCAGGCTGCTTTTCAGCCTCTGCCTAAAAAACCTAGCTAGCTCCCCCTGGCTAACTAGAAGGGCGCTACACATTCTTCCCACTGACCACCAAAAAAATTGGTTTTATTAAGATTCCTCGAGACCTGAAAATGATTTCAAGGGTTCATATCCTCTCACTTCCTCTTGTGTCTAAGGCACTAGAAATAAAGGGAAATCATTTCAAAATGAAAGCGATGATGACAATAAAATTGTGAGGGGTTTTAACTCTTCTCTATGATATTCCAAATCTAAATGAGTTTTGGTTTTACCTATATTTTAAGGAATATTTTATGGGTACAAGGATTGCAACATATTGCTGCTATGTATACCGCAAGTAAGTTAAGCAAGGAGGTCCAACAACCTCACCACCAATATTTATCACCATGTAGCCGAATGCACCACTTATCTTCTCCACCTCGAAGTGTCCGTCTTTCCTAAAGTTGGGAGGTTTGCTGGCTGGACAGATTACAAATTCTATTTCAATTGTGTGTTTAGTCATCTGGCTTTAGCTTTATGGTCTTCAGATCTCCCCACATACACTGGTTCACTCCTGTGTCTTCCATGCTAACGTGCTGTGACATTGAGGTTACTGCAGTACTGGTATAGGGTCGTCCAGCTCCCAGGGCAAGGATCCAGAACTGTACACCCCCCCTCCATTGTTAATGCATGCTGTAGAACAGGTGTACCACCCTGAGTCCATTATTTTCCCCCTTGCTTCTCTGATCCCAGGGAAGTTGCCCCTCCTGCCCACCGCTTGTCCAGGCCGTGGGTTACTGTCTCAGCAGCAGAGTTGGATCTTCCACAAGGAGGAGCCCAGGACTGGGTGGATGTCTAGGGGCCCAGCTACAACCTTTATGATCCTGCAGTAAACCAGGGGGATAGTTCAATTGGTCAAAGCTGTGCACATGCCTATCACTTCACAGGGGAGGATGTGCTTGTTGGCTGTTGGTGACTAATGGGGCCAAGCAATACAAATGACAGTTTCTCTGTGGCTATTATAATATTTTATCAAGTCAATTGACAGAATGGGGAGTCAAAACTACTACCTTGAATAGGTCCCCCTTCTGCCTTAATCCATCTCTGGTGGGTAGGTATATGTCCATCTGATGACCAGTTTTTGTTGGGAATGCAACAGCATGTACTATAATGTACTATATACAGTATTCTGTGGTAATATCACTTGACCAGTAGATGGCACTGTACGCTAAAGGTTACTAGTTGTGTATGTGTAAAACTTGCTGCTTCTTTCCTTTTCTCTATCATCTCTTCAGGAAGTAATGAGTCTGTAATATGTCTGTTGCAATGTGCTCTGTCTGTTTGTAACTTAAGCCACACAAGTAAAGCCTGAATTCTGCTATCACTACCAGTGTCTTCTATAACACATAACCAAAAGGTTATGGGCCCAGCTCCAGACACTGGAAAAAGGAAAACTACAAGCAAGTAAGTGCTGCATTTACAATCCAATTCACTGAAAGATGGCAAGTGCTTCAGATATGAAGTTTACAATAGCAAAGCTCAACAATACCAACTACCAGCTATGGAAGTTTAAGCTTGAAATGCTGTTATCCAAAGATGACTTGTGGCAGGTACTAGATACACACAGACCCAATGACAACCCGGAAGAATGGGACAGAAAAAACAGGCAAGCAAAAGCAGTCATAAGCCTGTTAGTGGAGGACGATCAACTCATTCATATAAGGAAAGAAAGCACAGCTAAAGGTATGTGGACTGCATTACAAAAGCTGCATGAACGTGCAAACCTAAACAGTAAACTATATCTACTGCGCAAACTGTATAAGATGAGGCTGGAAAAAGGGCAGGAAATGGGTGAACATGTAAATGCCATGCTAGAAATTGTGGACCAGCTGGGTGCAATAGGTGAAGAATTAAAAAGCAACCATGTTCTGTCAATACTTCTGTGCAGCCTTCCAGAATCATACAGTGCCCTTATAAATGCTCTAGAAACTAGACTGGAAACTGAACTGACGCTAGAATATGTTAAGGGAAAATTAATTGATGAATACAGCAGAAGAAAGGAAAATTTGCATAGTGAAGAGAACGAGAGACCAGAGGCAGGTCTGAAGGTGCATGAAGGCACAAGACAAAGCAAAGAAACCAGGGTATGTTTTCGCTGCAAAAAGGCCGGTCACCTGAAAAAGAACTGTTCAATCTGGAAAGCTGAGCAGCGAAAGCGGGAGCTACCCACAAGAGAGAGAGAGCTAAAGCAGTCATGAAAGAAAATGAAAGTGCATCATGGAGTGGTACTTTTAAAGTGACTCAGAATAGTACCTCACACGGATGGTACATTGACTCAGGGGCAACAAGTCACATGACAAGCGACGAGACATTCTTCACAGAAATTGATTTTAGTGTAAAAGATAAAGTCTTCCTAGCAAATGGGAAAAGTATTACAGCGGAAGGTAATGGTCAGGGATTTCTGAACTGCAAAACGCCATCAGGGGGCAAGCAGAGCATCCTTGTAAAGAATGTTCTATAAGTTCCAAGCCTAGAAGGAAGCCTCCTATCAGTTAAAACCCTTGCAAGCAATGGACTCACTGTCCAGTTCAGAGGTAATGAATGCACAATTCAAAATGGAAAGCAAATTCTAGCAAGAGGAAGATTAAATGAACATCTGTACAAACTCATCACTGAAAGTGAGAAGGCTAATGCGGCAACTCATAACCCACATGGCAAGTGCATCCACCTGTGGCATAGAAGATTGGGGCATCGAAACCCAGAAGCTATAAAGGACTTTGCAAAGAGAGGTCTATCAGAAGACATGAAAATATTGCCTTGCTACACACTCAGCAAGTGCACGTGTTGCATCAAAGCAAAGGCCACCCGAACCCCTCTTCCACAGACCAGTCAGAGTAAAACCATTAAACCCATGGAACTGATACACAGTGATGTGTGCGCACCAATGAAAACCATCACACCTGGCGGGAACAGATATTTACTGACTTTCATCGATGATTATTCCCGGTACACAATAACGTATCTAATGAAGCACAAAAGTGAGACATTAGAAAAATTTCAAGAGTTTGTAGCTATGACAAGCAATAAGTTTCAAAGGAAACCTGGAATACTACGCACTGACAATGGAGGGGAATATATGAATAAAGAGATGGAATCATACCTAAAGAAACAAGGTATTATACACCAAACAACTGTACCATACACTCCTGAGCAAAACGGTGTAGCGGAAAGAAAGAATTGCACTCTTGTAGAAATGACAAGATGTATGATTACGGACGCTGGCTTACCTAACAAATACTGGGGAGAAGCAATAATGACTGCAACATACCTACAAAACAGGCTCCCATCAAAAGCTATTGAGAGTACAACATATGAAATGTGGAATGGATCAAAACCTAACGTAGGACATATAAGATTATTTGGCTGTAAAGCATATGCCCACATTCCAAGTCAGAAACGCTCTAAGTTGGAGAACAAAGCCATAGAAGGCATTCTGGTCGGCTACAGTGAGCAGAGTAAGGGATATAGAATCCTTTGTCCAAAGACCAACAAGGTCACAGTAAGCCGCAGTGTTTATTTTGATGAAAGTGAATACAATTCTTGAAAAATGTGGAGAGGATTTACACACTGAATCAGCAAGAGACACTGATTTATGCGAAGCAGGACAAGAGCCAGAACAAGAAGTGGAACTTACAATCAACGATCCAATAGAACCCACTGAACAACAAGAAATCAGAAGATCCTCTCGAATGACAAAAGGGATACCACCCCGCAGGTTATCATATGCTGCTAAAACACATCAAACACAGGAGCCAACATCCTGGGAAGACATAGAAACTTTGCCGAGAAGGGAAGCCCATCAGAGGAGATGACTGCAGACGCACTCACCAAACCTTTGCCAAGGGAACGTTATTGTTTTCTACAAAAGAGACTAAATGTCATATAATTATGCACATGCCGTTGAGAAGGGGTGTTGGGAATGCAACAGCATGTACTATAATGTACTATATACAGTATTCTGTGGTAATATCACTTGACCAGTAGATGGCACTGTACGCTAAAGGTTACTAGTTGTGTATGTGTAAAACTTGCTGCTTCTTTCCTTTTCTCTATCATCTCTTCAGGAAGTAATGAGTCTGTAATATGTCTGCTGCAATGTGCTCTGTATGTTTGTAACTTAAGCCACACAAGTAAAGCCTGAATTCTGCTATCACTACCAGTGTCTTCTATAACACATAACCAACAGTTTTGGGGGAAGCAATGCAAAGAAGAGATTTTCTGAATATTATCCTTAGTTTCCCTCCAGGTGCACCAGTTGGATCTACAGACAATAACAATTGGGTGACTTCTCTGTCAATGTCTATTGACAGCGGAGCTGTATGAGGTCCCGTGATTTCTAACAGCAGACCTACTTCAGAGTACGACCAATGGATGTCGCGCAATATCAAGAAAATTTTAACACTGTCCGTGCAGTTGGGCAACCCCTACAAGATATAATGGCTTGTTTTGGTCTATGGTACCTTTAAACCACGTCCTTCTGATTTGCCTTATCCCTTGCTCTGCTAGCAACCGGCTCTCTCCTCCTCCTTCCAGCACTCTGGGTTGTGGGTGGGCTTTCTGCATCATCACTTACAATGCAGGACAGCTGGTTTTGCATTGTACTTGATCGTGTCAGAGTCAGAGCTGTGGATAAGGGGGTACCATCAGTCCTTCTGTACGGGGCCCAGTCCAGCAGGGGGGCCCAAGCAGCTGAGTGAATTGGATGGGCAGGGAGGGTGAATGGCATGGCGGAGTGCAATTACTGGAACTGATCCCCTGTATGGCTCTCTACAGCAGCTGAAAGCTGACTTCTTCTTCTCTCCCTCCCACTGGCTTTAAGCTGCTGCAGAGAGAGCCATACAGGGTATTGATTCCAGTAATCCCCCCCTTTCCTGTTCACCTATCACCTACCCTGTGCACCATATGTTGCCCCTCTGTGTGCTCCCACCCAGGGGTGGACTGACCATTTGGAAACTCGGGCACTGCCCGAGGGCCCGGGGTCAGTAGGGGGCCCCATGAGATGCCCGAAGTACCTTTTTTCATAGGTTTTTTTGAGTTTGGGCAAGGACACAGGGGCCCCATGATCCCCTATTGCCCGGGGGGCCCATGAGTTGTCAGTCCGCCCCTGCTCCCACCCCTGCAGTGCTGTCACCGAGCACACAATAGGATCCTTCAAGGTGGAGAGTCACATTTACAGCCCCTTCCTTTCCTGAATGAACACAGTGAGTGATCATTACCTCTCACTATCACTCACTATGTGCATTCATAACTGAAGCATAGGAAACTGTGTTTTTTTTTTGGGAGGGCTGTCAAGTTGGCTGTGGTTTATAACAGCATCTCTGGTCAGAGTATGACCGATGGAAGGAGCGTTGAAGAAAAAAGTCTTCGGGGGAGCAGTTGCATGGAGATAAAGAGCCTGCTAAGAGGGAATGGGTAAATAAAACTGCCTTTAAAGGTGCCCTAAACAAAAACAAGCATGCTTCCCTTTGCAGTGTGGTGGTAGACCAATTGCAAGAGTAGTTTTGAATTTCTCCAGGAGTTCAGAGCTCCATCCATTGGTCACACTCTGACATCTAAATGTACAATGCAGGTCCTATAGTCCTGCATTGTAGGACTACAGGACCGGAGCGCCGACAATCTGGAGCGCCGAAGGGAAGAGGAGAGGGAACCAGCTGGGGAAACCGGCAGCAAGGTCAATAAAAACAGCAGGTGAGTAAAACTGCTTTTAATGATACCCTAGACAAAAAAAATGAGCATTTAACCCTTGCAGTGCAGGGATGGGGCTGCCCCACTGCAAGGGCAGTTTTACTGTTTCCCCGGAATTCAGCCTTAAGGCAGTTATTGCAAAGTTACTCTAGCTATTTATGGACATGACAAGATTCCTGAAAACTCTTCCTGTTCTAGAAGCTTCTCTCTGACACTCCGGGGTGTGTAGTAAAATCTCTGGCATCCATATAGCCGCTTCATTATTCACCACCAGGGACCAAACAAAATGGAGATTTGATGTGCAATGGAAATTTGATGCATCACCTCAGTATTATTTCCAAAGAAATCCATATAATTCCAGCAAAGAGCGTTTACCATACATTCAGCATACTTTCGTGGATTGTATTTTTGCAGTATATAATATATATGTGCGTGTATTTAATTTATTCATTAGGCTGGCCGAATGCCGCAAAGCACCCCCCTGCATGCTAATACCTTCGCTGTCTGGTTGTTTTTTTTTCCTCTGCAGAAAAACACTGCGCTTTTCACCAGTTCATCAGACGTGAGAAGAATGATATCAACTTGAAGCCAATGCATTTCTGATCCCATGTTCATTCCTATGGAGTATAAAGTGGAGAAGCGCTGTCCTCTACTGGGCAAACTGAGGAACAACACCTAGCATTGTTACAGACTGGGATGACAGTGAGCGATGAGCAATGGATTTGCTGCATTGTACGTTGGGCTCAGTCGCTAACACTTTTTAAAAAAAAGTCTCCTAGAAAGGAATTGCTATTGAGCCCGGATATCATTCAGAGCTAAAATCTGCACAGCGATCCAGAAATTTCCTCTGCATACCTCCCAAATTTTGGCGCAAAGGACGTCTTTAGGCTCACAGTGTATTGGTAAAGGACAAACCCCTCCCCAGTTGCACGGACTGTGAAGAATCGATATGCAACAAGTGATTGGTTAAGGGCCCATTCACACCAGAAACTATGTGTTTCTGCATGCGCATTGATGCGCCATTGAAGATCATTTTTATGCACGGTGATGTGCATTTTTCCCAAGAGTATTTAGGGTCTTGTCTGCTTGCTTTTCCTTCAAGGTCACTTCCTTCTTCTTTCTTTCCTTGGGCTTTTATGTGCACTGCATTCCGTTGCCTTTACGTACTTTTATGCATTTACAAGCATTTGCAATACTAAAAATGCAGCTTGCTGTAACTTATTTTCTCTGCATTGCAATGGTGTCCCACTGCACCTGGTGTATATGGGGCCTAAATCTGTAACTTCTTTATTCAGCACTTTATACTGCTCCCCCACCCCCCGAAAACACAGATTAATTCAGTCCAGTGTGAATTTTAAATGGGAAAAAAAATGTCATGGTAAAAACCCAACGCATTTCATGAGCTTATAGATCCCCTTCATCAGAGCTTGTATGCTGGTAATGATGAATGATGATACTGCACTGGTAATTATGGGAAATGAAGATTAAGTAATCCATACATGGGTCAATAAAGTTACTAAGGGCAAAACTTTTTTTTAAGCTTTGGATAGGGTTGAGAGGGATAATTACTGGGATATAGATGAACTGTTCAATGGGGACACCAGTCCTGGTGATAGCCAGGGATTTCCCTCTCATTGGAGGGATTTCCTCTAAGGAAGTGATGGTAAATCACCTGAATGGGACACAAATAGTAGAAAAAACCTGACAGAAATTATAAATTTCCTTTACTCTATTGAAAATAGAAAAAATTTGGCTTGAGTTCCACTTTAAACTTCATTTCCCATAATTACCTAACCAGTATTATTGTGAATCATTGCCAGCATACAAGCCTCGAAGAAGAGGGGTGTGTAGACCCTGAAACACGTTTGATTTTTACATCGCCATCAATTATATAAATAAATAAAAATAATACTAGAATGAATTAATCCATGTGGTGCTCTCATTCTTCCAATACCCTACAAATGTTTTCAAGGACTCCATAACACATAAGACACCCTTGCAGACAGAGAGCTTCTGTCAGGATCCAGGTTTGCACCTGCAACCTCTGCTGGAACTGAAAATGTCTCTTCTTGCTGAACCACCTGAGATGCTGGACAGTAGCTTGTCTGATCCATTAGACAACTTTGCCTTGTGTCTCTTGAATCTTTGAACTACTTGCACCACTTATTTAAGCCATTTCTTTGCACTTCCTGTTTGCCAGATTATCGTGCTCTCTCCAGCCAATAGCTTGCTCTTGTCATTTCTGCTGCTGTTTATCTCTTTACTATCACTTGTTGCTGATTTTTGACCTGTTCCTCAACTAAGCTTCTGCTTGATCCCAACCTGCAACTACTTGTTACCGACCTTTGGCTTGTTTACTGACTACTTTGCTGCTTGATTCCTACCTGCTCTGTCTGCTATTGGACCCAACTTGCTCACCTCCTGGTGGGGCAATCCTGAGGACCGTAACCTGGTACTAACATACAGCAAAGCTGGGGTGAAGACCGGTTAGTGCTTAGACCCCACACCTGGGGTGAGCCCGCATCATTATCCAAGGTGACCTGTTGTTGCACTTATCCAGCTGGTTGGTGGGAGCCTCTCTACTACTATAGTTTCTGGTCTCTGAGCCTGAACCCCGATCATGACAGCTACCTCCAAACTTCAGGAATTGTCCTACTTGTCCTTGATCATTCAAGGGTCCAACGTTCCTACTATAAAAAAAAACACATTATAATTCAGAGGTGGAATGAAAGGTTTAATGCAGTATGATGTATTTGGTAGTTACATAGTACATTTATTATATTGATCTGTCCATCAGACCAAAAGAAGGACATTAAAGGTTTAATAAGAAAGGTAGAGATTTGGGTTCCAAAACATGAACAGTTCTTCTAAATGAGCGACAGTTGGGAGGTACCAAGGCTATGTTTTCAGTTTTCGAACCCCATTTTCCATAATATTGGGGCCTCTACCTTACATCAGTCTTTCCCAACCTTTTCAACACAGAGGAACCCTTGAAATAACGTTCCAGTCTCAGAGAACCCCTACTAGGTCTAGCACTACTCTCTTGAGGGCCGCTGTGTTGTGGGTACCCCTATGCTTCTCTCCACACAGCCAGGCAACAGATGTTTCTCACACAGACTTGCATCTAAGAGACAGTAACCAGTCCATGGGCTTGGTTTTGTTATTTTATTAGGGGAAATCAACTTAGATAGGGAAATGGGGATTATGGGATGCCCAGTTGACTTGAATCGATGGAAGGGGAACAATCTCCTTCCTATGTACAAAGGAGGATCCTGGACTGTTTTTTTTTTTCTCGAAATCCGTCAGCTGATGCGGATCAGTAGCAACAGCCCTTTATGGGTGAGGAACTAGCAGACCCTCAAAAAACAGCTTAACTTCTTATAACTACATACAGGGATGTCTTCCCTCCCCTCTGTATAGTTGCTCCCTGCTCCACAGCCTGCAAACACTGCCAGTCCTCCTGGCTTCTTGGAAGATCACCCGGGACAAGGATAAAGAATTGAGCCCAGTGCTGTCCTTAGAAAGCTTGCTACGTGTGGCAGTCTTCCCCCCTTGTAGAACCCAGAGAGCGCTGCTGTACTCACTGTGTCCTCTTTGCTCCTGTCTGCTCCAGATCTCGATCCCATTCATGCCTCACCGCTGAATGTATCCTTCTGAGCCAGCTCGAGCCTAGTCTGGAGGTGACCCCCCCGCCCCCCAGACCTAGGGGACCCATCCCAGGCACAGTCTCCTCATCACTCTATCTTCCACCCAACTCCTCTGTCAGTCTGACTCTTCCATATTTATGGGCCAATCCACCACTCTACCAGGGCCTCCAAACCTGGGATTGGCTGAACTCCCATGAACATGCAGATTAGGTCCCCACCCCTTCCTTCTTACCGTCTTCTGTATAGTTCTATGGTCCTCCAGAGTCAAGAGGAGCAACAACATGTTGAGTTATCCAGCTAACCTGCAGTAACGTGACCTCAATCACAGACTCACACAGTTACCATGAGTCATACACAATGATTTTACCTATGATACACTACACTATTGTAGCAGCACACTAGAGGGTGCTACCTAAGAATTAGTATATCTACAACTCATGATACATTAGTGTGTTTGGTCAGTGAGAAGAATGATCCTTACACTTGTGGTCATTGGTAAGAATTACCTCCATACAGATAGCTAAAAAGATCAATGGTGTCAGTGGAAACTTATCTGAGATCCAGAAATTGTTGCATGCTCACGGAACCTGTAGCAACCTCTGGAGGAACCCTAATTGAGAAACCATGCCTTATACTGAGGAGAGCCAAATCATGGAAACAGCTTTATGCAAGCTGGAATAGGTGTAGCTTTAGGTTGTAGAAGGTTCGCTGAATTTCTGAATGTTAACCCAAACCCCATTCCAATCAATAGGAGACGGATCTTTAAAATTAATTGCAACCATTTTCAAGGCTAACAGGAGATTTCCTAGAGATGAAAGTCCCATTCATACATTACAATTTGGAATCGCCATGATTCTGCACAGGATTCCAAATTGCGCTGCTATCGCTGCAAAAAATGAGCGTTTGGTAAGTAGCAGCGATTTTAGGAAAACATTAAAAATGCTAAATTCCTCTAAAAAACATGACTTGGAGAATACCCTGACCCTGATTGTGAAGTGGCGTATCTATATAATGTATACAACTGAGGAGGCAACATCAGATTGAGAGTGAACATCCACTTTAAGCACAATCCAAGTGAAATGCGTCAGTTGGGCGTGGCCAAGGGCGGGGACTGTGCAGAAGCTGGTGGATTTAGAATAAATTTTAAAGAGTGATGCCATCAGAATGCAGCCCTGATCATTACACTTTAAGGGGCATGGATGGTTCAGTGGTTGCATGGCATTCCTCATGGCATGTCCTGCGCGTGACAACAGGGTCATCTTAACGGCTCCATTTAGACAAGACGTTGCTGCAAATAGTCTGCAGGAGATCAGCAGCAATGAGATGCCCTCACTAACGCATTTCACAAGGATTGGGTTTAATTATAGAGGTCATCTATGATTAGGCCAACTCCAAACAAATGCATCGGGGGGGGGGGGGGGGCAAATGAAGGGGATTGTAAAGAAGCTGATAAATTTGTATTAAACTTGAAATGGTAACGTCATCAGAGCGCGGCCCTGATCTTCACACTTTAAAGGGTCGGGGACAGGGGTGGACTGACAACTCATGGGGCCCAATAGAACACCTCTGGGATATCATTTTGCGGTCCATCTGACGCCACCAGGTTGCACCTCAGACTGTCCAGGAGCTCAGTGATGCCCTGGACCAGATCTGGGAGGACACACCCCAGGACACCATCCGTGGTCTCATTAGGAGCATACCCCAACCAGGGGCGGACTGACAACTCATGGGGCCCAATAGAACACCTCTGGGATATCATTTTGCGGTCCATCTGACGCCACCAGGTTGCACCTCAGACTGTCCAGGAGCTCAGTGATGCCCTGGACCAGATCTGGGAGGACACACCCCAGGACACCATCCGTGGTCTCATTAGGAGCATACCCCAACCAGGGGCGGACTGACAACTCATGGGGCTCAATAGAACACCTCTGGGATATCATTTTGCGGTCTATCTGATGCCACCAGGTTGCACCTCAGACTGTCCAGGAGCTCAGTGATGCCCTGGTCCAGATCTGGGAGGACACACCCCAGGACACCATCTGTGGTCTCATTAGGAGCATGCCCCAACCAGGGGCGGACTGACAACTCATGGGGCCCCCGGGCAATAGGAGATCATGGGGCCCCTGTGTCCTTGCCCAAACTCAAAAAAGCCTATGAAAAAGGTACCAGGGGCATCTCATGGGGCCCCCTACTGACCCCGTGCCGTGCCCAAGTTTTCAAATGGTCAGTCCGCCACTGGCCCCAACGTTGTCAGGCATGTATACAAACACCAGTAAAGAAATGGCAAACCCAAATTCTCCTGCGCTTAGGAATGACTCTGTATGGATAGGACCACATCACAAATTTATTGGGTAATGCACGCCTTGCTGCCCTCAAATGACCGGGGAAGTAGTTGGTATGGCTCCCACAAGCACGTGGGGGCAAAACAAACTACTGAGGACCATTCTAAGTTGCTGCAATGACATTTCAGCAAAATGGACCAGCCTACTGCATAATCTTTTCACTTTGATTTTCGGGGTGTCTTGGAATTCAGTCCTCTGTAGGTCGATCATTTTCATTTCCATCAAACGATGGGGCGTCTTTACATTACCCAGTCCATATCGGTATAGATGAGATTTTGCCCCATTGAGATCTGATGGGTTTTTAATTTTTTTGAGCAGTGTACTTATTAGTGTCATCAATGAGGGGGGGGGGGGGGGGGCTCAGCCAGGTGTTTTCTTATACTTATACTATTATACATGATTTATTTGGTAAAGTTTTTTCACTTTCTACTTAACACTCATGGCTGTTATGCTGATATTTGATTTTCTCTGATATTTGATTTTTTTATATTAATGTTTATTAGTATTATTTATATCTGATTTTTTAAATATTATTTCACTTGGATTGGATTTTGAATATATGTTTCTGAAGTGAGTAGCGCAGCATCAATATATATATTTATTTGATTGGTTTGCGGGAACACATTAGGGCGCTTGCAGCGGCTTGCAATTACTAGGCAGCACAGTGTCTAAATGGTTAGCACCAGGGGCAGACTGACAACTCATGGGGCCCCCGGGCAATAGGGGATCATGGAGCCCCTGTGTCCTTGCCCAAACTCAAAAAAGCCTATAAAAAAGGTACCAGGGGCATCTCATGGGGCCCCCTACTGCCCCCGGGCCCTCAGGCAGTGCCCGAGTTTCCAAGTGGTCAGTCCGCCCCTGGTTAGCATTTCCACTTAGCAGTACTTGGGTCGCTGATTCAAATCCCAACCACGGCACCTCCTGCTTAGAGTTTGCATGTTCTCCCTGTGCCTGCATGGGTTTCCTCTGGGTGCTACGGTTTCCTCCCACACTACAGAGACTAGGTTTATTGGATCCTGTCTAAATTGGCCTGTGTTTTGGACCTTAGATTGTACGCCCCTTGAGGGTTAGGGACTGATGTGAATGTACAATATATATGTAAATTGACAGCGTACCTGTAATAACTAAATAATAATATTAGGGGGGGGGGGGCATGAGGACACATTCTTCTTAGTTGCAATGGTTGCATGGCATTCCTCAGGGCTTTGGCAAGTCTCCATCAGAAGCCCATGTGGCACACTTAGTGCACATAGATAGGAAGTGGCTGCAAATAGACTGCAGGAGATCAGCAGCACTGAGATATAACCATGGGAGGACTGACACCTCATGGGGCCCCCGGACAATAGGGGATCATGGGGCCCCTTTGTCCTCGCCAACACCCAAAAAAAGCCTATGAAAAAGCCCATGAAAGGTACCAGGGGAATCTCATGCGGCCCCCTACTGACCGCGGGCCCTCGGGCATTGCCCGAGTGCTCGAATTGTCAGTCCGCCCCTGGATATAACTAAGGATGAAAAAAAGGAGATTTTTATAAAAAAATTGTTAAAACAGCCAATGAAATGCCATTTTGTTGAAAAATAATCAAATTTTTTTCTGCTATTATGGTCTGCCCACCCCGGCTCCAGATTCACAATGCTTTATCTGCTCCCCTTTGGCCTTCACTGTTACATTAATTAAAGAGATGTGAATATGTATGATCAGTGTCATTTCATTCTGCACATGGCACTGGGTAGCACACGCTGGCACTGTCAGGTCACCCACATTCCCCGCCGCCTGTTTTTTTTTCGATCGCAAGAGCCAGGCAATGACGTCAGGGCATCTCCTGACCTGCTTTCCTGCACCCGCCTCCCCCCTGCAACCTGCCAGCCTCATTCATCTTTCAAGGCAGCGATTCATGTTTAATGTCCTCTTCAGAGCAGAGATCCAGCCAGCCAAGCGCTGATAATATCTCTGGCGCGGCTCGCCGTCCTGGAGGACGCAATTAGCGCACGGTATTCCCTACATCTGTCAGATTGGGCGCTAATGAAGCCGTCATGACAGGTGTCACTCAAGGTGTTCCTGGGAAACCTTCACGACAGCCTGACAATTCAACCCACACAGGCGGCCCAGCCTACGCCTGGAGCAGGGACAATCTGACAACTCATGGGGCCCCCGGGCAATAGGGGATCATGGGGCCCCTGTGTCCTTGCCCAAACTCAAAAAAGCCTATGTAAAAGGTACCAGGGGCATCTCATAGGGCCCCCTACTGACCCCGGGCCCTCGGGCACTGCCCGAGTTTCCAAATGGCCAGTCCGCCCCTGGCCTGGAGTCGTTCTAATGTGCACCCCAGAAAGCGATCATTCCTTTATAGGGGGCTCCGAACTTCTCGGTATGAGGGCCACATTACAAATATCAGAGGGATGGAAAGAATCAGCTTTATAAATCAATGAGAAATAAACAAATGGAGACGTTTTACTCTGATCTTTGGAATCGGCGTCATATGATTCAGAACAAAAGATAAAGAACTTAAAGTCCCTGTAAAGTCCCCCTTTACATCAGAGCCCCCACCTTATATTAGAGTCCTCATTAGATTCCCCCCTTATGTAAGAGTCCCACTTTCATCAGAGTTATTATTATACAGGATTTATATAGCGCCAACAGTTTGCTCAGCGCTTTACAATATAACGGGAGACAATACAGCAACAATACAGTTCAATACAAGAGGAATAGGAGGGCCTTGCTCCTCGGAGGAGTTTCCACGAGAGTCCTCCTTACATCATAGTCCACCTTAAGAGTCCCACCCATTGCATCAAAATCCCCATCAAAGCCCTCTTACAATGTAGTCCACTTTAGGAGCCCCCCTTAAATTAGAATCCCCTTCAGAGTCCTCCTTACATCAGGGATTCCAATAGGGTCCTCCCTTACATCAGAGAGCTCCCATCAGAGCCCCCTTACATCGTAGTCCACCTTAGGAGCCCCCCTTAAATCAGAATCCCTTTCAGAATCCTCCTTACATCAGGGATTCCAATAGGGTCCTCCCTTACATCAGAGAGTTCCCATCAGAGCCCCCTTACATCATAGTCCACCTTAGGAGCCCCCTAACATCAGAATTCTCTTCAGAGCCCTCCTTACATCAAGAATCCTTACAATGGGGTCCCCCCTTACATCAGAGAGTCCCCATCAGAATGCCCTTCAGAACCCCCCCCCCACATCAGGGTTCCCATCTGAGTCCCCTAATATCAGAGTATAGCTCCCCTTTCAACAGAGTACACCTTAGGAGTTCCTCCTTACACCAGAGTCCCCATCTACACAACCCCCCCCCACCCTCGGATCCGTTTCCCTATCAGAACTTCCCTCACATTAGGGTACCCATCAGAGCTCCCTTTGCATCACAGTCAGCCCTAGGAGTCTCCCCTTACATCAGAGTTTCCATCAGAGCCTCACTTAATTTAGGGTCCCTATCAGAGGACCTCTTACATCATAGTCTGCCTTAAGAGTTACCATTTACATTAGAATCCCCACTAACATCCCTCCTTACATGAGTCCTCATTACAGACCCCTTACATAACAGTCTGCCTTAGGAGTCCTCCTTAATTTCAGAGTACCCCTACATCAATGTCTGCTTTACGAATCTGGATCCCCCCCTTACATCAGAGTCCCCCCCTTGCATCATGTTCCCTATCAGTGGTCTTGCTTACAGTGTGGCTGTAGTCAGTGTAGCAGCAAGGTGGGAGTTCCCCCTTACATCAGAGCCCCCCCTCTTATGAAAGAAACCCCAATAAGAAAAATAAACCCCAATAAGAGTCCCTCCTTACATCACAGAGTCCTCATTACAGCCCCCCTTACATCACATTCCCTGTCATTGGCCTACCCTTACTTTCTTGCAGCATGGCTGTAGTCAGTGTAGGAGCGGGGTGGGATCTGGAGCGGGTATGGACAGAGGATCTTCCATCCTCCTGCTGGAACAGAGACATCATCAGTTGCCAAGACTCCGGCTATCCCCCGGTACAGGAAAAGCTATTTACGGTAATTAAATTGGCCATACTCAGTCTGATTTTTACTTGAATATTCGCATGAAAAATCATTCTTCAGAACATTCTTTCTTGCCGTCATTGAGTCAGCTAGTTTAGATTGAAAACCCTTTAAAAGTTTATTCAGACCTAATCCTTGAATGGAATCCCAGCAGGGCTGTCCTGAGCATGGGCACTGCCCAAGGGCCCCAGGTGCATAGGGGCCCTATGATCATTTTGCATTAACTTATACTTGCCAACTGTCCCAGGATTTGCCGGGACAGTCATACTTTTTACTAAGCTGTCCCAGGATGGCCCAGGCAGCATCACAGAACCTGAACTGTGCCCTCCAGATCCCAGTATTGTGCCCTCCTGTACTGTGCCCTCCTGACTCCCCCTGTACTGTGCCCTCCTGACTCCCCCTGTACTGTGCCCTCCTGACTCCTCTGTACCGTGCCCTCCTGACTCCCCCAGTACCGTGCCCTCCTGACTCCCCCTGTACTGTGCCCTCCTGACCCCTCTTGTACTGTGCCCTCCTGACCCCTCCTGTACTGTGCCCTCCTGACCCCTCTTGTACTGTGCCCTCCTGACCCCTCCTGTACTGTGCCCCCCTGACCCCTCCTGTACTGTGCCCCCCTGACCCCTCCTGTACTGTGCCCCCCTGACCCCTCCTGTACTGTGCCCTCCTGACCCCTCCTGTACTGTGCCCTCCTGTACGGTGCTCTCCTGTACGGTGCCCTCCTGACTCCTCCTGTACGGTGCTCTCCTGTACTGCGCCCTCCTGACTCCTCCTAAACGGTGCCCTTCTGACTCCTCCTGTACGGTGCCCTCCTGACCCCTCTTGTACTGTGCCCTCCTGACCCCTCCTGTACTGTGCCCTTCTGACTCCTCCTGTATGGTGCCCTCCTGACCCCTCTTGTACTGTGCCCTTCTGACTCCTCCTGTATGGTGCCCTCCTGACCCCTCTTGTACTGTGCCCTCCCTGACTCCCCCTGTACTGTGCCCTCCTGACTCCCCCTGTACTGTCCCCTCCTGACTCCTCTGTACTGCGCCCTCCTGACTCGTCTGTACTGCGCCCTCCTGACTCCTCCTGTACTGTGTCCTCCTGACTCCCCCTGTACTGTGCCCGCCCTGACTCCTCCTGTACTGTGCCCTCCTGACTCCCCCTGCACTGTCCCCTCCTGACTCCCCCTGCACTGTCCCCTCCTGACTCCCCCTGCACTGTGCCCTCCTGACTCCCGCTGTACTGTGCCCTCCTGACTCCCCCTGCACTGTGCCCTCCTGACTCCCCCTGTACTGTGCCCTCCTGACTCCCCCTGTACTGTGCCCTCCTGACTCCTCCTGTACTGTGCCCTCCTGACCCCTCCTGTACTGTGCCCTCCTGACTCCCCCTGTACTGTGCCCTCCTGACTCCCCCTGCACTGTGCCCTCCTGACTCCCCCTGTACTGTGCCCTCCTGACTCCCCCTGCACTGTGCCCTCCTGACTCCCCCTGTACTGCGCCCTCCTGACTCCCCCTGTACTGCGCCCTCCTGACTCCCCCTGCACTGTGCCCTCCTGACTCCTCCTGTACTGTGCCCTCCTGACCCCTCCTGTACTGTGCCCTCCTGACTCCCCCTGTACTGTGCCCTCCTGACTCCCCCTGTACTGTGCCCTCCTGACCCCTCCAGTACTGTGCCCTCCTGACTCCCCCTGTACTGCGCCCTCCTGACTCCCCCTGTACTGTGCCCTCCTGACTCCCCCTGTACTGTGCCCTCCTGACTCCTCCTGTACTGTGCCCTCCTGACCCCTCCTGTACTGACCTCCTGACCCAAACTGCTTTTTATGAATTTATAACATTCGACCTGTAGAGGAAATAGAAGGAGAACATTCGATTTTATCCCATTCACACAGAACAAATTAATCAGCAATTTCACTGGAAGAATAACTATGCAACCTTTTTTTTTCTTTTATAAATATATATAAATATAAATACACTTTAACTCACTTTTTTACAGATTTTATTTTTATTTATAAAACAGAAACAGGGTAACTATTCTTCCCATTCACACCCCCTCTAAATTATTTAGTATCATAAAAAAAATAAAATAGATAAAAAATGAAACATTCATGTTCTATCATAACCCATTCATATAACATTTAACATTTTTTTTAATTTTACTAAATTTTTAGCCGCAGTTGGATAAAAAAAACTATTCCTCAGTCTCAGGTGCATTGGCAGAGTTTAGAATTTTTGTTTCTGTGTGCGGTCAAGTACTTTTTCCACCTGTCTTGGCTAAGGACTGAAACAGGGAACAAAAATCAACTTGGATGATGCAATGATGGCGTCCCTGGGTGAGCTGTGTACTGCCAATGATAGTTAGCACAGCGGGAAAGCGCAGATAGTTTGGGAGGTTGCCAGTTAGCGGTTAGCTACTACACTACCGCTCATGGAAATCGATTTTCCAAGTGTTTGTTAAATATATTTAGTGATTTCGAGAGCACCGCAAACAACCTGCATTGTATTTAGACCACAGCTCTTTTTTAACCCCTTCACTACAGCCATACGTTCAAGAACAGCAGGGAGATGGCCACTTATTTCTGATTGGCTGTTTATAATTGTCACAATAGAAAATACACACGGGTGGCCAGTGTGCAGTGATCACATACACAATGTAATGAGCTGATCAGAGCAGCTCTGTACCTTGTAATCACTTGGGTGACCAATCACAGTGATCATAAATGTAAACACTCTGTGTGTTTACATTTGAGAGCTGTTATTGCGCTGTCCTATCTATACCTATTTTTTTTTTGTGTATTCAACTGTATCTGGTTATTAATGTTTGGCTGCATCTAGTGGTGGTTTAGCACCACTACAACATTTTTATTCTTTGATTTGTTTTTTCTCTCCTATTTAGTGCTAGTTAGTTCAGTCCTAGCAAAACCCAACCGTGAATACATATAAACTTGGTGGGTGGTGCACCGGTCAATCGTCCTATAGCGCTCCCTTGATTCGCATTAAAGTGATACTGAAGTTTTGGGGTTTTTTTTCTTAAAAATAACAAACATGTCAGTACTTACCTGCTCTATGCAATGGTTTTGCACAGAGCAGCCGGGATCCTCCTCTTCTTGGGTCGCTCTTCCCTCCTGTTGGGTACCCCCATAGCTTGGTGTGGGGGCATCCGAGCAGGTGCGCTCCCATGGCTCTTCCATCCCCCCTCCCTCTCCTGATTGGCTGATGGCTCCCGCTTCCGTCTCAGCAAATCAGAAGAACTGAGGCTCTCGTGAACATTGCTGGATCAAGAGGAGGCACAGGTAAGTGTTGTGGTGGAGGGGCTGGGGGGGTCTCTACACACAGAATCTTTTTTTACCTTCATGCATAGACTTTGAGACATTAGAACCACTTTAAGTATGGGTGCTGGCATTGAGAGAGCCTGTGTCAGCTCTGTATACACACATAAAGGGGGAAGGATGAAATACCACACTACCAGAGAACAGTCTAGGTGTGAGGAAAATGAAAGCGCCTTCAGCACAACTCCTCCCAGAGCACACCTCCAACGCGTTTCACCCTTCCCACAGGCTAGTTAGATCAATCCAAGCAGAACTCTCCCTGTTTTTTCCATGTTTCCTTTGTATGTGTCCAGACAACCATATAAGCCAGGGTTTATAAACCCGGGCTCCTCCAGAGGTTGCCAGGGGTTCCTTGAGCAATAAGAGATTTATGATCAGGGGTAGACTGACAACTCATGGGGCCCCTGGGCAATAGGGGATCATGGGGCCCCCCAATATGCATGGAAACTCAAAAAAGCCTATGAAAAAATGCCAAGGGCATCTCATGGGGCCCCCTACTGACCCCGGGCCCTCGGGCAGTGCCCTAGTTTCCAAATGGTCAGTCCGCCCCTGTTTATGATTCTCAGATGAGTAACCAATGACAAGAATGATCTTTTCAGCTATATCTAGGGGGATTCTTCCTGATTACCACAAATGTAAGAAGCATTCTTCCCAGTGACCATCACAATAATGTACTGTGAGCTGTAAACATAAATAATTATTAGCAGGGGTTCCTTGAAGACAAAAAGTTATTTCAAGGGTTCCTCCATGTTAAAAAGGTTGAGAAACGCTGATATAAGCTTTGGCTGCCCTCTTGCAATCATCCCATAATGCTCCAGTGACTCACGTTAAGTATGAGTGTGAGAGTTAAGAGTCCATCTCAGCTCCGTATACACACATAAAGGGGAAAGGATGGAACATTACACTACCAAGAGAGCAGCCCAGGTGTCATGAAAGTGAAAGTGGCTTCAGCCCAACTCTTCCCAGAGCACTCCTCCGACGCGTTTCACCCCACTCACAGGGCATAGTCATAGGGGACTCTTTTGCTAGTGCAGCTTTCCATACTTCTCTTGGTCTGTGTTAGTTCTTCGCACAGACAAGGCTTAGGAAAGTCATTGTCTTTGTTCACATCCAAAAAAACTGGAAAAGCATCCTTTGTACTGCACTTCTCTGCATTGTATTCAACTTCTTTGGCCTATTGAAGAGTTAAACTGCCTGTGGATGGTGCTAGGTCAATAAGTGTGCATATTGTCCAGACAAACTCAGTCTGAGGAGGTATGTCAATGCACAACAGAAGGAGGACTTGTGTGTGAAGATTTATGAATAAAGGGATCAGCAGCAGCAGCGGATTCACAGAGAGGGGTTTTAATAGATCACGGATTTTTTTTTAACCCTTTCATCCCCCCCCTCTCCACCTTGTATCTCTATGTGACCTGTATGTTATTGCCTTCACCCCCTTTATCCTGCACATTAACCCCCTCCACTCCAACCTCCCACTGTATGGGACCTATGCATTAACCCCTTCACCTGCTTCTCTCTCTGTACATTAGTATATCCACAAATAAATAGCTCCATGATTTAACCTGCTCAATACCAGTATGTTTCTTCATTTAAAAAAGATCTGGCAAAACTGAAACCACTTTCTACTATCTACTTTTCAAAAAAGGGGTCATTTTGGGGGTGTTCATACTTTCCTTGTATATGTATTTTGGTATGTTTTATATCAAAAAGTGGGGGAAACTGTTCTTTTTTAATGTTCAATTTTTTTTTCCTTCATATAGTATATAACAGTCAGTGGTTATTAAATACCACCAGATGAAAGCTTTATCTATCTAAAGAAAATGATAAAAAATGAATTTGGGTACAGTCTTGCATGATTGTCAGTCTAACTATAACATCACTGAATACTGATATTGAAGGGGTATATACAAGCTGGTACTCAAGCAGTTAAATGTTGCAGTTCTACTTCCTAAGCCAAGGTATAAACTTTCTGCCGGCATACGGCATCTGTGCCAAGGCTCAGTGTGGGGAGAGTTGGCCTGCAGAGGGCTTAGAGCTGCCGGAGACACAAGCATCTGTGTACTGGCAGGAGTCTTCCCAAGCCATCCCCGGAGTGGCACAGGTCTAGCAGATGGCATGCAACGGCCACCCTCAGGATCTCATTACACACCAGCATTGTCTACTTTGGAATTTCTTTTTTGATTGGGCTTTCAACGGCAATGCTAAAGAACTCCCCTAATGAGAACAAATGAATTGTGTTAGTTAAAAAATTAAGAGTAAGGGACTGTAAGGAAAATAATAACAGTTGTGAAATATAGCCATGAAAGCCATGAGGTTTGTACTAACGGGATGCATTAAGCACTTCACTGATGTGCCATAAGGCAACCATAATCCATTGAGGCATGACCTCCACTAGACCTCTGAAGGTATGCTGTGCTATCTTGCACCAAAGCATCAGTAGCAGATCCTACAAGTCCTGTAAATTGTGAGGTGTCCATGGATTGGACTTATTTTTTCATCACATCCCACAGATGCTCGATTGGATAGAGATCTGGAGAATATGAAGTCAACACCACAAACTCATTGTGTTCCTCAAACCATTCTTGAATACATCAGACCAGGCCACCTTCTTCCACAGTTTCACATGACTGTCATATTGACTGTCATATGCCTTTAAGTGTTTCTATATTTTGTTTCTGCTCCTCCCTTTCCTTTGGTTTAGTTAATGCTGTATAGATAGCCCTCACCTTTCCCAGAAATGCATTGCAGCTCTAGCCTCATGTCATGGAGCAGGAAACATTATGATCTTTTGACCTATCGAATGTTCATTGTTGTAAGAGTATCTCAGTTTGTGGAATAAACTTCACAAGATCAGCAAGATATCATTCTGATTGAGTCACTGACTGTGGACTCCAACTGAGGTTGAAGTTATCGCTATCTCATCACAACTGTAAGTTACAGAGATCACACTATCAATTCTTAGATTGGAGAGACAGAACACCCATTGTGGGGTCTTTTGGCTGTGAACATGGGTCAGCATGGACAACCAAACCAGTCTGAAACTACGCAGCCCCGTACATAACAATTTGCGATGCTCTGTGTGTTCTGACACCTTTCTATCAGAACCAGCATTAACGTTTTCAGAAATTTGAGCTACAGTAGCTCTTTTATTGGATCAGACTACAAGGGCCAGCCTTTGCTCCTACGTACATCAATGATCCTTGACCACCCATAACCCTGTCACCAGTTGACTGGTTCTCCTTCCTTGGACCACTTTTGGTTGGTGCTGACCTCTTCAGACCAGGAACACCCCACAAGAGCTGCAGTTTTGGGGTTGCTCTGACCCAGTCATCTAGCCATTATTGGCCCCTGTCAAAGTCTCTCAAATCCTTACACTTGCCCATTCTTTCTTCTTTCTGTGCATCAACTTCAGCAACAACATGTTCAGTTGCTGCCTAATATATCCCACTTACTTTCAGATGCCACAGTAATGAGATAATCAGCGTTATTCACTTTACCGTCATACTATTATGGCTGATTGGGCTGTATCTAAACTTAAAGACAACAATGTAATACATTTCAGTTTACCAATCCTTAGATGGGGTGGCTGCATTTGTTTCCTTCTTTCAGACTAAGAATGTTTTCAGCAATTACAGAAAATGCCTGCCGATCCTAATGGTGACCATACACACTTAGATAAATTATCATTTTCTCTTCTGATCAATCTCTCTCGATAGGAATAATTGGTCTTTAGTACGCATTGGATCAATATGCCACATGGGGGGAAGTAGAATATGTTCGATAGTTAAAATTTGATCGGAAATTACAATCATAAATTTGCAAACACATTAAGAACCAGCCAAAATTTGCTCCATGGGCAGCTCTGTTGGCCCTACCTGCCCAACATCCTTGGAGTAAAAAAAATCAAAGGATTCTGGCAGAAAATTGTGGGCTGAACAGTGCCTGTATCCAATCAGATGGTCAGGTACAATGACAGAATACAATAGACATAATGGGGGATTCATCCATTCGTTCTCTTTAGTGTGGATGGAGGAATCAGTTGGACTTTTCAAATGAACAAAAAATCTATGCATGCATGGAGAGCTTTAGGCTCCAGTTTTGGATGGAGTTAAACCAGGTGGATGACGTCACTTCCATTCCCTGTCCCCCAAGATGTGGTGATTGGCTGCTCAGGACATAGGTGACACGGTCTCTTTAAAGAGGTTTGGAACTCTTTGGTAATCCCAGAATTTGAAAGCTCCGTTCTGCCTTTTGTTAGCATAAACACTTGTAAACACATATCATCCCTGGAATGTTTATGTAGACACATCTACAAGTAGAGGATTGTCCTGCTGAGAATCTGGGGAGAGGGAGGCAGTCCCGTGCTCGAAGTAACAATCTGCCTAATGTCCTAAGATTGGGAAATGACAATTATTCAGGATACTTTTAAGCAGGCCAGTGATTCACTAGCAGCAATGGTCATGCTGGCCAAGAGCACCTTCCACTGTCCTCCTGCCACAGGAACAAGATAGGGTACTATACCCCTGTAGTTTGGAGAAACTCTGCTTAATTACTCACATGCTCCTAGCCTGAGGCCCACCTCATGAAATAAATGAAAGTCCACACGGTCATCTTTTTAATGTTTTACTGTGTTTACTATACAGAGTGCACAATTCTTTCCAACACAAGTTCTCCGCATCTTTGCATCTGACATTAAGGAGACTGTACAGTTCACTTTCAGCTTTAACACAGGAATGCCAACCAGCACTTCCAGTTCCTCATTGTAGGTTCCCTTAGATGGTTTCTCCAAAGGGACCTATAACAGGCCTATCCCGAAGGGTTTGTTTCTTGGACCACTATCCTACATAACAGTGTTCTGTAGGCAACCTCTACCCATCAACTTCTGCCCTAAGTACCTCTGACCCTACATTACAAGGGTACAAGGGACTAAGTTTGCCCCACCTACAGTATCCACCCAGGGAAGGGTTTTCCCTAAAAGGGGGACAAACCTCTGCTTACATACTGTTGGTAAAAGAAATAGTTCACTTCCAATACCAAATAGCTATCTAGCTTTCGACTTGTTTAGCCAGGTCTCTGCTTTGCAGGGGCACATACTGAAGCTCTCTTAGGTTCAACACTTCTTTGTTCAAAGGCCTCAATTTCCCAGTGATTCCAGGTTTAGTCCATAGGGGATCCTATCCCACATCTGAGGTCCTTGGGGGGGAATGGGGAACCAGATTGCATGTCTGTGCATCTAAGGAACCTTTCTAGCCACTGCCATTGATGGACCCTTCGTCACTACTTCATCACTGACTCCTGACCTGAACCAGCAGCTTACAAATTTCAGTCCAAAAACATGTAATAACTAAATCTACAAACATGGCAGCAGTTACCAAAAATATGAGTGTCTACAGTGCTCACAATGCTGTACGAAAGTGATCATCCAATTTACATGTGTGATACTTTCCTGGACTGCGGGCCTGAAGCCTGTATGCTTACCCATGAAGGGGAAAGTGTGTGTGTCTACTGCTACATCTCTCTCACTCTTCCAGTGGACAGTAGCCTACTGGTAGCCTATCGGTAGCTTCTGGTAGCCTACCGCCACCTACCCTCTATATACAAAGTGGATGGACCCATCCCTAGAAGATAGCGGACACAACTCCCAAAAATATTTTACAAGCTAAGAGGGCAGTACAGGTGCATTAAGCCACAGCACATTAACGTGTTTTGTTAGGGTGGGCAATTCATTTGAATAGGCTCCCTAGCGCTCCATGTACTTGAACATGGTCCAGGTACTTGTTTTGAAAGACAGCACACCACAATGCATGGAAACGCATTACTGTGCCATGTGGTGTGCTACAGCAAGGTATGTTGGGGTGCCATTAAGAATTAATGGCACCGCAGCATCACAACACCCAACACCAGAGACATAACTAAAACCTTCAGGGCCCTGGTGCAAGAAACCATGAAGGGCCCCTGGGGCCCTTTCCATTTGACCCGGGGCCCTTGACTGTGGTCCCAGGCAATTCCCTCTGAGCCTGGGGCCCTTCCCTGTGGGCCTGCAGCCCTTCCCACTGATCACGGGGGCCCTTCCCTCCCATTGCAGTTCCCTTTTATTAGTGTCCTGCAGTGGGACCCTTTCACGTGTTCTGCAGAAGACCCCTTCCTGCCATCTTGGGCCCCTGCCTGTGCTGGTGGAATCCAGTGCAGGTTAGAAATCAACAGCCATTTTCTGATGGACCGACAGCAAGCAAGGCCTTCACATTCCCTCACAGTAATTCCAGAAGTGCTGACAGCTCTTGTTGTTTAATCGCAAGTTGCCTGGGAGACTCAAGTGGGATGTAGTGTACATCAGGAGTTCCAGGAATAGTTTGAGGACATTTTACAGATCTCTCTTTAGCAAAAGCAGTAACCAAAGCAGTAACTGCTACCAAGACCTTCGAACCAGCCTTGAGGGCAGTTTGGATTCTCTATCTATTATTTTCCCCTTCTTGCACAACTGCAATTATTAGTTAGGCTATCTGAAGGCACACTAAGGCACACACATTTAGGCGTCTATCTATTAGACATTCACTGTGAGAATATCTCAAGCATTCACTCAGATGTCATGAATAATTCCATCTTTTGCCTGATACGTTTATTTCCTAGGATCATCAGCTCCATCTAGTGGCCATAATGTGGTATTTTCCTGATTGAGGTATTTCAGGAAAATACTGCAATATAGCCACTAGATGGAGGTGATGATCATAAGAATAAACCTATTAGGCAAAATATTGCTGAGGGAATGCTTAAGACAGTGAATATTGTATAAATAGACCCTTAATTATTTTGGGGATTAAAACTGAGACAATGGTCTTAGCCAAGAGGACCTCTAATACTGGCCATACACTAAATTGCAGCCAATTTCTGCTGTATCAGCCACAATTTGAGCTATAGGTCGCCCTGTTGGCACCATCTAGGTCAATCTGGAAATTGAAGGAGCTGGGCAGAAATTTCTCAATCAAATGGAATCATTTTTCCGGTATTCAGACAGCTGTGGGTGTTGGCCATCAGGATACAAAAGCTGGCAGGTTAAGATTCCTTCATCCATGCTGGTTAGTGCAGATTGGGGTTCTATTAATTTCTTTCACCCAGCGCTGCAGTCTGTACCTGCCACCAACTGGTCTCTTTTTTTCCAAATGGAAATCTGACCACTGTATGCACCATCTGCCAGCATTACACCCTGTTCCAAATTATTATGCAAATTCTGTTTGTGTCACAAAGATTAAATATTTTGTCTTTCAGTTTAACTCATGGATGGCATTGTGTGTCAGGGCTCTTTTGATCACTGAAAACAATCTCGGACACCTGTGATAATTAGATTGGCCAATTTAAGGAAAAACTACTAATGGACGGTGTTCCACATTATTAAGCAGAGCACCATTTTCAAGCAATATGGGGAAGAAAAAGGATCTCTCTGCTGCCGAAAAGAGTGAAATAGTTCAATGCCTTGGACGAGGTATGAAAACATTAGATATTTCACGAAAACTTAAGCGTGATCATCGCACTATTAAGAGATTTGTGGCTGATTCAGAGCACAGACGGGTTCATGCAGATAAAGGCACATTGAGGAAGATTTCTACCAGATCCATGCATCGGATCAAGAGAGCAGCTGCTAAAATACCATTACATAGCAGCAAACAGATATTTGAAGCTGCTGGTGCCTCTGGAGTCCCACGGACATCAAGGTGCAGAGTCCTCCAGAGTCTTGCAACTGTGCATAAACCTTCTATTCGGCCACCACTAACCAATGCTCACAAGCAGAAACGGTTGCATTGGGCAGAAAAATACATGAAGACTAATTTTCAAACAGTCCTGTTCACTGATGAGTGCTGTGCAACCCTGGATGGTCCAGATGGATGGAGTAGTGGATGGTTGGTGGACGGCCACTCTGTTCCAACAAGGCTGCAACATCAGCAAGGCAGTGGTGGAGTCATGTTTTGGGCCTGAATCATGGGAACAGAGCTGGTTGGCCCCTTTAGGGTCCCCAAAGGTGTAAAGATGACCTCTGCAAAGTATGTAGTTTATGACTGACCACTTTCTTCCCTGGTACAGAAGGAAGAACTATGCTTTCCGTAATAAAATCATCTTCATGCATGACAATGCACCATCTCATGATGCAAAGAATACCTCTGCATCAATGGCTGCTATGGGGATAAAAGGAGAGAAAGTCATGGTGTGGCCTCCATCCTCCCCTGACCTCAATCCTATTGAGAACCTTTGGAGCATCCTCAAGCAAAAGATCTATGAGGGTGGGAGGCAGATTACATCCAAACAGCAGCACTGGGAGGCTATTCTGACATCTTGCAAACAAATTCAAGCAGAAACTGTCCAAAAACTCACAAGTTCAATGGATGCAAGACTTGTGAAGCTGCTATCAAATAAGGGGTCCTATGTTACAATGTAACATGACCTGTTAAAATGTTTAAAAAGTTAAAATGTTGTTAAAAGTTTGATTGAAATAGCTTTTGATTTCAGTAAATATGCTGCAAACACAACAAATGACAATTTTCAGTTCTTTACAACCTATAAAGTGTTTTGAAACTTACTGTGTGTAATAATTTGGAACAGTGCATTGGAAGTATTTTATGTTTAAAAAAAATCCTGTTATCATTAGGAGGTTTGTTCAATAAAATGTGAATTGTACTCTTAATAGTTGACAACATGAGAATTATGCTGACTGTTATTTACATCAATTATTTAGGTAAATGAGAAAAATATAATTTGCATAATACTTTGGAACAGGGTGTATATGGTTAATCTCGACCCTGTAACTGTCATTTTTGATGGACAGCTGGATCTGCATAATATTTTAATAATTGCAAGCAAAATAAAAAAGGAATGTATAAAAAAACGGTTAAATATGAACAAAAGTCAGACCAATATAAGAACTCCCAGTCAGCATTAGTTGGTTAATCTCAACCCTGCAACTGTCATTTTTGCTGGACAGCTTGATCTGCATAAAATATAATTAACAGTATGCAAAATAAAAAAAAGAATGTATGAAAAAAATGAACAAAGGTCAGACCAATATAAGCACCCCCTGCCAGCATTAAATGGTTAATCTCAACCCTGTACAAAAATGTGACCACTGATTGCGCCCCCTGCCAGCATTATATGGTTAATCTCAACCCTGTAACTGTCATTTTTGCTGGACAGCTTGATCTGCATAAAATATAAATAATAACATGCAAACTAAAACAAGGAATGTATCAAAAAATAGAAAAAAATTAACAAAGGTCAGACCAATATAAACACCGCCTGCCAGCATTAGATGGTTAATCTCAACCCTGTAACTGTCATTTTTTTCTGGGCAGCTTGATCTGCATAAAATATAAATAATAACATGCAAAATAAAAAAAGGAATGTATCAAAAAATGGAAAAAAATGAACAAAGGTCAGACCAATATAAGCATCGCCTGCCAGCATTAGGTGGTTAATCTCAACCCTATAACTTTCATTTTTACTGGACAGCTTGCTCTGCATGGAATATGCAAATAAAAGTATACAAAAAAAAATTGCACATACTGAATAATATAATTACAGATTTTAATCAGCCTTTTTCTTTTAAAACAAAAAAAACAATATGAACAAAAATCTTACCACTTTAAGCACCCCTGCCAGCATAATACAGTTAATCCTAACCCCAACAGTCATTTTTCCAGGACCGCTTGATCTGCATAAAAAAAATAGAAATAAAAAAAGAATGTATATACTGAATAATAACCAAAGCGTTAAAAAAATAAAATGAAATTCATATGAACAAAAGTCTGACCATTGTGCACACGCCCCACCCACCAGCATCAGACTATTAAGCTCAACCCTTTGACTGTCATTTTTATTGGACAAAGGGTTAATTAAAGAAATGTTGACCGGGTGTTCAAAGCTAAAACCCATTCCATTATACCTGTATCCAGGAGACTCACAAAGGGTTAATTAAAGAAATGTTGACGGGATGTTCAAAGCTAAAACCCCTTCCACTATACCTGTATCCAGGAGACTCGCAAAGGGTTAATTACAGAAATGTTGTCGGGATGTTAAAAGCTAAAACCCATTAAACTATACCTGTATCCAGGAATTAAAGAAATGTTGGCAGTTGACGGGATGTTCAAAGCTAAAACCCATTCCACTATACCTGTTTCCAGGAGACTCACAAAGGGTTAATTAAAGAAAGGTTGGCAGTTGATGTGTTGTTGTTGAAAGTTAAATCCCATTCCACTTTACTTGTGACCAGGAGACACATAAAGGGTTAATTACAGAAATGTTGGCAGTTGACATGCTGTTGAAAACTAAAGCCCATTCTGCTTTACCTGTGGGCAAGATTATTTAAAGGAATGTTGGCAGTTGTTGTGTTGTTGAAAGCTAAATCCCATTCCACTGTACTTCTGACCAGGAGACGTGTAAAGGGTTAATTACAGAAATTTTGGCAGTTGATGTGCTGTTGTAAGCTAAAGCCCATTCTGCTTTACCTGTGGCCAGAATTATTTAAAGGAATGTTGGCAGCTGATGTGCTGTTCTAAGCTAATGCCCATTCCTCTTTACCTATGGCCAGAAGACACACAAAGGGGTAATTAAAGACATTTTGGCAACTGATGTGCTGTTTAAGCTAAAGCTCATTCTGCTTTACCTGTGGCCAGGATTAATTGAAGGAATGTTGGCAGCTGAAATGCTGTTCAAAGCTAAAGCCCATTCTGTTTTACCTGTGGCCAGGAGACACACGAAGGGTTAATTTAAGAAATGTTGGAAGTTGATGTGGTTTTGTAAGATAAAGCCCATTCTGCTTTACCAGTGGCCAGGAGACACATGAAGGGTTAATTACACAAATGTTAGCGGTTGACATTTTGCTCTGCGTGGGATATATAAATAAAGGTATGCAAAATTAAAAGATGGACTGTATATACTGAATAATAACCATTACATAAAAAAAATCAAATTAAATCCATATGAACAAATATCTGACCACTGTGCGCAGCCCCCACCCACCAGCATCAGACTATTAAACTCAACCCTTTAACTGTCATTTCTATTGGAAAGCTTGCTCCGCGTGAAATATATAAATAAAGGTATGAAAAATAAAAGAAGGAATGTATATACTGAATAATAACATTACATAAAAAAAAATCAAATCTATATGAACAAAAATCTGACCACTGTGCCCAGCCGCCACCCACCAGCATCATACTTTTAATCTCAACTCTTTAACTGTAATTTTTATTGGACAGCTTGCTCCACGTGGAATATATAAATAAAGGTATGCAAAATAAAATAATGTATATACTGAATAATAACCATTGCATTAAAAAAATAAAATGAAATTCATATGAACAAAAGTCTGACCATTGTGCACACGCCCCACCCACCAGCATCAGACTATTAAACTCAACCCTTTGACTGTCATTTTTATTGGACATCTTGCTCTGCGTGGGATATATAAATAAAGGTATGCAAAATGAAAAGATGGACTGTATATACTGAATAATAACCATTACATAAAAAAAATCAAATCCATATGAACAAATATCTGACCACTGTGCGCAGCCCCCACTCACCAGCATCAGACTATTAAACTCAACCCTTTAACTGTCATTTCTATTGGAAAGCTTGCTCCGCGTGAAATATATAAATAAAGGTATGAAAAATAAAAGAAGGAATGTATATACAGAATAATAACCATTACATTAAAAAAATCAAACCAAATTCATATGAACAAAAATCTGACCATTGTACGCAGCCCCCACCCACCAGCATCAAACTATTAAGCTCAATCCTTTAACTGCCATTTTTATTGGACAGCTTGCTCCGCGTTTGATATATAAATAACGGTATGCAAAATAAAAGAAGGAATGTATATACTGAATAATATCATGACAGGTATTAGCCTCATACAGCTGCCAGAATCTTTTTATGCTCTAGTGGTCCTTTAATCCCCCACCTCCCGATAGCCACCCGCCGAGTCAAATCTATATCTCCCCCCCCCCGCAGGTCTTTTACACTTTCATTCATGCAACAGATGCATGCGAGGGAATTTTTTTCCATCCACTGCGAATCCTTCCTAGGGGCTACTCGCAGCAACCAGTGATCTGCAGACATTTTTCAGCAATGTCCTTATAAGGATGGACCCCTTTAAGGGAGATGGATGATAAAGGGGTGGAGAGAATAGATGATAGGGAGGGAGAGAGAGCGAGCAAACGGAGAGAGAGAGCTACAGTTTGCTGGCCTGGACTGTAGGGGATGAGAATGTTTTAAATAGCATGGAATATGTTCACACAGTCACACAGCGCTGCATCACTTTAGAAGAGACGCTTTCCTCCAGACACGCCAGGCTAATGCACTATTGATCACAGCCAGGTAGGTCCCCCCGTTTTCTGAACCATTTAAAGGGCAGCCTATTTTTTCTTTTTTTATTGGCTCATTTTATTGATTACTTTCCCAAGATCCCCTGACAAAAATTTTACCCTTCCTTACCCCCCCCCGTCCCCCTCTAATTTATTTTAACCCTTTCAGGGTTCAACGGCATTCTTCACTTTATTTAATTTTTTGCTGGTGACGGGTCATCCCAGAAGTCATCAGATATTTCTCCTTTGACAGCAGAGATGAAAAGGAGGTGGGGGGGGGGGGGGGAGAGTTGGTCTGTGTCTATGGGAAGTTGTAGCAAGGTGCAGCATGCAACACTTGCTTAGTTAGGTGGACGAGATGCCCGTCTCGCTTGCTCGTCAGTGCAATTTTTTTGCATTCTGGGCACATAAGCTTTGGCACCAGTACTGAGCCCAGAAAGTTGGTGCAGCTTTACCTCTACCTTTAATTAAAGAAATGTTGGCAGTTGACGGGATGTTCAAAGCTAAAACCCATTCCGCTATAACTGTATCCAGGAGGCTCACAAAGGGTTAATTAAAGAAATGTTGACCAGGTGTTCAAAGCTAAAACCCATTCCATTATACCTGTATCCAGGAGACTCACAAAGGGTTAATTAAAGAAATGTTGACGGGATGTTCAAAGCTAAAACCCCTTCCACTATACCTGTATCCAGGAGACTCACAAAGGGTTAATTACAGAAATGTTGTCAGGATGTTAAAAGCTAAAACCCATTAAACTATACCTGTATCCAGGAATTAAAGAAATGTTGGCAGTTGACGGGATGTTCAAAGCTAAAACCCATTCCACTATACCTGTTTCCAGGAGACTCAAAAAGGGTTAATTAAAGAAAGGTTGGCAGTTGATGTGTTGTTGTTGAAAGCTAAATCTCATTCCACTTTACTTGTGACCAGGAGACACATAAAGGGTTAATTACAGAAATGTTGGCAGTTGACATGCTGTTGAAAACTAAAGCCTATTATGCTTTACCTGTGGCCAAGATTATTTAAAGGAATGTTGGCAGTTGATGTGTTGTTGAAAGCTAAATCCCATTCCACTGCACTTCTGACCAGGAGACGCGTAAAGGGTTAATTACAGAAATTTTGGCAGTTGATGTGCTGTTGTAAGCTAAAGCCCATTCTGCTTTACCTGTGGCCAGAATTATTTAAAGGAATGTTGGCAGCTGATGTGCTGTTCTAAGCTAATGCCCATTCCTCTTTACCTATGGCCAGAAGACACACAAAGGGGTAATTAAAGAAATTTTGGCAACTGATGTGCTGTTTAAGCTAAAGCTCATTCTGCTTTACCTGTGGCCAGGATTAATTGAAGGAATGTTGGCAGCTGAAATGCTGTTCAAAGCTAAAGCCCATTCTGTTTTACCTGTGGCCAGGAGACACACGAAGGGTTAATTTAAGAAATGTTGGAAGTTGATGTGGTTTTGTAAGATAAAGCCCATTCTGCTTTACCAGTGGCCAGGAGACACATGAAGGGTTAATTACACAAATGTTAGCGCTTGACATTTTGTTGAAAGCTAAAGGCCATTCCACTTTACCTGTGGCCAGTAGACACAAAAAGGGTTAATTAAAGAAATGTTGGCAGTTGACATGCTGTTGTAAGATTGTTGTAAGATAAATCCCATTACGCATTACCTTTGGCCAGAAAACACACAAAGGGTTAATTAAAGAAAGGTTGGCAGCTGACGTGTTGTTGAAAGCTAAAGCCTGTTCCAATTTACCTGTGGCCAGGAGACACACAAAGGGTTAATTACACAAATGCTGGCAGTTGACATTTTGTTGAAAGCTAAAGCCCATTCCCCTTTACCTGTGGCTAGGAGACACCCAAAGGGTTAAATACAGAAAAGTTGGTAGTTGATATGATGTTAAAAGCTAAAGCCGATTCAACTTTACCTGTGGGCAGGGGACACACAAAGGGTTCATTATAGCAATGCTGGCAGTTGATGCGCTGTTGAAAGCTAAAGACCATTCCGCCTTACCTGTGGCCAGGGGACACACGAAGGGTTAATTATAGACATGTTGGCACTTGATGTGCTGTTGAAAGCTAAAGCCCATTCCAGGACTTGATCAGGATGTAACTCTAGGCTGATGTCAGAATGGGTGAATTTGTGGAAGAGATTAATGGCTGCTGCAAATTGCTAATACCAGAGATGACAGCGAGTGATTGAATAGAGTGGCTTCTGATAGCTCCATGCCATTGGGTTGTGCTTCACCAACAACCGCTCTCCTTCAGTGATTTGAGCAACATGCCATAGAAACGTGCTAGGGATTTTACCACCATCACAAAATGCTGCTAAGCCTTGATCGCTGTGCCACAAACCGCTTTCAAATTTTTGAGGGTTTACTTATAACAACCATTTGCAGAGCTATTCGCCTTATGAAACTGCATATACATTCATCATGTGCAAATGGCGGCAAAATGGAATGGTATTAGGCTATTTTCTCTCCAGGTCGAACGTTGATCATTGATGAACCAGGAAAATACCCCATCATGGCCACTAGAGGGAACTGACAATCATAGTAAATATGTATTCATTTCATATGAGATCAGCTGCTCCATCTAGTGGCCATAATGCAGTATCTATCCTATCTATCTATCTATCTATCTATCTATCTATCCTGTCTGTCTGTCTGTTTTATAATAAAATTGCTGCTACAAAATGTTTTGCTGCTACAAGATGCAGCCAGAAATTGATGGTCGTAGTATCCATTCGATCTAAGGTTGACTTCCGGGGTAACCTCAAATATACATCAGTATTACACTGGAGATGGAGGGGAATATTGTGGAAAAAAATTTACCCATCTGACAGCCCAAGGGGGACTCCAGATATGCTTCATTCATAGGTGTGATCTGAATTTTGGTAGCTGTTGCATATAATTTATATAAAAAAAAGCATTTCGATGTTCATCAAACCAAATGATTCCTACCCATCCTTAAGACATGTGACCACGGGTGTCCCTGCCAATCTTTTTTTAGACTTTTCCTTGCTCACGTACATTTTATATCTCAATCATCAAGTCTTTTCAGCATCCTTCAAACTAGAACTCTTATCAAACACGGCTCTACTTCACTTTGGACTATACCATGGCTTTCCAAAAAATGTTTATGATTTAGGAGCACTGAATTTGGGACAAATTAGGACTTGGTCAGCTTGCTGAGTCACTTAAGAGCATCAAAGCATTGTAAACAGGAAATACTGGATGTCCTCTGCTACTCTAATAAACCTAAAATGTATAAATTGACCCTGTCTCTAGGAAAGGAAATAATTTAAATAGAAACAGCCTGTATAACAAGATTACTAATACTTACCAGTCTGGAAGACACTGACTCTAATCTCTATTCTTGCCAAGCAACTGGTTCCCCTAGTCGGCCCTAAATGTGTGCTGTAGTAAAGAAGTGGCTGGTGGGTGAAACACACCTTAAAATGTTGGATACCAGTGGCTGCTATAGCTCTTCAAGATTGGAATGGCCACCCTCCGGATTGGTAAGTCTTTGTAGCCTATTTTACAGGATGCTTTTATTTTACTTTTTTTTTTTAACATAGCAACAGGTTCACTTTGCTAATCTGCAGCGGCTTCAAAATGGGCTGGCCAATGCCTTCCCATGCCACTGGTTTACCAAGGGCAGGTGGTGGCAAAGCACTGGACATAGATTTTCACAGGTTTTCAAAAGATGGACAAAGTCATTACTTGAGTCTAATAGCGTGAGTTTGGCAGCCTACCACAAAATATGGACCCCTTATAGGAGGAGGTTCAAATGAATTGAGAAATCCAAGTGTACTAGGTCACCAAAAGCTCCAAATCTTGAGAGCCCAAAATCTTTAATTGTTCAACTGGCAACAGTAAGAAAAGCAACAAACAATCCAATGATTTTTGGAGACCACAAAAGAAGGGTAGTCCTGATGAATGAAGATTTTGAGGCCCTCTAAATATGTTGGATGTTGTTTGCTTTTCTTGCTGTCACCAGTTGAACAATCAAATATTTTAATTAAATTTTGTTTGGTGCTTTTGTTGACCTACTACATGTGGAGTTCTCAATTCAGCTGAACTTGTTGTTCTAAGGTGTCCCTGTATTGTGGTGAGCTGCCATACCCAAGCCATTACGCTCCAGTAATAACCTTGTCCATCTTTTTTAAACCTGTAAAAATTGGTGTCCAGCTGACCTATGATAATAGTCTTTCCAAACCTAGTTAATTCATATTGTTAAACTGCCCAAAACCTCCTAAACCTAGTTAAATCATACTGTTAAGCCACCCAGAACTGTCAAGAATTTTGTTTGGTGCTTTTGTTGACCTACTACATCTGGAGATCTCAATTCAGTTAAACCTGCTCTTCTAACGGGTCCCTGGGTGTGGTGAGTTGCTGAAACCAAGCCTCAAGTAAAGACTTTATCCGTCTTTTGAAGACCTGTGAAAATAGGTGTTCTACTATGATGGTCTTCCCAAACCATATTGTTAAGCTACCCAGAACTAAAGTCTACATTTTGCTTGGACCTTATTAGGCTCAGTCACACAAAATCTGTTATAAACTTTAGAAGACCCAGTGATGACCTTCTTGAAATTAAAGAATACAGTACTGCAGCTGAACATAAAGCATATTCAACCATATCACCAACACTTCTTATCAAACTCAAGTAGGCCAATATTTTAAAAAAGTGGATGGGAGCACCACACCAGCTTGTATTGTCTTTTGAAAGATTTTATTTTGCAAATGACTATACAAGTTGGTGTGGTGCTCCCATCCTTTTAAAGCATATGTAAGCTCTTCTGGTTTTTCAAAACCTTAGCAAACTCCTCTGGGGGTCCAGAAAAGCCCCACAGTTGCTGGACAGCAGCCTCTAGGACCTCCAACCACCCATTACTTTTTAACACATCTCCATAAGGTTGCATAAGGTTCAGCGCTCCCACATGACAAAGAATATTTTTTAAAAACCTGATCTACCCAATGCAGGACAGTGTTTACATCCCACAGAGTTTCTTTGAAAAACTGCTGTTGGGCCCTGCCCTAGAGAATAATAGGAAGGAGCATGGTAACATCAAAAACAAAAACGTTATTTACTTTATATTCACCTGGTGCTCCTTCCAGTAACACACTTCCTGTCTAAAAGTGACAACACTCACTCAGCACACTGTATCTATGAAGCAGCAATGTTGTCACACTCATCTCCATCACAGTAGATTGTAGCTTGCAGTAGATTGCTCAGAAAGCTGATAACATAGTTTGAGATTTCAGTTCAGTTCTCGGGAAGTTATAAAGACACTGGATTTCTAACAGGATGGACAGGTATTTTCTGTATTTGCAGAAAATATACTTGGCCTGAATATCTACCATATCTAAGGACTAGTAAACTACAATACATTCTTTTTTATTTTCTTGGGTTTAGATGCCCCTTCACATTGATAGTCACTGGAGAAAAACCCCTTTAGATTGGTGACCAGTGTAGTATTGACCCTAATATTGGATATCAGTGGGAACGTGTCTCCTTATTTAGGTGTTCAATGGAAAATGTCTCTTCATGTTGGTGGTAAGTGGAGAAAAGCCCCTTTACATTGGTGACCAGCGTAGAAGTGATCCCTTATATTGAATATCAGTGGGAACTTGCTTCCTTATATAGGTAGTAAATGGAAAATGTCACCTCATGTTGGTGGTCATTGGAGAAAAGCCCTTTTACGTTGGTGATCAGTGTAGAATTGACCCCCTTATATTGGATGTCATTGGGAATTAGCCTCTTTACGCTGTTCATCAATGGAAAATATTCCCTCAAGTTGGTGGTCAGTGAATAAAAGTCCCTTTTACACTGTTGACCAGTGTAGAACTAATCCCTAATATTTTATTTCACTGGGAACTTGCCTCCTTACTTTAGGGCCGATGGAAAATGCATCCTCACCTTGATGGTGAATCGAAAAAACACCCTTTACATTGGTGACCAGTGTAGAATGAACAATTACTATTGCAAGTCAGTAGGAATGTATCTATTTACATTGGTGGTCAATGGAAAATGTCCCCTCATGATGGTGATCAACAGAGGAAATCTCCTTTACATTGGAGATCAGTACAAAAGTGACCCCTTATTTTGGATGTCATTGGGAAGTAGCCTCCTTACATTGGTGGTCAGTGTAGGTGGAAGATCAATCAGCCACTATCTACTGCTCAAAGAATTTCTAGCAATCTCTGGAGGAACCTTAGTTGACAAAGTCTGTTTCATAAAGTAGGGGCAGTTGGGAATCTTTAGTATTTTTAATTGTTTTTGTGCCACTGGAAGCCCCATACCAGAAATGATAGCGGTGGCCTGCATGAATCTGCTGTGTAGAGCAGTGTTTTCTCTAGGAAAGGCAAGTATTTTAGCCCTTCCATTAATTTTTATGTATTTAGCCTAGCAAGAATGTTACCAGAATGTTAATAGCACTTCAGTACAGGTTTCCTTTAATAGGCACATACCATACCAAAGAATGAACATATATCATGTGCTATGATGAACTGTATTTCCCATGGTGCTTAGCTTTTGCTGAGAATTGGTTGCATGTCAGCTGGAATTTAATGCCTAGTTTTCTCCCCATCCAAAGACCTTCATTTCATGGAAGAGCTATACATATTTTACTTTCCTTTGTGTTGTCTCATATCGCAAATACACTGGGCGCTGCTAGCAAGACACAAGCTGATGTCTGGTGCCTCTGCTCACTTCTTCGCTGGAATGCTAGGCAGTTATATTTTTATCTTCAGGTCCAGGAAGCGAGACAATTATTTTACCCTGATTGTACAGAGAGGGCACAGGAGAAATATGAACAAGAGGTGAACGCACTGAAAGAGCAGTGCTGTCTCTTTGCTGCAATATATACAGAGCCAGCAGAAATATATATATTCCATTATAGACATGAAGTACTGTAAGATGATCATAGTGTTATAGAGCAGAAGAACGGTGGGTGGTGTAGGTGAGGTGCTGAAGAACCATGGTAGTGAAGGTGAGGCACTGAAGAACAATTGTGGTGAGCTGAAGAACGATAGGTGGTGTAGGGTGAGGCCCTGGATTCAGATCTTTAAATCATCTTTAACTGAACCTAGAGGCTTGATTTTGGCAGATCTCCACAAAACAGGGGCTCACTAGAGAAATAGGGATCACCCAAACTGAGCAATCCACATGTAAATAAACCAAAAAGAGTGCCAAACAGTCATCTCTTGCCAACAGGAGAACAAAGACAGCCAAAGCAGTTTGATGGACAAAAATGTCCCTTCATCAGGTTCAGAATATGTCTCTTCATGTTAGTGGTCAGTGGAGAAAAGCCCCTTTACACTGCCGACCAGTGTGGAACTGACCCCTAGTATTGGTTGTCAGTGGGAACTTGCCTCCTTACATTGGTAGCCAACGGAAAATGTCCCCTCATTATGGTGGTCAGCCATTTACATTGAAGATCATTGCAGAAGCGACCCTTATATTGGATGTTATTGGGAAGAGGCCTCCTTACATTGGTGGTCAGTATAGGTGGAAGCTTAATCTGCACTGTTTACTGCTCAAGGAACCCCTAGCAACCTCTGGGGAACCCTAGTCCAGTTCTGTTTCATACAATAGAGATAGTAGGGAAACTTTAGTATTTTTTTTTCTTTTTTTTGCAGCTTGGAGGCTTGAATTTGGTAGCTCTCCACAAAGCAGGATACTCACTAGAGAAATGGGGGTCACCCAAAATGAGAAATCCACAAGTAGATAAACAAAAAAGAGTGCAAAATAGTCATCTCTTGACAAATGGAGAACAATGGCAGCCAGTGTATTTGGGTGGACAAAAATTCCTGTTCATCAGGAATGTCCCCTCATGTTGGTGATCAGTGGAGAAAAGCCCCTTTACACTGGTGACCAGTATAGAACTGACCCCTAATATTAGATGTCAGTAGGAACTTGCCTCCTTACATTGGTGGCCAAAGGAAAATTCATCGTTACCTTGATGGTGAGTGGAGAAAAGACCCTTTATATTGGTGACCTTTGTGGAATGGACAATTAGTTTTAGACGTTAGTGGGAATTTGCCTCCTTACATTGGTAGTCAGTGGAAAATGTCCCCTCATGAAGGTGGTCAGCAGAAAAAAAAAAACCCTTTACATTGGAAATCAAAGTAGAAGTGACCCCTTATATTGGATGTCATTGGGAAGTAGCCTCCTTACATTGGTGGTCAGTATAAGTGGAAAATCAATTTACCACTGTTTATTACTCAAGAAACACCTAGCAAACCTAGTTGAGAAAGTGTGTTTCAGACAATAGAGGTAGTAAAGAAACTTTAGTATTTTTTTTTTGTGACTTATAGGCTTGGCTTTGGCAGCTCTCCACAAAGCAAGTGACTCACTAGAGAAACAGGGGTCACCCAAAATGAGAAATCCACATGTACATAAACTAAAAAGATTGCCAAACGGTAATTTCTTGAGCCCAAAATCTTTTCTTGGTATCACAAGTGACAACAGCAGAACAAAGGCACTCAACGCATTTTGGTGGAGAAAAATGTGCCTTCAACAGGTGGTCAATAGAAGATGTCCTCTAACATTGGTGGTCAGTGGAGAAAAGCCTTTTTACATTACACCCGCTGTAATGCATCACAACAGCTGCTGTAATGCATCACAACAGCTGCTGCTGTAATGATGCAGCCCAACAATTTTTCTCCTGGATCCTTTGATTTTTCATTGGAACAATGTTTGGCAGAAGGGGCACCCACTATAGCTTAGGTGTACACCATGAATGTATCAGGAACACAAGCAAAACTGCGCCCTGACTTGCACAGAAGCATGCTGCCCTGTAGTAGATTTGTGGCAGTGCCATTAATGGCAGCACCATGCATCTGCTAAAGTGTGCAGTTTTGCACGTGCCAAGACCCATGGTGCCATAGCACTATGCGGTTTGATACAGAGCAATTTTGGAAGAGGTTTGGGGATTTCTTTTCCATGTTTATTCTGCATAGTGAAGCCCACTGAAATTAAAGGGCTGCCCTATGCAATGACACGTGTACATGCACAAAGTACGCTGGAAATGCATGCGCTCGTGATCGCATCTATATGGCATGAACCTAGCCCAAGTGAATTATGGCCAGTTCATCAAGAACCAGCCAAAATTCTATCATGTGTATGTCCAGCTTAACACTAGATACAAAATGAGAAAGGCCACAAATATTTAGATGGAGGCAGAACTCAGTCCCTTCAAACATCTGAGAACCTAACAAGACATTTTTGCCCATTGGACTTTTAATAAGTTGTGCCCAACAAAATGAATAACACTTTGCTTAAAAAAGTAAAAAATGTTATGCTCGTCGCATACTTCTCTTTCATATGTTGTTCAATGGGAGCGCTACCTGGGAGTGGCTGTGGATCCGGAGGACTGGAATAAGGCCTGGTCACTCATAGCTAAATGCTCATTTAATACGACCACGCTGGAGGCAGCCTATAAGGTATTGTTTCATTGGTATTGAGTTCCGGCTCGTTTCGCCCAGGCTAACCCTGCCTGTAGTGATCGATGTTTCCGGGGTTGTGGCCATTGTGAAGATGTATTGCATATCTGGTGGTCATGCCCGAGACTGTTTCGTTTTTGGTCTCGTGTGTTTGGCCTCATTTTCACCTTGTTCCATCTCTCCATACGCCGGGATGCTCGGTATGCCTTGCTTCATTGCCCCATACCGGGCCTCTTGGCTCACCAGCAGAAGTTGGCTTCCTATTTGTTTTTATCGGCCACTAGAACAATTGCTCAGGCCTGGAAGAGTCCGTTTGTCCCTCTTCAGGGGGTGTGGGATCGTATGACCACTATGATGCTCAACGAACAGATATCGAGTATCTGCAACAACTCCCAACGTAAATTTTTGAAAATATGGGAGCCGTGGTTGCAATATGCCTTTCCCACGCTCCCCCCCGGCTAGTCTGGGGATGTAATGGCATTCAGTATTGGCGCTCTTGGACCCCTGCTCTTTGTTTTTTTTTTTTTTTTCCTTTCTCTCTTTCTCTATTTGTTTTTGGTGTGACAGTGGATAGCTGCCTTTAGTTCTTACAGTCGGAGTTACGTTAATGTTATCGTAACTTATGTGCCATTGATAGCCCCTGCGTGGGCGTACCTTTTGCCCTGTTGACGTTAGAGCACTGTTTTTTCTATTTTGCATTTTTTATCTGTGCAATTGATAGCCCCTGCTTTGTTGCCTCTATTTTATACTGTTTAAAATTAATAAAAAACATTGAAATATAAAAAAGTAAATATTTTTACATATTCAATTTAAAATCTTGCACAAGCACGTGTCATGACATATAGTGCATCCAGAAAGTATTCACAGCGCTTAACGTTTGCCACATTTTGTTATGTTACAGCTTTATTCCAAAATGGATTAAATTCATTTTTTTCCTCAACATTCTACAAACAATATCCCATAATGACAACTTGAAAGACCAATTACAGCCCCAAATCATTTTGAATATGGTGCTACAAGTTTGGCACACCTATTTTTGGGCAATTTCTCCCATTCTTCTTTGCAGCACCTCTCGAGCTCTATCAGGTTGGATAGGGAGCGTCGGTGCACAGACTCTCTCAAGAGATGTTCAATTGGGTTCAAATCTGGGCTCTGGCTGGGCCACTCCAGGACATTCACATAGTTGGCTCGTAGCCTCTCCTTTGTAATGTGGGCTGTGTGCTTAGGCTCATTGTTCTGTTGAAAGATGAACCGTCACCCCAGTCTAAGGTCCAGAACGCTCTGGAACAGGTTTTCACCAAGGATGTCTCTGTACATTGCTGTATTCATCTTTCCTTCGATCCTGACTAGCCTCCCAGTTCCTGCCGCTGAAAAACAACACCAACAGCAGGATTCTGCCACCACCATGCTTCACTGTAGGGATGGTATTGGCCAGGTGGTGAGCGGTGCCTGGTTTCCTCTAGACATGACGCTTGGCATTCAGGCCAAAGAGTTCAATTTTTGTTTCATCAGACCAAAGAGTTTTGTTTCTCATGGTCTGTGACTCCCTCAGGTGCCTTTTGGCAAACTCTAGGCAGGCTGCCCTTTGCCTTTTACTGAGGAGTGGCTTCCGTCTGGCCACTCTACCATACAGGCCTCATTATGGACTGCTGCACAGATGGTTGTTCTTTTGGAAGGTTCTGCTCTCTCCAAACAGAAACGCTGGAGCTCTTTCAGAGTGACCATCGGGTGCATGGTTACCTCCCTGGCTAAGGCTCTTCTCCCTCGATCGCTCATTTTGTCCGGTTGTCCTGCTCTAGGAAGATCCTGGTGGTTCCAAACTTCTTCCATTTACAGATGACAGAGGCCACTCTGCTCATTGGTACCTTCAATGCTGCAGAAATTTTTCTGTACCCTTCCCCAGATCTGTGCCTTGAAACAATCCTGTTTTGGAGGTCTACAGACAATTGATTGGACTTCATGGCTTGGTTTGTGCTCTGACATGCACTGTTACCTGTGAGACCTTTATATAGACAGGTTTATGCCTTTCCTAATCGTGTCCAATCAACTGAATTTCCCACAGGTGGACTCCAATCAAGTTGTGGAAACATCTCAAGGATGATCAGTGGGAACAGGATGCACCAGAGCTCAATACTTGCACTGTACACATTAAATCCATGTGTTGATACACATTAATTGGATATACACAATATACAGGTGGTTGAAAGAGATGCACATTTGGACTAAAATCTGAACATGGTTTGTAGAACAGCGCCCACTTCTTCAGGAGACAGACAAATTGTTTTGTGGAGAAATCATGAGAAAACCAAAACAAATTGTTATTTTATTATTTATTTAAGATTTTTTGGTTTTAGTTTTCTCATGTTCTCTCCACAGATACGCACAAAAAAAAAAATGTGTCTGTCTCCTGAAGAAGTGGGCTCTTTTCCACAAAACGCGTTGAGATTTTAGTCCAAATGTGCATCTCTTTCAACCGTGTGTATATTGTTGCATATCTCCAATTTAATGTATCAATCAACCTTTCCCAGATTACATGGTGCTGACAGTCTGATACTAGGAGCTTCCTGACAGGAGCAGAGAATAGAGCAAGCAAACTGATAACCTTTTTTTTATTATGTCCACCGGGTGTCCACATGCTAGAGACAAGTCAGTGACCAATCAGTGTCATTTAACTGTAGTGGAGAAAAGTGAGGTCACCAACCTTGGCAGTGCAGCCTAATGGGGTTTTCTTGGATCACAAGGCAGACAGTTAATGAACATGTTTTCCTGCAGTTCAGATGTAAATCCCTTTTGAAATGACAGAACTCGTTGCTTTGTAGCAGAAGACCGCTGATCATTATTCAAGCGTGGCCATGCCCATAGTGAATTATGTATGACATGGTGACATCAATTCGGGCAATGTTAGATTTATGGAAACATTTTATCTACGAGCTGCTCCAGTTCTATGTATTCTCCTCGTCAATATATTCCATTTAATAGTTTACTATTCTTTTAAAGAATGTTACAGGTCTAAATTAATTAAAGGGTGTACTATAAAACACTTCATGAAATGCTCACAATTAGAGATGAGCGAATCGAACCAGGCGAACCGGAATTCGATACGAATTTCAGGAAAAATTTGATTCGCGTCGAATCCGAATATTTGCCTACTTCGGGTGCGCGAATCGGATTTTTCCCGATCAGCCGGCAAAAGTGTCCCTGCAGAGAGCTCCGCTATTTCTGACAGTTCTCTGACAGAAGGAACACATGTACAGCGGTTGAAACATTGTATCTATTTGTTTCCATTTAGGATACAGATGTTTTTATTCGGAACAGATGTTTCAACCGCTGTACATGTGAAGGAGCTGTCAGAGAACTGTCAGAAATAGAGGAACTCTGCAGATACACTTTTTGCCGGTTTGGAATTCTTATTTTCATCCTACTTCTTCTTCTTCTTCATCCTCATCCTCAGAAGAAGAGGAAGAGGATGAGGATGAAGAAGAAGAAGTAGGATGAAAATAAGAATAATTCCAAGCCGGCAAAAAGTGTATCTGCAGAGCTCCTCTAAGTGTATCTGCAGAATAGAGGAGCTCTGCAGATACACTTTTTGCCGGTTTGGAATTCTTATTTTCATCCTACTTCTTCTTCTTCTTCATCCTCATCCTCAGAAGAAGAGGAAGAGGATGAGGATGAAGAAGAAGAAGTAGGATGAAAATAAGAATAATTCCAAGCCGGCAAAAAGTGTATCTGCAGAGCTCCTCTAAGTGTATCTGCAGAATAGAGGAGCTCTACAGATACACTTTTTGCCGGCTTGGAATTATTCTTATTTTCATCCTACTTCTTCTTCTTCTTCATCCTCATCCTCAGAAGAAGAAGAAGAGGATGAGGATGAAGAAGAAGTAGGATGAAAATAAGAATAATTCCAAGCCGGCAAAAAGTGTATCTGCAGAGCTCCTCTAAGTGTATCTACAGAATAGAGGAGCTCTGCAGATACACTTTTTGCCGGCTTGGAATTATTCTTATTTTCATCCTACTTCTTCTTCTTCATCCTCATCCTCAGAAGAAGAAGATGATGATGAGGATGAGGATGAAGAAGAAGAAGAAGTAGGATGAAAATAAGAATAATTCCAAGACGGCAAAAAGTGTATCTGCAGAGCTCCGCTAAGTGTATCTGCAGAGCTCCGCTATTTCTGACAGTTCTGTGACATTCACTCCATACAGCGGTTGAAACATTGTATCTATTTGTTTCCATAAATGGATCCATTTATGGAAACAAATAGATACAATGTTTCAACCGCTGTATGGAGTGAATGTCACAGAACTGTCAGAAATAGCCTAAGAAATAGCGGAGCTCTGCAGATACACTTTTTGCCGGCTTGGAATTCTACTTCTTCTCATCCTTCTCATCCTTCTCCTTCTTCTCATCCTTCTCCTTCTTCTCATCCTTCTCATTCTTCTCCTTCTCCTCCTCCTCCTTCTCCTTCTCCTCATCCTCATCCTTCTCCTCATCCTCATCCTTCTCCTCATCCTCATCCTTCTCCTCATCCTCATCCTTCTCCTCATCCTTCTCCTTCTTCTCATCCTTCTCCTTCTTCTCCTTCTCCTTCTTCTCCTCCTTCTCCTTCTTCTCCTTCTCCTCATCCTCATCCTTCTCATCCTCATCCTTCTCCTCATCCTTCTCCTTCTCCTCATCCTTCTCCTTCTCCTCATCCTTCTCCTCATCCTTCTCCTTCCTCATCTCTAAGGGCATTTAAATTAAAGGTACAGTGTTCTGCACTAATTTAAAGGCTCTCTGAAGCCTAGAAGCCCTTTTTATAAGTTAACTTCGTAGCGAATAAATTCGCATCGAATTTCTTCCTGAAATTCGGCGAATCAGCCGAATCGAATTTTTGAATAATTCGCTCATCTCTACTCACAATATACATGGCTGGGGCTCACTCCTTCAAGATCTCGATAGACTGGCCTGCAGAAGATGGGGTGGGCCATTACTAACCTCTTGCCACCCACAAAACCTATATGTGTGGTGGCAAAGAGGGTGGGCTTCCATACCTACACACCGCACATACAGTATCTCACAGAAGTGAGTCCACCCCTCACATTTTTGTAAATATTTGATTCTATCTTTTCATGTGACAACACTGAAGAAATGACACTTTGCTACAATGTGACGTAGTGAGTGTACAGCTTGTATAACATGTAAATTTGCTGTCCCCTCAAAATAACTCAACACACAGCCATTAATGTCTAAACCTCTGGCAACAAATGTGAGTACACCCCTAAGTGACAAGGTCCAAATTGGGCCCCAAGTGTCAAAATTTTGTTTGGCCCCCATTATTTTCCAGCACTGCCGTAACCCTCTTGGGCATGGAGTTCACCAGAGCTTCACAGGTTACCACTGGAGTCCTCTTCCACTCCTCCATGATGACATCACGGAGCTGGTGGATGTTAGAGACCTTGCGCTCCTCCACCTTCCGTTTGAGGATGCCTCACAGATGCTCAATAGGGTTTAGGTCTGGAGACATGCTTGGCCAGTCCATCGCCTTTACCTTCAGCTTCTTTAGCAAGACAGAGGTCGTCTTGGAAGTGTGTTTGGGGTCATTATCATGTTGGAATACTACCCTGTGGCCCAGTCTCCAAAGGTAGGGGATCATGCTCTGTTTTAGTATGTCACGTACAGAGCCTTCTATACTGAGAGTGTGTTCTTTGATCACCCCCAACACTTTGCCTGGGTTGAAGGATACAGCTCCTGGCCTCTTCAAATGATCAGAAGCTGTCAGGACTGGTTCATGTGACTATTGTCACAGCCAGTCAACTGATTCTTCCTGCTTCCCCCCCTCCCGGGCGTAAAGATCCAGATAAAGGTACTCTGGGGCTGGGCAGGAAGGGGTTGAAGTCCAATTGAAGCTGCTGTTTAAATCAGCTAAATGTGTTTTAAGTGCACCAAAACAAAGGGGTTTCAATGTCTTACAGTTCAGTTTTTTCTAAAGCAGCCACAAATGGAGTAGAAAAGCCCACCCTCTGCCAGAAACTCCATAATGGGACCCTTGGTCTTTATGGGGAAGCAGTAGTCTCCCTGCAGAGGTCCAACACACCCTCTAATGCAGTGTTTCTCAACTCCAGTCCTCATGGACCCCCAACAGGTCATGTTTTCAGGATTTCCCTCAGATGAAACAGCTGTGGTAATTACTAAGGCAGTGAAACTGATCAAATCACCTGTGCAAAATAATGGAAATCCTGAAAACATGACCTGTTGGGGGTCCATGAGGACTGGAGTTGAGAAACACTGCTCTAATGAGTCAGACCTGTATATATGAAAACAGCAAAGCTCTGACTGAGAAGGGGGTGCATCAAACCTCTGCAGAGGAACCACTGCTTCCCCCACCGAACGCAAGGGTTCTTCTTTGCAGCTGCTGGCAGGGGAAGGGTTTTTCTACTCAGCCAATCAGTTCATGCTCTGAAAAAAGATATGAGGAAAAAGCAGAGTGAAAGAAAGATGAGCTCATTGCTGTGCTGCTTTTCCTTTCACTGTCCAGTCACAGGCTGGGGTGGGTTTAAAATCACCTGGGCTCAGAAGAAGTGGATTAAACAACCATGAGGGCATCTAGTGGTAAAAAAAAACTGCAGGGGAAATCTCTGGATTGAAGGTGAATGTTGAAAAAAATATTGCTTTATTTTAGCTTTTATTTTTTTAATCTACTGTTCTGCTTGAACAATCCATACAGTGTGTTGCTATAACCCTCTCATGGATTGCCAAAAGAAATATAAATATTGAAAATATATATTGAGAATTTGATGACTGAAATCTTCAAACCCTCTTCGTTTCACCCAACACAGGAACACTTGTTTGGGTGGCATTCATCTTTAAAGCTGGAATCCTGGCACAAATTATTTCATTCAATCTATTCCTGAATAGTCACAGCGTGTGCATCAAATGCCTTTGCAGACCTAGTTATTACCTTGTAAAAAACAAAACAAAAAAAAAACAGTGACCTCAAAACTGAGGTGTGCATAGCTTGTACAGAGAGAAGAGCTGTGGGATGGGCCTAGTAGCCCACATGGAAGAAAAAGATATTTTAAATATATTTTTTAAATATTCTTCCCAAATATATTGACATATATTTGAAATACTACAATTTTGGCCATATTCAGTATATTTCTAAATATAGTTCAATACATATATATACTGTATGTTGTGTGGGGTTAGCTCAGGTGGGGGATCTCCTTCCCTGGGACAAAGGTAGACCGCACAGCAGGCTTTCATCAAAATCTGACTGGTTGTCAGCTTTATTTAAAAGGTTCGCAGAAAATAAACAAAACATGAAAATAAACCCTTGCCATCCAGGCACTAACTAAACAAAAGGCATTTCCTCTCTCAGAGGTGAAGGGCTTCTCCCTGCCACCGAAATAAAACAAAAGCAAACCTTTTCTTGTAGGTATAGTACACACACAGCTCTCTCAGAATACCTCTCTGAGTCCCAGGCCACGAGCAACTCCTTGCTCCAGCCCTGCCTTATTTATACCACCTGTTGGTGGACATCAGTGGAGCCCAAACTCTGGTCCGGAACAACCTGCTTAACTGTGGCCCCGAAAACCCGGAGTGGACTCCACCTAAATGGTCAGGTATGAGCATATGCGAGGTGACACATAGCGTCCCTCTATCACCTCGCCGTTCATCCTGTCACAGTTGAAATGCGAAATATTTTTATTACAAAATATATGAAAAATATTTTAAAAAATACATTTAATCTACATTTTTGGAATGCATTTACAAATATATGTAAAAATATATCTGTAGAATATATTTAAAAGAAATACATTTTTAAAAATATTTTTCATATATTTTGTAATATATAAAAAAAGCATTTCAACATGCTATATATATATATATATATATATATATGTAATGAAATATATTTTTAAATATATTGAATATGGCCAAAATGGTAGTATTTCAAATATATATCAATATATTTGGGAAGAATATTTTTAAAATATATTTCAAATATCTTTTTCTTCCATGTGGGTAGGTCTGCCCACTACAGGCTGCCAGCAGAAACTACAGGAGGGGGTGGAGAAAAGACTGGTTACCCTGCACAAATAGAGAGAGAGAGCAGCAGTGATTGGTCTTTATTGCAGGAAGAGATAAAGTTTCATATTGCATCAAAGCTGAACTCGGGATAAGTGAATATTGTCAAAATACAAGAGTCAAGTGTATTCTTACTGGAATCCGGGGGGTCTATGTATAAAACATTCTTTGCCCGAATGTCAAAAGCATTGGTGTGAGTTGAACAAAGTGCCACCATCCTTTTTCTAATAGATTAATTCCTGATTCATCACCTCCATCTAGTGGCCAAATGTGGTATAGTTTTTCATTGAGGTTTTTTGAAAAACGATACCGCATTTTGGCCAATAGATGGGGCTAATGATACAGGCATTGATCTCTTCCACAAATTACGGTGACATTTCGTTCAGCTCGCACCAATGCTTCTGACATTTGGGCAAAGAATGTTTTATCAATAGACCCCCGAGATTCCAGTAAGAATACACAGGACTCTTGTATTTTGACAATAGTTGCTTATCCCGAGTTCAGCTTTGATTTGTACCCATTTGGTGGGAATCTCCTATTACAGAAAATGTAATACATTGTAGATTGCATTAAAACAAAACTGTCACGATGGAGAAATTGCATCACTGGAGATAATAAATAAGACTTTTTTCTGCCTCATTCCTTTAGAGATGGATTCTAGCATTCATGTCTGTTATGGAAGCAGCCAACAGTGATAAATGACTACGTCTCCCTGGGTCCCATTAATTAAACATAGAGAATTGGGAGCGGGTCTCGCCATTCAGAGGTGTGTATCTGATGCCGAACACGGCTTGTTGGACAGGTACATTAACGGCGCTGTTCTGTGTGACGTCTAATGGGAGGCAGAGATGGAGCAGGACAGTCTTGTATCTCTACAGACTATCAGGGGAGACTGTCTGCTGTGCAGAGGCATTGACTAAATGAACTGATTTTTACTGGGAGCAGATTTGGATCTGCAGATCTTTCATTATGGTTTACTTACAGCTGAACTCTATGCAGATAAAAAACACACAAATGAATAGAGCTTTATAATTAACCACCCAATTCTGACACTGATAACCCCCAAACAGGGGCGGACTGACCATTTGGAAACTCGGCCCGAGAGCCCGGGGTCAGTAGGGGGCCTCATGAGATGCCCCTGGTACATAGGTTCATGGTTCATAGGCTTTTTTGAGTTTGGGCAAGGACACAGGGGCCCCATGATCCCCTATTGCCCGGGGGCCCCACGAGTTGTCAGTCCGCCCCCAAACATTAGATTTTTTTCAGCAGATGCCCTAGAGCAGTGGTCTCCAAACTGTGGCTCGGGGGCTGGATGTGGCCCTCTGCTTACCTTTATCTGGCCCATGGGGCACTATTCCTACCACTGATATTAACAATGGGGTATTATTTCTCCCACTGACCCTAAAAATGGGGCACTATTCCTCTACTGACACCAATGATGGGTCATTATTCCTCCCACTGATATCAATGATGGGGCACTTTTCTTCTACTGACACCACTGACTGGGCATTAATACCCCAATGACACCACTGATGGGGCACTATTCCTCCCACAGAAACAAAAACTGTGGCACTATTCCTCCCACTGATACCAATGATGGGACACTATTCCTCCCACTGAAACCAATGATGGGACACTATTCCTCCCACTGAAACCAATGATGGGCACTATTCCCCCCACTGACACCAATGGTGGGACACTATTCTTCCCACTGAAACCAATGATGGGACACTATTCCTCCCACTGAAACCAATGATGGGGCACTATTCCCCCCACTGATATCAATGATGGGGCACTTTTCTTCTACTGACACCACTGACGGGGCATTATTCTCCCAATGACACCACTGATGAGGCACTATTCCTCCCACTGACACCAATGATGGGACAGTATTCCTCCCACTGAAACCAATGATGGGCACTATTCCACCCATTGATACCAATGATGGGACACTAGTCCTTCTACTGATACCAATGATGGGGCACTATTTCTCCCACTGAAACCAATGACGGGGCACTATTCCCCCTACTGACACCAATGGTGTGGCACTATTCCTCCCACTGACACCAATGATGGGACACTATGGTGGAGAAGGATCTGGGGGTTCTGGTAGATCACAAGCTTAATAATGGCATGCAATGCCAAGCTACAGCTTCTAAAGCGAGCAAAATCCTATCTTGTATTAAAAGAGGTATAGACTCCAGAGAGAGATACATCATATTACCCCTGTACAAATCATTAGCAAGACCTCATCTGGAATAGGCAGTTTAGTTTTGGGCACCAATTCACAAAAAGAACATTGGGGAACTGGAGAAAGTGCAGAGAAGGGCAACAAAACTAGTGCTAGTGATCATACCCTACTGGCCTAGGAAGCCCTGCTATCCACTTCTCCAGTTCATCTCCTGCGAACCCCTGTCCCTGCCAAGCCAGATGGTCTTTATCCAGATTTCGAGCACCTGACTGAAGGTGGGGAGATTAAGAGGAAGAGACTGGAAACGCTACACTCGATTCTGAAACACCTTACTAAAGGCAAGGAAATTCTTGATAATTACCACATATCATTGCATCAGGGCTAAGTATTTGGCATTTACTACTAGGAAAGAGTTTGACCCAGTTCACCCTGAAACTACAGTTACTGGACTTTTCATAGTCAGCAGCTGCCTTTGACCTGAACCTCAGTTCTATTAAAGTCCAAATGTCAGCTGTCTAGGAGCGTACTGATCAAAGATGGGCACTTGATCCTCTTGTGTAACCATTTCTCACTTTAAATAACAGTACTGAAGATCCGGCCTCCTTGTAGAAACCTATTTCCTCAAATGAACTTGTTGAGGGTTCTGACTATGCTTGCCAGTCAACGTTTTCTCCCACTTGAAGAAGTGGGAGCTAATGTTGAAAATTGCTTTCCTAGTAGTAATCACTTTGACCAGAAGGGTCTCAAAACCCAATGCACTGGTGCATGGGTGTTCACCTCCTTACATAAACTTCTTTAAGGACAGAGTAATTCTTCATCCTATCATTCATTTTGTATCCAAAGTCACCTCCTCTAACCCTGATATACACGCCTCAGACTATTTATGGGCTCTCTTACCACCTACCGGGCAAACCTCCCCAGGGATTGGCTGTCCCATAAATATTCGAGGTGCAAACTCTGTTCTTCCTCCAACTATGATTCTAGAATCCTCTAGAAGAAGGTGAAGTAACAGAGCAGCAACCTGTGCAACACTGAGCAGCCCTAATTAATCATCCCCTGCTCCTCTGATTAAAGGGGAGCTAGACTAAATTTACCTAGCAGCCTACTCTGTACTAGGAGGGTGTTACATGAGCTTTCTGGTTTAGGACAGCTACTTATTCTCTGGAATTGTTTCTTAAAGAGAACCCTTCCATCCCAACAGAAGATGGCTTCCTAATAGGTATGAATGGGGTTTTTCTGTGTATGCACAGACATATAAAAATTACATATAGATGGTGCCAGGATAGAGTAGTACTGCAAATGATTTTATTTGTATATAAAGTACAGCAAAATGTTAATAATGTGGGGCTGGCGACTTCATTGGATTTTCTTGCACGGTCAGTACTGCTGTTATTTACATTTTGTTGTGCTTTATATACAAATAAAATCATTAGCAGTACTACTCTATCCTGGCATCCTTTCTTTTGGGGGGCTCTTGTTGTGAGTCCCACTACACAGTATACTCATCTATACGAGAGGTGTAGCGTGCCAGTGATGATCCAGGAGCGGGTCCTTTCCTTGGGATTGATGTATTCCCTGATGATCCAGCCGACTTCATGAGAGATATATATTTTTATGCGCTATAAAATTGCGCATCTGGTGAGTGCGTGATTTTATCATTTGTGTCACACCAGAAGAATTCTGCATGATCACCTGGATTATGAGTTTCACGTTTTCAAAAAGACGTTTTCACTTATACGCACCTGTGATCACTTTATTATTATAGGTTTTATGCATATCTGATGCACAGTGTCACTTTGTATCAGCACTTTTCAGTTCATATCCTATATGTATTTAATTCATACCTTGATATATAGTGCTTATCTTTATGTTTGCTATTTCTTTGTTATATATTGCTATTGTCCCAGCGCTGCACCATCTATATTTAATTTTTATATTTTGAAGGAGTATTTGGTATCTCTTTGGTGTATTCAGCAGCTTATCAATTAGCACTCACTTTCACAATTTTTTTTGATTGTATGCACAGACAAACTGAGGGGCAGAGAGTTTGCAGTGGCAGCTGTGCAATTCGCCACTGACCTCAGAGCAAATGATCTCCCAGAGGTGTGGTCAGGTGAATATAAGGCCCATTCACACTTTCAAATGGGGCCAATGGTGAATACATGCGGCGGTTCCTAGCGATTAGTTGTGAGGGGGAAGCCTCATTGAATGCACTGCACTGTATGCCTCCCTCAGCTAATTGCAGCCGCTTGCACATAATTGCTCATGGAACGATTATTGGTGAATGGTTGGCCACTTTTAACTTGGGCAGCGCATTGCCTCCCATTGTTTTCAGTAGGGCTTCTGCCTGCAGCTGATCGCTGGGAACCCTTGATGGGCCTCCTGTATATAATCACTAATGGCCCCAAGTGAGAATGGGGTCTTTGGGCACCAATGGTAATAGCAATGAGTGCTTTGCAAAGCCATTTACCACCTGGTCATACACTACAAGAATTTCATCCAGTTTCAGCCCAGATTCACTCTGCGGGTGACCCTGTCGGCCACCGCCTGCCTGACATTCTTTGAATGAAAAATTGAAGGATCTGGACAGAAAATGATCATAGGAACAGCAGCTGCATCCAATCAAATGCAACCGCTGTTTGTGTATTCTGACAGTCCACGGAGCCTTATAATATAGCAATGATCTTATCATGAAATGTCAAGGAGAAATCAGAGAAGAGTTCTGATTTATAATATAAACTCAATTGGTGGACTACTATATGCAGCTCGGACAGTGTCATGTTTCAGGTACTGACTTAGCAGGAGTAGGCATTTTGGTAGGTTGCAGACATTTTTCAGTAGATCAGTCTGTGGTCTATGTATATGTTTCGAATAAGGTTTGCAGCTACTAATTCTTATTCCATGTAACTGATGGGAGATGGAATCTTTATAAGGAAGTGTTTCCTGCTGAAAGCTGATGTAATTACTTTTTATTATATCTCTTGTGTATTGTGGGGGCCCAGATGGGGACCGCCGGCTTTATCTTTATGTACGTTTATTGAAGGGCTCAGCGGGACTACTCTGACCATGCCCGTACAGTTATGAAAGCTTTGGTTTTTCATATTTATGTATTAATCGTTAGTAGTCCAAAAGATACGTTTGACTTAGGCTTTATCCTAAAATGGGACATGAACAAAGTTTCATTTTTCCACTTGGGGGATTTTGCTTCCTGGCAAGAATTCTCTTCCACTTGCCACCTCTTTCTCTATTAGCCAATTAGATTGTAAGAACATTCCAATGCAACCCACTGATCAGTCATGCCTCCTATCATATATGCCTTTTTTATTTTTGCTTCTACCTGCCCCCTGTAGCTCTGCCCACAGGGATCTTCACTCTGTCCCTTGCCAGTCCCTAGAGATCCTGTACTTCTTTGCCTGAAGGAGAAGAGGTGAGAGGAGCACAACAGCACCAGAAAACGTCTAAGAACCACACCAACCTCCTCCTGAACCCTGTACCAGGCTGCTCCTGAACCACCCACCAACTGCTCCTGAACTTGAACCCTGCACCAGCCTACTCCTGAACCCTGCACCAGCCTTCTCCTGAACCCTGCACCAGCCTACTCCTGAACCCTGCACCAGCCTACTCCTGAACCCTGCACCAGCCTACTCCTGAACCCTGCACCAGCCTACTCCTGAACCCTGCACCAGCCTTCTCTTGAACCCTGCACCAGCCTACTCCTGAACCCTGCACCAGCCTTCTCCTGAACCCTGCACCAGCCTACTCCTGAACCCTGCCCCAGCCTTCTCTTGAACCCTGCCCCAGCCTTCTCTTGAACTCTGCCCCAGCCTTCTCTTGAACTCTGCCCCAGCCTACTCCTGAACCCTGCACCAGCCTACTCCTGAAACCTGCACCTGCCTTCTCATGAACCTTGCACCATCCTTCTCATGAACCCAGCACCAGACCTTTGACAGCCTGCTCCTGAGCCCCATACTAGGCAGCTCCTGAGCCTCACACCAGCCTACTTCTAAACCCCACACTAGCTTTGTACTGAGCTCCACACCAGCCTGCTCCTTAGACCTGCACCAGCCTGCTCCTGAGCCCCATACCAGACTATTTCTTTTTTTATTTTTGTTTACAAACGATTTTATTTTTTAAGAAATAGACTGTAAAATTACATTACAGCTTCAAACAGTATATAAAACAGAAACAAGGCACAGCTGAAGTGTACAGTTCAAAAGGTACAATCATGTAGAGTAAAGAAAGAGAAAAGAAAAGAACTTAAGTACATGAGCAATATAAGTAAAGAGGTAGGCAGAGTTATACCGCTACCAACAGAGTATTTCAATCAATCCAAACATGGGTGAACTTTAGTCATATAGTAAATGTCTATGAGTTCTCCATATTTCCCATTTTCTATCAAATAAGTGCATCTTATCCAATAAAGTGTAATGAATTATTTCCATAAGCATCACAGCATCAACTCTATGCAGAACAGTGGCCAATTGTACCGTACAAGATTTCCAGTGTAGGGCAATAGCCCATAGAGTGACTATACAAATGGTATGGATTAGCCATATAACCTCATTCTGAACTCCTGGGACATGAACTCCTAATAGGCTGGAGTGCACAGACAGATGCACCGGGGCTCCCGACAGTGCAGTACCACCTCAGAGATCCTGCACCACACCAAGGTGAGGCCTGGGCAAGCCAAAAATGTATGCATTGGGGTACCGGCAAGGCCACAGCCTCGGAAACAAGGTGGGAAGTCCCTGGAAACAGGATGTGTAGTCTAGATGGGGTAAATTACCATCTGGTTAATACTTTGAGGGCTGTCTCATGGACAGAAAGGGATCTAGAGCTCTTACGCATGTTATCAACCATGGAATCCCAGTCCTCATCCGAGAAGGTGATACCACTATCAGCCTCCCATTTCTGTCTGTAAAGAGGGGGTGAGGGAAAGGAACTGACCAGAAATTGGCGATATAAATCTGAGATAAGACTCCTGCCCCTAGGAGAGTCATGGCTAATGCGTTCGAAAAATGTAATCGGAAATGAGGGTGTAAAGCCAAAATGTGAGTTAAAAAATGTCTAATCTGTCAATAATGATAATATTCATGCAGCGGGATATCAAAAAGTATACGTAGCATCTCAAAAGTGATATAAGATCTTCCTCTTTGGAAGTCAGATAATCTGATAAAGGATCTATGGTACTACCAGCGGAACTCCTGTGGAAATCAGAATGCCGTAATAAAATTCGGATCACCAAAAAATGATGAACCTGGTGAAACAGAGGAGACCAGATTTAAGTTAAATTTGTATCTGGACCAAAGCAATAATGATTGGGCTACAATAGAGTTAAGGGTCAATAACGAGCGGGGGGGGGGGAATTTTGGACCATAATATGCCTGGCAGATAGAACGGACGTATAGACTGAGATTCAAATCTTATCCATGGGACCTGGGAATTAATAATCGCCCATTGTGACAGCTGTGCGAAATGGGCCGACAAATAGTAAAGCCAGAAATTGGGGAGACCGAGGCCTCCAGCCCGTAGCGACCGGTAGAGGACAGATGAAGTAAAACGAGGGCGTTTGTTACGCCAAATAAAGTTATTAATCATCTGTTGAAAGCGGTCTAGGAACATTTTCGAGACCGGGATTGGGAGCACTCTAAATAGATCTTGAACAGAGTAGAGAGGCGTGACACACATGGTGGGTAATTAGCAGCAAATAATTTTGAGTATCTGGGGGTGAGGCTAATACCTAGGTATGAAATCCGGTCTGTGGCCCAATGAAATGGAAAAGAAGAGATACACTCAGGGAATCAGGAACATTTATAGACATAACTTCTGATTTAGTAAAATTTACAGTAAGACCTGATACTGTTGCAAAGTCATTCAATAATGCGCATAAATTGGGTAATGACACTAACGGTTTGGTAGGGAAAAGCATAACATCATCCACATACATACATATTTTGAATTGTGAAATCAATAATGAGAAACCAGAAATGTCTGAATGTGATCTTATTGCAATTGACAAGGGTTCCAAAACAAGCGCAAATAATAAGGGCGAAAGAGGGCATCCCTGACGTGTGCCTCTACCCAGTTGAAAAAAAGCAGAGTTGCAGCCTGGGAGTCTTATTCTTGTTTTGGGGGAGTCATATAAAGCATGTACACCAGACAGAAATTCTTCACTAAAGCCCATCTTCTGCAGTAGTGAAAACAAATAGGGCCAGAGGACACTATCAAAGGCCTTGTTAATGTCCAGGCTCAGCAACAAAACTTCTTTAGAATGCAAATTGGCATCCTGAATAACTTTTAATGTGAGACGAATGTTGTCCGTGATAAGTCTGTCTGGGATAAATCCTGATTGGTCCGGTGAGACCAAGGAGGAGATAATAGGGACCAACCTATCTGCCAGAATGCGGCTGAATATTTTCAGATCATTGTTCGTTATTGAAATTGGTCTATAATTTTGAGGTAGATGATGGTCTTTCAATGGTTTAGGTAATAGAGACATGTTGGCCAATGGCATCTGCTCAGGAAACCTACCTCCCTGCAAAACATCATTGAATAATGACATCAAAATGTTCATAGTAACTGGCCGTAAACCCTTCAGGACCCGATGCTGTGGAAGCTCTTAGTGCGCTAATCGTGCGGGTTATTTCCTCCACAGTGTACGGGGCACTGAGAGAGGATATCTGAGAAGGTGTGAGAACAGGGAGGGGTATGAAATCTAGCCGTGAGCTGTTTGGGGGAGTGGAAGATGGTTGTGGGGGAGCTAATAGGGTGGAATAAAAATTCTCAAAAACACCCAGGACTTCACGAGGAAGAGAGGAGATATTGCAGGACTTAGTATGTAACTTGTAGATATGTGGGGGTCGTATAGAGTGGTTTAATTTCCGTGCGAACATAGTAGACACTGAATTACTATATAATAAATAAGAGGTCTTCGACCAGCGTAGAGCCTTTTAAGTTTTCTGGGAAAGTAAAGTATTCAATTCTAGATGCTTTTGCGATAGCATCGTTTTGTTAAGAAGAGATGGACTGCCAACATGAGCCCTATAATGTGCTTCCAAAGTTTCTGAATTTGTTTCCACTGCTCCCTATTTCTAGAAGAAGCCATGGAAATAAGGCGGCCTCGTTAGACCGCCTTATGGACTACCCACAAGATAGCCGGGGAGATATCGGGAGTTGTGTTTGACTGAAAGTATTCTTGAATAGACGTGATTACTTCTTGGCGAGAGTTAGTTTCCGTAAGCATAGAGTCGATAAGTCAACAGGGTAGGTGCTAAAACCTATGAAAGTGAGAGATAGCTCCATAATATTATGATCCGACCAGGGGCTTAAATGAATGCAAGCTTTCCTAGAGTTAGCTAGCAGAATAGGGGAACGATAGATATAATCAAGTCTAGCATAAGAGTCATGTGGGTGGGAATAAAATGTATAATCTCTAGCTCCTACATTATGTGCTCTTCAGGAGTCTACCAGTTGAAGTGTATCTAATTTTTTGGTAAGGGATTTTGGGAAGGCCTGAGAGGATGGTGAGGACGAGCTTCTGTCTAAAAGGGGATTAGCTACCAAATTAAAATCCCCTCCCACCAATAATTGAGGGGATAGAAACCTATCTAGAATTTTGAAAAAACTGGAAAAGGACGCTTGCACCGAATTTGGTGAATAAATATTAGCGATCGTGTGTTCACGACCTGAAAGGGTGCCTTTAATAATGAGAAATCTGCTCTCAGGGTCACGATATATATGTTGAATATCGAAGTCAAATGAGTTATGTAAAAAAATAGCCACGCCTTTACTTTTAGTAGAATGTAAGGTGTAGAACCCGTTTGTAAGATCTATGAAAATATGTCGGGTGTTTAACGGCTGCAAAATTAGTTTCCGGTAAGAATTTTTGCCCCTAGGCGTTTATACTGAAGGAAGGCAGTTTTACATTTATTTGGTGAGTTGAAACCCTGGACATTATGTGAGATGCAATGGATAACCATGGAAAATAAGAATCATTTCAGTCAGCATTATGGTATTCATCTTAAAAGTATCCAAGATAGTAAGTCTAGTCAGTGGTGTGGCGATTGGACGCGGACAACCATTTTGTTAAGATCTACCATCTTGTATCATACTTTGCAAATGTCATTCTCACTCCGTTCAGTCTTCCCCCTCCCTTTTTTGAATGGCATATAGTGTGTGTGTATGCTGGGGTCACAAGTGCATCAGGCACAGCTGGATACGCGTCATGGTTGTACACCCAATTAGCTCTGGTCCCGTGATGTCTGTCAGGCTCTTGCCTTGGCCTGGTCGTAAAGCTATAAATTAGTCAATCTGTCAGGAATGGACTTGCCAGTGGTGATGGGACTCACCTGCCTTGTGGGCTGCAGTACCAGGGCTGGCCAGCGGGTGCTCTCAGCAACCAGAGGCTCACTCCTGCAATGAGCCATCACCTGAGGCTGATTACAGCAGGTGTATTTAAGGAATGGCCAGTCCTGTGATCAGGGCCTTGGTGTATATTTCCCATGAGGCCCTGTACCTGCATCCTGTCTGCTTCCTGCCTGATCCTGATTCTGCTTTAATCCTGACTCTGCATGAACTCTGCCTGTCCTGACCTCGGCTATTTCTGACTACGCTTCCGCCTGCTCCTTGTACCTTGCCTGCCCGTTTGCTACCGACCCGGCCTGCCCGACTACGTTTAGTATTGTTCTTATTGTTATCTGTTGGAGGTTTGGTTGCACTGTGTTTATGTTTAGTCTTGCACTGCGTTTATGTATTGTTTAGTCTTTAATAAATTGTATTGTTTATACTATACCTGGAGCCTGTGTTTCCCTGTGTCAGTCCACACATTTCTGGTCATACCTGGATCCCTAACACAGTCATTGGACATGAAAAGCATTCCAGAGTGGCAGTAAAACTTACATCCCATTTGAATCACTTTTCATACAAATTCATAAAATCCCGACAGGAACAAGGTACATTAAAACAAAGCATATATTCAGATGTCATTTTAATAAAAGTCACCTGATACCTTACACCCCTAGGTAATGTCAATATCTTTTTATGCGTCACAGCCGGATATGTCATATTTGGTGTCTGGACGTTCAGAATATGATTCTGCATATTATTCTACCAGTGGCTAGGATGCTACATGTACCTATGGAAGGTTATTGACCATGGTATAAACTTGAGAGGGATTTGGGTCACAGCCTGGGTCTCTGCCTAACACCCCTCCCCAAATAAGGCAATTGGCCCTTGGCTTCAGTAGACACCCCCTGCTGGAACACTAGAAAAGGCTGTCATGCCTGGAGAGAAAATGAAGAGATTCTCCCTTTTAACATCAGGAACCAACTTTGGGAGAAAAGGCACCCTTTTGTTCAGGACACTTAAACTCTGCTTAAACCAAGTACTTCTGCAGGTATCCTACGTTCTGAAACTTCTTTCTTTATCTCTCTGTTGTGTTATTGCTCTCTCTATTTATATATATATTTGTTACATCTTTTTCTGTAAATATTTTTATTGCACCATTTTGACCTTTTTAGTAATAAATCCTATTTTCTGAAAAGCGTTGAACCGTTTCTGAAGCTCTTTAATGCAAACTAAGAATTTCTGTCTCTGAAGAGTGCTTCCGTGTGTTTTAACCCTCTGCATACATCTGCCTGCGGTGACAGTGTGTATACAGACGCTTATTCAAACATCATAGTGTTACTGCTAAGATTTGTGAGTTTGCTCCTCTGTAAAAAGGTGGTGGTGGCAGAGTGAAGGGTTAATTGCGTAATTAACCTGACCCAGTAACAATCACTCTCAGGCTGCTGGCACATTGTGGTCCAGCGAGCTGGAAAATCTTTGTGCAGGGCACAGCTGAGAGTGGCATTGTTACGCAAGTGGCAGCGCGGTCTTAGATTGGCTGGTCCTTCGGTCACAAGTTGGTGAGAAGGGCTGGAGTCTGACGCCGCGCCCGTCACATATTGGCTGGCAGCGTATGTGGGAATATTTCAGTACATTGTTAGAAATTAACTCTGCACTGAAGGATTGTAACCTTTGTGGAAACAGTCCTTAGAGACAAGCGGTGCATATTTTATATATATATAGCGAGAGAGAAAGAGAGAGAGAGAGAGACATATAGCAACAGATGCTTCCTTTTTCTGCTTTCTATTCTACCTTTTCTTGCAATTATGCCTGGTTTAGCAGAATACAATAAAATGAACAAAAGTGATTTAAGTACTGAATGTGAGGCACGAGGAATTGACGTCGGTGGCAAAACTCGTGAAAATGTGATTCATGACATACAGGAGCATGATATCCGGGTAGACCAGAACTCGGGTGAACCTGAAAATGAAGAGGTTCCCACCACCTCCGATCTCAGTGGCTAAGATACGTCCTCGCAGGATGGGCATACAGAGACTGACACTGGAGTATCACCGAATGTTACCGGAGTGCCTGTAACCAGCAGAGACTCTCCTCAGATGCAGGAAGCCATAGAACGCATCAAGGAGGTGGATCCTATGGCATACCTGCAGTTCCTTGTATGCCAGGCTGAGAGAGAAGCTGCGGAACGCCAGGCAGCAGCTGACAGAGAGGCTGCGGAACGCCAGGCAGCGGCTGACAGAGAGGCTGCGGAACACCAGAGGGAAGCTGATCGTCGGCACGAACTGGAGATGGCTAGGCTCTAGCAGCAGCGACAGGCTCAGAACCTCGGGTCCCTAGAGCACAGGGGCACCTCTCCGGCCGTGGGCACAGCAGCCAAGTTTCCAGTGATGGAAAAAGACGGTGACATTGACATGTACTTACTGTCATTCGAAAAAACTTGCCGTCAGTACCATCTGCCCCAAGCACAATGGGCTCGGTACCTGACACCAGGGCTGCGAGGCAAGGCCCTGGATGCGTTTGTCCAAATTGCCAGAGGAGCAGGACGACAATTATAAAGGAAGCGATTGTCCGAAAATACCAGCTGACCCCGGAAATGTACTGGAAGCAGTTTAGGTCCTTGCAAAAGGGACCTGGGGACTCTTACACGGATGTGGTAAGTCACTTATGCACAACATTCCGGCAGTAGACATGAGGACTGAAAGCTCACTCCTACGAGTCCCTGGAGGATCTCATGATAGGAGATCAACTACTGCATCTCTGCCCGGCAGACGTCAGACAGTTTGTATTGGAGAAACCCGCATCTGCCAAAGCTGCAGCAGACCTGGCCGACACCTATGTCCACACGCGGGTGTCTGACCATCGCAAGGCTCCTCCGAATGGTTGGAAATGAGGGAAATCACCCATAGCAACCCCTCCTACGCCGGTGAGTCAAGCTTCCCATAACCCAACACCTGCAGTACTTGGGGCTAAGCCATTCCTGACTGACAACCGCAGATGTTACACCTGTGGGAAACCTGGACATCTCAGGGCGCAGTGCCCTGAGCAGAAGAAGATGACATCACCTGGCCAGACTTCTTCAGTGCTGTTTGTCTGCAAGAAGACTCGGTAACCCCCACCAACTTGCAGCCAGTCACCGTGGGCAACTGGACTGTAACTGGTTTCCATGACACCGGGGCAGAGGTCACCTTGATTTCACAGGAGGTGATTGAACGAGAGAACATCATCCCAGGAAAGTTCCTTACCCTCACTGGAGTTGGGGGACCCGTTCACGCATACCCCGTGCTAAGGTATTCATTGATTGGGGTGCAGGAAGGGGGATGAGGGAGGTGGGGGTCTAGGATGAAATTCCCACACCTGTTCTGTTGGGTGCCGACTTGGGTACTCTTGTTTCCTATTATGCCCCTGCCAAGAACACCCTGGAGGGCCCCCTGGAACTCTCTGGACATGCCAAGGTACTGTGTGCAGATGTTGGGTTAATATCTGGGCAACCTGTGGATGGACAGAGGGAGAAGGCCGGGAATAGAGTGGGGTTACAGGATTCTTCATCACCTGGAGAAGGAGAGGAGATCCCCTTGCATGGGGAGGTAATTAACTCCTGTGTCATTGATGTTACAAATGATAATGATGATGATGTTGATCATGATGATAATAATTATGACGATGATGATGATACTGATAATGAAGATTATGATGATAATAATGATGCATTTTCATTGTTGGGGGTCACCCACAGTGCTGTGAAGTGGGAATCTCTGGGTGCTGAGCAGAGGGATGGTCTGGATAGGCCCTTTCCTTGCTCCAACCCAGAAGGTTCTACCTTGATAACCTCCCAGCAGTTGCCTTTGTCTGGTACTGGACAGCTGGGTGGTACTTGTAGTCCCACGGCCAAGGCAGAACTGGGGAGTGACCAAAATGGTCATTGGCATGCAAGCTGTGAGCTTCCCTGCTGAGAAAGATAAACAACAGCTTGACTGGGACAGTGAGAAGCTGGGAATGAATAGTCTACCAACAGGGGGTTTGGGGACTGAAAGAGTTAACCCCCTGCTCATTGTGTCCAGTCAGCCTAGGAGACATGTAGTGAGAGTGTCACCTTATATGGCCTGGCAAGGTGTATGGGGAAAATCTGAAGCCAGGGAGGAAGTCACCTCCAACTATTTCTGTCTTAGATTCACCCCCCAAAAACTAACCATGACAATGTATGTCATAGGCCGTGGCAGCACACCTGGATTGGAGGTGCCAGGGGCCCTATTTGAGTTGATAGCCGGTCCTCAGAGAGGGAGCTTCGGCCCTCAACTCCAATCACCCTTCCTTTCCATTCAGGTACAGCAGCTGCTTGCAAGGCCTATAGTAAATGATGTCTGGGTTCAGAGAAACCCTGGGTTTATTGCAAAAACATGTCCCACATGGAAGAAAAATATATTTTAAAATATTCTTCCCAAATATATTGACATACATTTAAAATACTACAATTTTGGCCGTATTCACTATAATTCAAAATATATTTCAATACACACACATATATATATATATATATATATATGTATTGAAATATATTTTGAAATATATTGAATACAGAGAAAATCGCAGTACCTGTATTTCAGATATATGTCAATATATTTCAAATATATTTTTCTTCCATGTGGGGTATTACAGCTGTAAAAACAGCCCCCACCCCATTACACTGCATCTCTATGCTCTCACCCATTCCTGCTTTCCCTGTCCCCCTCTCACCATTGCTTTTATCCATCCTCTCTCCAATACATTTTCACTACCACCACCCTTTTCTCACCTGTTGGCAGCACAAAGTACCCCTGTCAACACTGCACCTGCATGCCCCCTACCAACTAGGACCTTTAGGGCCCTGGTGCAAGAGACCATGTAGCCCTCCCTCCTCCTGACCCCCTGAAAGCAGCACCTGAGTGGGGAAACAGTTTAACCTACTTCCCTGCTCTGGTCTTGAGACCCTTTCCAATGGTCCAGGTGCCCTTTTCATTAGCCCCAGGACCCTTGCCACTGGAACCAGGGTCTTTCCCTCTGAGCCCAGGTCCCTTCCCTCCGGTTCTGTGGCCCTCCCCACAGATCCAGGGTCCATTTACTCTCATTGAGTGGCCCTTCACTATGTTCCCACAGTGGAACGCTTTCCTGCTGTCTTGTGGCAGAACCCCAGGGCCCAGAGCGACCTTTGCAACCCTGGTAGTTCCACTACTGGCTGGAAACATAACCCTCCTTTACACCCAAAGCCCCTGATCCCCCCCCCTGTTCTCACCACCGCACCTTTATTGCAAACGCCTATCACTCCCATGCTCAAACCACCCCAACCTTGTCTGTTCTGGAATGGACACACTTTTTTGCTAGTTTCAATAAGACCACACACACTTGGTATCCCCCGCTGTGCAGACATATGCTCATACATGCAGTGTCCTTCAGGATCCTCCATACATCATAGAGATAAACGAGGTCCACTTACAGCCCATGACAGCTGTCAGAGTTGATACACGTCCTCAGGTGAGAAGATCACCAATGTCCATGGCTCTATAAGGAAGTCTACGTGATTGATTATAGGCAGCAGCAGTAATAGTGGCAATAGGGCAGATTCACTAAAGAAGCTGAGAATCTTCCCCTATAATTGTCAACTCAATTCTCCAGTCTCATGCAGATGAAATACGTAAACCGGAATTTGCCTTTCACATAAATTTACAGCTGAAGCAAATAGTTGCACTATTTATAATGTGAAGATTCTTGACTTCTGCAGTAAATTAACCTCAACATCTGAACAAAGAAGCTTTTAAAATATATTCTTCAGATTTTTTTTAACAAATAAAAAAGTAATTTTAACATGTATCTTTACATATATTTGTAAATGCATTCCAAAAATGTAGATTTGTATTTTTAAAGACATGCAGTATATTTGAAATGTATTTTTAAAAATATTTTTCAGATATTTTGTAATAAAAACGCATTTCAACATGCAGTATATATATATATATATATATATATATATATATATTTATTGAAATGTATTTTTAAATATATTGAATATGGTCAAAATTGTAGCATTTCAAATATAGGTCAATATATTTGGGAAGAATATTTTAAAAATATATTTCAAATATATTTTCTTCCATATGGGATCACACACTCCAAATTCATCAACTGGAGTCCAGGATGCTGGTAAAAGTCCGGTTGACTTGATTTCTAAACCCAAATGCTGGATTATTTTTCCACCTCCATCGCCTGCTAACAAAGCCTGCAGTAGCAGCAGACCCCTGGCAGTTGAGTGTGGACCCTCCATTTATATTTATTTCTTTGGGTTGGGGTATAGTGGCAGCACAAGACATCTATTTTTGTTTAGTTACATTTAAAGGAAAGTTTTTCCTGCCCGGAGTTTAGCTGTCACCAATAGCAGTTGTCCTTTAATTTTTCATTCCTTGCATGGATTGGGGATTTTAGGGCTGCGCAAGGCTGTGCAATATTTAAGGGCTCACGGTCCAGATGTAATGGGTTTCCTTGTCATGTTTCTTTCTCAGGTTTTCAGTCACACAGAGCTGAAGCCATGCCTCTTGGGAAAAATGGGAAGAAGAAAATTGAAGACATTAATATGGTGTACAACGTCAAGGAGAAGCTGGGAGCGTGAGTATCTGTGGGAGCGAGACGGTTTAGTTCTAGATAAGTGGGTCTTGCACATGTACTCAGGCCTGACTTAGTGTTCAGCTATGAAATGTTTAGGAGACCAAAACTGACCTCACAATCAAACTGTTCAATCTTCTATGCCCAGACAGAAATGGACACAAATCTGAAAGTATGAGCTCCCGTGATTACCTAAATCAGGTAGTTCTCAGCTGGGTCTCCAAACTAAGCAAAGGGCCAAGTTTACTGTCCTTCAGGCTTTAGGGGGGCTGGAATGTGGCCAGTGGGAGCCAAAAACATCCCAGCATCAGTGCCCCATTGTTGGTTTTAATGGGAGAAATTGTGCCCTGTTGTTGCTATCAATGAGAAGAATAGTACGTCATTGATGGTGTCAGTAGGGGCAATGGTGCTCCATTAGTGGTGTCAGTTGGTGGAATTGTGCCCCTAGAGCCAAACATAGGTGAACCGGCCCCCAGGCCACAGTTTGGAGACCACTGATGAATAGTGCATGTGAAAAAAAACAAACTTTGTGAATGGGGTCAAAATTGAAATGTTACTAGGTCATGTTCTCTCCAGGTCAAATTTTATTTGTTCATACAGAATAGAGTGAATAATATAAATACTACATTATGGCCACTATATGGTGTCGATAATCATAGGAAATACATATTTACTGTGATCAGCAGCTCCATCTAGTGGCCAGAATTCTGTATTTTCCTGATTTAATCTGTCTGGGTATATGCTCTGCATTCCGGTGAGAGGCCCTCCACTGTCAGAACCAGGACACTATTAGCATGCAACCAGTACACCCAGCTACTACAAAGAGTCCTTCCCTGATTGCTACCAGAGTGCTGCAGTTCCAGAAGGGTGACCTTATACCCTTGCAGGGCCTGGGATCCCTCCAGCCATCCACCTACACTACCAGAACTACACCAGACTTCACTTTGAGGGTTGCAGTCTATGAGGATAATTGCAAGTATCTATTTGTGTTCTGAACCTAATCACTGTGATCGGCAGCCCCATCTAGTAGCCATAATGCTGCATTTTCATGATTTACCCTGTCTGGGTATATGCTCTGCAGCCAGGTGAGAGGCCCTCCAATGTCAGAACCAGGAGCCTATTACCATGCAATTAGTACAACCAGATACTGTGCAGAGCCCTTCCCTGATTACTACCAGAGTGCTGCAGTTCCAATAGGATGGCCTTATACCCTTGCAGGGCCTGGGATCCCTCCAGTCATTCACCTGTGCTACCAGAACTACACCAGACTTCACTTTGAGGGATGCTGTCTGTGAATATAATTGCAAGTATTTGTTTGTGTTCTGAACCTTTTTACTGTGATTGGCAGTAGCCAATCATGCCGTATTTTCCTGAATTCTGAACAATTTTTTTATCAGAAGCCCTGGGAGCCAGGATTTTGCCTATTGGGAGCCTGGGGGGCAGGATGGTTGCTCATCAGAATCCTAGGGAGCCATGCTGTGGTTACCAGAAGCCCTGGGAGCCAGGAAAATGTGTATTGGAAGCCTAGAGAGGCATGACTTTGCTTATCGTAAGCCTTCGGAGCCAGAACTTTGCAATTGAAAGCATAGGGAGCCAGGACACTGCTTATCGGAAGCCTCTAGAGCCAGTTCTACACAATGGTTATACTTCTCGATCACATAATGGAGGTCTATGAGTTGGCTGATTGCAACCCATACACTCTATGTGTGCCCATTGTGTTGGGGGTACAGAGGGCTGCCAAAAAGCAGACCTTCTATTTGTCATGTGCAGTAGATGTAGTCTGCAGTCAGGATCAAAGTCCGTGTCGCTTGGGGACAAAAATGGACTTTTCATGTTATAAAAAGAAAAAATAAGCACTGTACAATTCAGTGTTATGATAACTCTTGGCATAGTATCACAAGAGTGGTATGACGTATCACAATACAAACATATCGGAATGTGACCGGGAACAAGGAGTTGCCCTGGCAACAGCAAGAAACATCATCGCTACACAAAACGAGATGGAGTTATTATTTTCAAATTAAAATTCCAAGATCTGAGAAGCTTAAGGAGGAACTGTAGTCTTTTAAACATGTATGTGAACCCAAAAACCCCCAAATTTATCAATATATTTGGCATCATGCTCACTGTATACAGTTTTTTTAAAATTGATTTTTGAAAGTAGTTACAGAAAAGTGTTCCATCAATGAACACCATGTCAAGAACAAAGGAAAGTGGTATCATCAGCTTCAAATAATCAGTCAGTAGGAGATTGGGTAGGTCTTCAAGACTTCAAGACTGTATCTCTAGTCAAACGTTTGGGAACTTGGCACCTTTGTATGAATCTATTTGCCAGCCTTCCATGGTGATATAAAGAAGAGAAAGAAAAGAGGAAGAACTAAAATGTGCAGAGTTGGAGAAGGAATGTAGGATTAGGTGGAGTGTTGGGTGATTGGATCAGGGAGGTGTGACACTATTATCCATATATCCTCTACATATTAGAGAGACTCAAGTGATGATGGTTTTTAGTTTTTCTGACCTCAAGAAGATGATCTAGACCAACCTTTCTCCACCTTTTTACCCCAAAGGAACCCTTGAAATAATTTTCAGGTCTAAAGCCCTAAACCCCTAAAATGGCAGCCACTGGGAAGAATGCTTCTTTTGTTGATGGTCACTAAGTAGAATGCTTCTTACAGTGTTGGTCAGTATGAAGAATGCTCCCTACATTGAATACCAGTGGGAATAAAACCCTTTTCATTGGTGGTCAGTGGGAAGAATGCCCCTTACATTGCTGGTCAGTGGGAAGAATGCCCCTTACATTGCTGGTCAATGGGAAGAATGCCCCTTACATTGGGAGTTAGTGGGGAAAATGGCCCTTGCATTGGTGGTCAGTGGGAAGCATGTCCCCTACATTGGTGGTCAGTGGCAAGAATACTCCTTACATCGGTGGTCAGTGGGAAGATTATTCCTTACATTGCTGGCCAGTGAAAAGAATGCTCCTCACATTAGTGGTCAGTGGGAAGAATGTCCCATACATTTGGTGGTCAGTGGCAAGAGTGCTCCTTACATTGGTGGTCAGTGGGAAGAATGTCACTTACATTGGTGGCCAATGGAAAGAATTTCCTTTATATTGGTGGCCTGTGACCCTTAACATGTAATAAGAGGCATGCTGATGGGCACATTTTATGTTAAGGGGCACTCTGATGTGCACATTTATATTAAGGGGCACTCTGATGGGCACATTTATGTTGAGGGGCACTCTGATGGGCACATTTATATTAAGGGGCACTCTGATGGGTACATTCTATGTTGTGCCCATCAGAGTGCCCCTTAACATTCAATGTGCCTATCATAGTACCCCTGTAAGACTACACTCTACCTTGAGGACAGACAGGAGCTTTTCCGGGATCCTTGCTGGATGCTTGTGTACAGTCAGGGAGCGGGATCTGGAGAGACAGTGAGCTGAAAGGGACAGGACGCACACGTGATGTCATGCTGCCGTGATGGCTGCCCTGCTCAGGGGCTGATCTGTCATTGCGGGCTGGCGGTCTGGGTGGCAGCACAGCTGGGGCCGTTCGCAGACCGCGGTCCGCCATTTAGTGACTGCTGCTCTAGAGGAACCCTAGGGTTCAATGGAACACTGGTTGAGAATTGTTGATCTAAACAGGTCGGGTAGCAATGTAGGCAGAGTATCTACCCTGTATCATAGTGATGTGCAATCAGTTCCTCTAAGTTCTGCACATGGTTCACATCAGCACTCCATTCCTTTATAGTAGGAGGTTAATCTCCAGTGCCTTGGAATTACACTTCTAGCAGTGAGAAGGAAAAAGCGGAGTAGACCCTTTTTGGCCACAAAGTTGAGCCAGAGAGCATAGAGAGTAACTGTATACAGTTGTATCTCAGCAATTGTTAAAGCCCAACTCCAAGTTTGTTTTCTTTTTTTAAGATTAAAAAGATATTTAAGAGTCTATACTTAAGTAGTTTGAGGGTCTGGTCACATGATCGGCTTCAGCGTGGAAGAGGGGCAGCCAACAATGGAAACCCCATAGTAGGCCAATGGGTGTCGTCACCACCCAGACTTTGATCTTTCCTCCTCACAGAAGTTGGCCACTGGGGAGATCACATAACTGGACTGGAGCACCTTCAGAATAGTTAAGTATAGACCTCTATCCTTTACAGGGTAGTTGATATTGAGCTTAGAATAGGAGTGGGAATAGAATGAAGCTTAGACAGTATTTGCCTAGACTTCTATGTACTGTATGAAATTACAGGGAGATAGCTGCGAGCCACTGAGAGTTCTCTCGAGTGACTAATTCTCAAATCTCTAGATTTAAGTTTCTCTTATTTTCTCCCTTTTGGTTTGTTAAATGTACCATTGAAAGCATTTTGTTATACATATGTTTATTAAGTGCAAAGTGTACCTGTTGATCCTGGCAGATATTCAGAGCTGTCCTGTGTACATTTCCTGTGTTATCTCAAAGAATCTAATCAGCCCTCTCAGTTCATATCATGGACTACAAAATAAGTATCCCCTATGTTGTGGTGAATAGGAGAAGGGGGTGGGGATTCAGTAGTTTAGTAATAGACAACTAACAACATTCCATGTTTTTTCAGTCCAGCAAAGGAACTAACTTAATATCTGTGTTAAACTGGATATACACCTCTAATGCTAACCTAATATCACCCCAAAAAACTGTAGCAGCCATCCCCCAAAGGGTGTGCTCATTAAAATTATATGGGGTACAAATGATGCAACTTATTACCCCTGGCACCATCTATACACCGACTACAGTGAAGCTGGTTTACTAAAGGAAATTAGAATCTTTATATAAAAAATTGCATCAATACTCACTTCAATATTCAATCATGTGCAGAGGAATTTGCAGTTACCGTGATTGAATAACTGAGTATTCACATAACTTTTTGTTTGCAGATTCTCAACGATTTTATTAAAACACAGGGAAATGTATGGTATGTTTAAAAAAAAAATATTATAATATAATTTATAATATATTTAAAAATAAATAAATATATATATGAATATGATCATCTCTATAACCAATGTTTATTAGGCTCTAAAACTTTTCTCCTCGATATTGGGACTTACTGTTAGTCACAACTAATCACAGACCATAAATATATCATTGGACCAGCGAATCCTTGGACACCCCATAGAGGGAGCCCAAACACCCACTTAGCTAATAGTTGTCATCGTCATAGCGGCAAGAATCACAATTGTCAGATCTTGGAAATCTCCCATGATACCTTTTGATCTCTTAAAAAATAAATTGCCCCAGATAATGCTAAACGAACGTCTCTCTGCCATTCTTCAGGATAAGATGCCCAGGTTCAAAAAGATCTGGAACCCTTGCATTACTCACCTAATGGGAATCGCCTAGCCAAGTTTATTGTAAACCTTCATGAGCCACAGGGGAGGTTTGCTGTCCCCCCTTTTCTATTTCTTTTTTTTTATTCCACCTTTTTTTCTTCTACCTTTTCTCTTTTAACATCTCTACTTATTAGGTCTTCTGTCTGGCTGGGGAGGGCTGTGGGACCACTGGTCGGCTGGCATGGGCTTTCCTCCCCATCTGAGGGATGATCATATAATTAAAAGGATCAGATAACAAGGATTACCAAAGGTTGGGGTGATCCCCGATCTCAGATGAGGGAGACCCCCGCTCCAGAGGATCCTCCCAGAAGGATACAAAAATTACTTTCAGGGAATGCAGTATCAGCCCAAATTGTTATACACTGGAATTTCTTTGAATAATTGTAACACCCTCCTAGGTAGCCAGGGGGAGCTAGATTCTAACTTGTAGATAGGGGCTGAGTAGCAACCCAGGTGTAACAGTTAAAGTGGTGTCAAATTGTGGTCAGAGCTGATAGCTCTGCAGACCAGATTTTTGGGACTTCCCCCAGCACTAGAACTTTGGAAAATTTTCTAGAAGCAATGGGCGGATGTGAGGAGTGGCTGATCTGCACTCTCATGAGATCCTGGCCAATCCCCAACAGGAGATTTGGCATGCGGCCAGGATAGCCATTAAGAGTGTGTGAGTCTGCTCAGCAGCAGAAAAGTTCAGGTGAGAGATGTAGAAGTGAGGCTGGAGAGCAGAAGCCTGGGAGGAAGCCCATATGGGAAGGGGCACACCTACAGGCAGGAAAGCTTGGAAGGAGGAAAACTCAGGACTTCACTGGCCCCCAGAGCGAGGACCACCTATGGAGCAGGGAAGGAGCGACTCAGCTAGAAGGCCTGGTAGCAGCCAACAATCCACCAGCAGCATGGGAGAAGGTCTGAGTGAGTAGACCTGCACCCTCTGGGCCAGTAAGGGGAAGGAGCACTTTAGTGGGAAACTGGATTAGCTTACTACCTGGGACTGTCTTCTTTTTAAAGTGGCAGAAACTGGATCCCCTGCCCAGGGATTTACCCAGAACAGCTGGATTAGGAGAATCTGCGGTCTGGGGTGGTACTACAGGAGATGATAGCTAGCTCTCCAGAAGAAAATTTTTGCTGTAAAGACTTTTATATAGTTCTAGGACGTTTGTCCTCAGTTGCCATTTCCCTTGGGCATCCCATGCACCCCTTACCCCATCCAAGTTCAATGCCCTAATAAAATCTAAAAAACAAGCTCAAGGACTAGTTACTGTCTCCTGGATGCAAGTCTGAATGGAAAAATGCAAGAAAGAATGACCAAAAGATCAGGGAAAACCCCCCAGGGGACTTTAACGGCAGAAAATGTAAGACATGAAATGTGTTAAAAAATAACTAGTCAATCTTTATTATTAGTACCAAAAAATGGCCAAATGGCCGATAAGACAAGGGTAAAATGTAATGAATGGAAAAATGCATGTTGCCTGGCTGTGCAGGACTGGGGGACCCAAAACTTCATTGACTCCTAAGGGGGAAGTGCTACATAATGATGTACGTAAACGTGGTTATTGTGTACCAGTACATTCTCCTTTTTTGTATTGTACTGTTTTACCTTTGTGTCGTTAAAACTTTAATAAAAATGACTGGAAAAAAATATGGAAGAGCAAGCCCATTCAATGTAAAACTTACTTTTGGTAAACTCTGTAATCAACATATGTAGTTAGGTTCAGAGCAAAGGCAGGGGTAGCTGCCACAGAAGCAACTCCTCACCTGGGCAGGGCTGTGGATAAGGGGGTACCTCCAGTCCTTCTGTACGGGGCCCAGTCCAGCAGTGGGGCCCAAGCAGCTGAGTGAATTGGATGGGCAGGGAGGGTGATTGGCATGGCGGAGTGCAATTACTGGAACTGATCCCCTGTATCGCTCTCTACATCAGCTGAAAGATGGCTTCTTCTTCTATCCCTCCCACTGGCTTTCAGCTGCTGCAGAGAGAGCCATACAGGTGATTGATTCCAGTAATCCCCCCTCCCTTTCCTATTCACCTATCACCCTCCATGTGCACCATGTGTTTCCCCCTGCTGCCCAGCCCCTCCATGTGCCCCCATCCCTGCAGTGCTGCCACCGACTGGCAGCTGCAAATACACACAAGGATCCTTCAAGGTGGATAGTCCCATTTACCAGCCCCTTCCTTTCCTGAATGAACACAGTGAGTGATCATTACCTCTCACTATCACTCACTATGTGCATTCATAACTGAAGCATAGGAAACTGAGTTTTTTTTTTTTTGGAGGTCTGTCAGGTTGGCCGTATGAGGCCCCATGGTTTATAACAGCATCTCTGGGGCTGGCATATGGCATGCACGGCATATGCACGCTCCAGTTCATTGGTGGGCAACTAGCAGACTGTGGCCTCCCTTCTACAAGGCTGCAGCTCTCTATCTGCTTTGACAGCTACTGCACCCCAACAAGCCCACTCTCAGCACCTTTTCCCCGACAACTCATAGCCAACACAAAAAGCACATTTTCCATGCACAACCACCCACCCACCCCAGCTGCTAGAAAGCAAGTGAATGACCACACATTCGCAGTGCACCCTCCTTGTCAACTTTGGTCAGCTGGGTGGGGGCAGAGAATGGGTGCACCAGAGCAGTATGCCCCTCTACAACATGCCTTAGCTGCAGGGGGAGGAGGACACAGTTCTGCATCTTCACCCAGAGCATTGGACGATCCTGCCCTGGCCTTGTATGCACTCACTGAAAATTCTCTATACACCAATCACATTCCCTTATTTAGAGATGAGCACTAGGGGGTGAATTTACAGATCTGTCTATGGATTGCATAATGGAAATATGAAACAGCTAGTAAATTAAACATATGATACCCATTATGTTAACTTCATACAAACAATGCAGTCATTTCTCAAAATATGGTGTCTTCCTAGAAAACTAAGCCATTTACTGATAATCCCTTGCAGCAGTCAGGACTGGAGTTGGCGTCCTCTGGGGCTGTTAAAGCGTATTTTTCATGTTATAAAATGGAAACAAAAAATAAGCAGTGTACAATTCAGTGTTACCATAACTCTTGGCATAATATGACAAGAGTGGAATGACAATTATATCACCATACAAACGTATTGGAATGTGACCGGGAACAAGGAGTTGTCCTGGCAACGACGAGAAACATCGTCGCTACAGAAAACAAGCTGAAGATCCATTACTATAAAGAAAAAAAAAGTGGAGTTATTTTCAAATTAAAATACCAACAACAGAAATGCTTAACCCCCTCCTGCCCAGTCCCTTTAAGTGGGTCTACTATGTACCGGGGGGCGGGACAGACTTCTCAATCATATGAGCACTGTGATTGGCTGACACAATGGTCACATGATTGGGAGCCCATCCCATGCAGATCCCACTCATGATTTGAGACTGGGAGCTGTCTAGAACAGCTTGGTCACTATGCTGGGTAGTGAGAGAGTTCTCAGCACAGGAATCTCAGCCAACCATGGATGCATATGTGCAGTTTGTAGGCGCTAAAGCCCACCCTCTGATCCCCATATATGCGATATGTGGACGGCAAAGCTTCAGTCACCTCCCATGTTTTTCCCTCCTCTCCTATCTTTTTCACTGGATTATTCACAAAAATGATCCTCACATGCCCAGCGATCTAGCCCTGCTCATGTCCCTGTCTTCCTATGTGATGCCATCAGGAGGCAGCTATCTCTTCTGGGTTCTTGCAGCTGACCCCCTGATGATATGCATGCAGTAGCAGGCTGTAAGAACCAGGAAGATAAAGCCACCACTCCTGATGACACACCAGACAGCATGCACAATAGAGCCCCCTGGGCCTCCTGGGCTCAGGGTCAGGACAAGGGGGGGGCGGAAGGGGAGGCTGCCCTGGGTGTAATGGTTTGCTTTATAGTTGTGGTCGCATTTCCTCTATTACCAGGGACTGGAGAAGTGACAGTGATTTTGATAAGCTAGTGACTGCTGGGCATAGGATCCCCTAAGCTTGCACATCATAAACGGGGGTTAGGGGGGCTGCGCAGTTGCATGTTAACTGCACATGTTATTCTTGCCTACTTTAAAAAAAAGAAATACATAAAAAAGTTACATTTGTAAGGGGGAATGGGGTAGGAGCAGAATGACAGAAAATGGGTGGGGAGGGCAAAGGTCCACTTTACGGAAGAACTGTAGAGTGGACTTTTAGAGTGGACCTTTCATCTCCAGAAGGCCTAAAATCCCTGGTGCTTGAAACTTGGCATGCTGATCTCTAAACATCTCCAAGTCTTATATAAACTAAACAATTTATTTCTGAAAGGGTTTGCACAGTCCGCTGACACATCTACTAATTGTGAGGCAGTGGCTTAGGGCTGTGTGCCTACAATTTCTGTTCCTCTATCACAATGCAAGTTTACAATCCCAGGGAGTGCTAACAATAGTGCTTTAGTAGTAATTCTCAAACAGGGTTCAGGGGTTCTTTGAGACTATTACCCTTGGGGCCTGCAAGGGGTCAACACCACTGGGCAGAGTTAGGGGCATGAAGACCAAGGGTGGCTGTCGGACCATTCATGAAACAGGATTTTTTTCCATGGACCATCAATGTAAGGAGCATTGTTCCCATTAGCCACTAACGTAAGGGGGCATTCTTCCCAATGACCACCAATGTAAGGAATATTCTTCCCATTGACAACCAATGTAAGGAGCATTGTTCCCAATGACCACCAATGGAAGAAGTGTTCTTCTCCATGACCACCAATGTTAGGAGCATTCTTCACATTGACCACCAATGTAAGGAGCATTCTTCACACTAACCACCAAAGTAAAGGGAATTCTTCCCACTGACACCCAATGTAATAGGTATTCTCCCCAGTGACCATCAATGAAAGAGGATATTCTTTGCAATGACCAGCAATATGAGAAGCATGCCTCCCACTAACCACCAAAATAAGAGGCATTCTCTCCAGTGACATTCTTAGCACTGACTGCCAATGTCAGGTGGTGCTCTTTGCACTAACCACAAATGTAAGGCGCATTCCTTCCACTGATCACGAATGTAAATGTAGCACTACCCTCCTGAGGGCTGCTTGTATTTTTACACTGGTTTCCTCTTACTTTGCCCCACAGCCAGGCACAGTGTATTTCTTCAGCCAAATACAAACACACACATCCACTTGTCTTCGATGACCAGTCTAGGGGATGTTTGTTTTTGTCGTTTATTGTAGAATTGGGGATAGGGATGGGGAATTGTAGTAGGATACTCCAAAAGTAGAACTATTCACAGAGGACATCTAGCTGATCTCTTACTTGAGCACTTGTGAAGTCTTGACTGACAGTAGATAGCAGACTTCTCTTTAAAGTAATTTAGGAGTGGGCCCCTTTAGCAGTAACAACACTTGGACAAGTTCTTCAGAACACTAGCCAGTGTTCTCTTTCCTTTTTAGACCCACGCTGACTATTAAGCACCAGAGGTGCAACAAACACACAGAGTCCCCAAGGTCTCTCAATGTCAGTACTCACGAGCCCAAGGTCAGAATGGTTGCCTCCTTCCAATCTTCCAAGCGACTCTCTCCAGTGATACCAGACAGAGCTTTGGCAGACAGCTCCCCTCAGTCAGCTTACTGTAAAACCAGGGTCACTCTCTCTAACTTCAGGCCCTCAGGTCAACCCACCAGAAGCCGCATGGAAGCAAGTGCCAGGCAAGGCAGCCTGCCTCCAACTTGGCTTGTTCAATCCTCTCCCGGGAATGACACTGAACCTATGTGCTCACAGAACATAAATACCACGCCCAGCATGTAATGGGGTCACCCTCCCCTGTAATTGGCTAGGGCTGTATTTGCCTAGCTCCTACCCATGTTCTGAAAGGCTCTCATGGCTTCCTGACGGTGGGCAGAACTCAGAGAAACCAAAAAAACACTAGAGCAGGGGTGGCCAACCTGCGGCTCTCCAGCTGCTGCAGGACTACAAGTTCCATCATGCCTCTGCAAGTCAGTAACTTCCCATCTTTGCAATGCCTCATGGGAAATGTAGTTCCACAACAGCTGGAGAGCCACAGGTTAGCCACCCCTGCACTAGAGCATAATGAGCAGACCTGACTAATCAATCAATCAATCACAGCACTATGTTAAGCAGAGAGCTCAACTAGATTTTCCTAACTGCCTTTCTGTTAAGCAGAGAAACACACTGATACTTTTCCTAACTGTGACGGAGGGTAGGCAGGACAGAACATACAGAGCAGATGGCAAATGCAGAAAGCTTTATTGAGACAAAAAAATGGCAGTCACTCAATGGGGGGATTGCAGGGAGGGTGACCGTGCCAATAGGGGGACAACAAGGAGGGGCTAAAACACTTGAAGTCCAGTACCAAGGGCAAGGGAAAAATCTCTGTAGCAGATTGTAATCCAACAGGGGGGGTAGGGGGTCATCACAGGAACAGTTCAGGTAAAACAGGGGAAAGCATAAGCTCACGGATCCGCCAGGGTGCCTGGTCTCCCAGGGATATGAAAGTAGGACACAGGTACCTGTTGGGGTCTGGAATAGGTGAGTGGTCTCTCCCTTTGGTCTGGGGGTCTCTGGCAGGCTGCCTTGTGCGGTCTCCCCCTAGACTGGGGTCTCAGGCAGCTGGCAGGTGATCTCCCCCTAGGCTGGGGTCTCAGGCAGCTGGCAGGCAATTTTCCCCTAGACTGGGGTCTCAGGCAGCTGGCAGGCAATCTCCCTAGACTGGGGTCTCAGGCAGCTGGCAGGCAATCTCCCCCTAGATTGGGGTCTCAGGCAGCTGGCAGGCAATCTCCCCCTGGACTGGGGTCTCAGGCAGATGGCAGGCAATCTCCCCCTAGACTGGGGTCTCAGGCAGGGCTTGGGTGCGGTCTCCCCCTTGGTTGGGGGTCTTGGCAGAGTCTAGCCACGAGGGTCCCGCCGCAGCTGGGCTCCCTCGATGGCTGCGCAGCTGAGAAGATGACCGGAGCGCCCGGCATTAGCCTCTTAAGCTGATGCAGGATGCTCTCTGGTCATCCTGGCAACCAGGGCGGCCTCGTCGCCTGGCAACGAGGCACTCCCCCTGGACACGGGCTGTGCTTTTCGTGTGCGTGACCTTTGTCCAGGGACATCCGCAAACGCGGGAACTTCCCATGCCCGCGCTGCGGATGACAGGGCTGGGGTGGCATCAATCTGATGCCACAGCCTGGAACATCTCCACAGGAGGTTCGCACCTCTCCGCAGAGAGGTGTGAACCTCGCTAACTTCTCCTCTCCGGCCGCAGCGGAGGAGGAGAAGATAGTGGCAGGGGTGGTGAAAGCCGCACCTCTCGTCCTTCGTGGCAGGATGAGAGGTGGCGGGGGGTCATTTGACAACGGGGAGAGAAATAGGCTGGAGACAGGGGATAACAGTGAGGGGGCCAAGATGACAATGGCTTTTGGGGACATCAAGAGGACCTGGCGGAGGAAATAGTTTAATGGAATTTGAGGACATTTAGCAAGGTGGCAGGGAGGAGGAAACTGCGTTAATTGAATTTGGGCCATTTGGCAGGATGATACAGAGGACATACAGTAATGAAATCTGGGGACGTTTCGCACAAGGAATTAATGAGAGGATTAAGCCGGAATTAATAATTGGCAGGGCCCCTATACCGTGACACTAACAATAAAAATCCTAGCACCTGACTAGGAGAGTTGAGTAAAGCCTGCCACAGATAGATCAAAATTTGACCGGTTCAGCAGAGACCGGCTTAATTTTGATCCATATATGAAAATCTCCATTGGACAGAAGTCGTTGTCTATGGCCACCTTAAGACTTATAGTTATGATTACAGATTCTGGCCAGATTCAGTGACCCACTCCAGTAGGTATAAAACTCATGATCTTCTTGCTCCCGTTCAGTACAGTGTGATACAGTATGTTCTCTACATCTTGGAGGCTGTGTATGGCTAAGGGCTTATTTCGATGAGCAAATGCAGTTTAATTTCAGGTGCATTTAGCTTGCATGTAATATGCTTCTGTGATTTCCCTGATCTCCTTCAGGGGGGATCCTGATTTGTATTCAACCTCCTTATTAGCTACAATAAGATACTTTTGCATTATCATTAACTTTTATGGGGAGAGAAGCCACATCGATGTCGACGTGTCCTTGTGGCAACCTAAATGAAGGAACGTTTAGGGTGCATTATCATGAGCTTTCTTTTGGACCAATGTTGTGGAAAGTTCTTCACAGTCTTCAACCCCTTCAGTCAACCCCTTCAGTGTGAAAGACCTAATATAGGGCTTTATAAATTATAACCCCTTAAGGCAGGGGTGTCAAACTAAATTTTATTGCAGGCTGAATTGCTTTAGAACCCCCCTTACCTTGTGGTTCTGCTGGAAAGAAGCTGGGGGCGCAGCTGGGCAGCAGAAAGTGCAGGGTCTGGAGGAGGATCAGAGGAGGACTGGAGTTAGCTGCCAGAATCTGCTGAATGCTGAGACCAGGGGAGGTGGAGATGGGGGGGGTTGCACAGAGAGGCACTGGATCTGGAGGAGGAATGTGGTCCTCCTCTCTGCTGCTGACTGTCGAGATAGGGGGGAGCAGATATGAGCCTTTCCTAGGGTTGCCACCTCATCCATTTAAAACCAAGTATATATTAATTACACAGGTTCTAAGGCTAATTTAAGGCAGATAAGTGAGAGTAATTACCACCTTAAAGCAGAGTCCCACCCCGCCACCTCCCAAAAAAGCAAGGTACCTGCTCCCCCCTCCGCCCTGCCCCCCAAAAGATGCCAAATGTGGCAGGAGATGCAGGGGTGGTGGCAGAAAACCAGTGTAATTGATATGTGTTCAGTTTTAAAGGGATGAGGTGGCAACCCTAGCCTCTCCCTGGCTGTACAGAGAAGCACAGGATCTGGTGGAGGAGTTCTATCCTCCTCTCTGCTGCTGAATGCTGAGACAAGGTGGGGGCAGAGAAGAGGGGGATGCCACAGCTGTAGGAGAAATGTGAGGGCCATATAAAAATGGCCTGCTTGATACATGTGCCTTAGGGCCTTGTTTAAACTAGCAGCATGGACTACCGTTTCTCTGAAAATTGTGGAAAAATGCATTTAACAGTTTATAATAATTGTATTTCAAATTCTTCAAATTAATTGTATCTGTTAATTATATTCTAGCATATTATATTAATATACATTTTATATATGTTTTACTACTTTAAAAGCTTCACAATGACAGCTTAGCCAGGTGCTAGCTTGTTTGTAAATGAAGCTGTATCACCTGTGTGCAGCCAAGGAGTAGTCAGAACTAGCACACCAGGTCATCGTGCTGAGAAACGCTATTAATCAGACGGTGGGAGAGGGTCCTTGTTTTTTTTCTGGCTCTTGGCTCAGCAGCAATCAAAAAACATTTATAATGCACGGTTCTCTCACAGGAACCAAAACACTGTTCATATATTCTGATGGTTAAAAATTAAACTGAAGCTTTCACGAAGTGAAGCTCGTTGAAGTGTGAAGGATTCTCAGAGTTTTTTTGCATTGAGGAGCCGAGATCGCACATCAGGAACGTGTCTTGAGCAATCCCTTTTAGCACTCGCATAAATGTCTATGGGGCGACTCCAAGGGAAATCAACCAGTGAACTGCTAATGTAATTAAATATAAATATATATATATATATATATATAAATATATGTTTTAGTTTTAGAGTAGGGAAGGGTTAGACCCTTCGTCAAATTTTTAATGGCTGTCTGTGTCCCAACTGAGGAGACTCTCTACGTATCCTGGTGACCATTGTTACTGAGAGCGAAAGTGAATGAAAATCCCAAGTTTTGAGTTGTCAACAGCATAGGAACAGAGGGGAAATCTTCTACTGGGGAAACTAGTTCAGGGATTCCCTCTCTTTGGAGGGATATCCTTTCAATACCTGTTGTGGCTCTGGGACAGGAAGCAAAGGGAAATCTCCCCAATGGGACATAGAGGGGTTAGGTTTTCATTGTTGGGGAGATTCACCCTCTCTATTTGACCTGGTGACCACTGTCGCCAAGATAGAAAGTGAAGGGAAATCCATCGGAGCAAGGGGAATTCTCCTCTAATTTCTTCTTTCTCAGAAAGGAAGTGAAGGGAATTCTCCCCAATGGGATTCAGATGTGCGGATAGGTTTTCATTATTAGGAAGATTTACCCTCTCTATTGACTGCCGTCTCCCAGACAGAAAGTGAAGGGAAATCCATACATTTTGAATTGTGATCATAGCAAAAGGAGATTTCCTCCTCGGTAAACATAGGCAGCCATAAATCACCAGATAGTAGTTTTAGCCATTCCCTGCTGTATCTAAAAAAAGTTGACTTTACATTCACTTTATAACGTAAAAAGTAAAATTTTGACAAGCTCCCATAGGTGGTTTTAGGCAGGGTACAGCCTTTTGTCCCACCAGTGTATGCCAACAGCTTCCTTCCCATCGACTGTATCAGAGGGATCCTGTATACCCAGACTGCACGTTCAACAACAAGCGTTAAGGGCTCATTTGCACCATATGTGGTGTGATGCATTTTTTCTTAATGCAACCTGAACACATAAGTGTCGAAAACGTTAGTAGATTTTTGAGTGCTGACTCTAGCTATTCCTTTGAGAACACTTAGAGATAGTTGATCATATTCAACTGGACTTATTCTGTAATGTTGAAGGACATTTCCCTACTTATCCAAGGAGATCATTTGGTTCTAATGAGTATCAGTAGCATACTCCAGCATTTACAGTCATATGGATAACTCTGTGACCTTTATGCAACCATCATGGAATGTGTCAATGGAGATGAAAGTTTGTGGAACCATCCTGTTTTGATTACATAATCCCATCCCTTGGTGCCGTTAGATTTGAATCATTAATCCTTCAAGTTTCATGGATGAAGATGTGAATTGTTGTCAAAATGCCAGGGTAGAGATGATAAAACTGCATTATTTGTGTAAGACAGATGGTGTTGAAGGCTCCTTTGACTCTGTTTAGGATAGTTTGATGTAGATGGGCTCGTTCATATGTCTTGAAAACCATTTGTCCTCTCTGTCCAAAATGTGCATCTACTGTCCTCAAAAGAATGTCCCCTTTCCTTAATGTCTACACCTTAGTGACTAATGAGTCTTGACCTGCAGATGTTGAACCATATGTTGGTTGAGAGATTTGTTTGTTTCAACAGATCTTTGCATTCCTGCACTGTAAATACTAGGTTACTTGGCTTGCTTTTGTGTTTTTGGTCTTTTAGATGGAAAAGCTTTTCTCGGCTTAAAAAACACAGGGATGAGATGTTTGTGTAGTACACTTCTAGGTTAGAATAGGCTGCTAGGCCAAACTTAGTTTTAGCTCCCCTGTAATCAATGGAGCAGGGGTTGAGTAATTGGGGCTGCTCAGGATTTCACAGGCTTCTGCTCTGCTACTTCCCCCTGTCTTATAGAGATTTCTAGAACATAGTGGGAGGGAGCACAGAGGCTGCAGCTTGAATATTTATGGGACTTCAGCTAATCCTTGGGAAGGTTTGCCAAGAAGGTGTGGAGGAGCCCATAAATAGCCTGAGATCTGAACAGCAGGGGCAGATTGCAGCATGTAGGTGTAGTGCAATGTTCTTGAGTAGAGCCTGTGGGGGGAAACCTCTGCTGAGGGGCCTTTCCCTCCTGGACAGGAGCTGAGGAAGGAAGCCAGACTGAAGACAGCAAGGTCCCAGCTAGGTTTAGCTAAAGGGGCCTATTTGCAAAGTAACCCCAGAATCCAGAGGATCAGGAGAGAGCTCATGGGATAGAGGTGGTGGAAAGCTGTGGGAGGGAGCCCAAGTTATCTTGAGTCTTCATCTCCATCACTAGAGAGAGCCTGGAGGGATAATGGAAGGAGACAACCAATGATCCTGGTGGCTGAGTGAGACCCCAGTGCTGCAAGGGTGACAGTGAGGTACTTGAGGCTGCAAGTGAAGTACTGATCACTGGCAGATGGAGATTCTATGGAACTTTGCTGGGAAAGTGCAGACCAAAGTTGTGCAGTAGAGCCAAACAGTTGTGGAATACAGCCATAAGTTGTACAAGTGCAGCCAAGCTTGTGCAAGGTTATCAAGAGTTCTGCAGCGCAGCCAGAAATTTAGCAGTCCTCAACTTATCCAAGTTCCAGTTGTTTCAGTTCTGGGGTATCCCATGCTCCCCATCCCTATCCACGTTCATTGTTTCTGATTCTTGAGCCAAAAATGCTGTGTGCCTGGCTGTGTGTGCTCTGAGGGGTAACTAGGACTCAATTTACGAGTGGCTCTTTAGAGGGAGTAGGGGGGCTACCTTAAAGGTCCTTTTGAGTTTTTCTACCACTGCAGTCACATTTAACATGTGTGTCCTGCTTCACGTCCCCTTCTAAACCTTGTGGATGTTTTATCAAAACCTAGACTTTTTTTGCTGTCTGTGTCCTAGTGGGGAGAAATATCTTCACTTTTTTCACTTTTTGGCTCCTAGATACAGTCTCTGTAAATGTCCCCCTCTGTTCCTGTTCCAGAAACAACTCAAAATGTTTGACTTTACTCTTGACTTCAGTGACCAGTGCTAGTGGCCTTCAGAACAAAAAAAGACGGTGAGTCACCCCTCAGTGGGTACACAGAACTATAACATAGGTTCTAGAACTTTCATACCTAATATTTAATACATAATTCAATTTTTTTTAGCAACTTTATTGGCAACCTATTAGCAAAACTAACCTTTTTACCATTCAAAAAACATGCACATCAACTGAAGCCATTTAAACAAAAATTCACCCATGAGCACACCAGACATACTGTATCCATCAAACAATACACCATTTTTGATGTCATATCTTACAAGAAGAGGGCGGAAGTGTGGGAAGATTAATTCAAGTGTGGTGCTTCCAAGGGCTCAGCCACTTGTCAATTCTTCTTTTTCAGGGGCTTTCTTTGCCTACTTCCAGTATAAAAACGTTTCACAATACATCAGAGGATTACTGTTGCAGGCATTCCCTGCATCTCGGTTCCATAGAAAAATGCTTAACTTCAGCCTCCTAGTTAGCTCAGTCTGCTTGGGCTCTTTATCTGCTTCCACATAGACCAGGGGCCTTCAAACTTTCTAAACAAAAGGCCAGTTTACTGACCTTCAGACATTAGGGGGGCTGGACTGTTGCCATTGGGAGCAAAAAAATCCCCAGAGTCAATGTACATAATGCCTCATGCTTGGTGATCAGTGGCAGTAAAAAATTACATAGCACTTGTGGTCAGTAGGAGAAGGAATAATGCCCCATCATTGGTATTGGTGGGAGGAATGGTGCCCCATCATTGGCGTCAGTGGAATGAATAGAGCTGTATTGTTGGTGTCGGTGGGGGGAATGGTGCCCCATTATTGGCGTCAGTGGAATGAAAAGTGCTGTATTGTTGGTGTCAGTGGGGGGAATGGTGCCCCATCATTGATGTCAGTTAGTGTTCGCAAGAGAAGCCGTGCCCCCATGATTGGTGTCCATGAGAGGAATAGTAATCCATCATTGGTGTTCAAGAGAGGAATAGTGCCTCATCATTAATGTCCTTGAGAGGAATAATGCACCTGTGGTCAGTAGGATTAGGAATAGTGCCCCATCATTGGTGCCAGTGGGTGGAATGGTGCCCCATCATTGGTGTCAGTGGAAGGAATAATGCACCACCAATGGTATTAGTAGGAGGAATTGTGACCCATTCTTGGTGTCCATGGAAGGAATGGTGCCTCATCCTTGGTTTTAGTGGGATGAATAGTGCCTCATATCAGTGAAAGGAATAGTGCCACAAGGGACAGTTAAAGGCAAGCTAAAGGCCTCATTCAGCCCTCAAGCCACAATTTGCAGACCATTGACATAGACTATCACACACCTCTAGAGTGTGCACATGTGCCGCTCCCTTAGGGAGGGAAGAGCCCTGAACTATTGCAAACACCCAACTCATACATGCCCTATAAGGGTGCTGGCTACAAGCAAAATACTGTATGCACCCAGGTTTGGAGACTTCATCCCTCCCAAGTCTCTATGAAGCCTCAGAGCCCATACCAGAATTTACTAATCCCAGAGGACACTGAACAACCAGTTTCCTTTGTACCAAACACATAATCTGTATGGATGAAAACCCTCGATACAACTCAACTTCTCACACAATGGCAGGCCATTATACTGTTACACAAGGAATCGTTTGATATTAAAATATATTCTCAAGGTGATTTTGAGCAGTTCTCAATGACCAACGGGATCAGCCCTATTAGATCATTTCTCCATTCTTTGAGTCCTATTACTCTTCTCTAGCATGTGATGTGTGAAGACGACATCCATTCCAATACTTTCATCCCTGTGTGGGATACTTCATTTGAGATTTATTCCTTGATGCAGAATACAGATCTATTGCTTCCTCACTGTTGCCTTCCTGTTTACTTTACCGGTGTACAGTATACCTGCACTGTTCTAACTGGATGCTGGCTTTTTCCAAACACCTCAAACAGTCCACCAATATTAAAGGGCTCCAACGATACAGTAGCTGGCAGAAAAATAAACCACACGGACTGTCCTGTTTTACTTAATTTACCTACATTTCACCTTCTGTGACCTATCTTTGGCCTAGTAAAGACATGCAAGCAGTCTTAGGCCTAACACAGCCACCCCAATGCAATGGTAGGTAGTATAGCTCCAGGGGTTTAGATCGACTACTTTACAACTGCTCACTACTGCATGTTGGGTGACAGTGTTACTGTTTAAGCTGATCTGAGTGGCTGATAGAGTTATAGTTCCCATACTATCATCAATTGCTATATATATAAGCATATATGTATTTAGTGCACTACCTTATCTTTTTAGTTAATACTCCATTCATGTTGCCTGTTACTTGTACAAGCCTTTCTAGACTTCAATGTACAAGGTTTATTTCTCAAACTGCGATGTTGTCTGTTCCTTTGAGAAAATATTGTTGCTGAGTATTAATGTGTTGTTAGCAATCTCTTTGTGAACTCAGTTGGGTATGACAGATAGGTTGAGGGGTTAAAAAAGTCAAGGCAAGCATCAAAGGACCCATCTAAGTCAGCGGCTCCTTCGGGGTTAGTGCTACATATATGCTACTTCTATGGAAAAGAAACAACCCTCCCCATATGAGTATTAAAAGCATTCTTTTCCATGCAGCTATTTTTGTTGTTTTCTTTCCGTTAGGCAGTGACAGAGTGCAGAGCAGACACAACCTACATGCTCAGGGCTTCTGTTTTCCACACAAGCTTATCTCTATTGATGTATCCATGTAAACGGGAAACCTCTTTAACAAGACTAGATATCTGCTGTGAAATCTCTGGTGCACCAGCCATGTCTGCTTAATTTGAATCTAGAAACAGTTCAGTGATGATTGAATGCAGTAGTGGTGGAGGAATGAGGCCTCTCTGTTGAAGGAAACTCCGGCACGTTGGAGGGTGTTTGCACCCTGCGGACAGAATGATAGCAGTCAGAACACGCTGTGAGGGACAGGAGCATGGAAAGGTTGACTTGCTCAGTTGGCTTGCTGCTGTCATACACACGCTCTCCTGTTGTCTGTCACTTTCTATCTGCACAAGCTTTGTTTTCCCACTGAGTTTACTGAATACCAGACTAGACAAGCTCCAGCTCAAGGGGACCTTTCATGTAACCCTCTGACCAGTGATTGGAGGAGACAACCTGTTGCCTTCTGGAAGCTATACAATGCAAATAGTCATCTCAACTTGTTTAAGTAGATCATACAGCCTCTGTCTTCTATTAACCACACATATTTACTCATGTCAAAGACAAGACGTGGGTTTTTGCTGGATATTTGTTATACGGGGGGTAGGGTGAATAGGCCTGTTGCCCAAAAGGCCATACACCCTTCTTTTAAAAGTCCAGTGATACTACGAGGGTTGTACTGAAAGCAATGCAAAGTGGAACTAATTTTTTTTCTATTATCTTACAAAGGTCATTCAAATTTCACATGTCGGTAGAGTAACTCTATAATAACTCTTCCTCTATGGTAACACTTTTTTTTTCATTGCTGGTAAGTAATGGATTCCAAACCGAAGCAAGGTGCCATCATTGAGTTCTTAATGAAGGAGGGGTAGGGTGAACAGGTCTGTTGCCCAAGAGGCCATACACCCTTCTTTTAAAAGTCCAGTGATACTACAAGGGTTGTATTGAAAGTAATGCAAAGTGGAACTAATTTTTTTCTCTATTATCTTACAAAGGTCATTCAAATTTCACATGTCGGTGGACTAACTCTATGACTCTTCCTCAATGGAAACACTTTTTTTTTTTTCATTGCTGGTAAGTAATGGATTCCAAGCCGAAGCAAGGTGCCTTCATTGAGTTCTTGATGAAGGAGGGGTGCAAGCTGTCCAACATCCACAGAAGGCTACAGAATATTTATGGGGATGACACCATTGACAACAGTTGACAACGACAAGACTTTGTTCTTGTCATTGGTGTCATCTTCATAAACATTCTGTAGGTTTCTGTGGATGTCGGACAGCCTGCACCCCCTCCTTCATCAAGAACTCAATGACGGCACATTGCTTCTGCTTGGAATCCCTTACTTACCTGCAGTGAAAAAGAATAAAACAGTTACTGTAAATGAAGAGGTATATAAAAAAGTCAAAAAAGTAAAGAGGGGGAAAATGGGATTTTGATGGTGTTGAAACCTTCTCTCAGAACAGTCCAGTGAATATAAAATCATTACGTTTTAGTACAAAATTCCATTTAAAGTTGATTGGGGTAACACAGCTCCTTTAGAAATTCGATCAGAATAAGCATTAAATTATAAGGTTTAGACCATAATCGGCTGCATAGCCCCCCAAAACAAGGCACCTCCCTCCTTATATAGCTCGTTAAATAGTTACAACACATAGAACATTTGAGAATCCAAAATGTATATGCATCTCAGGAAGGGGGTGCAGAGTTCCAATGCGTTTCGCACTTTAACTTCTTCAGGGGTCCAGGAGGTGCAGTTGAGATTGGAAATCCAGATAGGTATCCCCAAAAGCATAGCTGGGCAAAACCAGGTCCAGTAAGGTAATTTCACACGGTATATCAATGGACGTGGAGGGTAGCAGATGGATTTAACACAGGAACGGCATCCAAGAAACCTACCCAAGGGTTCTGGGAGCAGTGCGTAGGGAAGAATGGTACTTCTTAGATAACACAACGATACACAAACCTGTATGGATAGAAAATCAGCAATAAAGGAAAAACTAAAAAAAAGGTTCAAGAATCAACTCGCCAGCCAGCTTGCCAACAACCAAATTGACCTGTCTAACAGTATGCCTTAAAAACAAGGGTTTAGTTAGCACACATTGGCAAATACATACATAAGCCACAGAGCCACATCACGGCACCCTGATATTCTGTGGTCCTAACCCTACAAATTTGAGAGTCCCCATAGTAGAGGCACATGTATTTAAAGGATAGACTTTACTTTACTGGATAGAAAATCAGCCTGCAAGTTCATACCATATACAATTGGGGTCCAGAGGGACTTCACATTTCTTTACTTGTAATACCTTTCGATGCTGCAGTAACCTTTCCTTCCAGCGTCATTGGGAAAAAATTTAAATTTCAACACCCATTTTCACTCTTTTCTTTTTTGACTGGTTTTTCATATAGTTTATAACAATGTGGTGATTGAGCCAATCAACTGGACCTGCTACTTTAATCCTATAAAAGAAGAGTTACTCTACCAACGTGTGAAATTAGGACAACCTATGTAAAATATTAAAAAAAACGTTATGCTCACATTTGCATTACTTTTGGTACAGTCCTCTTACAAACCTTAATTGCTGACAATGTTGTTAACCTTTTCATGTATTGGGTTAGAGGTGATTTCTGGGTATCTTGTTTTGATAATGGTGAAATATGTTTGTATGAGAAATTAATATTTTTGTACTTAATAAATTCCATGTTTTAGTGGTCAAACCTCATGAGTCATTTGTAGCACCTACAATCTTTGGAATTCTTTCCTTATTTTGTTTAAGCTCACACATAGAAACATAGAAAAAGTGATGGCAGATAAAGACTGAGTCGTTCACAGGGGCGGACTGACCATTTGGAAACTCGTACCTTTTTCATAGGCTTTTTTGAGTTTGGGCAAGGACACAGGGGCCCCATGATCCTCTATTGCCCGGGGGCCCCATGAGTTGTCAGTCCGCCCCTGGTCGTTCATTGAGTCCACCCATTATGTTTTGTTTTTTGTGGGGTTTTTTTGTGTTTTTTTTGTTTGAGCATAGATCTATGCTTACATAGTTACATAGTTAGGATGACCAAAAAAAGACAAAAATCCATCTATTTCAACTATTAAAAAAAAGTTCTAATCCTATACCCACAGCTGAAACCCCCCAGCAAAGCATGAGCCGATTTGCTCCTGCATGGGGAAAAAAATCCTTCCTGATCCCCTGAGAGGCAGTCAGATATTCCCTGGATCAACTTTACCTATAAATGTTAGTATCCAATTATATTCTGTGTATCAAGGAAAGAATCCAGGACTTTTTTAAAGCAACCACTGAGCTGGCCAGAACCAACTCTTCAGGGAATCTATTCCACATTTTCACAGCTTTTACTGTGAAGAAACCTTTCCGTATTTGGAGATTCAATCTCTTTTCCTCCAGACATAAAGATTGCCCCCTTGTCCTCTGTGATGGCCTCAGGGTGAATAACTCTACACTGAGTTCATGATATGAACCACTGATGTATTTATACATGGTGATCATATCCCCCCTTATGTATTATACATGTTGATCATATCCCCCCTTATGTATTATACATGGTGATCATATCCCCCTTATGTATTTATACATGGAGATCATATCTCCCTTATGTATTATACATGGTGATCATATCCCCCCTTATGTATTATACATGGTGATCATATCCCCCCTTATGCATTATACATGGTGATCATATCCCCCCTTATGTATTATACATGGAGATCATATCCCCCCTTATGTATTACATGGAGATCATATCCCCCTTATGTATTATACATGGAGATCATATCCCCCTTTATGTATTATACATGGAGATCATATCCCCCTTATGTATTATACATGGAGATCATATCCCCCCTTATGTATTATACATGGAAATCATATCCCCCCCTTATGTATTCTACATAGAGATAATTTCCCCCCTTATGTATTATACATGAAGATAATTTCCCCCCTTATGTATTATACATGGAGATCATATCCCCCCTTATGTATTATACATGGAGATCATATCCCCCCTTATGTATTATACATGGTGATCATACCCCCCTTATGTATTATACATGGAGATCATATCCCCCCTTATGTATTATACATGGAGATCATATCCCCCTTATGTATTTATACATGGAGATCATATCCCCCTTATGTATTATACATGGAGATCATATCCTCCCTTATGTATTATACATGGAGATCATATCCCCCCTTATGTATTATACATGGTGATCATATCCCCCCTTATGTATTATACATGTTGATCATATCCCCCCCTTATGTATTTATACATGGTGATCATATCCCCCCTTATGTATTATACATGGAGATCATATCTCCCTTATCTATTATACATGGAGATCATATCCCCCCTTATGTATTTATACATGGAGATCATATCCCCCTTATGTTTTATACATGGAGATCATATTCCGCCTTATGTATTATACATGGAGATCATATTCCCCCTTATGTATTATACATGGAGATCATATCCCCCCTTATGTATTATACATGGAGATCATATTCCCCTTTATGTATTATACATGGAGATCATATCCCCCCTTATGTATTATACATGGAGATCATATCCCCCCTTATGTATTATACATGAAGATAATTTCCCCCCTTTTGTATTATACATGGAGATCATATCCCCCTTATGTATTATACATGGAGATCATATCCCCCTTATGTATTATACATGGAGATCATATCCCCCCTTATGTATTATACATGGAGATCATATCCCCCTTATGTATTATACATGGAGATCATATCCCCCCTTATGTATTATACATGGAGATCATATCACCCCTTATGTATTATACATGTTGATCATATCCCCCCCTTATGTATTATACATGGAGATCATATCCCCCCTTATGTATTATACATGGTGATTATATCCCCCCTTATGTATTATACATGTTGATCATATCCCCCCTTATGTATTATACATGGTGAATATATCCCCCCTTATGTATTATACATGGAGATCATATCCCCCCTTATGTATTATACATGGAGATCATATCCCCCCTTATGTATTATACATGGAGATCATATCCCCCCTTATGTATTATACATGGAGATCATATCCCCCTTATGTATTATACATGGAGATCATATCCCCCCTTATGTATTATACATGGTGATCATATCCCCCCTTATGTATTATACATGTTGATCATATCCCCCCTTATGTATTTATACATGGAGATCATATCCCCCCTTATGTATTATACATGGTGATCATATCACCCTTTAATCTCCTCTTCTCAGGAGAGAATAAATTCAATGCTTGTCCCAAGCATGTTTGAAGCTATTTACTATTTACACAAAGCTCAGTTTCTGGTGGTCCCAGAAGGTTGGCTATGATCCAGTCAAAGAAAATTGGCTATGATTTGTCAGAATCCCCAGTGTCAGGATTATTAAGGCAAGCCACAGACGGTGCAAATTTCTTTCCTGCAGTGTTGACAGGGGAATCCCTCTTGCTGAGCCATTGTGTTCTCCTGGTGGTGGAGGAAGCCATCCCTGCAAGGAAAATATTGTGATCACTGCTAGATATAATCGCATATAAAATACGCAGGCTGGTTGTACCCAAGTTGATCAATCATTCATCGTGGGTACATTCAACCTGCCTATACATGGATCCAATCTCAGGCCGGTTCCTGCTGAACCAGCTGAGATTCGAACTGTCTATGGCCGGCTTAAGAGGCATTTCCAAAGGGACAGTCAAGTAGATTCTTTAGGTATCCTGCCACTGGAGATTTGTCTCTAGTGTCGGAATCACCCATCTGACAGTCTATGGGCGCTGGTGACCATTATCTCCAGTAAGGAAAATGTTGGGAAATTTTCTAGTTGCCACATAGGGGAGGGGAAATCTCCTATTTTCTGATGACAACTATATAAGAGGGGGTGTCTCCCCACATTAAAGTGCGATAATTACTGTACTCGTAGGCCATTGATACTTCTGGAGGAAAAGTCTGCATTGATCACAGGTACAATGCTGTGCAGGCTCTCATGAAAACAAATTAATGCACATATTTTCCTGCAAATATACAGTATGTGCATTTATTATAAATGTTTTTAAATAATTTTAGGTCTGAAGATTACCATAAAACCCCTACAACATGATATATTTTCTGAAAGACGACTGAGGGCAGGACTTTTTTTGTTAGAGAATAAGTGCAGGAACTCCCCCTTTCTGAGTCGCTTCTTGTCTCTGCCCCCCCACCCACCTCCGAGTACCATCCCTTGGTTCACCCCCTACCCAGCTCCCATTACCGCTCTTTTTAGAGAATACAGAGCCAAGTATCATTTTGTGGTGCTAAGTGATTTGTATGGAATTTATTAATGAGAACAAGAAAAGCAGTAAAATACATCCCCCGCAGTCATCAGCAATAGACCCCCTTCCCCACAGCAACAACAGATTCTTCCAGCAACAATAGACACCCACAACAAGATACCACCTCAGCAACAAGACCCCCAGCAGCAACAAGAGGGCTTTAGCAGCCAGCATCAATACACTCTCCAGTAGCCAGCAACAATAGACCCCTCCCTCTGCAGTAGATCCCTTCCAGCAACAATTGACACGCTACAGCAACAATAAATCACTAACTAGCAACATTAGACCCCTACCTCTGCAGTAGATCCGTTCCAACAACAATTGACACCCTACAGCAACAATAAATCCCCCACTAACAACATGAGATATCCCCAGAAACAATAGACCATCATGCAAAAATGATCCTCTCCAGTGACAATAGATCCCCCAGCAGCAGGGGTGGACTGACAACTCCTGGGGCCCCCGGGCAATAGGGGATCATGGGGCCCCTGTGTCCTTGCCCAAACTCAAAAAAGCCTATGTAAAAGGTACCAGGGGCATCTCATGGGGCCCCCTACTGACCCCGGGCCCTCGGGCAGTGCCCGAGTTTCCAAATGATAAGTCCGCCCCTGCCCAGCAGCCAGCATCAATAGACCTTCCAGCACCCCTTGCCATGATATAAATTCAGTGCTGGAGGTGCCAGAACTGTGTTCCATGTTCCTGTTCAAAAAAAGAGGCCTGGCCAAGAGAATAAAATAGATTCCAATTTTTATGTCAGACAATATTAGTGCAATGGTTTATGGAATGCCAAATAAAAGTTAATTTTTGGCCATTTTAGCACATTATATAACTAAATTTTTGATAAAATATAAAATATGAGGTTGTGCCGAGTAAATAGATACCCAACATGTCAAACCTTAAAATTGCATGTGCTTGTGAGATGGCAACAAACTTCAGAACCCTCCATTTTGTATAGGCGACACTTTGAAAGCCTCTACTGGTCATCATTTTGGAACCTCCGATGAATAATGACCCTAGTATCATTGCTCTCACTCGGGAGATATGTAACGTGTAGTTCAATCGTTGCTTTCGTGCTTAGCTGCTACCGACACGTGCTTTACTTTCATACGTGCATGTATGTAAGAGTAGGGGGGGCATCAACATTTTTTTACAGAATTGGGTATTTGGGTGTAACTTTGAATTTTTTAATTTTTTTTCTTTACTAAACTCTTTTTTCATCATATAGGGGACAAAAAGTCCCCTTTAAGATGCATTTTTGGTTACAGGTTCTCTTTAATGGAAAACAGGCAGAGTTTTCCAACCTTAGCTTTTAATTTTTCTTGTCACTGTGGTCAAAAACAATTGTTAGTTTGCCCCCATTAGCTATTAGAACACAGAACGAACGTTTAGAAAACAAACATTTTTGAACGAATGATCTAGCTGTGTGAGGCTGACCTCCAATTAGATATAAAAGACACAATTTATTGCAGCTTTCTAAACGTTATTACATCATTCAGTTTATTTTTTAACCTGTTGCCCTATTTATGCGGTGGCAAAAAAGTGGGCTTTAATATGTACATGCATATATGCGTTGCTGGGCGGCCGATGTTTCTGTGTTAAGACCTTGCTCACTGCACACTCCCAGCACAGAAACTGAGCTGTCAAAAACAGCTCTTGGTCCAAACTAACAATTGGTTGCTGGACAGGCCAGCTCCTGTTCACGTGACCACCGACAGCCAATCACAGTAGTCACATGATCACTGATCCTTTCTGCACCCCATACATTCAGAACTCTTTAAAGGGGCACCAGTGGGAAGGGGTTAAATATAAGCAGTGTAAGTACCTAGCAGGGGTGGACTGACCATTTTGAAACTCGGGCACTGCCCGAAGGCCCGGGGTCAATAGGGGGCCCCATGAGATGCCCCTGGTACCTTTTTTGAGTTTGGGCAAGGACACAGGGGCCCCATGATCCCCTCTTGCTCGGGGGCCCCATGAGTTGTCAGTCCGCCCCCGGTACCTAGATTTGACTTGGAATCAGCCTCTCATAGTTCCTGTACAACAGAGCTGGAGCGTGAAAGGAAGAAGCAGCTCAAGGAGCCAATCAGTTCATATGCTGACAAGAAGCATGCTGATAGGTGGAGAGAGCAGATTGACAGAGAGATAAACTCATCACTGTGCTACATCTCCTTTCACTGTCGGATCACAGGCACGAGTCCAGGGTGACCTGGGCTCAGAGGAAGTGGGTTGAATGATGCTGCCTATCAGACTGAGGACATCTAGTGGCAGAAAAAAGTACTGCGTGGGAAAATCTCTGCATTGAAGCTGAATTTTGCACCAAAAGCTATTTTTTAAAAAAATATTTTATTTCTTTAATCTGAACATTGTTACCTTCTTATATTTGCCTGAAGTTCTCCATTGTTCTTGTGGTGAGCATTTTGAGCGGTCTGTAATTTTTCAATCGTTTGTAAAAAAAAAAAAAAAAAAAATTATATAGGAGATATGTGAAGTAACCTACTACATGACTTCTACTGGAAGGATATATATTTATTTTATTCCGCCCGCAGTCTTAATTACGTGCCTGTGCCCACGAAATGTCAGGGAAAGGGAGGGAGGGCCAGTCATGCGTGCCTAGGTGCAGCGCCAGGACATTTACAGTAAGCGGCATGAGGCTGCTGTGATCAGGGGAATCAGCTGGAAATTGTGTGTAACATCACAGCGCTGCCTGCTCCAGCGACACACAGCTGATTAATCCAATCTCTCCCCTCCTCCGCTTTATTTGCCAGCCATCATGTCAGCCTGGCTGGATACCGTCGTCGCTGCCCTCCTCCTCCCACACAGTGCCATCGTCTGTGGGAGTTGATGCCAGCCTTCCCCCCTGTTAACTAGGAGGACAGCTAGTTAGCGAGCGGCGGAAGGAGCGAGCGTGGGCTCTGAGCACACAGTGCGTGGGTGGATGTCCCCTCGGCAGAGCAGAAAGTCACTAGCATGTAGAGGCCGAAGACTTGAAGAAGCGGCGATGAAACAATTAGAAAGGAAATCGAGTAAATGGGACCGCGTGTGTCATCTTTACTGTAGCTTAGCAGCGCTGTAGAATGGACGAGGTGTGATTCGCAAAATAATTAGGTAGCGATCACACGGCTCGGTATTCCGGGAGCCGTAATTCATTTATAAAAGATCTACTGTAGAAGTTTCTCTATTGCCTAAAGGCACCAAACCAATTGGAACTCAACACTCCAACCCACACTGCCACTGTCCTCTATATGTCAGGGGAAAATGTAAAAAATATATTCAGTATGTAGCACCCCCAGCAACCCCCACTGGTTGAGTAGTTCTGACACCTTAGGGTAGAGTCTTTGATGTATGGTTGTGGTCTGATGGACATCAGTCACTCTAGAGTAGCCTTTCTCAACCTTTTCAACACAGAGGAACCCTTGAAATAACTTTTGGTCTCAGGGAACCACTAACAAAAATTACTATATCTACGACTCCTAATGCATTAAAAAAAGAAAGTTTATCCAGGGTTGCACCCTGGTCTAATGGATGTGGGCTGAGGGTTGCGGTTCGAGTTTAAGGCGACCATGGGTTCTTCTTCACGTGCTTCTAATGGAACAGGCCTAAGATGGCATAGGCAGATGGTCTTGTGTATGCAAGTCCAACATTCTAGAAGTGTGATGGCAGTAAAAAGACCAAGTGGTCCATCAAGTCTGCCCCATTATTTTTTTGTCTAGATTTTATTTGTATAGATCAGACTTGACTAGATCAGGAATGCTCAAAAAAACGTTCCAGTCTCAATGAACCCCTGGTAAAAATGAATATATCTACAGCGCATGCTACATTAGTGTGATGTTCAATGGGAGGAATGCTCCTTACACTTGTGGTCATTGGGAAGAATTACCCCTTTAAAGATAGCACCAAACCAATTGAAACCCTACTACTCAACCAACACCCCCACTGTCCTCCGTATGTCTGGGCAAAATGTAAAAGTATATTCAGTATGTGGCATTCCCTTACCCCCAAAGAGCAGTTGGTGCCCCTCAGTGATTAGGGGGTCCTGTCACCTTAGGGTAGAGTCTTTGATGTATAGTTTTGCACTAATGGACGTCAGTAACTTTAGAGCAGCCTTTCTCAACCGTTTCAACACAGAGGAACCCTTGAAATAACTTTTTGGTCTTACGGAATCCCTGCTAAAAATGACTATATCTACATGATAGATTATTGTGATGGTCAATGGGAAGAATGCATCTTACACTTATGCTCATTGGGAAGAATCACCCCCTTGAAGATAGCACCAAATGAATTGGAACCCTACACCGCAACCCACACCGCCACTCTCCTCTGGGTGAAATTTAAAAAATATATACATAGCTACATAGTTAGTCTGGCTAAAAAAGTCAAAAGTCCATCCAGTTCAACCATAGAAAAAAAAAAGTTATAATCCTATACCCACAGTTGATCCAGAGGAAGGCAAAAAAACCCAGCAAAGCATGATCCAATTTGCTCCTGTTGGGAAAAAAAATTCCTTCCTGATCCCCGAGAGGCAATTGGATATTCCCTGGATCAACTTTACCTATAAATGTTAGTATCCAGTTATATTCTGTGTATCCAAAAAAGAATCCAGGCCTTTTTTGAAGCAATCCACTAAGCTGGCCAGAACCAACTCTTGAGGGAGTCTATTCCACATTTTCACAGCTCTCACTGTGAAGAAACCTTTCCGTGTTTGGAGGTTACATTTCTTTTCCCCCAGACGTAAAGAGTGCCCCCTTGTCCTCTGTGATGACCTCAGGGTGAATAGCTCTACACCGAGTTCACTATATGAACCACTAATGTATTTATACATGGTGATCATATCCCCCCTTATGTATTATACATGGAGATCATATCCCCCCTTATGTATTATACATGGAGATCATATCCCCCCTTATGTATTATACATGGTGATCATATCCCCCCCCTTATGTATTATACATGGAGATCATATCCCCCTTTAATCTTCTCTTCTCAAGAGAGAATACATTCAGTTCCTCTAATCTTTCCTCATAGCTGATCTCCTCCATGCCTCTTATCAGTTTAGTTGCCCTTCTCTGTACTTTCTCCAGTTCCCCAATGTTCTTTTTGTGAATTGGTGCCCAAAACTGAACTACATTTTCCAGATGAGGTCTTACTAATGATTTGTATTGGGGTAATATGATATCTCTCTCTCTGGAGTCTAGACCTCTTTTAATACAAGAGAGGATTTTGCTCGCTTTAGAAGCCGCAGCTTGGCATTGCATGCCATTATTAAGCTTGTGATCTACCAGAACCCCCAGATCCTTCTCCACCATTGATTCCCCCAGATGTACCCCCCCTAGTATGTATGATGCATGCATATTCTTAGCCCCCAAGTGCAGAACCTTACATTTATCAACATTAAACCTCATATGCCACATAGTTTCCCAATTAAACAGTGAATTGAGATCGGCTTGTAAGTTGAAGACATCCTGTAAGGACGTTATTCCACTGCACAGCTTGGTGTCATCTGCAAAGACTGAAATGGGATTTTTAGTCTCAGACCCTATAGTGTTTATAAATATATTAAAAAGTAAGGGTCCTAACACTGAACCCTGGGGTACACCACTGACGACCCTAGACCATTCAGAGTATGAATCATTAACCACTACTCTCTGATTACCATCTTTTAGCCAGTTTTCTATCCATTTACATACAGATTTTTCCAAGCCCATAGACTTTACTTTACTTTTAGCCGTGTGGGGAACTATGTCAAGCGCTTTCGCAAAATCCAAGCATACCTCGTCCACCGCCACCCCTCTGTCCAAGGTTTTGCTCACCCCCTCATAAAAAGAAATCAGATTTGTTTGACAACGTCTGTCTTTCATGAATCCATGCTGTCTTGCTTAAAATATTAAATACCATGCCCATTATGGACAAGAGCTCCCCCATGCTCCTTTGTATACACAGAGCTGAAAAAGTTATGTAATAAATTTGCCTTCTCTTTGTCCCAAGTCACCCATCTAGATTATTTTGTAAAGGGCCTACATGCTCAGACCGGACCTTTTTACTATTAATATATTTGAAGAATTTTTTGGGGTTGGTCCTGCTATATTTTACAATCTGTTCGTTTTCAATTTTTGCGGTCTTTATTTCCTTTTTGCATATTCTGTTATATTCTTTGTAATGTTTAAATGATGATAGTGTTCCTTTATTTTTATATTGAATAAAAGCTCTTTTCTTATTATCTATAGCCTTTTTAACTTTGGCCGTAAGCCACATAGGTTTGATTTTTAGCCTTTTAAACTTGTTGCCCATGGGAATATATTTTGCAGTGTGTTCACATACAGTCTTTTTGAAGAACTCCCATTTCTGTGTTGTGTTCATCAATGCCAATATTCCCTTCCAGTCTAAGTCTTGGAGATCAGCTCTCAGCTTTGGAAAATTAACTCTCTTGAAATTGAGCGTTTTTATTTTTCCCATATGTGCTTGCTGTTTACAGCTAACAATAAATGAAATCATGTTATGGTCACTGCTACCCAGATGTTCTTTTATATGGACATTCGTAATAATAAGTTATTCGTAGTAATAAGATACAATATGTAACTTTTCTTTAACCCCTAGGAGCAGTTAGGGACCTCCAGTGGTTTGGGGGGCCTGACATCCTAGGGTAGAATCCTTGATGTATAGTGGGGTTATGGACTACTGATGGATGTCAGTCACTCTAGAGTAGTCTCTCAAACTTTTCAACACAGAGGAACCTTTAAAATACCTTTTTGGTGTCAGGGAACCCCTGCTAAAAATGACAGTATCTACAACTCATGATACATCAGTGTGATGGTCAGTGAGAAGAATGCTCCTTACTCTTGCGGTCATTAGGAAAAATTACCTACTTACAGATAGCTAAAAAGATCAGTGGTGTCAGTGGGAGCTTATCTGAGAAGCAGAAATTGCTCATTTGCTCAAGCAACCCCGAGAAACCTCTGGAGGAACCTCAGGGTTTCCATGGCAGAAACCCTGCTCTAGACCCAAAATTTAAAGTTTAGAGTCCTGGTGTCAATCCTGTGACCCAAGGGCTGCATGCTTTGGTATATGATGTGTGTCCCTCAGACCTCAGCAGTCTGCAGTGGGAGCATTGATAAGGGTAATAGCACTGAGCTCTACTAGCCTCATGTAACATGCTCCCAGGTTTGTATTGTCTTTTTTTTTTTTTTTTAGCATATGTCCAGCCAGAAATGTAGTATGTCCACACTCTCAGACCCTCATTTCCTCTATTAGGCCTGCCATTTTTGACTGTCCTTTCAAGTATTACATATAATGAAAGCTTTTTGGGAAAACCCTCACCCTCCACATGGTCTCAGATGACAAATGTGCCATATTCCATTAGTGAAATAATGATAATATTAATGCTTCATCTATACTGACAGCATTAATCTTAGGCAAAGCTTTAAAATCTCTCCTGACTGATCAATGAAATGACCTTTTGTTCAGAAAATTGTTCAAGTCCAATTTCTGCTCTGTAAATCTATTATTGTTAATCTGCTTTCTTTAGAAGCTTGACCAGATGCAGGTACCTTTTCAACTGACAGGATGCTAGTGCTCCAATTGTCCGGGACCCATGTTTGTGTTGAATATCTAGTCCAGAGGTCTCAGGGAACCCTTTCCAAAAAATTGTTATATCTGCTGGTCTTGGCACATTAACATGATCAGTAAGTTGTAGAATATTTTAAATAGACGTGTAGCACTACCCCCTTAGGAATCGCTAGAAGATTTGGGTCCCTCTATAGTCCTGCAAAGCCAGGCATCACGCATATTCACACAGGCTTGCATCCAGAGTCAGAGATCAATCTTTGGTTTTGTTGTTTTATTTACGGGATTTGAAATGGGACAGGGTTAGGGGTGTGCAGGATGCCCAAGGAAGCCAATAAACTGAGAACAGCTTCCTAGATGTATTTACAGGCCTTTTCTGCAGCACAGTCTCTGATGGAGAGCTAGTCAGTCTCCTCCCAATGTACGAACCCAGACCCTAGATGAACTTCTCTTCACCCAGCAATCTGGAGGTATCCCTGAACAGGGGATCTGGTTCCTGTCACTTTAAGAGATGAACAGCCACTGGTAGGTAGTAAATCTGGTTTCCCACCAGAGTGCTCCTTCCCCTATCTGCCCAGGGTTGCAGGGGCACTCATTCAGATTCTCTCCTGTACTGCTGATGGGTTGGTGGCTGTTTTCAGGCCTTTCCAGCTGGGCCATTCATTCCCTGCCATACAGGTGGTTCTTGCTCTGGGGACCAGTGAGCCTCTGAGCTTCTTCCTTTCCAGCTCCAGGTCTGCAGGTAGGCCCCATCTCACTGGGCTTCCTCACAGCCTCCTGCCTTCAGCCTCACAGCTTCCTCACTATCTTCCACCTGAACTCTCCTGTAGCTAAACAGTTTCCAACATTTTTAAGGGTGTCCTTGCCCCTTTACAAACTCATATCCACCCACTGCCTCTATGGCCTTCCTCCAAAGCCCTAGAGCAGGGGGAAATTCCAGAGGGGCTGGCCTGCAGAGCCTCTACGCTCCTGACCACAATTTGACCTTCTGGCTATTACACCCAGGCTGCTACTCAGCCTTCCTCACTGACAATTAGGACTTTAGCTTCCCCTAGCTAAACTAGGAGGGCGCTACTTAGAATAAAGAAAATGGCACAACAGGAGCATTTGACATTCAGAATAGGGTATTTTACAACACTCCTCTGCGCTATACAGCAATAATCATCAAATACAATAAATAAGAGTGGCCAGAAAAGAAACACAAACTGTGAAAACTATAGCATTCCTTACACTAGCTGTCAAGGGAAAAGAGTCCCTAGTCATTGGTGGTCAATGGAAAATGCCCCTCATACTAGTGGTCATTGGAGAAAACCCTATTTACATTCTTGACCAGCATAGAAGTTACCTTTTACAATGGATGTCAATGGGAATTAGCCCCCATACGTTGGTAGTTATTGTAGGTGGGAGATCAATCTGTACAAGGAACCCCTAGGAACCTCTGGAAAAACCTCACGAAATCCTGGTTGAGAAAACCTAGTCTGCTCTTTTCAATTACCTTTTAAATGTATGTCTAAGAGATCAACTTAAGGGACCTTATCAATTTGTGATAATGTACTAACAGTAAAGGTATACTCTGGAGTTTTTTTTATCAATTCTGTGCAACCTTTGGAGATACAGATCAAAAATGTCTAGAAAAAGGCAAACCCATCTCTTCCTGAACCCTTTTAAATGTAATTCTATACATCACGATGTAGAACCAGAATGAAAAGGGAACGCGTGATGCCTTCCTTGATCTTATTTCAAACATCAAGGCATGTTTCTACTCTAGCAATACTTAGGTAGAAGGAATGCCCACAGGCTCTAATCTCCACTGTGTTGAAGAGAAGCCACTGCTTTAAGACTGTTGGAATCCAACACTTCTGAGAGTGTCTGACTCCTGGTCTGTCATTGCTCTCTGTGGTTCCTTTTGTTGGCCCTATGTCTTATCAGTATGTAAGGGCTGTCCATTGTGTATGGTAGGTGATCAGGAATCTGAAAATACCATAATTGCCATTTTCAGAAGATTCTTCAAGTGGAGGTTTCTCTTCAGGACAGTGGAGATCAGCAGAATGGGCAATGGGAAAGGTAAGCATTTACTATGTGATTAGCAGGGGCACCCCTCCTCAGCTGTCCAACAACGCAACTAGCAATGAGATGGCTGCTTTAATACATGGCACTTTTCTCCTTCTCCAAGAGCTTGCCTGCATGCCTGGAGCATTTTATCTGACAAGCCTCCTTCCACCTGCACTCCTTGTGAGACACTTGTCTTAGGCAAATTCTCAGAGATGGAGAAAAGTGTTGTTTGTCATAGCAGCCATCTCCTTACTAGCTGCGTGGTTGGGCGATCATCATAGAAGGAGGAGGGATGTCCTGTCCAACCTCACACCTAGCCTTTGTCAGCAGATAGGACAAAGCATTACATCAGTACCTTGGGTACACTGGTGGACCTGGAGCACTTCTGAAATACAATAGGTTTGGCTCCTGGTGCCAAACCAAGTGTAAGTCTTTCATCTCCAGTCCACTGCCTCATAATAATAAGGGGAGGGCTGACACTCAGGCATAACTCTCCAGTCTTCTTCCTAGATGCCAGCCCACTCATTAATAAGGATGGTAGACTGGTCTGGTAGTGGGACTAACTGGCTTTAGGAGCTGTACTTGGCAGCTTTTTTGCACAAATCCAACAACTTCAAAAGGAGTCTCAAGACCATGTTCTTAGCCCTGGCAAACCCCCTCCCCATGGTGACGACCAGCATCCCTGCTACACAAATGCCATGATTGTAGGTGTCCAGTATATATATTTTTGTTTTGGTAAATTTTGATACTAATTTTGTACTTCTTGATTTTAGGGGAGCTTTTTCTGAGGTGGTCCTTGCACAGGAAAAAGATTCAGAGAGACTGGTAGCCCTAAAATGTATCCAGAAGAAGGCTCTACGTGGAAAGGAGGCAGTGGTGGAAAATGAAATTGCAGTCCTTAAAAAGTAAGTTGGCCATAATGGACCATAATAAGATTTCCATTAGCAGGGACATCTCTTGATCTCAGTATAATTAGTTCTTGTTACCCAATTTTTTGTCAACTGTCAAACAAGGAAAACAGCTGCAGAGTTCATGCATCAACCCCATATTGATGATCTTATATAAAGATGGACGGAACTCTAAAAATACGTAGATTTGCTATGGTACAGGAACATTTAGAAATGTTACTTGTGCCTAACCAGTACCTTAAAAAAATTCTCTTTTGTGCAGAATGTTTCCTAAAAAATAGGTATTTGGGCGCCCCTAGAGTCTCATTGCTGTATATCTGTAGCGTCAGATCTAAGGGACTGCTGCATTTGACACCCAGTCTCATGAGATTTGAAGTGAGATCTGATGTCATCACTATTGTTTTGCTCACTGTTCTCCTTGCTGGAAGCTCTGACATAGAGAAGCAAAGCTCTGCCTCTTATAGAAGCTTGTATGGCCACCATATTGTGAATCACTAGATCACGTCATTTCTGATTTTTTGCTAGTAATGTATATGCTGGTATAGAAAATCAATACATGTGTGGCCACTATAAGAGCAAATCGGACCATGTTTTATATGGGTTTATATGCCTTCCTCTAGATCAAAGGTTCTCGATTGCATTACATGCTACCTGCTGGGTCATGGCCTCTCTCTTATTGGGCCTGTAGCCAGCTGCAAATCCCCTGACCTACGACAGTGCCTCCCAGCATCCATAGAGCCCCTAACCTCTTATAATTGCCTGCAGTGCACTGTAACCCCCACAGTGCCCCCAGCCCCCCTGAGAGTCAATATCCCCCACAGTGTCTCCCAGCCTCTAGTAGAGGCCCCAGCCCCCTCCAGAAATGTCATCCCCTACAAGGCAACTAAGTCTTCAGTAGAGTCCCCTAACCCGCTTCAGACTCTGTAATCAATTCACTAAGTTATAAATTAGTTTGCATCTGTTATACTCTGGAACAGTGGTTCTCGACCACTGGGATGTGGCTGGCTGCTGGGCCCTGCCCTCTCCTCCTTGGCTTCCAGCCAACTGCCGATCCCCTAACCTACAACAATGCCTCTGAACTCTCATAGTGGCCACAACCTCCTATAATTGCCTGCAAAGTAACTCAAATGCCCTTAGAACCCCTCGTCCCCCTGGAGATCCCTTCACCCCCACATTGCTATCCCAACACTCAACAGTGCCCCCAGCCAAATGCAGAGCTTCCAGCCTTTCGTAGTGGTCTCAACTTACAGCAATGTCTCACAGAACCTCTCAATCTTCCATGGTGCCTCCTAGCACCCTCAGTGCCCTCCAGGCTCCCAAGTCTTCTGAAGAGCCCCTAACTCCCTCCACACCCACAACCCCTCACCACCACCACAATGACATCCAGCCCCATCCAAATTTTGCAATTTTTATACTTTTATTGTGTGAATATAAACTTTTTAGTTATGGTTGGGGCATGAAAGGTTTTGGAAGAGTTTACAAGTCTCAATGGGGTAGAGAACCAGTGCTGTGGATTATCCGCAGGTTTATTTTGTTTCCTTTTTATTTTTGTTAACTTGATGGATGCGTCTTTTATGATCTACTGTATGTATCAATGTCATTATGTAACATTCTGCATAGCAGAAACGATGACTAAATGTTTCTAGATTGCAGTTTTCCATTCTGAACTGAAACAAAACTTTCTCTGGCAAGGCTTTGAAGCTCTTCTATCCCTCGTCATATTTTTTGGAGCTTGTATGATTGATTTAAGAGTCTCCTAGGTAACAAAAATGATCGTCTGCTAATCCGTATACACTTGGGTAGCGCAATTGTGCTGCGGCAAAGGATAATTGACTTATTTTTTTCCCTTACATTCTCATTTGAACTTTTCACCCTTTTTCAGCACTTCTCTGTACATAGCTGGTAGAGTTGCTATAGATACTAATAGGAAGACAAGCTAATACGAACATTGGGGCATAATACCAAATATTCACATAGGTGCAATGTAACTATAGTGACCGACTGATTTGATTTTGTGAAGCTATTGTGTCTGTTATACAACTTAACAAAATAGGGCCACAGAAGATGTTTAAAAAGAATAGCAGCTCTGATTACAATGCACTCCTAGATTGTAAGCTCGAAAGAGCAGGGCCCTCAATCTCCTCATGTTTTGCATTGTATTGGTATTGTTCTGTCACATGTTCTGTCCCCCTTTGTAATGTACACCGCTGAGCGAACTATTGGCGCTTTATAAATACTGTATAATAATAATAATAATAATTCCTTTCCAGTGCTGTTCTCTGCAGTAATTACTTCTTCCACTAGATGTCCTCAGTCTTCCAAGTTGACTGGGCCTGCCCCCGAGGAGCCATTACCAAAACACCCTTCTTTCCTATGTAATGGTGCAGGTGAGCACCACTGTGGAACACCCACCATCGGGAGAAGATCTGAAGAGGCAGAGGCAGAGAACCCTGTAAGTCAGAGAGGTAAGTATTAGGGTTCCCAGTTCGGACAGGACACTAGCTTTATGGAGTTTGCATGGGTTTCCTCTGGGTACTCTGCTTTTTTCCCAACCTCCAAGACATGCTTGTAGGTTAATTGGCTTCTGTCTAAATTGATATCACCGCTAGATATCCTCAATCTTCTAGACTGAATGACACCCAGCATCATTCAACCCAGAAGACTGAGGACATGCTGTGAGTATTTAAAGCAGTGGTTCTCAACCTTTCTAATGCCGCGACCCCTTAATACAGTTCCTCATGTTGTGGTGACCCCCAACCATAAAATTATTTTCATTGCTACTTCATAACTGTAATTTTGCAGTGGGAGGAGTAGTGCCATGTCATTGGTGTCAGTGGAAGGAGTAGTGCCCCATCACTGATGTCAGTGGGATGAATAGTGCCCCATTGTTGGTATCAGTGGGAGGAATAGTACCCCATCGTTGGTATCAGTGGGATGAATAGTGCCCCATCATTGGTATCAGTGGGATGAATAGTGCCCCATCATTGGTATCAGTGGGATGCATAGTGCCCCATCGTTGGTATCAGTGGGAGGAATAGTGCCCCATCACTGATGTCAGTGGGAGGAATAGTGCCCCATCACTGGTGTCAGTGGGAGGAATAGTGCCCCATCACTGGTGTCAGTGGGAGGAATAGTGCCCCATCACTGGTGTCAGTGGGAGGAATAGTGCCCCATCGTTGGTGTCAGTGGGAGGAATAGTGCCCCATCGTTGGTGTCAGTGGGAGGAATAGTGCCCCATCGTTGGTGTCAGTGGGAGGAATAGTGCCCCATCGTTGGTGTCAGTGGGAGGAATAGTGCCCCATCGTTGGTGTCAGTGGGAGGAATAGTGCCCCATCGTTGGTGTCAGTGGGAGGAATAGTGCCCCATCGTTGGTGTCAGTGGGAGGAATAGTGCCCCATCGTTGGTGTCAGTGGGAGGAATAGTGCCCCATCGTTGGTGTCAGTGGGAGGAATAGTGCCCCATCGTTGGTATCAGTGGGAGGAATAGTGCCCCATCGTTGGTATCAGTGGGAGGAATAGTGCCCCATCGTTGGTGTCAGTGGGAGGAGTAGTGCCCCATCATTGGTGTCAGTGGGGGGAGTAGTGCCCCATCATTGGTGTCAGTGGGGGGAGTAGTGCCCCATCATTGGTGTCAGTGGGGGGAGTAGTGCCCCATCACTGGTGTCAGTGGGGGGAGTAGTGCCCCATCACTGGTGTCAGTGGGAGGAGTAGTGCTCCATCACTGGTGTCAGTGGGAGGAGTAGTGCTCCATCACTGGTGTCAGTGGGAGGAGTAGTGCCCCATCACTGGTGTCAGTGGGAGGAGTAGTGCCCCATCATTGGTGTCAGTGGGAGGAGTAGTGCCCCATCATTGGTGTCAGTGGGAGGAGTAGTGCCCCATCATTGGTGTCAGTGGGAGGAGTAGTGTCCCATCATTGGTGTCAGTGGGGGGAGTAGTGCCCCATCATTGGTGTCAGTGGGGGGAGTAGTGCCCCATCATTGGTGTCAGTGGGGGGAGTAGTGCTCCATCACTGGTGTCAGTGGGAGGAGTAGTGCTCCATCACTGGTGTCAGTGGGAGGAGTAGTGCTCCATCACTGGTGTCAGTGGGAGGAATAGTGCCACATCATTGGTGTCAGTGGGAGGAATAGTGCCCCATCATTGGTGTCAGTGGGGGGAGTAGTGCCCCATCATTGGTGTCAGTGGGGGGAGTAGTGCCCCATCATTGGTGTCAGTGGGGGGAGTAGTGCCCCATCATTGGTGTCAGTGGAGGGAGTAGTGCCCCATCATTGGTGTCAGTGGGGGGAGTAGTGCCCCATCACTGGTGTCAGTGGGGGGAGTAGTGCCCCATCACTGGTGTCAGTGGGAGTAGTGCCCCATCACTGGTGTCAGTGGGAGGAATAGTGCCACATCATTGGTGTCAGTGGGAGGAATAGTGCCCCATCATTGTTGTCAGTGGGAGGAATAGTGCCCCATCATTGATGTCAGTGTGGTGGAGGGGAGAATAGTGCCCCATCATTGGGGTCGGGGGGGGGGGGAAATAGTGTCCCATCGTTGGTGTCAGTGGGGGGAGGAATAGTGCCCCATCATTGGTGTCAGTGGGAGGAATAGTGCCCCATCATTGATGTCAGTGTGGTGGAGGGGAGAATAGTGCCCCATCATTGGGGTCAGGGGGGGGGGGGAAATAGTGCCCCATCGTTGGTGTCAGTGGGGGGAGGAATAGTGCCCCATCGTTGGTGTCAGTGGGGGGAGGAATAGTGCCCCATCGTTGGTGTCAGTGGGGGGAGGAATAGTGCCCCATCGTTGGTGTCAGTGGGGGGAGGAATAGTGCCCCATCGTTGGTGTCAGTGGGGGGGGGAAATAGTGCCCCATCGTTGGTGTCAGTGGGGGGAGGAATAGTGCCCCATCGTTGGTGTCAGTGGGGGGAGGAATAGTGCCCCATCGTTGGTATTAGTGACACAAATGATGGGGCACTATTCTTCCCACTGACACCAATGATACTTACTTTGCTGACCCCTGCTCCAGCCTGGGCTCGCTCTCTCACTTACCTGTCAGCTGTCTTCCTTCTCTGGCCGCTCTCCTCTTCACTCGCTCCGGCAGCTCCCTCGGTCTTCTTTGATGTACGCGCGCTGCCGCTCGGCTCCTCCTCTCCAAGCTCCACCTCCTCGCCGGTGATTGGCCGCCTGTGTGCCTCTCCTGAGCTACAGTTCCGGTGGCCAATCAGCGGCGAGGAGGCGGAGCTGCTGAGCAATCCCGGAGGTGTGGCCAGGTGACAGCAGCATATCATCCCGCCCACACATCGCCGGAGACTGCAGCGGTGTCTCGGTTCCTAAGACCATCGGAAATATGTGTTTTCCGATGGTCTTAGGCGACCCCTGGGAAATGGTCGTTCGACCCCCAAAGGGGTCGCGACCCCCAGGTTGAGAACCGCTGATTTAGAAGCAGGAAAAAAAACATACAAACATTCACATATGCAAAGAAAATATTTCTGGGTATTTGTTTTGTACCCTCAGAATGGTATGTACATAGCAAATCTGTTTGCCTTCACAATAGCTTAATCTCCCTTCACCTAGGCATGCATAGAATGTTATGGACTCCCAAAGGACAAAATTGTGACTTTTCTACCCTTTCCATTTGGATACCCATATGGAAAAAAAATATATTTGAAATATATTTTTAAACTATTCTTCCCAAATATATTGACATATATTTCAAAAATCCTACAATTTTGACCATATTCAATATATTTCAATAAATTGTAAGCTCCAAGGAGCAGGGCCCTCCTTTCCCTCTTGTATTGAACTGTATTGTTGCTGTATTGTCTCCCATTATATTGTAAAGCGCTGAGCAAACTGTTGGCGCTATATAAATCCTGTATAATAATAAATATATATATGTGTGTGTATATGTATGTGTGTATATGTATGTGTGTATATATATATATATATATATATATATATATATATATACACACACACATACTGCATGTTCAAATGCGTTGTTACTACAAAATATATGAAAAATATTTTTAAAAATACATTTCAAATATACTGTATGTCTTTAAAAATACAAATCTACATTTTTGGAATGCATTTCCAAATATATGCTGCATGTTGAAATGTGTTTTTTATATATTACAAAATATATGAAAAATATTCTTAAAAATATATATATTTTTTTAACATAAAAAAAGTAATTTTAACATATATTTTTACATATATTTGTAAATGCATTCCAAAAATGTAATTTGTTTTTTTAACAAATTTTGTAATATATAAAAAACACATTTCAACATGCAGCATATATTTGGAAATGCATTCCAAAAATGTAGATTTGTATTTTTAAAAACCATACAGTATATTTGAAATGTATTTTTAAAAATATTTTTCATATATTTTGTAATAACAACGCATTTGAACATACAGTATATTTGAAATGTATTTTTAAAAATATTTTTCATATATTTTGTAATAACAACGCATTTGAACATACAGTATATTTGAAATGTATTTTTAAAAATATTTTTCATATATTTTGTAATAAAAACGCATTTATATAGAATATGGCCAAAATTGTAGCATTTCAAATATATGTCAATATATTTGGGAAGAATATTTTTAAAATATATTTCAAATACATTTTTCTTCCATGTGGGTATCATTGTAAAAGTCACCATAGTATAAAACATGCAAGACAAGCAAGGGAACTTCAGGGTATAAAATGTGTGCATAAAAACGCATATAAAATATACAAATAGTAGACATTTTCTGGGTGATTTACTAAACTGGAGCACACAGAATCTGGCTCAGCTGTGCATGATAGGCCATCAGCTTCTAGATTTTATTATCAAAGCTTCATTGAACAATCTGAAATTAGAAGCTGATTGGTTACCATGCACAGCTGCACCAGTTTTAGTAAATCTCCCCCATTGCCTCTTTAAAGGCAATCTTAAAGGACAAGTTCACCTTTTAGACAAAAATAATAAATGCAGTTTTTTGCAGGTAAACAAATGTGCGTTTATTATTTTTGTCTCCAGGATCTTGGAAAGCATTGCACCAGTGATCAGTAGATTGCCGATGCCATGCAGGACTCCTGCAGACCTGTCAGATATCTGCTTGCCGTACGGGATGTAGGGTCAAGCAGATATTCTGACAAGAAGAAACAATGAACTACCATGACGTGCTCCACAGGTCCGTATATTAGATCAGGGTCTTCTCCCCCTGTTGAAATTTTAATATATTTGAAGGGCAAATGTGTATTTGTATGGGAAAATGGTTGAAATAAATATGACTGAACAGGGGCGGACTGACAACTCATGGGGCCCCCAGGCAATAGGGGATCATGGGGCCCCTGTATCCTTGCCCAAACTCAAAAAAGCCTATGAAAAAGGTACCAGGGGCATCTCATGGGTCCCCCTACTGACCTCGGGCCCTCGGGCAGTGCCCGAGTTTCCAAATGGTCAGTCTGCCCCTGTAACTGACATATATTAGACAAGGTTTCAGGCACCACTGTTCTAGAACGTTCACAGTGGCTAAATGGTTAGCACATCTAGTTGGCAGTACTAGGGTCATTGAGTCAAATCCCAACCATGGCACCATCTGCCTGGAGTTTGTATGTTTGCCCTTTGCCTGTGTGAGTTACCTCCGGATACTCTGGCTTTCTCCCACGCTCCAAAGACATGCTGGTAGGTTAATTGGCTCCTGTCTAAATTGGCCCTAGTATGTATATGTATGAATATGAGTTAGGTACCTTAGATTGTACACCCCTTGAGGGTTAGGGACTGATGTGAATGTACAATATATATGTAAAGTGCTGCGTAAATTGATGGTGCTGTATAAGTACCTGTAATAAATAAAATAAAAAAATAAATAGTCCCTGAACCAATCATGAACTTATAGCCGAACAGAAAGAAGCTGCCATAAGGGCTTGTTCACACTTACTATGGTCTCTAAAAAGCAATCTGTGCTCTGATCACTCTTTAGAGAGCATTTGACAGTCAGTGAGGAGGTGTTGTACTGCCTCCTCACCACCTGCCCTAATCCCTTGAACCCTGCACTAGCACGCCACAGCTATGTGAATTGCAAGCAATTGCAGATCGCTCTAACAGTGGCTCCATTCAGTTGAATGGATCACACTCAGCAGGCACTACACCTGCCAGAATCAACGTGGGATATAATTGACCCTGACTACTGCCTCTGCAGCCAACGGGGGGGGGGGGGGGGCAGTAAAAACACAGTCCAACTGTGACATTTTACCATCCCTCAGCCACTAGTGTGAACGAGCCATAAATGTTTCAGTAACTGTATTACGGTGAACCCCAACTCTGGGCTTCCCCCTCAGTGCTCCCCCCTTCCCCAGAATTATCTTGGTATGTTGCTAATATTTATTTATGCAGTGCTTTTACATATTGTACATTCACATCATGTTCCTGCCCCCAAGGAGCTTGCAATCTAATATCCCTATCTCATATACATACAGACAGGAGCCAATTAACCTACCAGCATGTCCCTGAGTGTGGGAGGAACATGAAGTACCCAGAGGAAACCCAGGCAAGCACAGGGAGAACATGCAATCTTCATGTAGATATTGTTCTGCTCGAACCAGGGACCATAATACTTACCTTCCCAGCTGGTCTCTGACTATAGGGTCTCCCGACCTTTAGATCTTCTCCTGATGGTGGGTGATCCGCAGTGATGCTCCCCTTGTTCTCTGCATTATTGTAAATGAATACAAGCTGTTGTGGTGATACCTCCTCAGGGGTGGGATCATGATACTTTACACTCACAGCATGTCAATAAAATCATATAGTGTTGCGCTCCCAAACCTCCAATTAATATATTTAAATCACTTAATCTCTATCCTTAAAATCATATACAAAAAATGAAAATTGTGTATATATGTAAAAAATACCATCAAAAAATATTAAATTAAATAATTAGAAAACCTCCATGATTAATACTAAAAATAATAACTGTGATTAAACATGAATATTAATATACTTATAGAAATTCAAATAATCAATGTGCATAAATATATAAATAAATGCAACAGTGAAGATAGTGTCCCATATAATAAAAGTGACTTTGTGCTGAAAATTAATCTTCAATCCATATTGCATGTAAATCCGTGACTGATTGTGAATCCTCCCATTAGTGCAGATGTACGCTCACCTCCTTATTTGCCTGCAATTAGGCTATATGTGCTTTTGGTTCTCCTCCTTTGGAACCTACTTGATTAGAACTCTTTCTTTGGGATAGTAGATATCCGTAATTACCGATATGTGCTGTGGGATTGATCCCTTCTCCAGAGGATTCAACTCCTCTATATTCTCATCTCCATGCGACTCTCCACATAGGAAAAAGATCTCGACATGGTGTTTTATCTTTTATAAAGATCGGCTTTATTGACTCAAAGTATAACACTCACATGTGTTGTATTCAGAAAATCGTCTCACAATGTGAACCGAGTCCTCCGCTGACTGTCGGAGGTATGTGACCGTGGTCCGGCAAACGAACTGACTCCCTCCGAGTGACGTTACAGTCCCACCCCTCGTTCAGAGGTTTGTGGATAAGGGCCACAAGAGAGAAACTCCTCTGCTGCCACTTCTACCACCGTCTCTACTTTGTACTACATGGAACTTTTTCTTGTTGCATTTATTTATATATTTATGCACATTGATTATTTGAATTTCTATAAGTATATTAATATTCATGTTTAATCACAGTTATTATTTTTAGTATTAATCATGGAGGTTTTCTAATTATTTAATTTAATATTTTTTGATGGTATTTTTTACATATATACACAATTTTCATTTTTTGTATATGATTTTAAGGATAGAGATTAAGTGATTTAAATATATTAATTGGAGGTTTGGGAGCGCAACACTATATGATTTTATTCACATTTTTTTCACATTGGTAGTTATGTGTTAGATGTTTGCGATCCGACTACATAGAGGATATATATTTTATGGTGTACAATAGGGAGCCTTTTTTTTCTGTTTTCTGGCTCGCAAGATACTTTAAATCAGCGGTTCTCAACCTGGGGGTCGCACGACCATTTCCCAGGGGTCGCCTAAGACCATCGGAAAACACATATTTCCGATGGTCTTAGGAACCGAGACACCGCTGCAGTCTCCGGCGATGTGTGGGCGGGATGATATGCTGCTGTCACCTGGCCACACCTCCGGGATCGCTCAGCAGCTCCGCCTCCTCGCCGCTGATTGGCCACCGGAACTGTAGCTCAGGAGAGGCACACAGGCGGCCAATCACCGGCGAGGAGGTGGAGCTTGGAGAGGAGGAGCCGAGCGGCAGCGCGCGTACATCAAAGAAGACCGAGGGAGCTGCCGGAGCGAGTGAAGAGGAGAGCGGCCAGAGAAGGAAGACAGCTGACAGGTAAGTGAGAGAGCGAGCCCAGGCTGGAGCAGGGGTCAGCAAAGTAAGTATCATTGGTGTCAGTGGGAGGAATAGTGCCCCATCATTTGTGTCACTAATACCAACGATGGGGCACTATTCCTCCCCCCACTGACACCAACGATGGGGCACTATTCCTCCCCCCACTGACACCAACGATGGGGCATTATTTCCCCCCCCACTGACACCAACGATGGGGCACTATTCCTCCCCCCACTGACACCAACGATGGGGCACTATTCCTCCCCCCACTGACACCAACGATGGGGCACTATTCCTCCCCCCACTGACACCAACGATGGGGCACTATTCCTCCCCCCACTGACACCAACGATGGGGCACTATTTCCCCCCCCCCCTGACCCCAATGATGGGGCACTATTCTCCCCTCCACCACACTGACATCAATGATGGGGCACTATTCCTCCCACTGACACCAATGATGGGGCACTATTCCTCCCCCCACTGACACCAACGATGGGACACTATTTCCCCCCCCCCCCGACCCCAATGATGGGGCACTATTCTCCCCTCCACCACACTGACATCAATGATGGGGCACTATTCCTCCCACTGACACCAATGATGGGGCACTATTCCTCCCACTGACACCAATGATGTGGCACTATTCCTCCCACTGACACCAGTGATGGGGCACTACTCCCACTGACACCAGTGATGGGGCACTACTCCCCCCACTGACACCAGTGATGGGGCACTACTCCCCCCACTGACACCAATGATGGGGCACTACTCCCCCCACTGACACCAATGATGGGGCACTACTCCCCCCACTGACACCAATGATGGGGCACTACTCCCCCCACTGACACCAATGATGGGGCACTATTCCTCCCACTGACACCAATGATGTGGCACTATTCCTCCCACTGACACCAGTGATGGAGCACTACTCCTCCCACTGACACCAGTGATGGAGCACTACTCCTCCCACTGACACCAGTGATGGAGCACTACTCCCCCCACTGACACCAATGATGGGGCACTACTCCCCCCACTGACACCAATGATGGGGCACTACTCCCCCCACTGACACCAATGATGGGACACTACTCCTCCCACTGACACCAATGATGGGGCACTACTCCTCCCACTGACACCAATGATGGGGCACTACTCCTCCCACTGACACCAATGATGGGGCACTACTCCTCCCACTGACACCAGTGATGGGGCACTACTCCTCCCACTGACACCAGTGATGGAGCACTACTCCTCCCACTGACACCAGTGATGGGGCACTACTCCCCCCACTGACACCAGTGATGGGGCACTACTCCCCCCACTGACACCAATGATGGGGCACTACTCCCCCCACTGACACCAATGATGGGGCACTACTCCCCCCACTGACACCAACGATGGGGCACTACTCCTCCCACTGACACCAACGATGGGGCACTATTCCTCCCACTGACACCAACGATGGGGCACTATTCCTCCCACTGATACCAACGATGGGGCACTATTCCTCCCACTGACACCAACGATGGGGCACTATTCCTCCCACTGACACCAACGATGGGGCACTATTCCTCCCACTGACACCAACGATGGGGCACTATTCCTCCCACTGACACCAACGATGGGGCACTATTCCTCCCACTGACACCAACGATGGGGCACTATTCCTCCCACTGACACCAACGATGGGGCACTATTCCTCCCACTGACACCAACGATGGGGCACTATTCCTCCCACTGACACCAACGATGGGGCACTATTCCTCCCACTGACACCAGTGATGGGGCACTATTCCTCCCACTGACACCAGTGATGGGGCACTATTCCTCCCACTGACATCAGTGATGGGGCACTATTCCTCCCACTGATACCAACGATGGGGCACTATGCATCCCACTGATACCAACGATGGGGCACTATTCATCCCACTGATACCAATGATGGGGCACTATTCATCCCACTGATACCAACGATGGGGTACTATTCCTCCCACTGATACCAACAATGGGGCACTATTCATCCCACTGACATCAGTGATGGGGCACTACTCCTTCCACTGACACCAATGACATGGCACTACTCCTCCCACTGCAAAATTACAGTTATGAAGTAGCAATGAAAATAATTTTATGGTTGGGGGTCACCACAACATGAGGAACTGTATTAAGGGGTCGCGGCATTAGAAAGGTTGAGAACCACTGTTCTAAATGCTCCTCCATGTTAGCCTGTGTCCATACACACATAGGTGTTTAGAGGCAGAAAAAAACCCTACAACCCGAGTATCCAGGAGCAGGGGCGTTTGGCTGAAAAAATACTTGATGTGTGGAAACGCACCTAAACGATAGGTTCGTTTAGTGTTTGAGTGTTAATTCATTTCAATGGCCAGAATAAATTAGTGTGTGTGTGTTGTGCTTACCTTTCAAAGATCTAGTGCCACCTCTGCTTCTATAGCCTGTGGCTATGCACATTTCCGTGTTTGTGCCACAGCCAGTCTGAGCAGCTCGTTTCCTACTTTGGCCTTCAGCCAGTCATAATGGCCTCCCCTTGTTGCCATCTTTTTTAAATTTACTGCAATCCCCAGCTAGCTGCGAGTGCAATGCCTGCTAGCTAGAAAGCTGCCAAGCCTCTGGTGAGCGGTATGCTGTAATAACCTGCATTCTATCAAATATTGCGGACTATCCCTGTCCCCTGCCTGCCCTAACCTCTGCATAGTATCTTGTTTATTTGTGTCTGCTACCTGCCCTGATCTTGGGCTAGTATCCTGGTTATTTGTGCCCACCGCCTGCCCTGACTTCTAGTTATTATCTTGGTTATTTGTGTTCGCTGCCTGCCTTGATCTCTGGCTAATATCCTGGTTATTTGTGTCTGCTGCTTCCTCTGCCCTCTGGCTAGTATCCTGGTTTGCATCCGCTGCCTGCCTTGATCCCTGGCTAGAATCCTGGTTATTTGTGTCTGCTGCTTCCTCTGCCCTCTGGCTAGTATCCTGGTTTGTGTCCGCTGCCTGCTTTGATCCCTGGCTAGTATCCTGGTTATTTGTGTCTGCTGCTTGCTCTGCCCTCTGGCTAGTATCCTGGTTTGTGTCCGCTGCCTGCCTTGATCCCTGGCTAGTATTCTGGTTATTTGTGTCTGCTGCTTGCTCTTCCCTCTGGCTAGTATCTTGGTTTGTGTCCGCTGCCTGCCTTGATCCCTGGCTAGTATCTTGTTTTTTTGTTTCTACTGTTTGCTCTGCCCTTTGGCTAGTATCCTGGTTTGCATCTGCTGCCTGCCCTGGCCTTTAACTTGTATCCTTGTAATTTTGTCTGCTTCATGGTTATTTGTATCTGCCACCTGCCTTGATCTTGGGCTAGTATCCTGGTTATTTGTGTCCACCACCTGCCCTGACTTCTAGTTATTATCTTAATTATTTGTGTTCACTGCCTGCCTTGATGTCTGGCTAGTTTCCTGGTTATTTGTGTCTGCTGCTTCCTCTGCCCTCTGGCTAGTATCCTGGTTTGTGTTCGCTGCCTGCCTTGATCTCTGGCTAGTATCATGGTTATTTGTTTTCACTGCCTGCCTTGACCTTTAGCTAGTATCTTGATTATTTGTGTCCACTGCCTGTACTGACCTTTGGCTAGCATCTTGGTTATTTGTGTCTGCTGCCTGCCCTGATCTCTGGCTAGTGTCCTGATTATTTGTGTCTGCTGCCTGTCCTGATCTCTGGCTAGTGTACTGGTTATTTGTGTCTGCTGCCTGCCCTGATCTCTGGCTAGTGTCCTGCTTATTTGTGTCTGCTGCATGGCCTGATCTTTGGCTAGTGGCCTATTTATTTGTGTCTGCTGCCTGCATTGACCTTTGGCTCGTATTCTGGTTATCCGTGTCCAATGCCTGTCCTGACCTCTGGCTGCTATCCTGGTAGTCCTAGCCTGCATTCCTGCCATCTGTTCCAGTCCCTTGCTACCTGGTGTGCTCTTGATCTATGTAGCCTGTGGTGCCTAGGGCAGGGTGAACCCAGGTGGGGGGGCATGTCAGCTTCCTATCCTTCCCCTGCATTCCTCTTGCCGACTCTTGTCTTGCTCAAGTGCTTGGAGCCAGGGATAAGCACCAGCTATCAATGCAGCTGTCTCCTTGCTAGCTGCATTGTTGGATGGTTGTGGGGGAAGGGGCGGGGGGGGTCCTGTCCAACCACATAGCTAGCCTTCCATTGTACATAGGAGGATTCAGCCCTGTCTGGGGTCTCCACATGCTGGTTACATCTGTGCTGGTGTGGGGTGTTTGGCTTTCATGCCTCAAGTGTACTAGGGCTCCTCCTGGCACTGGTATAGCTGGGCACTGCCCCACCTCCCCATGTCATCACTGCAGGAGGGCGCTAACTAAGAGGGGCCTAGCACCTTATGAAACTATCTGCTGTAACCACTGTTCTGGGGCAGGGCCACCTAGGGGCAAACTTGCTAACTGCACCAGCATGCAGCACAAAAACACGCATATGCATGGTGGGA